>NC_066585.1:478100088-482900088 GCF_024323335.1 Lathyrus oleraceus | reverse complement strand
CACAAGTAGTGTGAGCAATGTGAGTGACTCACAGAATAGTAGGAGATAGGCTACATATCTCTTTTGTCTACCAATTGCCTTATTTAAAGGACTTTTCCTGCTTGGGACAAAAATAAACAAGCAAAAACATCGCCTCTTAAGGAGGACTTCAGACAGTTGCCTGGCTAAGTAATAGGCCAGGTCTTCCAGACTACATGAAGAAAAAGGATTCTACCTCAATGCAAATGCTATCAAGCAAAGCAAAGCAAAGTTCACAAAGAACTACTAGCAACTAATGTACCTGAAATCAATCAAACACAATTAGTATACCAGACACAAAGTTAAAACAAACAGCATAAGCCAACAGACAATACAGTCAAGCATATGTGCAAAGCAACGAGCTCATAACAAGTGAGCTAGGCAACCTACAAAACAAACAAGTTAGTTCATGATAAACAATCAAACTCATTCAACTTGTATTGATCTCTTTGAAGAATTTGTTGCTTAACCTGAAAAACCAAGCTTAAACATGAGTGACAAGACCACTAGGACAAGCCTAGGGTCAAAAGGAGATAAAAAGTTTAAAACAGCAAGGGACAAGTGCCCAAAGTCAAGACAAATCAATCAAGAAGCAAACCTAAGTGGTTTCACATTCATATCATTCATCATTATCATTTCACAAACAGATTAGGTCAAAACATGTCATAAGAACCTTAAAGAAGTCAACAGAATGATTCAAGTCAAATCCAATCACAAACATCTCAAAAAAATTCTCAAATAAATCATGCTCAAACATCATCCATAACATGATAGGCATACCAAATTTCAGCTCATTTGGATCAAGGGAAGTAGGTCAATGAAAATCAGAAAGTCAAAGCAAGTTCAAGCATACTCATACAAAGCATCAAAACATGCACCAACTTCAATAAATCATAAAACAGTGACAACACATGATAAATGAATGGGACTAAAACCATGACAAACTTTAAGATGTCTACAATTCACATGTCAAATTTTAAGTTCATCCAATTAAGCATGAGAATTTCACAAATCAAATAAAAACATGTGTCACAAAAAGTCAACAAATGACCAAACAGGGGAGAAAATTCCAATCAAATAGGAAATGCCATCAATAATTCCAGACAAATTCACATGTATTCTAAACATCCACAAGTATGTTCATGCAAAAATCCAGACCATTTTGAGTTCAATAAGCATGGTAATTAAAATCATGAAGTTGGACATAAATGGTGTGACACAAATTGTCACACCTCTAATCAAAAAATCATATCTCAATAACCAGCAATGATAATTTCACAAACTCTACACCAAAATCACCATGAACATGTCTAGTTTAAGCACAAAAAATTTGGGGAGCATTGGATAATGTATCATCATTTCACAAACAATTTGGCAAGGTATACATAAAATGGACAACATGAACAAACCCTAGCACATTTTAAAATCCACACATGCAAAAAATCTGGAAAAATTATCATAAAAAACTAGAGATCAAGAGGAGCAATCCACAAAAAATCCCATCAAAATTAGATTAGAATTTAAGCACTTATGATTTTTGAAAGATTGGCATATCAAATGAAATAAAAATTGAAAAATAAAATGATTTAAATAATTATGAAACCGGGAATGGCATTTTGGTAATTTGGGAGTCCCTTAAGTGAAACTCTGCGTTTCACTTAAGGAGGTGTCAGCCAACGACTGGTGCATGGCAATCAAACAGTGCCTTCATGCAAGCAAAAGCCAAACGCGATTTTTCTGGGTTTGAAATCAGGGTTTATGTGTGTTCATCATCGTGTTCTTCATTCCAAAATCCAGCCAGAACATTATTTCACCAAAATCAAAAAGCGACCCAACAATCAACTCATCTCAACATGCTCATCAACATTCTAACAGTAATTTTCATCAATTCGAGCTAATATGAAAGAACCAAGCAAAAACACATTCGAATATCAATCTTTAAAACAGTGTTTCTCTCTCAATACACAACCATTTTTCACGATTTAAAGTTCAGTGTAATCATGGCAAGAGGATCTACGAGAAACATGTCATGATTTCAAGAATGGAGAGAATCGAAAACCAACCTCCTTGAAGATGCAGTGATGAAACAGTGGTTATTTGGCCGTGTTGAGCTGAAACAGATGCACTTGGAGGTTTGTATTGATGAATGGATAATGAATTTTAGCTCAACAACCTTTGAAACAGCTCCAGTCAAAATCTGCCATGGATGAAGTTTCGATGCAACAGTGACCTTCCTTGCTTTACAGTCGTGATATGAGGCTTGAAAATGCTTCAATAAAGTTTGTAGATGGTGGCACAAAGCTCAGGCACACGGGTTCTATGAAGATTTTTAGAAAAAAGTTCAAATGGACAATGAGAGTCTTTGAGAGCAAATGAAAATTTGATCTGTTTGTGAAAGAGTGGCTAGGGTTTTCTCAGCAGAAAATGATCCATATATACTCTGTTTAACATCCTTAAGTGTGGTTAATTGAGTGGTAATGGAGATTAGCTTAAATGAAGTGTTTTTACCAATTTGCTAAAACCACTCAAAAATGCATGGGGTGCATGTAAATGCACGAAAATGGGCCTTGAGCACATCCAAAATGTGATTTCTGAGCATTTGTAAATGGTAGAATGTGTTGGAAATGTTTAAATTGAAAAGTCATTTTTTCACCTCACTCATTTTAATTCAAGCCACTTCAAAAAGGCCATTTTGATTGGTTGATTTTTGGTAAAATGTGATGAAGGATTTGGATAGAGCACATCAAATATGACTTGTAGCAAAAAACCTCACTCATTTTGGCCAAATGGTTTGGAAGATATGTCACTTTGAAGTTCAAAATTTTTTGAGAATGATTTGATCATAACTTGCCAACCATAAATGAGAAATGAGTGTTCTTGGACTTTTTGGAAATGGGAGAACAAGATCTTCAACTTTCATGTTGGACAAAAATTCATTTGAAGCTTGTATGATGATGTAATGTTGAGGAGAAGAACTTTCCATTTTTGGCAAATTCCAATTACAGATC
Source organism: Lathyrus oleraceus (assembly GCF_024323335.1). Lineage (NCBI taxonomy): Eukaryota > Viridiplantae > Streptophyta > Magnoliopsida > Fabales > Fabaceae > Lathyrus > Lathyrus oleraceus. The sequence continues at coordinate 482,897,062 of NC_066585.1, read as the reverse complement.
AACTTTCTATTTTTGGAAATTTCTCGTCTGACTTCAAAATCTTCACTATGGATGTTTGACATGTTATATGAGGCTTATATGGACATGAATGAGACCTCTCAGACCAATTCCTACCATCAAATCACTGATTAAATGCACAGTTGACCACAGTTGACTTTGCTAGGGTTTTGGCTGACTGAACCATGTTCTGATGAATTCCAAGCCCCTACCACTTGATATCTTGATTCAAAATGATGTCACAACTCATATGAACTCTTGATGAATGATCATGGTGCCCAAATTCTTCAAGAATGGCCACCATCTATCTCAATGACTGACTTTGACTGATTTGACCTAATTGGCTTCATCTGCAAGTAACATGGTTAGATGACAATATTTTTGTACCTTTGGTTAATAGACAGATGAAAAGCAATGATACACAAATGCAAAACATGCTTGGTGATCAAGAACCACACTCACAAGATAACCCACCCACTAGGAGGGAAACAAAGGTGCACAAAGATCCTTGAGGCAATGATATGGTATGATATGATGCCATGAGGGATCTTAGGGACAAAATTGGGGTCTTACAGATGCCCCTATTTAAGGTCATTCTAGCCGGAGAAGTGAAGTTTAGAAATCTTCATCTCGATGCGGTAGAATGGGCTTAAATAATAGTAATGAGACAAATTTTGGTCCCTAAGAGACCTCATGATGCAAATGTATGCATGCAAAAGACACAAACTCTGTGGGGAATATGATTCACACAGGAGAAAAGACGATCCATCGGAGTAATACACTCACCAGGAACAGAGACTCTAACAAGACTCTTATTGGGGATAGTAAAAGGAAAAGAATGCGTGAGCAGGACACGACTTCAAGTTGGGGAAAAACAAAACTGACACAGCGTGAACAAGTCACGACTCTGATTAGGGTAATAGAAATCAGACTGGAGACCTCACTGAGGAGTGCAGGACTCACACTGGGGAAAAGAAAATCCCAAAAGGAAAACATCCATTGAAAAGACACAAGTTGACTCCTGGGGAGAAGCAAATAGGAAACTCCACTGAGGAAGCACCAAAGAATTGAGGTGTTACCGGTATAAGGGTAACAAACTCAGGAAGAATGAATATCTAAGACCGGTATAAGGGTGAGAGATATCAATCAACCAAGCATCTGAGAAAGACCTGGAAAAGGTACATAAACTCAGGAAAATCTGACTCCACAGGGGACCGAGGTCACAATAGGGAGCAGAAGGGAAGGAACACCAGGGATACCGAGGTATATAATAGGTGACCGACCGAAACATGAATTGGTATATATGCCAAAACACTCATCATCCGAAAGGAGGGCTTGAAAAAGCAAATCGACTTACAGGATGGACATTCGAATCCACAACGGGAAAACGAATCTTACTCAAAATGGGGACACAAACCCAAAGAGTGCATGAGGTATAATATCCATTACCGGCAGACCGTGGATAAGAAAACTCGCATGAGATATATTATCTATTACCGTCAGAACGTAGATAATAAACTCGCATGGTAAGAAACACCAGAGATACCGAAGCATATAATAGGTGATCTACCGAACACGTGAATTGGTATATATGCCAAAACACTCATCATCCGAAACACAAAATGGTTAAAGGATGGATATTCGATTCTACAAAGAATACGAATCTTGCTCAGCTGGGGAAAATCAACAAAGGATTCCAACTAAAGAGCGCATGAGATATATTATTCATTACCGGCAGATCGTGAATAATATACTCGAAAGGAAAAGACACCAGAGATACCGAAGTATATAATAGGTGACTAACCAAAAAGAGAGACAATCGATACCAAGCATCCGGGTAAACGAAAGACAACTCAAAGGGATAAATTGCAAGCATCCGGCAATTATCCAACAACATAGAATATTCGATTCCGCAAAGGGAAAAAACGAAACTTACTCGACCAGGGAAACACAAAAGGCTTCGACTGAAGAGTGCATGAGATATATTATTCATTACCGGCAGACCGTGAATAACATACTCGCATGGAAGATTATCCATAACCGGTATAAGGGTTAATAAAGGATAAATCAACCGAACAGAAAGGTATCGGGATACCAAACTAGGTATATAATGATGACCAATCAAGAGGAGCAACAGACATTACCAACAAGAGGGTAAATGAAAGGCGATCTGCTGAGGATTCACTGGTGAGAATCAATGATCCGGGGATGAATTGCATAAACAGAAATTATCCACAACGACAAGCTGGGGATATATTGATGACAATCAACTATCCGGGTAACACAATCACTGACAAACGGTGAAGGGACCCGCTGGGGATAAATTGCAAGCATCCGACAATTATCCAACTGTACCACAAGGAACAAACTCCGCTGGGGAGAAACATCAACACTTGGGATTTACAACTACCGAATACGGGGTAGAAGACCACAAACTCAACTGGGGATAGAAATCACCACAGGGAGACACCAACTCTGTTAGGGATAAAACCACTACAACAGGAATCCACTTACAATCAGGACGGACCACAAAGGTTACCTCTGTTAGGGGAAAAGAGATAGGACTTACAATTACCGAATACGGGGTAATAGCCATACTCTGGTGGGGATAACCACGAATTAGGATTTACATCTACCGAATACTGGGTAGAAAACCAACAACTCTGCGTGGGGATAGAACAAATCACAAATCCGCACGGGAAACCAAAATAGGGCTCATAACAAACCCCAAACTGCTGGAGAGCAGGAAAAAATAGGATTTACAACTACCGATTGCTAGGTAGAAAAATCAAAACTCTTGCCGCGGAATAAAGGTATATAACCACCAATTCCATCAAAAGGGCAAGGAAAATAGGACTTACAACTACCGGTATGAGGGTAGAGGCCCGAAAAAGTCCGCTGGGGAACAACCCACTGGGAAGCACAAGACATTTGACAAATATCCAATTCGGGAATAATCCGAAAAGACAGACTGAATCAAGACACGTCCTAATGAGGATGTAACTCAAATAGGAAAATCCATTCCAATATATATGTTGGGAGGAAACGGAAGAAACCGTCATCCACGAGGATATATCTCAGTGGGGAACTGCAGAAGGAAAGACAACAGACACTTTCTTCTTACGGGGCTGACTCTATATGGAGAGATTTAACACCCGACATCTGCTAGGGGAGATCTATTAGGGATCTGCACCACCATAGCAAGGAATAATCAACAAAGATATATGGCGAGAAATGCAACATGAATATCTGAATGTTTATGAATATGCATGAATATGCGTGATTTATGTTTGATGAATGCTGACAAAACAGACATATCTAACACAAACAGGTCCAGGAATCAACGCCCGGTATTATACTTCCAGGGGAAAAACCAACTGGAAAGCCAATCTGCGGAGATCTACATGCCATAAAGCATAGATCTGCGGGTACTGCTGGGAAAGCAGAGGATTAGAGATATCAGGAAACACCAAATCTCTGAGTGCTGGATCAGCAAACAACCCAACCAGGGTACAGAAAGTCACAACGGGCAAAGCAGCCACCAAGACGAATCTGTTGGGGAACAAGAGAAAATCTCAAAGATCCGCAGGGGATCTCAGCATCAACTGAGAAACAAAGAGCTTTGCAAACTCCAAACAAATCCGGGGAACAACCCATTGAAGGAGAATAACATCATCCAAGTAGAATCCAACTGCATAAGCAACTCTACTGGGGAAAACTGCTGTTGGAGAAAACTGGGTCTTCAACAACACTCTGCTTGCAACTAAGCAAGGGAACACCCCCATCACAAGATCTGAAGAAAGAAGATACATCCAAACCAGGAATATGAACCAAATGTCTTACCTGTTGGAGATCATGCCACCCTTGGGAGAGCACTGAGATATTCTTGAGTATCCTTTCAACCTTGTGAATATTCACTTTGTTTAAAACAACAAATTTTGAAAAATTTGTTCGTTTAAAACAATGACATTTTATCAATTAAAACATGCAAAACATTTGTTGATTTGAAACAAATAAGAGTGCAAATAATTGGATGAAAAGCTCAAATTGATTTGATGGAATGGTAGCCTGCAAATGGCAAGACTCCATAGATCTATACAAATTTGAAATCAGTGATATATATTGGAAGAGGGCTACATTGAACATAATGATCCTTTCTCTACCAATTTGAATCTCGATGTATTCGAAGCTTCAGTTGACGACGAATCGAGAATCCTCTGACGAAAAGACAGCCGGTGAAACAGAAAGTCTTGTCAGGATGCAGTTACTTGCCAAATCCCTAATTTTTGCCTAGATTGCCCCAGAGTGAGGTACTCAATCTAGCGGGATGCAAATATTCTCTTTTTTTCAAGTCTCTAATTTTTGCCTGGATTACCCTTGCAGGTTTTCCACCGAGACGCTCATTTTTGCCTAAGCCGCCCTTTTGGGTTTTCAACTTAGCGAGCTATTCTGTTTTTTCATTTGCATATACTTTTTTTTAGGCAAAGTATCTCTTGACTGCATCTGAATTCACAGGACGAGTGAAATCCTCCCCATCCATTGTTGTAAGCATCAAAGCTCCGCCTGAAAAGGCTCTCTTAACAACATATGGACCCTCGTAGTTTGGAGTCCACTTGCCCCTGGAATCGGGCGCGAAAGACAAGACTTTCTTGAGCACGAGGTCACCTTCTCGGAACACACGAGGCTTGACCTTCTTATCGAATGCTTTCTTCATTCTCTGCTGATATAACTGACCATGACACATGGCAGTTAACCGCTTCTCTTCAATCAAATTCAATTGGTCATAACGACTCTGCATCCATTCAGCATCAGTCAATTTGGCTTCCATCAAGACTCTCATTGATGGGATCTCCACCTCTACTGGGAGAACAACTTCCATGCCATAAACAAGAGAGAAAGGGGTTGCCCCTGTTGAAGTGCGTACAGACGTACGATATCCATGCAAAGCAAATGGCAGCATCTCATGCCAATCTTTGTACGTAACAGTCATCTTCTGGATAATTTTCTTGATATTCTTATTAGCAGCTTCAACAGCCCCATTCATCTTAGGTCTGTAGGGAGAGGAATTATGGTGTGCAATCTTGAATTCAGCGCACAACTCATCCATCATCTTGTTATTCAGATTAGATCCATTATCAGTAATGATCCTCTCTGGCACACCATAGCGGCAAATCAGCTGGTTCTTGATAAACTTCACAACCACCTGTCTGGTTACATTCGCGTACGAAGCGGCTTTAACCCATTTGGTGAAGTAATCAATTGCTACGAGAATAAACCTGTGTCCGTTGGACGCTTTCGGCTCAATCATGCCGATCATGTCAATTCCCCACATAGAGAAAGGCCACGGTGACGAAATCACATTCAGAAGTGTCGGAGGAATATGAATCTTATCCGCATAAATTTGACACTTGTGACATTTCTTCACATACTTGCAACAGTCAGACTCCATTGTGAGCCAATAGTAGCCTGCTCTCAACATCTTCTTAGCCATGGCATGTCCATTGGAATGAGTACCAAATGAACCCTCATGGACCTCAGTCATCAACAGGTTTGCTTCGTGTCTATCCACGCATCTGAGCAAAACCATATCAAAATTTCTCTTATACAACACTTCACCACTGAGGTAGAAACTGCCTGACAACCTTCTCAAAGTTTTCCTATCTTTCACAGATGCCCCAGGCGGGTAGACCTGGTTCTGGAGGAAATTCTTGACATCAAAATACCAAGGCTTGTCATCTTTCACTTCTTCGATTGCAAATATGTGAGCTGGTCTGTCCAAGCGCATCACAGTAATATTGGGGACATCATTCCACCATCTGACCACAATCATGGAAGCAAGCGTAGCAAGAGCATCTGTAACACCCTTCTAAATACCCCAAAATATTTAATTTAATATAATAACCTATCAATCAGAGTAATTATGCCCCGAAGGGTGTCACACAATCATTTCACAACATTTATCAAAACATCCTGTCATGCTCATTTATTTATCAAATAAAACAGTTGCATAATACGCAGCGGAATAGAATTCAACATCAGTATGAGACATGTAACACCATACATGTAAACTAATTCAACAATTTCCAACAATACAACGAAAAGGTTCCCTCCCGATGTTACATCTACCAGAGCATGACCCATAGGACACTACTATAGACTCCAAGCGTTAGCTTCTATTCAATTCATTTCTCGTTACCTGAAAAATGGGTTGTAAGGGTGAGTTCCTCAATCAATATAATAAGCATTATAGAACAACATGTAATGCTAAGTAAATCACACATCAATTCACCCTAACCAGACTACGCATTCAGCAACGGCAATATCCGTCCAAACATCATATTCAACAATAATATATATCATATGTATAATCCTCAAACCATATTCAACACCAACAACACAACACAACGATTTACTCACTAATTCCTCACAATGGGAATTAGCTACAGCCCCACAGGCTATGCCATGCATTCATTATGCAATGAGACTCCATGAAATGCGGTACCGACTCTTCTCGAACATATAGTTCAAGCTCACCGATCCCTCCAGATACGGCTACTGAGCTCACTAGTCCCATTCATTGAGATCTAATGCCTCACTCACTAATTCCTCACCATGGGAATTAGCTACAGCCCCAAAGGCTAGACTATGCACACTACTCATCTAGTATGCAAACATCAACAACAAATCCACAATGGTTCACTCACTAATTCCTCACTATGGGAATTAGCTACAGCCCCGAAGGCTATGCCATGCATGCTAATCATCTAGCAATGCAACACCAACAACAATTCATAACGGACACAAGCTCATACTCTAAGCCATACCATAGTCCATTCACACATGCATGCATAATATATATATTCACAGCATCATGCACATCATTATACATCATCAATATTTCATCACATAAGCATGTCAGACTATGCCAAACAACAACCACAATATTAGTACATTCCACTAATCCATGTACTGCTCAAAACAGCGGGAATTAATCCCTATTTCACCATAGGCCAACATAGACCAACCCTCAGATAGGTACACAACATTTAAATAACAATTTTTTCCATTCTGCTACAGCGTTAACCGGTTAACGCCCTGGGTTAACCGGTTAACGCAGCACAACAAGCCTTCTGTCTCAATTTTTAACAGTGTTAACCGTTTAACGCCCTGGGTTAACCGGTTAACGCAGCACAAACAGCCAAATATCAGAAATGACAACAGTGTTAACCGGTTAACACCCTGGGTTAACCGGTTAACGCAGACAAAACAGCACATATTCATAATCCAACACAGTGTTAACCGGTTAACACCCTGGGTTAACCGGTTAACGCAAGACAGAAGCTGTTCCTGCGCTAACTCAAGGCAGAATGCAGAATTCTCCGCATTTTCCGCCATTGGAGGACTTCCGGACCTCCGAATCCGATTCCGTAAAAAGCTATACGATCGGAAAATTACAACAGACTCAATTACCGATTTAATTTCAACTTCTCACACGGTTCATCCAACAAATTTTCAGCATTCACAATTCCCAATTAGGGTCAAATTAACAGCTTATTACTACCCATCACATATTCTCCCATAATACCCATTAATCGAGATAAACCCCCCTTACCTGATTAATCGACGAATCTCAAGCTTCAAGCTCTTCTCTCTTCACCCTTCAGCCCTTGCTCTGCCTCTTTCACGATCGCTTCTTCTGTTTCTCTTTTTGCTCTTTTCCACGTTCTGTCTCCTTTTTCCTTTTCACGTGAAAAACCTTTTTCCAAAAATTGGGACTTTTCATTATTCCAACTTATATATATTTTCCAAATAATAATTATTATTCCAAAATAATAATAATTCAAGAAAATAATAATAATAATAAAATTTCCAATTATTTAATTAAATTAATAATTAAATTATTAACTCAATTCAAATAATTATTTTATTATTATCGGGGTGTTACAACTCTCCCCCACTAAAAGAGTTTTCGTCCTCGAAAACATACCTCAAGCGAACAACTCTGGATAAGACTCCTTCATCTTACTCTCCAGTTCCCAAGTCACGTTGCCACCTGCTGGTCCTCCCCAAGCTACCTTCACCAAGGCAATCTCTTTACCCCGCAACTGCTTCAACTCTCGATCCTCGATCCTCATAGGTGATGTTTCAACAGTCAGGTTATCTCTCACCTGTACATCATCTATTTGGACTACATGCGACGGATCATGAATGTACCTCCTCAACTGAGACACATGAAAAACCTCATGCAAATTCGCAAGCGACGGCGGTAAAGCGATACGATAGGCTACTTCCCCTATCCGCTCCAAAATCTGATAAGGACCAATAAATCGAGGTGTCAACTTCTTCGACTTCAAGGCTCGACCAACACCAGTTATCGGAGTAACACGAAGAAACACATGGTCTCCCTCTTGGAACTCAAGTGACTTCCTCCTCTTGTCATGATAACTCTTCTGACGACTCTGAGCAATTCTCATCTTATCCTGAATCATCTTAATCTTTTCCGTAGTTTGTTGAACAATCTCCGGTCCAACCACAGCACTCTCACCGGACTCATACCAACATAAAGGTGTCCGACATCTCCTACCATACAAAGCTTCAAACGGTGCCATACCAATGCTCGAATGAAAACTATTGTTGTAGGTAAACTCAATCAAAGGCAAATAACAATCCCAAGCACCTCCTTTTTCCAAAACACAAGCTCTCAAAAGATCTTCTAATGACTGAATCGTCCTCTCAGTCTGACCATCAGTCTGCGGATGATATGCAGAACTCAATCTCAGCTTAGTTCCCAAAGCCCTCTGCAAACCTTCCCAGAACTTCGATGTAAATCTAGGATCTCTGTCCGAAACAATACTGGACGGAATACCATGCAAACTTACAATCTTCTCAATATACAACTCAGCTAATCTCTCTAACGGATAATCCATTCTAATCGGAATGAAATGAGCCGACTTCGTCAATCTGTCCACGATCACCCAAATGGCTTCAAAATTCTTACTTGTCCTCGGTAAACCAGAAACAAAATCCATACTGATACTGTCCCACTTCCATTCTGGAATAGCCAACGGTTGCATTAGTCCAGACGGCTTCTGATGCTCAATCTTTGACTTCTGACAAGTCAAACAAGAATAAACAAAACTCGCAATTTCTCTTTTCATTCCCGGCCACCAAAATAACTTCTTCAAATCATGATACATCTTCGTAGCTCCAGGATGGATACTCAAACCACTACGATGTCCTTCTTCAAGAATACTCTTCTTAAGTTCTGTAACATTCGGAATACACACCCGATCACCAAATCTCAAAACACCATTCTCATCAACTCTGAATTCACCACCTTGGCCTTGATTCACTAAAGTCAGCTTATCAACCAAAAGCATATCAGATTTCTGACCCTCTCTGATCTCCTCCAGAATACCACTTGTTAATTTCAACATTCCCAATTTAACACTATTGTGAGTACTCTCACACACTAAACTCAAGTCTCTAAACTGCTCAATCAAATCCAATTCCCTAACCATTAACATAGACATATGTAATGATTTCCGACTCAATGCATCAGCCACTACATTTGCTTTACCCGGATGGTAATTCAAACCAAAGTCATAATCCTTCAGAAACTCTAACCATCTTCTCTGTCTCATATTCAGCTCTTTCTGATCAAACAAATACTTTAAACTCTTATGGTCACTGAAAACCTCAAATCTTGATCCATACAAGTAATGCCTCCACAACTTCAGAACAAATACCACAGCTGCCAACTCTAAATCGTGTGTAGGATAGTTCCTCTCATGAACCCTCAGCTGTCTCAAAGCATAAGCTATAACCTGCTTATTCTGCATCAACACACCACCCAAACCCAACAATGAAGCATCACAGTAAACTTCAAATGGTTCCGACGAACTCGGTAATATTAGAATAGGAGCAGTAGTCAACCTTCTCTTTAACTCTTGGAAACCTTCTTCACATTTTGAATCCCAAACAAACGCTTGCCCCTTTCTAGTCAACATCGTCAATGGTAACGCCAACTTAGAAAATCCCTCAATGAACTTCCTATAATAACCAGCCAAACCAAGGAAACTTCGAATCTCAGCAACAGACTTCGGAGCTTCCCACTTAGATACCGCTTCTATCTTGGAAGGATCAACAGCAACACCACCTCTTGAAATCACATGCCCAAGAAAACTAACCTCTTCTAACCAAAATTCACACTTGGACAATTTAGCAAATAACTTCTTTTCTCGTAGAACTTCTAAAACCACTCTCAAATGCTCAGCATGCTCTTCTTCAGACTTCGAATACACCAAAATGTCATCAATAAACACCACAACAAACTTATCTAGGTACGGATGGAAAATCCTATTCATATACTCCATAAATACTCCAGGCGCATTAGTCACACCAAAAGGCATTACAGAATACTCATAATGTCCATACCTCGTTCTGAAAGCAGTCTTCTGAATATCCTCAGTTTTCACACGTATCTGATGATACCCAGATCTCAAATCTATCTTGCTGAACACACTCGCACCAACCAATTGATCCATCAAATCATCAATCCTCGGCAAAGGATACCGATTCTTGATCGTCACTTTATTCAGTTGCCTGTAGTCCACACACAACCTCATAGTACCTTCCTTCTTCTTAACCAACAACACTGGTGCACCCCACGGTGACACACTTGGACGAATAAACTTCTTATCCAACAAATCTTCCAACTGACTTTTCAATTCAGCTAACTCAACAGCAGACATACGGTACGGAGCCATCGATATCGGTCTAGTACCAGGTACCAAATCAATCGAAAACTCAACTTCACGCTCTGGCGGTAATTCATTCACTTCTTCCGGAAACACATCAGGAAAGTCACACACCACTGCTAGATCACGAATCACCAGTTTATCTTTAGCCTCTAAAGTTGCCAACAGCATAAACAACTCTGCTCCATCTGCCACTTCCTCATTCACCTGCCTTGCTGATAGAAACAAATCCTTTCCTTCCTCAATCTCAAGAAAAATCACAGTCTTATCAAAACAATTGATAGAAACTCGGTTAAACACCAACCAGTTCATACCCAAGATAACGTCAATCTGCACTAATGGAAGACACACAAGGTCTATCCCAAAATCTCTACCAAAAATATTCAAAGGACAACTCAAACAAACCGAAGTAGTAGTCACTGAACCCTTTGCAGGAGTATCAATCACCATACTTCCACGCATCTCAGATATCTCTAACTTAAGCTTCACAGCACAATCCACAGATATAAAAGAATGAGTAGCACCGGTGTCAATAATAGCTATAAGAGGAAAGCCATTAATATAACACGTACCTCTGATCAAACGATCATCTGCAGAAGTCTCAGAACCTGATAGAGCAAAAACCTTGCCTCCCGACTGATTCTCCTTCTTCGGCTTAGGACACTGGGGACTGATATGACCCAACTCTCCACAGTTGAAACAAGTTACAGTCTTCAATCGGCACTCTGCAGCCAAGTGACCACCTTTCCCACACTTGAAACACTTCATCTCAGCACTGGTACACTCGTGAACACGATGTCCAGCCCGACCACATCTATAACACTTAACAGGAGCACTAGAGTCTCCCCCACTAGGCCTCTTCATCCCACTCTGCTTCTGAAAACCTTTGCCAGCTGCATACGGTTTTCCACGATCCATCTGATTCTTACCCTTCCTATCAACCCTCTGCTGATAGCTCTCTGCTCTAGCCTTGGAATCCTGTTCAAAAATTCTGCAACAGTCAACCAAGTCAGAAAACACCCTGATCCTCTGATATCCAATAGCTTGTTTGATCTCAGGACGCAACCCGTTCTCAAACTTCACACATTTCGAAAATTCTCCAGCAGCCTCATTATAGGGAGTATAGTACTTTGACAGCTCGGTGAACTTCGCAGCATACTCAGTAACCGACCTGTTACCCTGCTTCAATTCCAAAAACTCTATCTCTTTCTTTCCTCTGACATCTTCTGGAAAATACTTTCTCAGGAACCTTTCCCTGAACACAGCCCAAGTGATCTCAGTATTCCCAGCAGATTCCAACTCAGTGCGGGTAGCAACCCACCAATCATCAGCTTCCTCTGACAGCATATGTGTACCGAACCTGACCTTCTGGTTATCAGCACACTCAGTTACTCTGAAGATCCTCTCGATCTCCTTCAACCACTTCTGAGCACCATCTGGATCGTATGCTCCCTTGAACATTGGAGGATTGTTCTTCTGGAACTCACTCAGTTGACGAGCAGCTCCCATTCCCATAACATTTGGATTCCCTCCAAGTACTCCAGCCAGCATACCCAGAGCCTCAGCAATCGCAGCATCATCTCTACCTCTTCCAGCCATCTCTATTCTGAAAACCCAACAAACTAAAACAATAAGTACTGATAGGGTTACACAACACCTATCCCGTACAGGGAAAACAGAATAATTACGACTCGACACGACCGACTATGCTCTGATACCACTAATGTAACACCCTTCTAAATACCCCAAAATATTTAATTTAATATAATAACCTATCAATCAGAGTAATTATGCCCCGAAGGGTGTCACACAATCATTTCACAACATTTATCAAAACATCCTGTCATGCTCATTTATTTATCAAATAAAACAGTTGCATAATACGCAGCGGAATAGAATTCAACATCAGCATGAGACATGTAACACCATACATGTAAACTAATTCAACAATTTCCAACAATACAACGAAAAGGTTCCCTCCCGATGTTACATCTACCAGAGCATGACCCATAGGACACTACTATAGACTCCAAGCGTTAGCTTCTATTCAATTCATTTCTCGTTACCTGAAAAATGGGTTGTAAGGGTGAGTTCCTCAATCAATATAATAAGCATTATAGAACAACATGTAATGCTAAGTAAATCACACATCAATTCACCCTAACCAGACTACGCATTCAGCAACGGCAATATCCGTCCAAACATCATATTCAACAATAATATATATCATATGTATAATCCTCAAACCATATTCAACACCAACAACACAACACAACGATTTACTCACTAATTCCTCACAATGGGAATTAGCTACAGCCCCACAGGCTATGCCATGCATTCATTATGCAATGAGACTCCATGAAATGCGGTACCGACTCTTCTCGAACATATAGTTCAAGCTCACCGATCCCTCCAGATACGGCTACTGAGCTCACTAGTCCCATTCATTGAGATCTAATGCCTCACTCACTAATTCCTCACCATGGGAATTAGCTACAGCCCCAAAGGCTAGACTATGCACACTACTCATCTAGTATGCAAACATCAACAACAAATCCACAATGGTTCACTCACTAATTCCTCACTATGGGAATTAGCTACAGCCCCGAAGGCTATGCCATGCATGCTAATCATCTAGCAATGCAACACCAACAACAATTCATAACGGACACAAGCTCATACTCTAAGCCATACCACAGTCCATTCACACATGCATGCATAATATATATATTCACAGCATCATGCACATCATTATACATCATCAATATTTCATCACATAAGCATGTCAGACTATGCCAAACAACAACCACAATATTAGTACATTCCACTAATCCATGTACTGCTCAAAACAGCGGGAATTAATCCCTATTTCACCATAGGCCAACATAGACCAACCCTCAGATAGGTACACAACATTTAAATAACAATTTTTTCCATTCTGCTACAGCGTTAACCGGTTAACGCCCTGGGTTAACCGGTTAACGCAGCACAACACGCCTTCTGTCTCAATTTTTAACAGTGTTAACCGTTTAACGCCCTGGGTTAACCGGTTAACGCAGCACAAACAGCCAAATATCAGAAATGACAACAGTGTTAACCGGTTAACACCCTGGGTTAACCGGTTAACGCAGACAAAACAGCACATATTCATAATCCAACACAGTGTTAACCGGTTAACACCCTGGGTTAACCGGTTAACGCAAGACAGAAGCTGTTCCTGCGCTAACTCAAGGCAGAATGCAGAATTCTCCGCATTTTCCGCCATTGGAGGACTTCCGGACCTCCGAATCCGATTCCGTAAAAAGCTATACGATCGGAAAATTACAACAGACTCAATTACCGATTTAATTTCAACTTCTCACACGGTTCATCCAACAAATTTTCAGCATTCACAATTCCCAATTAGGGTCAAATTAACAGCTTATTACTACCCATCACATATTCTCCCATAATACCCATTAATCGAGATAAACCCCCCTTACCTGATTAATCGACGAATCTCAAGCTTCAAGCTCTTCTCTCTTCACCCTTCAGCCCTTGCTCTGCCTCTTTCACGATCGCTTCTTCTGTTTCTCTTTTTGCTCTTTTCCACGTTCTGTCTCCTTTTTCCTTTTCACGTGAAAAACCTTTTTCCAAAAATTGGGACTTTTCATTATTCCAACTTATATATATTTTCCAAATAATAATTATTATTCCAAAATAATAATAATTCAAGAAAATAATAATAATAATAAAATTTCCAATTATTTAATTAAATTAATAATTAAATTATTAACTCAATTCAAATAATTATTTTATTATTATCGGGGTGTTACAGCATCTGCCATCCGATTATCCTCTCGAGGAATGTGATAAAATTCAACTTCTGTGAAGAATGTTGAAATCCTTCTTGCATAATCTCTGTATGGGATGAGACCAGGTTGATTCGTCTCCCATTCTCCCTTGATCTGATTAACAACCAGGGCCGAATCACCATACACATCTAGATACTTGATTCTCAAATCAATGCATTCTTCAAGTCCCATAATATAGACTTCATACTCCGCCATATTATTCTTGCATTTGAAAGTCAGCCTTGCTGTAAACGGAATGTGTGAACCTTGAGGAGTAATGATCACTGCCCCAATTCCATTTCCATATTGATTAACAACGCCATCAAACACCATCGTCCATCTGGAACCAGGTTCCGGACCTTCATCAAGTGTTGGCTCATCGCAATCTTTCATCTTCAAATACAGAATATCCTCATCAGGGAAGTCATACTGGACAGACTGATGATCTTCGATCGGTTGGTGCGCTAAATGGTCAGCCAAGATACTACCTTTAATAGCTTTTTGAGCTCGATACTCAATATCATACTCAGACAATAACATCTGGAAACGGGCAATCCTCCCAGTTAAAGCAGGCTTCTCGAAGATATACTTAATTGGATCCATTCTGGATATCAACCAAGTTGTATGATTTATCATGTACTGGCGCAAACGCTTAGCAGCCCAAGCCAAAGCACAGCACGTCTTCTCAAGCGTAGAGTACCGAGACTCACAGTCAGTAAACTTCTTACTGAGGTAGTATATAGAAAATTCCTTCTTCCCTGATTCATCTTGTTGACCGAGTACACAACCCATCGAGTCTTCAAGAACTGTCAAATACATGATCAGAGGTCTTCCTTCCACAGGTGGAGACAATATCGGAGGTTCAGACAGATATTCTTTGATACTATCGAAAGCTTTCTGGCAATCCTCGGTCCAATCATGAGACTGATCTTTCCGGAGGAGCTTGAATATCGGCGCACATGTGGCAGTCATGTGGGATATAAACCTGGAAATGTAATTCAAGCGGCCAAGAAAACCTCGGACTTGCTTCTCAGTTTTGGGTGCAGGCATCTCTTGTATTGCTTTGACCTTTGCAGGATCAACCTCAATACCTCTTTCACTTACCACAAAACCCAACAATTTGCCAGAATGGACTCCAAACGTACATTTGTTCGGATTCAGGCGAAGTTTAAACTTCCTCAAACGCTGAAAAAGCTTCAACAAATGCTCAATATGCTCAACTTCCGTTCGGGACTTAGCAATCATATCATCAACATAGACCTCTATCTCCTTGTGCATCATATCATGAAACAAGGTAGTCATAGCTCGTTGATACGTGGCTCCGGCGTTCTTCAAACCGAAGGGCATCACTCGATAACAGAATGTTCCCCAAGGTGTGATGAATGTTGTCTTCTCCATATCCTCTGGTGCCATCTTGATTTGATTATATCCGGAAAATCCGTCCATAAAGGAAAAGACTTTGAATTTGGCTGTATTGTCTACCAACATGTCAATGTGTGGTAGAGGAAAATCATCTTTCAGGCTAGCCTTATTCAAATCTCTATAATCAACGCACATACGGACTTTTCCGTCCTTCTTAGGAACAGGCACAATATTGGCCACCCATTGAGGATATGTAGAAGTCACCAGAAACCCCGCATCAATTTGCTTCTGAACTTCCTTTTTGATCTTCACTGCCATATCTGGATGAGTTCTTCTGAGCTTCTGCTTCACAGGCACGCACTCAGGCTTCAAAGGGAGGAAATGTTACACAATATCTGTATCTAAACCCGGCATGTCTTCATAGGACCAAGCAAAGATATCTGAATATTCTCGTAGCAAACTAATCAAATCTTCCTTGACAGACCTTTCAAGAAGTGCCCCAATCTTCACCAGACGAACACAATCCTCAGACCTCAAGTTGACTGTTTCCAAGTCTTCGAGATGCGGCTGAATGATCTTCTCTTCGTGCTCAAGGAGACGGGTAATCTCATCAGGAATCCCCTCAACGTCATCTTCCTCTGCCTCAAATACAGGGAATTCAAAATTGGGAGATGGCGTTGGATCATTATGTTCAATGGGTTTTAGGATCAACCTGCATAATGATTTTGGTTAATGAAAAACTTTTGCATTTAAACAAACAAACCATTATGCAGATGAAAAAGATTGTTTTTATTCTTGTTTTTTATGGGTTTTTTGTGATCACTGATTTCATGCAAAAAAGCAAAAAGTGAAAACAAAGGAAAAACAAATGTTTAACAATGCATTAATTGAATGAAAACATCATTGTATATATGCTTTGCCAACAATGTCATCACTTCTCCTTTTGGCATGGGAGAAGGGTTTTAAACAAAGTGAACAATTACTCTGATCTATGGATGACTGTAGGAACATCTACAGCGACCCAATTGTGGCAGACACCACCAGGAATAACGAAGTTGTTCACGTCTTCTGTATCCTCTTCCAAGATAGCAGCAGCTTCCTCTTCAGGTTGATCATCATGGATGAATCCTCCACTTGTGAACAAACCTTGCTCATTACATGCCCTAGAACAGTAGCCAATGCCAGCCCGGGATCTATTGTCTTCAAGTTCAATCACCTTCCCTAATCCAGCAACTGCACCACATTCAATGGCCAGCTTCGCATCTCGGTAGGAAGTGAATGAAGGAGACCTCTTCTCGATTGGTTCATCAATAGATAAAGCTTGGAATGGCGTTCCAACTTCATCCTCTACGTCAATATACGAGAAAGAAGACAGATGGCTAACCAGGAGAGCCTTTTCTCCCCCTACTACAACCAATTTCTTATTTTTGACAAATTTCAACTTCTGGTGTAGGGTGGATGTCACGGCACCAGCCTCGTGAATCCATGGTCTGCCTAAGAGACAGCTATAAGATGGGTGGATATCCATTACCTGGAAGGTAACCTGGAAATCACTTGGTCCAATTTTGATTGGGAGATCAACTTCCCCAATCACGGTCTTACGCGACCCATCAAATGCTTTCACAACAACCCCACTCTGCCTCATGGGAGGACCTTGATATGACAATCTGGAGAGTGTGGTCTTTGGCAATACATTTAGAGAAGATCCAGTGTCCACCAACACATTGGACATTGCATCGGATTTGCAATTCATGGAGATATGTAAAGCCATGTTGTGGTCTCTTCCCTCCTCAGGGAGATCAGCGTCACAAAAGCTCAAAGTGTTGCAAGCGGTAATGTTTGCAACAATACTATCAAATTGCTCAATGGTGACGTCGTGATCAACATACGCCAGATCCAAGACTTTCTGCAGAGCCTCCCTATGGGGTTCTGAATTCAACAGCAGAGAAAGAATGGAAATCTTGGATGGTGTTTGTAGAAGCTGGTCTACAACGTTGTATTCACTCTTTCTGATGAGCCTCAGCATCTCATCAGATTCTTCATCTACAATGCCACTCGGGCCAACTGAAGAAACATGAGCTTTTTGTATAGAGGAGGATGGTTTGGCAACATCACGTGCCTGATTTTGACTATTCACAGCGGTCCCAACCGGACGCTCAGCGGAATCAGAAGCAACAGCCTTAGGAGGCGCAGAAAACACACGACCACTTCGGGTCAACCCACTTACGTCAGCGACGTTGGTCACAGAAGTTGAAGGCAAAGGCACTTATACCCCATCTTGCACGGCAACAGGGTTATATCTGAATGGAACGGCCTTATCAGATGAATAGGGCACAGGGCCGGCAGGTTTAATGACCAAAGAAGGGGAAGCCTTCAGCTTGCTGCTATTGTAGCGGATAACAACATGCTCGGGTAGCTTGAACACTGGTGAAATCACGTTCACTTCAGGCTCGTCTTTATCAACATTGCGATTCTGCAGAATCTCAATGGTACCCTCATCCAACAACTTTTGGAGTTCTCTTCGCACTTGGTCGCAACCCAAGCGGTTAACCGAGCAGACGCGGCACTTGTCGTGGTTATGCTCCAAGTAGCTGTACTGACACAGCAAACGATGTAATTCAACCAACGACTGCCTAATGTGGCTTATATATCTGACCTTGTACTTCCCAAGGCATTCCTGAACCATATTAACAGATTTCCCATGCGCAGGCAATGGGTTCTTGGTGACATTCGGGCCCGAATCTTCAAAACTCAAGATTCCACATCTCATAAGGTCTTGAACCTTAGTCTTGAGTGGGAAGCAATTCTCGATGTTGTGGCCCGGAGCACCGGAATGGTAAACACAATGTTGATCTGGTTTGTACCACCATTGTGGATTTGCAGGATTGGCAGGAGGATCCCTGGGAGAAACCAATTTCCTTTCCAACAAGGAAGGATAAAGCTCTGCATATGACATAGGAATTGGATCGAAGCTGATCTTCTTCCTATCATAATTCACGTTAGCTTGATTGGTTATACTGCCACGAGGCTGGTAAGCCTGTTGCTGTGGACGTTGTTGTTGCTGATACTGAGGTTGTTGATATTGCTGCTGATGCTGATATTGATGATGCTGCTGAGCATTGTCTTTGAAGACAGGTGCTATATGAGCCACCTGGTGCTGATGACCGGCACGACGTGCAGGCTTCCTCTGAGCAGAGGGTCTTCTATGCGTGGGATGGGATTGCACAACATGTGCTTCCCCATCTTTCCTCTTAAACGCTCCATATCGTTTAGAGGAAGAGCTCTCATCCTTCGCCAATCGTCCTTCACGGACACCTTCTTCGAGACGCATCCCCATGTTCACCATCTCGGTGAAATCAGAGGGAGCGCTTGCTACCATCCGCTCATAATAGAATGAGCCAAGAGTCTTCAAAAAGATCTTGGTCATTTCCTTCTCCTCGAGCGGTGGAGTAATCTGAGCTGCCAGCTCTCGCCATCTCTGGGCGTACTCCTTGAAGGTTTCCTTGTCCTTCTGTGACATGGACCTGAGTTGATCTCGGTCAGGCGCCATATCGACGTTATATTTATATTGCTTGACGAAAGCTTCGCAAGGTCGTTGAAGGATCTGATGTTGGCACTGTCCAAACTCATGTACCATCTGAGCGCGGCACCGGACAGACTGTCCTGGAAATAATGAATCAAGAGTTGATCATTATCAGTCTGGGTAGACATCTTCCTGGCGTACATGACCAGGTGAGCGAGTGGACAGGTGTTCCCTTTATACTTTTCAAAGTCAGGTACTTTGAATTTAATTGGTATCTTCACACCGGGAACAAGACACAACTCGGCAGCAGACTTGCCGAATAAATCTTTACCTCGAAGGGTCTTCAATTCCTTTCTCAGCTCGAGGAATTGATCGTTCATGGCATCCATCTTTTCATAAACATCCGGGCCCTCAGACGGCTCGGAGTGATAGATGGTGTCGTCTACCCTTGGCATGGTATGCACGACAGGAGGAGCGGGAACAGGGACCGGGCTAGATGCCGACATGTGAGCAAATGTTGGCGCAGGCCGATCAAGCATAAAACCTGGAGGCATTCCCCACGGGAACCCGGTTGGCATAACATTGGGCACTTGAGCACTGGCTGGCACAGTCGAAGTAGAGACCTCTGAAATGACCGTCCTCTGGACAGGAGTTGCAGGAGGTGGAGAAGGTTGATTTTGAGCAGCGAGGAGTTGCTCCATCAAAGCGCCAAGTCTGGCGACCTCTTCTTTCAATTCTCTGTTCTCTTGTTCTAGCTGCTCCATGACTCTCGCAGAATTGACTCGCGTATAATACCGGTGAGTCAGCTTGTCTTCAAAATAAATGAAGAACAAAGAGTTAGGACAAGAAGACCAGAAACAAAGGGTACCTGCTTATGCAAAAATGATGCATGAAATGCTTGTGCAGATGCTTTGTTTGTTGTTTTTGTTTTTTTTTTTCAAGGAACCCTTAGGGTATTATTTGCAATATTTTGAATAGTTAAAACATTTTAATTTCTCACGGAAAATATTTCATTCAATATATAGAGACAAGGAAGTACAAAATTTTTTGATCATTACAAAGAGAAAAGGGAAATAAACATCCTATGGATCCCTAGAAGCTCGGGATGCTGGAAGACGAGAAGTACACAGCTTCTTGATCTCTCTCTCATAGACTGCTTCCATGTCTGCTTTCTCCTTTGCAAGTCGATCATACCTCCTCTTCCAGAATTTGGAAGACTGAGGAAGCAGAGAGGTCCAAGTGTCGTTCGGGTCGTCGATCACTCGATGCTCGAGGAACTCAATCATAGCGTCCTTTTCCTTAAGCTGCTGCAGCAATTCTTCTCTTTCACGGATCCAAGCACGTGAAAGGTCTTCTTCTCTCAACTCCTCTACACGTTGGGTAGGGAGGGTTGAAGGCCCAGACACATCCAACGGTGTAGGTCTCGGATGATCATAAGGCATAAGGTACACGGAAGCTCTCTGTCTGACCCAAGAGGTGTATGGCTCCAAAGCAATGCAGTTCTTTGGACCCAACTCGTTCCTACTCTTCTTGTGAATACTGCGCCATGCACGGACAAATCTGGCTTTCAGGCCTTGGGGATCTTTACCCTCCTGGAAGAACACACCTTCTAACAGAATGTTATGAGGTTTATCCTTTAGGGGGAACCCAAGCTGACGTCGTGCGAGAATAGGATTGTAGCTGATCCCACCACATGTGCCAAGAAGAGGCACATTAGGGAATTCACCACAATAGTCAATGATCTGGACGGTATCATACACACGATCATACCAAGAGATATCATCATTGGTGAGAGACATGAGTCTCTAGGACCACCGTAGACATCCCTTGTTCTCCTTGAAAGCAACTGTCTGCGGCAAGTGCGAAATAAACCACTTGTATAGCAGAGGTTGATAGCAGACAATAACTCCTCCCCCCTTTGCGTTTCTCAGATGCAAAGAGACATAGGCGTCGCCCAACAAAGTCGGAACGGGATTAAGAACTGAGAAGATCCTAATGGCGTTCATGTCCACGAACTTGTCAAAGTTGGGAAATAACACCAATCCATAGATGAGCAGCACAAACAAGGCCTCAAAGGCATCCTTACTCATGGCCTTCCCATAAAAGGTAGCTTGGGCAATGAGGAACTCGGAAGGAAAACCCTGAATTTCGCCTTTGGTAGTCAGGTTAGCCTTAATCAGATCTTCATCTATGTGCAACAAGCTGGCAATCTCTCGAGCAGTCGGAATACTCTCTAGGCCACTGAACGACACTTGATCCAAAATTGGAATCCCAATGAGATGAGAATACTCCTCCAGGGTTGGCAACAGCTGGAAGTCCGGAAATGAGAAGCAATGATACAACGGATCATAAAACTGAGCCAGAGTACTCATCAACCCTTCGTCAACCTGAGTAGTGAGCAGAGGTAGGAGCTTCCCATAGCGAGCTTTGAAACCCAAGGGATCTAATACATAAGATGTCAGATTCCTTAACTCTTTTACATCGGGCTGTTTAAAGTTGTACTTCTTCGTATGCCTTTTTGGTCTTTCCATGTCTGAAAATTTTGCAAATAAACCCTTTTAAGTTCCTTGAAAATTTTCTTTTTTCTGATGACATGAAGTGCAGATGAATGCATGAATGCATGAATGCAACAATCACACTCAAGGATCAAGCAAGTCACACCAAACAAAGGTCATGGGAAAGCTCATTGTATCCCTAATATCAATCATCCATTTTGGTGGATTTAGGTTTTCACCTTATCGACACCCAAGTTCCATTGATATTAACGGTACATGAACCGGCTCAAACATCCTTAATATCAACCATCCGTTTTGGGGGATTTAGGTTTTATACCTGATCAACGCCCAGGTTCCATTAATATTAAGGTTGTCTGAACGACTCAACCACGAATCACGGGTTTGTTGAGAGTCACGAGCATGGAGTCTCGGTTAAGAACCACCCAAAGGGAGTGTACCAGGGTTTAAACCTGCCAGACATGTCCTACCAGAGGTTCCCATAATCATCGTTCCATCTTTCGAATATTATCGGAGGAACGAATACTCGTATTCCAAGAATATTCTCAAGAGAAACTCTTATGAGTGTAGTATCGCGTGACAATCGCATCAAAACTTACATCTGAACGACCTCCGCACTACGTTCCTAAAAATAGGCCAAGATGGGCTTGGTAAACTACGGTCCTTGGCTTCTGCGGAACATGATTGGAAGAATAATGCCTAACCACAAATAACTTGTGTGACATTATTAATCCAACATGACCTCCACCAAGTGAATGGACTCGCAAGTCAACTGGCTAAGGAATTATGGTGTGCAATCTTGAATTCAGCGCACAACTCATCCATCATCTTATTATTCAGATTAGATCCATTATCAGTAATGATCTTATCTGGCACACCATAACGGAAAATCAGCTGGTTCTTGATAAACTTCACAACCACCTGCCTGGTCACATTCGCATACGAAGCGGCCTCAACCCATTTGGTGAAGTAGTCAATTGCTACGAGAATAAACCTGTGTCCATTGGACGCTTTCGGTTCAATCATGCCGATCATGTCAATTCCCCACATAGCGAAAGGCCATGGTGATGAAATCACATTCAGAAGCGTCGAAGGAATATGAATCTTATCCGCATAAATCTGACACTTATGGCATTTCTTCACATATTTGCAGCAGTCAGACTCCATTGTCAGCCAATAGTAGCCTGCTCTCAACATCTTTCTAGCCATGGCATGTCCATTGGAATGAGTACCAAATGAACCCTCATGGACCTCAGTCATCAACAGGTTTGCTTCGTGTCTATCCACGCATCTGAGCAAAACCATGTCAAAATTTCTCTTATACAGCACTTCACCACTGAGGTAGAAACTGCATGACAACCTTCTCAAAGTTTTCCTATCTTTCACAGATGCCCCAGGCGGGTAGACCTGGTTCTGGAGGAAATTCTTGATATCAAAATACCAAGGCTTGTCATCATTGACCTCTTCAACTGCAAATACGTGAGCTGGTCTATCCAAGCGCATCACGACAATATTGGGAACTTCATTCCAATATTTCACAACAATCATCGAAGCAAGCGTAGCAAGAGCATCTGCCATCCGATTATCCTCTCGAGGAATATGATGAAAGTCAACTTCTGTAAAGAACGTTGAAATCCTTCTTGCATAATCTCTGTACGGAATGAGACCAGGCTGATTCGTCTCCCATTCACCCTTAATCTGATTAACAACTAGGGCCGAATCACCATACACATCAAGATGCTTGATTCTCAAATCAACGCATTCTTCCAGTCCCATAATACAGGCCTCATACTCAGCCATATTATTCATGCATTTGAAAGTTAGCCTTGCTGTAAGCGGAATATGTGTGCCATGAGGAGTAATGATTACTGCCCCAATACCATTTCCGTATTGATTCAAAGCGCCATCAAACACCATCGTCCATCTGGAACCAGGTTCCGGACCTTCATCAAGTGTAGGCTCATCACAATCTTTCATTTTCAAATACAGAATCTCCTCATCTGGGAAGTCATACTGAACAGACTGATGATCTTCAATTGGCTGGTGCGCTAAATGGTCAGCCAAGATACTACCTTTGATAGCTTTCTGAGCTCGATACTCGATATCATACTCAGACAACAACATCTGCCAACGGGCAATCCTCCCAGTTAAAGCAGGCTTCTCGAAGATATACTTGATGGGATCCATTCTGGATATCAACCAAGTTGTATGATTTATCATGTACTGGCGCAAACGCTTAGCAGCCCAAGCTAAAGCACAACACGTCTTCTCAAGCATAGAGTATCGAGACTCACAATCAGTAAACTTCTTACTGAGGTAGTAGATAGCAAATTCCTTCTTCCCTGATTCATCTTGCTGACCGAGTACACAACCCAACGAGTCTTCAAGAACAGTCAAATACATAATCAGAGGTCTTCCTTCCACAGGCGGAGACAAGATCGGAGGTTCAGACAGATACTCCTTGATACTGCCGAAAGCTTTCTGGAAATCCTCGGTCCAATCATGAGACTGATCTTTCCGGAGGAGCTTGAATATCGGCGCACATGTGGCAGTCATGTGGGATATAAATCTGGAAATATAGTTCAAGCGGACAAGAAAACCTTGGACTTGCTTCTCAGTTTTGGGTGCAAGCATTTCTTGTATTGCTTTGACCTTTGCAGGATCAACTTCAATACCTCTCTCGCTGACAACAAAACCCAACAACTTGCCGGAACGGACTCCAAATGTACATTTGTTCGGATTCAGACGAAGTCTAAACTTCCTCAAACGCTGAAAAAGCTTTAACAAATGCTCAATATGTTCAACTTTCGTTCGGGACTTAGCAATTATATCATCAATATAGACCTCTATTTCCTTGTGCATCATATCATGAAACAAGGTAGTCATAGCACGTTGATACGTGGCTCTGGCGTTCTTCAAATCGAAGGGCATCACTCGATAACAGAATGTTCCCCAAGGTGTGATGAATGTTGTCTTCTCCATATCTTCGGGTGCCATCTTGATTTGATTATATCCGGAAAATCCGTCCATAAACGAGAAGACTTTGAATTTAGCTGTATTGTCTACCAACATATCAATGTGTGGTAGAGGAAAATCATCTTTAGGACTAGCTTTATTCAAATCTCTGTAATCAACGCACATACGGACTTTTCCGTCCTTCTTAGGCACAGGCACAATATTGGCCACCCATTGAGGATATGTAGAAGTCACCAGAAACCCCGCATCAATTTGCTTCTGAACTTCCTCTTTGATCTTCACTGCCATATCTGGATGAGTTCTTCTGAGCTTCTGCTTCACAGGCACGCACTCAGGCTTCAAAGGCAGGAAATGTTGCACAATATCTATATCTAGACCCGGCATGTCTTCATATGACCAAGCAAAGATATCGGAATATTCTCGTAGCAACTCAATCAATCTCTTCTTGACAGACTCTTCAAGAAGTGCCCCAATCTTCACCAATCGAACACAATCCTCATACCCCAAGTTGACTGTTTCCAGATCTTCAAGGTGCGGCTGAATGATCTTCTTCTCGTGCTCAAGGAGACGGGTAATCTCATCAGGAATCTCTTCAACATCATCTTTCTCTGCCTCAAATATAGGGGATTCAAAATTGGGAGATGGCGTTGGATCATTATGTTCAATGGGTTTTAGAATCAACCTGCATAATGATTTTGGTTAATGAAAAACTTTAGAATTTGAACAAACAAATCATTATGCAGATAAAAAATGCTGCTTTTATTCTTGTTTTTATGGGTTTTTTGTGATCACTGATTTCATGCAAAAAGGCAAAAAGTGAAAACAAATGGAAAAACAAATGTTTAACAATGCATTAATTGAATGAAAACATCATTGTATAAATGCTGCCAACAATGTCATCACTTCTCCTTTTGGCATGGGAGAAGGGTTTTGAACAAAGTGAACCATTACTCTGATCTATGGATGATTGTAGGAACATCTACAGCGACCCAATTGTGGCAGACACCACCAGGTATGATGAAAATGCTCAGATCCTCTGCCTCCTCTTCCAAGATAGCAGCAGCCTCTTCAGGTTGATCAGCATGGATGAAACCTCCACTCTTGAACAAACCTTGCTCATTAAATGCCCCAGAACAATAGCCAATGCCAGCCCGGGATCTATTGTCTTCAAGCTCAATCATCTTCCCTAAACCAGCAACTGCACCATATTCAATGGCCAGCTTCGCATCACGGTAGGAAGAAAATGAAGGAGACTTCTTCTCAATTGGTTCATCAATAGATAAAGCTTGGAACGGAGTTCCAACTTCATCCTCAGCGTCAATATACGAGAAAGAAGACAAGTGGCTAACCAGGAGAGCCTTTTCTCCCCCTACCACAACCAGTTTCTTGTTCTTAATAAATTTCAACTTCTGGTGTAGGATGGATGTCACGGTGCCAGCCTCGTGAATCCATGGTCTACCAAGGAGACAGCTGTATGATGGGTGGATGTCCATTACCTGGAAGGTAACCTGGAAATCACTTGGTCCAATCTTGATTGGGAGATCAACTTCCCCAATCACAGTCTTACGTGACCCATCAAACGCTTTCACAACAACACCACTCTGCCTCATAGGAGGACCTTGATATGATAACTTCGAAAGAGTGGATTTTGGCAATACATTCAGAGATGATCCAGTGTCCACCAGCACCTTGGACATGGCATCAGATTTGCAATTTATAGAGATGTGTAAAGCCATGTTGTGGTCTCTTCCCTCCTCAGGGAGATCAGCGTCACAGAAACTCAACGTGTTGCAAGCAGTAATGTTTGCAACGATACCATCAAACTGTTCAACAGTGACATCATGATCAACATAGGCCAGATCCAAAACTTTCTGCAAAGCCTCCCTATGGGGTTCTGAATTCAGCAACAGAGATAAAACGGAAATTTTGGATGGCGTTTGTAGAAGCTGGTCTACAACGTTGTACTCACTCTTTTTGATGAGCCTCAGCATCTCATCACATTCTTCGTTCACAATGCCACTCGGGCCAACAGAAGAATCAGGAGTCTTTTGTACAGAGGAGGATTTGGCAACAGGTGTCGGATTTTGAACATTCACAGTCGTCCCAACCGGACGCTCAACAGTATCAAAAGCAACATCCTTAGCCTGAGGCTTAGGCGCAGAAAATACACGACCACTCCGGGTCAACCCACTTACATCGGCAATATTGGTGACAGAGGTAGAAGGCAACGACACTTCTCTCCCATCTTCAACAGCAACGGGGTTATACCTGAACGGCACAGCTCGGTCAGAAGAATAAGGCACAGGGCCTGCAGGCTTGATTGTTAGAGAAGGAGAGACCTTCGGCTTGCTGCTATCATAGCGAATAACAACAGGCTCAGGCAACTTGAACACAGGAGATATCACATTGACCTCTGGTTCGTCTTCATCAACATTACGGTTCTGCAGAATCTCTATGGTTCCCTCATCTAGCAACTCCTGAAGTTCTCTTCGCACTTGGCGACACCCCAAACGATTAACCGAACAGATGCGGCATTTGTCATGGTCATGCTCCATATGGCTGTACTGACACAGCAAGCGATGTAACTCGACCAATGATTGTCTAATATGGCTGACATATTTGACTTTGTATTTGCCAGAGCACCCCTGGACCATATTCACAGACTTCCCATGCACGGGCAATGGGTTCTTCGTAACATTCGGGCTTGAGTCTTCAAAACTCAGAATACCGCATCTCATCAAGTCCTGCACTTTGGTCTTCAATGGGAAGCAGTTCTCGATGTTATGACCCGGAGCATTGGAATGATACACACAGTGTTGGTCTGGCTTGTACCACCACTGAGGATTTGCGGGCACAGCAGGAGGATCCCTGGGAGTAACCAACTTCCTTTCCAACAAGGAAGGATACAACTCAGCGTATGACATAGGAATCGGATCGAAGCTGATCTTCTTCCTATCATAACTCAAATTAGCTTGGTTGGTTGTACTGCCACGAGGCTGGTAAGCCTGTTGCTATGGACGGTGTTGTTGCTGATACTGAGGTTGTTGTTGCTGATACTGAGCACTGTCTCTGAAAACAGGTGCTATGTGAGCCACCTGGTGCTGATTACTTGCACGACGTGCAGACTTCCTCTGAACAGAGGGTCTTCTAGGCTTAGCATGGGATTGCACAACATGTGCCTCCCCATCCTTCTTCTTAAACGCCCCATACCGTTTAGAAGAAGAGCTCTCATCTTTAGCCAAACGTCCTTCACGGACTCCCTCTTCCAGGCGCATCCCCATGTTCACCATCTCGGTGAAATCAGAGGGAGCACTTGCTACCATCCGCTCGTAATAGAATGAGCTAAGGGTCTTCAGAAAAATCTTAGTCATTTCTTTCTCTTCTAGCGGAGGAGTGATCTGAGCAGCCAATTCTCGCCACCTTTGGGCGTACTCCTTAAATGTCTCTTTATCCTTCTGAGACATGGCCCTGAGTTGATCACGGTCAGGCGCCATATCAACATTGTATTTATATTGCTTGACGAAGGCTTCGCAAGATCATTGAAGGATCGGATGTTTGCGCTATCCAGGCTCATATACCAATGAAGAGCCGCACCAGACAAACTATCCTGGAAATAATGAATCAGCAGCTGATCATTATCTGTTTGAGTAGACATCTTTCTGGCGTACATGACCAGATGAGCAAGAGGGCAGGTGTTCCCCTGATATTTTTCAAAGTCAGGCACTTTGAATTTGATCGGAATCTTAACACCGGGAACAAGGCAAAGTTCAGCAGCATACTTGCCAAACAGATATTTCCCTCTGAGGGTCTTCAATTCCTTTCGCAGCTTGAGGAATTGGTCATTCATAGCCTCCATCTTCTCATTGACATCTGGACCCTCAGACGGCTCAGAGTGATAGATGGTATCGTCTACCCTAGGCATGGTATGCACGACAGGAGGAGCAGCAGCAAGGACCGGGCTAGATGCCGGCATATGAGCAAAAGTTGGAGCAGGGATATCAGGCATGAAACCCGGAGGCATACCCCAAGGAAACCCGACTGGCATGGCATTGGGCACAAAATGAGCACTGGCGGCCGGCACAGTCGGAGCTACAATCTCAGATATAACCGTCCTCTGGACAGGAGTTGCAGGAGGTTGAGCAGGTTGATTCTGAGCAGCAAGGAGTTGCTCCATCAACGCGCCAAGTCTGGAGACCTCTTCTTTCAGTTCACGGTTCTCTTGTTCCAACTGATCCATAACTCTGGCAGAATTGGCTCTTGTATAATACCGGTGAGTCAGCTTGTCTTCAAAATAAATGAAGAGCACAGAGTTAGGCCACAGACAAGAAGACCAAGAACAACCTGCTTATGCAAAATGATGCATGAAATGCTTGTGCATATGCTTTGTTTTATTTTCAAGGAACCCTTAGGGTATTTATTTGCAAATTTTGATCATTCAAAGCATTTTGATCTTATATGGAAAATATCTCATTCAATATATTTTGAACAAAGAAGTACAGCATTTTTTATTATTACAAAGAGAAAAGGAAATAAACATCCTATGGATCCCTAGAAGCTCGGGATGCTGGAAGACGAGATGCACACAGCTTCTTGATCTCTCTCTCATAGGCTGCTTCCATATCCGCTTTCTCCTTTGCAAGTCGATCGTACTTCCTCTTCCAGAACTTGGAAGACTGAGGAAGCAGAGAAGTCCAAGTATCGTTCGGATCATCGATCACCTGATGCTCGAGAAACTCGATCAGAGCGTCTTTCTCCTTCAACTGATGAAACAATTCCTCTCTTTCACGGATCCAAGCACGTGAAAGGTCTTCTTCTCTCAACTCCTCTACACGTTGGTTAGGGAGGGTTGAAGGCCCAGCCACATCCAACGGTGTAGGTCTCGGATGATCATACGGCATCAGATATACATCAACTCTCTGTCTAACCCAAGAGGTATATGGCTCCAAAGCAATGCAATTCTTCGGACCCAATTCATTCCTACTCTTCTTGCAGATCTTGCGCCAAGCGCGGACAAATCTGGCTTTCAGGCCTTGGGGATCTTTACCCTCCTGAAAGAACACACCTTCTAACAGAATGTTATGAGGTTTATCCTTTAGGGGGAACCCAAGCTGACGACGTGCTAGAATAGGATTGTAGCTAATCCCTCCACATGTACCGAGAAGAGGCACATTAGGGAATTCACCATAATAATCAATAATCTGCACAGTATCATACACGCGATCATACCAAGAGATATCATCATTAGTGAGAGACATAAGTCTCTGAGACCACCGTAGACAACTCTTGTTCTCCTTGAAAGCAAGTGTCTGCGGCAAGTGCGAAATAAACCACTTGTACAGCAGGGGCAGACAGCACACAATAACTCCTCCACCCTTCGCATTCCTCAGATGCAAAGAGAAATAGGCATCACCCAACAAAGTCGGAACGGGATTAAGAACAGAGAAGATCCTAATGGCGTTCACATCCACAAATTTGTCGATGTTGGGGAATAAGACCAAACCATAGATGAGCAGCACAAATAAAGCCTCAAAGGCATCCTCACTCATGGCCTTCCCATAAACAGTAGCTTGAGCGATGAGGAAATCAGAAGGAAGACCCTGAATTCCACCTTTGGTAGTCAGATTAGCTTTAATCAAAGCTTCATCTATGTGCAACAAGTCTGCAATCTCTCGAGCGGTCGGAATACTTTCCAGGCCACTGAATGGCACCTGATCCAGAATCGGGATCCCAATAAGATGAGAATACTCCTCCAAAGTCGGCAGCAACTGGAAGTCCGGAAAAGAGAAGCAGTGATACATAGGATCATAAAACTGAGCCAGAGTACTCATCAATCCCTCATCAACTTGAGTAGTCAACAGAGGCAGAAGCTTCCCATAACGAGCTTTGAAACCCAAAGGATCTAATACATAAGATGTCAGATTCCTTAACTCTTTCACATCGGGTTGTCTAAAGCTGTACTTCTTTGTATGCCTTTTTGGTCTTTCCATGTCTGAAAATTTTGCAAATAAACCCTTTAAGTTCCTTGAAAATTTTTCTTTTTCTGATGACATGAATGCAGATGAATGCATGAATGCATGAATACAACAATCACACTCAAGGATCAAGCAAGTCACACCAGACAAAGGTCATGGGAAAGCTCATTGTATCCCTAATATCAATCATCCATTTTGGTGGATTATGGTTTTCACCTTATCAACACCCAAGTTCCATTGATATTAACGGTACATGAACCGGCTCAATCATCCTTAATATCAACCATCCATTTTGGCGGATTATGGTTTACACCTTATCAACGCCCAAGTTCCATTGATATTAAGGATATTTGAACGACTCAACCATGAATCACGGGTTTGCTGAGAGTCACGAGCATGGAGTCTCGGTTAAGAACCACCCAAAAAGAGTGTACTAGGGTTTAAACTTGTCAGACATGTTCTACCAGAGGTTCCCATAATCATCGTCCCATCTCTCGGATATTATCGGAGGAACGAATACTCGTATTCCAAAAATATTCTCAAGAGAAACTCTTATGAGTGTAGTATCGCGTAACAATCGCATCAGATCTTACATCTGAACGACCTCCGCACTACGTCCTAGAAATAGGCCAAGATGGGTTTGGTAAACTAAGGTCCTTGGCTTCTAAGGCACATGATTGAAAGAATAATGCCTAACCACAAATAACTTGTGTGACATTATTAATCCAACATGACCTCCACCAAGTGAATGGACTCGCAAGTCAACTGGCTAAGGAATACTCCACACCAGTCAACAAGACTACGCCATTCTCCTATCCTAGAGTGCACTTGAGTTCGGGTATAGAACTCATCTCACAGAGATCACCAAAGCAAACAGCAATTGTATATCAAGCAATTCAAACATTACAATCAATACAGTTATCCCAAATTGTACAAAAATATGTCAAATAACAGATAAACAAATATCACACAACAAGGGTCAAAAGTAGGCAATACCACCAGGGAAGGTCTAATGTTGTCCCCAACAGAGTCGCCACTTTTCTGTAGCGGTGTATTCGTCACTATATGATTTATTGATTAAACCATAAGCAAAGCATACAAAGAAATCGAGTCGCCACCGCACTTTTATTTATCCAAAGGATTGGCTAAAAAGCGAACAAAAGCCTAAGAAGTTTTACACATAGAAAACTAATGAAAAGATCAGAGAGTCTGGGTAAGGGGTAAATTACGCAATGGGAAGGTGTTAGGCACCCAAATCGTCCTAGGTACTCCTAGGGAGCCCTTTTCACACTTGTTGTATAAGAAAAAGTTTATTTGTTTATGACATATTGTGCAAACATGAATGGGAAGATGAGAAAAGAATATACAATTTTATTATTTTTGTGTTTGAACAGATGAACCCGTTGCCTACATACCTTTCCATAAAAGGTAAGGATCAAAACACCGTAGTTTGGCTAAAAGATTTCCAAAAATTAGTGAGTTCATTTTAAAACATAAGCACTAAGGCTTTTCATTACCAATGGGAGAAAACTCAACCTGAATCAACAATCCACCATGCGAGGACGGCTTCAACATACTAGTGAGGGGTTAACCCTATAATAAGTATGGAAGACTTACAATCAACTCACTAAGGATAAGGTAAGATTTACATCAACCACTATGGTAATTGAAACCTATGGCTAATGTATGAAAACATATTAACAATGGACAAAGCCACAAAACAATTGAATGGGTGAAGTTAATTGATTATGAGTATTCACAAAAGGATGGTCAAAGTATGATTTAGGTTCAATTCAGAAAGAAGTGTTATCAAAAGTGAAGTTTGAAAAGTCAAGGACTTAAGGTCCAAGTTTCTAATTTGAAAAGACATGAAGATGTTTGCACAATAGTTCAAAGTTTTGAATTAACAATGTGAAAAGGTTTAGGACAAAGAGGGTAAATGGATAATGGAGTGTAAAACTTCTCAGAAAGGTTCACCTCTTGAAATCATATAGAAGATGATTCAAGTGTGTCCTTAGGAATGAAGTAACAATGCAAGTAGGCAAATAAAAGCAAGGTGATACCGGATGCCATCAATGGACTTATACCAATCTCACAAACAAAAGCGGATACCGGATACCAATCAATGGATTTACACCAATCTCCTAAAACAAAACAATGATACCGGATGCCAATAAATGGACTTACTCCAATCTCACAAAACAAAAGCGGATACCGGATACCAATAAATGGATTTACACCAATCTCCTAAAACAAAACAAGGATATCAGATGCCAATAAATGGACTTATTCCAATCTCCTAAGGCAAACAAAATATGGATGTCAGATGCCAATCTATCTGGACTTATACCAACCTCCACAGGATGATCATAGGAATACAAATGCCAACAACATGGACTTACAATTGCATCCTCACATACAACATACAAACAGAAGCAATGGACATAAGTGGCCAAATGAAATGGTCTTACACTCTATCCCTTCCAAATCATAGGAACAATGGCCAATGAATGGACTTACAGTTGTCCTCAATGGGCAAACAAAGATGGATCACAAAGATATGAAGTGATGATCATGCACTAATGAGCAATTAATGATGATAAATGCACAAAGGCAAACAAGCAAACATGTACAGATGAATCAAGCAATCAATCAAACAAAGTCATTTAGCACACACTATAACCAAGCAATTAGGCTCAAGCAAGGGTTAGACTTTAAAGTCAACTGGAATGGGGTGAATGGTGCTCTTAACCTTAACATTGAGAGTTAAGGTGAAACAGATGAAAGGATATGAGGGGTGTGCCTCATTGCTCTTATCCCTGGTTAGGGAGAGCATTGAATATCAGAAGGTGTGGGAGTTCAGAAAGTTGGAACTCTCTCCACAAGTTAATGACTCTATAGATCTTGGGCTTTTACTCACTATGCATCAACACATGTGGTGTGAGCAAGGTGAGTGACACACAGAATAGTAGGAGATGGATTACACATCTCTTTTGTCTACCAATTGCCTTATCAAAAGGACTTTTCCTGCTTGGGGACAAAGATAAACAATCACACACATTGCCTCTTAGGGAGGACTTCAGACAGGTGCCTGGCCAAGTAACAGGCCAGGTCTTCCAGACTACATGAAGAAGAGATGTATACCTCAATGCTTAAGCTATCAAGCAAAGCAAAAGCAAGTTCACAATGTAACTATAGCAACTAAGGTACCTGAAATCAATCCAACACAATCAGTATTCAATTCAAAAAAGAAAGTCAACACACAACAGACAGTCAACTATACACAAGCAATGCATTAAGCAAAGCATAAGCCCAACTCAAAGGAGCTCAAAGCATCCTACAAAACAATGTCAAAGTTAGTTCATAACAATCACACAAACCAACTCAAGCCATATGAATTAATCTCCTTAAAGCCATGTGCTTCTTAACCTGAAAACAAACTCAAACATGAGAAGCAAACCCTTAGGCCAAAGCCTAGGGTCAAAGGAGGATAAATAGACCAAAACAGAACATAAAAATTGGTAAGAATCAAGATTAATCAATTAAAGACATCATCCAATTGGTCCCATATCAAAACTATGCACCAAATCCATTTCATAAACAACTCATGTCAAACTAGGCAAGTTGGAAACTCATAGAGGCAAACAGAATGAACCAATTCAAATCAAATCAAAAATGGCTCAATAAATTCCAAGAAAAATCATGCCTAAACAGAACACATCAAAGGATTAACACACTAAAAATCATGGCATTTGAATAAGTGGAAGCATGTCAAAGAAAATAAATAAGTCATGGTATGCAAAAACAAGCTCAAACAAGGCCACAAATGGTGCATCAACTTCACACAAGCATAAAACAGTGATGACAAATGATAAATGATCCAAACCAAAACCAAAATTAACTTCAATGTGTTAAGAATCAATGTACAAAATTTCAAGTCCATATGATAATGCATAAGAATTTCACAAATCATGGAAGTTCAACACTCATTTAAAGTCCAAATATGACCAAACAGCAAAGAAAATCTCAAACAAATAGGAAATGGATCTAAAGATTCTACAAAAATTCATTCTCAAACTAAACATCCAAAAGTATCAACATGCAAAAATTCAGATTATTTGAAGTTCATATGGCATGGTAAATAAAATCAGAAACATGAACAAGAAATTGTGTGACACACATTGTCACACCTCCATTAATCACATCATATCTCAACATCCAGAAATGCAAAAATCACAAACTCTATACCAAAAGATCAGTCAACATGTCTAGATTGTGCATGTAAAATTTCAGCTCTATTGGATCAAGCATCATGATTTCATAAAAGAAATGGCAAGCATTATGCAAGAAATGACATACATGAATAAACCCTAGGCTAAAAACAAATTCAACCGAGCACAAATCTGGAAAAAATATCCAAACAAAAAGTAGACATGATGATGAACATTTCACAAAAAATTCCAGGTGATTTGGATTATTATTTTAGGAGTTATGATTTTTCCAATGTGAAGAAAAATTAAAAAAAAAATGAAAGGAAGTATGTGAATGTGATAAGCATATGTGAGAAAATGCAAAAAGCAAAATATGTGGATGCTGGCAGCCGGATTCGAACCGCGTCAACTTTCAAATGTGGCGCTCACTTAATGAAACGCACCGTTTCATTAAGTGAGGTGGCGCGTTCTGATTCGTGGCATGGCACACAAATAGCGAAAAACATGCAAACAAGGCTCATGCAAGATCAAACGGATTCTGGAACTGGAAAACCTAACAAGTTCATGCAAGTTCATCACGTTCATACTCATCAAGAACAAGACTCCACAGAAATTCATGAACCGCATATCATTCGATCCGCCTTTCATCACACATCAACAATATAGCATGGATTTGTTCTAATTCTACGCATGGCAAAAGAATCGATCACAATAAGTTTTAACATCCAATATTCAAATCCACATAACTTTCTCAAAACCTAATGAAATCAAGAGATCTAAAGTGCAGTGTGATCTACATTCCAAGATCTACAAAATCCACATGAGAATTGCAAGAATTGGAGCAATCGAGTTCTAACCTTGATGATGATGCAGAGCTAGATTCGTGAGTTTCAATGCTTGGAAATGCAAAACAGATGCTCAATGATGATGAGGAAGATGAATGAATGCAAGGCTTTAGCTCAACAGTGCTTGAACACGATGAAATCTCCAACTGCCATGTGAATATTCAAGCTTCAACAGCCACAATTCTTCAAGAATTTTCCAAGATTTGGCTTCAATTCACTTCAAATATTCCCTGCAGATAATGATTAGCACAAGAAACAAGCAAAAGAAATGCTGAAATTCGATGAACAAAATTGAGAAAATTTGAGAGAATTTGAGATGAAAAGTG
The DNA here is from genome assembly GCF_024323335.1 of Lathyrus oleraceus. NCBI lineage: Eukaryota > Viridiplantae > Streptophyta > Magnoliopsida > Fabales > Fabaceae > Lathyrus > Lathyrus oleraceus. The sequence continues at coordinate 482,860,744 of NC_066585.1, read as the reverse complement.
TTTGGATCTGAAATTGTGAAGTTCTCCCCCTGATTTTCTGTTATGATTAGCACTTTATACCACCTGTTAATCAAACTTGTTAATCATGATTAGCAAAAATGCAATGGATTAAGTGAAATGGGAGTGTTATGCAATTTGGCCAAAATGCCCTTCATGCATGCATGGCAATGAACAGTACCGAGTTTCCACTTGAAATGCACTTCAAAAATCAGTTTGGATGCAAATGACATTGGTTGAAATTGAATGAAATGCATAAATTTCAAATTAGCACTTTCCCTCCAAAAATTCAAATTGATTCAATTGGAAAATGCCATTTTTTGTGATGAGTTTTAATAAAATGTGATGTATGATTATGATAGTAGGGATCAAGAGAAAATTGCTCAAAAAAGAATCACATGAATTGGCCTTTTGATGCAAAAGTTATGCCTTGTTGAAGTTCAAAATTCCTTGCCAATGATTTGATTATAACTTGCCAACCACAAATGAGAAATGGATGTTCTTGGACTTTTTGGAAAGGTAAGAGCAATATCTTCAACTTTCATGTTGGACAAAATTTGATTTGAAGCTTTCTTGTACATGTAAAGTTGAGGAGAAGACCTTTCCATTTTTGGCAATTTGAAATTACAGGTCACTTACTATTTTTGGAAACTTTTTGTCTGACCTCAAATCCTTCAATGTTGATGTTTGACATGTTATATGAGACTTGTATGGACATGAATGAGGCCTCTCTAACCATCTCCCACCATCAAATCCCTAATTAAATGCACAGTTGACCACAGTTGACTTTGCTAGGGTTTCAGCTGACCCAGCTATGCTCTGATGAATTTCAAGCCTCTACCACTTGAGATCTTGATTCCAAATGATATCACAACTCATATGAACTCTTGTGAATGATCAATGGTGCCCAAATTCTTCAAGAATGGCCACCATCTATGGCTCAATGAATGCCTTTGACTGGTTTGACCTAGTGTTGCTTCATCTGCAAGTAACAGGGTTAGATGACAATATTTTTGTACTTTTGGTTAGTAAACAAATAAAAAGCAATGATATACAAATGCTAAACATGCTTGGTGATCAAGAATCACACTCACAAGATAACCCATCCACAAGGAAGGAGGCAAGGTGCACCATGATCCTTGAGGCAATGATATGATGTGATATGATATGATGAGGGATCTTAGGGACAAAATTGGGGTCTTACAGTTAGTAGTTATGTTAGTGTGTCACAAGACAATTTAGCGCTATGTTAAGCAATCATAAGTGGACTATTGTAGTAGTCACACCTATCTTAGGTCGGTCAATAAAACTATAGGCAAATAAACACAAGTTAGAGATCATGACTAGTAAGCCAAGCTCCTACAACTTGCCATGCCAAAAGAAAAGATGAAAGCCTTGTATGGACTTTAGGTTTTTTGATTGACCAAGAAGCAACCTATCTTAGACACAAAGCAACTCACTTGATCATGGATCAAGTTGAGTTTGATTTGGATCAAAGAAGGTTAAACCTCTCATATGTCAAGACCAACCATAAGACATTAACTCATTGGCCAAAATAAAAAGAAATAAGATGAAGATGAAATGAAATGGACCAAGAAATTAAAGTGTCAAACACAAATGGTCTAATGTAAATCAAATCATCATCAACCAATGGTAAACAGAAGAGAAATGAAGATTAGAAGTCAACAAGTCAAAAATATTTTTTTTGGTATTTTTTGGAATTAAAATAAATGCAAAATTGAAATGGACAAAATATGGGCAAACCTCAAACACAATTGAAATCAACTTAAACAAGTCCAATTAAATTCTCATAGGTCTAACATGGTCAAACAAGGTTTGGCAAATTTTCTCAATAATTTTGGAAATCATAAACTATTTTAAAACAATTAAAAACAAATAAAATAACACAATATGAATTAAAATCTCAAATAAATCTCAAATCAATTAAGAAATTGATGAGACTATTTTTCATTGACTTATCATGATCCATATGTATTATGAAAATATTTTTGGATTTTTCAGATATTAAAAAGTATTTAAAAAGAATTAAAAATTATTAAAAACCAAATAATTCACAAAAAATATTAAATGAAGTCACAAAAATAATTAAAAATCAAAATATAAAACTAGATTTTTCAAAAAAAATTTTGTCCTTGGTCTCATATTTTTGTGACTTCAAATAAAATATTTATGAAATTTTGAAAATAAAAGGAATCATCACACGATCCAGAGGCGCGGTCTCACCATGGTCTTAAGTCAAGCGCATCACATTTGGAATTAAAATAAGTCAAATGAATCAATGGCCACGATTATAACATTTGAGCCAGATCTGAGGGACATGAAGCATCCACGTGGGGATGGTGGTGGAAACCACCATCCTCTCCGGCCAACTAACAGTTTTCGGCCACCACACGCAGGTTTTCAAAAGTTAACCAAAATAAACAAGTCAGGTATCAAAATGAAGTTGGGGTGATGTACATCACCCCTGTAACCTTGGATCTTCCTTAATGTTTCTATTTAATGAGAAATCAGATCTTGAAGATCAAGGTACACAAACTGAAATGGCACGATTCATGAAATTAAGACCACCATTGGCCTGCCTCTTGCTCGAGGACTTCAGAAAACTATTCAAACTCAAGCAATTCACATTGTATAGCAAGATCCAGATCGAAACAGTTGAGTGATATACCTCTGAAATGCAGCTTTGAACAACACGATCTCTTCAAGCTTTTGATCCCAATTTGATCTGGAGATGTGATGATGATGCAAGGCTAAGGAATTAAGACTTGAAGATCAAATAAGGATGTTGAAATTCAAGCTTGAAATTGAGAAATGAAAACTGAAATTCCTTTGAGTGAGGGTGTGGTTTCAATCCAGCAGAGTTTCAGATCACCTTGAGGTTGGTTTTTGAATGAGCAAGCCCATGTATTTATAGCTGAGCTTGATGCAAGGATGTGTAATGCTCGTGTGCATGAAAAATGGATCTTCCATGCATGGGCCTGTACAGGCGCTTGCAGAGCCCAATAATGAATGGAAATGCATGCTGAAGTCATATTGAAGGGAATTGGACGTGCACAAGGTCTGGCATTAGCTTGCATTTCAAGTTATGAAGTGAATTGCACAAATGGACATAAATATCAAGCCCTTCCAAAATCAAACATTTAAAGTTCAAACATGGTCATGTGAGTAATGGTTGGAAAGCTCTTGACATAAGGAACAAAAGCTATGTTAGGCAAAAATCCATTTGGAGATTGGAAAATTATAAAAACTGGCTTTGAAGTTTGAGGTACAAAACATGTCTAGGTCCCCTTTGAATTTTTTTACCAAAAGTGATTAACTTCAAGCCCTTCTGTTTCAATGATGCAAGCCTCAAATGGAAACACCTCCAATATAAAAGTTATAGATCTTTTCAAGATGATCAACTTGGACTTAAACTTTGCATCATTTTGATTTTTTATGAGAAAGTTATGGGCACTTGAAGTTGGACATTTTTCAAATTCAATGACTTTGGTCTAAAGTAACCTATAATGTTTTTTATTATCACATGTGTTTCTTTTAGGATTATGAAATTTTGTCCAACATAACATTTGAAGTAGACATCTTAAGTTTTCCAATGCAATTGGTATCACCTCTAAGGAAGTTAGGTCTTTGGGAAGTTAACCCAAAATTAGGGTTTCAGTCAAAATGACCTGTAATGTTTTGAAATGAATGATGACCTTCCAAGTTTCAAATGGATTTTTATGAACATGAAATTTTTTCATATGGTTCTTAAGAACATTTTTGCTCTTGGGGTCATCTTCATTTGACAAACACATCAAAAGTTGTGTCTCAGTGATCCTCGGTTTAATTAGATGACTTGACTGGTCAACTTCTCAAGGCCAAACTTCAAATTTTGATGAATGAATGATTGAGGATACTCACATAGGCTCATATATGTATAAAATAATGGATGAAAGAACTTCCCTTGGTTGAACTTGATCATAGGTTGAGGTTGCTTTATGAGTAAGGCACAATCAATGCGCAGTTGAATTATGGTTTCCTTGAGAAACAATCCTCAAGCCCTATGGGTTATCTTGATAAAATTGTCAAATTGAGATCCTTGGGGGACATATATGATGATTGGGAGCTTTGTGGACCATTTTTATGCTTTTTCTTATCTTCATATGGCCACTTCATTGAGCATATGAGCCTCCTAGGAGCAGGGGATCACATGATCACTTGAGCTTCAAAACAAAAGAGGTTAGTGACATATTTTTGTGCTTTTGGTTAGTTAAACAAATAATAAAAGCAATAATATACAATTCAAGCATGCTTGGTGGTCTCAAACCACTCATACAAGTCCCAACCCTAGGGCTAAGGAGCCACACATGCTATGATCCTTGAGGCAAAATGCATTGAGCAATGATATGATGCCATGAGGGATATTAGGGTCAAAATTAGGGTCTTACAATCATCAATGATGACCAATCCATACTTCTTTCCATTGATAGGGGCAATTTTCACTAGTCCAAACAAATCAATGTGCAGAAGTTCTAACCGTCTAGAGGTATACACAACAATTTTCGCTTTGAAGGATGTTTTAGAAAACCTGCATTTCTGACATGCTTCACAAAGAGCATCTGAAGCAAACTTCAGGTTGGGTACACCTCTGACTAATCCAAGCTTATTTAGCTGATAAATCCTTCTTATGCTAACATGGCCCAAATATCTATGCCATACCCATTGCTCCTCAAGATAAGAAAGTCTAATTTTCTTAAATGTTGTTCTTTCTCTTTCCGTTAAAAAGGATTGTACCATCTTTCTGACAAACAACCTTACAAGACTTTGATTAAAAATTATATCATAACCATTGTCACTAAGTTGACTAATATACAAAAGTTTATGCATCAGAGAATCATCAAAAAGAACATTAGTAATATAAGGAAGTTTACCATTACCAATAGTTCCAGAGCCAATGATCTTTCCTTTCTGGTTTCCTCTGAAACCAACAAATTCTCAAGGCTTAAGTTCCAAATCTTGGAGCATAGATGTTTTGTCTATCATGTGTCGTGACCATCCACTATCCCGGTACCATGACTGGTGTTTCAACTGAGATATTAAGGATGTCTGAAACATAAATTATTTTATCCTTAGGTATCCACTTTCTGGGTCCTATTTTGTTAGTTTTCCCAGAGTTTCTTACAACTGTTGGTCTTTTAGCAGAAAGATACTCATGGGGAATTTGTGCATGATACTTAGGTTTTAGAACTGAGTTCTTATCCTTTGTATGTTTTTGTGTCTGTGCAGAAATATCAAGCTCAATGCCAGCAGGCGCGAAATGCACATAAAGAGGTTTTGGTTTTACATTCTGACTTTCGTCGGGTTTTATAGTTTCTGTACAACCTAAACATTTCTTGCCATTTCTGCTAACTCGATAGATCAAGGAATCCATTTTACTTCTATATATGCTTTTAGCTTGAAAGTACTAGAATGTTCTGTCATATCTAATGACGCAATCAGTACCAGAAGCTTCTAATTTTTTTTCCTCCTCTAGTTTTGAAATATTTCTTTTCAAGCAGAGTTGTTACTTTCTAAAGAAAATACTTTTTCATTTAGAGAGCAAATATCTTTCTCAAGCTCACTCCAAGTTTCAAACGCAACTACTTTGACTTGTTTAAGGTCCTTGTATTTACTCTGAAGACTCTGGTAGTTTTCCAGCGTTCCAGAGAGACATGATTCAATATCAGAACGAGATAGGTTAGAAAATACCTCTTCAGAATTGAGTCGGATTATGATTCTAATAATACCTTGTCTTATGGTTCTTCATAACCTTCAGGATCACCTATAGTTGCCATCAATGCAACGTTGGTTTTTTCTTCGTCCGAATTTTCTTCTTCAGATCCCAAGTTATCCCATGTAGCCATCAGACCCTTCTTGCCTTTAAAAAAATTCTTCTTAGGCCTTCTATCCTTTTTCAACTTAGGACAATCATTTTTGTAGTGGCATGGCTCCTTGCACTCAAAGCAGATAACTTATTTTCCAGAACCTTGCTTCTTCTGTCCAGACGAATAATCAAAGCGACCAGCAGTCCTTCTGGATCCTTTGAACATTCCTTGACCATATTTCCTATGTTTACAAAGTCTGATGACTCTCTTTGAAATTAGAGATAGCTCATCATCATCTTCTGAGTCTTTATCAGATCCTTCTGATTCTTCCTCAGCTTGATAAGCTCTTGTCTTCTCAGGCTTAGACTTTAGTGCAACAGATTTACCTTGCTTATGATGTTTATCTTCCTCGAGATCAATCTCGTAGCTTCTTAAAGAACTAACAAGTTATTCAAGACTGATACTGTTTAGATCCTTTTCCAGCTTCAAAACAGTTACCTAGGTCTCCATTTTTGGGAAGACTTCTGATAATCGTCTTGGCATGGTCAGCTGTAGAGTATCATTTGCCCAAAACTTGCAGTCCTGCAACAAGCATCTGAAACCTTAAGAACATAGTCTCAACTATTTCATCATCTTCCATTTTGAATGCCTCATACTTCTGGATTAAGGCCAAGGCCTTTGTCTCCTTTATTTGAGCATTCCCCTCATAAGTCATCCTCTGAGAGTCAAAAATGGATTTGGCATAATCTCAGTTTGTTATCTTCTAATACTCAATATAAGAGATACCATTTAGTAATATAGTTCTGTCCTTATGATGATTTTTGAAACCTTTCTTCTGTTGATCAGTCATACCACTTCTTGCTATAATATTTCCTTCAGCATTAACTGGGTGAACGTAGCCATCGACTACAAGATCCCATAGATCAACATTGTAACCAAGAAAGAAGCTTTATATTCTATCTTTCCAATAATAAAAAATTTCACCATAAAAGATTGGTGGTTTTGCATTATAGTAATCTCTTTCATTATTGTTAACAATGTTAGCAGCAACCATTGTTTCTCACACAAACTGGATCGGTATTAAACATGGTGAGGTGTTTATATATATTTTATCACAATCAAAAATAAAACTCTAATACCAATTGAAGATGTGAAAAATACAAGAAAGGGGGGTTTGAATTGGGTTTTACAAGCAAAAGATTTTTCCAAAACAAGAACACCATAAATAGATTAACATCAAAGAGATAAAAAAACATAAGTATTTTTATCCTAGTTCACTTGAAACTCAAATCTACTCCAGTCCATCCGCCAAGGTAATTTTGCCTTATACACAAGGACTTAATCCACTATAATCAACAAATTACAATAATCACAAAGAATAACCTTCTTTGTCTTCTCAAGGATCCAATTATACCCTAGTCTCCTTAAGGACTAAAAAAACAACCTTCTTTGTCTTCTCAAGAAATCAAACAAACAATTTGAATAAAATTTTGTGTGTTACAAGATGCTTCTATACAAGCAGATTTTACACAAATGATAAACAAACACTGAAAGAAAAATCATGTAAAAACAAATGATAGCTTTTCACAAAGAAATAAACTTGTCAAAATATTGTGTCACCAGTGTTTTCTTCAAGTCTCCAAGTCTCAATTATATAGCATAAGAATAAGACTGTTGGAGTGCAAAAAGGGAAAAGCTCGGAGAGTGACTATCCATTGTTGGATGGGAGAGGAGTGATACTACATACTGTCCTTCGCCCATAAAATAAGTGACAGGTGTGATGTATAGTACTGTCCTTACCCATGAAATTAGGTAGTGGAAAGGATGTTTGATTTATACTATCTACTATTTGATCACTTTCCCATTTGATATTATCTTCAAGTTGATTGGCTTCTAATGAAAGTTGATGAAGCATGAAATGAAGAAACATAAAGCGGTATTTAGAAACTTCAGAATTTTTGGTCAGAACCTTCAATCAGAACCTTGATAACCTCAATCGTCTGGCTTGAGATATTCAGAATCTTCAACTAAATAACACAACTTCAGAAGCTTTCCATTCTTCAGAAGTTTTGTGATTAGAGTCACGTCCAGAAGCATGAACTGAGAGAACATTGCAGTAGCAATATAGTGTCTCCTCAGAAGCTTCTCAAGAGTGAATCAGCACAAAAGCAGAAAGATCATTGCAATAACAATATTGGACATCTTTCAAAACTTCTAATAACTGAGGCATAAGCAGATTTCGAACACATTATTCAGAAATTGATGACGTTACACATCATATATTCAAAATTAGAACTGGATGTTAAAGCTACACAATAACAAACCATTAGGGTACCAAAATTATTCTCACACAAATATAACATTGTTATCATCAAAACTCAAGGAGTAAATGCAGAACCAAATCTTGTTCTAATAGTCCTCTCATCCTTTTTTTTTCCATAACATGAAGTTACTTGGAGATGTGATTTATTTTGGGAGAACATTCTACAAAGATGTTATAACTTGAAGTTTGAATGCTTGAACTATTAGAATTTTATTATTAAAATGATATATTGGTATTTTACCTCTTTCGATAACCAATTGTAACTAAAGCTTTATTAGTATTTTGAATCCCACTTGTTTGGTGAAAATTATATGATTTGTGATTCAACTTTGGTTAAAATTATATGCTAGATTTATTTGTATTTTACCTCTTTTGATGTTGAGGTGTTTCATTTTAAAGGTGGTGATTTGGAATTATTTAGTGAAAATTATATGATAGGTGATTCAAGTTTAGTGATGCATGTTTAGTTATGGGAGTTTCTAATGGAACGCGTATCTTTAGAATGTTCAATAAAAGAATATTTTAGTGAATCACGATCTTTACATAAAAACAATTTCTATATTGTCTTAGAACTAATATTAGTTGTATAATTGAACGACTTAATTGATATAATAATAACAATATAATATGATGGTTTTCACTTTTCATTCTACAAATTCAAGTAACAAGTTATTTATGGTCAAATAAAAAAAATGTGAATTTTAATAAGTATTGTAATATATATATATATATATATATATATATATATATATATATATATATATATATATCTTTTTACATTTACACTTTTATTTCAAAGGCAAAGTATTGGAATTTATTAGGAAAGCACAAAATGAATTTGACATAAATTTTGAATTTGTTGTGTTTCTATTTAAATTTTAATAATTATTTTAGATAATAAATAAAATTTAACAAAGTGTCAATAAAAAGACAACATTACTCCTCATTATGGAACTATATTTTAAAAAAATATTTTAGTGAAATTAAAAAATTATAATATTTAAAATATGATTTATTAAAATAAATAAAAAATATTTAAATTAATTATTTTGGATGGATGAATATCCATCCTTTAAAAAAATATTAATTGATGGATTAGATGGATTTTTTTATTAATGGATGGATTAGATTGAATATTTTTAAAGAAACTTTAATGGATTGTTAATGGATTAATGGTTTGTTTTGATCCATTCATTAACAATCCAATCCATCCATTTTGTCACCCCTACTCACAATAAACCATACACATTTGTCATTCAATAATAATATTAAAATAGAAGAACTATTGCATACATATAAATTCCAAAATGTCAAATACACAATGTCATCATATTATAATCAACCCAAGTACAAAATATAATACAAAAATATCAAAATATACAAAATACAATCCCAATGATGAGTATATTTGATGCCCCTATAATGATCTCATCAATATCCCTATGGAGGATAGTAGCAGAAGTAGCAATAGTGAGGTCTTTAGGTATACCCTAGATATATCCAAATTGGTGCATGACTCCCTCAGGTAGATGGGGGTACATAAGTTGAGACCCACTAGTCATCCATTTGATGTATATTTCCATCACCTCCAAGATTCGTGTCTCACAGTGATCTTTGTACGAAATTCAATTAATATCAATCACCACGATGCAGTCAAGGGCAACTTGGAATGACTCGATTGTCTGGTTCCTTTTGAGCAGGATGATCGAGCACACATGTGGCAAGGCCTCATAGTAGAATCCACTTATGCCTAATCGACGAGACATGTAAAATAGTGGTGGATCCATGCTAGAAAATGGTTGATATAAAATATTAGTAACATAAGAATGTAGCATTGTTTTATGACGTTAATATCATTAAAGGTGCAAAAAAATGTCGTAAGTAGACAGTTGTTTCCAATCAACTATCAAGTCTTCTATACATTATTCTCAACTAGTTTGGGGTAAAGGTACCACATAAAACTAACTTCCATAGTTATACTTGCGGATCCTCTACAAGTCAATCAAATATGGAGGTAGATGACATCGACATAGGTTGCACTTTTGTCCATAAAAATGGACGTGTCGGCCAACACTAAGAGGTATGACCTTAATGCACACACTTTATGGTATGAAACGCATGCATCATCACCATCAGCCTCCATAATTAAGGCAGTTAATGCTCATTCATATCCACCAAGAATGAAAACCTAGCATGACATCCTCTAGTGTCATCTAACTCCTACTGAGCTTTTCCTGGGTCAACTCCTAAATAAGTCACCATCAAGTCCAATTCCTTAGACCTGGTGGTCCTGGAGTAGTTTAGTAATTTTCCCTAGATGGGAAGATTAAAGAGGCATGAGACGTCATCAAGTGTGATGGATATATCATCTATCAGAAGATGAAATGAAGATGTCTTTATGTCTCATCTCTCCACAAAAGCAGACAATAAGCCATGGTTAATATAACCATAGCTAGTCCTGCATAAATTATGCAACCCAAATAGTTACATGAAATCCTGGAACCATGGCTCATTAGGTTGTGCAAACCTTGCAGCCTTCCTACCATGGTTGGTGCATTTTAACGTATTACGGAATCGTGAAATTATGTTCTTAGGGGACAAAAGTTAGACATGATGTCTAGGATAACGTGTACCACGGTTAAACCATATTAACCGATTATCACATATACTAAGGAATGAAATGCATAAAGCAATAAGGAACACAATAGAATTTTTAACCCAGTTCAATGCAACATCACCTACAACTAGGAGAATTCCAGCCCAAGAAAGGAAACTCACTCTCGATAGTATTAGTATAATTAGTCTTAGATGAATGCACCTTGTTAAATGCCTACTTCCTAATACTACCCATGTATTTCTCTTTAAGACCCTCCCTAAATATGAGAACCCCTATCTATTGAAACAAAATTGGTTTATCCCATATCCCTTGTATTTTGATGATAACAAAGTATTTCAAAAACAATTGGGTATACTAATGTTTGTTCAAGTGTGCAGGACCATTGAATAAAATTTCATATAGAATACAAGTATTGTTTATGACTATGAATATTCAATGAGAAGCTTAAAGACCGAAATCTGATGGATCAGAAGCTGAATACCAGAGTCTGAAGAAGTCAACTTCTGAAAAAGTCAACGTCTGGAGGTGGAAGTATGAAGGAGTCAACCTATAAAGATCAGACTTTGAAGAAGTCTGCTTATGATGATCATAACCTGAGCCAGGCAAAGCGCAAGGACCAAGGTGACTCTGATGGGTCACTATCAACCTCTGAGTCTACTTTGTCACGTGAAGACCTAAGCTCTATTTTCTTGATATAGTCTGTTGGGATACAAGTACTGATTCCTTTTGTAGAAAAGATTTTTTCAAACTAGCCTTCACCAACCTTGACTATTTGGTGAAACATCCCAACGTATCTTTTGAAGCTTCTCAAAGGACTCTATTGTGCTGATTCTTTAACAACTATTTTCTTCTCTATTTAAGGATATAAAGACTTAAAGAAAAAATATCATTTGACACTCAAAGAGAAGTTACTCTATTAACATAAAAGCACAAGTTTAACTTAGGATTTCTTATCCTTATATATCTTATAAATCCCTAAGTCTTAAAAGATTCTACTTGCATTGTATTCTTTATACACCTCTGATTGTATATCAAGTGTATTTTCTCAAACAAACATTTACCAGTTAGGTAGATTGTTAGAAGTCTCTTACTAAGTGTTTGAGCATTTGAAGTCTCTTGCTTGTATGCTTGATCAGAAAAGGATCTTGCTTGTGTGCTTGAGTATTGAAAGTCTTTTACTTGTGTGCTTGAGCATTGAAGTCTCTTACCTTAATGTTTGAACATTATAAATCTCTTGCTTTTGTTCTTGAGAAAATTATAATCTTGTGTATTTATAGTGAAAATATCTTGTAAGTACAAGGGGGCTAGATTACTCTTAAGTTGTGAGAGGAACCATGATAACTCTGTGTGTTATTCTTCTTTCTTGCATTTCATATAAGCTCCCTACCTTTGATTGAATCATATTCTACAACCCTGTATTTAGAATCTGACCAAGAGTTTTAAAAAGAAATAAAAAGTCAACACAATTTAACCGCCCTTCTTGTGTTTTTCTCACCTTCACTATCACTTTCTCTCAATCACTACCCTAGTGACCAGTGCTTTCAAAAGATTACAAATGTTGAATTACAACTCTACTAACAATCCACCTCTAAGCCCTGAATATTCATGTTAGGCTTATTTTAGAGGTTTACAATAAATAAGAATACAAAGACTCAAAGAACAAAAATCCTAACACACTATATCTTTAGTATTCGCTTCGCATGTCTTCAAAGATAGGGGTGATATCTTCTGTGATTTTTCCAACGAGCATTAGATTTGAGAATAACCCGATTTGATTTGCTTTAAAAACATCCACGAAAAGATTTGATTTTCATTTAATCTTCATACAATATTAAATCTTCTTTTAAATTGATTTGGTCTAAATAAATATTTTAGAAAATCTTACTAAATAACATATTGCTAAAAGATACAAATCATAATTACAAATCTCCATGGAACCAAATCAAAAAATGTGTTGGAAAATATACTCATTGAATATGTCTTCCAGATTGAGGACAGATGATGCACACATGCTTGAACATCTTGTCCCTCTTTGGCAAATTTTGGCTAAAATAACTTACAACCTTTCTACAAGATATGCATGAGAGAAAAAAAATTCATACAGGAGAACACACACATACACATATTAGAGAAGCAACAACAATATACACCAACAATGAGACTTACACACTTGATCATACACAAACATGCGTACATAGTTGAAGACCATATGCTCTAGCACGTGAGCATACAACTAAAAAATGAGCATAAAGTAACACTCCACAAACCACATAAGAACACCCATTGCAGTAGAGTAGCACACTTAACATGCAAGAAGGTTGTTGCACCTCAAGAGGTCAACTAACAAGAGTTCACATAAGCTCACATCACTCTACTCAAGCATACATGTATGCATACAACCCATTACTTCCCCATTTTTTCCATAATTCAAAAAGTTTAGACAAAGAAAAACCAGAGAAAATACCAAAAGGCATGAAAACAAAGTTCAAAAGCCATAGAGCAAAACCATTAACACATATGAGAACCAAATCTGGAGTAGATAGAACCATGGTTAAAGTGCAAAAGTATCATTGTTAAAAGATCATTACAGAACCACATAAAATAAACATGTTTATCTGTAGCGGGGTATTGGTTACCTTATGGTTTATTAACTAAACCAAAAGTAAACATACAATTCGAGTCGCCACCGTACTTTTATTTGTCCAAAGGAAAGGCTAAAAAGCGAACAAAAGCCAAGTAAGAAGTTTTATCAAATCAAAAACTAATAAAAATGTCAGAGATCTAGGTAAGGGGGTTGGTTATGAGATGGGAAGGTTTTAAGCACCCAAAACATCCTTAGTACTCTAAGGGAACCTCTTTTTGCAAATGTGTATTGTAGGTTGGTATTTGTAAAAATATGTGCAAAAGATTGGAGGGATGAGAAAAGAATAGATTATATTTACAATTTTGTTGTTTGAATGGATGAACCCATTGCCTTCGTACCATCACAAAGGTAGGATCAAAACCTCGTAGTTCGGGGTAAAAATCTCAAAATATTGGTGAATTGATTTGCCAAAAGCCTTAAGGTCTTTTGTTACCAAAGGGAGAAAACTCAACCTAAACCAACAATCCACCATGTGAGGAGAGCTTCAACATACTAGTGAGGGGTTAACCCTATAATAAGTATGGAATACTTATAGTCCAATCACTAAGGATAAGGTGAGGTTTACATCAACCACTATGATAACTCAAACTTATGGCTAATGTTTATGAAAAGGTTTAGCAAAGGTGGCCATTGGAACCACAAAACAACTTGAAATGAGTTGTATTTACAAGTTAGGTTTATTTACAAAATGAAGTCAAAGTTGGATTAAGATTCATTCACAATGAGTATTAATGAAAAGATTTTGAAAAAAAAAGGTCAAAGGCATAAGGCCTAGGTTTCTAATTTAAAACAAAGTCAAAGTTTGCACATAAAGAGTTTGGCTTGGGTTAGAGTAGGGAGAAGAAGAGAAGGGCTAGTCATAAAGCATACAAAGATAAGAGAAGAGATAAAACCCTTGGAATTCTTTTTTCTTGAAATCATAGAGATGATTCAAGATGCTCCTTTCCTTTGGACTTAGTAATCACTCAAGCAATCAAACAAATATTATATTCAAGCTCCTATGATCTCTATTTGGCTTGTCTCTCTTAACTTGGCTACTCATGACAATGGTCCTTCTTATTATCTCAAGATGGAATCCCTATCACACAAGAACAAACATCAAAAAGTTCACAACATAATAAGAGGAATGGACAAAGAATGAGTTTAGATTAGGGGTCCTTAGAAGTCAACTTTAAGATTTAGCATTCTAAAGGCATGAGGCCTAGTTGCTCTTGAACTCCTTTAAGCATAGGTAAGGTCCTAATTCTAATTCCTTTCTCCTTTTGCATTAGATTTACACAAACAAGCACAAAGCAAACACAAGGCAACAATATATTTATGAGCTCAAATGAGCAAAAGGAAAATGGCATAAACATAAAATATGTGCTCAAGTGAGCAAAGGGAAAAAACAATAGGAACAAACGAGCAAGAAAGTAAATTGAATTAAAGTAAATTGCATTAAATTAAATTGCAAGAAAATAAATGCTCAAATTAAAGTTAGTAGTTAATGGTCATATTAGTGTGTCATGAGACAATTTAGCGCTATGTTAAGCAATCGTAAGTGGACTAATATAGTAGTCACACCTATCTTAGGCCGGTCAATAAAACTATAGGCAAATAAACACAAGTTAGAGATCATGACTAGTAAGCCATGCTCCTAAAACTTGACATGCCAAAAGAAAAGAAGGAAGGCCTTGTATGGACTTTAGGTTTTTTGCTTGACCAAGAAGCAACCTATCTTGGACACAAAGCAACTCACTTGATCATGGATCAAGTTGAGTTTGATTTGGATCAAAGAAGGTTAAACCTCTCATATGTCAAGACCAACCATAAGACATAAACTCATTGGCCAAAATAAAAAGAAGTGAGATGAAGATGAAATGGAATGGAAAGAGAAATAAAGTGTCAAACACAAATGGTCAAATGTGAATCAAATCATCATCAACCAATGTAAAACAGAAGAGAAATGAAGATTAGAAGTCAACAAGTCAAACATATTTTTTTGGTATTTTTGGAATTAAAATAAATGCAAAATTAAAATGGACAAAATATGGCCAAACCTCAAACTCAATTCAAATCAACTTAAACAAGTCCAATTAAATTCTCATAGGTCTAACATGGTAAAACAAGGTTTGACAAATTTTCTCAATAATTTTTGAAATCATAAACTATTTTAAAACAATTAAAAACAATAAAAAATAACACAATATGAATTAAAATCTCAAATCAATTAAGAAATTGATGAGACTATTTTTCATTGACTCATCATGATCCATATGTGTTAAGAAAATATTTTTGGAATTTTCAGATATCAAAAAGTATTAAAAATGAATTAAAAACTATTAAAAACCAAATAATTCACAAAAAAATATTAAATGAAGTCACAAAAATAATTAAAAATCAAAATATGAAACTAGATTTTTCAAGAAATTTTTTGGCATTGGTCTCATATTTTTGTGACTTCAAATAAAATAGTTATGAATTTTTGAAATTACAACAGAAAATAGAAAATAGCAAAAATCAGCGCGCCCATTGGATCTGTTTCATTAATTGACGTGGCATCATCACACGGTCCAGAGGCGCGGTCATATGGTGTTCATGAGTCAAGCGCGTTACACAATGAACTAAAAGAAGTCAACAAAAGCAAAGGCCACGATTAGATCGTTTGAGCATCATCCAAGGGCTCAGAGGCTCCCACGTGAGGATGGTGGTGGAAACCACCATCTTCTCCGGCCAACCAACTGGTTCAGGCCACCACGCGCAGGTTTTTCAACCTCAATGAAAATGAAAAACAATGGTATCAAAATGAAGTTAGGGTGATGTACATCACCCCTGTAACCTTGAATCTTCCTCAATGTTTCTATTTAATGAGAAATCTGAGCTTGAAAATCATGGTATACAAACTGAAATGGCACGATTCATGAAATTAAGACCACCACTGGCCTGCCTCTTGCTCGAGGACTTCAGAAAACAGGTCAAACCAGAGAAATTCACATTGTATAACAAGATCTAGATCAAAACAGTTTGGTGTTATACCTCTAAAATGTAGCTTTAAACAACACAATTTGCTCAAGTTCTTGATCCAATTTTGATCTGGAGATGTGATGATGATGCAAGGCTAAGGAATTAAGACTTGAAGATCAACTAAGGATGTTGAAATTCAAGCTTGAAATTGAGAAATGAAAACTGAAATTCCTTTGAGTGAGGTTGGGTTTCCAATTCAGCAGAGTTTCAGATCACCTTGAGGTTTAATTTTGAATGGAGAAGCCCTTCTATTTATAGTTGGAGATGATGCATTGCTTGCTTTCCCTCGTGTGCATGGAACTTGGACCCTTAATGCATGGGCCTGTACAGGCGCGTGCAAAGCCCTAAAATGGATGGAAATGCAAGCTGAACTCAAATGCAAATGGTTTGGACGTGTAATTGGAGCTGCATTGGCTTGTGCATGAAGTTATGATGTGAATTGCATAATTGAACCTAAACATTGAGCTCTTCGAAAGTCCCACATGGAAAATCTACACATGGTGGTGTGATTAATGGTTGGAAAGCTCTTGACATAAGGAACAAAAGTCATGTTGTACAAAAATCCATTTGGAGTTTGGAAATTTATGAAAACTGACTTTGAAGTTTGGGGTACAAAACATGTCTTTGAAAAATTTGCCAAAAACAAGCAATTTCAAGGCCTTCTGTTTCAATGATGCAAGCCTCAAATGGAAAAACCTTCAACATCGAAGTTGTAGATCATTTCAATATCATCAATTTGGAATTAAATTTGGCATCATTTGGATTTTTAATGAGAAAGTTATGGGCACTTTAAGTTGGAAATTTTTCAAATTCAATGGCTTTGGTCCAAAGTGACCTATAATGTTTTGCATTGTCACATGTGTTTATTTTAGGATTATGAAATTTTGTCCAATATAACATTTGAATTAGACATCTTAATATTTCCAATGCAATTGGTATCACCTCAAAATCATAAAAAATAAGGAAGTTAGGGCCTTGGGAAGTTGACCCAAAATTAGGGTTTCAGTCAAAATGACCTATAATGTTTTGAAATGAATGATGACCTTCCAAGTTTCAAATGGATTTTTTATGAACATGAAAGTTTTTTATATGGTTCTTAAGAACATTGTTTCTCTTGGGGTCATCTTCATTTGACAAACACATCAAAAGTTATGTCTCATTGATCCTCAGTTTAGTCAGATGATTTGACTGGTCAACTTCTCAAGGCCAAACTTCAAATCTTGATGAATGAATGATTGAGGACACTCACATAGGATCATATATGCATAAAATAATTAATGAAAGAACTTCCCTTGATTAAATTTGATCATAGGTTGAGATTGCTTCATGAGCAAGGCACAGTCAATGCATAGTTGAATTAGGGTTTCCTTGGGAAACAATCCTCAAGCCTTCTGGGTTATCTTGATCAAATTGGAAAATTGAGACACTTGGGAGACATATGTGATGATTAGTAACTTTATGGACCATTTTCATGCTTGTTCTCATCTTCATCTTGCCATTTAATTGAGCTTAGGAGCTTCCTAGGAGCAAGGGCACACCTGATCACTTGAGCTTCAAAACGAAAAGAGTTAGTGACATATTTTTGTGCTTTTGGTTAGTAATCAAAATAAGAAAAGCAATAATATACAATTCAAGCATGCTTGGTGGTCTCAAACCACTCACACCAGCCCCACCCCTAGGGTAAAAGAGCCACACATGCTATGATCCTTGAGGCGATGTAATGAGCAATGATATGATGCCATGAGGGATCTTAGGGTCTTACAGATGCCCCTATTTAAGGGCATTCTAGCCGGTGATATGAAGGTTAAAATCTTCATCTCGACGTGGTAGAATGGGCTTAAATAATAACAAAGAGATGAATTTTGGTCCCTAAGAGACCTCATGATACACATGTATGCATGCCAAAAATAAAATCTTCATGGTGAATGATTGCCACAAAGGAAAAGAAATCAGGAGAAACTGAAACGTCCATAGGAGTAATACATTCAATAGGGAGACAGAGACTCTGAGGATAAAAGGGTAAAAATGCGTGAGCAGGTCACGACTTGAAAACTTGTTGGGAGACATGAAAGGATTCCACGAAAATAAATCAATGGAAAGACTCGAGCTGACGCAAAGATGCATGTATCGGGGAATATGCCATTACAGCAAAACTATCCACAAAGGATACTTCGGATGAAAATCCGGACTCAGATGGGGAAATCCATAAAGGAACCAGCTGAGGAAGAAACAACGAGATATTACCGGCTACTGAGTAATAAACTCAAAAAGGAGACATGTTATCAAAACATCGGTTACCGGGTGAGAGAACAACATGCTCAGGGAGAAAGAATATCTAAGACCGATATAAGGGTGAGAGATATCAATCATCCGAGACATCTGAGGACGACCTAAGGTACATCTCAACTCAGGAAAATCTGACTCCACAGGGGACAAAAAGTCATAATAGGGAGCAGAAGGAAGGAACACCAGGGATACCGGTTACTGGGCATATAATAGGTGACCGACCACGCATGAATTAGGAACATATCCAAGACACTCATCATCCGAAAGGAGGGCTGAAAAAATCAAACTCGACTTACAGGATGGACATTCGATTCCATAAGAAAATACGACTGGGGAAGAACAAAGACTTCGACTGAAGAGCGCATGAGACATATTATCTATTATCGTCATAACGTAGATAACATGCTCGCATGGAAGATTATCCACAACCGGTTACTGGGTTAATAAAGGATAAATTGACCGAAAAGAAAGGACATCGGGATACCGGTTACTGGGTATAAAATAATGACCAATCAAAGGGAGAAACAATCATTACCAAACAAGGGTAAATGAAAGATGACTCGTAGGGGATGAATTGCTTAAAAAAGCACTTATCCAAGAGATATATCACCGGTTACTGGGTGGTATACTCAAAAAATGAAGGAATATCAATACCAAATATTGGATAAAGATAACAAACAAAGAGGGGATCACATCTACCAGTTACTGGGTAGAAAACCACAGAAATAGGACTTACAACTACCGGTTACTGGGTAGAAGGCCACAGAGTTCACTGGGGAAAGGATGAATAATTACTGGTTACTGAGCAATTGAACAACTAAATCACAGGGAACTGCAGGGGAATAACAAGATAGGAGTTAATCCAGGAACAAACTAGAAAGACACGATCAAACAAGACTCAACCCATTAAGGATATAACTCAGGGGAGTAATTCCATCCCTATACATAATTAGGGAGGAAACTGAAACAATAATCATCCACGAGGACATAGCTCAGTGGGGAATAAAGAAAGAAAGATAGACGCTTTCTGCCTATGAGGCTGACTCTAAATGGAGAGATCAGACACAAACATCTTCTTAGGGAAGAATATTTCACCAATAGCAGGAGATAACAAGCAAAGATATACGGCAAAGAATGCAACATGAATATCTGATGCTATAATTATGCATGTATATGCGTGGTTTATGTATGATTAATGCTAACAGACAGACATATCTAACACAAACAGGTTCAAAAGCCATTAACGGACATCCGGTATAACATCTCAAAAAGAGAAGCCAGGCCCTCAGGAGAAATCAATTCTGGTGGGGAGCATCATTGGGGAAAGACAAACTTCCTCATGAATAGATAGCATATCAACTTTTATCAATCTATAAGGGATTTTAGGTCAGTCCACATAAGGGATGACAACCATATATTTGATAAAACACAAATGCTAGTGCCTAATATAGAGGTATACACATCTCTAAAAGATTGAGGCCAAAATTCCAGACTCTCTGGGGAGTTGATAATGTTTTATTCTTTTTGCGCTCGTTGGGGAGACAACCTGAAAGATGATGAAAAAGGATACAAACATGCCAGAATATGAACAAATGTCTTACCCTTTGGAGATCGTACTATCCTTGGGAGAGCACTGAAGACATTCCATTTATCCTTTCAGTCATTGTGAATGTTCACTTTGTTTAAAATAGTTTATAAAAACTTTATTTGTTTAAAACAATGATATTTATCAATTAAAACATGCAAACATTTGTTTAGCAGAAACAAATAAGAGTGCAAAGAATTGGATAAAGGCTCAAATTTATTCGATAGAATGGTAGTCCGCAAATGGCAAGACTCCATGGATCTTTACAAATTTGAAACTGGTGATATATATTGGAAAAAGGGCTACATTAAACATAATCACCATTTCTCCACCAACTCCGAATCCAATGTATTTGAAGCTTCAGTTGACGATGACTGAGCGAGAATCTTTGACAAATGACAGTTGAAGAACAAAGTCTTATCAGGACGCAGTTACTTGCCAAATCCCTAATTTTTGCCTAGATTGCCCCAGGGTGAGGTACTCAATCTAGTGGGATATATATTCATTTTTTATGTCTCTAACTTTTGTCTGAACCGCCCTTTCGGATTTTCAATTGATGCGGTGTTTCGCAAGTATACGAACGCGACAGAGTAATATAAAAGATTATCGAATCCACAGAGACCAAGTGTCAATCTATCGTTATCTATTGTTATGGTGTTTATCAAAGGCAGTCAAAATAAGTGTTTTAGGGTGTGCAAGGAAAAGTAAAGTATTGAATAAAGTTCAATTAATAAAGGCAGGGTCGAATGTAATTCACGTAATCAATTAATAATCCAAGTACTTGCTAGTAGAGCTACTTATGGGCAGTGTTTCCTACTTTGAAAAGAACTAATTTAACAGGAACTGTCGCTTTCGCGTATTCAGAACCGAGTTGTACTCCCTAATCAAACCCTCTTATTGTCACTTATAAAAAGGCGCACATTGCGTTAGAGTAGTAAACCTATTTTTAAGAAATATAGTGTCTTGACTAAGTTGAAAAGTATTATAACCTGGATTTCTTAACCAAAAGAGGTTCTTACGAACCAGACTCTAAACTTATAAACGCGTCCGAAAATAGTTTTAAAATCTCTTTTCTTCTTAAATTAAAAACTCCTAATGAACTAAATAAAGCACTTTCACTGTTTTTGAAATAGTTAAAAACAATTAAGTTTAGATAGACGTTGGACGGCTTTCGATCTTACCCAACGGAATTGAAGTGCGGGAAAACTTAAGTTGAAAGTTAAAATAGCCCTTAAGTATTTCTACGAACAATTTTACAGATTATCGGTTCAATTACGATCCTTACATTCTAACCTTATAGATTTAGTTAGACATGGTAAAGTAAAAGTGCATTAATTTAAATAAAAGTAGTGCGAGTGCGAAAAATAAATAATTTAAAGCGAGTGCGAGGAAATAAATAATTTAAAGCGAGTGCGAGGAAATAAATAATTTAAAGTGAGTGCGAGGAAATAAATAATTTAAAGCGAGTTCGTTTTTTTTTTTTTTTTTTTTTTTAAACACGTGGGCTTCGCCTAGCTAGCATGACAATTCAAGAAATTCCTCTGAGCGTAGGTGATTCTGGTGGCTTTTCTTGGGACTCGCTAAGTGACACATTCTGCTCGCCTAGCGAGCATGACAGCTCATGAACAAACTTTTGCTCCTTCAAGATTAACGTTTTGACTGACGATAGACCCTATTTGAACCTGTTGGAAGTATCTCAAGCCATTCCCTTGTGTTGACTGATCATCTAAATAGAACCCACAAAGTGTCTTGGATGATACTCAAGCTTCAAACAAAAGATGTTAGTGACACATTTTTGTGCTTTTGGTTAGTAAACAAAAGTAAGAGAAACAATGATGTATAATTCAAGCATGCTTGGTGATCTCAAATCAATCACAAGGAGTCCCACCTAAAGGCAAAGGGAACCAAGATGCTAAAGATCCTTGAGGCAATGCAAATGCAATGTTATGATGCCATGAGGGATCTTAGGGTCAAAATTGGGGTCTTACAGATGCCCCTATTTAAGGTCATTCTAGCTGGAGAAGTGAAGGTTAAAATCTTCGTCTCGACGGGGTAGAATGGGCTTAAATAATAATAAAGAGACGAATTTTGGTCCCTAAGAGACCTCATGATGCAAATGTAGGTATGAAAAATGGTAGCACTCTGTGGAGATATGTGTCCACAAAAGCAAAGAAATCAGAAGGCACTGATAATCCATATGAGCAATTCACTCCATGGGACCAAGACCCTGGGGATAGAAAAGGGATAAAAATGCGCGAACAGGTCACGACTCAAAGCGTGGGGAATAGAATTCCAAAGGGAAAAGATCCAATGGAAAGACTCGAGCTGACTCGAAGATGCATGTATTGGGGAATATGCCAATACAGCAAAAAACTATCCACAGCGGATACTTCGGATAAAATCCGGATGAAAACAATCCACTAAGGGACTTCGCTGGGGATGTCCACAAGGACACTCCTGGGGAAGCAGCGGGATGAGGTATTACCGGTTACTGGGTAATAAGCTCAAGGAGACATGTGATCTGAACGCCAGGTATGAGGGTGAGAGATACAACATGCTCAGGAAGAGATGAATATCCAAGATCGGTATAAGGGTGAGAGATATCAAAACTTTAAAACGTCTGAGGAAAACCTAAAAGGTATACTTCAACTCAGGGATTCTGACTCCATAGGGGACAAAAGTCATAATAGGGAGCAGAAAGGAAGGAACACTAGGGATACCGGTTACTGGGCACATAATAGGTGACCAACCAAGGCGTGAATTGGGGAATATTCCTAAAACACTCATCATCCAAAAGAGGGCTAAAAGCAAACTCGATTACAGGATGGATATTCGACTCCACAAAGGGGATACGAATCTTACTCAATTGGGGAAGAACAAAAGGCTTCAGACCCGAGAGTGCATGAGATATACTATCTATTACCGTCAGAACGTAGATAATATACTCGCATGGACGATTATCCACAACCGGTTACTGGGTTAATAAAGGATAAATCGACCGAAAAGAAAAGGCATCAGGATATCGAAATTAGGTATATAATGATGACCAATTCAGGGGAGAAACAATCGTTACCAACAACAACAAGGTAGACGAGAGATGACCCGCTGGGGATAAATTGCGTAATCAGGGCAATTATCCAAGAAGATGAGGGGATATCATCACCGAATATTGGATGAAGATAACTGTCACCAATTAAAGATGAGCAAAAATAGTTACTCTGCAAAAAGGGAAGAAATAGGGTTTACAACTACCGGTATGAGGGTAGAGAAACACAGACTCCGCCGGGGATAATAATTACTAATTATTGAGCAATTATTCATTTACCACGGGGAAACAGGAAAAGAGTCTCAAGAGACCGATCTATGATCAAACGAGATAGGCACACCAAATCAAGACTTGTCCCGGTGAGGATATAACTCAATGGGGAAAACCATCCCAGTATATGTGTTGGGAAGGAACAAAAACAATCAACATCCACGAGGATATAACCCGGTGGGGAATATGGAAGAAAGGATAGACGCTTTCTGCCTATGGAGCTGACTCTATATGGAGAGATCAGACACACACGTCTGCTTGGGGAAGTATATCACCAAATAGCAGGAGACAACAAACAACGATATATGGCAAAGAATGTAACATGAATATCTGAATGTTATAATTATGCATGTATGCGCGTGGTTTATGTATGATGTATGTTGACAAACAAACATATTTAACACAACCAGGTCCAGGAATCAACCACCCGGTACTACATCTCAAGAGAGAAAGCCAAGTTCACCAGAGAGTATCCAATCTGCTGGGGATCAGAGATACCAGGAAGCAAAGAACTCTGCAGGGGATGAATCATCAATCATTCCAGCTGGGGACGAGAGTTATCACAGACAAGGTCCACCACAGCAACAACTCTACTGGGGAATCTATCCGAGGAGATAAAGGATTTATCGGGATCAACCACCAAATACCGCTCTTGCCCAAAGAGATCCAAGCTGCTGAGGAAGAAAGATTGTTACTCTGCTGAAGGGAAGATAGGTGTCTCTCAACAAGAAATCCACTTGGTAGGATAAACCACAAGGGGTTCCGGAGGGAGGAGATACAGTCATGCCAGGAATATGGACAAAAATCTTACCCTGTTGGGATCGTACCACCCTTGGGAGAGCACTGAGGATCTCCTAAGTATCCTTTCGTCATTGTGAATGTTCACTTTGTTTAAAAACAAATTATAAAAAATTTGATCGTTTAAAACAATGATATTTTCTTAATCAAAACATTTGTTGAATAGAAACAGATAAGAGTGCCAATAATTGGATAAAAGGCTCAAATTTATTTGATAGAATGGTAGTCTACGAATGGCAAGACTCCATAGATCTTTACAAATTTGAAATTTGTGATATATATTGGAAAAGGGCTACATTGAACATAATGACCATTTCTCCACCAATTCTGAATCCGATGTATTTGAAGCTTTGGCTGATAATGAGCAAGGATTTCTAACGGATGACAGTTGTAGAACAAAGTCTTGTCAGGATGCAGTTACTTGCCAAATCCCTAATTTTTGCCTAGATTGCCCCAGGATGAGGTACTCAATCTAGCGGGATACCTATATTCATTTTTCATGTCTCTAACTTTTTCCTGGATCGCCCTTTCGGGTTTTCAATCCACCGAGACGCTCATTTTTGCCTAAGCCGCCCTTTCGGGTTTTCAACTTAGCGAGCTATTTAGTTTTTATTTTTTTAGGCGAAGTATTTCTTGACTGCATCTGAATTCACAGGACGAGTGAAATCCTCCCCATCCATAGTTGTAAGTATCAAAGCACCGCCTGAAAAGGCTCTCTTAACAACATACGGACCCTCATAGTTCGGAGTCCACTTGCCCCTGGAATCGGGCGTGAAAGACAAAACTTTCTTGAGCACAAGGTCACCTTCTCGGAACACACGAGGCTTGACCTTATTATCAAAAGCTTTCTTCATCCTCTGCTGATATAATTGACCGTGGCACATGGCTGTCAATCTCTTTTCTTCTATCAAGTTCAGCTGGTCATAACGACTCTGAACCCATTCAGCATCAATCAACTTGGCCTCCATCAAGAATCTCATTGATGGGATCTCCACCTCTACTGGGAGTACCGCCTCCATGCCATAAACAAGAGAGAAAGGGGTTGCCCCTGTTGAAGTGTGGACAGATGTACGATAGCCATGCAAAGCGAATGGCAACATCTCATGCCAATCTTTGTACGTAACAACCATCTTTTGGATAATTTTCTTGATATTCTTGTTAGAAGCTTCAATAGCCCCATTCATCTTGGGTCTGTACGGAGAAGAATTATGATGTGCAATCTTGAATTCACTACACAACTCTTTCATCATCTTGGTATTCAAGTTAGATCCATTATCAGTAATGATCTTATCTGGCACACCATATCGGCATATGAGTTGATTCTTGATAAACTTCACGACCACCTTCCTGGTCACATTTGCATACGACGCCGCTTCAACCCACTTGGTGAAGTAATCAATTGCTACGAGAATAAATCTGTGTCCATTGGACGCTTTCGGCTCTATCATGCCAATCATGTCAATTCCCCACATGGAGAAAGGCCATGGTGATGAGATCACATTCAAAAGTGTCGGGGGAATATGAATCTTATCAGCATAAATCTGACACTTGTGGCATTTCTTCATAAATTTGTAGCAGTCAGACTCCATTGTCAGCCAATAGTAGCCTGCTCTCAACATTTTTCTAGCCATGGCATGTCCATTGGAATGAGTACCAAATGAACCCTCATGGACCTCAGTCATCAACAGGTCTGCTTCATGTCTATCCACGCATCTGAGCAGAACCATGTCAAAATTTCTTTTGTAAAGCACTTCGCCATTGAGGTAGAAACTGCCTGACAATCTCCTCAAAGTCTTCCTATCTTTTACAGATGCCTCGGGCGGGTAAATCTGGCTCTGAAGGAAACATTTGATATCATAATACCACGGCTTATCATCTTCTACTTCTTCTACTGCAAATACATGAGCTGGTCTGTCCAAGCGCATCACAGTGATATTGGGGACTTCATTCCACAATTTAACCACAATCATCGAAGCAAGTGTAGTAAGAGCATCTGCCATCCGATTCTCATCTCGAGGAATATGATGGAAGTCGACCTAAATAAAGAACGTTGAAATCCTCCTCGCATAATCTCTGTATGGAATGAGGCCAGGCTGATTCGTTTCCCATTCACCCTTAATCTGATTAACAACGAGGGCCGAATCACCATATACATCAAGATGCTTGATCCTTAGATCAATACATTCCTCCAATCCCATAATACAGGCCTCATACTCAGCCATATTATTCGTGCATTTGAAAGTTAGCCTTGTTGTAAAAGGAATATGCGCGCCCTGAGGAGTAATAATCACGACCCCAATACCATTTCCATACTGATTTACAGCGTCATCAAACACCATACTCCATCTGGAACCAGGCTCTGGCCCTTCATCAAGTGTAGGCTCATCGCATTCTTTCACTTTCAAATACAGAATTTCCTCATCCGGGAAGTCATACTGAACTGACTGATAATCTTCAATAGGCTGATGTGCCAAATGGTCAGCCAAGATACTACCTTTAATAGCCTTATGAACTCGATACTCAATATCATACTCAGATAACAACATCTGCCAACGGGCAATTCTCCCTGTTAAAGCAGGCTTCTCGAAGATGTACTTGATTGGATCCATTCTGGATATCAACTAAGTCGTATGATTTATCATATACTGGCGTAAGCGCTTAGCAGCCCAAGCCAAAGCACAACATGTCTTTTCAAGCATTGAGTATCGAGACTCACAATCAGTGAACTTCTTACTCAGGTAGTAAATAACATACTCCTTCTTCCCTGATTCGTCTTGCTGACCAAGGACACAACACATCGAGTCTTCAAGAACAGTCAGATACATGATCAAAGGTCTTCCCTCTACAGGCGGAGACAGAATCGGAGGCTCAGACAGATATTCTTTAATACTGTCGAAAGCTTTCTGGCAATCCTCGGTCCAATCATGGGACTGATCTTTCCGGAGGAGCTTGAATATAGGCACACATGTGGTAGTCATGTGGGATATGAATCTGGAGATATAATTCAAGCGGCCAAGAAAACCTCGGACTTGCTTCTCAGTTTTGGGCGCAGGCATCTCTTGTATTGCTTTGACCTTTGCAGAATCAACCTCAATACCTCTTTCACTAACAATGAAGCCCAATAACTTGCCAAAACGGACTCCAAATGTACACTTGTTGGGATTCAGACGAAGCTTATATTTCCTCAAACGCTGGAAAAGCTTCAACAAATGCTCTACATGTTCAACTTCCGTTCTTGACTTAGCAATCATATCGTCAACATATACCTCAATTTCCTTATGCATCATATCATGAAACAAGGTGGTCATAGCTCGTTGATACGTGGCTCCGACGTTCTTCAAACCGAAGGGCATCACTCGATAACAGAATGTTCCCCAAGGTGTGATGAATGTTGTCTTCTCCATATCCTCGGGTGCCATCTTAATCTGATTATATCTGGAAAATCCGTCCATAAACGGGAAGACATTGAATTTAGCTGTATTGGCTACCAACATATCAATATGTGGTAGACGGAAATCATCTTTCGGACTAGCTTTATTCAAGTCTCTATAGTCCACACACATCCGGACTTTTCCATCTTTCTTAGGCACGGGCACAATATTGGCCACCCATTGAGGATATATAAAAGTCACCAGGAACCCCGCATCAATTTGCTTCTGAACTTCCTCTTTGATCTTCACTGCCATATCAGGATGAGTTCTTCTGAGCTTCTTCTTTACAGGCACACACTCAGGTTTCAAAGGTAGGAAATGTTGCATAATATCAGTATCTAGACCTGGCATGTCTTCATACGACCAAGCAAAGACGTCGACATATTCTCGTAGCAACTTAATCAACCCTTTCTTAATAAATTCTTCCAGAAGTGCCCCAATCTTTACCTCTCACACACAATCTTCAGACCCCAAGTTGACTGTTTCCAGATTCTCAAGATGTGGCTGAATGATCTTCTCTTCATGCTCAAGTAGCCGGGTGATCTCATCAGGAATCTCTTCAACATCATCTTCTTCCGCCTCAAATACAGGGAATTCAAAATTGGGAGATGATGTTGGGTCATTATGTTCAATGGGTTTAGAAATCAACCTGCATAATGATTTTGGATATGAAAAGATTTAGAATTCAAACAAGGAAAATCATTATGCAGATGAAAAGATTGATTTTATTTTATTTTTTAGGATTTTATGTGATCACTAATTTCATGTAAAAACAAAATGGGAAAATAAATGGGAAAAACAAACATTTAACATGAATTTATTGAATGAAAATATCATTGTATTTATGTCACCAACAATGTTATCACTCCTCCTTTTGGCATGGGAGAAGGGTTTTTAAACAAAGTGATTATTACGTTGACTTGTGGACAACTGTTGGAATATCCACAACGACCCAATTGTTGCAGACCCCACCAGGGATGATGAAATTGCCAGAATCCTCTGCATCTTCTTCTAAGACGGTAGCAGCCTCCTCATCTAGACCAATGTGGATGAAACCTCCACTCTTGAATAACCCTTGCTTGTTGAAAGTACCAGAAGAAAAACCTATGCCAGTCCGGGAATCGTTGTCTTCTAACTCAATCATTTTTCTTAAACCAGTGGTTGCACCACACTCAATGGCCAGCTTTGCATCTTTATAGGAAGCAAATGAAGGAGTTCTCTTCTCAATAGGCTTAGCAATAGATAAAGCTTGGAAAGGAGTTCCAACTTCAACCTCAGCATCTATATAAGAGAAGGAAGACAAATGGCTAACCAGGAGAGCCCTTTCTCCCCCTACCACCACCAGCTTCTTGTTTTTCACGAATTTCAATTTCTGGTGTAGGGTGGACGTCACGGCGCCTGCCTCGTGAATCCATGGTCTGCCTAAGAGACAACTATACGATGGGTGAATGTCCATAACCTGGAAGGTAATCTGGAAATCACTTGGTCCGATCTTGACTGGGAGATCAACTTCCCCAATCACAGTTTTGCGAGACCCATCGAAAGCCTTCACAACTACTCCACTCTGCCTCATGGGAGGCCCTTGATATGATAGCTTTGAGAGAGTGGACTTTGGCAATACGTTCAATGATGACCCGGTGTCCACTAGCACATTGGACATGGCATCGTCTTTGCAATTCATAGATATGTGTAAAGCCAAGTTGTGGTCTCTTCCCTCCTCAAGGAGATCAGAGTCACAAAAGCTCAGGTTGTTGCAAGCAGTAATGTTTGCAACAATGTTATCGAATTGCTCCAAAGTGACATCGTGATCCACATATGACACATCCAACACCTTCTGTAGAGCCTCTCGGTGTGGTTCTGAATTTAAGAGTAAGGATAACACAGATATTTTGGATGGCGTTTGTAGAAGTTGGTCTACAACATTGTACTCGCTTTTCTTGATGAGTCTCAGCATCTCATCACAGTCTTCTTTCACATTGCCACTCGGGCCAACAGGAGTAGGAGTTTTCAGTACGGAGGAGGGCTTAACAGCAAGTGCCGGATTCGGAGAATTCACAGCGTTCTCGATCGGGCGTTCAACAAAATCAGCATTAATTTGAGGCTTCGGCGGTGCTGAAAATACACGGCCGCTAAAGGTCAAACCGCTAACATCGGCAATATTCACAACAGAAGAAGAGGGCAAGGACACCTCTTTCCCATTCTCTACTACTACGACGTTGTAGCGATAGGGAACTGCCTTTTCAGAAGAGTAAGGCACAGGACCAGCAGGCTTAATGATCAGAGCGGGAGAAGCCTTCTGCTTGCTACCATTGTACTTGATGATAACAGGCTCGGGTATCCGGAACACTGGGGAAATCACGTTGACCTCAGGCTCATTTTCATCAACATTCCTGTTTTGAAGGATCTCAATGACTCCTTCGTCCAACATTTCCTGAACATCCTTGCGCACCTGGCAACAACCCAATCGGTTAACAGAGCAGACTCGGCATCTATCATGGTCATGCTCATAATGACTGTAGTCACACAACAAATGATGCATCTGGACCAGAGACTGTTGAATATGACTGACATATTTGACCTTGTATTTTCCATGGCAACCCTGGACCATATTGACAGATTTCCCATGTTCGGGCAATGGGATCTTCTTCACATTAGGGCCTACGTCCTCAAAACATAGAATACCACACCTCACAAGTTCTTGAACCTTGGTCTTCAAAGGGTAACAATTCTCCACGTCGTGGCCGGGAGCACCAGAATGGTAAACACAATGTAACTCAGGCTTATACCACCATTGGGGGTTAGCAGGTATAGCTGGTGGGTCTCTCGGAGTAATCATCTTCCTTTCTATCAAAGAGGGATATAACTCTGCGTGCGTCATAGGAATAGGATCGAAGGTGGCCCTTTTCCTCTCGTAACTCGTGCTGGTTTGATTACTGTTTCGAGGCTGGTAGGCCTGCTATTGCGGACGGTGTTGTTGTTGCTGATATTGCTGAGGTGATTGCTGATGGTTATTGTGTTGTTGATACTGTTGATTGTCTCTGAAAACAGGTGCTATATGAGCCACCTGGTGCTGGTTACTGGCGGGACGCACAGTCTTCCTCCTCACAGAGGGTCTTCTTGGTTTCTCATGGAAGATCACAGCATGTGCCTCTCCATCTTTCTTCTTTGCAAATGCCCCATAACGTTTGGCAGAAGAGCCTTCTTCTCTAGTTAACCGTCCTTCACGGACCCCTTCTTCTAGACGCATCCCCATATTCACCATCTCGGTGAAGTCAGAAGGAGCGCTAGCAATCATCCGCTCATAATAAAAAGAACTTAAAGTCTTCAAGAAGATCTTAGTCATCTCTTTCTCCTCTAGCGGAGGCACGATCTGTGCTGCCACCTCTCGCCACCTCTGGGCGTACTCCTTAAATGTTTCTTTATCCTTCTGGGACATGGCTCTCAATTGATCTCTATCGAGAGCCATATCCATGTTGTACTTGTACTGCTTGACGAAGGCTTCGCCGAGATCATTGAAGGATCGGATGTTCGCGCTGTCTAAACCCATGTACCAACGCAAAGCGGCACCGGACAGACTGTCCTGAAAGTAGTGGATGAGTAGTTGGTCATTATCGGTTTGAGTCGACATCTTCCTGGCATACATGACCAGGTGGCTGAGAGGATAAGTATTTCCTTTGTACTTTTCAAAATCAGGGACCTTGAATTTCATAGGGATCTTCACATTTGGAACCAAGCAGAGTTCGGCAGCAGACTTGCCGAAAAGATCCTTCCCTCTGAGAGTTTTCAATTCCTTGCGAAGCTCAAGAAATTGATCGTTCATAGCATCCATCTTCTCATAAACATCTGGACCCTCAAACGACTCAGAATGATAGATGGTGTCGTCTACCCTGGGCAAAGTATGCACGACAGGAGGAGGAACGACAAGGACCGGGCTAGATGCCGGTAGAGAAGCAAAGGTAGGAACAGGACCCTCAGGCATGAAGTTGGGAGGCATCCCCCACGGGAACCCGGTTGGCATGGCTGTTGGAACAAAGTGTGCACTGGCAGCGGGCACAGTAGAGGAGACAATCTCGGAGATAACTGTCCTCT
Organism: Lathyrus oleraceus; assembly: GCF_024323335.1. Taxonomy (NCBI): domain Eukaryota; kingdom Viridiplantae; phylum Streptophyta; class Magnoliopsida; order Fabales; family Fabaceae; genus Lathyrus; species Lathyrus oleraceus. The sequence goes on along the minus strand of NC_066585.1, from coordinate 482,828,791 downwards.
GAGGAGGAGTTGAAGGTGTCGGAGAAGACTGGCTCTGGGCAGCCATGAGTGACTCCATTAGGGCAGTCAATTTGGCCACTTCCTCTTTCAGCTCGCGGTTCTCTTGCTCTAAGTGATCCATCAGTCTTGAAATGTTGGCTCTAGTGTAGTACCGGTGAGTCAACTTGTCTTCAAAATAAATGAAGGACACAGAGTTAGACCACAGGGCAAGGGACCGGGAACATAACCGACTTATGCATATGATGCATGCAATGCTTGTGCATATGATTTGTTTTTTATTTCAAAGGAACTCTAGAGTTTTATTTGCAAATTCTGTAAATATTAAGCATTTTATCACATATGGAAATATCTCATCAAATAATATCAGGGAAAGAAGTGCAACATCGTCAATCATATACAAGAGAAAAGGAAAATAATCGTCTTATGGATCCCTAGAAACAATCATCTAAAGCTCGGGACACAGGAAGATAAGATGCGCGAAACCTCTTCACCTCCCTCTCGTAGGCTGCCTCCATATCGGCCTTCTCTTTGGCGAGTCGATCATACCTCCTCTTCCAGAACTTAGAAGACTGAGGAAGTGGAGAAGTCCATACATCATCAGGGTCATTAATACCCTGATGCTCAAGAAACTCAATCAACGCATCCTTCTCCTTAATCTGCTGAAGCAACTCTTCACGTTCACGGATCCAGGCACGTGAACGGTCTTTGTCTCTCAACTCCTCTGCTCCTTGATTAGGGAGGGTTGAAGGCCCAGCCATAATCATTGGTGTAGGTCTCGGATACTCGTAAGGCATGAGATACTCAGATGCCCTCTTCCTAACCCAAACAGTGTAAGGCTCCAAAGCGATGCCATTCTTAGGACCCAACTCTTTCCTTCCTTTCCTATGAATCTTGCGCCAAGCGCGGACCATCCTAGCTTTCAAGCCTTGGAGATCTTTACCATCCTGAAAGAATACACCCTCTAACAGAATGTTATTGGGTTTATCCTTTAAGGGGAACCCAAGCTGCCGACGTGCCAAAACAGGATTGTAGTTAATCCCACCACATGTACCAAGAAGAGGTACATTGGAGAATTCGCCACAAGAGTCAATAATCTGCACACCATTATACACACAGTTATACCAAGAGATATCATCATTTGTGAGAGACATAAGTCTCGTGGACCACCGTAGACATTCCTTGTTCTCCTTGAAAGCGACCGTCTGAGGTAAGTGAGAAATAAACCACTTATACAACAGAGGCAAACAACACACAATGGCGCCACCACCCTTTGCATTCCTCATATGCAAAGAGAAGTAGGTATCGCCCAACAGACTCGGAACGGGATTAAGAGTAGAGAAGATCCTAATAGCGTTCACATCCACAAACTTGTCGATGTTGGGGAATAATACTAGCCCATAGATGAGAAGTACAAATATGGCCTCAAAGGCGTCCTCACTCATGGCCTTCCCATACATAGTAGCTTGAGCAATGAGGAACTCAGAAGGGAGACCTTGAATTCCTCCTTTGGTAGTCATATGAGCACCAACCAGAGATTCATCTATGTGTAACATGTCAGCTATCTCTTGAGAAGTAGGAATACTCTCCAAGCCACTGAACGGCAACTGGTCTAGAATAGGTATACCCACAAGGTAAGCATACTCCTCAAGGGTAGGCAAAAGCTGGAAATCCGGAAACGTGAAGCAACGGTACAAGGGATCATAAAACTGCACCAATACACTCACCAATCCTTCATCCACCTCAGTAGTCAGAAGAGGAAGAAGCTTCCCAAAACGAGCCTTGAAACCCAAAGGATCTAATACATAGGATGTCAAATTCCTTAACTCTTTCAAATCTGGTTGCCTGAAGCTGTACTTCTTTGTATTCCTTCTTTGTCTTTCCATGTCTGAAAATTTTGCAAATAAACCCCTTAAGTTCCTTGAAAATTTTCTTATTTATTGATGATATGGATGCAAATGGGTGCATGAATGCATGAATGCAACAATCGCACTCAAGGATCAAGCAAAGCACACCAAACAAAGGTCATGGGATGGATCATGTTATCCTTAATATCAATCATCCATTTTGGTGGATTATGGTTTACACCTTATCAACACCCAAGTTCCATTAATATTAAGGATTCATGAGCGGATCAACCATGAATCAAGGGTTTGTTGTAAGTCACGAGCATGGAGTTAGGTTAAGAACCACCCAAAAGGGAGTGTACTAGGGTTTAAACCTGCCAAACATGTTCTACAAGAGGTTCCCATAGTCATCATCCCATCTTTCGGATATTATTGGAGAAACGACTACTCGTATTCCGAAAATATTCTCAAGAGAGACTCTTATGAGTGTAGTATCGCGTAACAATCGTATCAAATCTTACACTTGAACGACTTTCGCACTACATCCTAAGAATAGGCCAAGATGGGCTTGGTAAACTAAGGTTCTTGGCTTCTAAGGTCTATATTGGAAACAGTAATGTCTAACCACAACTTACTTGTGTGATATTATTGATCCCAACATAACCTCCACCAAGTGAATGGACTTGCAAGTCAACTTGCTAAGGAATAACTCCACACAAGTCGACAAGACTATGCCATTCTCCTATCCTAAGTGCACTCGAGTCCGGGTATATAACTCATCTCACAAAGATCACCAAGCATACAAGGAATTAATATTCAAACAATTCAATCATTACATACAATACAGTAATCCCAAATTGCACAAAAATATGTCACACAAAAAAAACAATCAATACAATACAACAAATATGAAAAGTAGGCAAAACCCACTAGGATTATTGCTCCCCAGCAGAGTCGCCATTTTTCTGTAGCGGGGTATTCGTTACCATTAGAGATATTGACTAAATCCAAGGTAAATCATACAAGTCGAGTCACCACCACACTTCTATTTATCCAAAGGAATGGTTAGAAAGAGAACAAAAACCTAAAAGTTTTATCGAATCAAAAACTAGTAAAAATGTCAGAGATCTGGATAAGGGGGTTGGTTATGCAATGGGAAGGTATTAGGCACCCAAAGCATCCTAGGTACTCCTAGGGAGCCCTTTTCACATTTGTTGAAAAGGTTGTTGTTCTTTTTTTGAAAATTTATTTGTGCAAACATGATTGAAGGGATGAGAAAAGCGTGTATGTTTATCTAATGTACTACTTACTAAAAGAAGGGTCAAAAGAAAATGACTCGCACGGACGTCGCATCCACTGCATACGTATCTCATCTGAATCTGAGAATCAGAGTCTTCGTAGCTCAGCTACCTATGGGTTAAAGAGGAGTGTGCTCGCTAAGACATCACGTCTTGTGCCTACGTATCACATCTGGGATGAAAATCAGAGCAAAACGTAGTTCGACCACCTATGGGGTAAGGGTTGTGTTTTGGGGTGAACGACGTTACTACGCAATCTACCTGATGCTCGACCTTTGGAGACTTACTCGCCTGTAGTAGAAGGAGATAACGTGTTCTTAGGAGAAGAAAAATCAATGAGTTTGGGGTGTTTAGGTATGCTCATGCAAAAAGGCAGTCCTAGATGAAGGAACCGCGTTACCTTAAATGACATGCCACGAGAGGCTATACGAAACCTAAGAAATCGGTAACATGCGGGAAAAGTAAAGGGATCGAGAGATCTACCGTACGGATAAAGATCCGAAGTAACAACAATTAGATAAATAAGAAACCCAAAGACTCTTCCAAGCTAAACACCATCAAAGAAAGCGAGTCAGTACACGTAATCGGAATAGACCTCCAGGTGGTACCCCACAAATAAAGTGGAACACCAAGCAAGCTATCCCTGCAAGAGTATGTGAGCTCTCACAAAAAAACACCACAAACAGGTTAGAGTGACAAGACGGGGCGCAATCAAGGGTTGCCCCAAATCAAAATGTAACCACATGAATCATGCCATTAAAATTCATAAAAAAGAGCTCACAAAAAGCAACCAAGTGTAGGAGGCCTAAACCTCTTGTCAAACACATGCATCAAAAGGGTATCAAATTCACCCATAATACCTCATACATTCAGAGCATTCAAATTAAAGCATAAAGTAATGGGAATAAGGGCAAACCTGATTGGAGAGGCCGATGAAATTGAATGGCACGGTTGGGTTTGCAAAGCACTCTTAGGGTTTATATGAGAGGGAATTGGTTCTTTGCCGATGAGTTCCCTTCAGTCTCTGGAGGTTGCTCTGAACTCTGTTAGCTCTTCTCTCACTATCTTTTTCCCTGCCAGGGTAATAGGAATAAAATTGCCTTTTGTTTCACTGAAACTCTGAATTTATAACCTGATTTTTGTTAACCTGTGGGCTCAAATGAGAGAGGCCCAAGTCCAAAAAATTTATGTTATATTTAATTAATTTATTTATTTATTTATTTTTATTTTTATTTTTATTTTTATTTTTATTTTTTTTTCGTTTTTCGTTTATTTTTATTTATTTATTTTAACACGTGGGCTTCGCCTAGCGAGCATGACAGTTCAAGAAATTCCTCTAAGCGTAGGTGATTCTGGTGGCTTTTCTTGGGACTCGCTAAGCGACCCATTCTGCTTGCCTAGCGAGCATGACAGCTCATGAACAAACTTTTTCTCCTTCAAGATTAACGTTTTGACTGACGAATAGACCCCATTTGAACCTGCTGGAAGTATCTCAAGCCATTCCCTTGTGTTGACTGATCATCTAAATAGAACCCATAAAGTATCTTGGATGATACTCAAGCTTCAAACAAAAGATGTTAGTGACACATTTTTGTGGTTTTGGTTAGTAAACTAAAGTAAGAGAAACAATTATGTATAATTCAAGCATGCTTGGTGATCTCAAACCAATCACAAGGAGTCCCACCCAAAGGCAAAGGGAACCAATATGCTAAAGATCCTTGAGGCAATGCAAATGCAATGTTATGATGCCATGAGGGATCTTAGGGTCAAAATTGGGGTCTTACAATATCATCTGAAAGTATCTGAAGGCGGGGTTATGTATAACATGAGACAACTACGTAGATGGATCTTGGCTTCCGCCACCCGATATGTCACTCCAAAACTTCTCAACCTCCTTACCCAGAAAATATCTTATAGGTGTCTCCGGGATAGCATCAGGAGTGGTTTGGAAACCCAACAGGTCGCCAAACTCTTTCTGGCTGAAAGAGTACTCAACTCCAAAGAGCCTGAAAGCAACATACCCATCTGGTCCAGAGTATGGGTCATAGTCGAATGAACTCAGGAACTCCAATGTCAGGTTCCTGTAGGTGTTACTCAAGTCATCAGCAAACTCGTCCCAGTGAAGCTGGTGGCTAAGGAATCGGATACTCGGCTCGATACTCAGTGCCTCCATACAGTGTTGATCATGATAACGTGTGGGTGCCATAGGGCGCTAATACAAAGCGATGTAGCGCTCTCTCTGAGCATTATCTCTATAGGCCACGTGCATGTCATCGAAATCCTGCATCCTGTAAAAGTTAAGAAAGTGATTCTGAAAGTGCAAACCATTCAAATTTTAGTCTCAATGGAAAATATGATAAAATAAAATAAAAGATAAAATTAAATAAATGCTAAAAAGTAAAATGAAAGAAAAAACCATGGGTTGCCTCCCACAGAGCGCTTGTTTAACATCATTAGCTTGACGATTAGAATTTATACACCTGTAGTAGAAGGGATTGGTGGATCAATCAGGGTGTGGCTTGAGTAGTATGCTGGAATGTCTCCTCCTTCGTAGAGCTTCAGTCTTTGTCCATTTACCGTGATAGACTTTTGTCCTCTCTTTATATATTTTTGCATTCTCGTAGGCAGATTGCCTAAGTTCTTCTAGTTTATGAATGTCTAGGGTACGCTTTTCTCCAGCGGCTAGGTAGTCTAAATTCAAAGTCTTAATGGCCCAATAGGCCTTATGCTCTAATTCGAACGGTAAGTGACAGGATTTTCCATAAACTAGTTGATAAGGAGTAGTTCCTATAGGGGTTTTGAAAGCGGTTTTATAGGCCCATAATGCTTCTTGAAGCTTCTGAGACCAGTCTCTCCTAGAAATAGAAACAATTTTCTCTAGGATTTGTTTTATCTCTCTATTAGATACTTCTACTTGGCCACTAGTTTGTGGATGGTATGGTGTTGCTACTCTATGCCTAACTCCATATTTTCTTAAAAGTTTGTCAAATATTCTCGATATAAAGTGTGATCCTCCTTCGCTTATGACTAAACGTGGTGTTGCAAATCTAGGGAATATATAGTTTTTAAATAGTTTGATTACTACCCTAGTGTCGTTTGTGGGTGCAGCTATAGCTTCAATCCACTTAGACACATAGCCTACGGCTACTAAGATATACCTGTTTCCTAAGGATGGTGGAAAAGGTCCCATGAAATCTATACCCCATACGTCAAAGAGTTCTACTTCCTGAATGTTTCTTAGAGGCATTTCATCACGCCTTGAAATGTTTCCAGTGCGTTGGCATCTATCACATTTGACAATGCAAGCATAGACATCACGCCACATGGTAGGCCAGAATAGGCCAGCTTGAAGAATCTTGGCGTATGTCTTAGAGGTGCTCGCATGCCCACCATAAGGTGAAGAATGACAATGCTCGATAATACTATTTACCTCTTCTTTTGGAACGCAACAGCGGAAAATGCCATCTTTAGCCCTTTTGAAAAGGAGCGGTTCGTCCCAATAGAAGTTTCTCACATTGTGGAAGAATTTCTTCTTGCGGTGGTAGTCAAGATCAGGGGGTACTATATCAGCAGCTAGGTAATTAACGAAGTCTGCATACCAGGGTACGTTACCTATTGCTAAGGAATTTTGGGAGTGCTCATAAATATCTAGGTTATTATCTTCAATGGTTTCTACTCTAGCTATCAGTCTATCGTAGGCAAAATCATCATTTATGGGTACTAGTTCTGGTTTTAGATGTTCTAGCCTAGAAAGGTGATCGGCTACTACATTTTCAGTGCCTTTTTTTATCTCTTATGTCTAAATCAAACTCTTGTAGTAATAGAATCCATCGGAATACCTTGGGCTTGGCATCTTTTTTACTTAATAGGTAACAAATGGCAGCATGATCGGTGTAAACTATAATTTTTGCTCCTACTAGATAAGATCTAAATTTGTCTATAGCGAAAACTACAGCGAGTAATTCTTTTTCAGTTGTTGCGTAGTTAAGTTGGGCAGCATCTAGGGTTCTACTGGCATAATAAATGGCATGTAATTTTTTATCTTTCCTTTGTCCTAGAACGGCTCCAACTGTATAATCACTAGCATCGCACATTATCTCAAAAGGTTCTGACCAATCAGGTGGTTTCATAATGGGTGCCGATACTAACGCTTGCTTTAAAAGATTAAATGCGTCATTACATTTTTCATCGAAAATGAATTCAGCATCTTTCATTAAAAGTCCAGTTAAAGGTTTGGTTATTTTGGAGAAGTCCTTAATGAAACGCCGGTAGAGTCCAACGTGTCCAAGAAAGCTTCGGACTTCTCTGATGGTTTTTGGTGGTTTTAGGTTTTCTATAACTTCTATTTTAGCTTTATCTACCTCTATACCTTTTTCGGAAACTATATGTCCGAAAACTATTCCTTCGGTTACCATGAAATGACATTTTTCCCAGTTTAGCACGAGGTTCACCTCCACGCATCTCTCCAGGATTTTCTCAAGGTTAGCAAGACAATTGTGGAAATCAAATCCGCAAACCGAGAAATCATCCATAAACACTTCCATGATACCATCTAGGTAATCTGCAAAGATTGACATCATGCAGCGTTGGAAAGTAGCTGGGGCATTACAGAGGCCGAATGGCATTCGTCTGTAGGCAAAAGTTCCATAAGGGCATGTAAAGGTAGTTTTTTCTTGATCTTCGGGGTGTATAGGTATTTGGAAGAATACAGAGTATCCATCTAGATAACAGAAGTAAGAGTGTCTGGCTAGACGCTCCAACATCTGGTCTATAAATGGTAAAGGGAAATGACCCTTCCTAGTTGCTTTATTTAATTTTCTATAATCTATACACATCCGCCATCCTCCTTCTAAACGTTTTGCTACATGTTCGCCTTTATCGTTTTGCACGACTGTGATGCCTCCCTTTTTAGGTACTACATGCACAGGGCTCACCCACTTACTATCCGAGATCTGATAGATGATTCCTGCCTCAAGTAACTTAAGAACTTCCTTTTTAACGACATCACTCATTATAGGGTTTATTCTTCTCTAATGTTCCCTAGAGGGTTTTGAATCTTCTTCGAGCGAAATCCGATGCATGCATACGGATGGGCTTATACCTTTCAGGTCAGAGATATTATATCCTAAGGCTGAGGGATATCTTCGTAAAACATCTAAAAGTTGGTTCGTTTCCTCTTGGCTCAAGGTAGCTCTAACTATAACTGGACGATTCATCTCTTCATCGAGGAACTCATATCTCAGGTTCTTAGGCAGTTCCTTAAGTTCTAAGGTTGGTTTCTTAGGGCATGGCATAGGATCTGGAGTAAGGGATAAAAATTCGTAAAGGTTATCATCGATGTAGGGTTTCTTAAAGTCATCATCTTCCCTTATGAGAGTTGATGGTAACTTGATTGTTTTTATAATTTCTTTTTGTTCTAATTCTCTAACACATTCATCAATGATATCTAAGGCATAACACGAGTGTCCCATCACAGGTGCCATAAGAAATTTCGAAAGTATAAATTCTATTTTCTCGTCACCCAACTCAAAAGTCAACTTTCCTTTCTTGACATCTATTATGGCTCCTGCAGTCGATAAGAATGGTCTACCTATAAGGATTGGTATATCATTGTCCTCTTTGATGTCCATGACAACAAAATCAGTAGGGATAAATAACTGACCTATCCTAACAGGAACATCTTCTAAAATGCCTATCGGATATTTAACAGATCTACCGGCTAACTGAAGTGACATCTTAGTGGGTTGTAATTCTCCTAAGTTTAACCTCTCACAAACTGCTAAAGGCATTAGGCTCACACTAGCTCCTAAGTCTAGAAAAGCTTTTTCGATGACATGATTACCCAAAAGGCAAGGAATGGAGAAATTTCCAGGATCTTTATCTTTCTTCGCTAATTTGTCCTCGGAAATAGCATTACATTCGAAAGGCTTCGGATCGTCAAGTCTACGTTTGTTGGTAAGGATGTCTTTGAGAAACTTTGCATAAGGTATTTGGATGGTGGATTCTATGAAAGGGATTTCTACATGAAGTTTTTCTATAACTTTAATAAATTTTTGATACTGTTTATTGATCTGTGTTTGTTTGAGTCTTTGCGGATATGGTATAGGAGGTTTATATGACGGGGGTGGTACGTAAGTTTTATCTTTAGGTTCTTCTCCATTTTCTCGACCTTCCTGGTTTTCAGATTCCTCTGGTTCCTTTACTTCGTCCGTGGGTTTGGTACATTCCTTAGAAGTTTCGGGTTCACTCAATCTAGGGTTTGGTGGCTTATCGTAAGCGTTCCCACTTCGTAGGGTAATGGCATTGGCTTGTCCTCTCAGATTTTGTTGAGGTTGTCCAGGGAATTGTCCTCCAGGTGTAGTCTGAGGGGCTTGGTTTAAAGCTACCTGAGAGATCCGGGTTTCAAGCATCTTGGTATGAGTAACTATTTGGTCAACCTTGGTTCCTAACTGAGTAATCAATTCGTTAACATGAATGTTTTGGTTCATGAACTCCTTGTTTTGTTGGGTTTGAGCGGTGATAAAATGTTCCATAATTTTCTCAAGGCTCGGCTTTGGTGGAACAGGTTGCATAGGTTGATTTGATCTTGGGGCCTGATAACTAGGTCTCGAAGGTGCATTATTTTGGATAGGGTTATTGTTTTTATAGGAGAAGTTCGGGTGATTCCTCCATCCAGGGTTATAGGTATTCGAGTATGGGTTCCCTTGGGTGTAGTTCACTTGCTCAGAGTGGGTTTTGTTTAATAGACTGCATTTTGCAGATTGGTGTCCTTCGGTCCCACATATCTCACAATCCGACGAAACTGCGGCTACAGTATTCAGGTTTATGCACATATGCTCGACTTTAAGGGCTAATGCGTCCATTTTAGCTTGCATCATGTCTATAGAGCTTAGTTCATGCACTCCTCCTTGGGCTTCCTTCTTCTCAACTGTCGCTCGTTCGACTCCCCATGATTGATGGTTTTGAGCCATATCTTCGATGAGGGCACTAGCTTCAGGATAAGGTTTGTTCATCAGAGCACCGCCTGCGGCAGTGTCGATGGTCATCTTTGTGTTGTAATGAAGTCCATTATATAAGGTTTGAATGATTAACCAATTTTCTAAACCATGATGTGGGCATGCTCGTAACAACTCTTTATATCTCTCCCAAGCTTCAAACAACGATTCTCCTTGGTTTTGGGTAAATCTAGTTATATGGTTTCGAAGAACGACGATTTTACTCGGGGGAAAATATCTAGCAAGAAAAACTCTTCTAAGGTTATCCCAAGTCGTAATAGAATTGGGTGGAAGGGAATTGTAAGACCCCAATTTTGTCCCTAAGATCCCTCATGGCATCATATCATATCATATCATTCCTTCAAGGATCATTGTGCACCTTGCCTTCTTCCCTGTGGGTGGGCTATCTTGAGAGTGGTTCTTGATCACCAAGCATGTTTTGCATTTGTATATCATTGCTTTTCATTTGTTTACTAACCAAAAGTACAAAAATATGTCATCTAACCATGTTACTTGCAGATGAAGCAATCAACAGTCAAACAGTCAAAGGCATTCATTGAGCAATGAATGGTGGCCATTCTTGAGAATTTGGGCACCATTGATCATTCATAAGAAGTTCATATGAGTTGTGATATCATTTGGAATCAAGATCTCAAGTGGTAGAGGCTTGAATCCCATCAAGGCATTCTTCAGTCAACTGAAACCCTAGCCAGTCAACTGCCAAGTCAACTGTGGATTTGGAGGTGGGAAGTGATTAGAAATACTTCATTCATGTTCAAACAAGTCTCATTTGACATTTCAAACATCAACATTGAAGAAAATAAAGTCAGGTCAAAACTTTCCAAAAATAGAAAGTGACCTATAATTTGAATTTGCCAAAAATGGAAAGATTTTGGACAAACTTCAACTTCAAATTTCGTCATCAAGAAATGCTTCAAATGAAACTTTGTTGAGCATGAAAGTTGTAGATCTTTCTCTCCCATTTCCAAAAAGTCCAAGATCAAGGATTTCTCATGTGTGGTTAAGAAGATGTGATCAAAACATGGCCAAGTGTACTTGAAAATTCAAATGTGCATAACTTCTCAACCAAAGCTCCAATTCAAGTGGTTCTTTTTGCTAATTTCTCATTTAGACTTCTAATTTCCAAAACATGCATTGCATTACATCAATTCCATTCACATGATTATTTGTATTTCACTTGAATTTTTGGAGGGAAAAACTAAAGTTTGAAAATGGTGCATTATTTGAATATTACACCAATACCTTTAGCTCCAAAATGATATTTTAAGTGAAATTCAATTAATTTTCGTGCACTATTCACCATGCATTTCATGCATAGGGTGAAAATCCCAAATTTGCATTTGCACCACATTTTGCTAAATCCCATTACCATTTGATTAAACATGATTAAGAGCATGATTAAGAGGGAGTATATAAATCAAATCCTAACTGTTTTCAAGGAGGTTAATCACTTTTTCACCATTTTTGGAACTAGAAACTTTTCCCTCCAAAATTTTCTCTCAATCAAAACTTGAAAATTCTCCACATAGCATAGCATTTTTCTTCCATATTCTGGTTTATTGAGTGTAGTGGATGAAGAATCAAGCATTGGATCATTGAATTCGAGCAAAAATCAAGCATACTCCAAGCAAATTTATGAAGATGGAAGCGGAAAATTAATCAAGATCTAAGCCATTACAAGCTCCAATTTCGTAATAAAGCTTCAAGTCATCAATATAGGAGTGGATCTGGACCTTTCAGGAGCTTGAATCGCTGGTTTTATTGTTCTGCTCTTCAAGAGGTAAAAATTCGAATCTCTTAATTCTTCAATCCATTGCCATGTTTAGGTAGATCTTTTCATGCCGATTAATCTGATATAAAATTCGTGCGAAATGGATGAGAAATGAATGAGTTATGCTTGATTAAAGTTTGACATGTCAAAATGTTTTTACTCGTTTCTCTTTGATCTTGATGAATTAGGATTAGATGTTAATTGATCTGTAATCTCCATTGGAAGAGCTTTCTGTTGATATAATTTTTTGGCAAAATTCTGGAAATTTTCTGAACGCATGCACTGTAGCTCCGCCGTCTTCGCGAAGAAGATGGTGGAAACCACCACTGGCCATACGCGTATCACTATGCGCCATACGCGTATCACTGTGCATCATACGCGTATCACTGTGCGCCATACGCATATCACTGAGCACCACGCGCACCATACGCGTATCACCATGCACCATACGCGTATCACCTGCAACATATTTTCAAACTTAAATCCATTTAATCTTTCCCTCCAATTTCCATATGCATTGTTTTCCAAACTTCAAAAATTCATATCAAATCAAAAAATGATCCAAATGACATGGGGATTTTTTCTATGGTTTTCTATTTTCCTCTAGTTTTTTATCAGCATGATAATCAAAGTTGTGCCTGGCCTGGATTTAATTTTGTCTAGAGTTTTTGTACATGTATGCTATTTTGCACCTTGCTTGCTTTTCCATTTGTGAAATGATGATGGTTGATCCAATGAAGCTGAAATTTTACATGCATAATCTAGACACTTTGATTGATCTTTTGGTATAGAGTTTGTAATTTTTACATGTCTGTATGTTGAGTTGTGATGTGATTATTGGAGGTGTGACAATGTGTGTCACACCATTTCTTGTTCATGTTGCTGATTTTATTTGCCATGCCATTTGATTGCCAATTGTTCTGAATTTTTGCATGATGATACCTCTGGATGTTAGGTTTGAGCATGATGTTTTGTAGAGTTTTTGGATTGATTTTCAATTTGTTTGAGATTTTCTCTTCTGGCTTGTCTTGTTTGGACTTTTGATGAGTGTTGAACTTCTATGATTTGTGAAATTCTTATGCCTTATCATATGAGCCTAAAATTTTGTGCATTGATTCTTAACATGTTGAAGTTCATTGTGGCTTTGGTTTGGTTCATTTATCTTGTGTCATTTCTGTTTTAGGATTGCCTTAAGTTGATGTATCATTTGTGGCCTCCTTTGAGCTTGTTTTTGCCTACCATGACTTGTTGAATTTCATTGGCATGCCTATACTTATCCAAATGCCATGATTTTTGGTGTGCTGATCATTGAATGTGTTCTGTTTAGGCATGATTTTTCTTGGAATTTATTGAGCCATTGTTGATTTGATATGCTTGTGATCATTCTGTTTGCTCCAATGTGTTTCAACTTGCCTAGTTTGACATGATTTGCTTGTGAAATGAAATTGGTGCATAGTTTTGACATGAGACCAATTGGAATTTGTTCTTAATTTATAAATCTTGATTTTGGTCCATTTTCATGTTCTGTTTTAAATTTTTTCCCTATCTTGGACCCTAGGCTTTGGCCTAAGGGTTTACATCTCATGTGTGAAGCTTTGTTTCAGGTTGCACATGCAAGTGACACAATTGATGATGCCTCATCTTGAGAGAATTTGATATTTGATTTTGATTACTAATGTGTGTTTTGTAGGTTGAAGTTGATTCAATTGGGATTGACTTGTGGCTTATGCCTTTGCCTATATTGGTTGTCTGTTGCATTAACTGTTGGTTGATTGTCTGTATAGTATACTAATTGTGTTTGATGTTTTCAGGTACTTTAGTTGCTATAGTTCCTTTGTGAACTTGCTTTTGCTTTGCTTGATAGCTTAAGCATTGAGGTATAACATCTCTTCTTCATGTAGTCTGGAAGACCTGGCCTGTTACTTGGCCAGGCACCTGTCTGAAGTCCTCCTTAAGAGGCGATGTTTGTGATTGTTTATTTTTGTCCCCAAGCAGGAAAAGTCCTTTTGATAAGGCAATTGGTAGATAAAAGAGATGTGTAGTCCATCTCCTACTATTCTGTGCGTCTTCCCTTTGCTCACATTACATGTTGTAGCATTGTGGATCTTAACCCAAGATCTATCGAGTCATTAACTTGTGGAGAGAGTTCCAACTTTCTGAACTCCCACACCTTCTATCATTCAAAGCTCTCCCTGACCAGGGATAAGAGCATGAGGCACACCCCTCATATCCTTTCATTTGCTTCATCTTAACTCTCAATGTTAAGGTTAAGAGCACATTTACCCTATTCCAGTTGACTTTAAAGTCTAACCCTTGCTTGAGCCTAATTGCTTGGATATAGTGTGTGCTAAATGACTTTCTTTGATTGATTGTTTGGTTCATTTGTACATGCTTGCTTGTGTATCTTTGTGCATCTATCATCATTAATTGCTCATTATTGCATGATCACCATCTCATATCTTTGTGACCATCTTTGGTTTTCCCATTGAGGAATCAACTGTAAGTCCATCAATTGGCCATTGTTCCTATGATTTGGAAGGGATTGAGTGTAAGCCCATTTCATTGGCCACTTATGTCCTCTTTGCTTATTGCTTGTGTTTGTTGTTGTATGTGAGGATTCAATTGTAAGTCCATGTTGTTGGCGTTTGTTTCCCATGATCATCTGTGGGAGGTTAGTGTAAGTCCAGATAGATTGGCATCTGACATCCATGTTCTGTTTTGTTTTGGGAGATTAGAGTAAGCCCAGCAATTGGCATCTGATATCCAGGTTTTATTTTTCCTTTGTGAGACTAGTATAAGACCAGTTATTGGCATCTGGTATCATTGCTTTGTTTTAGGAGATTGGTATAAGTCCAGATGTATTGGCATCCGGTATCCGTTTGTTTGTGTTTCAGTGAGATTGGTATAAGTCCAGTAATTGGCTTCCGATATCCATTTTGTTTTGCTTATTTGTTATTGCTCATTTGTTTCCTATTCCAAAGGACACCCTTGAATCATCTTCTATATGATCTCAAGAAGTGAACCTTCTGAGAAGTTTTACACTCCATTATCCATTCACCCTTTTTGTTTCAAACCCCTTTTCACATGTTGCTTTCAAAACTTGAAATAAATGTTGTGCAAACATCTTCATGTCTTTTCAAATTAGAAACCTGGACCTTAAGTCCTTGATTTTTCAAGCTTCACTTTTGTTAATACTTCTTTCTGAATTGAATCATAATCATACGTTGACCATATTTTTGTGAATACTCATAATCAATTAACTTCACTCATTCAATTGTTTTGTGGCTTTGTCCATTGTTGAGATGTTTTCATACATTAGCCATAGGTTTGATTTATCCTAGTTGGTTGATGTTAATCTCACCTTTCGTCCTTAGTGATCGAACTGTAAGACTTCCGTACTGAAAACAGGGTTAACCCCTCTAGTGCGTCGAAGCTTTTCTCACATGGTGGACTTGTTGTTTGTATAAGGTTGAGTTTTCTCCCGTGGATAACGAAAAACCTTAGGGCTTTTGTTTTAAAATGAATTCACTAATTTTTGGAAATCTTTTAGCCGAACTACGGCGTTTTGATCCTTACCTTTGATGGAAGGTACGTAGGCAACGGGTTCATCCGTTCAAACACAAAAACAATAAAAATTGTATATTCTTTTCTCATCATCCCATTCATGTTTGCACAACAAATATATCATAACAAATAACATTTCATACAACAATTGTGAAAAGGGCTCCCTAGGAGTACCTAGGACGTTTTGGGTGCCTAACACCTTCCCATTGCGTAATTTACCCCTTACCCAGATTCTCTGATCTTTTCATTAGTTTTCTATGTGTAAAACTTCTTAGGCTTTTGTTCGCTTTTTAGCCAATCCTTTGGATAAATAAAAGTGCGGTGGCGACTCGATTCATTGTATGCTTTGCTTTTGGTTTAATCAATAAATCATAAAGTGACGAATACACCGCTACAGGAATCTAACCATGATAGGGCTTTATCTCTGAGGGAAAAAGGAAATAATCTTAAACGTATTGCCTCAGGAGAAGCTTCATTGGTTTTAAAAGTGTCTGCTAATTGAAGAAATATTTTTAAATGTTGGTTTGGGTTCTCAGTAGCGAGACCTGCGAATTATCTCTGTTGCACTAGTTGCAACAGGGATGGTTTAAGTTCAAAATTATTAGCTGGGATGGTTGGGTTTACTATACTAGAACTAGGTTCTTCATTAGATGGTTGAGCGAAATCCTTAAGAGGTCTTTGGTTTTGATCTTCGGCCATAGCTCTCTTAATTCTATGAAAGAATAAACGTGCGCGAGCGTAACGTTCAGGTTCCGCCAGAGGGTATACTAAGCTTAAACTTCCGGTGCTGCGAGTTCTTCGCATTGACCGGCGGGAAATAGCCTAAGTCTAAACGATATAACAACAGGAAAATGAAATTTTACGAAATTGGTCCCCGGCAACGGCGCCAAAAACTTGATGCGGTGTTTCGCAAGTATACGAACGTGCCAGAGTAATATAAAAGATTGTCGAATCCACAGAGACCAAGTGTCAATCTATCGTTATCTATTGTTATGGTGTTTATCAAAGGCAGTCAAAATAAGTGTTTTAGGGTGTGCAAGGAAAAGTAAAGTATTGAATAAAGTTCAATTAATAAAGGCAGGGTCGAATGTAATTCACGTAATCAATTAATAATCCAAGTACTTACTAGTAGAGCTACTTATGGGCAGTGTTTCCTACTTTGAGAAGAACTAATTTAACAGGAACTGTCGCTTTCGCGTATTCAGAACCGAGTTGTACTCCCTAATCAAACCCTCTTATTGTCACTTATAAAAAGGTGCGCATTGCGTTAGAGTAGTAAACCTATTTTTAAGAAATATAGTGTCTTGACTAAGTTGAAAAGTATTATAACCTGGATTTCTTAACCAAAAGAGGTTCTTACGAACCACACTCTAAACTTATAAACGCGTCCGAAAATAGTTTTAAAATCTCTTTTCTTCTTAAATTAAAAACTCCTAATGAACTAAACAAAGCGCTTTCGCTGTTTTTGAAATAGTTAAAAGCAATTAAGTTTAGATAGACGTTGGACGGCTTTCGATCTTACCCAACGGAATTGAAGTGCGGGAAAACTTAAGTTGAAAGTTAAAATAGCCCTTAAGTGTTTCTACGAACAATTGTACAGATTATTGGTTCAATTACGATCCTTACATTCTAACCTTATAGATTTAGTTAGACATGGTAAAGTAAAAGTGCATTAATTTAAATAAAAGTAGTGCGAGTGCGAAAAATAAATAATTTAAAGCGAGTGCGAGGAAATAAATAATTTAAAGCGAGTGCGAGGAAATAAATAATTTAAAGCGAGTGCGAGGAAATAAATAATTTAAAGCGAGTGCGAGGAAATAAATAAAGTAAAGCGAGTGCGGGAAAATAAATAAAGTAAAGCGAGTGCGGGAAAATAAATAAGATAAAGACAAGTAATAAAAACCTGCTCCAATCGGAGGGTTGAGTAAATTGCAAAGCGGAAATAAAAATGGCGGCAGGATTAACTTCCTTCCAAAGTGCTCCAAACTCAATTACAGACTCTATCACAGATTTGATTACACAGTTGTGGTAACACTCCAATGCGAATCGATTACCACTTTAAAATACTGAATATATGCCTAAGTGAAACAAAGTTGCTTTGAGTTTTCCTCTGCTCTAAGTTTGGATGATTGTAAAAGTGATTTCGAGTTTCTATTTATAAGCAAGTAAAAAGATGGAAATGAGAAGGATGCCCTTCAACTTGAAAATGGGAGGAAAAACTTCTCCTCTTGTGGCGCCCGCCACAAGGCCAATCTGAGGTACCTTAGTGGAAGTAGTGGGGAACATGGAAGTTGAGGGAAGTTGAGCTTGGACACGTCATGGCAGGGTCTATGCCGCCAGCCATGGGGTAGGCCACAAGTACAAAATGCTGAATTTTAGGGTTTTTGGCTCTTTTTTGCTCCTTTTCTCGATCGGGGCTCCAATTAAAGTAAAAACCTGAAAACAAAGGAAAACATAGCAATAACACAACAAAATAACAATAAAACAACTAGAATGCATGTGAAATCGGAGTCGAAAATACGGTAAATTTCAGTGTTATCGAACTCTCCCACACTTAAACCTTTGCTTGTCCTCAAGCAAAACATTAAAAAGCTCATAAAAAAAGATTTGTGTCAACGAGTGCTTCAGGTAAAAATTCTAAGTTCAAGTCGGGATGCAGGGATAAGTACTAACTGAGTGAACTAAGGGTATCATGATGACACTAATCCGCAATTACGGACATAAACTTCATTCCTATATTAACCAACCCATATTATCCCACAATACCTAGGCCTGCCTCTTCATCTCTTTTTGTGTCCTTTTCATTCAGGCGCAATCACATTAAGCCCGTTATCCGTACATGCTTCATAGTAGAGTGGCCTGTTAGTGATTATGATCTGAGCATGGGGTTTCTGGCACATAAATATGTGTAAACCCTTTTATTGGACCCAACTATAGTTGTGGGGGATCGGATCGTAATCCGTCCTACCGAGTTCAGTGCCACACCATATCGGCATATGAGTTGGTTCTTGATAAACTTCACAACCACCTGCCTGGTCACATTCGCATACGATGCCGCTTCAACCCACTTGGTGAAGTAATCAATAGCTACGAGAATAAAACGGTGACCGTTTGACTCCTTTGGTTCAATCATGCCAATCATGTCAATTCCCCACATGGAGAAATGCCATGGTTAGGAAATAACATTCAGAAGTGTCGAGGGAATATGAATCTTATCTGCATAAATCTGACACTTGTGGCATTTCTTCACATATTTGCAGCAGTCATACTCCATTGTCAGCCAATAGTAGCATGCTCTCAACATCTTTTTTGCCATAGCATGTCCATTGGAATGAGTACCAAATGAACCCTCATGGACTTCAGTCATCAACAGGTTTGCTTCGTGTCTATCCACGCATCTGAGCAGAACCATGTCAAAATTCCTCTTATAAAGCACATCACCATTGAGGTAGAAACTGCCAGATAATCTCCTCAAAGTCTTCTTATCTTTAATAGATGCCCCGGGCGGGTAAGTTTGACTTTGGATAAAGCACTTGATATCATAATACCACGGCTTATTGTCTTTCACATCTTCAACTGCAAATACATGAGCTGGTATATCCAAGCGCATCACAGTGATATTGGGAACATCGTTCCAATACTTCACCGCAATCATTGAAGCAAGTGTAGCAAGAGCATCTGCCATCCGATTCTCATCTCGAGGAATATGATGGAAGTCAATCTTAGTAAAGAAAGTTGAAATCCTCCTTGCATAATCTCTGTATGGGATGAGGCCAGGATGATTCGTCTCCCGTTCACCCTTATTCTGATTAACAACAAGGGTTGAATCACCATAAACATCAAGATGCTTGATCCTAAGATCAATACATTCTTCCAAACCCATAATACAGGCCTCATACTCCGCCATATTATTCGTGCATTTGAAAGTTAGCCTTGCTGTGAAAGGAAAATGTGTGCCATGAGGAGTAATAACCACTGCCCCAATACCATTTCCATATTGATTAACAGCACCATCGAACACCATGCCGCATCGGGAACCAGGATCTGGCCCTTCATCGAGCTTAGGCTCATCATAATCTTTCATCTTCAAATACAGAATCTCCTCATTTGGGAAGTTATACTGCACAGACTGATAATCCTCAATTGGTTGATGTGCCAAGTGGTCAGCCAAGATACTACCTTTAATAGCTTTCTGAGTTCGATACTCAATATCATACTCAGATAATAACATTTGCCAACGGGCAATCCTCCTAGTTAAAGCAGGCTTCTCAAAGATATACTTGATTGGATCCATTTTGGATATCAACCAAGTCGTATGATTCAACATATACTGGCGTAAACGCTTAGCAGCCCAAGCCAAAGCACAGCATGTCTTCTCAAGCGTTGAGTACCGAGACTCATAATCAGTGAACTTCTTACTCAAGTAGTATATCGCATATTCTTTCTTCCCTGATTCATCTTGCTGACCAAGGACACAACCCATGGAATCATTAAGCACCGTCAAGTACATAATCAATGGTCTCCCTTCAATAGGTGGAGACAGAATCGGAGGCTCGGACAGATACTCTTTGATACTATCGAAGGTCTTTTGGCAATCCTCGGTCCAATCATGACGCTGATCTTTCCATAGGAGCTTGAGTATAGGCACACATGTGGCAGTCATGTGGGATATAAATCTCGAAATATAATTCAAGCGGACAAGAAAACCTCGGACTTGCTTCTCGGTTTTAGGCGCAGGCATCTCTTGTATTTCTTTGACCTTGGCAGGATCAACTTCAATACCTCTTTCACTGAAAATAAAGCCCAATAACTTGCCGGAACGGACTCCAAATGTACACTTGTTCGGATTCAGGCGGAGTTTATACTTCCTCAAACGCTGGAAAAGCTTCAACAAGTGCTCTTCATGTTCAACTTCCGTTTTCGACTTTGCAATCATATCATCGACATACATTTCAATCTCCTTGTGCATCATATCATGGAACAAGGTGGTCATAGCTCATTGATACGTGGCTCCGGCGTTCTTCAAACCGAAGGGCATCACTCGATAACAGAATGTTCCTCAAGGTGTGATGAATGTTGTCTTCTCCATATCCTCGGCTGCCATTTTAATCTGGTTATAACCGGAAAATCCGTCCATAAATGAGAAGACATTGAATTTAGCTGTATTGTCTACCAACATATCTATGTGTGGTAGTGGAAAATCATCTTTCGGACTAGCTTTATTCAAGTCTCGATAGTTCACACACATTCGGACTTTTCCATCTTTCTTAGGCACAGGCACAATATTGGCCACCCATTGAGGATATGTAGAAGTCACCAGAAACCCCGCATCAATTTGCTTCTGAACTTCTCTTTAATCTTCACTACCATATCAGGATGAGTTCTTCTGAGCTTCTGCTTCACAGGCACACACTCAGGCTTCAATGGCAAGAAATGTTGCACAATATCAGTATCTAGACCAGGCAAAGACGTCTACATATTCTCGTAGCAACTCAATCAACCCCTTCTTCACAGACTCTTCCAGAAGTGCCCCAATCTTCACCTTACGAACACAGTCTTCAGACCCCAAGTTGACTGTTTCTAGATTTTCAAGATGTGGCTGAATGATCTTCTCCTCGTGCTCAAGCAGACGGGTAATCTCATTAGGAATCTCTTCAACATCATCTTCTTCTGCCTCAAATACAGGGAACTCAAAGTTGGGAGATGGCGTTGGATCATTATGTTCAATGGGTTTGATCAACCTGCATAATGATTATGAGTATAAAAGAGATTTCA
This sequence comes from Lathyrus oleraceus, assembly GCF_024323335.1. NCBI lineage: Eukaryota > Viridiplantae > Streptophyta > Magnoliopsida > Fabales > Fabaceae > Lathyrus > Lathyrus oleraceus. The sequence continues at coordinate 482,807,523 of NC_066585.1, read as the reverse complement.
GAATTCAAACAAGGAAAATCATTATGCAGATGAAAAGATTGATTTTATTCTCTTTTTTAGGGTTTTATGGTGATCACCAATTTCATGCAAAAAGCAAAAGGGAAAAATAATTTGGAAAAACAAACATTTTACTTGTGATTATTGAATGAATATCATTGTATTAATCAAAATGTGCCAACAATGTCATCACTTCTCCTTTTGGCATGGGAGAAGGGTTTTCAAACAAAATGAACACATTACGTGGACTTACGAATGACTGTTGGAACATCAACAACGATCCAAGTATTGCAGATTCCTCCAGGGATGACAAAGTTGCCAAGATCTTCCTCTTCATCATCTTCTTCAATGGCCGCAGCCTCTTGATCTTCAACCGTGTGGATGAAACCACCACTCTGGAACAGCCCACACTCATTGGAAATACCTGAAGAATACCCTATGCCAACCGGGATTTATTATCTTCCAACTTAATCATTTTCCCCAAACTAGTGGTTGCGCCATGCTCAATGGCCAACTTTGCATCGTTGTAGGAGACAAATGAAGAAAGTCCTTTCCTTGAAGGCTCAGCAATAAATAAGGCTTGGAACGGAGTTCTAACCTCATCCTCAGCATCTATATAGGAAAAGGAAGATAAATGGCTAACCAAGAGAGCCTTCTCTCCCCTTATCACCACCAACAATTTGTTCTTCATGAACTTCAACTTTTGGTGTAGGGTGGATGTCACGGCACCTGCCTCGTGAATCCATGGTCTACCAAGCAAACAGCTATAAGACGGATGAATATCCATGACCTGGAAAGTGATCTGGAAATCACTAGGTCCAATCTTGATCGGGATTTCTAATTCATCAATCACAGTTTTGCGCGATCCATCAAACGCCTTAACAACCACTCCACTCTGCCTTATGGGAGGCCCCTGGTGAGAAAGTTTGGCCAGAGTGGATTTTTAAAACACATTGAGCGATGATCATGTGTCCACGAACACATTGGACAAGGCATCATCCTTGCAGTTCATAGAAATGTGTAGGGCTAAATTATGGTCTTTTCCCTCCTCGGGAAGATCAGCATCACAGAAGCTCAAATTGTTGCAAGCGGTTATGTTTGCAACAATGCTATCAAACTGTTCAATAGTGACATCGTGATCCACGTATGCCACGTCCAACACCCTCTGCAAAGCTTCACGGTGTCGCTCAGAATTCATCAACAAAGATAACACAGATATCTTTGATGGAGTTTATAGCAGCTGATCAACAACGTTGTATTCACTCCTCTTGATGAGCCTCAGCATCTCATCACCATCCTCTTTCAAAATGCCATGTTGGCCAACCAGGACAGGATCTTTAATAGTTTTATCAACAACAGGGTCAACACCCTTCACAACAGGATTATTTGAAGAAGAAGTCCCCACGGGACCGGCAGAATTAACAACAGTTCTCATGACATCTTCATGGTGTTTTGTGTGCGCCGAGAAAACACGACCACTACGGGTCACACCACTAACATCTGAGATACTCACAACAGAGGTTGAAGGCAACGACACCTCCTTCCCATCTTCTAACATAACTGCGTTATATCTGTAGGGAACAGCCTTGTCTGAGGAATACGGGATAGGACCCGCTGGCTTGATCACGAGAGCTGGAGATACTTTCTTCTTGCTGCCATCATACTTGACGACAACAGGCTCTGGAATTCTGAATACGGGAGAGATAACATCAACTTCATCCTCGTCACAATTCTGAAGTATTTCGATCATTCCCTGATCCAACATCTCCTGGATGTCCTTTCTAATTTGTCGGCATCCTCTCTCATTGGCAGTGCACACCTGGAACCTATCATGGTCATGCTCATAGTGGCTGTGTTTATACAATAGCTTATGCATCTCGACCAAATATTGCCTTATGTCATTGACATACAGTGAAATTCTAGTTAACAGACTTTCGATGTCACACTAGATGTTATGACATCCAATACTGCGCAGACAGGAATGTATACAGCAGGTAAATATAAAGTGTAGTAAATAACACAAAGAATTGTTTACCCAGTTCGGTGACAAACACACCTACATTTGGGGGCTACCAAGCCAGGGAGGAAATCCACTATTAGCAGTATTAATTCAGGCCTTAAACCAACTATTTAATCCTATCACTTAATACCTACCCAATGCAATTTTAATCTAAACTAAGACCAGAGTTCCTACTCACTCCCCCTCAATCACCACAGTGATTACAACCTTTAATTAAGTTTAAAGTCAATGGCGAAGTAATACTTCAAACAACTCTTGATTGTGCTTAACAACTTTAATCAAGAAACAAAGCACTCACGCTTAAAAGCTTAGAGTGACACAACACTTACAACTCAATGAACACCCTAGTCCAATGCAATCATCTAGGTGATAATTGCTTGGCTCACAAGTTAAACCTAATACAAAACACAATAAAAATACAGCAGTGAAGTATGATGGTACAATGAATGCTTCACGCTTAAAACCCCCGACTTGCTGAAAGTAGGATTGCCATCCTTTTATATTGCCGCACTTGGGCCTTGTACTTGTATTTCCTAAAAATAAGGTTAAGCAAGTTAACCTAATTTACACATATTAGGGTGCTAACAAATACGCTATTTGTTAGGTCCATTAATTGTAACTCAGTTGTTAGTTTCCTGGATTTTAGCTCAGCTGTTAGATTCCTGAAAAATAGCCTGAGAAAAATACTGAAACAGAAAAACTAACCATCCTACACTTTAGCATATGCTGTTAGGAATGAATGTCATAACATTCAGTTTGACGTCCAGAACATAGGCCATATGTTAGGTCTGTTATTCTCCTGAAAAACAGACTGTACTAAATGCTGAACTGTAACAGAAAGACCAACCAGTCTATAATTCAGTATTCGCTATCAGAGATAAATGTCATAACATTCAGTTTGACATTTAGACAATAGGCCATATTCCAGGTCTATTATTCACCTGATAAACAGACTGAAATAAATACTGGACTGTAGTAGAAAGGCCAACCTGCCTATAATTCAATATCTGTTGTCAAGGCTGAATGTCATAACATTCGGTTTGACATTCAGACAATAGGCTATGTGCCAGGTCTGTTATTCTCCTGAAAAATAGACTGAAATAAATGTTGAACTGTAGCAGAAAAACCAACGGTTCTATAGTTCAGTATCTGCTGTCAGGGATGAATGTCATAACATCCAGTTTGACATTCAGTACATCCTGTATTAGCTAATCCTGCAGCATACTACTCAAGCATGTCATGACATCAGTCAAGACATCAGAGTACAGTTAGTGTTTTAACACAAAATGTAGCCAATCAAACATCTACAAACTCCCCCTTTGGCAAATTTTTGGCTAAAACAACTTGGCATCACAACAGAGTTCACAGCAGCGGAAAACACACATCCTAACAAAGAATTAACATAGCTAATACACTCAGAACAACAGCACACTCAGCACACATAGAAGTTAAATAAAAACTTCAAACAGCAGCACACATAGAAGTTAAATAAAAACTTCAAACAGCAGCACACAAGTAGATAGCAAACAGTAACACACTCACACTCATCACACATAGAAGTTGAACATCAAGCTGCAGCACAACCTCTGGATTAGAGGATCTTCAACATCTGTTCAAGCAAATAGAAAATAATCTGTTGTCTTGGGGTACAGTACAGGTGTTACTCCCCCTTTTTGTCAAAAATATTGCCAAAGCAACACTTAAAATTACAGACCAAAACAAAATACAATTACACAATATTTTCAGAACCACAATCTTGATTTTACTTCACAGTTTCAATCAAGAGAACCCCCTCTTGATCTTGCTTTACAGCTTTGATCAAGACAACAGCCACTTGATCTTGCTTCATAGCTTTGATCAAGTAGACATACACTCTTGCTTCACAACAGGTACACCCATATCAGATGCCATGACTTTGAGTATGACATCTTCAACCACTCCTGCATGCACATGTTCTTGACCTCCAGCAGGTACATAGGCTGTCTCATGTTAGGATATCCCCTTAACATCTTGTTAACACACTTGCTGCAAGTGAAATAGCTATGATCTGTTGACCAATCAGAGCACACTTTCAATTGTTTAATAGTTAGAAATATTAAACAATACATTACTAACATCCTTGGTTGCTATAAATCTTCAGAAAGGCATATTCCCAATTTGCCCCTTAAATTTTCAAACTGAGTAACATCCAAAGCCTTTGTGAATATGTCAGCAAGTTGTAGTTCAGTAGCTATATGTTCCAAGGTAATCACTTTGTCTTCCACCAGATCTCTGATGTAGTGATGTCTAATGTCAATATGTTTGGTCCTACTGTGTTGGATGGGATTCTTTGAAATATTGATGGCACTGAGATTGTCACAGAACAATGTCATGACATTCTGTGAGACATTGTACTCAGTCAACATTTGTTTCATCCATACCAGTTGGGAACAACTGCTTCCAGCTGCTATGTACTCATCCTCCGCAGTGGACAATGATACACAGTTTTGTTTCTTGCTGAACCACGATATGAGATTGTTTCCCAAAAATAAATATCCTCCTGATGTGTTTTTTCTGTCATCAGCACTCCCAGCCCAATCAGCATCACAATACCCAGATAAGACAGGCTCGGAGCCATGAGAGTATAGCATACCATAGTCAAAAGTCCCGTTGATATACTTGAGAATTCTCTTGACTTGATTTAAGTGACTCACTTTGGGTTCTGCTTGGTATCTAGCACACACACCAACTGCATAGGCAATATCAGGTCTACTGGCAGTTAGATATAGTAGACTGCCTGTTATGCTTCTATACAAGCATTGGTCAACACTAAAACCTCCTTCATCTTTAGTTAATTTTAAATGAGTAGGTGCAGGAGTTCTTTTGTGACTAGCATTATCCATACCAAACTTATTAACTATGTTCTTGGCATATTTGCTTTGGGAGAGAAACATAGAATCTTCCATTTGGTTAACTTGCAATCCGAGAAAATAAGTAAATTCCCCAACCAGACTCATTTCAAATTCAGATTGCATCTGGTTAACAAAGTGTTTCACCATTTTATTTGACATTCCACCAAAGACAATATCATCCACATAAATTTGGGCAATCATGATTTTGCCATCTTCATCCTTCACAAACAAGGTCTTATATATCCCTCCTTTTCTGTACCCATTAGAGGTCAAAAATTCAATCAACCTTTCATACCAAGCTCTAGGAGCTTGCTTCAACCCATACAAAGCTTTCCTCAACTTGTACACATGTTTTGGCAGGTTAGGATCACAGAACCCTTTAGGTTGTTCCACATATACTTCTTCATTCAAGTAGCCATTTAAAAAGGCACTTTTCACATCCATTTGGAACAATTTGAACTTCAGAATGCAGGCAACACCTAACAGCAATCTAATTGATTCAAGCCTTGCAACTGGTGCAAAAGTCTCATCAAAATCAACCCCTTCAACTTGAGTATATCCTTGTGCTACTAGTCTTGCTTTATTTCTAGTGATTACTCCTTTCTCATCAGACTTGCTCTTGTAGATCCACTTGGTACCAATGATGTTAGTCCCTTCAGGTCGTGGAACTAACTCCCAAGTTTCAATTCTTTTAAACTGCTCCAGTTCATCTTGCATGACATTGATCCAGTATTCATCAGTCAGGGCTTCTTTCACATTCTTTGGTTCAACCTTGGATACAAAACAGGAATTTGAGCTATTCTCCCTTGATCTGGTAGTCACACCATTATTGGGATCCCCTATGATAAGTTCCTTAGGGTGGTCTTTCTGAATTCTGATAGAAGGCACCTTGTTGGATGCATCTACCTCAAATTCAGGAGGAGTATCCTGTACCTCTTCAGTCTTGACTAGTATGTCTGTTGAAGTCTCAAGGAATGTTCCAACATCCTCTATGGCATTGGCTCCTTCCTCTTTATCATCCACAATCACATTTATGGATTCCATCAAGACATTGGTTCTGGAGTTGAAAACTCTGTAAGCTCTGTTGTTAGTAGAGTATCCCGGAAATATACCCTCATCACTTTTGGGGTCCATTTTCCTTTTTTGTTCACGATCTGTGAGGATGTAGCATTTGCTTCCAAAGATATGAAAGTACTTCACAGTAGTTTTTCTACCTTTCCATATTTCATACAGAGTGGAAGAGGTTCCCTTTCTCAAGGTAACTCTATTGTGAACATAGCAAGCTGTATTCATAGCTTCAGCCCAAAAGTGCATAGGAAGCTTTTTTGCATGAATCATAGCTCTAGAAGATTCTTGAATAGTTCTGTTTTTCCTTTCAACTATTCCATTTTGCTGAGGAGTAATAGGTGAGGAAAACTCATGACTTATTCCTTCAGAGGAGCAGAAATCATTAAACTTGGAATTTTTGAACTCCGTCCCATGGTCACTCCTTATTCTGATAACACAACTATCCTTTTCCCTTTGGAGTCTGATGCACAGATCTTTGAAGACATCAAATCCATCTGATTTTTCTCTGATGAAGCTTATCCATGTGTATCTGGAATGGTCATCAACAACCACATAAGCATATCTCTTCCCACCAAGACTTTCAATCTGCATAGGTCCCATTAAGTCCATGTGCAAAAGTTCCAGAGTTTTGGATGTTGTAGGATGTCCCAGCTTAGGATGTGACATCTTGGTTTGCTTACCAACCTGGCATTCACCACATACTCTTCCTTCATCAATAAGTAGCTTTGGGATTCCTCTCACTTCTTCCTTGGAGATGATCTTTTTCATTCCTCTTAAATTAAGATGTCCAAGTCGTCTATGCCACAGCTTCACCTCCTGTTCTTCCTTGGCTGAGGAGCACATTGAGGAGTAGTTTGAGACTTTAGGTTCCCATAGATAGCAATTATCTTTGGATCTGGATCCTCTCATAACTTCCTGATTATCTCCATTCATCACAACACATACTTCCTTAGTGAACTGAACATAGAACCCTTAATCACATAGTTGGCTTATGCTGATGAGATTCGCAGTTAGTCCTTTTACTAACAGCACATTATTCAATTCTGGAACTCCATGACTGACCAGCTTACCAACACCTTTGATTTTTCCTTTAGCTCCATCACCAAAGGTCACATAACTGGTAGTATGAGGTTGTATATCCACCAATAAGTTCTCCATACCAGTCATATGTCTTGAGCAACCACTATCAAAATACCAGTCTTCTCTGGCAGATGCCCTTAGAGTTGTGTGAGCTAACCTAGCAACCCATTGTTGTTTCTTGATGGGGGCATTATGCTTAACTGCCTTCTGCTTAGGTCTGACTTGAGGGGTCTGGTTAGGATAGCCATGCAACCTGTAACAGAAGGGTTTTATGTGGCCAAATCTACCACAGTAGTGACATATCCATCTTTGAAATTTCTTCTTCTGATGGTTAATCCTCCTGTTTCCCTGATGTTGTGACATTGGTTGTGACTTCTGTTTGATTTTCTGAACTTCAGCCTTTGAGCGTTTGAGTTCAGTTGAGGATTTCTTAACAAAGCCTAAACCAGACATAGTACCTGACTTCTGTGCCACCTTTAGAATCTCTTCCAAAGTGTTAGTTCCTTTATTCAGCATTCTGATGGATTTTATCATTTGATCTAGCTTAGAGGTCAGCAAGGTTATCTCACCATTTAGACCATCTATGACTGTCAGATGCTTCTTTTTCTCATCCTCCAGCTCCTTGATGAGTTTCTTCTACTTTTGTCCTTGTATACACACTTCTGCACTTTTGACACATAGCTCTTTATATGAAGCAACAAGTTCATCAAAGGTAAGTTCATCTCCACTTGAGTCATCATCAGAGGCACAAACACTTGTTAGTGCAGTGACATGTTTAGCAGATTCTCCTTCTGATTCACTCTCAGAGTCTCCTTCAGACCAGGTGACAGATAGTCCCTCCTTTTGCATCTTGAGGTAAGTAGGACATTCAGCTCTAACGTGTCCAAAACCTTCACATCCATGACACTGGATTCCCTTGCCTTGGTTGAACTTTTCTTCAGATGTTGATCTTTTACTAATGTCAGACGAAATGTTCTTGACATTTGGTCTACCTTTTTGATCAATCTTCTTTATGATCTTGTTGAACTGTCTCCCAAGCATGGCTATGGCTTCTGATATGCTTTCATCACCTCCAGTACTTCCTTCTTCTGAATCCTCTTCAGTATTTGATACAAAAGCTATGTTTTTGTTTTTCTTTTCAACATTCTCACTCAAGCCCATTTCAAAGGTTTGTAGGGAACCAATAAGCTCATCATATTGCAGATATCTTGAGCTTCTTCTATAGCAGTGACCTTCATGGAAAATCTCTTGGGTAATGATCTGAGAATCTTTCTTACAAGTTTTTCTTCAGACATTTTCTCTCCTAAGCCACCAGAAGTGTTGGCAATTTCAAGAATATTCATGTGGAAGTCATGAATAGTCTCATCCTCTTTCATCCTCAGATTTTCAAACTTGGTGGTCAGCATCTGAAGTTTAGACATCCTCACCTTGGAGGTACCTTCATGAGTTGTTTTGAGAGTATCCCAAACTTCTTTAGCCAGTTCACAGTGATGCACCAGTCTGAAAATGTTCTTATTTATCCCATTGAATAGTGCATTCAAGGCCTTAGAGTTTCCAAGGGCTAGTGCCTCTTGCTCTTTGTCCCACTCTTCTTCGGGAACTTGCATAATGATTCCATCTTTACCTGTCTTCGTTGGATGTTACCATCCTTTGTTGACATCTCTCCAGACCTTGCTATCTAGAGACCTCAAGAAGGCTATCATACGAGGTTTCCAGTCATCATAGTTAGAGTCATCCAGCATGGGTGGTCTATTTGAGAATCCTACATCCTTGTCCATGGTACTAGAAAGTAACGTCCCTAGATCTCACCCAGAAATTAACAGGCAGGGTGTCTGCTCTGATGCCAATTGAAATTCTAGTTAACAGACTTTCGATGTCACACAGGATGTTATGACATCCAATTCTGCACAGACAGGAATGTATACAGCAGGTAAATATAAAGTGCAGTAAATAACACAAAGAATTGTTTACCCAATTTGGTGATAAACACACCTACGTCTGGGGGCTACCAAGCCAGGGAGGAAGTCCACTATTAGTAGTATTAATTCAGGCCTTAAACCAATTGTTTAATCCTATCACTTAATACCTACCCAATGCAATTTCAATCTAAACTAAGACCAGAGTTCCTACTCACTCCCCCTCAATCACCACAGTGAATACAAACTTTAATTAAGTTTAAAGTCAATGGCGAAGTAATACTTCAAACAACTCTTGATTGTGCTTAACAGCTTTAATCAAGAAACAAAGCACTCACGCTTAAAAGCTTAGGGTGACACAACACTTACAACTCAATGAACACCCTAGTCCAATGCAATCATCTAGGTGATAATTACTTGGCTCACAAGTTAAACCTAATACAAAACACAATAAAAATACAGCAGTGAAGTATGATGGTACAATGAATGCTTCATGCTTAAAACCCCTAACTTGCTGAAAGTAGGATTGTCATCCTTTTATATTGCAGCACTTGGGCCTTATACTTGTATTTCCTAAAAATAAGGTTAAGCAAGTTAACCTAATTTCCACATATTAGGGTGCTAACAAATAGGCTATTTGTTAGGTCCATTAATTGTAGCTCAGTTGTTAGTTTCCTGGATTTTAGCTTAGCTGTTAGATTCCTGAAAAATAGCCTGAGAAAAATACTAAAACAGAAAAACTAACCATCCTACACTTTAGCATATGCTGTCAGGAATGAATGTCATAACATTCAGTTTGACGTCCAGAACATAGGCCATATGCTAGGTCTGTTATTCTCCTGAAAAACAGACTGTACTATATGCTGAACTGTAACAGAAAGACCAACCAGTCTATAGTTCAGTATCAGCTATCAGAGATAAATGTCATAACATTCAGTTTGACATTTAGACAATAGGCCATATGCCAGGTCTGTTATTCACCTGATAAACAGACTGAAATAAATACTGGACTGTAGCAGAAAGACCAACCTACCTATAATTCAGTATCTGCTGTCAAGGCTGAATGTCATAACATTCAGTTTGACATTCAGACAATAGGCTATGTGCCAGGTCTATTATTCGCCTGAAAAACAGACTGAAATAAATGCTGAGTTGTATCAGAAAAACCAACTATTCTATAGTTCAGTATCTGCTGTCAGGGATGAATGTTATAATATCCAGTTTGACATTCAATACATCCTGTATTAGCTAATCCTGCGGCATACTACTCAAGCATGTCATGACATCAGTCAAGACATCAGAGTACAGTTAGTGTTTTAACACAAATTGCAGCCAATCAAACATCTACATACAGGACTTTATATTTTCCAGGACAACCCTGGACCATATTCACAGCAGCTTTCCCATGCTCGGGAAATGTGTTCTTCTTAACATTAGGACCTACGTCCTTGAAAAACAATATACCGCTTCTCACAAGGTCTTGCACCTTGGTCTTCAACGGATAACAATTTTCCACATCATGTCCGGGAGCACCAGAATGATATACACAATGTAATTTAGGCTTATACTACCACTGAGGGTTGGTTGGTACAGCGGGAGGGTCTCGTGGAGTGATCAATTTTCTATCGATCAGAGAAGGATAGAGTTCAGCATAAGTCATTTGAATTGGATCAAAAGTGACCCTCTTCCTTTCGTAGCTGGTGCTGGTGTTATTGTTGTTTCGAGGCTGGTAGGCCTGCTGTTATGGACGATGTTGTTGTTGATATTGTTGTTGTTGATGATGAACTTCTCTAAAGGCAAGTGCTATATGAGCCACTTGGTGCTGGTTAACGGCAGAGCACACGTTCTTCCTCTTTACAAAGGGTTTTCTCTTGATATGGGAGGACACAACATGTGTCTCTCCCTCCTTCTTCTTAGCAAAGCCCTCATATCTCTTTGTTGAAGAGCCTTCATCCCTAGACAAACGTCCTTCACGGACTCCTTCTTCCAGTCTCATTCCCATATTCACCATTTCGGTGAAGTCTGAGGGAGCACTGGTTATCATCCTTTCGTAGTAGAAAGAACTCAAAGTCTTCAAAAAGATCTTTGTCAATTCTTTCTCTTCAAGGGGTGGCACTATCTGAGCTGCCAACTCGCGCCATCTCTGGGCGTACTCTTTGAAAGTCTCTTTCTCTTTCTGGGACATCGCTCTGAACTGGTCCCTATCAGGAGCCATATCCACATTGTATCTATATTGCTTGACGAAGGCCTCACCAAGATCGTTGAAAGAGCGGACGTTCGAACTCTCCAAACCCATGTACCACCGGAGTGCAGCACCAGATAAGCTATCCTGGAAGTAATGGATAAGAAGCTGGTCGTTGTCAGTCTGAGTTGACATCTTGCGAGCTTACATCACAAGATGGCTGAGCGGGCATGTGTTTCCCTTATATTTCTCAAAGTCAGGCACTTTGAATTTAACAGGGATCTTCACGTTGGGCACAAGGCACAACTCAGCAGCACTTTTACCAAAGAGGTCCTTACCCCTCAGAGTCTTCAGTTCCTTGCGCAGCTCAAGGAATTGGTCTTTCATTTCATCCATATTTTCATAAACATCTGGGCCCTCAGATGGCTCAGAATGATAGATGGTGTCTTCAACTCTGGGTAAGGTGTGCACAACAGGAGGTGGCACAGAAAGGACCGGGCTAGATGCCGACAAAGAAGTGAGAGTATGAGAAAAACCCTCGGGCACAAAGTTAACAGGAATTCCCCACGGGAACCCGGCTGGCATAGATGGCGCAAAGTGGGTCGTTGCAGCAAGCACAGTAGAACTTGCAACCTCAAATATGACAGTCCTCTGGGGAGGAGTTTCAGGAGTGGGCGAAGCTTGACTCTGAGCGGCTAGCACTGACTCCGTCATGGCAGTTAGCCTAGCAACCTCTTCTTTCAGTTCTTGGTTCTCTTGTTCTAAGTGCTCCATGATCTTTGGAAGATTAGCTCTTGTGTTATACCGGTGCATCAGCTTGTCTTCAAAATAAATGAAGAGCAAAAAGTTAGACCACTGATCAAGAAGCTCAGAACAAAACCTACTTATGCATATGATGCATGCAATGTTTGTGCATATGATTTATTTTTATCAGAGGAATTTTATAGAGATCTATTTGCAAATATTAATCTTCAAGACATATATGGAATACTCATAATATTTGGAAACTTTTTCACCAATGAAGTAGTACAGTTTTGGTAATCAAACACAATACAAGAGAAAAGGAGAATAAGCATCCTATGGAGCCCTAGAAACAATCGTCCAAAGCTCTCGAGACCGGAAGGTAAGCTGCACGAAGCCTCTTCACCTCCCTCTCATAAGTTGCTTCCATATCAGCGTTCTCCTTGGCGAGCCGATCATACTTCCTCTTCCAAAACATGGATGACTGAGGAAGAAGAGAAGTAACCACATCATCAGGCTCATCAATAACCTGATGCTCTAGAAATTCTATCACTGCATCTTTATCTCTGAGTTGCTGAAGAAGTTTCTCTTGCTCACGAACCAAGCATGCGACCGGTCTTCATCTCTCAACTCCTTTACTCCTTGATTAGGGAGGGTTGAAGGCCCAACCATAACCATTGGGGTAGGTCTTGGATAATCGTATGGCATGCGGTACTCGAGAGCTCTCTTCCTCACCCAAGCAGTGTAAGGTTCCAAAGCAATACAACTCTTCGGACCAAGCTCTTTCCTTCCCTTCCTATGAACTTTGCGCCAGGCGCGGACCATCCTATCCTTCAAGTTATGGGGATATTTACCCTCTTGAAAGAACACACCTTCCAACAAAATTTTGTTAGGTTTATCCTTTAAGGGGAACCCAAGCTGACGGCGAGCCAAGACAGGGTTGTAGTTAATCCCACCACATGTACCAAGAAGAGGCACATTGGAGAATTCACCACAAGAGTCAATAATCTGGAAACCATCATACACATGGTTATACCAATAGATATCATCATTAGTGAGATACATAAGTCTCATAGACCACCGTAGACATCCCTTGTTCTCCTTGAAGGCGAGCGTCTGAGGCAAGTGCGAAATAAACCACTTGTACAACAGAGGCAGACAGCACACAATGGATCTACCACCCTTTGCATTCCTCATATGCAGAGAGAAATAAGTGTCACCCAATAGAGTAGGAACGGGATTAAGAGTAGTGAAAATCCTAATAGTATTCACATCCACAAAATAGTCGATGTTGGGGAATAACACTAGCCCATAGATGAGAAGTACAAATATGGATTCAAAGGCGTCCTCACTCATGGCCTTCCCAAACAAAGTAGCTTGGGCAATGAGAAAATCAGTTGGGAGACCTTGAATTCCACCTTTGGTAGTCATATGAGCAACAATCTCAGATACATCTATGTGAAGCATGTCATCAATCTCTTGGGAAGAAGGAACCCTCTCCAACCCACTGAACGGCAACTGATCCAAGATAGGTATACCCACAAGATAGGCATACTCCTCAAGTGTAGGCAAAAGCTGGGAATCCAAAAAAGTGAAGCACCGATACAGAGGATCATAGAACTGCACCAACACACTCATCAGACCTTCATCAACCTGAGTAGAAAGAATAGACAGAAGTTTCCCATGCCGAGCTTTGAACTCCAAAGGCTCTAATACATAAGATGTCAAACTCCTTAACTCTTTCAAGTCGGGTTGTCTGAAACTGTACTTCTTTGTATTCCTTCTTTTCTTATCCATGTCTCTGAAATTTTGCAAATAGATCTCTTAAGTTCCTTGAAATTTCCATTGTTGATGATATGGATGCAAATGAATGTATGAATGCATGGATGCAACAATCACACTCAAGGATCAAGCAAGTCACACCATACAAAGGTCACGGGATAGCTCAAGTCATCATCAATATCAATCATCCATTTTGGTGGATTATGGTTTACACCTTATCAGCACCCAAGTTCCATTGATATTGAAGATATACGAGAACGGATCAACCGCGAATCAAGGGTTTGTTGCAAGTCACGAGCATGGAGTCTCGGTTAAGAACCACCCAAAGGGAGTGTACTATGGTTAAACCTGATAATCATGTTCTAAAAAAGGTCCCCATAGTCATCATCTCATCTTTCGGATATTATCGGATAAAACGACTACTCGTATTCAAAAAATATTCTCGAGAGAGACTCTTATAGGTGTAGTATCGCATAACAATCGTATCAAATCTTACACTTGAATGACATTCGCACTACGTCTTAAAATAGGCCAAGATGGGCTAGGTAATCTAAGGTCCTTGGCTTCTAAGTTTTATATTGGAAAGAGTAATGCCTAACCACGACTACTCGTGTGACATTATTGATCCCAACAAGACCTCCACCAAGTGAACGGGCTTGCAAGTCAACTTGCTAAGGAATAACTCCACACAAGTCAACAAGACTATGCCATTCTCCTATCATAAGTGCACTCGAGTTCGGGTATAGAACTCACCTCACAAGAGACCACCAAGCACACAAGCAATTGATATATATCAAGCAATTCATACATTACAAACAATACAGTCATCCCAAATTTGCACAAAAATATGTCACAAATAAATATAAACATACAATACAACAAGCAAAAAGTAGGCTAAACCCACTAGGAAATGTAGCTTCTTCCCCAGTGAAGTCGCCACTTTTTTGTAGTGGGGTATTTGTTACCTTATGGTTTATTGACTAAACCAAAAGTAAACATACAGTTCGAGTCGCCACCGCACTTTTATTTGTCCAAAGGAAATGCTAAAAAGTGAACAAAAGCCAAGTAAGAAGTTTGATCAAATCAAAAACTAATAAAAATGTCAGAGATCTAGGTAAGGGGTTAGTTATGAGATGGGAAGGTTTTAAGCACCCAAAACATCCTTAGTACTCTAAGGGAACCTCTTTTTGCAAATGTGTATTGTAGGTTGGTATTTGTGAAAATATGTGCAAAAGATTGGGGGGATGAGAAAAGAATAGATTATATTTACAATTTTGTTGTTTGAATGGATGAACCCGTTGCCTATGTGCCATCACAAAGGGAGGATCAAAACCTCGTTGTTCGGGGTAAAAATCTCAAAATATTGGTGAATTGATTTGCCAAAAGCCTTAAGGTCTTTTGTTATCAAAGGGAGAAAACTCAACCTAAACCAACAATCCATCATGTGAGGAGAGCTTCAACATACTAGTGAGGGGTTAACCCTATAATAAGTATGGAAGACTTATAGTCCAATCACTAAGGATAAGGTGAGGTTTACATCAACCACTATGATATTTCAAACCTATGGCTAATGTTTATGAAAAGGTTTAGCAAAGGTGGCCATTGGAACCACAAAACAACTTGAAATGAGTTGTATTTACAAGTTAGGTTTATTTACAAAATGAAGTCAAAGTTGGATTAAGATTCATTCACAATGAGTATTAATGAAAAGATTTTGAAAAAAAAGGTCAAAGGCATAAGGCCTAGGTTTCTAATTTAAAACAAAGTCAAAGTTTGCACATAAAGAGTTTGGCTTGGGTTAGAGTAGGGAGAAGAAGAGAAAGGCTAGTCCTAAAGCATACAAAGATAAGAGAAGAGATAAAACCCTTGGAGTTCCTTTTTCTTGAAATCATAGAGATGATTCAAGATGCTCCTTTCCTTTGGATTTAGCAATCACTCAAGCAATCAAACAAATATTATATTCAAGCTCCTAGGATCTCCATTTGGCTTGTCTCTCTTAACTTGGCTACTCATGACAATGGTCCTTCTTATTATCTCAAGATGGAATCCCTATCACACAAGAACAAACATCAAAAAGTTCACAACACAATAAGAGGAATGGACAAAGAATGAGTTTAGATTAGGGGTCCTTAGAAGTCAACTTTAAGATTTAGCATTCAAGTGAGCAAAGGGAAAAAACAATAGGAACAAATAAGCAAGAAAGTAAATTGCATTAAAGTAAATTGCAAGAAAATAAATGCTCAAATTAAAGTTAGTAGTTAATGGTCGTATTAGTGTGTTATGAGACAATTTAGCGCTATGTTAAGCAATCGTAAGTGGACTAATGTAGTAGTCACACCTATCTTAGGCCGGTAAATAAAACTATAGGCAAATAAACACAAGTTAGAGATCATGACTAGTAAGTCATGCTCCTAAAACTTGACATGCCAAAAGAAAATAAGGAAGGCCTTTTATGGACTTTAGGTTTTTTGCTTAACCAAGAAGCAACATATCTTGGACACAAAGCAACTCACTTGATCATGGATCAAGTTGAGTTTGATTTGGATCAAAGAAGGTTAAACCTCTCATATGTCAAGACCAACCATAAGACATAAACTCATTGGCCAAAATAAAAGGAAGTGAGATGAAGATGAAATGGAATGGAAAGAGAAATAAAGTGTCAAACACAAATGGTCAAATGTGAATCAAATCATCATCAACCAATGTAAAACAGAAGAGAAATGAAGATTAGAAGTCAACAAGTCAAACATATTTTTTTGGTATTTTTGGAATTAAAATAAATGCAAAATTAAAATGGACAAAATACGGCTGAAATTCTAGTTAACAGACTATCGATGTCAAACAGGATGTTATGACATTCGATTCTGCACAGACAGGAATGTATACAGCAGGAAATTGTAAGTGCAGTAAATAACACAAGTAATTGTTTACCCAGTTCGGTGACAAACACACCTACGTATGAGGGCTACCAAGCCAGGGAGGAAATCCACTATTAGTAGTATTAATTCAGACCTTAAACCAACTGTTTAATCCTATCACTTAATACCTACCCAATGCAATTTCAATATTAAACTAAGACCAGAGTTCCTACTCACTCCCCCTTAATCACCTCAGTGATTACAACCTTTAATTAGATTAAAGTTAATGGTGAAGTTATACTTCAAACAACTCTTGATTGTGCTTAACAGCTTTAATCAAGATACACAGCACTCACGCTTAAAAGCTTAGAATGACACAACACTTACAACTCAATGAACACCCTAGTCCAATGCAATCATCTAGGTGATAATTGATTGGCTCACAAGATAAACCTAATACAAGACACAAACAAAAATACAGCAGTGAAGTATGATGGTACACTGAAAGCTTCACGCCTAAAACCTCTGAGTTCTGAAAGAAGGATTGCCATCCTTTTATATTGCAGCACTTGGGCCTTGTACTTGTATTTCCTAAAAATAAGTTTAAGCAAGTTAACCTAATTTCCACATATTAGGGTGCTAACAAATAGGCTATTTGTTAGGTTCATTAATTGTAGCTCAGTTGTTAGTTTCCTGGATTTTAGCTCAGCTGTTGGATTCCTGAAAAATAGCCTAAGAAAAATACTGAAACAGAAAAACTAACCATCCTACACTTTAGCATATGCTGTCAGGAATGAATGTCACAACATTCCGTTTGACGTCCAGAACATAGGCCATATGCTAGGTCTGTTATTTTCCTGAAAACAGACTGTACTAAATGTTGTACTGTAAAAGACCAACCAGTCTATACTTCAGTATCAGCTGACAAAGATAAATGTCATAACATCCAGTTTGACATTTAGACAATGGGCCTTATGCCAGGTCTGTTATCCTCCTGAAAAACCGACTGAACTAAATACTGAACTGTAGCAGAAAATCCAACCTGCCTATTATTCAGTATATACTGTCAATGATGAATGTCATAACATCCAGTTTCACATTCAGATAGTAGGCTATGTACCAGGTCTGCTACTCTCCTGAAAACCAGACTGAACTCAATACTGAGCTATAACTGAAAAACCCACTATTCTATAGTTCAGTATTTGCTGTCATGGATGAATGTCATAACATCTAGTTTGACATTCAGTAAATCCTGTATTAGCTAAACCTGCAGCATACTACTCAAGTATGTCATGACATCAGTCAAGACATCAGAGTACAGTTAGTGTTTTAACATAAAATGCATCCAGTCAAACATCTACGAAGCATGTCATGACATCAATTAAGACATCAGAGTACAGTTAGTGTCTTAACACAAAATGCAGCCAATCAAACATCTTCAAACTCCCCCTTTGGCAAATTTTTGGCTAAAACAACTTGGCATCACAACAGAGTTCACAGCAGCGGAAAACACACATCCAAGTAGAGAAATTAACATAGCTAATACACTCAGAATAACACCACACTCATCAGACATAGAAGTTAAATAAAAACTTCAAACAGCAGCACACATACAGAATGCACACAGCAACACAATATCAAGCTGCAGCACAACCTCTGGATTAGAGGATCTTCAATATCTATTCAAGCACATAGCACATCTGTTGTCTTGGGGCACAGGTGTTACTCCCCCTTTTTGTCAAAAATGTTGCCAAAGCAACACTTAAAATTACAGACCAAAACAAAATACAATTACACAATATTTTCAGAACCACAATCTTGATTTTACTTCACAGTTTCAATCAAGATTACCCCCTCTTGATCTTGCTTTACAGCTTTGATCAAGACAACATCCACTTGATCTTGCTTCATAGCTTTGATCAAGTAGACACACACTCTTGCTTCACAGCAGGTACACCCATATCAGATGCCATGACTTTGAGTATGACATCTTCAACCACTCATGCATGCACATGTTCTTGACCTCCAGTAGGTACATAGGCTGTCTCATGTTAGGATATCCCCTTAACATCTTGTTAACACACTTGCTGCAAGTGAAATAGCTATGATCTGTTGACCAATCAGAGCACACTTTCAATTGTTTAATAGTTAGAAATATTAAACAATACATTACTAACATCCTTGGTTGCTATAAA
This sequence comes from Lathyrus oleraceus, assembly GCF_024323335.1. Taxonomy (NCBI): domain Eukaryota; kingdom Viridiplantae; phylum Streptophyta; class Magnoliopsida; order Fabales; family Fabaceae; genus Lathyrus; species Lathyrus oleraceus. Next base: position 482,788,793 of record NC_066585.1, on the reverse strand, counting down.
TCCTCATAAAGGCATATTCCCAATTTGCCCCTTAAATTTTCAAACTGAGTAGCATCCAAAGCCTTTGTGAATATGTCAGCAAGTTGTAGTTCAGTAGCTACATGTTCCAAGGTAATCACTTTGTCTTCCACCAGATCTCTGATGAAGTGATGTCTAATGTCAATATGTTTGGTCCTGCTGTGTTGGATAGGATTCTTTGAAATATTGATGGCACTGAGATTATCGTAGAACAATGTCATGACATTTTGAGAGACATTGTACTCAGTCAGCATCTGTTTCATCCATACCAGTTGGGAACAACTGCTTCCAGCTGCAATGTACTCAGCTTCTGCTGTGGACAATGATACACAGTTCTGCTTCTTGCTGAACCACGATATGAGATTGTTTCCCAAGAAGAAACATCCTCCAGATGTGCTTTTTCTGTCATCAGCACTCCCAGCCCAATCAACATCACAATACCCAGATAAAATAGGCTCATAGCCATGAGAGTATAGCATACCATAGTCACAAATCCCATTGATATACTTGAGAATTCTCTTGACTTGATTTAAGTGACTCACTTTGGGTTCTGCTTGGTATCTAGCACTCACACCAACTGCATAGGAAATATCAGGTCTACTGGCAGTTAGATATAGTAGACTACCTATCATGCTTCTATACAAGCAGTGATCAACACTGGGACCTCCTTCATCTTTGGTTAGTTTTAAATGAGTAGGTGCAGGAGTTCTTTTGTGACTAGCCTTATCCATACCAAACTTCTTAACTATGTTCTTGGCATATTTTCTTTGGCAGAGAAACATAGAATCCTCCATTTGGTTAACTTGCAGTCCAAGAAAATAAGTCAATTCCCCAACCAGACTCATTTCAAACTCAGATTGCATATGGTGAACAAAATGTTTCACCATTTGCTCTGACATTCCACCAAAGACAATATCATCCACATAAATTTGGGCAATCATTATTTTGCCATCTTCATCCTTCACAAACAAGGTCTTATCTATCCCTCCTTTTCTGTACCCATTAGAGGTCAGAAATTCTGTCAACCTTTCATACCAAGCTCTAGGAGCTTACTTCAACCCATACAAGGCTTTCCTTAACTTGTACACATATTGGAAGGATAGGATCACAGAACCCTTTAGGTTGTTCCACATAGACTTCTTCATTCAAGTAGCCATTTAAAAAGGCACTCTTCACATCCATTTGGAACAATTTGAACTTCAGAATGCAGGCAACACCTAACAGCAATCTTATTGATTCAAGCCTTGCAACTGGTGCAAAAGTCTCATCAAAATCAACCCCTTCAACTTGAGTATATCCTTGTGCCACTAGTCTTGCTTTATTTATAGTGATGACTCCTTTCTCATCAGACTTGTTCCTGTAGATCCACTTGGTACCAATGATGTTATTCCCTTCAGGTCGTGGAACTAACTCCCAAACTTCATTCCTTTTAAACTGCTCCAGTTCATCTTGCATGGCATTGATCCAATATTCATCAATCAGGGCTTCTTTCACATTTTTTGGTTCAACCTTGGATACAAAATAGGAATTTGAACTATTTTCTCTTGATCTGGTAGTCACACCACTGTTGGGATCCCCTATGATAAGATCCTTAGGGTGGTCTTTCTGAATTCTGATAGAAGGCACCTTGTTGGATGCATCTACCTCACATTCAGGAGGAGTTTCATGTACCTCTTCAGTCTTGACTAGTATGTCTGTTGAAGTCTCAAGGAATGTTCCAACATCCTCTATGGCATTGGCTTCTTCCTCTTTATCATCCACAATCACATTTATGGTTTCCATCAGGACATTGGTCCTGGAGTTGAACACTCTGTAGGCTCTGCTGTTAGTTGAGTATCCTAGGAATATACCCTCATCACTTTTGGGGTCCATTTTCCTTCTATGTTCACGATCTGTAAGAATGTAACATTTGCTTCCAAAGATATGAAAGTACTTCACAATGGGTTTTCTGCCTTTCCATATTTCATACAGAGTGGAAGAGGTTCCTTTTCTCAAGGTAACTGTATTGTGAACATAGCAAGCTGTATTCATAGCTTCAGCCCAAAAGTGCATAGGAAGCTTCTTTGCATGAATCATAGCTCTGGCAGATTCTTGAATAGTTCTGTTTTTCCTTTCAACTATCCCATCTTGCTGAGGAGTAATAGGTGAGGAAAACTCATGACTTATCCCTTCAGATGAGCAGAACTCATCAAACTTGGAATTTTTAAACTTAGTCCCATGGTCACTCCTAATTCGGACAACACAACTATCCTTTTCCCTTTGAAGTCTGATGCACAGATCTTTGAAGATGTCAAATGCATCTGATTTTTCTCTGATGAAGCTTATCCATGTGTATCTGGAATGGTCATCAACAACCACATAGGCATATCTCTTTCCACCCAGACTTTCAACCTGCATAGGTCCCATTAAGTCCATGTGCAAAAGTTCCAGATTTTTGGATGTTGTGGGATGTCCCAGCTTAGGGTGTGACATCTTGGTTTGCTTGCCAACCTGGCATTCTCCATAGACTCTTCCTTCATCAATAAGCAGTTTTGGGATTCCTCTAACTGCTTCCTTGGATATGATCTTTTTCATTCCCCTTAAATGAAGATGACCAAGACGTCTATGCCACAGCTTCACCTCCTGTTCTTCCTTGGCTGAGGAGTAGTTTGAGACTTTAGGTTCCCATAGATAGCAGTTATCTTTGGATCTAGATCCTCTCATAACTTCCTGATTATCTCCATTTGTCACAACACATAATTCCTTAGTGAACTGAACATTGAGACCTTGATCACACAGCTGGCTTATGCTGATGAGATTAGCAGTTAGTCCTTTTACTAACAGCACATTATTCAGTTCTGGAACTCCAGAACTGTCCAGCTTACCAACACCTTTGATTTTTCCTTTAGCAACATCACCAAAGGTCAAATAACTAGTAGTGTGAGGTTGTATATCCACCAATAAATTCTCCATACCAGTCATATGTCTTGAGCAGCCACTATCAAAGTACCAGTCTTCTCTGGTAGATGCCCTTAGAGCTGTGTGAGCTAACCTAGCAACCCATTGTCGTTTCTTGATGGGGGCATTATGCTTGGATGCCTTATGCTTAGGTCTGACATGAGGGGTTTGATTAGGATAACCATGCAACCTGTAGCAGAAGGCTTTTATATGACCAAATCTACCACAGTAGTGACATCTCCATCTCTGAAATTTCTTCTTCTGATGGTTACTCATCCTGGTTCCCTGATGTTGAGACATTGACTGTGACTTCTGCTTGAGTTTCTGAACTTCAGCCTTTGAGCGTTTGTGTTTATTTGAGGATTTCTTAACAAAGCCTAAACCAGACATGGTTCTTGACTTCTGTCCCACCTTTAGAATCTCTTCCAAGGTGTCAGTTCCTTTTGATCGGAAAAATAGCAAGTGTACTATTTTTACCGATGTAGTAATAAGGAGTTTTATTTCCAAGTATCGATCTCAGGATTGCGTAGGAAATACTTATTTTAATTTGATTCTATCAGAACAAAAAGATAAAGGTTGGGTTGTTTGGGAATTTATAATAGTAAACACACAAAGAGTAAAAATAATTGATTAAGATAAAAGATGCTAGGGGTGAGTGGTTGAGTTAACCGGTTATGAATTCAGTCAAGATTTCCTTAATACATATGAAACATTCAATCACCTAACCTCAGAATGTTCTTACTTAAGTCCTTAAGGAAGAAACTATTAAACTACCAATTCTTACTCAAATGTCCATTCAATTAATCATTGGTTTTAATCATAAAAAATATCAAGGTTTACGGTGATTTACGAAAGTTACTAGTCCTAGATGATGCATTCATAAATCCAATTGTGTGAAAATCCTAACAATCACAATCCTGTCATTGGAAGTCATAGATCAATTTGTATTTGTCCGATACAAAAGCATAATAACATCACACAATTGAATTGAAATACGTAACATAGTAATCAAGAAATCATTGGTTCAAATTCATAGCATGCGATAACATCAGGACCACCCCCCTAGCATCAGGGGGTTTAGCCTCTCATAGTACTTAAAGAACTCATAATGTAAAGATTAGACATTACAAAGAATTAGGAGAGTTTGATCTTCAATGGTGGATGCCCTTGAATCTCGCCGTCTTCAAATCCTTCGTATTCGCTATCTTCTCCAATGCAATGTTTTCTTTCGTCTGTCAAAAGGTCCCTTTTTCTTTCTCTTCCAAGCCTTCTTATAGCTTCAGATGAATCTCTTCCAAGCAAAAGGTCCAAACTACCCTTAATGAGAAGAATCGGTTCACAAAGCAAAAGTTAGGGTTTCCAAGCTGCGCCCAATCAACACGGTCGTGTGTCACCACACGGGTGCCCGTGTTGCTCTCCCTTATAATTATTTTCAACACAAGCTACAGAGGCAACAACACGGGCCGGGTTCCTCCACACGGGTGCCCGTGTTAATGCACTGTTTTAATCAACATGGTCGTGTGGTGACACACGGGTGCCCGTGTTGATCTCTGTTTTTCTTCTCCCATGTTGCTCTGCCTGATCAACAACATGGGCAGTGTTGTGGCACACGGGTGCCCGTGTTGACCTGCTGTTTCTTCATATTTTTGCCTTTCTGAGTATCCATAACTTCACCATTATTGCTTTTAAACCTGTGCAATGGCCTGTAACAATGACACTACCAAACAAAGCATAAACGAGATCTTTTTGACATAAACTTGTAATCGAATGCAATGCGATACCAAACCAACAAAACATGATAAATAACTCCAAAGCAACTAAAAACAAACATAAATCTTACCAAAGTGATGAAAATATGTCGGATTAACGGCGGGAATTCAATGGAAATGGTGACCGATCACAACCCCAAACTTGTCTCATTGCTTGTCCTCAAGTGATGTATTGAGTCCAAACAAAGGTCACCCCCGAATTCATTTTCCACAATGCAACCTAGTCCTTCACCATTTGTGTTCTTCCTTTCCAATCGAGTTTCAGGTCTCTCCGATTTAGGCAGTTTACCACATTTCCACATCAGAAACCTCTTCACCTGCAAGCTTTTCACACACTCACAATATCTCTCAGGGTTAGGTTTGTACACTCACAGCACAGTATGCAATACCAAACTCTTAACTTTGAATACATTCTAATGTCACTACCACAGCAGATTTCACACACTTTTCGAGGTCTTTTTAGGTTGTAACGGGGCTTGGGTACGGTGGGATAAACAAAAAATTTGGATAACAAAGGGTTTTAAACTCGGTAGTCATGTTGTGTGATTTTTCTTTCTCTTTTTTTCGTGCATCACGTATACTCTGGGGGTTAATTTCACGCTTTTGACTCTTTTTCTACTCAAATTTTTCGAGCATTTTATATGTGTTAGAGTCTTAAGTCTCGGCAAGTGCATTTTTCTTTTTTTTCTTTTTCTTTTCTCTTTTTTTCTTTTTTTTTCTTTTAAAGAACATACATACTATTTTTCTTTTTGTATGATCTCTTATGATGCACTTGCCTTCTCTTTCAAGATTTCCACCCCAAACTTAGTTTTATTGCACATCTTGCAATTCACACAATCATACCGAGTTATGGAAAAGAAAAATGAATGATTAAAAGTTAACAGGGGGTTTATGATGAATAATGCTTACAAGTTAACAGGGGGTTTATGATGAAATAAAATTGCTAAGGCTCAACGGGGTTTACGAAGGGAAACATACAGATAGGGATGGTTAGAAAGGCCCTGGCTAAACAAACAACTTGCCTCAGTGTGTGTTGTCATGTTGTGACGTGTCAACAGAACATACGCAAAATCAGAGTGATAAAGTCATACCTGGCTGAACTCTCATGCTGATATTTAGTGTTTGGCTTTTTGTGATCTCACCATGTTGGTTAGCTTGCAAGCTTTGAAGCCTCCTCGTGTTATATGGTTCTTTTCTGACTTGGTCTTTCCATACCGCTCTCTTGGTCCGGTGTCCCCAAATTGTGTCCGACTTCTTTTCTCAAGGTTGCATCAACTTCCGGGGTGCCTTATCAGCCTAAGTTTGAGGGGTGTCATTCATCCACTACCATTGATCCCGGGCTCATCCAACCGTTTCTCATCACTCTGTACACACAGTAGGTCCAAAAGAACAGAAAACAAACAAAACAAACAAACATACTAATATAATGATAACATAACAAAAACTAAACAAATTGAAAGAGAATAAAACATGAAAGGAAAAAACCCCCCTACACTTGAACTAAACATTGACCTCAATTTTTAAATTCAAGCACAAAGGGGACTCACAGCGACTACTATTAATTTATTGCACTTGTGTAGTTTCCTTCCATTTTGAGGTGTTTGTGACTTTGCCCTTCTAATTCTCCTCCTCCTCTACAACAAAATTTTAGCACACACAAAGAAAAATAAAAATGACATAAATTAGCAATCAAACGCATGGCTTGCCTCCCACGAAGCGCTTCGTTTAACGTCACATGGCTCGACGGTTCATTTCCCTTATCATGGGGGGTATTTTAGGTTCAAAACCTTGTTGCACCTCTTGTCTATAACTCAGACGTTGTCTCTTTTCTTAGTGTGGACTCCTTTATGCCACGATTCCTTTTTAACCTTCCTTTTGGTGTTAGGAATCTTTCCGTTTAGGGTGGCTACTGGAAGTGGTGAGACTTTGATAGTATTCAATGTCCTGATTAAGCCCACTTGATATTGCGATTCTGTATCTTCCTCCATCTCCTGGTCTTCAATAGCATTCAATGTCATTTCCTTGTTGTGAACTTTTAAGGTTAACATGCACTCATCCATGTCGAGCTTGCATCGACTCGTCTTCATGAAAGGTCGACCCAGAATGATGGGTGCCTCATTGTCTCCAGGTATGTCTAGGATTACAAAATCGACTGGAAAAGTCAAGTCCGATATTGTTACCAGCATATCTTCAGCTATACCATATGCATCTTTTCTTGAGTGATCCGCAAACTTCAGATTGGTCTTTATATCACTGATATTTTTAATACCTAGCCTGTGATAGATCGATAATGGCATCAGATTCAAACTAGCTCCAGAATCTATTAGTACCTTTTTGAAGGTTCTTTCTTTGATTGTGCATGGTACTGTGACGGTTCCTGGATCCTTTTGTTTGTTAGGAATGTTCTGCTCCAGGGAGTTTGCATTATATTGTTCCTTACCGGATACCTGTTCTTCAGTGGTTGGTTTCTTTTCAGCCATTACCTCTTCCACGAATTTCTTGTACATGGGCATCCTTTCAAGTGCTTCAAACAAAGCCATATGACCCTCAATCCTTTTAAACATTGTCATGAATTTCTCCAAGTCTGACTCACTAGGTTCCTTCTTTGTCATTCTCTGAGGATAGGGGAACTTTATCACCGGTTTAGTTCCTTTTGTAGTTTCTTCTTTAGTCGGCTCGCTCGGTGATATCATTTTTTTTCTTTTTAGCAACCTTTTTCTCTGTCGTCGTGACAGTATTAACATTCTCCTGACCTCTCGGATTTTGAATTGTTTCACTTGGTAGGGAACCTGGTGTTCGAGAACTTGCCAGTTGCTGTGCTATCTGTCCCAGCTGAACTTCGAGATTCCTTAGGGAGGCGGTGGTATTTTTCTGATTGTTTCTAGTCTCTTCTTCAAATTGCATATTTTGAGCTGCCATCTTTTCAATTGCAATCTCTCAATCTGCCTTCTTTGGGACTTGTTGTTGCTGTTGTTGATATTGGTTTTGATATTGGCCTTGTACCTGCTGTTGCACATTCCCCTTCTGATCTTTCCAAGCAAAGTTGGGGTGATTCTTCCACCCCGGATTGTAGGTGTTGGAGTAGGGATTGTTTTGCTTTAGAAACTTGATATCTTCTATCTGCTGTGGTGTTGCAAAGAAATAAACAGTATTGTATGGTCCATTACAAATGCCACACACATCGTTTGGTGCCTGTTGTACTTGAGCCACTTTCTGAGCATCTATGTTTAATGCCTTCAACCTTTTCTCCACCTCTGCAGCAACTGCTTCTTCAATTTTTACCTGTTTGTTTGTTTCAAGCTTCAAATCAATTACCATAGATTTGCTTAACACCCTATCATACAACTCCAGATGCTCATTTGAGGCAATTGCTTCAATTATCTTCTTCATACCGGTGGCTGTTGCAAAGTTAGCTGAGCCACCAGCTGCTGAGTCAAGGATTCGTCTCGTTTGAATCCGAAGACCATTAACAAACATATGCATCTGCTCAGTTTCATCCATGTTGTGAGTAGGACAAGCCACTAGGATTCTCTTGAATCTTTTATAGGCATCTCCTAGTGACTCACCCTCCTTCTGCTTGAAGTTAAGGATCTCGTATCTTTTTCTCAGTGACACAGATGCGGGAAAATATTCCTGCAAGAATACTGTTTCCATCTGCTCCCATGTAGTGATACTGCCTGCAGGTAAGGAATAGAACCACTCTTCGGCTTCATCTGCTAAAGTGAATGGGAACATACGAAGCCTTATTGCTTCTTCGTTATGTCCAGGCATTTTCAGCGTTGTGCACATAGTCAAAAACCTTTGGAGATGCTTGTTGGCATCCTCATTCACTCTTCTAGAAAAGGACCGCCTTTCGAGTTGATGAATTATGCTGGGATGCAGCTGAAATTGTTCTACATTAACCGGTTGGTTGACAATTGTCATACGACCACCCGCAGTGTTGTTTCCACCATAGTCACCGAGAAGTCTCTCTGGTGGTGGTGGTTCTGCAGCCATGACCTCGGGAGTTGTTTCTGCTTCTGAATCTGAATTCTCTGAGTGCACTGCAACAACTTCCTTCTCTGCTTTTTCTGCTATTTCCAGTTTTTCTCGCTTAGCTTGTCTTAGTCTAGCGCGAAGAGTTCTTTCGGGATCTGCGTCAAAAGAAAAATCTTCCTAGGCCTTACCTCGCATACACAAGTTAGACAAATATTAGACTTGAATAACAAGATTGTCACAGATAAAATTTTGGTTGACGAGCAACAAAATTTTAATAGAATAGAAATTAAAATAGGTATTTTGGCAATCCCCGGCAACGGCGCCAAAAACTTGATCGGAAAAATAGCAAGTGTACTACTTTTACCGATGTAGTAATATGGAGTTTTATTTCCAAGTATCGATCTCAAGGATTGCGTAGGAAATACTTATTTTAATTTGATTCTATCAGAACAAAAAGATAATGGTTGGGTTGTTTGGGAATTTATAATAGTAAACACACAAAGAGTAAAAATAATTGATTAAGATAAAAGATGCTAGGGTGAGTGGTTGAGTTAACCGGTTATGAATTCAGTCAAGATTTCCTTAATACATATGAAACATTCAATCACCTAACCTCATAATGTTCTTACTTAAGTCCTTAAGGAAGAAACTATTAAACTACCAATTCTTACTCAAATGTCCATTCAATTAATCATTGGTTTTAATCATAAAAAATATCAAGGTTTACGGTGATTTACGAAAGTTACTAGTCCTAGATGATGCATTCATAAACCCAATTGTGTGAAAACCCTAACAATCACAATCCTGTCATTGGAAGTCATAGATCAATTTGTATTTGTCTGATACAAAAGCATAATAACATCACACAATTGAATTGAAATACGTAACATAGTAATCAAGAAATCATTGGTTCAAATTCATAGCATGCGATAACATCAGGACTAACCCCCTAGCATCAGGGGGTTTAGCCTCTCATAGTACTTAAAGAACTCATAATGTAAAGATTAGACACTACAAAGAATTAGGAGAGTTTGATCTTCAATGGTGGATGCCCTTGAATCTCGCCGTCTTCAAATCCTTCGTATTCGCTATCTTCTCCAATGCAATGTTTTCTTTCGTCTGTCAAAAGGTCCCTTTTTATTTCTCTTCCAAGCCTTCTTATAGCTTCAGATGAATCTCTTCCAAGAAAAAGGTCCAAACTACCCTTAATGAGCAGAATCGGTTCACAAAGCAAAAGTTAGGGTTTCCAAGCTGCGCCCAATCAACACGGTCGTGTGTCACCACACGGGTGCCCGTGTTGCTCTCCCTTATAATTATTTTCAGCACAAGCTACAGAGGCAACAACACGGGCCGTGTTCCTCCACACGGGTGCCCGTGTTAATGCAATGTTTTAATCAACATGGTCGTGTGATGACACACGGGTGCCCGTGTTGATCTCTGTTTTTCTTCTCCCATGTTGCTCTGCCTGATCAACAACACGGGCAGTGTTGTGGCACACGGGTGCCCGTGTTGACCTGCTGTTTCTTCATATTTTTGCATTTTTGAGTATCCATAACTTCACCATTATTGCTTTTAAACATGTGCAATGGCCTGTAACAATGACACTACCAAACGAAGCATAAAGGAGATCTTTTTGACATAAACTTGTAATCGAATGCAATGCGATACCAAACCAACAAAACATGATAAATGACTCCAAAGCAACTAAAAACAAACATAAATCTTACCAAAGTGATGAAAATATGTCGGATTAACGGCGGGAATTCAATGGAAATGGTGACCGATCACCTTTATTCAGCATTCTGATGGATTTTGTCATTTGTTCTAGCTTAGATGCCAGTAATGATATCTCACCATTTAGACCATCTACGACTGTCAGATACTTCTGTTTCTCAGCTTCCAGCTCCTTGATGAGTTTCTTCTGCTTTTCTCCTTGGATACACACTTCTGCACTTTTGACACATAGCTCTTTATATGAAGCAGCAAGTTCATCAAAGGTAAGTTCATCTCCACTTGAGTCATCATCAGAGGGACATACACTAGTTAGTGCAGTGACATGTTTAGCAGATTCTCCTTCAGATTCACTCTCAGAATCTCCTTTAGACCAGGTGACAGATAGTCCCTTCTTTTGCATCTTGAGGTAAGTAGGACATTCAGCTCAAACGTGTCCAAAACCTTCACATCCATGACACTGGATTCCCTTGCCTTGGTTGAACTTTTCTTCAGATGTTGATCTTTTCCTGATGTCAAACGAAATGTTCTTGACATTTGGTCTACCTTTTTGATTAATATTCTTTATGAACTTGTTGAACTGTCTCCCAAGCATGGCTATGGCTTCTGATATGCTTTCATCACCTCCAGTACTTCCTTCTTCTGAATCCTCTTCAGTATTTGATACAAAAGTTATGCTTTTGTTCTTCTTTTCAGCATTCTCACACAAGCCCATTTCAAAAGTTTGGAGAGAACCAATAAGCTCATCAACCTTCATATTGCAAATATCTTGAGCCTCTTCTATAGCGGTGACCTTCATGGCAAATCTCTTTGGCAATGATCTGAGAATATTTCTTACAAGTTTTTCTTCAGACATTTTCTCTCCTAAGCCACCAGAAGTGTTGGCAATTTCAAGAATATTCATGTGGAAGTCATGAATAGTCTCATCCTCTTTCATCCTCAGATTTTCAAACTTGGTGGTCAGCATCTGAAGTTTAGACATCCTCACCTTGGAGGTACCTTCATGAGTTGTTTTGAGAGTATCCCAAACTTTTTTAGCCAGTTCACAGTGATGCACCAGTCTGAAAATGTTCTTATTTATTCCATTGAACAGTGCATTCAAGGCCTTAGAGTTTCCAAGGGTTAGTGCCTCTTGCTCCTTGTCCCACTCTTCTTCAGAAATTTGCATAATGATTCCATCTTTACCTGTCTTCGTTGGATGTTCCCATCCTTTGTTGACAGCTCTCAAGAACTTGTTATCTAGAGACCTCAAGAAGGCTATCATACGAGGTTTCCAGTCATCATAGTTAGAGCCATCCAGCATGGGTGGTCTATTTGAGTATCCTACATCCTTGTCCATGGTACTAGAAAGTAACGTCTCTAGATCTCACCCAGAAATTAACAGGAAGGTGCCTGCTCTGAAGCCAATTGAAATTCTAGTTAACAGACTATCGATGTCACACAGGATGTTATGACATCCAATTATGCGCAGACAGGAATGTATACAGTAGGAAATTATAAGTGCAGTAAATAACACAAGTAATTGTTTACCCAGTTCGGTGAGAAACACACCTACGTATGGGGGCTACCAAGCCAGGGAGGAAATCCACTATTAGTAGTATTAATTCAGACCTTAAACCAACTGTTTAATCCTATCACTTAATACCTACCCAATGCAATTTCAATCTTAAACTAAGAACAGAGTTCCTACTCACTCCCCCTCAATCACCTCAGTGATTACAACCTTTAATTAGATTAAAGTTAATGGTGAAGTTATACTTCAAACAACTCTTGATTGTGCTTAACAACTTTAATCAAGATACATAGCACTCACGCTTAAAAGCTTAGAGTGACACAACACTTACAACTCAATGAACACCCTAGTCCAATGCAATCATCTAGGTGATAATTGCTTGGCTCACAAGATAAACCTAATACAAGACACAAACAAAAATACAGCAGTGAAGTATGATGGTACACTGAAAGCTTCACGCCAAAAACCCCTGAGTTCTGAAAGAAGGATTGCCATCCTTTTATATTGCAGCACTTGGGCCTTGTACTTGTATTTCCTAAAAATAAGGTTAAGAAAGTTAACCTAATTTCCACATATTAGGGTGCTAACAAATAGGCTATTTGTTAGGTTCATTAATTGTAGCTCAGTTGTTAGTTTCCTGGATTTTAGCTCAGCTGTTGGATACCTGAAAAATAGCCTGAGAAAAATACTGAAAAAGAAAAACTAACCATCCTACACTTTAGCATATGCTGTCAGGAATGAATGTCACAACATTCCGTTTGACGTCCAGAACATAGGCCATATGCTAGGTCTGTTATTTTCCTGAAAACAGACTGTACTAAATGTTGTACTGTAAAAGACCAACCAGTCTATACTTCAGTATCAGCTGACAGAGATAAATGTCATAACATCCAGTTTGACATTTAGACAATGGGCCTTATGCCAGGTCTGTTATCCTCCTGAAAAATAGACTGAACTAAATACTGAACTGTAGCAGAAAAACCAACCTGCCTATTATTCAGTATATACTGTCAATGATGAATGTCATAACATCCAGTTTGACATTCAGACAGTAGGCTATATACCAGGTCTGCTACTCTCCTGAAAACCAGACTGAACTCAATACTGAGCTATAACTGAAAAACCCACTATTCTATAGTTCAGTATTTGCTGTCATGGATGAATGTCATAACATCTAGTTTGACATTCAGTAAATCCTGTATTAGCTAAACCTGCAGCATACTACTCAAGTATGCCATGACATCAGTCAAGACATTAGAGTACATTTAGTGTTTTAACACAAAATGCAGCCAGTCAAACATCTACAAAGCATGTCATGACATCAGTCAAGACATCAGAGTACAGTTAGTGTTTTAACATAAAATGCAGCCAATCAAACATCTACAATGGCCAAACCTCAAACTCAATTCAAATCAACTTAAACAAGTCCAATTAAATTCTCATAGGTCTAACATGGTCAAACAAGGTTTGACAAATTTTCTAAATAATTTTTTAAATCAGAAACTATTTTAAAACAATTAAAAACAATAAAAAATAATACAATATGAATTAAAATCTCAAATCAATTAAGAAATTGATGAGACTATTTTTCATTGACTCATCATGATCCATATGTGTTAAGAAAATATTTTTGGAATTTTCAGATATCAAAAAGTATTAAAAATGAATTAAAAACTATTAAAAACCAAATAATTCACAAAAAAAATATTAAATGAAGTCACAAAAATAATTAAAAATCAAAATATGAAACTAGATTTTTCAAGAAAATTTTTGGCATTGGTCTCATATTTTTGTGACTTCAAATAAAATAGTTATGAATTTTTGAAAATAAAAGGAATTAATGAAATTAAAACAGAAAATAGAAAATAGCAAAAATCAGCCCCATTGGATCTGTTTCATTAATTGACGTGGCATCATCACACGGTCTGGAGGCGCGGTCATATGGTGTTCATGAGTCAAGCGCGTTACACAATGAATTAAAAGAAGTGAACAAAAGCAAAGGCCACGATTAGATCGTTTGAGCATCATCCAAGGGCTCAGAGGCTCCCACATGGGGATGGTGGTGGAAACCACCATCTTCTCCGGCCAACCAACTGGTTTCAGCCACCACGCGCCGGTTTTTTAACCTCAATGAAAATGAAAAACAATGGCATCAAAATGAAGCTGGGGTGATGTACATCACCCCTGTAACCTTGGATGTTCCTCAATGTTTCTATTTAATGAGAAATTTGAGCTTGAAAATCATGGTATACAAACTGAAATGGCACGATTCATGAAATTAAGACCACCACTAGCCTGCCTCTTGCTCGAGGACTTCAGAAAACAGTTCAAACCAGAGAAATTCACATTGTATAACAAGATCTAGATCAAAATAGTTTGGTGTTATACCTCTAAAATATAGCTTTAAACAGCACGATCTGCTCAAGTTCTTGATCCAATTTTGATCTGGAGATGTGATGATGATGCAAGGCTAAGGAATTAAGACTTGAAGATCAACTAAGGATGTTGAATTCAAGCTTGAAATTGAGAAATGAAAACTGAAACTCCTTTGAGTGAGGTTGGGTTTCCAATTCAGTAGAGTTTCATATCACCTTGAGGTTTAATTTTGAATGGATAAGCACTTCTATTTATAGCTGGAGATGATGCATTGCTTGTTTTCCCTCGTGTGCATGGAACTTGGACCCTTCATGCATGGGCTTGTACAGGCGCGTGCAAAGCCCAAAAATGGATTTAAATGCAAGCTGAACTCAAATGCAAATGGTTTGGACGTGTAATTGGAGCTGCATTGGCTTGTGCATGATGTTATAATGTGAATTGCATAATTGAACCTAAACATTGAGCTCTTCGAAAGTCCCACATGGAAAATCCAAACATGGTGGTATGAGTAATGGTTGGAAATCTCTTTACATAAGCAACAAAAGTCATGTTGGACAAAAGTCCATTTGAAGTTTGGAAATTTATGAAAACTGACTTTGAAGTTTGGGGTACAAAACATGTCTTTGAAAAATTTGCCAAAATCAAGCAACTTCAAGCCCTTCTGTTTTAATGATTCAAGCCTCAAATGGAAATACCTTCAACATTAAAGTTGTAGTTCTTTTCAAGATTATAAATTTGGACTTAAATTTGGCATAATTTGGATTTTTAATGAGAAAGTTATGGGCACTTGAAGTTGGACATTTTTCAAATTCAATGGCTTTGGTCCAAAGTGACCTATAATGTTTTGCATTATCACATGTGTTTATTTTAGGATTATGACATTTTGTCCAACATAAAATTTGAATTAGACATCTTAATATTTCCAATTCAATTGGTCTAACCTCAAAATCATAAAAAATAAGGAAGTTAGGTCCTTGGGAAGTTGAACCAAAATTAGGGTTTCAGTCAAAATGACCTATAATGTTTTGAACTTAATGATGACCTTCCAAGTTTCAAATGGATTTTTGATTAACCTGAAAGTTGTTCATATGGTTCTTAAGAACATTTTTTATCTTGGGGTTATCTTCATTTGACAAACACATAAAAAGTTATGTCTCAGTGATCCTCAATTTAGTCAGATGATTTGACTGGTTAACTTCTCAAAGTCAAACTTCAAATCTTGATGAATGAATGATTGAGGATACTAAAATAGGCTCATATATGCATAAAATAATTAATGAAAGAACTTCCCTTGATTAAATTTGATCATAGGTTGAGATTGCTTCATGAGAAAGGCACAGTCAATGCACAGTTGAATTAGGGTTTCCTTGGGAAACAATCCTCAAGCCTTTTGGGTTATCTTGATCAAATTGTACAATTAAGATACTTGGGAGACATATATGATGATTAGGAACTTTGTGGACCATTGTCATGCTTGTTCTCATCTTCATCTTGCCACTTCATTGAGCTTAGGAGCCTCCTAGGAGCAAGGGCACACCTGATCACTTGAGCTTCAAAACAAAAAGAGTTAGTGACATATTTTTGTGCTTTTGGTTAGTATTCAAAATAATAAAAGCAATAATATACAATTCAAGCATGCTTGGTGGTCTTAAACCACTCACACCAGTCCCACCCCTAGGGTAAAGGAGCCACGCATGCTATGATCCTTGAGGCAATGCAATGAGCAATGATATGATGCCATGAGGGATCTTAGGGTCAAAATTAGGGTCTTACATTATCTACAAGGGCCAATCAAAATAAAACTATCAATAAAAACATCATTCTTACAAATATTTGTCTTTAGAATTAGCACAACCAGCTCCAACTTGATGATGTCAGTCATCGGAGCTTTATTCTTCTTCTTCACTTGTGGATTATGAACTTCCATCTGCTTCTTATTTCTCTTCATCCTCTTCTTCGAACATCCATTTAATCAACATATCCGTATTTTTGTTTCTTAACGTACTTGTGTTGATTGTTTCTTGAAGGGCTTTTGAGACTTCCTTGAGTTCAAGTAATACATCCTTCTTGGTGGATTTGGATAAAGGAAGAGAGTTTCCATCAACAAATATTTCTTGGTTCCTTGACACCATAATGTATGGGACTTGTGTTCCAACAAACAGATTGTAGTCAAGAGTTAGAGGAACTACCTTTTTTTTCTTAATTTCTTCAGCATGCACAATATTAGGTTGTTGGTTCAAGATAATTCCACTGATCAAGCAAGGAAAATCTATGGAAAACTTCACAATAAAGGAATCAACATGTTTCATGGTTTGGTCAAATACATACTCTCCAAAGTTCAACTTAGACTTTGTTCCTATTAGAAATATCAACTTGGCCAGGGCAGAAGTTATGCCTGAACTGTGGTTGGCGGGTAACCAATTGGATGCACCAATCCTGTTAAGCACTGCATATTTTACACTTAAATTTCCATAAGAGAGTATACCTTTCTTTATCCATTGCTTTACTTTCCTAGTTGTAATTTCTTTTGCAAGTTTGTAAATGGAGGGTACTTCATCTGATTCTTCAGTCTTGCTTCTCGCTAAATATTCATTAGTGATTTCCGGAGAGAAATTCACATAACAATTTCTTACATACACTTTCCTAAATTCTTTGCTTCCTTCAACCTTGCATTCATTGGATATGTTGACAATAAACTCCTTGACCAATTTCCTATATCAAGGACCCATGTCTGACACGATCTTCATTAGTCCACCATCCTTCAATAAATCCATAATTTCTTGACAACCAAGAGCTGCTTTTCTAAGCTCTCTTACATGACCAATTCTTCTCTGGAATATATACTTCCACTTCTTTACACTTGCTTATAAGTGGAAAGATAAATTATCCAAGGGAGCAGCTGGAATATTAACAGGAATCCTTTTTCCTCCAATCTTTATCCTATAAGAGGCCACAAAATCTAGGACACGTGGCTCATCATTTGTTTCAAAGTCACTTGTTTTTACAAGTTTTCTCTTTGGAGACTTCTTCTCAGCAGCCTTTTCTTCTACTTTCTTCTTCTTTTTCAAAGGCCTTTTTTATAGGAGATTTCTGCTTCACCTTCTCAACATTTTTCATTAAATACTTAGGATTAACAACTTTAAGCTTTTTCTCTCTAACTCTATCAGCTACAGACTTAGTAATACTCCTCGTTACTATCACTATAGGTTCTTCATCAGTCACAGTTTCTTCATCAATATTCACCACCTTTTTTCTGCAGCTTTCTTTTGAGGATTGGTAACACTTTCAATAATCCTCTTCATGATATTGGAAATGGGAATATCATCATCCTCATCAACTTCTTCATTCCTTTCACCTCAACCCTTAGATTCTTCATTTTGAGGATCCTTATTCCTTAATTCTTCATTAGACTCGTGATTTTAATTTTAGATATTATCCAAATATGAGTCAACAACAGGAGTATCAATAGTTTTGTTATCTTTACCCTTCTTACTCTGAGACTCAGCATGTACATGATGAGGTTTTACATCACTTCAATCTTCATAGGAAGTGTCATCAAGACGAGTGTCAAATACATGAATATCCAAAGCTAGTTCAGTAAGGGGTTCAACTTGTGGTTCACCAGATGTTTGAACAGATGTTTTAACATTTGGTTCAACATGTGGTTCCTCAAGAGTAGTTTCAGCATGACAAATGATTATTTCAATGGTATTGGAATTATCTTCCTTAGTAATATTCATAGATTCAAAAAATTTACGGGCATGCACAAATGGTTCTTTTTCAGAGGGAATTACCTTTTCAGATGATTTCTTCTTCTTAGTGTAGCAGTAAATTCGTGACTGTCAAGCTATGGATAAACTTGACGTCAGTAAAACTAAAGTCTCCACCGCGCTTTTATTGTTTCCAAAGTAAAGGGTAAAAGTTCGAACAAAACCCAAAGATAAGAAGTTTTCAAATCAAAACTAATAAAATGCCAGAGGTTACAGGTAAGGGGGTTGGTTACACAGAGGGAAGGTGTTAGCACCCAAAGTGTCCTAGGTGCTCCTAGGGAGCCCTTTTTTGTGTGCATATATTTTTTAGTATAAATAATGTTTGGTAAAATAAAGAGTGTGAGGATGAGAAAAGAATTCATTGATTATATTTTTGTGTTTGACAAGACCTTTGGTCTTATGCCTACGTACCAATATAAAAATGAGGGATCAAAACCCCGTAGTTCGTGGTAAAAATTTCAAAGAAGTTGGTGAATTAATTTTAACAAAATTTTTGACAAGAAAAGGCATAAAAGGCCAAATATTTGAATGGGGTTGTTAGTTCTTTTTGTCTTTTTGAAATTAAGGTCAATATGGTTAAGTTTATTTACAAATTTGATTTAAGAAAAGAAGTTTAAAAATTCAATGGCATAAGGCTAAAGTTTCTAATCATTAAAACATGTCTAAGTTTGAAATCTCAAGCAAAGAAAGTTTTTGAAAAGAGGGATAGATTTTGAAATTAAAGAAAGTGGAAGGAGATGAAGAGACTACCCTAAGCAAAAATTTAAAAGTTTAAGAGTTGAAAAGATCTGGCCAATGGGATGCAATCCAACAGACAAGAATGTCATATAGAAACTCATTTTCCTTTGGACTTTGATAAGGAATAAGGAATAAGCAATAAGCAATGAATACAAGCATAAAGTAAAACCAAGGCATCAAATAAAGATAGCCATATCTAAGTAAGCACTCCAATAGCTAGCAGTCTTCAGTGTCTTCCAATGTATCAGATGAAATATTCCTTGATCAACTTAGAACAAAACATCAGACATAGACAATAATAATAAAATAAACAATTAAGCATAGAGACAAAGTAACAGATGAATCAAAGGGATCCAAGGTCTTTCATCAGATGAAGTCTCAATCAAAGATAGTTCAGTCTTAGATGTTGGCATTGGCCAAGTCCTTTAGCACAGGGAATGTTGCCTAGTTCTAAGTCCAAAAGTTCAAATCAAGTCGCAACAGTCCAACAAATGTTTTTTAGGGTTTTTGTTGTTATTATGTGTTCAACGGTCCTAAGACCACAAACAAAACAAAAGCAAGCAAACAATATATACAATCACAAGATATGGCTCAAGTGAGCAAAGTGAAAGGATTTGAAACATAAATAAGTTGCATGAAATGTAAATGGAAATGAATGATAAAGGTACTTGAAATTTAAAGTGCATAAAGTAAATGACGTGAAAGTAAAGCAATATTAACTAAGAAGTTATTCAATGGTTAGTGATCATTCTCCAATTCTACTTGTTTTCTGAAACTCATTCGGCACCTTTGTACGAAGTCGGTAACACATTAGTCTACTTATTTTATTGTTTTGTTTAGTAATTTAGATGTTTTGCATTGTTGTTTCCAGTTGTTGATTACATGTTATTTGCATCATTTTACTCCATTTTATGTCCCTTTGTGGTAGTTCTATTGGTTTCAGGTGTAAGAAAGAGTATTGGAGGGATAGACAAGCAAATTGGACGTTCCGGGCCCGTCGAAAGAGGAAAATTGGACAATACATTAATCCTGACACGGCCACCCGTGTTGCCCAACACGGGCCGTGTCAGGAGAAGACACTTGGAAGAGGAAAACAGGGAGCTGACACGGGTGCCCGTGTCAGCTGACACGGGGCCCGTGTCAGCCTCCCTGAAGGGGCGTGTCAAGCCTTTCACATTAGAAGCCCAACACGGCCTGTCATGTTTCCTGACACGGCCAGTGTTGGCTTGGACACTTGATTTTCCAGTTTTTTGTTGTTTTTGGCACGGCTTATCCCGGAGGGCATTCTGGACTTTTTCTAGATAAAAGTTGTCATCAGGAACTATTTAGGGGAGATTTGAATATGGATAAAGGGACTTTTTATGATCAAAGATTAGAGACGATAAAGATTGAAGCAGTGGAAAGCGACAAAGAGCGGAGATCCTTCAAGAGCAAACGTGATTAAAGATCAACGAAATTCCAAACTTTTTGTAATGTCTCAATTTTATCTTGTATCTTATTTGAATAATATGAGAGGCTAAACCCCTCAATTCCAGGGGGGGTGTCCCTGGATTGATCATGTAATGACTCTGATGGTATAATTTCCTTAATATATGCTATTTGTTATCAATTTCACTGTGTAATTTGCATAATGATTTCTTTATTAGAAAAATCAAGATTGATGTATGGTTAACATTAGTAGGATTGTAATTGTTAAGGTTTTTATACAGTGAAACCATAGTAGATATCACCTAGGACTAGGGATACCCTATGGTTACCGGATTATTCTTGTTAAATTAAAATGACTTGGATTCATCATAATCACCTAGGACTTAGAGGTTAGATTGAATACCAAAGGTTTCCCTCCGAGGTCTTAGGGGGAAACAATCTAAAGATCTGGTAATTGAAACAACTCTCATTATTAAGGAGATATACACTCAAGGGTCATTACAGGAGATTTTCACACACCATCCTTAGCATATTATTATAATCTGTGAAAATATTTATTTTGTTTTATTTTATCTTACAGTGATTTTTACGAAAACCCTCAACTATTAGTTTTATTCAATTGAGTGATGATTTACACATATATTGCTACGCAATCCTCGAGATCGATCTTTGGGAAACTTCCCTATTATTACTACATAGGAAAAATAGTACACTTGCTATTTTCCCGATCAAGTTTTTGGGGTTATTGTCGGTGATTGCCAAATATAAGTTGAAATTATCTCAATTGAAATTTTGTTGCTCTGTAACTAAAATTTATTTTCCGTTATTTTGAATATTTTATTTCGATTATATCAACTAATTTGTGTCTGATATTTGTATGCGATGTAAGGTCTCAGCTGATTTTCCTTTTGACACCGAAATCGAGAGAACCTTGCGGACAAGACTCAGACAAGCTCGATTAGCCAGATTGGAATCAGACGAAGAACAACTTTCCATCCATTCAGGTTCAGATTGTTGTTCTGATAGAGAGATCAAAATTATGGTTGAAGCTCCACTGCCACCAGAAAGACTGTTGGGAAACTACGGAGGTGCAAATGCACAAACCGGCAGATTAACCATAGTCAACCAGCCAGTGAACGTGGCTAATTTCCAGCTGCACCCGAGTACCATTAATCAGCTTGAAAGGAAGAATTTTACTGGAAAAGTGAATAAATATGCAAATAAGCATTTACAAAGGTTTCTGACCATGAGCAACACTCTAAAAATTGATGGTCACACCGAAGAAGCCAAGAAATTGAGAATGTTCTCGTTTACCTTAGCGGAAGAAGCTGAAGAATGATTTTATCCTTACCTGCCGGTAGCATCACATCTTGGGAAGAAATGGAAAAGGCTTTCTTGAATGAGTATTTTCCAGCATCGGTATTTCTGCGGAAGAGGTATGAAATTATGAATTTTAAGCAGAAGGACAGGGAAACTTTGGGAGACACCTATAAGAGATTCAAGAGAGTCCTAGTAGCCTGTCCAACTCATAATATGGATGCAACTGAACAGATGCAGATGTTTGTGAATGGTCTTAAAATAAAGACCAAACAGTTGATTGATATTGTATCCGGTGGTTCCATAAATTTTTCAACAGCCACCGGTATCAAGAAGATCATTGAAGCTATTGCTGCTAATGAGCACATGGAGTTGTACGATAGGTGTCAAAGCAAACTAGAAGGGGTTATAGATTTAAAGATGGAAACTAATAAAATCCGTATTGAAGATACTATGGCTGCTGAAGTTGATAAGAAGCTGAAGGCGATGAATATAGGTACCCAATAGGTGGCGCAGGTCCAACCGATTCCTACTGTCTGCTGTGAAATTTTCAAACTATTTATTATTTTGCAACTCCTCAACAAGTGGAGGAAATCAAATTTTTGAAGCAGAATAATCCTTATTCCAATATGTACAATCTGGGTTGGAAGAATCATCCTAACGTCTCATGGAAAGACCAAAAAGGAAACACTCTTAAACATGGTGATTACCAAACTCAATATCAACAACAACAACAGCAACAGACCCCTAAGAAAGTTGATTAGGAAATTGCTATTGAAAGAATGGCAGCTCATAATGTTCAATTTCAAGAAGAAACCTAGAACAATCAAAAAAACACCACAGCATCCATCAAGAATCTTGAAGTCCAAATGGGTCAAATCTCTCAGCAACTAGCTTCGAGTTCTCAAGCACAAGGTGCTCTACCTAGTGCAACCGTGACAAATCCTAGAGACCATAATAATGTGAGCACGGTGACAATAAGAAGTGATAAATCGGATGAAGTTATCGATGAAGTGGATGAAGAGGAAGACCAATTGATTGAAGTGGACCTTGAGATCAAAGAAAATGAAGTCGTTAGTGAAGAAGTGGTAGCACCGAAACCTGTTGCGAAAGAAACAGTCATTGAGCCCAAGCCAGTTGCTAAGCTTCCTTTCCCCACTAGAAACAAGAAAAAAGTACAACATGAGAAAAACTTTGAAAATTTCTTAGAGTTGTTCAAGAAGCTGTAGATTAACATTCCTTTGTTGGAGGCACTTGAACAAATGCCTACTTATGCCAAGTTCATGAAGGATATCATTTCGAAGAGGCGTACCACTGACATTAACCTGATTATTCTAACCGAAACTTGTAGTGTTATTTTGTAGGGTATGAAGATTCTGATAAAGAAGAAAGATTGAGGAGCTGTCACCATCCCTTGTACTATTGAAGATAGGTCATTCAACAAAGCTCTTATTGATCTGGGAGCTAGTGTGAGTCTCATGTCGTTATCTATTTACAAGAAGCTTGGTATAGGAGTTATGCAAGATACCAGGATGACACTCCAATTCGCGGATTATTCGGTCAAGAAACCGTATGGCATTGTTGAAGATGTTCTGGTGAAGATTGACAAGTTTGTATTTCCGGTGGATTTTGTAATTCTTGAAATGCCGGAAGATGAAGAGATCCCTCTCATTCTTGGGAGGCCCTTTTTGGAAACGGGACGGTGTTTGATAAACATAGAAGAAGGAACAATGACGTTGAAGGTTTATGATGAGGAATTGAAAATCGATGTTCAAAACACCATGAGGTACAAGGATGATATTTGTACCAGTCATACTATGGAGGTTCTGGATCAGGTGACGACATATGATAATCCTTTGAATACACCACAATCACCTTTGGAAAAAGTGTTGAGTTTGTCCATTTTTTATTCTGATAAAGAGGTGGACAATGGGGAATCTAAAGTGCTAGCCTTGTTGGACGCACAACCCCCATGGAAAGGATCTCAACCACGTCGGTGGAAGGATTTACACATACCTCAATCTAGTGAGGAGAATGAAGAACCAAAGAAGGAAATGGAGTTGAAACAACTTCCTGACAATCTTAAATATGTCTTCCTCGATCCTGAAGGAAAATGTCCTGCTATCATAAACTCGAGCCTTCAGAATATCCAAGAAGAAAAGCTCATCCAAGTCTTGAAAAAGTACAAAAATGTTATTGGATAGGCAATTGAACATTTGAAGGGTATTAGCCCTACTGTGTGCATGCATAAAATTCTCATGGAAGACGACCACAAACCGTAGTCCAACCGCAGAGAAGACTCAATCCTGCAATGAAGGAAGTAGTTCGGAAAGAGGTGGTGAAATTGTTAGACGCAAGTCTTATATATCCTATTTCTGACAGCCCGTGGGTAAGCCTGGTGCATGTTGTCCCTAAGAAAGGGGGGACCACCAAAATAAAGAATGAAAAAATGAGTTAATTCCTACTCAGACAATAATCGGGTGGCGTGTTTGCATTGACTATAGAAGGTTGAACACATCAACCAGGAAGGATCATTTCCATTTACCATTTATTGACCAGATGTTGGAGAGGTTAGCCGGGTGTGATTAATACTATTTTCTAGATGGATACTCTGGGTATAATCAGATTGTTGTAGCTCCGGAAGACTAAGAAAAGACAGCATTCACATACTCGTAGGGTGTTTTTGCTTACAGAAGAATGTCATTCAGGTTGTGTAATGCTCCAGCCACCTTCCAACGATGCATGACTTCCATTTTCGCCGACATGCTCTAAAAGCATATGGAAGTCTTCATGGATGACTTCTCGGTCTTTGGATCCTCATTTGATAACTGTTTAACTAATCTCTCTCTTATTTTAGACAGGTGCTAGAAAACGAGTTTAATTCTAAACTGGGAGAAATGTCGCTTCATGGTGCGTGAGGGGATAGTGTTGGGTCACAAAATTTCCTACAAGGGAATTGAAGTTGACCAAGCAAAAGTGGAAGTGATATCTAAACTCCCACCCCCTGTTAATGAGAAGGGTATCAGGAGTTTCTTAGGACACGCAGGCTTTTACCGTAGGTTCATAAGAGATTTTTCAAAAATTGCAAAACCGCTGACCACTCTATTGGTTAAAGATAAGGCGTTTCTATTCAACAAAGAATGCACCATGGCCTTTGAGACATTAAAGAGCAAACTGATTTCAGCATCCATTGTTATTGCCCCCAATTGGTCTCTTACGTTTGAAATCATGTGTGATGCTAGTGATATTGTTGTAGGGGCAGTCTTAGGACAGCGAAGAGAGAAGTTATTACATGTCATTTATTATGCTAGTCATGTGTTGAACCCTGCACAGATGAACTACGCAACCACTGAAAAAGAGTTGTTGGTTGTGGTTTACGCATTTGACAAGTTCAGGCAATATTTGTTAGGATCGAAGGTTGTAGTGTATACAGACCATGCCGCTTTGAAATATCTGTTTGCTAAACAAGACTCTAAGTCGAGACTTCTCAGGTGGATCTTACTCCTCCAAGAATTTGATGTAGAGATCCGAGATAAAAGAGGGTGTGAAAACACAATGGCAGATCATTTATCCTGCATGTCACCAATTGAAGAAACAGAAGAAAAGAGGCCGATAAAGGATGAGTTCGTTGATGAACACATCCTCGTTGTTGTCGGTGTCCCGTGGTTCACAGACTAAATGAATTATTTGGTGGGGGTGTAATCCCCAATGATTTTGATTCTAACAAAAAGAAAAAGTTTTTTCATGATTACAGGTTTTACTTGTGGGATGACCCATTCCTATACAAAAGAGGAGTGGATGGGCTAGTCAGAAGATGTGTCCCGGAGAAGGAGTAAAGGGATGTACTTAAAGCTTGTCATGATTATGATTATGGAGGACGCTTAAGTGGTGACCGAACGGCGGCCAAAGTTCTTCAATCAGGTCTATATTGGCCCACATTGTTCAAAGATGCCCAGGACATCGTCAAAGAATGCGACAGATGTCAAAGAACGGGGAATATTTCTAAGAGAAATCAAATGCCGCAAAATGCTATGTTGGAGGTTGAATTGTTTGATGTCTGGGGAATAAATTTCATGGGCCATTTCCACCTTCCTTTGGGAAAAATTACATCTTGGTAGCAATTGACTATGTATCAAAGTGGGTGGAAGTTATGGCATTGCCCACCAAGGACTCTAAAGTGGTGGTGACATTTCTGAAGAAAAATATCTTTTCGAGATTCGGGGTGCCAAGAGCACTTATTAGCGATGAAGGAACTCATTTTTTGAACAAACTGATGGAGAATCTACTCAAAAAGTACAATGTTAAACACAAGATCGCCACTCCGTATCACCCTCAAACAAGTGGTCAGGTCGAAGTGTCCAACAGGCAGATAAAGAAAATTTTGGAAAAGACTATTTGCGCGTCTAGGAAAGACTGGGCACTAAAATTAGAAGATGCATTATGGGCGTACAAAACGGATTTCAAAACACCCATATGTATGTCTCCGTATCAGTTGGTTTATGGTAAAGCTTGTCACTTGCCACTAGAGTTAGAGCACAAAGCATTTTGGGCATCCAAATTCTTGAATTATGATCTGGCTAAAGCGGGTGAGTCCCGAATCCTTCAGCTCCACGAGTTAGAGGAGTTTCGAAATCAAGCATATGAGAGTGTCAAGCTCTACAAAGAAAAGACAAAGAAATGGCACGATTAGAAGCTGCAGAGAAAAGAGTTTGTCGAGGGACAACTAGTGCTCTTGTTCAACTCCAAATTATAGCCTTTTCCAAGAAAGTTGAAATCCAAGTGGTCAGGTCCGTTTGTGGTTAACAAAGTGTTTCCCCATGGAGCTATCGAACTGAAAAATCCAAACAATGGGGATACATTCAAGGTGAATGGACAAAGGTTCAAACACTATTATAAGGGACAGGAAAGTGGTTTGATCGATAATGTTCGTGTCCAAGGATAAGAGAGACGATTGTCGAGCCATGCGACGTTAAACGCAGCGCTTCGTAGAAGGCAACCAACGCGGTTTTATTCTAACTATTTCCATGTTTGGTGTGTTTACGTGGTTTATTCGTAGGTGCACAGGTACATTGCATAGTGCAGAAGAGAAGGGTTGAGCTAAACTCATAAAAGATTGTTGGATACCAGAGAACAGGATATCAACCAAAAACCAAAAAATCATAAATTTTTGAAGAAAAACAGGGCCCTGACACGGGTGCCCGTGTCACCTGACACGGACCGTGTCAGACAAGCAGTTGGAAATCAGAATTTTACAGTAGGCTGACACGGTCGTCCGTGTCAGCTCTACTGAAGGTATCATCAAAAAACAGTGGCCTGACATGGCCCGTGTCAGGCCCAACGGCCATACTTTTCAAATTTTTAATTTTTATGATTGTGTGGACCCCATCCAGATTTTCCACCACTTAAACTCATTTTACTCTTAATCTACCAATAAAATCTAATTTTTTTTCACTCTTTCTCTCTCTCTCTCTCTCTCTCTCTCTCATTTTTTACATAATCCCTCTTCTTCCTCCATTGTTCTTCACCTTCTTCCATATCCACATCACAAAAAGACCTCATCTTTACCACTCTACTCCATCCAAATTGATGGCACCCTTTACAAAAGTTACTCTACTCTTCATCCTTTACAAGGCTACAGTAATCATTTTTCCGTTTTTCATATTTTTTTGTGGGTGATAAATCTTGTTTCAGGAGTCAATAATGTCGCCGAAGCGAATTTCCAAAGGGAAGCAAACAAATGCGGATTTGTCCCGTCCATGGAAACAGACCATCCGTCATCCGAATTCACATGATATCATCTTTGACAACCCGGAGCACGAGCGGAGGTACGCATCTCACGTTGAACGAAAAATAACGCCGACAAGGTACCTTTGCTCCCATACTTTATTTCAATTAGGTTTGTCAAAAGAATTGGATAGGATGTTCCATGTCCTCAGAATGCTTGAATTTGTGCATTGTGAAACGTCAACCTATGAGTGCATCACTTTAGAATTCTTGAGCATACTTGAGTTCAAGTTAAAAAAAGGTTGGACGGGTACAACGATGTACTTTGGAGGAACGATGTCTTTCAAGTTATACAATGTCGACTACGAGTTGACAGTGGAGCAGCTGGGTGAAATTCTCCGCCTACCCCTTTATGGCCCCGGAGCCGTACCAGATAGTTTTGATGCTAAGACTTTCTGGTTGGCCATTACGGGACGAACAGATTATGTGGCTAAAGGGGATAATACATTTTGCATTCAGAACCCATGTTTCAGGTATGCCCAAAAGGTACTGGCTTTCACACTTTTTGGTAGAGGGTGATAGCACAGGTGTAGCCACCCAGAGGGAACTCTGCTTTTTGTTTGCCATGGCAAACCGGGTAGCTGTGAGTGTTGCAGCATTTGCGGCGGATTACATAGGTCGAGTAGGGAGAGCAGCCCAAGAGGGAATTTCCATAGGGGGCATCATCACACAAATTGCCCACCATTCCAGGTATGACCCTGTTGCACTTATTGAGACGTCGGTGGCAGGTAAGCACAAACTGGACATGAACGCATTGGTCCAGCAAGGTATGATTTCACAAATTTCTGGTTATTATTCCTTAATGAGTTCTGGTCAGTTTATTATGGCTCTTCCTGACCTTGCACGAATTGGCATTTCCAACACGGCCAATTGGCTATATGAGAGTGTCGTCTAAGATGACATGGACGAGCACAATGCTGACACATTTGCTGCAGGTGACCCACCAGAGAAAGAAGTACAGGAAGAGATGCAGGAACAGAAGCAGTTTGTTGCTCCATCAGAGGACACCACGCACCCAGGTGCCGGGTCGTCATATGTGAAGTCGGACCAATGATCATGGATGCAAACTGAAATTGGCGACCTCCGAGCGGAGCAAACACGCCAAGGCTTAGAGCAAGCCCGTCAAGGGACTCTTATGGAGAAGATGCACGCGATGATGCAACGTCTGATGTTGCAATTTCCGCTACCGCGATGAACCTGTGTGAGTCCATCTCTATCTTGGATTAAACACTACGGACAATGTTTAGTTCAAGTGTGTGTGTGGGGGGGTAGTATTTGTTGTTTTTGTTCTTAGTATTTTTCAGTATTCTGTTTTTCTTTAATAATTAGTTGTGTGGTATTCTGTGTGTTACAGATAGAGACATTCGTGTTGGATGAATAATGAAGCTTGGAGCGATTGGATGAAAGACACACCCCTCTACTTGCTCTTCTGGAAACCCCCAAAAGTTGATGCTAGTGACCCGAACAATCGGATGCGACTCTTAGTCACTGGACTTCTTAGGGATATTCTCTAACCGAAGCGAAGACAAAGCTACATCACACTGAGAGGTATCTTGGAAGCCTGAAGCTAGACAAAACATGGTGAGGACCACAAAAAGCCAAACACTTGTCATCATGAGAGCTTTTCAGGTATGTCTCTGTCTCTCTGGGTTTGCATTAGAGATATTGGAATTTCATAACACACTATACACACTGAGGAATTGTTTTTATTTTAACCCTGAGCCTTTCCAACCAACTCGCCATTATTACCCTTCGTTCACCAAATTTGAGCCATATTTCCTTTTGTTTGCTATTTAACCACTGTATATAACCATAATCCCATACATTACCACACCTTGCTTAGATAAGTGTTGTTTATTCTGGATTTGCGGAAACACCTAAGTTTGGGGTTTCATCAAAATGTTTGGGACGCCGATGAATTGTAGATAAGTGTAAGTGTGGCTGAAGTTGGAACCAGGAAAGAGTAAACCTGTGAATGAAAAGTGAACAGGAGATCGCGAAAGATCGCAGTAGCATTGTGGATGCGAATTTGGGGGTGACCGTCCCGATGTCTCGAGCATCACTTGAGGACAAGCAATGAGATAAGTTTGGGGTTGTGATCAGTCTCTAATTCTACTTGTTTTCTGACACTCACTTGACACCTTTGTACAAAGTCGGTAACACATTAGTCTAATTATTTTATTATTTTGTTTAGTAATTTAGATGTTTTGCATTGTTGTTTCCAGTTGTTGATTACGTGTTATTTGCATCATTATACTCCATTTTATGTCCCTTTGTGGTAGTTCTATTGGTTTCACGTGTAAGCAAGAGTACCGGAAGGATAGACAAGCAAATCGGACGTTTCGGGCCCATCCGAAGAGGAAAATTAGACAATACAATAGTCCCGACACGGCCACCCGTGTAATCCAACACAGGTCGTGTCAGGAGAGGACACTTGGAAGAGGAAAACAGGGAGCTGACATGGGTGCCCGTGTCAACCTCCCTGAAGGGGCGTGTCAAGCCTTTCACATGAGAAACCCAACACGGCTTGTCATGTTGCCTGACACTGCCAGTGTTGCCTTGGGCACTTATTTTCCAGTTTTTTGTTGTTTTTGACACGGCTTATCCCGGAGGGCATTCTAGACTTTTTCTAGATAAAAATTGTCATCAGGAACTATTTAGGGGAGATTTGAATATGGAGAAAGGGACTTTTTACGATTAAAGATTAGAGACGATAAAGATTGAAGAAGTGGAAAGCGACGAAGAACGGAGATCCTTCAAGAGAAGACGCGATTGAAGATCAACGGAATTCCAAACTTTTTGTAATGTCTCAATTTTATCTTGTATCTTATTTGAATAATATAAGAGGATAAACCTCCCAATGCCAGAGGGTGTCCCTAAATTGATCATGTAATGACTCTGACGGTATAATTTCCTTAATATATGTTATTTGTTATTAATTTCACTGTGTAATTTGCGTAATGCTTTCTTTATCAGAAAAATCAAGATTGATGTATGGTTAACATTAGCAGGATTGCAATTGTTAAGGTTTTTATACAGTGAAACCATAGTATATATCACCTAGGACTAGGGATACCCTATGGTTACCGGGTTATTCTTATTAAATTAAAATGACTTGGGTTCATCATAATCAGCTAAGGATTTAGAGGTTAGATTGAATACTAAAGGTTTCCCTCTGAGGTCTTAGGGGGAAACAATCTAAAGATCCGGTCATTGAAACAATTCTCATTATTAAAGAGATATACACTCAATGGTCATTACAGGAGATTTTCACACACCATCCTTAGCATATTATTATAATCTGTGAAAATATTTATTCTGTTTTATTTTATCTTACAGTGATTTTTACCAAAACCCTCAACTATTAATTTTGTTCAATTGAGTGATAATTTACACATATATTGATGTGCAATCCTCGAGGTCGATCTTTGGGAAACTTCCTTATTATTACTACAGCGGCAAAATAGTACACTTGCTATTTTCCCGGTCAAGTGATGAGTTTTAATTGATTAAGTCATTCTTTGTAGAACACTCAACCATTCATTCACAAGTATGAATCCTTGAACCAAGAATCTTCCATGAGAAGGGCTTCAACTTGGACAATTCAAAAAGTATGTCACTAGCTCTTATGAAAGGAAAAAAGGTCAAGTTTCCACACAATGCCATGAAGAATGGGAGACTTACAATCTCGCTTACTAGAATGCAATGCCTTGAGGGTCAAATTTAGCTATATGTTAAGCAATCGTAATTGGACTTATGTAGAAGTCACAACTATCTGAGGTCGGGCAATAAAAATATAGGTGTTAATGCATGTTAGAGATTTGGTACAAAGAACCAAACTCCTAAAACATACCACACACTAAAAGAAAATGGGAAGGACCTATCTCAGTCAGACTTGTATTGATTCATCTGACACAAGGTCATTGATGAATCAATTAGCATTTAGACATTAGACATTTCATTGGTTAATGAGGGGTTAGGGAAGAATAGGGATGAAGATGAAGATGGAAGGGCAAAAAGAAACACAAATTGGTCATAGGAAGAAATTCATCTGATCAATACCATCCCTTTATTTTGGGAGATGAAATGTACATTTTATCAATCCCCTAAATCCAATGTTTTTGATCAAACAAAAGTCAATCAACCATGACCAAAGCCCAAACAGAAAGTCAAACATCACAAGACCATAAAAACGGATCAACATAATTTTTAAACATTTAATCAATTAAAAATAAAATTAAAAGTGAATAAAAATGCATTTTAATTTGGACAAAACCTCAAATCCCTTCAAAACACCAAATAAATGGTCAAGGGATTTATCCTAGGTCAAACAAGGTCAAAGGACCTTAGACAAAAAAATTCATAATTTTTAGAAAGTCAAAAGTATTTTAAAACAATTAAAAAAATGCATAAAAACATTTAATTCATGAAAAATACAAAAATTGATCAAAAAAATTTTTAATTCAAAATATGGAAGAGGAAAATATTAAAGATTTTTGGTGAAAGTCCCATATTTTTTGGATTAAAAATGGATTTATTATGAATTAAACAATATAAGGCTATTTAAAAATAAAATCAGAAATTTAAATAAATGAGAAAAAATAAGGGCCATCAGATCTCCCTCATTAATTGAAGTGGCAGATCTGATGGCCAAGCGTGCACGTTCCATGGTGAACCTAACTCAATGCATCACACGCATGGTAATCAGATTAGATGGTTAAGATTAAAACATTTCAAATAGATTAGATGGCCAGGATGCACGCCAACACAATACCGGATCCCTAGCTCCGGTCATCTTCTTCAGTGGACCTCACCGGACTGGTCCATCCTCAACTCAATGAAAAATGAAAAACAAGGACATTATTTCAAAGGAAAAATGCCCAGGAGCTCGAATTTGACCTCCATTTCATCCAATTCCAAGTATATTGAAAGATACATGGATTTGAAATTTGAGGATCATGATCTGAGTTGCTTCGATTTGACCTCAAAGCAACTCAATCTTGTTGCCTACATTGGTAGGAATTCAGCCACCCAAAAATCAAAGAGATTGGTGAAGATTTGAGAGATAATCGAAGGCTCAAAGTTTCTGAAAAATCACCTTCGGGTAGCTTGAATCTGACTTGATCTTGCCTCAAATTTTCCTTGGCTCGACTCTAGAAGCATGCAGGAAGTGAAATGGATCAAAGAAAGGATTGGATTCTTGGAGTTTCAATCTCAAAATAGAAGGAGATTTGAAACTCAATTTCAAGTGAAATCTTCAATTTTATCCTTTAATGGAGATTAAGGATGTAATGCTTCAAAGCTTGGACATAAGGGCTCCTCATTTTGGTCACAATGAACATGTATTTATAGGGTTATGCATTACTTTTCACACACTTGAAAATTTTGCCAAATTTAGAAACCTTGGTGCATGGATGCATGGACGTTGATTTGGGCCCAATTCATGATGTAGTCTCACTCCAATTCATGCACAATGAGTACTGAAACAATAACATGTAAGCATGCAATAGGAAATGTTTATTTGAATTCAAAACTTGCCAAAACAAACCTATGAAAGGAACCATGTGCAAGTCCCTCAATTCTTATCCAAATGAGGTGATATTAGACTTTTTGGAAAGGTGACATCAAGGGGAACAACTTTGATGCTGAATAATTTTCTATTTGGAGCTTTGATCATGATTAATTTTGAGGTGGAAGTTTGAGAAATCAAGCATAATTGAAAATTTTCTAAGTACCAAGTCAAATGACCACTTCTTCCACCTTGAATAAATTTTTCTATGGGCTTCAATTGGAAAAGGTTTCTTCACCAAATTTGTTCCCTATTCAATTTGGTCACAAATTTGACATCATTTGGATTTGGCATGAGGGAGTTATGCATTTTAGATGTTGAGGAAAATTGATTGCTCAATGATGATGGCCCAAAATGACCTATAATGGTTCCTCTTGGCACATGCCCTTGCAATTTGAATTTTAAATTTCTCAAAGAATAAAAGTTGGAGAAGATATCTTGAATCTGATCATGAAACTTACATGGCCTTCATCTTATAAAAATTGAGCAAGCTATCATCCTTGGAAGTTGACCTCCTAACTAGGGCACAAACAAAACGACCTATAATATTTCACCATAAAAAATGACTTTCCAAGAAAAATTAGCTCTTGATGTCAACATGGATGTTTTTTGGAATGTCATAAAGAGTAACTTTTATCTTGGAATCATTTCCATATGACAAAAATTGTAGGAGATAGGTTCTAGGGAACCCCAGTTTTGACTAGTTGACTTTCTCTAGTCAACCTCTTTGAACCAACTTGCAAACTTGAAGTTCTCTTGATCGTTTGGACTCACGGGGGATCATATATGCATAAGATGATGTATAATGAAGTATCCCTTGAAATATTTGACCAATTGATGATGAAACTTACTGAGGAAGTCACACAAGATACCCATATGAATTAGGGCTTCCAAGGCAAACAAGCTTCAAACTCTTGATGAACTCTTGATCAAAATGATAACTGAAGATTAAGGGGATCTATATATGATGTTTAGAACCAATGCGAACCATTCCTTGATTGATCTCTTGTCATGAGGGTCTCAAACCCTAGTTGTTAGCTTGACGAGGTATAGGTGGATGCACACACTACCTACAAAAGAAATAAAGTTATACATTGACATATTTTTGGTATTTTGGTTATAAACAAAAGAAAAATAAAGTATGATACAATCAAATGTGCTTGGTGATCTCTCCCAATGCAAACCCAGTGAATGAGGGTACGGAGGATACCAAGGTGTGATCCCAAAGCCAATGCAAATGATGAGATATCATGAGGTATCTTAGGGTCAAAATTGGGATCTTACACTTAGTGGCAGAACTTTTTAATATTTTATTGAAATGTCAACTAGAACAACTATTTATAGAGGTATGGGGTTTAGAATCACTTCAGGTTCATCAGCAACCCTGTATGATCCAGAAACTCTAGTTTTTTTTATGTTCCTCTATCCCCCATCTTACTTCTAACATTTTGACCCCATACGAATTAGTAACAGCTTTAGGTTCAGATGATTTAGCTTTTGTCGCGGTACAAAAAAAACCATGTCGTTCGCACGCCCGAAATGATAACAGAGTCGCCACCGAAGTTTATTTATTCCAAAAGATAATGGAAAATGTCAATAAACCCTTAAAATAAAAAGAAAATGGTTTTCTCAACCAAAATCGGGTTTGGGAATCGGTTATGCAAGGGGAAGGTATTAGCACCTCTCATATCCTTTGTACTCAATAAGGACCATTTCGTTAGATTTGTGAATATAATGTTAGTTTACGCTATTTGGTTTCTTCTAGTTATTAAAAATGAAAAGAGGAAGACTAAAAGTAATTTTTTATTAGGGTGTCTGACGAGACGTTGAATCTCGCTCCTACGTATCCCTAGGTGCGAAGGCTACTTAAGTTTGGGAAAGAAAAAGATGTTTTTTTTATATTTTTTGTTATAGTGTTTGACGAGACGTTGAATCTCGCTCCTACGTATCCTCTTGTGCGACAAGGAATTCATAGCTACGTAGTTCTAGATAGAAAATGTTTATTTGTTGGTCTATTTTAGCGAAATGTATTTAGTCTCATTCAAGCGGAAAACATTGTTTACTACCCAAACATGGAGAAGTGAAAATTTGTGTCACATCATAATGAACAACATAATCTGGATTCACACAGGTTTATGTTCTCAACTTATTCGAACGAGAAACGTTACTTGCTATTCTCACATTGTAGGAACGAAACGTTGTTTGCATCGTCTCAGAATGAACAAAGCATCTTTCGTTTATGAAAACTTTTAGACATCATGCTTAGGCGGAAAAGATAGTTTGGTTGGTTGAATTGCTTTTAGGTGGAGGACGATTATTCGAAAAGCGAGCACTAGAGCTAATATCCAAATACTCGAGGAGGAAAGTGGTCTACGTCCAATTAATCTTTTTTCATCCGATTTTATTATAAAATATGTGAGGCGAATCGAGTCATGATTCCTTAACGAAAGAGGAGTATTTGAAAAGCAATCTATATAGCTAGTATCCAAATACTCGGGAAAAAAAGAGGCCTATGCCCAGTTAACCCTTTTTCATCCATGAAAGAACATACTAAATTTGGTTAATTATCGTATTTCAGTATGGAAGACGAGTATTCAAAAAACAAGCTCTACAACCAGTATCTAAATACCCGAGGAAGAAATATGCATATGCCCAATTAATCCTTTTTCATCTGATTTATTATGAAATAAGATTTTTGGTTTAGATTAAAAAAGTAATTAATTTAATTGTGAAAAGATGACAAGTACTCGAAAAGAAGGCTCTACAACCAATATCTGAATAATCAGGGAAGAAAGAGGCATACGCCAAATTAATATTTTTCACCCGATTTATTTGAGAAAATTATTTAGTTTAGGTTAAAAAGTATTCAATTTAATTGTGAAAAGGTGACAAGTACTTGAAAAGCAGACTTTACAAGCCAATATCCAAATATTCAGGGAAGAAAAAGGCATACGTCCAATTAATCATTTTTCACCCAATTTTATTGTAAAAAGAATTTGAATCTGATTAAGTCATAATGTAGACTAGATAAAATTAACTCAAGGTTGCGAATCGTCACACGAGGTTGCAAATTATAATGCGAGGCACAAATTCTAACATGGGGGCGCGAATTGTAACGTGGCGAAAGTTACTGTGTGAATTATAATGCAAGGTCCCGAGTTCTAACGCAAGGTCGTAAATTCTAACGCGATGTAGTGAATTCTAATGTGAGATCGTGAATTGTAATGCCAGGCTACAAATTCAAATGCGAGGGTGCAAATTCTAACGCGAGGCTGTGAGTTCTAACGCGAGGGCGTAAATTCTAATGTAAGGGCGCAAATTCTAACACGAGGCCACAAATTCAAACATGACGAAAGTTAACACGCAATTTGTAATATCACGAAAGTTAACACGTAAATCATAATGCAAGTACGCGAGTTCTAACGTAAGGTTACAGATTCTAATGCGAGGGCACGAATTCTAACGTAAGGGTACCAATTCTAACACGATGGCGTGAATCCTAATGTGGGGCGTAAATTCTAACGCGAGGGTATGAATTCTAACGTGAGGGTGCAAGTTCTAACGCAAAGGTGTAACTTAACGCCAGAAATTGTACGAAATGCAAGGCCGCATGCAAAAACACAACAAAATAAAAAGAAAATCAAAGTGAATACGATAATAACAATTAGCACACATTTATCACAATTCAATCGAAAAGTATACAACATGTAATTAACATATATCAAGTTAATATGCACGAATGTGTATCGTGCGAAATGAGTTAACACGAGGACACGTCACATAACGTAATGGTGTCACGCACGAGTTGTCACACGAAGATGTGTCATTTAACACAACAGTTCGAAACGTAACACCACATACAAGCGCATAACCAACTAATAGCAACAAACAAACTGGACACGCATAATACGTCCAGAACCTATTTCAACATAAAGAAAACGAAATCAGTAGCACAATACCATACAAATATGTTTACAGCATTACAGAATTAATAAAACCAGCAAAGTCACCTCAAAAATTAAATGAACAATCGATAAATGCACACCAAAAAACATATACGCAACAAAAACTAAAGGAAAATTTGAGCCGAATTGTTACCCAACATTGAGCTTCAGTGTTATTGCTACGTTTTCGCGATGACAGAAGAGTAAACGTGGTTTTGTTGTTTTGATATCGTGATTTCAGCGGGTGATAATGGTGTGTTGAGGTTGCTGTCGTACCCCAATTTTGTCCGGGCTTATTTTAATTAATTTCAGTTTCATTTTTGCATCATACACATAACATGACACACATTTGCATCATGAATAAATGCCGGAAATATCAATCAGAGGGAATTTATTTGAGAATAAAAAAAAATCGGTTGAATTGTCAAGATTCGAAGAAAGACTGTGATTTATTTAATTTTCCGAATAATTTGTACTCAATTTTTAATTGGTAATTTTCTTTTTTTTAGATATTTAAATTAAAATAATTAGTTAGTGTTTTAAAAAAATATT
Source organism: Lathyrus oleraceus (assembly GCF_024323335.1). Taxonomy (NCBI): domain Eukaryota; kingdom Viridiplantae; phylum Streptophyta; class Magnoliopsida; order Fabales; family Fabaceae; genus Lathyrus; species Lathyrus oleraceus. Next base: position 482,751,369 of record NC_066585.1, on the reverse strand, counting down.
AGTTATTTAATTAAGAATTAGTTAGTTTTTTAATATTGATTAGTTTTAAATATTAGTTAGTTTTTTTAGCTATTTTAATTAGGTATTAGTTAATTTAAATAATTAGTTTTTTATATTAGTTAGATTTTTTCTAAAATAGTAGTTAATTTTAGTTTTCAAATATTAGTTAATTTTCTTTTTTTATATATTAGATAGATTTTTTAGGATAATTATATGTATATATCTACATTGGATTCTCTCTTCCATAAAAAACAAAATTCAAAAAAACTCACTCTGATTCCCTGCTCCACTACTAATTCCACTCCTAACAAACTCCCTCATTCACTATTCAGTACATCTTCTCTCTCTTTGCTCTCTCACAAACGACAAAAAAAAGAAAATACAAAAGGAGACTGACGCTCTCATCCTCACGGACGGACCATTCACTATTCACCCATCACTCACAATTCCTCTTCACTCTCACCGAAAACCCTCACAATCTCCTCTCCACAAGATCCCTCCGTAAAACCCTCCCATCACAAAACCCTCAGCCGCCATCATCATCATCACTCCAACCGCCGCCTCCGTCAACCTTACAATCTCCGCGACCTCCGACAACAAACCCTTCGTTCCACCATCAATCACCTTCATCACCTTACCGTCACAAACCCTCGCTTCTTTCTCCCTCTTCAACAACCCACGAAACCCTTGCCGTCTCCACCCTCTCTCATCACCATCCACAACCCTTCGCTCAGATCCCCTCCATTGAAACCCATTTTTCAACCAACAACCCATCACCGAGTAAGCTTCCACCGCAATAACACAAATCCCCGGTCCAGCAAGCGAACTCGTCAAACTTTCTTCCAAGTTTGGCATGTGTGATCAGTAATCGATTTGGTCCTAAGTGGATTTACGGCGATAAGCATTAGAGACGCTTTGAGTCTATGTGTTAGATTTGTGTCGCCGGTCTCGCGCAATCTATGTACATTCCACAAGGGTGCTACATTCTTTGGTTTATTTGATGTTGTTGGTAGTTACTGGTTTTTATATCAGTTGGATTTGGAGTATAAAAACAACAACAACGTTCCCCAGCTGCAGCAACAAACAACAACCACGAATGCTAATACAGTGAAAACTCGGAGCAACATTCATTCCGACATCACGCATCAACAATTTGTAGCAGCAAAGGGTCACGTTTCGGTAACAGCTTCGAGTTCCTTCCAATCTATTTGTTGATTTTGTGCTGTTATGACAATTTCGTTTTTATTTTGACTAAATCTTAGGTTGAAACTAGACTGTTGGTTATGTTTGTGTATTCTTGGTTATTTCAATTTCGTTTGTGTACATACTGATTTGTGGGTCTGGATCGAATGTCTGCCGGAGTGTGTGTTTAAAATGTAAATTTTGTTGAACTTGTGGATTATGAGTTGCTTGTTGTTTTGTTGCTGTTGGGTATGGTTCTGGAAATATTGAACTCTGTAGATAGGCTATAAACTGGGTATGCTCTGGATTATTTTTTGATTAAGTTTTGATTAATTACTAATGGTAAAACATTGCAATATAATTTGGTTTCTAATAGACAGTTTTCAGTTTTGCTTCATTATTAATTATTAAGATTGGGTCATTATAATAGTTGGTTCCTTTTACAGTATTGATAAGTGTTACTTGTGCTGGATTTTGATGCCGGATATGCCGGTATAATAATATGAACTTTGCAAATAAATTGGGTTAGGTTGCTGCTGACTTTTTGGATGATATGTAAATATTATATTGAGTTGTTGCTGTTTAAAACTTATTTTTTTTAAATTAGATTTTTCTTACATCCATGGATGCGGTAATTCGATGTCGTTATGCCGTCCAAGTTCAAATATAATAATTTGTACATTTTGCACCGCGTTACAACCTCGCATAGGACATCGATCACATGGTCTTTATGCTCAAACCGGTTTCGAGAATATCTTCATTTACACATACCGGTTAATACCCACCTTCTTTCTCTTTTAACTTCATTAAGTTTTTTAAAATCTTTAAATTAGTTTAATTTCTATTAATTAATTTTAGTTAACTTAATTATTTAATTTAATTAAATAATTTTGATAATAAATTTTAATTAATTTAATTAATCACTTTAATCAAATTTTAATAAATTAATTTTGTTAAAAAGAGATTGATTAACTACTTCCAATTACCAACTTCACATTATTTCATCATCACTTTCCAAACCATCTTTTCATAAATCTTTTTTTTCAATTTCAATTTTATTTCAATTCATCAACACAAATAAATTTCAAAAAAAGCACAAATCATTTTCTTTAAATAACTCAATTTCAAAACTCATTTCATTCACAACTTCAAGTTATTTTTCAAATCAAATTCAATTTCAAAGAGAATTTTTTTCTAAACATAAACTTGGGTTGAAAAGGAGATAGGAAGCGTACGCTTCACTATTTCTCAAGCACTTGAACAATTGGCGTACGCCATATTGCGCGAGTTCTTGTCACCCAACTAAATCTTAAATCATAACAATTTCAAAGCACTTTTCAAATTCAAATTATTCAAACCATTATCTTCAAATCTTACTATTTCAAATCATTTTTACAAATTTCAAATCTTGTTTTACTCCACATTTCAGATGAAAAGAGGATAGGAGGCGTACGCCTCACTATCTTTCGATAATTCGAATAATTGGCGTACGCCATATTGCTCGGATTCTCGTCATCAAATTAAAACCTTAATCACATTCAAATCATTTTATAAATCCTCTACAAATCCTACAAACGTTTAATTCTATATTTTAGATGAAAAGAGGATAGGAGGCGTACGCCTCACTATCTTTCGACTATTCGAATAATTGACGTACGCCACATTGCTCGAATCTTCGTCATCAATTCAAAACCACAAACGAGTAAACTCAAATCATCGACCTTTCCAAACCTACCAATCCAAAATTCAAACCTTTCTCACGAATCAAATACAACATCTAAACATATCTTTCTTAATTTAAACTTCGGATGATAAGAGATGGGAGGCGTACGCCTCACCATCTCTCGATTATTTGGATAATTGGCGTACGCCATATTGCACAAATTATCGACTTCCGACTAAAACACGCTAAATAAACTTGGATAAGGGAATAGGTGGCGTACGCCTCGTTATTCCTTGAATAAGCAAGTAGGAGGCGTACGCCTCACTACCATACGTATTCAACATCCACAAATAAACTTTCAAAATAATCTGAATGAAAAAGGAATAGAAGGCGGACGCCTTATTACTCCTCGAAAGAATTGGACGATTGGTGAACACCACATTGCTCAATCTTTCGTCGTTCTCCAAAAACATCTCAAACGCATTAAAACTAATTTCTCGCCCCCGAGCGATCGAAACCAATCAAACACCCAAACACATCAAATCAACTTGTCACCCCCGCGTGACCAAAACCTTTTCAAAAGAACACTGTCAATCCTTTCTAATGCGCCCAACAAACCAGTGCTAGAGCCTCCCCCGAGAGTAGACAACGCCAGCGTTTAGCCGTTAGAACGCCGACCTATACAGTCGTTCATCAAAATAAAACCCACCAAATATTCGTAGTAGCCCGAACTACGATTGCTCTGATTTCCTTATTGCACCATAAGGATACGTAGGCAGGAGATTGCTTTATCTTCGCGAGCACACTAATAAAAAACCTCCCATTTCCCCCTCCCGAGGTCTTCATCCATATCTATCATCAATTCTAATCACTCGAAGCAAGCAAATAACAATCAATTAACAGTCAAATAGCAAAATCAGACTAAGAGGTTCCCGTTGAGTACAACGGACGTGAGGGGTGCTAATACCTTCCCCTTGCGTAATCGACTCCCGAACCCGAATATGGTTGCGACGACCATTATTCTTATTTCTAAAGGTTTTCTCGATATTTTCCTATTCCTTCATTGGAATAAATAAAGTTCGGTGGCGACTCTGTTTCGAACATTTTTTCCGCGTCCTATCGCGAGGGATCGCATTATCACTCATTTTTTGAGGTGCGACAGACTGGCGACTCCACTGGGGATTGCTCCAAGCAAGAGAGAGTCTAACCTAGCTTAGTCTGATTTTGCTATGACTTTAGAAGATGTTCTTATCTTCCGTGCTTGTCTCTCTGTATTTTATTCTGATTACTTGTGTTGTAATGTATTTTGATACTATAATATGGGATATGATGTTTGGTGTGAGATAAGCTTCATACCCGAGCTTCGAGAAAAACTTAGAACCCGGAGTTGTGTAGTATTGAACCGAGGGGTGTACACCTCATTGGAACAATACGAAGACTCCACCTAGAGTAGATCTGTTTGGAGTTTCCATCACAATATGGCTAGCCCATCATTGTGGGGGAGGTTCTAAACACGGTCCGTGACTCTAGGAACCTCGCCTTAACCCCAAGTTTTGTTTTCAAAAACTGGCGATTGCGTAGTATTGAACCGAAGGGTCTACACCCTGTTCGTGCAATACGAAAATCCCACTTAGATTAGATCATTTCAGAATTCCCATCACGATGTGGCTAGCCCACCATTGCGAGGAAGTTTTGAACTTGATCCGTGAGTCTAAGTTCCTTCCTTGAAAACATAACTTTAGAACCTACCTTTGGGGAATTTCTTGTGATCAGAGAAACCTATGTTTCTTCCTTTTATCACTGATGTACCCGACGTGTGAATAATTTTGAGTCTGTATTCCTCTGTGAAAAAATCATGGCAAAACTTCATGCATTTGCATATCATAAACATGCATTGCATATCATCTTCCAGAAACAAAAGCTTACACCATGTTCTACCCTTTGTCCAGTAAACGCTGACTACTCGACACCGGTACGAGACACGCCGCAACTACAAGATGACACTCGAACAACTTGAAGCCAACCAAGTTTCAATGAGGACCGACATTGACTCCATGCAGGCAAAGATGGATCGCTTGCTGGAAACCATGTTACTCTTGGCCCAAAAGGAGAAGGATGCTGAGACTAACGCTGAAGCTAGGAAAGTTGCTGTCGAGTTTGGATCACCATCACTTAGCATCCCTGGAGTAACTAACCTTGATGGTAATCCCGCCCAGCCTAGAGGAGGACCGATCCCCATTCCTGTTCCCATGGACAACGTGAACCCCCACGAGCATTCTGCTACATCTGCTCGACACGGATCAGTGATGGGTGATGAAAATCCATATGACGCCTTCTTCATGCCACAACTTGTCAAACCTGTTGTTGGAGGTCTCCCAGACCCAGCTGTTGATAGACTCCATGCTTTGGAGGAAAAATTTAAGTCCTTGGAGGTTCACACTACTCCCGGTTTGGACGCTGTTGATATGTGCCTGGTGCCAGGTTTGGTGGTTCCGCAAAAATTCAAAGTCCCAGACTTTGACAAGTACAAGGGAATCAGTTGCCCGAGAACTCACCTTAGAGCCTACTGTCGCAAAATGGCTGCCCACATCAGTAATGATCAACTCCTGATTCATTACTTCCAAGATAGCCTCAGTGGGGCATCCTTGGAGTGGTACATGCAACTGGAGAGAGGTCAGGTCCAGTCATGGAGAGACCTTGCTGAAGCTTTCCTCAGGCATTATCAGTACAACACTGATCTAGCACCCAATCGCACACAGCTGCAAGACATGACTCAACGCAACAATGAGTCATTCAAGGAATACGCACAACGGTGGAGAGAGCTTGCAGCTCGTGTCCAACCTCCTCTCCTTGACAAAGAGCTAATTGACATGTTTATGGGAACTCTGCATACCCAATACATGGAGAAGATGGTAGGATCCAGTTTTCCAACTTTCGCTGAGGTCGTCTCCGTGGGAGAACGGATTGAGAGCCAGATCAAGAAGGGGAAACTACCTTGCACTGCTAATGCTTCAAGTGGGATGAAGAAACCATATCCCAATCTCCCAAAGAAGCCAGAAGGGCAAACCAATGCTGTAATGGGAGGAGGAGGATATAGGGCACCTCCATATGCTCCTATGCCTTATGATCAGGTTGCCGCTGTCGTCCCGACACCATATCAGCCACCGTATCAACCTCCACATCAGCGACCATATCAACAGCCTTATCAACAGCCGCATCAGAATCAACAACAACGTGCTCAACAACGTCAACCTAATCAACAGAGGGCAAGAAGGCCAGAAAGACATTTCGATCCCTTGCCAGTATCATATAGCAAGATCCTTCCCTACCTGCTAAAAGATGGATCGGTTGTTCTGAAGGAGATAACACCTGCAATTCCACCATATCCTCCAGGCTATGATGCCAATGCTCACTGTGAGTATCACATGGGTGCTCCAGGACACACAATAGAGAACTGTAAGGCTTTCAAGCACAAGGTCCAGGACCTGGTTGACAGTAAAGCACTTACATTCACGCCAGTGAGGCCAAACGTTGCAACAAATCCCATGCCGGCGCATGCAGAGTCGAGTGAAGCTCGGAGGTAAAGCTTCCCACCGGCCTGAACAAGCAGAGCAATTCAGCCGAAGAATCCAGAGAAGAAGGCTTGTTCATTTGAATGAAGGCGATCATTATGCCTTTCTTTACCATTTCACATTCTTGTAATTTGATCTTGTTTGTTTAAGTACTGTATGCTTTGAACATTGTTGTTTTCATTTGGTCTTATTAATGGGATGATTATGCATGCTTTGAATCAATCTTTCATATTCACTCATCTATCACATTTGCAAAATCACAAACACATACTTTTCCACCTCACTTTCTTTCATCACACTATTGTTAGTAAATGTTGGAGGGAGGATGACGAAAACACAATACTCATAATTGATGATCGTATGCTTTCGGATAAAACCCTGCTGATGATGTACAGGCATTGTTTCAAATCCCCAAACACTGGAGAGATAAGGAAGTTAATCCCTAGTCAACCACTTCGAGCCTAGAAGTAGGAGTTTCTTTCAGATCTAAAAAAACCTTACGTTTAACCTGGGGCAGGGTAGTGTTCAGTTAATCTGATTACACATTCAAATTACAAGATGAAATATCCCATGCGAGGATCAACCACACGATATTCTTCACACACATCCTGAAGTGTCGAAGGAACCATACAAATCCAAATTGTATGTCGGTTGTTCTTTAATGACCAATGACTTGGCAGTCACAATTTCAAAAAAAAGTCAAAGAAAGAGCCTGCTAAGTCCAACACCCTAAAAAGTGACTTAGGCAAAAACAGGGGCAATCCCGATGGATCAAAGCTTCAACAAGCAGTCCATGCAAAAGTTAGGGATCAAAACAAAAATTGAAAGAGACAATGAAAGTCTCCAGCAAAACAAAACAAGATTCAGTGACCACCATACCAAAATCAAAGGGTCACCGACATCCAAAAAACAAAATAAGGTGGCTGCCATTCCAAGAGACCTTGAATCACCATCTTTATCCTTACAAAAGACGAATGTGTGTGAATTAACTGAACGTAGGATTGGAGATTATCATGAAGAAGGGGTGGGTTAAAATAAACTTTGAGCCTTATATCCTTTTGTTTCAATAACCATGAACCAAGCCACGTTACAACCTTCAAAAGACCTAATTGAAGTAAGGTTTGTTCTGAAAGCATACTATAGCAAGGTTGAGTAAACTGACTCCTAGAGATTTGCTAATATTCTATTCTCACTGTATCACTCACACACTAGCTAAATCAAGCACCGCGATTGGACACATGATCCACTCGCCACACACTACCAAAACACTCCGAGTGAATGATTGTTTTTCAAAACTTGCATAACTGTTGCATTAACATCACCATTTCTTGGATAACAATTCTTAATTGTCAGTCAGTACTTGACATCGAGTAAATTCCAACAAGGGGCAATTCAAGGGGCACTTGATCGTTGGCGCTAACACAAATCATCTCATAATCCTATGAATCAGGGGCATGGCATCTTCTGATCATGTTGACTTAAGAAGTAGTCAGTATAAGACAAATCTCCAAGCATCAGTTGATCAGGGAGGAAAAACACTTCAATACTCAGCCAATCAGGGGCAAATCCTTCAGAGGCTAATCAGGGGCATACCATTGCCAGAATCAAACATTGAAGGAAACAAACTCAGACCATGTCATGGGATAATCACTCCTAAGGTTTCCTTTCAAGGAGAATTCTTTTGAACACTCTACAAATTGGGGCAAGACAAGTTGCAAGGGGCAAATTCCCTTCATATCTTCAAGTCAGTCAAGCAGATTGCATCAAGACATTAGCGACTGCTTGAGTTCACAACCAAAGTGTCGAAAGTTCATACTGGTACAACATCATACCTTGACAAGAATCCTTGGGGCACATCAAAGGCATAACCAACATGCGTTGATCACGTCGCTATGCTCAGTTACATGCTGGCCGTATATTTCAGAAGAAGAAATCGAGATCTTCTCAAAGACAAATACATAACTTAGCAGCAAGAGATCAAACTTGGGGCACCAAGAGTATCTGCACCTATTGCGTGTTCATCGCATCATCTACCGAGTGTCGGGAAGTCAGATCCTTTCCACCAATCAGTGGTCCAACCCACATTGACAACTACCAGAAAACCCAAAGCCCACCTGGCTGGCATTCCACACAAAAACAAATACAACCAACATTGGTTTCCAAAATACGTCGCCTTTGAAAGGGGGGCCAATCCCTATCAAACCAATAATCCCCTACATTCAAACATGCATCACCTCATACATAACGCATACATATCATTCATGCATATAGCACAAGTCAAAATCCAAGGTTTAGTCGTAGGCATCCAGGCCAACCCTCAATTGAGTCATTGTCATTTTCTCTGAGTGAGTTCCTACCCTGCTATCGGGCGTTCCCCATTGAGTTACATCTTTCAACCGTTTGTTGATAAGATGTTATCCTCAGCTAAGTCAAACATTGTTTCTCCAAACACTGACCGTGTTTTGCGTTGAGCGTCCCTCATTGAGTCGTTTCATGTAACCTTTTGTTGATGGAAACTACATCTCCCCAGAAAATATTGGTTTTGCAACCTTTTTGTTGCCAGAAATTGTACGAAATGCAAGGCCGCATGCAAAAACACAACAAAATAAAAAGAAAATCAAAGTGAATACGATAATAACAATTAGCACACATTTATCACAATTCAATCGAAAAGTATACAACATGTAATTAACATATATCAAGTTAATATGCACGAATGTGTATCGTGCGAAATGAGTTAACACGAGGACACGTCACATAACGTAATGGTGTCACGCACGAGTTGTCACACGAAGATGTGTCATTTAACACAACAGTTCGAAACGTAACACCACATACAAGCGCATAACCAACTAATAGCAACAAACAAACTGGACACGCATAATACGTCCAGAACCTATTTCAACATAAAGAAAACGAAATCAGTAGCACAATACCATACAAATATGTTTACAGCATTACAGAATTAATAAAACCAGCAAAGTCACCTCAAAAATTAAATGAACAATCGATAAATGCACACCAAAAAACATATACGCAACAAAAACTAAAGGAAAATTTGAGCCGAATTGTTACCCAACATTGAGCTTCAGTGTTATTGCTACGTTTTCGCGATGACAGAAGAGTAAACGTGGTTTTGTTGTTTTGATATCGTGATTTCAGCGGGTGATAATGGTGTGTTGAGGTTGCTGTCGTACCCCAATTTTGTCCGGGCTTATTTTAATTAATTTCAGTTTCATTTTTGCATCATACACATAACATGACACACATTTGCATCATGAATAAATGCCGGAAATATCAATCAGAGGGAATTTATTTGAGAATAAAAAAAAATCGGTTGAATTGTCAAGATTCGAAGAAAGACTGTGATTTATTTAATTTTCCGAATAATTTGTACTCAATTTTTAATTGGTAATTTTCTTTTTTTTAGATATTTAAATTAAAATAATTAGTTAGTGTTTTAAAAAAATATTAGTTATTTAATTAAGAATTAGTTAGTTTTTTAATATTGATTAGTTTTAAATATTAGTTAGTTTTTTTAGCTATTTTAATTAGGTATTAGTTAATTTAAATAATTAGTTTTTTATATTAGTTAGATTTTTTCTAAAATAGTAGTTAATTTTAGTTTTCAAATATTAGTTAATTTTCTTTTTTTATATATTAGATAGATTTTTTAGGATAATTATATGTATATATCTACATTGGATTCTCTCTTCCATAAAAAACAAAATTCAAAAAAACTCACTCTGATTCCCTGCTCCACTACTAATTCCACTCCTAACAAACTCCCTCATTCACTATTCAGTACATCTTCTCTCTCTTTGCTCTCTCACAAACGACAAAAAAAAGAAAATACAAAAGGAGACTGACGCTCTCATCCTCACGGACGGACCATTCACTATTCACCCATCACTCACAATTCCTCTTCACTCTCACCGAAAACCCTCACAATCTCCTCTCCACAAGATCCCTCCGTAAAACCCTCCCATCACAAAACCCTCAGCCGCCATCATCATCATCACTCCAACCGCCGCCTCCGTCAACCTTACAATCTCCGCGACCTCCGACAACAAACCCTTCGTTCCACCATCAATCACCTTCATCACCTTACCGTCACAAACCCTCGCTTCTTTCTCCCTCTTCAACAACCCACGAAACCCTTGCCGTCTCCACCCTCTCTCATCACCATCCACAACCCTTCGCTCAGATCCCCTCCATTGAAACCCATTTTTCAACCAACAACCCATCACCGAGTAAGCTTCCACCGCAATAACACAAATCCCCGGTCCAGCAAGCGAACTCGTCAAACTTTCTTCCAAGTTTGGCATGTGTGATCAGTAATCGATTTGGTCCTAAGTGGATTTACGGCGATAAGCATTAGAGACGCTTTGAGTCTATGTGTTAGATTTGTGTCGCCGGTCTCGCGCAATCTATGTACATTCCACAAGGGTGCTACATTCTTTGGTTTATTTGATGTTGTTGGTAGTTACTGGTTTTTATATCAGTTGGATTTGGAGTATAAAAACAACAACAACGTTCCCCAGCTGCAGCAACAAACAACAACCACGAATGCTAATACAGTGAAAACTCGGAGCAACATTCATTCCGACATCACGCATCAACAATTTGTAGCAGCAAAGGGTCACGTTTCGGTAACAGCTTCGAGTTCCTTCCAATCTATTTGTTGATTTTGTGCTGTTATGACAATTTCGTTTTTATTTTGACTAAATCTTAGGTTGAAACTAGACTGTTGGTTATGTTTGTGTATTCTTGGTTATTTCAATTTCGTTTGTGTACATACTGATTTGTGGGTCTGGATCGAATGTCTGCCGGAGTGTGTGTTTAAAATGTAAATTTTGTTGAACTTGTGGATTATGAGTTGCTTGTTGTTTTGTTGCTGTTGGGTATGGTTCTGGAAATATTGAACTCTGTAGATAGGCTATAAACTGGGTATGCTCTGGATTATTTTTTGATTAAGTTTTGATTAATTACTAATGGTAAAACATTGCAATATAATTTGGTTTCTAATAGACAGTTTTCAGTTTTGCTTCATTATTAATTATTAAGATTGGGTCATTATAATAGTTGGTTCCTTTTACAGTATTGATAAGTGTTACTTGTGCTGGATTTTGATGCCGGATATGCCGGTATAATAATATGAACTTTGCAAATAAATTGGGTTAGGTTGCTGCTGACTTTTTGGATGATATGTAAATATTATATTGAGTTGTTGCTGTTTAAAACTTATTTTTTTTAAATTAGATTTTTCTTACATCCATGGATGCGGTAATTCGATGTCGTTATGCCGTCCAAGTTCAAATATAATAATTTGTACATTTTGCACCGCGTTACAACCTCGCATAGGACATCGATCACATGGTCTTTATGCTCAAACCGGTTTCGAGAATATCTTCATTTACACATACCGGTTAATACCCACCTTCTTTCTCTTTTAACTTCATTAAGTTTTTTAAAATCTTTAAATTAGTTTAATTTCTATTAATTAATTTTAGTTAACTTAATTATTTAATTTAATTAAATAATTTTGATAATAAATTTAATTAATTTAATTAATCACTTTAATCAAATTTTAATAAATTAATTTTGTTAAAAAGAGATTGATTAACTACTTCCAATTACCAACTTCACATTATTTCATCATCACTTTCCAAACCATCTTTTCATAAATCTTTTTTTTTCAATTTCAATTTTATTTCAATTCATCAACACAAATAAATTTCAAAAAAAGCACAAATCATTTTCTTTAAATAACTCAATTTCAAAACTCATTTCATTCACAACTTCAAGTTATTTTTCAAATCAAATTCAATTTCAAAGAGAATTTTTTTCTAAACATAAACTTGGGTTGAAAAGGAGATAGGAAGCGTACGCTTCACTATTTCTCAAGCACTTGAACAATTGGCGTACGCCATATTGCGCGAGTTCTTGTCACCCAACTAAATCTTAAATCATAACAATTTCAAAGCACTTTTCAAATTCAAATTATTCAAACCATTATCTTCAAATCTTACTATTTCAAATCATTTTTACAAATTTCAAATCTTGTTTTACTCCACATTTCAGATGAAAAGAGGATAGGAGGCGTACGCCTCACTATCTTTCGATAATTCGAATAATTGGCGTACGCCATATTGCTCGGATTCTCGTCATCAAATTAAAACCTTAATCACATTCAAATCATTTTATAAATCCTCTACAAATCCTACAAACGTTTAATTCTATATTTTAGATGAAAAGAGGATAGGAGGCGTACGCCTCACTATCTTTCGACTATTCGAATAATTGACGTACGCCACATTGCTCGAATCTTCGTCATCAATTCAAAACCACAAACGAGTAAACTCAAATCATCGACCTTTCCAAACCTACCAATCCAAAATTCAAACCTTTCTCACGAATCAAATACAACATCTAAACATATCTTTCTTAATTTAAACTTCGGATGATAAGAGATGGGAGGCGTACGCCTCACCATCTCTCGATTATTTGGATAATTGGCGTACGCCATATTGCACAAATTATCGACTTCCGACTAAAACACGCTAAATAAACTTGGATAAGGGAATAGGTGGCGTACGCCTCGTTATTCCTTGAATAAGCAAGTAGGAGGCGTACGCCTCACTACCATACGTATTCAACATCCACAAATAAACTTTCAAAATAATCTGAATGAAAAAGGAATAGAAGGCGGACGCCTTATTACTCCTCGAAAGAATTGGACGATTGGTGAACACCACATTGCTCAATCTTTCGTCGTTCTCCAAAAACATCTCAAACGCATTAAAACTAATTTCTCACCCCCGAGCGATCGAAACCAATCAAACACCCAAACACATCAAATCAACTTGTCACCCCCGCGTGACCAAAACCTTTTCAAAAGAACACTGTCAATCCTTTCTAATGCGCCCAACAAACCAGTGCTAGAGCCTCCCCCGAGAGTAGACAACGCCAGCGTTTAGCCGTTAGAACGCCGACCTATACAGTCGTTCATCAAAATAAAACCCACCAAATATTCGTAGTAGCCCGAACTACGATTGCTCTGATTTCCTTATTGCACCATAAGGATACGTAGGCAGGAGATTGCTTTATCTTCGCGAGCACACTAATAAAAAACCTCCCATTTCCCCCTCCCGAGGTCTTCATCCATATCTATCATCAATTCTAATCACTCGAAGCAAGCAAATAACAGTCAATTAACAGTCAAATAGCAAAATCAGACTAAGAGGTTCCCGTTGAGTACAACGGACGTGAGGGGTGCTAATACCTTCCCCTTGCGTAATCGACTCCCGAACCCGAATATGGTTGCGACGACCATTATTCTTATTTCTAAAGGTTTTCTCGATATTTTCCTATTCCTTCATTGGAATAAATAAAGTTCGGTGGCGACTCTGTTTCGAACATTTTTTCCGCGTCCTATCGCGAGGGATCGCATTATCACTCATTTTTTGAGGTGCGACAGTTGCTAGTGAGAGAGATCTAAGGAGTGAATGGAGGAGTGAGTGGTTGCGTCCGAAGGTGGTGATGTGTTGTTGTTGTTATGAAGTCATTGTGTGTTGATGATAGGTGATAAAGCTGAGCGAAGAAAATGCTGAAGGAATTCTGATGATGGTGGAGATCAGAATGCGGTGTTGTTGGTGTGGTGACAAATGGTTGTTGTTACTAGTGGTTAATGGTTCGATGAAGAGGAGTAACGACAGAAGGAGCTCATGGTAGTCAGAACGGGAGTGAGAGAGTGGTTATGAAATTGATGTGAGGACGAAAGGGAAAGGAAGGTGTTTCGGTGTTGTGTGTGGGTGATGTAACACCCCAAATTTTAGTAATAATAATATTATTATTATTTTGATATTTTTATTATTAATTTTAAATACTAATTTGGGTTGTTGTGTGTTTTATTTAATTAAATATGAATTTAATTATTGGGTTGTTCAGTGATGTATTTGGTAGGATGTGAGGGCGTGGTGAGATTTAAGTGAAAAAAATTAGAGATTTGATTTACTTTTATTTTATTAGATTGAGAGAATATTTGATTTAAAATAATAATAATAAAAATAGAGTTAATGAGGGTGTAAGGAAAATTGAGGGGTGAGAGGAGAATTGAGATAATTAGGATGAATAAATAGATAGAATAAGGTAGAGTTTTGTATTGTACCTACAAAACTTGGGAAAAGAGAAAGAAAGAGGAAAATCTAGGAGAAACCTTTGAGAGCGAGGAAAAATCCCAAAAAGCCAAAAGCTTCACCAATATCAAAATTTGAGGCAGGGGGAATTATTCATATATGAGTGGTTAAATATAGGGATAGGTAGGGGTTCTTACCCTCATGTTTTCTCCCTTTTTTTTTACTGTAATTTGTAATTGATATTTTGTTCGTGGCCAAAGGAGGTTTGGGTAAAACCCCTTTGAGGTGATTCATTTATAATATTTTTACTCTCTAATATGATATGTATTCTCATTGATATGTCTTGATGTCTTGTTTAACCTTGTTGATAACCTTGTCGATAACCTTGTTGATGCCTTGTTGATATTATTGCTCTGTTTGTGTATGGAGGTTGTCTATGAGTTGTAGATCAATTCAATAGTGAAAGAGTTATAATGTTTAATCTTCAATGGCTATATTTATCAGTATGTTTTTGGGGCGGTGAGAACTCAAATAGGTGAAATAAGCAAGTTTTGAATCTATTCGATAAGGAGAAAATTTATCAACCATGATAAGATGATTGCAAAGCTACAACAACCTAAAGAAATATGGTTTTATGATGCAATACAACAATCTGGGTTGCAGTATTTATGCATGACTGGTTATAATGTTATTAATCATGGTATATTGTTTTCTTTTATGGGGAGATGACACTCAGAGATGTCATATTTTCATCTTCTGATTGGTGAGACGTCCATCACACTTGATGGTGTGTCATCACTCCTACATCTTCCGATCAGGGGAAAAATATTAAACGACTTCAGAATATCTAGACTTGAGGCACTGGACAAGATGATGTAATACTTGGGAGCTAGCCCAGCTGATACACATAAGAAGATGGATGACACCAAAGGGTGTCATGCTAGATTTGCATTTTCAGATGAGCTATATAAAGACCACTTGGTTGTGGTACTGGAGGCCGATAATGATGATGCACATGATTTGCATCATATAACCTGTGTATTGATGTCATACCTCATGTATTTGGTTGACACTTCCATATTTATGGACAAAGTGTTTATTATGTCAATGTCGTTTACCTTAGATACTTCATTGACTACAACTAGGGACACTTGTCTGGTTTACCTATACTCAAAGTTAGTCGAAGCTTGTCTTTCGAAGATTGGAGAGATGACAATAAGCAACACACTATTTACGGTAATATATTTTCACCTTTATTGTTACTAATATTTCAAAACACTTTTGTTACACCATTACTAATATTTTATTTGAACCATTTTCAAGCATGAATCCTCTCTCACTTTCCATGCATCTTCGGTTGGTTATATCAAGAAGAATATGACGAGGCTTAGCCACATGTTTCCTCATTTGTGTCACTCAGAGAGAATCAGGTGACCAATTAATTTCAATCATTTATTGACCGCATAAAAGCAGATGATATATGCTACACATTGTAAGTCGATCACCGTCAGACGCGTCCCTTGGATGACATAGCCTTATATTCCATATGGATGTCTTGTGGGTCACGCCAGATGTTTCTGCATCTGCCCGAGTGAGTCATACACCAACTTTGGTTTCTACAAGGTATTCCAAGAGACCCTACAATGTCTTCTCCTCCCAATATCTTCTGCATAGATATTGATGTGATATTTGATGATTTATATAATCATTTGGTACTAGAGGATGCATGAAGTGTACCAACTCGAAAACCATGAAGTAATGTATATGGCTACATCCAATGGTTTTTTAAAGTGCCACATCCTTACATGACACCAGATGCTAAGGGAGATTCACCTAGGTCAGCTCATTAGAAGATATTGGAAGAGGAATAAGGTAGGGATGACCATGTCATTGATGTCTTGCCCATTTGTCAACGTATCGTGGCAATTGGAAAATAGGATATAAAGATATGGGAGTTCGAGAAAGGAAGTCTTGGGATGGCCATCGTATAGGTCAGGATAGCCAAGGCACATAGTGCCTTACGGTACAGGAGGCAGAGAAGGAACCTAGGATGGAGGGGGTCAGATATACCCAATAGTTTACTTTTACTTGTATTATGATAATATTTGTATTACGGTTTGTAATTTGTCAACAATGATATTTGATTATGAATTTTAATTAAACTAATATATGACATTTTAATTAAATTATATGATTTAATTGAATATATACTTAGTAAAAATGGCCTAAAATATAAGGTTTCTTAAAAAATGTAAAAAAATTGATAACAATTTTACTGCCTATGATGGAAACTAACTGTCTTGAAGGTTTGTACAGAAGTATACTTCCAAACTATTCATTGAGTTGTGAAATAAACACACTACCATGAATTAAAAATGTGTATGATGGTTATTACAAAAGTGGAGATACCGACTCACCCTTCTATTAATACAAATATACATTTTCACACTAATTTTTGACACAATGGAGTGGGTGATTCAGTTACAAGATGTATTATATTTTAAATGCTTATAATTCCAAATTTAAGAGGGGTAATTTTGGGTTTTCACCGGTGGCTCTTCACTACTATGGTGAAGAGCAACCCTATATATGCCCTTTAGAAGTTCATTTGAATTAAGGCCCGGTAACAAAGCCCACACGAACGGTTACAGATCCACATCCAAAACGAAAATGTCTCGTTACAAAAACAAAAAACTTCGCTGATCAACTGAAAAACTGAAAAACTGAAAAAGAAACTGGTAGAGAGTGTTGCTCTCTCTAATGCCGAATCGGATCTCCGTCTCCGTCAATAGCTTGTGTCTTCATCTTCACGTCCGGCAGCAAGTGATAGAAGGATCCGAATCTGGTTTTCCATTGCATCTGGTTTGTGTTATTTTCAGTTGATTTTTGTGTAGATTTCGGTTGATAATTTTAGAGGGGAATTTTTCAGTTGATTTTGTCTTTACTTTGGATGAAATTATTTAGACATTACTTTCGTTTTTCTTGTGTGTTTGTGATTGAGGGGATGAGAGTGTGTTGGGATTTAGGGATGTGGTGCAAAACATCACATTTAGGGGATCAAAATGCAAAATATATAGGGCAGTAAATTGAAATTTAACACATTCGAGGGGTGTGTGCGTCCGCCCTAAGCTCAACTTTGGTTGATGTGAAAAATGGCAGCAACAATGATTCTAGCATATGCGGTGACTTGAGAAAGAAGTTAGTATATTTTAATATCCCTCCCCTTCAAATCCCCTCAATTCGGAGAGACGGAAAAAATCACTCTACAAGGGATTTTAAGTCATTCTAAACATTACCTAAGACTAGTTGAGTGTAGAAAAGTGATCCAAAGCACTTCATATTCATCCGAGTTCTAACAATTATTGTTGATTTGAACTTTGTTGTGAACTCTGAATTGTAATGTATTTTGTTGTTTCTCTATATATCAAGCATTTCATAAATCAAAAATGTTTTTTATCTTCTAATAGGCTTGGTGATGGAACAAGGTTTTCATCAAATAAAAGCAGAGTGATTTGGATCTTTCTACATTGTAATCTATGGGGACTAAAAACATAGATCGTACAGGCTTCCCTGCAAGACCTATTTCCCTACCTTTTGTTTCTTCCCAAGCTATGCCATCTTTTTCATCGATAGGATTCGCTGCTGCATCAGAGCCTCCTTCTTTCCGACCTACTCCTCCTGAAACCACCGTGCCATTTTCATTGTCAGGACCTGCAGTTCAACCTGGGGCACCTTGTTTTAGACCTGCACCACCAAGGTTAAATTACCCATCCGAGCCTCTTCCTCCCCCTCCCCCATCATCTAATGTCCCCACAATGCCGGCTGTTGGACCTTTCCAGCATTTTCCACCACCGGCCTTTTCCTCGATGGCTCAGCCTCCTCTTACATGGGCTGCACCCATGGAACAACAATCAATTCAACCTCCTGCAAATCAAACACTTCCTTTTATCTCATCTCTTCCACCTCCTGCAAATCAAGCACCTCCTTTACTCTCATCTCTTCCACCTCAGCCGCAAATGCCTAATGTTCCAATGGAATGTCCACCTATTGGTTCAAATGTTCCCCCTCTTTCTCAATATCAGCCATCTTTTCCTGGATACGCCCGTATGCAGCCTGGTGCTGAAATGCATGCTCCACCTATGCATTCCTCTATTCCGGCTAGTCAAGGAAATTATGGAACTGCAGCATCTTCTCCTTTTTCACCTCATCAAGGCGGCTACACTCCATCACTTCCAATGCCTAATCCACTAGGTATCCAGCCTACACAGCAGCCAGGATCAATACCCCTTACTGGTCCCATTCAAGGCTTAACAGAAGACTTCAGGTCAATCACAATGCAAACTCGCCCTGGAACAATGGATCCATTATTTGATGCTAAAGAACTTCCTAGGCCGTTGGATGGTGATGTGGAGCCGACAAATTTGACTGAGATGTATCCTATGAACTGCAATCCCAGATATCTACGATTCACGACCAGTGGAATTCCTAACTCCCAGTCCTTAGCTTCAAGGTGGTATCTGCCTCTTGGAGCAGTAATATGTCCGCTTGCTGAATCTCCTGATGGGGTTAGTGCCTTTGTTTACTTGTTTGATGAGCATTTACTTACTGATCACGTTATTTACCTTTCTTTGTTGCTCTTTATTTTCAGGAAGAGGTGCCTATAATTAGTTTTGCTCCAGCTAGTGTTGTGCGCTGTAGAAGATGCCGCACATATGTGAATCCTTATATGACATTTACAGACGTTGGAAGAAAGTTCAGGTGCAATGCATGCACCACACTTAATGATGGTACGTTTTACTCCCGTAGCGGTGTCTTTTGTCTTATTTACTGAAAAGTCATTAAGGAAGAAAATGGTTGAAATCAAGTTTCAGGTTCATCAGGCCTGCACATTTGTGTATAAGAGATGATTTTATTAGAGGCCCTTATAATTCATCAATTTCCGTATCATTGATTTCTATTGGATAATGCCCAAAACACACTTGATAAATAAACAAATGCAAAATACTTGATTTGTTTGCCTGTATAACGTGGATTATGGGGCAGTGTCATGGGAGTGCAACTTGCTCTCTGATTTTTCGGAGTCAGCATATTCATTTCAGTTGTGCTGTATATTTATACTGTCATGATATGTGCGTTATAGATCTGCTATGATGTGAAACCAGACAGGTTACTTGCATGCAATTTCCAGAGCTAGTGTTGAAACCTACTTTTTTTGTGTCAGATATATTATGCATATTGTAATTAGTTGAAATGTTTTTCTTAAGTTGTTAAACTATTGTGCCATATTTGTAGTTCCTAGTGAATACTATGCACAATTAGATGCCACTGGCCAAAGAGTTGATTTGAATCAACGACCCGAGCTTACAAAGGGTACTGTAGAATTTGTTGCTCCTACTGAGTATATGGTGCGGCCTCCTATGCCCCCATTATATTTCTTCCTCATCGATGTTTCCATGTCTGCAGCTAGAAGTGGCATGATTGCGGTAAGCACTTCATTTCTGGCACATTGTATAACTTGTACTGCATACCGAGTCTTAATCATTAGAGTTTTCGCTTTTTTTTCATGAAAAATAAATAAACTTTACTTTTGTGCAAAATACGGCCTTATTTTTATGGGAATTAAAGACTCGGGGCCCTTCTAAATACATGCTTGATAAAACTTGGTTTTGGTGACCAAAAACCAAAAGAGTTATGGTTTAATGTATTTTGTCTTAGACTAGTTCATTTGGAGAAGAAAGTGATCTGCATACTAAAAATCTTAATAAATATGGTTTTTCTCCACTAAGCTTTGTACATTGTATTTTTACATGATTTTAATGATTCAAAACTTTCCCCTTTGAGTAATTTAGTGATAACTGAAATGTTTGGGTAATTTGTGCAGAATAACTTCTAGAATACGAGTTTTATTTTGAAATATTTGCCAAAAGTAATTTTCCAGGAACTAGTTTTGTTTCGATAATGCAAGGACGGAAGTGTCCCAATATATCAAAAGGTTAAAATACGAAAATGAAAATTTGCTGAAGTAATTTACTCCTTGCAAAATAGTCCTAGGTGATTTTTTTCTGGGCAGTTTTGGGTTATGGAATGCAATTTGTATTTGGGGTTACCGAATAAATGTTTGTCCCAACCATTTCGAAGGTTTAGCCACACTTTATCTTGATTTCTGAAGTAATTGTTGGCAACCCAGGCTGTAGCCCAAACAATCAAGTCTTGCTTAGATGAGCTGCCTGGCTTATCACGAACACAAATAGGGTTTGCAACTTTCGACAGCACTATTCATTTTTACAATATGAAGGTTGGTAAAACTATTAGCTTTTAGTGCACTACCACTGTTAATGTGGTCTGTTTCCCTTTTATTAGGCCATGACTTGTACTAATCATTCTATGAATTATGCCTTTGCAGTCATCCTTGACTCAACCACAGATGTTAGTTGTCTCTGATCTGGATGACATATTTATTCCACTGCCAGATGATCTTCTTGTTAACTTATCTGAATCAAGAAGTGTGGTGGAGAGCTTCCTAGATAGCTTGCCAACTATGTTCCAGGACAATGCTAATCTGGAATCAGCTTTTGGTCCGGCTATTAAGGCTGCTTTAATGGTTATGGTAATTTTTTTTATCATAACTTGATAGAATATTATGGCGAAAGTTGATTCATGCAGTCGATCTCACTCAGTAGGATAAGGCTTGGTTGTTTGTTCACTTACTTTCTATTATGATTCTTTTTATGATAACACTTTTTTAATCATATGATATAATTTGCAATTAATTGAAACAGAGTTACTCAGTCATATGTGTAAGAGTTTATTTTGGAGTTGGAAGGAAAAGGAAGGGACGACATTTGATGATATCTCTCAGAGGAGGGAAAGAAAGGGGAACTAGGAAGAGAAGATAGTCCTCACCTTGCATAGGCATGGGGTTTATATTTTGCCTTTAAGACTAGAATCCCCCAATTTAGGGAAACTCAAAAAAAGAAGCAGGTTGCGTTAGGAGGAATCTATGCTATCCAAACTTAAGTGAACACTGTCTGCCTTGAAGTTATCGACTTTTGAGTGTGTTTTCCAGTACATTTGACAATTTCATTTTTCTTATGCACTACTTTGTTGTGTTCTTTCCGTGCCTCTCTTTGCAGAGTAAACTTGGAGGGAAATTGTTAATTTTTCAAAACACACTACCATCTCTTGGTATTGGCCGCTTAAAATTACGCGGAGATGATTCTCGTATTTATGGGACAGATAAGGAACCTGGTTTGAGACTTCCCGAAGAACCGTTTTACAAGCAAGTGGCTGCTGAGTTGTCTAAGTGTCAAATTTCAGCAAATATATATGCATTCAGTGATAAGTACACTGACATCGCCTCCTTAGGTAAAAAAAAATTATACTATTTCTTCTAACTTTCGCATGCCATATTAGTGCAGAACCTGTTGCTCTGGATTAGAATTTAGAGAATTTCTGATTGATATATCTGATGATTGTTTTGTTGCAGCGTCGTTTTAGGATGGCTTGATGCCGTGAGTTTATGAGCTTTAACTGTGTTAAATTCGAGTTTGACTCATGTTCATTTTAAAATGCTTGAAGTTGAGGGATTTTAGATAAAAAGGAAGAGAGAAAATAATAAAATCCTCAAATATTATTGATAATCACTTGTGGTAGTGACTTCATACAATAGTCTCTATTTACAGGGATACGAAGACTGAATCCTAAATTAATAGAAAAATGTTGTGGTAGTGACTTCATACAAAAGACTAAACACTAGTCTCTATTTACAGGGATACGAAGACTAAATCCTAAATTAAAATAATAATAATAATAATAATAATAATAATAATAATAATAATATCAAGTCACTTGTATTATTATTATTACTATTATTATTTTAAAAGAAAAAACTTAATGGAATGATTGCCATATTTTGTCCCTGATGGTGTTGTGATTAAAGATGTGTGAAATTTTAACTGATACTCTCATTCATGGATTTGAAAGAAAAAAAATTGTTTGTTAATGCTCAAAATGAACTCACGAATTATATGTTAATTTGTAGTAGTTATATCTTTAAATAATGCATCCCTTGTCCCGCTGTAATTCTTTTTGATTTTTTTTTTTTTACAACAATTCTGTTTGTTAATGTTTTCTCAGAATTTGTGGTCTTCTAAGCATTTAGTCGTACATGATAATGATCTTATACACTAAGTAAATTATGTATTTATATTTATTGTCTGATTAGGAACTCTGGCAAAGTACACTGCTGGTCAAGTGTATTACTATCCAGATTTCCAATCATCTATTCACGGGGAGAAATTGAGACATGAATTAAGAAGAGACCTCACTAGAGAGACTGCATGGGAAGCTGTAATGCGTGTTAGATGTGGAAAAGGTCTGTGCATTCGTTATATCTTGGAAATATATACCTTCCTTGCCTCCTTTTGTTCATCTTCGGGTTTATACAACGTGTATATAAAATTAAACATATATGATTAAACAGACACGCTTACAAATACAATTGCTAATAATTATCTATGCTTCTAGGTGTTCGTTTCACAACTTTTCATGGAAACTTCATGCTAAAGTCCACGGATTTGTTGGCACTTCCAGCTGTAGATTGTGATAAAGCCTTTGCCATGCAGTTAACACTTGAAGAGACATTATTGACAACTCAGGCAGTTTATTTTCAAGTTGCATTGCTGTATCCTTATCATGCTTATCTTTCAGCTTATCTTTATCATGCTTTGGTTTTACTATTTCTCCTCCACTGTTTAGCATTTGTCTGAATGTCTATCATGGTTGATATTTAGCTAACTTTTGTTAGTAGGATATTTAGAATGTGAATTTAAAAAAAGAAAAAAGTTTCTTCCCTAACAACAAAATAGTTACACTGCTTCTTGTGGAGAAAGGCGTATAAGAGTACACACGATGGCACTGCCAGTAGTTACAGACTTGGCTGATATCTATCGCTTAGCTGATACTGGTGCAATTGTATCTCTGTTTAGTAGGTTAGGTAGGATAAAAGGACTTCTGGACTTGTGTTCTAGTAGTGACATCATAGGTGATAGATATGTTTGTTTCTATCTTATACAGTTCTGTCATATTTGTAGCAATTGAGAAAACATTGTCCTATAAACTGGAAGATGCACGGAGTGCGTTGCAACTGAGAATTGTGAAAGCCCTGAAGGAGTATCGAAATATTTATGCTGTGCATCATCGCTCGGCCAACAGAATGATATATCCTGAGTCTTTAAACTTCCTAATGTTGTATGGATTAGCTCTTTGTAGATCAACTGCTCTACGTGGAGGGTATGGTGATGTTCCACTGGATGAACGATGTGCAGCAGGACATACAATTATGGCTCATCCTATAAAAAGATTGTTGAAACTTCTCTATCCTAGCTTGATTCGACTTGATGAATATCTTCAGCAGGTGTGTTTTTTGCCCTTTCAAATTTACCAATGAAAAGGTTTAACTGTCAGATCCTTGAGTTATTTCTGTTTGTGTTCCAGGCATCCGTACAGGCTAATGACTTCAAAAGTATCGAGAAAAGGTTACCTTTGACTAGGGAGAGCTTAGACTCTAGAGGCCTTTATATATATGATGATGGTTTCAAGTTCAATATATGGTTTGGTACAGTGATTTCACCTGATATTGCAAAGAATTTACTTGGGTCGGACTTTGCGGGAGAATTATCAAAGGTCTTGTATACTCTTGCTGTAAAAAAATAGTTTCATAATAAGTATATTTCTAGGCTGAGGAGGAGAGAGTAACATGTGTGTGTTCCTCTTTTATTTGTCCAGTTGAACAAAACTTGAAATTCATATGCTTCTTGTGTGTGTATAATTTGCTTTATAACAGGCTACTCTCAAAGAGCATAACAATGAAATGTCGAGGAGGCTGACTAGGGTACTTGAAAAATTAAGAAATAGCGATCAAGCATATTACCAGTTGTGCCACCTAGTGAGGCAGGGTGAACAGCCCAAAGAAGGATTCCTCCTTCTTGCAAACCTTGTTGAGGACCAAATGGGTGGTAATGGCGGGTATGCTGATTGGATGCTACAGATATCCCGACATGTGCAACACTGATAATACATAGCTACGGACTGTCATCTTTGTTAGGGGTAGTAACAACAGGCATGCTGATTTGATGCTACAGACATCCCGACAACACGTGCAATACTCATAATATACAGGTATGGACTGTAATCTTTGTTAGGAAGTTTTAGGTAAATCTGATTCATTACACTGGTGATCAGTGGACACTACTGCATTTTTTACCTTGTGAATATCTTTTTGCATGTTGAAGTGTGGTTTCATGACTTGGCTAGTTGATCGTTGCAACCCCTAAGAAGGATGCTTCTATGAGAATTTTGGTTCAACCTTGAATGTTAGATGAACTCTACTGTGGTGATTGAACAGCCGTTTGATAGAGGAAAATGAAGTAAAGAAACAATTTAGTTCCATGTATTTTTTTATCTTGCAATACAAGTTTGTCTCATTCTATTGTTGGTGTTTGGCCGATTCAGTCATTTTTGTAGAAAAAGAAAGTAGACAGAAAAAGATGACAAGGTGAAATTAGTCTGCATAGTACTGAATTTTGTTTGGTTACTATTATTATTACTTACCTTGATATTTCTTGTTTGAAAGTGTTGTCTTTCTTTGTGATTTAGACTATGTTTGAGAAGACTATTTTTTGAGTTTATAGATTATAAATTCTTATGTTTTAAAAACACTAATTTTGACAATCATTATTTTCTCTGAGAGTTTATAATTTTATTTTTAGTAGCTAATAGCTTTTTAGGTAAGTTAATTTAATTAGTTCTCATAACGAGCTTTATGCGTTTGTTTCAACCTATATAAGGAGCGTTTGGGTTTACACACACCTTTATAGGAAGAGAATCAAGTTTGACGAGGAGTCCTATAAATATTTTCAATCAGATTGCCATGAAGAAATGCATTTTTCACATTCATTTGATGAAGAGACCATCCATTCGAAGTTGCTATAAAAATTATAGGGCAAACAAATGTCATTTTAGAAATTGTTGCAAATGTCTTACCATAATCAATCTCATATTCATGTTTGTTTTCTAAATCAACCGATCGAGTATTCTAACGGTTGAGAAAGTCGATCGAGTATTGTAACGGTTGAGAAAGCCATCAAAATTCAGTTTCATAGAATACACTAATTTGTAGCCTATGGGTTTGACATCAAGAGGACAAGAGACAATATTTCATGTAAAATTCTCTTAAAGAGGTTGAAGCTTCTCATTCATTGATTTTATCTCACACACATCTTTAGCATCTTGTGAGCAATAAGTAGGAATCAATATACTAGAGAGTGGGGCATGTAGAGAAGTATGTCAGAAATCATACTCGGTTGATGAATATCTATTCGGAGCTTGAGATATTCAACCAAATTCGGTTTAGGATTAGGTGGCAGATAATTGTCGGGAATGGGAGTGGGAGCCTGTTGTCTGACATATTGTTTACATTGAAATTTCATAAACAACCGTTAGTCTCTTAATTAAAGATTACTTGCAGGATTAACTAGATAATCCTAGAACATACTGCTAAAAAATTGTACTTTTATAGTGTTGATTGACAAAAGATTGATTTCGACTTGATCGAAATCGTTGTAAAAGTGATGTAAAAATAGGATTTTGATAGTAAATGAAGAAAAGGAAGATTGTATGAACAAAAATGTAAAACGATAATGTATGTGAGATAAAAATGAAGGCAACTAGGCATAAATCGTAAAGGAATTTAAAGACTTTGCATTGAAGTAAATATGGCGTTTCAAAGTTCATACATTCTCTTAATCAAATTCGTTTCTCTTACGCTGGTACTTTGAGTGTATGTGAGATTCTGTGATGAAAACAAATGAGCACGTCAAATTCTACCACTAGAAACTCTATGTATACTAATATGAAATAACTGCTTCTTAACATTCCATTCTTCAGCTTTAGCCATGTAGGCTTCTGCATGAATTTCGCCCCTGCATTCCCTCCGCGTGTCTTCAGGATAAAACTAAGAAGTAATTATTAATTTTTAAACAAAACGCTTTTTCGCGCTCAGATAACTGTTACTTAGACGCACTTACCTCTGTCGAAATATAGTTGTTGAACAATCTTCCAAACGCATTCTAGGAAATATTAAGTCCCATTTTTCTCTTTTGAGACTTCTACAATGTACGCGTCATTGAGCATTTCATTGCCCTTAACTTATGCTCATGTTGAGATTTTCCCTTCTATCGAAAATCTTAGCTAACACATATATATTACATGGTTTAAAATGTTCAATAGACTAAGGCATAATTGAAAATTTAGGAAGACTAGCAATATCATTCATGGCATAAGAAAGACAGTGCAACATAAATTGATTATCAAAAAATATCACATTTCTAAAAATGTGAAAACTTATGTCTTTCAAACGTAGGACACACATACGCACAAGCATAAGCACACGCGCGCACACACACATAGTTTACTATAATCAGGTTGAGATTTAAAAAGATGAAAAAGGGAGGATCAAGGTCAATAAGCCTAGCTATTGAAAAAGAAGACAACTATGGAAAGAGACTCCATCTAAAACCTGGATGCTATAGAAGCCTGGAAAAGTAAGGTGCACATTACATCAAGCCAACGGTAATTTTTATGCTCTTCCATCTCATTTTGTCAGAGGCGTATTGGGACAAGATCATTGAGACAAAATGTATTTTTGTTGAATGTACTCCTGAAACTCATGAGAAAAATTCACCGTCATAATCAAAGCAAAAAATTTCAACAATTACTTGGAACTGAGTTTCAACCTACAAATTTTTTTTGAAACATTGAAAACACATCATATTTAGATTGCGTAAGATATATCCAAGTAAAATGAGTGTGTTTGTCACTAAATGTGATAAAATATTTATAATAAGCATGAGATGTTACAAGAGACATGCCCCTACGCATCACTATGAATCATTTTAAAATAATTGGAAGCACAATGTATTTTACTTTTAGATAATTTACAAACCGAATATGAAACATAAACACTAGAAACACCATTTTTATTTCTCAACTAACCAAGTTTAAATAAATAGATACAACAAGAGAGTTTGGATGATCTAACTTTTTATTCCAATACTCGTAGAAATTCAAAACATTATTATAAGTAAGATATAAATGATTAGAGGTAAATTAAAGTGAAAACAATCTTTCCACTTTAGGCTCATTCACGATCATCTTCCATGGCACCTTCTTCTGCACAAGATAACCAACACGAGAAAAATTACATTATTATTATTATCCACTAATTGACCCACATATAATAAATTGAAAGTGAGTCTAGGTAATACAAGCACATTCCAAAAGTCTAAATTTATGTCACTAACATTTGTGATAGAAAGGATATTACCATCGACAATTTACATTTTTTTATTACCATGATAAGAATACAAATTATGCAACTATTCAGAGGAACCCGTCATGTGATTAGATGAACCGGAATCAAGAAACCATGGGAGAGGAAACATTAGATGACTTAGCCTAAATAGTCAAGGCTAAAAGGGCATAAAGTACCATTTGTTGAATCATCTTAGGTTGTATTGCACTACTATCAGATGCACATGTTATGGAAGCACTACAACAAAATAGACATTTTGTAACATCTTCTTACTTTGGTCATTTATTCCATCAAAATAATAACTCATCTTTAGGTGCCTTTATTTTTTGTTAATTATTAAAATATTTTTCACCATGGTCCAAACTAACAACTGTGGTGATAAGTTAAGAAGTGACACGGTTCAAATCTCAGCATCAGTAATTTTGTATTTTTTCATTACAAAAAGGGTGTGTCCCCTTAATTTTTACATTTCTATTATAGACATTTCATCACGGCTTGTAGTATCAACCGTGGTGAAACTTATTATATATATAAGCGAAACTTTTCTGATTTTTGTACAGAACAGTCGTACCTCTCCTAATGTAAACCCCTAACATCTCTCTCATGCCTTATCCCAATCTCCATTAACGTTTGCACACCATTTATTCATAAAAAACCAACTTATCTTCTTCGACTTGTATGGATCAAGGAAAGGTGTCACGGAACATGCAAGACGGAAACACAAAACTCATTTCTTTGACGTCATATTCACATTTCAGGTACGTGAGATATTTTCACCATTCATGTTATGAGTTATGTTGTTTTTGTTGTTCAAAATATTTGTTGTTTATGATTTTTTGTTTTTCTTGTTGTTGAGACAGTAAACCCTTAAAGGTTGTATGTTATTGATTTTTGTTTAGTTATTTTGTTGTTTCTTTTAACTTGTATCTTGGTGTTTATATTATTTTTTATTTTTTTCTTTCGTTATGTTGATGATTTTGTTGAGGTATGTTGTTGTTTTTATAGGGGTTGTATGTTGTTGTTTGTATTATTGTATATGTTTTTATTTAGATATTTTGATGTTTTTGTTTATGTATGTTGATGTTTATGTATGTTGATGTTTTATTAAGGTAAGTTGTTGCTTTTGTTATTGTAGATGTTTTTGTTGAGGTATGTGGATGTTTTTGTTGAGATATGTTGTTATTTTATTAAGGTAAGTTGGTGTATTTGTTGATAAATGTTGTTGTTTATGTTATTATAGATGTTTTTGTTAAGGTATGTTGATGTTTTTGTTGAGGTATGTGGATGTTTTTATTGAGGTAAGTAGTTGTTTTTGTTGATACATGTTTGTGTTATTTCTGATGTGTTTGTTGAGGTGTGTTATTGTTAATGTTATTCCTTGTACATTATAGATTTCATTTCGTTTAGCCAACATGTCATAGAAGATGATATTTGGTTTGAGTATTTTACCAACCCCTAACTGAATATATAACCTTTCGAATTGAATTAGAAAATAATAATATGATAATTTAAGTTATATTAGAAAATAAATTACATTAATCAACGTTTTTCGAGTTTTCCACAATCCATTATTTGTATCTCTCTCTTTAACGATTATAACTTGATTCAATATTTCTAATTCTTAGACCATCACTTCCTTCTCTACTAGTTTTGTCTATAAAGTGATATTTTGCATAATGAGTTAGTGGAGAAGGAAATGTCGGTTGAAGAATTAGAGGTATTGAAACAAATTCTAATTATTAAAGAGCGAGATACGAATAATGAATTGCAAAAATCTCAAAAAATATTGATTAGTGTAACTTGTTCTTCTAATATAACTTAATTTGTCATATTATTATTTTCTAAATTAGATTAAAATGTTATATGTTCAGGGAGCAGTTGATGAAATAAGCATTTCTAATAAGCTATAATAAACTCAAGTGTATATATCACCATGATTGGAAGCTATAAAAGTGGTGAAATATAGTGATTTTCATTTGAAAATGTAAAAATGTTGTCGTTGAGTATCAAACCAATGAACATTCCACTTTTCATCATTGTTGGATTTTACAACCATGGTTATATATTGCGTGCTATACAATTTTTACTATGGTTACTTGCTTATGGTGCAATGTATAACACTTATTATCACACCCTTCTTTACCACTGACCTCCAACCATAGTAAAATCTTTCTCTCAACCGTGGTAAAAAGTATACTTTGTGTTAGTGAAGGACCAGTTGTGAAGCTTGTATTGGCATGGAATGCTTGCACCAAATGTTGTCTTGGTCATGGAAAAGGCGTAGGACAATCATAAATGATATGAACTTGTTTTATTTGCATTAATTACAAATATTCTTATTGTAACTACGAGAAAGACGCACTAGTACAAATAATACATTTTACGACAGTGATTTCACTTCACGTATCGCAAAACCGAGATATAATTTCAGAAGGTGCCATATTTTTTATTTTTAAAATATACAATATATATTGTCGGTTTTGGTTGAAAATCAAGGGCTAAACTAATTCAGTGTACATGCTTTGAATCTTAGCAACTTCAATTTATGCTTTTTATTTCATTAAAAGTGGCATCATTCTAAATATTTTATTTTTAATCTAAAAATAAGTCACTTTTCACCTCTATTTTTTTCCCAACCGAGGTGAATTTGTTTATCTTATATATATATATATATATATATATATATATATATATATATATATATATATATATATATATATATATATATATCAGAGAGTTGTAAGAACAAGATTTGGTTTTGCATTTGACATTTAGTTTTGATGGAAACAATGCATTGTTTCTAAGAGAATAATTTTGTATCCTGTTGGTGATTTTAGTATCACCCATGATTTTAGTAGTAATGAGATTTACTATAGGCCGATGCAATTATGCGTTAAAGCTTGGAAACGAGTTAGGAGTAGTGCGGAGTGCACGCTCGTAGAGCCAACGTGTAATTGACTGCAAGTAATTGAAAACGGGGTTCCAAGGGGCGTAGCCCCTGGCGGGGTGCGGGGCAGCGCCCCGCTGGGGTTCCAAGGGGCGAAGCCCCTGGCGGGGTGCGGGGCAGCGCCCCGAAGAATATCTTCTTTTGAACGTTTGAACCTTCCCAGCCGTTATTACCGTTTTTCTTGAAAAGGTATGACTTTTCGTTTTCAGTTTTCGTTCTCCTATAAAAGGGGGAAATCTGGCCTCGGTTTAGGGTTACACACAAAAAACCATTCTACGTTCCAGAATCTTTCTTTTGCCAGAAACATTCTTTCTTCAAGAATTATCCCCACAGAGATTTCGTGAACCCAGGCATAAATAGGGTCGAAATACTTTGTTCGGAAAGTGAACGAACACGATTCTTCGAAGATTATCCAGGATTATCAATTAATTATCTAACATATCCTAATGGTTTTTGTCTAGTGTGTATCTTGTGCCAACATGTTCTAACTCTAAAGAATTAACGTGCAACATCACCAGATTCTGGACTCAACACACTTTGATTCTGAAGAGATATAAGGTGCTTTACAAGATGATGTCAAGTTCTAGAAAGCTCTTACACAACGGTTCTAATGGACGTTTATACTAAAACTTCTTATTGTGACTTTGATTATGAGCCTCTGAAGGATTGTCAAGCCTTCAAGATTTTATGCTCTCAAATTCTGAAGACTCTAAAGAACAAGATCTGAAGACTCTGAAGATCAGGTTCTGAGGAACTATGTCAAGACTCTTAAGACCAAAGTTCTGAAGAGTCTCTCAACTAGTCTCTTGATCCTTTTAAGCATGCTTCAACGTCATTTATTCAGAAGCATTTGAAGATTAGAAGATGAGATCAAAAGGTTTAGTGTCAAGAAAATAGTACACATTACAAGATCACTCTTTCCCCCACTATGCTGATTTTGTGGGCTAAGGACAATATTATTGTACCATTTTGTCTCCTGTATGCAAACTGTTATAGCAAGAGACAACTTTAATTTTACTATTCCAATTCTACCTGCCAATGGATCTTTTAACTTCTTATATAAAAGAGACTTAGAAGATTGGACAAGTTGTTAATTCACAGCAAAATACTACGCCCAAACATAACGCTTTTTACTGAACTTGATTTTATTTGTGTATAGTTTTTGTAAACACACATAGAGATTTTGTTCGTTATTGTGTGAGAAATTCATTGTACTTAAATTTTGTTAATCTGTTTTCTTAGAATCATTATTATAAACACAATATTGTAAACTTTAAATTGTTTGAATGTATTCCTTGAGTTACTAGGTTTTTGTCAGATAGACTCAAGAAGAAATGGTGGTTTGACTTTGTGGTGTGTGTAATCAGTTTGGGTTATAGTGGATTAAGTCCTTGTTATAAGGAAAAATCACCTTGGTGGGTAGACTGGAGGTAGCTTTGTTAATAACGAACTAGGATAAAAATAACTGCGTTATTTTTCTTGTTCGTGTTATTGTTTGATTGTTTTGGTTTAAAAAAAATCATTTTTAGAAACACAATTCAACCCCCCCCCCCCCCTTCTTGTGTTTCTTGCCACCTTCATATATATATTTAGCTTGTAGCATTCAGTTTCACTTGTCTAAAAATAACAAGAGCTCCAAACATATATCATCACCAATACGAAGATGATATATATTTAGGGCTCTCATTCGATACTTTCCAGAATGAAAGATTCAAATCATTTCTTTCACTTCTTCTTCACAAATCTGGTATGTCAAACATCACTACTCATGTTACATTAATGTTATTGTTATTGTTATTGTTGTTATTGTTTTTGTTGTTGTTGTTGTTCTTGTTGTTTATTATATTTAATGTCGATTTTTTGTTATATCTAATCGACATAAAATATAGTTGATTTGATTATATCTAATGTCGATTTTTTGTTTCACTAACCCCTCTTTGAATATTTAACCTATTAAATTGATTTTGACAATAATAGTATGAAAATTTATTTTTATTTGAAAAACATCTTACACTAATCAATATTTTTCGAGCATTTTGTAACTCACCATTCATCTCACATTTTTAATGGTTAAATCTCTCAAATGCTTTTAGTTTCCGTTCAACATTATTTCATACTTGTTCATATTGCAAAGCATCAAATTT
Source organism: Lathyrus oleraceus (assembly GCF_024323335.1). NCBI lineage: Eukaryota > Viridiplantae > Streptophyta > Magnoliopsida > Fabales > Fabaceae > Lathyrus > Lathyrus oleraceus. The sequence goes on along the minus strand of NC_066585.1, from coordinate 482,718,351 downwards.
TATGCTTTCAAGAATGAATTAGTAGAAAATAGAGTGTTGAATGAAGAATTTAAAACATTAAAGATATTTTAACCATTAAAGAATGCGAGATGAATGATGAATTATAAGATGCTCGAAAATCATTAGTGTAAGTTGTTCTTCAAATATATGTTTAATCGTCGATTAAATGACAACTAATGGGAAAGGTGTTTTCTCCATTTAAAAATTCCAAAAATGTTTCGTTGGGGATTAAACCCATGACCCTTAAACATTACCCGCCAATGGATATCCAACTGAGGAGTAATGTGGCGCACTTTTCGTGTCACCCTTTGTTAGCTCGCCTATGAAATCGAGGTAAAAAAACCCTTTTTAAACCTAGGTGTCGCATCACGCGAAAAACCGGCGGGAAAAGAAGAACAACATAGCCGCCACCGTGCGTTATTTATCCCAGAAGAGGGAAAGGAAACGCTCAGAGTAAACCTAGGAAAGAACATGGTCTCGCGACCAAAGAGAATGGGTTCGGGAGTCGGTTATGCGAAGGGAAGGTATTAGCACCCCTACGCATCCGTAGTACTCTACGGGATCCACGCACAAAAGGAAGGAATATTGGTTGCTAAACACTGCTCAAACTCACACACACTGGCTGAGAGAGACAAAAGAAACTGACTGAAACTGACTCGGCAGGATATCGTATCCTGGGCCTACTTAATCTATCAGGCATAGACATCAGAGTCGAAGTAGTTCGGACTGGGGAAACGACACATGCTCGCTAGGATATCGCATCCTATGCATACGTATCTTCTTGGACGAAGAAGAATCAGAGCATTCGTAGCTCGGCTGACACGCACACAAACAAACAAGACACACACAGGCAAACGTGGAGCCCGACTGCCAATCACTGGACTTATGTCAGCATCCGAACCTAAAACACACGCAAAGAGGCAAACGTGGAGCCCAAATGCCAATCACTGGACTTACATTGACATCCGAACCTAAACACACACACACTGGAACCCAAATGCCACTCGATGGACTTACATCGGCTTCCAAGCACACAACAACACAACAGGTTGATAGGGAGTCGGGGACTCAGCCTATAACTGTCAAACACACACAAACAGACAGACAGCAAATGCTAAGGAGTCACAGACTCGAGCCTAGCAAAGGTCAGACAACACACACAAAAGAAAGAAAAGGCGCCCGGAGAGATCAGCTCAATCTCCTGCCTACATACTTCATCTGGTGTGAAGATCAGGGCGATGTAGTTCCCCTACGGAGGGATAAAGGACTAGCCTAACCAGATAACAGAGGGAGACACAACTAGGGAGACTACGACTCGAGCCTAGATGTTATCATGCAAATCATCCCTAAGTTAAGGTTTCTAGCTAAATGGCACAAGGGCCAACCTATCCTAAGCATGGCTCACACAGGAAGCAAGCCACACACACTTAACTTGCACAGGAAGCAAGCCAAGCAAAACCTAACTTGCACAGGAAGCAAGTCTAAACTGACCCTAACTTGCACAGGAAGCAAGTCAAACAAACACTAACTCGCACAGGAAGCAAGTCAAACAAATATACAAGCACAGATAGCACACACTATATGCACACAAGAGGCTCAAACAAGGGTTAGGTTTTAGTCGAGGGGTCATATCAACCTCAACAAACAAACCTCTGGAACTGGGTGAATGTTGCTCTTAACCTTGCCATTGCGGGGCTAAGGTGAAGCAGATGAAAGGTGAGTGAAGGTAAGACTTCACAGCTCTTATCCCTGGCCTGGGAGAGCTCAAGACAAGAATGTGTGGGTTCAGAAAGTGGGAACCCTTCTACACATTTGAAACTGACTCAACTGTACAGTTGTACAAGATCTTGGGTTTGTATCTGCAATGCATCAACACAGGGGTGTGAGCAAAACAGAAGACACACTGAATAGCAGGGGATAGGTTGCATATCCCTTGGGTTCTGCCAATTGCCTCTTCACTTAGGAGGTCTTTGACTCTATGCAAGGACAAAAGTAAACAGTCACAAACATTGCCTCTTAAGGAGGACTTCAGACAGTTGCCTGGCCAAGTAACAGACCAGGTCTTCCAGACTACATGAAGATTAGAAGTATACCTCAATGCAAATTGCTTATACAAGCAAAGCAAAGCAAAAGTTCACAAGGAACTGAGCAACTAAAAGCACCTGAAACAGTCAAGCAGATGTTAGTATACAAGTCAAAGTTAAATCAAAATGAAACAGATATCAACCAGTCAACCCAAGCAAGTGAATGTGCAAAGCACAAGGCTCAAGGCATGTGAGCCAAGCCACCTACAAAACAAACAAGTTAGTCAATGATATTCAAGCAAGCTCAATCAAAAAGAATTGGTCTCATTGGTCATTTGGTGCTCAACCTGAAAACATAAGCTCAAAAGTGAGTAACAGGACCACTAGGGCAAGCCTAGGGTCAAAAGAGAATGAAAAAGTCAAAACAGCAAAGGGCAAGCATCCAAAATCATGTTCAAACAATTAAGAAACACAACCAATTGGGTTCACATTCATATCAATCATCATCATCATTTCATGAACAATTTAGGTCAAAGCATGGCATTTAGAAGCTCATAGAAGTCAACAGCAAGACTTGCATCAAAACCAATCTCAAATATTTCCAAAAATCACCAAATAAATCATGACCAATCACAACCCACAGCATGGTAAGCATGTCAAATTTCATCTCATTTGGACAAGTGGAAGGCAGTCAATGAAAATAAGAAAGTCAAAGCCATTTTGAACATGCTCAAAGAAGTCAACCATACATGCATCAACTTAGAAAATTCATAAATCAGAGATGGCATATGATAAATGAATGGGACTAAAACCATGGCAAAGATGAGGATGTCTAGTTATCTCATGTAAAATTTCATGTCCATCTAATAAAGTATGAGAATTTCACAAATGAAATGGGAACATGTGTCACACAAGGTCAACATTTTGGTCAACAGGGGAGAAAATCTCAAACAATTAGGAAATGCCACAAATAATTCCAAGAAAATTCACATGTAAACTAGACATACAAGAGTAGGTTCATGCAAAAAATCAGATCAATTGGAGGTCAAGAAGCATGGTAATGAAAATCATGAAGTTGGACATCAATGGTGTGACACAAATTGTCACACCCTAATTCAAAAAAACATATCTCACAAACCAGCAAATGATAAATTCACAAACTCTACACCAAAATCACCATGAGTGTGTCTAGTTTAAGCACAAAAAATTTGGGAGCCATTGGATACATTCTCATCATTTCACAATTGATTTGGCAAAGTGTAAAAAAATTGGTCACATGTCACAAACCCTAGCACCATTTAAAAACCACTCATCCAAAAATTCTGGAAAAATAATGATAAAATACTAGAGGCCATGATGAAGACAATGCGAAAAACCCCATGATTTTTGGATCAAAAATGAACAAGTTAAGATTTTTGCAAGATTGGATATCAAAGTGAAATAAAATGAAGAAATAAAATGAATTAATAAAGCAAAAATGGCATTTTTGTAATTCTGGGAGCCACTAATTGAAACGATGCCGTTTTGGCCACAACAATGAAATAATTTGATTGGTCATGGGAGCTTCAGGCCATGCGTACATGAAAATGGGGGAAAAATCTGGGCAGCTAGGGTTTTAATGAACAGCATCTTCCCCAAATCGAATTTTCACAAACTTTTTCCAGAAATTGCAATTAAATACACTAAAAGATTCATCAAACAACCAACAACAAGAATCCATCATTGGTTTTTCTTAAAACACAACCATGCTCATGAATCGAACAAAAACAAATCTTAACACCAAACTTCAAAACGATGTAACTTCATGAATAAGCAACCATTTCCAAAAATAAAAGCATCATGACAATCAGCATGGATAGACCTACACTAAGCATGTAATGGTTTTAAGAATAGTGGAAGTCGAATTTTTACCAATTTGGAAGAGCAGTAGTGTTTCTGATGTTGTTTGGTTGCTTTGAAGTGAAACAGTTGCCTTTGAAGCTCCCTAAGGTTGAAGGATGAAGTCAGCTTGGCTTGAAATGGCTTGGAAAGACCTTAAACAAAACTCTGCCATGCCTGTGCTCTTTTGAAAACAGTACTGGAAAAGGGACTTCCAGTTGGAGAATGCTAATGAAGACCAGTTCAAAATGCTGTGTGAATGTTGTTTTTTGGCAAGGCAAAGTTCTGTTCCTTGGAAGTTTTGACTGGTTTTTGAAGAGGCAAGCAAAATGAGGTTTTTAGAGCATGAGAACCAAGGGTTTGTCTGCTGTAGGATGGTGGTGGAAAACAGGTTCCAAAGGGTGAAAAGATAGTGAAACAGCAATGCCAGGTTTAAGTTCTTTTGGAAGTTTGGACTGATTTGGAAAGTGCATCAAAAAATGAAGCTTGAGAGAATGTGAAGTTGGTTGGTCTGCTGCTGCTACTTTCCAAATGATGAAAATGTGTAGTGTTCAGCAAAGCCAAGCTCAGTTCATTATGAGTTTTCTTGACAGACCTTTGAAATGCAACAGCAAGGTAAAAAAAATTTTTGAGAGAGTGTTCTGTGCAATGTGGGCTGCTATTAGTGTTACTCATGACAGAAAAATGATGGTAATCCCTGCTGTTTTCTGAGTGCAAAGCATGGTTTATGGATTTGTGAGATGGATTTAGTGAAAACATGTACTTTCTTCCAAAAATCAAGCAAGCAAGGAATGGCTTTTCTTTTGCTGTTGGTTTTTAGGCTGCAACTTGTGTTCACCATGACAGAAAATGATGTTCTAATTTTCTGTTTCCATAGTACAAGGCATGGCTTATGGAAGCATGGAGTAGCATGGGTGAAAATGTACCTTTGGCCAAATTTCAAGCAAGTTAGAGAATGGCCATATGTACTGCATAATTGAGCTTGCAAACATACTTTAAATGATATTTCTGAACATATTCCAATGGCCAAATGGTAAAAAAAATGATTATATCAAAAAGTCAACCCTTGGTCAAACTTGAATTTAAATGAGACAAGTCAAAAAATGCCATTTTGATTGGTGAAGTTTTGGCTCATGAAATTTATATTTTTGGAAAGAGGGGATCAAATGTGACTTGTAGGAAAAAACCCCACCAAAATTGGCCAAACGGTTTGAGAGATATGGCCTTTTGAAGTTCAAGAATTTCTGAAATCGATTCGATCATAACTTGCCAACCATACATGGGAATTGAGAGTTCTTGGACTTTTTGGAAATGGGAGAACAAGATCTTCAACTTTCATGTTGGGCAAAAATTCATTTGAAGCTTGTATCATGATGTAATTTTGAGGATCAAGACTTTCCATTTTTGGTAAGTTTCAGTTACAGGTCCGGTTTCCATTTTTGGAAATTTCTGATCTGGCTTCAAATTCTTCCATGATGGTGTTTGACATGATATATGAGGACTATATGGACGTGAATGAGACCTCTCAAACCAATTTCCATCATCAAATTACTGATTAAATGAACAGTTGACTTTTCTAGGGTTTTGGATGACTGAACCTCTTCTGATGAATTCCAAACCCTAATTCCTTGAGAACTTGACTTCAAATGATGTCCCAAGACATATGAACTCTTGATTAATGAGCATGGTGCCCAAATTCCACAAGAATGGCCACCATCCACTGCTTTGACTGACTGTTGACTGTTTTTGACTTTCTAGGGTTTTTGACTGTCTGTGTATGAACTGATGACCTCCAAGCCTTCAACCCTTGACTTGAACACTTCAAATGGACCTCCAAGTCGTGTGAACATGTTGGATCAACCCTAGGGCTTTGGCTCCTTGAAAATTGTGCTTGCTTGCTTGACTGACTGATCTCCTGACCAGTTTGACCTAATTCCTTGATTGGCTTGCACTTGAGGCAACTGGGACAATGCAATGCTATGCAGTGGACCATGTTATGCTATGACCTAATATGAGAATGTATGTACAATGATGGGTGCAAATTTGAGGTGCTACAGCTGCCCCTATTCAATCAGCTGGGAACCCGAATGGATGAGAGCAACGGCTGTCAGACTTTCAGGGTAAACAGGGATTGAATACCAAAGAACCGTAGAATTTGCACAATACAGGGATCCACCAATGGAAACGTCCACTGGGATTTGATATTTATTACTGGGTACATTATTATTTTTTGGTTTTTGTTTTCAAAGGGTACAGCCACATCCAGACATCACAACGATGATGAATGGGAAAAGAAGTCACAACTAGATGCCAACGGACAACTAGGAAAAACTCAACGTTTACCAAGACCAACGGAGAGGTAACCAGACATTAATGAATGACTGGAAGGGATACAACCATACGCCAACGGACGAAATGGGAAAAACTCAACGTTTACCAAGACCAACGGAGAGGTAAATCCACGTGGGGACAGGTACAACTAGGCGTCATAGGAGGAATAGGAAAAACTCGACGTTTATCGACACCAACGGAGAAGGAGAAAACTCAACCAGACGTCATAGGACGAAAGGGAGACTCAACGTTTATCGACACCAACGGAGAAGGAGAAAACTCAACCAGACGTCATAGGACGAAAGGGAGACTCAACGTTTATCGACACCAACGGAGAAGGAGAAAACTCAACCAGACGTCATAGGACGAAAGGGAGACTCAACGTTTATCGACACCAACGGAGAAGGAGAAAACTCAACCAGACGTCATAGGACGAAAGGGAGACTCAACGTTTATCGACACCAACGGAGAAGGAGAATACTTCACTAGGGAAGAAGGACACAACCAAATCATCAACGGATGATCGGGAAAAACTCGACGTTTATCGAAACCAACGGAGAGGTAACTCTGCATGGAGAGGGGTACAACTAGACATCATTGGATGACTAGGAAAAACTCGACGTTTATCGACACCAACGGAGAGGAGGAAACTCTACTGGGGAGAGTGAACACAACCAAATCATCAACGGATGATCGGGAAAAACTCGACGTTTATCGACACCAACGGAGAGGAGGAATCTTCACTAGGGGAGGGACGACGTTACGAACATCGAAAGATGATGTTTACAGACATCAAAGAAGACCAGACACTTACGCATGACTGGGAATCACCGAAAGATGGTGTTTACCGACGCCAAAGAAGACCAGACACTTACGCATGACTGGAAATCACCGAAAGATGGTGTTTACCGACACCAAAGAAGACCAGACACTTACGCATGACTGGAAATCACCGAAAGATGGTGTTTACCGACACCAAAGAAACAACACACCCGGGTGCTGACAGGGTATACTGACATTCTCAAGATGACAAGGCTAGGCTGAACACTTGCAGGAGGTCTCACTGGGGAGAAACAAACTTTCTGTCATCAACAGGTGAGGAAATAAACCTCTGTGGGGATTATAAACACCAAATGTTGACTGGAGCAACTGTAGCAAATGCGTTGTACAGGTTGAACAAAAATCCGTCTCTGCAGGGGATACGGTTTGATGGGGTTTCGAACACATGAATGCATATGTTTGAATTTTTCTATGGCGTAATGCTCCATTTAGGAATGGAAATGCTACGCGATTTTTGAAGATGCAATGATCACTACATGCAAAATGCAAATGAACCCTGGCTAGGGAGCCGAAATGATCAGATACTCTGACTCTGTGGGGAGACTTCTCTTGGGGAAATATTCTGTGGGGAACTCTGCTTGGGGAGTGGCGGAGCGACTCCGCTGGGAGGAAGACTCAACCAATCTTCAGATAGGGTAAACCCTGCTTTGGAGAATGTCTGTTACTCCGCTAGGGATAACCCATGCGATCCATAGGTAGAATCAACTCAGCTGGGGATGCCGATATCAGTCTTCTACAGAAACCCGTCCAATCCACTGGTAGGATGAACTCTGCTGGAGAAATAAATGCTACTCCACTAGGGACGACCCAACCAATCCATATGTAGGAAAATCACTGCTGGAGATGTATTTCATGAGACCCGCTCCACTCGGGGATAACAATCGAAAGATTGACCAAAGAGTGCATGAGATATATTATCTATAGCCGTCAAAACGTAGATAATACACTCGCATGGAAGATTATCCATAACCGGGTTGCAGGTTGTTAAATGGATAAATCGACCGAAAAGAAAGGCATCGGTACCAGGACTAGGTATGCAAAGATGACCAGTCAAAAGAGGATAAAGTTGCTTACTCGGAGCAAGTATCCAAAAAAGAGGGGGAAGACCCAATGGGGACAATACTGCTTGATCAAGACAAGTATCCAGAGGGGAAAAGAATATCAACACCGCAAACCGGATACTGATAACTGCAAGGAGGGGATTACATCTACCGGTTTGTAGGCCGAAAACCACGGAAAAGTAACCAGTCATCGATAGGATGAGCACAAAGGGTTAACTCCAACAAGGGGATGAAAGTGGGATTTTACAACTACCAGCTAGTAGGTAGAAAACCACAAAGATAGGACTTACAACTACCAGTAGTGGGTAGAAGCCAACAAACGAATCTACTGAGAGACAGAGTGAGAAAAAGGATTTACAACTACCGGGTAGTGGGTAGAAGACCGTAAAGAGAGGACTTACAGCTACCGGTTCGTAGGTAGAGGCCAACAAACAGAATGAACCACAAAGGTTACCTCTGCTAGGGGGTGAAAGTGGGATTTTACAACTACCAGCTTGTAGGTAGGAAACCACAAAGATAGGACTTACAACTACCGGTTTGTAGGTAGAGGCCAACAAATTCCGCTGAGGATAAGATGAATGAGTGCCAGTTGGTGAGCGACTATTCATTTATGCCCCAGGGAAGCACAAGAGACGGTCAACGGGGAGCCAGTTTAGGATCGATCCAAAAAGGCAAACTGAACTGTAGCACCTCAAATTTGCACCTATCATTATACATACATTTTCATATTAGGTCATAGCATATCATGATCCATTGCATAGCATTGCATTGTTCTCAGTTGCCTCAAGAGCAAGCAAATCAAGAGTCAGGTCAAACTAATCTCCTAATCAGTCAACCAAGCAAGCAAAGGAATTTCTCATTGAATCAAGGCCTTGGGGTTTGTCCAACAAGTTCACATGACTTGGTGGTCCATTTGAAGTGTTCAAGGCAAGGGTTGAAGGCTCAGAGGTCATCAGTTCATACACAGACAGTCAAAAGTCAAAGAAAGTCAACTGTCAGTCAAAGCAGTGGATGTTGGTCATTCTTGTGGAATTTAGGCACCATGGTCAATAATCAAGAGTTCATACAACTTGGGACATCATTTGAAGTCAAATTCTCAAGGAATTAGGGTTTGGAATTCATCAGTCAATGCATAATCAGACAAAAACCCTAATAGTCAACTGTTGGTCAACTGTCCATTTAATCAGAGATTTGATGATTGGAATTGGTTTGTGGGAGTTCATTCATGTCCAAATAGTCATCATATATCATGCCAAACACCATCATGGAAGAATTTGAAGCCAGATCATGAATTTCCCAAAACGGAAACTGGGCCTGTAACTGAAACTTACCAAAAATGGAAAGTTTTGATCCTCAAACTTACATTTTGATACAAGCCTCAAATGAATTTTCGCCCAACATGAAAGTTGAAGATCTTGTTCTCCCATTTCCAAAAAGTCCTAGAACTCTCAATTCCCATGTGTGGTTGGCAAGTTATGATCGAATCGATTTCAGAAAATCTTGAACTTCAAAGGGCCATATCTCTCAAACCGTTTGGCCAATTTTGGTGGGGTTTTTTCCTACAAGTCACATTTTGATCCCCTCTTTCCAAAAATATAAATTTCATGTGCCAAAACTTCACCAATCAAAATGGCATTTTTTTGATTTGTCTCATTTAAATTCAAGTTTGACCAAGGTTTGACTTTTTGAAATAATGATTTCCAACCATTCCCACTATCCAAATATGTTTAGAAACCAGATTTTGGTCATGTTACAAAGTCAAATTCGTGCAAGTACTTGCACCCATCATGTAGCCATACTAGCTTGCTTAAAATTGGGAGGAAAAGTACACTTTTCACCCACCATATCCCACATATCCATGAACCATGCTTTGGGCAATCACATAGCAGAGATATTGATCATTTTTCTGTCATGGGGAGAACCCTAGTAGCAGCCATCAGTTAGCAAAAAAACTCTTGTTCTCTCTTGCTCTCGAAAAAACCCATTTTCATCATTTTTCAAAATCTGTCAAAAACTCTCAAAGAACAGAGCCTTGCCTTGCTAGATTCATCATCTAAACAACATTGAGAGCCCATTTCAACCATCATTCCACAACTGGAAGGCCATTTCGCGGACTGTTTTTGCAAAGCATCATCAATGGCAAAGTTTGGTTGAAGCCATACCAAGCTGTTCCGAACAAAGCTAACTTCATCATCCAACCTTAGGGAGCTTAAGGAGCATCTGTTTCACTTTAACATGGCCAAATAACAACTGTTTCGACACTACTCTTCCGACTTGGTAAATTTCGACCTCTTTGTTTCTTTAAACCATGCTATGCTTATGATAGAGCTTGCTTTGCTGGTCATTCTGAGCTTTGAATCCATAAAAATGGTTGAGTATTTGTGGAGTTATGCTGTTTTAAAGTTTGATGTCCATCTATGTTTTCACATGATTCATCCATGATAGCCCGATTTAGGATAAATGCTTGCTGTTTTGATGTTCTACATGATTAGACGTTTCGATTGGTATATGGCTTGCATGATTTCGTGAAAATTCGTTCGGGTGTGTGTGTTGGGGTTGCTGTTCTGTCGTCTTCTTCATGCTGAAATCGCGTACTCGCCTAGCGAGTAAACTGCTCGCCTAGCGAAGGCGAGGAAGATGATCGCTCGCCTAGCGAAGCTTCCAGCTCGCCTAGCGAACGTCTCCAGTTGAAACGCGCCGTTTCACAAGAGGCGCTAAATTCAAATATTTCATTAAACCATTTTCATTTTCAACATTTATCTCATTTTTGTTACACATCTTTGAAAAATCATATCTCCATCATCTTTAACCCAAATTGAATGGGATTTTTTGCAGTAGCTTCATCATGATCTCTACTTTTTTATCATAATTTTTCCAGAATTTTGTGATCAATGGTTTTTGATTGGTATTAGGGTTTGTGACATGTGCTCATATTTTGTACACTTTGCCAAAACATTTGTGAAATGGTGATGCTTTGTCCAATGGCTCCCAAATTTTTTGTGCTTGAACCAGACACACTCATGGTGATTTTTGTGTAGAGTTGGTGAATTTATCATTGCCGGTTTGTGAGTTATGATTTTTTGAATTAGGGTGTGACAGTTTGTGTCACACCATTGATGTGCAACTTCATGATTTTTGATACCATGCTTCTTGAACTCTAATTGATCTGAATTTTTGCATGAACCTACTCCAGTATGTCTAGTTTACATGTGATTTTTCTTGGATTTGTTTATGACATTTTCCAATTGTTTGAGATTTTTGTCCCCTGTTTGGTCAAAATGCTGACCTTGTGTGACACGTGTGTCCATTTCATTTGTGAAATTCTCATACTTTATTAGATGAACATGAAATTTTACATGAGATAACTAGACATCCTCATCTTTGCCATGGTTTTGATCCCATTCATTTATCATACACCATTTCTAACTTATGATTTTTCTAAGTTGATACTTGTTTGGTTGACCTCTTTAGGCATGTTCAAAATTGCTTTGACTTTCTGATTTTCATTGACTGCCTTCCACTTGCCCAAATGGGATGAAATTTGACATGCTTACCATGCTGTGGGTTGTGATTGATCATGATTTATTTGATGATTTTTGGAAATGTTTAAGATTGCTTTTGAGTTGAGTCCTGCTGTTGACTTCTATGAGCTTCTGTTTGCCATGTCTTGGCCTAATTTGTTCATGAAATGATGATGATGATTGATATGGATGTGAACCCAATTGGTTGTGTTTCTTAATGGTTTGAACATGATTTTGGATACTTACCCCTTGCTGTTTGGACTTTCTCATTCATTTTTGACCCTAGGCTTGTCCTAGTGGTCCCGTTACTCACCTTTGAGTTTGTGATTTCAGGTTGACCAACAAATGGCCATTGAGACCAATTCTTTTGATTGAGCTTACTCAAGTATCATTGTCTAACCTCTTTGTCTTGTAGGTGGCTTGGCTCACATGCCATAAGCCTTGTGCCCTGCACATCCTTGTGCCCCCTAATTGACTGTTGGTGTCTGTTTCTGTTTATTTTGTTTGAAGTTGCATACTAACATCTGCTTGACTGTTTCAGGTACTTTAGTTGCTTAGTTCCTTGTGAACTTTTTGCTTTACTTTGCTTGTATAAGCAACTTGCATTGAGGTATGTCTCTTTTACTCCATGTAGTCTGGAAGACCTGGCCTGTTACTTGGCCAGGCAACTGTCTGAAGTCCTCCTTAAGAGGCAATGTTTGTGGATGTTTAATTTTGTCCTTGCATAGAGTCAAAGTCCTCCTAAGTGAAGAGGCAATTGGTGGAAGGTAGGGATATGCAATCTATCCCCCACTATTCAGTGTGTCATCTGTTTTGCTCACACCACTGTGTTGATGCATTGTAGATACAAACCCAAGATCTTGTACAATTGTACAGTTGAGTCAGTTTTAAATGTGTAGAAGGGTTCCCACTTTCTGAACCCACACATTCTTGTCTTGAGCTCTCCCTGGCCAGGGATAAGAGCTGTGAGGTCTCATCCTCACTTCATCCTGTCATCTGCTTCACCTTAGCCCCTCGATGGCAAGGTTAAGAGCACCTTTTACCCTATTCCAGTTGGCCCTAGTGCCTAACCTTTTGCTTGAGCCTCTTGTATGCATATAGAGTGTGCTTCTTGTGATTGTGATTGCCTGTTTGCTTTGCCTCTCTAGGTTTAGCTTAGTCTTGCCCTTGTGCAATATAGGTTGTGCTTGACTTGCCCTTGCGCAAAGTCAAGTCTGTGTGGCTTGCTTCCTGTGTGAGCCATGTTTAGAGTTGTTAAGCCGAACTACGGCAACTCTGATTCTCATGTTCAGATGAGATACGTAGGCACTAGACGCGATGTCTTGTCGAGTTTGACTAACCACTAACATCTAATTCTCTTCTCTCACCCCTGTTGTGATTGAGATATCCCCTTTCTCTTGCCCTAGTTGCAATCGAGACCTTGCTCTTTCCTGTGTCTGTTTAGGATAGGTTGGCCCTCGTGCCATCTAGCTAGAAACCATAACTTAGGGTTGATTTTGCATGACAACATCTAGGCTCGAGTCGTAGTCTCCCTAGAGTTGTGTCCCCCTCTGTTATCTGGTTAGGCTAGTCCTTTGTCCCTGCGTAGGGGAACTACATCGCCCTGATCTTCATACCAGATGAAGTATGTAGGCAGGAGATTGAGCTGATCTCTCCGGGCGCCCTTTTTCTTTTTGTGTGTGTTGTTTGACAGTTGCTAGGCTCGAGTGCCTGACTCCTTAGCAATTTGTTGTCTGTTTGTTTGAGTGTGTGCTTGACAGTTATAGGCTCGAGTCCCCGACTCCCTATTAACTTGTTGTGTTGTTGTGTGCTTGGAAGCTGATGTAAGTCCATCGAGTGGCAGTAAGGTTCCAGTGTGCGTGTGTTTGGTTCGGATGCTGATGTAAGTCCAGCGGTTGGCATTCAGGCTCCACGTTTGCCTCTGTGAGTGTGTTTTGGTTCGGATGTTGATGTAAGTCCAGTGATTGGCATTCAGGCTCCACGTTTGCCTTTGCCAGTGTTTGTTTGTGTGCGTGTCAACCGAGCTACGAATGCTCTGATTCTTCTCTCGTCCGAGAAGATACGTATGCATAGGATGCGAAATCCTAGCGAGCATGTGTCGTTTCCCCAGTCCGAACTACTTCGACTCTGATGTCTATTGCCTGATAGACTAAGTAGGCCCAGGATGCGACATCCTGCCGAGTCCAGTTTCAGTCAGTCTCTTTCGTTTCTTTCAGCCAGTGTGTGTGAATATTTGAGCAGTGTTTAGCAACCAATTTTCCCTTCTAGTGTGCGTGGATCCCGTAGAGTACTACGGATGCGTAGGGGTGCTAATACCTTCCCTTCGCATAACCGGCTCCCGAACCCATTCTCTTTGGTCGCGAGACCACGTCTTTTCCAGGTTTACTCTGAGCGTTTCCTTTCCCTCTTTTGGGATAAATAACGCACGGTGGCGGCTCTGTTGTTCTTGTTTCCCGCCGGTTTTTCGCGCGACGCGACAGCTGGCGACTCTGCTGGGGAAAACAGATTTTGACCTGTGCTGGTCCATCTTCCCTAAGCGAGTCTCTCCTAGCGCTCTCTAGGTTAGGGTTTTGGTTGCTTTGTGCTGTGTTTATTTATTGCATTCATTATTTACTGTTTGCATTCATTGTCTATTGTTTGCATTTATGTTTGCATTAATGTTTGCATTTATTCATCTGTTCACCTGGCTGGTTGTTTGTTTCTCTCTGTGTGGGGGGGAAGAGTCAGTTGAGGTAAAAGGTCCAATACCCAGACCATGAGTGCAATCTAGGATATCTAGGAATAGAGTGATTCATGGGAAGCGGGTGGTATGGCGCCACTTAGCGGAACATTGATATCACGAGCAGTTCAGACCCTGGTGGGATGCTGTCGTTACATACTTCGGGTGTGTATATGACAGTATTCTGCGAAAGGTTATTTATGCTGCGTTTCTCTCAAGCTTTACCCTGGCCTAGACTACTCCCGTGAGTGGGGAGGGAATGATCATTATTACAGGTACCGTTGGTGACCCGGTTCTGTTGGTGACTTGGTTCTGATGGTGACTTTGTGTTCAGACAGTGTTCAGTTGACCTTAAGTTGGATTTATGTTCTGATTTTGACTGAAGCTTCGACCTAGTGATCAGAATCTGCACAACCAGCCAGTCCAGTCTGCATCATTTGCATCATAGCATATTTATTTTTCAAAAGAAACGCAATAAAAAAAGGATACAAAAAAAAAAAAAAAAAAAAAAGGGAAAAAAAAGAAGAAAAAAAAAACTAATCCCTGCATGCATATCATTTCTCAGGTACATTCCGGAGCTTGTTCACTGATAGAGATGGCAACAGTCCCAGAGTTGAAGCGGAAGACTTGTTCCTACAGCTTTCACCGTGAGCCTTTGACGTCTCTGATTGAGTTGAGTAACCTTATGACCAGTGGTAACCAGAAGGGGTTTGTTGACCAGTATGGAGATATTCTGACACTGTTGAAGATGGTAGTTGATCCGGTGCCTCTGCAGACGCTACTACAGTTTTATGATCCAGAGCTCAGATGCTTCACTTTCCAAGATTACCAGTTAGCACCTACTCTTGAGGAGTACTCTATCCTGTTGAGTATCCTTATTCAGCATCAGACTCCCTTCTTGGACGTCCCAAAGGAGGTCGACTTCAGATTGATTGCCAGAGCTCTCCGTCTGAGTGTTGAGGAGGTTAGTAAGAGTTGGAAGTCCAGTGGGGATGTTGTAGGTTTGCCTTTGAAATTTCTGTTGAGGGTGGCTAGAGAAGAAGCAGAGAAGGGAAGTTGGGAAGCCTTTCATGCTCAGTTGGCCATCATGATCTATGGGATCGTCTTGTTTCCGAGTATGCCGAATTTTGTTGACTATGCTGCAGTCAGTATTTTCATTGGAGGAAATCCAGTTCCTACTCTATTGGCTGACACTTACTATGCTATTCACAGTAGGCATGGTAAGGGTGGAGCCATCAGGTGTTGTCTACCTCTTCTGTTCAAATGGTTCATGTCTCTTCTGCCAGCCAGTGGACCGTTTGTGGATGCTCAGAGCACGCATAAATGGACTCAGAGGGTTATGTCTCTTACTTCCTATGATATCAGGTGGCAATCTTACCGGATGGATGTGCGTAACGTCATTATGAGCTGTGGAGGATTCCGTAATGTGCCACTCGTAGGGACTAGGGGTTGCATCAATTACAACCCGGTTCTTTCTCTCCGCCAGTTGGGGTTTGTGATGAAGGGAAGACCACTTGAGGCTGAGGTAGCAGAAAGTGTGTATTTTGAGAAGCAGAGCGACCCGGATAGATTGGAGCAGATAGGAGGAGCTTGGAAGTCTATTGGTGTGAAGGATGGATCTGTCTTAGGGAAGAAGTTTGCCGTTGCTATGCCCGATTACACTGATTGGGTCAAGGATAGAGTAGAAACTTTGTTGTTACCCTACGATAGGATGGAGCCGTTGCAGGAGCAACCACCTTTGATCCTTGCTGAGAGTGTGCCTGCGGAGCACTACAAGCAAGCCCTGATGGAGAATCGCCGTTTGAGAGAGAAGGAGCAAGATACCCAGATGGAGCTGTACAAAGCCAAAGCTGATAGGTTGAATTTGGTTCATCAACTCAGAGGAGTGCGAGAAGAAGATGCTAGTAGACTGAGAAGCAAGAAGAGATCCTACGAGGAGATGGAGAGCATGTTAGATACAGAACACCGGGAGTGCTTGAGGTTGCAGAGAGTTGAGGCCAGCTATCAGAAGAAGATCAGAGACTTGGAGAAGCAACTCAGAGATAAAGACATCCAGTTGAAGAAGGAAGTAGACTTGAGACAGGCATCAGAGAACCACCTTGGAGGAGAAGTGGTAGAGCTTAGACGACAACTGGAGGAGAAGATCACTCTTTTGCCAGAATGTTCAGAATGTGACCTGTTGATAGACCAGTGTCAGTACTTGAAGACTCTCATTCCGGGAGGCCGTTTGTCTTAGCTTGTATCTTTGATATGTATGTTGAGAATCACCTCCAGGCTTGTTGGATGGGATTCATTGTTGTACTCCGATTGTTTGGATTTTCTTTGTCAACTTTGTTGTATGATCCTGTTACTCATATAGATGAGGTTGTTGGTTTCACCTTGTACTCATCACCCTTGTGTATGTTGTTTCTGTGCTTCTATGTTGTTCTTGCTGCGGGTTGCCATCTTTTGAGGATGACTCGGGCTCTTTGAATGCCTGAGGAATGAACATATCATGTGCATCATACGCATCATTAGCACCATACTCATATCATTTTGCATAACAGGTGTTCTTGGTCGTGACTTCTCACTCTTGGTTCCTGTTCAGGCAGGATAGCTGATCAACGTCCGCACCGCTACTCAACAAGACTGAATCAACAGAGAGGTATGGATCAAGTTCAAGCAGAGTTGGCTGAGATGAAGGCTAACATGGCCCAATTTATGAATATGATGCAAGGGGTTGCACAAGGTCAAGAAGAGCTTCGAGCTATGGTTCAGAGACAAGAGGCTGCGAATCCACCGATCAACCATGCTCCGCCAGAGGGAGGTCCAGTCAATGATAACAATGTTGCTGCTACTGTACCCCACAACAACTATGCTGTAGGTGATGAGTTGGGGGGTATTCGAATCAACGGTCAACCTATTGTTTCAGATGCCGCTAATGCCAGAGTAGTCCGTGCTCCGGCCCGTAATCCTGCTACGATTGTTGACAGACAAGAGGATATGTTCTCTCTGCTCAGTGAAGACGAAGACGTTCTGGGAAGGGTTAACGAGAGAGACCGTAAAGTTGAAGCTCTTGCTGAGAAGATCCGTGCTATGGAAAGTCAGAATTCTCTCGGTTTTGATGTCACTAATATGGGATTGGTTGAAGGTTTGAGAATTCCTCACAAGTTCAAAGCACCGTCCTTCGACAAATACAACGGTACTTCTTGCCCTCGCACCCATGTGCAGGCTTACTATCGAAAAATCTCTGCGTATACCGATGATGAAAAGATGTGGATGTATTTTTTCCAAGATAGTCTATCTGGGGGCTTCTTTGGACTGGTACATGGAATTGAAGAGAGATTCGATCCGATGCTGGAGAGATCTGGGTGAAGCGTTCCTCAGACAGTACAAACATAACATGGACATGGCGCCGAGCCGGACTCAGCTGCAGAGTCTATGTCAGAAATCCAATGAAAGCTTCAAGGAGTACGCTCAGAGGTGGCGTGAACTGGCTGCTAGAGTTCAACCCCCTATGCTGGAGAGGGAGTTGACAGACATGTTTATTGGTACTCTTCAAGGTGTGTTTATGGACCGGATGGGGAGTTGCCCGTTCGGTAGTTTTTCTGATGTCGTCATTTGTGGAGAGAGGACTGAGAGTTTGATCAAAGCTGGTAGGATCCATGATGCTGGTTCCTCGTCTTCATTAAAGAAACCCTTCTCTGGGGCACCTCGCCGTAGAGAAGGAGAGACCAATGCTGTACAGCACAGAGGGGGTGTGTACAGAACAAATGCTAACAGAGATCAATATCGTCCAGTAGCTGCAGTGACTATTCCGGCACCTCAACCTCGTCAGCAACAACAACAAAGAGTTCAACAACCGCAACAACAACAACAACAGCAACGTCCTTATCAGCCCAGACAGAAATTGCAGGCTGATAGAAGATTTGATCCTCTGCCCATGTCTTACACAGAGTTATTACCCGAACTGCTCAAGTTGGGGATGATTGAGTTGCGTACAATGGCTCCGCCTACAGTGCTGCCTCCTGGCTATGATGCTAATGTTAGATGTGACTTTCATTCTGGGGCACCAGGCCACCATACTGAGAAGTGTCGAGCTCTCCAGCACAAGGTTCAAGATTTGATCGATGCCAAGGCAATCAACTTCGCTCCAGTGCCTAACGTCGTAAACAACCCTATGCCTCAGCATGGTGGGCATGGAGTGAACAATATTGAAGGGAAAGAAGCTGAAGATCTGGTTGTTAATGTTGATGATGTTCAGACTTCTCTGCTAGTTGTGAAGGGTCGTCTGCTGAATGGGGGTGTCTACCCGGGCTGTGATGAGGATTGTTTGGGCTGTGCAGAATCTGAGAATGGCTGCGACCAGTTAAGGACCGGTATCCAGGGTATGATGGATGAGGGTTGTTTGCAATTCAGTAGGGCTGTAAAAGATCGTGGAACAGCGTCAACTATCACCATTTACTTTAAACCGTCTGAAGAACGTGGACAAAGGGTCGTCAGTGCACCTGCAGCAAATGGTACCCCAGTTACCATTCCCGTGCCTGTAACCATCAGTGTTCCAACTACTATCGTTGCGTCTGAAAGAAGGGTTGTTGAGAATAGTAGAGCCGTGCCGTGGAAGTATGATAATGCTCACCGCAATTACAGAAGGGCTGAAAGTCAGACAAGACCAGTGAATCAAACTCCAGTGACAATTGGTTTACCGAATAGAGTTCCTGCAACTGTTGGTCCGGCTGTGGACAATGTAGGGGGTCCAGGAGGTTTTACCAGAAGCGGTCGTCTGTTCGCACCACAGCCTTTGAGGGACAATAATGCTGAAGCTCTCGCCAAAGCAAAGGGTAAGCAAGCTGTGGTTGAGGAAGAACCTGTTCAGAAAGAAGCGCCCGAGGGGTCATTTGAGAAGGACGTGGAGGAGTTTATGAAGATAATCAAGAAGAGTGACTACAAGATTGTAGACCAGTTGAATCAAACTCCGTCCAAGATTTCTATACTTTCACTGTTGTTGTGCTCTGAGGCACACCGTAACGCCTTGTTGAAGATGTTGAATTTGGCTTACGTACCTCAGGAGATTTCTGTCAATCAACTGGAGGGTGTGATGGCCAATGTGAGCACCAGGCATGGTGTAGGTTTCACCAACTTGGACTTACCGCCTGAAGGGAGAAACCATAACAAAGCCTTGCACATCACCATGGAGTGCAAGGGGGCAGTGTTGTCTCACGTATTGGTAGACACCGGGTCGTCGCTGAATGTGTTGCCTAAGCAGATTCTGAGGAAGATTGATGCGGAAGGGTTTGTGCTTAATCCCAGTGACCTGATTGTTCGTGCTTTCGACGGCTCCAAGCGTTCCGTGTGTGGAGAAGTTACCTTGCCTGTGAAGATAGGTCCTGAGGTTTTTGATATCATCTTCTATGTTATGGACATCCAGCCTGCCTATAGTTGTTTGTTGGGGCGTCCATGGATTCATGCAGCAGGGGCAGTCTCGTCGACTCTCCATCAAAGCTCAAGTATGTCTGGAACGGTCAGATTGTGACTGTGTGCGGTGAAGAAGAGATTCTGGTGAGTCATCTGTCCTCGTTCAAATATGTTGAGGTGGATGGCGAGATCCACGAAACCTTATGCCAGGCGTTTGAGACTGTGGCTCTGGAGAAAGTGGCGTACGCTGAGCAGAGAAAGCCGGGTGTTTCAATCACTTCTTACAAGCAGGCTAAGGAGGTTGTTGATTCTGGCAAAACTGAAGGCTGGGGCAAGATGGTGGATTTGCCGATTAAAGAAGACAAATTTGGTGTTGGTTATGAGCCTCTCCGAGCAGAGCAGAATGGTCAAGCGGGTCCGAGTACGTTTACCAGCGCTGGGCTGATGAATCATGGCGACGTTTCTGCAACCGGTAGTGAAGACTGTGACAGTGATTGTGATTTGGACAACTGGGTTCGCCCGTGTGCACCAGGGGGGTCTATCAACAATTGGACGGCTGAAGAAGTGGTTCAAGTTACTCTTCTGACAGAGTAATTTTCTGTTGTTTTGTCATTTTGCATGAAAATCCTACGTTCTGCCCAAGGCGTAGTGATTCATTTTGTAGGGCCTCATCATGTTTTAATGATTATCATTAATGAAGGACATTTTTTGAACAAATTTTTGTGATCCTTGTCTTTCTGTTTTCTGTTTTCACTTTTTTTCAAAACAATAAAAATGGCAATGTTTTTTTTTGTTTTTGTGACTTTATTGAACTTTTTTTCTAAAACAAAGCATCAAACATGCAGAAGCGATCTTATGGCATTCACTATGAACAGTTCTGTTATGGCTCAGTATGATTTCGACAATCCCATCTACCAAGCTGAAGAGGAGAGTGAGGAAGACTGTGAACTCCCTGCAGAATTGGCCAGATTGCTGAAGCAGGAGGAAAGGGTCATCCAACCTCATCAGGAGGAGTTGGAAACTATTAATTTGGGTACTGAGGACGCCAAAAGAGAAATCAAGATTGGGGCTGCTTTAGAGGACTCTGTCAAGAGGAGGCTGATTGAGATGCTGAGAGAATATGTGGAAGTGTTCGCCTGGTCGTACCAAGATATGCCTGGTTTAGATACAGACATTGTGATGCATCGATTACCTCTTAGAGAAGGATGTCCTTCGGTCAAGCAGAAGCTTCGTAGAACGAGTCCTGACATGGCAACTAAGATCAAGGAAGAGGTTCAGAAGCAGTGGGATGCAGGTTTTTTGGCTGTTACCAGTTACCCACCGTGGGTGGCCAACATTGTTCCTGTGCCGAAGAAGGATGGCAAAGTCAGAATGTGTGTCGACTACCGGGATTTGAATAGGGCGAGTCCGAAAGATGATTTCCCATTACCTCACATTGATGTATTGGTTGATAATACGGCTCAATCCTCGGTATTCTCTTTCATGGATGGTTTCTCCGGATATAATCAGATCAAGATGGCGCCAGAGGACATGGAAAAGACGACATTCATTACACCTTGGGGCACGTTCTGCTATAAGGTGATGCCGTTTGGGCTGAAGAATGCCGGTGCTACCTATCAGAGGGCAATGACAACTCTTTTTCATGACATGATGCACAAAGAGATTGAAGTGTACGTAGACGATATGATTGCAAAGTCACAGACAGAAGAGGAGCACCTGGTTAATTTGCAGAAGTTGTTTGACCGGTTGAGAAAGTTCAAGCTGAGGTTGAATCCGAACAAGTGTACGTTTGGGGTGAGATCAGGGAAGCTTTTAGGCTTCATTGTCAGTGAGAAAGGGATTGAGGTTGATCCAGCAAAAGTCAAAGCTATTCAAGAGATGCCTGAACCGAAGACGGAGAAGCAAGTCCGTGGGTTTTTAGGGAGGTTGAACTACATTGCAAGGTTCATATCTCATCTAACTGCTACATGTGAACCAATCTTCAAACTGCTTAGAAAGAATCAAGCGATCAAGTGGAATGATGATTGTCAGAAAGCTTTTGACAAGATTAAAGAGTATTTACAGAAACCTCCAATCCTTATACCTCCAGTTCCAGGGAGACCTCTGATAATGTACCTGTCAGTGACTGAGAACTCAATGGGGTGTGTATTGGGACAGCATGACGAGTCTGGTCGAAAAGAGCATGCCATATACTACCTTAGCAAAAAGTTTACCGACTGTGAAACAAGATATTCACTGCTCGAGAAAACTTGCTGTGCTTTGGCCTGGGCCGCTCGCCGACTGAGACAGTATATGCTGAACCATACTACCTTATTGATTTCTAAGATGGATCCAGTGAAGTACATCTTTGAGAAACCAGCTCTCACCGGACGTGTTGCTCGTTGGCAGATGATCTTAACAGAATATGATATTCAGTACACATCACAGAAGGCCATCAAAGGTAGTATTCTGTCAGACTATCTTGCCGAACAACCGATTGAAGATTATCAGCCTATGATGTTTGAATTCCCAGATGAAGACATCATGTATCTCAAGATGAAAGATTGCGAAGAGCCTCTCGTCGAGGAAGGACCGGATCCAGATGACAAATGGACACTGATGTTTGATGGGGCTGTGAATATGAATGGTAACGGTGTTGGGGCAGTGTTGATCAATCCTAAAGGTGCTCATATACCTTTCTCTGCCAGATTGACGTTTGACGTCACCAACAACGAAGCTGAGTATGAGGCTTGTATCATGGGGATAGAAGAAGCCATTGATCTGAGGATCAAAACACTCGACATATTTGGAGATTCAGCTCTAGTGGTCAATCAAGTCAACGGAGATTGGAATACGAATCAGCCGCATTTGATTCCGTATAGAGATTACACCAGAAGAATACTGACGTTCTTCAAGAAAGTGAAGTTGTATCATGTCCCCCGGGATGAGAATCAAATGGCTGATGCCTTGGCTACTTTGTCGTCTATGATCAAAGTTCATTGGTGGAATCATGTGCCACATGTTGCGGTGAATCGACTCGAGAGGCCTGCGTATGTGTTTGCAGCCGAGTCTGTTATGATTGATGAGAAGCCGTGGTATTATGACATCAAGAATTTCCTCAAGACTCAGGAGTATCCTGAAGGTGCGTCGAAGAATGACAAGAAGACCCTGAGGAGGCTGGCTGGAAGCTTCTATTTGAATCAGGATGATGTGTTGTACAAGAGAAACTTTGACATGGTCTTGCTCAGATGCGTGGACAGACCCGAGGCGGATATGTTAATGCAGGAAGTTCATGAAGGTTCCTTCGGTACTCATGCCGGCGGACATGCAATGGCTAAGAAATTGTTGAGAGCGGGTTATTACTGGATGACTATGGAATCCGATTGTTTCAAGTATGCTCGGAAGTGCCATAAGTGTCAAATCTATGCTGATAAGGTGCATGTACCACCAAGCCCTCTGAATATCATGAATTCGCCTTGGCCGTTTGCCATGTGGGGCATTGATATGATTGGGAAGATTGAGCCTACTGCTTCGAATGGACATCGCTTCATCCTGGTTGCGATTGACTATTTCACCAAATGGGTAGAAGCAGCTTCTTATGCTAACGTTACCAAACAAGTGGTTACCCGGTTCATCAAGAAAGAAATCATCTGTCGTTATGGAGTTCCTGAGAGAATCATCACTGACAATGGTTCGAATCTCAACAACAAGATGATGAAAGAGCTTTGTAAAGATTTCAAGATTGAACATCACAATTCTTCTCCTTACAGACCGAAGATGAATGGTGCTGTAGAGGCGGCAAACAAGAATATCAAGAAGATTGTGCAGAAGATGGTCGTTACGTACAAGGATTGGCATGAGATGCTGCCTTTCGCTTTGCATGGGTACCGTACCTCAGTACGTACGTCGACCGGGGCAACCCCTTACTCCCTTGTGTATGGTATGGAAGCTGTCCTACCTGTTGAAGTGGAGATTCCTTCTCTGAGAGTTTTATTGGATGTCAAACTGGACGAAGCCGAGTGGATTCGAACAAGGTTTAACGAGTTGAGCCTTATCGAGGAGAGACGACTAGCAGCTGTATGTCATGGACAGTTGTATCAGAGAAGGATGAAGCGGGCCTTTGATCAGAAAGTGCGTCCTCGAAGCTATCAGATCGGTGATCTAGTTTTGAAAAGGATCCTCCCTCCCGGTACAGATAACAGGGGCAAGTGGACTCCTAACTATGAAGGTCCGTATGTTGTGAAGAAGGTCTTCTCCGGTGGAGCCTTGATGCTTACAACTATGGATGGTGAAGATTTTCCGTCTCCTGTCAACTCAGATGTAGTCAAAAAATACTTCGCATAAATTGACCCGCTGGACAAAAGAAAAATGGTCCAGGCAAAAAAATGGGCATCTCGACGAACCAAAAAAAAACAGAAAGAAAAGGTTCGGGCAAAAATTAGGGATAAAATGAAAAGAATTGTACACCCGGTAAGTCGAAAACCCGCAAGGGCGGCTTAGGCAAAAATGGGTATCCCGGTGGATTGAAAACCCGAAAGGGCGATCCAGGCAAAAATTAGGGATTAAAGCGAAGACTACAGTCTGAGTTGTCTGTACTTCATCGAGCTTTGTCATCTGCCATCTCAAAAGATGTGATCCGTCCAGTCATTCTTCTCAGAAAGCAAGGAGTTGGGAGGAAAACTGATGATCTGTGGGTTATAACAGAATTGGGAAATAGCGGATGCCGTGTCCACGTTGCCATTAGGATAGATTTTTCCTTTTATGCGCAATTACCTCTTTCTAGGAATTGCTTCCTAATGTATTTGCCTCTTCAGGCACATTTTCAATCAATAAAAGTCGTTATTCAGATAAATAGCTTTTCTGTTTTTATTTTTACTGTTTTGTTTGCAAAATGTCCGAATTTTTGATAAACATTGCATATAAAAACATGAAGGCTACACAACGTGCAGAAAGACAAAACATTTGAAAATCATTTTGAATGTTGAGGACACTTGAGCGTATCTTGTCCATACATCCCCTGGGGGCATTTTGTTGTGTTGTTTTTCAGATCAGCGTCTGTGAGGACGTTTCCTCAGCAGATATTTTCCCAAGCAAGTTTGGAAGCTACCAGAGCTATGTTCCCCTGCAGAGACATCCGTGGATAGTGCCTTCTATTTCCCAACAGATCTAAGGATTGCCTATCCCCAGCAGGCTTGTATTTGCCGATTTCTTCCCCGAGTGAGGCAGGTTCATTAAAGTTATCTCCAGCATTTATCCTACCTGTGGACTGAAGGATATCCCCGGCGGAGTTTACCCTTCCCCAGCAGCAGTGATCTTCTTCAACAGGAGTGTGAAGTCGCTTTACCATTCCTCAAGCAGAGTTCCCCGCAGATTACTTCCCCAAGAGGAGTCTCCCCACAGAGTCAGAGCATCTGATCATTTTGGCTCCCCAGCCGGAGTTTTTATCATTTTGCATGTAGTAATCATTGCATCCTCAAAACTGCGTAGCATTTCCATTCAATATGGAGCATTACGCCATAGAAAAATTCAAACATATGCATTCATGTGTTAACTTCACCAGACCGTATCCCCGGCAGAGGCGGATCATTTTCATTCAACATCAGCACAGCAAGACTGCTGCAGTTGCTCGTGACAGCACTCAGAATTGTTTATTCCCCACAGAGGTTTATTTCCTCACCCGATGGTGACAGAGGTTTATTTCCTCACCCGATGGTGACAGAGGTTTATTTCCTCACCCGATGGTGACAGAAAGTTTGTTTTTCCTCAGTGAGACCCCCAGCAAGTGGTCAACCTTGCCTTGACATATCTCAGATGTCGTTCTTGTGATACCAGTAAGTGTCATGCTAGCGCCCGCGTGTGTTTCTTTGTTTGGTGTCGGTAAACGCCATTGTTTCGGTGTCTGTAAACATCGGTATTCTCCCCAGTCATCGGTAAATGTCTGGTCATCAGTCTTTTGGTGTCGGTAAACACCATTGTTTCGGTGTCTGTAAACATCGAGTATTTTCTCCAGTCATCAGTAAATGTCTGGTCATCAGTCTTTTGGTGTCGGTAAACACCATTGTTTCGGTGTCTGTAAACATCGAGTATTTTCTCCAGTCATCAGTAAATGTCTGGTCATCTTTTGGTGTCGGTAAACACCATTGTTTCGGTGTCCGTAAACATCGAGTCTTCCTCCAGTCATCGGTAAATGTCTGATAAACCCCAGCTAGAAATCCCCAGTAGAGTCATCTGTAAATGTCCTACCCGGTTTTCAGTTGCAAGTATTTGTTTGTCTTTCCCCGATAAATTTCCCATCTCCAGTCATCGGTAAATGTCTGGTCATTCTTTTGATGTCGGTAAACATCATCTTTCGATGTCGGTAAACATCGAGTCTCATTCCCAGTCATCGGTAAATGTCTGGTCATTTCTTTTGATGTCGGTAAACATCATCTTTCGATGTCGGTAAACATCGAGTCTCATCCCAGTCATCTGTAAATGTCTGGTCAATAAAATCAAGATCCCCAGGAGTCGTCGGTAAACGTCTTGTCTGATATCACCACAAAGATTTTGTTCCTCCCCACGTGGAGATGCCATCGGTAAATGGCCCCGCTTTCTTCGATATCGGTAAATATCGAATCCCCAGTTGCAGCAGCCATCGGTAAATGGTCTTGCTAAGTTGACATCGGTAAATGTCAAGCTTCTTTGAAGCCACCATCGGTAAATGGTCTTGCTTCCTTTCTACATCAAATTTGTTTCCCAGCAGCCATCGGTAAATGATCGTGCTGAAGTTGATATCGGTAAATATCAAGGGCCCAGTTTTAACCATCGGTAAATGGTTTTGCTTTTCAGAAATCTGTTTTCCCAGCAGCCATCGGTAAATGGTCGTGCTGAAGTTGATATCGGTAAATATCAAAGTTCCCAATTTTAACCATCGGTAAATGGTTTTATTTTTCAGAAGTTTGTTTTCCCTAGCCGCCATCGGTAAATGGTCTTGCTGAAGTTGATATCGGTAAGTATCAAGTTCCCAGTTTCTAAACCATCAGTAAATGGTTTTGCTTTTCTGAAGCTGTCATGCAGTTTGTCATTAGTAAATGACGTGGTTCTTTGTATCATATCCAGTCTGTGCAAATTCTACGGTTCTTTGGTATTCAATCCCTGTTTACCCTGAAAGTCTGACAGCCGTTGCTATCATCCGTTCGGGTTCCCAGCTGATTGAATAGGGGCAGCTGTAGCACCTCAAATTTGCACCTATCATTATACATACATTTTCATATTAGGTCATAGCATATCATGATCCATTGCATAGCATTGCATTGTTCTCAGTTGCCTCAAGAGCAAGCAAATCAAGAGTCAGGTCAAACTAATCTCCTAATCAGTCAACCAAGCAAGCAAAGGAATTTCTCATTGAATCAAGGCCTTGGGGTTTGTCCAACAAGTTCACATGACTTGGTGGTCCATTTGAAGTGTTCAAGGCAAGGGTTGAAGGCTCAGAGGTCATCAGTTCATACACAGACAGTCAAAAGTCAAAGAAAGTCAACTGTCAGTCAAAGCAGTGGATGTTGGTCATTCTTGTGGAATTTAGGCACCATGGTCAATAATCAAGAGTTCATACAACTTGGGACATCATTTGAAGTCAAATTCTCAAGGAATTAGGGTTTGGAATTCATCAGTCAATGCATAATCAGACAAAAACCCTAATAGTCAACTGTTGGTCAACTGTCCATTTAATCAGAGATTTGATGATTGGAATTGGTTTGTGGGAGTTCATTCATGTCCAAATAGTCATCATATATCATGCCAAACACCATCATGGAAGAATTTGAAGCCAGATCATGAATTTCCCAAAACGGAAACTGGGCCTGTAACTGAAACTTACCAAAAATGGAAAGTTTTGATCCTCAAACTTACATTTTGATACAAGCCTCAAATGAATTTTCGCCCAACATGAAAGTTGAAGATCTTGTTCTCCCATTTCCAAAAAGTCCTAGAACTCTCAATTCCCATGTGTGGTTGGCAAGTTATGATCGAATCGATTTCAGAAAATCTTGAACTTCAAAGGGCCATATCTCTCAAACCGTTTGGCCAATTTTGGTGGGGTTTTTTCCTACAAGTCACATTTGATCCCCTCTTTCCAAAAATATAAATTTCATGTGCCAAAACTTCACCAATCAAAATGGCATTTTTTTGATTTGTCTCATTTAAATTCAAGTTTGACCAAGGTTTGACTTTTTGAAATAATGATTTCCAACCATTCCCACTATCCAAATATGTTTAGAAACCAGATTTTGGTCATGTTACAAAGTCAAATTCGTGCAAGTACTTGCACCCATCATGTAGCCATACTAGCTTGCTTAAAATTGGGAGGAAAAGTACACTTTTCACCCACCATATCCCACATATCCATGAACCATGCTTTGGGCAATCACATAGCAGAGATATTGATCATTTTTCTGTCATGGGGAGAACCCTAGTAGCAGCCATCAGTTAGCAAAAAAACTCTTGTTCTCTCTTGCTCTCGAAAAAACCCATTTTCATCATTTTTCAAAATCTGTCAAAAACTCTCAAAGAACAGAGCCTTGCCTTGCTAGATTCATCATCTAAACAACATTGAGAGCCCATTTCAACCATCATTCCACAACTGGAAGGCCATTTCGCGGACTGTTTTTGCAAAGCATCATCAATGGCAAAGTTTGGTTGAAGCCATACCAAGCTGTTCCGAACAAAGCTAACTTCATCATCCAACCTTAGGGAGCTTAAGGAGCATCTGTTTCACTTTAACATGGCCAAATAACAACTGTTTCGACACTACTCTTCCGACTTGGTAAATTTCGACCTCTTTGTTTCTTTAAACCATGCTATGCTTATGATAGAGCTTGCTTTGCTGGTCATTCTGAGCTTTGAATCCATAAAAATGGTTGAGTATTTGTGGAGTTATGCTGTTTTAAAGTTTGATGTCCATCTATGTTTTCACATGATTCATCCATGATAGCCCGATTTAGGATAAATGCTTGCTGTTTTGATGTTCTACATGATTAGACGTTTCGATTGGTATATGGCTTGCATGATTTCGTGAAAATTCGTTCGGGTGTGTGTGTTGGGGTTGCTGTTCTGTCGTCTTCTTCATGCTGAAATCGCGTACTCGCCTAGCGAGTAAACTGCTCGCCTAGCGAAGGCGAGGAAGATGATCGCTCGCCTAGCGAAGCTTCCAGCTCGCCTAGCGAACGTCTCCAGTTGAAACGCGCCGTTTCACAAGAGGCGCTAAATTCAAATATTTCATTAAACCATTTTCATTTTCAACATTTATCTCATTTTTGTTACACATCTTTGAAAAATCATATCTCCATCATCTTTAACCCAAATTGAATGGGATTTTTTGCAGTAGCTTCATCATGATCTCTACTTTTTTATCATAATTTTTCCAGAATTTTGTGATCAATGGTTTTTGATTGGTATTAGGGTTTGTGACATGTGCTCATATTTTGTACACTTTGCCAAAACATTTGTGAAATGGTGATGCTTTGTCCAATGGCTCCCAAATTTTTTGTGCTTGAACCAGACACACTCATGGTGATTTTTGTGTAGAGTTGGTGAATTTATCATTGCCGGTTTGTGAGTTATGATTTTTTGAATTAGGGTGTGACAGTTTGTGTCACACCATTGATGTGCAACTTCATGATTTTTGATACCATGCTTCTTGAACTCTAATTGATCTGAATTTTTGCATGAACCTACTCCAGTATGTCTAGTTTACATGTGATTTTTCTTGGATTTGTTTATGACATTTTCCAATTGTTTGAGATTTTTGTCCCCTGTTTGGTCAAAATGCTGACCTTGTGTGACACGTGTGTCCATTTCATTTGTGAAATTCTCATACTTTATTAGATGAACATGAAATTTTACATGAGATAACTAGACATCCTCATCTTTGCCATGGTTTTGATCCCATTCATTTATCATACACCATTTCTAACTTATGATTTTTCTAAGTTGATACTTGTTTGGTTGACCTCTTTAGGCATGTTCAAAATTGCTTTGACTTTCTGATTTTCATTGACTGCCTTCCACTTGCCCAAATGGGATGAAATTTGACATGCTTACCATGCTGTGGGTTCTGATTGATCATGATTTATTTGATGATTTTTGGAAATGTTTAAGATTGCTTTTGAGTTGAGTCCTGCTGTTGACTTCTATGAGCTTCTGTTTGCCATGTCTTGGCCTAATTTGTTCATGAAATGATGATGATGATTGATATGGATGTGAACCCAATTGGTTGTGTTTCTTAATGGTTTGAACATGATTTTGGATACTTACCCCTTGCTGTTTGGACTTTCTCATTCATTTTTGACCCTAGGCTTGTCCTAGTGGTCCCGTTACTCACCTTTGAGTTTGTGATTTCAGGTTGACCAACAAATGGCCATTGAGACCAATTCTTTTGATTGAGCTTACTCAAGTATCATTGTCTAACCTCTTTGTCTTGTAGGTGGCTTGGCTCACATGCCATAAGCCTTGTGCCCTGCACATCCTTGTGCCCCCTAATTGACTGTTGGTGTCTGTTTCTGTTTATTTTGTTTGAAGTTGCATACTAACATCTGCTTGACTGTTTCAGGTACTTTAGTTGCTTAGTTCCTTGTGAACTTTTTGCTTTACTTTGCTTGTATAAGCAACTTGCATTGAGGTATGTCTCTTTTACTCCATGTAGTCTGGAAGACCTGGCCTGTTACTTGGCCAGGCAACTGTCTGAAGTCCTCCTTAAGAGGCAATGTTTGTGGATGTTTAATTTTGTCCTTGCATAGAGTCAAAGTCCTCCTAAGTGAAGAGGCAATTGGTGGAAGGTAGGGATATGCAATCTATCCCCCACTATTCAGTGTGTCATCTGTTTTGCTCACACCACTGTGTTGATGCATTGTAGATACAAACCCAAGATCTTGTACAATTGTACAGTTGAGTCAGTTTTAAATGTGTAGAAGGGTTCCCACTTTCTGAACCCACACATTCTTGTCTTGAGCTCTCCCTGGCCAGGGATAAGAGCTGTGAGGTCTCATCCTCACTTCATCCTGTCATCTGCTTCACCTTAGCCCCTCGATGGCAAGGTTAAGAGCACCTTTTACCCTATTCCAATTGGCCCTAGTGCCTAACCTTTTGCTTGAGCCTCTTGTATGCATATAGAGTGTGCTTCTTGTGATTGTGATTGCCTGTTTGCTTTGCCTCTCTAGGTTTAGCTTAGTCTTGCCCTTGTGCAATATAGGTTGTGCTTGACTTGCCCTTGCGCAAAGTCAAGTCTGTGTGGCTTGCTTCCTGTGTGAGCCATGTTTAGAGTTGTTAAGCTGAACTACGGCAACTCTGATTCTCATGTTCAGATGAGATACGTAGGCACTAGACGCGATGTCTTGTCGAGTTTGACTAACCACTAA
Organism: Lathyrus oleraceus; assembly: GCF_024323335.1. Lineage (NCBI taxonomy): Eukaryota > Viridiplantae > Streptophyta > Magnoliopsida > Fabales > Fabaceae > Lathyrus > Lathyrus oleraceus. The sequence continues at coordinate 482,687,214 of NC_066585.1, read as the reverse complement.
CATCTAATTCTCTTCTCTCACCCCTGTTGTGATTGAGATATCCCCTTTCTCTTGCCCTAGTTGCAATCGAGACCTTGCTCTTTCCTGTGTCTGTTTAGGATAGGTTGGCCCTCGTGCCATCTAGCTAGAAACCATAACTTAGGGTTGATTTTGCATGACAACATCTAGGCTCGAGTCGTAGTCTCCCTAGAGTTGTGTCCCCCTCTGTTATCTGGTTAGGCTAGTCCTTTGTCCCTGCGTAGGGGAACTACATCGCCCTGATCTTCATACCAGATGAAGTATGTAGGCAGGAGATTGAGCTGATCTCTCCGGGCGCCCTTTTTCTTTTTGTGTGTGTTGTTTGACAGTTGCTAGGCTCGAGTGCCTGACTCCTTAGCAATTTGTTGTCTGTTTGTTTGAGTGTGTGCTTGACAGTTATAGGCTCGAGTCCCCGACTCCCTATTAACTTGTTGTGTTGTTGTGTGCTTGGAAGCTGATGTAAGTCCATCGAGTGGCAGTAAGGTTCCAGTGTGCGTGTGTTTGGTTCGGATGCTGATGTAAGTCCAGCGGTTGGCATTCAGGCTCCACGTTTGCCTCTGTGAGTGTGTTTTGGTTCGGATGTTGATGTAAGTCCAGTGATTGGCATTCAGGCTCCACGTTTGCCTTTGCCAGTGTTTGTTTGTGTGCGTGTCAACCGAGCTACGAATGCTCTGATTCTTCTCTCGTCCGAGAAGATACGTATGCATAGGATGCGAAATCCTAGCGAGCATGTGTCGTTTCCCCAGTCCGAACTACTTCGACTCTGATGTCTATTGCCTGATAGACTAAGTAGGCCCAGGATGCGACATCCTGCCGAGTCCAGTTTCAGTCAGTCTCTTTCGTTTCTTTCAGCCAGTGTGTGTGAATATTTGAGCAGTGTTTAGCAACCAATTTTCCCTTCTAGTGTGCGTGGATCCCGTAGAGTACTACGGATGCGTAGGGGTGCTAATACCTTCCCTTCGCATAACCGGCTCCCGAACCCATACTCTTTGGTCGCGAGACCATGTCTTTTCCCAGGTTTACTCTGAGCGTTTCCTTTCCCTCTTTTGGGATAAATAACGCACGGTGGCGGCTCTGTTGTTCTTTCTTTTCCCGCCGGTTTTTCGCGCGACGCGACATGAACCAAGACTCACCCTAATGAGGAAAGAACTCAATAGGGAAAACCCATCCCGTGTGGGGAGGGAACGGAAACAACCGTCATCCACGAGGACGTATCTCAGTGGGGAAATGGCAGGAAAGGATAGACACTTTCTGCTTAAGGGGTTGGCTCTATATGGAGAGACCAGACACACCCATATCTGCTAGGGAAATCTACTGGAGAGATCTGTATCACCAAATAGCAGGAGGCAACAATCAACAGATACCCGGCGACAGCTGCAACATGAGTATCCAAACGCTATGATTATGCATGTATGCATTCTACCTAAAACGTATGATGAATGCTGACAAACAGACATGCTCCAACCAACGGTCCGGGAATCAACCATCCGGAGAGAAAACCAAAGTCCTCATTCTGCATGGGGAGGAAGAGCCACAAGAGGCTTCCGGAGGGATCGTCAGTCGCAACCGGAGAACAAAGTTCAACATACAGGCGGATGCGCCACAACAACTTGTGCTGAAAATCAGAGATACCGAGAAGCGACCAGATCTCTGATGAGAAGTACAAAAGCGTTGATAGAGCTCCTTACGCGAACCACTCCGCTGAGGGATCTATCTGAGGGAATGCTATAGTACTGGGATGTTGATCTACCAAATACTGAATCTTCAAAGAAAAACACCCACGTTGGGGAGAGAGGAAGACTACTCTGCTGGAGAGGCGAAAGTTGCAGTCTTCAATAAACACTCTGCTAGGGGAGCTGCCCCACAATAATGTCCGAAACAGCAAACTTGCTGGGGATGCCCCACGATAGGGCTCAAACAGCACTCTACTGGGGATGCCCCACAATAAGTGCTAACGGGGATTTGGAGGAAGAATCTGTACTGCCGGGAACATGAAGATGAACAACTTCAAACAACACTGCGTCGTGCAAATTCACTGAGGAGAGACCATACGAGGTTCTGCAGGACAAAGATACAGTCATGCTCGAGATACGAACAATTGTCTTACCTGTTGGTAATCATACCACCCCCGGGAGAGCACTGTGGGTCTCCTAAGTATCCTTCCATCATTGTGAACGTTCACTTTGTTTAAGAACAATTTTTTTTGAAAAATTTGTTTACTTTGAAAACAATGATACTTTATCAATTAAAAACATGCAAAACATTTGTTGAGTTGAAACAAATAAGAATGCAAATAATTGGATAAAAGCTCAAATTGATGTGATGGAATGGTAGTCTGCAAAGGGCGAGACTCCATGGATCTGTACAAGTTTGAAATCGGTGATATATATTGGAGAGGGCTACATTGAACATAATGACCTTTCCTCTACCATTCTGAATTTTCGATGTATTCAGAGCTTCAGAATCGAGAATTCCTGACGGATGACATATATAGAGCACAGTCTTGTCAAGGTGCAGTTACTTGCCAAATCCCTAATTTTTGCCTAGATTGCCCCAGTGTGAGGTGTTCAATCTAGCGGGATGCAAATTCTTTTTTTTTTCAATGTCTCTAACTTTTTCCTGGATCGCCCTTTCGGGTTTTCAATCCACCGAGACGCTCCTTTTTGCCTAAGTCGCCCTTTGGGGTGTTCAACTTAGCGAGCTGTTTGATTTTTTTTCTTTTTGTTTAGGCGAAGTATTTCTTGACTGCACCAGGATTCACAGGACGAGTGAACTTCTTCATCCATTGTAGTAAGTGTCAGAACACTGCCTGAAGAGGCTCTTTTGACAACATATGGACATTCATAGCTTGGGGGTTCACTTGCCCCTGGAATCGGGTATAAAAGACAAGACTTTTTTGAGCACAAGGTTCCTCGGAACACACGAGGCTTGATCTTCTTGTCGAATGCTTTTTCACTCTCTGCTGATATGACTGACCATGACTGTAAGACCCCAATTTTGGGCCCTAAGATCCCTCATGGCCCATATCATTCATACCATAACCTCAAGGATCATTGCATGCCTTTGCTTCCCTCCTAGTGGGTAGATTGCCTTGTGGTTTGTTCCTTGATCACCAAGCATACTTTGCATTTGTATATCTTTGCTTTCATATGTTTATTATTCAAAAAGTACAAAAATATTGTCAGTCTAACCTTGTTGCTTGCAGTGGAAGCAATCATCAGCAGTTAGGTCAAAGTCAGTCATTGATCAGTCAAAGCAATGGATGGTGGCCATTCTTGCAGAATTTGGGCACCATGATCATTAATCAAAGGTTCATACAACTTGTGACATCATTTGAAATCAAGTCCGCAAGGATTTAGGGTTTGGAATTCATCAGAAGAAGTCCAATCAGTCCAAAACCCTAGAAAAGTCAAACTTGGTCAACAGTTGATTTAATCAATGATTTGATGAATAGAATTGATTTGAAGGAGTTCATTCATGCTTGTATAAGCCTCATCTGTCATGTTCAACCTCATCATGGAAGAAAATCAAGCCAATCAGAAAATTTTCCAGAAATAGAAAGTGGACCTGTAATTTCAACTGCCAAAAATGGAAACTTCTTGATCTTAAACTTACATCATGATACAAGCTTCAAATGAATTTTTGCCCAACATGAAAGTTGAAGATCTTGTCTTCCCATTTTCAAAAAGTCCAAGAACATCAAAATCCCATGTGTGGTTGTCAAGATATGATCAAATCATTTCCACCAATTTTTGAACTTCAACAAGCCATATCTCTCAAACCATAAGGCCAAATTTGGTGGGGTTTTTTCCTACAAACCACATTTTTCATCCTCTTTCCAAAAATATAAATTTCATGACCTAAAACCTTGCCAATCAAAATGGCATTTTTGGACCTTTTGCATTTAAAATCAAAGTTTGACCAAACTTTGACTTTTTGATTTATGGACTTTTTCATCATTTTGCCAATTGGGAAATGTTTCACATCCTATTTGAAACTTGCTCAAAGTCTTAAACCACCATCATTTCACCCTTATGCCATCATTTTTGGACAAAATGCAAAATTGACAAAATTGGCAAGAAGCTTCACATAAGTAAAACCAGTACAGCATTTTCTGTACAACCAAAAACAGCAAAATTGCAGTCTGTTTACAGCCTGTTTAGAGCCCACTCAAGCAGCAAACATACCTCCATTTCCACTTATGCACCAACTTGGCATTTTTGCAAATTGGTTTCAAAGAGCAAAATAAAGTACAGCCTTTTCATGTACAATAACAAACAGCAGAAGTATTGGTCTGTGCAGCCTGTTGGCAAGCCCATTCGACCAACTTATACCCTCCATTTTCCACTTGTGAGCAATTAGCAAAAGTGGCAATTGGTGATTTTTGAATTAAGCCAGCTTAGCACTCGGTTAACCATTGCTAAACAGACATATAAAAACACATTTCCTGCTCTTTCTAACCCTAGCCACAACTTGAAAACACACAGAAAACCTCATTCACTCCTCTCTTGCATTTTCTGCATATTGGCAATTGCTATTCCAAAATTTCAAAGGCCACGATTTTCTTTTCTTTGTTCCATGTTCTAGCCACCAGTTGGGAGTTGTTTGCACCATCAAACCACCACTGTAACCTTTTCATTGTACCCTGTTTTCAAAGCATCCTCCCATGGCAGTTTGGATTTAGAGTCAAACCAAGGGTTGCTGAGCTAACATACATCAAGGATCAACATTGCCAAGCATAAGAGCCACCTGTTGCAGCACAACATCCATCAAAACCTCACTGCATTTTGCATTTCTTCAAAACCAAGTAAGGATTCAAATCCCTTCTTTCTCCATGCTATTATATGTTTATGAAAGGTCCTTCCATGCTTGTTCTAATGCAGCTTGAACCATGTTGAATGATCTATTGTATTGAGAGAAATCTGATTTTATTTCTTTGTGAACAAATGATTTTTTGATCGATTTGCCATGCTGGTTTTGTTTCGATGGAATGTGATGATATATTTGTGATACTGGATGATTGTTGAGGAGATTGGCATACCTAATTTCGATTTCTGAGCATAATAAATTTTCGAGTTGCATGAGGATTGTGATTGTATGCTGTTCATGCCAAACTTAACCCTGCCCAGTTTTTCTCATGAGTGATTGTGTTTTGTTGTTGGTTAATGATACATGAGTTTGAATGCTGTTGTGATAAACATGTGCTGCCATGATTGATTTGTGATGCTGTTTGTTGACTGTTGTTCATGAGGATGAAGTCGATTGATGAAATGCTATGCTGTTATTTGCTTTGTTGGTACCATGAAGATAATACCCTGCTGCCTTTTACATCCTAAGGCCTGTCCAGGAAGTTCATAAGAATTTGTGTTTGGTTGTCACTAAATGATGCTGTCTGAACTCCATTGCCTTGTTATTGTGTGGCTCGTTTTAAAGTGTGTTCTAGGATGTTGAACTTGCATGAAGTTACCATGTTGATTGCATTTGAGAGCCATGTTGATTATGCCCTGCCATTAAACCTTAAGTTGCCTAGGAAATCCATGAGAATTGTGTAGGTTTGCTGTTGACTTGCTTGCTGAATACCCTACTATCATGTGTTGCTGCGTTTTAATGCTGGTTTTTGTATGTTGTTGATTGTTGCTGTTTTCTTGTTGTTTGAATGATGATGATAGGCTGTATGCTGTTGCTTCTCAAATCATAGAACCATGTTGTTTTGCTATCTTAATATGCCTAGGTTTTCATGCTTATGTTGTGTGGTTTGGTTGAATCATTTTTGTTTGATGTGGTTGAACATGAACATGAATGCCATTGCTTTTGTGTGCTGTTGTTTATTTTGTGTGGATGTTGATGAACATCTTATGCCATGCCAGAAAATCCATGCGAAATATATTGTCTGCTGTGCTGTTGTGTAATGTTGTTCAAATTTGTTTGATGTTGAGGAGCTTGCTTGAAGTGCCACGACCATTGCTGTTGTTGAATCTACCATGCTGCTAAAATCCTGTGCAGTTTTGAAATATGATTATATGCTGTTGTTTGGCTGCAGTAGGAATATTCTCTTTGTCATGTTAGTTGTTGGTTGCTGTTTGAAATCCTCGAAAGTTCCCAGAAGAAGAACCATATGTTTTGTGGTATATATTGTTGGTTTGATTTTCATTTGCTCATGTCGATTTTGAACCATGAAGGTGGATTGAGTACCCTGCTGTTATTTGAACCAAACATCATGTCCAGAAAATCCAATGTGAAATATGTTATGTGCTGTTGTATGCTGTTGTTCATGTTTTGTGTTGTAATGATGATGACACGATGCTTACAATGCTGAAACCTTGCTGCTGCTATGCTTGAATCGTGAGCTGTCCAGAAATCCTCATGCTCATGTTGTTTTACTGTTATGTCATGATGAATGTGCCTGCTGCTGTTATAATGAATGTTGCTGCGGCTGTTATGATGATATGCTGCTGTCGAACCATTTGCCTTTTCCAGATTTTTTTTTTCATGATGATGGTTGCATGCTGTTTGTTTTTGTTGAACATGATGAGGAATAAATCTTGTTGCTATTTTGAACTCCATGAGCATGCCCAGAAAAATCCATTGAATTACGTTTGTCATGTTTGGTTGTTGTTGGTTAATGATACATGATGGACTTGATGCATATGCTGTATGCTTGATGTTGTTTTTGGTCAAATTTTGTTGTTGCTGTTGTTGCCCAGAAATCCATATGTTTTGTGTTACCATGCTGTTGATTGCCAAAATGCTATGCTGCTGAGTGTTTTGTTGTTGAATTTGTTTGGATGTGACTGAACTTGTATGAAGTTTGTATGCTGAAAACCCTAAGGGTTTATGGAAAAACAGAATTTGAACTCCATTGGCCAAGTTTACTGTTCTATTGGTGAGGACCAATAAGAACATTTCCCGTGTCCTGCTTATGCTGTGCGTTTTGGTTAAGTGAGTTGAATATTACAATTGCCATTTTGTTGACTTGTGTTGACCACCTTTGCCTTGCTTTTTGTTCATGTTTCACCAATTATTTCACTCAACTTCACAAATTATTTTCTAATTCATTTTTCATCCAAAAATTATGATTCTTTTTCCATGATGTTCATGATTGAGTCTATTATTTAATGGTGAATTTTAATTATTTTTCCATTGGTTGGTTTTTTATTGGTAATTATTTTCCCAACATGTATGCCAAAATGATACATTGTGCCATTTCAATTGTGAAATTGTCATATTGCATCCAATGCCTTTGAAATTTTTTGTGGTGAAACTAGACACATTGACCTTCATTTCCATATAAAGTTTGTGCATTTATCATTTGTGGATTGAGGGTTATGATTTTTTGAAGTCATGTGTTACATTTGGTGTCATACCATGATTATGCATTTTCCCAATTTTTGTTCACATGCTTCCTCTTATCCAATTGACCCCAAATTTTGCATGAATGATCCCTTGTATGTCTAATTGATGTATGAATTTTCTTGGAATTAATATTGCTGTTTTCCATTTAATTGTGAATTTTCTTCCATATGTGGTCATTTGTTGACTTTTTGTGCTATACCTTGCCAAATCATTTGGGAAATTCTCAAATCTTATTGTATGATCATGAAATTTCATATGTGATAACTAGACTCTTTGAGCTTTGCATTGGTGTTAATCTCATTCATTTCTCTTCTGTTTTCAAATTGATATGATTTTTTGAAGTTGACCCATGCTTGTTGACTTTCACCATGCTTACTTGAATTTGATTTGACTTCATGATTTTATTTGACTGCCTTCCTCTCATCCAAATGCCATGAAATTTTGCATGTATACCATGTTAGATGTTAGGATTGAGTGTGATTTATTTCATGATTTTTGAGATTGTTTGAATTGACTTTTGAATGAAGTCTTTGCTGTTGACTTTTGTATGCTTCTCTTGCCATGCTTTGCATCCTTTTGTGTATGAAATGACCATGATGCATGATTTGACTATGAATCCAATTGGGAATGCTTCTTGAATGTTCAAACTTGGTTTGGGTTGACTTTTTCTTGCTGCCTTGACTTTCTTCTTTCATCTTTGACCCTAGGCTAGTCCTAGTGGTCTTCTGAGCTTATGTTTGAGTTCATCTGTTTCAGGTTAAGCACCAATGCCTTGAGGATCATTCTAATGTGATTAAATTTGATTGTTTGCCACATGCTAACCCTTGTTTTGTAGGTGACTCATACTTGAGTCTTTGTGCCTTGCACAATTGGTCCCACTGTGTGACTATTGGTTCATTTCCTTTTAGTTTTGACTGTTGACTTGTTTACTAATGAGTTTGACTTTTTCAGGTGCTTTAGTTGCTTAAGTTCTTTGAACTTGATTGCTTGCTTTGCTTTATAGCATTTGCTTTGAGGTATAAATACTTCTTCTTCATGTAGTCTGGAGACCCGGTCTGTTATTTGACCGGGCAAACTGTCTGAAGTCCTCCTTAAGAGGCAATGCCTGTGTGTGTTTAATTTTGTCCTAAGCAGGAAAAGTCCTTCAAGTAAGGCAATTGGTGGAAGGTAGGGATAAGCAATCTATCCCCCACTATTCAGTGTGTCCTCTCTTTGCTCCCATTACATGGTTGAAGCAATGAGATAAATACCCAAGATCTAATCGAGTCAATAATGTGGAGAGAGTTCCTACTTTCTGAACTCCCACACTTTCTTTGATGCTCCCTCTGATTTGAGATAGAAGCAATGAGGCACACCCCTCATCTCCTTTTCATCTGCTTCACCTGAGCCCCTCAATGGCCAGGTTAAGAGCGACTTTCACCCATTACAGTGGACTTTCAAAGTCAAACCCTCTTGTGTGAGCCCCCAATTGTTTGGCTATAGAGTGTGCTGTTTGATATTCATTGATTGATTGATTGTCATATGCACTTGCTTGCCTGTATGCTATGCATTTATCATCATCATCAATTGCCATTAATGCATGATCATCTCATTTATCTTTGTGATGCTATCATTGTTGTTTGCCCATGGAGGACAATTGTAAGTCCATTGCTTTGGCATTTGCTCCTGTGATATGGAAGGATAGAGTGTAAGACCTCATTGGTCACTCATATCTTCTGTTTATCTGTTTGTATGTGAGGATACAGTTGTAAGTCCCTGTAAGTTGGCATCTGTCATCCTGTGATCATAATTTGATCTGTTTGGTTTTGTATGTGAGGATACAGTTATAAGTCCCTGTAAGTTGGCATCTGTTATCCTGTGATCATAATTTGATCTCTTTGATTGTATGTGAGGTTGCAGTTATAAGTCCCTGTAAGTTGGCATCTGCTTTCCTGTGATCATAGTTTGTTCATCTGTTTGTGTGAGAGGTTGCAATTATAAGTCCCTGTAAGTTGGCCTTTGCATTCCTGTGATCCTGTTGATGCTTTTGTTCTTGTATGTGAGGATCCATTGTAAGTCCCTGTGATGTGGCATTGGATTTCCTGTGAGCATACTGTGGAGTTAACCTAAGTCCAGATAAATTGGCAGTTGACTTCCACATTTCATCTTTGTTTTCTCCTGAGGAGATTAGTGTAAGTCCATTGAGTGGCATCTGATATCCTGTTCTGTTTTAGGAGACTGGTGTAAATCCATTTATTGGTATCCAGTATCCGCTTTTATTTCTTTGCCTGTGGAGATTAGTGTAAGACCATTGAGTGGCCTCTGATATCCCGTTTTGTTTTAGGAGATTGGTATAAGACCATTGATTGGCATCCGATATCCGCCTTTGCTTTGTTTGTTTATTATTATCCATTGCTATTCCAAAGGACACACTTGAATCATCTGCTATATGATTTCAAGAAGTGAACCTTCTAAGAAGTTTTACTTTCCATCTTCATCCATTCATCATTCATTATGTCCTAGACTTTTCACACTTTGATTTCAAACTTGACATAAGTGTTGTGCAAACATTTTCATGCTTTTCAAACTAAAAACCTGGACTCAAGTCCTTGACCTTTTTTTTAAACTCACTTCATAATACTTATTTGAATTAATCTTAATTATACTTTGACTTCATTTTCATAATCATAATCAGTAACTCCACTCATCCACTTGTTTTGGCTTTGTCCATTAATCTTTTCATACATGAGCTATAGGTTTGATTTATCTTAGTGGTTGATGTTAATCTCACCTTCTGTCTTTAGTGATTGAATTGTAAGCCTTCCTTGCCTATTATAGGGTTAACCCCTCCCTGGCAAGTTGAAGCTGTTCTCACATGGTGGACGTTGTTGTTTGTATAAGGTTGAGTTTTCTCCCGTGGATAACGTAAGACCTAGGGTTTGTGTTTAAAATTGAACCTAACCCACTTTTGGAAATCTTTTAGCCGAACTACGGCGTTCTGATCCTTACCTTTGATGGAAGGTACGTAGGCAACGGGTTCATCCGTTCGAACCCAATAACCTAATAAAAATGTATATTCTTTTCTCATCATCCCAATCATGTTTGCACAATCTTTATGTCATAACAAATAATAATTTTTGCATAACAAGTGTGAAAAGGGCTCCCTAGGAGTACCTAGGACGTAGTGGGTGCCTAACACCTTCCCATTGCGTAATTTACCCCTTACCCAGACTCTCTGATCTTTTTATTAGTTTTCTACGTGTAAAACTTCTTAGGCTTTTGTTCGCTTTTTAGCCAGTCCTTTGGATAAATAAAAGTGCGGTGGCGACTCGAAATTTCATGTATCTCTTAGCTTATGATTTAATCGATAAATCATATAGCGACGAATACACCGCTACAGAAAAGTGGCGACTCTGCTGGGGATCGAACCCAGAATCTCTGGTTGTATTGCCTACTTTTCACCTTTGTTGTGCTATATTGTTATTCTTTATCTGCCATATTTTTGTACAATTTGGGATGAATGTATTGATTGTAATGTGTGAATTGCTTGATATACATTTGCTTGTGTGCTTTGGTGATCTGTGAGATGAGTTCTATACCCGAACTCGAGTGCTCTCTAGGATAGGAGAATGGCATAGTCTTGTTGACTGGTGTGGAGTAGTCCTTAGCCAGTTGACTTGCGAGCCCATTCACTTGGTGGAGGTCATGTTGAACTAATAATGTCACACAAGTTATTTGTGGTTAGGCATTATTCTTTCAATCATGTTCCGCAGAAGCCAAGGACCTTAGTTTACCAAACCCATCTTGGCCTATTTTTAGGACCGTAGTGCGGAGGTCGTTCAGATGTCAGTTCTGATACGATTGTTACGCGATACTACACTCATAAGAGTTTCTCTTGAGAATATTCTTGGAATACGAGTATTCGTTCCTCCGATAATATTCGAAAGATGGAACGATGATTATGGGAACCTTTGATAGAACATGTCTGGCAGGTTTAAACCCTAGTACACTCCCTTTGGGTGGTTCTTAACCGAGACTCCATGCTCGTGACTCTCAACAAACCCGTGATTCGTGGTTGAGTCGTTCAAGCATTGTTAATATCAATGGATCCCGGATCAGGTGTAAAACCTAAAATCCACCAAAGCGGCTGGTTGATATTAGGAATGTTTGAACCGGTTCATGTACCGTTAATATCAATGGAACTTGGGTGTCGATAAGGTGAAAACCTAAATCCACCAAAATGGATGATTGATATTAGGGATACATAGAGCTTTCCCACGACCTTTGTTTGGTGTGCTTTGCTTGATCCTTGAGTGTGTTTGTTGCATTCATGCATTCACGCATTCATCCGCATTCATGTCATCAAAAGAGAAAATTTTCAAGGAACTTAAAGGGTTTATTTGCAAAATTTTCAGACATGGAAAGACCAAAAAGGCATACAAAGAAGTACAGCTTTAAGCAGCCCGATGTAAAAGAGTTAAGGAATCTGACATCGTATGTATTAGATCCCTTGGGTTTCAAAGCTCGCTATGGAAAGCTTCTGCCGTTGCTGACTACTCAAGTGGATGAGGGATTGATGAGCACTCTCGCTCAGTTCTATGATCCGCTCTATCATTGCTTCTTATTTCCGGACTACCAGTTATTGCCGACTTTGGAAGAATACTCTCACCTTATTGGGATTCCTATTCTGGATCAAGTACCGTTCAGTGGCTTAGAGAGTATTCTATCTGCTCGAGAGATTTCCAGTCTGTTGCACATAGATGAAGATCTGATTAGAGCTAATCTGACTACCAAAGGTGGAATTCAGGGTTTTCCCTCCGAGTTCCTTATTGCTCAAGCCATTTTCTATGGGAAGGCCATGAGTGAGGATGCCTTTGAGGCTCTATTCGTATTGCTTATCTATGGATTGGTGTTGTTTCCCAACTTTGACAAGTTCGTCGACATGAATGCCATTAGGATCTTTTCAGTCCTTAATCCGGTTCCGACCTTGTTGGGTGATGCATATGTCTCCATGCATCTGAGGAATATGAAGAATGGAGGAGTTATTGTCTGCTGTTTACCCCTGCTGTACAAGTGGTTTATTTCGCACTTGCCGCAGACAGTTGCTTTCAAGGAGAACAAGGGATGTCTACGGTGGTCTCAGAGACTCATGTCTCTCACCAATGATGATATCACCTGGTATGATCGCGTGTATGATACCGTTCAGATCATCAATTCTTGTGGTGAATTCCCCAATGTGCCTCTTCTTGGTACATGTGGTGGGATTACCTACAACCCTACGCTTGCACGTCGTCAGCTTGGGTTCCCCCTAAAGGATAAACCCCATAACATTCTGTTAGAAGGTGTGTTCTTTCAGGAGGGTAAAGATCCCCAAGGCCTGAAAGCCAGATTCGTCCGCGCTTGGCGCAATATTCGCATAAAGAGTAGGAATGAATTGGGTCCGAAGAATTGCATTGCTTTGGAGCCATACACCTCTTGGGTCAGACAGAGGGCTGCTACCTACTTGATGCCATATGATCATCCAAGACCTACACTGTTGGATGTGGCTGGGCCTTCAACCCTCCCTGCCCAACGTGTAGAGGAGTTGAGAGAAGAAGACCTTTCGCGTGCCTGGATCCGCGAGAGAGAGGAATTGCTGCAACAGCTCAAGGAGAAAGATGCTATGATTGAGTTTCTCGAGCACCGAGTGATTGATGATCCGAACGACACTTGGACTTCTCTGCTTCCTCAGTCTTCCAAATTCTGGAAAAGGAAGTATGATCAACTTGCAAAGGAGAAAGCTGATATGGAGGCTGCCTATGAGAGAGAGATCAAGAAGTTGTACACTTCTCGTCTTCCAGCATCCCGAGCTAATAGGGATCCATAGGATGTTATTTACCTTTTCTCTTTGTAATATTTAAAAGAATGCTGTACTTCTTTGTCTATATATTTTGAATGAAATATTTTCCATGAACAGTCAAAATGTTTAATATTCAAAATATTGCAAATGTACCCTAAGGGTTCCTTGAAAATCAAAGCATTTGCACAAGCATTGCATGCATCATTCTTGCATAAACAGGCACCCATTTTTCTGGTCTTCCGGTTCTAAGCCTTTGATCTTCATTTATTTTGAAGACAAGCTGATTCACCGGTATTATACGAGAGTCAACTCTGCAAGGATTATGGAGCAGTTGGAACAAGAGAACCAGAGTTTGAGGGATGAAGTCGCCAGACTTGGCGCATTGATGGAGCAACTCCTTGCTGCCCAGAATCAGCCCGCTCCCCAACAGCCAGCAACTCCCGTTCAGCGGACGGTTATATCTGAGATAACTACTTCATCGGTGCCTGTCAGTGCCCATCAGCCTAATGCCATGCCTCCCGGTTTTCCTTGGGGGATGCCTCCCGGCTTTATGCCTGATCTGCCAGCTCCAACATTTGCACAAATGCCGGCATCTAGCCCGGTCCCTATTCCTGTTCCTCCTGTCGTGCATACCATGCCTAGGGTAGACGACACCATTTATCACTCTGAAGCTTCTGAGGGCTCAGATGTACATGAGAAAATGGATGCGATGAACGATCAATTCCTTGAGCTGAGAAAGGAATTGAGAACTCTTCGTGGCAAAGATCTCTTCGGCAAGTCAGCAGCCGAACTTTGTCTAGTTCCCGGTGTGAAAATACCAGTTAAATTCAAGGTCCCAGACTTTGAAAAATATAAAGGGAACACTTGTCCTTTGGCACACTTGGTTATGTATGCCAGAAAGATGTCCACGCAAACCGACAACGATCAACTCTTGATCCACTACTTCCAAGACAGTTTGTCTGGTGCTGCTCTCCGTTGGTACATGAGTCTGGACAGTGCCAACATCCGCTCTTTCAACGATCTTGGCGAAGCTTTCGTCAAGCAATACAAATACAACGTTGACATGGCGCCTGACAGAGATCAACTCAGGTCTATGTCACAAAAGGACAAAGAGACGTTCAAGGAGTACGCCCAGAGATGGCGTGAGCTGGCAGCTCAAATCACTCCACCATTAGAAGAGAAAGAGATGACCAAGATCTTTCTGAAGACTCTTGGGTCATTTTATTATGAGAGAATGGTGGCCAGCGCTCCCTCTGATTTCACCGAGATGGTGAACATGGGGATGCGTCTTGAAGAAGGCGTCCGAGAAGGACGGTTGACTAAAGATGATGGTTCTTCCTCTAAGCGGTATGGAGCGTTTAAGAGGAAAGAAGGTGAAGCTCATGCTGTGCAGTCTCAGCCCAAGCATCGAAGACCCTCTGTTCAGAGGAAGCCTGCACATCGTGCCAGACATCAGCACCAGGTGGCTAGTGTAGCGCCTGTATTCAAGGATAATGCTCAACAGTATCAGCATCAGCAGCAATATCCACAACCGCAATACCAGCAACAGCAGCGTCCACAGCAACAGGCTTACCAGCCTCGTGGAAGTACAACCAATCAGGCCAATATGAACTATGATAGGAAGAAGGTCAGTTTCGACCCGATTCCGATGACATATACAGAGCTTTATCCCTCCTTGTTGGAGAGAAAGTTGGTTTCACCCAGGGATCCTCCCGCAATTCCTGCCAACCCGCAATGGTGGTACAAACCAGACCAGCATTGTGTCTACCATTCCGGTGCTCCGGGCCACAACGTTGAGAACTGTTTCCCGCTGAAGAATAAGGTTCAAGACCTTATGAGGAGCGGAATTCTGAGTTTTGAAGACTCCAACCCGAATGTCACCAGGAACCCATTGCCTTCGCATGGGAAGTCTGTGAATATGATCCAGGAAGACCTTGGGAAGTACAAGGTGAAGTATGTCAGTCATATCCGGCAATCGTTGGTTGATTTACATAAGATGCTGTGTCAGCACAGTTATTTGGAGCATAACCACGATAAGTGTCGCGTCTGTTCTATTAACCGCTTGGGTTGTGACCAAGTACGCTGTGAACTTCAGATGATGTTGAATGAAGGTACCATTGAGATTCTCCAGAATCGCAATGTGGATGTAGTTGAGCCCGAAGTGAGTGTCATCTCCCCGGTGTTCAAGTTGCCAGAGCCAGTTGTTATTCGTTATAATAGCAACAAGCCGAAGGCTTCCCCTGCTTTGATTATCAAGCCAGCCGGCCCTGTGCCGTATTCATCTGATAAAGCTGTACCTTTCAGATACAATCCTGTTGCTGTCCAGGATGGGGTTGAAGTACCTTTGCCGTCTACTTCCGTGACCACTATTGCTGATGTTAGTGGGTTGACTCGCAGTGGTCGTGTGTTTTCTGCGCCTGCTAAGGCTGTTGCTTCTGAATCTGTTGAGCGCCCTGTAGGGAATGCTGTGAATGTTCAGAATCCGGCACCTGCTGTTGCCCAGCCTTCCTCCTCCGTACAAAAGACTCCCATTTCTTCAGTTGGCCCGAGTGGCATTGTTGATGAAGAATCTGATGAGATGCTGAGGCTCATCAGAAAGAGTGAGTACAATATTGTAGACCAGCTTCTACACACGCCCTCCAAGATTTCCATTCTTTCTCTATTGCTGAATTCAGAACCCCATAGGGAGTCTCTGCAGAAAGTCTTGGACCTGGCATATGTCGATCACGACGTCACCCTGGAACAATTTGATAGCATCGTTGCAAACATTACCGCTTGCAACACTCTGAGCTTTTGTGACGCTGATCTCCCTGAGGAGGGAAGAGACCACAACATGGCTTTACATATCTCTATGAATTGCAAATCTGATGCAATGTCCAATGTACTGGTGGACACTGGATCGTCCCTTAATGTATTGCCAAAATCCACACTCTCACGATTGTCGTATCAAGGTCCTCCTATGAGGCAGAGTGGGGTTGTTGTTAAAGCTTTTGATGGGTCACGTAAGACCGTGATTGGGGAAGTTGACCTCCCAATCAAAATTGGACCAAGTGATTTCCAGATCACTTTTCAAGTAATGGATATTCACCCATCATACAGCTGTCTCTTGGGCAGACCATGGATTCATGAGGCTGGCGCCGTGACATCCACCCTACACCAAAAGCTGAAGTTTGTGAAAAACAAGAAATTGGTTGTAGTAGGGGGAGAAAAGGCTCTCCTGGTCAGTAACTTATCTTCTTTCTCGTACATTGATGCAGAGGATGAAGTTGGAACTCAATTCCAAGCTTTATCTATTGATAAACCAATCGAGAAGAAGTCTCCTTCATTCACTTCCTACCGTGATGCTAAGCTGGCCATTGAATGCGGTGCAGTCGCTGGTTTAGGGAAAGTGCTTGAACTTGAAGATAACCGATCCCGGGCTGGCATTGGCTATGGTTCTGGGGCATGCAATGAGCAAGGTTTGTTCACAAGTGGAGGATTCATTCACGCTGATCAACCTGTAGAAGAGGAAGCTGCTGCTATCATTGAAGAAGAAGATGCAGAAGATTTGAACAATTTTATCATTCCTGGTGGTGTCTGCCACAATTGGGTCGCTGTGGATGTTCCTACAGTTATCCATAGATCAGAGTAATTGTTCATTTTGTTTAAAACCCTTCTCCCATGCCAAAAGGAGAAGTGATGACATTGTTGGCAAAGCATATATACAATGATGTTTTCATTCAATTTTTGCATTGTCAAAACATTTGTTTTTCCTTTGTTTTCACTTTTTGCTTTTCTTTATGAAATCAGTGATCACAAAAAACCATAAAAACAAAATAAAAGCTGTAAAAGCAACATTTTTTCATCTGCATAATGATTTGCTTGTTTAAAATTCTGAAGTTTTTCTTAACCAAAATCATTATGCAGGTTGATCCTAAAACCCATTGAACATAATGATCCAACGCCATCTCCCAACTTTGAATTCCCTGTATTTGAGGCAGAAGAAGATGACGTTGAAGAGATTCCTGATGAGATCACCCGTCTCCTTGAGCACGAAGAGAAGATCATTCAGCCGCATCTCGAAGACTTGGAAACAGTCAACTTGGGATCTGAAGATTGTGAGCGCCTGGTGAAGATTGGGGCACTTCTTGAAGGGTCTGTTAAGGAAGATTTGATCAGCTTGCTACGAGAATATTCAGATATCTTTGCTTGGTCCTATGAAGACATGCCGGGTTTAGATACAGATATTGTGCAACATTTCCTGCCTTTGAAGCCTGAGTGCGTGCCTGTGAAGCAGAAGCTCAGAAGAACTCATCCAGATATGGCAGTGAAGATCAAAGAGGAAGTTCAGAAGCAAATTGATGCGGGGTTTCTGGTGACTTCGACATATCCTCAATGGGTGGCCAACATTGTGCCTGTTCCTAAGAAGGACGGAAAAGTCCGTATGTGCGTTGATTACAGAGATTTGAATAAAGCTAGCCCAAAAGATGATTTTCCTCTACCACACATTGACATGTTGGTAGACAATACAGCTAAATTCAAAGTCTTTTCCTTTATGGACGGATTTTCCGGATATAATCAAATCAAGATGGCACCAGAGGATATGGAGAAGACAACATTCATCACACCTTGGGGAACATTCTGTTATCGAGTGATGCCCTTCGGTTTGAAGAACGCCGGAGCCACGTATCAACGAGCTATGACTACCTTGTTTCATGATATGATGCACAAGGAGATAGAAGTCTATGTTGATGATATGATTGCCAAGTCCCGAACGGAAGTTGAGCATATTGAGCATTTGTTGAAGCTTTTTCAGCGTTTGAGGAAATTCCAGCTTCGTCTGAATCCGAACAAATGTACTTTTGGAGTCCGTTCCGGCAAGTTGTTGGGTTTTGTGGTAAGTGAAAGAGGTATTGAGGTTGATCCTGCAAAGGTCAAAGCAATACAAGAGATGCCCGCACCCAAAACTGAGAAGCAAGTCCGAGGTTTTCTTGGCCGCTTGAACTACATTTCCAGATTTATATCCCACATGACTGCCACATGTGCGCCGATATTCAAGCTCCTCCGGAAAGATCAGTCTCATGATTGGACCGAGGATTGCCAGAAAGCTTTCGACAGTATCAAAGATTATCTGTCCGAACCTCCGATTTTGTCTCCGCCAGTAGAAGGAAGACCTCTGATTATGTACTTGACAGTTCTTGAAGACTCGATGGGTTGTGTACTCGGTCAACAAGATGAATCAGGGAAGAAGGAGTTTGCTATATACTACCTCAGTAAGAAGTTTACTGATTGTGAGTCTCGGTACTCTATGCTTGAGAAGACGTGCTGTGCTTTAGCTTGGGCAGCTAAGCGTTTGCGCCAGTACATGATTAATCATACAACTTGGTTGATATCCAGAATGGATCCAATTAAGTATATCTTCGAGAAGCCTGCTTTAACTGGGAGGATTGCCCGTTGGCAGATGCTGTTGTCTGAGTATGATATTGAGTATCGAGCTCAGAAAGCTATCAAAGGTAGTATCTTGGCTGACCACTTAGCGCACCAGCCGATTGAAGATCATCAGTCTGTTCAGTATGACTTCCCTGACGAGGAAATTCTGTATTTGAAGATGAAAGATTGCGATGAGCCTACACTTGATGAAGGTCCAGAACCTGGTTCCAGATGGACGATGGTGTTTGATGGCGCTGTTAATCAATATGGAAATGGAATTGGGGCAGTAATTGTTAATCCCCAGGGTTCGCACATTCCCTTTACAGCAAGGCTAACCTTCAAATGCACGAATAATATGGCGGAGTATGAAGCCTGTATTATGGGACTTGAAGAATGCATTGATTTGAGAATCAAATATCTTGATGTCTATGGTGATTCAGCTTTGGTTGTCAATCAGATCAAAGGTGAATGGGAGACAAATCAACCAGGTCTCATTCCATACAGAGATTATGCAAGGAGAATTTCAACTTTCTTTACAGAAGTTGAATTTTATCATATTCCTCGAGAGGATAATCGGATGGCAGATGCCCTTGCAACACTTGCTTCCATGATTGTTGTCAGATGGTGGAATGATGTCCCCAACATTACTGTGATGCGCTTGGATAGACCCGCTCACATATTTGCAATTGAAGAAATGAAAGATGACAAGCCTTGGTATTTTGACATCAAGAATTTCCTCCAGAACCAGGTCTACCCGCCTGGGGCATCTGTGAAAGATAGGAAAACTTTAAGAAGGTTGTCAGGCAGTTTCTACCTCAGTGGTGAAGTGCTGTACAAGAGAAATTTTGATATGGTTTTGCTCAGATGCGTGGATAGACACGAAGCAAACCTGTTGATGACTGAGGTCCATGAAGGTTCATTTGGTACTCATTCCAATGGACATGCCATGGCTAAGAAAATGTTAAGAGCGGGCTACTATTGGCTGACAATGGAGTCTGACTGTTGCAAGTATGTGAAGAAATGTCACAAGTGTCAAATTTATGCGGATAAGATTCATATTCCTCCGACACTCCTGAATGTGATTTCATCACCATGGCCTTTCTCTATGTGGGGAATCGACATGATCGGTATGATTGAGCCGAAAGCGTCCAACGGACATCGATTTATTCTCGTAGCAATTGATTACTTCACCAAATGGGTTGAAGCCGCGTCGTACGCGAATGTAACCAGACAGGTGGTTGTGAAGTTTATCAAGAATCAGCTGATTTGCCGTTATGGTGTGCCAGAGAGGATCATTACTGATAATGGATCCAATCTGAATAACAAGATGATGGATGAATTGTGCGCTGAATTCAAGATTGCACACCATAATTCCTCTCCTTACAGACCCAAGATGAATGGGGCTGTTGAAGCTGCTAACAAGAATATCAAGAGAATTATCCAGAAGATGACTGTTACGTACAAGGATTGGCCTGAGATGCTGCCATTCGCTTTGCATGGATATCGTACGTCTGTACGCACTTCAACAGGGGCAACCCCTTTCTCTCTTGTTTATGGCATGGAAGCCGTTCTCCCAGTAGAGGTGGAGATCCCATCAATGCGAGTCTTGATGGAAGCCAAGTTGACTGATGCTGAATGGATTCAGAGTCGATATGACCAACTGAATTTGATTGAAGAAAAGAGATTAACTGCCATGTGTCATGGTCAGTTATATCAGCAGAGAATGAAGAAAGCATTCGACAAGAAGGTCAAGCCTCGTGTGTTCCGAGAAGGTGACCTTGTGCTCAAGAAAGTTTTGTCTTTCGCGCCCGATTCCAGGGGCAAGTGGACTCCAAACTACGAGGGTCCATATGTTGTTAAGAGAGCCTTTTCAGGCGGTGCTTTGATGCTTACAACAATGGATGGGGAGGATTTCACTCGTCCTGTGAATTCAGATGCAGTTAAGAGATACTTTGCCTAAAAAAAAAATAAAAAAAAAAAAAAGTATATGCAAATGAAAAAAAGAATGAAAAAACAGAATAGCTCGCTAAGTTGAAAACCCGAAAGGGCGGCTTAGGCAAAAATGAGCGTCTCGGTGGAGAACCCGCAAGGGTAATCCAGGCAAAAATTAGAGACTAAAAAGAATATATTTGCATCCCGCTAGATTGAGTACCTCACTCTGGGGCAATCTAGGCAAAAATTAGGGATCTGGCAAGTAACTGCATCCTGACAAGACTTTCTGGTTCATCAGTCGTCATTTCGTCAGCAGATTCTCGATTCGTCGTCAACTGAAGCTTCGGATACATCGAGATTCAAATTGGTAGAGAAAGGATCATTATGTTCAATGTAGCCCTCTTCCAATATATATCACTGATTTCAAATTTGTACAGATCTATGGAGTCTTGCCATTTGCAGACTACCATTCCATCAAATCAATTTGAGCTTTTTATCCAATTATTTGCACTCTTATTTGTTTCAATTCAACAAATGTTTTGCATGTTTTAAATTGATAAAATGTCATTGTTTTAAACAAATCAAATTTTGCAAAATTGTTGCTTTAAACAAAGTGAACATTCACAAGATTGAAAGGATACTCAAGAATATCTCAGTGCTCTCCCGAGGGTGGCATGATTCCCCAACAGGTAAGACGTTTGTTCATATTCCTGGTTTGGTGGTATCTTCCTTCTTCAGACCTTTGTTGAGGTTATCCCTCAAGCAGAGTTGTTGTTGGGGTTGTTCCCCAGTACGGTCGCAAGTGGTTTGTTGTTGAAGACTTCGTTCTCTCCAGCAGCAGTTTTTCCCCAGCATGGGTGTTTCATTGTGAAGTTTCGGCGGTTGATGGTTTGTCATCTTGGTGCCCCGTCACTTTCTCCAGTGGGTCCTATATCCCCAGATTTTATTTGTCTCCTCAGCACAGTCATGAGTATAGCCATTGATTGATACTCCCCCCGGAGTCACGAGTAGATGTTATTAATATCCCCACCAGGGTTGCAAGAGGAGTTGTTACCTCTTTCCCCCATGCAGTGTGCCAGCGGAGCTGTCTGTTTCCTCAGCACGGTTGTTTTCTTTTGAAGATTTGGTAAGTCAGTGGTTTGATACCCGGTACTTTACCCTTTTCCCCGGCGAAGTCGTCTGCGGAATTATTACTATCTCTCCATCAGAGTTTATTCTCTTCAGCAGAGCAGGATTTATTTTCCTGAGCAGTTTTGATTTGGGTTGACATCCCGGTATTGCAACCATCCTTTCCTCAGCTTAGTCTGCAGAGTGTTTGTTGTGGCGGTTTTTGCCTGTTGAATACTCCTTCAATCCCGATATGGTCGGATGATGGCTTTTGCTTCCAGTGAACGGATTGATTCCCTGACTGTTTGTGATCCCAAGTAGAGTGGCTTATATTGCAGAATCTACCTGTTGTGATCAGTTTGCTATGTATATTCTCCCCAAGTGGAGCGGTTCGTTGCAGAATCTTCTTGTTTGATCTGTCCTCCCTCAGTTGGTTCGTTCCCAAGAGAGTAGCCGACAGTTTTCCCCAGTAGAATTGCTTATGCAGTCAGATTCTATTTGGATGATATCATTCTCCCTTAGTGGGCTGTTCCCCCGGCGGAGTTGTGTGGAGTTGCTCCCACAGCAGTTCGTGCTTATGCACCCTTTTGTTTCTCAGTTAACACTGAGATCCCCTGCAGATACTTTGGGACCTCTCTTATTCCCCTACAGATTTGTCTTGGTGGCTGTTATGCCCGTTGTGACTTTCTGTATCCTGATTGGGTTGTTTCCTGATATTTCTGATTCTCTGCTTCTTCAACAGTACCTGCAGATCTTTGCTTCTCAGCATGTAGATCTCCGCAGTTTGACTCTCCAGCTGGTTGTCCCCCTGGAAGTATAATACCGGACGTTTTGTTCCTGAACCTGTTTGTGTTAGAATTGTCTGTTTTGTCAGCATTCATCAAACATAAATCACGCATATTCATGCATATTCATAAACATTCAGATATTCATGTTGCATTTCTCGCCATATATCTTTTGTTTGTCGTGTCTCCTGCCATGGTGATATGGATCTCTTTATAGATCTCCCCAAGCAGATGTCGGGTGTTACAAATCTCTCCATATAGAGTCAACCCCATAAGCAGAAAATGTCTGTTTTTCCTTCTGCAGTTCCCCCACTGAGATTATCCTCGTGGATGACGGTTTCTTCCGTTTCCTCCCAACATATATATTGGGATGGATTTTCCTATTTGAGTTACATCCTCATTAGGACGTGTCTTTATTTAGTCTGTCTTTTCGGATCGTTCCCGAATTGGCTATTTGTCAAATGTCTTGTGCTTCCCAGTGGGTTGTTCCCCAGCGGAATGTTTTTTTTGGGTCTCTACCCGTATACCGGTAGTTGTAAATCCATTTTCCTGCTTTTCAGCAGTTTGTGGTTTGTTATAAACCCTATTTTGGTTTCCCGTGCGGATTTGTGATTTATTCTATCCCCACGCGGAGTTTTTGGTCTTCTACCCCGTATTCGGTAGATGTAAACCCTAATTTTGTGGTTATCTTCATTCAATATTTGATGATGATTTTCCTTTGCTTGTATAAGTTGCTCAGATCAGCACTTATATACTCAGCAAGTCTTTTGTGGATAATTGCCGTATGCTAGCAATTTTATCCCCAGTGAGTCTTTTCACCGTATGCTAGTGATTTGTTCCCTGGATCATTGGTTGTATACCAACGCATCCCCAGCTAGTCTTCTTTGGATAATTGCCGGATGCTTGCAATTTATCCTCAGCAGTTCACCTTTCATTTACCCTTTTGTCGGTAATGTCTGTTGCTCCTCTTTGATTGGTTATCATTATATACCTAATTTGGTATCCCGATGCCTTTCTGTTCGGTTGATTTATCCTTTATTAACCCAGTAACCGGTTGTGGATAATCTTCCATGCGAGTACATTATTCACGGTCTGCCGGTAATGAATAGTATATCTCATGCACTCTTCAGTCGAAGCCTTTTGTGTTTCCCCGGTCGAGTAAGACTCGTTATTTCCCTTTGTGGAGTCGAATACTTCTTGTTGTTGGATAATTGTCGGATGCTTGCAATTTATCCCTTTGAGTTGTCTTTCGTTTACCCGTGTGCTTGGTATCGATTGTCTCTCTTTTTGGTTAGTCACCTATTGTATACCCAGTAACCGGTATCTCTGGTGTCTTTTCCTTTCGAGTGTATTATTCACGGTCTGCCGGTAATGAATAATATATCTCATGCGCTCTTTAGTTGGAATCCTTTGTTGATTTTCCCCAACTGAGCAAGATTCGTATTCTTTGTAGAATCGAATAGCCATCCTTTAACCAGTTCGTGTTTTGGATGATGAGTGTTTTGGAAGTGAAAACCAATTCACGTTTTCGGTAGATCACCTATTATATGCCCAGTAACCGGTATCTCTGGTGTTTCTTACCATGCGAGTTTATTATCTACGTTCTGACGGTAATAGATAATATATCTCATGCGAGTATCTTATCCACGGTCTGCCGGTAATGGATATTATATCTCATGCATTCTTTGGGTTTGTGTCCCCAGTTGAGTAAGATTCGTTTTCCCGTTGTGGATTCGAATGCCCATCCTGTAAGCCGATTTGCTTTTTCAAGCCCTCCTTTCGGATGATGAGTGTCTTGGAAGTGAAAACCAATTCACGATTTCGGATCTTATCCTATAAACAACCCAGTAACCGGTTCAGGATAATTTTTCCTTTCGAGTATATTATTCACGGTCTGCCGGTAATGAATAATATGTCTCATCTGAGTATTCTATCCACGTTCTGACGGTAATGGATATTATATCTCGTTCGCTCTTGAGTCAATCTTTTGATTGTTTTCCCCTCAGAGTAAGATTCATTTTCCTTGTGGAATTGAATGTCCATCCTATAAACAAGTTTGCTTTTCTAGCTCTCTTCAGGGTGATGAGTGTTTTGGAAGTGAAATCCAATTCACGTTTTTGGTCGGTCACCTATTATATACCCAGTAACCGGTATCCTTGGTGTTCCCTCCTTTCTGCTCCCTATTATGACCTCGGTCCCCCTGAGGAGTCAGATTTTCCTGAGTTTGTTACCCGTATGCTTGGTAACATCTCATTTCTTTGTTGCTTCCCCAGTGGAATTTCCTTTTTGCTCCTCCTCAGGAGTCAGCTTGTGTCTCTCCAATGGATTTATTTTCCATTTGGAATTATCTTTTCCCAGTGTGAGTCCTTCACTCCCCAGTGAGTTCTCCTGTCTGTTTTCTGTTATTTTCTAATCAGAGTCGTGTCTTGTTCACGTTATGTCAGTTTTGTTTTCCCCCAGTTGGGAGTCGTGTATTGTTCACACATTTCTTTTTCTTTTATTATCCCCATAGAGTCTTGTTAGAGTCTCTGTTCCTGGTGAGTGTATTGCTCCGATGGATCGTCTTGTCTTCTGTGTGAATCATATTCCCCACAGAATTTGTGTCTTTTGCACGCATACATTTGCATCATGAGGTCTCTTAGGGACCAAAATTTGTCTCATTACTGTTATTTAAGTCCATTCTACCGCGTCGAGATGAAGATTTCTAAACTTCACTTCTCCGGCTAGAATGACCTTAAATAGGGGCATCTGTAAGACCCCAATTTTGGGCCCTAAGATCCCTCATGGCCCATATCATTCATACCATAACCTCAAGGATCATTGCATGCCTTTGCTTCCCTCCTAGTGGGTAGATTGCCTTGTGGTTTGTTCCTTGATCACCAAGCATACTTTGCATTTGTATATCTTTGCTTTCATATGTTTATTATTCAAAAAGTACAAAAATATTGTCAGTCTAACCTTGTTGCTTGCAGTGGAAGCAATCATCAGCAGTTAGGTCAAAGTCAGTCATTGATCAGTCAAAGCAATGGATGGTGGCCATTCTTGCAGAATTTGGGCACCATGATCATTAATCAAAGGTTCATACAACTTGTGACATCATTTGAAATCAAGTCCGCAAGGATTTAGGGTTTGGAATTCATCAGAAGAAGTCCAATCAGTCCAAAACCCTAGAAAAGTCAAACTTGGTCAACAGTTGATTTAATCAATGATTTGATGAATAGAATTGATTTGAAGGAGTTCATTCATGCTTGTATAAGCCTCATCTGTCATGTTCAACCTCATCATGGAAGAAAATCAAGCCAATCAGAAAATTTTCCAGAAATAGAAAGTGGACCTGTAATTTCAACTGCCAAAAATGGAAACTTCTTGATCTTAAACTTACATCATGATACAAGCTTCAAATGAAATTTTGCCCAACATGAAAGTTGAAGATCTTGTCTTCCCATTTTCAAAAAGTCCAAGAACATCAAAATCCCATGTGTGGTTGTCAAGATATGATCAAATCATTTCCACCAATTTTTGAACTTCAACAAGCCATATCTCTCAAACCATAAGGCCAAATTTGGTGGGGTTTTTTCCTACAAACCACATTTTTCATCCTCTTTCCAAAAATATAAATTTCATGACCTAAAACCTTGCCAATCAAAATGGCATTTTTGGACCTTTTGCATTTAAAATCAAAGTTTGACCAAACTTTGACTTTTTGATTTATGGACTTTTTCATCATTTTGCCAATTGGGAAATGTTTCACATCCTATTTGAAACTTGCTCAAAGTCTTAAACCACCATCATTTCACCCTTATGCCATCATTTTTGGACAAAATGCAAAATTGACAAAATTGGCAAGAAGCTTCACATAAGTAAAACCAGTACAGCATTTTCTGTACAACCAAAAACAGCAAAATTGCAGTCTGTTTACAGCCTGTTTAGAGCCCACTCAAGCAGCAAACATACCTCCATTTCCACTTATGCACCAACTTGGCATTTTTGCAAATTGGTTTCAAAGAGCAAAATAAAGTACAGCCTTTTCATGTACAATAACAAACAGCAGAAGTATTGGTCTGTGCAGCCTGTTGGCAAGCCCATTCGACCAACTTATACCCTCCATTTTCCACTTGTGAGCAATTAGCAAAAGTGGCAATTGGTGATTTTTGAATTAAGCCAGCTTAGCACTCGGTTAACCATTGCTAAACAGACATATAAAAACACATTTCCTGCTCTTTCTAACCCTAGCCACAACTTGAAAACACACAGAAAACCTCATTCACTCCTCTCTTGCATTTTCTGCATATTGGCAATTGCTATTCCAAAATTTCAAAGGCCACGATTTTCTTTTCTTTGTTCCATGTTCTAGCCACCAGTTGGGAGTTGTTTGCACCATCAAACCACCACTGTAACCTTTTCATTGTACCCTGTTTTCAAAGCATCCTCCCATGGCAGTTTGGATTTAGAGTCAAACCAAGGGTTGCTGAGCTAACATACATCAAGGATCAACATTGCCAAGCATAAGAGCCACCTGTTGCAGCACAACATCCATCAAAACCTCACTGCATTTTGCATTTCTTCAAAACCAAGTAAGGATTCAAATCCCTTCTTTCTCCATGCTATTATATGTTTATGAAAGGTCCTTCCATGCTTGTTCTAATGCAGCTTGAACCATGTTGAATGATCTATTGTATTGAGAGAAATCTGATTTTATTTCTTTGTGAACAAATGATTTTTTGATCGATTTGCCATGCTGGTTTTGTTTCGATGGAATGTGATGATATATTTGTGATACTGGATGATTGTTGAGGAGATTGGCATACCTAATTTCGATTTCTGAGCATAATAAATTTTCGAGTTGCATGAGGATTGTGATTGTATGCTGTTCATGCCAAACTTAACCCTGCCCAGTTTTTCTCATGAGTGATTGTGTTTTGTTGTTGGTTAATGATACATGAGTTTGAATGCTGTTGTGATAAACATGTGCTGCCATGATTGATTTGTGATGCTGTTTGTTGACTGTTGTTCATGAGGATGAAGTCGATTGATGAAATGCTATGCTGTTATTTGCTTTGTTGGTACCATGAAGATAATACCCTGCTGCCTTTTACATCCTAAGGCCTGTCCAGGAAGTTCATAAGAATTTGTGTTTGGTTGTCACTAAATGATGCTGTCTGAACTCCATTGCCTTGTTATTGTGTGGCTCGTTTTAAAGTGTGTTCTAGGATGTTGAACTTGCATGAAGTTACCATGTTGATTGCATTTGAGAGCCATGTTGATTATGCCCTGCCATTAAACCTTAAGTTGCCTAGGAAATCCATGAGAATTGTGTAGGTTTGCTGTTGACTTGCTTGCTGAATACCCTACTATCATGTGTTGCTGCGTTTTAATGCTGGTTTTTGTATGTTGTTGATTGTTGCTGTTTTCTTGTTGTTTGAATGATGATGATAGGCTGTATGCTGTTGCTTCTCAAATCATAGAACCATGTTGTTTTGCTATCTTAATATGCCTAGGTTTTCATGCTTATGTTGTGTGGTTTGGTTGAATCATTTTTGTTTGATGTGGTTGAACATGAACATGAATGCCATTGCTTTTGTGTGCTGTTGTTTATTTTGTGTGGATGTTGATGAACATCTTATGCCATGCCAGAAAATCCATGCGAAATATATTGTCTGCTGTGCTGTTGTGTAATGTTGTTCAAATTGTTTGATGTTGAGGAGCTTGCTTGAAGTGCCACGACCATTGCTGTTGTTGAATCTACCATGCTGCTAAAATCCTGTGCAGTTTTGAAATATGATTATATGCTGTTGTTTGGCTGCAGTAGGAATATTCTCTTTGTCATGTTAGTTGTTGGTTGCTGTTTGAAATCCTCGAAAGTTCCCAGAAGAAGAACCATATGTTTTGTGGTATATATTGTTGGTTTGATTTTCATTTGCTCATGTCGATTTTGAACCATGAAGGTGGATTGAGTACCCTGCTGTTATTTGAACCAAACATCATGTCCAGAAAATCCAATGTGAAATATGTTATGTGCTGTTGTATGCTGTTGTTCATGTTTTGTGTTGTAATGATGATGACACGATGCTTACAATGCTGAAACCTTGCTGCTGCTATGCTTGAATCGTGAGCTGTCCAGAAATCCTCATGCTCATGTTGTTTTACTGTTATGTCATGATGAATGTGCCTGCTGCTGTTATAATGAATGTTGCTGCGGCTGTTATGATGATATGCTGCTGTCGAACCATTTGCCTTTTCCAGATTTTTTTTTTCATGATGATGGTTGCATGCTGTTTGTTTTTGTTGAACATGATGAGGAATAAATCTTGTTGCTATTTTGAACTCCATGAGCATGCCCAGAAAAATCCATTGAATTACGTTTGTCATGTTTGGTTGTTGTTGGTTAATGATACATGATGGACTTGATGCATATGCTGTATGCTTGATGTTGTTTTTGGTCAAATTTTGTTGTTGCTGTTGTTGCCCAGAAATCCATATGTTTTGTGTTACCATGCTGTTGATTGCCAAAATGCTATGCTGCTGAGTGTTTTGTTGTTGAATTTGTTTGGATGTGACTGAACTTGTATGAAGTTTGTATGCTGAAAACCCTAAGGGTTTATGGAAAAACAGAATTTGAACTCCATTGGCCAAGTTTACTGTTCTATTGGTGAGGACCAATAAGAACATTTCCCGTGTCCTGCTTATGCTGTGCGTTTTGGTTAAGTGAGTTGAATATTACAATTGCCATTTTGTTGACTTGTGTTGACCACCTTTGCCTTGCTTTTTGTTCATGTTTCACCAATTATTTCACTCAACTTCACAAATTATTTTCTAATTCATTTTTCATCCAAAAATTATGATTCTTTTTCCATGATGTTCATGATTGAGTCTATTATTTAATGGTGAATTTTAATTATTTTTCCATTGGTTGGTTTTTTATTGGTAATTATTTTCCCAACATGTATGCCAAAATGATACATTGTGCCATTTCAATTGTGAAATTGTCATATTGCATCCAATGCCTTTGAAATTTTTTGTGGTGAAACTAGACACATTGACCTTCATTTCCATATAAAGTTTGTGCATTTATCATTTGTGGATTGAGGGTTATGATTTTTTGAAGTCATGTGTTACATTTGGTGTCATACCATGATTATGCATTTTCCCAATTTTTGTTCACATGCTTCCTCTTATCCAATTGACCCCAAATTTTGCATGAATGATCCCTTGTATGTCTAATTGATGTATGAATTTTCTTGGAATTAATATTGCTGTTTTCCATTTAATTGTGAATTTTCTTCCATATGTGGTCATTTGTTGACTTTTTGTGCTATACCTTGCCAAATCATTTGGGAAATTCTCAAATCTTATTGTATGATCATGAAATTTCATATGTGATAACTAGACTCTTTGAGCTTTGCATTGGTGTTAATCTCATTCATTTCTCTTCTGTTTTCAAATTGATATGATTTTTTGAAGTTGACCCATGCTTGTTGACTTTCACCATGCTTACTTGAATTTGATTTGACTTCATGATTTTATTTGACTGCCTTCCTCTCATCCAAATGCCATGAAATTTTGCATGTATACCATGTTAGATGTTAGGATTGAGTGTGATTTATTTCATGATTTTTGAGATTGTTTGAATTGACTTTTGAATGAAGTCTTTGCTGTTGACTTTTGTATGCTTCTCTTGCCATGCTTTGCATCCTTTTGTGTATGAAATGACCATGATGCATGATTTGACTATGAATCCAATTGGGAATGCTTCTTGAATGTTCAAACTTGGTTTGGGTTGACTTTTTCTTGCTGCCTTGACTTTCTTCTTTCATCTTTGACCCTAGGCTAGTCCTAGTGGTCTTCTGAGCTTATGTTTGAGTTCATCTGTTTCAGGTTAAGCACCAATGCCTTGAGGATCATTCTAATGTGATTAAATTTGATTGTTTGCCACATGCTAACCCTTGTTTTGTAGGTGACTCATACTTGAGTCTTTGTGCCTTGCACAATTGGTCCCACTGTGTGACTATTGGTTCATTTCCTTTTAGTTTTGACTGTTGACTTGTTTACTAATGAGTTTGACTTTTTCAGGTGCTTTAGTTGCTTAAGTTCTTTGAACTTGATTGCTTGCTTTGCTTTATAGCATTTGCTTTGAGGTATAAATACTTCTTCTTCATGTAGTCTGGAGACCCGGTCTGTTATTTGACCGGGCAAACTGTCTGAAGTCCTCCTTAAGAGGCAATGCCTGTGTGTGTTTAATTTTGTCCTAAGCAGGAAAAGTCCTTCAAGTAAGGCAATTGGTGGAAGGTAGGGATAAGCAATCTATCCCCCACTATTCAGTGTGTCCTCTCTTTGCTCCCATTACATGGTTGAAGCAATGAGATAAATACCCAAGATCTAATCGAGTCAATAATGTGGAGAGAGTTCCTACTTTCTGAACTCCCACACTTTCTTTGATGCTCCCTCTGATTTGAGATAGAAGCAATGAGGCACACCCCTCATCTCCTTTTCATCTGCTTCACCTGAGCCCCTCAATGGCCAGGTTAAGAGCGACTTTCACCCATTACAGTGGACTTTCAAAGTCAAACCCTCTTGTGTGAGCCCCAATTGTTTGGCTATAGAGTGTGCTGTTTGATATTCATTGATTGATTGATTGTCATATGCACTTGCTTGCCTGTATGCTATGCATTTATCATCATCATCAATTGCCATTAATGCATGATCATCTCATTTATCTTTGTGATGCTATCATTGTTGTTTGCCCATGGAGGACAATTGTAAGTCCATTGCTTTGGCATTTGCTCCTGTGATATGGAAGGATAGAGTGTAAGACCTCATTGGTCACTCATATCTTCTGTTTATCTGTTTGTATGTGAGGATACAGTTGTAAGTCCCTGTAAGTTGGCATCTGTCATCCTGTGATCATAATTTGATCTGTTTGGTTTTGTATGTGAGGATACAGTTATAAGTCCCTGTAAGTTGGCATCTGTTATCCTGTGATCATAATTTGATCTCTTTGATTGTATGTGAGGTTGCAGTTATATGTCCCTGTAAGTTGGCATCTGCTTTCCTGTGATCATAGTTTGTTCATCTGTTTGTGTGAGAGGTTGCAATTATAAGTCCCTGTAAGTTGGCCTTTGCATTCCTGTGATCCTGTTGATGCTTTTGTTCTTGTATGTGAGGATCCATTGTAAGTCCCTGTGATGTGGCATTGGATTTCCTGTGAGCATACTGTGGAGTTAACCTAAGTCCAGATAAATTGGCAGTTGACTTCCACATTTCATCTTTGTTTTCTCCTGAGGAGATTAGTGTAAGTCCATTGAGTGGCATCTGATATCCTGTTCTGTTTTAGGAGACTGGTGTAAATCCATTTATTGGTATCCAGTATCCGCTTTTATTTCTTTGCCTGTGGAGATTAGTGTAAGACCATTGAGTGGCCTCTGATATCCCGTTTTGTTTTAGGAGATTGGTATAAGACCATTGATTGGCATCCGATATCCGCCTTTGCTTTGTTTGTTTATTATTATCCATTGCTATTCCAAAGGACACACTTGAATCATCTGCTATATGATTTCAAGAAGTGAACCTTCTAAGAAGTTTTACTTTCCATCTTCATCCATTCATCATTCATTATGTCCTAGACTTTTCACACTTTGATTTCAAACTTGACATAAGTGTTGTGCAAACATTTTCATGCTTTTCAAACTAAAAACCTGGACTCAAGTCCTTGACCTTTTTTTTAAAACTCACTTCATAATACTTATTTGAATTAATCTTAATTATACTTTGACTTCATTTTCATAATCATAATCAGTAACTCCACTCATCCACTTGTTTTGGCTTTGTCCATTAATCTTTTCATACATGAGCTATAGGTTTGATTTATCTTAGTGGTTGATGTTAATCTCACCTTCTGTCTTTAGTGATTGAATTGTAAGCCTTCCTTGCCTATTATAGGGTTAACCCCTCCCTGGCAAGTTGAAGCTGTTCTCACATGGTGGACGTTGTTGTTTGTATAAGGTTGAGTTTTCTCCCGTGGATAACGTAAGACCTAGGGTTTGTGTTTAAAATTGAACCTAACCCACTTTTGGAAATCTTTTAGCCGAACTACGGCGTTCTGATCCTTACCTTTGATGGAAGGTACGTAGGCAACGGGTTCATCCGTTCGAACCCAATAACCTAATAAAAATGTATATTCTTTTCTCATCATCCCAATCATGTTTGCACAATCTTTATGTCATAACAAATAATAATTTTTGCATAACAAGTGTGAAAAGGGCTCCCTAGGAGTACCTAGGACGTAGTGGGTGCCTAACACCTTCCCATTGCGTAATTTACCCCTTACCCAGACTCTCTGATCTTTTTATTAGTTTTCTACGTGTAAAACTTCTTAGGCTTTTGTTCGCTTTTTAGCCAGTCCTTTGGATAAATAAAAGTGCGGTGGCGACTCGAAATTTCATGTATCTCTTAGCTTATGATTTAATCGATAAATCATATAGCGACGAATACACCGCTACAATGACACATGGCAGTTGATCTCTTCCTTTCGATCGGATTCACTTGGTCGTAGTGACTCTGAATCCATTCAGCATCAGTCAACTTGGGACTTTGAGGGTGCTTTTGTTCTTTTGTTTTCTTTTGATTTCTTTCTTTTTCTTTCTTTTTCTTTCTTTTGATTTCTTTTGATTTTGATTGACTTCCTTTTTTTTTGACTTTGCACCCTCCTCTTTCTTTTTCTTTTTCTCTCTTTTTTTGATACGTGCCCCAGTTGGCTGTTCTGCTGATTCTCGAGATGCAGCTGAGTGATCTTCTTTTCTTACTCAAGAAGTCGGGAAATCTCGTCAGGAATCCCTTCAACATCATCTTCTTCTGCTTCGAATACAGGGAATTCAAAATTGGGAGATGACGTCTGATCATTACGTTCAATGGGTTTGAGAAACAACCTGCATAATGATTTAGAGATGAAAAGCTCTTTGAAAATCAAACAAAACAATCGTTATGCAGATGAAAAGATTGCTTTTATCCTTGTTTTTTAGGGTTTTTTGTGATCACCAATTTCATGCAAAAAAGCAAAAAGGAAAAACAAATGGAAAAACAAATGTTTAACATGAATTTATTTGAATGAAAATATCATTTCACAAAATGCTGCCAACAATGCCATCACTTCTCCTTTTGGCATGGGAGAAGGGTTTTTAAACAAAGTGATTATTACAAAGACTTATGAACAACTGTAGGAACGCCCACAGTGACCCAATTGTGATAGATCCCACCAGGGATGACAACGGTCAGTATTTCTTGCATTAGCAGCTTCTGCTTTCTGAACAACTTTTCTGAAGAAAAAGTCGGCGCCAGCCCGGGACTTGTTATCTTCAAGCTTAATTAGCATTGGGACCTAAGTCTTCCAAAATCAGAATACCTGACCTCACAAGGTCTTGAACCTTCATCTTTAGCTGGAAGCAACTGTCCACATCATGACCAGGAGCACCCGAGTGATACACACAATGCTGTTCAGGCCTATACCACCACCGAGGGTTGACGGGTATGGGTGGCGGGTCTCTGGGAGTAATCAAGTTCCGCTCTATCAACGAGGGACAGAGCTCGGCGTAGGACATGGGGATTGGATCAAAAATGATCTTCTTCCTCTCATTACTCGTACTGGCTTGCTTATCAATGGGAGGTTGGTAAGCCTGCTGCTGAGAATGATGTTGTTGATGCTGATATTGCTGAGTTGACCTTCTCTGCTGTTGTTGAGGTTGAGTTGCTGAAATAGTCACACCAACAGCCTGACGATACTGTCCTCTGTTCACACTCCTCCGTCGGTGCACAGCATTTGTTTCAATCTCTCCCCTTTTGGGTGCCCCAGAGTATGTCTTCTTAGTACTCGAGGAACTTGAAGAGCCAGGATGGCGAACCGGAGCGCGGGTTGCTCTGACATTAACAGTCTCTGCAGCAAGAGGCTGTTCACTGATTCTGATCCCCTTCAATTCATCTCCCACGACATGATCATTGACGAGAATAGTGACAGCAGCATTCTCATGAACGGGTACACCCACTGGTGAAGCACGGTGGACTGGTGGAATCATGGCTTCCAGTCTCTGGGCTAAGGCACGCAGCTCCTCTTGCCCCTGAACAACTCCTTGCATCGTTGTCATGAACTGGGCCATGTTTGCCCTCATCTCGGCCAATTCTGTCTGATCCTGATCCATACTTCTCTGTTGATTGAGCCTGGTTGAATACCGGTGTGGTCTTCGATCAATTATCCTGTCTTCAGTCAAGAACCGAAGTGAGAAGTCACGTCCCCAAGCATGTCTGTAACGCAAGGATGATATGTGTATGATATGCATATGATGCGAATGCTATTTTATCATGAATGATCCTGAAAAGGATATGCGTATGCGAGTTAACTTTTTCCTTTTTTCATGCACTATTATTTTTTGAAAATAAACATGCTATGATGCAAATAATGCAACATGACTGGTCAGGTTGTGCGTCCCAAGGCACAGGGTCAAAGCTTCGGCTTGAATTCTGAACCACACTCATCTGAAACCCAAAGTCAATCTGATCAATTGGCATTTGAACCCATGTCTGGAGAACTGAGTCACCATCTGAGCGAGTACCCTCAAATTCAGCCCAGGGATCCGAAATAAACGGAACCCTCTGATCAAAACCAGGGTCAAACCTCCGGCGTCCAGAAATATAACTCGTAGTCACCATCAGTACCAGGAGTCACCAACTGTACCTGTTAAAATGATCAATCCCGCCCCGCTCATGGGTGTCATCTAGGCCAGGGTAAGGTCGAGAGAAACGCAGCATAAATAACCTTTCGCAGAATATCATCCTGTGCACACCCGATGTATGCACCGATAATATCCCACCAGGGTCTGAACTGCTCGTGATATCAATGTTCCGCTAAGTGGCGCCATACCACCCGCTTCCCATGAATCACTCTATTCCTAGGTTTCCTAGATTTCACTCATAGCCTGGGTATTGGGCCTTTTACCTCGAGTAACTCCCACCCCAAACAGAGAAACACAGCCAGATGAACAGATGAATATGAATGAATGCAAACATTAATGCAAATAATAAATGCAAACAGTAAATGCAAATATATACAAAGAATGCAATAAAACAGCATAAAGCAACCAAAGCCCTAACCTAGAGAGCGCTAGGAGAGACTCGCTTAGGGAAGATGGACCAGCACAGTTCAACTTCTCTTATGTCCCCAGCAGAGTCGCCAGCTGTCGCATCACGCGAAAAACCGGCGGGAAAAGAAGAACAACAGAGCCGCCACCGTGCGTTATTTATCCCAGAAGAGAGAAAGGAAACGCTCAGAGTAAACCTAGGAAAGAACATGGTCTCGCGACCAAAGAGAATGGGTTCGGGAGTCGGTTATGCGAAGGGAAGGTATTAGCACCCCTACGCATCCGTAGTACTCTACGGGATCCACGCACAAAAGGAAGGAATATTGGTTGCTAAACACTGCTCAAACTCACACACACTGGCTGAGAGAGACAAAAGAAACTGACTGAAACTGACTCGGCAGGATATCGTATCCTGGGCCTACTTAATCTATCAGGCATAGACATCAGAGTCGAAGTAGTTCGGACTGGGGAAACGACACATGCTCGCTAGGATATCGCATCCTATGCATACGTATCTTCTTGGACGAAGAAGAATCAGAGCATTCGTAGCTCGGCTGACACGCACACAAACAAACAAGACACACACAGGCAAACGTGGAGCCCGACTGCCAATCACTGGACTTATGTCAGCATCCGAACCTAAAACACACGCAAAGAGGCAAACGTGGAGCCCAAATGCCAATCACTGGACTTACATTGACATCCGAACCTAAACACACACACACTGGAACCCAAATGCC
This sequence comes from Lathyrus oleraceus, assembly GCF_024323335.1. Taxonomy (NCBI): domain Eukaryota; kingdom Viridiplantae; phylum Streptophyta; class Magnoliopsida; order Fabales; family Fabaceae; genus Lathyrus; species Lathyrus oleraceus. The sequence continues at coordinate 482,650,931 of NC_066585.1, read as the reverse complement.
ACTCGATGGACTTACATCGGCTTCCAAGCACACAACAACACAACAGGTTGATAGGGAGTCGGGGACTCAGCCTATAACTGTCAAACACACACAAACAGACAGACAGCAAATGCTAAGGAGTCACAGACTCGAGCCTAGCAAAGGTCAGACAACACACACAAAAGAAAGAAAAGGCGCCCGGAGAGATCAGCTCAATCTCCTGCCTACATACTTCATCTGGTGTGAAGATCAGGGCGATGTAGTTCCCCTACGGAGGGATAAAGGACTAGCCTAACCAGATAACAGAGGGAGACACAACTAGGGAGACTACGACTCGAGCCTAGATGTTATCATGCAAATCATCCCTAAGTTAAGGTTTCTAGCTAAATGGCACAAGGGCCAACCTATCCTAAGCATGGCTCACACAGGAAGCAAGCCACACACACTTAACTTGCACAGGAAGCAAGCCAAGCAAAACCTAACTTGCACAGGAAGCAAGTCTAAACTGACCCTAACTTGCACAGGAAGCAAGTCAAACAAACACTAACTCGCACAGGAAGCAAGTCAAACAAATATACAAGCACAGATAGCACACACTATATGCACACAAGAGGCTCAAACAAGGGTTAGGTTTTAGTCGAGGGGTCATATCAACCTCAACAAACAAACCTCTGGAACTGGGTGAATGTTGCTCTTAACCTTGCCATTGCGGGGCTAAGGTGAAGCAGATGAAAGGTGAGTGAAGGTAAGACTTCACAGCTCTTATCCCTGGCCTGGGAGAGCTCAAGACAAGAATGTGTGGGTTCAGAAAGTGGGAACCCTTCTACACATTTGAAACTGACTCAACTGTACAGTTGTACAAGATCTTGGGTTTGTATCTGCAATGCATCAACACAGGGGTGTGAGCAAAACAGAAGACACACTGAATAGCAGGGGATAGGTTGCATATCCCTTGGGTTCTGCCAATTGCCTCTTCACTTAGGAGGTCTTTGACTCTATGCAAGGACAAAAGTAAACAGTCACAAACATTGCCTCTTAAGGAGGACTTCAGACAGTTGCCTGGCCAAGTAACAGACCAGGTCTTCCAGACTACATGAAGATTAGAAGTATACCTCAATGCAAATTGCTTATACAAGCAAAGCAAAGCAAAAGTTCACAAGGAACTGAGCAACTAAAAGCACCTGAAACAGTCAAGCAGATGTTAGTATACAAGTCAAAGTTAAATCAAAATGAAACAGATATCAACCAGTCAACCCAAGCAAGTGAATGTGCAAAGCACAAGGCTCAAGGCATGTGAGCCAAGCCACCTACAAAACAAACAAGTTAGTCAATGATATTCAAGCAAGCTCAATCAAAAAGAATTGGTCTCATTGGTCATTTGGTGCTCAACCTGAAAACATAAGCTCAAAAGTGAGTAACAGGACCACTAGGGCAAGCCTAGGGTCAAAAGAGAATGAAAAAGTCAAAACAGCAAAGGGCAAGCATCCAAAATCATGTTCAAACAATTAAGAAACACAACCAATTGGGTTCACATTCATATCAATCATCATCATCATTTCATGAACAATTTAGGTCAAAGCATGGCATTTAGAAGCTCATAGAAGTCAACAGCAAGACTTGCATCAAAACCAATCTCAAATATTTCCAAAAATCACCAAATAAATCATGACCAATCACAACCCACAGCATGGTAAGCATGTCAAATTTCATCTCATTTGGACAAGTGGAAGGCAGTCAATGAAAATAAGAAAGTCAAAGCCATTTTGAACATGCTCAAAGAAGTCAACCATACATGCATCAACTTAGAAAATTCATAAATCAGAGATGGCATATGATAAATGAATGGGACTAAAACCATGGCAAAGATGAGGATGTCTAGTTATCTCATGTAAAATTTCATGTCCATCTAATAAAGTATGAGAATTTCACAAATGAAATGGGAACATGTGTCACACAAGGTCAACATTTTGGTCAACAGGGGAGAAAATCTCAAACAATTAGGAAATGCCACAAATAATTCCAAGAAAATTCACATGTAAACTAGACATACAAGAGTAGGTTCATGCAAAAAATCAGATCAATTGGAGGTCAAGAAGCATGGTAATGAAAATCATGAAGTTGGACATCAATGGTGTGACACAAATTGTCACACCCTAATTCAAAAAAACATATCTCACAAACCAGCAAATGATAAATTCACAAACTCTACACCAAAATCACCATGAGTGTGTCTAGTTTAAGCACAAAAAATTTGGGAGCCATTGGATACATTCTCATCATTTCACAATTGATTTGGCAAAGTGTACAAAAATTGGTCACATGTCACAAACCCTAGCACCATTTAAAAACCACTCATCCAAAAATTCTGGAAAAATAATGATAAAATACTAGAGGCCATGATGAAGACAATGCGAAAAACCCCATGATTTTTGGATCAAAAATGAACAAGTTAAGATTTTTGCAAGATTGGATATCAAAGTGAAATAAAATGAAGAAATAAAATGAATTAATAAAGCAAAAATGGCATTTTTGTAATTCTGGGAGCCACTAATTGAAACGATGCCGTTTTGGCCACAACAATGAAATAATTTGATTGGTCATGGGAGCTTCAGGCCATGCGTACATGAAAATGGGGGAAAAATCTGGGCAGCTAGGGTTTTAATGAACAGCATCTTCCCCAAATCGAATTTTCACAAACTTTTTCCAGAAATTGCAATTAAATACACTAAAAGATTCATCAAACAACCAACAACAAGAATCCATCATTGGTTTTTCTTAAAACACAACCATGCTCATGAATCGAACAAAAACAAATCTTAACACCAAACTTCAAAACGATGTAACTTCATGAATAAGCAACCATTTCCAAAAATAAAAGCATCATGACAATCAGCATGGATAGACCTACACTAAGCATGTAATGGTTTTAAGAATAGTGGAAGTCGAATTTTTACCAATTTGGAAGAGCAGTAGTGTTTCTGATGTTGTTTGGTTGCTTTGAAGTGAAACAGTTGCCTTTGAAGCTCCCTAAGGTTGAAGGATGAAGTCAGCTTGGCTTGAAATGGCTTGGAAAGACCTTAAACAAAACTCTGCCATGCCTGTGCTCTTTTGAAAACAGTACTGGAAAAGGGACTTCCAGTTGGAGAATGCTAATGAAGACCAGTTCAAAATGCTGTGTGAATGTTGTTTTTTGGCAAGGCAAAGTTCTGTTCCTTGGAAGTTTTGACTGGTTTTTGAAGAGGCAAGCAAAATGAGGTTTTTAGAGCATGAGAACCAAGGGTTTGTCTGCTGTAGGATGGTGGTGGAAAACAGGTTCCAAAGGGTGAAAAGATAGTGAAACAGCAATGCCAGGTTTAAGTTCTTTTGGAAGTTTGGACTGATTTGGAAAGTGCATCAAAAAATGAAGCTTGAGAGAATGTGAAGTTGGTTGGTCTGCTGCTGCTACTTTCCAAATGATGAAAATGTGTAGTGTTCAGCAAAGCCAAGCTCAGTTCATTATGAGTTTTCTTGACAGACCTTTGAAATGCAACAGCAAGGTAAAAAAAAATTTTGAGAGAGTGTTCTGTGCAATGTGGGCTGCTATTAGTGTTACTCATGACAGAAAAATGATGGTAATCCCTGCTGTTTTCTGAGTGCAAAGCATGGTTTATGGATTTGTGAGATGGATTTAGTGAAAACATGTACTTTCTTCCAAAAATCAAGCAAGCAAGGAATGGATTTTCTTTTGCTGTTGGTTTTTAGGCTGCAACTTGTGTTCACCATGACAGAAAATGATGTTCTAATTTTCTGTTTCCATAGTACAAGGCATGGCTTATGGAAGCATGGAGTAGCATGGGTGAAAATGTACCTTTGGCCAAATTTCAAGCAAGTTAGAGAATGGCCATATGTACTGCATAATTGAGCTTGCAAACATACTTTAAATGATATTTCTGAACATATTCCAATGGCCAAATGGTAAAAAAAATGATTATATCAAAAAGTCAACCCTTGGTCAAACTTGAATTTAAATGAGACAAGTCAAAAAATGCCATTTTGATTGGTGAAGTTTTGGCTCATGAAATTTATATTTTTGGAAAGAGGGGATCAAATGTGACTTGTAGGAAAAAACCCACCAAAATTGGCCAAACGGTTTGAGAGATATGGCCTTTTGAAGTTCAAGAATTTCTGAAATCGATTCGATCATAACTTGCCAACCATACATGGGAATTGAGAGTTCTTGGACTTTTTGGAAATGGGAGAACAAGATCTTCAACTTTCATGTTGGGCAAAAATTCATTTGAAGCTTGTATCATGATGTAATTTTGAGGATCAAGACTTTCCATTTTTGGTAAGTTTCAGTTACAGGTCCGGTTTCCATTTTTGGAAATTTCTGATCTGGCTTCAAATTCTTCCATGATGGTGTTTGACATGATATATGAGGACTATATGGACGTGAATGAGACCTCTCAAACCAATTTCCATCATCAAATTACTGATTAAATGAACAGTTGACCAACAGTTGACTTTTCTAGGGTTTTGGATGACTGAACCTCTTCTGATGAATTCCAAACCCTAATTCCTTGAGAACTTGACTTCAAATGATGTCCCAAGACATATGAACTCTTGATTAATGAGCATGGTGCCCAAATTCCACAAGAATGGCCACCATCCACTGCTTTGACTGACTGTTGACTGTTTTTGACTTTCTAGGATTTTTGACTGTCTGTGTATGAACTGATGACCTCCAAGCCTTCAACCCTTGACTTGAACACTTCAAATGGACCTCCAAGTCGTGTGAACATGTTGGATCAACCCTAGGGCTTTGGCTCCTTGAAAATTGTGCTTGCTTGCTTGACTGACTGATCTCCTGACCAGTTTGACCTAATTCCTTGATTGGCTTGCACTTGAGGCAACTGGGACAATGCAATGCTATGCAGTGGACCATGTTATGCTATGACCTAATATGAGAATGTGTGTACAATGATGGGTGCAAATTTGAGGTGCTACACTAGGTAAAAGGGGTTTTTTGTTGTAGTGATGTCCAAATTATTTGCAAGAGAAACAACAATTTTTTTGCATATCACGACCTTTACATTGAGTTTGGGCGACATATGCAACCGTTATAGGCTCGGAAATGACAACATAATGAGACATGGTTCCTTGATTATGGGTACGTTGTTCCTACCTATGAAGTTATCCAACTCAAGTATCCAAAGAAGGAACAAGGTTTATATTCAGTAAAGAATCTATGACAACCTCAAATTCCATATGAAATATCATAAGAAATTGATCTCGACTACTAGCATTGTAGACCTCTTGGACAATCATCAAAGATTTCTTGGGAGAATTGGTATGTATAATACTAGATTGTTCTCTCCGCAGATTCAAAAAACCAAAATACTATTCTTGAATAAATAAATTACCATGTTTATAATTGACTATCTCTAACTCAAATTGGAAATGTTAGGTTGCATTGTCTTGATTGTAAATTGTTGAAAAGTATATCTTCGGCAAATATTTTTATATCGTATCCACAGAGATTGGTTGATATTACCGCCGTTCTATAATCCAAATGTTGTAAGTTTAGAAAGTAACAAGGTTGTTTTGGTTGAAAAGTTATCTTGTGAGTAAATGTCACTAAAAACAGTAAAATGGTTTTAATCTAATGTAAAAGCTTGGCAAGATTGGAGTTCACTATTTCAAATGCTTATGATTCCTTATGATAAATAAATAGATTCAAGATTATTGATGATGTTCAAGTATCCTCTCAAAGTCATTTATGTCTAAATGATATTGTGATAATCACTATATTAATCCTCAGACGATCTCTCCACCTAACTATCAATATAGCAATCTTTAATGCTTAATACCAAAGAAGAGTAATGAATAAATCTATCTCTACAACTTATTCACTACTTGAAAATCTGTTTTATGTCAAGACTCAAATAATCTCTCTCGACAACTACTCAAATCTAGGGGTGGCAAACGGGCATGCCCGCCCCGTTTAGGCCCGCCCCGCAAAAGCCCGCAAAAAAACGGGGCGGGGCGGGGCGGTAATAGTTGAGGATGCGGGCCTAAAACTTAGACCCGCCCCGCAAAAAAGTGATGGCGGGGCGGGGAAAGCCCGCGGGCACTGCACTCTTTAAGCCTAAAAATACAAAAATTTATGTAAATACACGTGCCCGCAAAAGCCCGCGAAAAAACGGGGCGGGGCGGGGTGGACACATTTGAGGGTGAGGGCCTAAATCCTTGGCCCGCCCCGCACAAAAGTGCGGGCAAAACGGGCATGCCCCGCGGGCCGAGCCCGTTTTGCCACCCCTACTCAAATCTGATTTTCAACTTAGGGCAAAAACAGTATTCAATACATCAACAATCTTTATCATATATATAAATCAAATGGAATACATAAACATATGAGAATAGCTACTACCTCCAATCTTGACAAAGGGGAGTTTAGCTCCTCATCACCATTGTTACAAAGCAGAATGTTAAAGAAGAGAAAACTCTGTTTTCTCCCTTACAAAATATCTCAATGTGTGAATGATAGTGAATGAATGTGAATAATGTGTTTTTCTCTCCTAAAAGAGTTGACATTTCCTTAATTGATCATTTCCATCCAAAGCAGAAAAGCTATCCCAAGGCAGACACCAAAATGGTAAAACCAGCTGGCCTTCAAAACAGCACTTTTGACCCAAAATTAACTTGCTGGATTCGCAGGGTTCGCGGGGCGAACTATGTTCGCGGCGCGAACTGACACTGTCATTCAGTTCGCGGGGCGAACTTTGTTCGCGGGGCGAACTGAAGCTGCCTCAGTTTCCTTGCTTTGCAAGCTTCATCCAAAATCTTCCATATTATGATGCTGCAATCCAAAGCTTTCTCATCCAAAAATTCTACAAAACTAACAAATATGTGAAATAACTATTCAAAACAAAATAAATTAAACCTAATTGCATTTATACAAAATAGTGAGAATAAAAGTGTGTAATTACATCAAAACTTGGTAAAAGGAACCAATAAAATGATATAAAAAGTAGTACCAATTGGTCCCTAACATAAATACGCTTTAAAGAATTCCACATTTGTTGAGTAGTTGAAAAATAGCGCAAATTATTTATCATATAAGGATCAATAGTACAAAGAATCTAAGTGATAATTTGAGCATCTTTGGTTTCCCACTCCTCTAAAGTAGCTTTCTATGTGGGTGCAACAGAGACATCATCCATGTGACTCCATAATCCTTTTCCTTTAATATACATCTTAAAATGAAAATCCCAAGTAGGATAATTTGTGCATGTAAATCAGACACAAAAACATCTTTATCGGTAGTTGTCATGATGCCCACAAGAAATAGAAATTAAACAAGTGACTTTAGCACACCCAGAATTACTGTAGAAACAAAAAAATACGACATAACTCAACAAAAAATAATAAAAAGGCAATGGAAACCAAAACAAGGGCCAAAAATCTCAAGATCAACCCATTGGGGTATCGTTAAATAAAGCCAGTGCGAGTTAAGTTTGCATAGGTTTGATCAAACATACTCTAATACCATGTCATGATTTTATGATTTTCTTCATTCATTTCTCCACTATATATAATAGATCAACCCTAATAGATTTACAACTCAAAATTACAAATATTGTATTATCGAATCTTTCTAGCCTAAATTAGGGAAACTAAATATATACAATTAAAGGTTTGATCAATATTTAATAGGAAACAATTATTCTCTGATTAACACTATGACATGTGTCGTCGTCTCTTGGAAGTTGATGTTTATAGTTATCTTTATTTCCACAATTGAGATAGTAAACTAACTTGATATTAGTTTGATAAAAATAAGAGAAAATAAAAAATGTATCTCGTATCAAATCAATACCAATTAGGTCCACCTTATCTATAAAAATGAGAAGGATCTGTTGGAACAAGTTTCATTATACATCTATTATCCTTGAGTTTTAATGATAGCAAAGTCCAAAGAATAATTTTTTAGTTTAATAGTTTATTGAGTGTACATAATTTGAACAAGCCAAAAACTGAATCAAGCAAACTCAGTACAAGCTAGAAGTTGAGTAAAGCAGATTCTGAATAAGACATATGCTAGATAAAGCAGAATTGAACAAGCCATATCTAGAATAGAGCTGACTCTGAACAAGCCAAATCCTAAATAAAGAAGACTCTGAACAAGCCAGACGATGATCAAAGCTAAGCAAAACATATTTTGACTCTTGACAAAGAGAAACTCTTGATAAAGAAACTCTGGACTCTGGATATAAAGACTATGGACTCTCGATAGAGAGAGCCTATGAACTCTAGATAAGAGAGAATTTGGACTCTTGACATCATCGGGTTCTGAATCAAAGCGATAATTTGAAGAAGTTATAAACTTTTAGTCAAACTCTGGATACACGTGTCAATGCTTCTGAAGTAAACAACCCAAATGTACTCTTATTCATTCAAGCCTCATTTTCACTAGACTCTGAAGTTTATTCTCAAGTATTTGAACTCTAAACATGCTTCAAATCTCTCATATACGAAGCCAATGTTTTAGAGAAAAATAATGAATGAATATTCTAAGAATATAGTACAAGTTGAGCTGTAAAATCAAAAGGATTGTACTACAAACGACTATAAAATATTTTCTCTCCACTACCCACAATTTACGGTTGAACCTCGTACCAACTATTATAGTTGTGGATTTGAAGAATCTTCCAGTTATATCCTCCAACAGTATTGTTCTTCATCTATATAAAGAGGACAAAGGAATTGCGAAACAGGGGATTTTGCAAAGAACTTGAACAAATTTCATACTAAAGGAATTTCAATAAAGAAAATCAATATCAAGAAAAAGAAAAAGATAGGAACACTTAGAAATTAATTTCATATATTCTTAAGTGTAAAATATGTTTTTCATTGTGTGTATCTGCTTATTTAGAAGCAAAATTGTAAACATAAACCTTGTATTTAACAATTGTTAAATTTCTTGAGGGACTAGGTTATAGTCAGAAGCCTCAAGAAGTAATTGACGGTTAGTATTTGAGTTGTAATTCCTTAAGGGACTATGTTTAGTCAGAATCCTTAAGAAGTCATTGGTGAGTAGTCTTTGAGATTGTAATCAGTTTTATTATTGGATTGAATCTTGTTGAGAAGGCAAAATCACCCAGGCGAATGGACTTGATTAACCTTATAACGATGAACCGGGATAGAAACACCTAATTATTTTTATCATTAATGTTATTGTTTTTTGGATAACGAAAAATTGTCATATTTGAAACCCAATTCAATCCCCCCCCCCCCCTTCTTGTGTTTCCTGAACCTTCAATTGGCAATAGAGTTCTGGTTCTAGATTTGACTACTTTGTGTCAAACACTTAACTGTGTCATATAAAGATCCATTTTTTAAAACACAAAATGGCACATGCAAACAATGATAAAGATTACTATTCTATCAAACCTTCAATCTTTGATTGAGAAAAGTTTGACTATTGGAAAGATAGAATCAAAATTTTCTTCATAGGATGTGATGCAGATATATGGGATATGGTAATAGATGGTTACACACATTCCGTAGATGAAAATGGGACAAAGCTCGAAAGTATAAAAATGAATAAGCAGCAAAAGAAGGATGATAAGAATTATCATAGGTCCAAAACTATCTTGTTGAATGATATTTCCTATTCAAAAGGTATGAAAAGATAATAAATAGAGACTTTGCTAAGTCTATATTTAATTCTTTGAAAATGACTCATGAAGGAAATGAGCAAGTTAAATAAACTAAAGCTTTGACTTTATTCCAAAAGTATGAATCCTTCAAAATGGAAGAGGATGAAATGATTGAGGATATGTTCTCAAGATTTTAAACTCTTGTAGCTGGATTAAAAGGTATGAATATGGGCTATACCACTTCAAATCATGTAAATAAAATCATCAGAAGTCTGCCATAGAAATGGAGACCAATGGTGACCGCATTTAAGGTGTCAAAGGATCTGAATAACACGACTCTAGAAGAATTCATAAGTTCTCTAAGGAGTCATGAGATTGAGATTGAAGAGAATGAGCACCAGAAGAAAGTTAAGTATGTGGCTCTGAAGTCCAAATGCAAGCCTGGGAAGGACAAAACTCTTAAATCTGAAGAAGATGAGTTTGGAGAAAACTCTGAAGAAGAGGATGAGTTGTCTCTACTATCCAGAAGGGTCAACTAACTCTAGAAGAAAATACAAACAAAGTTCAAAGTCTTCAGAAGAACATGTGGATGATCTGAGTCAACCTCTAGGAAGAAGCAGTCTGGAGTTGACAAAGATGTTACCTGCTTTGAGTGCAAACAACCTAGACATTATAAAAAAGAGTATCCCAAACCCATGCCTAAGAAGTAGATTCTTATGGAAACCTGGGATGACTCTAAAACTTCAGAAGATGACTCTGAAGAAGAGCAAGCTAACATGGCTCTGAAAGCCAGCACATGAGCACCTGAATCCGGATCATATTCAGAATTAGACTCAGACTCTAAAGAGGTATTTTCTCATCTCACTCATTCTGAATTAGAAGTATCCTTAATTGAGATTCTTGAAAAGATACAGAAGCTTCAGCAAAGATACAAGAATCTAAAACAAATTCATGTAGTCAATTCTGAAGCCCATAGTGAACTGCTGAAAGAAAACTATTTTAAAAGAAATATTCAGTAGTTTGAAAAATGAAAACCCTACTCTAAAAAGCAAGAGTGAAAAACTTGTAAAAGAAATTATTTCAGAAGATCCTACAGACTTGAAATGTGCTTCCAAGAGATATGGAACATCTTTTTAAAAATTCCTAGCTAAGAACATAGATAGAAGCAAGATAGCTTAAATGATCTATAGAGTTAGTGGAAACAGGAAAAGAGGCATTGGTTATGTTAAACCAAAGAACTCTATGTTCAAGCCTAAACCCAAAGAGAATGTTATAAATCCAAAATCTTTATACTCTCATATCACCTATAGTCACACACATAATGTATATTCTGCATATAAACCCTAGGTTGGCAAAACCTATGGGAGAGCTAACCACAAAGGACCCAAAATTATGTGGGTACCTAAAAATAAAATAGTCTATGTTGCAGATATCCTTAGCAACCAAGTTGAGACACTAGTTATGGTACCTGGACTCTGGGTGCACATGACATATGACGGGAAGAAGGAATATGTTCCAAAAGCTAGAACTTAAGCTTGGAGGTTCTGTAGGCTTTGAAGAAGACCAAAGGGGTAGTATCATTGGCTTTGGAATGATAGGTAATGTTTCCTTTTTCTCTATTAATAATGTGTTTTTAGTTAATGTCTAATACATAAACTCTTGTCCATAAGTCAATTAAGTGATAATGGTTATGGCATTATCTTTAATCATAAGTCATGCAAAGTTGTGAGTCAAAAGGATGGCTATGTAATCTTCAGTGGCAAGAGGAAAAACAACATTTATAAAAACCAGACTTTTAGGTTTAGAAAATCAAAATATTAAATGCCTCATGTTAGTGAACGAATAGAAATGGACTTGGCATAGACGATTGGGCCATGTTAGCATGAAAAGAATCTCTAAGCTAAGCAAGCTCAATTTAGTTAGAGGCCTTCCAAATGTGAAGTTTTATTCAGATGTTCTTTGTGAGGCATACCAGAAGGGCAAATTTTTAAAAGCATCTTTCAAAGAAAAGAATGTTGTTTCTACCTCTATGCCTCTTGAGCTCTTGCACGTTGATTTGTTTGGGCCAGTTAAGACTGCATTTGTTAATGGCATGAAGTATGGATTAGTCATTGTAGATGACTTCAGCAGATGGGGTTGTGTAATGTTTTTAAAACACAAGGATAACCACATTATATGTTTACTACCTTATGTACTCAAGTGCAAAATGAAAAGAATTTTAAAATAGTCAAAGTCAGAAGTGATCATGGAGGTGAATTTGAAAATAAATATTTTGAAAAAAAATTTGAAAACAATGACATTTCTCATGATTTCTCTTGTCCTAGAACACCTCAACAAAATGAGTTGTTGAAAGGAGAAATCGTACTCTGCAAGAAATGGCCATAACCATGACCAATGAGACTAATATGGCTAAGAACTTCTGGGTAGAAGTAGTAAATATTGCTTGTTATATTTAGAATATGATTTCTATAAGACCAATTCTAGAAAAGAATCCATATGAACTGCAGAAGAACAAAACATCCAACATTTCATACTTCCATCCTTTTGGATGTACTTATTATATGTTTAACACTAAAGATAGCTTGAACAAGTTTGATTCTAAAGCTCAAAAGTGCATCAAGCTAGGATACTCTAAATGCTCAAAAGGCTATATAGTGTATAACACTTAAACCCAAATTGTTGAAGAATCAATACATGTTAAGTTTGATGATAAGCTTGAATCTGAAAAGTCAAAGTTAGCTGACAAATTTGCAGATTTAGAAATTGTCTATTCAGATTCTCTGAGGATAAATTTTTTTGGAGATGCTCAACAAAAAGCTAAACCAACAAAACTCGATGTTGTTGACGCATCATAACAAGTACTTGCTAACACGCCAGCACCTCAAAAAAAGGTCAAGCAAAGATGTTATCATCCTGAAGATATGATTCTGGGTGAAAAGATAAAACCTGTTAGAACCGGATCATCATTCAGAAGAGATGATGAGACTCTTTTTGGCTTGGTGTTTGTTAGAGAACCAACATCCATTAATGAAGCTCTTCAAGACTCTGAATGGGTTCTAGCGATGCAAGAAGAACTAAATTAATTCTCCGGAAATGATGTGTGGAGTCTAGTTCCCAGACCAAAAGGAAAACATGTCACTAGAACCAAATGGATCTTTAGAAAACAAGCTTAATGAGAATGGTGAAGTGGTAAGAAACAAAATTAGATTGGTTGCACAAGACTATATTCAACAAGAAGGAATTAAATATACTGAAACCTTTGCACCAGTGGCCAGGTTAGAATCTATTAATATTTTAATATCCTTTTCAGTTAATCATAATATTGTTCTATGTCAAATGGACGCTAAAAATGATTTCTTGAATGTATATATAACAGAGGAAGTGTATGTTCATCAACCTCCTAGGTTTGAGATTCACGAAAATCATGATTTTTTCTATAAACTTAAGAAATCTGTGTATGGTATGAAACAAGCTCCTAGAGCTTGGTATGAAAGACTTAGCAACTTTCTTCTATAGAATGATTTTTCAAGAGGAAAAGTTGACACAACTCTGTTATGTAAATTATTCAAGATTGACATTTTAATAGTTTAAATTTATGTTGATGATATCATATTTGGCTCTTCTAATGCTTATTTTTGTCAAGCTTTTTCTAAGTCAATGCAGGCTGAATTCGAAATGAGCATCATGGGCGAATTGAAGTTATTTATGGGTATTCAAATTAATCAAGGTATATATAGAACTTACATTCATCAGAGTAAGTATACAAGAGAACTTCAGAAGAAGTTCGATATGGCCGAAAGCAAATCTGCCAAAACTCTTATGCATCCAACGTGCATTCTAGATAAGGACGAAGAAGGTAAAAAGGTAGAACAAAAGCTATATAGAGGTATGATTGGATCTCTTATGCATTTAACTGCCTCTAGACATGACATTTTGTTCACCATTTATTTGTGTGCTAGATTTCAGTCAGATCCTAGAGAATTTCACTTAATAGTTGTTAAGAGAATCTTTATGTATCTGAAAAACACTACTAAGCTTAGTTTGTTTTATAATAAATCATCATATACAAGTTAGTAGGTTATTGTGACTCTGAATTTGCTAGAGATAAAATTGAAAGAAAAAGCACCAGTGGAAGTTGTTAGTTTCTAGGTGAAAATCTAATCTCATGGTCCAGCAAAAGACATTCAACAATTGCTCTATAACAACAGAAGCTGGATATATTGCAACATATGGATGTAGCACACTGATTCTCTAGGTGAAAAGTCAACTAGAAGACTTTAAAATCTATGAGAGTAACATTCATATCCTTTGTGATAATACATATGCCACATGTTTATCTAAGAATCCCATTTTACACTCTAGAGCTAAACACATTGAGATAAAACATCATTTTATAAGAGACTGTGTTTGGAAGGGTATTATTAATTTAAAATTTATTGATACAAACCATCAATGGAATGATATCTTTACACAACCCCTTACTGAAGACATATTTGTTTTCATTCTGGAAAATTTAAAATGGAAATATTTCTTGAGTAAATCTACAAGTCTTAACTTATGCTGCCTCTGGAGAGTCAAAATGAGAATCTGAGGTAACATGACTTTAAACCAGTTAACCATCTAAAGTAAGAAGGTTCTCTGGGTCATAAGGTCCTAAGTCAGAATCCATATGGGAATTTCTGTCTTCAGGACTTTAAATGATATTAATGTTTTTATTCACGCACTAAGAACTATGATGACACGTGTCTAACTAGTTCTTACAACAGTAAAATGCTTGAATAAACCTTGGGAACTATTTTTTGGGGGTAAAACAAAATTTATATTCTGACGCACCTTTTTCCATTAATTGTTTTTCTTTCTCGAGTTTTGTAATGTTATGCTCTAACAAGCATACAAGGTAACATGCCTTGTTATAGACGTTTTTCACTGAGGATTTTCCAAGGTCATCATTACTTGTCTTTTCAAATTTTTGTGCATTTAAAATAAATTTATAAACTTATAGTATCATACTTTTCACACACAACGCAACTCTCACTACTCACACTTGAACCTTTTCAACCCTAAAAACCTAAAACTTCAAAGGGTGTTCAACAAAACCCGACTGAAATGGTTGAAAACTTCTCTGAAACCTCTCTATCAACACCAATGGTTCACTCATAAGATGTTAGTGGCAAGAGAATCTTAAACAAAAGTATTCAGAAACGGATAAACTATTATTACTAAAAAAAACATTACAAATCAAAATCAATTACAAAATCAAGTAGAAACATATCAAAAGATTACAGCTTTCAGACTAGGTTGACACTCTAATCACCTAATCCGACGATGGTTCCATAGTTCTCATCAGTATCTGATCCAATGCCTTCAGTTGGCTTAGTCTTCTTGAGGTTCTTCATCCTTCACACTGAAGTTCTTCCTGAAATAGTTGCTCCGACAGATGTACAAGCTTGTGTTCTTGCACCTTCATAGGATTTGAACCTTTAATCTTTGTGCTTCTTTCCCTTGGCATTATTGAATTTCCAAAGGGCCTTGCTAACATCTTTTGAGGAGATCTTCTTAGAGTTCTTAGATGATTTACTCATATTAATCGGATATTAGAAGAGCTAGATGGAAATGATAATAATGTGGTCTTGCTAGCAACGAAGCCTCACTTATATAGAGAGTATGGGCTAAAGAAAAATAATCTTTATTTAATGTACTCTAGTGCACAAAGGAGAGAAAAAAGTTCTTGGTCTTCAAGCACTTCTCCCTAGGTTTGATTGTTATTGATTCTCTCAAATGCTCAGTTGTCAAAACGAGATTGGACCAACTCGAGAATTGAAGAGATGTCATCAACCATTCTAGCCAGTTTACCCTCTTCATCCAAATTCTTTTTATTTCTAGATTGATCATGTTTTTATCATTATAATTTTTCTCTTACGAAAATCAGATTTAACGTATTTATATTTTATCTATTCTTTTTTATTCATGACAAAAGGGGAGAAAATAAATTATTTTGATTCATTTTTATCCCAAGATAAATCCCAAACATATTATATTTATTGAATAAATTATATGACTATTTGTGTTGATTGATAATAAAAAAAAATCTAAGTCTTAATCTCAGGGGGAGCTTGCAAACCTCACTCTACAAACTTAAGCTAAGAAAATTTTGAAGTCTAAAATTCAGGGGGAGCTTACAAACCTAACTCTGATTTTTACCTGATTATTTGTTTGGTCAAAATTGTTCATAAAAATTATAATATTTGGCATCAACAAAAAGGGGATATTGTTGGAACAAGTTTGGTTCTACATTTACTATCCTTGAGTTTTTATGATAACAAAGTTTAAATAACAATTTTGTACTTCAATAGTGTTTTGAGTGTGCGAAATCTAAACAAGCCAAAAGCTAAATCAAGCATACTCTGAACAAGCTAGAAGCTGAGTAAAGTAGAATCTAAACAAGACATATGCTAGATAAAGCAGAATCTGAACAAGCCAGATCCTAAGTACAGCAAACACTGAACGAGCCAAATCCTGAATAACGAAGAATCTGAACAAGCCACACGCTTATCAAAGCTAAGCAAAATAGACTCCAACTTTGGACAAAGAGAGACTCTGAATAGAGAGACTCTGGACTCTAGATATATTGACTTTGAACTCTAGATAAAGAGAGAGACTCTGAACTCTGGATAAGAGAGTCTCTGGACTCTGAACATCATTAGGTTCTGAATCAAAGTGATAATATGAATAAGTTCTAAACTTATAGTCAAACTCTAGATACACCATTCAACGCTTCTGAAGTAAACAACTCAGATGTACTATGATTCATTCAAGCCTACCAGACTTTGAAGTATACTCTCAAGGCTCTGAACTCTGAACATGCTTCAAATCTCTCATATACGAAGTCAATGTTTTAGAGAAAAAGAAAGAATGAATATTCTAAGAATATAGTACAAGTTGAGCTGCAAAATCAAAAGAATTGTACTACAAACGGCTATAAAGAATTTTCTCTCCACTACTCACCATTTACGAGTGAACCTCGTACCAACTATTACAACTGAGGATTGCAACTATTAAAGGAATTATGGAACAAGGGATTTTGAAAAGAACTTAAACGAATTTTATGTTGAAGGAATTTCAATAAAGAAAATCAATCAAGAAAGAGAAAAAGAGAGAAACACTTAGAACTTCATTTCATATATTCTTAAGTGTCAAATATGTTTTTCATTGTGTGTATCTACTTATTTAGAAGCGACATTGTAAACACAAATCTTGTATTTAACTGTTGTTAAATTCCTCAATGGACTAGATTATAGTCAGAAGCCTCAAGAAGGCATTGACGGTTAGTCTTTAAGTTGTAATTCCTTAAGGCATTGAGTTTAGTCATAATCCTTTATAAGTCATTGATGGGTAGTATTTGAGATTATAATCAAATTTATTATTGGATTAAGTTATGTTGAGAAGGCAAAATCACTATGGAGAGTGGACTGAAATAACCTTGTTAACGGTGAAATGGGAAAAAAGTACCTTGTTATTTTTATCATTTTTGTTATTGTTTATGGGATAACAAAAAATTATCATATTTGAAACACTATTATTTTATAGTTTGTGTTTGTTAAATTGTAAAGTGATTATTTTATGCTAAACCTTAAATTAGAAACAATTATAAGAATGTAGTTGTAATTTATTATTAGTAGCAATGCTTTAATGTAAAACCCATTATCACTTTATCATAAATTCTCTCATTTTTCCCTCATTATGTTTTATCATTCTTCTTCTCCTTTCTTGAATCAGGAGTGATCAATTGTGTGTATTGAGAATAAAAATATGTTCAAAGATCTAACATTTGATATCAGAGTCAAATTTGAACCATAATCAAATTGTGCAATGACTTCTCTCCACATGGACATTTCCCTATAAATCTTCCTATACTGGTTGGAAAGAAATATGAAAATTGGTGCAGGAAAATGAAGATTGGGTTTGGCCAAGATGTATGTGATCTAGTGTAGAATGGTGTTGATCCCATAAGTGAAAGTTCAACTTATATTTCAAGGCCGTGTTATTTGTCTCTTAATATGTTGATGTAGATAATTTTGAGAAGGTTGTAGATGGTGAATTTTCAAAGGAAACATTCGATAACTTGTAGAAGACATATGCAAGAGTTAAGAAAGTAAATAAGGTGGGGTTACAAACTCATGAGAGATAATATGAGTTTTTTTACAAATAGAATATAAAGAAACCATTATTTAAATATTCACATGAATTGAGAAAATGGTGAATTAAATGAATAAATATGAAAAGAAGATGTCAAATCAATATGTGGTTGAAATGATCTTGGGTTCTTTGTCATCAAGATTAATCATGTAATTATGGTTATTTAATAATTAAAAGATCTTGTCAAAATAGCTAAATAAGAATTGTAATAATCCATTGAAGCTCATGAAATGAGAATGAATGAGAAAGGAGATGCCAGCGCCAATGTAGAAGTAACAGTACATGCACAACTAAAGAAAAACAAGAAAGTCAAAAGGAAGTAATAAAGAAAGAGGTGATCATCATAACTCTTACGAAGTAAACTCTCAGAAAGATAGTAGTTCTTTAAACCAAAAGCATGGAAACAATAAAAAAAGATTAAGTTTAATGGAAACAACATAAAAGGTAGATGATGCAAGAATAAATTTGACAAAAGTAACATCCAACGTTGCAATTGTAAAAAAAATTAACATTTTGGAAATAAAACCAAAATAGAAACACAAAATGATGATGAACTAATTTTGCTAATGATTGCAACCAAACAATAAGTGGATTCTGATAATTAGTGGTACTTAGGCATTGGGTGTTCAACTCATATGACTGGAAGGAAAGATTGGTTTGTGAGGCTCAACTATGCATTCAAAAGTAAGGTGAAGTTTGTGATGACAATATTTTTATCCAAATGACTTCAAACACAAAGGGGTGTAAATTATGTTGATTAAAAATTGAAACCAATTTGTAAAAAAATTGATTTATAGTAATGTTTAAGTTCATTTTATTAATCAAACAGAGATTAAGCAGAGATTAAGTAGCTGAATAAGTAAAAGAAGATAAGCATAGAGGTGAAGAGAAATAAATGTAGCTTAAAAAAATAAAGTGAAGAAAAATAAAAAGATAAGGAATAGAGAGCATGCACCAAAGATTTATATAGGTTCGGTCTAACAACTTAGCGTACTCTTATTCCTGAGAGCTTTATCTTGAGAGTTTCACTAAATAGAGACTCGAGCTTTTCATAGATTATGCCCATAAACCTTCTTGCAACCAAATAAGATATTTTTATACATGTTAATCTCCAAATCAAATAGAGCTTTTAACAGGTTAAGATCAATAACCAAATAGAAATTTTAACATATGAAAAGGTCAAGAATCAAATATAACATTTTACCTAAGACAAACTCGAGAAACAAACAAAGCTTTTAACACATGACAAGCTCAAGAACCAAATCGAGCTTTTGACATGTGGAAGGCTCAATAGCCTACAACCAAGATTTTATATGGATTTATCTTGTAACATTTACAACATAATTTTCACAATAGAATAACATTATTGGATACAACAAATAAGGTATAACACCTATTTTAATAAAAACTATCACAAGGATTTTTCAATCTTTTGGCACTACGAAAATCTTCGTGAAAAGAAAATATGAAAATAGAGATATTAGAGGAGAAATAAAAGGTTTTCTCATTAGAATTAGGTTTAAAATTAAATGAGAATACTTCTTTATAAAGGAAAATATTTGGCTAAAACATAAAATGATCCATAGTCCAAATAAAATGAGATAATCGATTAATGCTAGTTGTTAATCAATTAACAACTTTCAAAATACGGAAATCCTAATCTAAAAAAAGAAACTTTAAAGAATGAGTGTGTGTATATATATATATATATATATATATATATATAATATATATATATATATATATATATATATATATATATATATATATATATATATATATTATTCGATTAAAATCTTTTATAATATATTAAAAGGTTATTTACCCTTCTCTAATTGATTGGACGAAAGTCTTAATTGATTAGCAAGCATAAAAACTTTCCTAATTGATTAGAATTAATCCTTAATAAATTTTGGATATGAATAGATAGGTTTTAAAGATATTTTATGCAAAAATATGGTTTTAAAACCCTCTCTCTCTCCCTCTCCCAATCACTTTGTATGTGTGTGATCAGGTGAGCTTTCACACTTTCACATCTTTAGATCTTTAAGTTCCCTTGTTGGAAACAACCATGAGTTATAATTTCAACTAAAACTTGAATCTTTTGACTGATGAGACTTGATTTATCTTCTTGATCAAGTGTCATCATCAGAACATTTACTTTGAAAGTTGAAATTAACTCCCATGTTACAAAGAATTGTCAATATTCATAAGTCATTTGACCAATGGAGTTGTTATCTTCAAATATGGTGTTTCATCAGTTGTCATCATCTAAACCTAACTGATGGTGTAATTGCAAGAACATAGATCCATAAAAACACTAGTAGTTTAGGGAATCGGTGATATCTCAATCAAGAGAAAAGATGGTAAACAGTCCCTAATCTCGGAAGTGATGTAACATTCCTTGTATGAAGTGCAATCTTCTAAGAATTGGTTAGTTGTTTGAGAAGCATTATTAAACATTTTTACAAGATAAGATGATGAGAAAGCATGTTATAAGGGGAAAGATAATCTTGAAGGATCATATGTTATAAAACAGAGCCTTCAATATTGAGCTTTATTTAATAGATGATAAGTATCTAACTATAACTCCAAGTAGAGAAAATTTTATTTGAAACTATAGGTTTTGACATTTCAATTTCAGGGGTTTAGAAAATTTAAGTCTTTAATATGTTTAGAAAATTCAATTCCATGATGAAAAGACAAAGGGGGCACAAGATCAAAAGATAAAGAGCTAGTGGTGGATGAGAGTATATGTTAAATGATTTTGTTGTCGTATGTAATCAACAAGGGATAGTCCACCTCACCAAACTCTGAGAGAAAGAGTAGAACAATCATAAATATGGTGAGAAGCATACTTAAGGGCAAACGTTTTTCAAAATGATTGTAGATAAAAGTTGTATCTACTGTGACCTATCTCTTAAACATATTTTCAACAAAGAGGTTGAAAGACATCACATCTTAGAAGTGTTTGCCAAGAAGCAAGCCCGGTGCAATCCATCTAAAAATATTTTATTTCATATTATATAGGTACGTTATTGATCAGTAGAGAAGGAAACTTGATGATGTATGAGATCAAGTGAATATTGTAAGGTGTCATCTTGATGGCTACAAAATTTATGATCATGTGAGCAAGTAGGGGGTGACCAGTATATATATATATATATATATATATATATATATATATATATATATATATATATATATATATATATATATATATATATATATATATATATATATATATATATATATATATATATATATATATATATATATATATATATATATATATATATATATATATATATATATATATATATATATATATATATATATATATATATATATATATATATATATATATATATATATATATATATATACGTGGTAATTAATGAGATAAATGAATGGTAATGATGCATCAAAATGAATAATGACTCGTTAAGAGTAGTGTGTCAAGACTCAATCAGTAACAATGAGGCACTAACACTAACCAGGACAAGAAGAACTCATGGATAAAGAAATTTTCCTGCAAGGCTGCAAGATTGTGAATTTCATCTTGCATTCTTTGAAAAATTTAAGCTAATAAATGTAGATGTTGTATTAAAAAAATTCTAAATGAATAAATATAATTAAAGAGGAGTTATAATCAATTGAGAACAGCAAGACATGAAAAAGGTATACTTGCCACTAGAGGTTGCATGGTTGGTTAATTTTAGAAACCAATCCAAACTTATTTATAAACCATTAAATGAATTAATATTTATAACCATAACCACATTTTAATCAAAATAGATGATGAAAATGGTTATAAATTCGATTAAGATTATACTACTGGTTTTAATTAGATTATTTTTTAAAACTATTTTTAAATCGATATTTCTTTAGGATAAATATCTATTTTAAAAATGATGAAATTAATGTTTTAATATTTTTAAAAAACTCTATATTCTAGAAAAAAAATAGAGCTATATTTCGTATATTTATTAGTTAAACTTAAAATAAATAAAAAATCATAAGAAGCAAAATTATAATATATATATATATATATATATATATATTAATATATATATATATATATATATATATATATATATATAGATATATATATATATATATATATAATATATATATATATATATATATATATATATATATATATATATATATATATATATATATATATATATATATATATATATATATATATATATATATATATATATATATATATATATATATATATATATATATATATATATCCGCCCATAAACATAATATTGACAAAGAGCGAGAATATCGAGGAATTCTGAATAAAAAATTTCTTTGGTGATAACATACATCGTTGCCAACTTTGAAGTCTCTAGATTGTTTATCGATGACAGAAGCTCATGTGACATCATGTACTCGGATCTCTTGTGGTCCTACACAGGACCTAACTTGCAAGCTTATAACGACATAGTAACATGTCCTTGGAGTTACATCAAACTGATGGTCACCTTAGAAAAAGGGGGGAGATAACTGAATTATTGATTCTCAGTTCCTGGTAATCTCTTGCAAGAGTGTCTATAATTGCATCATTATTCGATCCTTCACCAAAATGTTAGACACGTCGACTTCCGCAATCTACCTCAAGTTGAAATACCATAACGGGCATGTTGAGACAATGACGATATGCGCCATCCTTTTTGGAGCCAATAGAATTTACAAGACCCTACGACAGGACCATAAGGTTTTGCTATCTGGCCCCCTACGAGTAAAGCACAACGATCTAGTCAGACAAGCATAAATGGTTGATTTTGACAAATCCAAGAACAATTGTCACGCATATCGGGGCCAATAAGCGGTGGCATAGCCACTTGGTTATGTTAAGTTCAAGTTCGTTTCGTAAAAATAAAGTGATCATAGTGTATTATAATCGTTTGATTAATGAAAAGAGGAATTTTTGCTAAATTGTATATTTCCTCTATGATTATGAATAGTATAAAACTAGAGATTAAAATGATGAGTTTGTGATACAACCAGAGAGATCAAAACCTTATCATAAAGACTCAGGGGTGTAGTAACAAGCTCCACAGGCGTATAACTAAAGAAATTAAATCCCCACAAGGCCAAAGCACACACATGAAGAAAGCAAACCTCAAAATGGAAAATAATCGGCTCACTGCATCTTGGTAGTTAGCCACTCTATAGAACACAGTGGGTCCGCCAATATTTCGACTTCAAACAAGGTTTTCACCTAGGGACATGGGAAGGGGTGTCGGCCCTTGGTTTTGTATCTAGATACGTCCAATAATCTTCGAGCATAAACTCAAAGGAAAAGGTGAAACATAGAGAAATGAACACGGGACAAGAAACAACGTCACAAATCAGGTATAATCAAAAGGCTTATGCTTATGCCTTGGATAAATACTTCCTCTGGAAAATCCTATGCCTTGAACAAATACACTTGGACAAAAGGTAAAGCCTTGATATTCTTAGTTACTTCTTGGAAGAGCGACTTCACTTTTTTAACCAGAGTGTCAGGATACTCGAAAGGTTCCACGACGGCCTATATATCCATAAATGAGTTAGAAGCATCTCTGATCTCCTCTAAATGCATATTTTGTTTGATTACAAGATCTCCGACCTATTCTTTAAGAATCTCTCTCTCTCTCTCTCTCTCTCTCTCTCTCTCTCTCTCTCTCTCTCTCTCCGGAGGTAGTTAGGTACGAAAGCATTTCACCGACAAGCACCACTTAAGGCCAGAACAACTAATTCTCAACCAAGCATCCTCAGATAGACCCAAAAAATAAGTATAATATTCATACAAAATCGAAGACCAAAATTCCTTACCCCTCCTTGGTCCAGGATAAGCTAGACATACTTGGTTTAACCCCACCGGAGCAGAAGCTTGTTCCCTTGCATACCTAAGTTGAGTACGCTTACAAAGAGATCCTAAATTTGAATATCCTCCAATTCTTGGATTGGGGATAACCTTTTGCTCACTTCCCCGCCACTAAGATGGTAATACTTTACCCATCACAAATCGATCATGAGAAACTTGAAGTTCATTTTAAGAAAGAGGAGGGGTGGTATGGATGATCTTCCTAGTAATCGGGCCAGAAGACATCATATGAGGTGTACCTGAAGTGGAAGCTCTTCCAGAGGTATTTGTAATTTCGACCAAAGCAGCAGCGGCCAGAGTTTACTTTCTTAACTTTTGCATAGTGTCTTCACAATCCATCACATCTACACAACTAAGAAAAAGACATCCAAAAGATTCAAGAAAATGAAACAGATAAGAGAAGACCATGGGACCACTTACCAAATACTTTCTTCCTTTCCTCTTTTGATTTAACATCCACTAATGTAACCAAGTTCCTGGAAGAAGGCCACCAACTAATTCTTTAAGTATAGTTCCTCCTGGGACAAGTCCCCCTCCTTTTAGCAGTACATTCTTGCTCCCGACAAGTAGTGGTTTTTAGTCCAGTACTTGCAAAATACATGTGTGCATGCGGGCAAAGTACTAGGCTATAAGGTGTATATCTTCTCATGAGCCTCCTTGTTAAGGTGACTAGGAAAAAGTAGTCCTTGAAGTACTTCACTATCAAAATAAACCAGAAAATAACTGATACTTTTCCTCAAAGAAAGCAGACCATAGTCATTCGCATAGTTGGCGTTATTTTGGGTCTTGAAAATATGAAATAATAATGTCAAAATTAACTTGCTCCCCTTATATTCTCACTAGTACTAAAAACTTTAACAAATGCCCAACTCACTAGATGTAGTTGTGGGGGTCAATAAGTAAATGGTTCTTGACGCTAAATTCATATTCACTAAAGGGAAGATGATATCCTATGAGAAAGAACATGCATTCATGAAAAGGGATCTCACACCCGTCGTACTGACTACATATCCTCTTATCTTCATCAGGGAGAAACACTCCCCAATCAACCACTGGACCTATATCAGTCACCGTTTATTCGAAAATGTCTCTACGAACAAAAGCGAAAATAGTCTCCAATATCTTTGAATCCACCCAATACCCTAAAATATCCTTATCGACCTTTTTCGTCAAACTTGACAAAATAACCATGATTAACTATGTTGTAACATGAAACAAATGCAGTTATAGTGGCAAGTACACAAGATCAAACGTTCGCTATCTCAAAAACCCTAAAAGATTTAGAACGAAGACAAAAACGGCAAGTCAAACATTGGAACTCGGGGAGAAGAATAGTAAAACATGAAAGGTCACAATAAACGAGAGAAATTGCTTGAGCTTGATCCGACCCTTCAACAAAAAGGTTCCCATAAATGACCGATGAAAAAGCATAGTCACTCTCTTTTGCGGGTCAACAACAGACGAAAGGGTAAAATGACGCTTCAAAAACCTTTTATACCATTTTCAAGCATTGAAAATTGTATGAACACTTCGCACTACCAAGTGCCTTAAAGGAAGGAGAGACATCATTATTGAGTAGAGTAGGGGGCGTGTAAATCATTCCCATCATCATGTTACATATTACAAAAAGGCATTTAATGCGCTTATTCCCAAGAGTAGTGACATCCCATCAAAGACCTCCACATCTTTGGATTAAGTGGCCGGGAAAAGACAAATGTAATAAACCCACACCCTGCAAACTAGAGACGGGGTCTTAAGGCCAATTGTTTTAGATCTCCCATAAGGCCCAAAGGCGCGGAAGCCTAATAATGACAATGGGGGATGTTTGGTGTTGAATAAGTGGAATTATTTTCCCCCACCAAGCAGATAATCTCTCCCGTGAGCCTTATCTTAGTCGTTCAAATTGACCTGTCGAATGACCGTATCTCTCGCCTCATGACACACGTTCAATTGCTAACCAATTCTCCTACTTAAATAAGGGATTGCACCATTTTATAATTATTCAAAGTCTTTCTCATTTAAACTTCACTTTTCACTCTCTTACTGACATGGTCATTGAAGTGGTAACCTCGTAGGTCAGCCCCCTTCTCCACTGCATCGAAAGTTGTGAACCACCACGACATATTATGAATTCATCCTCTCCAATCATTTCTAGTTCTAAAGCAAAAATATCTCTCTCTCTCTCTCTCTCTCTCTCTCTCTTTCTCTCTCTCTCTCTCTCTCTCTCTCTCTCTCTCTCTCTCTTTCTCTCTCTGTCTGTCTGTCTGTGTGTGTGTGTGTGTGTGCGCGCGCGCACTTTCTGGAGTCAATAGAATTTACAAGAACCTGCGACAGGACCATAAGGTTTTGCTATCTGCCCCCCTGCGAGTAAAGCGCAATGATCTAGTCAGACAAGCATAAATGGTTGATTCTGACAAAGCCAAGAACAATTGTCATGCATATCAAGGCCAACAAGTGATGGCATAGCCACTTGGTTATGTTAAGTTCAAGTTCATTTCGTAAAATAAAGTAATCATAATGTATTATAATCGTTTGATTAATGAAAAGAGAAATTTTTGTTAAACTGTATATTTCCTTTGTGATTATGAATAGTATAAAACCAGAGATTAAAATGATGAGTTTTGGATACAACCAGAGAGATCAAAACCATACCTTAATGAACTGTCAGACTAAAGGAGGGGCTTACAAACCTCAACCTAAGGTCTGTCAAACTTAGTGGGAGCTTACAAACCTCATACCCTGATGTTAGAATTTTTTATTACAATTATAAGATTCAACCAACATAGATAATGAGTTAAAGGGAGCTTACAAACATCGTCTTAATGGTCTATCAGATTTTGGGGGAGCTTACAAACCTCACCTTAATGGATTGTCTAACTTATGGGGAGCGTGCAAACCTCAGACTCTGATATTAGACTGTGTTAATTAAATCATCAACCATTGTTCTTAAATACATTTGTTTGTCATCGTAAAAAATGGGGAGATTGTTGGAACAAGATTTGTTTATTACCTTAAAAGGTTTTGATGATAACAATGCATTTAGGTAACATAGGGTTTGCTAATAGTTATTCAAGTGTGCAGGTTCTAAAGTTAAACTATATCAAGGTTTCAAGCATATCAAAAGACTCAGTTCCACAAAGAAGTGACTCAGATTTTGATTGAGCAGAGTCTGTAGTAGTTCATCAACATCTGAAGGCATCAGACTCTGAAGGTTCAGACTTTTATCTCGACTCAGCTTCTGATGACAGCTCAGCTTCTGAAAGGCTGAAGGGCATTTGGTTCGTACATCGTACCAAAAGCAGTCTTGTCTTATCAAAACCCTGATTTATGAACAAAGTTAACTAGGGTTTCATTTTGCAAGACTCAAGAAAAAGAGATGTGACATTTTCAGCCTGTTCTACCTTTTGGTAGATATCTAGCACTTTGGAAGGTACTGAGAGAATTACTATTATTCAGTGGACAAAGCTTTTGACCAGATGCCAGTCTTCAACGTCTCTCTTGACATACTTATTCACCAAGTTTCTCGTTATGTTTAAATCTTTCAAAGGTTGTCTTCCTAGTCCTATAAAATGAAGTTCAAAGATATGAAGAAGGTGTGCACGTGAAAGAGCATGAAAATAATTGGTCAAATTGATTAAGATGAGTTCGTTAACTTTGATTAAAAACTCTAAATGTACTAAAGATTCAAATACTATGAAAGTCTTTAAATAATCTAACAGAACCACACAACACAAAGAGGATTGATACAAGCAAGATATGAATCGATGAGTAGAATGAATAGAATAATGAGGCATATTTTTTATTTCTATCATATTATAACTAAATCATGTTATAACTAAATGTAAAAGAATATGAATAACCAACTATTTATAAATGAATAGGTTGATAACCATTTTATTATATTATGATATTAAAATGGATTTGAATTTAATTGTTGATTTAAATCTCATAACAAGGCATTTTGCACACCGCTCCCTACCACATCAGAAGAAAACAATTGGTGCGAAGTGGTTGTACAAAATAAAGGTAAATCTTAAAGGCGCGGATATGGATTTATTCAAAATGAAGACATTGACTCTGAAGAAGTGGTTGTACAAAGTAAAGGTAAATCCTAAAGGTATGGGTGATTATATGCAATGTCATGCCATTAGCCAATGAATTTCTTCAAAAGGAAGACATTGACTTTGAAGAAGTCTTTGCACCAATTTTCAGAATTGAGATAACAAGCTAGTTGTCATCTCCCAATTTTCCCTCATTCAATTTTTGTTGTCATCTCCCAATTTTATCCAAATGAGAACAGCAGTGTTCAAATATCGAACAATCATGAATTATTCAAGAAAAGTGGTCAATTTTGTATATGAAATTGAGAACAGCAGTGTATTCAAAGAACCAACAATCATGAATTATTTATGAAAAATATTGCCTATAGCTAGAATTTCTAATAATTTTAAGTATTGGTTCACGATAGAATTCACCTATGCTAAAAACATTCCTCATATCTACTCTGCTTGTTATGGAAAGGCAAACAGTTGATGGGGATATGCAGTGAGAATGATTTGCTGGAGAGAGAAGAAATAAAGAGAGAAACGTAGGATAAAGTGCTCACGAGAAGCTATTATATTATCACAATCAAGTTATAAATCAATGTTTTCAATATGTGAAAATACACAAACAAATTTATGATGCCAATACACGAAACATCTCTCCATTAAATATATTGAGGATGATTAGAACAGGTACATTACATTGTACAATTATACATTTTCACGTCAGGCACACCAATCTCATCTTCTCCGTTCTTGTCTTCCTCCTTTCAATGGCCTTTTGTCTCTCTGTATATCACACGAACAAACAAACGAATAACTTAACGGAGCAGGAAGGTGATCTTCCACCTTTTTCCACCGAACCGATGCCTCTTTTACAACACATTTTAATAAGCAAAATAAACATTTAAGGTATAAACAAAATATTTCAGGTGTCAATGTCGAGGTTAATGATCAAAGGTGGTGGTTGGATATCATCATTCTGAGGTAGAAGTTCAGCTTGTATCTGAACTTCATGCTGTTCTTGCTCCCGGATCCTGTTCATTCGCTCTATCAATTGTGCTGCCTTTCTTTTACCTCTGTCAGTACCATTTTGAGCCAATTCCAACAGGGGAGCCATCACCCCCAGCTCCTCTGCCTGCGCTATATATTGTCGATCGCCAGAACAAAGGTGAACTAACACCGCAGCTGCGTTCTCTTTGTTCCTTGGGGATCCATTCCCAATAAACTCTACCAACACCGGCACTGCCTCTGCAGCACCAATGGCAGACTTCCCTTCAGGATGACTAGACAAAATGGCCAAAATGGCCAATGCTTCATCCACCATTCCCCCGCTAGGTTCTGTCAGAAGTCGCATCAGCGTGGGAATAACACCAGCTCTCACTGCCTTTCCCTTGTTTCCTTGGTAAATGCACAAATTGAAGAGTGCTGTGGCAGCATCTTTCTTACCCCTTTGGGTACCCTCACTCAGCAGTGTCACCAGTGGTGATATGGCTCCGGAAGAACCAATTGTAACCTTATTTTCATCTATAACTGAAAGGCTGAAAAGTGTTGCAGCCGCATTTTCCCGAGCTTCCATGCTTCCCCTCTTCAGCACATGAACTATGCCTGGAACTGCTCCTGAAGAGACGATGCTTCCTTTGTTACTCTCATATATGGAGAGATTCAGAAGCGCTGTTACAGCATGCTCTTGAGTTCGGGAGTCGGGCACAGAGAGGAGACCAACGAGAAGAGGTATTGCACCAGCTTCAGCAATAGCTACACGATTATCTGCATTGCGTTTCGCAAGAAGGCGGATCTCGCCGGCAGCTGATCTCTGGTCTTCAGGACCACCAGATGTGAGCTTTTGAATTAGATTTTCAATCTTACTTCGCTCAGCTGGGGAGCAGGCTGATGCTGATTTACTTGGCTCAGAAGTGCTGGGTCGTTTTGGTGGCTCTATGCCATTGGCTTCACACCATTGTTCTATCAGGCTTCGTAAGACGTAGTTGGGTGTGACAACAGTACTTGTGAGAGACTGCTGTGTTTTTGGGCATGTCATGTGCCCGTCTTGCAACCACTTCTCAATACAGGAACGCTCGTAAGTCTGCAGATGAGAACAAGATGCGTCTGAGTGTAAATAGACAGTTATCAGCAAACTGACTCTGAAACGAGTAAAATGTCAATAATGCACATAGGAACCGACATGTAGCTTTCAGTTTTTATACAAACATTCAAAATTTAACTAGAAGTTATGTTCCATAGAAGTCCATCAATGTAGAAAGCAAATGTACATTTTGCAACTTGTCTGACTCAACTAAAGCTCAATAGCCTTGGAGAAGAAATTTCAAGATAAAATAGGGACAGCCATTTTTGCTTTTGCTTCTTTCTTTTTATAAACATGACCTCTCTTGGTAATAAAATGAGAGAATGATCATCCACTTAATGGGGAAAAGGCTTTACTATTTCAGGTACAAATCATTGAAAACTAAAAATAAAGTGAAAACAAGGCAACTTTTAATAATTATTAAGTGGAAACAGATTATTTCTAGTTTTCTTAAACCAAGTAGACCTTTAGATCTCTTGAGAAAATTGTGCAAAGGGCATGGTTTTGTTAACAGCAATGTTACATTCAAGCAACATATATGCAAGATAAGTTCGAATATGAAAGTCAAGAATGATAACGAAATGACCAAACCTTAATAGCCGTCAGAGGGTATCATAAAATGTACATACCTGTCCTGTTGAAACAATGACAGGATCCGTCATCAATTCCAAGGAAATCGGACATTTAAAATCACTTGGGATAACAGGGACCTGATGACTCGTATCATTTTTCCCTAGTCCGTGAAATCCTGAAGAAACGCCTTTTGCTATTATAGTATCATCCTTGACTAGGTTTTCTATTTGCACATGATCCTTTATCTTCTTCAATAACATTGACATTTTCTCGATGCGCGCCCCTGGATCCCCACTACTTGCTGCCACCATCTCATGCAAAGCGAGTGATTCTTGTGTAAGATCGGCTATTCCCATCAATTGCAATTTGTCTGCTAATCGACTTAGAACAGCTGAATCTGTTGCTGCGTCACTGCTATTGTTGTATAGGGATGAAATATCTTCATACAACTTGATATCTGGTTCATCAACTCTCCCTTTTGCCCTACGAAATTGAGCAAGAACTAGTTCAACCTGAAATGATAGCGAGAATTAGACATTATATGAATAACAAATATGTTAAAAATAAGATCCATAGTGTGGCAGTGTGAGTAGTGTCCATTCTATTGTAAAGAGTTATCTAGTAAGATTTACAGTGTTGCACCCAAGCAATAAATATATACAATTGTAGTGTTTATACCTGCTCTTTAACTTCATCTGAGATGTCAAGTTTATCGTAGGAAATTCCGTCCAGCGATTGTTCCAACCGAGCTGTCACGTCATAGAATTTTTTCATAATCTGGTCTCGCTCAAGGACCTGAAAACATGAATCAACATAACTGAATCAACATCTAAGGCACCACAGGTCCTTTTTCTAGAATTAAGTATTCATAATGCTCTCTCTAAATATATTGTTAAACTCTTGATTATAAAAATATGATTCACAAAGAAGATTGAGCTGTAAGCAAACAAAGGTCAAAAAACAAGTATATGAAATACCTCTTATGTAACTATAAGCATGGTTAGGCTTCCATATAGATAAATAGAAATACAACACTAATACTAATAATTATTAAATAAACAATATTATTTAGATTTCAAAAAGTAAAAACATAGTAAATTGTATATTTTAGTTGCTTAATTTTGCATAAACCTGGACTAGTTTGACCTTTTCATAATAAATTTGCATGGACAGGGAATTTCTACAAAATACAGCAATAGCAATGCTTAAAACACTGGGCACCGTTACAGAAAAATACTCTCCCCCGACCTCTACATTTTTTTACCTTTTTTTAACTTTCTCTGTAGAGCTCCACACAACAGAAATCAGAACTATGTAAATAACAATGGTCCAAAGCATTTGGACCACATGTGGACCATTGTGGCAGAACCACCAAACAGTTATAATTATATCCGAGTTAAAAAAAAAAACACGGCTTTGAAATCCCAGGGTACTTTCGATAAAAGAGGGTTTAGTCATACGAAGAGCGCTGATCATGATCCATAATTTAACATCAGATGTGAAAAGTTGGGTAAACGAGATCAACTAATACCACCAGCTCCAAAAGGGAATGCTCACAATATCATCTTTCTGCGAGAAATTCCCAGAATTTAGAAAATTCTCCGTCTGTCAACTCTCAAGTATTCATGTGTGCAAGACTACATCTACCAATTTCCTATCTGGAGCGGAGAAAGCATCTCAACTCTTAACCAAAGAAAGAAAAGGCATAGAAAAATATTTACTCAACACCTCATCAAAAGTCTGTTCAACAATATAAATGAATGAAAGAAATTGTCCTAGCCCTTGAACAGCTGTAGTTTTGTGCCTTGTAACTTCAGAAGATACCATCCAAAACATTAAACACCAAACAAGCTCAAAACTCAGAAATTCATTCTCTTTACACTTCCTAACCCACCATGCAACCTATCCTCAAGGACCAATTCAGCACAAAAATCCACAAATATGAAGGTTTCATTTCACTCTTCCAGCATAAACAAATCTAATTAAAAAAAAACACATAACTAGAGTAGAAAAACCAGATCATAATCACCAACAAAAATTCAATCAAAAATCATAACTCAAAACAAAATCAACTACTCTAATTAATTAAAAAAAAAGGCAGTACTTTGCATCACCGTCATAATAAAAAAATAGAAAAATCCATTCCCAAATACTAACTAGTACTATAAATAATTTTATTTATTTTTTTGCTAAAAACAAAAACTTTTATATACCCAATTTAAGACATGTTACTAGTAAAAATAAATAACTGAAACTCTGAAAGTAACAAACCATGTAAATCTTGCTTCCTTCAGTTCCAAATCTGAGAAGTTCCCTAGCTGATTCGAGAGCTTGTTTAAACAAAATCAGAGCTTTTGAAGTGTGATCAGGGATTGAATCATTCATATCCCGAATCTCCTCGAACAAAGGGATCAAGAGCTTCAACCTCCGTGCTAAATTACAATACTGTTTCTTCACCATAGGCCTGAAGTCAGAGATGTAAGAAATCTCATTGACTAGGTCAATTATAACGTTTACTTGTTCACCTTCCATGATGATGATAATGAGAATTTTGTTTTTCAGATCGGTTTAAAACGGTGTCGTTTAGAAGAAGAAGAAAAATTGTCGCCGGAGATCTCGGTTTCCGGTCATGTTGAAAATTTCAGACTATGAAATTTCTCGGACAGAGAGATATATAATAGAGAGAGACGCGTGAAGATTTTTTTTCAATTAGAAGCTAGTTTTGTGGCGCGGCTTAAGATAAGTGATTGGAAAGGGTTTGGTGTGGGGTTTGAGTGAAACTGAGGTGGCTCGGCTCAGGTTGGGTTGGCTACGGCGGTGAAGGTGAAGATTGGTTAAATCGGTTTAACTAAGGAGTAACCACACGGTAAATGTGGTAGAAGGCGAACGAGTCTCCGGTGGCTATGGAGGAAATGTTTGAGGGAGTAGGGGAGTGTCAATTTTATGTTTGGGAGTATGACAAAATTTATTATTTATTGGCTTAGATGGGAGATATTTTTCATTATAAAAAGGGTAATTTTTTATTGTATAAAATAAATGGATTGGTTTATTTCTATATATATTC
The DNA here is from genome assembly GCF_024323335.1 of Lathyrus oleraceus. Lineage (NCBI taxonomy): Eukaryota > Viridiplantae > Streptophyta > Magnoliopsida > Fabales > Fabaceae > Lathyrus > Lathyrus oleraceus. Next base: position 482,617,459 of record NC_066585.1, on the reverse strand, counting down.
AATATAAAATGGTTTGAGTTTAAATTTCATGGAGTGTTATCACATGACATTTGTATGTATATGGTTTTAAAATGATTATAATGAAAATTAAATGTTTTTCAATGATTGATTAACCGTGTGAAAATTATTTATATTGAATATGTGAATTAAATTCATCTTTTTTATGTCATTCAATTATAATAGTGAGATCATATACTTTAATTATAATTACTTTACAACTTGTTTACCGGTCAGAATAAAATTGAGAATTCTTGTTAAATAATCTTTAATCCTACTTGCTTTTTAATAGAATATGATTTTCATATTTTCCATTCAATCTTCTTCAACTAACAAACAATCATATATATATATATATATATATATATATATATATATATATATATATATATATATATATATATATATATATATATCTCTCTCTCTCTCTCTCTCTCTCTCTCTCTCTCTCTCTCTCTCTCTCTCTCTCTCTCTCTCTCTCTCTCTCTCTCTCTCTCTCTCTCTCTCTCTCTCTCTCTCTCTCTCTCTCTCTCTCTCTCTCTCTCTCTCTCTCTCTCTCTCTCTCTCTCTCTCTCTCTCTCTCTCTCTCTCTCTCTCTCTCTCTCTCTCTCTCTCTCTATATATATATATATATATATATATATATATATATATATATATATATATATATATATATATATATATATATATAAAATAAGTGATGCATGGTTGATAGTTAGTTATAAGGGTGACAATTGGATCCATTAAGACAAAATTCATCTAATTCATCCACTACATAAAAATTAAGTTAATGAATTGGATTAAATCCGTACATTTATAAATATGGATTGATCCAATCCATCCAACATATTTTAATGATCCAATGGATTTTTTTATCTAATTTTTAAAAAAATGAATTTTTTCAAATATTAAAAAATTTATTTTTTTGAAAAATACAAAATTAATTTTATTTTCGAAAAAAAAAACGATTTTTTTTTAAATACAAAAAACTGATTTTTTTCAAAAATTTTAAAATCATTTTTTGGAAAATACCGAAATTCGATTTTACTTTCGAAAAAGTTATTTTTGTACGAATATAAAAAAAATCGAAAAAAAAAACGATTTTTAAATTTTTTTCCCAAAAAATTGATTTTTTTAGAAAAAAAACTGGATTTTTTTCATTAAAATACAAAAAATTATTTTTTTTCTGAAAAATATATTTTTTTCAAAAAAGTAAGTGATTTTTTTTAAAAGTAAAAAAGTTGAATTTTTCAAAAATACAAAAATTAATATATTTAAAAAATTATTTTTTTAAAAGAAATGGATAGATAGATATTCATCCCCTAAAAATATGATAATTGATGGATTTTATTCTTAATGGATGGATTGGATTGGATATTTTTAAGAAACTATTAGTGGATTGTTAATGGACTAATGGATTGTTTTGATCCATCCATTAACGATCCAATCCATATACATCTAATCCATCCATTTTGTCACCCCTAGTTAGTTACGCATATACATGCATGGTGGTTTTCTCATAATCACATACTACATTCATGCACATGTTAACATTGTTATGCATAAAGCTTGCAATCTAAGTTATCCCCGTAATACCGCCACAGGCTCATGGAGCAGGGAGAGTCACGACTTTAAGCTTGGTAAGAAGTTTCTGAAATGTTACAGTCTCTAATGGTTTGGTGAGAATATTTGCAACTTGCAATGAGTCACAAGATTTTACTTCTTAGAGTTCCACGAGGCAGATGTGGAGCGTCTATCACCAGGATCACTCGTCCAATCCGAATCATAATAGGCACACAAAAAAGGCTTGTAGGAGGATGTTGTTGGGGAAAGCAAAAATCCATGATCAATAGTACCACTCAGGTATCGCAAGATGCGTTTAATAGTTGTCCAATGTGAGTTCATAGATGATGTCATGAATTGGCATGCCATGTTGACACTAAATGCAATATTTGGGCGAGTAAGTGCCATATACTGATACTGAAGTGCATCAACCATGGAATGATACATGAAGCGATCAGGAAGAGGAGAACAAACATGTTTGCTGAGTTTGCATGTGCTAAGCATTGGAGTAGTGATCCCATTTGTCTTGCTCATATTGGCTTTAACAAGGAGATCACAAATATACTTAGACTGATAATAAGTGATTTTTATAGTGTTTTTATTAGTTGTTTTTTCTTAATATTTTACCGTTTACATCCATTTTCCTTTCATTTTACCATATATTATGCTTTGGTATTGCATTTCCTTTGTTTCCATGCCATAATAGGCATTCCAAGAGAAAGAAGGACGAAAAGTGGATAAAATGCGAAAAAAGGCGAAGATTCGGAATTCTCCATAAATCAAGGGCTTGTTACGGACCGTAATAGCTATTACGGACCGTAACAGGCAGGCGAACTTTCTCCCGATTTGTTTCCTTTTCTGAATCGATTCCATCTGCTTTAAGGCTTTTGATTGTTTGGATTCGACTTTATTCTATTTTTAAGAAGCATTGAAGTTGATGTTTTGTGCCATGTTTAGAGTAAGCTATAAAACTAAAAGTTGATACTTAGTTTTAGGCATCCGGTCTTACATTACAGTTTATATTTCACGCTTTATTTTTCTACTTTTGTAAAAGTCTCCACCTTGAGAGCACTTGATCATATTTTTATTGAAGCATATCCTTTCATTTAATCAGGTTCTTTATTTATCACTTATTTTATTGTTTTTATCAATTATATTTTCATCTACAATAGTTGTTTTGATTGGATCATTCCTCACCATGAGTGAGTAGTCCACTAAGTACTAAGGGTAATGAACTCTATCGCATGATTATCCGCATGAATTAACTTAAGCCAGTTACAAGAATTCCACTTATTTATTTTAAAAGTCCGAGTTTTTAATTCAAACCTCGCTACGAAAGTATGAGTGTTTTTAGGCGTTCACCTTATACTTAAAGGGTAGGTGTGAACGTTGGAAAGTAGTTTTTAAATAATCAAGTCCTATGTAACGAAAGATAGGATGAAATTAAGAAAAGTCTCATATTTTAATAATGTGCAAATGTAATGATCACTAACGAATGCTTATGCGCGAGCAAAAGTCGACGAGCGTCCCGTTCGTTAGAGATAGGGCAATACGCCGGCGAAAGCAGGTATTGCCCATAATAATCTATTTTTCTATAAATTGTGTGGAATTCTCATAATAAAGGTGCTTAAGTCGTGTGGAGAAGTCTAAGATGGGGTTCACAACCCTAAATCTTGTTTGTTTTATGTATTCTAAGTGATTTTTATTTAAGTCATTTTGACTTAAGTGTTTTTTCACTTAAGTCGTCTTTTTCCACTATTTGGTTGATCTAGCTTTACACTGATAAGATAGAAATCGGTAATTAACCATTGGTCTCTAAGGTTCGATAGTTTTAAACTACCCTGACATTTGTCGTACGCTTGCAGCGTGTCAAGTTTTTGGCGCCATTGTCGGGGACCAATTGTGCTAATATTGAAATTTTATCTGATCATCATAGAAACTAGAGTTTTATTTTGTATTCTTAAGTTCTACCGCTACTTATGTATGCAAAGAACGCATTTTGTTGATACTTCAGTCGATTCCATTGACGAGATCGGGTGCTTTTTACTAAAAAGGCGCCAAAATCAAAGACAACATGCAATGGTTGCACCTATTGCTACTAGAAAAATACAGAGTCGTCTTCGGCTTTTATTTATTCCAAAGGAAATGGAAAATATCGATAAAACCCCAAAGGTGAAGAAAATGGTCTCACAACCAAATTCGGGTTCGGAAGTCAGTTATGCAACGGGGAGGTATTAGCACCCCTCACATTCTTCGTACTCGACGAGAACCAACTAGGTTGCTCATGTTTGAATGGGTGTCGTTATCTTAATGTTTATTTGCTAAAGGAGAAAGAGGAGATTTTTTATTAGTGTGCTCGCCAAGGATTTGGGCCCTCGTGCCTACCAATCATCATTCATGCAATAAGAAAGTTAGAGCCTGTAGTTCGGAGTACAAAATGTTTGTTTGTTGTTTTTACCTTGAAAAAGGGTTTTCTAAATGATGTCGTAGGCGCAAAAATATAGTTTGATGAGTTGAAGTTGTTTTTAGGGTTTTGTGAAGAGATTGTTTTTGACTTAGGATTGCACTAAAGACTATGGATAAAGGTGAATATTTTAAACTATTAAGTCAAGCGTCTTGTGTCTAAAATATTTAGAATGAGGTAAAAAAGCTCCATTCTCACTCCTTCTCCACCACTTAAGGCTCATGGCATACAATCCTAAGCGTATTTTATTGTGTTTTGAATTTGATTTAAGAAAATGTCGTTTGGCGTTGGATCAAGGGTTTGTTTTATTGTTTCAAAAAATATGGTGACGATCCTAGCTCCTAAGGTTGGCTAACAAGCAACAACAAACAAAGGAAAGCAGATAAAAAAGTACATCAAAGTGGGGAGAGGGAAACATGAAAAATACAAAGGAGTGATGCGAGAAATAAAAGGTCTCGTTGTAAGGTAGCCCAAGAGAAAGTCTTGTGTGTGAATTGTGTCCTAAGCTAGCAAATGGACAATGGAATCAACATGTCTCCCTAGGGTAGTGCCATAAATGAAACTCATTCTTACAATGAAAGATTACAAGTCCTCAAAAACTCATATTGTGCATAGGTCAATCACAATAATCCATGTCCGAGCAAGGGTCCTAACAAGTCCTCTAAGTCTATCATATTAAGTCTCACACGAAGTCCATAATACTCCATGATATGCTAAGGTCATTCACAAAGTCCCATGGTGCATTATGTCTCACAAAGAAGAAGATTAAGTATTTTTAGTCTTTTCCATTTTATCGTGTTTTTGTTCATTTTAGATGTCTTATCAAGTCAATAACAAGATGAAGATGAAATGAGATGATAAATGAGCAATAAAAATAAATTGCAAGAATTTAAATGACATGAAATTAGCTTGCAAGAAAGTAGAAGTTAGAAGTTTGCATTGCATAATTTAAAGGTTAGAAGTTAAGTGGCTATAAAAAACCACCTAGGGATTATCTATCAACAAATCAAAGGATATAAAACATATGCTTCACCATGGTATAACCTATCATCAATTTAAAGTGCCAAGAATGATCAATTTTTGATCAATTATCAACAAGTTTGAATTGAAGAAGATTGAATCAACCAAAGGATTCATCTACGGATGATTTAAGATGATGAAAATGGATCAATCAAGCAATCACAAAAGATGAATAAAAAGTTGAAAATAAAAAGAATTAAAAGTTAGTAGTTAGATGTTAATTTGTATTAAAAATTAAATCAAGTTAAATTGTTAACAAAAATGCAAAATATAAAATCAAGATAAAAAAATAATAGCATAATAATAATAAGAGAGAGAAAAAATCAGCAACATGTTATATCAACATCTCTACATCATGTGAAAAATAATGCTGAATAAAAGCTACTAAAAATATGTTGATTTTGGATGTTGTTGTTGTTGTTATTGGACTTCCAGGTTCATGTGTAATCAGTTACCACCACGAGAATTAGCTCTCTGGGCAGAAAAACAAGGCTACGTGAAACAGGTGTAACCGGTTACCACCATGATAAGGTGTTGTGGGTTTAGCTGAAGCAGGTTGTGCAACCGGCGTAACCAGTTACCTGCATGCAGGTTGGTGTTCTTGGGTTGTACTAATGCAGGTGAATGCATGGTGTAACCGGTTATCGTAACCGGTTACATGCACGAAAATGGTGTTTCATGGAGAATGGTGGTGGCTGCAACGCAAGTTCAATAACTTCTTTCTTAGATTTCATTCCATGTGGTGTAATGTAATATGATAATGTTATGTAATGTGATCATGGATAGACTTATGTAAAAATGATTTTATGCTTGTAATGAAAATGTTTATGTAATAAAACTCACTTATCTTGCAATTTCCAATCACTCATGTATGAATGCCTTTATGAATGCAAGTTACAAAAATGAAAATGCAAAGGGTTCTCACACTTCATGCTAAATTCCCAATAACCTTAGTCAATGCAATGGAAAAGATTAACTTGAAGGATCATGATTAAAGTGATTATATGATATACAACAATGACAATTAACCACAAGTAACATGAGAAATGAAATGATATGAAATACAATTATGCTGAGGAGTCAAAGCTTAGTCAATTGACTTTGGTCAACTGGTTGACCAAAAAGTTAACAGTTGATCAAAAGTCAACTTAGGTAAAAATGCAATTGCAATGTATAATGCAATGCTTTGAAATGAAGTGCAATATATGAATGGATAATGATCCCCCCATTGACCAAATAATCTTGATGGATTCACAACCCAAGATGCAAGATAACCAAGATCCACAATGCAAAATGCATAGGGGATTAGGGTTTATGCTTGGTTGAGCACCCCTAAAAATAATGTCAATAAACCCTAATTTTCCTCAAGTACAACCATCATACCTTGAACTCATGAAGCATGCCTTTTTGTTTTGAACCATGCTAGTGAAAATGTAGATGATTAAAAATGAATGTATGCACATGAATCAGGGTCATGGATCAGATGAAAATTGTTTGGAAGATAAGGTAAATTTTAGGGTATGATAACTGCCCATATTTAAGCTTCTCTGACCTGAAAGTATGAATAATAACGATTTTCAAACATTTGAGGTAGGAGAGGATTAAATACTAGAATATCCACAAATTTTCCCATTTGGGATGAAGGTATGGTGATGTGAGAGCATTAGTGGTAAATTGATTATTGGATGGATATGGAATGACGACTAGGCTTTTGTATAGGGTCATCTATTGGGGATCAGCTGAAATGTCTGTGGGGAGAATGAGTTGTCTGTAAAGACATGCATGCAATATGCAATATGAAGTGTATGAAGTATGATTGATCTTCTTTTTTATCTTTATCTTTTCTATTTTTCCTTCTTTTCTTTTTTTCGTTTCTTTATCCTTTTCTTTTTTTTCTTTGCCTCCACTAACAAGTTTTGGCATGTACCTGTGATTGAAATATTCCTGCAGGACTAGACGAAGGTAAAAAATCATGTATTTGTAAAACGCAAATGATAGAGGATATAGATATAAAATTGAAATCTTCTGCGAGAGGCAGATGGACATCTTACCAAACTTAAGCAACTTGGCTGGGAAATTCTTAAACTTCCTACTACAAAAGGTAGAGGATACTTGCAAAGGCAAGCAAAAGGTATAATTTTTCCTCATGCACGAGGCATATGAGAAAACCTCAGCAAACGGCTAAGAAAGCACACGAATATAAATGTGATTTCTCATGCGAGAGGAAATGAGAACTCCTTAACAAAAGGTTAAAAAGAAAGATGAGGGTAAAGGACGACTTCGTTGGGGATATGTTTTTTTCTCGTACAAAAGGTAGCAACGACTCCTTAGTAAGAGAAGTGGGAACTTCCTAACAAAATATTAAGAAAAAAGGTGGGGATGAGATTCTCATACAAAATGTAATGAGAACTTTTTGACATAAAGTCTGTTGGGGGTTCTCATACAAAAGGTAGTGAGAACTTCTTAAAGAAAGGTTAAGAAGAAAGATGGTAAATTCCTAACAAAAGGTTAAGAAGAAATATGGACAAATCTCTCACACAAAAGGTGATGAGAACTCCTTAATAAAAGGTCAAGAAAAAAGATGGGAATGATATTCTCATACAAAAGGTACTAAGAAACTTCTCAACAAAAGGTTAAGAATGCGAATGAAGATGGATACGATTTCCCATACAAAAGGGAAATGAGAAAATTCTTAACGAAAGGTTAAGAAGAAAGCTGAGAGGGATTTCTCATACGAAAGGTACTTAGAAACTCCTTAGCGAAAGGCTAAGAAGAAAACTGGATGGAATGGTTATCTCATACAAAAGGTAGCAGTAACTCCTTAGCAAGATAAGATTTACCATGCAAAAGGAAAGGGGTACCTACAAAAGGTAAGCAGGTTTGGGAATAGAAATGCTCGAGCAAAAGGATGAGGGGACTTACGAAAGGTAAGCAGTTGGGAATAATAGTCTTTATGCCAAAGGCAAAACGGGACTCATAAAAGGTAAGTAAGAAATAAGATGTATTTCCTTTGTAAAAGGTAGAGGGTACTTATGAAAGGTAAGTTGAGAGAAATATATCCCGTGCAAAGACAAGGGGAAGAGCCTTGCAAAAGGTAAGTTGAAAGAAGAGACCTCACGTGCAAAAGGCAGGAGGATACTTACAAAAGGTAAGCAACTGACGAAAGGTCACAAACATTTGCAAAAGGAAAAAAGGTATGAATACGATTTGCTAGGTGAAACCTAGACTTAAAATGGATTTGCTAGACAAATATGGGCTTTGGAATGCTCTAACAGACGGGGACTTTGTAATAGGGATGACAACCTCATGATGTTCTACAGGAACAACGGCGGGGATGAAGTTCTCTAATAATGGTTAACCAAACCCTGGGACTCACCAAACCTACATCAAGTGTTTCAAAATAAAACATGATGCAAAGTTCTAATAGGGGTAACCTTCTCGTGCAAAAGGCAACGAAGGGACTTACAGAGGGTAAGCACCGAGACGCGATTCTGTGCACAAGGCAATGAAATAAACAACAAAAGGTAAGTTATCTCAATAGAATCTTCTCCTTGCAAAAGGCAGGGATATTAGCACAAAGAAAAAGGGGGACTTACAAAAGATAAGTGATTGATTAAAGGTCAAAAGGTACTTGCAAAGGTAACATGAAGAAGAGATATTTCGGGAAAACCTGTCGGGAATGTCACTCAAGAGTTTCATGATAATGTTCTTCGTTAGTGGAGGAAGAATGTCTCAATGGAAAATTCTTATATTCTTTCAAAAAAGACTTTCATGCAGTTCATGCATGTTTAATCTTTCATGGTGTAATGATCCATCTTGATGGAATATGCTACATGTTTCATGATGCAATGATATGTAATGATTATGTATGCAAAGGTTGAGGTATGTTCGGATTTTGGGGGTGGCCAAGTATGATTGGGATTTTGGTTTTGGTTTTTAGGGTAAGGATTTGACTTCCTGACATCATGGGTTTTTTCTTCAGAGAGGATGATAATGATCTAGAAAGATCTGGATCCTTTAGAGCGTCCAAGCGGGATTGGAGCCAACAAGCTAACTGTTTCTTATCTCAAGGGACCTCCTAATCAGGTTGAGTCCAAGAACTCTTATGATTTTCATGATATTCTCATATACTTAATACATTTTTCGGAAACCGTAGTTATCCTCCAGACACGTTTAAAAGAAGAGTAACTTCATGTTCTCTTTAAATACTTTTATTGTTATTCCCTACAGTTCTTAAAGTATTGTTTATTAAAATATAAATTCACATCTTTGCAAACAAGCATAAAAAGTAAAAATTATTGAGCATATTTGATGAAAGTACTTTTATGGATGAGGAACTCGTAAATGGGTGATTTACAAAAGGAAACAATTCCTTAAAGAGATAATTGTGAAAAAATGGAAAATACAATGGCAATGAGAATTCTCGAATATCCATTGAGTTCCTACTCTACTATAGTCCATATGTCCTTGGAGATCCTCTTTCCTTACTTTTGAAGAAGGTGATTAGATAGATTATTCACATTCAGGGTTTTCGTGGTTGTAGTAATGGATGTACATATCCTTTGTAGGTTGTAGTCTCTTGCCTTTCGAATCCCTAACTTTTGCCTAGACCACCCTTTCGGGTTTTCAATCTATCGGGATACCCATTTTGGCCTAAGTTGCCCCTTGGGGTGATCAACTTAGCAGGTTCTTTATTTCTTTTAATTGTATCCCTAATTTTTGCACGAACCCTTCTTTTTATGGTCCATCGGGATGCCCATTTTTGCCTAAGTCGCCCCTCAGGGTCCTCGACTTAGCGAATCTATTAGGCAAAGTATTTTTTAACTGCATCTACATTCATCGGGGATGAGAGACCTTCACCATCCATAGTTGATAGGATTAAAGCTCCTATATATAAGACCTTTTTGACAACGTATGGACCTTCATAATTAGGTGTCCATTTTCCCCATGGATCTCTATGAATCGGCAGAATCTTTCTTAACACCAAGTCATCAACCTTGAGATTTCGAGGAAGAACTTTCCTTTCGAATTCCCTTTTTAACCACCTCTGATATAATTGACCATGGAAAATGGTTGCTAGTCATTTTTCATCAATGAGATTAAGTTAATCCAATCTTGCTTGTATCCACCCAACTTCATCCAACTTGACATCCATTAATATCCTTAAAGAAGGAATCTCTACTTCAATAGGAAGTATTACGTCCATGCCATACACAAGAGAGAATGGAGTTTCCCCAGTGGAAGTGTGTACCGAATTACGGTATCCATGCAAATCAAATGGTAGAATTTCATGCCAATCCTTGTATGTCTCTACCATCTCCTTAACGATTTTTTAATGTTCTTGTTGGCTGCCTCAACAACACCATTCATCTCTGGAGGGTATTGTGATGAATTATAGTGTTCAATCTTTAAGTCTTTGCACAATTCCTTCATCACTTTTTATTGAGGTTAGAACCATTATCAGTAATGATTTTATTTGGGACTCTATAACGACATATAATTTACTTCTTCAAGAAGCAAGCAACCATTTACTTTGTAATGTTTGCATACGAGACTGCTTCCACCCATTTAGTGAAATGGTCAATGGCTACAAGGATAAAGCAATGCCCATTTTAGGCAGTTGGTTCAATACGCCCAATCACGTTTATGCCCCACATGGAAAAATTCCAAGGTGATGTTAAGACATTTAGCGGAATCGGTGGCACATGTATCTTATCAACATAGATCTAGCACTTATGACATGTTTGCACATGAAGGTGGCAATCAATCTCAATTGTCATCCAATAATAGCCTACCCTCAAGATCTTTTTAACCATGGTGTACCCACTGGCATGCATCCCAAAGGAGCTTTCATGAATTTCAATTATGATTCGGTTTGCTCCGTGTTTATCTACGCATCTGAGAATGACTGAGTCGTAATTCCTCTTGTAAAGTACATCTCCATTTAAGAAGAACTTAACTGAGAGCCTTCATAGGTATCTCTTATGCTTAATGGATGCATTCTCCGGATATTCTTGCTTCTCTATGTACCTCTTGATATCATAAAACCATGGCTAACCATTAGATTCTTCTTCGGTTTCCAAAGAGTACGCTGGTTCATCCAAGTAGTCAATGTGGATATATGGTGCTTCATTCTTCCACTTAACCTTAAACATGGATGATATAGTGACTAAGGCATCTTCCAGTTGATTCTCCCCTCGAGGAATATGGTGGAATGTAAGCTCATCAAATTATGAGATTAACTGTAAGACATGTTCCTTGTACAGGATCAGCTTGTGATCTCGAACTTCCCAATATCCCCTAACTTGGCTGATTACCAAGGCTAAATCTCCATAGACTTCAAGGATCTTAATCCTTAAATTAATGGTTGCCTCTATACTGAAGATGCACTTTTCGTACTCTGCCATATTGTTAGTGCAGTCGAAGCATAATCTTGTAGTAAAAGGTAGATGAAAATTGGTTGGAGAGGTAATGATTGCCCCTAATTCTATTTCCTTGGGAATTGTAAGCTCCGTCAAACATGATCATCCATGCGATCCTGGTTCGGGTCCTTCCTCGGGACCTGAAATGTTGCAATCTCTAATGAACATAATATCTTCATCAAGGAAGTCGAAACGCATAGGTTGATAATCCTCCATGGGTTGATGAGCTAAATAATCAGATAACACACTACCTTTGATGGATTTCTGCATGACATGTTGGATGTCATATTCTTATAGTGCCATCTGCCAACGAGCCACTCTTTTTGTGAGAGTGGGCTTTTCAAAAATGTACTTGATCAGATTCATTTTGGAGATTAAAATAGTTGTATGAGTCAGCATATATTGCCTTAAGCGTTTGGCAACCCAAGCAAGTGTACAACATGTCTTCTCGATTATTGAGTACCTTCTCTCGCAGTCGGTGACATTTTTGCTTAGGTAGTAAATTGCATGCTCTTTTCTACCTGTTTCATCATGTTGTCCGAGAACACATGCCAGAGATCCCTCTAGAACTATAAGGTACATAATAAGAGGCATGCGCAACACAGGAGGCATCAAGATCGGTGGCTCTTGAAAATATTTGTTTATCTTCTCAAACTCCTTTTGGAAATTATCATCCCACTTGATCGCTTGATCCCTGCGCAGTAACTCGAATATTGGCTTACATGAGGCCGTAAGGTGAGATATAAATCTAGCAATGTAGTTTAATCTCCCTAAGAATCCACGAACCTCCTTTTCAGTTCTTGGCACTAGTATACCTTGTATAGCTTTGAATTTCTTAGGATTGACCTTAATCCTAGGTTGGCTTACGATAAAACCTATCAGTTTGCCAGATCTCACCCCAAAAGTACATTTGTTGGGATGTAGTCTCAACCTAAACTTCCTCAACTATGCAAAGAACTTCTATATATGACTCATATTTTCCTCCTCACATTGGGATTTTGCAATCATATCATCGACGCACACCTTAATCTCTCTATGAATCATGTCATGAAAGAGAGTTACCATCGCATGCTGATATGTCGCACCAGCATTATTCCACCCAAAGGGCATGACCTAGTAGCAAAAGGTCCCCTAAGGGGTAATAAACATCGTCTTTTCCATGTCCTCTAGTGCCATTTTGATTTGGTTATACCTAGAGAAGCCATCCATGAAAGAGAATATTGAGAACTGGGTTGTATTGTCTACCAACACATCAATGTGAGGTAGAGGAAAATCGTCCTTCGAGCTTGCACTATTCAGGTCTCTGTAGTCGATACACATATGTACCTTACCATATTTCTTAGGTACAAGTACTATGTTCGCCACCCATTGAGGGTAATTTGCCACTACTAAGAAACCAACATCTAGTTGCTTCTAGACCTCTTCCTTGATTTTCATGGCCATGTTAGGACGAGTCCTTCTCAACTTCTGCTTTATAGGAGGGCACTATTCTCTTAGGGGTAGTTTGTGTACTACGATATCGGTATCCATCTCAGGCATGTCTTGATAGGACCAGGCAAATACATCCATATACTTATGCAGGGGCTCGATCAACCCTTTCTTCACTTCACCATCTAGGGCAACGCCTATATTGACTTCTTACTTATCCTCCTCTAACCCAAGGTTAATAATTTCTACTGCTTCTTGATGTTGTAGAATGACCTTTGATTCTTGTCGTAACAACTTGGCTAACTCTTCAGGGAGCTCACTGTAACACCTCAAAATTTGCCCTCCTCTCTTGGGACTAGCTTAACATATTGCATATCATTTTTAGGTCATTAGGCATTGCATATTGCATATCATGTGGTTACATTGTGCAAGCCATTCTCCCAAGTCTTGATCAGAAGATAGGAGGTCATGGTGCAAGCTAGGGTTTCATTGGACTGGTCATTAATCATCTGAGGATGTGGAGGTCCAAATTAGGGTTTTGTGATTCTCAAGGAGATTGGTCTTCATCTTGTTTGAAATGATACATCATCATCATCATGGTTTGTCATCATCAAGTGTTTGATCAAGATTCCTTGAGATTAGGGTTTTGACCGCTGGTCAACCCTAATCAGTTGCATTGGGCCAATCAGGGCATGGCTAGGAGATGGGATCTACAATGGATATGGGGATCATCATATGATTTTATGGAGCTTATTGAGGCTAGGGTTTTATCCTTGAGCCATTTCATCAGAGAATTGGGGCTTAACTTGATCAGTGCATTGCCAAATTCATCTATCAGCTGAAAAAGTCAACTATGGTCAACTATGCTTGATTTTATGGATTTGGAGGTGGGAGAGAGTTGGAGACACTTCATTCATGTTGAAACAAGTGTTATTTGACATGTCAAAGCTCAAGAATGGAGAAAATCAAGTCAGACAAGAAATTGCCAAAAATAGAAAGTGACTTGTAATGGAAGTTTCCAAAAATGGAAAGTTTTTGACCTCAAAATTACATGTCCAAGGAAGCTTCAAATGAAAATTTGTTCAACATGAAAGTTGTAGATCTTGGTCTCACCTTTCCAAAAAGTCCAAGAACTTGAAAATCCCATGTATGGTTGGCAAGTTATAGTCCATTCAATTTCAAAAAAGACCCATAATCAAAGTGGCATAACCTCCACATGGAGTGTCCAAATTGAATGATCTTTTTATGAGCAAACTCCATTTAACATGTACTTTCATGGTGCATAATTGGAATTCATCAAAAATGGTCAATGCAAAAGGTCAATTTTCAAGTGCACAATTAAAAAGTCAAGGGCAAAATGGTCCAAGTTGAGAAATAATGGGAATTTTGGAATGGGAGTTTTTGCAACACCTCACATATGCCAATTAGAGATGGTTTGAATTGTCATAAGTGTTCAAGGTCCAATATTTGGCTAGGTCACTTTTGAACTTCACTTGAAAATGCAAATTTTGGCATAGCATATGGAAAATGAGAAATACAATGCCAATGGCCATGGGATCAAAGCCAACACATCACAAATGATATTTGGAAGGTGTCTGAGCTGTCATACAGCTGTCACAAGGCCCAATGTGAAAAGCCAATTTTGCCCTTGCATTGAAAATTGCACATTATGCTAATTACATGTCATTTTGGTTAATTGGTGATTAGAAGGTGATTAAGCAAGAGTATAAATCATTAATCATAACTGAATTGTAATGAGAATCAAAAATCACAAGAATTCATAACAACTTTTCCCTCCAAATTGCAAAATTCATCAAGAAGCTTCAAGAACAAAATTTATTGGAACTTCCTCATTTCTTCACCAATTCACGAAATTCTTCTTGCTTCCTCTTCCATGGATCATGATCTTGGACTGTTTTGAGGAATCATCATCATAACCTTGCAAATTCGTGACTGTTCATCTTTGGTTCAACAATGGCAATTTGCGATTTCTTCCAATAGAAGCATCCTCGAGCTAACCTGAGCATTCCAATCACTTTCCTATAGCTTTTTCTTCATCTGTTTTAAGGAATCACGCGCCAAAGCTCCAAGAACATCCACTGCTTCGTCCAAGGTACATTTAGTCGCTTACAGTTCTTTAAGAACTTGCTTGCTGCTGCTTGGTTTTTAAACCACTTGAGGTAGGACTTCTATTCTCCATGTAGTCTGGAAGACCTGGCCTGTTACTTGGCCAGGCAACTGTCTGAAGTCCTCCTTAAGAGGCGATGTTTGTGGTTGTTTACATTTGTGCCAAGCAGGTGAAGACCTCTATGAGGCAATTGGTGGATCAAAGGGATATGCAATCTATCCCCCACTATTCTGTGAGTCGTCCCTCTGCTCACACGGCTGTGTGTTGATGCATTGGGACACAAACCCAAGATCTTGTGTTGTTGCACAATCGAGTCAGAGTCTTTGAGCGTAGAAGGGTCCCTCCATTCTGGACCCACGCTCCTTTGTCTGAAGCTCTCCCTGGTCAGGGATAAGAGCTGTGAAGTCTAATCTTCACTCACCTTTCATCTGCTTCACCTTAGCCTCGCAATGGCAAGGTTAAGAGCGAACACTACCCATGTACAGATGACTTGCTTCGGCAGTCAAACCCATTGTTTGAGCCTCACTTGACTGGTTATAGTGTGTGCTTTGTGAATATTTGTTTGCTCTGTTTGCTTGTATGCTTGTATGCTTGTATGCTTGCTTTCTTCCTGGATAGGATTAGCTTGCAGTTGTGCAAGTAGGTAGAAACCTCAACGTAGGGCAATGATGCATGACAACACTAGGCTCGAGTACAGCTCCCTGGTAGTGTGTCTTCCCTTGGTTTCTGGCTAAATTTCTTTCCCTTTAGGGGGAACTACATCGCCCTGATCCTCGTTCCAGACGAGGTATGTAGGCAGGAGACCGTGCGAGGTCTCTCCGGGCACTTTTTTTTCTTTTGTGTGTGTTTGCTTATTATCTTCTGGCGTGTGTTTTGGTTCGGATGCCGACGTAAGTCCAGTGATTGGCGGTTGGGCTCCACGTTTGCCTTCTGGTGTGTGTTTTGGTTCGGATGCTGATGTAAGTCCAGTGATTGGCATTCAGGCTCCATATTTGCCTGTGTTTGTGTTTGCTTATTTGGCGTGCGTGAGCCGAACTACGACAACTCTAATTCTCGTTCCAGACGAGATACGTAGGCATAGGATGCGACGTCCTATCGAGCTCTCTTCCTCTTAACCCCACCTGTGTTGTCTTAGCGTGTGTGTATGATGTTTGTCTGTTTATTTTAGCAACCTATTCTTTCTTTTAGAACGTGGATCCCGTCGAGTACGACGGACGTGAGGGGTGCTAATACCTTCCCCTTGCGTAACCGACTCCCTTACCCTTTCTCTTTGGTCGCGAGACCATGTTTTTTCCAGGTTTCTCTGAGCGTTTCCTTTCCCTATTTTGGGATAAATAACGCGCAGTGGCGGCTCTGTGTTGTGTTTTTGTTTCAGCCCGCCGGTTGTTTTTTCGCGGATGCGACAGCTGGCGACTCTGCTGGGGAAACAAATGGATGTTGACCTGTGCTGGTCCATCTTCCCTAAGCGAGTCCTTCCTAGCGTTCTAGGATAGTTTAGGTTGCTTGTTTTGCTTTATTTATTGCATTTATTATTCTAACAGTGTATATATTTGCATAAATATTTGCATGCATCATACTATCATGTTGCCGTCCTCTGTACAGGTGGTTCCACTGTTTGGGGTGGGAGTTACTCGAGGTAAAAGGCCCAATACCCAGGCTATGAGTGAAATCTAGGAAACCTAGGAATAGAGTGATTCATGGGAAGCGGGTGGTATGCGCCACTTAGCGGAACATTGACATCACGAGCAGTTCAGACCCTGGTAGGATATTATCGTTACATACTTCGGGTGTGTATATGATGGTATTCTGCGAAAGGTTATTTATGCTGCGTTTCTCTCGACCTTACCCTGGCCTAGATGACACCCGTGAGTGGGGAGGGAATGATCTTTATTACAGGTACAGATGGTGACTCAGATGGTGACTAATGGTTCTGTTGATCAGAGTCCTATTTATAAGTCGGATTTATGGTCATTTATTGCCGAGACGCCGAAATGCTGTCCGAATTATTTATCAGTGGGGATCCGTTTATTTCAGGATTCCCCGGGCCGATTTTATCAGTGGGGATCCGTTTATTTCAGGATTCCCCGGGCCGATTCAAAGATTGTTGGGTATCTGCTCAGAGATTGTCTGGTGATGATGGTGATGTATCTGTCTTCCGTTTATTTCGGAACCCTGAGCCGGAGAGGAGGGTTGTTCAGTACCTCAGATGATTGTGATCGGTTCAGAGATCAGGGCTGTGATTCAGGGCAACAGATGATCAGATGACTTGGAGGATGGCAATGCATTGCATTCATACATCTGCATCATTCTCACTTTGTATTCATCTGCACCAAACTCACGTCTAGTCATATGGGGAGTATTATGGATTGAGAATCTGGTTGAGAGACATCTGGATGTCAGAATGTTATTGATGAAATATTATCTGTCTCGATGAAACCAAGATCAAAGGACAGAATCTTCCTCATATGGACAGACGTTGCATTCATGCATATTAACCTGTTTGCTGTTTTGCAGGTATCGGTCTAACCAGTGCGCACAACTTTTCCGCCCAAATACCCTCTCAGACTCAACAAATCCAAACTGATGGATTCTCCCAACGCCGACATTCTCGAACTGAAAGAGAAGATGGGAGAGCTGATCAATGTCATGCAAGAGTTCGCCTTGGGGCAGAGAGTAATTGCTGAGAAGGTGGAGAAGATTGAAGACTGGCTAAGGAAGGGGGAGATACAGGGAAACGTTTCGTCGTCTGGACCGAAGAAATCCTTTGGTAACGACCAGCGCAAGAATGAGGGTGAATCAAGTGATGTGCATGCCCAGAGAGGACACGGTAGGGGTCGTTACTACCAGCACACTGCTGCTGTAACTATCCCTGCTGGTAACCAGTCAGTACGACAGCAACGTCAGCCACCTCAACAAGGAGCTGGGAGCCAAGTGAAAGGAAAGGGGGTCGATCGCCATTTTGACAAGCTGCCCGTGACATATGCTGTTCTGTTTAAAGAGTTGATGGATTTTGGGTTGGTTCAGCCGAGGGCGATGGTTCCGATGAGATCAGATCAGAAGCCTCCTAACTATGATGAGAACGCCCAGTGTGAATTTCATTCTGGAACACCGGGGCATAACATTGAGGGTTATAGAGCATTCAAGAATGTTGTCCAGGACCTGGTGGATTCCAAAGCCATTAATTTTGCACCGTCTCCCAATGTTAATGCTAATCCCATGCCGGCGCATGGTCAGGTGATGGGGGTGTAAGCGCTGAAAATTCAGGTCACACCTGTGCGGTGGGGGAAGAGATCAACAGTGACTGCAAGTTTGATAGTTGGATAAAGCCGTGCGTACCAGGAAGCTGGAAGGCTTAAAAGATCATCACTGTCACTCATCTGGAAGAGTAATGATTTCTGTTTTGATTTTATTTGCATGAAAGCCATATGTGTTGCCCGACACGTAATGGTTCATTGTAAGGGTCATCTCATGTTTCATTTTGCAATATTTCTGCATCATTAATAAATGGATGTTTTTCAGTCAAAAAGCGGTGTTCCCTGTTTTTCATTTATTTTTGCAGTTTAAAAACAAATAAAAATGGCAATGGTTATTTTCATTTTTTCCTTTTTTTGATTTGTCTCGTCCCAACTTCAAAAAAAAAAAAAGGTAATTCTCCGGATCTCGTTGATAACAATTCGGTTACACCTCTGTATGACTTCGACAATCCGATCTATCATGCCGAAGAAGAAGGCGAAGAAGATTGTGATCTGCTGGAATTAGCCAGGTTGTCAAAACAAGAGGAGAAGGTGATTCAGCCGCATGCGGAGCGGATTGAGATTGTTATTCCAAGCACCGCCGAGGTCAGGAAGGAAGTGAAAAATGAGGCCGCTTCAGAGGCGAATCGAGAGCAGAATGGTAGCCTTGTTGAAAGAGCATGTGGATACCTTCGCCCGGTCATGTCAGGATATGCCAGGATCGGGTACCGATGTCATTGCGCATAAGCTACCATGGAGAGAAGATTGTCCTCTAAAGAAGCAGAACGACAGTGCCTGTATCAGAGAGCCATGGTGACTTTGTTTCATGATATGATTCATCATGAAGTTGAATGCTATGCTATGACATGATAGCAAAGTCCCAGACAGAAGAGGGGCATCTGGTGGCTCTGGCCAAGTTGGTTAGCGGGTTAAGACAATTCAAACTGAGGTTGAATTCAAATAAGTGCACTATCAGAGTGCGGGCCGGTAAGCTGTTGAGGTTCATTGTAAGAAAGGAATCGAGGTTAGTCCTGCAAAAAAAAACAAAAAAAACAAAAAAAAACAAAAAAAAATATGAGAAGTGCCTGAACCGAGAACAAAGAAGAGGTTCGTGGTTTCTTAGAAAGATTGAACTACCTGTCATGGTTCACATCTCATCTAACAGCCACGTGTGAACCCATATTCAGGATGTTGAAAAGAGATCAAACGGTCAGGTAAATAATGATTGCCAAAAGGGTATTGAAAGAATAAAGAATAAGTTGCAGGAACCTCTGATTCTGATACCTTCCGTGGAAGGAGCGATTGATAATCTGTGCTTGACGGCCTTCGAGGGGTCTACGAGGTGTATTGGGTCAGCATGACGCGTCTTGTCGAAAAGAGCATGCAATTTACCTTAGCAAAAAGTTTACCGACTGTGAAACAATACATTCACTGCTCGGGGAACTTGATGTACTTTGGCATAGGCTGCTCGCCGACTGAGACAGTATATGCTGGTTCATACCACTTTGTGGATTTCGAGATGGATCTGATCAGGTAGATTTTTGAAGAGCCAGCAATAACCGGAAGGGTTGCGAAAGGGCCAATGATTTTGACTGATGTGATATCCAGTATATCCCTCAGAAAGCAATCGAGGGGAGTGAATTGTCTGATTACATCGCCCCGCAACCCGTTGAGGATTATCAACCGATGAAGTTTGAGTTCCCTGATGAGGATATCTCGAGGTGCTCTGATCGAAAGATTGAGAGTAGCCGATCCCGGAGGAGGGGCCTGACCCTGAATCCGAACGGATTCTGATGTCTGATGGGGAAGTTAAGGTGAATAAGCTTTTGTTGCCCGGATAACGTTTGAATGCACCGACGGTGTGGTTGAGTAGGAAACTGGTATCCTGGGTGCCGAACTTCGATGCGTACATCTACTGGGGCAACTCCTTTTTCATTGGTATATGGAATGGAGGCTGTATTACCTGTGGAGGTTCAGATTCCCTCTTTGAGAGTCTTGATGGACGTGAAATTGCAAGAGGCTGAATGGGTAAGGACCCGGTATGAAGAATTAAGTCTGATTGAAGAGAAGAGGTTAGCAGCCATCTGTCATAGGCAGTTATACCAGCAGAGAATGAAGCGTGCTTTTGACAGGAAGGTGCGACCTCGGGTATATCACGTAGGTGATATGGTGCTGAAAAGGATCCTTCCTCCTCAAAACGATCGAAGGGGCAAATGGACGCCAAATTATGAAGGTCCGTTCGTGGTCAAGAAGGTTTTCTCTGGCGGAGCCTTGTTGCTAACGACCATGGATGGCGAGGATTTTCCATCCCCTGTGAATGCGGACGCAGTTAAAAAATACTTCATATAAAAAGACCCGCTGGACGAAAAGAATAAAATAGTCCAGGCAAAAATGGGCATCCCGGCGAACCAAAAACAGAAAGAAAGGTTCGGGCAAAAATTAGGGATAAAATGAAAAACTGTACACCCGGCAAGTAGAAAACCTGAAAAGGCGACTTGGGCAAAAAGGGGTATCCCGGTGGACTGAAAACCCGAAAGGGCGGTCCAGGCAAAAGAGGGATTGAAACGAACAACTGCGTCCAGCATGATCGTTTGCGCTTTGGTTAAGGCATCATGGATAATACCCGGTGGGGATCAATCAGAATCATCTTGTTCAGAAGGCAGAAAGCATGGAGAGTCTGAGGACATATGGGGTGTAACCGAGTTGGAACTCGATGAGATCACGGATTTCACATTGCCATTAGGATAGATTTTTCCTTTTGTGCGCAATTACCTCTTTTCAGGAATTGCTTCCTTTGTATTGCTCAATTTGAGCCACACTTTTCCAATCAATAAAATGCATATTCAGTCAAATAATTTTGTTTTTGTTTTTCATTACCGCTTTGATTGCAAAAACATCCAATTATTTTTGATAAAGAATCTTGCATTTTAACACATACAGGTTCCTTCCAATGCATGTTTATAAGATCGAAAGCTTGAAATCTTATTCGGAAGGTGGAGTGACCCAAATGTTGAAATCTTGACACGCCTGGGGCACGGTTTTATCTAACGATCTGTTTTGCAGGAACTGTTAGATATTTTTCACTCACTTGCAGGTTGTGATGTGGAAGCTGTTGATGAAACAAATCCCCATGGAGTCCAATCACGGACGAATGAGTGAAAGAATGACGAAGACGTCGAGACGTACGACGATCCTTGATTTTAATCAAGAAGACTCTTCAAAATCGGAAGATTGGAAAGTCTGTAGAAATTCCCCGCAGGGTCCAATCAGTGACGGATGAATGGGTAGAGAAGCGATGAGAGACGTCGAGACGTCCGACGACCCTTGGAATTAATCAAGAAGACTCTTCAAAGTCGGAAAATTGAAAAGTCTGTATAATCCCAGGAGTACGCTTTCCGTCGAGCGCGGAGCGGTTGGGAATACAAGATGATGGAGCAGGAAAGGTCCAGACGAGTCTGGGAGTTCTCAAAAGTGGAAAGCTGATACGAGATTGGGAGGTGGATACCATGGTTCGATGAGTCGATGGGTGTTCTGTACCAACTTTTCTCATTTCCCAGCGGGGTCCCCAAGCAGAATTAGAGGACTAACTCCCCAGCAGATCCAAGGTCTATGGATCCCCAGCCGAGTCAAGATGGTTATCCCCGCAGGTTTAAAGCGGTGTTTCCTCAGCAACCAGGCCTGGAGGTTGCTATTCCCCGAGTGGAGCGGGTTTCAACGAAATATATCTCCAGCAGTGTTCATCCTACCAGTGGATTGAACGAGTTTCCGTAGTAGACGGATATCTGCATCCCCAGCAGTGTATTCTACCTATGAATTGCATGGGTTGTCCCCAGCGGAGTAGCATTCGTTTTCCCTAGCAGGGTTAGGATGGTTATCCCCAGCAGGTGTTAGATCGATGCTTCCCCAGTTGCCAGGCCTGGAGGTGGCTGTTTCCCAGCAGAGCTATCTGTGAGCATTTCCCCAGTGAAGTCGGCAGGTATCTGTGAGGGTTCTCCAAGCGGAGTCGGGATTGACATCCCCAGCAAGTCAGAAAACTGTTGTATCCCCACAGAATGTTGGTGTTTCTTATCCCTAGCAGTTTCCCGAGCGGATTGGGTGCAAAGGAGGTTCTTCCCCAACAAGGGTTACCTTTTCCTAGCAGCAGTGGTATTCCCCAGCAGGGTGGAGATCGGAGTATTGACGAGTTCCTCAGCAGAGTGTCTCGTGCTCCTCAGCAGAATCCCTTGAAGGGGATACTTTTTATACATTCATCATGAAAAATAGCATAGCATGTTGCATATAAAAATAATAAAGCGCGTAGCATTTCCATAATCATGGAGCATTACGCAGAAAAATCAATCATGCATCATATTGCAAGCATAAGCTAGTCTCAAACCGTGGTTACTGTTTGAGAGGTGGTGTTATCCGCAAAGCCAGATGTCACTCCGAGGAGTTCAGCATCGTGATTGAATCAAAGGTTTTCCCCAGTAGTGCGATACCGGAGTAATTGTTTTCCGTCGAGCAGAGATGGGAAATGTTGTGCGATCAGCGCGATTCAAGCCGTGGTTACCGCTTGAAGGTTTGGTTTCATCAAATGGTGAAGATGGTACTCCGAGGAGTTCAGCATCACGACGTCAGATCAGCAATGTTCCCCAATAGTGCGATATTGGAGGAAATGTTTCCGTCGGACAGAGATGGAAATAATATCAGAAGACGTTACGCGATTAGCGCGATTCCGGGGTTCAAATGGAGAAAAGGAGATGTTGAGGCATTTTCTGGAGATGGGGTTCAAATGAAGAAAGGGAAGTGTTGCGACATTTTCTGGAGATCGGGGTTCAATCAGAGAAGAGTATATGCTGAGGCATTTTCTGGGGTTCAAATGAAGATTGGAGTTGAAGAATGTATCCGGGATGAGGTCCTTAGGATTATCTTCTGTTCATGTGTCACCTTAGACTCTGGCTGAGGCCAATGGAGGTCGTTATAGGTGTCTTCTGAGGAAGAGATACACATGCTACCTTCCTTTTGTGAAGGTATACCCTCTGACATGTCGCCCTCAGAGTGGTGTTTGGTGTTATTTCCGACGTTGCCAGCGGAATTATCACGAGAGATTGGAGATCGGGGTTCAAATGGAGAAAAGGAAATGTTGAGGCATTTTCTGGAGATGGGGTTCAAATGGAGAAAGGGAGATGTTGCGGCATTTTCTGGAGATGGGGTTCACATTGGCGATCGCGAGTTATCGTCAGGCGACTGGGGTTCAAACTGGAGAATGGGGTTCATTATGTGGCAAACAGGAGAGCGGGGTTCAAATGCGGTGATCCGAGGATCATTTGCGCAAGAGAAAATTTCGGGGTTCAAGAAAATGAAAAAAAGAAGAGAAAAATTTCGGGGTTCAAGAAAAAAAAGAAAAAGAATAACAATCCCGAGCGGATGTGGTATTCAGACCGTGGTTATCACTGTGTTACCATTTATTTTGGTATCCAGGTCGACATTCGTGTTTCGGTGATCAGGCCGACTTTCTCCGTACCAGACGGGATTTCTGTTTCAAGATTGTTCTTCGCCGATTCTGACAGGCATTGTTAATTATTTTCCCATCAGAGTGCAAATTGTTCGTCTGTTCTTGGTATTCAATCACTCTTCATCCTGATCATCTGAAAGCCGAGGCTATTCATATCGACAGGTTCACAGTGGATTGAATAGGGGCAACTGTAACACCTCAAAATTTGCCCTCCTCTCTTGGGACTAGCTTAACATATTGCATATCATTTTTAGGTCATTAGGCATTGCATATTGCATATCATGTGGTTACATTGTGCAAGCCATTCTCCCAAGTCTTGATCAGAAGATAGGAGGTCATGGTGCAAGCTAGGGTTTCATTGGACTGGTCATTAATCATCTGAGGATGTGGAGGTCCAAATTAGGGTTTTGTGATTCTCAAGGAGATTGGTCTTCATCTTGTTTGAAATGATACATCATCATCATCATGGTTTGTCATCATCAAGTGTTTGATCAAGATTCCTTGAGATTAGGGTTTTGACCGCTGGTCAACCCTAATCAGTTGCATTGGGCCAATCAGGGCATGGCTAGGAGATGGGATCTACAATGGATATGGGGATCATCATATGATTTTATGGAGCTTATTGAGGCTAGGGTTTTATCCTTGAGCCATTTCATCAGAGAATTGGGGCTTAACTTGATCAGTGCATTGCCAAATTCATCTATCAGCTGAAAAAGTCAACTATGGTCAACTGTGCTTGATTTTATGGATTTGGAGGTGGGAGAGAGTTGGAGACACTTCATTCATGTTGAAACAAGTGTTATTTGACATGTCAAAGCTCAAGAATGGAGAAAATCAAGTCAGACAAGAAATTGCCAAAAATAGAAAGTGACTTGTAATGGAAGTTTCCAAAAATGGAAAGTTTTTGACCTCAAAATTACATGTCCAAGGAAGCTTCAAATGAAAATTTGTTCAACATGAAAGTTGTAGATCTTGGTCTCACCTTTCCAAAAAGTCCAAGAACTTGAAAATCCCATGTATGGTTGGCAAGTTATGGTCCATTCAATTTCAAAAAAGACCCATAATCAAAGTGGCATAACCTCCACATGGAGTGTCCAAATTGAATGATCTTTTTATGAGCAAACTCCATTTAACATGTACTTCCATGGTGTATAATTGGAATTCATCAAAAATGGTCAATGCAAAAGGTCAATTTTCAAGTGCACAATTAAAAAGTCAAGGGCAAAATGGTCCAAGTTGAGAAATAATGGGAATTTTGGAATGGGAGTTTTTGCAACACCTCACATATGCCAATTAGAGATGGTTTGAATTGTCATAAGTGTTCAAGGTCCAATATTTGGCTAGGTCACTTTTGAACTTCACTTGAAAATGCAAATTTTGGCATAGCATATGGAAAATGAGAAATACAATGTCAATGGCCATGGGATCAAAGCCAACACATCACAAATGATATTTGGAAGGTGTCTGAGCTGTCATACAGCTGTCACAAGGCCCAATGTGAAAAGCCAATTTTGCCCTTGCATTGAAAATTGCACATTATGCTAATTACATGTCATTTTGGTTAATTGGTGATTAGAAGGTGATTAAGCAAGAGTATAAATCATTAATCATAACTGAATTGTAATGAGAATCAAAAATCACAAGAATTCATAACAACTTTTCCCTCCAAATTGCAAAATTCATCAAGAAGCTTCAAGAACAAAATTCATTGGAACTTCCTCATTTCTTCACCAATTCACGAAATTCTTCTTGCTTCCTCTTCCATGGATCATGATCTTGGACTGTTTTGAGGAATCATCATCATAACCTTGCAAATTCGTGACTGTTCATCTTTGGTTCAACAATGGCAATTTGCGATTTCTTCCAATAGAAGCATCCTCGAGCTAACCTGAGCATTCCAATCACTTTCCTATAGCTTCTTCTTCATCTGTTTTAAGGAATCACGCGCCAAAGCTCCAAGAACATCCACTGCTTCGTCCAAGGTACATTTAGTCGCTTACAGTTCTTTAAGAACTTGCTTGCTGCTGCTTGGTTTTTAAACCACTTGAGGTAGGACTTCTATTCTCCATGTAGTCTGGAAGACCTGGCCTGTTACTTGGCCAGGCAACTGTCTGAAGTCCTCCTTAAGAGGCGATGTTTGTGGTTGTTTACATTTGTGCCAAGCAGGTGAAGACCTCTATGAGGCAATTGGTGGATCAAAGGGATATGCAATCTATCCCCCACTATTCTGTGAGTCGTCCCTCTGCTCACACGGCTGTGTGTTGATGCATTGGGACACAAACCCAAGATCTTGTGCTGTTGCACAATCGAGTCAGAGTCTTTGAGCGTAGAAGGGTCCCTCCATTCTGGACCCACGCTCCTTTGTCTGAAGCTCTCCCTGGTCAGGGATAAGAGCTGTGAAGTCTAATCTTCACTCACCTTTCATCTGCTTCACCTTAGCCTCGCAATGGCAAGGTTAAGAGCGAACACTACCCATGTACAGATGACTTGCTTCGGCAGTCAAACCCATTGTTTGAGCCTCACTTGACTGGTTATAGTGTGTGCTTTGTGAATATTTGTTTGCTCTGTTTGCTTGTATGCTTGTATGCTTGTATGCTTGCTTTCTTCCTGGATAGGATTAGCTTGCAGTTGTGCAAGTAGGTAGAAACCTCAACGTAGGGCAATGATGCATGACAACACTAGGCTCGAGTACAGCTCCCTGGTAGTGTGTCTTCCCTTGGTTTCTGGCTAAATTTCTTTCCCTTTAGGGGGAACTACATCGCCCTGATCCTCGTTCCAGACGAGGTATGTAGGCAGGAGACCGTGCGAGGTCTCTCCGGGCACTTTTTTTTCTTTTGTGTGTGTTTGCTTGTTATCTTCTGGCGTGTGTTTTGGTTCGGATGCCGACGTAAGTCCAGTGATTGGCGGTTGGGCTCCACGTTTGCCTTCTGGTGTGTGTTTTGGTTCGGATGCTGATGTAAGTCCAGTGATTGGCATTCAGGCTCCATATTTGCCTGTGTTTGTGTTTGCTTGTTTGGCGTGCGTGAGCCGAACTACGGCAGCTTTGATTCTCGTTCCAGACGAGATACGTAGGCATAGGATGCGACGTCCTATCGAGCTCTCTTCCTCTTAACCCCACCTGTGTTGTCTTAGCGTGTGTGTATGATGTTTGTCTGTTTATTTTAGCAACCTATTCTTTCTTTTAGAACGTGGATCCCGTCGAGTACGACGGACGTGAGGGGTGCTAATACCTTCCCCTTGCGTAACCGACTCCCTTACCCTTTCTCTTTGGTCGCGAGACCATGTTTTTTCCAGGTTTCTCTGAGCGTTTCCTTTCCCTATTTTGGGATAAATAACGCGCAGTGGCGGCTCTGTGTTGTGTTTTTGTTTCAGCCCGCCGGTTGTTTTTTCGCGGATGCGACACTCACAATCTTCTTCACCATCCTCATTGGCTTGGTAAATTGGATCGTCAAAGTCATACTGGACTATAGCAGTTTGCTTATCAATGGAATCTGAAGTGGATATGCATGATTTATCTTTGATTTTAGAATGATGGAAGCAAAAATATGATAAAATAAAACATTGCTATTTTTATGTTACTCTTTTTTTTTGAAAAAGAAAAATGAACGACAAGAAACATAATTGAATGCAAACATGCTCATTTTATTCATTAATAAACTTTATTTAAAAATATAGGGGCCCTAAAAGTTTTCCCTATGCCTTGGGCAAAACATAGTTTTTTTAAAGCAAAACAAAGAAAATTACTCTTCAATGAAAGTGACTTTCGGTATATCCATGGCGGTCTATTTGTTAAGTACTTGACCTTCAGCCTTTTGGTACACGAAGCACACTTAGTCAGACATATTATTTTCTTCTCCCACAACACAAACTAAATCATCCTACTGATGCCCCGTGCTGATGAAAGTATCAGGTAAGGAGGGAATCTGCCCTCTGAATGCACTTGCAGTCACCTTCCTTTGGGTCAGTGGATGTGGATGGAATCCCAGTCCAGATTTGTCTTTGTTTACTGGTAAATTGAGTACCCTTTTCCCAGCCTTCGAGGTGTCTGACATGTATCATTATCTTCACGTCTTTCCAAAAGGCCATAGAAAGTTCAACACTTTGAGATTCCTTCACCTGAGGAGCCATTTCCATATTTACAAATTTGAATGCTTGAAAAGGAGTTTCATGGATTTCTCCCCCAACTTCAACATAACTAAATGATTCCAAATGGCTTACCATAATATCTTATTCTCCTTCCACAACAACCAGTTTATTGCCAATCATAAATTTCAATCTTTGGTGGAGGGTTGAGGTTACCGCGCCAGTTGAATGTATCCATGGTCATCCTAGGAGATAACTGTACGCGGGATATATGTTCATTACATAAAATGTAATTAAGAAGATGTGAGGCCCAATATTCATAGAAAGATCAACCTCTCATACTATTGATCGTCTCGAGCCATCAAAAGCTCTCACTATTAGTGAGCTTGACTTCATTATCAATCCTTTGATAGTCAGCTTGGACAGCGAGTTCTTGGGTAGAACGTTCAACAACGAGCCAGTATCCATCAACACTATGGATAAAATTATATCTACATATTCAATTGAGATGTGCAATGCCTTGTTATGGTTCTTACCCTCGGGTGGGAGTTCATCATTGTTAAAACCCAAACATCTACTTGAAGAGATGTTAGACAACACTGCTTCAATTGCTTCACTGATATCTCTTGAGGGACATGTTTACCCTTAATAACTTCATAAGTGCCTCCATGTGGGCCTCAAAACGCATTACCAATGATAACATTGACATCATATCCAGGAGGAATAACGATTGGAGGCTTCAACTCTCTTAATTGTGCCAAAGACCCCTTGAGAAGATATGGAAGTAAATGAATGTAAGTTGTAGGGATGGGATCAAACTTCCTCTCAGGCCTCCTTTGGCTTTGTTGGCATGGCTGATAATATTATTGTTGCTGACGAGCGTAAGGTTTATGGTACGGAGTTGGATGCTGACTGGTATTCTGCTCTATAGGGATGTTATAGGGTTTCTATTGATATAGATTATGTGTCGTGTCAGCTACTTGCTGATAAGGCATTTGATACGTTTTACCATTTCCCTTAGCGACTGATATATTATTAGTTTCTCACTCCTTTTTCTTGGCAAACCCAGAATAAGGCTTCTTTGCCCTATTAGACGGACCAACATCATTCTGAATTTTACCGCTTTTCAGACAGTTCTCAATCCTTTTGCCAACGACCACCAAATCTGAAAAACCAGCAGAAGAACTTCCTATCAACTTTTCCAGGTAGGGCCCATGGAGGGTGCCCATGAACATGTCAACAATCCCCTTTTCAAGAAAAGGAGGTTGGACTCTTACAACCAACTCTCTCAATCGTTGGGCATACTATTTAAACGACTCATCAATTTTCTATGTCAGGCTTTAAAGTTGGGTTCTATTCGGAGCCATATCTGTATTATACTAATAGTGTTTGAGGAATGCCTCGGCCAATTCCTTCCATGTTCGGGTGGACGTATTCTCTAACTGCATATACCACTCTAGTGAATCCCCACTGAGGTTGTATTGGTAGAAGTGCATGATTAGCTTCTCATCATTTATGCGACAACTTTCTGACAGTATGCTTGGATGTGCATTCTGGGATAGCTGCCCCTTTGTAATTTTCAAATTTGTGGACTTTGAAATTAGCAGGTATTTGGACGTCTGACAATATGCACATCTCAACAACATCCATCCCCAAATCATTGGACCCCTCTATTGCCTTCATCTTATCCTCTATAGCATGGAGTTTCCTTTCTATCTCAACACTTTTCGGTCCAAAAGCATCATAGACCGATTCAACCCTTGGATTAAAGAAAGCATCATTCAGATCATCCACATCGAGGACATGAGGATTGACAATGTGCATAATATTTTGGTACACTAGACCTCCTCCTAGAGATGGAGGAGTGCCCACAGGTGTACCTAGACGGATTTGCACAGCAAGACAGGAAGGTGTAGGAGTATGAGGGTTGGCAGCAACAACAACTCGCTGGTTGGCTTGATAGAGTTCCTCTTGATCCTTAACAATGGCTTCTTGACCCTTGGCCACAACTTGGATTGTTTCTATCAGTCGCCCCATACGGGCATGCATGTTGAACATCTCTTCCCTCAAGGCGACCTGATTCTGCTCTATCTGATCCATAAGTGATCTTTGATTGCTTTGGGTATTGTATTGATGTCGAGAAATCAGTTTGCTGATTCTGGATGGAAAAAGGCCAAATAGTAAGTTTCTTGTTTTTCTTTATGTCATGCAGAATGATGCATGGAAGTGTTTGTATTATTTTATTTTTATTTTTATTTTTACTTTACAAAGCTCTTTATTAATCTTGTTATTTATTTATATTATTGTTGAACATTTGGCATTGTAATCATAAAAATGAAAATCACATAAATTGAAGCATGGAACTCATTTTATTCATCATTTATTTGAACCAAGTACAAGTACATGAAAGCTAAGGAGATAATCCTCTTTGAATTAGGGACACTTCGAATTACAAGGTAACTTTGAAAGTGACTCCTTGAGTCTTACGAAGAGCTTCAACATCGGTAATAAGTTCGACTAAAGTCTTCTTGCAAAACTTCATGAAGTTGTAGACTTGTTGAGGAGTGTTTTCTGGACACATGATTAAATATGCTTTTTTCATCTTGTCAGGGAAATCCTGAAGAGTGTAGTTGGTCAAGACGGCCATGTTCTCATACTTGTTCTTTCATTGTGTATAGAGACCTTACATGTTCCTAATGATGGCATCCCTTTTAGCCATGGCATCTTATATTCTTCGATAGGCATCTTCCCAATATTTGCAATTGTTTCTCATCTCTTGGTAAGCTTCGTCAAAAATCCCAGCCTTCATGTTTTTGATTTGCTCACAAGCTCTTCCTAGCTAAAACCTCTCATGAAGGAAGGCTCGATTTATCTTGTCTTTTTCCAATTGCTCATGGAATGTGTAATCCTGATACTCCTTGATGGTCTTCCTCAACTCAAGAATATGGGCTTCGTAGTCACTTTGTGCATCCTTCTTGGCTACTTCTCAAGAAAGGTCAAAGGTTCATGTGTTTATTTCCATGCCTTCTCCAACAAGCAACTTCAAGCTTTGAGCTATTTAATCAAGAGAACATCAAGGACACCTCATCTTGATTTCATATGATCACCCATTTTCTTTGGAATGCAAGAAAAGTCCAAGTGTACAAGCTTGTTCCAAGAGGTTTGACCTAAAAGTCAACATTTTGAAGTCAAGGTTCCAAGGATCACAACTCCTTCAATCCTCAACATTTTTGAATGCCACTTTTTGTATATGACTCTTCTCAACATCCTCTACAAATTTTCTTTACATGATAAGAGCCAATTATTCTTGTAGGATTATCAAAAGTTTGGAGACATTTTAGGTAATTTGTGGACTTAGTGGAATTTGACCTATTTTCAAGTGACTTTTTGCCAACTTTCAAAGATCATAACTCCTTCAATTTTCAACATATGGAGCTTATTCGTTTTTCACAATGCCATTGGTGATATACTCTACAAGTTTTTTTCAAGGACCAAGGCCAAATTATGCTTGGAAGGCCATGGAATTCATTGGGACATTATAGGTCATTTTCAGCCATGATTCAAATTTTTCTAAGTTATGGAACCAATATTTTATGCCAACTTCAACACACAAGAAATTTGTGCTCAAACATCAAAATGCAACCTTTCTTGGCTCATTGTAAACTTGGCCATGATGTTAACACATTGCAAAAAGAATGGGATCATAAAGCCTCTTGAGTAGGATGCCCCGTTGAGTTGAACATGGTGACTTGGAAATGAAGAAATCACCATTTCCTGAAATTTGTTCATGACTAAACTTAATTCCAAGCCAAATTAGCAAGTGTTTTGATCCTAAACATGTTTAATCAAACCTCCAAAAGTTAATTGACACTTAAAATGCATCATTTGGCTGGGTTTTGATGGATTGAAAGTCACATTTTCCACACATTCTGAGCAAATTGGTTTTGCACGAATTAAGCATCATTTGGCACGTATGAGATCACCAATTGCTTCCCTATAAATAAAGGAATCTGTTTCTTTCATTTGCAAGCTTTTGAGAGCCGAGAAACCTTTGCAACAACTTGAAATTTTTCTAGAAAATTCAATTATCGTGTTTTGAGTTTCAACCAGTTTCAATTTATTTTCTTGATTCTATTAGCTCCATCGACATTCTCTGAAACTTTTGCAAGAATTCCTAAGCTCTGAGACCTTCTGAATTTCTCCAACCAGATCGAGCTTCATCAACTTCTGATCACCATCTAGACAAGGTAGTTTTGAGCATCATTTGAACTCAAACAAGTTACCACAATGTAGTCCTTCACTCTCTGATGCTTTCCCTTAACTTATCTGGTGTTGATTGATCATGTTCATCATTTAATTTTACTTTTTGTGGCTTGCTTGTTTATGAAACTTCTCTGAAATTCCCTTTGCTCAGTTCACATAAATGAATTTGAAGTATAAGGTTGAATTCAGGATGAGAAGAAGATCACAATGGTGGTGGTCTCGTGTCTTGAAGTTACCAAATGATGAAACTTCGGTGAGAGCTCACCGGAGAAGACAACCGGAGTATCTCTTAGGAGGTTTGAGTTTGGACCAGACACGTTGGCATTTTGAAATGTTTTGATTGGTTAAATTCAAATTGGATCCTGTGTTTGGCTTGCTGCGTGTTCCATCATGTTTCTCAGCATTTGGAGTGATGGATCTTCCACGTCAATTAATGAGGCGGGATCCAACACTCCTGGTTTTTTCTTATTTTAATGCTTTTTATTTTATTATTTTAAATTGCTTTTTCTTTAAAAATTCGTAGTAATTTCATTTTTTATCCAAAAAATTCCAAAATAATTTCTAAAATTCTCTTTTATTTTTCTTCATCTGATTCTTATTTTTTTGACTTTTTTTTCCATTAATTTTATCTTTTCTCATTTGTTTTAATTGGTTTAAAAATACTTTTCTGCATTTTTAAATTCTGAAATTTTTATTTTATGATTATCATTTTATTTCCAACCTTCCATAATTTTCTTGGCCATTTATTTGGTGTTTTGAAGGACTTTGTGGATTTTCCATTTTAAAAATATCTTTTATGCATTTTTATTTCATTTAATTGTATTTTAAATTTTTTTGACCTTGTGGACTTCTGTTGGCCTTTGATCATGATGATTTTGACTTCAAGTCTCATCAAACCCAATAGATCTTGGGTGTTGATGGGATGAAAACCCTAATCCACCAAAATGGATGATTGGTTTTGATGATGACTTGATCAAATTTATGGTTCAATTTGGGTGTAACTTCTCTTGTCTCCTTCTTCTTCATCCCTTTCTTTTCCCTTTGATCAATTGGATGGATTTGTGTTCATCTTGTTCATGATGTTTGGATTGGTGCTTGATGAACTTTCATCATTTCAAATCTACCTTCTAAGTGATCATGAATCATTTAAGGTACTTTAGATTGATGCATAAGTTTTTCCTAAGTATCATGAAATATGGAATGAAGTAATGAACCATCCTCCTAGCCTTTGTGCTTGATCATCCCCTTTCATTTTATTTTTCTTGTGTGGCATAGATTTATGAGGACGATTTACATATCATTTATCTAGCATGTATTAACACAAACATTATTACTGACCGACCTCAAATAGTTGTGACTTCTACATAAGTCCAATTACGATTGCTTAACATAGCGCTAAATTTCTCCCAAAGGCAATGGCATTTTTATAAGTGAGGTTGTAAGTCTCCTATTCTTCATGGTATTGTAGGAAAACATTGATCCTTTTCCATTTATGAGAGCCAGTGGCATACTTGTTGATTTTATCCAAGTTAGATCCTTTCTCATAAATGATGTATAAGCTCATATTTTCATGCTTGTGAGTGGATGGTTGAGTGTTCTCCAAAAAATTACCAAAGATATATTTTCATCTTCATTAACATCTTCTACTAACACCTTACTTATATTAACTTTTACTTCAAAGTTATTTACCTTTATGCTTTTTTATGTCATTTATTCTTATGCTTTATGTTTAGCATATCATATCATATTGTTTGTGCTTATGTCATTTTGTTTTTTGATCTTTTGGACCTTTCTTTACATCATTGTTAAGAAGACACTAAAAAAAGTAGCTCGTTACTCCTAACTCATGGACTTGTGGTTACTATCCTTGGCATCATCGTGGAGTTATGGACTTAGGATTAAGATATTGACCTTTGCTTTGGGGCTTGTGACTTGAGATCTTGGAATTCATATGATACCGTTGACTTTGGAATTCTCTATGAAGACTGGGTTTGGTTACTTTGGATTCATCTTATGATGGATTACTATTTTCTTATTTTGATTGCTTGAGGCTTAATCCAAAGGAGGGAATTCTTGCTTGACTTATGTCATAAAGCTTGCTATCTCTTGGTTAGATCTTTTTTCTCTAGATTTTATTGTATGCCTTAGGATAGTATTTTCTTCTCCTCCGCTCTTTAATTTTCAAAATCTTCCTTCTTTTTCAAAACCTTCTTGTTTTAAACTTGGACCATTTTTCTCAATAAACCTTGACTTTTGTCAAGTGATTTTCAAAACCTTTTTCTTAATAAATGCCAATCTACCTTAAGCATACTTAGACCAATTTCAAAAGACTAAAAAATTCCTAAATTATTGTAGCACCTCAAATTTGCACCCCCCCATTCATGCATTCATTTCATTTTTTAGGTCATTGACATCACATTAACAATCCATTATCATTGCATAGTACATTGCATCTCATCAGTCAAGATTGGCACCAAAGAATTCCTCAGTGCAAAAGAGCAAGGTTTTTCTTGAGATAAAAGCCCTATGGTTGTTCTAGAGAGCTTATATGAACCAATGTTCATTTTGAAGCAACTTGACCAAGTGTTAGAGGCTCAAAAGTCCACAGTGCAGTTTCAGGTCATTTGGGGCCCATAAAAATCAACTGCAACTCAACTGAGGGCTAGGAGGTGGAGAAATGGTTTGAGACACCTCACTCATATCCAAAAGAGGTTTATTCAACATGTCAAACATCTACCTTGAAGATTTTGAAGCCAGATCAAAAGTTTCCGAAAATGGAAAGTGACATGTAATTTCAAGTTTCCAAAAATGGCAAGTTTTTGGACCAACTTCAACTCAACTTTCCAACATCATAGAAGCTTCAAATGAAATTTTGTCCAACATGAAAGTTGAAGATCTTTCTCTCCCATTTCCAAAAAGTCCAAGATCATGAGCATCTGATGAATGGTTGAGGAGATATGATCCAATCATTGCCAAGGGTGCATGGAACTTCAAAAGGACATAACTTTTGATCTAGAACTCCAAATTGAGTGCTCCTTTTTGCATAATTCTTCTCATGACATGAACTTTCCAAATCAATCAAGGCATTGCATGAAATTTCATCACATGACCATTTGTTCAATCTGAAGGAGAATTGCGGTCCAAAACGCAGCGGAAATTAAAATTTCTCCTTTAGAGATCCTTACGAATGGTCATGATCAGTGATAGAATATTTACCTCTTGTGATGATCGAAACCTTTGGTGCAGATCTCTTGTGACGATTAAAACCTTTGATGCAGATCCACGAAGCGATCACGAACGTTGAACGATGACAACGTCTCTACTCAGTCCACACGAACGGGTTCCTTCAATCTCAGTGCTAGCTGGTACGAATGAAGGCTTTGAGTGAGAGAGAGAGAGAGTGAGAGAAAACGAAAATAACGCAACCACGCTGAATGCTTCTGCACAAGGGTTCTATTTATAGAACCACTTGTGTGGGCTTCAAGCTAAAAGCCCACTTAAGTGTATTTTGGCCCATATCTTATAATATGCCCAAAATCACTTAAGCCCATGGTACCTTACCATATTTCGTATTCTACTCAAGTACACCGTACCTTACGATGTTCTATAATTCACTTAAGGGCACCGTACCTTACGGTATTCCTTAGTTACTCTATCTCTCATCAATCCGTCCTTTGTGTGTGACCCTGTAGGTTTTCGTGACGTTGGCAATTATATTAAATCACGCATTTAACATAATAAACAGTGAGCGGTATCTAGCAACACATCACTGCTACCCAAGACACGAAAATGTCAAGTGATCTGACAATTCCTTCTGTGATAATAATTATGTGTATAATTACCCTTTTGCCCTTATGTCTATATTGAACACAAGGCATAGACCGTGTCATCCTTGTCCAGTTCAATACTGGGCCCATAGACATTTATCCTGTTATACAGGATGGGCAAATTCCATCTAGGTCACTCATGTCCCTCAGCATGCTTCGTGGAGTATCCATCAACTGTCTTTATGGTTATCCAGTTACGGACAACGTTGGATCAGCAATAAAGCACTCGACTCTACATCTAGGATCCATAGTGGTTTCAGGTCGAAGAGTGGATAACACTATTATCACCATGAGAATAACTTATGACACTTTGCATAACTTTCTATATATTATTCTCATAGCGGGTCAATCCGGTATAAATATTACTCCTAATATTCATACCTATGTTTAAGACTTGATAACTCTTTATCCATGATCCATGAGATGTGATCATCAGTCTACAAACATAATAGTCTTAATGCTTTAATGTTATCCCACTTCACACTAAAGCTCGACTACGGATACTTTAGGAATAGTGTCCTTATGTTTAATGTGTTCTCATGATTAAGTCACACTTAATACATTAAACGGACTATCTATTCCAGGGACTTTATTAATCAACCATAATAAAGAGAATGCCTTTTATTATTAATAAATAATTCGATACAAGTACCAAAAAGTATTGGCCTCTAGGGCTTACACCAACACAATCATGCTCATTTTGGAGGGAAAATCATGAATTCAAATTTGGTGCATCACATGAGCCTTTTGATCATTCCAACATGTTCATAAGATGGTTTTAAGTGAAATTGCATGGCCATATGCACTGTTCACGTGGGATTGCATGCATGGGATGGAAAAACCAATTTTTGCATAACACCTTATTTCTCACTAATCTCCAATTAACCAAAGCTTAATTAATTTTTCAGCATGATTAGGCAAGCATATAAAAGGTTAATCCTAACAGAATTCTCATTATTCATCATTTCTAGATCTCAAACTTTTTTCCCTCCAAAATTTTCTCCCAATCCAAATTCAAATTTTCTTCACATAAGCTAGTGATTTTCTTCCATATTCTTGTTCTCTGATATTGATTTAGTGTAGATCAAGCATTGGATCATTGAATTTGAGCAAAATTTATGCATACTCCAAGCAAGAACATGAAGATGGAAATTGTTGTTTGAGCTAGATCCAAGCCATTCCAAGAGTTGATTTATGCTTTATAAGTGGTAACAAGGTTGATAGAAGAGATTTGGATGCTGCTAACCACCTGAATCCATCACTGCCATTGTTGGAGCTTCAAGAGGTTAGAATTTCGAATCTCCTAATTCTCTTCTTTATGTGCATAATGTTGTAGAGTTTTGCTTGCTGATCACACTGATGCAAATTTCATGGAAAACGGATAGGAATTGAGTGAGTTATGAGAGATTAAAGTTTGGTTGTTATTTTTTCTTTCCTTCGATTCGTGCGTGTGGTTGAGAATTAAGACAAATGAAGGTCATATTCGTGTTGTGCTTGAAGAGACGAGTTCAACCATATATATATTGTGCATTTCTAGAAAAAAATAATATGAAGAACCGCACTGTTCACCCACCGTCTTCATGAAGAAGACGGTGGTTTCCGCCTTAGGCCACCGCTGTGAATAGTGAAGCGCAGTCTGGACTGTTATGTTAGGGTTTATCCAATGTATTTCCACGCAAGCGCATCGTGGTAGATCCATAGGCTACGGTTCTTTGACCAGCGCCTCGTGTGCATTTGACTGGTGACTGGGCGCCAACACATTAGTGAAACTGCAGCGTTTTGACTAGTCCAAAACGCAGGCGTTTGAGGCGCACACGGTTCGATTCTCCCATGTAGCATTTTCATCATTTCATTTCAACATCATTTCCAAGTATTCCACATTTTATTTCATTTTTATTCCAACTTCAAAAAATCATAGAAAATTGAAGATTAAGTCAAATAATTCCAGATTTTTTGCTACATGATCTTTGAGATGTCTAGTATTTTTGTAGTGTGATTTCATGATTTTATCTTTTCTAGAATTTTAATTGTGCTAGACTCTTTAAACATGTATGCATATGTGATATGTTTCATTCATCTTATTGTGAAATGCTCATAAATGATCCAATTTCCATGAAACATTGCATGATGATTCATAACATGTTGATTGACTTGTGAGATTTTATTTAGCATTTTTTGCTATTTTCTTCCCTGTTTTGGACACATGTACTTTAGGTGTGACAATGTGTGTCACACAATTTGATGTTGATCTTATTCATTTTCATTGCCTTGCCAATTGAGCTCTGTTGATTCTAATTTTTGGCATGATGATTGTGTTGGAAATGTTGTATGCACATAAAAAGTTTCATGTGTATTGGATGTGTTTCTGATTTAATGTGCATTTTCTCTTCTTGATGCTCAAGTGTGACCACCATTGTGTGCCTTTGCCCTAGTTTGATTGATTGAGGGCTTTGCTTGATGATTTTGACTTGGTCCTTTTTAGGACATGTTCATGATAGATTAAATGTACTACATGTTGAATATTGGTTGCTGTTTTGACTTTTTGCCCTGCCTTTGACCCTAGCCTTGGTGCTAGTGGTTTGTACTCATCTTTTGAGCTTTGTATTTCAGGTTCAAGCTTCTAATCCTAATGATTGGTGAAATCTCACTTCATGAGA
Organism: Lathyrus oleraceus; assembly: GCF_024323335.1. Taxonomy (NCBI): domain Eukaryota; kingdom Viridiplantae; phylum Streptophyta; class Magnoliopsida; order Fabales; family Fabaceae; genus Lathyrus; species Lathyrus oleraceus. The sequence continues at coordinate 482,578,880 of NC_066585.1, read as the reverse complement.
TGCAAAATTCTTTGTCCACTAATCCTTTGTTTTGTAGGTTCATGGAGTGTGGTGGAATCACTTGAATTCTTGAGTCATAAAGCTTGACTTGTGTGCATATTGAGTTGTAACACTGTTGACTGTTGATTGTTTGTCTGAACATAGTACTGATTGCTTTGATTTTCTTACAGGTACTTTAGCCGCTTTAACTCATTGCTTGAGTTGCTTTGCTTTGCTTGTGGTTGGCATACCACCTAGGTAAGCACTCTGGTTCTCCATGTAGTCTGGAAGACCTGCTATTTTTGGCAGGCACCTGTCTGAAGCCCTCCTTAAGAGGCCATGTTCTTGTTTGTTTACTTTTGTGTCATGTACTTCAAAGACCTCCTAAGTGAAGAGGAATTGGCAGATAGAAGGGATGTGCAATCCATCCTCTGCTATTTAGTTGAGTCTTTCATCTTATTCGCACTATGTACTGATGCATTTTGAATAAACACCCAAGATCCTTTGTATATAGAGTCGGTCAAGTGGAGTAGAGTCCCACATTTTGGACTCCCACGTTTTCATTGATTGAAGCTCACCCAGGCCCGGGTTAAGAGCTATGAGGACCAATCCTCATTACCTTTCATCTGCTCACCCTGACGGTCAATGTCAGTGGTTAAGAGCCCTCAGATACCCTTCCAGTGCCGGCTTGTTTGTCGAGGTTGATATGACCCCTCGACTAAAGCCTCACCCTTGATGTTTGAGCCCCTTGTTGGTGTGTTTACTTCATGCTGTATGTGTTTGTGTGGTGTGATTGTATCCCCACAGGGTTGCTAGACTTCGCATAGTCTTGTTTGCATGTCAATTAAGGTAGCACGGTTCCTTCGTCTAGGACTTCCTTTCTTACGTGAGCTTTCCTAAAACACAAACAAACATTATCCCCTCTTAAGGACACGTTAACTCCTTCTACTACAGGTGAGTAAGTCTCCCAAGGTCGAGCATCCGGTAGATTGCGTAGTAACGTTGTTCACTTAAAAAACACAAAACAAATAGAATAGTTTAGCCGAACTACGGCAACTCTGATTCTCATGTCCAGATGAGATACGTAGGCACGAGATGCGATGTCTTGTCGAGTTTGACTAACAACTAACTTTAATCCTTTTCTCTCGCCCTCGTTGCGATTGAGACCTCCCCTTTCTCTTGCCCTAGTTGCAATCGAGACCCTCCTTCTTCTTGCGTGTGTGTTTGGAGTCTGATGTAAGTCCAGTGATTCGCATTCGGTTTCCTGTTTGCATTTCTTTGTTTGGAGTCTGATGTAAGCCCAGCGATTGGCATTCGGTTTCCTGTTTGCGTTTCTTTGTTTGGAGTCTGATGTAAGTCCAACGATTGGCATTCGGTTTCCTGTTTGCGTTTCTTTGTTTGGAGTCTGATGTAAGCCCAGCGATTGGCATTCGGTTTCCTGTTTGCGTTTCTTTGTTTGGAGTCTGATGTAAGTCCAGCGATTGACATTCGGTTTCCTATTTGCGTTTCTTCGTTCAGAGTCGGACGTAAGCCCAACCATTGGCAGTCTGTTTCCAGTTGTGTGTTTCGTTTGACGTCTTAGCGTCTCCTTTCTGTGTTTGTGTGGCGTGCGTTAGCCGAGCTACGAGTGCTCTGATTCTTCTCTGGTTAGAGAAGATGCGTATGCATAGGATGCGATATCCTAGCGAGCACGTTTCCCGTCTCCCCCGAACTACGTCGACTCTGATGTTTGTGTCTGACAAACTACGTAGGCCCATGATGCGACATCCTGCCGAGTCCACCTTCTTCCGTCTTTCTTCTGTGTTCTATTCCAGTGTGTGTGCAGTTTTGAGCAATTATTTAGCAACCTTTCTTCTATTCTTTCTGAGCGTGGATCCCGTCGAGTACGACGGATGCGTAGGGGTGCTAATACCTTCCCTTCGCATAACCGACTCCCGATCCTTGCAATCTCTGGTCGTAAGACCATTCCTTTCCAGGTTTACTTCGAGCGTTTCCTTTCCCGCCTTTTGGGATAAATAACGCACGGTGGCGGCTCTGTGTCTTTTCCCGCCGGTTTTTCGCGTAATGCGACAATCATTCAAACCATTTTTGTGCCCTTGTGCATTTTTCCCTTTAAACTTTTTCTCAAGGCATTAGATATGAGTCATTTCCATAGTTGAGTTATAATTCTCCAATCTCCATACTATTTATGATAATTCTTTTCCATCTGTGGGAGCTAGTGGCATACTGGAGCTAGCGGAAATATACCCGAACGTATCGCATGCTCGAACATATAACAGAGTCGCCATCGAACTTTATTTATTCCAAAAGGAAAGGGAAAACATCGATAAAACCCGAGGGAAAGAGATATGCTGGGTAAGGAAGTCGGTTATGCAAGGGGAAGATATTAGCACCCAAAACATCCATGGTACTCCATAGGAACCGTTTTGATTATTCTCGCTCGAATAGGTGTGAAGTCTAAAGATTACTCGCAAAAGAAGAGGGGAAAGGAAGACAAATAGATAAAGTGCTCGGTGAGAATTAGGGCCCTCATGCCTACGTATTCTCATAGTGCAATGAGGAATTCAGAGCTTCGTAGTTCAAGGAACTATAGGCGGGAGATGAAAAGAATTGTGATAACCGTAGGTCTGAACCAAAGAATTGTGTTTTGAACTTCAACAAGAGTGAAAAGATGAACCCAAGAGTAAGGTGGAAATTACCAGTACGTGGGCTAGTAAGACCACCACTATAGGGTAAAGCCGAAAAGACGAAGAAATAGGTGTTTGGGCACAGTCCCAAACATCTCTTGGTTCACAAGGTGATGCAAGAAGGAGCGCAAAGAGGTAGTGTATTTGGCTCAAAGGTAAATGATATATCACATGGAGTGAATGGATGTAGAATATGAGTGTATCACATAAATGAATGGGGAAATTCCCTAAGGCAGGAGTAATAAATAAGTATGCTCGCGGAGGATTTGAACCCTCGTGCCTACGTATTCTCATTGTGCAATGAGAAAATCAGAGCAATCATAGTTCAACCTACTATGGATAAAAGCGAAGAGAGATTCAATAAGATTTCCCAGAGGCAAGGTAGATTGCTTAACAAGCAAGGAGGTGGTACTAACCAAAGATGGTGATCAACCACAAGGACAAATGAGATATAGTCAGAGTCTGAACTCTATAAGGCAAGATAGATGAATGCCATAGTCTGAACTAAATACAATGTAAGGAATGGATTCCTAGAGTATGAATTCGAAGGCGCAAAGGAGATATAATGTTAAGGTTTGAAGTTGGAGTCAATGTCAAAGGTTGCCAGAGTCTGAACTCCATGGGAAAGGTGTTTAAGCATGCCATAGTCTGAACTATAAGGCAAAGGAACTGCTTTGAATGCCAGAGTCTAAACTCCATCAGGGCGGAAGAGTATGGTTCCGAAGTACGAATTGTATATGAAATGAAAGAGATAGCCAGAGTCTGAACTCCAAGTGCTGGATAAATGAATGCCAATGTTTGAACTATAAGGCAGGATAGTATCTCAAAGTCTGAACTGTATAGACAAAATCAAGATAGCCAGAGTATGAACTCAATAGGGAGAGGATGCCAAGATTTGTATCTTATGGGCAAAGAATAAAGCCAGAGTCTGAACTCCATGGGCTAAAGAGGTTTGCCAAGGTCTGTACCTTAAGGAAAAGTAGCAAAGCCAGAGTCTGAACTACATGGTCTAAAAGAAGTCACCAAGGTCTGCACCTTAAGGCGAAGGATAAAGCCAGAGTTTTAACTCCATGGGCTAAAGGAAGTCGCTAAGGTCTGCACCTTGAGGGCAAGCAATAAAGTAAGCCATAGTCTGAACTGATAGGCAATGCCTGAAGCTATTGATTGAGAAATGGGTGTGTGACCCTTAGATAATAATCCCAAGAAATGCATGAACTGAATGAGGATTGAATGATTGATCGTTAAAATAGAATAGATTGACAAATAAGATAGCTCGCGAAGAATCTGGATTCTCCTACCTACGTAATCTTATAGTGCAATAAGAAAATCAGAGATTTCGTTGTTCAACCTACTACGGCTGAAAATAAACTGATTAGAGGCAAAAGAATATGATTGGATGATTGAATTGAAATGATTAGAATGAAGAGTGAATTAATAAGAGACTTGGCAGTCGATTGATAGGAATCACACTAAAGTCTATGAATAAGGGAAAACGCTTTGAATATTTGGGGCTACGCCCCATATGCAAAGTCGCCCTAGATGAGGATAGGAGAGACTCCGTCTCGTCATTCCCTATTACTTAAGGCTCTTTTTGCATGGTACTTCTCTTAACTGACAAGTTGTTGATGAAGAATCTTCATTATTGATCCTTGCGTTGATGTTGATTTTGTATGAAGAAGACTTGGTAGTTTAATCGATTCGTATTGCACTAAAGTCTATGAATAAGGGCAAATGCTTTGAATATTTGGGGCTACGCCCCATATGCAAAGTCGCCCTAGATGAGGATAGGAGAGACTCCGTCTCGTCATTCCTTATTACTTAAGGCTCTTTTTGCATGGTACTTCTCTTAACTGACAAGTTGTTGATGAAGAATCTTCATTATTGATCCTTGCGTTGATGTTGATTTTGTATGAAGAAGACTTGGTAGTTTAATCGATTCGTATTGCACTAAAGTCTGTGAATAAGGGTGAACGCTTTGAATATTTGGGGCCTACGCCCCATACGCAAAGTCGCTCTAGACGGGGATAGGAGAGACTCTGCCTCGTCATTCCCTATTACTTAAGGCTCGTTTTGTACAATTGAATCGTGTTTACCAAGTGTTGACACCTTTGTTATGCTTGAGAAGTAGTCCACTTTGCTAGCTATGCTTGATTGATGTTGACTCGAAGTCTTGATTTTGCATTTGAACCTTGAGGTTTCGAGATCCTGAGATTCAGCGTATCCACGATAGCTTGAGCGCAATGAACTTGCCACATCGAGTGACCAATGGTCTTTTTGTCACTTGAATTAGGCTAGGAATTTACAGCACGATTACAAAGGATTTGGTTGACCAAAGTGACCTTTGGTTAACACGAATCAATGAGATTAAAATAATAGTTGAATTATATATAATAATAAATACTATTTAATTAATTGACTAAATGAAATTAGGCAATTCTAATTAAAACCTTAAACTAGGGGAACATGTATAAAATCAGGAATTTTAAGCCCTAAAGGCAAAAGGATCATATTCAAAAGAATGATTAATACGAAAAAAAAAACAAAGATCAATACTTAATCTAAACTAGGCCTAATTACCTAATTAGTCTAATTATTATAATGCGGTCTAATTAAGATTTAAAATCAATTGATCCCTAAAAGGAAATGAGACCTAAACTTCTATTTATTATAAAAATGGGTGTTAAGCTAATTAATAATTTGATTAACCTCATTAAACCCGAATAATCCTAATTAAATTTAATTAATCAAACTAATCAGAATTAGATCCTAATATTATAACTAATTAATCATAATTAAATCCTAATCCAACTAATTGATTTATATTAATTAATCAAAACAAAGGGTGTAGAAAACCTGGACTGGGGATGCGAAGCCCAATCCAGAAAGGTATAACTTACCAAACGGGCCTTAGGCCCGGAGTCACAAAAACAAAAAAAATAGCAGGCAAAAGGGTGGTGCGGATAACAATGAGGGGCGTGTGAATCTGAGAGCAACTCGTTTGGGCCTAAGGCCCAAACTGAGTCTCTGTCCACCCTAGTTCATGCTCCGTACTGCCAAAAGAAGGAAAGCAAAGCCTCAAAATGGCAACTCTCCAAAGAAGCCACGAATGGAGGGCCATCATCGGAAGTGCCTCGGCCGAAACAGTAGAGCAGCTAGAATATCTCACTATGAGCTCCAACGTTACCGTCATCGCAACGCCGTAACTCAACTCACGTTCGCGTCAACAAACGTCGTAGTCGCGGGTTTGAGCTCAAACACTATGCTTCGGAAGCGTCGCGCTTATGGAATCGCCACCTTCTTCGTCGTCAACTCTCGCCATCAACCGGAACTGAATCGCTCTTGAGAGTCGTCGGAGAGAATCGCAGATGAATCCAAGACTCATCACCCTAGCGTCGCATCTTCGAGACCGGGTTCGAAGCGAGACAAAATGAAGGAATCGCGGTTCGAACAACTCGAGGTCGATCCGCTTACGCGTGTGGCGGCTTCAAAATCGACGCGATAAACCACCGAACTGACTCGATTCGTGAACAGGTACTGAACCATTTCTCCGCTTCTTCTCCAATTCGATCCCTTCTTCTTATTCTTCTTTACCGATATGTTGTTGTTTCGTTCCTCATCTGGTGTTCTTCAATCAGGTTCCGAACTTCATCGAGCCATAGCTTCCTCTCGTAGCCTCTTCGTCGTGTGATAACCTCATCATACTTCCATGTCGTGTCGAGAATGCATTTGAGACGAAAAGAAGTGAAGAATGTGGCGTCAACATCACCCTATCAATTTAAATTTCTAGTACACGCCCGTAAACAGAGTTGAAATTGAAATGAGAAAACGTACCGGCTTTGAACTTTGATCGCAAACATGTACAATTCCCCTCCTTCGGATTCGCCTTGCCTTCTATCCTTATCCAATTTTCTTTGAATCTTCTGCCATGCTTTATTCGATTCGTGTAATTGATTGCATTTTCGTTGCGCCTATGCGATGCTGTGTTGCAGGGTTTAGAGCTCTTGCTGCAGATTGCGGAATACCGTTCTCACGTTCTCAGATCGCAAGGTGGAGAAACCTATTGCAGAAGGAAAACCTTGGTGCAAAATGACGAAAAAGGTCGCACAATGAAGAGTGAGGAGTGAAGAAGAAGGTCGAATAAGAAGGAATGAAGAAGGTTGAAGAGGGAGATGGAAGAATCCAAATTCCGCAGAAGCTTGAACGGTGTAGGAATGATTGAAAAGTTGAAGAAAATGGTTGCAAGTGAGTATTTATAGAGTTTAATCAGTTAGCAGTTAAATTGGGAGTTAGTTATGCCAGCTGGTTTTTTGTTAGTGTTAGTTAGATTCAGTTAAAATGAAATGTTAGTTGGGAATTGAATTGTTACAGTTAGTGAGCTGTTAGTTATTAACTTGGATTGTTAACTGTTGTAGAGAAACTTTGTTTTAGTTGAAATCCTTTTGTTTTGTTACCTTATTAGATGGTAAATGAAAAAGAGGAGTATTGAAAATCATCTGGGTTTTGGTTAACTGTGTTTGAAACTAATCGATTATGTCAATTGTTTGTTAAGTTATACTACTAGGTGATGCCGGATCAGATGCAAAAACAGACTAAGACTGCTATTGAATCGATTAAACCTGTTGGAAATTAAAAGAAAATCGTTTATGTATTGGTTTAGGCCATATGAAATGAGGTTAAGAAATGATGTGCTATAAGTTGATGAAATATTAGTTGATGCTAACTAATGGATTACATAGTCAAACTGAAACTAAATGTGGTTAGTTAACAAGTTACATTCGTATTGGTTTAATTATCGCGTCACGAACTGTCCGGCGTAGTCAAAAGGATTTTAGTTATTAGAGTTTGTTTTGCACGACTATTAATGTTGCCATGGTTATTAACATGAACATGTTGAATGTGTTAGGTTATGACGACAAAAACTTCTAGCGTATGAATGATTCCTTCCACTTGAGTTTCAGAAGCGGAGACCGAACAACGTGCTACCGGCATTGGTTTGTGACTTGGGAAGGCTTGAAGATCTTCATTGTGAATGTTAAGAGTTGAAATAGGCCTACTGAACCTGAATTTAGAAGGGAAAATCAATGGTTGTAAAAGGAACAAACTCCCAAATCTTACTAGTCTGTTACAATTTTAGAGTTGCCGAATGAGACTTAATGTTTTGCTAATTTCTTTAATGAGTTCGAATGGTTTTAACAAGTGCCGCTCATGTAGTTATAACCTCTGTTATTATTTTTTTTTATTTTTGGGTAATGTTAACGTGTAGGGGTGTGCAAAATAACCAATAACCATGAACCAATTTCCTATCCAAATTAATCCAAATATTAAAACCCAACCCAAAATTATATTTAGAAATTGGTGATCCATTTATCAAATTAAAAAAAAACCGGTAACCATTATTACAAACCGGTTCAGGTAAACGGTTACCATTTTTCAATAATCATTTCAAATCCCTAATTCTCAAATTTCAGAATCCCTAATTCTCAAAAATCCAAACTTTTTTCATCTTTTTTTTCTCTTCATCATTCTTCAAATTCTAAACTCATCAAAACCTGCATCGTGAAACAAAGATTGTCTGGTGTATCTTCTACCAAATCCCTACCCTAACCCTTTCTTTTCAAACCCTTCAACTTGCAACTCAGAATTTATTTTAAGTTGCATTGGTAGGTGAATTTTTTATATCTACTTTTCCTTTCAATTCCATTATTAATTTATTTTACTTTTTTATCCCTCTAGATCTGGTGTTCACGAAATTCATCTATAATTGGCTTGTTTATTTTGTTTGAGAGGTTTATAGGTTAAGCTTAATGTGATTAGGAACACATAAATTGTTTGGGAAATTAACAAAGTGATTTACAGTTTCTTTCTTTGCTGTGAAATTGAATTCAAGGAGATGATGTACTGGGCTGCTTTTACACAATTTAGTCATTGTTGTTGTTCTGTTGTTGTTTTTATCCTTTTTTGTGGATTTAATTGAAATCAAATGTAAATTATGTAAACTGTTAGAAAAAAACCAGTTATAGAAACTTGCATTCATCTTTTTGGTATGAAAATGTGGTTCAAATAAGCTGATGCTTCTGTTTTTACATGGGAAACTGAAGTATAAAGAAACTGTGTGCTAAGGATGAAATAAGTGCTTACTGAACAAATCTTGCTTTTTTATTAACTTAGGATGAAATTTGTAGCGTAAAAGCTCTTTGAGTAGTCATTGATAGGCAATTTTGTTTCATTACAGCGGAGGCTGTGGCAGGATCAGCAGCATAGCTTGGTAGAAGTCTGTCTTGTGTATGTGTACAGAGAAGAGATAGTGATGCTTCTAGCTTTTTTGATTTAACTCTAGCCCAGGTACGTTCTATAATTACTGAAGCTTCTTTTAATTGATGTTGAGTATTTCTGGTAACTTTTATGCACGATGCATCTTCCAGCAAAAACTAAAAGAACATTAATTTAGATAATGTGATATGGTGAGAGAATGCTTCAACTTTTTTAAAAACAATTTCTAGTGTAGAAGATACACTTCCATTTCCTTAAACTACACCGGCCAGATACGTCAACGCTGAAATTCGAAAGAATTATTTTGTCGTCAAACAAGAATCGAGATATAGATCAGCTTCCGCGAATAATAATGGATAAATACTGATATGAACCATCAAATTTGTTAGGAAAAAGGTTTCAAAGCTGACCACCATTTCGTTCTTTGACTTGTTTGTTACAAACATTGTTTATTTGATTAGACAATCGTGTTCAGCAATGATATGGATAAATACTGATATGAACCATCAAATCTGTTAGGAAAAAGGGACAGTTTGAGTGTTGCCATCTAGATAAGCTCCTACTAATTATGATAGACTTTTATGTCGTCAAATAATGTCTGCTTTGAAGTTGTTTCTGGTGGTATTTTGAACTGGTGCTTTGTGTTTTTCTGAAGCAGACACTGACCAAGAAAGTTAGGCTCAATTGCATTTAGTTTGATGGTGATATTGATTTTGATATTCCATTGGCTTCATAATTATCATTAATATCTTGTTAAAAATTGAGATTAGTTATCATTAGATACTATTTTTTTAGTATCTTAAACTTTATGCTTATTCCACATTTTTTGAGGGATGAGGGTGTAAATCTCAGAATTTGCTGGATATATCACGTAATGTGGTTACATCGTCGGGTTTGCTTTTGATTTATGTCTGGGCAGAATGTTGAAATTCTTAGTCGTTGTCGGTTATGCAACATATCAAACTTTTATGGTTTACGTGCAGAAATGATATTGCATAAGGGATATCACATGTCGTCCATTATGTCATATTTGATTCTTCATGTTACTTAGTAAAAGATATATACAGTAGCTTTAGTTAAAAGATATATGATACATTAGCTTTAGTTAGATACATCTTTAGCTTTAGTTTAATAAACATAGTAGCTTTAGTTAGATACATCAGTAGCATTAGTTAGAAATACGTATTTGTTCCTTAGTTTTAGTCTAATATACATTAATATTATTAGCTTAGAAAATATATATTAGTTACTTAGTTTTAGTCTAACATACACTCAGTAGCTTTAGTTAGAAAAATGAACATTAGTTTGTTAGCTTTTAACTACAAGAGAGAATACAAATCAATCACATTGAGCAATTAACTAATAGCTTTTGTCTTTACAGCTGTGAACTGCATGATTCTAAATAGTGAAAGGGCTCATATCAGAAATAAGTCAGCTATATAATCTTGATTTTGTGATGAATGGTTGTGAGAAATGCGGCGAGGTTTTGAAAATTGAGGGGATTCTCTGAGAGTTGCTGAGAGAGATTGAGAGTGGAGTGTTTGATTTGTGCTGTAATTTTTTCCGTGAATTGTGACTGGATGAAGAGTGATGAACAATGATTGGACCCCTATTCTATTGCGAAACTCACATGAAGTTCATCCTGAAATTCACTTATCAGTTAGAAATTCAATAGTTTGTTAGAGTTTATATGTTAGTTGGAAATTAGTTTAGAAGTTAGTGATTTTAGATTTCAGTTATTAGTTAGAATGTTTTCAGTTTAATCTCAGTTATCAGGTGAAGATGAGTTGTGCCACCTTTGTTATTGAAAAGAAATGTTTAGTTGGGAAAAAGTCAATTTTTGTGAAAAATGCTCAGACTGTTAGTTTGTTACTGCTGAATGATATGCTTGGATTGAAATCATGCTATGGCTGCAACATTCTGTTTTTGCCTATTGCTAGTTATTAGTTAATTGTTGTTCTGTTAATTGGAAATGCATTGCCATGTTGGATGAAACTTTGTTATGCAGTCAAATCTATTAGAAGTTTGTGTAAATTAAATTTATATTAGGCTCTGATTCAATTAAATGAAAATTATGAAATGTTGTTATTCTAATTGTTCTAAATAGTGAAAGGGCCCATATCAGAAATAAGTCAGCTGTAGAATCTTGTGAAAAAGTAATGCATCATACATACCAATTGAATAAGGAAATGTCATATTCATATCAGATTTTTTATTGTGTTTTTTTATCATAATTTGTTTTCCTATTTTTAACAGAATCAAGATGACTAATGTTGGTACAACTTATGCAACATCCGAGAATACAGTTTCAACCCCTCCACCTACAATCTCTAATGAAATGCCACCTCCTCACACTAAGAAGCGAAGGAATCGTTCAGAGGTTTGGAAGCATTTCATTGTATCGTCGGAAGAAGAACAAAAAGCTTCGTGCAAATACTGTGACACGAAAATTAAGTATAATAATGGAACTAGTTCCATGCATGCTCATGTATCGAGATGCCTTGTTTACAAGAGGCAAAGGACATTATCTTCTACGACAAGTGTTGAAGAACATGTTGGCTCTCCTTTAATTGTCAAGTTTGACCAAGAAGCCATTAGAAGAGCAATGGTTAAGATGTTCATAAACATGGAGATTCCTTTTCGGAAGGTTGAACATGAGTCTTTTCATGAATTTATGAGTCTCGCATCACCAAGATTTCAGATTTGTTCACGCACAACACTAGCGCGTGATGTCTTGAAACTATGGGATAGTGAAAGAATGATTTTGAAAAATTTTCTCTCTCTGAATTGTCGAAGAGTTTGTCTCACTACTGATATGTGGACTTCTTCTTGTCAAAAGTTGAGTTATATGTGTGTGACAGCCCATTTCATTGACAATAATTGGCACTTACATAAGAAGATTTTAACTTTTTGTCAAGTCACAAGTCATACAGGGGATGCTATTTGTGCAACAATGGAGATGTGCTTGAACAGTTGGGGGTTAAACCGTGTGCTTAGTTTGACAGTTGATAATGCTTCATCTAATGATGTTGGGGTTGAGCGTCTCAAGAGAAGGCTTTTGTCTAGGAATAGTTTAGTTATGAGTGGAAATCATTTTCATATGCGGTGTTGTGCGCATATATTGAATTTAGTTGTGAAAGAAGGTTTGAAAGACATTGATGGCTCTATTGGTAGAATCCGTCATGCTGTGTGGTATGTTAGATCTTCTCCTGCGAGGCTTGCTAAATTCAAGGCATGTATTGATGAGGAAAGCATGGATTATAAAGGTTTAGTTTGGCTAGATGTTGAGACTCGTTGGAACTCAACATACTTGATGTTAGTATCCGCATCAAAACATGAGAGGACCTTTGAAGAATTAAGTTTTCGAGATAAAAAGTATGTGAATGAGTTGACAAAGAAGGGGAAAGGTGTTCCGACAGAAGAAGATTGGAAGCATATTAACTTAATCATCCCATTCTTGAAGTTATTTTATGATGCTACCTTACATATATCGGGGTCATCTTATTTGACAAGCAATATTTATATGTTTGAGATCCTGGGTATTGGAAAGAGCATTGTGGATATGTGTGCGTCTGAAGATGAGCATCTACGTTCAGTAGCTCAAAAAATGAAGAAGAAATATGATAAATATTGGGGAAATCATGAGAAGCTTAACATGTTGTTGTTGATTGCTCTAGTATTCGACCCTAGGCGCAAGATTAGATTGGTCGATTGGATGGTAAGGCGATATTATAATAAGGATGATGCTGACGCCTTGAAAGCAAATTTAGAGTCTAGCTTGAAATCTATTTATGAGGAATATCGTGTTGGATTTATGTCTCCTCAAGGTAATTCAGATGGGTTGCAAGTTTTTGGTGGTGTTAGTGATCCTTATGGAACTGCCGAGTTCTATATTTCAGAAGGGTGTGACAATGCGGATAATGAGTTAACTACTTATCTTGGAGAGAAGTTAGAGCATAACATGGAAATAAATGTTCTAGAGTGGTGGAAAGTGAACTCTGGCCGATATCCCATCCTTTCAAACATTGCAAGAGACATGCTGGCTATACCTATAAGCACAGTGGCTTCTGAATCTGCATTCAGTACAGGAGAAAGGGTGCTTGATCCATATCGCAGCTCATTAACACCTACAACAGTCGAAGCGTTGATATGCACCCAAGATTGGCTCAAAGGAACATCTTCCTCTTTGATTACAAATGAAGATTTTGATATTCTTGAGAGATTTGAGCAAGGTATGATAACTAAGTATATTCGCTAATGTATTATTATTTATTATACTTGAGGTATAATAAAATCTCTTTATATGTTTTGTAGAATTACTTTATACGGAAGATGGTGCTAGTTGTTCAACCTCTTCAACTTCTGTTACACTCGAAGATGATTTAACGGTAAAGAATTCTAAAGTTTGTTTTTGCATATTCTACTCAATTTATTATATGTGCATTTTCTGCATTTGTGGGTTTATGTTGTTGCGTGATTTGTTTTGACTTAATGTGTTACTGAATCTTCCCTTACACGGGTCTCATATTTTTGTACTTTAAACTAGGCTCCTTAACTTGAATATATTTTTTTTTGAGATAATGAGTTTGAGTTAGATTTTGTTCGAGACATGGTCTTAGAAATCGGGTCGTCCATGTCTTAAAATGTAAAATAGACTTACAATTTCACTGTTTTCACTTTTAAATATGCTAACATTCTTGTAATTTCATTTTATTTTATGCAGCATTAAGCTTATTGTAGAAGAAGCTGATTAATTGCTTATGGAACTAGAAGTGAAGAGATGAAAACAAGGATGGAATGAAGAGATGAAAACAAGGATGGAAAGCCTTTTCTCAACATCATCAATTTGATTGGAAGATCATTCTTCATTTTAGATTAACCATGCATACAGTGTTTTTATATACACAGAAAAATTATAATTTAGAATGTAAGCAAACAATTTTCTGTTATGTGCAAATCACTTTTTTGTTGCTACTAACAAATCTTTTGCTTTAATTAGACTAACACTCAAGAGATTCTTATCTATTTCTATCTAAATCTGTTTGTTTAGAAATTGGTAACATAAATTAATAACACAAATATTCTTCTTGTCTCCTTTAATTGGTTGCTTTGTTTGCTATATAAATGGAGTGACAAAACAACAAAAACTCAAAATTTGAAACAAACTCACCCTCTAACCTTCTCTTCTCTGCAACCAAAAAAATTGTTTTTCTTATAAAATTGTTTTTTTAAAGAAAATAAAAAACTGGTTTGAAAAATACCGATTTAAAACTCTTTTTTTAAAATTGATTTTTTTTCTATCTTATAGGTAATTACTTAATTTTGATTTTTCCGATTGAAATTTAAAAATAGTGATGGACTTCAAGAGCGATTGGATAGAGTTAAGAAGTTGTTGGAATGAAAATTAAATTTGAGGGAAATTTGGTTTTAAAATTGATCCAAACAAAAATTAATTTTTTTTAGTACAAACCGGTTATTAACCAAACCGATCCAAACATAAACCGATTTTAAAAATATAAACCGGTTTTATCAAAGTGGTTTTAAAAATCAAACTGATCCATATATTTGGTTCAATTTGGTTATGGTTTTGAATCATGCATACCCCTATTAACGTGTGCCCGGGCACAAGTTAAGAACCAAATAAAGAAATGTTATTTTGGAAATTGTGTATTGATTTTAATAAAAACATAAAATTAATTTTTTAATTATTTTTTGCAATATAAACTTTTTATAAGGGATTTTTTAACTTGTGTCCGGACACAAGTTAACATTAACCTTATTTTTATACTACTGTTAGGATTATTGGAAAATGTGAGCACTTTTTCCAATTGATCCAAACAAATCCTAACAAAATTTATGGGACCACTCTTCAGTACTGTTACAACCTAAGTGTTACTACCGCTAACGGGCAAAACCGCAGCGTCATCTGCACCTATTATAATCTACTCCTATATGAGCCCCATAATGATTAACACCAATAAATAAAAAACTTGCAATGAAGCTCCTAAGGTCTATGTATTTGTGGAGTAATTAATTTATGTTGTTTTTCAAAGATGATTAAAAATGATGCATTACTAGCTTTATTGGTTTCTAACTTGTAAATGACTTGATATGCTTGGAAGATGAATTAGAAATGTTATAAATTAGACATGTAAACATGGAAAGTCAATGAATTGAAATGATTTGTGGAAGTGAGTGTTGGTTTGAGTGAAAGTTATATGGAAATGTAATTGGCCTATGATGTGTAACACTCCACTACATATGAATTTGCATTAAGCTTTCTTATCTCAAATTGTATTGCAAATGGAAAAGTTATTACAATCAAAGTTAGTAAACAAAAGGTCCTAAGTGACATAAAGATGAAATGTTTTAACATGTCATATAAACAATCAAAATTTGATTTGTTGACTTTGGTCAATTGGTTGACCAAAAAGTCAATAGTTGACCAAAAGTCAGCTTAAGCAAGAAATGGTATTAAGTGTACAATGCGATGCAAATGAATGATGCAAATTGAATGGCCTCTTAGATAGATGGATATAATAAAGCCTACATGGCTAGGGTTTTGAATGCATAAAGGTATGTCATGGTTATAGTCTTCTTGAACCAAGATCCGAAAGGGCCTGAAATTAGGGTTTCCCCTCAGCTTTGAATCTATGAGATTTTATTAACATGAATGCATGATGCCTATGAATGAACACAGATGGATCTTACGTCATGGGTCAGATGAAAAGTGAAAAAGGGAGGGAAAATTTTGGGGTACGACACATACTTGTTGATCCTTATCCAAGTTGGAGCCCTTCTCATGATGATGCAAAGTTCTCATACTTGCGGGTGACTAGTTGAGTATTCTCCTTAAAGTGACAAAATGTCTTTCCCATACAAAATGAATCAAAAGAAACTCCTTTTGTCATTTTTACCACGAACTACGAGGTTTTGATCCTCCATTGCACTTTGTTGGTACGTAAGCATGAAACTTCAAAAGTCTTGGAAATCACCAAATCATAATAAAAAATGCTTCTTTTCCCATCCCTCCAATCTTTTAACAGACAACACCCTTTCAAGCTAAAATGTGCACAATTTCAAAGAGGTTCCCATGGAGTACCATTGATGTTTAGGGTGTTAATACCTTCCCTTTGCATAACTAACCCCCAAACCCATGCTCTATATTATTAGTTTTTTTTAAACTTCCTTGGGTTTTGTTCGTACTTTTTCCCTTTTCCTTTGGAAACAATAAAAACATGGTGACAACTCTTGCTTTGCAGTTAAGTTAATCAATAGCTTAATCTCAAAAAATTTACCGCTACACACCACCAACCCATTCTCTATTACCCTTTTTATCCCTTAGCCTATTCTTTTCATTCTCAAATTTCTCTTTGATCTGCTTACTCTCATCTTCCAAGTCTTCATTCCTTTTCTTGGCTTGGTTAAGATGGACATGAACTAGAGTGTTCTCCAATTCAAGCTCTTTAATCTTATCAGTAAGCTTTCCAACATCTCATCGTAAGATTGATTCAGGCTCTGGTACTTGAGTGAAATATGGGGACTCAATGAAGTAAGGGATATTGACTATTTGAGTTATTTCCCTTTACCACTTTAGATATAGATCTTTGGCTATGGCATTCTTTTTTCCTAGCTCTGGACCACTTCTGACGATCATTGTTCATGCTTTCCTTACTTTCCTTACAACATGGTTGATTGGATCAATGTCATTGACGACAAACGACACAAGGTTCTTATCCTTAAGAGGGCTATTCATTGCATGCCTAAACTGTCTCATGCATAACACAGAGTTATAATTGATGCAACCATGTGTCCCTATCAAAGGTACATTAGGAAACCCTCCATACTTGAGTATGACATTTTTGGTTTCCCCTTCCTTTTTGTACCATTAGATAAAACCGACAGAGAGTGAAGCAAAACTCTAAGGCCATGAGAGACCTTTGGAGACAAAATGACCCTTTTGGGGCATATGGGTTTTCATGCATATGTGCAAGATCAGAATGCAATAAAGGAAAGTCCCATTCTTCTTCTAGTGACGAGTGTGGAAAGTGTGGTAGAAGTCTGCCAAAAGGAAAGGCACTAGATTTCCAGACAAGAAAATCTCTACAACCAAGCGATCTATGAAATTTCCAATGTTTAGAAATAAAATGATTCCATAAATCAGAAGTGCCAAGACTTCACCATATGGCTCCCACTTCTCTTCTTTAGCAAACTTCCAAGCATGGATTTCCAAGTACTTCTTTGTGAACCCTTTGATAACCCCCTTAGGTACCCAATTGGCCACCACTTCATTCACATAAAGACCTAACACTGAGGCTAACTTGGGCATAGTAATGTCCTCTTCCAACTTTGGGAAAGGATTATGATCTCTGATAGGTCGATCAAAAATCCTCTCGAACTCTTCCAAGGTATGAGCTATCTGGAAGTCGAGGAAAATGAAACATCGCGGAGGTATATCATAATACTGAGCCAAGGTGGTGAGAGATCCAAAGTCCACTTTTTTAGTCAATAGGGGTAAGATATTCCCATATACTGCATGGAACTTGTTGTGCTTGATAGGCGTCACCCTAGAACTCAAGGCCTTCAAGCTGTCGATATGAGGATCATCAACTCTAAAGGTTGGAAAAAGATACCAAGTGAGTTGGGCTTTAAAAGGTGCCAAGCAAGTTAGATTTTGGAAGAATCGTCAAACTAGCTGGTTTTAAAAGGTACCAGGAAAGTTTGGAAGATGCCAATAAAGTATTAGGCTTTGATTTCTCTAATTCGCACACACGGCTCCATGCTATGCTAGATGAATGGTATACATGAGTGAAGCGGCGTGATTTATACATGATGATAATTTATGCAATGGTTAAGCCAGATGCTCATATAAAGGGCGGTGGGAATTTAGGGCTAGGATAAGGTCATCCAGACGTGATTCTTCGACACCTACTTCACACTGAGAAATTATTGTTACACCTCTGGACTTGATCTAAAACATAGAGAGCTTATACCTACGTAGCCTTCCTCTGCCTCAATATACTGAATATCTACACCAATTGCCCCAGTTACAAGTTGTGGAGTAGTCTCATATGAATATCTCAAACCGGCCTGCCCCAGCGTCTTGAAATTGTATTCCCTTAATTAACCATCTTGGGAGTGATTGACTTCTCGTGCTCTTGAAATGGCTTGCCCCAATGTGAGCTTTGAAGTAACTTTGCCCCTATATGGCTAATTCATAGATTTGTAGAATCTCGACGTGGTTGCCCCAAATTGATTGACTTTTGAAGAGATCTGAGCTATGGGATATCAGGAATTTGATCAACTTTCCCACTATGTAAGCTTCTTTGATGTCAAATGACCACTCACATGTAAAATTCCCATTTTAAGAATGATAATTGTAATGCCATGTTCATGCAAGTTTTGAAAACTCAAGTGTATTCACTAAGATTATGACATCTGGTGAACGAATCACTGTTTAGAATGCCATGTCAGTATCAATACATATGACAAGCAAATCTTTAGGAGTCAGCTTAATGCAATCTTACCATAGTATGCTTTCAAAATAAGCCATGCTTCAATTAGGTATTTTGAGGGTTGTAACGTGGCATGGTTCACGATTTTTTGAAAGAAAGGATATAAGGCTCAAAACCTATTCTAACCCGCCCATTCTTCGTGATGTTCTTCAGCCATACGTTCGGTTAGTTTAAAACAAGTGTTCATCTTTCAGAAAAGGATTTTGAATATCATCAATGATGGTTAAGGAACCCTATGAGAGTTCAGAGCGATAGCCATTCACCTTTTGTTTTGATTTCTATTCATAGAGATTTGCTCTTACTAAGGATTTTGATATTGGTCCTCTGTTTTTTTTTTGTTTACCCTGATTTTTCCTGGGCTGATCCTTTGGGTTAGCCACCTACCGGGACGCCCTAAATTTTACCTAAGTCAATCTTGTTTTCCAGCTTTTGACTTAGTGGACTTTTCACTTGTTTTTGATTTTTCATTTTATTTCATATTTTCTTTTGGAGTAAATCCTATGACACCACTTTCTCAATTTGTTGCATAAGTTATGACTAACTCACTCCTTCTTGTTGGTAAGGGATAACCATTCTGGATTTGTGATTCTATCCTCTTGAGAGTGATATGATATGATTGATCACTTGATGGGATATTCTCTTTTTGAAATTTGAATGCAAGTCTAAACTAACTGAAGACTAGGTTTAACATGAGGGTTTGTATGTATAAAGAAAGAAACTCCCACTTCAAGTCCCAAAGGGGTTGACTAGGGATTAACTTCCTTGTGTCTCCGGTGTTTAGGGATTGAATAATGCCTTACATCATCAACACAGTCTTTATTCAAAAGCATACAGGCAACGATCTTGCACATTTTTACTTGCGTCATTCTCTTTTGATTTTATTTGGAAAGTAATTTGATACTGATAAATAAAATATGAGTGAACACGAATGAATTTAAGCAAAACATGCACATTTATTTCGTTATTATTACCATCTGAAAAGTAGACGAGTTTTACACATGAGCAACATATAACAAACAAAGAAAGATTACAAATGATACATGATTGAATCAATGTGATATTTCTATCCTTGATACTCCTCTGAAGAAGCAACTGAATCTGAGCAATCTTCGCCGTTAGTTGCGTTCACAACCTGTCCACAATGGTCTGGCAGCGGGTTGTTTATGACATTGGGTCCCGCCTCAGAGAATGACAAAACTTTCTGATCAATTAGCTCTTGTACTCTGGCCTTGAGGACCAAAAAATACTCTATAGAATGCCCTATGTATCCGGCCTAGAAGGCATAAGACACATTAGGATTATGCTTGTTATTATAGGGATGCATTGCAGGTGGAATCTCCTTTGGCACAATTGCCCCTTGCTGGACAAGATACGACAGTAACTGGGTGTATGATACATGGATCTGGTCATGCTGAGGACTCTTCTTATCAAATCGTCTACGTTGACCTTAATTCTGGTTTCTGCTGTTTTGCTGATTCCGAGGAGCTGAAGCCTGTGGAGGTTGCTGATACTGCGGCTGGTATGCAGGTTGATGATATTGAGCAACGACAATGTATGAATAAGGGTAGTATGGCGTAGGAGCCATAAGTGCTTGAACTGGAGGATTGACATTTGCTGTTACCACATTTGCCTCAACCTCTTTCTTCTTAGCAAAACCCTGAGATTTCTTGGCCACTGACTGACTCTCAATACTAGCAATCTTTCTTGTTTTTAGCCCATTTTCGATACGTTCTCCAATGGTCACCATGTCTGCAAAGTTGGATGATGAGATACCAACCATCTTCTCATAGTACAAACCTTGGAGAGTGCTCATGAAGATATCAACCAATTCAGCGTCTTCCAATGCAGGTTTAACTCTGGAAGCCATCTCACACCATCTCTGAGCGTATTCTTTGAATGTTTCATTGTGCTTGTGCTTGCTGACTTGATTTTGCAGTTGTAACTTGGTGGGAGCCGTGTCCAGGTTGTATTTGTATTTCTTGAGAAAGGCTTCAGACAAGTCCTTCCAAGATCTGATTTTACTGCGTTCCAGGCCTATGTACCAGTCTAAGGATGCCCCAGATAAGCTGTCTTAGAAGAAATGGATAAGAAGATCATCATTGTCAATGTAGGATGCCATCTTCCTACAGTACATGATGACATGAATTCTTGGACAACTTAAACCCTTATATTTTGGTAAGTCTGGTGCTTTGAACTTAGAAGGAAACACCACATTAGGAACTAGACACAAGTCCTTAGCATCCAGACCATAAACGGAGAAACCTTCAACGACTCTGATCCTTTCATCTAGTAACTGATAGTCTGAACCAACAACAATTTGATTGGCAGGATGAGGATGAACTTGATGATTGGGAGGTTGAATACCCTGAGGAGTTCCCTGAGCAATAACTAGAGGAGAAGAAAACTGAGGATACCCTTGAGGATACATCAATCCAGGATTTACCATCTGACCAACAGTCTAACCATACTGACCCTGATGTGAGGCATATGGCTCCCTAGGATACACAAATGGAGGTGCAACAACAAAATATTCCTTAGGATGGGGAGGAGGTATATGAACACCTTGATTCAAATTATGAGCAATAGGTTGAATAGCTCGAGGAGGAAGAAGGAATTGAAAGGAAGGACCTCTGTATTCATCTTCATTATCAATCGGAGTTTCAACAATCACTGGTGCAGAAGTTTGAAGAACCTATTCTGGGTTAATCTCACGGTTGTCAGCATTAACCATTTGAGGAGAAATAGTGGTCATGCCCCAAGGGTGAGCAACATAATTCCCATTTGTAGGATGTACAACAAATGGTTAATATGGCACAAAAGCATTCCCATTGGCAGCTCGAGGAGTAAAGTTTGGAGGCAACCCCTAGAGATAGGAAATGGCATGCCTACTATGACCTGGCTGGCAGATAGGTTAACTCACCACGGGTTGGATCACGGTGTCCATAATAGCACCAACATAAGTGGTGACAACAATGGCATCAGTAACTACAGCAGAAGCAGGATTGGCAGGAGAAGTGGATGTAGTAGCCTTTTAAGCTTGAAGGTACTCCAATATAATGTTCATGTTACCTTGGAAGGTGTCCATTCTGGCTTGGAATTGAGCCAAGGTTTCTCTATAGGTAGCATTGTCATGTTCTAGACCTTCCATAATTCTCGATTTGTTAGCCTTTGTGAAGTACTGGTGTTGAAGAGTCGTCGTCTTTCAGGCTGGAGAAAGGACAAGGTAAGCTTTTCTGGTTGATAGGCATGAAATACGGATGCATGAATGCACATGTTAGGGATGGAATGAAAATAATTATGTAACATCCATAGATTTAAAGCATCGATGGTATAATAATTCAAGGTTAAAACTTCAGTATCTTTACATTAATGCAATAATGATATGCAATAGAGTATGTGTTAACAACATGAAAATAATTCGGATAATCTGCATGTACTACCCGATGCAGGATCAAAGATCCGACGTCCATATCCCCCTCACAGGTAGGTTCTAGTCTTCAAAGGCAACCTAGAAGGTTCCAAGAGTCAACGACCCATTTCAAGATACCATTGCCTTAGACGAATGACTCGTCGGACAATGATTCTCCCAAAAGGATCTACTCTGGGTGTGACGTCTTGTGTCAACCATAATCGCGGAATAACTCCAAGGAGGTTAAACATGACTCTAATCACGTTGCTATCATGTGCATGTACTCAAGCTCGGGTATAAAACTTTTCTCTCATGTAATCTATCCTAACCCAATAGGGAGTATAACAAATAATATCCATAATATAAAGAAATGAGATAAGTAAAGCAAGTAAATGTATAAGGGTAAACAACTAAAACTAGCGAGAAAACAACCTAAACTAGGCTTGAATCCTTTTAGCGACTAGGAAATGCTCCAAGAAGCAAATTCCCCAGCAGAGTCGCCAGCTGAAGCTAGTGGAAATATACCCGAATGTATCGCACGCTCGAACATACAACAGAGTCACCATCGAACTTTATTTATTCCAAAAGGAAAGGGAAAACATCGATAAAACCCAGGGGAAAGAGATATGCTGGGTAAGGAAGTCGGTTATGCAAGGGGAATGTATTAGTACCCTAAACATCCATGGTACTCCATGGGAACCGTTTTGATTATTCTCGCTCGAATAGGTGTGAAGTCTAAAGATTACTCGCAAAAGAAGAGGGGAAAGGAAGAGAAATAGATAAAGTGCTCGGTGGGGATTAAGGCCCTCATGCCTACATATCCTCATAGTGCAATGAGGAATTCAGAGCTTCATAGTTCAAGGAACTAGAGGTGGGAGATGAAAATAATTGTGATAATAGTAGGCCTGAACCAGAGAAATGTGTTTTGAACTCCAACAAGGGTGAAAAGATGAACCCAAGAGTAAGGTGGCTATTACCAGTACGTGAGATAGTAAGATCGCCATTATAGGGTAAAGCCGAAAAGACGAAGAAATAGGTGTTTGAGCATAATCCCAAACATCTCATGGTTCACAAGGTGACGCAAGAAGGAGCACAAAGAGGTATTGTATTTGGCTCAAAGTTAAATGGTATATCACATGGAATGAATGGATGTAGAATATGAGTGTATCACGGAAATGAATAGGGAAATTCCGTAAGGAAGGAGTAATAAATAAGTATGCTCATGGAGGATTCGAACCCTCATGCCTATGTATTCTTATCATGCAATGAAAAAATCAGAGCAATCATAGTTCAACCTACTATGGCTAAAAGCAAAGAGAGATTCGATAGGATTGCCCCGAGGCAAGGTAGATTGCTTAACAAGCAAGGAGGTGGTACTAACCAAAGATGGTGGTCAACCACAAGGACAAACGAGATATAGCCAGAGTCTGAACTCTATAGGGAAAGATAGATGAATGCCATAGTCTGAACTAAATACAAGGTAAGGAATGGATTCCAAGAGTATGAATTCGAAGGGGCAAAGGAGATATAATGTCAAGGTTTGAACTTGGAGTTAATGTCAAAGACTGCCAAAGTCTGAACTCCATGAGCAAGGTATTTAAGCATGCCATAGTATGAACTGTAAGGCTAAAGAACTGATTTGAATGCCAGAGTCTGAACTCCATCAGGGCAGAAGAGTATGGTTCTGAAGTACGAAATGTATGTGTAATGCAAGAGGTAGCCAGAGTTTGAACTCCAAGGGCTGGATAAATGAATGCCAATGTCTGAATTATAAGGCAGAATAATATGTCAAAGTTTGAACTGTATAGACAAAATCAAGATAGCCAGAGTCTGAACTCAATATGGCGAGGATGCCAAGATCTGTATCTTATGGGCAAAGAATATAGCCAGAGTCTGAACTCCATAGGCTAAAGGGGTTTACCAAGGTCTGTACCTTGAGGGAAAGAAGCAACGCCGGAGTCTGAAATCCACGGGCTAAAAGAAGTCACTAAGGTCTGCACCTTAAGGTGAAGGATAAATCCAGAGTCTGAACTCCATGGGCTAAAGGAAGTCGCCAAGGTCTGCACCTTGAGGGCAAGCAACAAAGTAAGCCATAGTCTGAACTGATAAACAACGCCTGAAGCTATTGATTGAGAAATGGGTATGTGACCCTTAAATAACAATCCCAAGAAATGCATGAACTGAATGAGGATTGAATGATTGATCGTTAAAATAGAATAGATTGAAAAATAAGATAGTTCGCGAAGAATCTGGATTCTCCTACCTACGTATCCTTATAGTGCAATAAGAAAATCAGAGATTTCGTTGTTTAAGCTACTACGACTGAAAACAAACTGATTGGAAAAAAAATAATGTGATTGAATGATTGAGTTGAAATGATTAGAATGGATAGTGAATTAATAAGAGACTTGACAGTCGATTGATAGGAATCATACTAAAGACTATGAATAAGGGCGAACAGTTTGAATATTTGGGGCCTATGCCCCATAAGCAAAGTCGCTCTAGACGAGGATAGGAGAGACTCCGTCTCGTCATTCCCTATTACTTAAGGCTCTTTTTGCATGATACTTCTCTTAACTAACAATTTATTGGTGAAGAATCTTCATTATTGATCCTTGCGTTGATGTTGATTTTGTATGAAGAAGACTTGGTAGTTTAATCGATTCGTATTGCACTAAAGTCTATAAATAAGGGTGAACGCTTTGAATATTTGGGGCCTACGCCCCATATGAAAAGTTTCTCTAGACAAGGATAGGAGAGACTCCACCTCGTCATTCCCTATTACTTAAGGCTTGTTTTGTACAATTCGAATCGTGTTTACCAAGTGTTGACACCTTTGTTGTGCTTGAGAAGTTGTCCATTTTGCTAGCTATGCTTGATTGATGTTGACTCGAAGTGTTGATTTTGCATTTGAACCTTGAGGTTTCGAGCTCTTGAGATTCAGCGTATCCACGATAGCTTGAGCACAATGAACTTGCCACATCGAGTGACCAAGGGTCTTTTTGTCACTTGAATTAGGCTAGGGGTTTATAGCACGATTACAAAGGATTTGGTTGACCAAAGTGACCTTTGGTCAACACGAATCAATGGGATTAAAATAATAGTTGTATTATATGCAATAATAAATACTATTTAATTAATTGACTAAATGGCATTAGGAAATTCTAATTAAAACCTTAAACTAGAGGAACATGTATGAAATCAGGAATTTTAAGCCCTAAGGGAAAAACGATCATATTCAAAAGAATGATTAATACAGAAAAAAACAAAGATCAATACTTAATCTAAACTAGGCCTAATTACCTAATTAGTCTAATTATTCTAATGCGGTCTAATTAAGATTTAAAATCAATTAATCCCTAAAAGGAAATGAGACCTAAACTTCTATTTATTATAAAAATGAGTGTTAAGCTAATTAATAATTTAATTAACCTCATTAAACCCGAATAATCCTAATTAGATTTAATTAATCAAACTAATCTGAATTAGATCCTAATATTATACCTAATTAATCATAATGAAATCCTAATCCAACTAATTGATTTATATTAATTAATCAAAACAAAAGGGTGTAGAAAACCTAGGTTGGGGGTGCGAAGCCCAATTCAGAAAGGTATGACTTGCCAAACGGGCCTTAGGCCCGAAGTCACAAAAAAAAAAATAGCAGGCAAAAGGATGGTATGGATAACAATGAGGGGCGTGTGAACCTGAGAGCAACTCGTTTGGGTCCAAGGCCCAAACTAAGTGTCTGTCCACCCTAGTTCATGATCCGTACTACCAAAAGAAGGAAAGCAAAGCCTCAAAACGGAAACTCTCCAAAGAAACCACGAGTGGAGAGCCATCATCGGAAGTGCCTCGACCGAAAAAGTAGAGCAACAAGAACATCTCACTGTAAGACCCCAATTTTGACCCTAAGATCCCTCATGTTATTCACATCATATGCATTAGCATTGGGATCACACCTTGGCATCCTCCTCACCCTTCATTCATTGAGTTTGTTTTGGGAGAGATCACCAAGCACTATGAGATTGTATCATACTTATTATTTTATCATTTACTAACTAAAATACCAAAAATATGTCTTTGCATTTGTCTACTTCTTTTGTAGGTAAGGCACATGATCACCTTTGATCCATCAAGTTCACATCTAGGGTTTAAGACCCTCATTGCTAAGAGCTCAACCAAGGAATGATCCACAAAGGCTCTAGGCATCATATATGGGTCCCCATGATCTTTAGATGTTATTTTGATCAAGAATTCTTCAAGAGTTTGGAATTGGTTTGCCTTGGAAACCCTATTTCATCTGGGTAGCTTGTGTAACTTCTTCAACAAGCTTATTCACCAATTGATAAAATATTTCAAAGGGCATCTCAAATTTCATCATATTATGAATATATGATCTCCCAATAATCCAAAAAGTCAAGATAATTTCAAGTTAGCAAGGTGGTTGATGGAGGTTGACCAGAGGATTTCATCTGATTAAAACTGGGTTCCCCTAGACCCTATCTCCTACACTTTTCATCATATGAAAATGATTCCAAGAGAAACTTTACTCTAAATTACATTCCAAACAACTTTCATGTTGAGTTCTAGAGGTAGGTTTTCTTGGAAATTCATTTTTTATGTTGAAAGATTATAAGTCATTTTGTCTAAACCCTAATTTGAAATTCAACTTCCCAAGGCCATAACTTGCTCAATTTTTATGAGATGAAATATTTACAAGTTTCACAATCAAATTCAAGGTGTGTACTTCAACTTTTATGTTTGGAGGAAAATCTAATTCAACTTTTATGAGCATGTGATATGAGGACACATTATAGGTCATTTTGGACCAATACCATTGAACAGGTGATTTTCCTCAACTTCAAAAATGCATAACTCATTCATCCTAAATCTAAATGAGGTCAAATTTATGACTATTTTGAAGGTTTTTGAAATAGATACAACTTTGATGAAGACACTTTTCTCATTTGAAGCTCACATAAAAAGTTAGCCAAGATGGAATAATTGAACATATGGTTTAACACTTAGAAAAATTCTTGACATGTTGAAATTTCCAAACTTTCACCTCAAAATTTGTCATGATATAAGCCCCAAATTTGAAAGTGTTCAACATAAGAGCCGTTCCTCTTGATCTAAACTTTCTAAAGAGTCTAAATTCATTCATTTTGGACAAGGTTTGAGGGGTCTGCACATGGTCTGAACATGACTGCATCAATTGGCAAGGATCAATCTTCAAACATCAATACACTTTTGCCTTGCATTATAATCCACATTCAGACTCAATTACACTTGCATATGGACTGAGTTAAGTAGCTTCATGGGCATGTACACGCCCATGCAAGCATGCACTTCACTTTGCCAAATTTGGAAATATTTTGAAAGGTGCAAATAACACTTGCTTGAGCTATAAATAAGATGCCATTGGAATTAGAAATTGAACCCTTGCGTGCTAGCTTTGCCTCCCACACTTGAAACCCTCACATTTGAAAGGAAAACCTAAGAAATTTCATTTGAAATTTGAGTTTGAATCTCACTGTTTGGAGATTCAAAAACTCCAGGATCCAAAGCCTTGTACCAATCCTAAGCTACTTCTACAAGCTTTTTGAGCAAGATCAAACACGAATTGAAGCAAGAGAGATCAAGTTCTGCACAACATTGAAGGTATTTTCCCAGATTTTTCTTCTCTTCGATTCTCTCTCAATTCTCATAAATTCTCTTGGATCCTTGGTTGTCCGAAGTCCTACCAATGTAGGCAAGAAGATTGAGTTGCTTTGAGGTCAAATCGAAGCAACTCAGTTCATCCACCTCAAAATTCAACTCCATGTATCTCTCAATATACTTGGAGTTAGTTTGAATTGAGGTCAGATTCATGATCAATGTCATTTTCTCTTTAATATCATGTCCTTCTTTTTCATTTTTGTGATGGTAATGAGAGAACCAGTCCGACCAGGGTCATCAGAGAAGATGACCGGTGGTTTGCTCCGGCGATGCCCTAGACGTGTTCTGAGCCACATGATCAAGCCTTGGCGTTTTAATCTTGAGCGTTGCTTTTGAATACCATTGATGTAGCGTGCTGACTCACGTGTTTGGTGGAACACGCGTTTCAGACTTTGATCTGCCACCTCAATTAATGAGGGAGATCAAGTGATCCACGTTTTTTCAGATTAATTGAATTTTTATTTTATTTGTCTTATTTTCATTAATTCATATTAAATTTAATATTGATCCAAAAAATATGAGAGTTTCACCAATTTTTTTTAAATAAAATCGTCTTTCATTTTCTGAATTAAAAATATTTTTTAGATCATTATTAATATTTTTCATGATTTAATTGATTTTGTGAATATTTTTAATTGTTTTAAAAATACTTTTAAGTTTTCAAAAATTCTAAATTTTTTTCTCCAAGGTCCTTTGACCTTGTTTGACCTATGATAAATCTCATGGCCATTTCTTTGGTATTTTGACGAGGTTTTAGGAAATTGACTAACCATAATTTAATTTAATGCATATTTTTATTATTTTTAATTGTTTAAATGCCAAATTAATTGTGTAGAGCCATTTTAATTGACTTTGTGAGTTTGACTTGTGTTGTTGGGCCTTGGTCAAGGTTGATTTGACTTTGCTAGGTTAAGATCATTGGATTTAGGGGATTGATGGAATGTACATTCCATCTCCCAAAATGAATGAATGATCTTAATTTGGTAAAATTCCTCCTTTGACAAATTTGTGTTTGATCCATTTCCCCTCCCTCTTCATCTCATTCCCCTTCTTTATCCATTCATGTCATGGACCTATGATATCTCTATATCCTAAGGCTAGTTGATTGCAAAACCAACATAAGTATGGATGAGATTATGTCCTCCACTTTACATATTATTTTTGTGTGTGGTATGTTTCATGAGCATAGTCCATTATACTATGTCTCTAACATGCATTAACATCAAAATTCTATTGCCTGACCTTAAATAGTTGTGACTTATACATAAGTCAAATTACGATTGCTTAACATAGCGCTAAATTTTGACACAAAAGGCATAACATTCTAGTTAGTGAGATTGTAAGTCTCCCCTCTTTCATGGTATTATGTGGAAACTTGGCCTTTTTTCCTTCCTTTGGAAGGTGTCTTGGTTCCAGGATCCATGCTCGTGATAAGTGGGTTGAGTGTTCTCCAAAGAATGACTTAAACAAAAGCAAAGCAAAAACAATACTAACTTCTAATTCACTAACAACTAACATTTAATTTCAAGTCATTTACTTTTAATGCACTTTAATTTTTAAGCCTTATTCATTTGCCATTATTCATACCATTCAAGTTGTTTACTTTTATGTCATTTTCACTTTGTCCACTTGGACCATATTTTGTGATATATTGTGTTTTATATACTTGTTTGATTGTGTGGTCTTTTGACCTTAATGTACATAATAAGAACAAAAACCCTAAAAAACATTTTTGTGTGGATTGTTGCTTTGATCTGAGACTATTGGACTTAGAATTTAGGCAACACTACCTATGCAAAGGACTTGACCAATGCCAACTTTCATGAAACCAAGTACTTGTGAAGTGAAAATTCATCTAATATAATATTGAAGATCCATTTGAATTCATCTGCAACATGATCATTATGAAGTTGTTATTTTGAACATGTGTCTCATGCCCTCTCTGAAGTCATCTGATACATGGGAAATTATGAAGAAGATCATGGAGTTTCTAAGCTTGGATATGGCTATCTATATTGGATGCCTTGCTCTTCAACTTGCTATTTGTGTATTGTTTGTTGCTTGATTCAAAAGTCCAAGGAAAATTTGGGTTTCTATATGACATTCTTGTCTATTGGATTGCAGCCCATTGGTCAGATCTTTTCAACTCTCAACTTTTAAATTTATGCTTAGGATTAGTCTCTTTATCTCCTCCTCACTTCTTTAATTTCAAAATTTCTCCCCCTTTTTAAAAATCTTCTTTGCTTGTGCTTGTTTTTCTAAACTTAAACCGTATTGTAAATTAGAAACTTTGGCCTTATGCCATTGCATATTCAAAACTCTTTTCTTAAATAAACTTAACTATACTTGACTTAAAACTTTCAAAAATAGATAAAAAGAACTAACACTCATTCAAACCATTTTTAGGCCCTTGTGCCTTTGTAAGACTTAATTTTTTTTGTTAAAAGCAATGCACTCACTTTGAAATTAATACCACGAACTATGAGGTTTTGATCCCTCATTTTTATGTTGGTACGTAGGCACAAGTCCGAAGGTCTTGTCAAACACAAAAATATAATTAATGAATTATTTTCTCATCCTCAGACTCTTTTTATTTGCAAACATCATTTGTACAAAAACACACATGCGCACAAGAAAGGACTCCCTAGGAGTACCTATGAAACTTTGGATGCTAACACCTTCCCTCTGTGTAACCAACCCCCTTACCTGTAATCTCTGATATTTTATTAGTTTTGATTTGAAAACTTCTTATTTTTTGGGTTTTGTTCGTACTTTTCCCTTTTCCCTTGGAAACGATAAAAGCGCAGTGGCGACTCTAATTTTATTGACGTCTAGCTTATCTATAGCTTGATGATCATGAATTTACCGCTACAGAAATTAAGTGGCGACTCTGCTGAGGAGTAGTCTCCAGTGGGTTTAGCCTACTTTTTTGTGTGTATATAATTGTATATTTGATGGATGTATATTTGTTTGTAAGATATAATCTGATTGTTGTGATTGGTGATCTCTGAGTGGTGAGATAAGTTCTAACCTGAACTTGAGTGCAATTAAGATAGCATGATGGTATAGTCATGTTCGACTTGTGTGGAGTAGTCTTTAACAAGTTGGCTTGAGACCCTTCTACTCAGTGGAGACCCTTTTGGAGTTGGGAATGTCACACAAGTTATTTGTGGTTAGACATTACTATCTCTGATTTGGGGTCCGAGAAGCTGAGGACCGTATGTCGCAGCCTAAAAAAATAGGAGTGCGAAAAAAACAACCGGCGAAGAAGGAAAAGACAGAAGAGTCTCCACCGTGCGTTATTTATCCCAAAGGAGGGAAAGGAAACGCTCGAAGTAAACCCGGGAAAAGGAAAGGAAAAGGCAAGGTCTCGCAACCAAATCTTGGGTTCGGGAGTCGATTATGCGAAGGGAAGGTATTAGCACCCCTACGCATCCGTAGTACTCTACGGGATCCACTCTTGTTGGTCTTGTCTAAAGGGTGTGGGTTTATCTAACGTACTATTTACTAAAAGGGGGGTCAAAAGAAAATGACTCGCACGGATGTCGCATCCACTGCATACGTATCCCATCTAAATATGAGAATCAGAGTCTTCGTAGCTCGGCTACCTATGGGTTAAGGGGATGTGTGCTCGATAAGACGCCGCGTCTTATGCCTACGTATCTCATCTGGGATGAGAATCAGAGCAAGCCGTAGTTCGGCCAACTACGGGTTAAGGGTTGTGTTTTGGGCGAACGACGTTACTACGCAATCTACCGGATGCTCGACCTTTGGAGACTTACTCGCCTGTAGTAGAAGGAGTAAATGTGTTCTTAGGAGAAGAAAAATCAATAAGTTGGTTTTGTGTTTTTGGAAGGCTCATGCAAAAAGGCAGTCCTAGACGAAGGAACCGCGCTACCTTAATTATTATGCAAACGAGAGACTATCTGAAGCCTAGCAATCCTATGGGGTGACGATCACACCATACAAAACAAACATGCATAAAGTAAACATGCCAACAAGGGGGCTCAAACACACATGGGTAGGGCTTTAGTCAAGAGGGGTCATATCAACCTCGACAGACAAGCCATGGGATGGTAATTGTAATACCCCAAAATTTACCCTTCATTTTTCCTGGAAGCATACACTTTACACCTCATGCATGCATTCATTTTTAGGTCATTTAGCATTTTCATTTCATCATGGCAATCAGAATCGGATCCAAGAAGCTTGAACATCATCCAGGACACTTTGTGGGTTCTATTTAGATGATCAGTCAACACAAGGGAAAGACTTGAGTTACTTCCAACAGGGGTCTATTCGTCAGTCAAAACGTTAATCTTGAAGGAGCAAAGGTTTGTTCATGAGCTGTCATGCTCGCTAGGCGAAGCCCACTGTTTTGAAAAAAAAAATGAAAAAAAAAAAAAGAAAAAAAAAAAGAAAAGAAAAAAAAAAGAAAAAAGAATAAATAAATAAATAAATAAAAGAAGAAATCTTGGACTTGGACCTCTCTCATTTGAGCCCACAGGTCCACAAAAATTAGGTTATAAATTCAGAGTTTCAGTGAAACAAAAGGCCATTCTATTCCTATTACCCTGTCTGGGAAAAAGATAGTGAGAGAAGAACCCTGGGGAAAAAGATAGTGAGAGAAGAGCTAACAGAGTTCAGAGCAACCTCCAGGCAACTTTGAAAGGTTCATTCTGACTCACACACTTTCAGCTCAAGCAAACCCTAACATTGGTTTGCAAAACCAGCCGTGCCATTTGATTTAAACCGATCTCTCCAATCAGGTTTGCCCTTATTCCCATTACCTTTGTGCTTTGAAGTTGAATACTCTGAATGTTTGAGGCATGACGGATGAATTTCATTAGGTTTTTGCCCACGGGTTCATAATTATGTATGAATGTATAGATAATGCCTTGAATGCTTAATCGTTTAATTTCTGAAGTGTATGCCACAGGGTTTGAGGTTTCTGAAACCATACTGTTATCCATGAAAACCATACTGTTTTGCTCTAATCTGACTTACGTTTGTCATAGCATGTTTTCTCCTAATCCTTATCTTGTTTCACTAAGCCTTTTGTTGAGTTTTTGTGAAGGCTCACATGACTTTTGCAAGGATAGCTCGCTGGATATTCCACTTTGCTTGTGAGATACCATTTGGGAGATTTATTCTGATTGCCTTGTTGGCACATTTACTTTATACATGTTTGTTTTGTATGTGTTCGTATCCCCACAGGTAGCGCGGTTCCTTCGTCAAGGACTGCCTTTTTGCATGAGCATCCCAAACCCTAACCCTTCATTGATTTTTCTTCTCCTAAACACACGTTTATTCCTTCTACTACAGGTGAGTAAGTCTCCAAAGGTCGAGTATCCGGTAGATTGTGTAGTAACGTCGTCCGCCCCCAAAACATAATCCTTAACCCCGTAGTTATCCGAACTACGACTTGCTCTGATTCTCATTCCAGATGAGATACGTAGGCATAAGACGCGATGTCTTAGCGAGCACACATCCCCCCAACCCATAGGTCAGCCGAGCTACGAAGACTCTGATTCTCATATTCAGATGAGATACGTATGCAGTGGATGCGACATTCGCGCGAGTCATTTTCATTTAACCCCTTTTTTTAGTAAACAACACAAGATAAACTCACACCCTTTAGACAAGAACTACAAAAATGGATCCCGTAGAGTACTACGGATGCGTAGGGGTGCTAATACCTTCCCTTCGCATAACCGACTCCCGAACCCAAGATTTGGTTGCGAGACCTTGTCTTTTCCTTTCCTCTTTTCAGGTTTACTTCAAGCGTTTCTTTTCCCTCCTTTGGGATAAATAACGCACGGTGGCGACTCTTCTGTCATTTTCTTTCGCCGGTTGTTTTTTCGCACACTGTATTTTTCAGGTTGCGACAGCTGGCGACTCTGCTGGGGACCCGGTTTCCCTAAGCGAGTCCCTCCTAGCTTTTGTAGTTTGTTTGTTTATTGGGTGTTCATGCTTTTGTACAATTATTTATTTACCTGCTTTACCTTATTGCATTGTGTACATATCATTGCTGTATCTGTTGGCTGGCTATGGCTGCTTGGTGATCTTTGTGAGATGAGTTCTATACCCGAACTCGAGTGCACTTAGGATAAGAGAATGGCATAGTCTTGTCGACTTGTGTGGAGTTATTCCTTAGCAAGTTGACTTGCAAGCCCATTCACTTGGTGGAGGTCATGTTGAGATCAATAATGTCACACAAGTAAGTTGTGGTTAGACATTACTTTTTCCAATATAGACCTTAGAAGCCGAGGACCTTAGTTTACCCAACCCATCTTGGCCTATTCGTAGGACGTAGTGCGAAAGTCGTTCAAGTGTAAGATTTAATACGATTGTTACGCGATACTACACTCATAAGAGTCTCTCTTGAGAATATTTTTGGAATACGAGTAGTCGTTCCTCCGATAATATCCGAAAGATGGGATTATGACTATGTGAACCTTTTGTAGAACATGTTTGGCAGATTTAAACCTTAGTACACTCCTTTTGGGTGGTTCTTAACCTAAACTCCATGCTCGTGACTTGCAACAAACCCTTGATTCATGGTTGATCCGATCAGGTATCCTTAATATCAATGAAACTTGGGTGTTGATAAGGTGTAAACCATAATCCACCAAAATGGGTGGTTGATATTAAGGATAACATGATCCATCCCATGACCTTTGTTTGGTGTGTTCTTAATTTCTCTCTAGACAGTGAAACCTGACAGATGTTCAAGCAAATACAGAGATCCTGATTCCCATGCCACTGCACTGCATTCACATCATTTTGCATCACATCATTTTGCATTCATAATCATTCACACATGTTTATCTATTTCTGTGGGGTTTATATCTTCTACTTGATTCTAGTCGGAATTTTCTTGGTTCTCATCAACGACTTAGTCTTTTTTTTTACATCGTTTATCTATTGAGAGACTGGAATCAAGGGGGTAAAATACCTTTGGAATTGATAAACATGTCATTGCATTTACATATTCATTAGCATGTCTTGCATAACAGGTACCGCCACAGTGTTCTCAGTTTGTTTGGTGTTCCATCAGCAGGATAGCTGACCCAGGCATTCACCGGTACGGTACCCGCAGAAACCAACCGAGAGTAATGGAAAGCCTACAGGCAGAGTTTGCCGAGATGAAAATCCGCATGAATCAATTCATGGATGTGATTCAAGGGGTGGCTCAGGGACAACAAGAGCTCAGGCAGATGATACAGAGGAATCCCCCTGCTCAACCAGAGACGGTCACTGATCCTCCAGCTGGAGAGGCTAATGGACCCAATGGACCGGGGCCTATCCCAATCCTACATGTCACCTCCGGTCAACAGCCCGTTCATGATGATCAGGACGATTGGTTCCCCCTGCTGCAGGAAGACTTTGGTATGGGTCATGGTGTGGACCCCATGTTTAGAAGATTGGAAGAGAGGTTGAAGGCAGTGGAAGGACAGAATCCTCTGGGAGTAGATGTTGCTGACTTGGGGCTGGTCCCAAGTGTGAGAGTGCCACCAAAATTCAAGGTCCCGATATTTGACAAATACAATGGCAACTCTTTCCCGAAGACCCATGTGCAAGCCTATTTTCGTAAAATGGTTGCATACTCCGATGACGAAAAGTTGCTTATGTACTTTTTCCAGGACAGCCTAGCTGGGGCATCCCTGGAATGGTATATGAGGCTGGACAGAGCCCACATCCGTTGCTGGAGGGATTTGGCTGAGGCTTTCGTGAAGCAGTATCAGTATAATGCAGACATGACTCCGGACAGAACTCAACTTCAAAATCTGTCTCTTAAAAGCGATGAGTGCTTCAGAGAATACGCTTAGCGCTGGAGAGAAACACCTTCCCGTGTTCAACCTCCTATATTGGAGAAGGAAATGGCTAACATGTTCATGAACACTCTGCCAGGACCTTATTTGGAGCGCCTGGTGGGTTGCAATGCCTCCAATTTTGCTGATGTAGTCTCTACCAGAGAGAGGGTGGAGAATTACCACAGGACATACAAGACCCAGAGTGGAGGTGGATCCTCATCAGGGGTGAAGAAGCCGTTCATTCAGGGATAGAAGAGGAGAGAAGGGGATGCAAGTGCCATATCTTCTTATCAGAACAGGGATAACCGGAGGAATAACTTTCAGAACTATATTCAGCAACCGTATGTTGCAGCTGTGACCACTCCAGCTGCAGCACCACTACAACAACAACAACCACAACGTCAACCAGCTCAGTACCAACCACAACAACCGGGTAACAGACCCGCCTATCAACCAAGGCCAAGGACGATGGACCGGCGTTTCGACACTCTTCCAATGTCGTACGCTCAGTTGCTTTCTAGTCTTCAACAACTACATTTTGTGCAGTTGCGCACTCTGGCTCCTCCCGTTGGTAGGCTTCCGGTGGGTTATGAATCCAACACTAGGTGTAGCTTCCACTCTGGGGCACCTGGCCACGATATTGAGAACTGCAAAGCTTTTAAGCACATAGTTCAGGACCTCATTGATTCAAAGGCCGTTAAGTTTGCACCAGCTCCTAATGTCGTCAACAATCCCATGCCCCAGCATGGTGGAGCCAACGTTAACATGGTTGAAGGAGAAGTCAAATTAGTCTCTGCGGTCAACAATGAAGATGGGGATAGTGATTGCGACATCGATAACTGGGTGCGTCCGAGGATCCCGGGTGAAGTTCTCAACAATTGGTCTTCTGAGGAGATTGTCCAAGCCACTTGTCTGGAGGAGTAATTTTCTTTGTTTTATTCATGCATATCCAAGTCTTACGTTCCGCCAGGGCGTAATGACTCATTGTAGGGATCATCTATGTGACACTTGCATTTTTTATCATAAATAAAGGACGTCTTTTTGCATTCAAATATTTTGTTCCCTGTCTTTCTATTTTTGCAGTTTTTAAAAAAAAAATGGCAATGTTTTGTTTAGTTTCCACTTTTTTTTTTCACACTCATAAGCACATACCATCACTCATGCAGATGCACATCACCGGATCCTATTGATAACGGTTCTGCTATGGCTCGCTTCGACTTTGAAAATCCAATCTTTCAAGCTGAAGAAGAGGGTGATGAAGACTGTGAACTCCCTGAAGAACTTACCAGGTTATTAAAACAAGAGGAAAGGGTCATTCAACCGCATCGAGAGTCTGTTGAAGTGATTAATCTCGGCACCGAGGACGCCAAGAGAGAAATCAAGATAGGGGCTGCTTTGGAAGACAATGTGAAGAAGAGGTTGATTGAATTGCTGCAAGAGTATGTTGACATCTTCGCTTGGTCTTATCAGGACATGCCAGGGCTTGACACAGACATCGTGGTACAATGCTTTCCGCTCAAAGAAGGTTGTCCTCCGGTCAAGCAGAAGCTCAGAAGAACAAGACCAGAGATGGTTGTCAAGATAAAGGAAGAAATGCAAAAACAGTTGGATGCAGGGTTTCTAGCAGTCACAAATTATCCGCCATGGGTTACAAATATCGTTCGGGTACCTAAGAAGGATGGAAATGTACGGATGTGTGTTGACTACCGGGATCGGAACAGGGCTAGTCCTAAAGATGATTTCCCCTTACCTCACATTGACATTTTGGTGGATAACACGGCTCAATTCTCGGTATTCTCCTTCATGGATGACTTTTCTGGCTATAATCAAATTAAGATGGCACCAGAAGACATGGAGAAGACAACATTCATAACCCCATGGGGTACCTTCTGCTAGAAGGTGATGCCGTTTGGTCTGAAAAATGCCGGAGCAACATATCAGCGAGTGATGGTGACTCTGTTCCATGATATGATTCATCATGAAATCGAGGTTTATGCTGATGATATGATTGCCAAATCTCAGACAGAAGAAGAACATTTGGTGAATTTGCAGAAACTGTTTGAGCGTTTGAGGAAATTCAAGCTGAGGCTTAATCCGAACAAGTGTACTTTTGGGGTGAGATCTGGAAAACTACTGGGTTTTGTTGTTAGCGGAAAAGGGATTGAGGTGGATCCGGCCAAAGTGAAAGCGATACAGGAAATGCCTGAGCCAAGAACAGAGAAACAAGTCCGTGGTTTCTTAGGGAGGTTGAACTACATTGCAAGGTTCACCTCTCACCTAACAGCCACGTGTGAGCCAATATTCAAATTGTTGAGAAAAGATCAGGCTATCAGGTGGAATGATGATTGTCAAAGGGCGTTCGAGAAGATAAAAGAGTATTTGCAGAATCCTCCTATCCTTGTGCCTCCGGTCCCAGGGAGACCGCTGATTATGTATTTGACAGTACTAGACAATTCCATGGGTTGTGTTCTCAGTCAACACGATGAGACAGGTAGGAAAGACCATGCCATCTACTACCTGAGTAAGAAATTCACAGATTGCGAGTCGAGATACTCAATGCTTGAAAAAACATGTTGTGCACTTGCATGGGCTGCTAAGCGATTGAGACAATACATGCTGTCTCACAAAACCTTACTGATCTCCAAAATGGATCCAGTCAAGTATATATTTGAGAAGCCAGCTCTCACCGGAAGAGTTGCTCGTTGGCAAATGGTACTGACAGAGTACGACATCCAGTATACTTCCCAGAAAGCCATCAAGGGGAGTATTCTGTCAGACTATCTTGCTCAACAGCCGGTTGAAGATTATGAGCCGATGAAGTTTGATTTTCCAGATGAAGACATCATGTTCCTCAAGATGAAAGACTGTGAAGAGCCAGTTGTTAAAGAGGGACCTGATCCAGACGAAAAGTGGACTTTAATGTTTGATGGGGCCGTCAACGCTAGAGGAAGTGGAATTGGTGCTGTCATTACAACTCCGAAAGGTGCCCACATGCCTTTCACCGCTCGTCTGACTTTCGAGTGCACCAATAATGAAGCTGAGTATGAAGCCTGTATCTTGGGTATTGAGCAAGCCATTGATTTGAGAATCAAGACTTTGGACATCTTCGGAGATTCAGCTCTGGTAATCAATCAAGTGAATGGTGATTGGAACACCCTCCAGCCCAATCTGGTCCCTTACAGAGATTACACGAGAAGACTGTTGACTTTCTTCACGACAGTAAAGCTGTACCATATACCTCGTGATGAGAACCAGATGGCAAATGCTCTTGCTACTCTATCCTCCATGATCACGGTGATCCGTTGGAACCATGCTCCCAAGATCGACGTGATGCGCCTTGATAGGGCCGCATATGTGTTTGCTGCTGAACTGGTAGTTGATGACAAGCCCTGGTATCACGACATTAAGTGCTTTCTGAAGAATCAAGAGTACCCTGCAGGGGCATCCAACAATGATAGAAAGACTTTGAGAAGATTGGCAGGCAGTTTCTTCTTGAATAAAGACGATGTTCTGTATAAGAGGAACTTCGACATGGTTTTGCTCAGATGCATGGACAGACACGAAGCAGACATGTTAATGCAGGAAGTTCATGAAGGCTCCTTCGATACTCATGCCGGCGGACATGCAATGGCTAAGAAATTGTTGAGAGCAGGTTATTACTGGATGACCATGGAATTTGATTGTTTCAAATATGCTCGGAAGTGCCATAAATGCCAGATTTATGCTGATAAGGTACATGTGCCGCCAAATCCTTTGAATGCGATGTCTTCGCCGTGGCCTTTTGCTATGTGGGGCATCAGTATGATTGGAAAGATTGAGCCGACCACCTCCAATGGGCATCACTTCATCCTTGTTGCCATCGACTATTTCACCAAGTGGGTCGAAGCAGCATCGTTCGCGAATGTCACCAGACACGTGGTTGCCCGATTCATCAAGAAAGAAATCATTTGTCGCTATGGGATTCCCGAAAGAATCATTATTGATAATGGTTCTAATCTCAACAACAAAATGATGAAGGAGTTGTGCCAGAGCTTCAACATTCAACATCACAATTCTTCCCTTTACCGCCCTAAGATGAACGGTGTTGTTGAAGCGGCAAATAAGAACATAAAGAAGATTGTGCAGAAGATGGTCGTTACGTACAAAGATTGGCATGAGATGCTACCCTTCGCCTTGCAGGGGTACCGTACTTCAGTACATACATCGACCGAGGCAACCCCTTACTCCCTTGTGTATGGTATGGAAGCAGTCCTACCTGTTGAAGTGGAGATTCCTTCTCTAAGAGTCATGTTGGATGTCAAGTTA
The DNA here is from genome assembly GCF_024323335.1 of Lathyrus oleraceus. NCBI lineage: Eukaryota > Viridiplantae > Streptophyta > Magnoliopsida > Fabales > Fabaceae > Lathyrus > Lathyrus oleraceus. Next base: position 482,539,177 of record NC_066585.1, on the reverse strand, counting down.
GACGAAGCTGAATGGATTCAGACAAGGTTCAATGAGTTGAGTCTTATCGAAGAGAAGCGAATGGCAGCCATTTGTCATGGGCAGTTGTATCAAAGTCGGATGAAGAGAGCCTTTGATCAGAAAGTGCGTCCTCGATGCTTCCAGGTCAGAGATTTGGTGTTGAAAAGGATCCTTCCTCCTCAGACAGATCACAGGGGCAAGTGGACTCCTAACTATGATGGAGCATATATTGTCACCAAGGTTTTTTGATGGTGGGGCCTTAATGCTTGCAACGATGGATGGTGAAAACTTCACTTCCCCGGTGAACTCAGACGCAGTTAAAAAATACTTCGCATGAAATAGACCCGCTGGATAACAAAAAGAGTAGTCCAGGCAAAAATGGGCATCCCGGCGAACCAAGAAAATGAAAAAGGTTCGGGCAAAAATTAGGGATTAAAAGTGAAAAGATTGTACACCCAGTAAGTTGAAAACCTGAAAAGGCAACTTAGGCAAAAATGGGTATCCCGGTGGATTGAAAACCCGAAAAGGGCGATCCAGGCAAAAGTTAGGGATTAAGCGAATGACTGCGTTCTGAGTAGTTCTGAATCTCATCTCGTGTCAATGACTGGAAACTTTTGAAGGATAGGAAACAGTCCAATCACTCTTTCAGAAAGCTGATCATCTGGAGGATCTTGAAGACGAGCAAGTCATAGTAGAATTGGAACCCAATAGAAATCCATTTCACATTGCCATTAGATTAATGTCTGTTTTTATCTGTTGTGCGATTACCTCTTTCCAGGGATTGCTTCCTGATGTAAATGCCTATTCAGAGGCCGTTCAATCAATAAAATCATGTTATTCAGTATATCTCTGTTTTCATTTTCATTTTTCTGTTTTGTTTGCAAAAAATGACGTCCGAATTTTTTGATAAACATTGCATCATGACACATAAGAGATTTACAGGTACATGCTTAATAAACATTTAAAATTGCTGTAAATTTTAAGTGCTTTGGATCGTCTATTCAGAACAGGTACCCTCGAGGCATTTCCTTAAAATCCCCTGCAGATGATCGTGAATGTTTTCCCCAGTGAAGTCGCCAACAGAAGAATTCGGTATCTTATCCCTGCAGAGCTGATCAGAGCGTTGGATTCTTCAATCCCCAGCAGGTTCTCACCATTGTACCTCCCCCCAAGCGGTGGTTTCAGATTATACACTCCCCAGTAGAGTTGGCAGTGTCAGACTATATACCCCCAGCGGAGTTGAGAGTGCCAGACTGTATCTTCCCAGCAGAAGCGGCTGCTCCTCAGAGTTCGAGGCCATATCGATAATCCCAATGCCAGATCCATGGTTTCTTTCCTTGAAGTAGAACCTCGGTACCGTATCGGTGTTTGCTTCCCCTGCTGAGTCATCTCTCACAGATCGTGGTTGCCAGAACCACTATCGCTTTCCCCAACAGCAGGTTTTCAGTGCCGTTCTCTCCCCAGTTAGAATCTCGGTATTTCGTCATTGCTAGAACACCGTGTGGCGGGTCATTTCCCCACATAATTCTTTGCGCTGTGCATCTCCAGCAGCCTTGCCAGGGTCCAGAAGATGGTGATCATTTCCCCAGCAGATCCCCTTGCCTCAGCTTGGCATTCTACCCAGCATTTCGCATCCCTGCATGTAGAATCAAATTGCATTGCATCCTCCCAAATCGCGTAGCATTTCCATTTTCATGGAGCATTACGCCATTGAAAAATTCAAACATACGTATGTAAGCATAAAACATTCTCGGTATCCCAAGTGATAAGCCAAAAGTCGTTTCCAGTACTCAGACTGAAGATTGTTCATGACTTACCTTTGTTATCCCCAGCAAGTGTCATTGGCCCATGCGTCGCCTCTATTATCGTTCTTTATTTCTGCCGATGCTGACAGGCATGAAGTTTCCGGTATTCAGACCGAAGTGGCGTTTAGGCCAGTTTTCCGATGTTCAGTTCGAAGAAGTTTCCGACGTTCAGGTCGATGCAACTTGTGGCGTTCAGGCTAGTTTTCCGATGTTCAGATCGAAGAAGTTTCCGACATTCAGGTCGATGCAACTTGTGGCGTTCAGGCCAGTTTTCCGATGTTCAGATCGAAGAAGTTTCCGACATTCAGGTCGATGCAACTTGTGGCATTCAGGCCAATTTTCTGATGTTCAGATCGAAGAAGTTTCCGACGTTCAGGTCGATGCAACTTATGGCATTCAGGCCAATTTTCCGATGTTCAGATCGAAGAAGTTTCCGACGTTCAGCTCGACGCAACTTGTGGCATTCAGGCCAGCCTCTCGGTGTTCAGACCGATATTAATAATCTCATATCTCCCGATGTTCAGATCGAAGTCATTTCCAGTATTCAGACTGATGAGCGGCATTCAGGCCATGGTTATTTCCGTGTTACCATTTATTTTAGTATCCAGGTTAACATTCTTTTTCGGTATTCAGACTGACTCTCACCGTACCAGATGGATTCTTCTTTCAAGACCACCTCTTTGCCGATTCTGACAGGCATTGTTACTTCACTTCACTTTAGTGCAAATTTTCGGGCTTTTATTGTATTCAATCCCTTGATACCTCGAAAGCACGAAAGCCGCTCCTATCTTCTTTCCAGGTCTCCAGTTGATTGAATAGGGGCAGCTGTAATACCCCAAAATTTACCCTTCATTTTTCCTGGAAGCATACGCTTTACACCTCATGCATACATTCATTTTTAGGTCATTTAGCATTTGCATTTCATCATGGAAATCGGAATCGGATCCAAGAAGCTTGAACATCATCCAGGACACTTTGTGGATTCTATTTAGACGATCAGTCAACACAAGGGAAAAACTTGAGTTACTTCCAACAGGGGTCTATTCGTCAGTCAAAATGTTAATCTTGAAGGAGCAAAGGTTTGTTCATGAGATGTCATGCTCGCTAGGTGAAGCCCACGTGTTTTAAAAAAAAAAGAAAAAAAGAAAAAGTAAATAAATAAATAAAAGAAAAAATCTTGGACTTGGACCTCTCTCATTTGAGCCCACAGGTCCACAAAAATCAGGTTATAAATTCAGAGTTTCAGTGAAACAAAAGGCCATTCTATTCCTATTACCCTGTCTGGGAAAAAGATAGTGAGAGAAGAACCCTGGGGAAAAAGATAGTGAGAGAAGAGCTAACAGAGTTCAGAGCAACCTCCAGGCAACTCTGAAAGGTTCATTCTGACTCACACACTTTCAGCTCAAGCAAACCCTAACACTGGTTTGCAAAACCAGCCGTGCCATTTGATTTCAACCGATCTCTCCAATCAGGTTTGCCCTTATTCCCATTACCTTTGTGCTTTGAAGTTGAATACTCTGAATGTTTGAGGCATGATGGATGAATTTCATTAGGTTTTTGCCCACGGGTTCATAATTATGTATGAATGTATAGATAATGCCTTGAATGCTTAATCGTTTAATTTCTGAAGTGTATGCCACAGGGTTTGAGGTTTCTGAAACCATAATGTTATCCATGAAAAACCATACTGTTTTGCTCTAATCTGACTTACGTTTGTCATAGCATGTTTTCTCCTAATCCTTATCATGTTTCACTAACCCTTTTGTTGAGTTTTGTGAAGGCTCACATGACTTTTGCAGGGATAGCTCGCTGGATATTCCACTTTGCTTGTGAGATACCATTTGGGAGATTTATTCTGATTGCCTTGTTGGCACATTTACTTTATACATGTTTGTTTTGTATGTGTTCGTATCCCCGCAGGTAGCGCGATTCCTTCGTCAAGGACTGCCTTTTTTCATGAGCATCCCAAACCCTAACCCTTCATTGATTTTTCTTCTCCTAAACACACGTTTACTCCTTCTACTACAGGTGAGTAAGTCTCCAAAGGTCGAGCATCCGGTAGATTGTGTAGTAACGTCGTCCGCCCCCAAAACATAATCCTTAACCCCGTAGTTAGCCGAACTACGGCTTGCTCTGATTCTCATTCCAGATGAGATACGTAGGCATAAGACACGATGTCTTAGCGAGCACACATCCCCCCAACCCATAGGTTAGCCGAGCTACGAAGACTCTGATTCTCATATTCAGATGAGATACGTATGCAGTGGATGCGACATCCGCGCGAGTCATTTTCGTTTAACCCTTTTTTTTTAGTAAACAACACAAGATAAACTCACACCCTTTAGACAAGAACTACAAAAATGGATCCCGTAGAGTACTACGGATGCGTAGGGGTGCTAATACCTTCCCTTCGCATAACCGACTCCCGAACCCAAGATTTGGTTGCGAGACCTTGTCTTTTCCTTTCCTCTTTTCAGGTTTACTTCGAGCGTTTCCTCTCCCTCCTTTGGGATAAATAACACACGGTGGCGACTCTTCTGTCATTTTCTTTCGCCGATTGTTTTTTCGCACACTGTATTTTTCAGGTTGCGACAGTAATCAAATGGGCTCTTAACCACTGACACTGAACGTCAGGGCGAGCAGATCAAAAGGGTAATGAGGATAAGACCTCATAGCTCTTAACCCTGGACAGGGCGAGCTCATGACAAGGCGTGGGGGTTCAGAAAGACGGAAACCTCTCCACTGACTGATCGGACAAAAGATCTTGGGCTTTTGTTCTGAAGCATCGACACGTAGTGTGATCTTAAAGAACGACGCAATGAATAACGGGGGATTGACTACTAATCCCTTTTATCCGTCAATTGCCTCTTCATGGAGGTCTTTAGCACTGGTGCCTCTTCTTGGAGGTCTTTAGGTAAAAAAATAAACACACAAAGACATTGCCTCCTATCGAGGCCTTCCAGCTAGGAAAGCGGTAAAATGCGGGGAAAATAAAGGGAACAAGAGATCTACCGCACGGATAAAAATCCGAAGTAATAGCAACTAACGACACAAGAAACCCGGAGATCCCTCAAGCTAGCACCATCAAAGAAAGCGAGTCAGTACAGGTAATCGGAATAAACCTCCAGGTGGTATCCCACAAATAAAGTGGAATATCGAGCAAGCCATCTCTTCTAAAGTCATGTGAGCCCTCACAAAAACTCAACAAACAGGTTAGAGTAACAGGATGGAATCAAGAGAAAACAATACCATGACGACCACAAACAGATTAGAGCAGACCGAAAAAAACAACTGCATTCGCGATCGCTGCTGCTTCGCCTAGCGAAAGCTTAGCGAAGCTTCGCTGCATGCTCGCCTAGCGAGGTACTAGCGAGCGCCTGCGGGTTTTGGATTCTTCATGGATAACAGTACGATCTCAGAAACCCCAAACCCCGTGGTCTCCATTTCAGAGATTAAGTGATTAAACATTCAGAGTATTGTTTTATACATTCATGCATATCTAAACCCGTGGGCAAAACCTAACGATACCTCATACATTCAGATAATTCAAATTGAAAGCATAGAGTAATGGGAATAAAGGCAAACCTGATTAGAGAGATCGATTAAAAACAAATGGCACGACTGGGTTTGCAAAGCAATCTTAGGGTTTGCGTGAGACGGAGGTGGAAAAGTGTGTGAGTCAGAGTGAACTTTTCAGAGCTGTTTGGAGGCTGCTCTGAATTCTGTTAGCTTTTCTCTTCTGCCAGGGTAAATAGGAATAAAATAGGGTTTGGCTCAATGGAATTATGAATTTATAACCTGATTTTCGTGGCTTGGTGGGCTCAAATGAGGGCAACTCAAGCCCATGACTTTCTGTTATTTTCCTCAAAACGCGTGGGCTTCACCTAGCGAAGGATCTGCTCGCTTAGCGAGCATGACAGTTCAAATTCACTAGGCGAACCATTCTGCTCGCCCAGCGAGCACGACATCTCATGAACAAAATTTTGCTCCTTCAAGATTAGTGTTCTGAATGATGAATAGACCCCATTTGAACCTGTTGGAAGTAACTCAAGTCTTTCCCTCGTGTTGACTGATCACCCGGATAGAACCCACAAAGTGTCTTGGATGATGTTCAAGCTTCTTGGATCTGATTCTGATTGACATGATGAAATGCAATATGAAATGTTAAATGACCTAAAAATGAATGCATGAATGAGGAGGGCAAATTTTGGGGTGTTACAGCTGCCCATATTCAATCATCAGCTAACCCGAGCAGGATGAAAGCGAACAACTTATCAGACAAACAGGGTGAGCTGTGATTGAATACCAAAGACAGACCGAAAGTTTGCGCTCTGAGAACACCACAAAAATGCTGAAATACACCGCACTTATTATTTCTCTTCCGATCCTCTGGCTGAATCTGAATCAGTCTTCTGACTTAATCTGGAGTTTCGATCCTCTGGCTGAATCTATACTCAATTTAGTCCTCTGGTTGGATATTAATTTTGATCCTCGGGCTGGATACGATTTTGATCCTCTGGCTGAATCTATTTTCGGTCTTCAGGCTAGGCCTGACTTCGATCTTCTGGCTAGATCTACTTCGTTTTGATTCTCTGGCTGAATCTACTTCGATCTTCTGGCTAGATCTTCTTCGATCTTCTAGCTAGATCTACTTCGATCTTCTGGCTAGATCTTCTTCGATCTTCTGGCTAGATCTACTTCGATCTTCTGGCTAGATCTACTTTGTTTCGATTCTCTGGCTGAATCTATTCTCTTCGATTCTCTGGCTGAATCTAGTCTCGATCTTCGGGCTAGACCTGACTTCGATCTTCTGGCTAGATCTAGATTGTTTTGATGATAAATTCCCATCATCAGGATCTCGCATCTGAGGCATGCGCTGGTTGACCCTCTTTCGAAATCTACACCCAATCTTCATGTTAGATATGTAGCTTCGAGAATATTCCACTTTTTGGGCTTCGTACATGTTCTTCAGGCTAGAACATGTTGTAACGACTCTTCAATTAGGTTTTTTTTTAAATGCGACCCGTGGGCTGGATCCTCTTGTAGGTTGATTTTCTGTTGAGCTGTCAATTTACTCCTCTAGCTGGCTTGCTGGGGAAATAACGCTTGCAGGCGACTCTCTGGCTGAATCTTCAAGTTGAACCTCAGGTTGGCTCTTTGGAAAACGATTCTCAGGCTGAATCTTCGAACTGACCCTCATGCTGGATCACATACACTTGATCCTCTGGCTGAATCTCGTGACTTTGGTTTGAAGAACCTGTTTATCAGCTTATGTGTATGCTTGATATGCATGGTGCAAAAAAAAAAAAGATCTGCTTGGGGAAGCAAACTTCGGTAGGGAACGAATCGCCGTATCAATCCTTGAATGCTCTGTGGGGAATGATCGGTCTGCCGGGACCAATGAGCCACCAAAAATAAATTGGCTTTCTCTGGAAAGTTGACCTTGCTGGGGGTATGAACTTGCTAATCGTCCTCAGGCTGAGGATCAAAACAAATCTGTTAAAAAAATAATCTACTGGGGAATAAGATGAACACCGGGAACACCACCCTCTTGTCTATTGGGTACGCTACTACTCCGCTGTTGCTGGGAATACAAGGTGCAACTCTACTGGGGGACATGCTCTGCTGAGGAGAGACTTTGTCAACCGCTTGGGGGATGCGGATTCATGACTTGGCATCCGGTTCCTGTGACCTGCAATTACACACGTATGCCCCGGGGGAATTACTCGGTTTAAATTCACCGTCCGAGATTAAGCACATTCAAAGCAATTTTAAATGTTTTCCTGTGCAAATCATCTGCAACAGCCATCATTATGTTCAGATGCAATATGTTTAATCAAGAATTCAGACATCTTTTGCAAACAAACTGATAAATGAAAAATAAAGAGGCTCTTTAACTAAATTATTCGACTTTCATTGGTTGAAAAATTTGTGCGAGGAATAGGCGAGTACATCAGGAAGCTGATCCCTGAAAAGAGGCGATCGCTATAAATTGAACAAAAGAAAACTATCCTAATGGCAATGTGGATACGGGATCCCACCGAGTTTTGACTCTGCTATGGCTCGTATAACCTCAAGATGCTCTGCTCCTCTTGCTTTCTGAAGTGGATGATTAGTCGATCCTTAACCTTCGAAAATTGCCGGATTGAATGAAACGGTGATATAACACGGATGAACTTAGATCGCAGTCATTCGCTTATTCCCTAACTTTTGCCTGGATCGCTCTTTTCGGGTTTTCAATCCACCGGGATACCCTTTTTTTGCCTGAGCCGCCCTTTCGGGTTTTCGACTCACCGGGTGTACATTTTTTATTTTTATATCCCTAAATTTTGCTCGAACCTCTTTGTTTTGTTTTTTTGGTTCGTCGGGATGCCCTTTTTTGCCTGGACTCTTTTTCTTTTGTCCAGCGGGTCAATTATGCCTTTTTTAACTGCGTCTGAGTTGACAGGGGATGGGAAGTCTTCGCCATCCATGGTTGTTAGCATCAAAGCTCCGCCAGAGAAAACTCTTCTAACCACGTATGGACCCTCATAGTTCGGTGTCCATTTTCCCCTGTGATCTGTGTTGGGAGGAAGAATTCTTTTGAGTACCAATTCATCGACTTGATACTCTCGAGGGCGCACTTTCTGATCAAATGCTCTCTTCATTCGTCTCTGATATAGTTGGCCATGGCATATAGCTGCTAGTCTCTTTTCCTCAACTAGGCTCAGCTGGTTGTATCGAGAACAGACCCATTCTACTTCGTCCAGCTTAACATCCATCAGGACCCGTAAAGAAGGAATTTCGACTTCAACCGGAAGAACTGCTTCCATGCCATATACAAGCTGATAAGGTGTTGCCCCGATGGATGTTCTAATTGAAGTCCGATACCCATGTAATGCAAACGGTAACATCTCATGCCAGTCTTTGTATGTTACCACCATCTTTTGCACAATCTTCTTAATATTCTTGTTAGCTGCCTCAACAGCGCCATTCATCTTTGGCCTGTAAGGAGAAGAATTGTGATGCTCGATTTTGAAGTCCCGACAAAGCTCTGCCATCATCTTGTTATTGAGATTCGAACCATTATCAGTAATGATCCGCTCGGGAACTCCGTATCTGCAGATGATATCTCTTTTCAGAAATCTGGCTACCACCTGCTTCGTAACATTCGCATAGGATGCTGCTTCCACTCACTTGGTGAAGTAATCAATAGCGACCAAGATGCATCTATGGTCGTTGGAAGCAGTCGGTTCGATCTTGCCAATCATATCAATGCCCCACATTGCAAAAGGCCAAGGTAAGGACATGACATTCAATGGGCTTGGAGGGATATGCACTTTATCCGCGTAAATCTAGCACTTGTGACACTTTCGGGCGTATGCGCAACAGTCTGCCTCCATTGCTAACCAATAATACCCCGATCTTAACAACTTCTTAGCCATTGCATATCCTCTGGCATGGGTACCGAAAGATCCCTCATGTACTTCTTGCATTAACATGTCCGCTTCCTGCTTGTCCACACATCTGAGCAAGACCATGTCGAAATTTTGCTTGTGCAGCATATCATCTGAGTTCAGAAAGAAGCTACCGACTAAACTCCTCAACGTCTTCTTATCGTTCGAAGACGCCCCAACTGGGTACTCTTGACTCTTCAAGAAACGCTTGATGTCATGATACCACGGCTTATCATCAGATACTGCATCGGCAGCAAACACATAGGCGGGTATATCAAGCCGAGATACATCAATTCTGGGTACGTAGTTCCAACATAGCACCTTAATCATCGAAGATAAGGTAGCCAAAGCATCAGCAAATTGGTTTTCTTCACGAGGAACGTAATGCAACTTCACCGTTGTAAAGAAAGTCAACAATCTTCTCGTGTAATCTCTGTAAGGAACCAAATGAGGCTGATGTGTATACCATTTCCCGTTGGTTTGATTGATGACCAAAGCTGAATCCCCGTATACATCCAGGGTTTTAATCCGTAGGTTGATGGCTTCCTCAAGTCCTAGGATACAAGCTTCGTATTCGGCTTCATTGTTGGTGCAGGGGAAAGTTATTCTGGCACAAAATGGCATATGAACCTCCTCTGGCGTGATCAACACTGCACCAATTCCGCGACCATTGACGTTGAACGCCCCATCGAACATCATAATCCATTTGGATTCAGGGTCAGGCCCCTCCTCCGGGAGTGGTTCCTCACAATCTTTCGATTTGAGAAAAATGATGTCCTCATCAGGAAAGTCGAACCTCATAGGTTGGTAATCATCAATCGGTTGTTCTGCAAGATAGTGTGACAAGACACTTCCTTTGATGGCTTTTTGTGAAGTGTATTGGATGTCATACTCTGTCAGTATCATTTGCCACCTAGCAACCCTTCCGATAAGCGTTGGCTTTTCAAAAATATACTTGACTGGATCCATCTTTGATATCAATAGAGTCGTGTGAGTCAACATATACTGTCTTAGTCGGCGAGAAGCCCATACCAAAGCGCATCAAGTTTTCTCGAGCAGTGAGTATCTTTGTTCACAGTCGGTAAACTTTTTGCTAAGGTAGTATATTACATGCTCTTTTCGACCTGACTCGTCATGCTGACCGAGCACACAACCCATTGACCTTTCTAACACCGTCAAGTACATGATCAACGACATTCCCTCTACTGGAGGCATTAGAATCGGGGGCTCCTGTAAATACTCTTTTATTCTTTCAAAGGCTTTCTGACAATCATCATTCCACCTGACCTCTCACTCTCTTCTCAGCATTTTGAACAATGGCTCGCATGTGGCTGTAAGATTAGATATGAACCTTGAAATGTAGTTCAATCGGCCCAGGAAGCCACGAACCTCTCTTTCTGTTTTAGGTGCAGGCATTTCTTGAATAGCTTTTACTTTCGCCGGATCTACCTCTATTCCTCTTTCACTTACAATGAAACCTAACAGCTTACCCGTTCGCACTCCAAAAGTGCACTTGTTCGGATTCAGCCTTAATTTGAACTTTCTCAGACGTTCAAACAACTTCTGCAGATTGTCCAGATGTTCTTCTTCTGTTCGGGACTTGGAAATCATATCATCCACATAGCACTCGATCTCTTTGTGAATCATATCATGAAAAAGTGTTACCATAGCCCGTTGGTACGTTGCCCCTGCGTTCTTCAACCCAAAAGGCATGACCTTGTAACAGAAGGTACCTCACGGTGTGATGAATGCCGTTTTCTCCATGTCTTCCGGCACCATCCTGATCTGATTATAACCGAAGAAACCATCCATGAAAGAATATACGGAGAACTGAGCTATGTTATCAACCAAAACATCGATGTGAGGTAATGGGAAGTCATCTTTCGGACTAGCTCTATTCAAATCTCTGTAATCAACGCACATGCGTACTTTGCCATCCTTCTTGGGTACTGGTACGATATTGGCAACCCATGGTGGGTAACTGGCCACAGCGAGAAACCCTGCGTCCCACTGTTTCTGAATTTCTTCTTTAATTTTCATTGCCATGTCAGGATGAGTCTGGCCTAATTTCTGCTTCACCGGCGGCATATCTTCATTCAACGGTAACCTGTGCACAACAATGTCTGTATCCAAACCTGGCATATCTTGATAGGACCAAGCAAAGATGTCGATGTACTCACGAAGCAAACTGATCAACTGTTCTTTCACCTCAGTCTGTAGACTGGCCCCGATCTTGATCTCTTTCTTGTCGTCTTCGGTACCAATGTTAACGGTCTCAATCACCTCCTGATAAGGTGTAATAGTTTGGTCCTCCTGTTTCAACAACCTGGATAACTCTTCAGGCAATTCACAATCTTCCTCAACCCCTTCTTCGGCTTGATAGATAGGATTGTCGAAGTCATACTTGGCCATAGCAGTGTCGTTAGCAGTGAGATCCAGGTGATCAGCTCTGCATGATGGAGGATCATGCTTTACCTTAGAATGAGATTTTTTTTAAAAACATTGCCATTTTTATTATTTTGTTTTTTGTAAAAGTAAAAAAAATAATTGAAAGAAAGAGAACACAAAATTGTTTGCAAAAGCTGTCCTTTATTGATGATGAAAATAATTGCGAAATGCGACTAAATGGATGGCCCTACAGATGAGTCATTACACCTTGGGCAAAGTGTAAGACTTTATTATGCATGTAAAGGAAAACAATAAAAATTACTCTTTCAGTAGAGTAACCCGGACGACTTTTTCGGACGACCAATTGTTGAGCTTTTCTCCCGGGACACACGGGCGAATCCAGCTATCTAAGTCACAGTCGCTGTCAGCCTTGTCTTCATCTGCAGCATTGACGATGTGGGGAGAAACCAAACCCCCGCTGGAGAAAGTACCGACTTCATTCTTTTGAGACCCCGGAGTAAACCCCAATCCAAACTTGTCTTCTTTGATGACTGGCTCCACAAATTTGCCCCAGCCTTGGGCATTACCAGCTTTAACCACTTCAACAACTTGCTTGTATGAAGAGATAGAAGTCCCGACCTTCTCGGACTTAGGTGGAAAGACAGCTTTGGGCGCGACCTCAGTGATGTTTATGGCTTCAAAGCCCTGACACAGCATCTCATGCATCTCGCCATCCATCTCCACATACTTAAATGTAGACAGGTGGCTAACAAAAATATCCTCTTCACCACAGACAGTGACGACCTGACCTTCTAGTTCATATTTGAGCTTCTGGTGGAGAGTAGAAGTAACAACACCGGCAACATGAATCCAGGGCCGACCTAGCAGACAGCTATAGGCAGGCTGGATATCCATCACATAAAAGGTGCTCTTGAACACCTGCGGTCCAATCTTAACTGGCAACTCAACTTCGCCAAAGACATATCTCTTAGAGCCATCAAAATCCCTCACAACTAAATTACTTGGCCTCAGGATGATGCCATCGCAATCCAACCTCATTAAGGCTTTCTTTGGAAGAACATTCAGAGAAGAGCCTGTATCAACCAAAACATGGGAAAGCACCGCCCCTTTGCATTCCATTGTGATATGTAAAGCCTTGTTGTGATTCCTGCCCTTGGATGTCAGGTCATAATCGGTGAAACCTAACCCATGGCTAGCGTTTACATTTGAAACTACCGACTCGAGCTGGTTAACAGTTATCTCTAGTGGAACATAGGTCATATTCAGCACTTTCAACAAGGCTGCTCTGTGCGCCTCAGAGCACATCAATAGCGAGAGAATGAAGATCTTTGAGGGTGTCTGATTTAGCTGGTCGACTACCTTGTAGTCACTTTTCTTGATAATCCTCATAAACTCGTCCACTTCCTTCTCGAATGCGGTCTTAGGAGGAGCTTCCTCAGTAGTAACCTCTTCGGTGGCTACCTGTTTTCCTTTGGCCTTGGCAGCAGCCTCAACTTCAGTATTCGTGCGCAATGTTGATGGTGCAAATAGGCGTCCACTACGAGTGAAGCCATCAACCCCTCCAACATTGTCTACAACGGGGCTACCAATGTCACTGTCTTCATCGTCAACTCTCCGCCCCTGGAAGTAGATATCAGCCCCATAGTGCCACGGGATATCACTGTCTTTCTCATATGGAACAAGTCCTGGTATCGTGATGATGACCGGGCTAACCAAAGCCGGTTGAGGGCTGTCAGAGTAAATTGTAACTGGTGCTGGACTTTTGATGTTCACCGTTGTTGGTTATGTACTTTCTGGGAAATATATTATTGTCGGAGCGGGTCTCTCGGGAACATATATTTCTTCAGGAGTGAAATAAATCGTCACTGTCGACACATCATTCTTCGCTGGACGGGTCTGATCGAAATGAAGACAACCTTCATCTATCAGTTGTTGAATACCCCTTCTCAAACTGTCACATCCGTTCTCGGCAGCTCGACAATTTTTGCACTCTTCCCCACAGCCCGGGAAAATCTGTCCTTTCAAAAGTCGGTCTTTGACCACCGATAACGAAGTCTTCACTTTAGTCACATCAGAAACCAAATTCAAAGTTTCCCTACTATCAACAGCATTAATCCTCTGTCCGCCGTGGGCTGGCATCGGGTTTTGGATAACATTAGGTACCGGAGAAAAATTGATAGCCTGGGCATCTCTCAAATCTTATACCTTTAGCTGAAGAGCCTTGCAATTATCTGTAGTATGGCCAGGTGCGTTGGAGTGAAAAGCACATCTGGCGTTGACATCTGTAAGACCCCAATTTTGACCCTAAGATCCCTCATGGCATCATAACATTGCATTTGCATTGCCTCAAGGATCTTTAGCATCTTGGTTCCCTTTGCCTTTGGGTGGAACTCCTTGTGATTGGTTTGAGATCACCAAGCATGCTTGAATTATACATAATTGTTTCTCTTACTTTTGTTTACTAACCAAAAGCACAAAAATGTGTCACTAACATCTTTTGTTTGAAGCTTGAGTATCATCCAAGACACTTTGTGGGTTCTATTTAGATGATCAGTCAACACAAGGGAATGGCTTGAGATACTTCCAACAGGTTCAAATGAGGTCTATTCGTCAGTCAAAACGTTAATCTTGAAGGAGCAAAAGTTTGTTCATGAGCTGTCATGCTCGCTAGGCGAGCAGAATGGGTCACCTATCGAGACCCAAGAAAAGCCACCAGAATCACCTACGCTCAGAGGAATTCCTTGAACTGTCATGCTCGCTAGGCGAAGCCCACGTGTTTAAAAAAAAAAGAAAGAACGAAAAACGAAGAAAAAAAAAGAACAAAAAACGAAAAAAAAATTAAAATAAAAAAATAAAAAAATAAAAAAAAAAAAAAATAAAAAAAAAAATAAAAAATAAAATAAAATAAAATAATAATAAAAAAATTAAAAAAAATTAAAAAAAATAAATAAATAAATAAATAAATAAATAAAATATAACAGAAATTTTTTGGACTTGAGCATCTCTCATTTGAGCCCACAGGTCCACAAAAATCAGGTTATAAATTCAGAGTTTCAGTGAAACAAAAAGCTATTCTATTCCTATTACCCCGACAGGGAAAAAGATAGTGAGAGAAGAGCTAACAGAGTTCAGAGCAACCTCCAGAGACTGAAGGGAACTCATCGGCAAAGAACCAATTCCCTCTCATATAAACCCTCAGATTGCTTTGCAAACCCAACCGGGCAATTCAATTTCATTGATCTCTCCAGTAAGGTTTGCCTTATTCCCATTACTTTATGCTTTTAATTTGAATGCTCTGAATGTATGAGGTATTATGGGTGAATTTGATACCCTTTTGATGCATGTGTTTGACAAGAGATTTAGGCCTCCTACCCTTGGCTGCTTTTTGTGAATTTTAATGGCAGGATTCATGTGGTTACATTTTGATTTGGGGGCAACTCTTGATTACCCTATCTTGTTTCTCTAACCTGTTTGTTGAGTTTTATTTTGTGAGGGCTCATATGACTCTTGCAGAGATGGTTTGCCTGGTGTTCCACTTTATTTGTGGGATACCTGAAGGAGAATTGCGACCCAAAGCGCAGCGGAAATAAAAATTTCTCCTTTAGAGATCCTTACGAATGGTCATGATCAGTGATAGAATATTTATCTCTTGTGACGGTTGAAACCTTTGGTGCAGATTTCTTGTGACGATCAAAACCCTTTGATGCAGATCCACGAAACGATCACGAACGTTGAACGATGACAACGTCTCTACTCAGTCCACACGAACGGGTTCCTTCAATCTCAGTGCTAGCTGGTACGAATGAAGGCTTTGAGTGAGAGAGAGAGAGAGTGATAGAAAACGAAAATAATGCAACCGCAAATCTTTGCTTCTGCACAAGGGTTCTATTTATAGAACCACTTGTGTGGGCTTCAAGCTAAAAGCCCACTTAAGTGTATTTTGGCCCATATCTTATAATATGCCCAAAATCACTTAAGCCCATGGTACCTTACCATATTTCGTATTCTACTCAAGTACACCGTACCTTACGATGTTCTATAATCCACTTAAGGGCACCGTACCTTACGATATTCCTTAGTTACTTTATCTCTCATCAATCCGTCCTTTGTGTGTGACCCTGTAGGTTTTCGTGACGTTGGCAATTATATTAAATCACGTATTTAACATAATAAACAGTGAGCGGTATCTAGCAACACATCACTGCTACCCAAGACACGAAAATGTCATGTGATCTGACAAAACCATCTGTGATAATAATTATGTGTATAATTACCCTTTTGCCCTTATGTCTATATTGAACACAAGGCATAGACCGTGTCATCCTTGTCCAGTTCAATATTGGGCCCATAGACATTTATCCTGTTATGCAGGATGGGCAAATTCCATCTAGGTCACTCATGTCCCTCAGCATGCTTTGTGGAGTACCCATCAACTGTCTTTATGGTTATCCAGTTACGGACAACGTTGGATCAGCAATAAAGCACTCGACTCTACATCTAGGATCCATAGTGGTTTCAGGTCGAAGAGTGGAATACACTATTATCACCATGAGAATAACTTATGACACCTTGCATAACTTTCTATATAGTATTCTCATAGCGGGTCAATCCGGTATAAATATTACTCCTAATATTCATACCTATGTTTAAGACTTGATAACTCTTTATCCATGATCCATGAGATGTGATCATCAGTCTACAAACATAATAGTCTTAATGCTTTAATGTTATCCCACTTCACACTAAAGCTCGACTACGGATACTTTAGGAATAGTGTCCTTATGTTTAATGTGTTCTCATGATTAAGTTACACTTAATACATTAAACGGACTATCTATTCCAGGGACTTTATTAATCAACCATAATAAAGAGAATGCCTTTTATTATTCGATACAAGTACCAAAATGTATTGGCCTCTAGGGCTTACACCAACAATACCACCTGGAGGTTTATTCCGATTACTTGTACTAACTTACTTTCTTTGATGGTGCCAGCTTGAGAGATCTCTGGGTTCCTTGTTCCGTTAATTACTGTTACTTCGGATCTTTATCCGTGTGGTACTTTTACATTTTCCCGTATTTTTACCGCTTTCTTAGCTGGAAGACCTCGATAGGAGGCAATGTTTTGTGTGTTTACTTTATGCAGGTTCCTTCGTCTAGGACTTCCCTTTTGCCTAAGCGTTCCTAAAACGCAAACAAATTCATTGATTTTTCTTCTCCATAGAACACGTTTACTCCTTCTACTACAGGCGAGTAAGTCTCCAAAGGTCGAGCATCCGGTAGATTGCGTAGTAACATCGTTCGCCCAAAACCCTTAACCCCGTAGTTAGTCGAACTACATTTTGCTCTGATTTTCATCTTAGATGAGATACGTAGGCATAAGACGCGATGTCTTAGCGAGCACACTCCTCTTTAACCCTAGGTAGCCGAGCTACGAAGACTCTCATTCTCAGATTTAGATGAGATACGTATGTAGTGGATGCGACGTCCGTGCGAGTCATTTTCTTTTGACCCTTCTTTTAGTAAGTAGTACATTAGATAAACATACACGCTTTTCTCATCCCTTCAATCATGTTTGCACATATAAATTTTCACAAAAACAACAACCTTTGCAACAAATGTGAAAAGGACTCCCTAGGAGTACCTAGGATGTTTTAGGTGCCTAATACCTTCCCATTGCATAACCAACCCCCTTACCCAGATCTCTGACATTTTTACTAGTTTTTGATTCGATAAAACTTTTAGGTTTTTGTTCGCTTTCTAACCATTCCTTTGGATAAATAGAAGTGCGGTGGCGACTCGACTTGTATGATTTACCTTGGATTTAGTCAATATCTCTAATGGTAACGAATACCCCGCTACAGAAAAATGGCAACTCTGCTGGGGACGTGTATTTGCCTAGTGGGTTTTGCCGACTTTTCATGCTTGTTGTATTGTATTGTATTGTTTTGTGACATATTTTTGTGCAATTTGGGATTACTGTATTGTATGTAATGATTGAATTGCTTGAATATTAATTCCTTGTATGCTTGGTGATATTTGTGAGATGAGTTCTATACTCGGACTCGAGTGCACTTAGGATAGGAGAATGGCGTAGTCTTGTTGACTTGTGTGGAGTTATTCCTTAGCAAGTTGACTTGCAAGTCCATTCACTTGGTGGAGGTTATGTTGGGATCAATAATGTCACACAAGTAAGTCGTGGTTAGACATTACTCTTTCCAATATAGACCTTAGAAGCCAAGGACCTTAGTTTACCAAGCCCATCTTGGCCTATTCTTAGGATGTAGTGCGAAAGTCGTTCAAGTGTAAGATTTGATACGATTGTTACGCGATACTACCTCATAAGAGTCTCTCTTGAGAATATTTTCGGAATACGAGTAGTCGTTTCTCCGATAATATCCAAAAGATGGGATGATGACTATGGGACCTTTTGTAGAACATGTTTGGCAGGTTTAAACCTTAGTACACTCCCTTTGGGTGGTTCTTAACCTAAACTCCATGCTCGTGACTTGCAACAAACCCTTGATTCATGGTTGATCCGTTCAGGTATCCTTAATATCAATGGAACTTGGGTGTTGATAAGGTGTAAACCATAATCCACCAAAATGGATGGTTGATATGAAGGATAACATGATCCATCCCATGACCTTTGTTTGGTGTGCTTTGCTTGATCCTTGAGTGTGATTGTTGCATTCATGCATTCATGCACCCAATTGCATTCATATCATCAAAATAATAAGAAAATTTTCAAGGAACTTAAGAGGTCTATTTGCAAAATTTTCAGACATGGAAAGACAAAGAAGGAATACAAAGAAGTACAATTTCAGACAACCAGACTTGAAAGAGTTAAGGAATTTGACATCTTATGTATTAGATCCCTTGGGTTTCAAAGCTTGTTTTGGGAAGCTTCTTCCTCTTCTGACCACTCAGGTGGATGAAGGATTGATGAGTGTATTGGTGCAGTTTTACGATCCTTTGTACCGTTGCTTCACTTTTCCGGACTTTCAGCTTTTTCCTACCCTTGAGGAGTATGCTTATCTTGTGGGTATACCTATTCTGGATCAATTGCCGTTCAGTGGCTTGGAAAGGGTTCCCACTTCTCAAGAGATAGCAGACATGTTACACATAGATGAATCTCTGGTTGGTGCTCATACGACTACCAAAGGTGGAATTCAAGGTCTCCCATCTGAGTTCCTCATTGCTCAAGCTACTATATATGGGAAGGCCATGAGTGAGGACGCCTTTGAGGCCATATTTGTACTTCTCATCTATGGGCTAGTGTTATTCCCCAACATCGACAAGTTTGTGGATGTGAATGCTATTAGGATCTTCTCTACTCTTAATCCCGTTCCGACTCTGTTAGGCGATACCTACTTCTCTTTGCATATGAGGAATGCAAAGGGTGGTGGCGCCATTGTGTGTTGTTTGCCTCTGTTGTATAAGTGGTTTATTTCTCACTTACCTCAGACGGTCGCTTTCAAGGAGAACAAGGAATGTCTACGGTGGTCCACGAGACTTATGCCTCTCACTAATGATGATATCTCTTGGTATAACCATGTGTATGATGGTGTGCGGATTATTGACTCTTGTGGCGAATTCTCCAATGTACCTCTTCTTGGTACATGTGGTGGGATTAACTTCAATCCTGTTTTGGCACGTCGGCAGCTTGGGTTCCCCTAAAGGATAAACCCAATAACATTCTATTAGAGGGTGTATTCTTTCAGGATGGTAAAGATCCCCAAGGCTTGAAATATAGGATGGTCCACGCTTGGCGCAAGATTCATAGGAAAGGAAGGAAAGAGTTGGATCCTAAGAATTGCATCGCTTTGGAGCCTTACATTGTTTGGGTTAGGAAGAGGGCATTTGAGTATCTCATGCCTTACGAGTATCCGAGACCTACACCTATGATTATGGTTGGGCCTTCAACCCTCCCTAATCAAGGAGTAGAGGAGTTGAGAGACGAAGATCATTCACGTGCCTGGATCCGTGAACGTGAAGAGTTGCTTCAGTAGATTAAGGAGAAGGATGCGTTGATTGAGTTTCTTGAGCATTAGGTTATTGATGACCCTGATGATGTATGGACTTCTCTACTTCCTCAGTCTTCTAAGTTCTGGAAGAGGAAGTATGATCGACTCGCCAAAGAGAAGGACGATATGGAGGCATCCTACGAGAGGGAGGTGAAGAGGCTTCGCGCATCTTATCTTCCTGTGTCCCGAGCTTTAGATGATTGTTTCTAGGGATCCATAAGACGATTATTTTCCTTTTCACTTGTATATGATTGACGATGCTGCACTTCTTTTCCCTGATATTATTTGATGAGATATTTCCATATGTGATAAAATGCTTAATATTTCCAGAATTTGCAAATAAAACTCTAAAGTTCCTTTGAAATAAAAAACAAATCATATGCACAAACATTGCATGCATCATATGCATAAACAGGTTTTGTTTCCGGTCCCTTGCCCTGTGGTCTAACTTTGTGTCCTTCATTTATTTTGAAGACAAGCTGACTCACCGGTACTACACTAGAGCCAACATTTCAAGACTGATGGATCACTTAGAGCAAGAGAACCGCGAGCTGAAAGAGGAAGTGGCCAGATTGACTGCCCTAATGGAGTCCTTCATGGCTGCCCAGAGCCAGCCTTCTCCGACACCTTCAACTCCTCCCCAGAGGACAGTTATCTCCGAGATTGTCTCCTCTACTGTGCCCGCTGCCAGTGCACACTTTGTTCCAACAGCCATGCCAACCGGGTTCCCGTGGGGGATGCCTCCCAATTTCATGCCTGAGGGTCTTGTTCCTACATTTGCTTCTCTGCCGGCATCTAGCCCGGTCCTTGCTGTTCCTCCTCCTGTAGTGCATACTTTGCCCAGGGTAGACGACACCATCTATCATTCTGAGCCGTCTGAGGGTCCAGATGTTTATGAGAAGATGGATGCTATGAACAATCAATTTCTAGAGCTTCGCAAGGAATTGAAAACTCTCAGAGGGAAGGATCTTTTCGGCAAGTCTGTTGCCGAACTCTGCTTGGTTCCAAATGTGAAGATCCCTGTGAAATTCAAGGTCCCTGATTTTGAAAAGTATAAAGGAAATACTTGTCCTCTCAGCCACCTGGTCATGTATGCCAGGAAGATGTCGACTCAAACCGATAATGACCAACTACTCATCCACTACTTTCAGGACAGTCTGCCCGGTGCCGCTTTGCGTTGGTACATGGGTTTAGACAGCGCGAACATCCGATCCTTCAATGATCTCGGTGAAGCATTCGTCAAGCAGTACAAGTACAACGTGGATATGGCTCCCGATAGAGATCAATTGAGAGCCATGTCCCAGAAGGATAAAGAAACATTTAAGGAGTACGCCCAGAGGTGGCGAGAGGTGGCAGCACATATCGTGCCTCCGTTAGAAGAGAAAGAGATGACCAAGATCTTTTTGAAGACTTTAAGTTCTTTTTATTATGAGCGGATGATTGCTAGCGCTCCTTCTGACTTCACCGAGATGGTGAATATGGGGATGCGTCTAGAAGAAGGGGTCCGTGAAGGACGGTTAACCAGAGAAGAAGGCTCTTCTGCCAAACGTTATAAGGAGTTTGCAAAGAAGAAAGATGGAGAGGCACATGCTGTGATCTCCCATGAGAAACCAAGAAGACCCTCTGTGAGGAGGAAGACTGTACGTCCCGCCAGTAACCAGCACCAGGTGGCTCATATAGCACCTGTTTTCAGAGACAATCAACAGTATCAGCAACATAGTAACAATTAGCAACCACATCCGAAATATCAGCAACAACAGCACCGACCGCAGCAGCAGGCCTACCAGCCTCGAGACAGTAATCAAACCAGCATGAGTTACGAGAGGAAAAGGGTCACCTTCGATCCTATTCCTATGACGTATGCAGAGTTATATCCCTCTTTGATAGAAAGGAAGCTGATTACTCCGAGAGACCCATCGGCTATACCTGCTAACCCCCAGTGGTGGTATAAGCCTGAGTTACATTGTGTTTACCATTCTGGTGCTCCCGGCCACGACGTGGAGAATTGTTACCCTTTAAAGACCAAGGTTCAAGACCTTGTGAGGTGTGGTATTTTATGTTTTGAGGACGTAGGCCCTAATATGAAGAAGAACCCATTGCCCGAACATGGGAAATCTGTCAACATGGTCCAAGGTTGCCCTGGAAAATACAAGGTCAAATATGTCAGTCATATTCAACAGTCTCTGGTCCAGATGCATCGTTTGTTGTGTGACTACAGTCATTATGAGCATGACCATGATAGATGCCGAGTCTGCTCTGTTAACCGATTGGGTTGTTGCCAGGTGCGCAAGGATGTTCAGGAAATGCTGGACGAAGGAGTCATTGAGATCCTTCAAAACAGGAATGTTGATGAAAATGAGCCTGAGGTCAATGTGATCTCCCCAGTGTTCCGGATACCCGAGCCTGTTATCATCAAGTACAATGGTAGCAAGCAGAAGGCTTCTCCCGCTCTGATCATTAAACCTGCTGGTCCTGTGCCTTACTCTTCTGAAAAGGCAGTTCCCTATCGCTACAACGCCGTAGCAGTAGAGAATGGGAAAGAGGTGTCCTTTCCCTATTCTTCTGTTGTGAATATTGCCAATGTTAGCGACTTGACCCGTAGTGGCCGTGTATTTTCAGCACCGCCGAAGCCTCAAATTAATGCTGATTTTGTTGAACGCCCGATCGGGAACGCTGTGAATTCTCCGAATCTGGCACTTGCTGTTAAGCCCTCCTCCGTACTGAAAACTCCTACTTCTGTTGGCCCGAGTGGCAATGAGAAAGAAGACTGTGATGAGATGCTGAGACTCATCAAGAAAAGCGAGTACAATGTTGTAGACCAACTTCTACAAACGCTATCCAAAATATATGTGTTATCCTTACTCTTAAATTCAGAACCACACCGAGAGGCTCTGCAGAAGGTGTTGGATGTAGCATATGTGGATCACGATGTCACTTTGGAGCAATTCGATAGCATTGTTGCAAACATTACTGCTTGTAACAACCTGAGCTTTTGTGACTCTGATCTCCCTGAGGAGGGAAGAGATCACAACCTGGCATTACATATATCTATGAATTGCAAAGACGACGCCATGTCCAATGTGCTGGTGGACACCGGGTCATCATTGAACGTATTGCCAAAGTCCACTCTCTCAAAGCTATCATATCAAGGGCCTCCCATGATGCAGAGTGGGGTAGTTGTGAAGGCTTTCGATGGGTCTCGTAAGACTGTGATTGGGGAAGTTGATCTCCCAATCAAGATTGGACCAAGTGATTTCCAAATTACCTTCCAGGTTATGGACATTCACCCATCATACAACTGTCTCTTAGGTAGACCATGGATTCACGAGGCAGGCGCTGTGACATCCACCATACACCAGAAGCTGAAATTTGTGAAGAACAAGAAACTGGTGGTGGTAGGGGGAGAAAGGGCTCTCCTGGTTAGCCATTTGTCTTCCTTCTCTTATATAGATGCTGAGGTTGAAAATGAAACTCCTTTCCAAGCTTTATCTATGGCTGAGCCTATTGAGAAGAGAACTCCTTCATTTGCTTCCTACAAAGATGCAAAGTTGGCCATTGAGCGTGGTGCAACCACTGGTTTAGGAAAAATGATTGAGTTAGAAGACAACGAGTCCCGGGCTGGCATAGGTTTTTCTTCCGGTACTTTCAACAAGCAAGGGTTATTCAAGAGTGGAGGTTTCATCCACGCTGGTCTAGATGAGGAGGCTGCAACAATTGGGTCACTGTGGATATTCCAACAGTTATCCATAAGTCAACGTAATAATCACTTTGTTTGAAAACCCTTTTCCCATGCCAAAAGGAGGAGTGATGACATTGTTGGCGCATAAGTACAATGATATTTTCATTCAATAAATTCATGTTAAATGTTTGTTTTTCCAATTATTTTCCCTTCTTGCTTTTTTGCATGAAATTGGTGATCACATAAAACCCTAAAAAATAGAATAAAATCGATCTTTTCATATGCATAATGATTTGCCTTATTTGAATTATAAAGCTTTTCATATCCAAAATCATTATGCATGTTGATTTCTAGACCCATTGAACATAATGACCCAACACCATCTCCCAATTTTGAATTCCCTGTATTTTAGGCAGAGGATGATGATGTTGAAGAGATTCCTGATGAGATCACCCAACTACTTGAGCATGAAGAGAAGATCATTCAGCCGCATCTTGAGAATCTAGAAACAGTCAACTTGGGGTCTGAAGATTGTGTGCGAGAGGTAAAGATTGGGGCACTTCTGGAAGAATCTGTTAAGAAGGGGTTGATTAAGTTGCTACGAGAATATGTTGACGTCTTTGCCTGGTCATATGAAGACATGCCTGGTCTAGATACTGATATTGTGCAACATTTCTTACCTTTGAAGCCTGAGTGCGTGCCTGTGAAACAGAAGCTCAGAAGAACTCATCCCGATATGGCAGTGAAGATCAAAGAAGAAGTTCAGAAGCAAATTGATGCGGGGTTTCTGGTGACTTCTACATATCCTCAATGGGTGGCCAATATTGTGCCTGTGCCTAAGAAATATGGAAAAGTCCGGATGTGTGTGGACTATAGAGACT
Organism: Lathyrus oleraceus; assembly: GCF_024323335.1. NCBI lineage: Eukaryota > Viridiplantae > Streptophyta > Magnoliopsida > Fabales > Fabaceae > Lathyrus > Lathyrus oleraceus. The sequence continues at coordinate 482,514,941 of NC_066585.1, read as the reverse complement.
TGAATAAAGCTAGTCCTAAAGATGATTTCCCTCTACCACATATTGATATGTTGGTAGATAATACAATTGAATTCAATGTCTTCTCGTTTATGGATGGATTTTCCGGATATAATCAGATTAAAATGGCACCCGAGGATATGGAGAAGACAACATTCATCACACCTTGGGGAACATTCTGTTATCGAGTGATGCCCTTCGGTTTGAAGAACGCCGGAGCCACGTATCAACGAGCTATGACTACCGTGTTCCATGACATGATGCATAAGGAGATTGAGATGTACGTTGACGATATGATCGCTAAGTCAAGATCGGAGGCTGTACTCCCTGTAGAGGTGGAGATCCCATCAATGAGAGTCTTGATGGAAGCCAAGTTGACTGATGTTGAATTGGTTCAGAGTCGTTATGACCAGCTAAACTTGATTGAAGAGAAGAGATTGCCTGCCATGTGCCACGGTCAGTTATATCAGCAAAGAATGAAGAAAGCTTTGATAAGAAGGTCAAGCCTCGTGTGTTCCGAGAAGGTGACCTTGTGCTCACGAAAGTCTTGTCTTTCACGCCCGATTCTAGGGGCAAGTGGACTCCGAACTATGAGGGTCCGTATGTTGTTAAGAGAGCCTTTTCAAGCGGTGCTTTGATACTTACAACTATGGATGGGGAGGATTTCACTCGTCCTATGAATTCAGATGCAGTCAAGAAATACTTCGCCTAAAAATAAAAACTGAATAGCTCGCTAAGTTGAAAACCCGAAAGGGCGGCTTAGGCAAAAATGAGCGTCTCGGTGGATTGAAAACCCGAAAGGGCGATCCAGGCAAAAGTTAGAGACAAAAAAAAAATATAATAATGATATATGTATCCCGCTAGATTGAGTACCTCATCCTGGGGCAATCTAGGCAAAAATTAGGGATTTGGCAAGTAACTGCATCCTGACAAGACTTTGTTCTACAACTGTCGTCCGTCAGAAATCCATGCTCATTATCAGCCAAAGCTTCAAATACATCGGATTCGGAATTGGTGGAGAAATGGTCATTATGTTCAATGTAGCCCTTTTCCAATATATATCACCAATTTCAAATTTGTAAAGATCTATGGAGTCTTGCCATTTGCAGACTACCATTCTATCAAATAAATTTGAGCCTTTTATCCAATTATTGGCACTCTTATCTGTTTCTATTCAACAAATGTTTTGCATGTTTTGATTAAGAAAATATAATTGTTTTAAACGATCAAATTTTTTATAATTTGTTTTTAAACAAAGTGAACATTCACAATGACGAAAGGATACTTAGGAGATCCCCAGTGCTCTCCCAAGGGTGGTACGATTCCCAACAGGGTAAGATTTTTGTCCATATTCCTGGTATGATTGTATCTCCTCCCTCCGGAACCCCTTGTGGTTTATCCTACCAAGTGGATTGCTTGTTGAGAGTCACCTCTCTTCCCTTCAGCAGAGTAGCAATCTTTCTTCCTCAGCAGCTTGGATCTCTTTGGGTAAGAGCGGTATTTGGTGGTTGATCCCGATAAATCCTTTATCTCCTCGGATAGATTCCCCAGTAGAGTTGTTGGTGTGGTGGACCTTGTCTGTGATAACTCTCGTCCCTAGCTAGAATGATTGATGATTCATCCCTTGCAGAGTTCTTTGCTTCCTGGTATCTCTGATCCCCAGCAGATTGGATACTCTCCGGTGAACTTGGCTTTCTCTCTTGAGATGTAGTACCGGGTGGTTGATTCCTGGACCTGGTTGTGTTAAATATGTCTGTTTGTCAACATACATCATACATAAACCACGCATATTCATGCATAATCATATCATTCAGATATTCATGTTGCATTCTTTGCCATATATCGTTGTTTGCTGTCTCCTGCTATTTGGTGATATACTTCCCCGAGCAGATGTGTGTGTCTGATCTATCCATATAGAGTCAGCTCCATAAGCAGAAAGCGTCTATCCTTTCTTCCATATTCCCCATCGGGTTATATCCTCGTGGATGTTGATTGTTTTTGTTCCTTCCCAACACATATGTTGGGATGGTTTTCCCCATTGAGTTATATCCTCACCGGGACAAGTCTTGATTTGGTGTGCCTATCTAGTTTGATCCTAGATCGGTCTCTTGAGACTCTTTTCCTGTTTCCCCGTGGTAAATAAATAATTGCTCAATAATTAGTAATTATTATCCCCGGCGGAGTCTGTGGTTCTCTACCCTCATACCGGTAGTTGTAAACCCTATTTCTTCCCTTTTTGCAGAGTAACTATTTTTGCTCATCTTTAATTGGTGACAATTATCTTCATCCAATATTCGGTGATGATATCCCCTCATCTGCTTGGGTAATTGCCCTGATTACGCAATCTATTCCCAGCGGGTCATCTCTCGTCTACCTTGTTGTTGTTGGTAACGATTATTTCTCCCCTGAATTGGTCATCATTATATACCTAGTTTCAGTATCCCGATGCCTTTTCTTTTCGGTCGATTTATCCTTTATTAACCCAGTAACCGGTTGTGGATAATCGTCCATGCGAGTATATTATCTATGTTCTGACGGTAATAGATAGTATATCTCATGCACTCTCGGGTCTGAAGCCTTTTGTTCTTCCCCAGTTGAGTAAGATTCGTATCCCCGTTGTGGAGTCAAATATCCATCCTGTAATCGAGTTTGATTTTATCCCTCTTTTGGATGATGAGTGTTTTGGGAATATTCCCCAATTCACGCCTTGGTTGGTCACCTATTATATCCCTAGTAACTGGTATCCCTGGTGTTCCTTCCTCTCTGCTCCCTATTATGACTTTTTGTCCCCTGTGGAGTCAGAATCCCTGAGTTGAAGTATACCTTTTAGGTTTTCCTCAGACGTTTTGAAGTTTTGATATCTCTCACCCTTATGCCGATCTTGGATATTCATCTCTTCCTGAGCATGTTGTATCTCTTACCCTCATACCTGGCGTTCAGATCACATGTCCCCTTGAGCTTATTACCCAATAACCGGTAATACCTCGTCCCGCTGCTTCCCCAGGAGTGTCGTTGTGGACATCCCCAGCGAAGTCCCTTAGTGGATTGTTTTCATCCGGATTTTATCCGAAGTATCCGTTGTGGATAGTTTTTTGCTGTATTGGCATATTCCCCAATACATGCATCTTCGAGTCAGCTCGAGTCTTTCCATTGGATCTTTTCCCTTTGGAATTCTGTTCCCCACGCTTTGAGTCGTGACCTGCTCGCGCATTTTTATCCCTTTTCTATCCCCAAGAGAGTCCCCAGGGTCTTGGTCCCATGGAGTGAATTGCTCATATGGATTATCAGTGGCTTCTGATTTCTTTGCTTTTGTGGACACATATCTCCACAGAGTGCTACCATTTTTCATACCTACATTTGCATCATGAGGTCTCTTAGGGACCAAAATTCGTCTCTTTGTTATTATTTAAGCCCATTCTACCCCGTCGAGACGAAGATTTTAACCTTCACTTCTCCGGCTAGAATGACCTTAAATAGGGGCATCTGTAAGACCCCAATTTTGACCCTAAGATCCCTCATGGCATCATAACATTACATTTGCATTGCCTCAAGGATCTTTAGCATCTTGGTTCTCTTTGCCTTTGGATGGGACTCCTTGTGATTGGTTTGAGATCACCAAGCATGCTTGAATTATACATCATTGTTTCTCTTACTTTTGTTTACTAACCAAAAGCACAAAAATGTGTCACTAACATCTTTTGTTTGAAGCTTGAGTATCATCCAAGACACTTTGTGGGTTCTATTTAGATGATCAGTCAACACAAGGGAATGGCTTGAGATACTTCCAACAGGTTCAAATGGGGTCTATTCGTCAGTCAAAATGTTAATCTTGAAGGAGCAAAAGTTTGTTCATGAGCTGTCATGCTCGCTAGGCGAGCAGAATGGGTCACCTATCGAGTCCTAAGAAAAGCCACCAGAATCACCTACGCTCAGAGGAATTCCTTGAACTGTCATGCTCGCTAGGCGAAGCCCACGTGTTTAAAAAAAAAAGAAAGAACGAAAAACGAAAAATAAAATAATAATAATAATAATAAAAAAAAATAATAAAAAAAATAAAAAAAAAATAAAAAATAAAAAAAATAAAAATAAAATAAATAAATAAATAAATAAAATATAACAGATTTTTTTTGGACTTGGGCATCTCTCATTTGAGCCCACAGGTCCACAAAAATCAGGTTATAAATTCAGAGTTTCAGTGAAACAAAAAGCTATTCTATTCCTATTACTCCGGCAGGGAAAAAGATAGTGAGAGAAGAGCTAACAGAGTTCAGAGCAACCTCCAGAGACTGAAGGGAACTCATCGGCAAAGAACCAATTCCCTTTCATATAAACCCTCAGATTGCTTTGCAAACCCAACCGGGCAATTCAATTTCATTGATCTCTCCACTCAGGTTTGCCTTATTCCCATTACTTTATGCTTTTAATTTGAATGCTCTGAATGTATGAGGTATTATGGGTGAATTTGATACCCTTTTGATGCATGTGTTTGACAAGAGGTTTAAGCCTCCTACCCTTGGCTGCTTTTTGTGAGCTTGTTGTGAATTTTAATGGCATGATTCATGTGGTTACATTTTGATTTGGGGGCAACTCTTGATTACCCTATCTTGTTTCTCTAACCTGTTTGTTGAGTTTTCTTTTGTGAGGGCTCATATGACTCTTGCAGAGATGGTTTGCCTGGTGTTCCACTTTATTTGTGGGATACCACCTGGAGGTTTATTCCGATTACCTGTACTGACTCACTTTCTTTGATGGTGCCAGCTTGAGAGATCTCTGGGTTCCTTGTTCCGTTAATTACTGTTACTTCAGATCTTTATCCGTGTGGTACTTTTACATTTTCCTGTATTTTTACCGCTTTCTTAGCTGGAAGACCTTGATAGGAGGCAATGTTTTGTGTGTTTACTTTATGCAGGTTCCTTCGTCTAGGACTTCCCTTTTGCCTGAGCGTTCCTAAAGCGCAAACAAATTCATTGATTTTTCTTCTCCATAGAACACGTTTACTCCTTCTACTACAGGCGAGTAAGTCTCCAAAGGTCGAGCATCCGGTAGATTGCGTAGTAACGTCGTTCGCCCAAAACCCTTAACCCCGTAGTTAGTCGAACTACGTTTTGCTCTGATTTTCATCCCAAATGAGATACGTAGGCATAAGACACGATGTCTTAGCAAGCACACTCCTCTTTAATCCTAGGTAGCTGAGCTACGAAGACTCTGATTCTCAGATTCAGATGAGATACGTATGCAGTGGATGCAACGTCCGTGTGAGTCATTTTCTTTTGACCCTTCTTTTAGTAAGTAGTACATTAGATAAACATACACGTTTTTCTCATCCCTTCAATCATGTTTGCACATATAAATTTTCACAAAAACAACAACCTTTGCAACAAATGTGAAAAGGGCTCCCTAGGAGTACCTAGGATGTTTTGGTTGCCTAATACCTTCCCATTGCATAACCAACCCCCTTACCCAGATCTCTGACATTTTTACTAGTTTTTGATTCAATAAAACTTTTAGGTTTTTGTTCGCTTTCTAACCATTCCTTTGGATAAATAGAAGTGCGGTGGCGACTCGACTTGTATGATTTACCTTGGATTTAGTCAATATCTCTAATGGTAACGAATACCCCGCTACAACATCATAACCTTTAGGCAAATTATTGGGATCGATTGGTGGGGCCAGGGTTCTTAACGTAACCAGATTCAGGTCAATCAGCCTGGGGAGTAATACAAAATAAGGCATTGGGATTGGCTCAATGACCCGGCCCGTCTGCCTTGGACGTTGTTGATAGTGCCTCTGCTGACCCGGATTACCTTATTGTTGTTGATTGTTGTACCTGGGTTGCTGTTGCGGATGATACTGCGGTTGTTGTTGCTGTTGAGGAACAGGTGTTGGAATAGTGAATGCGGCCACTTGATCTTGATAATAATTAAGGCGTCCTCTTCCCCTTCCTCTGCCGGCATACACAACGCTTGTCTCGCCTTCTCTTCTTCGCTGACCGTTACCAACAAACGGTTTCTTGGGACCTGATGAGCTGGAAGCACTATTGTCTTGAATTCGGCCCATCTTCAATAGACTCTCGATTCTTTCTCCCGCAATTACTATCTCTGCAAAGCTGATTGACGGGCAAGCAGCCAACCTCTCAATATAATTTCCTTGAAGAGTGTTCATGAACATGTCCGCCATCTCCCTTTTAGACATAGGGGGTTGGACGGACGCAACAATTTGTCTCCACCGCTGAGCATATTCTCTAAAGGTCTCCTTGGTAGTCTGAGACATTCCTTGCAACAAGGTCCGATTTGGAGCCATGTCCAAGTTGTATTGATATTGCTTGACAAAAGCCTCTGCCAAGTCTTTCCAGCTCTTGATGGTAGTACGAGACAAATGAGAATACCATTCACGAGAAGCTCCAGTTAGACTGTCTTCAAAATAGTACATCCACAACTTTTCATCTTCCGTGTGAGCTCCCAACCTTCCCAAATAAGATTGGAGATGAGTGCGTGGGCAAGAAGCCCCGTTGTATTTCTCAAAAGTAGGGGGTTTGAACTTGTGAGGAATCCTCACCCCCTGAACCAAACCAAGATTTGTGACATCAAAACCTAAGGAATTTTGAGACTCCAAAGATTTGAGCTTCTCAGCAAGCTCACCCATACGGCGAGTGGTCTCGTGGGCTTCGTCGTGCAAAGAGAATTGATCATACTGATAATCTTCAGTAACGGGGCACCCGTTAATACGAATTCCTTGATTCACATTGTACCTTCCGCCAATACCATTTCCAACATTCCCCGTGTTGCCAACATTACCCGGGTTTCCATCAGCATTCGCGTTACCCGCGTTACTAGTGTTCACAGGGTTATCAGCGTTCCCAGGGTTACCGGGGTTTCCCTCAGCATTTGGTATCTCCACCTCTGGATCGGGCCTTGGTTGCTCAACCAATTCCCTCAGCTTTTCCTGGACTTCTGCCATACCAGTCATCAAAGTCATGAACTGATCCATCCTTTCACGCATATCAACCAGCTCTTTCTGTACCTGGTCCATCGCTAGTTGCGGACGATTTTCCTTGGTCGGGTACCCGTGGACTCGTTTGGGACCAATAATGCATGAAACAGGGAACAAACATTAGACACTGCGGTGACACCTGCAAAACAGACAAGGGTTAATATGCATGGTATGCGATGTGCTGCTTATTCAATTTTAAGGCCCTTCTTCTCAATTCCGGTTTGACCTTCCAAAACAACGTGTGCAAATAACAATACCGAGGAGAGGTGATAAGAAGCTTTGGTCACAGACGAAATAACTAAAGAGAATGAAACATCCGAAAGGTTCCATAGTCAAAATACAAGCTGTGCGGAGAGCGACGAACAAAGAAATAAGAACCCATCAACAATCCTGATGGTGAACTCTACAAAAACAAAAGGAATCAAACATCTAGCCCAAACGAGTCTTCTCGAACTTCCTTAAGAAGCGCCTCTGTAACCGGGTCATTAGGGTGTTCTGTAAGGCCTTGAATCAACAAATTCCTCGTTTTGACCGCCTCTTCCAATTTCCTGTACTTGTCTTGTTCTTTTGTTCTCTTGACCCCTGCTCGAATCTTTAGTTCGACGATCTCTTGTTCAGCCAATCGAAGTGCTTCATGCTGCTCATTCTCCCTACTCTTCAACCGCTCATTTTCTGCTCTGATTTCTATCTCAACCTGTCTCCGGCGATCAGACAATTTTTCCCACCTTTGCTGGCGCTCCATAAGCCTATATTCAGCTCTTCCTAACTGCTCCTTAGCAACCTTGCAAGCTTTCTTCAGTATATCTTCACCTGAACAGACTTTACGGATATAATCAGCATCTTCAGCAATCCTCTCATTGCTTTGTCTTTGCAGCTCATTCAATCTTTGAACTTCTCTCTCAGCTTCTTTCTTAGCACACAAAGTTTTCCTGAGGCCTTCGCTCAGCTTCGCATTCAGCTTATCGGCTTTTCCCTTTTCTTGCTTCAAACTGTTGTACTCAACCATGCTGACATACTCAACAATAACCGGATCAGATGGTTCTCCCATGGACAAAGGTAGAAGAGTAATCCGAGCTCTTTCTCGCAACCAACTATCATACTGGGAAGAAGAGATGGTGTTACATTTTCCGTAGACAGTAGCACCTTTAGTCTGAATATTCCTCCAAGCTCCAACAACTTGCTTAACCAATTCTAGATTATCTTGCATTGGGAAGTAGAAATATTCCACCAGATCTTGATCCTTAGGAGTGTGAGTCAAGGCATACCCTAATTGTCTTCTCAAAAGAATCAGGTTATAGTTGATACAACCCTTCATACCCAACAATGGCACATTAGGGTATTTCCCACAGCTAACCACAAAATTGCCACCCTTGGTATTCTGATTACACCATCTGATGTCTTTAGCAGTCAAGACAACCAACCTTCTAGCCCAATTCCTGGCTTGATGCAGATTCAGAAAAGCATCGTCATTTGGCAAGTGCCCCACGAGCCACTTATGGAACAATGGAGCGCAACATCTGACCAATCTCCCTTGTCTCTTCTCATTCTTATTGTGCACCGAAAAATAGAAATCACCAAGAAGGGTGGGAACCGGGTTCTTTAGCAGAAAGATATGAATAACACTCATACTCACGAACTTCGGTTCATCGGCGAATAGTATAATACCATAGACACTCAATGCTAACAGAGCACACACATCCTCCCAATTGTCTTGAGCAACACACTCTTCGGCTTTGCCTACCATAAAATCCAGATGAAAACCAGACAGACCTCCCTTAGAAGAGAGATTTTCCTTCACAACAAACACTTCCAGATGAAGAGCCTTAGCAATATCCTTATGCTCTGGAGGAGGTATATCGGAGTTGAAAGGGACACAATGCTGTAGAGGAACACCCAAGATCATATCATACTCTTCCAATAAAGGAGCCAACTGGAAATCCTGAAAAGTGAAGCAACGCAACTGAGGGTCATAAAACTGCAAGCAAGTATGTATCAAAATCCTCTGAGAAGCATCCAAGTCTTCAACCATAGGCAAGATGTTGCCATAAGTATCCCAGAATAAACCCACATGGTCAGGAGTAATCAAAGCTTTTATCTGACGCAATGGGCCGATCTTAGTATCGAAGAAATGATAGGTCACATTACTCTTCCTGGGAGCCTCCATAATAAGCACATATCAGCCAAACCAAACCGAGAAAGGGAATACCCTGCAAATGAATAAGCATGAGATGTTGGATGCAAATATGCAGATAATGTTATGCAATGCAAAGGACATGTGACCGGTTCCGGCCAACTATACTGAACCACTGGCTGTTCTCTGTGAAGAAGTCCTCAAAAGTCGGCAGTCCAAGTATGCAGGTTTAAAGGTTCAGATCCACAAATAAAACCAGTGTCAGAAGTTCGAATCCAGGAAATAGAACTATGAGAATCAGGTACCAGGTATCAGATATCAGGGTATGATGAGGTCAAGGGTTCCTGCACACCTGTAGACAACCCACCCAGCTCACATGCGGAGGCTAAAGGGTAGAGACATTGATATCACGGACTCTCAGGACGAATAGTAATAATACGTCTACCGTTTCTGGTTTGGCATTACCACTATAAGAGGAGTGTCTCAGCCAAGTTCCCATGAAAGTAAGGTAAAGGTCATCCTAAAGGTCATCCAGACTTAACGGTTCTCCCAGATGGCTCTAGCACTGTAAGAGATCCACAGCACAGAATTCTCTAGAAAGATCCACATCTGAATTATGTTTTCATATTCCAACATCGGACCGAGACGGAACGTGAGGGCATGTGAAACCACGCTAATCCTAAGTGCACTTAGGCCTGTGTATTGGGCCTATCTCACATAGAACATCCCACTCCCACAAACAAACAAACCAACAGAGCCAACAGACACAGCGATGATATGTACACAAGTGCTGAAAAATAAACAACTGTACGAAAGAAATAAACACCCAACAAACAAGTAACCTACAAAAGCTAGGAGGGACTCGTTTAGGGAAACCGGGTCCCCAGCAGAGTCGCTAGCTGTCCCAGCCTAAAAAAATAGGAGTGCGAAAAAAACAACCGACGAAGAAGGAAAAGACAGAAGAGTCGCCACCGTGCGTTATTTATCCCAAAGGAGGGAAAGGAAACGCTCGAAGTAAACCCGGGAAAAGGAAAGGAAAAGGTAAGGTCTCGCAACCAAATCTTGGGTTTGGGAGTCGATTATGCGAAGGGAAGGTATTAGCACCCCTACGCATCTGTAGTACTCTACGGGATCCACTCTTGTTGGTCTTGTCTAAAGGGTGTGGGTGTATCTAACGTACTATTTACTAAAAGGGGGGTCAAAAGAAAATGACTCGCACGGATGTCGCATCCACTGCATACGTATCCCATATGAATATGAGAATCAGAGTCTTCGTAGCTCGGCTACCTATGGGTTAAGGGGATGTGTACTCGGTAAGACGTCGCGTCTTATGCCTACGTATCTCATTTGGGATGAGAATCAGAGCAAGTCGTAGTTCGGCCAACTACGGGTTAAGGGTTGTGTTTTTGGCGAACGCCGTTACTACGCAATCTACTGGATGCTCGACCTTTGGAGACTTACTCGCCTGTAGTAGAAGGAGTAAACGTGTTCTTAGGAGAAGAAAAATCAATGAGTTGGTTTTGTGTTTTTGGAAGGCTCATGCAAAAAGGCAGTCCTAGACGAAGGAACCACGCTACCTTAATTGTCATGCAAACGAGAGACTATCCTAAGCCTAGCAATCCTATGGGGAGACGATCACACCATACAAAACAAACATGCATAAATTAAACATGCCAACAAGGGGGCTCAAACACACATGGGTAGGGCTTTAGTCAAGAGGGGTCATATCAACCTCGACAGACAAGCCATGGGAGGGTAATCAAATGGGCTCTTAACCACTGACACTGAACGTCAGGGCGAGCAGATCAAAAGGGTAATGAGGATAAGACCTCATAGCTCTTAACCCTGGACAGGGCGAGCTCATGACAAGGCGTGAGGGTTCAGAAAGACGGAACCCTCTCCACTGACTGACCGAACAAAAGATCTTGGGCTTTTGTTCTGAAGCATCGACACGTAGTGTGATCTTAAAGAACGAAGCAATGAATAACGGGGGATTGACTACTAATACCTTTTATCCGTCAATTGCCTCTTCATGGAGGTCTTTAGCACTGGTGCCTCTTCTTGGAGGTCTTTAGGCACAAAAATAAACACACAAAGACATTGCCTCCTATCGAGGTCTTCCAGCTAAGAAAGCGGTAAAATGCGGGGAAAATAAAGGGAACAAGAGATTTACCGCACAGATAAAAATCCGAAGTAATAGCAACTAACGACATAAGAAACCCGAAGATCCCTCAAGCTAGCACCATCAAAGAAAGTGAGTCAGTACAGGTAATCGGAATAAACCTCCAGGTGGTATCCCACAAATAAAGTGGAATACCGAGCAAGCCATCTCTTCTAAAGTCATCTGAGCCCTCACAAAAACTCAACAAACAGGTTAGAGTAACAGGATGGAATCAAGAGAAAACAATACCATGACGAACACAAACAGATTAGAGCAGACCGAAAAAAACAACTGCTGTCGCGATCGCTGCTGCTTCGCCTAGCGAAAGCTTAGCGAAGCTTCGCTACGTGCTCGCCTAGCGAGCGCCTACGGGTTTTGGGTTCTTCATGGATAACAGCACGATCTCAGAAACCCCAAACCCCGTGGTTTCCATTTCAGAGATTAAGTGATTAAACATTTAAAGTATTGTTTTATACATTCATGCATATCTAAACCCGTGGACAAAACCTAACAATACCTCATACATTCAGAGAATTCAAATTGAAAGCATAGAGTAATGGGAATAAAGGCAAACCTGATTAGAGAGATCGATTAAAAATGAATGGCATGGCTGGGTTTGCAAAGCAATGTTAGGGTTTGCATGAGACGGAGGTGGAAAAGTGTGTGAGTCAGAGTGAACTTTTCAGAGCTGTCTGGAGGCTGCTCTGAATTCTGTTAGCTTTTCTCTTCTGCCAGGGTAAATAGGAATAGAATAGGGTTTGGCTCAATGGAATTCTGAATTTATAACCTGATTTTCGTGGCTTGGTGGGCTCAAATGAGGGCAACTCAAGCCCATGACTTTCTGTTATTTTCCTCAAAACGCGTGGGCTTCGCCTAGCGAAGGATCTGCTCGCTTAGCGAGCATGACAGTTCAGATTCGCTAGGCGAACCATTCTGCTCGCCCAGCGGGCACGGCAACTCATGAACAGACTTTTGCTCCTTCAAGATTAACGTTCCTAATGATGAATAGACCCCATTTGAACCTGTTGGAAGTAACTCAAGTCTTTCCCTTGTGTTGACTGATCACCCGGATAGAACCCACAAAGTGTCTTGGATGATGTTCAAGCTTCTTGGATCTGATTCTGGTTGACATGATGAAATGCAATATGAAATGTTAAATGACCTAAAAATGAATGCATGAATGAGGAGGGCAAATTTTGGGGTGTTACACCGTAGAACCTTTAACCCCTCTTGGCCTATTTATGACATGAGATAGACTTTTAAATTTTTCAATTATTGTGCATGCCATTATATACCAAACTTTGATTCAAATAAAAAACTATAAGTTCATTAGGTTCCAAGCTTTGAATACTACTAATATGGTCAAGTTATTAACCAAACATGTAGAAATCTTAATGATACGGTCAACATAAATTTTAGAAGTGTTCTTTTAGAAAGCATGGACAATGATCTTTTTTCCAATTTTCAATTTCATAAAGCCTTTCACTTGGACCATGTAAATTTATTTGATATGAACCAAAAGCAATTGGTGGTGTACGCTTTCTATTTAAAATGAACTTCATATCTAAATTTGAAATGTGAAATATTGTACGGTACACGAAAGAGTTAACAAATTAAAGTGATCAGCATCTAACAGGTAAAAAACTTTATTCATTCTTCTTTTATAAAAATTAACAAATTAAAGTGATTGCTTGATTTGTGTTTTTGAGATTTTTAGGGTTCTTTTTTCTTGATGTGTTAAAATAATCTATATGGGGTTTATTAAGTCAATTCATAACACTGTAATTTACAAATATAGTTATACACTGCAATAAGGTTTATTTAATTATTGTTGCTGCTAATTTCTAATACTGAAGTTACCGGTATTTGAAAACGGATTAAAGTTGATTAATTAAGTTTATTAATTTTTTCTCTTTTAATTTTTATGTTCTCTAAATTGATTTTTGGATCTGATATGATATTATAGGAAGAGTAAAGATGAATAATAGGAAAATTGATTCTTTTTTCAAAAGGAAAGCATGTGAAATTGAAAGAGAAGAGAGAGATGAAGAAATTATAATCTCGACATCCGAATCTGAAACAGTTCTTGAGAATCCAACAATTGAAGAGCATCATGGTTTTGAAAATTCTTTGGAACGCGATCCTGGAAAGCGTCCTCTGATTTGGCAATATCCACCAAATCAAGTGGATGCAATACGAAGAGCTTATCTAAAATGGGGTCCATATCAAATTCATTTAGAAAACTATCCTTTATCCGGTAACGAGGATCATCCGAGAAGGTTTCAACATACTTGGTTTAGCATATTTCCATCATGGTTAGAATATTCACTATCTAAAGATGCCGCATATTGCTTACCATGTTACCTTTTTAGCAAAAGACTAAGTGGACGTCCCGGATCACTCGTCTTTATTTCTATGAGTTTTAGAAATTGGAAGAAAGTTAGGAATGGAAAACATTGTTCCTTTCTTAAACACATAGGGAAGGATCCTTGCTCATCACACAACAATGCAATGAAAGCTTGTCAAGACTTGTTGAATCAAGATGGTCATATTAGAAATGTTATTCAAGTGCAAAGTTCAAGTCAAAGAATGAATAATCAGTTACGACTCAAGACTTCAATTGACATTGTTCGTTGGTTAACACTACAAGCTTGTGCTTTTAGGAGTCACGACGAAAGTAGCAAATCAAGAAATCAAGGTAACTTTCTTGAGTTATTGAAACTTTTAGCATCCTACAATGGTGAAGTTGCAAAAGTTGTGTTGGAAAATGCTCCACAAAATTGTAAGTATACTTCACATCAAATTAAAAAAGAGCTCTTGCAAATTCTTTCTAGTAGGGTGAAAAAGAGTATTCGTGAGGAAATTGGTGATTCCAAATTTTGTATCTTTGTTGATGAAGCTCGTGATGAGTCAAAAAAAGGAACAAGTGGCTCTTGTATTAAGATTTGTTGATAAAGTTGGTTTAATACAAGATAGATTTTTTGATGTCGCCCATGTTAAAGACACCAAATCTTTAACTCTTAAGGAAGCAATACGTGATATACTTTCTTGACATAGCCAAGGGTATGATGGTGCTAGAAATATGAGAGAAGAATGGAATGGTTTACAATCCCTCTTTATGAAGGATTGTCCTTATGCATACTATGTTCATTGTTTTTCTCATCGATTGCAACTTGCATTAGTTACATCATCAAGAGAAGTCAAACCTGTTCATAAATTTTTTGAGAAGCTAATCTTTATTGTGAATGTTGTTTGTTCTTCTACAAAGCGTCATGATGAGTTACAAGCTGCCCAATTAGAAGAAATTGTTTATTTGTTAGAGATTGATGAGATTGTAGCTGGTAAAGGTGCAAATCAAGTTGGTACATTGAAACGAGCTGGAGATACTCGTTGGGGATCACATTACGATTCAATTTCTAGCTTGACAAACATGTATGAAGCAACTTGTTTAGTTTTAAAAAAATTTGCAAAAGATAGAGGGAGTTATGCTACACGTGGGGATGCAGATAGTTGTTGCAATTACTTGAAGGCATTTGATTTTATATTTATTTTTCACTTGATGAAAGAAATCATGGGAATAACAGATATGCTTTGTCAAGCCTTACAAAAAAAAAGATGTAGTTAATGCTATGAACTTGGTTCATTCAACAAAACATCTTATTCAAGGTTTGAGAGAAAATGGTTGGGATATATTGTTTACTAAAGTGGTATCTTTTTGTGAAAAGCATGGTATTGAGATTCCTGATCTTAATGATGTTCATTCAACAACAAGATTTGGACGCTCTCGTCTTGAAGAGAATCAAGTCACAATTCAACATTACTTTAAAGTTGAAATCTTTTTCACTACCATTGACAAACAATTATAAGAGTTGAATAGCAGATTCAGTGAGCATGCAATGGATTTGTTAACTCTTTCTTGTTCTTTATCTCCTAAGGACGGATATAAAGCTTTTAGCATTGATACTATTTGTTCTTTAGTTGAAAAATATTATATTATGGATTTTAGTGATCAAGAGAAGAATAATTTGCAATTTCAACACCAACATTTTCTATTTGTTGCTCGTCAAGCATCAAACTTGAATAATTTATCAACTATTCAAGAACTATGTTCATGTTTGGTTGCATCTGGACAGGCTGAAACTTACTTCTTGATTGATAGACTACTTCGTCTTATCATGACTCTTCCCGTTTCTACAGCCACAACTGAGAGGTCTTTTTCAGCAATGAAAATTATTAAGACTAAGTTGAGAAACAAGATGGATGATGGGTTTCTTGGAGATAGCATGACAGTATATATTGAAAGGGAGATTAGTGCAAGCATTAGTTCGGAGTCAATTATTAACGATTTCAAGTCACTCGGAACGCGTAAAGCATTACTTTAAGGTATTTTTAAGTCATGTAATTTAAATTTTTAGTAATTAACTTTGTATTTATTTTACCTTTAATGTTTTATTTAAAATACTATTTACATTTTATTTATAATCTTTATTTTACGTTAGCGGCTATCCCAAATTTTTTTATCTGACTCCGCCACTGATTGTACCTTGTTCATCTGTGCAAATGGTGCAGGTTTTTTTTATAGTACATATGCCCTATATGCTTCATTGGAGAAGAAATTATTCGCTGCTCGACTTCGGCAGTGGCACCCCTGATCTCAGTTATGATCTATAGGTAGAAGATTGATCAGTTATTATGATTTAGTTGAAATAAATATGCTGCCAATAGTTTATAATTTCTATTCTTTGTGTTTATTTTTAAAATAAATTTTATTGTACATATTAGAAGAGAGATGAGTAAAATACATTGTCTCATAAAAACACATTGTTACCATTTAAACAGCTTACACATTGGTTTTAAAATGCAGAGATGGTTGGAATAGTCAAAGATATCATTATCTCTGTTCTCATAGAGTATCCACAATAGGGCCTATGCATTATGGCTGCAATTTCAAAATCTACCGTTCCTTCAATGCGCGAAGGAGCAGCCATACAAGGTGCACAAAATGGTTTCAACTCAGGAAACATCTTAACTACAAGTAAGGTAGAGACTTGTTGTTTATGTGCATGGCGTGGTACGTCATTTTTTCTTTCCTGCATAATTTAAAATGAGTAAGCATCATAACCCATAATACCATATTAGAATATTGTTATTGTTTATTCATATCAAGTTATTTGGTTAAGAACTTGGGATACTCGGCAGGTCTAAGAACTCATCTTTGGTAGAATTTAACAAATCGGAAATATGTTGGAAATCTTAGAATGATGAACATTTAGGATGGGAATTGAAATGATTTATTAATATTAAATGGACAATAAATAAACACATGTAAGAACTAGGACCTGGATCCTCTCCCGTTTGTGTCTCCTGCTCATCATTCTCCTACAATCCAAACCCTTAAATTGATCTTATGATAGGAGAGAGAAAAATGATAGAAGAAAGAGTAATCATTAAATTTAAATCCAAGGGTCTGATATCACACAGGAGAGATGGCAGCAGCAAAAATGCAGGAGAGGATCTTTTTCCGTAAGAACTAATATGAAAGTAAATTTGAAAGGATTCATTTTAGTCTCACATAAGAGGAGGGAACACAAATATGACGGGTGTACATATATTTTAACTTGATCAAATGGGTTGGACACACCACCAAACCAAGCTAAAACAGTGAGCAATGGGTCTAAAGTTTTCAACTTCCTTCCACGCTTTTCGTTCCATTCAGTTGACTCTTTTGTCTATAAATAGAATTCATCAACTCATTTGCAATTCACTCTAGATTCCCGAACATTTCAGAATCTGTCTTCTCCCTCTTATTCTCTTCACCTTCGTATATTATTTCTATTCTATTTTTTTCCGAGTGTCTTTTTACACCTTTTACGATTGAATTATTTTTAGATACTGAAGTGGTTTCAACACCATCTGAAAGTGTATTTTTTTGAACGATTCATTACCGTACAAGTGATAATCATAAATTTGAACTGACTGTTTTATCCTGGAGACATCGTCGAAACTCAACTACATCATAATTATTGGCGGTACGACGAAACGTCTTAAAAAATGATTTAGTACACGACTCGTCCTGATAATTTTATTTATAGCAAATTTTTTTAAAACCGAATATCCTTAAAGCCGATTTTAACCAACTTCTATCCAAATATCCTTAAAGCCCTGTAAGGAAGCCATATATTCACACATTTGCTATAATTCCTCTTACAAAAGATCACTTTTGGATTCATTAGCATTGTGGGAGGTTTTATTTCTAATTACTCCAAGGGAAAATGATATGTTTTTCTCTTAATGCATATCAAAGATTAAATTATTTCCTTCTCAATATTGGGTTCTATTTAAATTCTCAATTCTTATATTTATAACTTTTGAAAAAACTAATTGTTTGTCCTATATTGAAAAGGTTGATTTGACAGCTTATGTCGAGAGAAGCACGAGTTTTGTTTTTATGTTGTTATTGATGAGAAACGTTGGTGTAAGACCATAATTTTGACCCTAAGATCCCTCATGGAATCATATCATTTGCTCAATGCATTGCCTCAAGGATCATATCATGTGTGGCTCCTTAACCCTAGGGGTGAGACTTGTGTGAGTGGTTTGAGACCACCAAGCATGCTTGTATTATATATTATTGATTTTCTTATTTGTTTACTAACCAAAAGCACAAAAATATGTCACTAACTCTTTTTGGTTTGAAGCTCAAGTGATCATGTGCTCCCATGCTCCTAGGGGGCTCCTAAGCTCAATGAAGGGGCTATATGAGGATGAGAAAGCATGACAATGGTCCACAAAGTTCCTAATCATCATATATGTCTCCCAAGTATCTCAATTTTCCAATTTGATCAAGATAACCCAAAGGGCTTGAGGATTGTTTCCCAAGGAAACCCTAATTCAATTGTGCTTCAACTGTGTCTTGCTCATGAAGCAACCTCAACCTATGATCAAATTTAATCAAGGGAAGTTCTTTCATTAATTATTTTATGCATATGTGAGCCTATGTGAGGTTCATCAGTCATTCATTCATCAAGATTTGAAGTTTGGCCTTGAGAAGTTGACCAGTCAAGTCATTTGACTAAACTGAAGATCACTGAGATACAATTTTTGATGTGTTTGTCAAATGAAGATGACCCCAAGAGAAAAAATGTTATTAAGAACCATATATAAAACTTTAATGTTCATCAAAAATATATTTGAAACTTTTAAGATCATCATTAATTTCAAAACATTATAGGTCATTTTGACTGAAACCCTAATTTTGGGTCAACTTCCCAAGGACCTAACTTCCTGAATTTTTATGATTTTGAGGTGATACTAATTGAATTTGAAATTTTAAGATGTCTACTTCAAATGTAATGTTGGACAAAATTTCATAATCCTAAAAGAAACACATGTGATAATACAAAATATTATACGTCACTTTGGACCTAAGTCATTGAATTTGAAAAATGCCCAACTTCAAGTGCCCATAACTTTCTCATGAAAAATCCAAATGATGCACAATTTAAGTCTACATTGATCATCTTGAAAAGATCTAAAACTTTTTCGTTAGAGGTTTTTCCATTTGAGGCTTGCATCACTAAAACAGAAGGGCTTGAAGATGCTTCCTTTTGGTAAAATGTTTCAAAGGGGAACTAGACATGTTTTGTACCCAAACCTTCACAGCCAGTTTTCATAAATTTCCAATTTCCAAATGAATTTTTGCCTAACATGACTTTTGTTCCTTAATGCAAGGGATTTCCAACAATTACTCATATTAAATTTTTGGACTTTCCATGTGGGAGTTTCGAAGAGCTTCATGTTTATGTTCATTTTTGCATTTCACATTATAACTTGGTGTGCAAGCTTGTGCAGTCCCTTGTACACATCCAATTCACTTCTATTTGATCTCAACATGGATTTCCATTCATTCTTGGGCCTCACATGCGCCTGTACAGGCCCATGCAAGGATGATTCAAACTTCATGCACATGAGGGAAGCATTGCCTTGCATCACATTTCAGCTATAAATAAGAGTGCATTCTCATTCAAATGGTAACCAAGTGGAGATCTGAATTGCTGCTGAATTGAAAACCAAACTCTCACTAAAGGAATTTTCATTTTTCATTCTCTTTTTCAAGCTTGAATTTCAACATCATTAGTTGATTTTCAAAGCTCAATTCATTAACCTAGCATCACCATCACACTTCCAGAGCAAAAGTAGATCAAGAGCTTGGAGAACTCGTGTTGTTTGAAGCTGCATTTCAGAGGTAGAACACCAAACTTTCTTGATCTAGATCTTGTAATATAATGTGAATTTCTTTGGTTTGTTTGGTTTTCTGAAGTCCTCATGCATGAGGCAGGCCAGTGGTGGTCTTAATTTTGCAAATCGAGCCATTTCAGTTCATGCACCATGATCTTCAAGCTCATGTTTCTCTCTAAATAGGAACTGTGAGGATGATCCATGGTTACAGGGGTGATGTACATCACCTCAACTTCATTTTGATACCTTCATTTTTCATTTTCATTGAGGTTTGTTTTCCTGCGCGTGGTGGCCGGATCTAGTTAGATCGCCGGAGAAGATGGTGGTTTCTACCACCATCCCCACGTGGTAGCTTCAGGGCCATTGGATCATGCCTGAACGTTTTAATCTTGGCCCTTAGAACCACATGATCATTGCCACGTCAATTAATGAAGTGATCCTGTGGCTATTCATTTTTGTTATTTTTCTTATTTTCTATTAATTCCATTTAATTCCAATTATTTCAAAAATTCATAAATATGTTATTTGAAGTCACAAAAATATGAGACCAATGCCAAAACTTTTCTTGAAAAATCTAGTTTCATATTTTGATTTCTAATTATTTTTGTAACTTCATTTGATATTTTTTGTGAATTATTTGGTTTTTTATAGTTTTAATTCATTTTTAATTACTTTATGATATTTGAAAAATCCAAAAATATTTTCCTAACACCTATGGATCATGATAAGTCAATGAAAAATAGTCTCATCAATTTTTTATTTGGTTTGAGATTTATTTGAGATTTTAATTCAAATTGTGTTATTTTTCATTGTTTTTTAATTGTTTTTAAATAGTTTCTGATTTCAAAAATTATTGAGAAAATTTGTCAAAGTTTGTTTGACCATGTTAGACCTATGAGAATTTAATTGGACTTGTTGAAGTTGATTTGAATTGAATTTGAGGTTTGACCATATTTTGTTTATTTTATTTTGCATTTAATTTTAATTCAAAAAAATACCAAAAAAATATGTTTGACTTGTTGACTTGTAATCTTCATTCCTCTTCTGTTTAGCATTGATTGATGATGATTTGGTTCACTTTTGACCAATTGAGCTTGACACTTGAATTCTCTTTCCATCCATTTCATCTTCATCCTATTCTTTTTCTAATTTGGCCAATGAGTTAATGTCTTATGGTTGGTCTTGACAAATGAGAAGTTTAACCTTCTTTGATCCAAACCAAACTCAATGTGATCCAAGATCAAGTGGGTTGTTTTGTGTCCAAGATAGGTTGCTTCTTGGTCAAGCAAAAAACCTAAAGTCCATACAAGGCCCTTCCCCTTTTGTTTTGGCATGGCAAGTTTTTGGAGCTTGACTTACTAGTCATGACCTATAACTTGTGTTTATTTGCCTATAGTTTTATTGACCGGCCTCAGATAGGTGTGACTACTACATTAGTCCACTTACGATTGCTTAACATAGCGCTAAATTGTCATGACCTATAACTTATGTCATTTTTCTTTTTGCTAATTTGAGCTCATTATTGTATATAAGCATATTGTTGTCTTGTGATTGTTTTGTTTTTGCTTTGTGTGAACCTAATGCAAAAAGGAGAAAGGACTTAGAATTAGGACATACCTATGCTTAAAGGAGTTCAAGAGCAACTAGGTCTCATGCCTTTAGAATGCTAAACTTGTTGAAGAGCAACTAGGCCTCATGCCTTTAGAATGCTAAATTTCAAAGTTGACTTCAAAGGACTTCCTTTCCAAAACTTACTCTTTGTCCATTCCTTTTATTATGTTATGAACTTTTTGATGTTTGCTCTTGTGTGATAGGGATTCCATCTTGAGATAGTAAAGAGGATCATTGTCATGAATAGCCAAGTTAAGAGAGACAAGCCAAATGGATATCCTAGGAGCTTGAATCTAATTTGTGCGATTGCTTGTTTGTTTGCTAAGTCCAAAGGAAAGGAGCATCTTGAATCATCTCTATGATTTCAAGAAAAGGAACTCCAAGGGTTTTATCTTCTCTCTTATCTTTGTATGCTTTAGGACTAGCCCTTCTCTTCTTCTCTCCACTCTAACCCAAGTCAAAATCTTTTCTTGCAAACTTTGACATTGCTTTCAAATTAGAAACCTATGCCTTATGCCTTTGACTTTTCAAAACTCTTTTAATCAATACTAATTGTGAATAAATCTTAAACCAACTTTGACTTCATTTTGTAAATAAATATAACTTGTAAATATAACTCATTTCAAGTTGTTTTGTGGTTCCAATGGCCACCTTTGTTAAAACTTTTCATAAACATTAGTCATAGGTTTGAGTTATCATAGTGGTTGATGTAAATCTCACCTCATCCTTAGTGATTGGATTATAATCCTTCCATACTTATTATAGGGTTAACCCCTCACTAGTATGTTGAAGCTCTCCTCACATGGTGGATTGTTGGTTTAGGTTGAGTTTTCTCCCTTTGATAACAAAAGACCTTAAGGCTTTTGATCAAATCAATTCACCAATCTTTGTGATTTCTACCCCGAACTACGAGGTTTTGATCCTCCTTTGTGATGGTACGTAGGCAATGGGTTCATCCGTTCAAACAACAAACTTGTAAATATAATCTATTCTCTTCTCATCCCCTCAATCTTTTGCACATATTTTCACAAATATCAACCTATAACACATATTTGCAAAAAGGGTTCCCTTAGAGTACTAAGGATGTTTTGGATGCGTAAAACCTTCCCATTTCATAACCAACCCCCTTACCCAGATCTCTGACATTTTTATTAGTTTTTGATTTGATAAAACTTCTTACTTGGATTTTGTTCGCTTTTTAGCCTTTCCTTTGGACAAATAAAAGTGCGGTGGCGACTCGAATTGTATGTTTACTTTTGGTTTAGTCAATAAACCTAAAGGTAACGAAAACCCCGCTATAGAAAAGTGGCGACTCTACTGGGGAACCCTTCCTAGTGGGTTTATCCTACTTTTTGCTTATATGTGTTGTATGTTTATATTTATTTGTGACATATTTTTTGTGCAAATTTGGGATGACTGTATTGTTTGTAATGTATGAATTTCTTGATATATATCAATTGCTTGTATGCTTGGTGGTTTCTTGTGAGATGAGTTTTATACACGAGCTCGAGTGTACTTATGATAGGAGAATGGCATAGTCTTGTTGACTTGTGTGGAGTTATTCCTTAGCAAGTTGACTTGCAAGCCCATTCACTTGGTGGAGGTCTTGTTGGGATCAATAATGTCACACGAGTAGTCGTGGTTAGGCATTACTCTTTCCAATATAAACCTTAGAAGCCAAGGACCTTAGATACCTAGCCCATCTTGGCCTATTTTAGGAAGTAGTGCGAAGGTCGTTCAAGTGTAAGATTTGATACGATTGTTACGCGATACTACACTCATAAGAGTCCCTATTGAGAATATTTTTGGAATACGAGTAGTCGTTTTATCCGATAATATCCGAAAGATGAGATGATAACTATGGGGACCTCTTTTAGAACATGATCGTCAGGTTTAACCATAGTACACTCCCTTTGGGTGGTTCTTAACCGAGACTCCATGCTCGTGACTCACAACAAACCCTTGATTCGCGGTTGATTTGTTCTCGTATATACTCAATATCAATGGAACTTGGGTGTTGATAAGGTGTAAACCATAATCCACAAAAATGGATGATTGATATTGATGATGACTTGAGCCATCCCGTGACCTTTGTGTCGTGTGACTTGCTTGATCCTTGAGTGTGATTGTTGCATCCATGCATTCATGCATTCATATGCATCCATATCATCAACAATAAGATTTTCAAGGAACTTAAGAGGTCTATTTGCAAATTTTCAGACATGGATAAACAAAGAAGGAATACGAAGAAGTACAGTTTCAGACAACCCGACTTGAAAGAGTTAAGGAGTTTGACATCTTATGTATTAGAGCCTTTGGAGTTCAAAGCTCGCCATGGGAAGCTTCTATCTATTCTTTCTACCAAAGTGGATGAAGGTCTGATGAGTGTGTTGGTGCAGTTCTACGATCCTCTGTAGCGGTGCTTCACTTTTCCGGATTTCCAGCTTTTACCTACACTAGAGGAGTATGCCTATCATGTGGGTATACCTATCCTGGATCAGTTGTCGTTCAATGGTTTGGAGAAGTTTCCGTCTTCTCAAGAGATTGCTGACATGTTTCACATAGATGTATCTGGCATTGTTGCTCATATGACTACCAAAGGTGGAATTCAAGGTCTCCCATCTGATTGTCTCATCACCCAAGCTACTTTGTTTGGGAAGGCCATGAGTGAGGACGCCTTTGAAGCCATGTTTGTACTACTCATTTATGGGCTGGTGTTATTTCCCAACATCGACAATTTTGTGGATGTGAATGCTATTAGGATTTTCTCTTCTCTTAATCTCGTTCCGACTCTGTTGGGTGACACTTATTTCTCTTTGCATATGAGGAATGAAAAGGGTGGTGGTTCCATTGTGTGCTATATGCCTCTATTATACAAGTGGTTTATTTCGCACTTTCCTCAGACGCTCGCCTTCAAGGAGAACAAGGGATGTGTACGGTGGTCTACGAGACTTATGTCTCTCACTAATGATGATATCTTTTGGTATAACCGTGTTTATGATGGTGTTCAAATTATTGACTCTTGTGGTGAATTCTCCAATGTTCCTCTTCTTGGTACATATGGTGGAATTAACTACAATCCTGCTTTAGCTAGCCGTCAACTTGGGTTCCCCTTAAAGGATAAACCTAACAACATTTCGTTGGAAGGCTTGTTCTTTCAAGAGAGTAAAGATCCCTATAACTTGAAAGATAGGATGATCCGCGCCTGGCGCAAAGTTCATAGGAAGGGAATGAATGAGCTTGATCCGAAGAATTGTATTGCTTTGGAGCCCTACACCGCTTGGGTGGGGAAGAGAGCTCTTGAGTACCGCATGCCACATGATTATCCGAGACCTATCCCTATGGTTGTGGTTATGCATTCAACCCTCCCTAACCAAGGAGTAGAGGAGTTGAGAGATGAAAATTGTTCGCGTGCTTGGGTTCGTGAGCATGAGGAGCTTCTTCAGCAGCTCAAAGATAAGATGCAGTGATAGAGTTTCTAGAGCATCAGGTTATTGATGAGCATGATGATGTGGTTACTTCTCTTCTTCCTAACTCATCTAGGTTTTGGAAGAGGAAGTATGATCAGCTCGCCAAGGAGAAGGCCAATATGGAAGCAGCTTATGAGAGAGAGGTGAAGAGGCTTCGTGCAGCTTATCTTCCAATCTCGAGAGCTTTGGACGATTGTTACTAGGGCTCCATAGGATGTTCATTCTCTTTTTCTCTTGTATTGTATTTGGTTACCAAGACTGTACTACTTCTCTGGTGTAATTTTTTTTCCAAATATTATTACTTTGAGTATTCCATATATATGTCTTAAAAGATTCAATATTTTCAAATATTTGCAAATAGATCTCTATAAAGTTCCTCAAATAAAAATACACCATATGCACAAACATTGCATGCATCATATGCATCAACAGGTTTTTTTCTGAGCTCTTGATCAGTGGTCTAACTCTTTGCTCTTCATTTATTTTGAAGACAAGCTGACGTACCAGTATAATACTGTCGCTACCGGGATTTCACGGTAACGAAACCGGGACTAAAGAGATGCCAAAGAAAGGCAAAGTAAGAAGAGTCGCCACCGAATTTTATTTAGTTTACCTCTATTATAGAGGAGAGGGGAAATAGTCGATAAAAACCTCGAAAAAGAGACGCGCGCAGGAAGCGCTAAAAAAGAATAAGGAATCGGTCTCACAACCGAGATTTGGGTTCGGAAGCCGGTTACGTAAGGGGAAGGTATTAGCACCCCTTACGTCCATGGTACTCCATGGGAACCATTTGGGTTGTTTTACATACATGGGATTTATCTATTATCGTTTTATTTTCAAAAGAATGTGTGAAAAGAAGGGGGTGTTTTTGTTATTATAGTGCTCGCCAAGGATTGGGGCCCTTGTGCCTACGTATCACTCATTCGGGAATGAGGAATCAGAGCTCCGTAGTTCGGAGTAGAAAATGTTTGTGTGTTGGTTGATTTTACCTTTGAGAAAAGGGTTTTCAGGATGATGCCCTAAGGCACAAAAATGAGTTTGATGAGTTGTATTGTTTTTACCTTGAATACGGGTTTTTATGAAAGAATATTTGTGATTATATTATACTAAAGTCTATGGGTGGAGGTGATTATTCTAGACAACAAACCAAGCGTCTTGCGTCCAAAATAATCAGAGTAAGGGTAGAAATGCTCAATTCTCACTCATTCTCCACCACTTAAGGCTCGTGGCGCACAATAACAATTGTAATTATTAAGTGTTTTGAATTTGATTATGAAAATGCCGCTTGACGTTGAATCAAGGGTTTGTTTTATTTTGATTATGAAATTTGGCATATGCAACATGAATGCAAAGTAACCAACAAGAAATTAAAGAGTCTCATTGTAAGGTAGCCCAAGAGAAAGCCTTTTGTGTGCAAAAGTGACCTAAGCTAAACAAAGGATAATGGTATTACAAACATGTCCCCCTAAGATGGTGCCATGATGTCATTCTTATAACATGCATGTAAGTTACAAATGAAAATCCAAGTGCTTACAAAGTATCACAAACAGTAATGAAAAAGCCTCCAAGAAAAGGTCCTAAGATGAAATCCTCTAAGTCCAAGTTGATTAAGAGTGGAGTGAATATTTTTGGTCTTTATCATTTTATCATGTTTTTGTTGTTTTTAATGTATGATGATAATAACATAAACAACAAGTAAATAAACATGAATTATGAGTTTGTACAATGATGATGATAATGAGTACTTGAATGTAAATTACAAGGTAATGACATAAAAGTAAGTCACAAGATAAAGAATAACAATATCACAATAATAATGGTTAGTGAATGTAAATGGCACATTAAGGGATAGCTTATCATTGATGCAAAGTATTGAAGATGATTGAAAAATCAACTAACAATAGATTTGTAACAAAGAAGGTTATGCAACCCTAAGTCCATGGTTAGTGAGCAATAAAATAAATTACAAGGAATTAAAGTGCAATAATATAAACGTTAGAAGTTAGTAATTAATGGTTAGTGGTTAGTAGAATAACAATAAGAAAATAGAATAACAAGTTAATGTAAAGAGAATGGTTTCATCTATGTATCAAATGACCCAAACATGGTTGAAATAGAGGCAACCTATCAATACCTCAAAGTATCATGAAGGATCTATTGATCAATCATTAATAGGTTTGAAACATTGAAGGTTTTATCAACTCTAAACAACCATAGCCATGATTTAATAGATCTCATCAACCAATAAATATAAATGATAACAAGAAACAAAGTTTGATTGAAAATGGTGGATAAAAAGTAGTAAGAGCAAAAAAAATCCCCAAAAGGGTGTAAACCCAACAAAAACCATTTGTCTCAAAGTTGACTCAAATCTCTCTCAAAACACAAACCAAGAGTAAAAACCCATTTCCAAACACAAAATAAAACCAAAAAATGTCAAAGAATTTGAGTCCAAAATATTACCAAGATTGTGGTGTCAAAACTAGGTTGTTGTTGTGTTTGGGTTTGAGAATGAAGCAAAAAGCTTGGAAGAGGGTGGCTATGATTGTTATGGTAGAAAAATGGAAGGGAAGGAAGTTGTATGTTTATGTGGTGGTGGTGAATGATTATGTAAGTGAAGGTCACAAGCTTACTACTGTTTTTGTTGTGTGGAGATTATGGATTTTTACATGGTGGTTGGGTGGTTCAAAGAAGAAAAGAGGGTTTGGGTAAGTTAGGGTTTAGGTTGAAAAGAGGGAGCTTGAATGTGATTTGGACAGAGGTTTTGTGGCTTTCAAGCTTGAAAAATGAGTGGGGATAGTGCTCTATTTATAGGGGAAGCAAAGGGGTTGAAGTGGGTGAACTAAAGGGTCTTCTGTGTAAAAAACAAAGATATTTCTGCTGTCTGCACAGGTGTAATCGGTTACCCTGATTAGGGTAATCAGTTACACAGTCCGAAAATGGCCAAAAAATTAGTTTTTGGTCTGGGTAATCAGTTACCTTGATTAGGGTAACCGGTTACCCAATTTTTTTTATAATGAATGTATGCATGTGCAGTAGGGTCATGGATCAGATGAAAATTGTATCGGGGTAGGGTGAATTTTGGGGTATGATAGCTGCCCCTATTTAATCTTCTTGAACCTGAATGTTTAGATAACAACGACTTCCATACATCCAAGGTAAGAGAGGATTAAATAAATAAAAATATCCAAAAATTCGCCCTACTGGGAATGAATGAATGTGATATGAGGTGATGGGTATTTGTGAAGGTTGTTCATGGGATGGAAAATAAATTTGATATGAAATTATCTGTTGAGGATAGTTTATGGTATTATGTGGGGAGGACATGGTTCAGCTGTATGATGGTTATGTCATGATGTGTATGATATCCAATGTATGTTATGGTGTGTAACATAAATATCTCTTCAAATTGAAAAACAAAGAGAAAAGCTTCATGACAAAAGGTCAAGAAGAAAGATGAGAGGGAATATGACTTCATTGGGGATAAGTTTCTTATGTAAAAGATAGTGAAAATCCCTAGCAACGGCTGGGAAGATTTTAGTTCAGTGATGCTTCCTAGCAATAGCTGGAATACCTGAAATCTAAAGATAAATCCCTAGTAACGACTAGGGAGGTTTTAGTTCAGTGACGCTTCCTAGAAATGGCTGGAATACCTGAAATCTAAAGATACAGATCCCTAGCAATGACTAGGGAGGTTTTAGTTCAGTGACGCTTCCTAGCAATAGCTGGAATACCTGAAATCTAAAGGTGTATACCCCTAGCAACAGTTGGGGAAATTTTAGTTCAATGACGCTTCATAGCAATGGCTGGAATACCTGAAATCTAAAGATGTAAATCCCTAGCAACGATTGGGGAGGTTTTAGTTCAGTGACGCTTCCTAACAATGGCTGGAATACCTGAAATCTAAAGGTGTAAGTCCCTAGCAACGGTTGGGGAGATTTGAATTTTGAAAGTGTCAATCCCTAGCAATAGCTGGGAAGGTTTGAATTTGAAAATGTAAATCCCAAGCAACGACTGAGAAGGTTTGTTTTTTGAAAGTGTCAATCCCTAGCAACGGCTCAGAAGGTTTGATTTTTGAAAGTGTGCAAAAGGCACAGGAGTACTTGCAAAAGGCAGGTGAATAGATATGGTGGTTATCATACATAAGGTAGAGGAAAATTTATGGTAGGCATGAAAAACTCATTATATCCCTCAGGCACAACGGCGAGGATGAAACTTTCGAAATATGGCTACCACTTGGGACTTGCCAAACCTACATCAGGTGTTTTAAAACAAACGATAAGAGAATAGGTCAATCGTCCAATCTCTCATTTTTGCTTAAC
This sequence comes from Lathyrus oleraceus, assembly GCF_024323335.1. Taxonomy (NCBI): domain Eukaryota; kingdom Viridiplantae; phylum Streptophyta; class Magnoliopsida; order Fabales; family Fabaceae; genus Lathyrus; species Lathyrus oleraceus. Next base: position 482,486,021 of record NC_066585.1, on the reverse strand, counting down.
ATGCAAAGTTGATAAAGGTAAACTCTCTCGTGTAAAAGGCAACAAGGAGGCTTGCAAAAAGGAAAAACAAGGTTTTCCCATGCAAAAAAGCAGAGAGGTCTTGCAAAAGGCAAGGTACTGACAAATGGCCAACAATATTTGCAAAAGGCAAATAAAAAGAGATACTTTGGGGAAACCTGTTGGGGTTGTTCACGGGGATCCTTGCACTTTCGAGAAAGGCTTGAATCCAACTTATGCTAAACATACTTTCCCCAATATGAAGAGTATGTTATGATGCAATGTTATGTATGTAAAATGTCGATGTATGCTCGGGCTGCTGGGGTATGCAAATGCATGGTCTATGGATTGTGCCAAGTATTGTTGGACTTTAGTGGAACTTTCCATTTCGGCGGGAAAAATTATGCATGAAGTGATGCATGCAATGCATGTGGGACTGCAACTGGGTATTTGGATTTTTGTAGGGATTTATTTTTGTTTCTAGTGAGATTGTTGGTGAATATCATCATTAAAGGGTTAATGGAAAATGGTTTGGAACATCGTTATCAAAGGGTTGATGGAAAAGGATGTCGTCATCAAAGGGTTGATGGAAAAGGGTGTCAACATCAAAGGGTTGATGGAAAAGGGTGTCAACATCAAAGGGTTGATGGAAAAGGGTGTCATCATCAAAGGGTTGATGGAAAGGTAATTTGTCTTCGTTAAAGGGTTGACGGAATTTTTTTTGTCATCGTCAAAGGGTTGACGGAAAGTTAATTTGTCTTCGTCAAAGGGTTGACGGAAAGGTAATTTGTCTTCGTCAAAGGGTTGACGGAAAGGTAATTTGTATTCGCCAAAGGGTTGACGGAAAGAAACTATTGTAAAATTTCGTCATCAGAGGGCTGATGGAAAAAAGTTTGTCATCGTCAAAGGGTTGACGGAAAGATAATTTGTCTTCGTCAAAGGGTTAACAGAAAGGTAATTTGTCTTCGTCAAAGGGTTGACGAAAAGGTAATTTGTCTTCATCAAAGGGTTGACGGAAAGGTGATTTCTCTTCGTCAAAGGGTTGACGGAAAGGTAATTTGTCTTCGTCAAAGGGTTGACGGAAAGGTAATTTGTCTTCGTCAAAGGATTGACGGAAAAGAATTTGTCTTCGTCAAAGGGTTGACGGAAAAGAATTTGTCTTCGTCAAAGGGTTAACGGAAAGGTAATTTGTCTTCGTCAAAGGGTTGACGGAAAGGTAATTTGTGATCGTCAAAGGGTTGACCGAAAGAAACTGTTGTAAAATGTCGTCATCAGAGGGCTAATGGAAAAGAGTTTGTCATCGTCAAAGGGTTGACGGAAAGGTAATTTGTCTTTGTCAAAGGGTTGATGGAAAAAAAGTTTGTCATCGTCAAAGGGTTAACGGAAAGGTAATTTGTCTTTGTCAAAGGGTTGACGGAAAGGTAAATTGTCAACGTCAAAGGGTTGACAGAGAAGAATTTGTCTTCGTCAAAGGGTTGACGGAAAAGAATTTGTCTTCGTCAAAGGGTTGGCAGAAAGGTAATTTGTCTTCGTCAAAGGGTTGACGGAAAGGTAATTTGTCTTCGTCAAAGGGTCGGCAGAAAGGTAATTTGTCTTCGTCAAAGGGTTGACGAAAAGGTAATTTGTCTTCGTCAAAGGGTTGACGGAAAGAAACTGTTGTAAAATGTCGTCATTAGAGGGCTGATGGAAAAAGGTTTGTCATCATGAAAGGGTTGACGGAAAGGTAATTTGTCTTTGTCAAAGGGTTGACGGAAAAGAATTTGTCATCGTCAAAGGGTCGACGAAGAAGAATTTGTCTTTGTCAAAGGGTTGACGAAAAAGAATTTGTCTTCGTCAAAGGGTTGACGGAAAGGTAATTTGTCTTCGTCAAAGGGTTGACGGAAAGGTAATTTGTCTTCGTCAAAGTGTTGACGGAAAGGTAATTTTTCTTCGTCAAAGGGTTGACGGAAAGAAACTGTTGTAAAATGTCGTCATCAGAGAACTGATGGAAAACAGGTTTGTCATCGTCAAAGGGCTGACGGAAAGGTAATTTGTCATCGTCAAAGGGTTGACGGAAAAGAATTTGTCATCGTCAAAGGGTTGACGGAAAGAACTAAGGAATGTTATCACCAAAGGGTTGGTGGAAAGTAATTTGTATATGTAATATCATCGTCAAAGGGTTGATGGAGAGAGACTTCACTATGAAGTGGCATCATCAAAGGGTTTATGGAAGGATCATCATCAGAGGGCTGATGGAAAAGATTGTCATCGTCAAAGGGTTGACGGAAAGAAAAAGTCAGGTTATGTCCTCATCAAAGGGTTGATGGAAAGGACTTATTATGTTATGTATGCATATGATGCATGTCAATGGAAATTTCTCATTTTTGTGAGAGAGCTTTTTGATATGCAACTTCCTTATTTTGAAAGAAGGTCATGTGTGTTTATTGTATGCAGTGCATGTGATAATGCAAGATGAATATTGATTGTCTTTGGATTGATCTCCCTTTTGGGGGGTGAGACTTTCTGGGTACCAATGTTGATTGGAGTTGAGCTTATGAAGATGCCGGTGAAGTGGGCCTTTATTTCTAGTGATGGCTAATATGGAGTGGGATTTCGGTTTTGGAGATGCCAATAGTGATTGGGCTTTATGGTTAATGATAGAGGTTTGTTTTGGGAGGTGCCAATAACGATTGGGCTTTATGGTTAATGATAGAGATTTGTTTTGGGAGGTGCCACTAACGATTGGGCTTTACGGTTTTTAGTTTGGACGGGATCAGGTTGGATCTGATGATGATTAGATTTTTGGGTTTGCCAAGTAGGCTTTAATTTTGGAAGGTATCAAGTGAGGCTTGGCTTCATTATTCTTGTTGGGGAAGGGCTTCATGTTATGCATGATGCATGATATATATGAGTGAAGCAACATGGTTGGTGCGTCATGATTGATGCAATTGTTTTGGATAGTTCAATAAATGTCCTTGAGGTGGGTCAAGAATGGTTGGAACTGGGAAATATTTTTGCTTGGCTTCAAGGCTCATTGTTGAAAAATTATGGGATGATGTGTTTAGCATGACTTTCCGACATTTGCTTTGAACTGGGCTGACGTAGTGAGCTTGGTCTGGATATTCTGATGCCCCATGCTTGATCTGAGCAAGAAAATCCAAAATATAAGGAAATGCTTCCTCTCCATGGGTAGTCTTGCCCCAATCTGTTAGGTATCTACACGGGCTGTCCCAGTTATAAGTTACGAAGCAAACCATGGGTAGAGTAATCTTGATCTGATATGCCCCAGCGTCTTGGGTCTGCCTACCCCTATTCATCCATCTCTTGGAGTGTTTTGACTTTCTCATGCTTTTGAGGTGGTCTTCCCTGGTATGAAACCTTGAATGGATTTTGCCCCTAACTGGTTGATCTTTGAGGGAATGCCCCTGGCCCACTGCCTTTGGAAAGATTTGCCTAATCTCGACGTGGTTGTCCCAGACTGACTGAATCTTGAAGTGGCTTGCTCAATGGAGTTATCAGATGCCTTTACCCCTGGTGAGATCAATCTAAGAGGATGACCTTTGCTCATCAGAGTCCTCAGGATATTTGCCTCTTTTGGGTGACCAAAACTTCTCAAGCCATGTTCATTGTGAAAACGCTCTTGATACCAGTGCTCGTTCACAAGTAAAACTATTTATGCTAATGTTATGTTTATGTCAGTTTTAGAAATCCAAGTATGTCCACTGAAAATATGACATAGAATGAATGGATCACTAGTTACAAAAGTCATACTGATACTTAGCAAAACAAATAGGAGTCAGTTTCGACACAAACTCTAATGCAATATGCTTTCAAAATAGACCTTGCTTCAATTAGGTCTTTTGAGGGTTTTAATGTGGGATGGTTCACGGTTTAAGAAACAAAGGATTTATGGCTCAAAAATTTATTTAGCCTGCCCATTGTTCTTGATACCCTTTAGTCCTACGTTCAACTAGTTTGACACAGACGTTCGTCTCTTAGAATGATGGGAGTGGTAGTAAGAGAACCCACAAGGTTTCGGGAGTGACAGTCACTTGCCTTCCTATTTTTGTGTTTGCAGTCACATGACTTTGTTCTTGCTGAGGATTTTTGTTTTCGATTCCTCTTCTGTTTTTTTTTATTTTTTGACTTCCCTAATTTTGCCTGGACTATTTTTTTTGCTTACAGTCCATCGGGATACCCTAATTTTTGGCTAAGCCACTTGTTTTCAAGTTTCGACTTAGCCGGCTTTTTCTCTCTCTTTTTTTAGAGTTTTTTTGTGGAACAAATCGTGTGACGTTTGTTGATTTGGTTTGAAAGGATTTGTGACTGTCTCACTTTTTGTTGGCGATGGACAACCATTGGATTTGTGATTTCGACCTCTCGTGAGGGAAAATATATGGTTGCCCTTTAGGAAATACACTCCCTAGGATGTGGTTGATCCTCAAATGGGACACTCCCTACTTTGTCTTTTAAGAATTGAACGCGTGGTCAAATTAGATGAAGACTACCCTGCCCCGGGTTTAAGATGTGAGTTTTTTTTTGTTTTGAAGAAAACTCCTACTTCTAGGCTCAAAAGGGTTGACTAGGGATTATCATCCTTATACCTCCACTGTTTAGGGATTTGAAGCAATGCCTTACATCATCAACAAGGTGTTTATTCAAAAGCAAACATGCAATGAGCTATTGTACCATATATTCATCATTCTCCTTCCAAGTTTCGTTTTTAAACAAAAGTAAGATAAGAGTGAACACAATTGGATTGACTTAAAACATGCATATTCATTTCATTGTTGCAAAAACAAGTTTTTAAGAGTGAATATTACAATGACAAGCAAGAAAGTTACACATGAAAACAAATGAATGATAACATAATTGTTGGCGTGATTAGCCTTGTTTCAACCGTAGACAGGTGTCATCATGCTTGTAGGAACTTATGTATGATAGTCCCCAATGAGGCTCTTATTCAGCTTCTTGTTCCTCATCCATTGGCACTGGTTGTGGCATTGCAGAAGTGCCTTCATGTGGCAGCATAAGGTTGCTCAGTATATCCAGGCCGTTTGGTGTGAACGCGATAGCCTTTGAATCAATCAGTTCCTGGACCTTATATTTGAAAGCCTTACAACTCTCGATCGAGTGTCCGGGTGCTCCTGAGTGGAACTCACACCTAGCATTCATGTCGTAGTTCAAGGGAAGGTGTGTTAGAGGAGGTCCTAGTACCCTTAATTTCAACAATGATCTGTTGAGCAAAAGAGGGAGAATTCGACCATACGACATGGGAATCAGGTCAAACTATTTTTCCGACCTCTTTGATTTTTCCTGGCCTTTTTGAGCATAAGAGTTTTTCCTCCGACTTGAGTGCCAATTCTGATTCCGCATTTGGTTCCTCGGAGCTAGCTGAGGAACGAACACTAGCTGTTGATTAAGAAACCTCAGCAGTTCAGGTTAGGGACGGTATCCCTGAGGCAACTCATGATGTAAGGTGGAGCCAGACAAGGGCATAGGGGAGACCATTTCCATCCTGGAGGTTGGTGTAGGATTGCCTTCCTTTTTCAACAGTGTTTGCAAGATTTCCATAACCAAGCTCATCTGAGTCTTTAGTTGGCTGATCTCTTCCTTGAATGCAGCTTGGCCTTGTTGGAGTTCTTCCACTGTGGCTTGAGACATGCTTCTAGTTCTAAGCGTATGTCGGGAAATTAGCTAGCGGGGTAGAAACAGAAGGTGGTATAAGGTTTTGCTTATGAGATGCAAATGATGCATGAATGCGATGTTTATTTATGGATGAATGGGTGAGAAGATTTCCACAGGTTTTTAGGCATGGGTTCATGGTTTTGGACCATCGTGACGAAGCATGGAGTTAATAATGACTGCTTAGTAAACCAAGGTTCTCGCTTTGTGTGATCTAAGGCTTTTGGAAAATTGGGTGTAAGACACTGCCCCTAGAGTCATGGACTTCCTTGACTGTCAGCCGCTTATGTCAATTTACTTGCCAGGCGACTGCTCCATCAAAGTCATCTACTCTAAGTGAGATCTTCGTATCGACCCTTACGAGGAAGGCACCTTGGTGGCCTATACTATGCGACCATCGGTCTAGGCTAGCCATAGTTTTAAAGGTTCTAAAATGGGTCTTAGGGTCATTGACTCTAGTAAAAGAAAAGATGCTTACGCCGAAAGCACGATGGTCATCAATCCCCTTAAGAGAATCTACCACTAAGTGAGGTTCTCGTACGATCTTAACGAGGAAGGCACCTCGCGGACCAATACTACTCAACCTCTCCTATCTCAAGAAAACTCTCAGACTCGGGTGGGGAGTCCTTCACATAAGGTTTTTTCCTTTGCAATCATTATTGCTTCCAAAAAAATTTCGTCATAGAACCAAAGTTTCGGACCGACAGACAAACAAAGAAAATATGCACAGGTTAGCATCAAAAGCGACATATAAAGAAAAAAATAGATAACAGATAAAATCTCCACGTACGTAAAAAAGAAACAACCCAAACTACGCTAGACTTGCTTAGGGAATTTTGGTTTACCCAGCAGAGTCGCCAGCTGTCGCTATCGGGATTTCACGGTAACGAAACCGGGACTAAAGAGATGCCAAAGAGAGGCAAAGTCAGAAGAGTCGCCACAGAATTTTATTTAGTTTACCTCTATCGGAGAGGAGAGGGGAAATAGTCGATAAAACCCTCGAAAAAGAGACGCGCACGGGAAGCACTAAAAGAGAATAAGGAATCGGTCTCGCAACCGAGATTTGGGTTCGGAAGTCGGTTACGTAAGGGGAAGGTATTAGCACCCCTTACGTCCATGGTACTCCATGGGAACCATTTGGATTGTTTTACATACATGTGATTTATCTATTATCGTTTTATTTTTAAAAGAATGTGTGAAAAGAAGGGGGTGTTTTTGTTATTATAGTGCTCGCAAAGGATTGGGGCCCTTGTGCCTACGTATCACTCATTCGGGGATGAGGAATTAGAGCTCCGTAGTTCGAAGTAGAAAATGTTTGTGTGTTGGTTAATTTTACCTTTGAGAAAAGGGTTTTCAGGATGATGCCCTAAGGCACAAAAATGAGTTTAATGAGTTGTATTGTTTTTACCTTGAATAAGGGTTTTATGAAAGAATGTTTGTGATTATATTATACTAAAGTCTATGGGCGGAGGTGATTATTCTAGATAACAAGCCAAGCGTCTTGCGTCCAAAATAATCAGAGTAAGGGTAGGAATGCTCCATTCTCACTCATTCTCCACCACTTAAGCCTCGTGGCGCACAATAACAATCGTAATTATTAAGTGTTTTGAATTTGATTATGAAAATGCCGCTTGATGTTGAATAAAGGGTTTGTTTTATTTTGATTATGAACTTTGGCTTATGCAACATGAATGCAAATAACCAACAAGAAATTAAAGAGTCTCATTGTAAGGTAGCCCAAGAGAAAGCCTTTTGTGTGCAAAAGTGACCTAAGCTAACCAAAGGATAATGGTCTTACAAACATGTCTTCCTAAGGTGGTGCCATGACGCCATTCTTACAACATGCATGTAAGTTACAGATGAAAATCCAAGTGCTTACAAAGTATCACAAAGAGTAATGAAAAGGCCTCCAAGCAAAGGTCCTAAGATGAAATCCTCTAAGTCCAAGTTGATTAAGAGTGGAGTGAATATTTTTGGTCTTTATCATTTTATCATGTTTTTGTTGTTTTTAATGTATGATGATAATAAAATAAAAAACAAGTAAATAAACATGCATGATGAGTTTGTACAATGATGATGATAATCAGTACTTGAATGTAAATTACAAGGTAATGACATAAAAGTAAATCACAAGATAAAGAATAACAATATCACAATAATAATGGTTAGTGAATGTAAATGGCACATTAAGGGATAACTTATCATTGATGCAAAGTATTGAAGATAATTGAAAAATCAACTAACAATAGATTTGTAACAAAGAAAGTTATGCAACCCTAAGTCCATGGTTAGTGAGCAATAAAATAAATTGCAAGGAATTAAAGTGCAATAATATAAATGTTAGAAGTTAGTAGTTAATGGTTAGTGGTTAGTAGAATAACAATAAGCAAATAGAATAACAAGTTAATGTAAAGAGAATGGTTTCATCTATGTATCAAATGACCCAAACATGGTTGAAATAGAGGCAACCTATCAATGCCTCAAAGTATCATGAAGGATCTATTGATCAATCATTAATAGGTTTGAAACATTGAAGGTTTTATCAACTCTAAACAACCATAGCCATGATTTAATAGATCTCATCAACCAATAAATATAAATGATAACAAGAAACAAAGTTTGATTGAAAATGGTGGATAAAAAGTAGTAAGAGCAAAAAAAATCCCCAAAAGGGTGTAAACCCAACAAAAACCATTTGTCTCAAAGTTGACTCAAATGTCTCTCAAAACACAACCCAAGAGTAAAAACCCATTTCCAAACACAAAACAAAACCAAAAAATGTCAAAGAGTTTGAGTCCAAAATATTACCAAGATTGTGGTGTCAAAACTAGGTTGTTGTTGTATTTGGGTTTGAGAATGAAGCAAAAAGCTTGGAAGAGGGTGGCTATGGTTGTTATGGTAGAAAAATGGAAGGAAAAGAAGTTGTATGTTTATGTGGTGGTGGTGAATGATTATGTAAGTGAAAGTCACAAGCTTGCTACTATTTTTGTTGTGTGGAGATTGTGGATTTTTACATGGTGGTTGGGTGGTTCAAAGAAGAAAAGAGGGTTTGAGTGAATTAGGGTTTAGGTTGAAAAGAGGGAGCTTGAATGTGATTTGGACAGAGGTTTTGTGCCTTTCAAGATTGAAAAATGAGTGGGGATAATGCTCTATTTATAGGGGAAGCAAAGGGGTTGAAGTGGGTGAACCAAAGGGTCCTCTGTGTAAAAAACAAAGATATTTCTGCTGTCTGCGCAGGTGTAATCGGTTACCCTGATTAGGGTAATCGGTTACATAGTCCCAAAATAGCAAAAAAAAATCAGTTTTTGGTCTGGGTAATCGGTTACCCTGATTAGGGTAACCGGTTACCCAATTTTTTTTTATAATGAATGTATGCATGTGCAGTAGGGTCATGGATCAGATAAAAATTGTATCGGGGTAGGGTGAATTTTAGGGTATGACAAATATCAGGGCCAATCATCCAAGGATAATGGAGCATTTAAAGCAAGAGAAAAGGGACTTGAAGGAAGAGATTGCTACGCTGACTGCCATGATGGAGTCAGTTCTGGATGCCCAAATCCAAGCTTCGCCAAGTCCTGCAACTCCTCCCGCGAGGACGATCATTTCTGAGGGAACTACATCAATTGTGCCTGCTGCAACAACCCACTTTTCTCCAACTATGCCAGTTGGGTTCCCGTGGGGAATACCATCTAACTTTGTGCCAGAGGGGTTTGCTCATACTCTCGCCTCCATGTCGGCATCTAGCTCGGTCCTAGTTATGCCACCTCCCGTTGTGCACACCCTCCCCCGAGTTGAAGACACCATCTATCATTCTGAACCGTTTGAGGGTCCGGATGTTTATGAGAAGATGGATGAGATGAAAGATCAATTCCTTGAGCTGCGCAAGGAGCTGAAGACTTTGAGGGGTAAGGACCTCTTTGGTAAAAGTGCTGCTGAGTTGTGCCTAGTGCCCAACATGAAGATCCCTGTTAAATTCAAAGTGTCTGACTTTGAGAAGTATAAGGGAAACACATGCCCGCTCAGCCATCTTGTGATGTATGCTCGCAAGATGTCAACATAAATTGACAATGATCAACTACTGATCCATTACTTTTAGGATAGCCTGACAGGTGCTGCGCTCCGGTGGTATATGGGTCTAGAGAGTGCGAGCATCCGCTCTTTCAACGATCTAGGCGAGGCCTTCGTCAAGCAGTATAAATATAATGTGGATATGGCTCCAGATAGGGACCAATTGAGGGCGGTGTCGCAGAAGGACAAGGAGACCTTCAAGGAGTACGCCCAGAGATGGCGAGAGTTGGCAGCTCAGATAGTGCCACCCCTGGAAGAGAAGGAGATGACAAAGATCTTCTTGAAGACTTTGAGCTCTTTCTATTATGAAAGAATGATTGACAATGCTCCCTCAGACTTCACCGAAATGGTGAATATGGGGATGAGATTGGAAAAGGGGGTCCGTGAAGGACGGTTATCCAGAGATGACAGTTCCTCAGCAAAAAAGTATGGAGGCTTTGCTAGGAAGAAAGAGGGAGAGACCCATGATGTGTCCTCCCATATCAAGAGAGGGCCCTCTGTAAGGAAGAAGGATGTGCGGCCTGCCGTCATCCAACACCAGGTGGCTCATATAGCACCTGCTTTCAGAGAAGTTCATCAACAACAACAACAACAACATCGTCAGCAACAACAGGCCTACCAGCCTCACAACAAGAATAACACCAGCATCAGCAACTACGAGAGGAAGAGGGTGACTTTTGACCCGATTCCGATGACATATGCTGAACTCTATCCTTCCTTGATAGATAGGAAGCTGATAACTCCACGAGACCCTCCTGTTGTACCAACCAACCCTCAGTGGTGGTATAAGCCCGAGCTTCATTGTGTATATCATTCTGGTGCTCCCGGACATGATGTGGAGAATTGTTACCCATTGAAGACCAAGGTGCATGACCTTGTGAGAAGTGGGATATTGTTTTTTGAGGATGTAGGTCATAATGTTAAGAAGAACCCATTACCCGAGCATGGGAAAGCAGTTGTTAACATGGTCCAGGGATGCCCTGGAAAATATGAACTCCTTTATGTGAATGACATAAGGCAATCTTTGGTCGAGATGCATAAGTTTTTGTGTGAACACAACCATTACGAGCATGACCATGATAGGTATCAAGTGTGCACTATCAATGAGAGAGGATGCCGACAAGTAAGAAAGGTCATCCAAGAGATGATTGATCAAGGGATGATCGAGATACTTCAGAATCGTAATGAGGATGAAGTGGATGTTATCACCTCAGTGTTCAAAATTCCTGAGCTTTTTGTTGTCAAGTATGATGGAAGCAAGAAGAAGGTATCACCAGCTCTTGTGATCAAGCCAGCGGGCCCTGTCCCGTATGTATCCGACAAATTTGTTCCCTATCGATACAACTCAATTATGCTAAAGGATGGAAAGGAGGTGTCGTTGCCCTCAACTTCTGTGGTAAGCATTTTAGACGTCAGTGGTGTGACCCGTAGTGGTCGTGTTTTCTCGGCGCATCCGAAACCCCATGAAGGTGTCATGGAGAGAACTGTTGTTAATCCTGCTGGTCCCGTGGGGACTTCTTCTTCTAATAATCCTGCTCCTGTTGTGAAGGGTGTTGACCTTGTTGTCGTTAAAAATAATAATACTCCTATCCTGGTTGGCCAGTCTGGCATATTGAAAGAGGATGGTGATGAGATGTTGAGGCTCATTAAAAGGAGTGAATACAATGTTGTTGATCAGCTGCTACAAACTCCATCAAAGATATATGTCTTATCTTTGTTGATGAATTCTGAGCCACACCACGAAGCTTTGAAGAGGGTGTTGGACGTGGCATACGTGGACCACGATGCCACAATAGAATAGTTTGATAGCATTGTTGCAAATATAACCGCTTGCAACAACTTGAGCTTTTGTGATACTGATCTTCCCGAGGAGGGAAAATACCATGATTTGGCTCTACACATATCTATGAACTATAATGATGATGCCTTGTCCAATGTGTTGGTGGACACGGGATCATCACTCAATGTGTTGTCAAAATCCACTCTTGCTAAACTTTCGTACCAGGGGCCTCCCATGAGGCAGAGTGGAGTGGTTGTGAAGGCGTTTGATGGATCACGGAAAATTATGATCGGCGAATTAGAACTCTCGATCAAGATTGTACCTAGTGATTTCCAGATCACTTTCCAGATCATGGATATTCATCCGTCATACAGTTGTTTGCTTGGCAGACCATGGATTCACGAGGCAGGCGCCATGACATCCACCCTACACCAGAAGTTGAAGTTCGTGAAGAATAAAAAATTGGTGGTGATAGGGGGAGAGAAGGCTTTCTTGATCAGTCATTTATCTTCCTTCTCCTATATTGATGTCGAGGATGAGGTTGGGACTCCGTTCCAAGCCTTGTCTATTGCTGAGCCTTCAAGGAAAGGACTTTCTTCATTTGTCTCCTATAATGATGCGAAGTTGGCCATTGAGCATGGTGCAACTATTGGTTTGGGGAAAATGATCAAGTTGGAAGATAACAAATCCCGAGCTGGCAAAGGGTATTCTTCTGGTGTTTCCAATGAGCGTGGGTTGTTCTAGAGTGGAGGTTTTATTCACACTGTTGAAGATCAGGAAGTTGTTTCCATTGTTGAAGATGATGAAGAGGAAGACATTGGCAACTTTGTCATACCTGGCTGAATCTACAATAATTGGGTCGCTGTTGATATTCCAACAATTATCCATAAGTCAACGTAATGTGTTCATTTTGTTTGAAAACCCTTCTCACATGCCAAAAGGAGAAGTGAAGACATTGTTGGCATATTGGATTAATACAATGATATTCATTCAATAATTACATGTTAAATGTTTGTTTTTCAAATTATTTTTCCTTTTTTCTTTTTGCATGAAATTGGTGATCACCATAAAACCCTAAAAAGAGATTAAAATCAATTTTTTCATCTGCATAATGATTTGCCTTGCTTGAATTTTGAAATCTCTTTTATACTAAAAATCATTATGCAGGTTAATCAAACCCATTGAACATAATGATCCAACACCATCTCCCAACTTTGAGTTCCCTGTATTTGAGGCAGAAGAAGATGATGTTGAAGAGATTCCTGATGAGATTACCCGTCTGCTTGAGCACGAGGAGAAGATCATTCAACCGCATCTTGAGAATCTGGAAACAGTCAACTTGGGGTCTGAAGACTGCATTCGTGAAGTAAAGATTGGGGCACTCCTTGAAGAGTCTGTTAAGAAGGGGTTGATTGAGTTGCTACGAGAATACGTCGACGTCTTTGCCTGGTCGTATGAAGACATGCCTAGTCTAGATACTGATATCGTGCAACATTTCTTGCCGTTGAAGCCTGAGTGTGTACCTGTGAAGCAGAAGCCTAGAAGAACTCATCCTGATATGGAAGTGAAGATTAAAGAAGAAGTTCAGAAGCAAATTGATGTGGGGTTTCTGGTGACTTCTATATATCCTCAATGGGTGGCCAATATTGTGCCTGTGCCTAAGAAAGATGGAAAAGTCTGAATGTGTGTGGATTACCGTGACTTGAATAAAGCTAGTCCGAAAGATGATTTCCCTCTGCCACACATTGATATGTTGGTAGATAATACAGCTAAATTCAATGTCTTTTCATTTATGGACGGATTTTCCGGTTATAATCAGATTAAAATGGCACCCGAGGATATGGAGAAGATAATATTCATCACACCTTGGGGAACATTCTGTTATTGAGTGATGCCCTTCGGTTTGAAGAACGCCGGAGCCACGTATCAACGAGCTATGACTACCTTGTTTCATGATTTGATGCACAAGGAGATTGAGGTGTATATTGATGATATGATTGCAAAGTCGAAAACGGAAGTTGAACATGTAAAGCACTTGTTGAAGCTTTTTCAGCGCTTGAGGAAGTACAAACTCCGCCTAAATCCGAACAAGTGTACATTTGGAGTCCGTTCCGACAAGTTATTGGGCTTTATTGTCAACGAAAGAGGTATTGAAGTTGATCCTGCCAAGGTCAAAGCAATACAAGAGATGCCTGCGCCCAAAAATGAGAAGCATGTCTGAGGTTTTCTTGGCCGCTTGAATTACATTTCGAGATTTATATCCCACATGACTGCCACATGTGCGCCTATATTCAAGCTCCTCCGGAAAGATCAACATCATGATTGGACTGAGGATTGCCAAAAGGCCTTTGATAGTATCAAAGAGTATTTGTCTGAGCCTCTGATTCTGTCTCCGCCTGTTGAAGGGAGACCTTTGATTATGTATTTGGCCGTGCTTGATGACTTCATGGGATGTGTATTAGGTCAGGAAGATGAATCAGGAAAGAAAGAATATGCGATATACTACTTGAGTAAGAAGTTCACTAACTGTGAGTCTCGATACTCAATGCTTGAGAAGACGTGATGTGCTTTGGCTTGGGCTGCTAAGCGTTTACGCTAGTATATGTTGAATCATACAACTTGGTTGATATCCAAAATGGATCCAATCAAGTATATCTTTGAGAAGCCTGCTTTAACTGGGAGAATTGCCCGTTGGTAGATGTTGTTATCTGAGTATAATATTGAGTATCAAGCTCAAAAAGCTATTAAAGGTAGTATCTTGGCTGACCACTTGGCGCATCAACCAATTGAAGATTATCAGTCTATTCAGTACGATTTCCCTGATGAGGAGATTCTGTATTTGAAAATGAAAGATTGTGATGAGCCTACACTCGATGAAGGGCCAGAGCCTGGTTCCCGTTGGGGTATGGTGTTCGATGATGCTGTTAATCAGTATGGAAATGGTATTGTGGCAGTGATTATTATTCCTCAGGGCACACATTTTCCTTTTACAGCAAGGTTAACTTTCAAATGCACGAATAATATGGCGGAGTATGAGGCTTGTATTATGGGTTTGGAAGAATGTATTGATCTTTGGATCAAACATCTTGATGTTTATGGTGATTAGCCCTTGTTGTTAATCAAATTAAGGGAGAATGGGGGACGAATCAGCCTGGCCTCATCCCATATAGAGATTATGCGAGGAGGATTTCAACTTTCTTTACTAAGGTTGACTTCCATCATATTCCTCGAGATGAGAATCGGATGGCAGATGCTCTTACTACGCTTGCTTCAATGATTGTGGTGAAATATTGGAATGAAGTTCCCAATATTACGGTGATGCGCTTGGATAGACCAACTCATATATTTGCAGTTGAAGAAGTAAAAGATGATAAGCCATGGTATTATGATATCAAGTGTTTTCTTCAAGGTCAGATTTACCTGCCTGGGGCATCTGTTAAAGATAAGAAGACTTTGAGGAGATTATCTGGTAGTTTCTACCTCAATGGTGATGTACTGTACAAGAGGAATTTTGACATGGTTTTGCTCAGATGCGTGGATAGACACGAAGCAGACCTGTTGATGACTGAAGTCCATGATGGTTCATTTGGTACTCATTCCAATGGACATGCTATGGCTAAGAAGATGTTGAGAGCAGGCTACTATTGGTTGACAATGGAGTCTGACTGTTGCAAGTATGTGAAGAAATGCCACAACTGTCAGATTTATGCGGATAAGATTCATATTCCCCTGACACTTTTGAATGTTATTTCCTCACCATGGCCTTTCTCCATGTGGGGAATTGACATGATTGGCATAATTGAGCCAAAGGCGTCAAACGGTCGCCATTTTATTCTCGTAGCTATTGATTACTACACCAAGTGGGTTAAAGCGGCATCGTATGCGAATGTGATCAGGCAGGTGGTTGTGAGGTTTATCAAGAACCAACTCATATGCCGATATGGTGTGCCAGACAAGATCATTACTGATAATGGATCTAACTTGAACAACAAGATGATGAAAGAGCTGTGTAGCGAGTTCAAGATTGCACATCATAATTCTTTTCCCTGTAGACCCAAGATGAATGGGGTTATTGAAGTTGCTAACTGTAACACCCCGAATAAAATAAGAGAACTATTTTATTTAAGTTAATAATATATTTATTAATTTAATTAAATAAATTGAATTATTGGATTATTATTATTATTATTTGGAATAATAATTATTGGAAAATATATAAGTTGGAATAAGGAAAAAGGGTTTTCAGTATTGGTAAAGAGTTTTCACGTGAAACAGAGAAGCGGCTGAAAGGTGAAAGGTGGAGAAAAGGCAAAGAGGAAGAGCTAGAGAGCAAAGGTTGAAGAACGGAAAAGCTCGAAGCTTAGAGATTGCCGGATTATCTCAGGTAAGGGGGGTTTATCGTCGTTTACTGGATATTATAGATTAACATGTCATGGGTAGTGATAAACCGTTGAAGTGACCCTAATTGGGATTTAGAATGCTGAGAAAATTGTGATGAATAAGTTGTATGAAAACTGAAATTGAATCGATAATTGTATGTGTCGTGATTTTCCGATAATGTAGTTTTTTACGGAAGTTGAATCGGAGGTCCGGAAGTCCTCCAACGGCGGAAAATGCGGAGAATTCTGCATTCTGCCTTGTGTTAGCGCAGGAACTACTGTTTTGTCTGCGTTAACCGGTTAACACTGTTATATTTTGTGGAAATGTGCTGTTTTGCCTGCGTTAACCGGTTAACCCAGGGCGTTAACCGGTTAACACTGTTGCGTTTTACCAGAAGGTGTATTTTGTCCTGCGTTAACCGGTTAACCCAGGGCGTTAACCGGTTAACACTGTTGGAAATTGGAAAAATTGATATTTTAATGTTGTGAACATAATTGGTGATTGGCCTATTATCGTTAATTTTGATGAGTAATTTTGTTGAGTTTATGTTATGAAGTGTTGATACAAATATGTTGATAAGTTGTGTTAAAGTTGTTGAAAATACTGAGTTGTAGGCTTGGTGAGCCACAGATGATTATAAGTTGACTTTGTTGAAAACATTGTTGTATTGTTATTATTATTATGTTGTTGACAGTTTAAAGTCGTGTATGCCATGTACATTCATATGCATTAAGTCGGAGCTTTGCTCACAACACGTTGGCCTGGATTGGCAAATTTTAAGTTGAAAGTTGAAGGCTTATGCCTTGATGCCCAATAAAATGGCAATGATTTTAAGTTGGGAGTTTTACTCCGATTGGTACCACATGCATGACGAGTCGAGTCTCATTTGAGTTGCATTTTATGTTGTTATTGAGTATGATCTTGGAGTTGATGTGCCGTTACTGAATGTGTAATCTGATTTGGGTGATGAAACGTGTTAAATTACTTCGCATTACATGATGATTTATAATGCTTATTATATCGATTGAAGAACTCACCCTTACACTATTTTTCAGGTAACGAGCAGTGATTGAGTAGAAGCTAGTGCTCGGATTTTAGTGTAGTCTCCGTAGTGGGTCATGCTCTGATAGATGTAACATCGGGACGGGATGTTTTAATTGTTTTATTGTTGGTTGTTGAATCTTTTTACCTGTAATATGTTATATGTTTTGAATGGTTGGTTTGATTTCTATATCCGCTGCGAATTATGCAAAACTGTTATTTTGATTAAATAAAGAGCATGACAGTTATTATGGTGTGAAGAATTGTGTGACACCCTTAAATGCATATTTACTCTGATTTATATATGTTGTTTTAATTAAATAATTGGGGTATTTTAGAAGGGTGTTACACTAACAAGAACATCAAGAAGATTATCCAGAAGATGGTTGTTACGTATAAAGATTGGCATGAGATGCTGCCATTTTCTTTGCATGGCTATCGTACATTCGTCCGTACTTCAACAGGGGCAACCTCTTTCTCTCTTGTATATGGCATGGAGGTTGTGCTCCCCGTGGAGGTTGAGATCCCATCAATGAGAGTATTGATGGAAGCCAAGTTGACTGAGGCTGAATGGGTTCAGAGTCGTTATGACCAGTTGAACTTGATTGAAGAAAAGAGATTAACTGCCATGTGCCATGGTGGAGAAATGGTCGTTATGTTCAATGTAGCCCTTTTTCCAATATATATCACCAATTTCAAATTTGTAAAGATCCATGGAGTTTCGCCATTTGCGGACTACCATTCTATTAAATAAATTTGAGCCTTTATCCAATTCTTGGCACTCTTACTTGTTTCTATTTAACAAATGTTTGCATGTTTTAATTGATAAATATCATTGTTTTAAACAAATGAAGTTTTATAAACTATTTTAAACAAAGTGAACATTCACAATGACTAAAAGGCTAAGTGAAACGTATTCAGTGCTCTCCCAGGGATAGTACGATTTCCAAAAGGTAAGACATTTGTTCATATTCTAACATGTTGATATCCTCTTCATCAACTTCCGGTTATTTCCTCAGCGAGAAGTTGCCTAGAGCAGTTGGTGAAGGGCCTGTTTCCCTTTTCATCCCCAGCATGGCACGTGTTGACGAAGGATTCATGTCCGTTTCCCTCAGCCAAGGTTTTTTCCTTTGAGAATTTTTGGCCGTTTATCCCCAATAGGGTTGCCTACAGTTTATCCCCTGCAGGTTTGCTTGACCCGAGTTTGATAATTTGTTTCCCCTCTGTGTTTGGAGATTTCTCCTGAGTATTGAGGGATGTTGAGGAAGATGTGTTGTTTCCTTCCCCAACGGAGCAAATTGTTCTTTCTCCCCTTAGCAGAGATGTCTCTCCAGCGGTTAGAAGGAAGTGTTTTGATTGATGGGTATCTTTTTGGCGGTTATTCCCCATGGAGTTTCACATCCTACCTTGATAAGCTCCCCAGTAGAGTTTCTTCTACGACGGATCTTATCCGTTTTCAACAACTTGTTCCCGAGAATTGTTGGAAAATCCTCGGCAGTTGAAAGTTGTGACCTTTGCCTATCCCCAGCGGTAGTCTATGTCTCCTGGTATTAGATCATCCCCACCAGAGCTGAGTTCTCCTGCGGGCCTTGCCCTTCTTTTGAGATATTACGCCGGATGTTCGTTCGTGGCTTTTGAGCCTGTTTGTGTTAGATATGTCTGTCTGTCAGCATTAATCATACATAAATCACGCATATACATGCATAATCATAGCATTCAGATATTCATGATGCATTATTTGCCATATATCTTTGCTTGTTATCTCCTGTTATTGGTGAAATATTCTTCCCTAAACAAATGTTTGTGTCTGATCTCTTCATATAGAGTCAGCCCTATAGGCAGAAAGTGTCTATCTTTCCTTCTTTCTTCCCCACTAAGTTATATCCTCGTGGATGATTATTGGTTCAGTTTCCATCTCAATTATGTATTGGGATGGAATTACTCCCCTGAGTTATATCCTCATCAGTTTGAGTCTTGTTTAATTGTGTCATTCTAGTTTGTTCCTAGACTGACTCCTTTCTTGTTATACCCTGCAAGTCCTTGTGGTTCGGTTGTTCAAATGCTCAGTAACCAATATTTTTTCACCTTCTTCCCCAGTGGATTTCTGTGGTTTTCTACCCAGTAACCGCTAGATGTAATCCCCTATTTGTTGGTTATCCTTACCCAGTAATTGGTATCGATATTCCTTCATTTTTGAGTATACCACCCAGTAACCAGTGATATATCTCTTGGATAATTGCTCTTGTCAATGTATCCCCCGCGAGTCATCTCTCATTTACCCTTGTTTGGCAATGATTGTTTCTCCTTTTGATTGGTCATCATTTTATACCCAGTACCCGGTATCCCGATGTCCTTTCTTTTCGGTCGATTTATCCTTTATTAACCCAGTAACCTGTTATGGATAATCTTCCATGCAAGTATGTTATCTACGTTATGACGGTAATAGATAATATGTCTCATGCGCTCTTCAGTCGAAGTCTTCTTCTTCCCCAGTTGAGTAAGATTTGTATTTCCTTGTGGAATCGAATGCCCATCCTGTAAGTTGAGTTTGCTTTTTCAGCCCTCCTTTCGGATGATGAGTGTCTTGGGTATGTTCCCAATTCACGCCTGGTTGGTCACCTATTATATGCCCAGTAACCGGTATCCCTGGTGTTCCTTCCTTCTGCTCCCTATTATGACTTTTTGTCCCCTGTGGAGTCAGTTTTTCCTGAGTTGTGATGTGCCTTTTGGGTCCTCCTCAGAGGTTTCGGATGATTGATATCTCTCACCCTTATACCAGTCTTAGATATTCTTTCTCCCTGAGCATGTTGATTCTCTCTCACCCAGTAACCGGTGTTTCAATAACATGTATCTCTTTGAGTTTATTACCTAGTAGCCGGTGATATCTCGTTGTTTCCTCCTCAACTGGGTCCTTTGTGGACATCCTCGAATGAGTCAGGATTTTTTATCCGATGTATCCTTTGTGGATAGTTTTGCTTTCTTGGCATATTCCCCAATACATGCATCTTTGCATTAGCTCAAGTTTTTCCATCGATCTATTGTCATGGAATCCCTTCATGTCTCCCAGCAAGTTTTCAAGTCGTGGCCTGCTCACGCATTTTACCCTATTCCCCCCCCCCCGGAGTCTCTGTCTCCTTAGTGAGTGTGTTACTCCTATGGATTTTCAGTTTCTCCTGATCTCTTTTCCTTCATGGAAATTATTCACCATGAAAATTTTATTTTTGCATACATACATTTGCATAATGAGGTCTCTTAGGGACCAAAATTCGTCTATTTGTTATTATTTAATCTCATTCTACCTCGTCGAGATGAAGATTTTAACCTTCATATCTCCGGCTAGAATGACCTTAAATAGGGGCATCTGTAAGACCCTAATTTTGACCCTAAGATCCCTCATGGCATCATATCATTTGCTCAATGCATTGCCTCAAGGATCATATCATGTGTGGCTCCTTAACCCTAGGGGTGGGACTTGTGTGAGTGGTTTGAGACCACCAAGCATGCTTGTATTGTATATTATTTATTTTATTATTTTTTACTAACCAAAAGCACAAAAATATGTCACTAACTCTTTTTGTTTTGAAGCTCAAGTGATCATGTGCTCCCATGCTCCTAGGGGGCTCCTAAGCTCAATGAAGTGGTTATATGAGGATGAGAAAAAGCATGAAAATGGTCCAAAAAGTTCCTAATCAACATATATGTCTCCCAAGTATCTCAATTTTCCAATTTGATCAAGATAACCCAAAGGGCTTGAGGATTGTTTCCCAAGGAAACCCTAATTCAATTGTGCTTCAATTGTGCCTTGCTCATGAAGCAACCTCAACCTATGATCAAATTTAATCAAGGGAAGTTCTTTCATTCATTATTTTATTCATATGTTAGCCTATGTGAGGTTCATCAGTCATTCATTCATTCATTCATCAAGATTTGAAGTTTGGCCTTGAGAAGTTGACCAGTCAAGTCATCTGACTAAATTGAAGATCACTGAGATACAATTTTTGATGTGTTTGTCAAATGAATATGACCCCAAGAGAAAAACTGTTCTTAAGAACCATATGAACAACTTTCATGTTCATCAAAAACCCATTTGAAACTTGGAAGGTCATCATTCATTTCAAAACATTATAGGTCATTTTGACTAAAACCCTAATTTTGGGTCAACTTCCCAAGGACCTAACTTCCTTAATTTTTATGATTTTGAGGTGATACTAAATGCATTAGAAAGATTAAGATGTCTAATTAAAATATTATGTTGGACAAAATTTCATAATCCTAAAAGAAACACATGTGATAATACAAAACATTATAGGTCACTTTGGACCTAAGTCATTGAATTTGAAAAATGCCCAACTTCAAGTGCCCATAACCTGCTCATGAAAAATCCAAATGATGAAAAATTTAAGTATAAATTGATCATCTTGAAAACATATACAACTTTTATGTTAGAGGTTTTTCCATTTGAGGCTTGAATAATTGAAACAGAAGGGCTTGAAGATGCTTGCTTTTGGTAAAAAATTTCAAAGGGGAACTAGACATGTTTTGTACCCAAACCTTCACAGCCAGTTTTCATAAATTTCTAATTTCCAAATGAATTTTTGCCCAACATGATTTTTGTTCCTTATTGCAAGGGCTTTCCAACCATTACTCACATTAATTTTTTGGACTTTCCATGTGGGAGTTTCAAAGAGCTTCATGTTTATGTTCATTTTTGCATTTCACATTATAACTTGGTGTGCAAGCTTGTGCAGTCCCTTGTACACGACCAATTCACTTCTATTTGATCTCAGCATGGATTTCCGTTCATTCTTGGGCCTTACATGCGCCTGTACAGGCCCATGCAAGGATGATTCAAACTTCATGCACACGAGGGAAGCATTGCCTTGCATCACATTTCAGCTATAAATAAGAGTGCATTCTCATTCAAATGGTAACCAAGTGGAGATCTGAATTGCTGCTGAATTGAAAACCAAACTCTCACTAAAGGAATTTTCAGTTTTCATTCTCTTTTTCAAGCTTGAATTTCAACATCATTAGTTAATTTTCAAAGCTCAATTCCTTAACCTAGCATCACCATCACACTTCCAGAGCAAAAGTAGATCAAGAGCTTGGAGAATTCGTGTTGTTTGAAGCTGCATTTCAGAGGTAGAACACCAAACTTTCTTGATCTAGATCTTGTAATATAATGTGAATTTCTTTGGTTTGTTTGGTTTTCTGAATTCCTCATGCATGAGGCAGGCCAGTGGTGGTCTTAATTTTGCAAATCGAGCCATTTCAGTTCATGCACCATGATCTTCAAGCTCATGTTTCTCTCTAAATAGGAACTGTGAGGATGATCCATGGTTACAGGGGTGATGTACATCACCTCAACTTCATTTTGATACCTTCATTTTTCATTTTCATTGAGGTTTGTTTTCCTGCGCGTGGTGGCTGGATCTGGTTAGATCGCCGGAGAAGATGGTGGTTTCCACCACCATCCCCACGTGGTAGTTTCAGGGCCATTGGATCACACCTGAACGTTTTAATCTTGGCCCTTGCTTGTGTTGACTTGTTTTAATGCAATGTGTGATGCGCTTTACTCGCGCGCACCTTGTGTCCGCGCCTTAGAACCACATGATCATTGCCACGTCAATTAATAAAGTGATCCTGTGGCTGTGCATTTTTGCTATTTTTCTTATTTTCTGTTAATTCCATTTAATTCCATTTATTTTCAAAAATTAATAAATATGTTATTTGAAGTCACAAAAATATGAGACCAATGCCAAAAAATTTCTCGAAAAATCCAGTTTCATATTTTTATTTTTAATTATTTTTGTGACTTCATTTGATATTTTTTGTGACTTATTTGGTTTTTAATAGTTTTAATTCATTTTTAATTACTTTCTGATATTTGAAAAATCCAAAAATATTTTCCTAACACCTATGGATCATGATAAGTCAATGAGAAATAATCTTATCAATTTCTTATTTGATTTGAGATTTATTTGAGATTTTAATTCATATTGTGTTATTTTTCATTGTTTTTTAATTGTTTTTAAATAGTTTCTGATTTCAAAAATTGTTGAGAAAATTTGTCAAAGTTTGTTTGACCATGTTAGACCTATGAGAATTTAATTGGACTTGTTGAAGTTGATTTGAATTGAATTTGAGGTTTGACCATATTTTGTTTATTTTATTTTTCATTTAATTTTAATTCAAAAAAATATGTTTGACTTGTTGACTTGTAATCTTCATTTCTCTTCTGTTTAGCGTTGATTGATGATTTGATTCACTTTTGACCAATTGAGTTTGACACTTGAATTTCTCTTTCCATCCATTTCATCTTCATCCCATTCTTTTTCTAATTTGGCCAATGAGTTAATGTCTTATGGTTGATCTTGACAAATGAGAGGTTTAACCTTCTTTGATCCAAACCAAACTCAACATGATCCAAGATCAAGTGAACTATTTTGTGTCCAAGATAGGTTGCTTCTTGGTCAAGCAAAAAACCTAAAGTCCATACAAGGCACTTCCCCTTTTGTTTTGGCATGACAAGTTTTTGGAGCTTGACTTACTAGTCATGACCTCTAACTTATGTTTATTTGCCTATAATTTATTGACCGGCCTCAGATAAGTGTGACTACTACATTAGTCCACTTACGATTGCTTAACATAGCGCTACTTTGTCTTATGACAAACTAACATAACCATACTAATTACTAACTTTAATTTGAGCATTTAATTTCTTGCCCTTTACATTTAATGCAATTTACTTTCTTGCTCACTTATTCATATTGCTTTTTCACTTTACTCACTTGAGCACATATTTTATGTGTATGTCATTTTTCTTTTTGCTCATTTGAGCTCATTATTGTATATAAGCATAATGTTGTCTTGTGATTGTTTTGTTTTTGCTTTGTGTGAACCTAATGCAAAAAGGAGAAAGGACTTAGAATTAGGACATACCTATGCTTAAAGGAGTTCAAGAGCAACTAGGCCTCATGCCTTTAGAATGCTAAACTTGTTGAAGAGCAACTAGGCCTCATGCCTTTAGAATGCTAAATTTCAAAGTTGACTTCAAAGGACTTCCTTTCCAAAACTTATTCTTTGTCCATTCCTCTTATTGTATTGTGAACTTTTTGATGTTTGCTCTTGTGTGATAGGGATTCCATCTTGAGATAGTAAAGAGGACCATTGTTATGAATAACCAAGTTAAGAGGGACAAGCCAAATGGAGATCCTAGGAGCTTGAATCTAATTTGTGTGATTGCTTGTTTGTTTGCTAAGTCCAAAGGAAAGGAGCATCTTGAATCATCTCTATGATTTCAAGAAAAGGAACTCTAAGGGTTTTATCTTCTCTCTTATCTTTGTATGCTTTAGGACTAGCCCTTCTCTTCTTCTCCCCACTCTAACCCGAGCCAAAATCTTTTCTTGCAAACTTTGACATTGCTTTCAAATTAGAAACCCAGGCCTTATGCCTTTGACTTTTCAAAACTCTTTTCATCAATACTCATTGTGAATAAATCTTAATCCAACTTTGACTTCATTTTGTAAATAAATCTAACTTGTAAATATAACTCATTTCAAGTTGTTTTTGTGGTTCCAATGGCCACCTTTGTTAAAATTTTTCATAAACATTAGTCATAGGTTTGAGTTATCATAGTGGTTGATGTAAATCTCACCTCATCCTTAGTGATTGGATTATAAGTCTTCCATACTTATTATAGGGTTAACCCCTCACTAGTATGTTGAAGCTCTCCTCACATGGTGGATTGTTGGTTTATGTTGAGTTTTCTCCCTTTGATAACAAAAGACCTTAAGGCTTTTGATCAAATCAATTCACCAATCTTTGTGATTTCTACCCCGAACTACGAGGTTTTGATCCTCCTTTGTGATGGTACGTAGGCAATGGGTTCATCCATTTAAACAACAAACTTGTAAATATAATCTATTCTCTTCTCATCCCCCAATCTTTTGCACATATTTTCACAAATATCAACCTACAACACATATTTGCAAAAAGGGTTCCCTTAGAGTACTAAGGATGTTTTGGGTGCGTAAAACATTCCCATTTCATAATCAACCCCCTTACCCAGATCTCTGACATTTTTATTAGTTTTTGATTTGATAAAACTTCTTACTTGACTTTTGTTCGCTTTTTAGCCTTTCCTTTGGACAAATAAAAGTGCGGTGGCGACTCGAATTGTATGTTTACTTTTGGTTTAGTCAATAAACCTAAAGGTAACGAAAACCCCGCTACAGTTGGCATACCTGTTGAATGACATTGAATATTACCAGCAAATTAATTGAGTCAATAACACAGTCACACATACGATGTGTGTGAAATCAGTGTTTGAAGGTGTAACTTGGAGCTTGAGGTTTAACTCACATGCATGCATGGGTCATTGTTTTAATTCACATCCATTAGCTCTGTCATTATCTATGTTGTTTTTAAATTAAATAGATTTTACTATTGAATATTACATATTGAAATAAACTTATGATTTGAAGATAAATTTAAAATTATGTGATTTTTCATTTTTTAAGGGGAGAAAGAGTAACTGTGATTATATATTGCAAGTTTTGTAGGAAATACACTTATTATTTGGTTGTTGATGTTATATTTGATGTATGGTATTAAAAGATGACCAAATTTTGATAGTACATGCATGTTGATTTTGCTGAATATGATTTGGCAGATTTTGTTCTCCATATAAATTTATTATATTTTGAATTGTTGATTTTCTTTTAAAACTATACATCTTATTCCATTAATATACATGAATATTTCATGTGTAATATGAATTATGATTACACAATTAAATCACTCATTTTATATTTATAAATACATCTGACTACATTATATACAATATTACCATTATATATTTATAAATATATTTAAATAAAGGGAAATGCTAATAAATTTTTCTGAAATTTAAATAATAACTTTTTATAACAATTTGTACGATAAATATATTAAAAATTGAATTATTTAACTTTTTTAAAATATAACTTTTTAATATAGAATTTTTATAGAGTGTCTTTACTAGAATACTCGTTAAAATATATTCTCTCCATCTTATAAAAATATCTCATTTCTATTTTTATTATCTTTCAAACTAAATGTTCTTTTAAAATAGTAATATAATATTTATTATATTTTTCACTGCTATACAGAGGGATTATAATTCAAAATTTCTAAAAAGGCATTCATTGAACGATGACAATGTATACATGACTATAAATAAAGTTTCTGTAAACCAAGGTTATAAATAAAGTTT
This sequence comes from Lathyrus oleraceus, assembly GCF_024323335.1. Lineage (NCBI taxonomy): Eukaryota > Viridiplantae > Streptophyta > Magnoliopsida > Fabales > Fabaceae > Lathyrus > Lathyrus oleraceus. The sequence continues at coordinate 482,459,835 of NC_066585.1, read as the reverse complement.
ATAAAATCCATTCATTGAACAATGACCATGTACACATAAGTGGGCCCACAACACGTACTTCGACGGCGGAAGTAAAGAAGAAGGATGTGGGTAGTGGGTAGACAGAAGATGCGGACATCTCATCTAGACTCAGCTCAGCAGTCAGCACACGCCAAAACATTTTTAGAATCCACGCCAAGCAAAACTCGTAAATAAACAATCATGCCTAAATTCACGCTCTCACTTTTTTTTTTACACCGCCCACTTTTTTTTATTAAGTTTTTAAAAAGAGTTTGAACTATTTAAAAATCAAAACAATCAATATAGTTTAATTTTCACTATTTTTATTCAAATCGATAAACAAAAATTCGTTAGATTTGATTCAATTATATTGAAATTTTTTAAAATAAATTTTTTTAAACTTTTAAAAAAACACAGGTTTATATATTTTTTTTGAAAAAGAGTAAGTCCCCAAATTTGATTCTTGAAATATGCGAACTAACAAAAAGTTTTGAAAATTATATTACATCAATCAATTTAATATTTTATTAAATTATTTTGTTATGGGGTATACGTAAGTTAAATACATACTATGAGACACGTCCATGTGGAAGCATGTTCACTATTATTGACATGACAATATTATTGGCAAATTTGAAAGTTAGATACTCCTACTAATAGTTTTTAAGTGAGATTTTTCTTTTATTGAAGTGATTATGGTGAAGAAGAAACCGTGTATTTAAATCGTAAGTTTCGTAACTTCTTTAAAAATATTTATTACAAATTTTAAGTGTTTTGAGCTACTAGTTGATAAAATAAAAACTGGTTTGATTATCATGTGAAAAAAAGGTACGAGTATAACATTTAGGCTTAAATTTATTTTTAATCTTTTTATTTTTAGTTTTTAAGTTTTAGTTTTTTTTTAAAAACTCAGTCTTTTATTCCTTAATTAATTATTTTTAAAATTCTTTTATTCTCTTGTCTTGTTAACACTTTATTTTATAACATGACACTGACATATTCTAACATGTCATATTTTTAAATTAAAAAATTAATTTAATAATATTATTTAATATAATTAATAATTATTAAATTAAATAATATTGACTTGTAAATTATTGGTGTCATATGTCAATCATTCCCTATCCACTAAAACATCACTTCTTAACCATCACACTGTTTTATTAATATTCTTACACAGGGAGTATATATATATATATTTATTTATTTATTTATTTAGTTTAATTAGCAGCATTTTGAAACGACAAGTCCAACACTAACTAGCAGCATGTTGAAGAACACATTACACATTGCTTTGTTAATGCCACATAAAACAACCACAAGGTAAATTTCAACTAGCACTGAAGCAACAACAAGGAAGAACACATCACACCTTGCTATGGTAAACTTGTGTAGTTGGTGTTACAATGATTGTGCTCTTTATGAGAATGTATGTAGTATTTGTTGTTGATGAGTTTTCATGATCTGATTTGCAAGGAATTGTATCGCGGATTAAAATGTCAATCGAAATGTGAGTGTATGTGGATTTATAGCCTTCTTGTGCCTTGTGCTTTTTTTTGACTAAGTTGCTTCTAAACATGTTTCTGTCACAACTCACAGATATGCAACTTGTGTGATATCAATAACTTGTATGAAATATGAGATAACTTTAGTTTGGTTGTTCACTTTGTCATTTATATATGTTCAAAGTAGAATATTTCTAAGAAATTATGATAACTTGCCTATATTTCTATGGCTTTTATCCAGATTCTTAAAGCTCCAAGTATGGTTTTAACTAAATTCAATTGTTTCTCTTACTTTAACAATTCAAGGGTTTAAATACCCGTGTTTTTGCTTCAGTGTCAGTTACGACTTTCCTTGTGGCTGTTTTATGTGGCATTGACAAAGCAAGTGTGTTCTTCAACATGCTGCTAGTTAGAGTTGGAGTTGTCGTTTCAACATGCTGCTAATTAAACAATATATATATATATATATATATATATATATATATATATATATATATATATATATATATATATATATATATATATATATATATATATATATATATATATATATATATATATATATATATATATATATATATATATATATATAACTCTGTGCAACATTATCAATAAAATGATTTAATGGTTCAGGTGGTTAAAACAAGATGTTTTAGTGGAGGAGGGTATGAGTTCAACTCTCGCATTCAATCATTGATTGAATGGACTTTTGTAGACTTGGGAAAAACTAGACTAATTTGATTGAACTATATTTGAATTCGATTGCTTGTGGTATGAAAAAGATAAATTATGAAGGATTTTAATTTTTTTCCCAAAGCGACTTATAATAGTATTACTTATAGGCTTTGAGCTTTAACAAGATGAAACATAAAAAATAATTATTGTGTGTGAACAATGTCATGATTGTGTCGTTAAAGAGAAAAGTAGTCATTCTAAATTATGTCTCCGGCCTATAAATGAGAAATATTTGTTAATTATTGTTGATTTGATTAGTCAAACGGTAACCTTGATCTTCTCAACAGATAGGTGATAACCCGGCCTAATCATTTAGGGTTCTTCTATAAATAATTTCAGTAAAATATTATAGTTTTCACTCTTAATATCCTTTTTTTCCTGATTTTTTTCTTACATTCAAATCAACATTTTTCTTCAATATTATTATATCCTTCTCGAAGCACCGGTCTTTTCCAAATTTCCTCCTTAAATGTGTGTGTGTGTGTGTGAGAGAGAGAGAGAGAGAGAGAGAGATAGAGAGAGAGAGTACTTATAAGGTGGATATAGTTTGGCCTTATTAACCTTCTCCTTAGGCCTTGATCCGGCCTGAAACAGTTTCCCACATGCTTGTTATGGTTAAAAAGCATAGGAAGTCTTTGTACCGGGTTGGGAAAAGTCACACTTCTATATCTTGAGTTGGGCAACGAAAATTTAGGGGGACACCTTCAATAAAAGCTTGTTCAATCCTTAGAATGTTTCACCTGAAAATCCTACGTATGGATCTAGGTGATCAGTCTAGGGAATGACACACTGACTAGACCATTCAAGTGCACTTGAGTATATTTGCCATCTCGATAAGGCATTTTGGGTTGTTGGATCACTATGATGATGTCACCCCATGATTTTGTAATATTTTCTTTCTCTCTTTATATAAAATTCCTTGTGGATTTATTTCAGAAATTTTGGTTTCCTTCTTCTCTTTGTTCTTACTTTCGTGCTTTTTTCTACATCACCTCTAGGTGATTCTTAATCGTTTCTCCTTCTTCTTGAGTTCCTTGTGTTACTAGTCTATATTCAAAGAACTTTCTTCGTTCAACCTCTTTTCTTCAGGTACCATTTCTTCCTTACCCTTCATCTTTTTTCTTTGTTTTTCCATGCATGACCTAGGGAGTGTACCTTTGAACATAAATGGAGATGGTAAGTGCGCTTCTTCCTTATCAGTTGTTTTAGGAACCTTGAAATTCTATATGAGGAATCTTTGGAGGTAAATGGTATTATTCCTAATTTGATGGCTTTAGGACATGAGGAGTTTCTGTTGAGAGTGGTGGTTGCCCTCCCATCCCTTTTGACGGGAATGATGAGGGAAACTCCCACCCTCTGATTTACCTAAAGGTTGTCACACACTTGACTTGTCGTGTTCATTATCACGAGGAGATGAATGCTACAATTATTTCTCAAAACGAGATAGGGTTTGTCACTTTTCTTTCGGCTTCACACGAATTTGTTGATAACCAGAACACAAATCAATATTACTGAATACGTAAGCACCAACCAACAGATCAATCAAATCAATAATTTTCAAAAGAGGATACTTGCTCTTGATTATCACTTTATTAATTTATCAATAATCAACACATAATCTCATACTACCATCTTTCTTCCTCACCAACAACATCAATGCTCCCCATGGAAAAATACTCGGTCAGACAAATTTCATCATAAGCAGATCATCCAACTGTTTCTTCAGCTCTCTCAACTCTGAAGTAGACATACTATAAGGATCCATCGACACGGGACTAATACCATTTACTAAGTCTATAGAAAACTTCGCCTCACGCTACGACAACAAATCACTAATGTCATTTGGGAACATTTTCGGAAAATCACACAAAACATGTAAATCTGTAATCATTCTTTCGTTTCCCCACTCAAGGAGACAAACACCATGAAAATGTGGGCACTCTCACTCAAGGACATCTCTACTTATTTCACGGTCATGAAACTCGACTTTATACCTTCCACGAAATCAAAAAACCGCACTGACTTATCAAAGAAACTGACAAACACATGGTTGAACTCCAACCAACTCGTTCCCAGAATAACATCAAACTGACTTAGAGGCAAGCACACTAAGTTAATCCCAAAATCCCTATCAAACATTGTCAAAGGACAATTCAAACACACCAACAAAGTAGTCACTGGACCATTGGTTGGGTTATCAATGACCATGCTACCACTCATAGGAGACACTTCTAACTTCAACCTTGACACACACCCAATAGATATAAACGACTACGTTGCACCCGTTATCAAGTGCAGTAGTCTCTGCTCCACTCAAGACAAAAACTTCCCCTCCAGACCGAGCCTTCTTACGTTTCTCACACTGAGTACTAATATGACCCCATTCTCAATAATTAAATCAAGTCAAATTATTACTCCTATAGTCAACAGCTCGGTGACCTGGCTTCCCACACTTGAAGTAATTCATAGTGTCGCACCTCAAAAAATGAGAACACGACTTAAGCGAAGCGCAATCGCACGCTCGCAATGATGGACTAAACATAGTCGCCATCGAACATATATTTATTCCTAAAAAGGAAAGGGGAAATATCAATAAAACCCAAGAAAGAACGAAAATGATTATGGTCGTCGCAACCAAATCAGGGTTCGGGAGTCGATTATGCAAGGGGAAGACATTGGCACCCCTCACATCCGTTGTACTCAACGGGAACCATTAGGCTAGTTGTGCGTGTTAGTGTTAGTTTGAAATGTTAGGCTTCTCGAGCTATTAGGTGGGAAAGAAACAAGAGAAGAGAAAGAATGTTTTCGGATTTTTACAATGAAGGAGACTAAACTTAAGTTTTTTTTATTAATGGGCCTGACAAGATTTATAAATCTCGCTCCTATGTATCTCCGGGTGCAATAGAGAACTCAAGGCTTACGTAGTTTTGGGTAGAAATGTTTGTTTGTTGGTCAATTTTAGCGAAAGTTATCTTGTATTAATCAACGAGAAACATTATTTTACCCAAAACAGATGAGGAACGCACGTATACATCACATCGAATGGATTTACAAATTAACATTCGGAAACATCAATTATCTCAACTCAGCAATTGTGGATGAAGCATTGATTCACATCATCTTAAGACAAGATGCCTTTCGTTTATGAAAAGTTTTTCCTGATCAATCGCATGACGGTGAAAAAAGAGTTTGATTGGTTGAATGTGTTTTTGGGCTTGAAAGACGAGTATTTATGACTTGTGAGCTCTTACAACTTGGGTCTAATACTCGGGACTACGTCTGGACCTTTTACCCAGGTAATCTTTTTCTTTCAATTTTATTGAGAAAATAAGTTTGAATATTTACAAGTGTTTTAGAGGAGAAGACGAATACATATGGCTTACAAGCTCTTACAACTTGGGCCTAATATTCGGGATTACGATTGGATATTTCATCCAGGTAATCTTTTTCTTCATATTTTATTGAGAAAAAGTTTGAATATTGGAGCGTTTTGAAGAGAAGACGAACACATAGGGCTTATAAGCTCTTATAACTTGGGCCTAATATTCGGGATTACGACTGGATATTCTATCTAGGGTAATCTTTTTCTTCAAATTCACTTATGAAAATGATTTGAATATTGGTGCATTTTGAAGAGAAGACGAATACATATGACTTACAAGCTCTTACAACTTGGGCCTAATATTCGGGATTACGATTGGATATTCCATCCAGGATAATCTTTTTCTTCATATTTTATTGAGAAAATATTTGAATATTGGAGTGTTTTGGAGGGAAAAGACGAACACTTATGGCTTGCAAGCTCTTACAACTTGGGCCTAGCATTTAGGATTACGACTAGATATTTCATCCAGGTAATCTTTTTCTTCAGATTCACTTATGAAAATCATTTGAATATTGGAGCGTTTTAAAGAGAAGACAAATACATAGGGCTTACAAGCTCTTATAACTTGGGTCAGATATTCGGGATTATGACTGGATATTTCATCCAGGTAATCTTTTTCTTCAGATTTTAATTATGAAAATATCTTGAATAATAAATTAAAATAATTAAAGCAAATAGGTTTAAAATTATTGAAAGTTATATTTATGTTGCTTAAAAGCTCATTGTAAGAAGGCCCAAGAGTAAGTCACGAGACTGGAAACTAACCGGAATCGAAAGCAAACTGAATTTAGCTCTAAGATAATTTAGAGTGGATTTATGTATAAATTACTCTATAAGAATCCGAGCAACATAATTTATGAGTATAATAATAGATTATCAAGAGTAAAAGGAAAGCTATTGGATCGAAGAAACGGCGGTGAAGTTGTTGTTGATTCACATGAAGATTGTTAGTGTAGAAGAAAAGTTTTTTACGGTGAGTGTTTAAGAAGTGTAAAGAGTGGAAGTAGCAAGTGGTAGTTTTGTTTTTGTAAATTTGAGATAAGTATGAGAGGATGATGGTTGGTTTTATGGGGGGTGTGATAAGTTCACATGCTTAGAGTTATGTACATGAGAGAGGAAGTTTGTTATGGTAGTAGTGGAAAGTATGTTGTTTGTATGAATTTACATGTGAAAGAAAATTGTTGATTTATGGTTTAAAGAAACAAAATGATAATTTTCATTGTGAGGAATTTATGTGTGGTTAGTTAATGAGTGTGAGTTTAATGTATTGTTGTTGTAGGAATAAAGAAAGAAAGAAAAAAAATACTCACCTGCAGTTTTACACTCTTGCTCCATTCATAATTTTTTTGATTTTTGTTGATTTGGATGCGTGGCTTTTGGTGAGATGAATGAAAAGGTTGGCACTTGTGAAAAGGAAAATAGGTGAAGATGAAGGGAGTGTATCACGTGAATCTCATAACTTCATCAATCATTGCCTCTTTTTTTATATATTTTCATCACTTTTTCATTTTGAAATGAATTGAAAAAGAGAGATACTTGGAGTGGGGTTGCGCCGTTGGCTCCCTGGTGTTGTCCTCCGTCTCTCCTCTCTCAACAAGTATGTATGTGTTAGTTATTAGGGTTTTTCTATTTTTTTAAATGACAATAATGCCCTTGGTGTGTTATTTTAGAGATAAAATAAGATAAATTAAATTAAATTAAATTAAATTAAATTAATACTTTAAAAATAATCACAGTAAAAATGAAGCAACACTACAGTTAAATCTATTTATTTTTTATGAACATTTTGATTAAAAAATAAAAATAAAATCACTTAAAACGAATAAAAGTCGGACGCAAAAATGCTTGAAAAGTTAAAATAAATGCACTAGAATGATCAGCGCGAAATAAGCATCTCGGAAACATACAACTTTTTGTCAAATTTTGAAATGGAAAACGCCCGGTTAAAACACTCAGACGGATCAAAATGTGACCAAAAAGTGGTTGAAAAAATCAATCGAGCATACCAGGTTAAACTACGTGAAACGTAGATTAATAAAACTGATGTTTGCAAGCTTGATTTTGAAATTTTTTCGCCTGCTATTTGGCTTACATTTGACAATTGATTCAACCGGTATGCCTGTAGATCCAAAAATTTATTTCGACTAATATTTTAGGCGCTATGCGGTATGGAATAGATGTCATGCTATGCAAAGATGCGACAACTATGATGAATGTATTTAAACGAATATTCAGGGTCAAAGTTGGAGTGTGACACATAGTTGTGCTTTTGCACTCAGGAGCTCAATGTGCAATCTCACCACATCAGAAACATCACATACTTTAAGGGATCTACCAAAGGATCAATATTATCTGCAAGACAAATCTCCATGTAGTAAGCTAAAACTTCTGGTGGGTCGATCTTTGTGAAGATAAGATAGTTATCCGACGGAATATTACTACCGCTGATTTCTTCTTTGGATGGATGACTGCTTTCAATAGAGATAGATCTAGGAGGAGATCTAGGCTGAGCTAGTTGTAGTTATTGAAGATGTTGTTAAGTCTGTTGTTAAGTCTGTTGTTGAGCAGCCATTGAAGAAGATGAGGGAGATGGAGAACAGTTGCAGAGAGGGGTGTTTTTGCAATGATAACAAGATGGAAATACACAGTCATAGGGGGAAGCGTAAGAGTTTAACCTAATTTCAAGAATTGTCAAACCCAATGTGTCATACTTTTATCACGCATGCTCAGAAAGTGGGACAATTGTCGCCACTTAGAACCACATGAAATCAAACAATATGACAACCATTTAATGCAACGATTGTTTAGAATCAGGAAGACAAATCGATAAGATTGCTTCTGATCATAACCTTTCTGATTCATGAAAAATTCCTTATTTCAAAAAGCTTATGTTTCAGAGTCAACAAAAACATTCTCAGAATCTAATATAGAGTTCTGAAGACTTAAACATTCTGAAATAAGTCTTTTCATTCTGGAAATAAATCCATAAATAATTTTTTCAGAATGCACACAAATTTTAGATGAAAAATACCCTTTTGAACATAGTCACATAAAAGTGATGTTTAATTTCAATATCTTAGCCCTAGAATGCAAGATCGGATTCTTAGATAAACAAATAGCAGAAGTATTATCACAGAGAATATGAATGTTACTCTCAGATATCTGATGATCTTCCAGTTGACTCTTCATCCAGAGTATCTGAATGCTGCATCCAAAAGCTGATATGTTCAGCTTCGACTATTGAAAGTGCAATTGTTGATTGTCTCTTGTTGGACCATGAGATCAAGTTATCTCCCAGAAATTAGCAACTTTCAGAAGTACTTTTCCTTTCTATTCAGTCTCCAGCATAGTCAGCATCATAATAACCTACTAATTTGTATTCACTTGATTTTCTATAAAACAAACTGAGGTTAGTAGTACCTTTCAGATACCTAAAGATTCTCTTAACAGTAGTTAAGTGAGTTTCCCTAGGATCTGATTAGAAGCGAGCACATAAGCAGACAGTAAATAATATATTAGGTCTATAAGCGGTTAGATACAAGAGAGAACCTATCATACCTCTAAACAACTTCTGAGTTACCTTACTGCTGACCTCTTCTTTCTCTAGAATACATGTAGGATGCATTAGAGTCTTTGCTTGCTTACATTTTGATATGTTAAACTTCTTCAGAAGTTCCTTTGTATATTTGCTCTGATGAATATATGTTCCTTCTGAGCGTTGATCAATCTGGATTCCCATAAAGAATTTGAGTTCTCCTATTAAACTCATTTCAAATTCTGCCTGCATTGACTTAGCAAAATCCTTGCACAATGATGCATTAGCAGAACCAAAAATAATATCATCAACATAAATTTGCACAACCAGAATATCATTCTTAAAGGTTTTCCAAAAGAGAGTTGTGTCCACTTTCCTTCTGGTAAAATTATTTTCCAAAAGGAAGTTACTTAGTCTATCATACCAAGCTCTGGGAGCCATGTTCAGACCATATAACGATTTTTTCAGTTTAAAAACAAAGTCAGAATTTTGAGAACTTTCAAAACCAGGACGTTGATGCACATATACTTCTTTAGAAATATATCCATTTAAGAATGTACTCTTAACATCCATCTGATAAAGGATGATGTTATGATTGACTGTAAATGAAATTAAAAGACGAATAGACTCTGACCTGAAAACTTGAGAAAAGCTTTTTGTATAGTCCATACCTTCTTACTTACTATAACCTTTGGCTACCAATAGAGCCTTGTTTATGAAAACCTCACCTTTCTCATTTAGCTTGTTTCTGAAGACCCATCTGGTTCCAATGACATGGAAACCCTTTGGTTTCTGAACAAGATCACAGACGTCGTTTCTGGTGAATTGATTCAGTTCTTCTTGCATATCCAGAATCCATTCATTATCGAGAAGAGCTTCATCAATAGATGTGGGTTCTATCCGAGATACCAAACATAGAAGAGTCTCTTCAGAAGGTTTAAATGAAGATCTTGTTATGACTAAAGCATTTTTATCTCCCATAATCAGGTCTTCAGAATGAGAGGTTCTTGATCTACTCTTCTTCTGATGAGTCGGATCAATGATAGCTTCTGGTTGAGTCGTTTCTTCAGATTCTTTAGCTTTTCCTTCTGATTCTTTTTCTTCGGAATCAATATCCTTGGGTTCTGAAAGATTAATCTTCAGATCCGTAAATTTTTCAACTAGCTTTGACTTTTCAGGGTCAAGCTTATCATTGAATCTAACATGAATTGATTCCTCAATAATTCATGTTTATATGTTAAAGGCTCTGTAGACTTTAGAACATTCAGAATATCCTAACAATAAACACTTTTATGCTTTAGAATCAAAGTTGCCAAGATTCTCTTTAGTGTTCAACATAACACATTCACATCTAAAAGGGTGAAAGTCAGAAATGTTGGGCTTTATATTCTTCCATAATTCATAATAAGTCCTACCAAGAATAGGTATGATTGAAATCTTGTTCCCAATATAACAAGTTGTGTTAATTGCTTCTGCCCATAAATGCTAATCCATATCAGTTTCTTGGATCATGGTGCAAGCCATTTCTTGCAAAGTCCTATTCTTCCTTTCTATAACTCCATTTTATTGTGGAGTTCTAGGATAGGAGAAATCATAGGAAATACCATTTGAATCAAAAATATTTTCAAAATGTTTATTTTCAAATTCGCCACCATGATCACTTCTGACTTTGACTATTTTGCAGTTCATTTCTGTTTACACTAGTGAGCAGAAGGTAGAAAACAAAGAGTGTGACTCATCCTTGTGTTTCAAGAACTTTACCCATGTCCAACGACTGTAGTCATCAACCATGACCAATTCATACTTCTTTCCAATGATAGAGGCAGTTTTCACTGGTCCAAACAAATCAATGTTCATAATTTTTAACGGTCTAGAGGTAGAAACAACAGTTTTCGCTTTGAAGGATATTTTAGAAAAATTGCCTTTCTGACATACTTCACAAAGAGTATCTGAAGTGAACTTCAGGTTGGGTAGACCTCTGACTAATCCAAGCTTATTTAGCTAAGAAATCCTTCTCATGCTAACATGACCCAAACCTTTATGCCATACCCATTGCTCCTCATTAGCAGACATTAGACATTTTACATTTTGATCTTCGAGATCAAAAAGTCTAATTTTTTAAATGTTGTTCTTTCTTTTTCCGTTAAAAAGGATTGCACCATCTTTCTAACTGACAGCCTTACAAGACTTTTGATTAAAAATGATATCATAACCATTGTCACTAAGATGACTAATAGATAAAAGGTTATGCATCAGACCATCAACTAAAATAAAATTAGTAATAGAAGGAAGTTTACCGTTACCAATAGTTCCAGAGCCAATGATCTTTCCTTTCTGGTTTTCTCTGAAACCAACGAAGTCTCCAAGCTTAAGTTCCAAATCTTGGAACATATACCTTCTTCCTGTCATGTGTCACGAGCATCAACTGTCCAGGTACCATGAATGGTGTTTCAATTGAGCTGCTAAGGATGTATGCAACATCAATTATTTTATCCTTAGGTACCCACTTTCTAGGTCCTCTCTTGTTAGTTTTCCCAAAGTTTCTTACAACTTTGGTTTTTTTAGCAGAAGGATAATCCTGGGGAATTTGTGAATGATACTTAGGTTTCAGAACCGAGTTCTTATCCTTTGTATGTTTCTGTGTCTGTGCAGAAATATCAAGCTCAGTGCCAGCAGGCACAAAATGCACATAGAGAGGTTTTGGTTTTACCTTCTGACTTTTGTCAGGTTTTATAGTTTTTGTAAAACCTAAACCTTTCTTGCCATTTATGCTAACTCCATAGATCGAGGAAGCCATTTTGCTTCTATCTATGCTTTTAGCTAGAAAGTACTGGAATTCTCTGTCATATCTAATGACACAATCAGTACCAAAAGCTTATGAGATTATTTCCTCCTCTAGTTTTGAAATTTTTCTTTTCAAAGAAGAGTTGTTACTTTCTAAAGAAAATAATTTTTCATTTAGAGAGGAAATATATTTCTCAAGCCCACTCCGAGTTTCAGAGGCAACTACTTGGACTTGTTTAAGGTCCTTTTATTTACTCTTAAGACTCTGGTACTTTTCTAGCATTTCAGAGAGACATAATTCAATATCATAATGAGATAGGTTAGAAAATACCTCTTCAGAATCGAAGTCGGATTCTGATTCTGATAATACCTTATCTTCTAGTTCTTCAGAACTCGTGGGATCATCTGTAGTTTCCATCAGTGCAACGTTTTCTTTTTCTTCGTCAGAATCTTCTTCTTCGGATTCTGAGTCATCCCATGTAGCTATCAACCCCTTCTTGCCTTTAGAAAAATTCTTCTTAGGCCTTATGTCCTTTTTCAGCTTAGGACAATCATTTTTGTAGTGGTCTAGCTCCTTGCACTCAAAGCAGATAACTTCTTTTCTAGAACCTTGCTTCTTTTGTCCAGACGAAGAATCAAAATGAACAACAGTTCTTCTAACTCCTCTGAAATTTCCTTGACCATTTTGTCCGTGTTTCCAGAGTCAGTTGACTCTCTTTGAAATTAGAGACAACTCATCATCATCTTTTAAGTCTTCATCAGATCCTTTTGATTCTTCCTTAGCTTGGTAGGCTCTTGTCTTCTCAGGCTTCGACTTTAGGGAAACAAATTTACCTCTCTTCTGAGGTTCATCTTCTTCGAGCTCAATCTCGTGGCTTCTTAAAGAACTAACAAGTTCTTCAAGACTTATACTATTGAGATCTTTTGCCAGCTTCAAGGCAGTTACTATAGGTCTCCATTTTTAGGAAGAATTATGATAATCTTCTTGACATGGTCAGTTGTAGAGTATCCTTTGTCCATCACTTTCAGTCATGCAACACGTATTTGAAACCTTAAGGACATAGTCTCAATTGTTTCATCATTTTCCATTATGAATGCCCCGTACTTCTGGATTAAGGCCAAAGCCTTTGTCTCCTTTACTTGAGCATTCCCCTCACTAGTCATTCTTAGAGAGTCAAAAATGGATTTGGAAGAATCTTTGTTTATTATCTTCTCATACTCCATATAAAAGATATCATTAGGCAATATGGTTCTGGCCTTATGATGATTTTTGAAATCTTTCTTCTGTTGATCAGTCATAGCACTTCTTGCTATAATTTTTCCTTCAACATTCACTGGGTGAACGTAGCCATCGACTATAAGATCCCAAAGATCAACATCGTAACCAAGAAAGAAACTTTTTATTCTATCTTTCCGATAATCAAATTTCTCACCATCAAAGATTGGTGGTTTTCCACTGTAGTGATCACTTTCGTTATTGTTAACAACGTTAGCAATGACCATTGTTTCTCACACAATCTGGATCATTACTGAACACTGTAAGGTGTTGATAATTTTTTTATCACAATCAGAACCGGAGCTCATGAAAAACACAAGAAATGGGGGTTTGAATTGGGTTTTATAAGCAAACGTTTTTCCAAAACAAGAACACCACAAACAAGTTAATAACAAAGAGATAAAAACACAAGTATGTTTATCCTAGTTCACATGAAACTCAAAGCTACTCTAGTCCACCCGCCAAGATGATTTTTCCTTATACACAAGGACTTAATCCATTATAATTAACAAATTACAATGATCACAAAGAATAACCTTTTTTGTCTTCTCAAGGATCCAACTATATCCTAGTCTCCTTAAGGACTCACAAAGAACAACCTTCTTTGTCATCTCAAGGATAATCTCCTAAAGGAATCAAACAAACAGTTTGAATAATATTTAGTGTGTTACAAGATGCTTCTATACAAGAAGATTTTACACAAATGAATAAACAAACACTTAAAGAAAAAATGTTTAAAAACAAATGATAGCTTTTCACAAAGAAATAGACTTGTCAAAATGTTGTGTCACCGACATTTTCTTCAAGTCTCCAAGTCTCACTTATATAGCATAAGAAGAAGATTATTTGAGGGAGAAAAGGGGAAATCTCATAGAGAGGATGTCCATTGTTGGATGGGAGAGGAGTGATAATGCGTACTGTCCTACGCCCACAAAATCAGTGACATGTGTGATGTATAGTATTGTCCTTACCCACGAAATCAGGTAGTGGAAAGGATGTTCAATTTGTATTATCTACTATTTGATCACATTCCCACTCGATCTTATCTTCAAGTTGATTGGCTTCTGATGAAAGTTGATGAAGGATGAAATGAAGAAACATAAATATGGATTCAGAAACTTCAGAATCTTTGGTCAGAACCTTGATAGTGTTAGTAGTCTGGCTTGGGATCTTCAGTATCTTTAGAATCTTCAGTGTCTTTGGAGTCTTCAGTCAGGACCTTGATAACTTCAATCGTCTGACTTGAGATCTCCAGAATCTTCAGCTACATAACATAACTTCAGAAGCTTGCCATTCTTCAGAAGTTTGGTGATCAGAGTCATGTCCAGAAGCATGAACTGGTAGAACATTGCAGTATCAACATAATGTCTCCTCAGAAGCTTCTTAAGAGTGAATCAGCACAGAAGCAGAAAGATCATTGCAGCAACAATATTGGACATCTTTCAGAACTTTTAATAGTTGGCGCAAAAGCAAATTTGGAGCACATTGTTCAGAAACTAATAAAGTTGCACGTCATATATTGAGAATCAGAACTGGTTGTTATATCAAAGGCCAGAAGGCCTCGACATGGTCCTAGTGCAGTGTATTCAAGATGCCAACCAAGTCCTGAGACAAGCGCGACAGAACAACATGAGGGTACATGATAATATCACCAACGTTGTTGAACGTGTTTTGGTCTTGAATAGCCTCAACATAGGTCAAACTATATATCCCCGTTGTCAGAGTATGTAAGGCAAGTCGAATTGCCTTGGGTCTGGAAATGACCAAAATCCACCAAGTTCGCTGGCGACACTAGTGAATCCACCATCAAATATGTTTCCTGGTACCAGACCAAGGTTGGTGATTTAGCCAATAATGAGAGCTTGAAAACCAAATATTTTTGAACGGGTTTGACTAGGTTATATGGGTTGACCCAACCCATGTAAACCCCTAATGATGATGGATGAGTTGGTCGACCTGGACGAAGAAAGACTATTCTCTCTAGATGCATTGATGAGGCAACAGAAGAGAATAACTGAAACTTATAATGAAAAGGTTAGGTCTAAAGTCTTCTATTTTGGAGATTATGTCTAGAAGGTTATACTTCCTCTCGACAAGAAGGATAAAACCTTGGGAAAATGGTCACCCAATTGGGAAGGACCTTTCAAAGTTAATAAAGTTTATTCCAATAATGCATATGAAATTGAAGAGTTAAACTCTGACAATAGAACGTTACAGATAAATGGGAAATACTTAAAAGGTATATGCCCATGCTTCAAGAAATTAAGATCGCAAGGGGAAAATAGTGCTTAAATATCATTTATCTGGCCAGATGGCGGGATTACAAAAAATGTAGAAAGCGGCAAACAACACAAGGCCAAAAACCGAAGTACTATTACATGAGAATGAAGTAAACTAAGGCGCGAGGGCCCAGTGTAAGGCTTCGAAATGTGCCTTCAGACGCGTAAGCTTTTATTCATATCGAAGGTCCTAATCTTTTAGTCGGTCCACCTCCTTTGACAATTATGAGTTATTTTAGCCTGCTCAACGCCTACACCAACCTCTTATATTATCTTCTCCTCAAGAGAATCCAAATTGGTGGTATCTATTGTGACCCTTTTTTTGCTTCGTCTCCTCAAGAGCCTTCTGTAGCTAGTTGACTTGTTGGGTCCACGACGAGATATTCTTATCAAGAGAGGCTAACAACCCTTTATCAGCTACCTTGGCCTCCAAGTGACCAACATTTTATTGGGACTGAGATACTATACACTATTGTCGGGTTAGGGCAACAACTTTCTCCTTGACAAATGTGGCAGAATCCCTTTTAGAGGCGACCGTTTGGATAACTTGATCTAAACTAATTTTCAGATACAATAGCACATTAGAGATCAAAGAAGAGGCTTCAGTCAACTCAACTTCAACATCATTTCTTGTATTTTATCCAGAATATGAAGGTTGGCACGTGCAGCCTCCAGAAGGTCTATGCTAGCGGCCTTTAATTTTGTTGGTGAAAGAGTTTGTCAAAATCGGAAACCGGGGATGCTTCAGACGAAGTAGGAGAGTCCATGTCAAGCTCTTCATATGATTCGACGAGGTGCTTAAAGTTTTTGACTGGAGTCTCTTTAGACACCTAACTCAGGCTTGATGGGCTAACAATTGATTGTAGACCAGGACCATGAATAGAGCCTGCAGACGCATTTCCATCCCCCAAAGTCATAGGCACCTCCGTAATAGTCTCTTAAACCTTCACAAAAGAGAAGGATTACAACCTAGGAGAAAGGTGAACAAGTAAAAAAGTCAATAGAAGATGAAAGTACTTGAGCAACAGGGGATGTAGGTATAGAGGATGGAGGATTATGAGTAAAAGGCCGAGCCTTCACGTTGCATTACTTCTTCTTCTTCTTCTTAAAGACCACTGTCTCCCCCTCATCCTATGTGCCAAGGGAAAATGGATGACTCAAGCTTAAGCCTTTTTTTACCTTTCTTCCTAGCAGAAGGCTCGAACACTATAATATATTGGCACAACGCAGGTGCGATAGTGCCTGCTGAGGCAGAAGCTTGATAGCATGAAATAATATCACACTTTTGGACTCGATTTAATTAAATTATATTATTATTTGTTTTGATTTATTTTATATTATTCGATATTACTTGGTATTTTCCTTCTATTTATTCCAGGCAACATTATTTGAAGCATACGTGGAAAAGAAAGAAAAGGAGGTGCAAAAAGATGATAAGAAGCAATTTCCACTAAAGCCCAACCCACAACTATCAACTAGAAGCGCTGAAGCTGTGACGACCGCCACACAAGGTGTGACGAGCGTCACGCCCCCCTGCTTTGTGTTACGAGCGTAACACATGGTGTGACGAACGTCACACCCCCCATTCCTATATTTTTGGGTTTGACGCGTAACAGAAGCACGTTCATCCTGCTTCTTCGCTTGACTAGTAGACTCGTTGAAACTTACTGAATGGACTATGGAAGAAACGGTTACAAAATGGATTGATATAAATAGGACCAATTGTGGAACCCTGCCTGTCTCGCTCAATTTTCCAGTTTTCGGCACCGCATTATTTTTACTGTTTTTCTTATTTTCCAGCACTCTACTTTCCTAGCAATTTTTATTTCCTTTCCTTTTCCAGTCAATTTTAAAGCATTCAATTAATTTTCTCACAATAGTTTCTACACCGGAAACTATTGTGTAATTTTTACTGGATCTAACCTTACGTTAGATCATAGTATTTTATTCCTTCGCTTTTTATTTTCTTGTCCAATCGAAGATTGTAAGAACAAATCCAACCGGTTTGTGGTGGAGAGTTCAAGCATCGAAGCTAGGAATAATCAAGACTTCTATTAATTTTACAGGTTCTTTAATTTTATTGTTTAAATTTATATATGCTCTACACTGCTATTTATTTATACTGTCTGTCCGATATGGCTGTATGTAAGCATAATTATTGTTTAGGCTTGTTTAGCATGTCTGGCTAAATAAACTTAGATATCGGTATGTAAAGTAAGCGGAATGAAGGAATCAAAACTAAGTTGGTTTAATTTTGTTTAAAAACATAATCACTCTTTTTATGGTCTCAATTTACAGAGTTAATACCAAGGTTTTTGTACGAAAGTAAAAGACATAAAGAAGTTAAAATCAATAGAACGACGGTTTGAGCTTTTAACTGGACAGTGTAAATTGGACATTAATTTTAAATCAGGGCGAAAGCAATTTTTAGAGTTAATTAATTTCTAATCATTTTCAAAAAGTATTTTTAAAGGTTGAATGTGAGGACGAGAGTTAAGCATTTAAGTTTAATTATATAATCTAAGTCAACAGAGCGAGAGTTTGAGACAAGGGTGTTTAAATGGTTAGCATTTTCTTAAAAAGAGTTTCTATAGATTCTATTGTTTTCAAAAAGTGACTTTGGACTTAACTAATTAGTGACAGCGCACGTTAATATAAAGTCATAGTCTATTCAACAGAGCGAGAGTTTGAGAAAAGGCTTTTAAATCAATAGTGTCTACTGAAAAGATTTGTTTTAAAACTACGAAACCAACGAAGATTTGATTCCCTAATTGCGACAAACTGCATACCGATATCCGCTTATTTGATATTTAATCTAGATCCTATTTTAGTTTTATTTTTTCCCCCTGATCAACAAAGTATAATCTGCCTTAACTTTACGAAGTAACCTTAGAAAAACGGTATATCGATTCATAAGTCCCTGTGGGATCGATATCTTTTATTACTACGCGATTAGACTGTGCACTTGCAGTTAATACCCCAATAGACTCATAAAGTCGCGATCAAAACTTTGAACTTATTAGGAAATGATTGAGAGGAACCTTAAGCCTCTCCACCACTACAGAATTCAGACTCTTTCTGCAGAGACTAAAAAAATGGAAGTTAGACCAAAGATAAAATAGGTAGCAAGATAACCGACAAATCGATACAAACTAGTGATCCTTGGCTAGTGGAATCTTCAAGGGGAATTCACCTCACACCTCGATGCTTGGAAGGGCCATCACCTGAAGAGGCGGCGAGTTTCGCCTTGACCTGAAAAGGAATATAGGTAAAAAAAACTATATGAACGAAGAACTCAAATCCAAAAGGAGAAACTGGTAGTCTTACCTTTGGAGCCTTGGGGGTAATGTTTGGCTCTCCCTCAGGAGAAATGGTTTTGTGGGAAGAGAACCTTTGGGTTGTCGATAGGCGTCTAAAAAAATATATACATGTGTAAGTTTATTGAAGAAATCAAGGACGAGGGCTAACAACTAGAAAAATATAAAAAGAATATACCTTGGCTTGTCTGACCTTTTTCACAACTGGAAGGCGAAAGCCCTAAAAACCTATTTTGATATATGCCTAGGAGATGCCACTTAGGCGTAATAAGATCTCCATAAATCGTCAAATTCCTTTGTACATAAGAAAGACAGGGAGTGAGCAAAAAAGGGTAAATGAGCAAGTTTATCCCGAAAGTACTCTAGACAGACTTCCAGAGTCTCTTCCTTCGTGGCATCTGTGAAAAAGGCCACGCCTTTCATGTTCGGAACCAAGGGTCTGGGGAACAGCTGGCTTAGGCCAAATTGTCTGGCAACCAAGTTAGGTCGGTACAAGCCAAGGCTTATCCCAGTCTCCTTGGTAGTAAGTGAAGGAAAATTTCCATCCAAGGCGCAGCGGAATTTAAAAATTTCTCCATTTAGTGATCCTTACGAATGAGCATGATCAGTGATAGAATCGTTACCTCTTGTGGCGATTCAAACCTTTGGTGCAGATCTCTTGTAACGATCAAAACCTTGGATACAAATCCACGAAGCGATCACGAACGTTGAACGATGACAACGTCTCTACTCAGTCCACACGAACGGATTCCTTCAATCTCAGTGAGAGAGAGAGAGAGAGAGAGGAAAACAAAATTCCAAGTCTTCACTTGAGTGTTAGTCTGAATGGAGTGACAATGCTTCTACCCAAGGGGTTCTATTTATAGAACACTTGTGTGGGCTTCAAGCTAAAAAGCCCACTTAAGTGTATTTTGGCCCATATCTCATAATATGCCAAAATCACCTTTTGCCCTTATGTCTATATTGAACACAAGGTATAGACCGTGTCATCCTTGTCCAGTTCAATATTGGGCCCATAGACACTGTTCTATCTTGCATTCTGTCTTGCGTTAACCAGTTAACCCAGGGCGTTAACCGGTTAACACTATTATGAAACAGAACTTAATTTTCTGTCTGTACAGAATTAGTCACCAGTGGGGTTCGAACCCAGGACCTCCCTGAATCTGTACCTGCCTTACCACTAGGCTAGAGAGGTTGTTGTTGAATACTTATGCAATGAATAAATATTAATCTAAATCTTGATTAAGATAGATTAATGAATTAATTGGGCATTATAGCTCCATTTTGAATGCGGACGGATGCATTGGTAAGATAATGAAAAAGGCTATTATTATGATATCATATTATAGTGTATTATGCGTCTTACAAATTCTATGAATTTTATTTTGATGGGTGTTAAACATGGTTGATATGTTTGATTGTGAAATAACATGACTAAAGATAACGTAAAGGATTATTATTATTGTTCCATGTTATAAAATATTATGTGATTTATAAATGCCATGAATTTTATCATGATGAAAATAAAATATTGTATGAATGTGTATGTATACCATTATTGGATTGTGAATGATTTCTGGTTATGGATGTGTATATGTAATCATAGATGATGTGTGGTGATGAATGTGTATATGTACCAATTGTGAGTTATGGTGGTATGTGGTATGTTAAGATGATATAGATCTTAATTGCATATGTGTTGGTATGTGTGCATTCATTCATAGCATGGTTGACTTCATTGTGGAAGTGGTGAAACTGTGGGTTCACATGAGCAGACGTTGATTCTTAATTAGAATCAGGCGTAGTATTAAGCGGTGATCCTTCATTGGAAACAGACGTAGCAGACGTTAATCCTTAATTGGGATTAGGCGTAGTTTTAAGCGGTGATCCTTCATTGAAAATAGACGTAGCAGACGTTAATCCTTAATTGGGATTAGGCGTAGTTTTAAGCGGTGATCCTTCATTGGAAACAGACGTAGGGCTTTGGTCTTGTCCGGATCGGAAGCGTGGCTTGGATTCTAGATATTGAATCGGAAAGCGGTGAAACTTTGAGTTCACATTGCGGTACCACATGCATAGAGTCACATTGTCTTGCATTGAGTCGTCTATAGTTATGTGATCATTGAATGCATGTATTGATGTGAGTGTGATGTACGTTTGAAATATGTGAGATGATTGTTGATTAATATTATTGATGTGATTATACCAAGTGTGATGAATTCTTAAATTGTGTTTTAATTCATTATGCCTTATTATGCTATATTCATAATGATTTGGAATTCTCACCCTTTCTGTTTGAATGTTACCTCTACGTGGGTATCGTGCAGATACTACAGAGTAGTATTGCTGGAGTAGGTGGACGGTAGCTCGCTCAAGATTAGCTGGAGAGTTTCCGTATTTAGTTTGAAATTTGGTAATGAGTCAATGCTCTGGTCATGTAACACTGGGTAGATTAGTGGTATTGAACTCGTATCTTATTTGGATATGCTTTATGTCATTAATTGTTTTATTTTATTTGATCATGGTATGGGACATGGATCATCTTATGAAATACATGAGTATTATTTATTTTCCGCTGCGAACGCATATTGCTTGAATATTCATGATGAATGAAATGTGTTATTTTGAATGACCAGGTGTGTTGTTGGTTTTCGAAAGTTTTAAGTTTCGAAAACGTCGATGTGACGCCCCTTTCTTTATATGCGTGCTTATTTACTCTGATTATATGCTAAATAATTTGGGGTAGAAAAAGGGGTGTTACACATGTCCCTTAGCATGCTTTGTGGAGTACCCATCAACTGTCTTTATGGTCATCCAGTTACGGACAACGTTGGATCAACAACAAAGCACTCGACTCTACATCTAGGGTGCATAGTGGTTTCAGGTCGAAGAGTGGTATACACTATTATCACCATGAGAATAACTTATGACACTTTGCATAACTTTCTATATAGTATTCTCATAGCGGGTCAATCCGGTATAAATATTACTCTTAATATTCATACCTATGTTTAAGACTTGATAACTCTTTATCCATGATCCATGAGATGTGATCATCAGTCTACAAACATAATAGTCTTAATGCTTTAATGTTATCCCACTTCACAATAAAGCTCGACTACGGATACTTTAAGAATAGTGTCCTTATGTTTAATGTGATCTCATGATTAAGTCATACTTGATACATTAAACGGACTAGCTATTCTAGGGACTTTATTAATCAAACATAATAAAGAAAAAGCCTTTTATTAATTAATAAATAATTCGATACAAGTACCAAAAGTATTGGCCTCTAGGGCTTACACCAACAGTAAGCATCGTCCATAGAGGCGTAAGACGTAGACACTCCAGAAGAATGTTGTGGATAACATCCACCTCTTCGGTAGCAGGGTTGATAAATGGAGTGCGAAACTAGGCTGGACCACACCGTCGAGACGCAAAGGTCGCCATTAACGGATCAAAGGTATTACATTTGGGAATAATGTAAAACTACTTCTCAAATGCTGCCTTGGATACTCCATGGATGTCGTCATGAGTGAGTCGAACAAGCCTTATACCCTTCGCACTTACCCTAGTGCTAAGAGGGATCTGGATGTCGAGGGCACGAGAAAAAGTGGAATTAAGCCACAAATGTAGCAACCAGATATGGCCCTCAGTTTGGAAACTATCGACCCATTGCCTAAGGTCTTCAGACACATGTCTCTGTGCTTCATACAGACTTGCTAGGATTAGTTTACTGAGGTAGATTTTTACCCCCTCATGAAGGTGGATAACCAGAGATACGTACACCTTTGTGATTTGAATCCCACGAGGGCAGAAAACATAATGACACAACCAGTAGGTAAAAAAGGTTATGAGTTTGTGGGCGTTGAAAACATCACTAGAGCCAAGGCGCTCTCCAATAAAGGTACTGTAAGCATGGCTTGAAAATCTGAAAGTAGTTTTAGCGGAGGGTTCATAATCCTCCCCACTAGGCCAAAGGCCAGTAATGGTGGCAAGGTCGAAAAGGGTGAGAGTGACCGTTCCACAAGGCAGCTAGGTGTTGGTAGAAATACCTCAGAAGCACATCGTTGCGGGCAGCATAGCTAGATTGTATCTATGACCTGCCCTAAAAAGGTGGATAAGGTCGTAGATCCCTTGTTCTTCCCACATGGTTCTTTTTTGTGACTCCACTTAGTCCATCCAAGTAATGTAAGTGGAGTCAGATGTTTTAAGGGGAGGCAAAAAGCGAAATATTCGTTTCTATAGAAACCCAACGTCAAAAGATAAATCTTTGAAGGCCACGGGGCCCCAACTTTCCTCAGGACAACTGGGAAAGATGTTGTTAAAACACTCAGGTAGTTTCTAGACTTCGGGAATAAGACCCATGAAAGAAAAGGTAGTACCTGCGACTGAAAAAAGGGCGTACCAAGGACGTCTCCGAGCATCCGCCATAGATGGTTCCCGAACATATGTTTGATTATTGGTTAGAATCAACTTATTAAGAACAACAAAAAATAAGGGGTGATCATGAATAAGACATTTTGGTTCCATTTCTAAAGTCGAGTAAGATGACAGGTTTTGTAAATGGAAAAATAATGGGTCGCCATTAACGGATCAAAGGTATTACATTTGGGAATAATGTAAAACTACTTCTCAAATGCTGCCTTGGATACTCCATGGATGTCGTCATGAGTGAGTCGAACAAGCCTTATACCCTTCGCACTTACCCTAGTGCTAAGAGGGATCTGGATGTCGAGGGCACGAGAAAAAGTGGAATTAAGCCACAAATGTAGCAACCAGATATGGCCCTCAGTTTGGAAACTATCGACCCATTGCCTAAGGTCTTCAGACACATGTCTCTGTGCTTCATACAGACTTGCTAGGATTAGTTTACTGAGGTAGATTTTTACCCCCTCATGAAGGTGGATAACCAGAGATACGTACACCTTTGTGATTTGAATCCCACGAGGGCAGAAAACATAATGACACAACCAGTAGGTAAAAAAGGTTATGAGTTTGTGGGCGTTGAAAACATCACTAGAGCCAAGGCGCTCTCCAATAAAGGTACTGTAAGCATGGCTTGAAAATCTGAAAGTAGTTTTAGCGGAGGGTTCATAATCCTCCCCACTAGGCCAAAGGCCAGTAATGGTGGCAAGGTCGAAAAGGGTGAGAGTGACCGTTCCACAAGGCAGCTAGGTGTTGGTAGAAATACCTCAGAAGCACATCGTTGCGGGCAGCATAGCTAGATTGTATCTATGACCTGCCCTAAAAAGGTGGATAAGGTCGTAGATCCCTTGTTCTTCCCACATGGTTCTTTTTTGTGACTCCACTTAGTCCATCCAAGTAATGTAAGTGGAGTCAGATGTTTTAAGGGGAGGCAAAAAGCGAAATATTCGTTTCTATAGAAACCCAACGTCAAAAGATAAATCTTTGAAGGCCACGGGGCCCCAACTTTCCTCAGGACAACTGGGAAAGATGTTGTTAAAACACTCAGGTAGTTTCTAGACTTCGGGAATAAGACCCATGAAAGAAAAGGTAGTACCTGCGACTGAAAAAAGGGCGTACCAAGGACGTCTCCGAGCATCCGCCATAGATGGTTCCCGAACATATGTTTGATTATTGGTTAGAATCAACTTATTAAGAACAACAAAAAATAAGGGGTGATCATGAATAAGACATTTTGGTTCCATTTCTAAAGTCGAGTAAGATGACAGGTTTTGTAAATGGAAAAATAATGGGTAACATTAGTTAGGGTTCCACTTTCGTTAGCTTCAGAGACGAGAATAAGGAAAGAAAATTGAGATTGGATGGAGAAGAGGTTTGAATAGAAAAAGAAAAGACGACGAAAAGTTTCTCCCAGGAACGTGGACTGATGGCGTGTTCAAAGCTAATAAGCAGTCTCGAGGAGAGAAAATACATGATTAATAAAATTAGAAAACAAAATCTTGAATCCCAGTTTGGTGGCAAGTGAATGACCTTAGAATTCGAGGTAATGATGTACTGACGTTTGCACGTTTTAAAGACATAACGTTTGATAAGAAAGTTAGTCATAATGACTAACAACAAGCATGAATAAAGTGATGTGGCACATAATATGAATTATGATAAGTAGTTACAAACAATTGTATTTTCTCCCTTCAAATGTGGGTCACAGTGACATTTTTTAGGGGACATCTTTTACACTTGGATTTTCAGCTAATAGAAAGTCAACAAAAAATGTCAATGAAAAGACGTTTACTGAAGAAATATTAATGAAGTGTCTTTAAGATAAGTATTAATGGCGAGTCGTCGACAGGCCAACGACGAAGGCTCGACCGAGCCATCGACACATCGAGATATGGTTTGGAGGACTCTCAGGGGTAAACCCCCAAGACCTAGGGGAAACATGTCCATAATCTCGAGAAGGACAATCGACAGGATCCCTCATTCCATAAAAAGGACCACTCGACTGAACAACATGGTACAAAAGACTTAGTAATTTTATAAGTCTCAGGGCTTTGATAGACGTTGTCAACAATACGTCAGAGCAGTTATTGTTGAAAGATCGTGAAGAAGTGGAAAAAGTGGAAAAGCAGTTACCACTCAACGTGGGCTACAAGCAGATAACGTCTTGGAAGACACGTAAGGGCACTAGTGGGAACCTGAAGGACTGAACGTGTAGCAAATGCAACAAATCTCCTAGTGGTCATAACCGTCGTCAACGGTTACCTTGTAAATAGAATAAATAACAAACTCATACATGAGATCAAAGGCCACAAAATTTCATACATAGTCGTTATACCACTGGAGTACCTGAGTCAAAGAACGAAACAGTTGAACGAGAATCATGTATGCATATGCGTCCACCCTTTTTTCTTAGTCTTTTTGTCTCCTTAAACAAAGCAGGTACTTTTTCTTTTTTATTTAATGTTATTTACTGCATTTTACTCTATCATTTATCACAATTTGACTTCATTTAAAGTCTTTTGTTACACTGCATTCAATACACACGGACGTGTGTTCGCACAAGTTATTTGCATAAATTGCTTTGAGATTTTTCGAGTTAATCTCATAGACTTTCAAACTCGTGATTGTTGATCCAAAACACCGGTAAACAGGGAGATACTTCATAACGCATTTGACCACAATAAGGTGTGATTTTTTGGGGTAATTTTCTTGAAAACGTTCACACATACGGAAAAAAAAACTTGATATCAAGAAGACTCGCAGTAAAATAAATAAGGAAACCAATCATTTCTTTGTATTTATTTTCTTCTACAAATTTGTTTCCCTCATCTTTATTAAACATGATATACTCATGACAATTGATATTTCTTTAGCATTTTGCATCCAAAATCTGTTTATAAGTTCTTTGCAATATTTTATTTTATTTATGAAGGACCTTTCTTTTATTTCATTTTATACATTGGGCTTGTTTAACTCTATTTTGGTCCAATTAAATTTTGCTCCTCCTTTTTATTTTCTGCAAAATATTAATTTAACTAATTTAACAAAGTTGAAAAATAAGACTAGTCGAAAACATATTAGTGAAATATGATTTTTATTTTTATTTATAAAGAAAAATCTTTAAGAGAGAAAATTCAATAAGGGTCTACTGGAGAGTTTTGCAATGTCCATTTTACTAATTAATGATTTTTTTTTCCAAATACATTACACAAAAGATTTGATTTGATCCTTATTAGCGTAATATCCTGCAAATAATTATAAGAACAATTGAAGAAATTAATATTGCAATCAAGATTCCAAAGTTACAATATGAGATTATTATTGTGTAAAGATAACCTTCAGTTTTATTAATTTATTCTTTATAAATTTTATTTTGTTGGGGATATTACCAATCTTATGATTAATTAGTTATAACAAAACAATTTAAAAAAATTTTAAATGTCAAACCGACTCATATTATTACTAGTAATTTT
This sequence comes from Lathyrus oleraceus, assembly GCF_024323335.1. Classification (NCBI taxonomy): domain Eukaryota; kingdom Viridiplantae; phylum Streptophyta; class Magnoliopsida; order Fabales; family Fabaceae; genus Lathyrus; species Lathyrus oleraceus. Next base: position 482,433,118 of record NC_066585.1, on the reverse strand, counting down.
TAAATAAAAATAAATAAAAGCAACGTGTTTTCACCCAATTTGCACTCTACTAGCCCTAACCGTCACTCTCTAACCCTACTCTTACTCTCACCATTCACATGCTCAGTCAACCCAAATTGCTTCTCTTTTATGATTCATTGAGAGTAATTATTTCTCGAAAACATTTCTATAATTCATTTTCTCTAGATATATTCATTTTATTTTTCGTAGACCTTTCATATTATTTTGTTTGTCTTTCCAAATTTCTAGATTATCATTCTCTAGCATTTACTATATTACTAGAAGCATTCAAGTTTATACCAATTCCAATGCTATGAAATGAAACACTTAAACCAAGACAATTTCAAAATATCAAAAGCTCTTCAAAACACAAAATAATTCTAGGGATATGGAAGGAGCTTCATCATCCTCCACAACACCGGATCATGATGAAGAAATATTTCAAATATCGGATGAGAAATATGCAGAAGAAATACAATTACAAGAAGCATTATATTTCTCTCGTACTTCAAGCACTACTGTAACAGAAGAAGAAGAAATTCAAGAAGTGGAAGAAAGAGTTGAGACTAAAACCCTAGTGAAAAGCCTCAGACAGAAACTGAAAAATACTATGAGTTTTGAAGGTGAATCCTCTTCTGGTTCTATTTGAAACAATCCTATTGTGGTATCTGCATGGATGCAAAACCGGTTGAGAAAATGTTCGAAAACCCTAACTGTTCACACTCTTTCTGTGTAAACTGTGTTGGGAAATTTCTAGCTGTAAAAGTTCAGGAGAGTAGATAAATTGTAAAATGTCCATATCCAAAATGCGATGGTATTTTAGAGCCTCGTGATTGTAGCTCAGTTATTGTTAATGGTACAGTAGTGATGCAGTAGTGGTGCATAAAGCCATGAAGAAAAGCATGAATGAAAGATAGCAAATAAGATAAGAAGAAGATAAAAGCATGATGTGTAAAAATATTATTCAATAAACCAGTGTTACAAAGCTATATCAGGCCGTATATATACATTGGAAAAAGACTAAAAAGTAATAACTGAAATGTAACTGAATGTAACAACTTGCAACTGAAATAATAGATGGTAACATTCCCCCTCAAGTTGGATTGGGGATGCTTAATAGGCCTAACTTGGATAAAATGGAAGATAATGAAGGTGAGTGTAATGGTTTAGTGAAGGCATTTGCAAGTTGCGACTTTGTCGAGACCGGTAAAAGATGAATTAACTTGGATTGTAACTTTTCACGAATGACATGACAATCAAGTTCAATGTGTTTGCTTCGCTCATGAAACGTAGGATTGTGGGCAAGGTATATCGCGGATTTGCTGTCACAGAAAACAAAAGCTAGTTGAGATAAGTTGATTTAAAAATCTTGGAAGATGAATTGCAGCCATTGAAGCTCACAAGTCAGTGAGGCTAGAGCTCTATATTCCGCTTCCGTTGAAGAGCGAGACACAATATTCTACTTCTTTGATTTCCAGCACAACAAAGAGGAACCAAGAATCACACAATAACTTGTGACAGACTTTTTGGTGTCGGGGCAACGAGCCTAATTAGAATCAGCAAAAGCTGATAATTTGAGATTGTTGGAAGCAGAAAAGAGTAAGCCTTTTGCCGGGACAACTTTTAAATATCGAAGGATCAGTGTTGCGGCTTGATAATGTGGAATCAAAGGATTGGAAACATATTGGCTTAAGTGTTGCACAACATAGGCAATGTCTGGTCGAGAACTTGTCAAGTAAATTAATCTGCCAATTAACCGTCTATAACTTGTAGGATCTTCTAGTGGCTGACCATCATTAGCAGATTGTTTGATGTTAGGATCAAAGGGAACTGCAGAAGGTTTTGAAGCTAAAAATTCACTGTCTTCTAGGAGGTCAAGCGTGTATTTCCGTTGATTGAAGAAAATTCCTTTATTGGATCGAGCAATCTCAAAGCCAAGAAAATACCTCAATTGACCAATATCTTTGATCTTAAAGGTTTGATCTAATAAATTCTTGACAGAATGAATTTCATCTATGGAATTTTCTGCTAACACGATATCATCCACATAAACTAGCAATGCAGTAAAGTGATGAGGAGTGGCCTTGACATATAAAGAGTGGTCAGCTTTGGATTGAGAATATCCAATAAAGATTAAAAAGGATGAAAGTTTGGCATACCACTGACGGCTAGCCTGTTTTAAACCATAGATGGATTTATGGAGTTTACAAACTTGAGATGTAGAAATAGTGTACATACCAGGAGGAACATTCATGTAAACTTCATTTAAATCTCCATGGAGAAAAGCATTGTTAATGTCAAGTTGTTCTAAATGCCAACCTTTGATTGTTGCAAGAGCTAGAAGGACTCTGACTGTGGTGATCTTGGCAACAGGTGAGAATGTATCAAAGTAATCAATGCCTTCCATTTGTGTGTATCCCTTTGCAACCAACCTATCCTTGTACCTTTCAATGGATCCATCTGCCCTGTATTTGATTTTGTAAACCCACATACAACCAATAGGTTTCTTACTGGGAGGTAATTCAACAACATCCCAAGTGTGATTCTCAGCAAGGGCTTGTAATTCAACATTCATAGCATTTTTCCAACAATCCAATTTGATGGCTTGGGTGAAGGACTTTGGTTCAATGTTATAGGTTATGGCACAACATAAGTGTTTATAAGCTGGGAGGCATTTATCATAAGTGAGTACTGAAGACAAGGGATATGCAATGTTAGAAATATGTGAATGCAATGAATGAGATTTATTAATAGCAGAATAACAGTGATAATCTGCTAGGTAACTAGGAGGGTGAGGTGTTTTGTTGGATTGTCTCATAGGTTGGATGTTGTTGGGATTATCAGTAAGAATAGTAGGAGGGGGTAAAGTGTTATCAGTAAAGGCAGTATGAGGAATACTAGATGTATGGTTATAACTATTGGGAGAAGGCTGAGCAGATTGAGTATTGTCCATTGGACTATACATTTCAGTACTATGAATAGGATTGTGGCTACTGGAAGTAATAGGTTCAATATGTTGTATATTGGATAAAGTGGATGTGATTGATTTAGCAGGGCCAACATGGGTGTCATTTTCCTGTTGTATAACAGGTATATCATCAACAAAAAATGGGATGAAGTGTTAGGTTGATGTTGATTTGTGTTATTCTGAGTATTTTTGAATGGAAAATTGTTTTCATAGAATATGACATTTCTAGAGACAAAGGTAGTATGGTTGTGTAAATCATATAGGATGAAACCTTTTGTGGCATCTTTGTAACCAAGGAACACACATTTTCTGGCCCTAGGGTCAAATTTTGTTATGTGAGCCTGTAGGATTGTGGCAAAGCATAAATAGCCAAAGACTTTTAAATGTATTAAGGAAGGCGACTGAGGAAATAAGAGTTCATGAGGGATTTTCATTTTCAAAAGGGGAGAGGGCAGTCTATTTATTAAATGGATGGCATGTTGAATACATAAGTTCCACATGTTTAGTGGGAGATTGGAATGGAAATATAAGGTCCTAGCAACATTTAAAATGTGTTGGTGCTTTCTTTCAACCACCCCATTTTGTTGGGGTGTTTCAACACAAGATTTTTGGTGTGTGATGCCTTTTAACAAAAGAAAATAAGATAAGGTTAGAAACTCTGTACCATTATCTGTTCTGAGGCATTTCAGGGATGTTTTGAATTGATTTTCAAGGTAACCTATAAATTGCATAAGGCTGGTTTTAACTTGATCTTTTGTTTTAAGGAATATGGTCCAAGTGTGTCTAGTATAATCATTAACCAAGGTCAAAAAATATTTGTGTCCTAGAAAAGAAATAGTAGAGAAAGGGCCCCATACATCAACATGAAGTATTTCAAACGGGGCACAAGATTGAGTATTACTATTAGAAAAGGGAAACTTTTTCAGATTCACAAGGTTAATTATTCTTTGTACAAGGAATGAAAGGAAACAATTTTGCAACTGTGTTTAAACCTATATCAGAAATGTGTCCTAATCTATAATGCCAAAGATTACAAGCATCATTAGTAATGGAATTATAGGCTGAAGGTTGAGGTGCAAAGTCAAGAACATACAGTCCTCTTTGCAACCTAGTTGTACCAATCATTGCCTTGGAAAGATTCTGCATAATTTGGCAAGTATCAGCAGTGAAATGAACGAAATAGTTATTATTATTGACAAGCTTAGCAATAGAGATAAGATTTACATGAAAATTTGGTATGTAAGGGACAATGTGTAAAGTGAGAGAAGGTGAGACAGTAACACTGCAAGACATGGATGCAGTGATATGTGAACCATCAGGTAGATTAACATGCACATGAATGATGTTAAAACATGTATGAGAATCAGTTTTGTCAAATGAAATATGGTCTGTTGCACCAGTATCAAGAATCCATAGGTTAGTATTCTTACCATTTTGAGTGGTGGAGTGGGAATTCATGGCAAAGGGAGAAATGGAAATATAATTGGCTTGATGGTTAGGTTTGGATTGTTGCAATAGTTTTATGATGTTGTTATACTGCTCCGGAGTGAATCCAAAAGAAGATGATGTTGAGCCCTATGGAGAAATTTCAAATGCAGTGGTAAAAGCAACAGGGGATTATACATTATTTCCAGAGTTCTGAAATTTTGTCTTCCCTTTAAATCCAGGTGGATAACCATGCTTCATGAAACAAGTCTCAACAGTATGATTTGTTCTTCCACAATGACTGCATACACGATTATGACCATGAGCACCAAGAAAACCTTGATTCTTGCTCTTTGAGTAGCTAGGTTTTCCATAAGAATTTCTTGAGTTGGTCTGGATTTGGAATGCCACAGTTTCCTCGGCAGTAGTAGCAGGATGCATAACAGCAATTGAACTGTGCATCTCTCGTTCTTGTTGGATAACAAGGGAAAAGGCTTTGTCAATGTCTGGCAGGGGATTCATCATCATAATTTGTGACTTAGAGTGTGTGAATTTTTCATTTAAACCTTTTAGAAAGAGAATCACGCAGTCTTGTTCATGATACTTCCGAATTGAAGTAATAACACCACAAGAACAAGGTATGGCACATGAGCAGGTAAGACTAGGGCGATAATTTTCCAATTCATCCCACATAACCTTTAACTGAGTAAAGTAATTTGAGACATCAAGATTATCTTGGCGCAACTTGTACAGGTCTTCTTGAATATAAGATATGCGAAATAGGTCACTGTGAGAAAAACGAGTTTGGAGGTTCTTCCAAACACCGGCGGCGCTATCGATCCATAAAACAGATTTGGCAATGGCTTCTGTGATGGAACGGTGTAGCCAAGCAAGGACCATGGTGTTACATCAAATCCATGGGGCGTATAAAGGATATCCTATCAGAGGTTTGGTTAAGGAGCCATCGATGGACTTTTCTTTGTTCTTGGAAATCAATGCGATATGCATCAATCTTGACTAACTATGATAATTCTTATCATTGAATAGTGGAGTCACAAGATTGAGTGTCGGGTTTTCATTAGGATGGAGATAGAAAGGATTTGTGGAAATGGTTGAGTAATCATGGTAGTTTTGGTAAGCCATTGGAAGAGAAAAGGATCAAGAATCACAGAGGTGTCCTTGGAGGATGTCGAATCTGCAGTGGAGAAAGTTGAGAGAGGAAAAAAATGCAGAACGATGGAAAAACAGTAAATTGAAGAAGGGTATCAATGGCTACCAGAGCTTTTTAGCTCTGATACCATGTTAATGGTAAAATAGTGATGCAGTAGTGGTGCACAAAGCCATGAAGAAAAGCATGGATGAAAGATAGCAAACAAGATAAGAAGAAGATAAAAGCATGATGTGTAAAAATATTATTCAATGAGTCAGTGTTACAAGGCTATATCAGCCAGTATATATACAATGGGAAAAGACTAAAAAGTAATAACTGAAATGTAACTGAATGTAATAACTTGCAACTGAAATAAGAGATGGACAATTGGGATAAAAGAGGAAAATACAATATGCTATATTAACAGTTATACCAAAGGATTTGCTTGATAGATGGGAGAATGCAATTTGTGAGGAAACGGTGTTAAGTTCAGAAAAATTCTAGTATCCTTTTAAGGATTGTTCGGATATGTTGGTGAATGATGAAAAGGAAGTTGTTGTGACAAGTTCGGAGTGTCCGCATTGTCATCGATTGTTCTGTGCACAATGTAAGGTTTCATGGCATGCAGGTGTTGATATGTTGGCCATGGAGCTTGCTAAGAACAAGAGATGGAAAAGATGTCCGAAATGCGGCTTCTATGTTGAAAGAATTGTGGGATGCACTTGCATTACATGCAGGTATATACAAAAATGTTTAGGAAAAATTATACTCCCTTCGTTCCATATTATAAATAAATTTCATATTTTTAGATTCATGAAATGTTATTGTAGGTGTGGTAATCAATTTTGTTATTGTTAGACAGTGTGGCTAGTGATCGAGAGGGGGGTGAATAGATCACCTCTTTTTAACTAAACGGATTTAAAAAATCTTATCAGAGTTATTGAAACTTAGCGGAAAATTACAGTCCCGAATCGACTTCCGTCTATTCTGAACCGCTACTAGAAAACCGGACACATGAATTTATTGCTGGATTTGAACTAGAACGATAGAGAAAATTAACACCAGAATATTATCAAATCAAATGCACTTATCACTAAATTCTGATTCCAATGAATAAAACTCAGTTGACAGTTTTGTCAAACATTTGGTGTGTATGTGATCAATGATGAACAATGGTGGAGTTTATATAAAGAAGTTTTCTTTCCACTATTGTATCATGAAATGTACAACCACAATCCACCAACTGAAATCACAAAACTGTTGAAAACGTAAAGATAGATAAGGAAAGAATACGATACGCAGAGATTTGGTAAGGAAGTTCCCCACTGTCGTCCTCGCGTGTGGGTACGTCTCCCTCTCAATTTCAAATGAAATTGAGAACTGTAATTATCAATAATGCCGAATTCGTCGATACAAGGTTTCAATACAAAGACAGAAATCTAAATCCCAAGATCTTCTTCTTGTATAAAACCTCCACTTGATCTGAGCTCGATCAAGAATTTCCTGCAAGAAATTGCAAACAATTCACCGGTTCCACGACCTGTTTGCGAAATTACCCAATTTCCAAACCCTACGCTACGGCTGAATCTGTTCTGCAAACGTGACTAACAAACCCGCAAGAACACTCCAGTTCTTGAAGGACAAACCATTTGGTTTTTCCTCGAAACCCCCTTCAACCTTCAACTCAGCTAGATCCTCGATCGTTCCACTGAACACCTCAGCTAGATCCTTGATCGTTCCACTGAACGTTATCTCGTTGATCCTTTAATCCAAAGAACACGAATGATAATGTGTTGATGTTCTTGAAGAAAAGAGATTGAGAAGATGAAGTCTCTTTCAGGTTTCTAACTGCTTAAAACAATTGCTGCTACACACTCCTTTGATTTGTGTTCAACTGTTTTTCACTTCTGAATTCGTAATTAGTAACTGAGTTGTCACAATACTTCTTATATGTGAAAGACAGAAGCTGTTAGTAGACAAAACAGAATTATGTATTGATACAAAAGATTATGCATCGATACATACTGTAGCTTTGATTAATTTTAGAGAATTAATACAAGCATGTATCAATACAAAGCTCGTATGTATCGATACATAGAACATTTTAACTAAGCATGTATCGATACAAAGCTCGTATGTATCGATACATAGACATTTTAACTAAGCATGTATCGATACAAAGCTCGTATGTATCGATACATACTGAAGCAAAAACGTTTTGTGATTTAAAACAAATTTATGTATCGATGCAGATGAACATGTATCGATACATACTGACACAAAACAGTTTTTATGAGTTCTTTTAAGAAATGTATCAATGTGGATCTTTATGTATAGACACGAAACAATAGTATAGGCTAAAAACACAAATGAAGCATGTAAAATAATGCACAACCAACAATTAGACAATGATCACACAATTTGCTATCATTCAAAACTTATTCAAAGTAAAGAATTTGCTCACAGTTATGACTGTGGTCTACTTGGAATAGAGATGATCATTATCACTGTGCAACTCAATAAATATTTCATGGAGGGAGAGCTCAAGAGATCTTGTTCACTAGATCGATTAATCTGGTTCGGAGGTCAATTCCTCCATCAAGTGATTTAAACCTCCTCCAGATCGCAACTGCGAGGGATCGACCATAATCCTCGCTATTAAATTTAGCACCAATCACGACTAAACCAATTAACTATTGGTTTTATCTCATTTCTTTTTAGTTGTATAGAAGCATCTTGTAACATACAAAAACATTATTCAAATGGTTTGTTTGATTCCTTGAGGAGATTATCCTTGAGAAGACGAAGAAGGTTATTGTTTGTGAGTCCTTAAGGAGACTAGGGTATAGTTAGATCCCCGAGAAGACAAAGAAGGGTATTCTTTGTAATTATTGTAATCTTTTAATTATAGTGGATTAAGTCCTTGTGTATAAGGCAAAGTCACCTTGGCGGGTGGACTGGAGTAGCTTTGAGTTTCAAGTGAACCAGGATAAAAATACTTGCGTTTTTATCTTTTTGTTATTAACTTGTTAGGGGCGTGTTCTTGTTTTGGAAAAAGCTTTTGCTTGTAAAACCCAATTCAAACCCCCATTTAATGTGTTTTTCACACCTTCACTATTCTTCTATATAAATAACCCTAAATCACTCATTTTACACACCTAAAAATCCCTATAAAAACTTTGCAGCAACACACCTTACACTCCCTACAAAAACTTTGCAAAAACACTTACAAAACCTCTGCAGTGACTCTGAATCCAATTCATCTGCATCATGTAATACCTCAAAATTTGCCCCCTTCATTCATGCATTCATTTTTAGGTCATTTAACATTTCATATTGCATTTCATCATGTCAATCGGAATTAGATCCAAGAAGCTTGAATATCATCCAAGACACTTTGTGGGTCCTATCTGGGTGATCAGTCAACACAAGGGAATGGCTTGAGATACTTCCAACATGTTCAAATGGGGTCTATTCATCAGTCAAAACGTTAATCTTGAAGGAGCAAAAGTTTGTTCATGAGTTGTCATGCTCGCTAGGCGAGCAGAATGGGTCGCCTAGCGAGTCCCAAGAAAAGCCACCAGAATCACCTACGCTCAGAGGAATTTCTTGAACGGTCATGCTCGCTAGGTGAAGCCCACGCGTTTTGAAAAAAAAAATCAGGTTTGCCCTATTTCCACTACTTTATACTTTCAACCTGAAATTTTTGATACCCTTTTAATGCATTTGTTTGACAAGAGGTTTAGGCCTCCTACCCTTGGTTGCTTTTTGTGAGCTTTTTTTTGTGAACTTTAATGGCATGATTCATGTGACTCTATTATTTGGGGCAACTCTTGATTGCACCCCATATTGTTTCTCTAACCTGTTCGTTGAGTTTTTGTGAGGGCTCACATGACTCCTGAAAGGATAGCTTGCTTGGCATTCCACTTTATTTGTGGGATACCATTTGGAGGTTTGTTCCGATTACCTGTATTGACTTGCTTTCTTTAATGGTGCCAACTTGAGAGATCTCTGGGTTTCTTATTACTTTAGTTGCTGTTACTTTGAATCTTTATCCGTGTGGTAGATCTCTTGATCCTTTATCTTTCCCGCATTTTACCGCTTTCTTAGCTGGAAGACCTCAATAGGAGGCAATGTTTTCTTTTGTTTGTTTACTTTTGTGCCCAAAGACCTCCAAGAAGAGGCATCAGTGCTAAAGACCTCCCTGAAGAGGCAATTAACGGATGAAAGGGATTAGTAGTCAATCCCCCGTTATTCAGTGTGTCGTTCTTTATGCTCGCACTACGTGTCAATGCTTCAGAGCAAAAGCCCAAGATCTTTTGTCCGGTCAGTCAGTGGAGAGGGTTCCACCTTTTTGAATCCCCACTTTTTGTCATGAGCTCACCCTGGCCAGGGTTAAGAGCTATGAGGTCTTATCCTCATTACCCTTTTGATCTGCTCACCCTGACGTTCAATGTCAGTGGTTAAGAGCCCATTTGATTACCTATTCCATGGCTTGTTTGTCGAGGTTGATATGACCCCTCTTGACTAAATCCCTACCCATGTATGTTTGAGCCCCCTCGTTGGTGCGTTTACTTTATGCATATTTGTTTTGTATGGTGTGATCGACTCCCCATAGGATTGCTAGGCTTCGTATAGTCTCCCGTTTGCATGTCCATTAAGGTAGCACGGTTCCTTCGTCTAGGACTGCCTTTTTGCATGAGCATCCCTAAAACACCAACAAACTCATTGATTTTTCTTCTCCTAAGAACACGTTAACTCCTTCTACTACAGGCGAGTAAGTCTCCAAAGGTCGAGCATCCGGTAGATTGCGTAGTAACGTCGTTCACCTAAAAAACACAAAACAAACAAATAGGTTAGCCAAACTACGGCTTGCTCTGATTCTCATATCCAAATGAGATACGTAGGCATAAGACACGATGTCTTAGCGAGCACACTCCTCTTTAACCCATAGGTAGCCGAGCTACGAAGACTCTGATTCTCATATGAGATACGTATGCAGTGGATGCGACATCCGTGCGAGTCATTTTCTTTTGACCCCTCTTTTAGTAAATAGTACATTAGATAAACCCACACCCTTTAGACAAGAACAACAAGAGTGGATCCCGTATAGTACTACGGATGCGTAGGGGTGCTAATACCTTCCCTTCGCATAATCGGCTCCCAAACCCAAGATTTGGTTGCGAGACCTTGTCTTTTCCTTTCCTTTTTCCAGGTTTACTTCGAGCGTTTCCTTTCCCTCCTTTGGGATAAATAACGCACGGTGGCGACTCTTCTGTCATTTCTTTCTCGCCGGTTGTTTTTTCGCATTTCCTTTTTTCAGGTTGCGACAACTGGCGACTCTGCTGGGGATACATTTTCCCTAGTGGGCCTTTCCTAGCGTTTGTTTTTTTATTGTCTATTGTATGTTATTTATTTATTGCTTTGCATATTTATCTGCTTGCACTGCATCCTATGTGCGCTTTACTGTTTCATGCATACTGTGTTGGCTGTATTTCTGTTTCACTGTTGGGTGGGAGTCACAAGAGGTAAAAGGCCCAATACACAGGCTATGAGAGAACTTTAGGACACCTAGGAATATAGTGATTCATGGGAAGCGGGTGGTATGGCGCCACTTAGCGAAACATGGTATCACGAGCAGTTCAGATTCTGACGGGGTATTATCGTTGCATACACCTGGTGTGCATATGATGATATTCTTGAAAGGATTGTTTATCCTGCGTTTCTCTTGACCTTACCCTGGCCTAGATTACACCCGTGAGTGGGGCGGGAATGAATCATTTACAGGTACTGAAGGTGACTTATCCTGCTGGTGACTTTTGTTCGGTTCTTGTTAGTGACCGTTGGTGCAGAAGTATGAGTTCTAAGATGACACTTGTGTTCTATGGTTCCCAGTTCCGAATTCATGCTGAAGTTCTGATCCTGCGCCTTGTGATACACAGCCAACCCGTCATTATCACATCATTTTGCATTCGCATCATTTTGCATTCATATCATTTAACACATGTTTATCCATTACCAGAGGTTCATATCTTCTTCTTGATTCTAGTCGGGGTTTTCTTCTTACACTGTTTATCAAATGTGAGACTGGAATCAAGGGGGTAGAATGCCCTTGGAATTGATAAACATGTCATTGCATTTGCATATCCATCAGCATGTCTTGCATAACAGGTACCACCGCAGTGTTCTCAGTCATTTGGTGTTCCCCTAGCAGGATAGCTGACTCAGGCATTCACCAGTACGGTACCCGAAGGAATCAACAGAGAGTAATGGAAAGCCTACAAGTAGAGCTCGCCGAGATGAAGATCCGCATGAACTAGTTTATGGATGTAGTTCAGGGGGTGGCTCAGGGATAGCAAGAGCTCAGGCAGATAATGCAGAGGAATCCCGCCACTACTCCACCAGAAACGTTGACTGATCCTCCAGCTGGAGAGGTTAACGAACCCAGCGGACCGGGGTCTATCCCGATCCCACATGGCAACCTTGGTCAACAACCCATCCATGATGATCAGGAGGATCAGTTCCCCTTGCTTCAGGAGGACTTTGGTATGGGTCATGGTATGGACCCTATGTTTCGGAGACTGGAAGAGAGGTTGAAGGCAGTGGAAGGACAAAATCCTATGGGAGTAGACGTTGCTGACTTGGGATTGGTCCTAGGCGTGAGGGTGCCACCGAAATTCAAGGTCCCGATATTCGACAAATACAGTGGCAACTCTTGCCCGAAGACCCATGTGCAAGCCTACTTCCGTAAAATGGTTGCATACTCCGATGACGAAAAGTTGCTTATGTACTTTTTCCAGGATAGCCTGGTTGGGGCATCCCTGGAATGGTATATGAGGCTGGACAGAGCCCACATCTGCTGCTGGAGGGAGTTGGTTGAGGCTTTCGTGAAGCAGTATCAGTATAATGCAGAAATGGCTCCGGAGAGAACTCAACTTCAGAATCTGTCTCTTAAAAGCAATGAGTGCTTCAGGGAATACGCTCAACGCTGGAGGGAGACATCTTCCCGTGTTCAACCTCCTATGTTGGAGAAGGAAATGGCTAATATGTTCATGAACACTCTGCCAGGACCTTACTTGGAGCGCCTGGTGGGTTGCAATGCCTCCAACTTTGTTGATGTAGTCTCTACCGGAGAGTGCAGAATTACCTGAAGACATACAAGACCCAGAGCGGAGGTGGATCTTCATCAGGGGTGAAGAAGTCGTTCATTCAGGGACATAAGAAGAGAGAAGGGGATGCGAATGCCATATCTTCTTATCAGAACAGGGGTAACCGGAGGAATGACTTTCAGAACTATCATCAACAACCGTACGTTGCGGCTGTGACCATTCCGGCTGCAGCACCACTACAACAACAACAACCACAACGTCAACCAGCTCAGTACCAATAACAACAACCGGGTAATAAACCCGCCTATCAACAGAGGCAAAGGATGATGGACCGGCGTTTCGACACTCTTCCAATGTCATACGCTCAGTTGCTTTCTAGTCTTCAACAACTACAACTTGTGCAGTTACTGTAGCACCTCAAATTTGCACCTCCCATTTGTATATACATTTTCATTTTTAGGTCATTAACATTTGCATTGTCCATTGCATAGTTCACTAAGTCATCAGTCAGACTGGTCAGGAGATTTAGTTGTGCAAGCAAGCAATTGAATTTTCCATGGAATCAAAGCCCTAGGGTTGGTTCAATGTGTGCATGTGACCTAGGGATCATTTTGAAGTGGTTTGGCCAAAGGTTGGATGTTCAAAGCTCATCAGTCAAGATGCAATTCATCTGAAACCCTAGAAAGTCAACCAAAGTCAACTGTCAATTCAATCATGGATTTGAAGGTGGGAGATGGTTAGAGAGGCCTCATTCATGTCCATACAAGTCTCATTTGACATTTCAAACATCAACATTGAAGGATTTGAGGTCAGATCAAAACTTTCCAAAAATAGTAAGTGACCTGTAATTTGAAATTGCCAAAAATGGAAAGGTTTTCTCCTCAAGATTACATCATCAAGAAGGCTTCAAATGAAATTTTGTCCAACATGAAAGTTGAAGATATTTCTCTCCCCTTTCCAAAAAGTCCAAGAACATCAATTTCTAATGTATGGTTGAAAAGATATGGATCAATCATGGCCAAGTGAATTTGAACTTCAAGCATGCATAACTTTTAAACCATAAGGCCAAATGAAGTGGTTCTTTTTTGTACATTAATGTCTTGACATACACTATCCAAATTATGCATCACATGCCATGCATTCTCATCATAAAAATATTTGGTTTTTCATTTGAATTTTGGAGGGAAATTCCAAATTTGAAAATTATGCATTGTTTGCACTTCCCACCACTTGTATTTGGTTCAAAACAACATTTCAAGTGAATTTCCAAAGGATTTCGTGCACTGTTCCATTGCTATCTCATGCATAAGGTGCATTGTCCAATTTGCATCCACACCTCATTCTCACTAATCCACTTATCACATGGTTAAGCATGATTAAGGATGTGATTAACATATCATATATAAGGCAAAGCATAACAAAATTCATGATTAACGCATCACAATTTCCAGATCTGAAAAATTTCTTCAAACTTTCTCTCTCAATTTTTATTAAAATTCTGCAAACACATTGCCTTGTTCTTGATCAAATCATCATCCATAAGCATAATTGAGTATTTTGGAGCAAGATCTAGAGGAATTCATCAAGATTTGAAGCAGATCGAAGCATACATTCATCCATGGCAGTTGCAAATTCATCAAGGATTAAGCGCGATTGAGCTATCATTCTTCATCCATTCATCCATATAAGCATTGAGGAACATCTGTTTGTGCATTACCAAGCCTGAAAGCATCAATTCCAGTTCTGTAGCTTCATCAAGGTCAGAAATCGCGTGCCTTAATTCATGAAATGGTTATGTGCTTGTTGTAGATCTTTGAACATTGAGTAAATTGAGCTTTGAACCACTGATTTCCATGCAGAAATGAGTTAGTTATGCTAGATCTAAGTTTGACATGTGAAACTTCTTTTGCTCGAATCTTTGGATATATACTGAATTAGGTTAAATTAGACATGGATTTGTGATGTGTGATGGAAGATCTATCCATTGGTATGATTATTTTGAATTTCTGGACACTTTTGTTCTTGGCTGGTATGAACACGATGAATGTGTATGAATGTGCTAGGGTTTTCATTTCCAAAGTTCATTTGATCCATCCCAGCGCGTTTCTGCATGCGTTTAGTTGTTTCTGGACATGTACTGGTCCACGTGGCCTTGGCGTGGCACAATGATTGGACGATAACGCTTTGCCTTGCCACGTCGTTTAAGTGAAACGGCGCGTTTCACATGTTAGCGCCTCAATTCAAATATTACCTCACTTCGAATCCTGGCTGAGGCACTTTTCCAAATTGCATTTTGCATTATTCCCTTCTCTTCATAATATTCATGCCATGCTCTTTCATGTTTTTTTTAATTTTTCATTCACTTAAAAAATTCATAACTCAATGAATATTCATCCAAATAATGTGTGGATTTTTGCATTGTTCTCCTTGTTGTGACTAGTATTTTTTGAGCATTTTTCCAGAAATTGTGCACGGATGGAAATTAATTTGTCTTAGGGATTGTGCACATGTATGCTTTTTGAACCTTGCTTGCCATATGCTTTGTGAAATGATGAGTTTTAATCCAATGCTTTTGAAATTTGGTACGCTTAAACTAGACATCTTTCTGGACATTTTGATGTTGAGTTTGCATTTTTATCATTTGTGGTTGCTGAGATATGATCATGTGAATGTAGGTGTGACAATGTGTGTCACACCTTTGCTTGTCCAACTTGATTAATTTCTTTGCCTTGCCAAATAAACTCCAAATGCTTTGATTTTTTGTATGCTGATTGCTATGCATGTTGTGAATGCTCATGGTTTTATTGTGGAATTTTTGGATTCATTTCTGATTTGTTTGGGATTTTTCTTTCTGGATGATCATTTGTGCACTTTTGAATAGTCTTGAGCTTCCATGATTTGTGAAATGCTGGTTGTGTATCCTATAAATGTGAAATTTTACAAATTGATTCTAGGTACATTGAAGTTTATTGTGGCTTTAGTTTGAGGTCTTTATCATTTGCCAATTCTGTTTTAGGCTTATGCTAAGTTGATGTATCAAATTGTGTCCCATTTGAGCTTGTTTGTGTTTGCCTTGCCTTATCGAATTTCTTTACCATGCTTACACTTATCCAAATGCCTTGATTTTTGGTGTGTTGATCATATTATGTGTTCTGTTTAGCCATGATTTTTCTTGGGATTAATTGAATCATTTTGGAATTAATGTGCATTTGTTCATTCTGTTGTCTCAATGTGCTTCCAACTTGCATGCCTTGCCATGATTGATTTGTGAAATGAATTTGGTTGATGCTATTGACATGAGACCTTTTGGATGATGTTATTAATTGATTGAGGTCGATTCATGTTGAAATTCATGTTCTGTTTTGAATTATTTCTCCCCCTTTGACCCTAGGCCTTGTCCTAGTGGTTTGTGCTTATGTTTGAGCTTTGTTTTTAGGTTAAGAAGCACATGGCCATAAGAGGATTGATTCACTTGCTTAAGTTGACTAATTGGATAATGTTGACTAATCTTGATTTGTTTTGTAGGTGGCTCTTAGCTCATTTTAGTTGAGCTTATGCCTTGCACCTTGTTGCATTGCTTGTTTGACTATGTCTGTTGACTGTGGACTATTAACTGTTTGTTTGACTTTCTGAATTGTATACTGATTGAGTTGGATTGTTTTCAGGTACATTAGTTGCTTAAGTTCACTTTGAACTTGCTTTCGCTTTGCTTGGTTGCTTAACCATTTGAGGTATAACTCACTGACTTCATGTAGTTTGGAAGACCTATCCTGTTACTTGGGCAGGCACCTGCCTGAAGTCCTCCTTAAGAGGCAATGCTTGTGTTTGTTTATTTTTGTGCCAAGCAGGAAAAGACCTTTGATAAGGCAATTGGCAGATAAAAGAGATGTGTAGTCTATCTCCTGCTACTCAGTGTGTCATCCACTTTGCTCACACACCTTGTGTTGATGCATTGTGGATATTAACCCAAGATCTATGTTGTGTCGGTCATATGTGGATAGAAGAGTTCCTGCTTTCTGAACTCCCACACCTTCTATTTGAGTCAAGCTCTCCCAGGCCAGGGATAAGAGCTGTGAGGTCTTACCCTCACTCCCTATTTCATCTGCTTCACCCTAACTCTCAATGTTAGGGTTAAGAGCTAACTTCACCCGATTCCAGTTGGCTTGTGTTTCACAGCCTAACCTTGTGTGAGCCCAATTTATTTGTATATAGTGTGTGCTATTTGTGTGATTGATTGCTTTGCTTGTGCTGTTTAGGTTTAGCTTGCTCCCTGTGCAAGTTAGATAGAAACCTTAACCTAGGACCATGGTGAATTTGCATGATAACTATTAGGCTCGAGTTAGTCTCCCTTCTAGTTTGTCATTTCCCAGTCTCTGGTTAGGTTAGAAGTTCTTTCCCTACGTAGGGGAACTACGTCGCCCTGATCCTCATACCAGATGAGGTACGTAGGCAGGAGATGAGCTGATCTCTCTGGGCGCCCTTTTTCTTTTTCAACCCCCTTGTGTGTGTTGGAGTCTGACATAAGTCCAGCGATTGGCGTGTGTTAGCCGAGCTACGAGTGCTCTGATTCTTCTTTAGCCTGAGAAGATACGTATGCATAGGATGCGACATCCTAGCGAGCACATTTCCCCCTGTCCCGAACTACGTCGACTCTGATGTCTGTGCCTGACAGACTACGTAGGCCCAGGATGCGATATCCTGCCGAGTTAGTTTCTTTTGTCTTCCCTGTGTTTCTTTCAGCCAGTGTGTGATGTTTGAGCAGTTTTAGCAACCTTTATCCTTCCTTCTGTGCGTGGATCCCGTCGAGTACGACGGATGCGTAGGGGTGCTAATACCTTCCCTTCGCATAACCGACTCCCGATCCCATCTCTCTCTGGTCGCGAGACCATGTCTTTTCCAGGTTTACTTCGAGCGTTTCCTTTCCCTCTTTTGGGATAAATAACGCACGGTGGCGGCTCTGTTGTTTTCGTTTCCCGCCGGTTTTTCGCGTAATGCGACAGTTACGCACTCTGGCTCCTCCCGTTGGTAGACTTCCGATGGGTTACGACAACAACGCTAGGTGTAGCTTCCACTCTGGGGCACCTGGCCACAATATTGAGAACTGCAAAGCTTTTAAGCACGTAGTTCAGGACCTCATAGATTCAAAGGCAATTGACCTTGCACCGGCTCCGAATGTCGTCAACAATCTCATGCCCTAGCATGGTGGTGCAAATGTTAATATGATGGAAGGGGAAGCCAGATCCGTCAAAGATACGTTGAAGCTGAAGACTCCGTTGTCGGATATCAAGGGATACTTGTTGAAGGCCGATGTTTTCCCCGGTTGTGGGAAGGGTTGTTTGGATTGCGCTACTCAGAGTGGAGGTTGTTTGAAGCTACAGCAGGGTATCCATGCCTTGCTCGACGAAGGTACCCTCCAGGCTGAAGATTTGTCTGTCCAAGAGTCTGTGGAAGGGGTTGAGGAAGAAGTGTTTGAAGATGCTACTGATGAATTCGCAGATGTTGTTCCTACTAATTCTGTGATCCATGATGATGTTGTCGCTGATATTCCAAACATGGCGTTTGATTCTGATGTACTTGCTGAACTTGATTCCGATGTTTCGGATGTGTGTACTTCAACGCCTCAGACTCGTCAGGGGCCGATTAATTTCTCCAGTGATGGCATCATTCAGTATGGCCAGGTCTCTGCGGTCAACGATGAAGATGGGGATAGTGATTGCGACATCGATAACTGGGTGCGTCCGAGGATCCCGGGTGAAGTCATCAACAATTGGTCTTCTGAGGAGATTGTCCAAGTCACTTTTCTGGAGGAGTAATTTTCTTTGTTTGTTCATGCATATCCAAGTCTTACATTCCGCCCAAGGTGTAATGACTCATTGTAGGGCTCATCTATGTGGATACCTGCATTTTTTTATCATAAATAAAGGACGTCTTTTTGCATTCAAATATTTCGTTCACTGTCTTTCTATTTTTGCAGTTTTCAAAAATCAAAAAATATTTGGCAATGTTTTGTTTAGTTTTCACTTCTTGTTCACACTCATAAGCACATACCATCGCTCATACAGATGCACGTCACCGGATCCTATTGATAACGGTTATGCTATGGCTCGCTTCGACTTTGAAAATCCAATCTTTCAAGCTGAAGAAGAGGGTGATGAAGACTGTGAACTCCCGGAAGAACTTACCAGGTTATTAAAACAGGAGGAAAGGGTCATTCAACCGCATCAAGAGTTTGTTGAAGTGATTAATCTCGGCACCGAGGACGCCAAGAGAGAAATCAAGATAGGGGCTACTTTGGAAGATAATATGCAGAAGGGGTTGATTGAATTGCTGCAAGAGTATGTTGACATCTTCGCCTGGTCTTATCAGGACATGCCAGGGCTTGACACAGACATTGTGGTACACCATTTGCCTCTCAAAGAGGATTGTCCTCCGGTCAAGCAGAAGCTCAGAAGAACGAGACCAGAGATGGCTGTCAAGATAAAGGAAGAAGTGCAAAAACAGTTGGATGCAGGGTTTCTAGCAGTCACAAATTATCCGCCATGGGTTGCAAACATCGTCCCAGTACCTAAGAAGGATGGGAAGGTACGGATGTGTGTTGACTACCGGGATCTGAACAGAGCTAGCCCTAAGGATGATTTCCCACTACCTCACATTGACGTTTTGGTGGATAACACGACTCAGTTCTCGGTATTCTCCTTCATCGATGGCTTTTCTGGCTATTATCAAATCAAGATGGCGCCAGAAGACATGGAGAAGACAACTTTCATAACCCCATGGGGCACCTTCTGCTACAAGGTGATGTCATTTGGTCTGAAAAATGTCGGAGCAACATATCAACAAGCGATGGTGACTCTGTTCCATGATATGATTCATCATGAAATCGAGGTTTATGTTGATGATATGATTGCCAAATCTCAGACAGAAGAAGAACATTTGGTGAATTTGCAGAAACTGTTTGAGCAGAGGCTTAATCCGAACAAGTGTACTTTTGGGGTGAGATCTGGAAAATTACTGGGTTTTATTGTTAGTGAAAAAGGGATTGAGGTGGATCCGGCCAAAGTGAAAGCGATACAAGAAATGCCTGAGCCAAGAACAGAGAAACAAGTTCGTGGTTTCTTAGGGAGGTTGAACTACATTGCAAGGTTCACCTCTCACCTAACAGCCACGTGCGAGCCAATGATGATTGTCAAAGGGCTTTCGAGAAGATAAAGGAGTATTTGCAGAATCCTCCAATCCTTATGCCTCCAGTCCCAGGGAGACCGCTGATTATGTATTTGACAGTACTTGATAATTCCATGGGTTGTGTTCTCGGTCAACACGA
This sequence comes from Lathyrus oleraceus, assembly GCF_024323335.1. Classification (NCBI taxonomy): domain Eukaryota; kingdom Viridiplantae; phylum Streptophyta; class Magnoliopsida; order Fabales; family Fabaceae; genus Lathyrus; species Lathyrus oleraceus. The sequence goes on along the minus strand of NC_066585.1, from coordinate 482,413,145 downwards.
AGAGACAGGTAGGAAAGAGCATGCCATCTACTACCTGAGTAAGAAATTCACAGATTGCGAGTCGAGATACTCAATGCTTGAAAAGACATGTTGTGCACTTGCATGGGCTGCTAAGCGTTTGAGACAATACATGCTGTCTCACACAACCTTACTGATCTCCAAGATGGATCCAATCAAATACATATTCGAGAAGCCAGCTCTCACCGGAAGGGTTGCTCGTTGGCAAATGGTAATGACAGAGTACGATATCCAGTATACATCCCAGAAAGCCATCAAAGGGAGTATTCTGTCAGACTATCTTGCTCAGCAGCCGATTGATGATTATGAGCCGATGAAGTTTGATTTTCCAGATGAAGACATCATGTTCCTCAAGATGAAAGACTGTGATGAGCCAGTTGTTGAGGAGGGACCTGATCCAGACGAAAAGTGGACTTTGTTGTTTGATGGGGCTGTCAATGCCAGAGGAAGTGGAATTGGCACTGTCATTACTACTCCGAAAGGTGCCCACATGCCTTTCACCGCTCGTCTGACTTTTGAGTGCACAAATAATGAAGCTGAGTATGAAGCCTGTATCTTGGGTATTGAGCAAGCCATTGATTTGAGAATCAAGACTCTGGACATCTTTGGAGATTCAGCTCTAGTGATCAATCAAGTGAATGGTGATTGGAACACTCTCCAGCCTAATCTGGTCCCTTACAGAGATACACGAGAAGACTGTTGGCTTTCTTCACAACAGTAAAGCTGTATCATATACCTCGTGATGAGAACCAGATGGCAGATGCTCTTGCTACTTTGTCCTTCATGATCAAGGTGATTCGGTGGAACTACGCTCCCAGGATCGATGTGATGCGCCTCGACAGGGCCACGTATGTGTTTGCTGCTGAACTGGTAATCGACGACAAACCCTAGTATCACGACATCAAGTGCTTTCTGAAGAATCAAGAGTACCCTGCAGGGGCATCCAACAATGATAGAAAGACTTTGAGAAGATTGGCAGGCAGTTTCTTCTTGAACAAAGACGATGTTCTGTATAAGAGGAACTTCGACATGGTTTTGCTCAGATGCGTGGATAGACACAAACCAGACATGTTAATGCAGGAAGTTCATGAAGGCTCCTTCAGTACTCATGCCGGCGGACATGCAATGGCTAAGAAATTGTTGAGAGCGGGTTATTACTGGATGACCATGGAATCTGATTGTTTAAAATATACCCGGAAGTGTCATAAATGCCAGATTTATGCTGATAAGGTGCATGTGCCGCCAAATCCTTTGAATGTGATGTCTTCGTCGTGGCCTTTTGCTATGTGGGGCATTGATATGATTGGAAAGATTGAGCCGACCGCCTCCAATGGGCATCGCTTCATCTTTGTTGCCATTGACTATTTCACCAAGTGGGTCGAAGCAGCATCATTTGCGAATGTCACCAGACATGTGGTTGCCCGATTCATTAAGAAAGAAATCATTTGTCGTTATGGGATTCCCGAAAGAATCATTACTGATAATGGTTCTAATCTCAATAACAAAATGATGAAGGAGTTGTGCCAGAACTTCAACATTCAGCATCACAGTTCTTCCCCTTATCGCCCTAAGATGAACGGCGCTGTTGAGGTAGCAAATAAGAACATAAAGAAGATTGTGTAGAAGATGGTTGTCACGTACAGAGATTGGCATGAGATGCTACCCTTCGCCTTGCATGGGTACCGTACTTCAGTACGTACATCGACCGGGGAAACCCCTTACTCCCTTGTGTATGGTATGTGTAACACCTCAAAATTTGCCCTCCTCTCTTAGGACTAGCTTAGCATATTGCATTGCATTTTTCTAGGTCATTAGGCATTGCATATTGCATATCATGTGGTTACATTGTGCCAATCATCCTCCTAAGTCTTGGTCAGAAGATAAGAGGTGGAGATGCAGGCCTAGGGTTTTATTGACTGATCATTAGCCATCTGAGGATGTGGTGATACAAATTAGGGTTTGTGATTCTCAAGGAGATTGGTCTTCATCTTGGTGGAAATGATACATCATCATCATCATGGTTTTGGTATTACCAGAAGATTCAAGAAGATTGATCAGATACCTTGAGATTAGGGTTTTGACCACTGGTCAACCCTAATCAGTTGCATTGGGCCAATCAGGGCATGGCAAGGAGATGGGGTCTACAATGGATATGGGGATCATCATATGATTGTATTGAGCTTATGGAAGCTAGGGTATCATCCTTGAGCCATTTCATCAGAGAATTGGGGCTCAACTTGATCAGTGCATTGCCAAATTCATCTGTCAACTGGAAAAGTCAACGGTGGTCAACTGTGCTTGATTTTATGGATTTGGAGATGGGAGAGAGTTGGATACACTTCATTCATGTTGAAACAAGCTTCATTTGACATTCCAAACCTCAAGAATGAAGAAAATAAAATCAGGAGAAAAATTGCCAAAAATGGAAAGTGACTTGTAATGGAAGTTTCCAAAAATGGAAAGTTTTTCATCACAAAATTACATGTCCAAAGAAGCTTCAAATGAAAAATTTTCCAACGTGAAAGTTGTAGATCTTTCTCTCACCTTTCCAAAAAGTCCAAGAACTTGAAATTCCCATGTATGGTTGACAAGTTATGGTCCATTCATTTTCCAAAAATGCCTATAATCAAGGTGGCATAACTTTCACATGGAATGTCCAATTTGGGTGATCTTTTTGTGAGCAAACCCCATTTCACATGTACTTTCATGGTGTATGGTCCAAATTCATCAAAAATGGTCAATGCAAAAAGTCAAATTTCAAGTGGATTTAAGTGCATTTTTGGCATGGCATAGTGAAATTGAGAAATACAAGGCCAATGGACATGAGAACCATTCCAACACACTCCAAATATCATTTAGAAGTTGTGTGAACTGTCATGAGCTGTCATAGTGCACAATTTGGAAAGGTCACTTTTGCCCTTGCATTAAGAAATTCATTAATACTAATCCATTCCAATTTTGATAATTTGGATTAACAAGGTGATTAAGGCATTGGTATAAGTTTCTAATTGTAACAGAATTGTTAATCACAATCACTCTCTCCAAGATTTGCAACTGATTTTCCCTCCATTTTCTCCATTTTCTCTCAAATTTCATCAAGCTTTTTTAAGATTTCTTCACCAATTCTCAATCAAATTGCACGATTCTTCTTGATTCATCTTCCACAAGCCAAGATCTACATCTGTTTTGGTAAATTCGTGGAAGAACCTTCAAGATCATGGATTGTTCCAGGTTTGCACAACAATGAAGTTTTGAGATTTCTTCCAATTGAAGCAACATTGAGCTTAGCTGGTCACTCCATTCACCTTCCTGAACCTTGTGCTACATCTGTTTTTGGCTTTGGCATCGTGAATCATCAAGATCAAGCACTGCCATCTTCTACAAGGTGAAATTCGAATCTCACCATTGCTTGAGTTATTATGTGCCTTTTGTAGGTCCTTGAACATAGATCAACATGATATGATTAGTTTTTGAATTGGTTAAGTGTAGGATGAGAAATCACGATTTAAAGTTTTGTGATCATTTCTTTTTTGGATCGATCATGTCGTTATGGTTAGAATTAGGTTGAATGAGTTACGTATTCGTCATGTACATGTTGAGACGGTTCTAGTGATATATGGCACGAGGCATTTGGTTACGATTTGTTGTTCTTGATTTTCTGGAATTCTTGAAGTGTTCTTGTCCAAGAACACGCTGAAACTCATGTTTGATCCAAACTTTCGCATGGCCGCGTTCAAAAGGTGTTTACCGCTTCCCAGAACCAATCAAAACGCGCCACTGTTTTAAATTGAAACGGCGTCGTTTTGGTGTAGTGCTTTAAAATTACAACAATGCCATTGCTGTATTTAATTTATTTGTTATTTCATTTTCTTTTTCATTTTTATTTTCATTTGATGCCATGAACTTAGAAAAATCATAGAGACTTCATTTCTTATCCAATTTTGGTGAGATTTTTTGCATTGTTCTTCTTGTAATGTGTAGAATTTTATAATGATTTTTGTGGATTTTTGTGCACGTGTAAAAAATTAATTGGCTTAGGGATTGCTTGATGTTGTCACATTTGCACATACCATGCCATATCTTTCATGAAATGATGATACTTTCAAATAAATGGATGAAATTTTTTGTGCTTGTTCTGGACATGTTGATGGTGATTTTCATGTGGAGTTTGTGATTTTTGGATACCTGGGTGAGGAGATATAAATTTTTGATTAGAGGTGTGACAATTTGTGTCACACCAAGCTAGGTCAACTTCATGATTTTATTTAAAATGCTTAGGGATGTTGATTTGAGCTGAAATTTTGTGTGGATGATCATTGATATGTCAATATTACATGAGAATGTTTCTGGAATTGTTGATGGCATTTTCTAATTGATTGATAATTTTCTTCCCTGTTGAGCCATTTTGTGACATTGTGTGACACATGTTGGCATTTTGTTTGTGAAATTCTCATAGTGTATTGGATGAAGATGAAATTTGACATGTGGATTGTAGACACATTATAGGATATTGTGGTTTTGATCCCATTCATTTCTTAATTGTTGTCACTGTTTTATGATTTTTGGAAGTTGATGCTTGTGTTGATACCATGTGTTGGCTTGTTTGAAATTGTCTGAACTTTATGATTTTCATTGACCTACTTCCTTTTGTCGAATTGAGCTGAAAGTTGACATGCTATGCATTGAATGTGTCCTGTTTAGGTGTGAATTTTTGTGGAATTAATTGAATTGTTTTGATATGCTTTTGATTGAGATAGTTCTGTTTGGTCATTTGGAGTTGCAAATTGCATGTTTGGTGCTATTTTGTGCATAAAATGATAATGGTGATTGATATGAGCATGGGACCAATTGCATTTGCTTCTAATTTGTTTGAATGTGATTTTGGATAAATTTCACTTGCTGTTTTGATTTTTTCATCCCCTTTGGACCCTAGGCTTGGCCTAGTGGTCTAGTTTCTCACATTTGGTTTGGATTTTTAGGTTAAAAGTGCAAAAGGCTTAAGGAGAAAAATTCAAGTTGTAAATTGAGATTGTTTGATGTTGTAAACTAACATTGGTTTTATGTTGTAGGGTTTGATGTTTGAGCTTGGGCTCATGGCTTGCACTTATGTGCATTAACTTGTGTTGTCTGTATAGATTGACTTTTGCTGTTTACTGTTGATTTGTCTGAGTACTGATGATACTTGATTGATTTCAGGTACATTAAGTCGCTTTAGTTCTTTAAGAACTTGCTTGCTGCTGCTTGGTTTTATAAACCAGTTGAGGTAGACTCTCTTGTCTCCATGTAGTCTGGAAGACCTGGCTTGTTATTTAGCCAGGCAACTGTCTGAAGTCCTCCTTAAGAGGCGATGTTTGTGATTGTTTACTTTTGTGCCAAGCAAGTGAAGACCTCTATGAGGCAATTGGCGGAACCCAAGGGATATGCAATCTATCCCCCGCTATTCTGTTGAGTCGTCCCTCTGCTCACACCACTGTGTTGACGCATTGGGACATTAACCCAAGATCTTGTGCTGTTGCACAATCGAGTCAGAGTCTTGAGCGTAGAAGGGTCCCTCCATTCTGGACCCACGCTCCTTTGTCTGAAGCTCTCCCTGATCAGGGATAAGAGCTGTGAAGTCTAATCTTCACTCACCTCTCATCAGCTTCACCTTAGCCTCTCAATGGCAAGGTTAAGAGCTAACTTTACCCTTGTACAGATGACTTGCCTCGGCAGTCCACCCTTTGTTTGAGCCTCACTTGACTGGATATAGTGTGTGCTATGTGAAATGTTTGTGTTATTTTGATTGATGCTTGCATGCTTGCTTTCTTCCTGGATAGGATTAGCTTGCTGTTGTGCAAGTAGGTAGAAACCATAACATAGGGCAATGATGCATGATAACACTAGGCTCGAGTACAGCTCCCTGGTAGTGTGTCTCCCTTGGTTTCTGGCTAGAATTTCTTTCCCTTTCAGGGAAACTACATCGCCCTGATCCTCGTTCCAGACGAGGTATGTAGGCAGGAGACCGTGCGAGGTCTCTCCGGGCACTTTTTTTCTTTTTGTGTGTGTTTGCTTGTTATCTTCTTGTGTGTCAGGATATGGATGTAAGCCCAGCGATTGGCTGTCCGTATCCTGATTGTGTGTTTGGTTCGGATGCCGATGTAAGTCCAGTGATTGGCGGTTGGGCTCCACGTTTGCCTTCTTGTGTGTGTTTTGGTTCGGATGCTGATGTAAGTCCAGCGATTGGCATTCGGGTTCCCAGTTTGCCTGTGTCTGTGTTTGCTTGTTTGGCGTGCGTGAGCCGAACTACGGCAACTCTGATTCTCGTTCCAGACGAGATACGTATGCATAGGATGCGATGTCCTATCGAGCTCGTTCCTCTTAACCCTCGCCTGCGTTTCCTGTGTGTGTGTGTGTGTGATGTTTTAGCAACCTTTTCTTTTCTTTTAGAACGTGGATCCCGTCGAGTACGACGGACGCGAGGGGTGCTAATACCTTCCCCTTGCGTAACCGACTCCCTTACCCTTTCTCTTTGGTCGCGAGACCATGCTTTTCCTAGAATTACTCTGAGCGTTTCCTTTCCCTCCTTTGGGATAAATAACGCGCAGTGGCGGCTCTGTGTGTTTTTTTGTTTTAGCCCGCCGGTTGTTTTTCACGGATGCGACAGTATGGAAGCAGTCCTACCTGTTGAAGTGGAGATTCCTTCTCTAAGAGTCCTGTTGGATGTCAAGTTAGACGAAGCTGAATGGATTCGGACAAGGTTCAATGAGTTGAGTCTTATCGAAGAGAAGCGAATGGCAGCCGTTTGTCATGGGCAGCTGTATCAGAGTCGGATGAAGAGAGCCTTTGATCAGAAAGTGCGTCCTCGATGCTTCCAGGTCGGAGATTTGGTGTTGAAAAGGATCCTTCCTCCTCAGACAGATCACAGGGGCAAGTGGACTCCTAACTATGATGGACCGTATATTGTCACCAAGGTTTTTGATGGTGGGGCCTTAATGCTTCCAACTATGGATGGTGAAAACTTCACTTCCCCTGTGAACTCAGATGCAGTTAAAAAATACTTCACATAAAATAGACCCGCTGGACAGTAAAAAGAATAGTCCAGGCAAAAATGGGCATCCCGACGAACCAAGAAAATGAAAAGGTTCGGGCAAAAATTAGGGATTAAAAATGAAAAGATCGTACACCCGGTAAGTTGAAAACCTGAAAAGGCAATTTAGGCAAAAATGGGTATCCCGGTGGATTGAAAACCCGAAAAGGGCGATCCAGGCAAAAGTTAGGGATTAAACGAATGACTGCGTTCTGAGTAGTTCTGAATCTCATCTCGTGTCAATGACTGAAAACTTTTGAAGGATAGGAAACAGTCCAATCACTCTTTTCAGAAAGCTGATCATCTGAAGGATCTTGAAGACGAGCAAGTCATAGCAGAATTGGAACCCAATAGAAATCCATTTCACATTGCCATTAGATTAATTTCTGTTTTTATCTTTTGTGCGATTACCTCTTTCCAGGGATTGCTTCCTGATGTAAATGCCTATTCAGAGGTCATTCAATCAATAAAATCATGTTATTCAGTATATCTCTGTTTTCATTTTCATTTTACTGTTTTGTTTGCAAAAATGACGTCCGAATTTTTGATAAACATTGCATCATGAAACATAAGAGCTTTACAGGTACATGCTTAATAAACATTTAAAATTGCTGTAAATGTTAAGTGCTTTAGATCGTCTATTCAGAACAGGTACCCTCAAAGCATTTCCTTAAGGTTCCCAGCCGATGATCACGAATGTTTTCCCCCAACAGTCGAAGTTGGTATCTTATCCCTGCAGAGCTGATCAGAGCATTGGATTCTTCGATCCCCAGCAGGCTCTCACTGTTGTACCTCCCCCAAGCGGTTGTTTCAGAATATGCACTCCCCAGTAGAGTTGACAGTGCCAGACTATATATCCCCAGCGGAGTTGACAGTGCTAGACTGTATCTTCCCAGTAGAAGCGGCTGCTCCTCAGGGTTCGATGCCAGATCGATGATCTCGACGCCAGATCCATGGTCTCTTTCCTTGAAGCAGAATCTCGGTACCGTATCGGTGTTTGCTTCCCCTGCTGAGTCGTCTCTCTCGCAGATTATGGATGCCAGAACCACTGTCACTTTCCTCAGCAGCAAATTTTCAGGGTCATTCTCTCCCCAGTCAGAGCCTCGGTATTTTGTTGTTTGCCAGAACACAGTGTGGCAGATCATTTCCCCACAAAGTTCTTTGTGCTGTGCATCTCCAACAGCCTTTCCAGGGTCTAGAAGATGGTGATCATTTCCCCAGCAGATTCCCTTGCCTCGGCTTGGCATTCTACCCAGCATTTCGCATCCCTGCATGTAGAATCATATTGCATTGCATCCTCCCAAATTGCGTAGCATTTCCATTTTCATGGAGCATTACGCCATTGAAAAATTCAAACATACGCATGTAAGCATAAAACATTCTCGGTATCCCAAGTGATAAGCCAGAAGTTGTTTCCAGTACTCAGACTGAAGATTGTTCATGACTTACCTTTATTATCCCCAACAAGTGTCATTGGCCCGTGCGCCGCCTCTATTATCTTTCCGGTATTCTGCCGATGCTGACAGGCATGAAGTTTTCGGTATTCAGACCGAAGTGGCATTCAGGTCAGTTTCCGGTATTCAGACCGAAGTGGCGTTCAGGCCAGTTTTCCGATGTTCAGATCGAAGAAGTTTCAGACATTCAGGTCGATGCAACTTGTGGCATTCAGGCCAGTTTCCGGTATTCAGACCGAAGTGGCATTCAGGCCAGTTTCCGGTATTCAGACCGAAGTGGCGTTCAGGTCAGTTTTCCGATGTTCAGATCGAAGAAGTTTCCGACATTCAGGTCGATGCAACTTGTGGCATTCAGGCCAGTTTCCGGTATTCAGACCGAAGTGGCATTCAGGTCAGTTTTCGGTATTCAGACCGAAGTGGCATTCAGGCCAGTTTTCCGATGTTCAGATCGAAGAAGTTTCCGACATTCAGGTCGATGCAACTTATGGCATTCAGGCCAGTTTCCGGTATTCAGACCGAAGTGGCATTCATGCCAGTTTCCGGTATTCAGATCGAAGTGGCATTCAGGCCAGTTTCCCGATGTTCAGATCGAAGAAGTTTCCGACATTCAGGTCGACGCAACTTGTGGCATTCAGGCCAGCCTCTCGGTGTTTAGACCGATATTAATAATCTCATATCTTCCGATGTTCAGATCGAAGTCATTTCCAGTATTCAGACTGATGAGCGGCATTCAGGCCATGGTTATTTCTGTGTTACCATTTATTTTGGTATCCAGGTTAACATTCTTTTTCGGTATTCAGACTGACTCTCACCGTACCAGACGGATTCTTCTTTCAAGACCACTTCTTTTCCGATTCTGACATGCATTGTTACTTCACTTCACTTCAGTGCAAATTTTCGGGCTTTTATTGTATTCAATCCCTTGATACCTCGAAAGTGCGAAAGCCGCTGCTATCTTCTTTTCGGGTCTCCAGTTGATTGAATAGGGGCAGCTGTAATACCTCAAAATTTGCCCCCCTCATTCATGCATTCATTTTTAGGTCATTTAACATTTCATATTGCATTTCATCATGTCAATCGGAGTTAGATCCAAGAAGCTTGAATATCATCCAAGACACTTTGTGGGTCCTATCTGGGTGATCAGTCAACACAAGGGAATGGCTAGAGATACTTCCAACATGTTCAAATGGGGTCTATTCATCAGTCAAAACGTTAATCTTGAAGGAGCAAAAGTTTGTTCATGAGCTGTCATGCTCGCTAGGCGAGCAGAATGGGTCGCCTAGCGAGTCCCAAGAAAAGCCATCAGAATCACCTACGCTCAGAGGAATTTCTTGAACTGTCATGCTCGCTAGGCGAAGCCCACGCGTTTTGAAAAAAAAAACGAAAAAACGAAAAAAATAAATAATAATAATAATAAAAAATTAAATAAAATATAACAGAAAAATCTTGGACTTGGACCTCTTTCTTTTGAGCCCACAAAGTCATAAAAATCAGGTTATAAATTCTAGACTTCCATCTCCCAAAAAAACCCTGGGAAAAAGATAGTGAGAGAAGAGCTAATAGAGTTCAGAGCAACCTCCAGAGACTGAAAGGAACTCATCTGCAAAGAGCCAATTCCATCTCATATAAACCCTCAGATTGCTTTGCAAACCCAACCGGGCAATTCAATTTCATTCGATCTCTCCAATCAGGTTTGCCCTATTTCCACTACTTTATACTTTCAACCTGAAATTTTTGATACCCTTTTAATGCATTTGTTTGACAAGAGGTTTAGGCCTCCTACCCTTGGTTGCTTTATGTGAGCTTTTTTTGTGAACTTTAATGGCATGATTCATGTGACTCTATTATTTGGGGCAACTCTTGATTGCACCCCATATTGTTTCTCTAACCTGTTTGTTGAGTTTTTGTGAGGGCTCACATGACTCCTGAAAGGATAGCTTGCTTGGCATTCCATTTTATTTATGGGATACCATTTGGAGGTTTATTCCGATTACCTGTATTGACTTGCTTTCTTTGATGGTGCCAGCTTGAGAGATCTCTGGGTTTCTTATTACTTTAGTTGTTGTTACTTTGAATCTTTATCCGTGTGGTAGATCTCTTGATCCTTTATCTTTCTCGCATTTTACCGCTTTCTTAGCTGGAAGACCTCAATAGGAGGCAATGTTTTCTTTTGTTTGTTTACTTTTGTGCCCAAAGAACTCCAAGAAGAGGCATCAGTGCTAAAGACCTCCCTGAAGAGGCAATTGACGGATAAAAGGGATTAGTAGTCAATCCCCTGTTATTCAGTGTGTCGTTCTTTATGCTCGCACTACGTGTCGATGCTTCAGAGCAAAAGCCCAAGATCTTTTGTCCGGTCAGCCAGTGGAGAGGGTTCCACCTTTCTGAATCCCCATTTTTTGTCATGAGCTCACCCTGGCCAGGGTTAAGAGCTATGAGGTCTTATCCTCATTACCCTTTTGATCTGCTCACCCTGACGTTCAATGTCAGTGGTTAAGAGCCCATTTGATTACCTATTCCATGGCTTGTTTGTCGAGGTTGATATGACCCCTCTAGACTAAAGCCCTACCCATGTATGTTTGAGCCCCCTCGTTGGTGCGTTTACTTTATGCATATTTGTTTTGTATGGTGTGATCGACTCCCCATAGGATTGCTAGGCTTCGTATAGTCTCCCGTTTGCATATCCATTAAGGTAGCGCGGTTCCTTCGTCTAGGACTGCCTTTTTGCATGAGCATCCCTAAAACACCGACAAACTCATTGATTTTTCTTCTCCTAAGAACACGTTAACTCCTTCTACTACAGGCGAGTAAGTCTCCAAAGGTCGAGCATCCGGTAGATTGCGTAGTAACGTCGTTCATCCAAAAACACAACCCTTAACCCGTAGGCAGCCGAACTACAACTTACTCTGATTCTCATTCCAGATGAGATACGTAGGCATAAGACGCAATGTCTTAGTGAGCACACTCCTCTTTAACCCATAGGTAGCCGAGCTACGAAGACTCTGATTCTCATATTCAGATGAGATACGTATGCAGTGGATGCGACATCCGTGCGAGTCATTTTCTTTTGACCCCTCTTTTAGTAAATAGTACATTAGATAAACCCACACCCTTTAGACAAGAACAACAAGAGTGGATCCCATAGAGTACTACGGATGCGTAGGGGTGCTAATACCTTCCCTTCACATAATCGGCTCCCGAACCCAAGATTTGGTTGCGAGACCTTGTCTTTTCCTTTCCTTTTTCCAGGTTTACTTCGAGCGTTTCCTTTCCCTCCTTTGGGATAAATAACGCACGGTGGCGACTCTTCTGTCATTTCTTTCTCGCCGGTTGTTTTTTCGCATTTCCTTTTTTCAGGTTGCGACACATCACAATAGTGCAAACAACAGAAGAAGAGAAGGAGAAATGAATAAATATGAGTAGAAGTGGACACCAAAAAGAAGAGAAAAGTAGAAACACACTTACTTGAAGGTTGGTGGCTCGTTGGAGATTTGTATTTCCAAGTTGATTTGTATGTTTTTCTTCCTTATTGTTTACTTTTGTCGCATCCAATTGATGTAAACTGGTGTAATTTGTAGAAATTATTGAAAAATGAGTTAGGGTTTTGATTAAGGGGAAGGAATGATCCTCCATTTGGGTGTTTGTTTTGTTTATTTAGTCTTTGAATTCATGCTCTAGAATGAAAATAAGGGAGGGTTTGTGTTGGAAAGTTTGGATTTGGGTGTGTGTTGAAAGAATCTGGAAAAATGAGATGAACACATTCATAGTGTTCACCTTCTATTCTTCCTTTTTGGAAAGAGAGAGAAAGAGAGAGAGAGAGAGAGAGAGAGAGAGAGAGAATTAGCTTCACGTGCTCACCTTTATCTCTTTTGATCAATTCCCATTTTTATTCCCTTTCACATGAGGTTGCCTGCCAACTGTAGAATATGCTTACCACAACTTTTACCAGGGGACCCTATACAGGGACCCCCACAATTATCACACACTCTCTCAATCATGTACCTTTGGATCTCTTGGCAGGTTGAATTGACGCCTAAGATGGAGTCAAGCTGGTTAACTCTCTTGGTCTCCTTTTGATTTGGGCCATGCGCCTTTGGGCTTACCGGCCCTAGACTAGTTGCTACCAGCGCCCCCTTTGTTTTTTATTTTCTTTGATTTTTTTATCTTGTATTTAATGGGCCTTTAGCCCATTTCCATTCTCGTTTTACTTATCACCTTCACCATATACTTGCACCCCTTTCCATCATTTCTTACTTAGTTTAATTAACTAAATTTTAATAATTAAAATCAAATATTTTCAAAACTAAAAACTCTTGATTAATATTAAGCCTTTTTCAAAAATCAAATTCAAACCTTTTAAATCAAAATCAAATCATTATTTAAAATAACGCTAATCAAAATGCTTAATCTTGTCAAGTTTATTTTCAAACTCAATTGTTTCGAAAACTTTTTCGCAATACATAATCGGTTGAAAAATGATTAGTTGGATGTACTTGTCCTTCCTAGTCCCTAAGTGTTTGGATAATGGCCATACTTAGCCCACCGTTTGAGTACTCGTCTTCTGTTCAAAAACATATTAAATAACTTAATCTAGTTCATTATTTCATGGATGAAAAATATTATTTGGACGTAATTGTCCTCCTTACTCCCGAGTATTCATTTGACGGCTATACTTATCCTCTCGCACGAATACTCGTCATCTGTTAAAGAAACATGACTTAATTTTCCTAAAAAACTTCATAAATAACTTGGATGAAAAAGATTAGATGGACTTAATTATCCTCCCAAGTCCCGAGTATTTGGATGATGGTCGTACTTAGCCTACCATTCAAGTACTCGTCATCCACTCAAAAATATACCCAACAAATCAAAACTCCTTTCCCCCTTAGCATGATGTCAAAACCTTTTCATTAGAGAAAGATGCTATGTCCATTCCCAGACAATGCAAATTAATGCTTCAATCCTCCCGTGTGCGAGTTGCAAGCAACGTTGTTCGTTCGAATGAGATTAAAGCACGAGCTGCGAGAATCTGAATCCGAATTTGTTTATTCTGACAAGATGGACTCATAACATTCCCTACTTTCATGATTGGGTAGCAAACAATGTTTTTTCGCTCAAATGCGACATAAGCATACTTCTCTAAAATTGACCAACAAAAAATTATTAATTTACTGCCCAAAACTACGTAGCCTTGAGTTTTTCATCACACTTGGGGATATGTAGGAGCGATATTCAACGTCTCGTCACACACTATAATAAAAAATCCAAAAATATATGTTTCTTTCCCAGAACTACGTAGCTTTGAATTCCTCATCGCAATAGAGGATGCGTAGGAGCAAGAATCACAATCTTGTCAAACACCCTTTATTTTTCCTCATTGCGACGACCATTTATTTTTATAAGGGTTTTATCGATATTTTTCCATTCCTTTTAGAATGAATAAAGTTTGGTGGCGACTTTGTTATTATTTCAAGCGTACGAGCGCTCGTGATAGTTTTTGCGCCGCGACATGATCAAATTCGTGCTTTTAACAAATAGGTCATTTTGCTAATTACGTTCAACGAGTTTGATCTTAGTTGTGTTATTCATTAGAAAATTTAGTTATTATAAAAAATGTTTTCTTTAGGATTTGGTTTTAAAAATATTTGCAAGTTGATTAGATGGTTTCAAAAACTCAATTAAATAATCTCCTTTTTCAACATGATCCTTGTCATACGGTGAACTGACTTTGGTGTGTTTTTGCTTTGGAAAGCAAATGTCGCGGTTAGCAAGAGTCGCCACCGACTTTTCTTTTATCCCATAAGGAAAGGTGGAAAAGAACAGGAAAGACCTTAATTAGATTTTGGGTTCGGGAGGTACATTATACAAAGGGAAGGTATTAGCACCCTTTGTATCCATGGTTATCCATGGGCTCTTAATTGCTGGATCACTTATGTTTGTCTGAAAAAGTGTTTGTGAATTGCTTAAAACATGTTTTGAAAAGAGAGTTTAACCTTGTAATGATTCTTGTACGAATGTATACAAAGTATTTATCTCGTTTAGTTTTGAAAGTTGTTTAGAAAAATATAACTTGGTAATGATTCTAGTACGAATGTATACCAAGTGGTGATTTTCTAGTAGATGTTTTGAAAAGTGTGAGGTGTGAAAAGTATTTTGAGTTGTGATTCAGCATTTAAGAGTTATACCTACCCAAAGTCTTTATGGGCATTTCCTATCCTTATGAGGGTAAAACCGTCCTTACTATTGAGAAGTAAGTAGTTTTATCCTTTGGATGTAAAAGGGTCATCGTAGGGTCATCGATTGGTCATTAAAGGCAACATTTGTAAGGATACCTTAGCATTCGAAGGGACGATCATCATTTAACCGTAGGCTACACCGAAGGGTCATCGAGGGACAAAATCATATATTCGAAGGCAACATCCGAGGGACTATGATTTATTTTATGATGATTTAATCGAAGGGTCTTTGCTAAGTATATCCCCACATTCGCGGGACATGACCGTTATACCGTAATACCGTAGGGCAACAAAGAGAGGTCCAAGATCACATATTCAAAGGCCATATTTTACAATCAATTAGGTAATTAGGATGAATCTCCACAATGAAATCAATACATTAAAATCAGCTAGGTAATTTAGGGTGGGTCTCCAC
Source organism: Lathyrus oleraceus (assembly GCF_024323335.1). Classification (NCBI taxonomy): domain Eukaryota; kingdom Viridiplantae; phylum Streptophyta; class Magnoliopsida; order Fabales; family Fabaceae; genus Lathyrus; species Lathyrus oleraceus. The sequence goes on along the minus strand of NC_066585.1, from coordinate 482,397,959 downwards.
ATTAAAATTAATACATTAAAATCAGTTAAGTGATTTAGGGTGAATCTCCACAAGGGTATCCCACAAATAAAGTGGGATACCTACCAAGCTATCTTTTCCGGGGGTATGTGAACCTTTACAAAACTCAGCAAACATGTCAGAATACCAAATCAGGGTGCAATCGAGAATTACACCACAAAAGAAATCATAACAGTAATAGGATCAGATAAACAATGCATGACTATGATAAAACATGTCAGATGAGCAAAAAATCAGAACAGAAAAGTCAGCTACTGTCGCGTTCGCTCCTGCTTCGCCTAGCGAAGGCTTAGCGAATACTCGTTGCATGCTCGCTTAGCGATGTGCTAGCGAGCGGCTGCGGATTCCGGTTTTGATAACAATACAATTTCAGCCAATTTTATGCCTTATGGCTTTCATTACAGCAATTACATGGTTAATCATTTAAGGTATTCAGATACATACTAAACATTCACATGCCAAACTTAAGATATTTTCATAAATTTAATCATAATGCCATATGCAAATTAAGAACATAAGGCGGTAATAGCAATGCAAACCTGTTTGCAAATTGAATTGCGACCTTGGATTGGCAAATCGGATTGAATTGGGCAGAGGTAACCTTGATGCCGCTGAGTTCCTTCAGGGTTTGCCTCCGGGGTTTGCCGTCTGTGAGCGTTAGGGTTTGCTTGCTAGGGTTCTCCTTTCTCCGTTTTCGTTCCCCCTCCTTCTGACTGAAATGTTGGTATTTATAATGGTTTGTTGTGACCTAATGGGCTCAGAATGAAGCCCAGAATTTTCTGGTATTCGCAAGCTTCGCTAGGCGAGTGGCGTAGCGAAGGGTTCGCTAGGCGAAGGATTTGCTCGCCTAGCGAGCAAGCCAGTTTAGGCCATTTTCTGGATTTGGCCACCTGTATGCTGGGTATTGGTTCCCTTAAGATCAATGTTTTGGAAAATAAGTTGGAGTGCCTTGAAAAGTGCCTTATAATATTAACGGGAAAATTTTGGGGTATGACAGCTGCCCCTGTTTAATATTCTTAAACCGAGAGAGTTAGAATGGTGTGTACGCCATTCGTGATCTGGAGGTGGAAGATTATTGAACACTAGAATGCCCCAAAAAAATTTGCACTTGTTAATCGAAAGTTGGTCTTGATGGAGATGGGCCTAAAGATGCCATCCAGGAAGTTTGATGATGAGAGCTTCAGAGTGCGTCGTACGTTAGACAATATCTGAAAGCATGGGTGTCATACTAGGTCATATGCTAGACCGTATAGTGAGTCATTCATTAAGCTGTCGACTTTACTAGGGAGTCAGAGTGTGTCATACGCCACTGGGGATAACAGATCAAAATAGATCATACGCTAGATCGTATCTGAGTTACAACATGAGCCGTCCGTTAGGTTGTATCTGACGAAAGGTAGTCGTATGCTAGACTACACCTCGGAATGTACCGTACGCTAGGTAGTGTCCGAGGAATGAAGATCCGAATGGGTCGTACGCTAGGCCGTATTGGACTTGTTGGAGGAGTCATATGCTGTGCCGACTCAGGATGAGATAAGGATCCGAATGAGTCATACACCGCTGGGGATAAAGGATCAGAATGGATTGTACACTAGATCGTATCTGAATTGCAGAATGAACCGTCTGTTAGGCTGCATCTGGAGAGGTAAAGATCAGAACGGATCATACGGTAGATCGTATCTGAGTAGCGGACTGAGTCGTCCATTAGGCGGGTGACTTCACTGGGGATGAAAGATCAGAATGGATCATACACTAGATCGTATCTGAGTAGCAGAATGAGTTGTCCATTAGGCTGTATCTGAGATATAAGGGTCATAATGGATCGTATGCTAGATCGTATCTGAGTAGCAGAATGAGCCGTCCATTAGGCTGCATCTGGAGAAGTAAAGATCAGACCGGATCGTACGTTAGATCGTATCTGAGTAGCAGAATGAGCCGTCCATTAGGCTGCATCTGATGATGAAAGGGGTAGTCGTACGCTAGACTACGCTTCAGAAATGTACCGTACGCTAGGTAGCATCTGAGGACTTGAAGGTCTAACTGGGTCGTACATTATACCGTATTTGAGCAGAATGAGCCGTCCATTAGGCTGAATCTGATGATGAAAGGGGTAGTCGTACGCTAGACTACACTTCAGAAATGTACCGTACGCTAGGTAGCATCTGAGGACTTGAAGGTCTAACTGGGTCGTACATTAGACCGTATTTGAGCAGAATGAGCCGTCCGTTAGGCTGAATCTGATGATGAAAGGGGTAGTCGTACGCTAGACTACACTTCAGAAATGTACCGTATGCTAGGTAGCATCTGAGGGAATGAACATCCAAATGGGTCATAACTAGACCGTCTCTGAGCAGAATGAGCCGTCCGTTAGGCTGAATCTGATGATGAAAGGGGTAGTCGTACGCTAGACTACACTTCAGAAATGTACCGTACGCTAGGTAGCATCTGAGGACTTGAAGGTCTAGCAGAATGAGCCGTACGTTAGGTTGTATCTGAAGAAAAAAGTAGTCGTACGTTAGACTACACCCCGGAATGTACCGTACGCTAGGCAGTATCTGAGGATTTGAAGGTCCAAATGGGTCGTACGCTAGACCGCATTGGAGTTGCAGAATGAGCCGTACGTTAGGCTGTATCTGAAGAAGAAAGTAGTCGTACGCTAGACTACACCCCGGAATGTACCGTACGCTAGGCAGTATCTGAGGATTTGAAGGTCCAAATGGGTCGTACGCTAGACCGTATTGGAGTTGCAGAAGGTCAGAATGGATCGTACGTTAGATCGTATCTGAGTTGAAGGATTCATATGTTGAGCTGAATCAGAATGAACTGTACGCTAGGCTATATCTGATAGTATTTGTATATGTTGTATTTGCAATGAATATCTGGGGTGGGCTTAAAGATGCCACCATTGGGCGGATATCAGAGTGCTTGTCAGAGTGAATGTAATTGATAAAGATGTCCGTCTGAATGGATCTTTTATTTTGACTATATCAGGAGGATAATTAACCTGAAAAGGAAAGTTAGCTTCATGCCATGTCATGATGCATGAGATGCTTTATGCTTTTGAAAACATATGCGAACATTGTATGCATGTATGTGATGTGAAGTGATGCATGAATTATGCGTCCGAAAATTTTTGCCAGGGAAAAATACATCCCCATTTTCTGGTTGGAGATATTTGCTTTGATGGTCCTTTCTCATCTAGGGATACTTGATTTCTGTCTGATGGTAGAAATATTTAACAGAAGCCTGGCTGGGGGTGGAAGAGATGACCAATTAGTAATGCCAATTGCTTCTGGGGAATAACTGGCTTTGCTGGGGAATAGAATTAGCAACGGCTTCATTGGAAAGCATGGTTAGACCTTCTCCTCGATCCTGAAGTCTCTTGTAATTGTCATTTCCGTTTTATGCATGTATTTTTGACAAACATCGATCATATTCAAATGCACATATTAATTCAAATTAAATCAACGGACGTTTACGCAAACAAAACAGAAAAAGTAAAACAAAAGCATCTTTTTGGAAATAAAATTGTATTGAGTTTGAAAGAGGGCCTATAAACAGGCAATTTGTGTACAAAGAGACAGAAATCCTAGTAAGAGGAAATCATCGAGAACCTAAAGAAAAAGCTATGAAGGAAAAGTCCTATCGATTTTAATTCTGCTACTGTCATTATGTCTTCAAGCATCTCATCTCCTGCTGTCGGATAGAAGTGATTGGCTTGTTCAGTCCCTCGGACTTGGATGAAGCTGTCTGAGAACGGGACATAGTCACACGCTTTCAATCCCTAATTTTTGCCTGGACCGCCTTTTCAGGTTTTCAGTCCACCAAGATACCCTTTTTTGCCCAAGCCGCCTTTTCAGGTTTTCGACTTGCCGGATGTACATTTCTACATGTTTATCCCTAATTTTTGCCCGAACCCTTTTGGTTCGCCGGGATGCCCTTACTTTTTCCTAGGTACGTCGACCTAGCGGGTCTCTTTTATGCGTAGTATTTTTTGACTATGTCTGCGTTCACGGGATGCGGGAAGTCTTCGCCATCCACCGTAGCAAGTATCATGGCTCCACCAGAGAATACCTTCTTAACTACAAATGGCCCTTCGTATGTGGGGGTCCATTTGCCTCTGGGATCACCTTGTGATAGAATGATACGCTTGATCACCAAGTCGCCAATTTGATACACCTGTCTCTTGACCTTTTTGTTAAATGCCTGGGTCATGCGCTTCTGATATATCTGCCCATGACAAACAGCCGCAAGTCTCTTCTCATCAATCAAATTGATCTGATCGAGTCGAGTCTGAATCCATTCATCCTCGTCTAAACCTGCCTCTTTCATGATTCTTAGAGAGGGGATCTGAACTTCCACCGGTAAGACGGCTTCCATTCCGTAGACTAAAGAGAAAGGAGTTGCCCCTGTTGAAGTGCGTACTGAAGTGCGATACCCATGAAGAGCAAATGGTAACATCTCATGCCAGTCTTTGTACGTTACTATCATCTTTTGTATGATCTTCTTGATATTCTTATTAGCAGCCTCCACGGCGTCGTTCATCTTTGGCCGATACGGAGAAGAGTTATGGTGTTTTATCTTGAACTGCGTGCAGAGTTCAGTAATCATCTTGTTGTTCAAATTAGTGCCATTGTCAGTGATAACTCTTTCAGGAATGCCGTATCGACAAATGAGATTATTCTTGATGAATCGTGCCACCATATTCTTGGTGACACAAGCAAATGAGGCTGCCTCTACCCACTTTGTAAAGTAATCAATAGCCACGAGGATGAAACGATGTCCGTTGGAAGCAGTAGGTTTAATCTCTCCAATCATATCAATGCCCCACATTGCAAAAGGCTAAGGGGCTGTCAACACGTTTAAAGGAGCAGGAGGCACATGTACCTTATCCGCATAGATCTGGCACTTGTGACAAGTTCTGGAGTGATGGTGGCAATCAGCTTCAATGGTAGACCAATAATACCCTGATCTCAGAATCTTCTTGGCCATTGTATGTCCACTAGAGTGAGTCCCAAAAATACCGTCATGCATGTCTTCCATAATCTTTTCTGCTTCCCTTTTATCCACACAACGAAGCAAAGTCGAATCATGATTACGTTTGTATAATATTCCATTACTCAAAAAGAATTTAGCGGAGAACTTCCTCAGGAATTTTCTGTCATTGATGGACGCCCCTTCAGGGTATTCCCGAGCTTCTAAATATCTTTTTACTTCGTGGAACCAAGGTTTCTCTTCTACTTCATCAGCGTTAAGTTCATAACAATATGCTGGTTCATCTAGTCGTTCAATGGTGATCCTGGGAGCTTCATTGTCCCATCTGACTCTGAACATAGATGACATGGTGGCCAAGGCGTCTGCCAACTGATTCTCTTCTCGTGGAATATGTTCGAATATAATCTTTTCAAAGTATGGGATTAATGTCAACACCCGCTCTCGATAAGGGATGAGATTCGGATGTTTAGTGTCCCATTCTCCTTTGATCTGACTGATTACTAATGTTGAGTCTCCGTACACACTCAAAAACTTGATTCTCAGGTCTATAGCAGCTCTGAGTCCCAAAATACATGCTTCATACTCGGCCATATTGTTGGTACAATCGAAACATAGTCTAGCAGTGAAAGGCGTATGGCAACCCTTGGGAGAAATAATTACAACACCGACACCATTACCCAACGCATTAGAAGATCCATCGAAAACCATAGTCCATCGGGATCCAAGTTCGGGTCCTTCATCTGGTCCAGGTTCTTTATAATCAGTAACAAGCATGACATCCTCATCTGGGAACTCAAAATTTATAGATTGGTAATCATCCACTGCTTGATGAGCCAAATGATCAGCTAGCACGCTTCCTTTGATTGCTTTCTGGGTAGTATACTGGATATCATACTCTATTAAAATCATCTGCCATCTCGCTATTCTTCCGGAGAGGGCAGGTTTCTCAAATATGTATTTGATGGGATCCATCTTAGAAATCAACAAAGTGGTATGATTCAACATATACTGTCTTAGTCGGCGAGCAGCCCAGGCCAAAGCACAGCAAGTTCTCTCGAGCAGTGAGTATCTTGTTTCACAGTCGGTAAACTTTTTGCTAAGGTAGTATATGGCATGCTCTTTTCGACCAGACTCGTCATGTTGCCCCAACACACACCCCATTGAATTTTCTAACACGGTCAAATACATGATTAGAGGTTTTCCTTCCACTGGTGGCATCAGGATCGGAGGTTCCTGGAGATACTTCTTGATTTTGTCAAAAGCTTCTTGACATTCATCATTCCATATCATCTCTTGATTCTTCCTCAGTAGTTTGAAGATGGGTTTGCAGGTAGCAGTTAAATGGGAGATAAACCGAGCGATGTAATTCAAACGTCCCAAGAAAACTCTGACTTCCTTATCTGTACGGGGAACTGGCATTTGATAACACGAAATTATATCACATTTTAAGACTTAATTCAATTAGATTATATTATCATTTACTTTAGTTTATCTCATTTTATCAGATATTATGCAGTATTTCCTTACTATTTATGTCAGGTATCCATTTTGAAGCAAAAGTGAAAAAGGGAAGAAAAGGAGGTGTAGAAAGGAGTAAAAAAGGAAACAAATATCAAAGACCAAGCCCAGCCCAAAGAAAGCGCACGTTGTGCCTGTGACGGGCGTCACAAGGGTTGTGACGAGCGTCACACTAAAAGCATTCCTGTGACGAGCGTCACACATGTGTGACGAGCGTCACACCATTCCACTAGCTTTTTGGCGCAAGTCACGCCCTCAGAAAGACTTGAAGAGGAACGTTGAGAAGTTGGTCTCCTATATCCACGCCGCGCATGTAGCCACGTTGAAGAATGGGAGAAACGGAATGCAGTTACCAACACTATTATAAATAGCCATCTCACAAATCAATAGAGAGAGTTTTTTCACGCTCACATTGCCGAAGCTCTGCCAAATTTTCTTTTCACGCCTTTTGCTTATTTTTCTTTTCCAGCATTGTTTATTTTATTTATTTCTTTTGCAAGCTTTACGTTCTTTTTCCCTTGCAAATTTACCTTTCCAGTTTTAGCTTTTAGATATTTTTCGCATAATAGTTTCTACACCGGAAACTATTGTGCAACTTTATACTGGATTTAACCTTACGTTATATTCCAGTTTTATTTCCTTGATTTAATTTATTGTTTAATTGAAGAATCCAAGAACAAATCCTACCGGCTTGTGGTGGAGTGTTCAAGACCATTGTATTACGCATTCAGGTTCTTTAATTGTTATTTAATTTTTAATGTTTTATTTTATTATTTATCTATATTATCTGCCTGGAATGAGTCTGTTTATGCATGATATAAATTCTTATTTATTTAGCATGTCTGGCTAATTTGCCTAGGTATCGGTATGTAAAGTAAGCAGAATAAGGGATCAAGACTGAGTCGGTCTACCTAAACTTAAAATCAAAATCAATCTTTTTACGGTCTCAACTTACAGGTTTAATAACAAGATTTTTTACAAAAGTAAAAGACATAAAGAAGTTAAAATCAATAGAGCGAGAGTTTGAGATTTTAACTGGACAGTGTAAGTTAGGCATTAATTCTAGATCAGGGCGAGAGCAAGTTTTAGAGTTAATTAAATTCTGACCTTTTCCAAAAAGTATTTTTAAAGATTGAATGTGAGGACGAGAGTTAAGCATTTGGATTTAATTATATAACCTAAGTCAACAGAGCGAGAGTTTGAGATAAGGGTGTTTAAAACGGTCAGTATTTTCTTAAAAAGAGTTTCTGCAACTTTATTGCTTTCAAAATATGGTTTTTGACTTAATTATAAGTGACAGCAACATTAATATAAAATCATGGTTTATTCAACAGAGCGAGAGTTTGAGATAGAACCTTTAACCAATAAAGTTAACCGAAACGATTCATTTTAAAACCAAGAAACCGACAAAGACTCGATTCCCTAGTTTTGACGAACTACATACCGATATCCGTCTTATTAATATTTAATCTAGATATTAGTTTAGCTCTTAGTTTTTCCCAAACAATCAAACATTTTCACCTTAGATTTACGTAGTAACCTTAGATAACGGTATATCGATTCATAAGTCCCTGTGGGATCGATATCTTTTAAAACTACGCGATAGAACTGTGCACTTGCAGTTTGTATCCCATTCTTGACTCACCCAGTCGAGCGATCAAGTTTTTGGCGCCGTTGCCGGGGACTTTTATTCAATCGATATCGTAACTCTTCCGTTACGCTGTAGAGACTAAGGTTTCTTTTTCTTCTATTTTCTTTCTTTCGTTGATTTGTATGCCACGCACTCGCTCTCAAGGCGAACCGCTCTATTTACGAATCAACGATATCGAACTATATCTCCGAGTCTTACGACGAATTCGGGAATATCGTGCTGAAAACAATCTCCCTCCTATAAACCTTCCTGATCTCAAAGATTTTCCTTCTTTAACCGAGATGGCATAACCAGCTCGTGCTCTTAGAGATTACGCCGCTCCATCGCAAGATGAACCGCATTCAAGTATTGCTCCGCCCGCAATCGAAGCAAACAACTTTGAACTTAAACCTTCACTGTTGCAGGCTGTGCAACAGAACCAATTCTCTGGAAATCTTACCGAAGATCCAAACCTTCATTTATCCGTATTTGTCCAATACGCTGATACTGTTAAAGCTAATGGTGTCACTTCAGAGGCAATTCGACTTCGTCTTTTTCCTTTCTCATTAAGAGATAGCGCTAAAAGATGGCTTCAATCTCTTCCTTCCAACTCAGTCACCACATGGAACGAGTTGAAAAAAGTTTTTCTTGCCCGATATTTTCCGCCAAGCAAAACAGCTATGTTAAGAGCCCAGATAAACGGATTTAAACAGAAAGACAACGAGTCTCTTTTTGAAGCATGGGAAAGATACAAAGACATGATGAGACTTTGCCCACACCATGGTTTGGAAGACTGGTTAGTAATTCACACATTTTATAATGGTCTCTTATACAATACAAGGTTAACAATAGACGCCGCTGCAGGTGGTGCACTAATGAACAAACCTTACGCTGATGCTTACCAGCTTATCGAGAGCATGGCCCAGAACCACTATCAGTGGGGAACCGAACGAACGAATGTGGAAAAACCTCAACCGAAAACTGGCATGTACGAGATAAGTAACCTTGATCACGTTAATGCAAAAGTGGATGCTTTGGTCCAGAAAATTGAAAGTTTAAACGTATCACCTCCAGCCGCCGTGGTTGCTATAACTCAGAATTGCGAGGTCTGTGGAATCCAAGGCCACACTCCTGCGGAATGTCAACTCTTGACTGGAATCCAAGCAGAGCAAGTAAACTATGCTCAAGGAAGCCCCTATTCGAATACCTATAACCCAAATTGGAAGAACCATCCAAACTTCTCATATAAGAGTAATAATGCTTTATACGCACCTGGACAGTCTCCAAATCAAGCCCCATCTATACCTCCAGGATATCAGAAACCGAATCCTAACAATAATACCCCTAGAAAATCCAACTTGGAAATCATGATGGAAAACTTTATAGCTTCCCAACAACAAACCAATAAAGATTTCTTAAACCAGAACATACACACTGGCGAACAACTTAAACAACTAGCAAGCAAAGTAGATGCCCTGGCTACCCATAACAAAATGCTGGAAACGCAAATATCTCAAGTAGCTCAACAACAAGCACCTACTGCTGCACCAACTGGTACATTCCCTGGACAGCCCCAACCCAATCCGAGAAGCCAAGCTCATGCAATTATATTAAGAAGTGGAACGGAAGTGGAAGGACCGTCTGACCCAAGGATAGAAAACCAAAACCCTAAGAAATCTACTGAGGAAAGTGAACCTAAGGAAAAGGAAGAGAGTAATAAGGAAACCCTAGAAAAGAAGGAACCTTATGTACCTCCACCACCTTACAAACCACCTATACCTTACCCTCAAAGGCTTGTTAAAACCAAAGATGTAGGCCAATTTAGAAAATTTGTTGACCTCCTTAAACAATTAAACGTTACAATTCCGTTTACCGAAGCTATTACGCAGATGCCCTCATATGCTAAATTCTTAAAAGAAATTCTTTCTAATAAAAGGAAACTTGAGGATAGCGAAACCGTTACACTCCCTGCCGAATGTAGCGCTATAATCCAAAACATGCCCCCTAAACTCAAGGATCCGGGTAGTTTCTCTATACCCTGTCACATAGGAAAATTTGTCATCGACAAAGCCTTATGCGATTTAGGAGCCGGAATTAGCGTTATGCCTTTATCCATATGTAAGAAACTGGAAATGGGAGAATTAAGACCGACCAAAATGTCTGTGCAATTAGCAGATCGTTCCATCAAATATCCTGTAGGAATCCTTGAAAACGTTCCCGTACGCATAGGTCAGTTTTACATTCCCACTGACTTCACAATTATGGACATTAGAGAAGATGATACGACACCTATTATACTAGGAAGACCATTCTTAGCAACTGCCGGTGCAATCATAGACGTAAAACGAGGACGACTCACCTTCGAAGTAGGCGAAGAGAAAATTGAATTCATTCTTTCCCAATTCTTGAAAGCACCTGCAATAGAAGATACATGTTACTTCATGGATATCATCGATGAATGCATAAAAGAAGCAGAGTCAGGAGAAGACAAATCATCAGACTATCTTTTAGAGGACAAATCTAAACAATGCCTAGCAATAACACCGGATCCTACGCAGTGTCTTAACAAACCAACCCCTGATTTGAAAACACTTCCCAAAATCTGAGATATGAATTCCTAGACTTAGAACTTGAACGACCTGTGATAGTTAATGCAGATCTAGGAAGACTCGAAACAGAAAAACTCCTACATATCTTAAGAAAATATCCAACCGCACTAGGATACCACATCACCGATCTTAAAGGAATAAGCCCTTCTATTTGTATGCACCGCATCATGTTAGAAGAAGACTGTAAAACCTCTAGGGAACACCAGAGAAGACTAAATCCGATCCTAAGTGAGGTAGTAAAGAAAGAAATAACCAAGTTATTAGAAGCAGGTATTATATATCCTATATCTGATAGCAAATGGGTTAGTCCTGTACACGTTGTACCAAAGAAAGGAGGCATAACCGTTATTGAAAACGAAAAAGGAGAAACTATAACTAAACGAATCGAATCGGGATGGAGAATGTGCATTGATTATAGGAAACTAAACAAAGCAACCCGAAAAGATCATTTCCCTTTACCATTCATTGACCAGATGTTAGAACGATTAGCTAAACATTCACATTTCTGTTATTTAGACGGTTATTCAGGCTTCTTTCAAATACCAATTCACCCTGATGACCAAGAAAAGACAACATTCACATGCCCTTTTGGTACCTTCGCGTATAGACGAATGCCGTTTGGTCTATGTAATGCCCCTGCAACTTTTCAAAGATGCATGATGGCAATATTCGCCGACTTTCTCGAAAACATCATGGAAGTATTTATGGATGACTTTTCTGTATACGGACAAAGTTTCGAAGAATGCCTTGAAAACCTGGAAAGAGTTCTGGAGCGATGTGTAAAAGTAAACTTAGTACTTAATTGGGAAAAGTGCCACTTTATGGTACAAGAAGGAATTGTTTTAGGACACATCATCTCGAACAGAGGAATCGAAGTAGACAAAGCCAAAATAGAGGTAATCGAAAATCTTCAACCCCCAAGAACTGTGAGAGAAGTACGAAGTTTTTTAGGACACGCCGGTTTTTACCGACGATTCATCAAAGACTTCTCTAAGATAACTAAACCCTTAACCGGACTGTTGATGAAAGATGCTGAATTCATATTCGACGATAACTGTTTAAAAGCATTTCAAACTCTTAAACAAGCATTGATCTCCGCACCCATTATGCAGACACCAGACTGGAATGAACCATTCGAAATAATGTGCGATGCCAGTGATTATGCTGTAGGTGCTGTTTTAGGACAAAGAAAGGATAAAAAGCTTCACGTTATATATTACGCTAGCAGAACCCTGGATGAAGCACAGATGAATTATGCCACAACCGAGAAAGAACTCCTAGCAGTGGTATTTGCGCTAGATAAATTTCGTTCTTACCTGGTAGGAGCCAAAATAATAGTTTACACTGATCACGCTGCTATCAGGTACCTTTTAACAAAAAAAGATGCTAAACCTAGACTCCTAAGATGGATCTTGTTACTACAAGAATTCGACTTAGAAATCAAGGACAAGAAAGGAACTGAAAACGTAGTAGCAGACCACCTCTCTAGACTTGAGAACCTTGAACCGGAAAGAACATCCATTAATGATGATTTCTCGTATGATAAACTCATAGCTACTTTGGAAGAGAACAACTCCGACATGCAAGTAGAAACCACCTTAGCTATATCTGTCACACCATGGTACGCTGATCTAGTCAATTATTTAGCTGCCGGAATAGTTCCACCTACTCTATCTTACCAGCAGAAGAAACGATTCTTCCACGACATAAAACACTATTACTGGGATGATCCCTTACTTTTCAAAAGAGGCCCCGATGGTATTTTCCGTCGATGTATACCCGACGAAGAGGTAGAAAATATAATCCAACACTGTCACTCTGCGCCTTATGGTGGACACACAAGTACATCCAAGACCTGCTCTAAAATCCTACAAGCTGGCTTTTATTGGCCAACTATATGGAAGGACGTACATGCGGCTATTAAGGAGTGTGACAGATGTCAACGCACGGGAAACATATCTAGACGTGACGAGATGCCACAAAAAGGTATTTTGGAAGTAGAGATTTTTGACGTGTGGGGGATAGACTTCATGGGACCTTTCCCATCCTCTTTCGGTAACAAATACATACTCGTGGCAGTTGACTACGTATCAAAATGGATCGAAGCTATAGCTTCTCCAACAAATGACACCCGAGTAGTAACTAGACTCTTTAAAAATATAATATTTCCGAGATTTGGCATCCCAAGAATAGTAGTCAGTGATGGTGGATCACACTTTATATCCAAGGTACTCGAAAAACTACTACTTAAATATGGAGTGAGACATAGGATAGCAACACCTTACCACCCTCAAACCAGTGGACAAGTGGAAGTATCTAACAGAGAAATCAAGCAAATACTAGAAAAAACGGTCGCCACTTCAAGGAAAGATTGGTCATTGAAATTACCAGAAGCTTTATGGGCATACTGAACTGCTTATAAAACTCCCATAGGGACGACCCCATTTAAGCTCATTTATGGAAAATCCTGTCACCTCCCGGTAGAATTAGAACATAAAGCCTATTGGGCTATTAGAAATTTAAATTTGAATTATAAAGCCGCCGGTGAAAAGACAATCCTTGACATAAACGAATTAGAGGAACTCAGAAGAGACGCCTATGAAAATGCCAAAATCTATAAAGAAAGAACAAAACAATGGCATGACAAGCGTATATCAAGGAAAATCTTCAAGCAAGGCGACGCAGTACTTTTATTTAACTCCAGACTAAAGTTATTCCCGGGAAAACTACGATCCAGATGGTCAGGACCTTTTCATATCACTAAAATCTTTCCCAGTGGAGCGGTAGAAATAAAAGGACAATCTACAGAACCGTTCACCGTAAACGGGCAACGTCTGAAACATTATCACTATGCGGAAACCAACGAGGATTCGCAAATTCTACACTTAGACGAAACGCCCCCAGGACTCATAGACTATATTTAACAGTTTCTTTGTCGAGCTTGCGACATTTAAACAAAGCGCTTAGTGGGAGACAACCCACAAAATTAATTTGTTATTTTATTATTCTATTATTATTATCATTTCCCTATTTTTCTCTTAATTATTCTTTTAATTTCTATTTAGTATTCATTATTGATTTATTCAAAAAGAAAAAATATATCTATATATATAATAATAATTCTTTTCTTCTTTCGGCATTTGGCCAAATCCTGACTTAAACTCATGTTTCTTTTCTCTAGCTAACACTAACCAGATGGGACATTCTGATCGTATGGGTATCAAGTTCAGAGGAATGGCTCAGAAACGAAAGTTTGAAGAACTAGCCGCTAGAGAGATGCTACCTAGTTTATATGCCGATGATTGGGCTATGACTGCCCTTGGATTGAGACAGAGTGTCCTGTTTTTGCTGAATCAGATAGGATGGGAGACCTCCCCTATCCTGAGACATTTCACCACCTACCGGAGACTCACACTAGAATTCCTTAGTTCATTAATCTATCTACCCAGCCATGGAAAAGGAATTAGCAGAGGTTTTATCCAGTTCAGAATGTTCAATATGGAGTACCAATTTAATATTAGAGACTTCACCAACCTTTTGGGTTTTCCTACCTCCTTTGATACATTCACTGTAAGCCAGGAAGAACTTTTTGAATATAGAGAGCTTGAACACTTTTGGGGTAAGCTGACTGGAAATGATGAGCCCGAAGAACATGAGTTTCTCTCTGGAAACATACATAACCCGGCTTTCCGCTATTTCCATAAGATCCTGACCCACACTTTATTTGGGAAGAAGCCAAATAGTACTTCAGTTTCACGTGATGAACTCTTCATCATATTTTGTGCTTCCCAGAACCGTCCAGTAAACGGTGCTACTTTTATGTTAGCTAATTTGGACCACCTTATCCAGGATGAGCGAGCACCCATTAGAATAGGCGGTTTGATCACTATGATAGGTAATGCTATTGGATTACGTCAGCCTATGCTTGACCTTAGCCCTTTTTGTGGCATTACTACTATGAGTATACCCTTCCTCTTCAACACTATGTTTATAGCAAACATAGGGTCTGATGAGTTTGAGCTTATTATTGATAACCAGGTTCTCTGCCTATTCACCATGCCCGATCCTAGAACTAGTGTTCATAACCAAAGGAACTGGCTCTATAACCTGAATGAAACCCCAACTCCGGCTGGATCCACTGAATCCATCCAGGACTATGAGATTTGTGATGACTATGAGCACTATGTTGACCATATCTCTCTTGCTGAATCTGACCCTCAGACTCCATCCGGCTACTATGATATTGATCCTCCTCCTCAGCCTGTCCTGACCGAAGAATCAGCCATGCCTGATCTCCGACATCATATGCCAGGAACAGATATTAAAACCGTCATTGAAGCTTTGATGTCAGAACAAGACGCCCTCAGGGAAGATTTCCACAACTTGAGACTTGAAATCCTAGAATACATGAGCAGCACGGCAAGTCAGTTACGTATGTTACGGCATCATGTTAACTCTTTTGCTCCTCCGGCCAGAGATCCGAAGATAGATGGAATTTAGTTATTTCTTTCTAAGTTATTTAGTTTTAGGCTAGATTTTTCATTAATGTTGTTTGAATTCATGTTTATTTCTATTTCATTTCATTGTTTTCTTTCCCTGTAATACATTATGATCATTTTTATTTAAGCTGTTTAGTTAATTTTATTATGCAATGGCTATTACGCTCTACTGTTGTTACCTATTATTATTATTATACAAAGCAAGTAAGCGTGCACAATACATTAAAATTACAGACTAAAAATGATCATAAGCAAAATGAAACATTAAAATACGCTACCAAAGTAATTCTGTGAAGCGCTGCTGAAAGCCTTTCCAAAAAGAAATGTGTGACGAGCGTCACACTACCCATAACGGACGGCACGTCTATTGCCTGTTACGAGCGTCACAGCCTTGTGACGAGCGTAACGCCCCTCAGACATGTGAACGTTAGGGAGCCGTTGGAGACGAACGTTACACTTTAACTTTTTACATTCCCCATTCATTTTTCATTTACCACACTTAATTACTCTTCAACCACTTTTTCTTTCTATCTTCCAATCCTTCTCCTATAAATACCTACCAAAACTTCCTTCATTCACCACAAAACAATTCTCTCATATCAAATACATTTCTTTCCAAATCATCCCTTCAAAATTCATCACAATGGCGGGAAATCAAAATTTCGGAAATATCATCTTCCGATCCGGAGATGACAACTATCAGCAAGAGCAATTCGAACGTTTCCAACAGCGAGGCGTCGCTTCCACCAGGTACCCCGATTTAACTTGTTTACAACAATTAGGATTACTCCAAGGTATCGAATGGATGCTCCGCCTAGCCGACTTAACCTTCCTTTGCACTCATAATCAACCCACCTACCCATCCCTAACCTTAGAATTCTTAAGTTCATACGACTATACCACTCCCGCCGGTGAAGACGAATTTTTAACCGGTACCGCAACCTTCCGCATGTTCAACACCGAGTACTCCTTAACCCAAAACCAATTGAGTACCATGTTACAATTTCCCATAGAAGGTCAGGTACACCCCAGAATCCCTCCAAACTCAAACTGGAACACAGTTGGCGTTTTTGGCCTTTTTAAGAAAATTACCGGTATAGATACCTACAACTGGGAAGAACTCCTTCTCTCCCATATACATAACCCCACTATCCGGTACTTCATCCGCATCTTGCAAAACACAATTTTTGGAAGACCAAACAACAGCAAGGTCAACTCAAAGGAGCTATTTTTCCTCCAATGCGTCTTCGAACCGGATACTCAGGTAAACGCCGCCTCTTTTCTCTTTCATCATATCCGCACCTTATGTGCTAGAGGCCGGCAACCCTTTATAATTGGTGGATTAATAACATCCATAGCACTTGGCCTGAACTTAGGGGATAAACTCCAAACTTTAGAATCCCTACCTCCCCTGTCTATGGATATCAGCTATTGCCGCTCCAGCCGCCTGATTAAAAACAGAGTAGGCGGAGGATATTATCTTATGGTGAACAACCAGGCTGTCCCAAGCGTTGTTCTACCAAATATCGCCCTAACTGATGTCACAAACCCCGACCGCCACCTCTATGATCTAAACGCTACTGAAACCACCGAGCCTTTACAAACAAACCCACAAACAGATGAGTTTGAAGAAATGGAACAAGGTGATCATCCTCCTACACAACGTTCAGCCCCGCTCAACCCTTCCGGTAATGCAACTGGCCCATCCTCCCAACGTCGTCGACGAAGAAGGCCTGCAACCAACGACGACATTATGGATGCTATCGATGGAATGCAGGTACAGAATGCAGAGATGATGCAGATGATGCGTCAAATGCAACAGCAACAGGACGCTCGGAATGCCATAACCGACCAGCGGTTTACTGAATTGTTCAGCAGGTTCGACAACTTAGACATACGTCAAAGATCACCAGGTCCAAGAACCAGAGGCGGAAGGCAGCCTTAGTTGTTATTTTCTTTGCATTTCCATTATGTATTTCTTTCCCTTAGAACATTGAGGACAATGTTTAGTTTAAGTATGGGGGGGAAACAATATTCTTCCTATTTCCATTTTTCAAGTATGTTACCTTCCCTTTCATTGTTATTTCCCTTTCTTACTATCTAAAAAAAAAAAAAAAAAAAAAAAATTTATTTTAAGTTAAGTCCGAGTGTGAAAATTTCTATTATCTATTCCCTCAATTTTCTTGAGCCATAACAAAAAAATTTTAACACACCCAATAAGTATAAAGGTTGCTTACTCTATAAAACTTGAGTGAAATCAAAACAAAATCATTACCATAACAACGCTCTGAGAACCTCAATATGTTAGATCAGGATAAAGTACCTATTATACCGATTCCTTGAACTTTTAGTTCTATGGCAACCCCAAGTAGTTTATACAGAAGTCAGCACCATCTTAATAGCAAACTACGTGGAGAGCCGATGAATATAAGTGAATGATCCCCAAAAGTAAACTAAGATATATAAATATATCAAGAAATGCACTAAGTAAATTAGGTGATCCTTACCAGATCATTTAATCTAAAGGTTGCAGATCATGCAAAAGCACAATACGAAAGATCCATTATGAGTTGGTTCAGTAGGAATCTGGTACTGAACTTGGTAGGACGGACTACGGTTCGATCCCCCGCAATTTGCAATGGACTGAATAATGAAGTTATCCGACTTATGTACCAGAACTTCTAGCTAAAAGCGGATCATAATCACTAACCGGTTACTCCACTATGTGCGCGAAAAGATAAAGGGCTTAATGTGATTTCGCTAGAATGAAAACGGGTAAAATAAGACTAAAGGAACCAGGATAGCTATCATAGGGTACTTGAACTGATTTGCATAAGGTAGGGTTATCTAAGTTGTAACGGTAGTTGTTGATGTCAAGATTAAACTCAAGTCCTCCCAAACAAAAACCCATTTGCAACCTAGTACGAATTGATGTGTGCTTTGAAATTTCATCTGGCTAAAACTTTTAACAAGTTCTATACTGAATTTTGCTTGAGGACAAGCAAAGATTTAAGTATGGGGGAGTTTGATAACACGAAATTATATCACATTTTAAGACTTAATTCAATTAGATTATATTATCATTTACTTTAGTTTATCTCATTTTATCAGATATTATGCAGTATTTCCTTACTATTTATGTCAGGTATCCATTTTGAAGCAAAAGTGAAAAAGGGAAGAAAAGGAGGTGTAGAAAGGAGTAAAAAAGGAAACAAATATCAAAGACCAAGCCCAGCCCAAAGAAAGCGCACGTTGTGCCTGTGACGGGCGTCACAAGGGTTGTGACGAGCGTCACACTAAAAGCATTCCTGTGACGAGCGTCACACATGTGTGACGAGCGTCACACATGTGTGACGAGCGTCACACCATTCCACTAGCTTTTTGGCGCAAGTCACGCCCTCAGAAAGACTTGAAGAGGAACGTTGAGAAGTTGGTCTCCTATATCCACGTCGCGCATGTAGCCACGTTGAAGAATGGGAGAAACGGAATGCAGTTACCAACACTATTATAAATAGCCATCTCACAAATCAATAGAGAGAGTTTTTTCACGCTCACATTGCCGAAGCTCTGCCAAATTTTCTTTTCACGCCTTTTGCTTATTTTTCTTTTCCAGCATTGTTTATTTTATTTATTTCTTTTGCAAGCTTTACGTTCTTTTTCCCTTGCAAATTTACCTTTCCAGTTTTAGCTTTTAGATATTTTTCGCATAATAGTTTCTACACCGGAAACTATTGTGCAACTTTATACTGGATTTAACCTTACGTTATATTCCAGTTTTATTTCCTTGATTTAATTTACTGTTTAATTGAAGAATCCAAGAACAAATCCTACCAGCTTGTGGTGGAGTGTTCAAGACCATTGTATTACGCATTCAGGTTCTTTAATTGTTATTTAATTTTTAATGTTTTATTTTATTATTTATCTATATTATCTGCCTGGAATGAGTCTGTTTATGCATGATATAAATTCTTATTTATTTAGCATGTCTGGCTAATTTGCCTAGGTATCGGTATGTAAAGTAAGCAGAATAAGGGATCAAGACTGAGTCGGTCTACCTAAACTTAAAATCAAAATCAATCTTTTTACGGTCTCAACTTACAGGTTTAATAACAAGATTTTTTACAAAAGTAAAAGACATAAAGAAGTTAAAATCAATAGAGCGAGAGTTTGAGATTTTAACTGGACAGTGTAAGTTAGGCATTAATTCTAGATCAGGGCGAGAGCAAGTTTTAGAGTTAATTAAATTCTGACCTTTTCCAAAAAGTATTTTTAAAGATTGAATGTGAGGACGAGAGTTAAGCATTTGGATTTAATTATATAACCTAAGTCAACAGAGCGAGAGTTTGAGATAAGGGTGTTTAAAACGGTCAGTATTTTCTTAAAAAGAGTTTCTGCAACTTTATTGCTTTCAAAATATGGTTTTTGACTTAATTATAAGTGACAGCAACATTAATATAAAATCATGGTTTATTCAACAGAGCGAGAGTTTGAGATAGAACCTTTAACCAATAAAGTTAACCGAAACGATTCATTTTAAAACCAAGAAACCGACAAAGACTCGATTCCCTAGTTTTGACGAACTACATACCGATATCCGTCTTATTAATATTTAATCTAGATATTAGTTTAGCTCTTAGTTTTTCCCAAACAATCAAACATTTTCACCTTAGATTTACGTAGTAACCTTAGATAACGGTATATCGATTCATAAGTCCCTGTGGGATCGATATCTTTTAAAACTACGCGATAGAACTGTGCACTTGCAGTTTGTATCCCATTCTCGACTCACCCAGTCGAGCGATCAGCATTTCTTGAATAGCTCTCACCTTGGCCGGGTCAACCTCAATTCCTTTACCACTGACAATAAATCCCAAGAGTTTACCGGATCTTACTCCAAAGGTGCATTTGTTCGGGTTCAATCTCAGCTTATATTTCTTCAACCTCTCAAACAATTTGTACAAATGATCGAGATGTTCTTCTTCAGTATGAGATCTGGCTATCATGTCATCCACATATACTTCTATTTCATGATGGATCATATCATGGAACAAAACCACCATAGCACGCTGGTACGTTGCCCCTGCATTCTTTAACCCGAATGGCATTACTTTATAACAGAAAGTGCCCCATTGCGTCACAAACGTAGTTTTCTCCATGTCCTCAGGCGCCATCTTAATCTGGTTATAACCTGAGAATCCATCCATGAATGAGAATACCTTGTGCTGAGCGGTGTTATCTACCAGAACATCAATGTGCGAAAGTGGAAAGTCATCTTTGGGACTTGCTTTATTCAAATCTCTGTAATCTACGCACATTCGCACCTTACCATCCTTCTTTGGCACTGGTACCACATTAGCAACCCATTGAGGATAAGAAGTAACAACTAGAAAACCCGCATCAAATTGTTTCATAACCTCGGCTTTGATTTTCTCAGACATTTCAGGACGCATGCGACGAACCTTCTGTTTAACAGGACGACAATCTTCCTTCATTGGCAGCCGATGCATTACTATATCAGTATCCAGTCCTGGCATGTCTTCATAAGACCAAGCAAAAATCTCTACATAGTCATGTAACATCTGGATCAATCTTTCTTTGATACTGTTTTCCAAGCCTACTCCTATTTTGACTTCTTTCTTGTCCACTTCAGTACCCAGGTTTACAATTTCGATTGACTCTTCATGCGGCTGTATAGTCTTCTCTTCTTGCAGTACCAGTCTAGTAAGTTCTCCAGGTATTTCACAATCTTCCTCACTTCCATCCTCGGCTTGGTAGATCGGATTTTCAAAGTCATAATGAACAGTAGTAGAACTATTATCAACAGGATCCAGAGTGAGTATGGATCTGCAATTCGTTACGTGAGTGTGTGTAAGAAAACATAGCTTTTTCGGAAGATGACAGGAAAGATAAAGAGCGCAATATTTGAATGCAAAAAGTCCATTGATTTATTGAATGTGAATATGCTTATGAAAATGACAAAACCCTTAACAAATTAGCTATTGTGCCTCGGGCATAGACACAATGCTTTAAGAAGTTCAATTGTAAAACTAAAAATTTTGCAACGATAAAACAGACAATAACAATTACTCCTGACTAAAGGAAATCGGGATAGTGTCTTCAGCCTTCCAATTATTGAGTCCGTCACCAATTTTTGGGAAGATCCAGCTATCCAGGTCGCAATCGTTATCAGCATCTACTACAGCATTAATCTGATCTTTGACCACCCTTTCAGAGTTAAATCCCAGACCAGACTTGTCAGACTTGTATGGTACGTTGATCAGTTGACCCCAACCAGTACGACCACCATTTTCAACCACGGCTTGAGCATCTTTCAGAGAAATCATGGCAGGAGGAGCACGAATAACCTTGGGCACAAGGGGAGTTGGCTTAAGGACAGGGCTGGTCGGAGGAACTACTTCAAATGACTGAGAAGGAGTCTCAAAGAATTCACCATCCATCTCGACGTATCTGAAGGCCTGCACACTACTGACAGTATATTCTTCTTCTCCATACACAGTGACAATCTTACCCTCTATTGGATACCTCAGCTTTTGATGGAGAGATGAAGCTACAGCACTTGCCCCATGAATCCAAGGGCGTCCCAGCAAGCAGGAATAGGCAGGACGAATGTTCATTACGTGAAAGATAGTGTTGAAGACTTGAGGTCCTATCTTGATAGGGAGAACCACTTCACCATGGACAACACTCTTCGCACCATCGTAAGCACGCACCACAATGTCACTAGGCTTCAGTTCAATGCTTTTACAGTCAAGTTTATCGAGCACGGCTTTCGGTAGTACATTCAAAGAAGAGCCATTATCGATCAACACATGAGACAAAGTGATCCCCTTACACTCAATGGAGATATGCAGAGCTTTATTGTGATTCTTTCCTGCTGGTGTCAGGTCAGCATCAGAAAAGCCTAGGCCATTGTCAACAGCCAGGTGAGCAACATAGTTTTCGAACTGATCGACGGATGTCTCCTGAGGTACATGAGCGGTCTTCAAGAATTTTATCAACGCTTTGGCATGAGATTCAGAAGATAATAACAAGGATAACATCGAGATCTTAGACGGAGTATGCCCCAGCTGTTCTACCACATCAAAATCACTCTTGCGGATGATTTTCAGCATTTCTTCCATTTCTTGTTTGGCAACATCTTCAGTAGTAACTTCGACGGGTGTCCCTGACTGAGAAGGGTTAACTGGTTCCTTTCCTCGGGTTTCAGGGGCGGGATGCGAGATTTTTGTAGAGAAGATCCTTCCACTTCGAGTAACTTTACTAGTCCCAACAATGTCATTAGGATTAGCAGAATTACCAACTTGCTTCACGCCATGGATGTAAATATCACCTCCATAATTCCACGGAATGGCTTTGCTTGAGGAATACGGTACTGGGCCAGGTGCAGTAATGATTAGGGGAGCTACCTTGGGCTCAGCAGTAATCTTCACAGGTACTCTAGTAGCGGTAATCTTCACTGGACCTTTGGACCTGGCAATCACAGATATTTCTTCCACAGGGTTTTCCACCTTAGGAATCTTTTCGAAGAGAATTGTACGATCGTCCATCAGCCGTTGAATACCATTCCTCAACTTCAAGCACTCGTTGGGTCGAAGTACACAAAGATCGCAACTTTCAGTACAACCTGGAAATAAACCAGCTTGCAATAAATTCTTCTTGATGATCAGGAGAGGAGATGTTAAGTCCGCCACATTAACAATGTGAGAATTGTCATCCACAGAATTAACAGTTTTGTCATGGTTAGGCATAGGAGCAGTGATGACATTAGGAGTCTCCGGAGGATCAAATTCAATTTCTCCCGCGTCGATCATATCCTGAATTTTATTCTTCAACAACCAACAATCGTTTGTATCATGCCCGGGGCTATCGGAGTGATATGCACACCTGGCATTGGGATTATAACGAGGAGAAGTAGTGTTGACATTCGCAGGAGGGCCTCTGAGGGTAATTAAATTCGCCTTCAGCATACCCTGCAGTGCTTGTGCTAAAGTCATATTGATCTTGGTAAACTGCCTTCTTGGCCTGTCTTGTCTGTGCTGGAAGTTTTGAGCTGGCGGGGCTGCAGTTGTAACTGCTCTGATGGTGTGGTCACGGCTTTTCTTGTTATGACCCCTTTCACCATACACAGCATTTGACTCATTCTTTCCCTGATGAGTCTTTCTGGTGCTGGCGGAGGTAGCCTGTATCTTTCCACTTCGAATACCACTTTCAACACGTTCACCCGTCAATATAAGGTCAGTGAAACCTGATGAAGAACTTCCCAGTAGATGGCTGTAGAATGGGCCAGTCAGTGTACCCATGAACATGTCCACTAATTCTCGATCATTCATAGGGGGTTTGACTCTGCCAGCCAAATCTCTCCATTTTTGAGCATATTCTTTGAAGCTTTCTTTAGATCCCATAGTCATATTCTGCAACTGTAGCCGAGTAGGCGCCAATTCAGAATTGTACTGGTAGTGCTTGTAGAAAGTCATCGCTAAGTCAGTCCAGGTGCGGATGTTAGAGCTCTCGAGCTGATAATACCACTCCAACTGTGTGCCAGATAGACTCTCTTGGAAGAAATGGATCCATAGCTTCCTATCAGTGGTATACGGCTGAATCTTTCTCACATAAGCTCTCAGATGTATCTGAGGACAAGACGCACCATCGTACTTAGTGAAAGTGGGGATCTTGAATTTGCGAGGAATGACCACATCAGAGATCAGTCCCAAGCTTTCGAAATCCAGACCGGGCGCCTTCTGACCCTCCATAGCTAGCATGCGTTCTTCCAACAACTTATACTTATCCTCTTTTGGAGAGTACTGTTCATCTTCATAATCTTCATCGTCGTCCTCCTGGTTGAGAGGATCAACATTCTCCTCTTCTGAATCATTCTCCGTCTCCTCTTCTTGATCTTTCGGGAGTCTAATCTTGATTCCTGCAGCCTGTCCTTTACGCCTTCTTCCCGGGTTAATGTAACTCATAGGTTTCTGGTCTTTCTTCTTCTCGAGCAAGAGAGCCTTCAGTTCCTCCTGCCCCTTGGATAAGCTCAGCATCATCTCCTGCAATTGAGCATTCTGAGCCTGGAGATCTTTGACAGTTTGTTCGAGAGCCATTTTTCTGTTTAGGAAGGAAGACCGTGAGAATATTGATCTTTTAGGATACCTGTTATGCAATGTTATGTTATGCTATGCAATGTATGAAATGTTTTCAAGGACTCCTGGAATTTAACTTTGCGTAAACCACCAAAAAGAGGGGAATCTTTATTAATGATTTCCTTAATCAATGTTCATTACAAAAGGGAAATAATAAAAATACAATGAAAGCTCAAGTCTCCCAGGGACGGCTTCTTTTTGGGCGAAGATATGTATTGAGTCTTCGTTCCTCATTAAGCTGGCTGGTGAGCTCTAATACTTTCTTTCTTTCTGCAACGAACTGAGTCTCAAAAGTATCCCTTTCCTCTCTCAACTGGATCCAGGATCTCTTTAATTCTTCAACATTGGTAGGCATATCTGGATAAGGAATGATCTGAGGAGTACCTCCTTCAACTTCTGGTTCAATAATCAGCGGCCTGACTGCAAGGTATGGCATGACAAGTTCACGAGCTCTGGCGCGTACCCATCTGAGATAAGGTTCCATAGGAATAGAGTTTTTCTGTCCTAAAGTGCTTCTTTTCACCATGCCCCAGGCTCGTACAAATCTTTGCCGGAGACCTTGGGAATCGTTGTCATAGTCGAACACAGTGCCCTGGATAATTATTTCATGTGGACCATCTCTTCGAGCATAACCAAACTGACGTAGGGCTAAAGCAGGATTATAAGTAATACCTCCCCTCGTCCCCAGGAGTGGTACGTTAGAGAATTCTCCACAACGGTCAATGAGGATAACATTTCCTTCGAGGTGAGGACACCAACGGATGTCTGAATGGGAGAGCGACATTATCCTTTGAGACCATTTCAGATTTTGCTCATTCTTCAAGACTGATTGAGGAAGGTGCGAAATAAACCACCTAGACAATAAAGGTATGCAGCACATGAGAGTCCCTCGCCTTTTCATAGTACGGGTGTGAAGGGAATGCAAAATGTCTCCAAGCAAGGTAGACACAGGGTTATGAGTGAGAAATATCTTAATAGCATTCATGTCTATGAATTGATCCGGGTTAGGGAATAGCGCCAAACCATAGATTAGTAATGCTAGGACATCTTCGAAAGCATGAACATTCATAATTTTCAGGAACTCTTGGGCCTTATTTATCAGAAATTTGGCAAGTAAACCCTTAACTCCACTTCTTGTTACCCAGTTGGTTTCAATGTCTGACTTTGTCATGTGTAAAGCTGCGGCAACTTCTTCAGACTTCGGACTCTTTTCTAAACCACTAAAGGGTATTTGATCAAGGATAGGTATCCCAAGCATTCTGGAAAACTCTTCTAATGTGGGTACCAACTGATAATCTGGGAAAGTGAAGCAATGATGTTTAGGATCGAAGAACTGGAATAGAACCCTCATCATATCTTCTTTGAAACCAGTGGTAACCAAACTGAGGAGAGAGCCATGTTTCTTGATGAACTGAGTCTGATCAGGAAGTTCTGACACTAAATCCTTGAGTTGAGGAGAGATCGCTACAAGATTGATCCGGATGGTCTTCCTGGAAGCCATAACCTGTTTAACAGAGCAAAGCTAAATCCCTAAGTCCTTGAAATGATTAGTGCAATGTCATGACGTCATGATGTTATGATGGTATGATGTTATGATGTTATGATGTTAAGTGAATAACAAGCACAAGCAAGTCACACAACAATCAGTCCTAGGTTTTAAGGCTTGCATGAGTTCCATAGGTAAGTACCCTCCCCACTGAAGTTTGGTTGGTTCAACCTGTCCTAGAATAGTAACCGGGTTCTAGAAGGATCTCAAATCATTGACCTTCCTTTAAGTCCACTTCAGTGCAACCCCAAGTGGTTGACCGAAGCTTCCCTAAAGTCCAATCTCAAAGAGTGTAGTATCGAGTATCAACCAACCCCAGTCGGAACCGAAGTCAGTTATCTCACTACTTTCTAATGGCTAGGATGAGTCAATTAGGGTTCTAAAGGTCTGGTTAATGCTTTGATGACACCACGCGGAAGCCAAATTTTTCCTCAAGTAAACATGAGGAACATCAGGACATCCAAAGTGTCACATTAACCGTAGCCATCATTTTGACCATTCCAGTATACGCCGGATAGTCGCGATGATCTTTTACTACTTACCTAAGGTACACTAGATCCGGGTGTAGGATCTTTCACTCAAGCATAAAATACCCAAGCAATCCCTTAAAAGTAAATCAGACAATAAGTGATCTTGTTTTTAAGGTAACCTCTCTTTGTTAATCCCCAACAAAGTCGCTAGTTCTGTCATACAGTGAACTGACTTTGGTGTGTTTTTGCTTTGGAAAGCAAATGTCGCGGTTAGCAAGAGTCGCCACTGACTTTTCTTTTATCCCATAAGGAAAGGTGGAAAAGAACAGGAAAGACCTTAATTAGATTTTGGGTTCGGGAGGTACATTATACAAAGGGAAGGTATTAGCACCCTTTGTATCCATGGTTATCCATGGGCTCTTAATTGCTGGATCACTTATGTTTGTCTGAAAAAGTGTTTGTGAATTGCTTAAAACATGTTTTGAAAAGAGAGTTTAACCTTGTAATGATTCTTGTACGAATGTATACAAAGTATTTATCTCGTTTAGTTTTGAAAGTTGTTTAGAAAAATATAACTTGGTAATGATTCTAGTACGAATGTATACCAAGTGGTGATTTTCTAGTAGATGTTTTGAAAAGTGTGAGGTGTGAAAAGTATTTTGAGTTGTGATTCAGCATTTAAGAGTTATACCTACCCAAAGTCTTTATGGGCATTTCCTATCCTTATGAGGGTAAAACCGTCCTTACTATTGAGAAGTAAGTAGTTTTATCCTTTGGATGTAAAAGGGTTATCGTAGGGTCATCGATTGGTCATTAAAGGCAACATTTGTAAGGATACCTTAGCATTCGGAGGGACGATCATCATTTAACCGTAGGCTACACCGAAGGGTCATCGAGGGACAAAATCATATATTCGAAGGCAACATCCGAGGGACTATGATTTATTTTATGATGATTTAATCGAAGGGTCTTTGCTAAGTATATCCCCACATTCGCGGGACATGACCGTTATACCGTAATACCGTAGGGCAACAAAGAGAGGTCCAAGATCACATATTCAAAGGCCATATTTTACAATCAATTAGGTAATTAGGATGAATCTCCACAATGAAATCAATACATTAAAATCAGCTAGGTAATTTAGGGTGGGTCTCCACATTAAAATTAATACATTAAAATCAGTTAAGTGATTTAGGGTGAATCTCCACAAGGGTATCCCACAAATAAAGTGGAATACCTACCAAGCTATCTTTTCCGGGGGTATGTGAACCTTTACAAAACTCAGCAAACATGTCAGAATACCAAATCAGGGTGCAATCGAGAATTACACCACAAAAGAAATCACAACAGTAATAGGATCAGATAAACAATGCATGGCTATGATAAAACATGTCAGATGAGCAAAAAATCAGAACAGAAAAGTCAGCTACTGTCGCGTTCGCTCCTGCTTCGCCTAGCGAAGGCTTAGCGAATACTCGCTGCATGCTCGCTTAGCGATGTGCTAGCGAGCGGCTGCGGATTCCGGTTTTGATAACAGTACAATTTCAGCCAATTTTATGCCTTATGGCTTTCATTACAATAATTACATGGTTAATCATTTAAGGTATTCAGATACATACTAAACATTCACATGCCAAACTTAAGATATTTTCATAAATTTAATCATAATGCCATATGCAAATTAAGAACATAAGGCGGTAATAGCAATGCAAACCTGTTTGCAAATTGAATTGCGACCTTGGATTGGCAAATCGGATTGAATTGGGCAGAGGTAACCTTGATGCCGCTGAGTTCCTTCAGGGTTTGCCTCCGGGGTTTGCCGTCTGTGAGCGTTAGGGTTTGCTTGCTAGGGTTCTCCTTTCTCCGTTTTCGTTCCCCCTCCTTCTGACTGAAATGTTGGTATTTATAATGGTTTGTTGTGACCTAATGGGCTCAGAATGAAGCCCAGAATTTTCTGGTATTCGCAAGCTTCGCTAGGCGAGTGGCGTAGCGAAGGGTTCGCTAGGCGAAGGATTTGCTCGCCTAGCGAGCAAGCCAGTTTAGGCCATTTTCTGGATTTGGCCACCTGTATGCTGGGTATTGGTTCCCTTAAGATCAATGTTTTGGAAAATAAGTTGGAGTGCCTTGAAAAGTGCCTTATAATATTAACGGGCAAATTTTGGGGTATGACAATCCTGAATAAAGTGGTGTTTAATCTCAATGTGCCTAGTAAGAGAGTAAAGTATCATAATTTTAGTGAGATTTATGGTGTTAATATTGTCACATTTAATCAAGACAATTTCAATACTAATATTCTAATCACACAATCAGAAGTGATATATTCCACTTGGATGTGGACAAAGCGACAAAGCAAGTGACATGTTTAACTGGTACTTTTCTTATCCATTTTACATCATGCAAAATCCAAATCAGAGTATCTTACAAAAGTGTAATTCGTCCCTTTAGGATACCATAAACTCATATGGCGTGTGTTAGTGAGTGTCACACTTGGATTTTCAGCTACTAAAAAGTCAACAAAGAATGTAAATGAAAAGACATTTAGTGAAGAAACATTAATGATGTGTCTTTAAGAGAAGCATTAATGGTCAGTCGTCGACAGATCAACGACGAAGGCTCGACCGAGCCATCCACACATTAAGATATGGTTTGGAGGACTCTTAGGGGTAAACCCCCAAGACCCAGATCATTGGGGAAACATGTCCAGAATCTCGATAAGGACAATCAACACAAGCTCTCATTCCACAAAAGGACCAATTGACTAAGCAACATGGTATAAAAGACTCAGTAATTTTATAAATCTCAGAGCTTTTATAGGCGTCGTCGACAGTACGTCGGAGCAGTTATCGTCGAAAGATCATGAAGAAGTGGAAGACGTGGAAAAGCATTTACCACTCAATGTTGGTTACAAGCAGATATCATCTTGGAAGACACGTAAGCACACTAGTGGGAACCTGAAGGACTGAACATGGAGTAAATGCAACAAATCCCCTAGTGGTCATAATCGTTTTCGATAGTTACCTTGTAAATAGAATAAATAGCAGACTCATACATGAGATTTGTCACAAAATTTCATACATACTCTCTATACCACTGGTGTACCTGAGTCAAAGAGCGAAACAATTGAGCGAGGAACATGTATGTGTCCGCGTCCACCCTTTTTCTTAGTCTTTTTGTCTCCTTAAATGAAACATGTACTATTTTCCTATGCTTTATTTAATGTTATTTACTGCATTTTACCTTATCATGTATCACAACTTGACTTCATTTAAATTTTTTTGTTACATTGCATTCAATTCATATGCACGTGTGTTCACACAATTTATTTGCACAAATTATTTTGGAGATTTTTCGAGTTAATCTCATAGACTTTCAAACTCGTGATTGTTTACCAAAAACACCGGTAAACAGTGAGATACTTCATAGTGCATTTGACCACAGTGAGGTGTGATTTTTTGGGGTAATTTGCTTGAAAAAGTGCACACATACGGACAAAAAAATATGATATTAAGAAGACTAGCAGTAAAAAAAATAAGGAAACCGATCATATCTTTATATTTATTTTCTTCTACAAATTTGTTTCCCTCCTCTTTCTTTAAGTATGTGAGATATTGGATCGAACTCTAATATGGTCGAAGGGTAGCTTCTTTGTTAGACAATCCGACAAGATCATTAGCATGTCATCGAAGTCTGTTCATATGATGTAGTCGAAGTATGCTAGGATTGTTAGCATGTTGAATTGGGCTTGTTTGTTATGCCTAATTGTTTAAGTTAGCTTGTTCTCCAAGTTAGCTTGTATAATGAGCCTATGTGTAAAGGCAAATCCTAATTAGGGTGAGAGAGGTTATTTGCTATTCTGTAACACTTGTAATCTTGTTTGAAAGAAAAAGTAAATAATAGCAGTTTATAACCAATTTTATTGTGTTCTTATTGTTTTTATTCTTTTCTACCTTTGTGGGTTTCTTACCGATCGAGAAACCAATTATACTTTATAATTCCAACATCGTTTTCACAACAAAGTAACATGATATACTCATGAGAATTAATATTTGTTTGACATTTTGCATCCAAAATCTATTTAGAAGTTCTTTGCGATATTTAATTTAATTTATGAAAGGCCCTTCTTTGTTTAATTTCATGCTTTAGGCTTGTTTTACTCTATTTTGGTCTAATTAAGTTTTGCTCCTCCCTGCAAAATATTAATTTAAGAAAACATATTAGTAAAGTTGATTTTTATTTTAATTTATAAAAAAATCTTTAAGAGAGAAATAATTCAATAAGGTGTCTACTTTAGAGTTTTGCAATATCAATTTTAGTAATTAATGATTTTATTTTTCAAATATGTTACACAAGAGATTTGATTCTTATTAGTTGTAATATTATGCAAATAATTATAAGAATAAATGAAGAAATTAATAAGTCGCAATCAAGATTCCAAAATTGTAATATGAGATTATTATTGTGCAAAGATACATCAAAACATCCAATTTTATTGGTAGTTTATTCTTTGTAGATTTTATTTTGTTAGGATATTATTACCAATCTTCGATTAGTTATAACAAAACAACTAAGTTTAATGTAAAAGTTAAAAAACCAACTCATATTATTATTAGTATTTTATAAAAAAAAAAAAAAAAAAAAAGCAACGTGTTTTCACCCAATTTGCACTCTCCTAACCCTAACCGTCACTCTCTAACCCTACTCTTACTCTCACCATTCACATGCTCAGTCAACCCAAATTGCTTCTCTTTTATGATTCATTGAGAGTAATTATTTCTCGAAAACATTTCTATAATTCATTTTCTCTAGATATATTCATTTTATTTTTCATAGACCTTTCATATTATTTTGTTTGTCTTTCCAAATTTCTAGATTATCATTCTCTAGCATTTACTATATTACTAGAAGCATTCAAGTTTATACCAATTCCAATGCTATGAAATTAAACACTTAAACCAAGACAATTTCAAAGCTCTTCAAAACACAAAATAATTCTAGGGATATGGAAGGAGCTTCATCATCCTCCACAACACCGGATCATGATGAAGAAATATTTCAAATATCTGATGAGAAATATGCAGAAGAATTACGATTACAAGAAGCATTATATTTCTCTCGTACTTCAAACACTACTGTAACAGAAGAGGAAGAAATTCAAGAAGTGGAAGAAAGAGTTGAGACTAAAACCCTAGTGAAAAGCCTCATACAGAAACTGAAAAATACTATGAGTTTTGAAGGTGAGTCCTCTTCTGGTTCTAGTTTGAAACAATCCTATTGTGGTATCTGCATGGAAGCAAAACCGGTTGAGAAAATGTTCGAAAACCCTAACTGTTCACACTCTTTCTGTGTAAACTGTGTTGGGAAATTTCTAGCTGTAAAAGTTCAAGAGAATAGATCAACTGTAAAATGTCCATATCCAAAATGCGATGGTATTTTAGAGCCTCATGATTGTAGCTCAGTTATACCAAAAGATTTGCTTGATAGATGGGAGAATGCAATTTGTGAGGAAACGGTGTTAAGTTCGGAAAAATTCTACTGTCCTTTTAAGGATTGTTCGGCTATGTTGGTGAATGATGAAAAGGAAGCTGTTGTGACGAGTTCGGAGTGTCCGCATTGTCATAGATTGTTCTGTGCACAATGTAAGGTTTCATGGCATGCAGGTGTTGATTGTGAAGAGTTTCAAAGCTTGAAAGATGGGGAGCGAGGGAGGGAGGATATGTTGGCCATGGAGCTTGCTAAGAACAAGAGATGGAAAAGATGTCCGAAATGCGGCTTCTATGTTGAAAGAATTGTGGGATGCACTCGCATTACATGCAGGTATGCAAATTTTACTAAGTTGTAACTTGATATTTTTAATGTAAAGATATATAATGGTAAATGTTATTGTAGGTGTGGTAATCAATTTTGCTATGGCTGTGGATCTGCTTCGAATAGAGATGATCATTATCATTGTGCAACTCAATAAACATTGCATGGGTAGGGAGAGCCGGTTCGGAGGTAACTGTCATCAAGTGAATCCAGCTCCC
This sequence comes from Lathyrus oleraceus, assembly GCF_024323335.1. Lineage (NCBI taxonomy): Eukaryota > Viridiplantae > Streptophyta > Magnoliopsida > Fabales > Fabaceae > Lathyrus > Lathyrus oleraceus. Next base: position 482,365,496 of record NC_066585.1, on the reverse strand, counting down.
TCCAAATCGTAGGTTCGAAGATCAGTTCTGCCATCAAATGATTTCAGCCTCTTCCAGATTGCAACTACGAGGGATCAGGGATCGAACCGTTATCCTCCCTATTAAATTCAGTTTCATTCACGATTGAATCAACTAACTATTGGTTGTCTCTTTTTTTTTTAGTTGTAGCCGGTTGTGATTTTTTTTTGTTGGCTCTGCATATCTTTGTGTAGGCATTTGTTTTGTTGTTTGGTGCCTTGATCTGTCTGTCTTGAGTTTGTGACGGTTTGTATTAATTTGTTTTGGCAACAAAATAATTTTTGTGCTAGTGTGGTTTTAATATATTTTTGCTTATTAAAGAAAATAGTGCGTCAAAATTGAATTATTTTATGTAATACTCGCAACATTCTCTTTAATTTCAACGTGGAGCACCTGAGCATAGTTTTTTTACTATGGAAATGTGTTCTATACAATATCTATTATTCCCTCGGAGCATAGTTTTTCTATTATAGAAATGTGTTGTATACAATACATTATCTATTACTCCCTTCGGAGGATAGTTTTTTTATTATGGAAATGTGTTGTATACAATGCATTATCTATTACTCCCTCCGGAGTATAGTTTTTTTATTATGGAAATGTGTTGTATACAATACATTATCTATTACTATTTATAAAGGGGATATGAGATTTTGAAATGACTTATTTTTCTTTCAAGTTTACTCTTTAAATAATTTATATTTACTAAAACACCGCAACAACAATAACTACCTAAACTTTAGAATTAGGATGAGAAGAAAATAGTTACAATAATACTGAAACCATATTATTCCATTTAAAATAATCCAATGTTGGTTAGCATAATAAAACGTTTATCATAATAAAACTGCTTTGAGATACATATTAGAAGATGGACATGACAGAGTCAAATTGGTTACAATTTTGAAGAACCTTCGGTTACAATTTTGAAGAACCTTCGGTTTCAATAATTCTGCCACTGATTCACAAAATACAAGTCCTCCAATGATAACAACTAGGACCGATTCAGGTTTGTAAGATGACATGAAGAAGGTAAAAATCAATAAGAGAAATCACCATGGGAAATAGGTACAACAAAGAGAAATAGTCTTTTATATTTTTGACTATTTTTATTTTACTTTTCAATTGTTACTTAAAATAACATATAACTCTGTTTGTGTGTGTAAAAGAGTATACTTACACGAAATAGAAAATGAATGAAGGGCAATGAAAATAAGATCTTTTTAATATCATCTTTTTAAAATTTTCCTTTCAAATTTGTGTCTTTAATTTACTAAATTGCATCTTTTTTAAATTTTCCTTTCAAAGTCATGTCTTTAATTTACTGTTTAAGCATTGTTTATTTATTAAATTGATTTATATTAATGGTGGTGCTGTCTTTTTATGATGACGGTTGGTGTGCAGATTTAAGAAAAAGAAGAAATTGCTCAATGGAATTTCTAATTGATGAGATAGTTGTTAGCAGCACATGGTTTTAGGAAAAAAAAAAAAAAAAAGAAACTGCTCAATGGAAATATCTAATTAATGAGATAGTTGTTTACAGCAGATGGTTCTTGGGAAAAAAAATAAAAAATAAAAGATTTGTTTCAATGGTAAAAAAAGTTATACGAAAAGTAAAATCTATAATTATAGATAAAGGGAATAGATGATTTTTGAATGATTTATTATTTTTTATTTTATCCTTTTGAATACAATTTATTTTATATTAAAAAAATTTAATGTTAATAAAAAGATGTTTTTTTTCAATATTTTTAAACTCAGAAAATGTAACTGCACGATTATTTGGCAATGGTATTTGGGTTGTGGGTTGGTTTAAGACCCATACACACCATTAGATAGCATGTTAATATTATCTGTTTTTGAAAATTAACTTCCTCCATAAAATGATTTGAAAAATTATAGAAAAATATCATAAAAAATGTTTCTACCGTGAACATTCATCCTCCAATGAAACAATCGACCATGGCATCTTCGGTCAAACTCGACATAGATTAGGTTTTCTCTACTCTCAATTTTTAACACTTATAATTTAATTTTCAATTTTCAATTTCTTTTTCTTCTTAAAATAGAAATCAATATTCACTCATTTAAATATTTTTTAAAGGTTTAATGGTGATGCACTGACAGTAAAAAAGTTTTACACTGTCATCCAATAAAAAATATATCATTTTGTCATGTCATACCAGTATTTTAAAAATTTCAATCTGATTTGTCGGGATGCATGGTCGTCATTGGTTGACAGTGTAAAATAAATTTACACTGTCAGTGCGTCATCCCTTTTCTCTTTTTTTAATTTAAATCATTTTCAGTTTTAGTTTCTTATAGAATGTAAATCATCTGCAAGACCAAAGCAAATGAATTATATCTCTTATTATATAGTACTATTGTAAAATTCTTAATCTTTATCATTTCATGCCTCCGCTTTTTTTTTTCTTCAATAGTTTTTATTTTAATTTGGAGTAACTAACATATGATAGAAAAGAAAATACCATATGTAATTGATTTTGATAAATATCAATTTCACAATTTTTGTGTAGTAATTCTTTTAGTTGTTGAAAATTAATGAGTCATTCTTTCACATCTTCATAATTATAATTGTCAATAGTTGCTAAAGCATTAGAATGTTAATAACTTCAGTTTTTTCACATTTATGCTTAACTTGAATAATTTTTGACAAAAAATTTATTTTCATAGTTGAGAAAGCAAACGAATATAAATCATTTCTAAAATTAAAATACACGTACACCATTTAAGGGACTAATATAGTCTTTGATTAACAATATATGCATCCTTTCTCATTTTCTTTCTTTTACTTTTGCTTACTAATAATTTATTTATTTTCAACTTAATTCTCTGCCATTTGTTTCTAACTGTAAATTCTCTCTCTCTCTCTCTCTTTTTTTTTTTTGTTAATTTCTCTTTTTTGTTAAATATTAGTTTTTGGTGGATGCAAAGAGTATACCATGTATGATAACAAAGATATAAAAATTGAGTGTTAATATATTTATTTGAGTATCTGTATTTAATTGTGTGTCTATTATTTTGTTTTCTATCGCTATAATTTGCTTTAATTATTAGTAACTTGGCTTTATTATCAGTGATTTATTAGTAAAATAGAGAGAGAGTTTTGAAGAGTGAGAGAGTTCAAGGAGAATAGAAACCTTTAGGATGTTTTGCTAAATCCCGGAAATTGAGGGATTTGGGTGGAGTGGTGAAATACGTGGTCGCTCAGAAATTTTCATTCGTTCACTTTTGTTTTGTTTTTTCAATTTTTGTATGATCGTATGTATAATGTATTCTATCGTTTGTGATTAAAGATAATGTATTTTTAGTGTAGAATAGTTTTACACAATTATCCAATAAAATTATAATATTTGATCATGTCATGATGAAGCTTCATAATACATGGTATATTATGCTAATATATTAAGTTAAAATAAAAATAAAATAAAAAAAATACCTGTTTATATTTTGACGCGTGTGCACACTAAAAAAAACGGACAAACGGGCACGGGAGTGCCCGTTTGAACGCTAGTATATATAAAGGGAATACATGATTTTGGAGTGGCCTAATTTTGATCCAAAAATACCCTTTTGTTTCTTTTAAAATATAAAATCAACAACTTTGACGACGTAAGTTCTCTTTCTTTTGATTTATATTGCATCATATGAACATTAAAGAAATCTATAAACCTTTAATTTTTAGACTGACCTATTTTTATTTCAATCATACAATATAAATATTGAAATTACATTTGAAAAAGTTAATTGTTTATGCATTAGGATGTTTAATGAAACACATATAGTAACACTCAATTCTTTGTCTCTTATTATTATCAAAATTCAAAACTCAAAATCAAACAACCACCATTTCTTAATTTTTTTTGTCTACACTTCTTCATCTCTCTTCTTTGTTTGGCTAATCTTTTTTCTTTTCTTCTTTTTAATTCTTAATTTTCTTTTACATAAATTTGGTAAAACATGAAAATAAAGTCATGCAGGAATCATTCATTCAGATAATTTTTCTTTTTAATTCTTAATTCACTCCATCTCTTTGATCCTTATTAATAATAGGATTTTATTTTTTATAACCATAGTCTTCCTCTTATGATCTTTGTATTTGATGTCTTTCTCCTTTTGTTAATTTTGTTTGTTGTATTTTTAATGCAGGAAAGTGTAATACTCACATTTTAGAGAGAGAGAGAGAGAGAGAGAGAGAGAGAGAGAGAGAGAGAGAGAGAGAGAGAGAGAGAGAGAGAGAGAGAGAGAGAGATTTTTATTTTACTCATTTAAGAATATTTTTACTCTTGAATATTTTTGAATTCATGAATTTACCCTCTCTTAGTGGTTTATGTAAATAAAATCATATATATTTACTAAGTCCATTGTTTTCTTTTTTTAATAGAAATCCAGATAATCCAGAAATAAGTCATAGTTGTTGTTCTATCAAATCTAGACTAAAACAAAGTATCTCCATTCTCCAGGTATACATTTATAAATCTCAAGAGCGCATTGATAAATGGATGTATGAAGAATTGATTCAAATCTTTATAAGGTAAAAAAACTATATTACACTACTTACTATTAATTTTACTATCTTTTTATCTAAAACAATTCTAATTTGAGAGTCTTATATTTTTTCTTTACCACGGAACACAATTGCTGGGAAAAAGAAAATACTTCGAATAAAGATTTCATGTTCGACATTCCTCTTAGAGAATGTCATTGATTACACAGTTTCAATAGTACTTTGCATGCTTTAATATAATTTTGAATATCTTTGTTTACCTTTTTCAAAGTGTAATAATATTATTTTTAATGCTACATACAATAGAAATCTCATAAAAAGGAAAACATACATTTATTTTTCTTTGCTGTGCGCATTAAAAAAAGCGGACAGACGAGCACGAGAGTATCCGTCTGAGCGCTAGTATTCATAATAAGAATATTATTACAATTTGTAAATTAGTTAAATGTGTGGCTACCTGAACATGTACAATCTCATTTGCATGTTTTTTTTAATAAACATAGGACTACAGTTTTTATGGTGGAATGAAAATAAAATTTAAAATTAAATGTATTTATGCTTTGCGAATAAAAGAGACCAACCGACACGTGCACACTGTCTAATCTTCATAGATTCATATCAGATCAAACTTTTTTAAATAGAGAAGTCTTGGTTTTTCTTTTAAATCTATTTAGGTAAAAATGTTTAGATTGGCCTACATAAATAAATAAATAAATATGAATAATTTTGTTTTATTGTTATTATATATTGTGTGTTTATTAATCTTTTTTATATATTAATGTATGGATTTAATTGAAATACACTTACAGTGCAAAAAGATTTTACACTGTCAGTTAATCTTAGACGTTGGATATTGAAATATATTTGACTTTTATTTTAAAAATCTATAAAGTAATACAAATGGGTGATGATGATGAATTGACAGTGTAAATCTTTTTACACTGACAGTGCATAGTAGCATTTGTTTATATCTGCTAAGTGTGTGAAAAGATTGAATTTAGAAGTGTCTGCTATGAATAGTAGCATGGTCATTGATACCTCATCTAATGGTTTAATGACTACTTTGTTGGTGTGTTTGACTTATCCTTTAACAATTTATGGTATAGATTTTGGGATTGACTTAGTTGGTTTACCTCTAGCTCAACTTGATGTTATTTTAGGAATGAATTGGTTGGATTTAAACCATGTGCATATAAATTGTTTTGATAAATCAGTGAAGTTTCTTGAATTCGAGGAGAGTACGGAGTCGAGTTTCATGACCGTGACACAAGTAGGGATGTCCTTGAGAGTGTGTGTGTGTGTGTGTGCTCAAGTGTTCATGGTGTTCACGTCCTTGAGAGGAGGAAGTGAGAGAATGGTTACAGATCTACCTATTATGTATGAGTCTCCTGAAGTGTTCCCATATGACATTAGTGATATTCTGTCGGTGCGTGAAGTCAAGTTCGCCATAGACTTAGTACCTGGTACTAGTCCTGTGTTGATGGCGCCGTATATAATGCTTGCTTCAGAGCTGAGAGAGCTAAAGAAACATTTAGAGGATCTACTTGAGAAAAAATTCGTTTAATTGAGTGTTTCTCCGTGCGGAGCGCCGACGCTGTTAGTTAAGAAGAAAGATGGTAACATGAGGTTGTGTGTTGACTATCGATAGTTGAACAAGGTTACTATCAAGAATAAGTATCCTCTTCCGAGAATTGATGATATGATGGATCACTTGGTTGGTGCTTGTGTATTCAGTAATACTGATCTATGGTTATTTTATCACCAGATTCGTGTGAAGTCAGACGATATTCCGAAGACTGCATTCAGAATGAGATATGGTCACTATAAGTATTCACTGATTCCGTTTTGTGTGTCCAATGCGCCTAGAGTGTTCATGGAGTAAATGAATAGAATATCCCATCCGTACCTAGATAAGTTTGTGGTTGTGTTTATCAATAATATTTTAATATATTCGAAGTCTAATGAAGAGCATGCAGAGCATCTGAAACTTGTGTTGCATACCTTACAAGAAAAGAAGTTATTTGAAAAGTTATCTAAGTGCGAGTTCGGGTTGAAGGAAGTAAGTTCCACTGGTTATATGATATATGTAGTGGTGGTATCACAATGGATCCATCGAAGATAGATGTAGTGTTGCAATGGCAATCTCCAAAGTGTGCTACTAAGATTAGAAGTTTTCTGGGTTTGGCTGGTTACTACAGAAGGTTTATCAAAGGCCTTTAAAAGTTGTGATTGCCTTTAACTTAGTTGACTCAAAATGGTCAAGCTTACCTGTGGAGTTTTAGTTAGAAGAGAGTTTTCAAGAACTCAAGAAGAAGCTGACATCAAATCCACTTTTGATTTTGCCAAGTCCACGTGAATCCTTTGTTATGTATTGTGATGTTTTGAAAATGGGTCTGGGTGGTGTGTTCACTACGCCAAAAACTGGAATAGACAGCGCACCTTAGAGGGCGCTTTATTATAAAAGCGCACTCTAAAGTGAAGCGAAAAAATAAGGAGCGAACAACTGGAATAGACAGCGCACTTTAGAGGGCGCTTTTGTAATAAAGCGCCCTCTAAGGTGAAGCGAAAAAATAAGGAGGAGATAGAGGGACAACAATACAGGGCGCTTTTTAGAAAGCGCCCTCTAAGGTTACCCTTAGAGGGCGCTTTTAAAAAAGCGCTCTATAAGTCCATGTGCATTTCCAGTTTATAAAGCGCTTTTGGAAAGCCTTAGAGAGCGCTTTCATAAGCGCCCTCTTAGGCCCCCTTTAGAGGGCGCTTTTTTTCCACAAGCGCCCTCTAAGGTCCCCTTTAGTAAACATTAAAATTATAACATACTGCGCGTTTTGTTATTTCACTCTCTGTTATTTTCGTTCTTTTTCACGTTAGGGTTCTCACTGTTACGATTTTCGCTACTTCTAAGGCGTTCTCCTTCCACCTCTGTTAGATCTACGACGTTTCCTCCTTCTATTAATTCGTTGTTAGCTGTTCGATTTTGACACCATAGGTATTTTTCTAATCTTCATATTACTTGGTTTCTCTTCTGACGTTCGCTATTGTTCATTTTTGGTTTCATTTTTCTTGGTTCATACATTTATTGAGTATTCTCAACAATAATTATTGTGTTGCAATGCTAGCAATGGAGACTAGGCATTATGGGTTAAATTTCACCAACTGTTCCATTTTTTTTAGTTCTTTATTGTTAACTATGATTAAAATGACTCTTTATTTATTGATTTATTGATGTTATATATATATATATATATATATATATATATATATATATATATATATATATATATATATATATATATATATATATATATATATATATATATATATATGGTTAGGGTGAAACTTTTTTCGAATTGATGCAGATACTTGTGTCCTGAACCCTATCCGGAGGAGAATTTGGAGTTTCTTAAATCACAGAATATTCGTCTACTTCAATTTGGAATTGAGGGGAAAACGGTAATTTTTTATATTCGTATTCATCATATATGTGTTCAAATGTGTTTAATCATGTTATTTCAATGTATGATGTTTTGAATTGGGTTTTGATTGTTGTTAAAAAGTCTGTGATTGTTTGAATCATTCTGAATTTTGTTAATGAAATTTCATTGAAATCATGAAATGTATGTGTATTACTCAAAGTTTGAATTTTTTCTGTGATTGTGTTATTTTTGCAGATTATTAGATTAGGGTTTTAGGTTTAATTGTATAATTAGGGGAAAAAGGGGGTTTGGGGTTTATCATAAATATGGGTTGGTGTTAGCTGCTAATAATCATGAAATTTGACCTATGTGGATTGGTGATTCATTTTTGGTTTTATCTTTTTTATTTTTTATTTTAGAGTTAATAAATCTTTGTATTTTTCTGCAGGAAGTTTCTTTACCTATTCTCAGTGATTCTATTATGGAGGCTTTGAAAATTTTACTTGGTATTTGAAGCAAGCTTATTCAACTTTGAAATGCAGATTTTTTGTATATCTTTGTTGGTGTTTCTCTTGTTTGTTAGATATCTAATTCCTTAATTTTGTCTGGTTTCAGATGTGAGAAATCACCCTGTTTTGATTCATTGCAAACGAGGAAAGGTATAAGATTGATCACTTGCAAGTTTATCTTCTCAATTCTGAATTTCTGTTTTGAATTCCTAATTGTTTATTCTAATGATGATTTTTCTTCTGTAATGCAGCATAGAACAGGTTGTGTAGTTGGTTGTTTCAGAAAGATGCAGAACTGGTGTCTGTCTTCTGTGTTTGAGGAGTACCAGCGCTATGCTGGTGCTAAATCCAGGACAACGAATTTAACATTTATAGAGATGTTTGACATCATAAATCTTAGGCAGTGCCTCTACAGCATCATCTACCAGTATCAAGGTGCTTCAAAGAAGCGCAAATTGATGTATCAAGGCGAGACTACGCAGAAGCCACCCCGTTTGACATCGTTTTAGCTGCTGCACTGGCTATCAACTCCATTTTTGGATTTGGTAGAGAACTCATACTTCAAAGTAATTTTTTGGAGTCTTTGAACATATATCCTTAGGGTTTTTAAAGATCTTTTGAGTACTGCTATTGACATGCATATTCTCAGAGATGCTTTTGCTACTTAGTTTTATTCATAGTTAACAATAAAGAACTAAAAAAAACATACATCTCAGAGATGCTTTTGCTACTTAGTTTTATTTCTTTTTAAGTTATGAATTGGTTGTATATTTAGAATCTTTAGAAGTTAAACGATTATATATCAGTGGATTGTTGTATATGTATGGATTGTTGTATATAAGGCTTGTTGAATGCAATGTGTGAAAAAGGGCTTCAAATTATACAGTTTTAGGTGTACTGCTTCAATATACAGGTTGTCTAAAATAAATAAAAAAATATAGCGCTTTTTAAAAAATTTTTTTTAAATAACCACCCACTTTAGAGGGCGCTTTCCAGTAAAAGCGCCCTTTAAACCCTTTAAATTTCCACTTTAGAGGGCGCTTTCCAGTAAAAGCGTCCTCTAAACCCTTAAAAGTTTCCACTTTAGAGGGCGCTTTCCAGTAAAAGCGCCCTCTAAACCCTTAAATGTTTCCACTTTAGAGGGCGCTTTCTTTAAAAAGCGCCCTCTAAAGTGGCCCTTAAAGGGCTTAAAGAGCCACTTTAGACAGCGCTTTCACCAGGAAAAAAAGCGCTGTCTTTACCTATGCCAGCGCCAGATTAGAGGGCGCTTTAAAGCGCTGTTATAGGCCAAAAAAACGCCCTCTTTTCCCTTATTTGGCGTAGTGGTTGATGTAGAATGGTTAGGTTATGGCTTATGCTTCTAGACATTTGAAAGTTCATGAGAGGAATTATCATACACATGATCTAGAGTTGGCATCTGTGGTGTTTATGTTAAAAATTTGGAGACATTATTTGTTTGGTTCCAGATTTGAGTGTTTAGTGACCATAAAAGTTTGAAGTACTTGTTCGATCAGAAAGAGTTGAATATGAGGTAGAAGAGGTGGCTCGAATTTTTGAAGGATTGTGATTTTGGTTTGAGTTACCATATCAGTAAAGCCAATGTCGTAGCTGATGATTTGAGCAGAAAGTCGTTGCATATGTTGATGCTTATGGTTCAAGAATTTGAGTTAATCGAGCAATTCAGATATCTGAGTTTCTTATGTAAAATGACTCATAACATTGTAAAGTTGGGTACGCTGAGGCTGACTAGTGGTATTCTTGAAGAAATCTGAGAAGGTCAGAAATCAGATTTGGGATTGATTGACCGACTAGTAATGATCAATAAAGGTAAAAGAGATGATTTCAGAATATATGAGAATGGTGTTATACGTTTCCGTGAAAGGGTTTGTGTACTAGATGTACTAGAACTTAAGAAGAGTTATCTAGAGGAGGGTCATAGAAGCGGTATGAGTATTCATCCAGGTTCTACAAAAATGTATCAAGACTTGAAGAAAATATTTTGGTGGCCAGGAATGAAGAAAGAAGAAGCTGAGTTAATTTGTTTACGCTTGCTTGACTTGTCAGAAGTCGAAGATTGAACATCAGAAGTCGTTGGGTCTAATCCAACCGCTGAGCATTCCTAAGTGGAAATGGGACAACATTTCCATAGATTTTGTGACAAGTTTGTCAAAGATGATGAAAGGATATGACTCCACCCGGGTTATTGTTGATATACTAACTAAATCAGCTCACTTCATTTCGATTAAGATCAGTTACCCTTTGCAGAAGTTAACCGAATTGTATATTGAGAAGGTTATTAGTTTGCATGGTATTTATTCAAGTATCTTATTTTATATAGATCCAAGATTCACATTGAGGTTTTGGCAGAGTTTGCAAGAATCGTTGGGTACTAAGTTGCGGTTGAGTTCTGCTTATCATCCGCAAACGAATGGTTAAATAAAAATGACTATCCAATCCTTGAAGGATTTTCCAAGAGCTTGTGTTTTGGAGCAGGGAGGTAACTTAGACAGTAACTTACCATTAGTTTATTTTCACTTACAACTTCAGTTCCTATTCTAGTATTGGAATGACACCATTCGAAGCTTTGTATGGTAGAAGGTGTAGGATACTTTTGTGTTGGTATAACTCTAGTGAAAGTGTCGTGCTTGGATCTGAGATTGTTCAACAGACTATCGAGAAAGATGATCCAAGAGAAAATGAAAGCTTCACAGAGTATCTAGAAGAGTTGTCATGATAGGATGAGGAAGGCACTTGAGTCCCAAAAGGGAGATCATGTGTTCTTGCGAGTCACTCTGGTGACAGGTGTTGGTCGTACTTTGAAATCTCGAAAGCTCACACCGCATTCGTTGATCATTATCATATTATGAAGCGAGTATGAGAAGTGGCCTACAAAGTTGCTTTACCACCATTTATTTCGAGACTTCATGATGGTTTTCATATGTCTTAGTTGAGGAAGTATATTCATTATCTGTCGTATGTGATTCAAGTGGACGATGTGTAAGTTAGAGAGAACTTGACCATTGAGGTATCTTCCTTGAGAGTAGAGGATCGTGAAATGAAGCATTTGAGAGGCAAAGAGATTGCGCTGGTGAAGGTGGTGTGGGGAGGACTTGCTGGTTAAAGCATGACGTGGGAGCTGGAGGGTCAGATGAGAGAGTTTTATCCAAAGTTATTTAGTTCAGGTAATTTTCTAGGGAGAAAGTTCTATAAGTGAAGGAGAGTTGTAACACCCCTTTTTCATTAAATTGTTTGTTTAAGTGAACTTAGGCTTTATTTATTTATTTAAATGAATTTTATATGCATTGGATTGATGGTTTGGTGTTTTGACATGTTTATGCTATGTTAGGATGGGTAGAAAAGTGTTATTATTTAATTAAATAGAAGTAGAAGTTTTGGGGTGAAAAATAAAAACTAAGAAGAAATAAGGGAAGTGGTGAGAATTATAAGAGGAGTTGGGCTAAAATGCAATTAGTAAAAAGTTAAATTAGGTTTTTTTTAATAAAAATGAATTAGAAAAACCTAAGAGTTATCAGTACATATTATTTTGAGGAAAAATACAAGAGAGGAAACCTAGGGCTTGAGGAAGAGGGAGATATCACCATTATTGTGGAACTTGCTTTGTCAGAAATCCAAGTTAAGGGGGGTTACTATAAATATGGTGTTAATTGCATGATGTATAGGGAGAAGTCCTCAATCTCCATTAGGTTTTTTCCTACATTCTTCTATTGTTGATGTTTATGTGTTCTTGAGAGAAACCTATGATAATTTTGTTATAATTGTTGTGGAATATATGAAATTCGTGTATGGTTTGATTATTGATTTTCATATGCCTTTATATGTGATAATTGATTGAGTTGTTGTTCATGTGTATGTTTTTGGTATTATGAGGCTAAACTTAAATTCATGATAAAGTGATGAATTAGGTATTTAATCAGTGAGTATATGGATGTATTAATCATGGTATGATATGCATATGATGTTTTCTATTCGATTTAGGTGATCGGGGGTCAAAATCGGAGCTTTGATAGGGCTCCAATGGTGGAATCGCGGTTTTGATTTTTGCAATTTGGGCAACTTCGCTTAGCAAGGATGGATGTCACTTAGAAATCCCTCGCTTAAGAAGTTGTGACAAAATGTGACACTTTATGGTTTTTGGTTCTCGCTTAGCGAGTGTGACAACACATAATTGTCGTTTTTTCTATGCAAGTATAATTACGTGAATTATTGTACATACTTGTTGATGATTGTTGAGATGCGTAGTTGGGAGTGAGAACTATTGTTGATGCGGTAAAATGAAAGAATGATTATAGTCAAATATGGGGTTGTAATCATTGTTGTGTTATTGTCGTTGCATTATTATATGCCATACATCATATGTTGTCATTGTTGTGAAAAGGGTGAGTCACGAGTTCAAATGTTGCGACTATTGACTTGTCCCAGGCTCAGATGAGGGGGCTTGGAGCTCAGATGAGAGGGCTTGGGGTTCAGATGTTGGGACCCAGTTCCTATGAAGAACCTTTGTTGAGTTGGTACCACATGCATGAGTTGAGTCGTTGTTGCATTGCATTACATAAAGGTTATGCAGACGAGTTCTTTTGGGTGTAGTTGAGTAATTGTTGTATGGAATTTAGGTAATTAAAATGCATGAAAGTTAGTGTTTTTCCTTTTGGATACCAATGCATTCTTTTGAGCATTGATATTTTGAGCGTATTCTCATCCCTTTGTTTTATTGTGGTGTTTTGTGCTCCTTCTCCGGGTACAAAAAAACAGGTAGATAAGTAACTGCTTTAGATTCGAAGGATGGCATTTAGACTATTCTTCTTTTCAAGTTTTATGCATTTTTAGATTATTGTTACTCTGATCGGTAACACTAGGCGGGTGAACATTATGTTTTATTTTATTCTAAGTTATTGTTGCAAGATTAAATGTTATAACTCCTAGTTTTAAGTTGCTTTAATGTTGAATGCATATTACCTTGATTGAGTTTAATTTTAAATAAAAGTTATATTTAAACTTATTTGATTGAGTAGTTGTTTTTAATGATTAATTCCACTGCGATGAGCCTAAGTAAAGGAGATCATGTGATGATAGGTGTTTTGAATTAAATGTTTTATTTTAATAAGTTGTACAAAGCAGATTGTTTGTTGAGATTGTGTGACATCCTATGTGAAAGATTTGTTTATAATTGTTGTATTCCTTATAATTTCAAGTGGGGGTTTTAAGGTGTTACACTTGGAGGTCACTTTCTCTCTCAAATTCGTAACCCTAAAAAAATTATCAAAAGTTCCTTTAAAAATATTAAATCACGTTTTAGGGAAATGTGTCACCGCGACTATGTTAGCATCCATCACAATCGTGATATGACATTATCGTATCCACGATGTCAACATCGCAATCGCGTGAAAAACATAGGTGAATTCTTATTTTTTTCTTCCCTTTTATAAGTCTCAACTTTCTTCACCTCTGGTCATTTTGCTCACTTGTTCATTATTTTGGCTTGGATTTTTCTCATGATTCCACTAAGTTATCTGAAATTGCTTGCAAATATTACATAATGACTAAGTTTCATGACAACCCCAAACTTGCTGTGTTGCTTGTTCTCAAGTAATCTTTTTGCACACTGAAAATTTCATTAGAAATAAAATGCTTACCCTTACCAATGCATGTCACCTTCCTTTTATTGATGAACCCATCTATTCCCCGCTTCAATCCAATTAACTTGGAAAAGATATTCCAACGTCATAAGTACTCAACATGTCCCTCATCTCACCTTTATTCACTCAATTTGACAAGGTAATCACACAATCAATGTACACAAGCATTTAACAATGAATTTTCAAAATTTCTAACAAAGTTAATAAAAGTCATATTTAAACACACAATTTTGAGGTCTTTTCAAAGTTGTAACGTGACTTATGTATGGGTAGGATATTTCTGGATAGTAGGCTTAAACCTCTGAAGTTAGGTACCTAGCTTTCCTTATATTACTTGGTTCCTTTTATATCACTATTTGTTTAGTCACTTGTTACTAGTGAATGCATTTTGTTGGCCCTATTGATCTTTCATTTCTTTTACACATTTTTTTGAAGAAGTTATTTTTAACGTCTTTTTTTTCTATTTTTTCTTTTTCTATCTTTTGATCAATTTCTCTAGTACCCCAACCCAAGCTTAAACATTTCTAACTTTGAAGAGCAACCCCAAGATTATACAATTGCATTAGACAAGTAAAATAAATTCTTCTACCTAACTCCAAAGAGTGTGGAAATACTTAATCTTTCAAGTCAAATTGATATATAACAGACTATGTAATCGAAAGAATGACTAAGGCTCAAAGTGGTTAGCAAATAATATATTCATTTTAATATAGGTTGGCTTAAAAGGATAAGACTTTTCACAAACAATTGCCTCAATATGCACTCATCAGACCAATAGACTAAGTAGAAACAATGAAAATTCTAGAAAATAACTAATGTACAGATACTCTCATAAGAAAGAAAAGGGAACAATGAAAATATTTGGCTCAAACCTTACTAGCTGAGGTATCTGGAGATTGAGTACAAGTAGTTGACTTCTCTTTTATTCATGAAATGTAAATCTGCAAGGGAACTTCAATGTTGATCACTCTTGTTCATTCTTTTTCTGGTGACTTTTGCATATCTTTTTTGTATTGGAACTCGTGACTCTTGTCTCTAGGGTTACGTTCCCCTTACTTGTACCTTATCGCCCAATAGTCTTATTAACAAACCTATAAATACTTTGATTTTGTTGGGATCGAGCTGCAGTTTCTAAAACGCATCCCAGAACAGGACGTCATCATAACTCCCAAGATCTACCAATACTAGATTGATGTTCCAATTGTCATGTTGTATAGTGGTGACCATGGGGTCATTATCATAAGGGTTGGTTCCATCAACATCACTATCAGAAAAAGGTGACGTTAACATCTACTTCCCCTTGTTAATTCCTAGGGAAACCACGAGGTCATGTTTGTAACAAACATTGGCCTTACATACTTTATTTAAGAAGAGCTCGAGCTTCCTCCACCAACGACGCCCCGACTATGCTGTTTGTACCAAAACGTGGATTTTTATCGGCCATATTCGTGAGGAATATGGAAGGAATGAAAGTGAAAAAGGTGAGGCCCAGGTTAAGTTTACCAGGGCCTCATGGTGGACACTAATGTACTGGTCAAAAAGTATAGGTATGCATGTTACCTCTGCAAGGGAAGGGGGACTCAGAGGCCTTAGTTAATTTATAATTATTTGTCGTGGTAGGGATTTTCCCACGGCGGCAAGAAACCCTGTATGATTACGATGGTTGTAAGTGTGTTGTTCCTTTTTGGATTGACTTCATTTTTCAAAACAACAACATGAGAAGTGTTCAAGTTTACCATGCTACTTCAAGTTGATTTTCTAGTTCAAAAGGGACACATGTTGGACGTGATGTCATAACACGTGGATACGACATATGGGCCTTTCTCAACAGGCCAACTTGCTGCTTTTTAGGATGAATTTTCTGTTGAAAATTCAGTTATATTTTATTTCTTTTATTTAGCATAATAATTATATGATTTGTTGGAGAGTTGCGAAGATCAAATCGGATTTAAATGTGATTTAAATTTGAATTTTAAACAATTCAAATCATATCTTTCTGTTGGAGATATTTATGGAACATATTGAAGGATAATAGTGATCCAAAATGCAACGATTTTTTTTTCTCCTTTAGTGATCCTTACGAATGGGCATGATCAGTGATAGAATCGTTACCTCTTCTGGCAATTAAAACCTTTGATGCAGATCTAAGGAGCGATCACGAACGTTGTAGCGGTAAATTCATGACCATCAAGCTATGGATAAGCTTAACGTCAATAAAACCAGAGTCGCCACCACGCTTTTATTGTTTTCAAAGGAAAGGGGAAAAGTACGAACAAAACCCAAAGATAAGAAGTTTTCAAATCAAAACTAATAAAATGTCAGAGATTACAGGTAAGGGGGTTGGTTACACAGAAGGAAGGTGTTAGCACCCAAAGTGTACTAGGTACTCCTAGGGAGCCCTTTTTTATGTGTGTATGTGTTTTTGGTATAAAAGATGTTTAAGAAAAAATAGAGTGTGGGGATGGGAAAAGAATTCATTAATTATATTTTTGTGTTTGACAAGACCTTCGGACTTGTGCCTACGTACCAACATAAAAATGAGGGATCAAAACCTCGTAGTTCATGGTATCAATTTCAAAATGAGTGGATTACTTTTAATTAAAATATAAGTTTAAAAGGGGCACAAAAGGCCCAAAAGTTTGAATGAGTGTTAGTTCTTTTTGTCTTTTGAAATTTTAAGTCAATATGGTTAAGTTCATTTACAAGTTTGGTTTAAGAAAAAAGTTTAAAAAATGCAATGGCATAAGACCAAAGTTTCTAATTTTGAAATAAAGTCTAAGTTTTGAAAGCACAAGCAAATAAAGTTTGTTTAGAAAAGGGGGAGAGATTTTGAAAATTTAAGAAGTGGGAGGAGATGAAGAGTCTATTCCTAAGCATAAAATTAAAAGTAAAGAGTTGAAAAGATCTGACCAATGAGATGCAATCTAATAGACAAGAATGTCATATAGAAAACCCATTTTCCCTTTGGACTTTTGAATCAAGCAATTATCAATAAGCAATTAGTAATATCAAACATCATGAATATCAAGGCATCAAATAAAGATAGCCACATCCAAGCAAGCAAATCCCACAACTAGTAGTCTTCTTTGCCTTCTCATGTATCAGATGAAATACTTCTTGTTTTTTGCTCAGAATAAGGTGTAGCATGAAACCAAAATAACAGTTTCATCAAGACCATGTAGCATATGAACTCATGTGGATCCCAATATTTGCATCAGATGAAAGCTCAAATCACAATAACTTGGTCTCAGAAATGTTGGCATTGGCCAAGTCCTTTTGCATATGGAATGTCGCCTAATTCTAAGTCCAAAAGCTCATATCAAATCCAACAGTCCACCTAAACATTTTTTAGGGTTTTTGTTGTTTATTAAGTATTTTAAGGTCCTAGGACCACAAACACAAAGAAAATACACAAACAAATATATACAATCACAATATATGGCTCAAATGAGCAAAGGGAAAATGACACAAGCATAAACAATTTAAATACTATGTAAATGACAAATGAATGGTAAATGACTTGAATTTAAATTGCATAAAGTAAATGACTTGAAAGTAAAGCAAAGTTAATAATAGTTAGTCAAATGTTAGTGGATTAGATGTTAGTGGAGTCTTGCTTTTCAATTTTATTAAGTCATTCTTTGGAGAATACTCAACCCTCTATTCACAAGCATGGATCTTTCAACCAAGACATCTTCCATAGGAAGGAAAAAAAGCCAAGTTTCCACACAATACCATGAAAGGGGGGAGACCTACAATCTCACTTACTAGAATGATATACCTTTAGGGTCAAATTTAGCTCAATGTTAAGTAATCGTAATTGGACTTATGTAGAAGTCACAACTATCTGAGACCGGGCAATAATTTTTTTTAGTGTTAATGCATGTTAGAGATATGGTATAATGAACCAAACTCCTAAAACATACCACACACTAAAAGAAACAAATCAAATGGTGGACCTATCTCATCCATACTTGTATTTTTTCATCTAACACAAGGTTAATGTAGCGGGAAATTCATGATCATCAAGCTATTGACAAGCTAGAGATCAATTAACAAGAGTCGCCACCGCGCTTTTATTGTTTCCAAGGGAAAAGGGAAAAAGTACGAACAAAACCCAAATAGTAAGAAGTTTTCAAATAAAAACTAATAAAAGTCAGAGATCACAGGTAAAGGGGTTGGTTACACAGAGGAAAGGTGTTAGCACCCAAAGTGTCCTAGGTACTCCTAGGGAGCCCTTTTTGTGTGCATATGTATTTTGTACAAAGTGATGTTTACGAACAAATATAATGGGGGGATGAGAAAATAATTCATTGATTATATTTTTTGTGTTTGACAAGACCTTCGGTCTTGTGCCTACGTACCAACATAAAAATGAGGGATCAAAACCTCGTAGTTCGTGATACAAATTTCAAAATGAGTGTGTTGATTTTAACAAAATTTAAATTTGAAAGGCACAAAGGCCTAGAATGGTTTGAATGAGTTAGTTCTTTTTTTTGTTGAAAGTTTAAGTCAAGTAGGGTTAAGTCTATTTACAAGTTTGATTTAAGAAAATAAGTTTGAAAATGCAATGGCATAAGGCCAAAGTTTCTATCTTTTTTTGTAAAAGTGGTCAAAGTTTAGAACAAAAATGGTTCACACAAAGAAGATTTTGAAAATGGAGGGAGAGATTTTGAAATTAAAGAAATGGGGAGAAGATGAAGAGACTATCCTATGTACAAAAATTAAAAGTTTAGAGTTGAAAAGATCTGACCAAATGGATAGCAATCCAATAGACAAGTATGTCATTAGAAACCCAGAATTCCCTTGGACTTTTTAGAATTAAGCAACACACAAATGCACAATTATATTATCTTGAAGAGCAAGGCATCAAATAAATATGGCCTCATCCAAGCTTATCCATTCCACGATCTTCTTCAAAATAACCCATGTAACAGATGAATTTCACAAGTCACAGGTTCAAAATAACAACTTCAAAATGATCATGTTATAGATGAATCTTAGAGTGATCTTCAAAGATGTATCAGATGAAGTTCAAATTGCAAGCACTTGGTGTAACACCCTTCTAAAATACCCCAAACTTAAATTAAAATAACAAAATATAAATCAGAGTAGATATGCAATTAAGGGTGTCACACTTGACACTTCACACCATTCACCAAAATAGTTTGTCATGCTCATTTATTAATCAAAGTAAAATATTGCACAATTCGCAGCGGATATGCAAACCATGTAACACATTACATGTAAAATTATTCAACAACCAAATGAAAACAAGGTAAAACATCCCGTCCCGATGTTACATATACCAGAGCATGACCCACTAAGGAACTACACTAGACTTCAAGCACTAGCTTCTACTCAATCACTGCTCGTTACCTGAAACATAGTTGTAAGGGTGAGTTCCTCAATCGATATAACAAGCATTATAAAATATCATGTAATGCTAAGTAAATTAACACATTTCATCACCCTAATCATATCACACATTCAGTAACGGCCACATCAAATCATAATCATAATCATACTCACTCTAACGCAAAACACACGTATAATATTGGAACACATCCATTCATATTATACGCCATACATACATTATGCAATGAGACTCCATGCATGCGGTACCGACTATTCGTGAACACGTAGTTCAACCTCACCGATCAAACCCAGATACGGCTACCAAGCTCACTAGTCCCACTCATTTGAGACCTAGTGACTCACTCACTAATTCCTCACCATGGGAATTAGCTACCACCATAAAGGCCATGCTATGCACGCTAAATCACCTAGCATGCAAACAACCACAACAATCCACAACAACTCACTCACTAATTCCTCACCATGGGAATCAGCTACCACCATAAAGGCCATGCTATACACGCTAAATCACCTGGCATGCAAACATCAACAACAATCCAAGATAGACATATGCTCACACTCTAAGCCATAAACAGTCCATTCACAATTGCATACATAACAGATACATTCACAGCATTATGCATACCATCATACATCATCAGCATATTTATCACAGAATCATATTCATATCATGCCAAATAATAAATCACAGTATTAGCACACTCTACTAATACCTATACTGCTCAAAACAACGGGAAATGATCCCTAATATAACATACATCAGCTAAATTACATCACTCTGCTGAAACGACCAAAAACTGCACAACAACAGCTCAGAAAATCAAACTTCTGCCCATACGCGTATGCCCCATATCCATACGCGTATGGCCCATTTCCTGGCCAATCCCATAGGCGTATGGCCCATCTCATACGCATATGCTACGCGTACCACTTCTCCCATACGCGTACCAACAGAGACAAAACTACGTTAAAAACATCATCTTCTTCATCCATACGCGTATGCCTCACCCCATACGCGTACCAGGCCATCTCATACGCGTGTGGCCTAGTGTCATACGCGTATGACCAGAAACCAAATTCCAGATCTGCTATGGGTTTTCTCTGCTACGAGATTTCTCAGATCCAACCTCCCACAGTCCAATTTTTACACAGCATTCGTTCATGTTATCTAACACAGATCATACACATTCAATTTCACAATTTCTAACCTTATTATATCTAATTCCTACGAATTTTCTTCAATTATAGACCCATATCTCATTCGTCCACAAATTCACAATTTGCAACATTCATCATCCTAATTAGAGTCGATTCAATGGTTTATTACTACCCATTACATGTTAACCCATAATACCCATTAAACGACGATAAACCCCCCTTACCTGAGTTAATCCGGCAATCCTTTAGCTTCAAGCTTTTCCTTTTCTTCAACCCTTGTTCTCTTGCTCCTCCTTTTTGCCCTTTTCCACTTTTGAGTCGCTCCTCTCTTTTCACGTGAAAACCCTTTTTACCAAAATGGGACTTTTTACTGATTCCAACTTTATATTCCAATAATAATAATTCCAATAATAATCCAATTATTTAATTAAATTAATAAATATACTATTAACTTAAATTAAATAATTATCATATTTTTATCGGGGTGTTACAACTCTCCCCCACTAAAAGAGTTTTCGTCCTCGAAAACATATATCAAGTGAAAAACTCTGGATAAGACTCCTTCATCTGACTCTCAAGTTCCCAAGTCACACTACCACCTGCTGGTCCTCCCCAAGCTACCTTTACCAAAGCAATCTCTTTACCCCGCAACTGCTTCAACTCTCGATCCTCGATCCTCATAGGTGATGTTTCAACAGTCAGGTTATCTCTCACCTGTACATCATCTACTTGGACCACATGCGACGGATCAGGAATGTATCTCCTCAACTGAGACACATGAAAAACCTCATGCAAATTCGCAAGTGACGGTGGTAAAGCGATACGATAGGCTACTTCCCCTATCCTCTCCAAAATCTGATAAGGACCAATAAATCGAGGTGTCAACTTCTTCGACTTCAAAGCTCGACCAACCCCAGTTATCGGAGTAACACGAAGAAACACATGATCTCCCTCTTGAAACTCAAGTGACTTCCTCCTCTTGTCGTGATAACTCTTCTGGCGACTCTGAGCAATCCTCATCTTCTCCTGAATCATCTTAATCTTTTCCGTAGTTTGTTGAACAATTTCCGGTCCAACCACAACACTCTCACCGGACTCATACCAACATAAAGGTGTCCGACATCTCCTACCATACAAAGCTTCAAATGGTGCCATACCAATGCTCGAATAAAAACTATTGTTGTAGGTAAACTCAATCAAAGGTAAATAACAATCCCAAGTACCTCCCTTTTCCAAAACACAAGCCCTCAAAAGATCCTCCAGTGACTGAATTGTCCTCTCAGTCTGACCATCAGTCTGCGGATGATATACAGAACTCAATCTCAGCTTAGTTCCCAAAGCCCTCTGCAAACCTTCCCAGAACTTCGATGTAAATCTAGGATCTCTGTCCGAAACAATACTCGACGGAATACCATGCAAACTTACAATTTTCTCAATATACAACTCAGCTAATCTCTCTAACGGATAATCCATTCTGATCGGAATGAAATGAGCCGATTTTGTCAATCTGTCAACAATCACCCAAATAGCTTCAAAATTCTTAATTGTCCTCAGTAAACCAGAAACAAAATCCATACTGATACTATCCCACTTCCACTCTGGAATAGCCAACGGTTGCATTAGCCCAGACGGCTTCTGATGCTCAATCTTTGACTTCTGACAAGTCAAACAAGAATAAACAAAACTCGCAATTTCTCTTTTCATTCCTGGCCACCAAAATAACTTTTTCAAATCATGATACATCTTCGTAGCCCCAGGATGAATACTCAGGCCACTACGATGTCCTTCCTCAAGAATACTCTTCTTAAGTTCGGTAACATCCGGAATACACACCCGATTACCAAATTTCAAAACACCATTCTCATCAACTCTGAATTCACCACCTTGACCTTGATTCACTAGAGTCAACTTATCAACCAAAAGCACATCGGATTTCTGACCCTCTCTAATCTCATCCAGAATACCACTCGTTAACTTCAACATTCCCAATTTAACACTATTGTGAGTACTCTCACACACCAAACTCAAGTCTCTAAACTGCTCAATTAAATCCAATTCCTTAACCATTAACATAGACATATGCAATGATTTCCGACTCAATGCATCAGCCACTACGTTTGCTTTACCTGGATGGTAATTCAAACCAAAGTCATAATCCTTCAGAAACTCTAACCATCTCCTCTGTCTCATATTCAGCTCTTTCTGATCAAACAAATACTTTAAACTTTTATGGTCACTGAAAACCTCAAATCTTGACCCGTACAAGTAATGCCTCCATAACTTCAGAACAAATACCACAGCTGCCAACTCTAAATTGTGTGTCGGATAGTTCCTCTCATGAACCTTCAGTTGTCTCGAAGCATAAGCTACAACCTGCTTATT
Source organism: Lathyrus oleraceus (assembly GCF_024323335.1). NCBI lineage: Eukaryota > Viridiplantae > Streptophyta > Magnoliopsida > Fabales > Fabaceae > Lathyrus > Lathyrus oleraceus. The sequence continues at coordinate 482,342,455 of NC_066585.1, read as the reverse complement.
CTGCATCAAAACACCACCCAAACCCAACAAAGAAGCATCACAGTAAACCTCAAATGGTTCCGATGGACTTGGTAATATCAGAATAGGAGCAGTAGTTAACCTTCTCTTTAACTCTTGGAAACCTTCTTCACATTTTGAGTCCCAAACAAACGCTTGCCCCTTTCTAGTCAACATCGTCAACGGTAAAGCCAACTTAGAAAATCCCTCAATGAATTTCCTATAATAACCTGCAAGTCCAAGAAAACTCCTTATCTCAGAAACTGACTTCGGAGCTTCCCACTTAGATACCGCTTCTATCTTAGAAGGATCAACAGCAACACCACCTCTTGAAATCACATGACCAAGAAAACTAACCTCTTCTAACCAAAATTCACACTTGGACAGTTTAGCAAATAGCTTCTTTTCTCGTAGAACTCCTAAAACCACTCTCAAATGTTCAGCATGCTCTTCTTCAGATTTCGAATACACCAAAATATCGTCAATAAACACCACAACAAACTTGTCTAGGTACGGATGGAAAATCCTATTCATATACTCCATAAATACCCCAGGCGCATTAGTCACACCAAAAGGCATTACAAAATACTCATAATGTCCATACCTTGTTCTGAAAGCAGTCTTCTGAATATCCTCAGTTTTCACACGTATCTGATGATACCCCGATCTCAAATCTATTTTGCTGAACACACTCGCACCAACCAACTGATCCATCAAATCATCAATCCTCGGCAAAGGATACCGATTCTTGATCGTCACTTTGTTCAGTTGCCTGTAGTCCACACACAACCTCATAGTACCTTCTTTCTTCTTAACCAATAACACTGGTGCGCCCCACGGTGACACAGTTGGACGAATAAATTTCTTATCCAACAGATCTTCCAGCTGACTCTTCAATTCAGTTAACTCAACAGCAGACATACGGTACGGAGCCATCGATATCGGCCTAGTACCAGGTACCAAATCAATAGAGAACTCAACTCCACGCTCTGGCGGTAATTCATTCACTTCTTCAGGAAACACATCAGGAAAATCACACACCACGGCTAGATCGCAAATCACCAGTTTATCTTTAGCCTCCAAAGTCGCTAACAGCATAAACAACTCTGCCCCATCTACTACTGCCTCATTCACCTGCCTTGCTGATAGAAACAAACTCTTTCCTTCCTCAATCTCAGGAAAGGTCACAGTCTTATTAAAACAGTTGATATAAACTCGGTTAAACACCAACCAGTTCATACCCAGGATAACATCAATCTGCACTAGTGGAAGACACACGAGGTCCATCCCAAAGTCTCTACCAAAAATACTCAAAGGACAATTTAAACAAACTGAAGTAGTAGTCATTGAACCCTTCGCAGGAGTATCAATCACCATACTCCCATGCATCTCAGATATCTCTAATTTAAGTTTCACAGCACAATCCAAAGATATAAAGGAATGAGTCGCACCTGTGTCAATAATAGCTACAAGAGGAAAGCCATTAATATAACACGTACCTCGGATCAAACGATCATCTGTAGAAGTCTCAGAACCCAATAAAGCAAAGACCTTGCCTCCCGACTGGTTCTCTTTCTTCGGCTTAGGACACTGTGGACTGATATGACCCACCTCTCCACAGTTGAAACAAGTCATAGTCTTCAACCGGCACTCTGCAGCCAAGTGACCACCTTTTCCACACTTGAAACACTTCTTCTCAGTACTGGTACACTCATGGATACGATGTCCAGCCTGACCACATCTGTAACACTTAGCAGGGGCACTGGAGTCTCCCCCACTAGGTCTCTTCATCCCACTCTGTCTCTGGAAACCTTTGCCAGCTGCATACGGTTTCCCACGGTCATTCTGATTCTTGCCTTTCCTATCAACCCTCTGCTGATAGCTCTCCGCTCTGGCCTTGGTATCTTGTTCAAAAATCCTGCAACAGTCAACCAGGTCAGAAAACACTCTGATCCGATGATACCCAATAGCCTGCTTGATCTCGGGACGTAACCCGTTCTCAAACTTCACACATTTTGAAAATTCCCCAGTAGCCTCATCATAGGGAGTGTAATACTTCGACAGCTCTGTGAACTTAGCAGCATACTCAGTAACAGACCGGTTGCCCTGCTTCAATTCTAAGAACTCTATCTCTTTCTTTCCTCTGACATCCTCGGGAAAGTACTTCCTCAGGAATCTCTCTCTGAACACCGCCCAAGTGATCTCAGCACTTCCAGCAGCTTCCAACTCAGCGCGGGCAGCAACCCACCAATCATCTGCTTCCTCTGACAGCATATGCGTACCGAACCTGACCTTCTGGTTATCGGCACATTCAGTCACTCGGAAGATCCTCTCGATCTCCTTCAACCACTTCTGAGCACCATCTGGATCGTATGCTCCCTTGAACATTGGAGGATTGTTCTTCTGGAACTCACTCAGTTGACGAGCAGCTCCCAGTCCCACAACATTCGGATTCCCTCCTAGTACTCCAGCTAGCATACCCAGAGCCTCAGCAATCGCAGCATCGTCTCTACCTCTTCCAGCCATCTCTATTCTGAGAACCCAACAAGCTAAAACAATAAGTACTGATAGGGTTACACAACACCTATCACATACAGGGAAACAGAATAATTACGACTCGACTCGACCGACTATGCTCTGATACCACTAATGTAAAACCCTTCTAAAATACCCCAAACTTAAATTAAAATAACAAAATATAAATCAGAGTAGATATGCAATTAAGGGTGTCACACTTGACACTTCACACCATTCACCAAAATAGTTTGTCATGCTCATTTATTAATCAAAGTAAAATATTGCACAATTCGCAGCGGATATGCAAACCATGTAACACATTACATGTAAAATTATTCAACAACCAAATGAAAACAAGGTAAAACATCCCGTCCCGATGTTACATATACCAGAGCATGACCCACTAAGGAACTACACTAGACTTCAAGCACTAGCTTCTACTCAATCACTGCTCGTTACCTGAAACATAGTTGTAAGGGTGAGTTCCTCAATCGATATAACAAGCATTATAAAATATCATGTAATGCTAAGTAAATTAACACATTTCATCACCCTAATCATATCACACATTCAGTAACGGCCACATCAAATCATAATCATAATCATACTCACTCTAACGCAAAACACACGTATAATATTGGAACACATCCATTCATATTATACGCCATACATACATTATGCAATGAGACTCCATGCATGCGGTACCAACTATTCGTGAACACGTAGTTCAACCTCACCGATCAAACCCAGATACGGCTACCAAGCTCACTAGTCCCACTCATTTGAGACCTAGTGACTCACTCACTAATTCCTCACCATGGGAATTAGCTACCACCATAAAGGCCATGCTATGCACGCTAAATCACCTAGCATGCAAACAACCACAACAATCCACAACAACTCACTCACTAATTCCTCACCATGGGAATCAGCTACCACCATAAAGGCCATGCTATACACGCTAAATCACCTGGCATGCAAACATCAACAACAATCCAAGATAGACATATGCTCACACTCTAAGCCATAAACAGTCCATTCACAATTGCATACATAACAGATACATTCACAGCATTATGCATACCATCATACATCATCAGCATATTTATCACAGAATCATATTCATATCATGCCAAATAATAAATCACAGTATTAGCACACTCTACTAATACCTATACTGCTCAAAACAACGGGAAATGATCCCTAATATAACATACATCAGCTAAATTACATCACTCTGCTGAAACGACCAAAAACTGCACAACAACAGCTCAGAAAATCAAACTTCTGCCCATACGCGTATGCCCCATATCCATACGCGTATGGCCCATTTCCTGGCCAATCCCATACGCGTATGGCCCATCTCATACGCATATGCTACGCGTACCACTTCTCCCATACGCGTACCAACAGAGACAAAACTACGTTAAAACATCATCTTCTTCATCCATACGCGTATGCCTCACCCCATACGCGTACCAGACCATCTCATACGCGTATGGCCTAGTGTCATACGCGTATGACCAGAAACCAAATTCCAGATCTGCTATGGGTTTTCTCTGCTACGAGATTTCTCAGATCCAACCTCCCACAGTCCAATTTTTACACAGCATTCGTTCATGTTATCTAACACAGATCATACACATTCAATTTCACAATTTCTAACCTTATTATATCTAATTCCTACGAATTTTCTTCAATTATAGACCCATATCTCATTCGTCCACAAATTCACAATTTGCAACATTCATCATCCTAATTAGAGTCGATTCAATGGTTTATTACTACCCATTACATGTTAACCCATAATACCCATTAAACGACGATAAACCCCCCTTACCTGAGTTAATCCGGCAATCCTTTAGCTTCAAGCTTTTCCTTTTCTTCAACCCTTGTTCTCTTGCTCCTCCTTTTTGCCCTTTTCCACTTTTGAGTCGCTCCTCTCTTTTCACGTGAAAACCCTTTTTTACCAAAATGGGACTTTTTACTGATTCCAACTTTATATTCCAATAATAATAATTCCAATAATAATCCAATTATTTAATTAAATTAATAAATATACTATTAACTTAAATTAAATAATTATCATATTTTTATCGGGGTGTTACACTTGGTTCTTCAACAAATTGGCATTGGCCAAGTCCATTAGCATAAGAAGGTTGCCTAGATTCTAAGTCCATTTACTCAAGACCAAACCAACAGTCCACTCAAAAGTTTTTTAGGGTTTTTATGATTATTATGTACATTCATGGTCAAAGACCACACAAACAAACAAAGTATATACAAATAAACATATCACACAGTATATAGTCCAAATGGACAAAGTGAAAATTACATTAACATAAACAATTAGAATGATATGTATAATGGCAAATGATCTAAAGTGCTAAAAGTAAATTGCATTAAAGTAAAAAAACTTGAAATTAAAAGGTAATAGTTAGTAGGTTAGAGGTTAGTTTTGTTTTGCTTTTGCTTTTCAAGACTTTCTTTGGAGAACACTCAACCCACTTATCACAAGCATGGATCCTTGAACCAAAACATCTTCCAAAGGAAGGAAAGAAGGCAAAGTTTCCACATAATACTATGAAAGAGGGGAGACTTACAATCTCACTAACTAGAATGCTTATGCCTTTAATATCACAAATTTAGCTCTATGTTAAGCAATCGTAATTGGACTTATGTAGAAGTCACAACTATTTGAGGTCGGGCAATAGAATTTTGGTGTTAATGCATGTTAGAGACATAGTATAATGAACTATGCTCATGAAACATACCACACAAAAAAAGAATATGCAAAAGGTGTGGCCTAATCTCATCCATACTCATGTCAATTTTTCAATCAACTAGCATTAGGACTTTGAGATGTCATAGGCCAAATGGAATGAATGAATTAAAAAGAGGAATGAGATGAAGTGGGAAGGGGATGAATGAGATCACAAATTGGTCAAATGAGGACTTTTATTAAATTAATATAATTCATTCATTTTGAGAGATGGAATGTACATTCCATCAATCCCCTAAATCCAATTATATTAACTTGACAAAGTCAAATCAACCTTGACCAAGGGCCAACAACAATAAGCAAACTTATACAAGTCCATACAAATGGTCAACAAAATTTAATTGGCATTTATTCAATTAAAAATAATAAAATAATGCATTTAAATCAAATATGTTTTGTCCAATTCCTAAAATCTCATCAAAACACCAAAGAAATGGCCATGAGATTTATCATAGGTCAAACAAGGTCAAAGGACCTTGCAGAAAAAATTTCATAATTTTTGGACATTTAAAAATACTTTTAAACAATTAAAAACAAATGCAAAATCAATTAATTCATGAAAAATATTAATAATGATCCAAAAAGTAATTTTAATTCAGAATATGAAAGAGAAAAATATTTGAATTTTTTTGGTGAAAGTCCCATATTTTTTGGATCAATATTGAATTTAATATGAATTATTGAAGAAAATGCAATTAAAATAAAAATGCAAAAAATAAAAAATACGTGGACCATCAGATCTCCCTCATTAATTGAGGTGGCAGATCTGATGATCCAAAACGCGCGTTCCACATAGACGTGAGTCAACTGCGTGGCAAATATGGTAATCAACACCAGCGCTTAGGATTAAAACATGAGAGGAGGAACATGTGGTTCAAAGGTTGGCCAAGTCATCGCCGGAGCCAGAGCTCCGGTGATCTTCTCCAGTGGACCTCACCGGACTGGTCAACATGAACCATCTCCAACAAGAAAAACAAGGACATGATCTTGATGAAAAAATGGCACTGAGCTCGAATCTGACCTCCATTCATTCCAATTCCAAGTATATTGAGAGATATGTGGAATTGAAAATTGAGGTACATGAACTGAGTTGCTTCGATTTGACCTCAAAGCAACTCAATCTTCTTGCCTACATTGGTAGGATTTCAGACAACCAAAGAATCAATAGAATTGAGCAAGAATTTAAGAGAATCGAAGAGTTTAAAATTTCTGCAAAATACCTTCAATGGAGGTCTGAACTTGATGGATCTTGATCTTGCTTGTGCTTGGACTCACTCTACTTGCTTGCAGGAAGAGAATGGAAAGGTTTAGAAGCAATGGATTCCTGGAGAATTGAATTCCAAAACAGTGGAGATTCAAGCTCAAATTCAAATGAATTTATCAGGTTTATCCTTTGAGAATTGAGGGTTTGCAATGGGGGATCAAAGTTGACGCAATTGTGTGTTCATTTCTGAGTAATTGAAGCTCTATTTATAGCTGAATTGGTTGATAATTGCACACTCTCTTTCACTTTCCAATTTTGGCAAATGATGATGTAATGGTGCATGGGCGCGCATAGGCTCATGAAATGATTGCTAGAGGTCCATAATTGAAGATCAGATGCACTGAAGTAAGCTTGGATTGCAAGGCAACTGAACATTGATGCTTGAAGTTTGATCCATGCCAAATGATATCAGCCTGTTTAAGCCATGCGCAGCCTATGCATTTCTCATCCAAAATGAATGAATTTGAGCTCTTTGGAAAGGTGAGATCAAGAGGAACAAATTTGATGTTCAACACTTTTTCATTTGGAGCTTGGAATTTGGAGAAATTTGAGGTGGAAGTTTGGAAAATTTGACATATCAAAAATTTTCTAATTGTTAAGCCATATGTCTCAATATTCCACCTTGCTTAACTTTTTATATGAGCTTCAAATGAGAAAAGTGTTTTCATCAAAGTTTTAACTCTCTCAAAGACCTTCAAAATGGTCACCAATTTCATGTATTTGGATTTGAAATGATAGATTATGCATTTTTGAAGTTTGGAAAAACACTTGATCAATGGTATAGGTCAAAAATTAACTATAATGTAGCCTCATATCACATGCTCAAAAAAGTTTAATTAGCTCCCACTCCAAACATAAAAGTTGAAGTAGGAACATTGAATTTGATTGTGCAACTTGGAAATCTTTCATCTCATAAAAATTGAGCAAGTTATGGCCTTGGGAAGTTGACTTTCAAATTAGGGTTTAAACAAAATAACCTATAATGTTTCAACATAGAAAATGATTTTCCAAGCAAACCTAGCTTTAGGTATCAACACTAAAGTTGTTTGGAATGTCATTTAGAGTAAGTTTTATTTTATAATCATTTTCATATGGTGAAAATTATAGGAGATAGGATCTAGGGAGACCCAGTTTTGATCAGATGAATTCATCTGGCCAACCACCATCAACCAATTTGCTAATTTCCAATTCTCTTGACTTTCTTGGCTCATGATAGATAATATATGCATAAGATGATGAATTTTGAAGTTTACCTTGAGAAATTTGATCAATTGGTGAGATAGCTTGTTGGAGAAGTTACTCAAGATACCAAGTCAAACTAGGGTTGCCAAGGCAAATCACCCTCAAACTCTTGAAGAAAACTTGATCAATATAACATGTAGAGATCATTGGGACTCATATATTATGATCATAACCATTCTTGAATCAATTCTTGGTTGTGCTCTTTGTTCATGAAGGTTTCAAACCCTAGATGTGGACTTGATGAATCAATGAGATCATGCCCTACCTACAAAAGAGTTAGACAAATACAAAGACATGTTTTTGGTATTTTGGTTAGTGAAATGATAAAATACAAGTATAATATAATCACAAAGTGCTTGATGATCTCTCCCAAAACAAACCCAATGAAAGAGGGGTAAGGAGGATGCCAAGACATGATCCCAATGCTGATGCTTATGATGAAATTGCATGAGGGATCTTAGGGTCAAAATAGGGGTCTTACAGCTGCCCCTATTTAAGGACATTCTAACTAAGGAGGTGAAGGTTAAAATCTTCGGCTCGACTCAGTAGAATGGGCTTAAATAACAACATAGAGAAACGAATTTTGGTCCCTAAGAGACCTCTTGATGCATATGAGTGAATGCAAAAGTTAATGCTCTGTGGGGAAATATTGCCACAAAGGAAAAGAAATCAGAGAGACCGAAAGTCCGCAGGAGTATAATGCAATCCGTAAGGAAACCTCGCTGGGGGCGACAGAGACTCTGAGGGGATAAAAAGGAGTTATGCGTAGGCCAGGCTACGACTTAAAACTATTGGGGGACTAGAGGGATTCCATAAAAAAATGGAAAGACTCAGCCAGGGAAACAAAAACTTCTGTAGGGGATACGAATAAGTCAGGATAAAACTGAAGTACTCGACTCGTGCAGGGGAACAACGATTTCACTAAGGAAATACGCACTCAACTAAACTAGGGAAGAAATAAACTTCAACACAGGAGGAGCAGAAATCCATTATCTACTACCTGTTATTGGGTAAGGAGATAATAAAGATCTGACAGAGAGAACATCCGTCATCTGTTAAGATGAACATATCAAGGATGACTCACTGGGAACCGCCAGGAGGGAGTATTCATTACCGGTTAGTGGGTAAGAATAACCTTGCTGGGGAAAACTGCAGGAAAGAATAGGATTTACAACTACCAGTTACTGGCCAGAAGACCAAGGGTGAGAGTATCCGTCATCGGTTAGGATGAACATATCAAGGATAAACTCAACAAGGAAGAAAATCCGTCATCGGTTAAGATGAACATATCAAAGATAGACTAGCCTGGAAATGTCAAGGAGGATACTCGTCATCGGTTAGGATGAACATATCAAGGATATACCAACTGAACAAAAAGGGTAATTACATCTATTAAAATCTGGATAGAAAACCGCCAAAGAGAGAATCTGTCATCGGTTAGGATGAACATATCAAGGATTATCTCTGCGAGGGGACAAAGTAGGATTTACAACTACCGGTTACTGGGTAGAAGAACAATCAAAGAGAAATACCGTCACAGGTTAAGATGAACATATCAAGGATTGACTCTGAAAAGGGGAACAAAAGTAGGGATTACATCTATCAATTACTGGATAGAATACCAAAGAAGAGAATATCCGTCACCGGTTAAAGTGAACATATCAAGGATAGACTCTGCACATGGGAAAAAGTAGGATTTACAACTACCGGCTACTGGGTAGAAAACCACAAGGAGAAGAAAACCCGTCACCGGTTAAGATGAACATATCAAGGATTAACTCTCTGAGGAACAAAATAGGGATTACAACTACCTTTTTACTGGGTAGAATACCAAAGAAGAGAATATCCGTCACTGGTGAAAGTGAACATATCAAGGATAGACTCTTGCGGGGGAAAGAAAGATATTCGTCACCAGTTAAGATGAACATATCAAGGATATACTTTCAGGGGACTCTACTGAGGAGACCAAAGGGTAATTTTGTCGGGTATTGGGTAAGAAGTAACAAACTACAAATTAAGAAGGTTATTACTAGTTGCTGGGTAATAGACTCTTAGGGGACCAAAAATATCCGTCTAGGTAAGAGCTAGAAGGAAACAATCAATCAAGACTCAACCCAATGAGGACATAACTCAAGGAGAGTGATTCCATCCAGAAAATCTACTGGAGAGGAAACTGAAATGACAACCATCCACGAGGAAACAAACTCAGTGGGGAAATAGAGAAAGGTTAAAGTCTTTCTGCTTAAGGGGCTGACACTCTACAATTGAAGGAGGACAGACACCAGACTTGGTATGGGGATAAAGTACCTCCATAACAGAGAATGAGAATCTCAAACAAATCAAATATGAGAATGCAGGATATGCAACTTATGAAATTTTATGAATGTATATGTATATGTATATATGATGATTATGCTGACAAAACGATCACAAATGATACAGGGGTGTTGCAAAGACATTGAACCACTGGTACAATCCTCGGTCAATCCACAAAATATGGAGACTACTGCTGGAGAAAAGAGAGATCAACATCACAAAGGGCTCAACCCTAGCTGAAAACGGAAGAGATCTGCTGAGGACAGAACAACATCAACTCTGTGGGGGATTTTAGGTCAACACCATAAAAAATGGGAGACAACCCTACAGAGAAAAGAACAAAAGCTGCTCAGAAACCAGGAGGAAACTCTGACTGGGAGAAAAGATACATGGCGATTGGTGGGGACACCAATGCAATATACTGGGGAAAATCAAGCATCTTTGGTGAAGATCCACCTGATGAGGAAATACGAACTCCGCTGGGGAAGGCCGAAACTCTGTTGGGGATAAGGACACGCCACATGGTATCTGAATCAACCAACTCAGCTGTGGATAAAGGAAGAAGCTCCACTAGGGGTCAAACATTCCGCTAAGGAACTGAATTAACACAAACGTCTAGGGATACCCGAAGAGTTAACTTCTTGGGGAACCACTGATGCTTCACACTTAAGGACTTGCTTCTTACTGAAATGCTGTTGATATTCCTCTTACTTGATTTGGAAAAGTTCTTGCTTTTATATATTAAAGAAAACTTGATTTTGATTAAAAAAATTAATTTCAAAATGATCATAATAAAATTTAAAACTATTGGCTGAAGTAAATAAGAGTAGAAACATTTGGATAAAAGCTCAACTTTATTTAATAGAATGGTAGTCTGTAAATGACAAGACTCCATAGATTTTACAAAGTTGAAAATGGTAATTTACATGGAAAAGGGTTACATTGAATACAAATGATCCTTAATCCATCTACGAACTCTTGATATCCACTATGCTATTGATCGCTGTCGGGATGATGAATCGATGTCAACCCTTATGCTCAAACAAGTCTTCAAAATCACTAAAGATCAGCAGAATGCAGTTACTTGCCATAATCCCTAATTTTTGCATAAGTTGTCTCAAGGTGGGGTACTCAACTTATCGGGAAATTCATTTTGTTTTTATGTCTCTAATTTTTGCCTGGATCGCCCTTTCGGGTTTTCAATCCACCGAGACGCTCATTTTTGCCTAAGCCGCCCGTTCGGGTTTTCAACTTAGCGAGCTGTTCTTTTATTTTTTAGGCGAAGTATTTCTTGACTGCATCTGCGTTCAAAGGACGAGTGAACTCTTCACCATCCATAGTTGTAAGAATCAATGCACCGCCTGAAAAGGCTCTCTTGACAACATATGTGCCTTTATAATTAGGAGTCCATTTTCCTCTAGAATCTGGCTTGAACGTCAAAATCTTCTTGAGCATAAGGTAACCTTCTCTGAACACTCGGGGTTGACCTTCTTATCAAAATCTTTCTTCATCCTTTGCTGATATCACTGACCATGACACATGGCAATTAATCTCTTCTCTTCAATCAAATTCAACTGATCAAACCTTGTCTGACACCATTCAGCTTCAGTCAACTTGGCTTCCATGAGTACACGCAATGAAGGAATATCAACCTCTATGGGGAGTACTGCTTCCATACCATACACGAGAGAGAAAGGGGTTGCCCATGTTGAAGTGCGGACGGATGTACGATACCCATGTAAAGCAAATGGGAGCATCTCATGCCAGTCCTTATACGTGACAACCATCTTCTGGATAATCTTCTTAATGTTCTTGTTCGCAGCTTCAACAGCCCCATTCATCTTGGGTCTGTAGGGAGAAGAATTATGATGTGCAATCTTTAAGTATTTGCAAAGAGCTTCCACCATATTGTTATTCAAGTTCGATGCATTATCAGTAATGATCTTACTTGGCACACCATAACGACATATGATTTGATTCTTGATAAACCTTACAACAACTTGTTTGGTTACATTTGCATACGATGCCACTTCAACGCATTTTGTGAAGTAGTCAATTGCCACCAAAATAAAACGATGTCCATTCGAAGCTTTGGGGTCAATCATCCCAATCATATCAATTCCCCACATGGAGAAGGGTCATGGGGAAGAGATAACATTCAAAAGTGTTGGAGGAACATGAATCTTATTAGCATAAATTTGACATTTGTGGCATTTCTTCACAAACTTGCAACAGTCAAATTCCATTGTCAGCCAATAGTAACCTGCTCGCAACATCTTCTTTGCCATTGCATGTCCATTGGAATGAGTACCAAAGGAACCTTCATGCACTTCGGTCATCAACAAGTCTGCTTCGTGTCTATCCACGCATCTGAGCAAAACCATGTCGAAGTTTCTCTTGTACATTATATCACCATTCAAGTAGAAATTACCGGCTAATCTTCTGAAAGTCTTCTTATCTTTCAAAGATGCCCCAGGCGGGTAAATCAGACTTTGGAGGAAGCATTTGATGTCGTAGTACCACGACTTCTCGTCTTTGATCTCTTCGACAGCAAACACATGAGCTGGCCTATCAAGACGCATCACAGATAAATTGGGAACTTCATTCTAATATTTCACTATGATCATTAATGCCAACGTTGCAAAAGAATCTACCATTCGGTTCTCATCTCGAGGGATATGATGAAATTCAACCTTTATAAAGAAAGTTGAAATCCTCCTCGCATAATCTCTAAATGGTACCATACCGGGTTGATCCGTCTCCCATTCTCCTTTGATCTGATTCACAACCAAAGTTGAATCACCGAAGACATCCAAATATTTGATTATGAGATTCATGGCCTCTTCAAGCCCCATAATGCAAGCTTCATATTCTGCCATGTTGTTTGTACATTTGAAAGTGAATCTGGCTGTAAATGGTAGATGCGTTCCTTGAGGAGTAATAATCACTACCAATGCCATTTCCATACTGATTAACAACTCCATCAAATACCATGCCCCAACGGGAACCGGGTTCTGTCCCTTCTTCTAGCAATGGTTCATCATAATCTTTCATTTTCAAGTACAAAATCTCTTCACCAGGAAAGTCATACTATACTGACTGGTAATCTTCAATTGGTTGGTGAACCAAATGGTCAGCCAAGATACTACCTTTGATTGCTTTCTGAGATCGGTATTCGATATCATACTCTGATAACAACATCTGCCAACGGGCAATTCTCCCAGTTAAAGCAGGCTTCTCAAATATATACTTGATCGGATCCATTTTGGATATCAACCAAGTGGTATGATTCAACATATACTAACGTAGACGCTTACCAGCCTAAGCCAATGCGCAACAAGTCTTCTCAAGCATTGAATACCGAGTCTCATAGTCGGTGAACTTCTTACTGAGGTAGTAAATTGCAAATTCTTTCTTTCCAGTTTCATCTTACTGCCCAAGAACACAACCCATACTATCTTCTAGCACAGTCAAATACATGATCAACGATCTTCCTTCAATAGGTGGAGACAAAATAGGAGGTTCAAGTAAATATTCTTTGATACTATCAAATGCTTTCTGGCAGTCTTCGGTCCAATCACAAGACTAATCTTTCCAAAGAAGCTTGAATATAGGCGCACATGTGGCAGACATGTGGGAAATGAATATGGAAATATAATTCAAGCGGCCTAGAAAACCTCTGACTTGCTTCTCAGTTTTGGGCGCAGGCATCTCTTGTATTGCTTTGACCTTGGCAGGATCAACTTCAATACCTTTCTCGCTGACAATAAAGCCCAACTACTTACCAAAACGAACACCAAAAGTACACTTATTGGGATTTAAGCGGAGTTTATACTTCCTCAAACGCTGGAATAGCTTCTTCAAATGCTCAACATGTTCCTCTTCATCAATTGATTTAGCAATCATGTCATCGACATAAACTTCAATCTCTTTATGCATCATATCATGAAAAAGAATGGTCATTGCTCTCTGGTAAGTTGCACTAGCATTCTTTAGACCGAAAGGCATCACTCTATAACAGAGTGTTCCCTAGGGTGTAATGAATGTGGTCTTCTCCATATCTTCGGGTGCCATCTTGATCTGATTATATCCGGAAAATCCATCCATAAACAAAAAGACTTTGAATTTAGCAGTATTGTCTACCAACATATCAATGTGCGGCAGAGGGAAATCATCTTTCGGACTGGCTTTATTCAAATATCTATAATCGACACACATGCGTACTTTTCCATCCTTCTTCGGCATAGGCACAATATTGGCCACCCATTACGGATAATCAGCGGTTACAAGGAAACCGACATCAATCTGCTTCTGCACTTCCTCTTTGATTTTCACATCCATATCAGGATGCATTCTTCTTAACTTCTGCTTGACTGGTGGGCATTCTCGCTTCAACGACAATCTATGCTCCACAATCTCATAATCCAACCCAGGCATGTCTTGATAGACCAAGCAAACACATCTGAATACTCTCGAAGAAGATCGATCAACCCCTTCTTAACATCTGGACACAGGCGAGACCCAATCTTGACTTCCTTCACATCATCTTTAGAACCCAAGTTGACTAGATCAATCTGCTCTTCAAACGGCTGAATAATCTTTTCATCTTGCTCAAGAAGACGAGATGATTCATCACTCACTTCTACATCACTTTCCTCCTCGGCCTCAAACACAGGGAATTCAAAATTTGGAGAAGGAGAAGGATCATTGTATTCAATGGGGTTAGGAACCAACCTGCATAATGATTTGATATTTTGATTTTAGAGAAGTGAATTTGTGACCAAATATTATGCAGATGGACAATTATATTGTTTATTTATGTTTTTTGTGATTATCATTTTCAGAATAAAGCAAAAAGTAAAAATAAACATCATTGATGTGGATGAATAGAATTAGTTTTATTGATGATCAATTTAAAACGCCGAAACAATGTTCACATCTCCCTTAGGCATAGGAGAAGGATTTTTAAAATATAAAAGCAATTACTTAAATCGATGCAAAATAATAGGAATATTAACGGCAATCCAATTGTTGCATGTCCTTCCATTCGTTACAAAGTTGGTGCAGTCTTCCTCTTCGCTATCCTCTAGCACATCAGCTAAGTGTTGTTCATTGCCATGAAAGAACCCTCCGCTATGGAAGCTAAGTTGAATATCTTTAGATCTAATAGCTGATGATCCTCTTTGGAACCCTAGACCGGTTCTGCCTTTGTTGTCGGAGACCTCTACCATGCGCCCCCACTGATCAACAGTACAACAATCTTCTGAGCATCTTTCAGCGAGGACATAGGTGCCCCAATTCTCTTCTCAGCAGCAATAGATAAGGCTTGGAACAGAGTCCCAACCTCATCCTCAACTTCTACATACGAGAAAGATGACAAATGGCTAACCAACAACGCTTTCTCTCCTCCCACAATCACTAGCTTGCCATTCTTAACAAATTTGAGCTTCTAGTGCACAGTGGAGGTAACAGCCCCTGCCTCATGAATCCATGGCCTTCCCAATAAACAGCTGTAGGCCGGGTGGATATCCATTACTTGAAAAGTAATTTGAAAATCACTCGGACCTATGCTGACTAGAAGGACCACTTCACCAATGACCATTTTGCGCGAGCCATCAAAGGCTTTGACAATCACCCCACTATATCTCATGGGAGCTATTTGGTAAGATAACTTCGACAAAGTTGACTTCGAAAGCACATTGAGTGACGAACCGGTGTCAACAAGCACGTTTGGCAAAGCACCTTCCTTACAGTTCATTGAAATATGCAAAGCCAGATTATGATTTCTTCCCTCCTCAGGGAGTTCTTCATCACAGAAGCTAAAATTATTGCATGAAGTGATGTTAGCCACAATGTGATCAAACTGATCCACAGTAACATCTTGCTCCACATATGCTTATTCAAGAACTCTCTGCAGTGCTTCTCTGTGCGCTTCAGAATTCAAAAGCAGAGATAACACGGAAATCTTTGAGGGAGTCTGGAGCAGCTGCTCAACCATATTAAATTCACTCCTTTTAATCAATCGGAGTACCTTATCATCATCATCATTGGTTTTCAAGTTGCTGGATTCACCAGAATTATCTTTTGAACAACCAACCGGATCTACATTAGGCGCCTCCACCTTCTTACCAACAATCAACTCTTCTTTACTTTCTGGGACAACTGGCCCAAACACTTGACCACTGCGGGTCACCTTCGTAACATCAGCAATGCTCACTACTAAACTAGTCGTAGGTAACGGGACCTCTTAACCATTCTTCATCATTGTAGCATTATACTGGTACGATACAACCTTATCAGATGAATACGGGACTGGGCCCGCTAACCGTATTACTAACGGCGATACTGATCTTTAATTGACATTCTTGTTATTGCTGCTATCATACTGAATTACCAACCTCTCTTGTTGCTTGAAAACGGGCACTATGACATTGACATCGTCATCTACATGATGGGATTGATACCACCAAGGAAGTGGTTTTGGGATCTGCGATGGGTTCCTCGGTTGAATCAAGTTCTTGAGAACTAACGAGGGATACAACTCTGCATACGACATTGGAATCAGGTCAAATGAGACTTTCTTCCTCTCGAAATTATGCTGATGATGATTGTTGTTGGTATTGTTGTTGTTGTAGGTGTTCGTTCTTTGTTGCGGTTGTTGTTGTTGACGTTGATTTTGTTGTTGTTGTTGAATTGGTGTTGTTTGTTGATTAGAAAATACTGGAATTACGGAAGATACTTGATGATGATGATGTTGACGGGGTAGTGGATTTCTTCTGATTTAAGGCCTCCTCTGCCTCCCATTGGAAATTGCGTTTTCTTCATTGTCATTCTTCTTGCTGAAACTACTGCCATACCTCTTACTCGTTGACGTCTCATCTTTTGACAAACGTCCTTTGCGGACCCCTTCTTCAAGTCTCATCCCCATATTTACCATTTCGATAAAATCACTGGGGGCACTGGCGATCATTCGTTCATAATAAAATGAACTCAGGGTTTTCAAAAAGATCTTTGTCATTTCTTTCTCCTCCAAAGGAGGAGTGATATGGGCAACCAACTCCCTCCATCTCTGCGCATACTCTTTGAATGTCTCTTTGTCTTTTTGAGACATAGAACTCAACCGGTCTCTATCCGGCACCATGTCCACATTGTATTTGTATTGCTTCACAAAATCCTCTCCCAAGTCATTGAAAGTGCGGATGCTTGCACTATCCAACCCCATATACCAACGGAGTGCAACACCAGTCAAGCTATCCTGGAAGTAGTGAATAAGAAATTGGTCATTATCTGTATGAGTTGACATCTTGCGAGCATACATCACAAGATGACTGAGTGAACAAGAATTCCCCTTATATTTTTCAAAGTCAGGTACTTTGAATTTCATCGGGATTTTCACATTGGGTACTAAGCATAACTCGACAGCACTCTTCCCAAACAGATCTTTACCTCTCAGCGTCTTCAACTCCTTGTGCAGCTCAAGAAATTGGTCTTTCATTTCGTCCATCTTTTCATAAACATCCGGACCCTCAGACGGCTCGGAATGATAGATGGTATCCTCTACGCGAGGCAAAGTGTGCACAACGGGAGGTGGCACGGACATGACCGGGCTAGATGCCGGCATGGAAGCAAAGGTAGGCGCAAAGCCTTCTGGCACAAAGTTGGGCGGAATTCCCCAAGGGAATCCGGCAGGAAAGTTCAGCGCGAAGTGGGCGGTGGCAGCAGTCACGGTAGAGGTAACCACTTCTGGAGTAACAGTCCTCGCGGGAGGAGTTGCAGGCGTTGGAGAAGCTTAGCTTTGAGCAGCAAAGACTGACTCCATCATGGCAGTCAGTCGGGAAATCTCGTCCTTCAGCTCTCTGTTCTCTTGCTTTAGATGTTCCATAATTTTCTGATGATTGGCTTTGGTATTGTACCGGTGAGTCAGCTTGGCTAAAGCACAAAAGAAACACCAATCAAACATCTAGCGAAAACCTGCTTATGCAAATGATGCATGAAATGCAATGCTTGATTATTTTTTCATTTCCAAGGAACTTACTATATCATTTGCAAATATATAATATTTAAATGGCAATTGCAATAATTTGATATGACCAAAAAATCTCTTTTTATTTATATAAATTGGAAGGATTACACTGAGTACAATTTCAGAAACCAAAATAAAAGATACAAGAGAAAAGGAGACTAGTCATCCTAAGGATCCCTAACAACAATGTCGGAAGATCTGGCTGAAGGTGCGTACTTCCTTCGGATGCGACGGATCTCAGTCTCAAAAGAAGTCCTCATCTGAGTCTTCTCGAGGATAAGCTGGTCAACAATCTTCTTCCAAGCAACGGAAGGCTGAGGCGTGCTAGAAGATGAAACCTCTGGCTCTCTCTGTGTCTTCGTCACTCGGTCTTCAAGTAGCTCAATCAGTGCATCTTTGTCCTTAGACTCCAACTGCAACTCTTCATGCTTCTTGCTCAAAGCACGGAAACACTCTTCCCACATATCCTTCTCTTGCTTCATCTTGGCGAGCGCATCTTCCAACTCCTCTACATCTTGGTTAGGGAGAGTTAATGGCTCAACCACAACCATAGACATAGGTCTTTCACAAGGATAAGGCATCTTCAACTCCAAAGCTCTCTTCTTCACCCAAAGAGTGTAAGCTTCCAAAGCTACACAATTGCGTGGACCAAGCTCGGATCTTCCTTTCCTATGCACATTATGCCAAGCATGCACAATCTTTTGCTTCAAATGTTGGGGATCTTTACCCTCTTGATAGAAAAGACCTTCTAACAACATGTTATTAGGTTTGTCTCTCAAGGGGAAACCAAGTTGATGACGAGCCAAAGCAGGGTTGTAGTTAATTCCTCCTTGTGTACCAATGAGAGGCACATTAGAGAATTCACCACAACTATCAATAATATCCAAACTGCTTAAAGATGGGTCATACATGACTATATCATCATTAGTGAGAGACATAAGTCTCTAAGACCACCTTAGACATTGTTTGTTCTCCACAAAAGCAGGTGTCTGAGGCAAGTGCGAAATAAACCACTTGTACAGAAGAGGAATGCAACAGACGATCGTTCCACCACCTTTAGAATTCCTTAAATGCAAAGAGAAATACATATCACCCAACAAAGTAGGCACATGATTCCCAATCAAGAAAAGTCTAATGGCGTTAACATCAACAAAACCGTCAATGTTAGGGAACAAAGCTAATCCATAGATGAGCAACACAAAGATAGCTTCAAAAGCGTCCACACTACCATCTTGAGCAAAAGTAGTAGCTTCCTTGATGAGGAAAACAGATGGAAACCCAAACAATCCTCCTTTCTTCACCCAATGAGCCTCTATCTCAGACTTCTTCAAGTGAAGAGCTTCAGCAATAATGCTAGATCGGGGAATCTCCTCCAATCCACTAAAAGGCACTCTACTAGAAACAGGCATCCCCAAAATATGAGAATACTCCTCCAAGGTAGGCACAAACTGAAAATATGGGAAAGTGAAACAATGGTAGAGAGGATCATAGAACTGCACCAATACACTCAAGAGTCCTTCAACCACATCAACAGACAAGATGGACAAAAGCTTCCCATGATGTTGTTTGAAGTCCAAGGGATCTAATACAAAAGATGCTAGCTTCCTCAACTCTTTCAAGTCGGGACATCTGAAACTGTAGTTCTTAGTGTTCCTTCGTCCACAATCCATGGTCTGAAAATATTTGCAAATGACACCTTAGTTCCTTGAAATTTTTATGTGATGAATGTTATGATGCACATGAATGCATGAATGCAACAATCACAAATAAGGGATCACACACAAGGAAAACAAAGGTCAAGAGATAAATCAAGTCATTGTCAAGATCAATCATCCATTTTGGTGGATTATGGTTTACACCTTATCAACACCCAAGTTCCATTGATATTGACAAGACTTGATTGGATCAACCAAGAATCAAGGGTTTGTTGCAAGTCACAGGCATGGAGTCTGGGTAAGAACCATCCCAAAGGAGTGAACTAAAGATAAAAACTTGTAGATCATGTTTTAAAAAGTTCCCAGAGTCTTAATTCCATCTATCGAATATTACAGGTTAAGATGACTGACTCATCGACCCATAATATTCTCAAGAGAAACTCGTCTGAGTGTAGTATCGCGTAACAACTGTTATCAAGTCTACACCTGAACAGTTTCCGCACTACGTCCTAAATAGGCCAAGATGAGTTAAATGTTCTAAGGTCCTCAGCTTCTCAGACCCAATTAGAAATAGTAATGCCTCACCACAAATACTTGTGTGACATTTCCAAATCCAAAGGAGTCACCACTGAGTAGATGGATCTCAAGCCAACTTGCTAAGGACTACTCCACACAAGTCGAACATGACTATACCATCCTCCTATCTTAATTGCACTCAAGTTCGGGTTAGAACTTATCTCACCACTCAGAGATCACCAAGAACAACAAGCAGATTATATCACACATACATATATACAAACATCACATATATACAAATATATTCACACAAAAAGTAGGCTAAACCCACAGGAGACTACTCCCCAGCAGAGTCGCCACTTAATTTCTGTAGTGGGAAATGCATGATCATCAAGCTATTGACAAGCTAGAGATCAATTAACAAGAGTCGCCATCACACTTTTATTGTTTCCAAGGGAAAAGGGAAAAAGTACGAACAAAACCCAAATAGTAAGAAGTTTTCTAATAAAAACTAATAAAAGTCAGAGATCACAGGTAAGGGGGTTGGTTACACAGAGGGAAGGTGTTAGCACCCAAATTGTCCTAGGTACTCCTAGGGAGCCCTTTTTGTGTGCATATGTATTTTGTACAAAGTGATGTTTAGAAACAAATAGAGTTGGGGGATGAGAAAAGAATTCATTGATTATACTTTTTGTGTTTGACAAGACCTTCGGTCTTGTGCCTACGTACCAACATAAAAATGAGGGATCAAAACCTCGTAGTTCGTGATACAAATTTCAAAATGAGTGCGTTGATTTTAACAAAATTTAAATTTGAAAGGCACAAAGGCATATAATGGTTTGAATGAGTTAGTTCTTTTTGTTTTCTTTTGAAAGTTTAAGTCAAGTATGGTTAAGTCTATTTACAAGTTTGATTTAAGAAAATAAGTTTGAAAATGCAATGGCATAAGGCCAAAGTTTCTATCTGTTTTTATAAAAGTGGTCAAAGTTTAGAACAAAAAAAGTTCACACAAAGAAGATTTTGAAAATGGAGGGAGAGATTTTGAAATTAAAGAAATGGGGAGAAGATGAAGAGACTACCCTATGTACAAAAATTAAAAGTTTAGAGTTGAAAAGATCTGACCAAATGGGTAGCAATCCAATAGACAAGTATGTCAATAGAAATCCAGAATTCCCTTGAACTTTTTAGAATTAAGCAACACACAAATGCACAATTATATTATCTTGAAGAGCAAGGCATCAAATAAAGATGGCCTCATCCAAGCTTATCCATTCCATGATCTTCTTCAAAATAACCCATGTAACAAATGAATTCCACAAGTCACAGGTTCAAAATAACAGCTTCAAAATGATCATGTTGCAGATGAATCTTAGAGAGATCTTCAAAGATGTATCAGATGAAGTTCAAATTGCAAGCACTTGGTTCTTCAACAAAATGGCATTGGCCAAGTTCATTAATATAGGAAGGTTGCCTAGATTCTAAGTCCATTTGCTCAAGATCAAACCAACAGTTCACTCAAAAGTTTTTTAGGGTTTTTATGATTATTATGTACATTCATGGTCAAAGACCACACAAACAAACAAAGTATATACAAACAAACATATCACACAATATGATCCAAATGGACAAAGTGAAAATTACATTAACATAAACAATTAGAATGATGTGTATAATGGCAAATGATATAAAGTGCTAAAATTAAATTGCATTAAAGTAAAAAACTTTGAAATTAAAAGTTAATAGTTAGTAGGTTAGAGGTTAGTTTTGTTTTGCTTTTGCTTTTCAAGACATTCTTTGGAGAACACTCAACCCACTTATCACAAGCATGGATCCTTGAACCAAAACATCTTCCAAAGGAAGGAAAGAAGGCAAAGTTTCCATACAATACCGTGAAAGATGGGAGACTTACAATCTCACTAACTAGAATGCTTATGCCTTTAATATCACAAATTTAGCGCTATGTTAAGCAATCGTAATTGGACTTATGTAGAAGTCACAACTATTTGAGGTCGGGCAATAGAATTTTGGTGTTAATGCATGTTAGAGACATAGTATAGTGGACTATGCTCATGAAACATAACACACACAAAAAGAATATGCAAAAGGTGTGGCCTAATCTCATCCATACTCATGTCAATTTTTCAATCAACTAGCATTAGGACTTTGAGATGTCATAGGCCAAATGGAATGAATGAATTAAGAAGAGGAATGAGATGAAGTGGGAAGGGGATGAATGAGATCACAAATTGGTCAAAGGAGGAATTTTATTAAATTAATATCATTCATTCATTTTGGGATATGGAATATACATTCCATCAATCCCCTAAATCCAATGATATTAACTTGACAAAGTCAAATCAACCTTGACCAAGGCTCAACAACAATAAGCAAACTCATACAAGTCAATACAAATGGTCAACAAAATTTAATTGGCATTTATTCAATTAAAAATAATAAAATAATGCATTTAAATCAAATATGTTTTGTCCAATTCCTAAAATCTCATCAAAACACCAAAGAAATGGCCATGAGATTTATCATAGGTCAAACAAGGTAAAGAACCTTGGAGAAATTTTTTCATAATTTTTGGACATTTACAAATATTTTTAAAAAATTAAAAACAAATGCAAAATCAATTAATTCATGAAAAATATTAATAATGATCCAAAAAATAATTTTAATTCAGAATATTAAAGAGAAAAATATTTGAAATTTTTTGGTGAAAGTCCCATATTTTTTGGATCAATATTGAATTTAATATAAATTATTGAAGAAAATGGAAGTTTTTTTTAAATATTCAATTTTAAAAAAAAAATTCCAAAAATACCCATATTTTCAAAAAAATTACAAAAATGGGCATTTTTGCCCTATTTTGTTCATGGGCGCCACCTTAGTTGGCGCTTACCCTTAAAGGTAGGGCAAGTCGCCACTAGGAGTGGCGCCTACCCTTGTTTCCCCTTTTTTTTTTAAAATTATTTTTAATATGTTTTTTTTAAATCTTTTTTAAGTTATTTTAAATTTATTAATTTATATTTATTATAAATTATATTAATTTATATTAATACATATATATATATAAATAATGTTATTTATAAGATATATATATATTAATTTAATTTATAAGTAATTAATATTATTTATAAATTTTTGGGAGAATTAGGGTTAATCATGTTAGGGTTAATTAATCAATTATAATTAGGGTTTATTGATCGGTTATAATTAGAGTTTGGTAGTTATGACCTAATTCAAACCCTAATTCCCCCTAAGACTAATTAATCAAGTGCGACACTAATTAGGGTTAAGTAGTTTGGTGTACAACCTAGATCTTTTCCTATAAATAAAGTGTTATTTCCTTGCATTTTCTTCACCACTATTTCCTATCACTTTCTCTATCAAGTTGAGTTCATGGCATCCCCCAGACCGTCGTCATGGCAGCGAACATCATCAAGGCGCCCGAATCCTGAACCAGTAATCTTAAAAAGGGATGGGCATGTTATTTTCTCGCCTGTGAAACCCCCAATGAAGATGAAATTTTGGAACATCCGTTCGTTGGACCAACTAAAAAGGTCCTTGATGTCTTGGTTAGAGGGAGATTACGAACCTGGTGACGTCATCAGAAGGATTCAGAGGCTTAGAAGAAGTATCTCATTTGAAACTGGAGAAACGGTATGTTCGTGGGTTGAAGTTGAAAGCGACATTGATTGCATCCAAATGATGCATGGATCAGACGACATAGTGTTAACTGTTGTAATTTCCTAGATTTTAATGGTTGTTTGTGTTGTTGTTGTTGTATTTGTTATTGTTCTAGTACTTGTTCTTGTTCCAGTATTTGTTTTTGTTTTAGTAATTGGTGTTGTAATGTTAGATGTTTGTGTTTGTTGTTCCAGTGTCATCTTCTATTTGGAATAAAAAGTAAACTTTATTGATAAATAGCATTGGTACACAGAGTTATGAATATGAAAACTATGTTGTGGAACTAGATCCACGATATGGACATTTGTTCTTATTATGCCCTAGTTGTCTACATATGCTACACTTCCTCTGCATTTTCTCTGCGACGTCCATTTCAGTTCTAATGCGCCTGCTATTTGGGCGACCACTTTTATTCCGCCGCATCGATTCGTTGTGCCAAACAATTTCCTCGTCATACTCTGGCCAATATGCCTCCAATGCTACCACCGGAAAGGGATTGTCGTATACATTTAGCAATGTTGTAACTTTGTAGATGGGAGACACTAGCGACAATGCATCGAAGTGGCTGTGTGAACACGCTGCAATGACATGGGAACAAGGCATACGATAGGCCTGAAATTGACCACAGTCGCACCAACAGTCTGGTATTAGGACCCTATACTCTTGTCTGGGCAGCCCCTGGTTGTGGTCAATTGTTTCCTTGACACTAAAAGTATGGCCATGGCGGTCAAATTCCGTAACCTGATGGCTGCTGGCTTTGGCAGATTCCTGCCTCATAAACTTCATGCAGGCATCACTATATACTTGACTCGTCTGTAATACTGCATGCCAGCGCTTGCCTCTTGTTACGAACAACGTTGCCATCCGAAAATAGGTCGCACTCACCAAAGCGGTTACCGGGAGGTTACGTATGCCCTTAAAGACGCCGTTCATTGATTCCACAAGATTTGTTGTCATGTGGCCCCATCTCACCCCATCGTCGTATGACCTAGTCCACTTTGCTCTGTCAATATTATCGATCCACCTCCCTGCATCAGAATTTTCCAACACTATTTCCCGGCAGTAGTATTGGAGTCCAAGTTGGTTTAATGCATACCCCGCGTTTATCAAATTTTGCTTCAAGAAATTATCTTTGAACTCCCGCATAAAATTTTGAGCAATATGCTTGATGCAGTAGACATACGTAGACGGGGGGTCATGCCAACCATTTGCTGGATTATTGTATGCACTGTCTATAGAAGCATGCATGTCAGAAATCACACAGATGCCAGCTTGTGGAGTCACGTGCGTTCAGAGATTCTTAAGGAAGAAACTCCAAGTAGCAGCCGTTTCTCCTTCTACCAATGCAAAGGCTATTGGGAAAATATTAGAATTTCCATCTTGTGCGACCGCCATCAGTAACAATCCTTTGTATTTCCCATAAAACCAAGTTCCATCGACTTGAATAAGTGGCTTGCAGAATGTGAAACCGATGATGCAGGGACGAAATGCCCAGAAAATTCTATGGAATATTCCATTACCTTCTAGACGAGTTCCGTCAGGGGATTGTGCCGGCAAGGTCTCCATTATAGAAACCGTCCCAGGTGAATACAAATGTAATGCAGCCAGTTAGCGCGGAAGTTGTTTGTATGATTCCTCCCAATTACCGTATACCAGTTCAATTGCCTTGGTTTTCGCTAACCAAGCCTTTCTGTACGACGGTGTATATTTGAAAACAGCAACACAATGGGAGATAATAGTTTTGACCTTGATTGACGGGTCAACTTCAACAAGAGGTATTATGGAATGGCAGATTATATCATGGCTAAGTTTGCGATGATCCTGTGCCATGTTTGTGTTGACGCACGTGTGAGCTTGAGAAATGGACCCTATCACCCACACATTATGTTTCTTCTTGTACGATGCCATCAACCTATACCCACACTCCGGGTTTTTGCATAAAATAACGTATCTTTCCGGGTTTAATTTGTTAACATCGTAGTCAACACAGTTTTTCAAGTGCCAGTTTTTTATTGCTAACAGACATTCTTCCTTGGTCTGAAATTGGTCACCCTTCTTTAACTCCTCATCAGACCTCATATATGGGTTGTAGAACATATCTGACGAGGACTCATCCTCGCCCAAGTTAAGGGTTGTGAAGTGCGCAGGCGGTGAGTACCGTTGCGCTATAGGTATTTGTACTTGGTCTCCGTCTTCGGAATCACGGCTCACCAAGTCATCAACCATGTCTTCTGCATCATCAACGACATCGTCTTCAACGGGGTGTTCAACGTCTTGTTCGTCATCAACCACAGGATCAATAACCTGTGACTGAATATTCTGAGTTGGTTGAAATTGTTCCAACATAATGTACAACACTATATAGTCGTAACCAGAATACTCATGGTTACGAAACATGTATTGTGCCTCCATGTCATTTTGAATCAATGACTTATAAAATCTGACTGAGTTATTCTCAGAAAAAAAAGGTTGTTGATAAAAAATTTGGGACACAGGTTGTCTAAGTTTGGACTCAATCTTTTTTTTCAGATAAGAGAAGTCAGTTCCACTATTTAGACAAAAACGAGTGCAATCGGTGTTTCTAAATAGGAAGCCAGACATATCACATTCATAAGTCTCACCATTCACGTGAGCTTTGATTTTGTATTGTGATGAAGATGCCATGATATGTGAAGATTTTGTGAAGATATTGTGAAGATATATGTGAAGATATTGTGAAGATTTTGTGAATACCTTTGTGAAAAATTGTGTGAATACTTATACTCACACATCCACCAAGCCTTCCTCACGCATGCCTATCCATCAAATGTCTTCACCACCTAGTCTGCAAGATTCCCACGCATGCCTTACACATGTCACATTTTTGCATGCAACACTACCACCAAGCCTTCCCCTAGA
Organism: Lathyrus oleraceus; assembly: GCF_024323335.1. Taxonomy (NCBI): domain Eukaryota; kingdom Viridiplantae; phylum Streptophyta; class Magnoliopsida; order Fabales; family Fabaceae; genus Lathyrus; species Lathyrus oleraceus. Next base: position 482,315,552 of record NC_066585.1, on the reverse strand, counting down.
CAAGACAAGTGCAACCTAATCTGTACCAATGCATGCTAACCTATCCACCTAGTCTGCACCTAGCCTGCACCTAGCCTGCAAGATTCTCACGCATGCCTATCCATCAATTGTCTTCACCACCTAGTCTGCAAGATTCCCACGCATGCCTTACACGTGTCACATTTTTGCATGCAACACTACCACCAAGCCTTCCCCTAGACAAGACAAACATTGCCTCATTCGTAAGTTTTTCTTGAACATTGCCTCTTTCGTATGTTTACAATTTATTTTTTAAAACTCCAATCTAATGATTGTTTATATTGTTTGTTTTTAAAGGATCCCAAAAAATTTCGTCAACGTTCACACCCTATGCCTTATCCAGACCCATGGTGCGTACCTTACATAGAGCGTGCGGGGTTCGGTCATGTTATGCATGTGGTAAATGCCACAATTGATGTGAAATTTATTCTTGCTTTGTTTGAACGTTGGAGACCAGAGACACACACTTTTCACCTACCAATCGGTGAATGTACCGTCACACTAGAGGATGTGTACATGCTTTTGGGTCTTAAAATAGATGGTAAGCCTGTGACTGGAAATGTTCAACAGCCCAACGAACTATGTGTTCAAATGTTGGGCGTAAATCTGGTCGAGGGTGAGGGATCTGCAAAAGCAAGGGGCCAAGGTATTAAACTATCGAGCCTCCAATTCTACCACGACTCTATAAATTTGAATGAGGATTCGTTCGAACAAGAAAAAATCATAAAAACAAGGTTTTACATTATGTTATTGTTTGGGAACTTGTTATTTCCTGAAGGCACGGGGAATAGCATAAACTTTATGTACTTGAGTTTGCTCGAGGACATTGATAGAATAAGCACGTATAGTTGGGGTTCCGCTGTATTGGCTTTCCTATATAGCTCTTTGTGTAAAAATGCACAAAATGACAACTGTACATTTTCTGAATGTGTTTTTTTGCTCCAAACATGGGGGTGGTGGAGATTGCCGATGCTAGCCCCAGAAAATCCTAACGTCTACTCCTTCCCCTACGCAACTAGGTAAATTTATGATGTTATTTCATTTTGTATATTTATTCTATAAATATTTGTAAATAATATTATTTATCTTTTTTTGTTTAGGTTCATTACAACCGGACTAGATTACAGTCTTACCCCGAAAAATAAAATAATATTTTATCGTCAACTCTTGGATCGTCTCCGAGCACAAGATGTATTACCACTAAATCATTCATCTTCTAACTAATTTATTAATATCAAGCATTCTCAATAAATAACATATTTATTTTTTTCTTTGTAGTTTATTTGGAGGCCATATTTGGGATTGGAACATCAACCCAACCCCGAAGATGCAGCTGTTTGGACAGCAAAAACGGCTATCATGCGGTTCACCACTGTGGAGATGCACCAAAGTGACAGTGTCAAACTGCAATTCAGAATGCATCAAGAAATCCCAGGCCCCCCAATGTCCTTGGAACCTTAGCATCTAAAAAAAGTCAGCCACCAGTGGTATGCCCAAAATTGGAAGGCATTTGCAAATGAGTTCCGTAAAATGTGGAAAGAGCGTGCCCACTATGTTCTACAATTTCCGGTGGCGCCCAACGAAATGAAGCCGACAAGGGAATATGTGGATTGGTATAAAGCAAATACAAATCCAGAAATGATTGTGTCTCACCCGTTCTATTTGGACGATCCCCGAATGCAACAACCATATTTCCAACAACAACAACCACCACAATATTCCCAACAACAACAACCACCACAATATTACCAACAACAACAACCACCAACCTTTTACCAACAACAACCACCACCACCGTATTACCAACAACAACCACCACCACCGTATTACCAACAACAACCACCACAACACATATTCACCCCCCAACCAAATCAACACTACATACCACAAACTCAACCCCAATATCATGAAGATTACCAACACCAACCTCAACATTCCCACCACCATCAACAGTCCCAACACCTACCACAAACTCAATCCCCCCACATCGACCAATCCCAACGATGTCCCGGGCTCTTCCAGTCCTCCACTTAGCCCCGACACAGGTATACAAGAGGATTACCAACAAGACTACTACACACCACAACAGACATTGTTCTTTAGCCAATCCGATTCAACCCTCAACTACCGAAGGCCACATTTCGAGGGCGCACCCACAAGGAGTCAGTTTGTCCCACCGAGACAAAGCTTTGAGGGCGCAGAGGGCACCCGCCTTTCTTACAACATTGAAGGGACTTCGACCCAACCACAACGCCAAACGGCAAGGGGACACGTTAGGACTAGGGGTGGTAATAGGGAAGCACCACCACCACGTGAGCCGTCTAGACGAGTAGTTAGACCTCCCCCGTGCGGATGTACCAGGGACCGCATAATATGTGATAAATCCCAAATTAATAATGCATTTTAATCATATCTTTATAATATTTGTCTTGTGTATTATTTTAATATAAATATATTGTGTTTATTAATATAAATATATATAAATATAAATAAATAAATATATATATATATATATATATATATATATATATATATATATATATATATATATATATATATATATATATTTATACATATATCTTGTGTATTTTACAAATATATACATAATATTATTTATTTACATGTATATAAATTAATATATTTTAATAATTTATAAATAATATTAATTACTTATAAATGAAATTAATATATATATATATATATATATATATATATATATATATATATATATATATATCTTGTAAATAACATTATATATATATATATATATATATATATATATATATATATATATATCTTGTAAATAACATTATATATATATATATATATATATATATATATATATATATATATATATATATATAATGTTATTTACAAGATATATATATATATATATATATATATATATATATATATATATATATATATATATTAATAAATTTAAAATAATTTGAAAAAGATTTAAAACAAAAAAACAAAAAAAAACATATTAAAAATAATTAAAAAAAAAGGGAAATAAGGGTAGGCGCCACTCCTAGTGGCGACCTGCCCTACCTTTAAGGGTAGGCGCCACTCCTAGTGGCGACTTGCCCTACCTTTAAGGGTAGGCGCCAACTAGGGTGGCGCCCATGAACAAAATAGGGAAAAAAATACCCATTTTTGTAATTTTTTTGAAAATGTGAGTATTTTTAGATTTTTTTTTAAATTGAATATTTAAAAAAAAACTTCAAGAAAATGCAATTAAAATAAAAATGCAGAAAATCAAAAATACATGGACCATCAGATCTCCCTCATTAATTGAGGTTGCATATTTGATGATCCAAAGCGCGCGTTCCCCATAGACGTGAGTCAACTGCGTGGCAACTATGGTAATCAACACCAACACTCAGGATTAAAACATGAGAGGAGGATCATGTGGTTCAGAGGTTGGCCAAGTCATCGCCGGAGGCAGAGCTCCGGTCATCTTCTCCGGTGGACCTCACCGGACTGGTCAACATGAACCATCCCCAAAAAGAAAAACAAGGACATGATCTTGAAGAAAAAATGGCACTGAGCTCGAATCTGACCTCTATTCATTCCAATTCCAAGTATATTGAGAGATATGTGGAATTGAAAATTGAGGTACATGAACTGAGTTGCTTCGGTTTGACCTCAAAGCAACTCAATCTTCTTGCCTACATTGATAGGACTTTAGACAACCAAAGAATCAATAGAATTGAGCAAGAATTTAAGAGAATCGAAGAGTTTAAATTTTTTGCAAAATACCTTCAATGGAGGTCTGAACTCGATGGATCTTGATCTTGCTTGTGCTTGGACTCACTCTACTTGCTTGCAGGAAGAGAATGGAAAGGTTTAGAAGCAATGGATTTCTGGAGAATTGAATTCCAAAACAGTGGAGATTCAAGCTCAAATTCAAATGAATTTATCAGGTTTATCCTTTGAGAATTGAGGGTTTGCAATGGGGGATCAAAGTTTGCGCGATTGTGTGTTCATTTCTGAGCAATTGAAGCTCTATTTATAGCTGAATTGGTTGATAATTGCACACTCTCTTTCACTTTCCAATTTTGACAAATGATGATGTAATGGTGCATGGGCGCGCATAGGCCCATGAAATGATTGCTAGAGGTCCATAATTGAAGATCAGATGCACTGAAGTAAGCTTGGATTGCAAGGCAACTGAACATTGATGCTTGAAGTTTGATCCATGCCAAATGATATCAGCCTGTTTAAGCCATGCGCAACCTATGCATTTCTCGTTAAAATTGAATGAATTTGAGCTCTTTGGAAAGGTGAGATCAAGAGGAACAACTTTGATATTCAACACTTTTTCATTTGGAGCTTGGAACTTGGAGAAATTTAAGGTGGAAGTTTGGAAAAACTTGACATATCAAAAATTTTCTAAGTGTCAAGCCATATGTCTCAATATTCCACCTTGCTTAACTTTTTATATGAGCTTCAAATGAGAAAAGTGTATTCATCAAAGTTGTAGCTCTCTCAAAGGCCTTCAAAATTGTCACAAATTTCATGTCATTTAGATTAGAAATTATAGAGTTATGCATTTTTGAAGTTTGGAAATATCACTTGATCAATGGTATAAGTAAAAAATGACCTATAATGTAGCCTCATATCACATGATCAAAAATGTTGAATTATCTCCCACTCCAAACATAAAAGTTGAAGTAGACACATTGAATTTTATTCTGAAACTTGGAAATCTTTCATCTCATAAAAATTGAGCAAGTTATGGCCTTGGGAAGTTGACTTTCAAATTAGAGTTTAGACAAAATGACCTATAATGTTTCAACATAGAAAAGGATTTTCCAAGAAAAACTAGCTCTAGGTCTAAACATGAAAGTTGTTTGGAATGTCATTTAGAGTAAGTTTTATTTTATAATCATTTTCATATGGTGAAAATTATAGGAGATAGGATCTAGGGAGACCCAGTTTTGATCAGATGAATTCATCTGGCCAACCACCATTAACCAACTTGCTAATTTCCAATTCTCTTGACTTTCTTGGCTCATGGTAGATCATATATGCATAAGATGATGAATTTTGAAGTTTCCCTTGAGAAATTTGATCAATTGGTGAGATAGCTTGTTGGAGAAGTTACTCAAGATACCAAGTCAAACTAGGGTTTCCAAGGCAAATCACCCTCAAACTCTTGAAGAAAACTTGATCGATATAACATGTAGAGATCATTGGGACTCATATATGATGATCATAACCATTCTTGAATCAATTCTTGGTTGTGCTCTTTGTTCATGAGGGTCTCAAACCCTAGATGTGGACTTGATGAATCAATGAGATCATGCCCTACCTACAAAAGAGTTAGACAAATACAAAGACATGTTTTTGGTATTTTGGTTAGTCAAATGATAAAATACAAGTATAATATGATCGCAAAGTTCTTGATGATATCTTCCAAAACAAACCCAATGAAAGAGGGGTAAGGAGGATGCCAAGACATGACCTCAATGCTGATGCTTATGATGAAATTGCATGAGGGATCTTAGGGTCAAAATTGGGGTCTTACAGTTAGTTATGAATAAACTAGCCTTATGATATTGAGATCTCATTGGTCAGTGAAAAAGGATTGGAGAGAATACGATTGAAGATGAAAAGGGAGGGGAGATGAGAGAAACACAAATTGATCATGGGAGGAATTTTATCAAATTAAAATCATTCATTCATTTTGGGAGATGAAATGTACATTTCATCAATCCCCTAAATCCAATGATTTTAACTTAACAAATTCAAATCAACCTTGACCAAGGCCCAAACACATAGTCAAACATCACAAGTCAATAAAAATGGCTCAACATAATTTCTATACAATTAATCAATTAAAAATGCATTTAAATTAAATTTAGTTTGGTCAAAACCTAAAACCTCTTCAAAACACCAAATAAATGGCCAAGAGACTTATCCTAGGTCAAACAAGGTCAAAGGACCTTAGATAAAAAATTTCATGATTTTTGAAAAGTCAGAAGTATTTTTAGACAATTAAAAATATGCATAAAAACAATTAATTCATGAAAAATATCAAAATTAATTCAAAAAATAATTTTAATTCAGAAAATGAAAGAGGAAAATATTTAAAGATTTTTGGTGAAAGTCCCATATTTTTTGGATTAAAAATGAAATTAATATGATTTAATCAAAATCACACAATTATATGAAAAATATGAAAATATGAAAAATCAGGGGCCATCAGATCTCCCTCATTAATTGAGGTGGCAAATCTGATGGCCACACGTGCGCGTTCCACCATGCACCAAGTCAAATGCATTGTACGCGTGGTAATTAGAACCAAGGGCTAAGATTAAAACATTTTGAATGGATCTTGTGGTTGAGAGGTGTGACAACACATCACCGGAGCTAAGGCTCCGGTGTTCTTCTCCGGTGGACCTCACCGGACTGGTCCATCATCAATCGTCACCAAAATGAAAAGCAAATACATTGATTTAAAGAAAAAAATGCCCAGGTGCTTGAATTTGGCCTCAATTTTACCCAATTCCAAGTATATAAGAAGATACAAGGATTTGAATTTTGAGGATCATGAGCTGAGTTGCTTCGATTTAACCTCAAAGCAACTCAATCTTATTGCCTACATTGGTAGCAATTCAGGCAACCAAAAATCACAAAGAATGGTGAAGAATTGAGAGAGAATCGAAGAGATGAAGTTTCTGAAAAATCACCTTCGAGTTGATCCGATTTTACTTGATATTGATCTGGATTTGCTTGCTTTCTCTTCCTCTTGGTTGTAGAAACCAATTGAGATGAAAATGGAAGTGAATTTATGGAGTTTAAACTTCCAAACAGAAGATGAAGTTCAAGCTCGGTTTCAAGAGAAATATTCAGAAATTCTATGGTAATGAGGGTTTGGATCAGTCTAGCAAAGCTTGGGCAGGGTGTCCCAAGTTCTGATCACAATTTACTTCTATTTATAGCCAATGCAATTGATTTCTTCACACTTTCTTTTCAATGTTCAAGAATAGCAATGATCAACATGAGCTTGCATGGGCGTGTACAAAGCCCAAAGAATGATTGGCAGAGGTCCAAAAGTCTGCATATGTCATGTTGAAGGTGTTGCATTAAGCCATGCATTGTGGATTGAATTTGATCATGAGATTTCTCCAAATGGTAGCTCACATTGCACCCATGCGCAAGTCCTTCAATTTTAATCCAAATGAGATGAAATTGGATTTTTTTGGAAAGGTGAGATCAAGGGGAACCACTTTCTTGTTGAACACTTTTTCATTTGAAGCTTGGATCATGATGAATTTTGAGGTGGAAGTTTGGGAAATCAAACATATTTGAAAATTTTCTATGTCCTAAGTCAAATGTTCACATCTTCCACCTTGAATAACGTTTGCTATGAACTTCAAATAGAAAATGTTCCTTCATATAAGTTGTAGCTCTTTCAAACCTCTTCAATTTGGTCACCAATTTGACCTCATTTGGATTTAGCATGAAGGAGTTATGCATTTTAGAAGTTGAGGAAAATCACTTGTCCAATGGTATTGGCCCAAAATGACCTATAATGTTTCCTCTTGGCACATGCATTTTCAAGTTGAATCTGAACCTCCTTCGAAAATCAAAGTTGAATTAGACATTGTAAATTTGATCATAGAATTTGAATGGATTTCATATCATAAAAATTGAGCAAGTTATGGTCTTGGGAAGTTGACCTCCAATCTAGGGTTCAGACAAAATGATCTATAGTCGTTCACCATAAAAGATGACCTTACAAGAAAAACTAGCTCTTAACTTCAACATGAAAGTTGTTTGGAATGTCATTTTGAGTAACGTTGATCTTGGAATCATTTTCATATGACAAATATTGTAGGAGATAGGGTCTAGGGAATCGCAGTTTTGACCAGTTGACTTTCTCAGGTCAACCACCATGAACCAACTTGCTAGCTTGAAATTCTCTTGACTTTTGGGACTCATGGAGGATCATATATGCATAATATGATGTAATATGGAGTATCCCTTGAAATATTTGATCAATTGTTGAAGAAACGTATTGAAGAAGTCACACAAGATACCTAGATGAATTTGGGTTTCCAAGGCAAACAAACTCCAAAATCTTGAGATTTCTTGATCAAAATGATATGTGAAGATTATGGGGATCCATATATGATGCTTAGAGCCAATGTGAACCATTTCTTGATTGAACTCCTTGCATTGAGGGTCTCAAACCCTAGATATGAACTTGATGGAACATAGGTGAGCATACACACTACCTACAAAAGCAACAAACTATACATTGAAATATTTATGGTATTTTGGTTAGTAAATAATGAAAAATAAACTATGATACAATTAAAAGTGCTTGGTGATCTCTCCCAATACAAACCCTGAAATTCTGGTATCAGATATGAGATGTCGAAGGTAATGTCACGACACTAATATCTGAGTAATGCAAACAGAATAAAGATAGAGAATAGTAATGCAAGATACACAAGCAATTGTTAACCTAGTTCGGTCCAACTCACCTACATCTGGGGGCTACCAAGCTAGGAAGGAAATTCACTAAAATAGAATCAGTTCAAAGACTCTCCGTACACTTCAACAAGTTACAGTCTTTCTCACCTAATCTCTACCCGTGCAATTCCTACCTAAGCACTCTTAGATATGAGAACCCACTCACTTCCCTACAATCACACCTGTGATCTTAAACAATAATCCCTTGAGAAAAGAAAACACTTTTCAATTACACACTCTTGATTTTACTTCACAATTTCAATCAAGAAGACACACTCTTGATCTTGCTTCACAACTTTGATCAAGAAGACACACACTTGATCTTGCTTCACAGCTTTGATCAAGAAGACACACACTTGATCTTGCTTCACAACTTTGATCAAGTAGACACACACTCTTGCTTAACAGCTTTAGAGTGACAAATTACAACCACAAATCAGTCCAATTCAATCATCAAGGGATGACTTGAATGGCTTACAAGTCTCACGACTAAACAAACACAAACCCTAGCTATCTCTCTATATTTCGCTCAGTATTGGTTGTGTGTTCAAACAGGTTTTCTAAGTCCCTTTTTATAGAAGCATCCAGCTAGGCTTGGACATCTTGAAAACCCTACATCTATTTTCCAATCAAATATTTTTATAACAGTTGGTTAGATCTCCTTGGAAAATAAGTAAATCTGGTTGTAATCCATGATTGAATGCGCCAGCTAATCAGATCTTCAATCATACAAAGATTGCCATTAATTGTGCAATCACAAAACACCAGACATTCACACTGAATGTTTTGTGTACAGGATGTCATGACATCGGGTCTGACATCCTGGAAAAATCCTGCATAATCCAATAATTGCTTTTATAACTTCCAGCAGGTACAACCATATCAGATGCCATGACCTTGTGTATGATATCTTGAAACAATCCTGCATGAACATGTCTTTCATTTAAGCTCCAACAGGTACATCCAATATCAGAAGCCATGACATTGTATATGGCATTCTGAAACAATCATGCATGAACATGTTCTTGAACTCCAGCAGGTACATAGGATATCTCATGTTAAGACATTACACATAACATCTTGTGAACACTCTTTGTTTTACCAAAATTGCTGCCAACACTTAGAATCAACAAACTCCCCCTTTGGCAAATTTTGGCTAAAACATATATCTGTCCTTTTTGTTCACAAGGTAAACTATCAGCAGTTAAACAACTTAACAATAGTTTAAACAGCAGCAGAAGCAACACAATTACTAGCTTATAGTTACTAGTAATACACACATGCATAAGGGTACTTCTCCTCCCCCTAAATCTGTGCAACAAAAACAGAATTACTAGTTATGGATGCAATTAGTAAGACACACAAATGCACAAGGGTACTCCTTCTCCCCCTAAATCTGTGCACACAACAAACAGTCTCCATGAACATAACAACTACTGTAACTCCAGCACCTGTACCAGCCAGAATGTCATTCTGACATCTGCTTCAAAATCAACACCTGTGCACCATATCAGACATCCTCTTTGACATCTGTAAACAACATTTTGTTTTAACACTTGTGCACTTCCTTCAATAATAACTGTCCTCCAGCTATAAACATCTCACAACTTCCACAACAGCTTCCATATCATCACTTCTCCCCCTTTTTAGTCAAAATTGACCAAAGGTGACCTTTTTCAAAAAAAATAAAACTTCAGTCTTCCAAACATTAGCATCAGAATAGCTTCCAGCCACACAGTCTAGTCTTCGCCACAACACACTTTACCCAGTCAAAAATATCCTCTAGGATAACCACAAACTCCTTTACTTTCTATAGGTTCTCATGAACACAGATCCCCAACTTCCCCCTTAAACATTCAAACTGATTGGCATCCAAAGCTTTAGTGAAAATGTCTGCTAATTGCTTTTCAGTAGTAACATGCTCCAGAGTTATGATCTTCTCTTCTACAAGTTCTCTGATGAAGTGATGACGAATGTCAATGTGCTTTGTCCTGCTATGTTGAATAGGATTTTTGGAAATATTTATGGCACTCAGGTTATCACAGTATAATGTCATGACCTCTTGTGTGACATTGTATTCAGACAACATCTGCTTCATCCAGACCAGTTGAGAACAACTACTCCCAGCTGCTATGTATTCAGCTTCAGCAGTGGATAGAGATACACAGTTTTGTTTCTTGCTGAACCATGAAATCAGATTGTTCCCCTAAAAGAAGCATCCTCCAGATGTGTTTTTCCTATCATTAGCACTTCCAACCCAGTCAGCATCACAGTAACCAGTCAGCATGGATCCAGATCCATGAGTATATAACATCCCATAGTCACTGACATATTTCAATATTCTCTTCACTTGGTTTATGTGACTGACTTTTGGTTCAGCTTGATACCTAGCACAAACACCTACAACAAATGCAATGTCAGGCCTACTTGCTGTAAGATATAGCAGACTACCTATCATGCTTCTGTATAGACTTTGATCAACACTGACACCATTTTCGTCTTTGGAGATTTTCACATGAGTAGGAGCAGGTGTCCTTTTATGGCTTGCATTTTCCATGCCAAACTTCTTCACAATGTTCTTGGCATACTTGCTTTGAGATAGAAAGATAGAGTCTTCCATCTGTTTGACTTGTAGCCCAAGAAAGTAGGTCAGTTCTCCAACAAGACTCATCTCAAACTCAGATTGCATTTGTCTAACAAAATGTTCAACCATATGTTCTGACATCCCACCAAATACAATGTCATCTACATATATTTGTGCCACCATGAGCTTTCCTCCTTCATTCTTCACAAACAGAGTTTTGTCAATACCTTCTTTCCTGTATCCATTGTTAGTGAGGAACACTGTGAGTCTCTCATACCAAGCCCTGGGAGCTTGCTTCAGCCCATATAGGGCTTTCTTCAATCTGTACACATGTTGTGGAAGATTTGGATCTGTGAATCCTTTAGGTTGTTCAACATATACTTCTTCATTTAAGTAGCCATTCAGGAAGGCACTTTTTACATCCATTTGAAACAGTTTGAATTTCAGAATACATGCCACTCCAAGCAATAGTCTAATGGACTCAAGGCGAGCTACATGAGCAAATGTTTCATCAAAGTCTACTCCTTCAACTTGAGTATATCCTTGAGCTACTAATCTAGCTTTGTTTTTAGTAATAACCCCTTGTTCATCAGATTTATTCTTATATACCTACTTTGTTCCTATGACATTTGCTCCTTCAGGTCTAGGAACCAATTCCCATACTTCATTCCTCTTGAATTGGCCTAACTCCTCTTGCATGACATTGATCCAGAACTCATCAGTCAAGGCTTCCTTGATATTTCTGGGTTCAATCTTGGACACAAAGCAGCCATGTGAGATCACTTCCCTTGATCTAGTAGTGACTCCTTTATCTGGATCTCCTATGATAAGATCTTTGGGATGATCCTTCTGAATTCTGATAGAGGGTCCCTTGTTGATTTTGTCATCTTCAGGTTCAGCTTGAGGAGGTTCTTCTTCCTTATTTTTGTCTGAGAAGTCAGTTGGAGAATCATTCAGAGATGTCTCGACATCGTCTGTGACATCTGTCTGTTGGTCATCAACCATAACATTAATGGATTCCATCAATACATTAGTTATGGAATTAAAGACCCTGTAAGCTCTGCTATTTGTTGAATAGCCCAGAAATATTCCTTCATCACTTTTGGGATCCATCTTCCTTCTTTGCTCACGATCATCCAGGATATAGCATTTGCTACCAAATACATGGAAGTATTTAACTGTAGGTTTTCTTCCTTTCCAGACTTCATAAAGGGTTGTGGGAGTCCCTTTCTTTAATGTCACTCTGTTGTAAACATAGTAGGCTGTGTTCATGGCTTCAGCCCAAAAATGATAGGGCAATTTCTTAGCATGAATCATAGCTCTGGCTGATTCTTGAAGAGTCCTATTTTTTCTTTCCACCACACCATTTTGCTGGGGAGTGATGGGAGATGAGAACTCATGATGAATTCCTTCTGAAGAGCAGAATTCAGCAAATTTGCTGTTCTCAAACTCCTTCCCATGATCACTTCTAATTTTGACAACAGGACTTTCTTTTTCCCTTTGAAGTTTCAGACAAAGCTCCTTAAAGACTTCAAATACATCAGATTTTTCTCTTATAAAATTGATCCAGGTGTATCTGGAGAAATCATCCACCACCACATATGCATATTTCTTCCCACCAAGGCTTTCTACTTGCATGGGTCCCATCAAGTCCATATGAAGGAGTTCCAAGACTTTGGTAGTTGTATCATGTCTGAGCCTCTGGTGTGACATCCTTGTTTGTTTTCCAATCTGACATTCTCCACAGATTTTTCCCTCATCAATCTTTAAGATGGGAATTCCTCTAACAACTTCAACTAATATGATCCTCTTCATACCTTTAAGGTGCAGGTGACCCAATCTTTGATGCCATATCTTCACTTCTTCTTCTTTCGCTAAGGTACACATTGAAGAGTATCCAGTTTCTTGTGAGCTCCACATGTAGCAGTTGTCTTTGGACCTAACTCCCTTCATGATTACTTCATTTTCTTTGTTAGTAATCAGACATTCAGTTCTGGTGAAGTTTACATTCAGACCTTGATCACACAGTTGACTGATGCTTATAAGATTAGCAGTTAATCCCTTAACAAGTAGGACATCGTCAAGGTCAGGAACTCCAGGGCAATCCAGCCTACCCATTCCCTTGATTTCACCCTTTGCACCATCACCAAAGGTAACATAACTCATGGCATGAGGATGAAGTTCAGTTAGCAGATTTTTGTTCCCAGTCATATGTCTGGAGCAACCACTGTCAAAATACCAATCTTCTTTGGATGAAACTCTGAGGGAAGTGTGAGCTATTAGACTTGTGACCTTTGTCTTAGGAACCCATTGCTTTTTGTTGGCAGTCTTGTGATGCTTGGGCCTTGATTGGTATTGAGACTGAACAGGTCCAGGATAGCCACATAGCTTATAGCAGAAGAGCTTCAGGTGGCCAAATTTTCCACAGTATTGGCATTTCCATCTTTGATGTTTCCCTTTCTGCTGTTGTGACATCTCAAGTTTGCTTTTAACATGGCTGCACTTAGGTTTGGATTTTGGTTTGTAACCAGTGTAACTGCACTCAGCCTTGAATCCAATTCCAGATTTGTTTCCTGTTATTTGGCCAGTCTGGAGAATCTTGTTTAAGATGGCAGATCCATTGTTAAGCATTCTTACATACTTAGTCATCTTATCTAGTTTGGAATTTAAGAATAAAGCTTCAGTCTTCAAATTTAGGATGGTTTCCACAAACTCTTCCTTTTCATTTTCCAGCTGAGCTATCACTTTCTTCTGGCTTTCAACTTGTCTGCACACTCCTGCACTTCTATGGCACAACTCTTTGTAGGTAGTGGCCAGCTCTTCAAAGGTTCTTTCATCATCAATTGACTCTTCTTCAGACCCCCATCTTCCTGTCAATGCAGTCACATGGTTTGTAGTTTCTTCTGTTTCACTTTCATCAGACACTAGATGAATTTGGGTTTCCAAGGCAAACAAACTCCAAACTCTTAAGATTTCTTGATCAAAATGATATGTGAAGATCATGGGGATCCATATATGACGCTTAGAGCCAATGTGAACCATTTCTTGATTGAACTCCTTGCATTGAGGGTCTCAAACCCTAGATATGAACTTGATGGAACATAGGTGAGCATACACACTACCTATAAAAGCAACAAACTATACATTGAAATATTTATAGTATTTTGGTTAGTAAATAATGAAAAACAAAGTATGATACAATTAAAAGTGCTTGGTGATCTCTCCCAATGCAAACCCTGAAATTCTGGTATCAGATATGAGATGTCGAAGGTAATGTCACGACACTAATATCTGAGTAATGCAAACATAATAAAGATAGAGAATAGTAATGCAAGATACACAAGCAATTGTTAACCCAGTTCGGTCCAACTCACCTACATCTGGGGGCTACCAAGCCAGGAAGGAAATTCACTAAAATAGAATCAGTTCAAAGACTCTCCGTACACTTTCAACAAGTTACAGTCTTTCTCACCTAATCTCTACCCGTGCAATTTCTACCTAAGCACTCTTAGATATGAGAACCCACTCACTTCCCTACAATCACACCTGTGATCTTAAACAACAATCCCTTGAGAAAAGAAAACACTTTTCAATTACACACTCTTGATTTTACTTCACAGTTTCAATCAAGAAGACACACTCTTGATCTTGCTTCACAACTTTGTTCAAGAAGACACACACTTGATCTTGCTTCACAGCTTTGATCAAGTAGACACACACTCTTGCTTAACAGCTTTAGAGTGACAAATTACAACCACAAATCAGTCCAATTCAATCATCAATGGATGAATTACAAGTCTCACGACTAAATAGACACAAACCCTAGCTCTCTCTCTATATTTTGCTTAGTATTTGTTATGTGTTCAAACAGGTTTTCTAAGTCCCTTTTTATAGAAGCATCCAGCTGGGCTTGGACATCTTGAAAACCCTACATCTATTTTCGAATCAAATCTTTTTATAACAGCTGGTTAGATCTCCTTGGAAAATAAGTAAATATGGTTGTAATCCATGATTGAATGCGCCAGCTAATCAGATCTTCAATCATACAAAGATTACCATTAATTGTGCAATCACAAAATACCAGACATTCACACTGAATATTCTGTGTACAGGATGTCATGACATCGGGTCTGACATCCTGGAAAAATCCTGCATAATCCAATAATTCCTTTTATAACTTCCAGCAGGTACAACCATATCAGATGCCATGACCTTGTGTATGACATCTTGAAACAATCCTGCATGAACATGTCTTTCATTTAAGCTTCACCAGGTACATCCTATATCAGAAGACATGGCATTGTATATGGCATTCTGAAACAATCCTGCATGAACATGTTCTTGAACTCCAGCAGGTACATAGGATATCTCATGTTAAGACATCACACATAACATCTTATGAACACTCTTTGTTTTACCAAAATTGCTGCCAACACTTAGAATCAACAAAACCAATGGATGAGGGGTAAGGAGAATGCCAAGGTGTGATGCCAATGCCAATGCATATGATGAGATATCATGAGGGATCTTAGGGTTAAAATTAGGGTCTTATAAATGTTGAATGGTGACAACGCCTCTACTCAGTCCACACGAATAGATTCCTTCAGTCTCAGTGCTAGCTTCTACGAATGAATTTGCTTTGAGTGTGTATGTGTGTGTGTGTGTGTGTGAGAGAGAGAGAGAGAGAGAGAGAGAGAGAGAGAGAGAGAGAGAGAGAGAGAGAGAGGGAGAGATAGAGATAGAGAGAGAAACAAAATTTCATTTGAACAAATGCTTATGCATAAGGGTTCTATTTATAGAACCACTTGTGTGGGCTGTAATCTAAAAAGCCCACTTAAGTGTATGTGGCCCATATCTTATGATATCCCAAAATCACTTAAGTGCGTGGTACCTTACCATATTTCATATTCTACTTAAGTCCACCGTACCTTACGATGTTCTACAATTTACTTAAGTGCAGCGTACCTTACGGTGTTCCTTGTTTACTCTATCTCTCATCAATCCGTCCTTTTGTGTGTGACTCTGTAGGTTTTCGCGGCATTGGCAATTATATTAAATCATGTATTTAACATAATAAACAATGAGCGGTATCTAGAAACACATCACTGCTACCCAAGACACGAAAATGTCATGTGATCTGACAAATCCTTTTATGATAATACTTATGTGTACAATTACCCTTTTTCCCTTATGTCTATATTGAACACAAGGCATAGACCGCGTCATCCTTGTCCAGTTCAATATTGGGCCCGTAGACATTTATCTTGTTATGTAGGATGGGCAAATTCCATCTAGGTCACTCATGTCCCTCAGCATGCTTCGTGGAGTACCCATCAACTGTGTTTATGGTCATCCAGTTACGGACAATATTTGATCAGCAATAAGGCACTCGACTCTACATCTAGGTTCCATAGTGGTTTTAGGTCGAAGGGTGGTATACACCATTATCACCATGAGAATAACTTATGACACTTTGCATAATATTCTATATAGTATTCTCATAGCGGGTCAATCCAGTATAAATATTACTCTTAATATTCGTACCTATGTTTAAGACTTGATAACTCCTTATCCATGATCCATGAGATGTGATCATCAGTCTATATACATAATAGTCTTAATGCTTTAATGTTATTCCACTTCACAATAAATCTCGACTACAAATACTTTAAGAATAATGTCCTTATGTTTAATGGGATCTCATGATTAAGTCACACTTGATACATTCAACGGACTAGCTATTCTAAGGACATTATTAAACAAACATAATAAAGAAAAATCCTTTTATTATTAATAAATAATTCAATACAAGTACCAAAAGTATTGGCCTCTAGGGCTTACACCAACACACATCATATCCAACAGATTGTGCAAAGATTTTGGGCAAAATTAAATCAAAGATCCAAGGAGAAAAACCCAGAATTCTTTTACTATATAAGGAGCTCAAAACCTACATTAGAAATAAAGAAATACATTGAAGATATTAGAGGGATAGGGTTTATTTGAGTCCTTGTATTGTTTTATGTACACCACTATCTTTCAGTAACTTAGCATAGTTGGTTTGTTTTAATTGAGTTATAATATTCAACATTATTTATTGAGATTATAAACACCGGTCACTGGTTGGGTTATTGAGAAGAAAGCGAGTAAGTTCTCATATTTAGGGGGGAACCCTTAAATAGAAAGTCATTAGGATTAGGAAGAGGCTTTAAACAACATAGAGTTTGTTGGTTCTTGTTAGACTAAAGGTACTAATTCAAAGTAGTGGATTTTCTTTCTTGGATAAAGTGCCCTATAGACGTAGGTGTTGTTTGCACCGAACTGGGTTAGCAATATCTTGTATTTTTGTTGCTTTCATAATGTGTTTTGTATTGACGTTATTCTGGTTTAAGTTGTTCCAACATCGTGTCCAACATATGTCCCCTAAGGAACTAAATTTCAGTAGGTTCTTCTCATGTTAGGTGAGAGATTATGTATACTAGCATATTGCTTTTGGTGTAAGGTGTAAGTTATGATTTGTCCCTTTCTTTGTTATGAGAGAAGTATCTATAGGGGCCTTGTGCCTAGGGTTGTTTAGGAAGGATTGTTGTCCACTCATTTAATGGTGGATCGTTGAGTCCTTATTTTCTAGGGAGACGTGGACCATCTAATGACCCTGACTCCTCTCTGTCCAAGAAACGTATTTTCCTATCTTTTCCCATGTCTAGGCGAGAAGAAAAGATTTGGGCAAAGCAATCCCCCATGTAGGGCGTCATATGGTTGTCGCCTCTCGTAGGGGCTTCAAAGCCCCCCCCCCCCCCCCCCCCCCCCCCCCCTTATCGATGCCTTTACAATTATATATATATATATATATATATATATATATATATATATATATATATATATATATATATATATATATATATATATATATATATATATATATATATATATATATATATATATATATATATATATATATATATATATATATTCGAACCTCTACACTCATGTTCCTATACAACTACCAACTAAGCTTTCTTAACAAGACTCTTTAACCCAACATTGTTACATACATGAATTTATTATTCGAATTAAATTTCAATTACAAGTCTAATGCTAATAATTTATTTATATTCAACAAGATAAGATCAAGAAAAGATCCTACAAACAATACTTCAATTATGAGAAAGATATAATTAAAGAAACTAAGCAACATTAGATTAAAACCGTAATAATAAACCTTCATTCTAAAATAAATAACAATTATCCTCACCATCAAGTTTATTGAGAATGTAGCAAGTGTGAGTTGTGGATAATGGTCTCAGATTGGTTGGAACGTGGAGACTTCAGCATTTATAAGTGAGAATTCACCCACCTATCACCTTAAGATTTTGGTGAGTATGTGATGTGCCTCTCACAAAGTCATTGTATTAAAAGAAGAAGTCTCATAATGTTCGATACTCCCTAGTGAAAAACTCCCCACAACATCTGGTATCATGAGCCTTTGGTTTGAGAAAGGGACCGACTTACTTGTATCGAAAGTCAATGGCACCACACGTCTGTTGAGTAAGAAACATTTTGTTGAAGAGTGTCAACGGCGTCACAAGGGTGGTGTGTAAGAAGCGTTCTGTGCGGTACAAGAGTTTGTGGAAGTAAGAAGAACTTTCACTTGAGGGGGAGCATTGTGGACTCACACTTGAGGAGGAGTGTTGAGAATATAGCAAGTGTGAGTTGTGGATAATAGTCCCACATTGGTTGAAAATATGAAGAGTTGAACATTTATAAGTGAGAGAACCCACCCACCTATCACCTTAAAGTTTTGGATGAATATATAATATATTTCTTACAAAGTTGAACATTTTGAGTTGTCCCCTACAATTAGAAAACACATTGTCCGTGATAAAATAAACTTATAATACTTTATCATTTCTCTTTGCTCTTGGTTTGAAGAGAAATCTAAACACCATGTAAAACACACCACCTTACGTATCTTTAAAAATATATCATTTAAAAAAAAAAACTATTCTCAATGAAAGAGTTATACATTGATATATGATCAATAAATACAATTATACATCATATCATGTAGTATATTTTAAATTTCAATGGATAAACAATTAGCATATATGACAAAACACAAGATAAATCACTAAATAGATAAACCTATACAAAAAGTTACAAACATAACATATTCCAAGTAAACTTACATATTAGCTAAAAAGTCAAATATATTACTTTGATTGGTGAACAAACCCTTACACTAATCTTGAGTAGTCTATCTCATCTCATAAAAAAAAATCTTGAATAGTCTATCATATAACTTTATGGTCTCCGATACTTTCTTTTGTAATACTAAAAAAAATAAAAAAATAAAAAGATGAAAATGGTTGGTGCGCATGCACATGCACAAGCAATGGAATAGTAGAATGTTAGTAGAAAGTAAACGGTCAATATGTGTATAGTAGTAATAATAACATTATACTATATGAGCAGTATAAAAACTTTCTGGCAAACCAATAAAATTAAGTGAATAAAAAATGTAGTATTTTCTTATTAATTTTGGCAAAAGGAGTATTAATTTAACAATAAAACTAAACAGACTTTGTCTACGGCAGACATAGTCACCATCCATGAGAAAGGTTACCGTTTTTGACCAGAATCAGAATATATAGCCCTCACCTCACGAATAACTTTTCTAAGACAGCAAAGAATATATAGGATTTCACTTTCAACTAGAAAAAATAATAGCACACGACTCGTTTAACGAGTCAGTTTTAACTTCTTTGTTTTAACTAATGTATTTAATCTTAATTACGAAGTTAAGATCATAGGTGTTTGGATTAATTATGAGTGACAAAAACACTATTAAATTTTGTTTTTATTAAATCTAAAATTTAAAAGTGCAATTTTTGTATAAAATTAAATATATATTAAATTTATTATATATAAATTGCCTTAGTTTTGTCGGTGAATATTAAATAAGATGTCACGTAACCTGTTGAGACATTTTATACATTATTTTTGAAAATATTTTATTTGATTTTAGATTATTGTGATCTCTTTGGAACGAATGCTATTTTATTCTATAATGTGTGTGATTTATTTTGTTTTATAATGTGTATGAATTAGTTTGAAAAAAAAATTATTTTCTAGAGTTTGTGTGAAATTTGTTTAGAAATATTTATTTTTCAAATTATGTGTGATTTTAATGAAAACCACCGCTGTTGAAAAAATGACAGAGTTGCTATCATATTTTATTTGTTTCTAATAAATAAGAAAATAATAAGAAAACGTAATAATTAAAGGTAAGATGCTAAATTCGGGAGTCGGTTAAGTAAGGGGAAGGTACTAGGCACCCCTTACCTCGATTGTACTCAATGTGATCCTCCTTTAATTCTAGGGTTAATGTGTGCTTGAGATGTTTGCTTATTATCTATTCATTGTTTAATTCTTTATTTATTTACAAAAATGTTTTATTATTTTAATAAGGGAAGATCTAAAAAATATTTTTGATTATTATACTCGCTAGAGTTTTACAACTCTATGCTTACATACCCTCAAATTTATTGAAGGATCAAAGTTTCGTAGTTCGTCTTGAAAATGTTGATTGGTTGATTATTTTTATATCTTGAAAATTTTTCACGCATCGGGGACGGAGAAATACATGATTTTGAAAAAATGCATCAATATTCAAGGATAGATGACTTACGATTTGAGGTGTGTTAGACTGATTTTATCTCTTTTTGATTGATTGCAAAAAATCTCATTAATTTTATTTTAAGAAAATAACTCCTAGTAATATTATATAATTATTTCAATATTAAAAGTTTGATTTAGAAACCCAAAGACATCCCTTATCCCTTATTATCCGTAAAAATTGTTATAGAATTTTATCCCAAGTTATCTCTAAGTTATCTCATGATTATCCATGAATTATCACTAATTATATCCCCTCATGTTCTAATTAATTAATTTTATTAATAATGATATTATATATTAAATTAAAAAAATATTAAAAAATTAATGACATATCCCTTATCCCTGATTTTTTTACCCTTAAAATCCTAGAAATTTATCCCATAATTTTATCTCATATTATTCTTAAAATTATCTCACAGTTATCCCATAGATTAACCATAATTTTCCAAATTAGTTAATATCTCATAATCCTATTTTTTATATATTATTTATATTATCTCATTTAAAAATTAATCCATAATTTCAACATGCTTAATTATAGAATTAATCCTAATCCCAATCTTTATTACAGATTTTTTTTTCATTCCATGTTGATTATAATTATTATTTGGAAATAAGATATTTATTATATCTTATTATTCATTAGAAACTAAACAACTCCCTTTCTTTTTCTTAATATAAATCATAAATAATTAAAATTTTATGTTTTAATTTTATTCAATTTAGTATAATCTGATGTATGTACTTTATTGATAAATTTTGCAGTTTTGAAACATGATGTTGTTAGTTAAAAAAATTATGATGTAATTTTATGATATTTATTAAGAATGTTTTTGATATTTATTTAAAGGTTTGAAATTGTGTTTTAAATTATTTGAAATATGATTTGGGTTTAACTAAGAAATTATGAGGTTTGGATTTGAAACTTAAACAAAGTATTAGTTTTTTAGATTTGAATATATTATGATTTTGTTAAAAAAAACTTTGATTCATGTTAAAAAAAAACATTTCAATTCATGATCTTTATTAAAGGAAGTTATTAAAAACTGATTTATAAAAATTGATTTTTTTAAATACTTTATGATATTAGAAAAAAAATTGCTTAAATAATTGATTTAAAAGAATTTTTTTTAAAGAAAAAAAATGCCTTATGATATTAGTTAAAAAATTGAATAAAGAATTAACTAACGAATTTAAACCATAATAAAACATGAGACATCAAATCGAAATAAAACATCCACCAAACATAAACAATTCAAGTAATTCTATAAATAAAGTATTAAGAGAGACCAACCTACGAGAAAGAGATGGTTCCTGGTGAAAAGATAATATTCACCTTTTTATTCCCTCCTGATATTTACGTCTTCGATCCCAACCTTCTCACAATTTTTCTTCTTTGTCCGCACTCTTCTCTTTTAGAAAAGATCGATGATGCTGATGTAATTTTAGGGTTTTGGTGTTGTTGTTTTTCAGTGGGAAGAACAACAATTTTTTAAGGTATGATTTGTAAATTGTGGATGAGATAAAGGATTCTATTTATAGGTAAAATTAGGTTTAAAAAATTAAATGAGATTGTCTATTTTTAGAATGATTTAATTTAACCTGATTGTTCATATTTCTTAAAGCTCAAGTCAATGAACTTGGATGGATTCATGGCTTGGTGAATTTAGATTAAAAAAATTAAATAAATAAAAATAAGTTAATTACCTAATAATAAAAAAATTGATTTTTGACTTTTTTTGAGATCTTATTCATAAAATAATAATTTTAATGAAAAGTAATATTTTAAAATATATTTTAAATAAAAATAAGAAAATTAATAATTAAATGATAAAAACTGATATTTTTGTGATTTTTTATAATTTAAAAATAAAATAGAAAAGTTAGAAGTAAAGAAAAACAAATAAAGGGAAAAAGGCACTAACTAGACCATTCCATTTATTCAAAATAAAACAACATTAGCGGATATATAATAATAATCTTAATAATAATACTAATAACCCCATTATGAACCTAAGTAATATATCAATTAATGATAATTTGATTAATAAAAAATAATTAACCTTAATTAAATACAATATTAATATATTCCTAAATAATAATAATATAGTTTAATATTAATATGTAAAAAATAAAAATAATACTAATATTAATCTACCCTCATTTAACTAATAACATTATTATAAGATATTCTATCCCTCCTATTAAAACAAATAATCTCTCTGTAAGATCCCAAATTTGATCGTAAGATCCCTCATACTATCTCATCATATGCATTAGCATTGGGATCATACCTTGACATCCTCCTTACCCCTCACTCATTGGGTTTGCATTGGGAGAGATCACCAAGCACCATGTGATTGTATCTTACTTTGTATTTTATCATCTTTACTAACTAAAATACCAAAAATATGTCTTTTCATTTGTCTACTTCTTTTGTAGGTAAGGCACATGATCACCTTTGATCCATCAAGCTCATATCTAGGGTTTAAGACCCTCATGGCTAAGAGCTCAATCAAGAATTGGTCTACAATGGCTGTGGACATCATATATGAGTTCCTATGATCTTTACATCTTAGTTTGGTCAAGAAGTCATCAAGAGTTTAGAATTGGTTTGCAGTGGAAACCCTAGTTTATCTAGGTGTCTTGTGTAATTTCTTCAACAAGCTTCTTCAACAATTGATCAAATACTTCAAGGTATACTTAAAATTTCATCATTCTATGCATATATGATCTCTCATGAGTCCCAAAAGTCAAGATAATGGCAAGTTAGCAAGTTGGTTCATGGTGGTTGACTAGAGGATTTCATTTGATCAAAACTGGGGTCCCCTAGACCCTATCTCCTATAATTTTTATCATATGAAAATGATTCCAAGATCAAAGTTAATCTGAATGACATTCCAAACAACTTTCATGTTGAGGTCTAGATCTATTTTTGCTTTTAAAGTCATTTTTTATGGTGAAAGATTATAGGTCATTTTATCTAAACCCTAATTTGGAGGTCAACATCCCAATGCCATAACTTGCTCATTTTTTATGAGATGAAAGATTTACAAGTTGCACAATAAAATTCAAGGTGTCTAATTCAACATTAGTGTTTGGAGGAAGAGCTAATTCCACTTTTATAAGCATGTGATATGAGGCTACATTATAGGTCATTTTGGACCAATACCATTGAACAAGTGATTTTCCTCAACTCCAAAAATGCATAACTTATTCATTTTAAATCCAAATTAGGTCAAATTTGTGATAATTTTGGAGGTCTTTGAAAGATATACAACTTTTATAAAGACATTTTTCTCATTTGAATCTCACACAAAACGTTAGCTAAAGTGGAATAAGTGAACATATGGCTTAACACTTAGAATTTTTTTTTGATATGTTAAAATTTCCAAACTTCCACCTCAAATTTCACCATGATACAAGTTTCAAATGGAAAAGTGTTCAACATAAGAGTCGTTCCTCTTGATCTAGCCTTTCCAAAAAGTCCAATTTCATCCATTTTGGACAAGATTTGGATGGTATGCACATGGCTTGAACATGTCATCATCATTTGGAAAAATCAAAACTTCAAACAGTTGTACACATTTGCCTTGCATTCCAAGTTGATTTCAGACTCATTCACACTTGATTATGGACCTAAAGGAGTGACTTCATGGGCATGTACACGCCCATGCATTCATGCATCATCCATTGTCATATTTGGAAGTTCAATTTGAAGGTGCAAATAACATGTGATTCAGCTATAAATAGAAGCCTCTAGGTTCAGAATTAAGGATCCTTCGTGCCAGCTTTGCTCCAAGACCCCAAACCCTTCCATTTGAAAGGATAATCCTGAGAATTTTCTTTAATAATTGAGTTTGAATCTCACTGGTTTGAGATTCAAAAGTCCAGGGATCCAAAGCCTTTGGTTGATTCTAATCTACTTCTGCAAGCTTGCTGAGTGAGATCAAGCACGAGTCAAAGCAAGAGCAAGCAAATTCTGACCTGCATTGAAGGTATTTTCCAGAAATTTCCATCTCTTTGATTCTCACTCAATTCTCCATAATTCTCTTGGTTCCTTGGTTGTCTGAAGTCCTACCAATGTAGGCAAGAAGATTGAGTTTCTTTGAGGTCAAATCGAAGCAACTCAGATCATACACCTCAAATTCCAACTCCATGTATCTCTCAATATACTTGGAGTTAGGATAAATTGAGGCCAGATTCGTGCTCAGTGCCACTTTTACTTCAAAATCATGTCCTTATTTTTTATTTTAGTGATGGTTATGATTGGACTAGTCCGGCGAGGCTCGCTTGAGAAGGTGACCGGACGTTT
Organism: Lathyrus oleraceus; assembly: GCF_024323335.1. Taxonomy (NCBI): domain Eukaryota; kingdom Viridiplantae; phylum Streptophyta; class Magnoliopsida; order Fabales; family Fabaceae; genus Lathyrus; species Lathyrus oleraceus. The sequence continues at coordinate 482,290,461 of NC_066585.1, read as the reverse complement.
GCTCCGGTCGTGAGTTGGCAAGGTCCAGAGCCACATGATCTATTCAAATTGTTTTAATCACGAGCGTTGGTTTTGATTATCACTCATGTGGCGCGCTGACTCAACTCCATCATGGAACGCGCATTTGTGGCCACTTGATCTGCCACCTCAATTAATGAGGGAGATCAAGTGGTCCACGTTTTTTCTGATTATTTGATTTTCATTTTATTTGTGTTATTTTCATTAATTCATATTAATTTTAATATTGATCCAAAAAATATGAGAGTTTCACCAAATTTTTTTAAATAAAATCCTCTTTCATTTTATGAATTAAATTTATTTTTTTGGATCATTATTAATATTTTTCATGATTTAATTGATTTTGTGAATATTTTTAATTGTTTAAAAATAGTTTTAAGTTTCCAAAAATGATGAAATTTTTTCTCCAAGGTCCTTTGACCTTGTTTGACCTATGATAAATGTCATGGCCATTTTTTTGGTGCTTTGATGAGGTTTTAGGAAATTGACCAACCATAATTTAATTTAATGCATACTTTAATTGTTTTTTAATTGATTAATTGCAAATAAATTACGTTGAGCCATTTTAATTGACTTGTTGAGTTTGAATTGTGTTGTTGGACCTTGGTCAAGGTTGATTTGACTCTGTTAGGTTAAGATCATTGGATTTAGGGGTTTGATGAAATGTACATTTCATCTCCCAAAATGAATGAATGATCTTAATTTGGTAAAAGTCCTCCTTTGACCAATTTGTGTTGATTCCATTTCCCCTCCCTCTTCATCTCATTCCCCTTCTTTATTCATTCATGTTATGGACCTATGCTATCTCGATATCCTAAGACTAGTTGATTGAAAAATCAACATGAGTGTGGATGAGATTAGGTCCATCCATTTGCATATTATTTTTGTGTGTGGTATGTTTTATGAGCATAATCCATTATACTATGTCTCTAACATGCATTAACACCAAAATTCTATTGCCCGACCTCAAATAGTTGTGACTTCTACATAAGTCCAATTACGATTGCTTAACATAGCGCTAAATTAATGACACAAAAGTCATAACATTCTAGTAAGTGAGATTGTAAGTCTCCCCTCTTTCATGGTATTGTGTGGAAACTTGGTCTTTTTTCCTTCCTTTGGAAGATGCCTTGGTTCAAGGATCCATGTTTGTGATAAGAGGATTGAATGTTCTCCAAAGAATGACTTAAACAAAACAAAGCAAAATCAGTATTAACTTCTAACCAATTAACAACTAACATTTAATTTCAAGTCATTTACTTTTATGCACTCTAAGTTTTGAGCTTTTATTCATTTTCCATTATCCATACAATTCAAATTGTTTATTTTAATGCCAGTTTTACTTTGCCCACTTGGGCCATAATTTGTGATATTCTGTGTTTGTATATACTTGTTTTCTTGTGTGGTCTTTTGACCTTAATGTACATAATAAGAACAAAAACCTTAAAAAACATGTTGTGTAGACTGTTGGTTTGATCTGAGACTATTGGACTTAGAATTTAGGCAACACTCCCTATGCAAAGGACTTTTCCAATGCCAACTTTCATGAAACCAAGGGCTTGTGAAGTGACTATTCATCTGATATAATATGGGAGATCCATTTGAGTTCATCTACAACATGATCATATATGAAGTTGTTACTTTGAACCTGTGTCTAATGCCATCTTTGAAGTCATCTGATACATGGGAATTTGGAAGAAGATCATGGAGTTGCTAAGCTTGGATTTGACTATCTTTATTTGATTCCTTGCTCTTCATCTTGCTATTTGTGTATTGATATTGCTTGATTCTAAAGTCCAAGGGAAATTTGGGTTTCTATATGACATTCTTGTCTATTGGATTACAGCCCATTGGTAAGATCTTTTCAACTCTTAACTTTTAAATTTTTGCTTAGGATTAGTCTCTTCATCTCCTCCCAACTTCTTTAGTTTCAAAATCTCTCCCTCCTTTTAAAATCTTCCTTGCTTGTATTTTCTAAACTTAGACTTTATTGCAAATTAGAAACTTTGGCCTTATGCCATTGCATTTTAAAACTTATTTTCTTAATCAAACTTGTAAAACTTAACTATACTTGACTTAAAATTTCAAAAAAAGACAAAAAGAACTAACACTCATTAAAACCTTTTTAGGCCTTTTGTGCCTTTGTTAAAAATAAACTTTTGTTAAAAGCAATGCACTCACTCTGAAATTGTTACCACGAACTACAAGGTTTTGATCCCTCATTTTTATGTTGGTACGTAGGCACAAGTCCGAAGGTCTTGTCAAACATAAAAATATAATTAATGAATTCTTTTCTCATCCCTCCATTCTATTTACTGCAAACATCATTTGTACAAAAACACATATGCACACAAGAAAGGGCTCCCTAGGAGTACCTAAGACACTTTGGGTGCTAACACATTCCCTCTGTGTAACCAACCCCCTTACTTGTAATCTCTGGCATTTTATTAGTTTTGATTTGAAAACTTCTTATGTTTTGGGTTTTATTCACACTTTTTAATTTTCTCTTGGAAATAATAAAAGCGCGGTGGCGACTCTGGTTTTATTGGCGTTTAGCTTGCCCATAGCCTGATGGTCATGAATTTACTGCTACTCTCCCTAATTATTATTTCTTACTAATGTGTTTTGATAATACAAAATGTTCTAGTTACCAATGGTAATATCCCTCTATCATAACTCCCCAAATTATTATGTTCTAAGCAACATCCATGAATTAAAACAAATACCTAAGAGGGACTAAAAAGTCAAAATGACCCCCTTTAACTTTTTAGGTCATTGGGGTCGACCAGATGCCTTATAAAGGGCCTTGAGCATGTCAATGACCTAGATTCTAAGTCAATAATAATAAAGAAATAATGGTCAAAATTTGGTGTACGATAGTTGCCCCTATTTAATCAGCTTCAAACTGAGATGATGATGATGATGAAGAGTTTTCATCTTCTCAGGGAGGAGATGGTTAAATATAAAGAGGAACCCTAATTTTGACCGCGGGGTTAATAGACTCCGGATCCGAGCAAGGATTGACCAATCCTTGATGCTCTGTTGGAATTCCACTTTGACGTATCCCTGATAATATCTCCTTACATACGATTCCCATAATCATAGAAATCGGGTAGGACTTGGACGATCCTTAGGTCGCTATTTGATAACCCTGGTAGAACCCCTGATGAAACTCTTAATAAAATCCCTGGCAAATTTCTTGATGAAACCCCTAATACAACTTCTGATGGAACCCCTGATGATAAGTCCTTGATGAAACCCTTTTGACAAATCCTTGTTGGAACCCCTCGACTAAATCCCTGATGATCGGTTTCAACCTCCCTGGGTGACACTTGCCTATGATTCCTATGATCATCCAATCATGTCACTGGAGTCAGGTAGGACTTTAGTGATATCACAATCACTCTGGCTGAGACCCCTATGGTGAAACCCCTTGATAAAGTTCTGGTAAACCCCCTTGATGAAACCCTTTGATGAAACTTTAGATATAATCCCTAGATGAAACCATTGATAAAACCATTTTGAATGAATCCCTTGATGAAGCCCATTGATAGAAAATATGGTGAAACCCCTTGATGAAACTCCTGATAGAACCCCTTGATAGAATCCTTTTATGAAACCCCTGATAAAATCCTTGGTGAAACCCACGGCGAAACCCTGGTGGAATCCTTTAATAAACCCCTGATAAAACCCCTATGATAAAAATCTGATGAAATCCTTAATGAAACCCTTAATGGAACCTTTGATGAAACCTCTTGATGAAACCCTTTTTGATCAATTTTAACCCTTCTGGGTGAAACTTGCATACAATTCCCATGATCATCCGATCATTTTACGGGAATCGAGTAGTATTCTACTAATACCCCGATCACTCTGGATGAAACCCCTTGGTAAAATTCTGGCATAACCCCTTGATAGAATCTTTCGATGACATTCCTGATAAACCCTTGATAAGATTCTAGTGGAACCCTTTGATAGAATTTTTTTGTGAAACCTTTTGATAAATCCATGATGAAACCCCTTGATAATAACACTTTGTTGAAACTTCTTGGTAAAACCCTAGTGAACCCTTGGTGAATAATGCTCTAATGAAAACCCCTTGATTGAACCCTTTTGATAAAACTCATTTGATAAAATCCCTTGCTAAAATCCCTTGTAATATGGAACGTGTCCCGTGTGTGGTATATGTTAATAATCTAGAGATGTGAGAGGTGAAGATCCACTCAATAGTTGATAGTGATCATTCAGGATGACCGACTACTTGATAGATTCCATTGACGACTCACAGTGAGTGAGTTTGCTAAGGTAGTCCTTTATTGAAAATGCTCTATGGAGATGTTACTTATTGAGGAAGACTAATAAGCATTCCTACTTGGGGAATTGTACTGGTATATCTAGGGATTGGACTTTGATCGTCATCGGTATAAGAACCGATAACTCATTATTAGAAGAAAATTGATGTAAGACCCGAAATATATAAAGGAAAATAACAGCGGTATAAGAATCATAAAACAAGATGAAAAATGGTATAAGAACCAAAGTGAAAAAAATAAATGGTGTAAGAACCAAAGTGAAGGTATGACGATGGTTTAAGGATCGAAGTGACTGGATGACAACGGTGTAAGAATCGAAGTGACTGGATGACAATGGTGTAAGAACCGAAGTGACTGAATGACAACGGTGTAAGAACCTAAGTGAATTAGGGTGTAAGAACCATAAAGTGATGTTATCATGGATAATACTAGAGCAAGAACTTCTTTTAGGGAGTTCTCTAATAACAATGGAGTAAAAAGGAGATTGGTAGAAGAACTCTATGTCTCTACGAGGTTTTGATCCCTCATTTTTATGTTGGTATGTAGGCACAAGTCTGAAGGTCTTGTCAAACACATAAATATAATTAATGAATTCTTTTCTCATCCCTCCATTCTATTTACTGTAAACATCATTTGTACAAAAACACATATGCACACAAGAAAGGGCTCCTTAGGAGTACCTAGGACACTTTGGGTGCTAACACCTTCCCTCTGTGTAACCAACCCCCTTACCTGTAATCTCTGGAATTTTATTAGTTTTGATTTGAAAACTTCTTATCTTTTGGGTTTTGTTCGCACTTTTCCATTTTCCCTTGGAAACAATAAAAGCGCGGCGGTGACTCTGGTTTTATTGACGTCTAGCCTGTCCATAGCTTGATGGTCATGAATTTACCGCTACTAAAATTAAGTGGCGACTCTGCTGGGGAGTAGTCTCCGGTGGGTTTAGCCTAATTTTTGTGTGTGTATATAACTGTATATTTGACGTATGTATATTTGTTTGTGTAAGAACAAAAATTGTTCTACAACAGATTCCTTGATTTTGATGATAACAAAGGATGAAACCAAAAATGGCACCCTAACGAAAAATTTCTAAGTGTGCAGGGTTCTAAAGATAGAAGAAATAAATCTGATAATGTCATCAGATGCACAACAAGATCAGATACAAATTATCAAGTATCAGAAGCATCTAAAGTGGAATCTCGTTTCAAGAAGCTCTGACTCTGGACAAAACTGCAAAGTATCAGAAGCATCTGAACATGAAGTAAAGTCTAGAAGCTCTGACTCTGAACAAATGCCTTCTGTAAACTCTGGAAGTTATCAGCGCAATCTGAATTCTCAAGAGATAACATCAGAAGCAAGATTCTCCAGATACACGAAGACTCTAATCAGAATTGTTAATCATGATGAAGTAACGTTTAAGCCAAGTTAAAGTTCTGCAAATGGATTTCCTCAATTAGAAAGAGACGTTAATCTCCACTTCCAAGAGAGAAGATACTACTTGTGGTAAGTAGTCACTTCTAAGAGAAAAAGTCTCCTGCAGAAGCTATTTATGGAATGGCGTAACTACATCTTTATATCCAACAGATTCAACTCTATTTCAACACTACTTCAACTCCTATATAAAGAGAAGAAATCAACATTCAGTAAGCAAGAAATCACTAGCCAAAACTATACTGAAATTATATCACGCTCAAGAAAAACATCCTTGTTCTTCAAAGATTTTCACTAAGCTTTTGCTTATCAAGTGAAATATTTGTTCTTAAGTTTGTAATATTTGCTTTCTTAGAAGCACTCTAGATTACACATCTTGTATCTAATTTTTATTTGATTTCCTCAAGTGACTCTTTGTAGTCTGTAGACTTGAGAGGACTAAGAGATTTTCTTCTCTCTTAGGGGTTGTTTGTAATCTTTCAAGATTAGTGGATTAAGTCCTTGTTGAAGGCGAAATCACCTTGGCCGGGTGGACTGGAGTAGCTTTGTGTTATAAGCGAACCAGTATAAAATCATTGTGTGATTTCATTTTGCAAAAGCGCTTATTTTTTCAAACAATTCAAACCCCCCCTTTCTTGTTTTTCTCACCTTCAATTGGTATCAGAGCTCCGGCTCTGTTATTGATTTTCAAATCAAACACTTAACCGTGTAGAGAGATCCAGCGCGAGAAAAACAAATGGCCCACTCAAATGAGAAAGATTCTTACAATGCCAAGCCTCCTGTTTTTGATGGAGAAAAGTTTGATTACTGGAAAGATAGAATCGAAAGTTTCTTTCTGGGTTATGACGCTGACCTCTGGGACATTGTCACAGATGGATACAAACCTCCAACCTTAAATGGAGCTGAAGTTCCCAGAAGCAAAATGTCAGAAGATCAGAAACGTGTTTTCAAGAATCACCACAAGGCCAGAACAATACTTCTAAATGCTATATCATACAACGAATACGAAAAGATCACCAACAGAGAGACGACTAAAGATATACTTGACTCTCTGAGGATGACCCATGAAGGAAACTCCCAAGTCAAGGAGACGAAGGCTCTGGCGTTGATCCAGAAATATGAAGCCTTCAAGATGGAAGATGATGAAGCTATAGAAGCTATGTTTTCCAGATTTCAAACTCTTATTGCAGGTCTTAAAGTGCTAGACAAAGGATATACGACTGCAGATCATGTTAAGAAGATAGTCAGAAGTCTGCCAAAGAAATGGAGACCAATGGTTACTGCTCTGAAGTTATCAAAGGATCTGAACAATATCAGCCTTGAAGAACTTGTTAGTTCTCTCAGAAGCCATGAGATAGAACTGGAGGAGGATGAGCCTCAGAAAAGGAACAAGTCAGTGGCGCTGAAGTCCAGACCTGAAAGACGGAAGTCAGACAGAACCAAGGCTCTTCAAGCAGAAACTGCAGACACTGATGACTCTGAACCTGAAGACTCTGATGATGAAGAAGAGCTGTCCCTACTAACCAGAAGAGTTAAGCAACTCTGGAAAAGGAGGAACAACAACAACTTCAGAAGATCAAGACCCAGAGGGGATCGATCAGAGTCAACTTCAAAAGGTAAACCTAACAAAGATATTACCTGCTTTGAATGTAAAGAAACAGGTCATTACAGAAATGAATGCCCCAAGCTAAAGAAAGATAACTCTAAGAAAGAAAGCTTCAAGAAAAATACCTTCAGAACAAAGAAGGGATTAATGGCCACCTGGGACGACAGTGAATCCGAATCATCAGAATCTGACTCTGATGAACAGGCCAACGTAGCTCTTATGGCTACCACATCCAGCAGCTCAGATGAAGAATCTGAAGAGGTATTTTCTGAACTTTCTAGATCTGACTTAGAATCATGTTTATCAGAAACTCTTACCTCTCTTCAGAAATTAAAACAAAAAGTTAAAAACATTAAAGGCCTTCTTAAAGCAAAATCTGAAGTATGTAGTAGACTTGAGACAACAATTCTAGCACGAGATGATACTATCAGATCTCTAACGATAGAAAGAGATGGAGCTAAAACAAAAAGCTTAGAATTAGAAGAAACGTTGTCTCAAGCACCACAAACTTCAAATGAAATTATTTATAAATATGAAGAAGCTTTTCAACAATTTCTGAAGAATGGGATAGATAGGAGTATTATGGCATCCATGATTTATGGAGTAAGTCAGAATAATAAAAGAGGAATTGGGTATGATTCTGAGGAACATAAAACCTCTACCAGTAACCAAATTAAATCGCCTTTTTCATACCACTACACACACACACAAGAACACAAATTTAAAAATGCTAGAAGACCCAAAGTTGTAAGAAACTCTGGGAAAACTAATCTGAAAGGACCCAAGAGATTCTGGGTACCGAAAGATAAGATCATCTATGTTGCAGATATCCTATGCAGCAAAGTTCAGACACCAATCATGGTACCTGGACTCTGGATGCTCGCGACATATGACGGGAAGAAAGTCTATGTTCCAAAGCCTGGAACTTAAAGACGCTGGATTTGTAGGCTTCGGAGGAGATCAGAAAGGAAGGATCAGAGGCTCCGGAACTATTGGTAATGGTACTCTTCCCTCTATATCTGATGTTCTTTATGTAGAAGGATTAATGCATAACTTGTTATCCATAAGTCAATTAAGTGATAACGGTTATGATGTAATCTTTAATCAAAAAACGTGTAAAGCCATTAGTCAGAACGATGGCTCTGTCCTTTTCACAGGCAAGAGGAAAAACAACATTTATAAAATAAATCTTTCTGATTTAAAAGATCAAAATGTTAAATGTTTAATGTCAGTTCACAAAGAGCAATGGGTATGGCATAAACGCTTAGGCCACATTAGCATGAGAAAACTTTCTCAGCTAACTAAACTTGAGTTAGTCAGAGGTCTGCCTAAACTGAAGTTTTCTTCAGATGCTCTGTGTGAAGCTTGTCAGAAAGGAAAGTTTTCAAAAACATCTTTTAAAAAGAAAAATGTTGTTTCTACCTCTAAGCCTCTGGAGCTTCTTCACATTGACTTATTTGGTCCTGTGAAAACAGCATCAGTCAATGGAAAGAAGTATGGACTAGTAATCGTTGATGATTACAGCCGCTGGACATGGGTAAAATTCCTAAAGCACAAGAGTGAGTCTCACTCTGTATTCACCAGTTTCTGTTCTAAAGTGCAAAAAGAATTTGACTCTAAAATTGTTAGAGTCAGAAGTGATCATGGTGGAGAATTTGAAAATAAAGATTTTGAAGAACTATTTGATTCAAATGGAATATCCCATGATTTCTCCTGCCCTAGAACTCCACAACAAAATGGAGTTGTAGAGAGGAAGAATAGGACACTCCAGGAGATGGCCAGAACCATGATCAATGAAACAAATGTAGCAAAGCACTTTTGGGCAGAAGCTATAAATACAGCGTGTTATATTCAGAATAGAATCTCTATTAGACCTATTCTGGAAAAGACTCCCTATGAACTGTGTAAGGGAAGAAAACCCAACATTTCATATTTTCATCCTTTTGGATGCATTTGTTTTATATTAAATACTAAAGAACATCTGAACAAGTTTGATTCCAAAGCACAGAAAGGTATTATGTTAGGATACTCAGAACGCTCTAAAGGCTACAGAGTATACAACACAGAAACCAAAATTGTGGAGGAATCAATTCATGTTAGATTTGATGATAAGCTTGACTCTGAAAAGTCAAAGCTAGTTGAAAAGTTTGCAGATTTAGAGATCACTCTGGTAGAATCTGAGAAAACTCCAGAAGCAACTGTCACTCCAGACTCTGAAGAAATTAAATCTCCAGAAATTCCAAGGAAAGTCAAGAGTCGTAGCAACGTATCTGAAGATTTGATTTTGGGAAACAAAGATGAACCTGTTAGAACCAGATCTATCTTTAGAACTTCTGAAGATATTCCTCTGGGACTAGTGTCTCTGATTGAGCCTACGTCCTGTGATGAAGCTCTTCAAGATAATGATTGGGTGGCAGCTATGCAAGAAGAGTTAGATCAATTCTCCAAGAATGATGTCTGGGATCTCGTTCCTAAACCCAGAGGCACTCATGTCATTGGAACCAGATGGGTTTTCAGAAACAAACTGAACGAGAAAGGAGAAGTTGTCAGAAACAAAGCACGACTGGTAGCTCAAGGTTATAGTCAACAAGAAGGTATTGATTATAATGAAACCTTTGCTCCAGTCGCGAGGTTAGAATCTATTCGTCTTCTTGTATCTTTTGCTATTAATCATTCTATCAAATTATACCAAATGGATGTCAAGAGTGCATTTCTTAATGGGTATATTTCAGAAGAAGTGTATGTCAATCAACCTCCAGGTTTTGAAAATTCAAACTTTCCAGAACATGTTTTTAAACTTAAGAAATCCTTATATGGACTTAAGCAAGCTCCCAGAGCTTGGTATGAACGCTTAAGTAATTTTCTTCTGGAACAAAATTTTATCAGAGGGAAAGTTGATTCTACACTCTTCTGTAAAAACCTTAATAATGATCTCATGATATGCCAAATTTATGTTGATGATATTATTTTTGGTTCTGCTAATATCTCTGTTTGCCAAGAATTTTCTAAGTTAATGCAGGCAGAATTTGAAATGAGTCTTATGCAAGAACTAAAGTTCTTTCTGGGAATTCAAATCAATCAAACTCCAGAAGTCACGTACATTCATCAAAGCAAGTACATTAAAGATGTTCTGAAGAAGTTTGACATGACTGAATGCAACTCTGCAAAGACTCCCATGCACCCAACTTGCATTCTGGAAAAGGAAGAGGTAAGCAACAAGGTTTGTCAGAAGCTCTATCGAGGTATGATAGGCTCTCTTCTCTATCTGACTGCTACTCGTCCTGATATTCTCTTTAGCGTCTGTCTTTGTGCCAGATTCCAATCAGATCCTAGAGAATCTCATTTAACAGCTGTTAAGAGAATTCTTAAGTATCTGAAAGGAACTCCTAACCTGGGCCTGATGTATGAGAAAACATCAGAGTATAGGCTTTCTGGTTATTGTGATGCAGACTACGCAGGAGATAGAATAGAACGAAAAAGCACATCTGGAAATTGCCAGCTTCTGGGAAACAATCTAATCTCCTGGGCTAGCAAAAGACAGTCAACTATTGCTCTATCAACTGCAGAAGCAGAATATATCTCAGCATCACTGTGCACAACTCAGATGCTCTGGATGAAACATCAGCTAGAAGATCTTCAGATATTTGAGAGTAACATTCCTATCTTTTGTGATAATACTGCTGCTATTTGTTTGAGTAAGAATCCTATTTTACATTCCAGAGCCAAACACATAGAAATTAAACATCATTTTATTAGAGACTATGTTCAGAAAGGAATAGTAACGCTGAAGTTCATTGATACAGAACATCAATGGGCAGATATCTTTACTAAGCCTCTAGCTGAAGATAGATTTCTTTTCATCTTAGAAAATCTGAACATTAAAAATTGTCCTGAATGAAGTATGGCTCTGAAAAATATGAAATAAGATTCTGATAAAAACAAATATGATTCTGCCTCTGACTCTGATACTTCTACATTGTTAAGAAGATATCTGAGTTAGAAATCTTCAGAACCAATCTCTTGGTATTCCTGAAGATCAGATACATCAACACGTGGAACTCTGAAGCGTCAAACCTTAGAACTTCTAGACAGCTGTCAAGAAATTCAAAAGGCAGACGTTTGAGTTTTCCTCGAGCAGTGTGCAAACTGTGGGATTAGACATTCATTTATGAGCTGTAATCATTTTTCCCCCCAAGCGTGCCATTTTGAGTTTTGTGTCTAACGCTGGTATGTGTGTCGTTTTGCATGCGTTTTTACTTAGGTATATAAACACTTTTCTCACATTTCACACACTTATCACTCTCACTCACTCTTAAACCCTAAACCCTCTCTCGAAGTTTTCTCTGCAACTTCTTCAGTTCTTCATCTTCTTCTTCAACCTTCTTCATGAATGCTCAAGAGCAAGAAGTTTTTAACTTCTCCCAACAAATGGAATCCGCTTCTAATCCCCAAACCTCAAACACTCAAACACCCACTGTTACAGGCGTTACCACAACCCCTGTTTATCAAGAACCTCACATTTTGGATCGTGAACGCCACATTCATCTTGCAACCTCCTTTGAAAATTTGGATGTACTGTGTGAATCGCTGGTTGATTTTGAGAATTTAAGAAGAAACGGTGTTGATCTTACTGAAGATCTTTACAAGCAAGGTTGGGAAAACTACTTCGACAGGCTCTATGGTCCAATCTACCCTCTTCTGGTCAAAGAATTTTGGAGACATGCTGATGCAGATGACCAGTTCATCGTTTCCTTTGTTCTGGGAGTGAAGATTGTCATCACCGAAGCATCAATTGCTTCCTTGCTGAACATGGAGACTACTGGAGGTAAAAGGATTTACAACATTCCTCCAAGGTCTAAGCGCATCACTGAGGTCATTAACCCAACTATCTTCAAAGCAAACGCTGAAGGAAACCCCTCTAAGAACAAGGAGCTTCATCAGAACCTCCGAGTTTGGCTGAAAATAATTCTGGGAACCATCCATCATCGTCCAGCCTCCAACTCCTCTGATTATATTAATGCTGATCAGAAACTCATTTTATATTGCATTCAGAAAGGTATCAAGATCAATCTCCCTGTTCTTCTTTTCAAATATCTAAGGGATTCTGTCAAAGACTCCAGAAACAGCTTGAAGCCAAGATCTTACATCCCTCTGGGAAGACTGCTTTCTGATGTCTTCATTGAGCATGGATTGGTTGACCAGCTGGAAAAGGCCAAGCTGATGGATGATCTGGCTATAGAAACTGGAAGGCCTCTGAATGCCAAAAACCTGAAAAGCATGGGAATCATCAAGGAGATCAGAGTCAAGCCCACTATGGATGTGTCCTGGGAAGCTCTGAAAGATCAGAGGAAGATGCCTCATGGCCTTGAAAGGTTCTTCAAGAATGAACCTAGAGATGCCATTGCTATCTACCTTCAGCGTCTGCTGGATGAAGGTATTGATATTTCTGATTTCAGAATTGAAGACCTTTTGGATTCAGAAGAAGATTTGGTCAGATACAAAAGAGGTCTTTCTGAGAAGAAGATAGCTGAGGAAGCAAGGAAGGCAAAGAAACCCAGACTTGGAGAATCTTCTGGAACCAAAGCTCCTCTGAAAATCTCTTCTTCTGGTAAGTCTATTCCTCCTGTTACTTCTGTAATACCTATGATGGCCTCTTCTATTCCTCTCCCAACACCTCCATTATTTACAACCTCTGAAATCCCTCCTTCAACCATCAGAACCTCTCAACCTCCACCTGTTCTAAAAATTGCTCGTAATTTCACAACAACCTCTGACCCTAATCAACTATATCACCACAGCTCTTCCTCATCCTCTGAACCAGAAACACCCCCATACTTTAGTGTTTCTTCATCATCATCCACAGAACCTTCTGACCCAAAATCCCCAACAATAGCTGAAATTTATGCTAGAAAATTCGCCCCACAAACTCAAACACAAACTGAAGTAACCTCAACCCTCCGAACTTCTATTCCACAACAAACAACAACCATCTCCTCTGAAAATCAAACTTCCCTTCCACCACAAACAACCACCACACCCTCTGAAACTCAACCATCTGTAATTCGCCCATCTGATCCTTACATCACTCCACCAATCCTTCCCGCTGTCCCAGAACCAGAATCCGAACCCTTAGATGTAAACCCACTCTATGCTTCATCCCCAGATTCTGAACTTCAAGCAGAATCTGAACCTCAACAAACTGAACCTCAACCTCTAAATCTCAGCCCTCAAAACTCTCCACCTCATTCACCTGAACCTGAACCTGAACTTACCATACCTACCCTTGAGGAGGCCATTATACAGGTTGCAGAAGCTTCAGTCCAGAAGGTCAAGTCTCTGGCTAAAAACTCTGAAGTTAGTGATGATCCTAAATCTGTTAGGACACACTGGAACAGAGTCATTAGTTGGATGACCTTTGAGTCTTATAGGCTGAAGAGTATCTCTGAACAAGTCAGAAATGGCTACATCAGAGACTCTGAGGAAAGACTCCAAGAGAGACTGGCTAGAGAAGCTGAGGCCAGAAGATTAGAGGAGGAAAGATTGGCTAAAGAAGCTGAAGAAGAAGCAAAGAGGTTAGAAGAAGAACGACTGGCAAAGGAAGCAGAACTTCTAAGGATTCAGGAAGCTGAAGCCAAGGCTCAGGCAGATGCAGAAGCCCAAGCTGCTGCTGAAGCTGAAGCTCAGCAGGCTCTGATTCAGGGGGAGTCTTCCTCTGCGATCCCTCTGATTCTTAACACCCTGAAAGAGATAAAGCAAGAGCAGCAAGAGATCAAGAAAGATCAGAATGAGCTCCGTGCCAGGATGGACAAGCAAGATGCTTTGAATGAAAACATCCAGAACATGTTTGCCATGTTGCTTCAGAGACTTCCTCAACCTCCAAACCCTTAGGCACTTAGGATTTACTTTGTTTTGCTTGCCTAGTGTTTTTGCTTCTGTCTTCTTTTTAGCTCTGATATTCTTCTTTGAGTCTGATGTTTTGACTGTTGTTTGCCTTTGTGCTTTTTAATGAAGTGTTTTTCTCTTTATTATTCTTTTTATTTTTTTTATGCCTTTTTGATTATGCCAAAAAGGGGGAGAAATTATTAAATAGCTCTGATGAAAATTATGTCTAAAACCTTAAGCATTCTGCAACAATTGTAGAAATAGCTCTGATATAAATAGCTTTGATTAAATAACTCTAACATTAAAATTAAGAAATTGCAGAAAGTTTTAAGTTTTCAGAAATCTCATTGCTTGGAAAGGGCTCCTTAGGAGTACCTAGGACACTTTGGGTGCTAACACCTTCCCTCTGTGTAACCAACCCCCTTACCTGTAATCTCTGGAATTTTATTAGTTTTGATTTGAAAACTTCTTATCTTTTGGGTTTTGTTCGCACTTTTCCATTTTCCCTTGGAAACAATAAAAGCGCGGCGGTGACTCTGGTTTTATTGACGTCTAGCCTGTCCATAGCTTGATGGTCATGAATTTACCGCTACTAAAATTAAGTGGCGACTCTGCTGGGGAGTAGTCTCCGGTGGGTTTAGCCTAATTTTTGTGTGTGTATATAACTGTATATTTGACGTATGTATATTTGTTTGTGTAAGAACAAAAATTGTTCTACAACAGATTCCTTGATTTTGATGATAACAAAGGATGAAACCAAAAATGGCACCCTAACGAAAAATTTCTAAGTGTGCAGGGTTCTAAAGATAGAAGAAATAAATCTGATAATGTCATCAGATGCACAACAAGATCAGATACAAATTATCAAGTATCAGAAGCATCTAAAGTGGAATCTCGTTTCAAGAAGCTCTGACTCTGGACAAAACTGCAAAGTATCAGAAGCATCTGAACATGAAGTAAAGTCTAGAAGCTCTGACTCTGAACAAATGCCTTCTGTAAACTCTGGAAGTTATCAGCGCAATCTGAATTCTCAAGAGATAACATCAGAAGCAAGATTCTCCAGATACACGAAGACTCTAATCAGAATTGTTAATCATGATGAAGTAACGTTTAAGCCAAGTTAAAGTTCTGCAAATGGATTTCCTCAATTAGAAAGAGACGTTAATCTCCACTTCCAAGAGAGAAGATACTACTTGTGGTAAGTAGTCACTTCTAAGAGAAAAAGTCTCCTGCAGAAGCTATTTATGGAATGGCGTAACTACATCTTTATATCCAACAGATTCAACTCTATTTCAACACTACTTCAACTCCTATATAAAGAGAAGAAATCAACATTCAGTAAGCAAGAAATCACTAGCCAAAACTATACTGAAATTATATCACGCTCAAGAAAAACATCCTTGTTCTTCAAAGATTTTCACTAAGCTTTTGCTTATCAAGTGAAATATTTGTTCTTAAGTTTGTAATATTTGCTTTCTTAGAAGCACTCTAGATTACACATCTTGTATCTAATTTTTATTTGATTTCCTCAAGTGACTCTTTGTAGTCTGTAGACTTGAGAGGACTAAGAGATTTTCTTCTCTCTTAGGGGTTGTTTGTAATCTTTCAAGATTAGTGGATTAAGTCCTTGTTGAAGGCGAAATCACCTTGGCCGGGTGGACTGGAGTAGCTTTGTGTTATAAGCGAACCAGTATAAAATCATTGTGTGATTTCATTTTGCAAAAGCGCTTATTTTTTCAAACAATTCAAACCCCCCCTTTCTTGTTTTTCTCACCTTCAGTTTGTATGATATAATTTGCTTGTTGTGCTTGGTGATCTCTGAGTGGTGAGATAAGTTCTAACCCGAACTTGAATGCAATTACGATAGGAGGATGGTATAGTCATGTTCGACTTATGTGGAGTAGTCCTTAACAAGTTGGCTTGAGACCCATCTACTCAGTGGAGACCCTTTTGGAGTTATGAATGTCATACAAGTTATTTGTGGTTAGGCATTACTATCTCTGATTTGGGGTCCGAGAAGCTGAGTATCGTAGAACATTTAACCCCTCTTATCCTATTTAGAACTTAGTGTGGAGATTGTTCAAGTGTAGACTTGATAACAGTTGTTACGCGATACTACACTCAGACGAGTTTATCTTGAGAATATTATGGGTTGATGAGTCAGTCATCCTAACCTATAATATCCGATAGATGGAATTAAGACTCTGGGAACTTTTTAGAACATGATCTACAAGTTTTATCCTTAGTTCACTCCTTTGGGATGGTTCTTACCCAGACTCCATGCTCGTGACTCACAATAAACCCTTGATTCTTGGTTGATTCAATCAAGTCTTGTCAATATCAATGGAACTGGGGTGTTGATAAGGTGTAAACCATAATCCACCAAAATGGATGATTGATCTTGAAAATGACTTGATTCATCCCTTGACCTTTGTTTGATTTCCTTGTGTGTGATCCCTTATTTGTGATTGTCGCATTCATGCGCATCATAACATTCACCACACCAAAAATTTCAAGGAACTGAGGTCTTATTAGCAAATATTTTTAGACCATGGATTGTGGTTGAAGGAACACTAAGAGGTACTGTTTCAGATGCCCAGATTTGAAAGAGTTAAGGAATCTAGCATCTTTTGTATTAGATCCCTTGGACTTCAAACAACGTCATGGGAAGCTTCTGTTTATCTTATCTGTTGATGTGGTTGAAGGACTTCTGAGTGTGTTGGTTCAGTTTTATGACCCTCTCTACCGTTGCTTCACTTTTCCCGATTATCAGCTTATGCCCATGTTAGAGGAGTATGCCCATCTCTTGGGAATACCTATTTCTAACAAGGTACCACTTAGTGGATTGGAAGGGATTCCCAGATCTCATATTATAGTTGAAGCTCTTCACTTGAAGAAGTCTGAGATTAAGGCTCATTGGGTGAAGAAAGGAGGATTGTTTAAATTGACTTCTGAGTTCCTCATTAAGGAAGCTACTGCCTTTTCTCAAGCCGGGAGTATAGATGCTTTTGAAGCCATCTTTGTGTTGCTCATCTATGGTTTAGCTTTGTTCCCTAACATTGATAATTTTATCGATGTTAATGCCATTAGAATCTTCTTGATTGGGAATCCTGTGCCTACTCTGTTAGGGTATATGTACTTATCTTTGCATCTAAGGAATTCTAAGGATGGTGGAACGATTGTGTGCTGTGTTCCTCTTTTGTACAAGTGGTTTATTTCGCACTTGCCTCAGACGCCTACTTTTATGTAGAACAAATAATGTCTACGGTAGTCTCAGAGACTTACGTCTCTCACTAATGATGATATAGTTTGGTATGATTCTTCATTAAGTAGCTTGGAGATTATTTATTATTGTGGTGAATTCTCAAATGTGCCTCTCATTGGTACACAAGGAGGAACTAATTACAATCCTGCTTTGGCTCTTCGTCAACTTGGGTTCCCCTTGAGAGACAAACCTAATAACACTTTGTTAGAAGGTCTTTTCTATCAAGAGGGTAAAGATACCCAACATTTGAAGCAGAAGATTGTGCATGCTTGGCATAATGTGCATAGGAAAGGAAGATCCGAGCTTGGTATGCGCAATTGTATAACTTTGGAAGCTTACACTATTTGGGTGAAAAAGAGAGCTTTGGAATTGAAGATGCCTTATGCTTGTGAGAGACCTATGTCTATGGTTGCGGTTGAGCCATTAACTCTCCCTAACCAAGATGTAGAGGAGTTGGAAGACGTACTCGCCAAGATGAAGCAAGAGAAGGATATGTGGGAAGAACGTTACCATGCTTTGAGTAGAAAGCATGAGGAGTTGCAGCTTGAGTCCAAGGACAAAGATGCGCTTATTGAGCTACTTGAAGACCGAGTAACGAAGAGACAGAGAGAACCGGAGGTTTCGCCTTCCTATAGTATGCCTCAGTCTTCCGTTGCTTGGAAGAAGATTATTGATCAACTTGTCCTCGAAAAGACTCAGATGAAAGCTCCTTTTGAAACCGAGATCCGATGCATTCGAAGGAAGTACACGCCTGCAACTAGATTTTCTGACATTGTTGTTAGGGATCCTTAGGATGACTAGTCTCCTTTTCTCTTGTATTTTCATTTGGTTTTCTGAAATTGTACTCAATGTAATCCTTCCAATTATAAATAAAAGAAATTTTGTATGGTCAATCAAATTGTTACAATTGTTATTATATATTTGTAAAAAATATAGTAAGTTCCTCGAAAATAAAAACCAATCAAGAATTGCATTTCATGCATCATTTGCATAACAGGTTTCTCTTTAGCCAAATGTCTTATTGGTATTTCTTCTGTGCTTCAGCCAAGCCGACTCATTGATACAATACCCGTGCCAATCACTCAAAGATTATGGAGCATCTAGAGCAAGAGAACAGAGACTTGAAGGACGAGATTGCCCATCTGACTGCCATGATGGAGTCAGTATTAGCTGCTCAGAGCCAATCTTCGCCAACACCTGCAACTCCTCCTCCTCAGAGGACTGTTATTTCAGAGGTTGCTACCTCTACCATTCCTTCCACTGCTGCTCATTTCGCACCTAACATGGCTACCGTATTCCCGTGGGGAATGCCGCCCAACTTTATACCTGAAGGTTTTGCACCTACTTTTGCTTCTGAGCCGACATCTAGCCCTATCATGTCTGTGCCGCCACCAGTTGTGCATACGCTACCCCATGTTGAAGACACCATCTATCATGCTGAGCCGTCTGAGGGCCCCAATGTGTATGAAAAGATGGATGAAATGAAAGATCAATTCCTTGAGCTGCGAAAGGAGTTGAAAACTTTGAGGGGTAAATATTTGTTTGGTAAGAGTGTTGCGGAACTTTGTTTGGTTCCAAATGTCAAAATCCCGGTGAAGTTCAAAGTGCCTGGCTTTGAAAAGTACAAAGGGAATACCTGTCCACTCAATCATCTTGTGATGTACGTCAGAAAAATGTCAACACAAACTAATAATGATCAGTTATTAATCCATAATTTTCAAGACAATCTGACCGGTGCCATATTGAGGTGGTACATGGGTTTGGATAGTGCGAGCATCCG
Organism: Lathyrus oleraceus; assembly: GCF_024323335.1. NCBI lineage: Eukaryota > Viridiplantae > Streptophyta > Magnoliopsida > Fabales > Fabaceae > Lathyrus > Lathyrus oleraceus. The sequence continues at coordinate 482,271,166 of NC_066585.1, read as the reverse complement.
TACATTCAATGACTTGGGTGAAGCATTCATAAAATAGTACAAGTATAATATGGATATGGCGCCAGATAGGGACCAACTTCGGTCGATGTCTCAAAAGGATAAGGAGACGTTCAAGGAGTATGCTCAAAGATGGAGAGAGTTTGTCGCTCAGATTACCCCTCCTTCGGAAGAGAAGGAGATGACCAAGATTTTTCTCAAGACCCTGAGCTCATTTTACTATGAGCGGATGATTGCCAATGCCCCCATTGATTTTACCGAGATGGTAAATATGGGGATGAGGCTAGAAGAAGGTGTCCGAGAGGGACGGTTATCTAAGGAGGAAGCTTCGACCAACAAGAGGTATGGTAACAATTTTGCTAAGAAGAAAGAAGGTGAGACTAATGCAGTATCCCTTGGGAGGCAGAGGAGGCCTCATGTCAGAAGAAGTCAACCACCCCATCAACAAAATCATCAAGTATCATCTGTTATTCCGGTATTTTCGAACACTCAATCAACACTAATTCTACAACAACGTCAACAACAACCACTGCAATGAAAAAACCTCTACAACAACAACAATACCAACAATCATCAACAACAACACAAATTTGAGAGGAAGAAGGTCTCTTTCGACCCAATTCCTATGACGTATGCTGAATTGTATCCATCATTGGTTCTTGAGAACCTTCTGCAACCAAGAAACCCACCTCAAATACCTGAACCACTTCCATGGTGGTACTAACAGGAACTTCGTCGTGGTTTCCACCAAGGAGCTCCCGGTCATGATATTGAGAATTGCTACCCCGTGAAGTATGAAGTCCAAAAGCTGGTCAAGAGTAGAACGGTGTCGTTTGAGGACTGTGCACCGAACGTCAATGCCTATGTACCAACATAAAAATAAGGGATCAAAACCTCGTAGTTCGTGGTAAAAATTTCAAAGGAGTTGGTGAATTGTTTTTAACAAAAGTTTGATAAGAGAAGGCACAAAGGGCCAAAATTTTGAATGGAGTTGTTAGTCCTTTTTGTCTTTTGAAATTTTAAGTCAATATGATTAAGTTTATTTACAAATTTGATTTAAGAAAGAGTTTGAAAATTCAATGGCATAAGGCCATAGTTTCTAATCATTACAACAAAGTCTAATTTTGAAATCACAATCAAAGAAAGTTTTTCAAAAAGGGGGAGATATTTTGAAATTTAAGAAGTGGGAGGAGATGAAGAGGCTATCCTAAGCACAAATTTAAAAGTTAAGAGTTGAAAATATCTGACCAATGGGATGCAATCCAACAAACAAGAATGTCATATAGAAATCCATTTTCCTTTAGACTTTTATCAAGCAATAATCAATAAGCAATAAGAAATATCCAGACATCATGAAGATCAAGGCATTAAATAAAGATAGCCACATCCAAGCAAGCAATTCCAATAGCTAGAAGTCTTCATTGTCTTCCCATGTATCAGATGAAATATTTCTTGATCAACTTAGAGTAAAGCATCAGACACAAGATCAAATTAACAATTAAGCACAAAGATAGAGTAGTAGATGAATTCAAACAAATCCTAAGGCGTGTATTAGATGACGACTCAGTTTGCAATAGCCCGGTCTCAGAATGTTGGCATTGGCCAAGTCCTTTTTGCACAGGGAATGTTGCCTAATCCTAAGTCCAAAAGTTCAGATCAAGTTCAACAGTCCAACATATGTTTTTTAGGGTTTTTTGTTGTTATTAGGTATTTTAAGGTCCTAAGACCACAATCAAAATCATAACACACACACACACAATATATATATATATATATATATATATATATATATATATATATATATATATATATATATATATATATATATATATATATATATATATATATATATATATATATACATACACACACAATCACAACATATGACTCAAATGAGCAAAGTAAAAATGACATAAAAATAAACAAGTTATATGGAACGTAAATGGCACTGAATGATAAATGACTGCAATCTAAATTGCATAATAGTAAATGACTTGAAAGTAAAGCAATATTGACAAGAGTTAGTCAAATGTTAGTCAAACGTTATTCAAGTGTTAATCGTGATTTTTAATTGATTAAGTCATTCTTTGGAGAACACTAAACCATTCATTTACAAGTATGAATCCTTAAACCAAGACATCTTCCATGAGAAGGGCTCCAACTTGGATAATTGAACAAGTATGCCACTAGCTCCCATGAAAGGAAAAAAGGTCAAGTCTCCACACAATGCCATGAAGAATGGGAGACTTACCATCTCACTTACTATAATTTTATGCCTTGAGGGTAAAAATTAGCTCTATGTTAAGCAATCGTAATTGGACTTATGTAGAAGTTACAACTATTTGAGGTCGGGCAATAAATATTTAGGTGTTAATGCATGTTAGAGATTTGGTATGAAGAACTAAACTCCTAAAACATACCACACACTAAAAGAAAATATCAAAAGGGAGGGACCCATCTCGGTCATACTTGAATTGATTCATCTGACACAAGGTCATTGATGAATCAATTAGCCTTTATACATTAGAGATTTCATTGGTCAAATAAGGGAATGGGGAAGAATATGGATGAAGATGAAGGGGGAGGAGAAGATTGAAACACAAATTGATCATGGGAGGAAATTCATAAAATCAAAACCATCCATTCATTTTGGGAGATGAAATGTACATTTCACCAATCCCCTAATTCCAATGGTTTTGATCCAACAAAAGTAAAATCAACCTTAACCAAGGCCAAACAGATAGTCAAACATCAACAAGACCATAAAAATGGTTCAACAATATTTTCAAACATTTAATGAATTAAAAATAAATTTAAAAATTAATTAACATACATTTTAATATGGTCAAAACCTAAAATCCCTTAAAAACACCAAATAAATGGCAAAGGAAATGTTGAGATTAAAACATGGTATGATGATCTGATGTCCAAGCGCGCGCGTTCCACAATGGTCATTAGTCAATGCGCAGCAAGCTTGGTAATTACAACGAAAGGTTGAGATTAAAACATGGTATGATGATCAAAGGGTTCTGGACATGCCAACACACGACCGGAGCTAGGGCTATGTAGCGGTAAATTCATGACCATCAAGCTATGGATAAACTTAACGTCAATAAAGTCAAAGTCGTCACCGTGCTTTTATTGTTTCCAAGGGAAAAAGGAAACGTATGAACAAAACCCAAATATAAGAAGTTTTCAAATAAAAACTAATAAAATGCCAGAGATTACAGGTAAAGGGGTTGATTACACAGAGGGAAGGTGTTAGCACCCAAAGTGTCTGAGGTATTTCTAGGGAGCCCTTTTTTGTGTGTACATGTGTTTTGGTATGAAAATATGTTTGCAATAAATAGAGTATGGGGATGATAAAAGAATTCATTAATTATATTTTTGTGTTTGACATTACCTTCGAACTTGTGCCTATGTACCAATATAAAATGAGGGATAAAAACCTCGTAGTTCGTAGTAACAATTTCAAAGTGAATGAGTTGCTTTTAACAAAATTTTAAGTTTAAAAGAGGCACCAACGGCCTAAAAGATTTTGAGTGGTTGTTAGTTTTTTCTGTCTTTTAAAATTTTAAGTCAATATGGTTAGATTCATTTACAAATTTGATTAAGAAAAAGAGTTTAAAAATGCAATGGCATAAGGCCAGAATTTCTAATTTGCAATAAAGACTCTAGGTTTAGAAATCACAAGCAATGAATATTTTAAAATGAGGGAGAGATTTGAAATTAAAGAAATGGGGGGAGATGAAGAGACTAATCCTAATCAAATATTTAAAAGTTAAGAGTTGAAAAGATCTGACCAATGGGATGCAATTCAATAGACAAGAATGTCATATAGAAACCCAATTTTCCCTTGGACTTTAGGATCAAGCAATATCAATACACAAATAGCAAGATGAAGAGCAAGGCATCAAATAAAGATAGCCACATCCAAGCTAGTAACCCCATGATCTTCTTCATAATCTTCCCCATGTATCAGATGACATACTCCTTGAATGGCTCAGAATAAGGCATTAGACACGGGTTCAAAGTAACATTTGCATCAAGACCATGTAGCAGATGAACTTAGATGGATCTCAACACTTGCATCAGATGGAAGTTCAATTCACAAGCACTTGGTTTTAGAAAAGTTGGCATTGGCCAAGTCCTTTTGCATAGGGAATGTTGCCTAGTTCTAAGTCCAATTCTCAGATCAAATTCAACAGTCCACACAAATATTTTTAAGAGTTTTTGTTATTATTATGTACATTAAGGTCAAAACGTCAGAAACACAAACAAAGTACAAAAACAATTAAATACAATCATAATATATGACTAAAATGAGCAAAGTGGAAATGGCATTAAGATAAACGAGTTAAATGATATGAATAATGGCAAATGATAAATGACTTGAATTTAAAGTGCATAAAGTAAATTACTTGAAATTAAAAGTTAGTCAAATGTTAGTTGATTAGAAGTTAGTATTGCTTTTGCTTTTCAATTATTTAACTCGTTCTTTGGAGAACACTCAACCCTCTATTCACAAGCATGGATCCTTGAACCAAGACATCTTACAAAGGAAGGAAAAAAAGTCCAAGTTTCCACACAATACCATGAAAGGGGGGAAACTTACAATCTCATTTACTAGAATGGTATGCTTTTGGGTCAAAATTTAGCGCTATGTTAAGCAATAGTAATTGGAATTATGTAGAAGTCATAACTATCTGAGGTCGTGCAATATAAATTTTAGTGTTAATGCATGTTAGAGATATGGTATTATGAACCATACTCCTAAAACATACCACACTTAAAAGAAAATGGCAAAAGGGTGGACCTAATCTCATCCATACTTATATTGGTTTATGAACCAAATAGCCTTAGGATATAGAGATATCATAGGTCAATGAAATGGATGGGATAGAAAGGGATTTAAGATAAAGAGGGAGGGGAAATGAGACATACACAAATTGGTCATGGGGGCACTTTTACCAAATTAAAATCATTCATTCATTTTGGGAGATGAAAAATGTACATTTCATCAATCCCCTAAATCTAATGATTTTAATCCAACAAAGTTAAATCAATCTTGACCAAGGCCCAAGCAACATAGTCAAACTCAACAAGTCAATGGAAATAGCTCAACATAATTTATTCACAATTAAACAAATTAAAATCAATTAAAAAATGCATTAAATTAAATTATGTTTGATCAAAAACCTAAAATATTTTCAAGACACCAAATAAATGGCCAAGAGATTTATCATGGGTCAAACAAGGTCAAAGGACCTTGGAGAAAAAAAATCATAATTTTTGGAGACTTAAAAGTATTTTTAAACAATTAAAAATATGCAAAAAACAATTAAATCATGAAAAATATTAATAATGATCCAAAAAATTATTTTAATTCAGAAAATGACAGAGAAAAATATTTGAATTTTTTTGCTGAAAGTCCCATATTTTTTGGATCAATATTATAATTAATATGAATTAATGAAAATAAGTCAATTAAAATGAAAATCAGAAATTACAAAAAAACGTGGACCACTTGATCTCCCTCATTATTTGAGGTGGTAGATTAAGTGGATCTGAGCGCGTGTTCCATCATACTCCAAGTCAAATGTCCCACACGCGTGATAATCACTTTGGATGCCCCAGATTAAAACAAATTAGAAGGATCATGTGGTTCAGAAGCGCACCAACACACCGCCGGAGCCAGAGCTCCAGTCTTTCACCATAAAAAATGACTTTCCAAGAAAAAATAGCTCTTTACCTCATCATGAAAGTTGTTTTCAATGTCACTTAGAGTAACTTTGCTCTTGGAATCATTTTCATATGATAACAATTGTAAGATATAGGGTCTAAGGAACCCCAGTTTAGACCAGTTGAATTCCACTAGTCAACCACTATGAACCAACTTGCTAGCTTGACATTCTCTTGACTTTTGGGACTCATGGAGGATCATATATGCATAAGATGATGAAATTTGAAGTATCCCTTGAAATATTTGATCAATTGGTAAATAAACTTGTTGAAGAAGTCACACAAGATACCCAGATGGATTAGGGTTTCCAAAGCAAACCAACTCCAAACTCTTGATGATTTCTTGATCAAAATAACATGTGAAGATCATTGGGATCCATAGATGATACTTAGAGCCATAGTAAACCATTTCTTGACTGAGCTCCTTGCAATGAGGGTCTTAAACCTTATATGTGAGCTTGATAGAGCATAGGTGAGCATGTGCACTACATACAAAAAGAGTTAAACTACACAATGGCATATTTTTGGTATTTTTGTTAGTAAACAAATAAAAATGAAGTATGATACACTTAAAATGTGCTTGGTGATCTCTCCCTATGCAAACCCAATGAATGATGGGTAAGGAGGATGCCAAGGTGTGATCCCAATGCTAATGCATATGATGAGAATAGAATGAGGGATCTTAGGGTCAAAATTGGGGTATTACAGCTGCCCCTATTTACGGATGTTCTAGTTGAGGAGATGAAGGTTAAAATCTTCGCATTAACTCAGTAGAATGGGCTTAAATAACAACATATGGAAACAAATTTTGGTCCCTAAGAGACCTCATAATGCATATGATATGAATGTAAAAAATAACCTCAATGGGGAATATGTTGCCACAAAGGAAAAAAATTTGGAGAGACCTAAAGTCCGCAGGAGTATAATTCATTCTGGAAGGACAACTCACTGGGGAGACAAACACTCTTGGGGAAAAAAGGTTGTGCGTAGGCCAGGCTACGACTTTAAAACTGCAGAGGGGGACTAAAGGTATTCCATAAACCTATGGAAGGATCAAACCGGGGAAAAAAGGAACATCTACAGGGGAAACGGGTAGACCAGAACAAAGCCGAAATACTCGAACCAAACAGGAAATGGCGATCTCACTGAGGAAATACACACTCAAACTCAATCGGGAAAGAAATGATCTTCAACACAGGAGAAACAAAAGTATATTATCCACTACCGGTTACTGGGTAATGTAGCACCTCAAATTTGCACCTACCTTTTGTACATACATTCTCATGTTAGGTCATTAACATAACATAGTCCACTGCATAGCATTACATTGTCCTTTGCCGAAGTGCAAGTTCAACTGACAAATTAGGTCAAACTGGCCAGGAGATCGGTCAATCAAGCAAGCAAGTACAATTTCCAATGAGACAAGGCCCTAGGGTTGGTCCAACATGTTCACATGACCTAGGGGTCCTTTTGAAGTGTTTTGGTCAAGGTTTGATTGCTCAGAAGTCATCAGTCAGTGTTCAGTTCACCAGAAACCCTAGAAAGTCAACTATGGTCAACTGTGGTCAACTGTGCCTGATTTTGTGGATTTCAAGGTGGGAGATGGTTTGAAAGGGTTCATTCATGTCCATACAAGTCTCATTCAACATTTCAAAGGTCAAGATTGAAGAATTTGAAGTCAAACAAGAAATTTCCAAAAATAGAAAGTTGACCTGTAATTGGAATTTGCCAAAAATGGAAAGTCTTGATCCTCAAAATTACTTCATCATACAAGCTTAAAATGAAATTTTGCCCAACATGAAAGTTGAAGATCTTGTTCTCCCATTTCCAAAAAGTCCAAGAACACTCATTTATCATGTATGGTTGGCAAGTTATGATCAAATCATTCTCAAGAATTTTTGAACTTCAAAGTGGCATATCTTCCAAACCATTTGGCCAAATTGAGTGAGGTTTTTTGCTACAAGTCATATTTGATGTGCTCTATCCAAATCTTTCATCACAATTCACCAAAAACTTACCAATCAAAATGGCCTTTTTCCAAGTGACTTGAATTAATTAAGTGAGGTAAAAAAGTTGACTTTCAAAATAGCTATTTGCTACACATTTCACCAATTGAAAAAGTTCAGAAATCACATTTAGAGTTTTCCCAAAGCCCAATTTCGTGCATGTACATGCACCCCCATGCAACATTGAATGGATTTTAGCAAATTGGTCAAAACACACTTAATTAAGCCATTTCCAATTACACTTCAATTAACCATGATTGCAAACACTAAACAAAACATATATACTTCATTTTCTGCTGAAAAGCCCTAGCCACAATACTCTAAACAGATCAAAAAAGTTCATTCTCTCAAAAACTCTCAATTTCTTCATTTGAATTTCTACTGAAAAAACTCCAAAGGCCTCGAGCTTGGTTGGTTTGTTTCTTCACTTGCCATCATTTCTGAGCCTTTTTCAAGCCACAAATCACAACTGTAAGCAGGGATACAACACTGTTTCATCAACCTTCTTCCATGGCAGATCGTGATTGACGCTTTTCCAAGGGTTGTTGAGCTAAGATTCATCATCCATTCACCAGTACAAACCTTCATGAGCATCTGTTTCAGCCATTTGAAGCCAAAGAACCACGAATCAACTCAGTTCTTCAAATCTGGTAAAAAACTCGACTCTCTCCATTCCCAAAATCATGATATGCTTCTTATGGATCTCTTTGCCATGATTGTTTTGAGCTTTGAACCAAGAAAAATGGTTGGATATTAAGGAAGAAATGTTGATTCAAAGTTTGGTTATCATATATGTTTGTGTTTGTTTCTTACTGTTTAGCTCGAATTAATGAAAAATAAACTTGGATTTGGATTGTGTGATGTTTGCTGATTCGAATGGTGTATTTGATTGCAAATTCTGGAACCAAAAGTTCATCACGATTTTGATGATGATGAACAGTGCGCTGAAACCCTAGTTCATAAACCCAGAATTCATGTTTGGTTGCTGGAGTCGTGTTTTGCATGAATGTTACTATTTCATTGCCATGAACCAATAGCCGTGTGACACGCTTCTTTTTGATACGCAGCGTTTCATTAACATGAACGCTTTATTACAAGTTTGCCACCGGCCATTTAATTATTTTATTTAAATCATTATCATTTCAATTTTTATTTCATTTTGGTATGGCATCTTGAAAAATTCATAAGTTGATCATCTCTTATCCAAATTTCATGGGATTTTTTGCAAAATGTTCATCTTGATCTCTAGTTTTTTATCATGTTTTTTCCAGATTTTTTGCATGTATGGATTTTAAATTGTGCTAGGGTTTGTCATATGTGTCCATTTTATGTATTTCTTGCCAAATCAATTGTGAAATGATGATACATTATCCATTGCTTCCCAAATTTTTTGTTCTTAAACTAGACACATTCATGGTGATTTTGGTGTAGAGTTTGTGAATTTTTCATTGCTGGTTTGTGAGTTATGATTTTTTGAATAGGGGTGTGACAATTTGTGTCACACCATTGATGTCCAACTTCATGATTTTAATTTCCTTGCCTAATGAACTCAAAATGGTCTGATTTTTTGCATGAACATGCTTATGGGTGTTGATAACGTGTGTGAATTTTTCTAGAATTTTGGAATTCATTTTCTATTTGATTGATGATTTCTCCCCTGTTTGACCAAAATGTTGACGTTTGTGACACATGATGCCATATGATTTGTGAAATTCTCATACATTATTGGATGGACATGAAATTTGACATGTGATTAGTAGACATCTTAAGGTTTATCATGGTTTTAGTCCCATTCATTTCTCATATGTTGTCACTGATTTATGATTTATTGAAGTTGGTGCATGTTTGGTTGACTTCTTTGAGCATGTTTGAACTTGCCTTGCCTTTCTGATTTTCATTTCCCTCTTTCCCATGATCCAAATGAGCTGAAATTTGGTATGCTTATCATGTTATGGTTGATGTTTGATCATGAATTATTTGAGAATTTTTTGAGTTGTTTGTGATTGGATTTGAGTAGCATCATTCTGTTGACTTCTTTGAGCTTCTATATGCCATGCTTTGACCTAATTTGCTTATGAAATGATGATGATGATTGATATGAACATGAAACCAATTGAGTTTGTTTCTTGATTGTTTGAACTTGATTTTGGACACTTGCCACTTGCTGTTTTGACTTTCTTATCCCCTTTTGACCCTAGGCTTGTCCTAGTGGTCATGTTGCTCATGTTTAAGTTTGTTGTTTCAGGTTAAGCAACAAATACCCAAAGAGATCAATACAAATTGATTGAGCTTGATTGATTATCATGATTAACTTGTTTGTTTTGTAGGTTGCTTGGCTCACATGCTTTGAGCCTTGTGCATTGCACATTTAACTGATTGTGTTGACTGTTGACCTCTATCTCATTTTGATTTAACTTTGAATTGTATACTGATGTTGTCTGACTGGTTTTAGGTACCTTTAGTTGCTTATACTTTGCTTTGCTTTGCTTAATAGCAATTTGCATTGAGGTATAACTTCTTATCTTCATGTAGTCTGGAAGACCTGGCCTGTTACTTGGCCAGGCACCTGTCTGAAGTCCTCCTTAAGAGGCAATGTTTGTGACTGTTTACATTTGTCCTTGTATATAGTCAAAGACCTCCTAAGTGAAGAGGCAATTGGCAGAACACAAGGGATATGCAATCTATCCCCTGCTATTCTGTGTGTCATCTGCTTTGCTCACACCACTGTGTTGATGCATTGCAGATACAAACCCAAGATCTTGTACAATTGTACAGTTGAGTCAGTTTCAAATGTGTAGAAGGGTTCCCACTTTCTGAACCCACACATTCTTGTCTTAAGCTCTCCCAGGCCAGGGATAAGAGCTGTGAAGTCTTATCTTCACTCACCTTTCATCTGCTTCACCTTAGCTCCTCAATGGCAAGGTTAAGAGCTAACACTACCCAGTCCCAGTGGTTTGTTTGCTGAGGTTGATATGACCCCTCGACTAAAACCTAACCTTGATTGAGCCCATTGTTTGCATATAGTGTGTGCTACTTGTGCTTGTGTGTTTGTTTGACTTGCTTCCTGTGCAAGTTAGGTTTAGTTTGACTTGCTTCCTGTGCAAGTTAGGTTTGCTTTAGCTTGCTTCCTGTGCAAGTTAGGTTTGGTGTGGCTTGCTTCCTGTGCAAGTCATGTTTAGGATAGGCTTGCTTCCTGTGCAAGTTAGCTAGAAACCTCAACTTAGGGATGATTTTGCATGATAACATCTAGGCTCGAGTCGTAGTCTCCCTAGTTGTGTCTCCCTCTGTTATCTGGTTAGGCTAGTCCTGTGTCCCTCCGTAAGGGGGAACTACGTCGCCCTGATCCTCATACCAGATGAGGTACGTAGGCAGGAGATGAGCTGATCTCTCCGGGCGCCCTTTTGTTTTGTTTGTGTGAGTTTTTTCTCCTTTCCTGGTTGGAGTCCGACGTAAGCCCAGCGATTGGCGGTTGGTTTCCTGTGTGTGTTTTGGTTCGGATGCTGATGTAAGCCCAATGATTGGCATTCAGGCTCCACGTTTGCCATTGCCTGTGTTTGTTTGTGTGCGTGTTAGCCGAGCTACGAATGCTCTGATTCTCCTTCGTCCAAGGAGATACGTATGCATAGGATGCGATATCCTAGCGAGCATGTGTCGTTTCCCCGGTCCGAACTACTTTGACTCTGATGTCTATGCCCGATAGACTAAGTAGGCCCAGGATACGATGTCCTGCCGAGTCAGTTTCAGTCTCGTTTGTTTTCTTGTGTCTCTTTCAGCCAGTGTGTGTGTGTGAGCAGTATTCTTAGCAACCATTTTTCCTTCCTATTGTGCGTGGATCCCGTCGAGTACGACGGATGCGTAGGGGTGCTAATACCTTCCCTTCGCATAACCGACTCCCGATCCCATTCACTTTGGTCGCGAGACCATGTCTTTTCCAGGTTTACTCTAAGCGTTTCCTTTCCCTCTTTTGGGATAAATAACGCACGGTGGCGGCTCTGTTGTTCTTGTTTTCCCGCCGGTTTTTCGCGTAATGCGACAGCTGGCGACTCTGCTGGGTATTTGGGGAACATGAAGTTGACCTCTTGCTGGTCCATCTTCCCTAAGCGAGTCTCTCCTAGCGCTCTCTAGGTTAGGGCTTTGGTTGCTTTGTGCTGCTTTGTTTATTGCATTCATTTGTATATATGCGCATTTATTGTTTGCATTTATTGTTCGCATTAATGTTTGCATTCATTCATATTCATCTGCTGTGCTGGCTGTGTTTCTCTGTTTGGGGTGGGAGTTACTCGAGGTAAAAGGCCCAATACCCAGGCTATGAGTGAAATCTAGGAACCCTAGGAATAGAGTGATTCATGGGAAGCGGGTGGTATGCGCCACTTAGCGGAACATTGATATCACGAGCAGTCCAGACCCTGGTGGGATATTATCGTTACATACTTCGGGTGTGTATATGATGATATTCTGCGAAAGGTTATTTATGCTGCGTTTCTCTCGACCTTACCCTGGCCTAGATGACACCCGTGAGTGGGGAGGGAATGATCATTACAGGTACAGTTGCTGATTTGTTGGTGACTTGTTGGTGACTCTTGGTACTAATGGTGACTGTGAATTATGGACATTTATTTCTGGGACGCCAGAGTTCTGTCCATGGTTTATTAGCGGGTTCCGTTTATTTCGGAGCCCCGGGTTGAGTTGAGAGTACTTGTTCAGAGGATCCGGTTGTCGTCCGTTCAGTGGATGTTCCTGTGATGATACTGATGTAATCTCCGGTTCCGTTTATTTCGGAACTCCCCAAGTTGGATTTATGGTGACCTAGTCCTTCAGATAACTGTGACTGGTTCAGAGACTTATTGGGTTTACAGATGACTTGGTGGCACAGTGGCCTGCATTCATGCATTTGCATCATATCATTTCACATTCATCTGCATTCAACTCATGTCTGTTCGTACTCGGGGTCCATTATTTTTAATCAAAACTCAGGATGAGAGACATCCAGATGTCAGAATGTTGTTGATAAAATTTTATCTGTCTCGATGAAACCAGAGTCAAAGGACGGAATTTTTCTAGTACGGACAGACATTGCATGTGTGAGTCATACTAACCTGTTTGCTGTTTTGTAGGTTTCAGTATTCAACCGGTGCGCATAGCTCGTTTGTTCAGATAACTTGCTGGGGTCAACAAATCCAAGCTGATGGATCTTCCCAATGCCGACATCCTTGAACTGAAAGAGATGATGAGGGAGTTGTTCAGTGTTGTGCAAGGGCTTGCCGTAGGACAGAAAGCCATGGCTGAGAGATTGGAAAAGATTGAGAAGTGGCTGATGGTGGAGAAAGTTCAGGTGAAGGCTCCGTCCTCCGAAGTGAACAAACCTTCTGGTACTATAGCAAAGAAACCCTCCGACAGTGGTCCATTCAAGAAAGAGGTTGAACAAATTGGGGTGCCAGCAAAGAAAGAACGTAGTAAAGATCGTTATCACCCTTATGCTGCCACTGTAACCACTCCTGTCAGCAATCCACCTGCTCAACGGCAACAACTGCCACCTCAACAGAAGGCGCCGAAAGCTGAGAGCCAAGTAAAGAAGAAGAAGGAGAATCGTCAGTTTGAGGAGCCACCCGTGACTTATACCCTTCTGTTCAAGAGGTTGAGGGATCTGGGATTAGTTCGGCCGAGGATTTTGATTCCTATAGAACAGCAGCGGAGGCCTGCAAACTATGATGAGAGCGCCAAGTGCGAGTTTCACTCTGGGGCACCCGGACACAACATTGAGGGTTGTAGAGCTTTCAAGCATATCGTCCAAGATATGGTGGACTCCAAGGCTATCAGCTTGGCCCAGATAATGAATGAGGATGTCAACCCCGTACCCAGGCAGGGTCCCGTAAAGGTAAAGATGGTGAAAAAGAACAAGAGAGTAATGGAAGTGGCTGAGGAGAATCAGTTAAAGGTTCCAATGTCTGTGGTCCCGAAATCTCTGATGCAGGATGGAGCTTTCCCTGTTGTTGATAATTGTTGTGCGACCGTTACCACAGAAGGGGGTGTATTGATAAAAGACACGATCCAGAAGTTGAAGAAAGTAGAAATGGACGATGTAAGATGTAAAACACCCAGTTTGGCAGTTGAAACCGTCCAGGTGGAGAATGCCCTTGTTGCTGAGAAAGAGAAGAAGTTGTCTATTTCTTCTTATAAACAAGCTCTGGAAGTGGTGAAGAGCAGAGAGGCCCAAGGTTGGGGAAGGATCATTGACATTGTGGTCAAAGCAGACATGTTTGGGGTCGGTTATCAGCCGGATCAAGAGTCATCTAGACCAAACAGAGGATGTCGTCCACCGTACCCCTTTGTTAGTGCAGGAATGCTGGATCCTGATCACGCTTGTTCAGTGAGTGGAGAGATCGACTGTGACCGCGAGCTCGAGTTGTGGATAAAGTCTTGCGTACCAGGAAACTGGAAGGATTCCAAAAGCATCACTGTCACTCATCCTGAAGAGTAGTATTTCTGTTTTTCAATTGTTGTTTGCATGAAAGCCATACGTTTTGCCCGAAACGTAATGGTCCATTGTAAGGGCCATCTCATGTGTTTCATTGTGCAACATTTGGCATCAGTAATAAATGGATGTTTTTGTGATTAAAAGTGGTGTTCCCTGTTTTTCACTTTTTTTCAGTTTTAAAAAAAATAAAAATAAAAATAAATAAAAATGGCAATGTTTTTATTCTCCTTCCTTTTGATTCATTTGGTTCTGACCACAAAAGTGATTATTCTCCTGATCTCATCGATAACAATTTGGTTACACCTCTATATGACTTCGACAATCCAAGCTATCATGCCGAAGAAGAAGGCGAAGAAGATTGTGATCTGCTGGGATTAGCCAGGTTGTCGAAACAAGAGGAGAAGGTGATTCAACCGCACGAGGAGCGAGTCAAGATTGTCATCCCAAGTACCGCCGAGGTCAGAAGGGAAATGAAAGTTGAGGCCGCTTCAGAGGCGAGTCGAGAACAGAATGGTAGCCCTGTTGAAAGAGCAGGTTGATATCTTCACCTGGTTGCATCAAGATACACCAGGGTGGAATAACCATGTTGTGGGGCACGAGCTACCATGGAGAAAAGACTGTCCTCCAGTGAAGCGGAAACTGGTGCTAAAAGATGAGAATGTGTGTGGACTGGCGAGACGTGAATAGAGCTAGTTCGAGAGATGAATTCCCGGTACTTCACAATGAGGTATTGGTTGATTATATAGCTCAGGTCTCAGTGTTTATCTTCATGGATGGCTTTTGGGCCAAAACCAGATTGAATTGCTGCCAGATGATATGGAGTAAACCATGTCCATCACACAAGGGGCACCTTCTTGCTATAAGGTGATGTCGTTCAGTGTCGAGAAGGCCGGTGCCAAGTATCACAGGTCAAGGGTGATTTTGTTTCATGATAGGATTCATCGTGAGAGCAAATACCATGTTGATGACATGATGACAAAGTCCCGAACAAGAGAGAGGCATCCGGTGGACTTGATCAACTTGTTTGACAAGTAGAGATAACTCATACTGTTGAGTTCGAAGTCGCGCACTTATAGAGTGATGTCCAGCAAGCTGCCGAGGCTTATTGTGAGCGGATAAGAGGAATCGAGGTCGATCCAAAAAAAAAAAAAAGCAAGAAACGCCTGAACCAAAAACAAACAAAAAAAGGGGAAAGAAATCAAATGGTCAGGTGGAATGATGGCTGCCAAGGGGCATGGAAAGATAAAATAATAAGTGGCAGGAACCTCTGATTCCGATACCTTCCATGGAAGAAATAACTGTTAAATCTGGTACTGGACAACCCTCAAGGGGTCTATGAGGTGTGTATGGGTCAGCATGACGAGTCTTGTCGAAAAGAGCATGCAATTTACCTAAGCAAAAAGTTTATCGACCGTGAAACAATACACTCACTGCTCGAGAAAACTTGATGTACTTTGGCATAGGCTGCTCGCCGACTGAGACAGTGTATGCTGGTTCATACTACCTTGTGGATGTCCAAAATGGATCTGATCGAGTATGTGCTTGAGAAGTTAGCATGAACCGGACAGGTTGCGAGAGGGCAAGTGATGTTGACTGAATACGATATTCAGTATACCTCCCAGAAAGCAATCAAGAGGAGGGTATTGTATGGTTATCTCGCCCGGCAACCCATTAAGGATTATCAACCAAGGAAATCTGAGGTCCCTGATGAGGACATCTCGAGGTACTCAAATCAAAAGATTGAGAGTGACCGATCCCGGGGAAGGGGCCTGACCCTGAATCCGAACGGATTCCGATGTCTGATGGGGAGAGTTTAAAGTGAATGAGCTAGTACTTCCCCGATAACAGTTGAAAGCACCAACGATGGTGGCTGAGTACGAAGTTGGTACCCTGAGTGTCGTACTTCGATACGTGCATCTACTGGGGCAACGTCTTTCTCATTCAGTATGGGATGGAAGTGATATTGCCTGCTGGAGGCTAGATCTCATTGTGGAGAGTCCGGATGGATGAGAAGTCATAAAAGGGCGAGTGGATGAGGACTCGGTATGACGCGTTGAGCCTGATTGAGAAAAGAGTTCGACAGTTACTTGTCATGGGGCAGTTGTACCCAATAAATGAAGCGTGTTGTTAACCGAGAAGTGGGATCTCGTGGGTAGCATGGAAGAGATGCGGTGTTGAACAGGATCCTTCCTCCTCAAGACGATCGTGGGGCAAGTGGATAAACAGTTATGAATGTCCATTCGTGGTCGAAAAGGTCTCCTCTGACAGAGCCTTGTGATTGATGACCACGAATGAGGAAGATTTTCCATCCCCTGTGAATGCGAACGCGGTTAGAAAATACTTCGTGGAAAAAAAAAAGAAGAGAAAAAGAGACCCGCTGGACAAAAAGAATAAAAGAGTCCAGGCAAAAAAGGGCATCCCGGCGAACCAAGAAAAAGAGAAAAGGTTCGGGCAAAAATAAAACTGTACACCCGGCAAGTTGAAAACCCCACAAGGGCGACTTGGGCAAAAAAGGGTATCCCGGTGGACTGAAACCCGAAAGGGCGGTCCAGGCAAAAGAGGGAATGAAACGAACAACTGCGTCTGGCATGATCGTTTGTGCTCATGATGACTTAGATAATCTCCGACAGAGATCGATTGGAAGCGTCTTGTTCAGAAGGCCGAAAGTGCGGAAAGTCTTGAGGACATATGAGGTGTAACTGAGTTGGAACCCGATGAGATCACGGTTTCACATTGCCATTAGGATAGATTTTTCCTTTGGTACGCAATCACCTCTTTTCAGGGTTTGCTTCCTGTGTGTTGCTCGACTTTGAGCCACCTTTTGTTTCAATCAATAAAGTGCGCGTTCAGTCAAATAAATTTTGTTTTTTGTGTCATTACCGTTTTGATTACGAAAACATCTGTTTATGTTGATAAGAATATTTGCATTTTTGAAACATAGAGGTCCCTTCCGATGCATGCTCATGAGATTGGAATCTGGAAATATTATTCGGAAATTTGAGTGACCTAGGTGTTGAAATATTGGAACGCCTGGGGCACGCTTTTATCTAACGACTCTTGTACTGTTAGATATCTTCTTTCACTTGCCGGTGGTAATGTGAACCCTTTTTGACAAGAGATCCCTACAGAGCCTGATCAGGGGCAAGGGATAGATGAACGGTGAAAAGACGGTGAAGGACTACGACGATGATCCTGGAAAATTAATCAAGAAGACTCTTCAAAGTCTGATGATTGGAAAGAATGTAAGAATTTAAGTAGTTCGATCTCCGCGAAGTACGGGCGAGTCGGGAATGCAAGATGATGGAGCAGAAAAGTCCAGATGAGTCTGGGAGATTATTAAAAGTGGAAAGCTGACACTGTGGGTGGATGAAGAATACCAGTGTTCGACGAGTCGACTGGCATCCCATGTCAAACAAGTCGTATCTCCCCCAGTGGGTTGAGAGTGTGATCTCCCCGACAGATCCGAGATCGGTGTCTCCTCAGCAAGCCTGAAGGTTGTCACGTCCCCCAGTGGGAGTGTCAGGGGCAGAATGTTTCTCAGCGTGGAGGACGTTTCCCCAGCCCAAACCAGTTTGAGAGCTGTCAAAGCTATGTTCCCCTGCAGAGATGTCTGTGGATATTACCTTCTTTCCCCTGCAGATCCAAGGATTGTTTATCCCCAGCAGGCCTGTGTTTGTAGATTTCCCAGTGGGTGTATTCCCAGCGAATGTTTCTCCAGTTGAGATTCCCCATTGAGTGCCTGGTAGATGTTTTCCCCAGGAGAGTTTCCCCAACGGAGTTTGTCAATGGAATATTGTTCCCCAGCAGTCGGGATTGTGACGTTGTTATCCCCAGCATGGCCGTGAGCGCTTCTCCCCAGCAGGGTTGTGGAGGTTCATCTCCAATTTGATATGATGTGTTATCATCCCCACCAGAGCTGTTCTCCTCAGCAGAAGGGTGTGGATTTTCCTCAGCAAGTTCCCCGAGTGGAGCGGGTTTCAACGAAATATTTCTCCAGCAGAGTTATCCTACCAGTGGATTGGATGGGTTTCCGTATCAGAGTGATATGTGCATTCCCAGCTTGAATCTATTCTACCTGTGGATTGCGTGGGTCGTCCCCAGCGGAGAAGCAGAGTATTCCCCAAGAAGAGTTCCCCGCAGAGTATTTCCCCAAGAAGAGTCTCCCCACAGAGTCGGAGTATCTGATCATTTTGGCTCCCTAGCCAGGGTTCATTTGCATTTTGCATGTAGTGATCATTGCATCCTCAAAAATTGCGTAGCATTTCCATTTAAATGGAGCATTACGCCATAGAAAAATTCAAACATATGCATTCATGTGTTCGAAACCCCATCAGACCGTTTCCCCTGCAGAGGCGGATTCTTGTTCAACTTGTACGACACATTTGCTACAGTTGCTCCAGTCAACATTTGGTGTTGACAATCCCCACAGAGGTTTATTTCCTCATCCGTTGGTGAAAGGAAAGCCTGCTTCTCCCCAGTGAGATCCCCTGCAAGTGTTTAGCCTTGCCCTGTCATCTTGTAAATGTCAATACCCTGTCAGCACCCGCGTGTGTTGTTTCTTTGGTGTCGGTAAACACCATCTTTCGGTGATTTTCCAGTCATGCGTAAGTGTCTGGTCTTCTTTGGTGTCGGTAAACACCATCTTTCGGTGCTTTCCCAGTCATGCGTAAGTGTCTGGTCTTCTGTTGATGTCGGTAAACATCATCTTTCGATGTTCGCAACGTCGTCCTCCTTCCTTAATGAAGTTGATTCCTCCTCTCCGTTGGTGTCGATAAACGTCGAGTTTTTCCCGATCATCCGTTGATGATTTGGTTGTGTTCCCTCTCCCCAGTAGAGTTTCCTCCTCTCCGTTGGTGTCGATAAACGTCGAGTTTTTCCTAGTCATCCGATGATGTCTAGTTGTACCATTCCCCATGTGGATTTACCTATCCGTTGGTTTCGATAAACGTTGAGTTTTTCCCATTCGTCCGTTGACGTCTGGTTGTGTTTCTCTTTTTCCCATTCATCAGTAAATGTCTGGTCGATCTTTTTGGTGTCTGTAAACATCATCTTTCGATGTCAGTAAACGTCGAGTCCTCCCATTCATCAGTAAATGTCTGGTCGATCTTTTTGGTGTCTGTAAACATCATCTTTCGATGTCAGTAAACGTCGAGTCCTCCCATTCATCGGGAAATGTCTGGTCGATCTTTTTGGTGTCTGTAAACATCATCTTTCGATGTCAGTAAACGTCGAGTCCTCTCATTCATCAGTAAATGTCTGGTCGATCTTTTTTGGTGTCTGTAAACATCATCTTTCGATGTCAGTAAACGTCGAATTTCCTCCCATTCATCCGCTGATGTCTGGTCGAGTCCTCCCATTCATCAGTAAATGTCTGGTTACCTCTCTGTTGGTTTCGATAAACGTCGAGTCTTTCCTGGTCGTCCCCAGTTGGTTACCTCTCCGTTGGTTCCGGTAAACGTTGAGTTTTTCCCATTTCGTCCGTTGACGTATGGTTGTATCTCTTCCAGTCATTCATTAATGTCTGGTTACCTCTCCGTTGGTCTCGGTAAACATTGAGTTTTTCCTAGTTGTCCGTTGGCATCTAGTTGTGATTTCTATTCCCATTCATCGTCGCTGTGATGTCTGGATGTGGCCGTATCCTCTGAAAAAAAAAACAAAAAAAAACAAAAAACAGAAAAACCAAAATACCCAGTAATAAATATCAAACCCCAGTGGACGTTTCCATTGGTGGATCCCTGCATTGTGCAAATTCTACGGTTCTTGGTATTCAATCCCTGTTTACCCTGAAAGTCTGACAGCCGTTGCTCTCATCCATTCGGGTTCCCAGCTGATTGAATAGGGGCAGCTGTAGCACCTCAAATTTGCACCTACCTTTTGTACATACATTCTCATGTTAGGTCATTAACATAACATAGTCCACTGCATAACATTGCATTGTCCTTTGCCCAAGTGCAAGTTCAATTGACAAATTAGGTCAAACTGGCCAGGAGATCGGTCAATCAAGCAAGCAAGTACAATTTCCAATGAGACAAGGCCCTAGGGTTGGTCCAACATGTTCACATGACCTAGGGGTCCTTTTGAAGTGTTTTGGTCAAGGTTTGATTGCTCAGAAGTCATCAGTCAGTGTTCAGTTCACCAGAAACCCTAGAAAGTCAACTATGGTCAACTGTGGTCAACTGTGCCTGATTTTGTGGATTTCAAGGTGGGAGATGGTTTGAAAGGGTTCATTCATGTCCATACAAGTCTCATTCAACATTTCAAAGGTCAAGATTGAAGAATTTGAAGTCAAACAAGAAATTTCCAAAAATAGAAAGTTGACCTGTAATTGGAATTTGCCAAAAATGGAAAGTCTTGATCCTCAAAATTACTTCATCATACACGCTTCAAATGAAAATTTTCCCAACATGAAAGTGGAAGATCTTATTCTCCCATTTCCAAAAAGTCCAAGAACACTCATTTCTCATGTATGGTTGGCAAGTTATGATCAAATCATTCTCAAGAATTTTTGAACTTCAAAGTGGCATATCTTCCAAACCATTTGGCCAAATTGAGTGAGGTTTTTTGCTACAAGTCATATTTGATGTGCTCTATCCAAATCTTTCATCACAATTCACCAAAAACTTACCAATCAAATGGCCTTTTTCCAAGTGACTTGAATTAATTAAGTGAGGTAAAAAAGTTGACTTTCAAAATAGCTATTTGCTACACATTTCACCAATTGAAAAAGTTCAGAAATCACATTTAGAGTTTGCCCAAAGCCCAATTTCGTGCATGTACATGCACCCCCATGCAACATTGAATGGATTTTAGCAAATTGGTCAAAACACACTTAATTAAGCCATTTCCAATTACACTTCAATTAACCATGATTGCAAACACTAAACAGAACATATATACTTCATTTTCTGCTGAAAAGCCCTAGCCACAATACTCTAAACAGATCAAAAAAGTTCATTCTCTCAAAAACTCTCAATTTCTTCATTTGAATTTCTGCTGAAAAAACTCCAAAGGCCTCGAGCTTGGTTGGTTTGTTTCATCACTTGCCATCATTTCTGAGCCTTTTTCAAGCCACAAATCACAACTGTAAGCAGGGATACAACACTGTTTCATCAACCTTCTTCCATGGCAGATCGTGATTGACGCTTTTCCAAGGGTTGTTGAGCTAAGATTCATCATCCATTCACCAGTACAAACCTTCATGAGCATTTGTTTCAGCCATTTGAAGCCAAAGAACCACGAATCAACTCAGTTCTTCAAATCTGGTAAAAAACTCGACTCTCTCCATTCCCAAAATCATGATATGCTTCTTATGGATCTCTTTGCCATGATTATTTTGAGCTTTGAACCAAGAAAAATGGTTGGATATTAAGGAAGAAATGTTGATTCAAAGTTTGGTTATCATATATGTTTGTGTTTGTTTCTTACTGTTTAGCTCGAATTAATGAAAAATAAACTTGGATTTGGATTGTGTGATGTTTGCTGATTCGAATGGTGTATTTGATTGCAAATTCTGGAACCAAAAGTTCATCACGATTTTGATGATGATGAACAGTGTGCTGAAACCCTAGTTCATAAACCCAGAATTCATGTTTGGTTGCTGGAGTCGTGTTTTGCATGAATGTTACTATTTCATTGCCATGAACCAATAGCCGTGTGACACGCTTCTTTTTGATACGCAGCGTTTCATTAACATGAACACTTTATTACAAGTTTGCCACCGGCCATTTAATTATTTTATTTAAATCATTATCATTTCAATTTTTATTTCATTTTGGTATGGCATCTTGAAAAATTCATAAGTTGATCATCTCTTATCCAAATTTCATGGGATTTTTTGCAAAATGTTCATCTTGATCTCTAGTTTTTTATCATGTTTTTTCCAGATTTTTTGCATGTATGGATTTTAAATTGTGCTAGGGTTTGTCATATGTGTCCATTTTATGTATGTCTTGCCAAATCAATTTTGAAATGATGATACATTATCCATTGCTTCCCAAATTTTTTGTTCTTAAACTAGACACAGTCATGGTGATTTTGGTGTAGAGTTTGTGAATTTTTCGTTGCTGGTTTGTGAGTTATGATTTTTTGAATAGGGGTGTGACAATTTGTGTCACACCATTGATGTCCAACTTCATGATTTTAATTTCCTTGCCTAATGAACTCAAAATGGTCTGATTTTTTGCATGAACATGCTTATGGGTGTTGATAACGTGTGTGAATTTTTCTAGAATTTTGGAATTCATTTTCTATTTGATTGATGATTTCTCCCCTGTTTGACCAAAATGTTGACGTTTGTGACACATGATGCCATATGATTTGTGAAATTCTCATACATTATTGGATGGACATGAAATTTGACATGTGATTAGTAGACATCTTAAGGTTTATCATGGTTTTAGTCCCATTCATTTCTCATATGTTGTCACTGATTTATGATTTATTGAAGTTGGTGCATGTTTGGTTGACTTCTTTGAGCATGTTTGAACTTGCCTTGCCTTTCTGATTTTCATTTCCCTCTTTCCCATGATCCAAATGAGCTGAAATTTGGTATGCTTATCATGTTATGGTTGATGTTTGATCATGAATTATTTGAGAATTTTTTGAGTTGTTTGTGATTGGATTTGAGTAGCATCATTCTGTTGACTTCTTTGAGCTTCTATATGCCATGCTTTGACCTAATTTGCTTATGAAATGATGATGATGATTGATATGAACATGAAACCAATTGAGTTTGTTTCTTGATTGTTTGAACTTGATTTTGGACACTTGCCACTTGCTGTTTTGACTTTCTTATCCCCTTTTGACCCTAGGCTTGTCCTAGTGGTCATGTTGCTCATGTTTAAGTTTGTTGTTTCAGGTTAAGCAACAAATACCCAAAGAGATCAATACAAATTGATTGAGCTTGATTGATTATCATGATTAACTTGTTTGTTTTGTAGGTTGCTTGGCTCACATGCTTTGAGCCTTGTGCATTGCACATTTAACTGATTGTGTTGACTGTTGACCTCTATCTCATTTTGATTTAACTTTGAATTGTATACTGATGTTGTCTGACTGGTTTTAGGTACCTTTAGTTGCTTATACTTTGCTTTGCTTTGCTTAATAGCAATTTGCATTGAGGTATAACTTCTTATCTTCATGTAGTCTGGAAGACCTGGCCTGTTACTTGGCCAGGCACCTGTCTGAAGTCCTCCTTAAGAGGCAATGTTTGTGACTGTTTACATTTGTCCTTGTATATAGTCAAAGACCTCCTAAGTGAAGAGGCAATTGGCAGAACACAAGGGATATGCAATCTATCCCCTGCTATTCTGTGTGTCATCTGCTTTGCTCACACCACTGTGTTGATGCATTGCAGATACAAACCCAAGATCTTGTACAATTGTACAGTTGAGTCAGTTTCAAATGTGTAGAAGGGTTCCCACTTTCTGAACCCACACATTCTTGTCTTAAGCTCTCCCAGGCCAGGGATAAGAGCTGTGAAGTCTTATCTTCACTCACCTTTCATCTGCTTCACCTTAGCCCCTCAATGGCAAGGTTAAGAGCTAACACTACCCAGTCCCAGTGGTTTGTTTGCTGAGGTTGATATGACCCCTCGACTAAAACCTAACCTTGATTGAGCCCATTGTTTGCATATAGTGTGTGCTACTTGTGCTTGTGTGTTTGTTTGACTTGCTTCCTGTGCAAGTTAGGTTTAGTTTGACTTGCTTCCTGTGCAAGTTAGGTTTGCTTTAGCTTGCTTCCTGTGCAAGTTAGGTTTGGTGTGGCTTGCTTCCTGTGCAAGTCATGTTTAGGATAGGCTTGCTTCCTGTGCAAGTTAGCTAGAAACCTCAACTTAGGGATGATTTTGCATGATAACATCTAGGCTCGAGTCGTAGTCTCCCTAGTTGTGTCTCCCTCTGTTATCTGGTTAGGCTAGTCTTGTGTCCCTCCGTAAGGGGGAACTATGTCGCCCTGATCCTCATACCAGATGAGGTACGTAGGCAGGAGATGAGCTGATCTCTCCGTGCGCCCTTTTGTTTTGTTTGTGTGAGTTTTTTCTCCTTTTCTGGTTGGAGTCCGACGTAAGCCCAGCGATTGGCGGTTGGTTTCCTGTGTGTGTTTTGGTTCGGATGCTGATGTAAGCCCAGTGATTGGCATTCAGGCTCCACGTTTGCCTTTGCCTGTGTTTGTTTGTGTGCGTGTTAGCCGAGCTACGAATGCTCTGATTCTCCTTCGTCCAAGGAGATACGTATGCATAGGATGCGATATCCTAGCGAGCATGTGTCGTTTCCCCGGTCCGAACTACTTTGACTCTGATGTCTATGCCCGATAGACTAAGTAGGCCCAGGATACGATGTCCTGCCGAGTCAGTTTCAGTCTCGTTTGTTTTCTTGTGTCTCTTTCAGCCAGTGTGTGTGTGTGAGCAGTATTCTTAGCAACCATTTTTCCTTCCTATTGTGCGTGGATCCCGTCGAGTACGACGGATGCGTAGGGGTGCTAATACCTTCCCTTCGCATAACCGACTCCCGATCCCATTCTCTTTGGTAGCGAGACCATGTCTTTTCCAGGTTTACTCTGAGCGTTTCCTTTCCCTCTTTTGGGATAAATAACGCACGGTGGCGGCTCTGTTGTTCTTGTTTTCCCGCCAGTTTTTCGCGTAATGCGACAGGTAAGGAGATAACATCGTCTATTAGATAAGACATTTGTTACCGGTTAGGGTAAACATATCAAGGATGACTCGCTGGGGGCAACCCAGAGATGTGTTCATTACCAGTTACTGGGTAAGAATAACATGTTAGGGAAAAGCCAAATATGGTTTACAACTACCAGTTACCGGGCAGAAGACCTCAAAGAAAGAGAATATTTGTCACTGATTAAAGTGAACATATCAAGGATAAACTCAGGGGAAGAATATCCATCATCGATTAAGATGAACATATCAAGGATAGACTCACCTGGGAATATTATGAAGGATATTCGTCCCCGATTAAGATGAATATATCAAGGATAAACTGCCTGAAAAAAGTAGGAATTATATCTACCGAATACTAGATAAAATACCGAAAAGAGAATATTTGTCACCGATTAGGATGAACATATCAAGGATAAACTCCGAGGGGAAGCAGGATTTACAACTACCGGTTACTGGGCAGAAGACCACAAAGAAGAGGAAATCTGTCATCGGTTAGGATGAACATATCAAGGATTAACTCTCTGGGGAAAAAAATAGGGATTACAACTACCTTTTTACTGGGTAGAATACCAAAATGAGAATATCTATCATCGGTTAGGATGAACATATCAAGGATAGACTCAACTGCGAGGGAAGCAAATATCTGTCATCAGTTAGGATGAACATATCAAGGATAGACTTCCTTGGAAACGTGAAAACGAAACTGTCGGGGAGAAAAGGGTTACTTTTGCTGGGTATTGAGAAAAAGTGAAATACTTGCAAATTGAGAAGAATATTACCCGTTACTGGGTAATAGACTCTCAGGGGACCAAAAGCATTTATCTATGTAAGATCTAGAAAGAAACGGTCAATCAAAGACTTAACCCAATGAGGATATAACTCAGGGGGAGCGATTCCATCCAGATAATCAACTGGGGATGAAACTAAAATAATGATCATCCCCAAGGAAGTAACTCAGTGGGGAATGAGAAAGGTTAAATTCTTTATGCTTAAGGGGCTGACACTCTACAATTGAAAGAGGACAGTGTAAGTTTAAAGAGTGCCTTAGAGGGGGGTGAATGAGGCACTAAGAGTATTTTCCGGATTTTTGATGGTTTATGACTTTTACTTTCTGAGTTGCTTAAATGAAGAAAAGTGGTAAAGTGCAGAAAGTAAAAAACACAGCGGTGTATAGTGGTTCCCCTCACAGATTGAGAGTACTCCATTCCCTTTTCATCACGAAAGAGAATTTCACTATAGTGTTAGATTCTTAGACAAGACACCTTGAGGTCTTTCTATCTATTCTAACCCACCAAGAATAATCCTCTTGGATTTACAATGTTTAAAGTCCAATCGAGACTTAATTTCTCACAAATGGACCTCTTGTATCCACACACCGGATAACAAGGATAACACCTTACAAACTTATTCTTAACAATCCTAAGAATTAGTTGTAATCAAAGAATATAATTCTGAATAATTTGTATAAGATGAGATAGTTGAAATTTGAAGTATATCAATTAATTAATTGATCTTCCCATTTGTAACACTCAATTCTCACAATAATTATACAAGTGTTCTTTATATGAAATGAAACTATGATGCTAAAAAAGAAGGTTTATGCAAGGTTTCACTCTTAAGAAAATTTGGATGAACACTTAAAAAGTTCGAGAGAATGTGTGTAAATGATTTGAAATTTTGGAAGGAGGTGATTTTGAAATCTAAAAAATGATGTTTATATAATGTCTAAACACCTCTACAAATGAATGCAATAATCCATAGGTTGCCATGCTTCATGATGAAGAAAACATAAAATTTTCCATGAAAATATGCATATATTTTTAACTCTGGATCAGTGGTAATCGGTTACCTTAAATTGGATAACCGGTTACATGCATTCAACATTTAAAATTACTTGAAATTTACTCAGAGTAATCGGTTACCTTAAATTGGATAACTGGTTACATGGTTCCAACCTTCAAAAAATATTTGAAAATAACACAGAGTAATCGGTTACTCTAAAGTTGATAATCGGTTACTCTGTCACAACTTTGAAAAATGACTAAAAGAGTGAAGTGTGGTGATTTGTTTGATGCATAAACATATTTTCAATGATTATGGCATGAATGCAATATGTTATGAACACTTGTATAACTATCTAGAGTTCAAGTGTTACCTTATCCATTCGAAAGACGATTCTTCATGTGACTCATCAACACTTGATCATAGGTTGGAAACTTCATTCACGAGCTTGAATCTTGATCAATATTTTTGTTAATCCGTCTTTAGCTTTGTAGCGAGGTTTGTCGTCATCAAAACATCTGAGAAGTCATGTCTTCACAATCTCCCCCTTTTTGATGATGACAACCCAAAATCATGAAAGTTTGATCCTGTGGTGTTTCTCTATCAAAAGCTCCCCCTTAAACGATGCTCCCCCTTAATTTATGAATTAAGGAGTCTTTGAATTCTGCATATTTGTTAGAGAGACACAACCAACAAGGAAATAATATAGTAATAATTTCTTTTCTTCTCCCCCTTTGTCATTAACAAAAAGGGTGAAAAAGAGGAATAAGTAACAAGCATGCAAACAAAATAGACTAATCACCACATAACACACAAGAAAATTAAAACATAACATAAATCAACATTTGTAACATAGTCTGAAAATAAAACTAGAATTGTACTAAATTAAAAAACATAAGCTAGTGAAAAACAAAAAACAACATGACCAAGCTTAATCACTTTCAGACATGTCGTCTCCTTCATCCTTTTCATCTTCTTCATCACTTTCCTCAGCACTTGCTTCACTAGGGGTAGGTTGACGGTTTAAGGAAAGGAAGAGTTTTCTAAGGGACTTGATGCCAGGTTGAGTGACCAGGTGGTTATGGTGCATGGTAGTCTCAATTGAACACATCTTATTATATAACATAGCGTTGGTAATTTCACCTTCTGGAATTGTTGGAGGAGCGGAAGGGGCGACCAAATCTTTGTATCGAAACACTCCATTTGGCCTGATACCAATCCCGACATTCTTCGTTGCAATCACCTCGTTGATTTCACAATTTCTGACAGTCATTGGGGTCTTTGGTTCCCTTTGAAGCGGAACACCAGATAATTCAAGAATTCTTGAGACAATTCAACCATAAGGAAGTCCACCACTTAGAGAAAGTTGATGCATCATGGATTGGTAGATAACATAAGCCCAATTAATCTTCATATTCAGTTTCAGGGCTCTAATCAATTGCATATCAAGTTCACTGACTTGAGAATGGTTAGAATGCTTTGGTACCAACACATAGGCAAGAACGTAGTGGAGCATCCTATCGCTCACAGACAGCATGTTAGCA
Organism: Lathyrus oleraceus; assembly: GCF_024323335.1. NCBI lineage: Eukaryota > Viridiplantae > Streptophyta > Magnoliopsida > Fabales > Fabaceae > Lathyrus > Lathyrus oleraceus. The sequence continues at coordinate 482,242,948 of NC_066585.1, read as the reverse complement.
TACTTCACAACCCTTGAAGATTCTGATCTATGCCGGCTCATGATGTTGGCTTGAGTTCCTCTAGAAATGAAAACAAAGTACTCCAGACTGTTATAGTTACTCCAAGCATCATTGTCAGGTTCAGTACCATGACGGAATGCTTCTCCTTCCGAAGGGATTTCAAGATATTGTCCCAGTTGAGTAAGACCCATAGAGATTTCAACATTTTTTACCTTTGCAATAAAAACCAAATCTCCAAATTCATCTGTTCCAAACTTAATAGAGGTATAGAACTCTCTTATCATGTCTGGGTAATAATCTCCAATATCTGAAACTAGTTTATCTACGCCAGAGTTTCGCTGCAAGGTTTCAAAGTTAAAGTTGTGAGACAGAAAAGCTTGAAAGTTAACATACTTTACCGACATTAGAGTCTGAGTCCGGACATCATAGCTTAACCATCTGGATTGCTCTTCTGCATGTTAAGAAGTCTCTGCATCCAATTTCTTCTTACCCTTATCTTGTCTAGGAGGGGCCATGGAATTTGTGAAAGTTAGGGTTTTGGAAGGGTTTTTCTGAATTTTAGTTGGAGAGGGAATATGGTGAGCTGATAGTGAGAGTGTTGTAAGAGATTTGAATGTAATTAATGGTGATAGTGGAGATGGTTAGGGTTTTGGAAAGGAAGATGGAGGGTTTTGGAAAGGAAGATGAATGTGAAGGTTGGAGAGAGAGAACTAATGCAGAAGTGATTAAAGTAAAATTGAAAAGATAAACAATAAGCACTTAGCACACACAAAGTAATAACTCACGTGTATTTTAAAATAAAATAAATTTCTGGAATGAACAATGTTAATCGATTACTCAAAGGGGAGTAATCGGTTACACAGAGTGAAAACGCGTGAGAAAACTGAAAATGTGCAGGGTAATCGGATACACAGAATGAAATATTGTGATTTCAGGCAAAAACATACAAGGTAACCGATTACTCAAAGGGAAGTAACCGGTTACACAGAATGAAAATTCGTGGGTCAGGCAAAAATATGAAGGGTAATCGATTATCCAAAAAGAAGTAATCGATTACATAGAGTGAAAAAATGAAATCCCATAAAAATAAAAAAATAAAAAAAATAAATAAAAAGAACTTGTGTACCTCAACCTCATTATAAGGTTATAGATCACCTTCATCCAAAATGTCAAGTTCTCTTCGAATCTTATAGAAAGGTTCTTTTGCGAGCGTTTTGTGAAAATATCCGCCAGTTGATTATGAGTATCGACAAAGGTAACTTCGACATCGTCTTTAAGCACATGATCACGAAGGAAATGGTGTCGAATGTCTATGTGTTTGGTCCTTGAGTGCATGACCAGATTCTTTGTGATGTTAATCGCACTTGTGTTGTTGCATCGGAGTGGTATGCATCCAAGATCGATTCCATAGTCACTTAATTGTTGCTTTAACCAAAGATTCTGTGCACAACAACTGCCCGCTGCTATGTATTCTTCGTCAGCCATACTAAGAGCAACACGCGCTTGTTTCTTTCAGGACCATGAGACTAGAGCATTACCAAGGATGTGACACGTTCCACTAGTACTTTTTCTATCTGTTTTACAACCTGCATAATCCGCGTCAAAATAACCAATTACCTTACAAACACTACCTTTAGGATACCATAATCCAACGTTGGTTGTTCCCTTGAGGTACTTCATGATTCTTTTGACCGTCGTAAGATGTGACTCCTTTGGATTAGCTTGGAAGTGAGCACATAAACACACGCTAAACATTATGTCAGGACGGCTTGCCGTCAAATATAATAAAGAACCAATCATACCTCGATACTTCGTGATATCAATTGACACACCTGATTCATCTTGATCAACATAGGTTCCGGAGCCCATTGGTGTTGACATTGCTTTACAACCATCCATTCCAAATCTTTTTAACAACTCTTTGCAATACTTTGATTGGTTGATAAAAATTCCGTCTTTTAGTTGCTTGATTTGCAATCCAAGGAAGTAGTTCATCTTTCCCATCATAGACATTTCAAATTCACCTTGCATTATCAACGCAAATTCTTCACATAGTTCTTTGTTGGTTGAACCGAAGATTATGTCGTCTATGTAGACTTGAACAAGTAAGGTATTCCCTTTTATCTTCTTGATAAATAAAGTCTCGTCTACTTTGCCTTTTTCAAAACCTTTTTCCCATAGAAAGTTACTTAGACGATCATACCACGCCCTTGGTGCTTATTTTAATCCATAGAGCATTTTCTTCAATTTGTATACATATGAAGGATGCTTGAAGTCTTCAAAGCCCGGGGGTTGTTTTACATAGACTTCTTTGTTGAATTAGCCGTTTAAGAAGGCGCTTTTGACGTCCATTTCAAAAAGCTGAAAATTCATTGAACATGCGTAAGCAAGTAATAAATGAATAGCTTCTAACCTTGCAACCGGAGCAAAAGTTTCTTCAAAGTCAATTCCTTCTTCTTGATTGTACCCTTGAGCGACCAATCTTTCTTTGTTTCAAACAATTATTCCATTTTCATCAAGCTTGTTCTTAAACACCCATCTTGTTCCAATGATGTGCTTACCACTTAGTCTAGGAACATGTTCCCAAACTTGATTTCTCTCGAATTGGTTTAATTCTTCTTGCATAGAAACAATGCATTGATCATATTCTAGAGCTTCATCAATTTTAGAGGGTTCTATTTGTGAAACGAATGCCATGTTTAAGCATGCATCCTTGAGATTCAATCTTGTAGCAACACCTTGACTAATGTCACCAAATACTTTGTCAATGGGATGATCTCTATGAGTCGTCCATTCCTTAGGTAGATCATTTTCATTTGACTCTTGTTGAATCGGTTCTTCTTGATTCTTGTTTGAAGTATCTTCTTTAGAAATTTCTACAAAATCATCATCATCATCACGAACAACAATTACCTCTTTCGAGGGGTTAGATTCGTCAAACTTAACATGCATGGATTCTTCTATATTTTAAAAATAATTATTATAAATTCTATATGCCTTACTTGTAAGAGAATAACCAAGAAAGATACCTTCATCCGATTTTTCGTCGAACTTACCAAGGTTGTCTTTGTTATTGTTTAGGACAAAGCACTTGCATCCAAAGATGTGAAAGAAACAAATGTTGGGTTTCCTTCCTTTGAAGAGTTCATATGGATTCTTCTTTAGGATGGGTCTTATGTTAACTATATTTCTTACAAAACAAGCCGTGCTAACCGCATCCGCCCAAAAATACTTAGGAAGATTTGAGTCGCTAAGCATTGTTCTTGCAAGTTCCACCAATGAACTATTCTTTCTTTCAACTACTCTATTTTGTTGTGGAGTCCTTGGAGCCGAGAAGTTGTGAAATATTCCTTGATCTTCAAAAAAATATTTAAAAGAGGTATTATGGAATTCTCCACCATGGTCGCTTCTTATGGAGGCAATTGTTAATGATTTCTCATTTTGAATTTGCTTTGCATACTTCTTGAACGCTTTGAATGCATCACTTTTATGCACTAAAAAGAATTTCCAAGTATATCTAGAATAATCATCAGCAATAACTAAAGCATATAAGTTACCTCCGAAGCTTCTTGTTCTTGATGGACCAAATAAGTCCATGTGTAACAATTGTAGTGGCCTAGAAGTGGACACCACATTTTTGGATGTGAAAGTTGACTTGGTTTGCTTCCCCTTTTGACATGCATCGCAAAGCCTATCTTTGATGAACTTTATCTTTGGAAAACCAATGAAAAGGTCATGTTTTACTAACTTATTCAAGTGCTCCATGTGAATGTGAGCAAATCTCTTATGCCATAACCATGAGTCGTTGTTATTTGCCACAAGACACTTAACCTTCAAAGAAACATCATCAAGGGAAATCATGAAAATATTATTAATTTGCTTACCTATAAGCATTACCTCTTGTGTGACTTCGTCTTCAATTAAACATTCATCTTTTGTGAACCTTATTTTGAATCTTTTGTCACAAAGTTGGCTTATGCTTAAGAGGTTGTTCTTTAGTCCTTCGACATATAGCACATCTTCGATGGATATGAAATTCGGTGCACCTACTTTGCCTATGCCAAGAGATCTTCCTTTATTGTTATCTCCATAAGTAACATAACCCTTGGCTTTAAGCTTTAGATCTGAAAATTTATGCACATCACCGGTCATATGCTTGGAGCACCCACTATCCAAATACCAAAGATTTGTTATGGCCTTCAAGAAAACCTATAAAACAAAGTTAAGTTTTGTTAGGTACCCAAATTGCTTTCAGTCCTTTATAATTAGTACCTTTTTCAACCCATACATAATGCCCTTTTGCTACACTAAAGTTTCTAATGTAGCAAGCATTAGGTGTATGGCCAATAATACCACAATAAAAACATGTTGATTCAAAATTGCTTTTATATCTTGGAACAAAGGAATTTTTCTTTTTAGGATGTTGATGCACAATATTTGGTGTGTTGACTCTTTCTTTTGGAGGTTGATCCTTAGGCCTTACAAAGATAGTTTTACTTGTACTTGGTTTAGAAAATTTTGAGTAACCAAGTTCACATTTGTCATTTGAGTACCTTTGTTGGCTAAGAACTCCTTCCAAACCAATTTGTACTTTTTCATACCTTTCAAGGACTCTTTTAAGTTGGACAATTTGGAACGAGAGAGACTCACACTCTAGACATACAAAATTCATCTTTTCACTAATCAACTTTTGTTTCTCATTTTCAATGCTTTCAATCTTTTCTTCTAAGGAAGAAATTTGTTTATTTTGAGATGATATAGTTTTATAAAGAATTTTGCATTCATTTAACAATTCATTAATTGCATCTTGTGCATCATCATCAAAAAGAGAAAAATTATTACTAACCTCTTCTTCATCATCGGAGTGATGTGAAGCCATTAGCACCAAGTTTGTACATTCCTCGCTATCCGATCCGGATGATGAACTAATTTTGTTGTCCTCTCATGCAAGATACGCCTTTTTATTCTTGAAATCCTTCTTGCTCTTGAATCCTCCTTTCTTTGAAAGTTTAGGACATTCCGGCTTTATGTGGCCTTGCTTTCCACATTCGTAGCATGTTACATCTTGCATAGATGTGGTGGCCTCCTTTTTCCTGAAATGTCTATTCTTTTTAGCGTTAAAGGATTTATCATTTTTGTTAAAGAACTTACCGAGCCTTTTAACAAGGAGCATGGAATTCTCATCTTCCTCCAATGCGTCATCATCTTTATCTTCTTTTGAGTCTACCTTCAGGGTAATCCCTTTAGATTTTCTTTTCTTGGATTTCATGTTTCTCAAGCCTACCAAGTTCTAACTCATGTTCTTGAAGTTTGCCAAAGAGTGATGCGAACGTCATTGTTTAAAGGCTTTTCTTTTCGGAGATAGTCGTCACCTTCGGTTGCCATTCTCGAGTCAATGAGCTTAGTACTTTAAGATTGAGATCGTCATTTATAAATGTTTTTCCGAGAGCAATCAAGTGGTCTGTCAAGTGAACAAATCTCTTTTGTAGCGCCACGATGGTTTCTACAGGAAGCATTCTAAACATCTCATATTCTTGACTTAATGTGTTCAACCTTGATCTCTTTACTTCGGCAGTGCCTTCATGTGTCTCCACTAAGGTGTCCCATATTTCTTTCGCTGACTTTCATTGAGATATGCGGAAGAACTCATCCATGCTTAAAGCACTTTGAAGGATGTTTATTGCTTTCTTTTCATTTAAGATTTTTTTATTATCATCTTCATCGTACGAACTCTTTATCTTTGGAGTACCAACACCGTTGACTACACTCGTAGGATTATGTGGACCATTTTCAACGGCTTCCCATATGCCTTCTCCTTGGGCTTCTAGATGTGCCTTCATACAAATCTTCCAAAAATCAAAATATTCTCCAGAGAATAGTGGTGGTTTGTTACTACTTCCACCGCCTTTAAAAACCGGATTCGTGCTTGCGGAAGCCATGCGGATCTTTTAGGAACAGGTTACCTATAACCTGCTCTGATGCCAAATGTAAGTTTAAGGAGTGCCTTAGAGGGGGGTGAATGAGGCACTAAGAGTATTTTCCGGATTTTTGACGGTTTATGACTTTTACTTTCTGAGTTGCTTAAGTGAAGAAAAGCGGTAAAGTGCGGAAAGTAAAGAACACAGCGATGTATACTGGTTCCCCTCACAGATTGAGAGTACTCCACTCCCCTTTCAACACGAAAGAGAATTTCACTATAGTGTTAGATTCCTAGACAAGACACCTTGAGGTCTTTCTATATATTCTAACACACCAAGAACAATCCTCTTGGATTTACAATGTTTAAAGTCCAATCGAGACTCAATTTCTCACAAATGGACCTCTTGTATCCACACACCGGATAACAAGGATAACCCCTTACAGACTTATTCTTAATAATCCTAAAAATAAGTTGTAATCAAAGAATATAATTCTGAATAATTTGTATAAGATGAGATAGTTGAAATTGGAAGTATATCAATTAATCAATTGATCTTCTCCTTTGTAACACTCAATTCTCACAATAATTATACAAGTGTTCTTTATATGAAATGAAACTATGATGCTGAAAATGAAGGTTTATGCAAGGTTTCACTCTTAAGAAAATTTGGATGAACACTTAGAAAGTTTGAGAGAATGTGTGTAAATGATTTGAAATTTTGCAAGGAGGTGATTTTGAAATCTGAAAAATGATGTTTATATAATGTCTAAACACCTCCTCAAATGAATGCAATAATCCAAAGGTTGCCATGGTTCATGATGAAGAAAACATAAAATTTTCCATGAAAAGATGCATATATTTTTAACTCTGGATCAGTGGTAATCGGTTACCTTAAATTGGATAACCGATTACATGCATTCAACGTTTAAAATTATTTGAAATTTACTCAGAGTAATCATTTACTTTAAATTGGATAACTGATTACATGGTTCCAACGTTCAAAAAATATTTGAAAATAGCACAGAGTAATTGGTTACTCTAAATTTGATAACCGGTTACTTTGTCACAACTTTGAAAAATAATTTAAAGAGTGAAGTGTGGTGATTTGTTTGATGCATAAACATATTTTCAATGATTATGGCATGAATGCAACATGTTATGAACACTTGTATAACTATCTAGAGTTCAAGCGTTACCTTATCCATTTGAAAGACGATTCTTCATGTGATTCATCAAGACTTGATCATAGGTTGGAAACTTCATTCACGAGCTTGAATCTTGATCAATATTTTTGTTAATCCGTCTTTAGCTTTGTAGCGAGGTTTGTCGTCATCAAAACATCTGTGAAGTCATGTCTTCACAAATAGACATACCAAATCTGCGTGGGGGCAAAGTATACCACTGAAGCAGAGGATCAAAGAAATAATGAATCACAAAGTGCATTATTAATGCAAATGATGAAATTTATGAATGTATATATATATATATATATATATATATATATATATATATATATATATATATATATATATATATATATATGATGATGATGATGATTATGTTGACAAAACAATCACAAAGGATACAAATGTCATTGGTCTGAATCATCGATACAATTCTCAGCCAATCCTCATAAGGGGAAGCATCTGCTGGAGAGAAAGGGTTGCGAAGGATGAACAGGAATCATCTATCTCAAAGGCTCAAATCTAGCTGGGGAGAGGGAAAAGGTTTTCCGAAAACCTGCACTATCAACTCTATGGGGAATTTTAGGTCAACATCATATCAAATGGGAGACAACCTTGCAGAGGATCGAAAATACTGTTCAAGATTCAGGGCTAATAGAGGTTAGGGATAACTCTGATGGTGACTTGCGGGGACTAAAAGAATTGATGAATCTTTGCAACCGGCTACAATAACGCGCCTACAACTCGAGGGAAGCAATTACAAACTCAACTAGGGAAACCAACAACTCGGTTGGAGATACTGAAAAGTTGCTGAGAATAAACAGAGATTGCACCAACTGCTTGGGGAGAAACCAACAATGCTTTGTATTTTAGGGCTTACCTGTCCTTGTGTAGCGGTGTATTCGTCGCTATATGATTTATCGATTAAATCATAAGCAAGGTATACAATGAAATTTCGAGTCGCCACCACACTTTTATTTATCCAAAGGACTGGCTAAAAAGCGAACAAAAGCCTAAGAAGTTTTACACGTAGAAAACTAATAAAAAGATCAGAGAGTCTGGGTAAGGGGTAAATTACGCAATGGGAAGGTGTTAGGCACCCACTACGTCCTAGGTACTCCTAGGGAGCCCTTTTCACACTTGTTGTATAAAATTGTTATTTGTTATGACATAAGTATTGTGCAAACATGATTGGGATGATGAGAAAAGAATATGCAATTTTTATTATTGGGTTTGAACGGATGAACCCGCTGCCTACGTACCTCCCATCAAAGGTAAGGATCAAAACGCCGTAGTTCGGCTAAAAGATTTCCAAAAGTTGGTGGATTCAATTTTAAACAATAGCACTGAGGCTTTTCATTATCAATGGGAGAAAACTCGACCAAGACCAACATCCACCATGCGAGGATAGCTTCGACGTACTAGAGGGGTTAGCCCTGTTTTCAGTACGGAAGTCTTACTGTCGACTCACTAAGGATAAGGTGAGGTTTACATCAACCACAATGATAATTGAAACCTATGGCTAATGCATGAAAAGATTAACAATGGACAAAGCCAAAACAAGTGAATGGGTGAAGTTAATTGATTGTGATTATGAAAATGGAGTCAAAGTATGATTAAGATTGATTCAAAAGAAGTGTTATGAAATGGAGTTTGAAAAAAGTCAAGGACTTGGGGTCCAGGTTTTTAATTTAAAAGCATGAAGATGTTTGCACAATATCTATGTCAAGTTTGAAATCAAAGTGTGAAAAGGTTTAGGACACAATGGGGATGAATGGATGAAGATGGATTGTAAAACTTCTTAGAAGGTTCACCTCTTGAGATCATATAGAAGATGATTCAAGTGTGTCCTTTGGAATAGCAATGGATAATAACAAACAAACAAAGAAGAAAGTCAACAAAAGCGGATATCGGATGCCAATCACTGGGCTTATACCAATCTCCTAAAACAGAACGGAATATCTGAGGCCACTCAATGGTCTTACACTAATCTCCTCAAACAAAAAGAAACTTGGATACCGGATGCCAATCTGTCTGGACTTATGCCAATATCCAACATATGATCCTAGGAATACAAATGCCAACTTGCAGGGACTTACAATTGCATCCTCACATAAACAAAGAAAAACAAAACATGGATGTCAGATGCCAATCTGTCTGGGCTTACCCTAACCTCCACAGTATGGTCCTAGGAATACAAATGCCAACTTGCAGGGACTTACAGTTGTATCCTCACATACAACAAACAAAACAACATGTGATCATAGGAAAGCAAATGCCAACTTGCAGGGACTTACAATTGCATCCTCACATATAAACAAAGCAAAACAACAGAAAATATGAGTGACCAATGAGGTCTTACACTCTATCCTCCCATATCATAGGAGCAAAGGCCAATGAATGGTCTTACAATTGTCCTCAATGGGTAAACAACAATGATAATGTCACAAAGACAAATGAGATGATCATGCATTAATGAGCAATAAATGATGATGAGTGCATAGAGCATACAAGCAAACATGTGCATATGAAACAACAATCAATCAATGAAAGCATTCAACACACACTATAACCAAACAAGGAGGCTCATACAAGAGGGTTAGGCATTGAAGCCAACTGGAATAGGGTCAATGGTGCTCTTAACCTTGCCATTGAGGGGCTAAGGTGTAGCAGATGAAAGGATATGAGGGGTGTGCCTCATTGCTCTTATCCCTGATCAGGGAGAGCATTTGAATATCAGAAGGTGTGGGAGTTCAGAAAGTAGGAACTCTCTCCACAGATTATTGACTCGATTGATCTTGGGTTAGGATCTCAATGCTACAACCATGTAATGGGAGCAAGGAGAAGACTCACAGAATAGTAGGAGATAGGTTGCTTATCTCTTTGATCTACCAATTGCCTTATTTAAAGGACTTTTCCTGCTTGGGACAAATGTAAACACACACAAGCATTGCCTCTTAAGGAGGACTTCAGACAGTTGCCTGGCCAAATAACAGGCCAGGTCTTCCAGACTACATGAAGAAAAGGGATTATACCTCAATGCAAATTTGCTAAATAGCAAAGCAAAGCAAGTTCAAAGAACTAAGCAACTAAAGGTACCTGAAATAGTCAAACAGAATCAGTACACAGTTCAAAAGTCAAAGCAAAAGGAAATAGAAGTCAACAGTCAAACAGATAGACAAATGTGCAATGCACAAGGCACAAGGCTTGTGAGTCAAGCCACCTACAAAACAAAGAGGTTAGCTCATAATAAACAATCAAGCTTAAACAAATTTGTATGATCTCTTTGAAGCATTGTTGCTTAACCTGAAAACATGAACTCAAACATAAGCAACAGGACCACTAGGACAAGCCTAGGGTCAAAAGAGGATGAGAAAGTCCAAACAGCAAGTGATATCCAATCAAAATCAAGTTTAAACATTTAAGAAGCAAACTCAATTGGTTTCATGTTCATATCATGCATCATCATCATTTCATAAACAAAAGAAGTCAAAGCATGGCAAATGAAAGCTCATAGAAGTCAACAGCAAGACTTAACTCAAAACCAAACATAAACATTTCCAAAAATCATCAAATAAATCATGATCAATCAAAATCCATAATATGACATGCATATAAAATTTCAGCTCAATTGGATCATGGGAAGATAGTCAATGAAAATCAGAAAGTCAAAACAATTTCAAGCATGCTCAAAGAAGTCAAACAAACATGCATCAACTTCAAAAATTCATAACTCAGTGATAACATATAAGAAATGAATGGGATCAACACCATGGCAAAGATTAAGATGTCTAGTAAACACATGTCAAATTTCATGTTCATCCAATAAAGTATGAGAATTTCACAAATGAAATGGCAACATGTATCACAAAAGTCAACATTTTGGTCAAACAGGGGAGAAAATCTCAAACAATTGGGAAATGCCACAATTAATTCTAAGAAAATTCACATGTGAACTAGACATACAAGAGTAGGATCATGCAAAAATTCACATCAATTGGAGGTCAGGAAGCATGGTATCAAAAATCATGAAATTGCACATCAATGGTGTGACACAAATTGTCACACCCTAATTCAAAAATTCATAACTCACAATCCAGATAAGATAAATTCACAAACTCTACACCAAAATCACCATGGATGAGTCTAGTTTGTGTACAAAAAATTTCAGATCAAATGGATAATGCATGACTATTTCACAATTGAATTGGTAAAAGGTACAAAATATGCATACATGAACAAAACCCTAATACCAATTAAAATTCAACCATCCAAAAAATCAGCAAAAATCATGATAAAATAATAGAGATCAAGATGAACACAATGCAGAAATTCCCATGAATTTTGGAATTGAAATGGATGAGTTGTGATTTTTGGAAGATGAGGTATCAATTTGGAATAAATAAACAAAATAAACATGGTTTGATAAGTCAAAGTGGTTGACCGGTGGCATTTTTGTGAATATCACACCAACTAAACCAAACGCATCGTTTAGGGAGGGCAGAACGAAATGTTCTGATTGGCCCATGCCAATAGAACAGTAACAGCATACATGCAACACGTGAAAAAATCAAGTTTCTGGAAATAATTAGGGTTTGCTACAGTACAGGGTTTGTGAAGGCTACAGTGAAGCTTCATCACTCTCATTCAATCGAAAATTTCAAAGTGCCCAGAAATCACAATTAACCACACCAATCGAACCAGCAAAGTATGAATAGCACAAATCCAGCAATAGATTTCATTAAATCATCTCAATCAAAGCAAATCGAGCAAGAACATGTTTGAGCATAGAATTTAAAATCCAGATTTCTCTTAACACAAACAACCATTTCAAGTGACACAAAGTTCAATGGAATCAGCATCAAAAGATCTATCCTAAGCACCTCATGATTTTGGAAATAAAGAAGGTCGAAAACTTACTTGTATTTGAAGAAAAGAGTGAAACAGTTGTTATCTTGGTGATGTAGGCTCAAACAGATGAAGATTATGGTTGGTAATGATGACTGGAGGATGGCTTGTAGCTCAACAACTCTTGGAAACGCCCAAATCGAAAATCACCATTGTTGGGTTCATGGAGAAACAGAACTTGAAATGCTGTTCCAGCTGGTGTTTGATACTTCAAATTGCTTCTAAATGATGGCCAGGTGATGAATCAACAAAGGGTTGCTCGAGCTCTTTGGAAGTTTTGGCCAGAAAAATGCAAAATGGAAAAATGAGATTTGAGAGAAAGTGAAAAATTATGTGTGTTTGATCGCTGCTGCTAGGGTTGAAATGTGCAGAAAAGTTGCTATATATTTGCTGTTTTAACTTGGCTAAACCAATGCTAATCACCATTATCTCAAAATAAGTAAATTGCCATTTTGCTAATTTTCCACCAAATGGCACATGGGGTGTATGCTCTGCCCGAGTTTGGGCCTCAAACAAGCTGCAAATAACATTCCAAGCAAGTTCCAATTGGCCAAAATGTTTAAAAATGCCTAATTCAAAAAGTCAACTTTGCACCATACTTGAATTTAATTAATGCAAGTCCAAAAAGGCCATTTTGAATGGTGAGGTTTTGATGAATGATGAATACATTTTTGGAAAGAGGGGATCAAATATGACTTGTAGGAAAAAACCCCACCAAATTTGGCCAAATGGTTTGAGAGATATGGCCTTTTGAAGTTCAAGAATTTTTGAAATTGAAATGATCATATCTTGCCAACCATACATGGGAATTGAGTGTTCTTTGACTTTTTGGAAATGGGAGAACAAGATCTTCAACTTTCATGTTGGGAAAAAATTCATTTGAAGCTTGTATCATGATGTAAGTTTAAGATCAAGAAGTTTCTATTTTTGGCAAATTTGAATTACAGGTCAACTTTCTATTTCTGGAAATTTCTTGTCTGACTTTATTTTCTTCACTGTGGATGCTTGACATGATATATGGAGCTTGCATAAGCATGAATGAGACCTCTCAGACCAAATCCCATCACCAAATCCCTGATTAAATGGACAGTTGACCAAGTTTGACTTTCTAGGGTTTTGCTTGACTGAAGCACCTTCTGATGAATTCCAAACCCTAATTCCTTGAGATCTTGATTCCAAATGATGTCCCAAGATGTATGAACTCTTGATTATTGATCATGGTGCCCAAATTCTGCAAGAATGGCCACCATCCACTGCAATGCCTGATTTTGACTGATTTTGACCTAATTGGCTGATGATTGCTTCAACTGCAAGTAACAAGGTTAGCTGACAATATTTTTGTACTTTTTGGTTAGTAAACATATGAAAAGCAAAGATATACAAATGCAAAACACGCTTGGTGATCAAGAACCACACTCACAAGGTACCCACCCACTAGGAGGGAAGCTAGGGCATGCAATGATCCTTGAGGCCATGATATGATATGGTATGGGCCATGAGGGATCTTAGGGCCAAAATTGGGGTCTTACAGATGCCCCTATTTAAGGTCATTCTATCCGGAGAAGTGAAGTTTAGAAATCTTCATTTCGACGCGGTAGAATGGGCTTAAATAATAGTAATGAGACAAATTTTGGTCCCTAAGAGACCTCATGATGCAAATGTATGCATGCAAAAGACACAAATTCTGTGGGGAATATGATTCACACAGAAGAAAAGACGATCCATCAGAGTAATACACTCACCAGGAACAGAGACTCTAACAAGACTCTTATTGGGGATAGACAAAATTGACACAGCGTGAACAATACACGATTCTGATTAGGGAAACAGAAAACAGACTGGAGACCTCACTGGGGAGTGAAGGACTCACACTGGGAAAAAGAATTCCAAAGGAAAATAAATCCATTGGAGAGACACAAGCTGACTCCTGGGGAGAAGCAACAGGAAAGACTTCACTAAGGAAGCACCAAAGAAAATGAGGTGTTACCGGTATAAGGGTAACAAACTCAGGCAGAATGAGTATCTAAGACCGGTATAAGGGCGAGAGATATCAATCAACCAACATCTGAGAAAGACCTGAAAAGGTACATAAACTCAGGAAAAATCTGACTCCGCAAGGGGACCGAGGTCATAATAGGGAGCAGAAAGGAAGGAACACCAGGGATACCGGTTACTGGGTATATAATAGGTGACCGACCGAAACGTGAATTGGTATATATGCCAAGACACTCATCATCCGAAAGGAGGGCTTGAAAAAGCAAATCGACTTACAGGATGGACATTCGAATCCACAACGGGAAAACGAATCTTACTCAACTGGGGACACAAACCCAAAGAGTGCATGAGATATAATATCCATTACCGGCAGACCGTGGATAAGAATACTCGCATGAGATATATTATCTATTACCGTCAGAACGTAGATAATAAACTCGCATGGTAAGAAACACCAGAGATACCGGTTACTGGGTATATAATAGGTGATCTACCGAAACGTGAATTGGATTTCACTTCCAAAACACTCATCATCCTGAAGAGAGCGAAAGCAAACTTGTTTATAGGATGGACATTCGAATCCACAACGGGAAAATGAATCTTACTCAACTGGGGACACAAACCCAAAGAGTGCATGAGATATAATATCCATTACCGGCAGACCGTGGATAAGAATACTCGCATGAGATATATTATCTATTACCGTCAGAACGTAGATAATAAACTCGCATGGTAAGAAACACCAGAGATACCGGTTACTGGGTACATAATAGGTGATCTACCGAAACGTGAATTGGATTTCACTTCCAAAACACTCATCATCCTGAAGAGAGCGAAAGCAAACTTGTTTATAGGATGGACATTCGAATCCACAACGGGAAAACGAATCTTACTCGACTGGGGACACAAACCCAAAGAGTGCATGAGATATAATATCCATTACCGGCAGACCGTGGATAAGAATACTCGCATGAGATATATTATCTATTACCGTCAGAACGTAGATAATAAACTCGCATGGTAAGAAACACCAGAGATACCGGTTACTGGGTATATAATAGGTGATCTACCGAAACGTGAATTGGATTTCACTTCCAAAACACTCATCATCCAAAACACAAACTGGTTAAAGGATGGATATTCGATTCTACAAAGAATACGAATCTTGCTCAGCTGGGGAAAATCAACAAAGGATTCCAACTAAAGAGCGCATGAGATATATTATTCATTACTGGCAGACCGTGAATAATATCCTCGAAAGGAAAAGACACCAGAGATACCGAAGTATATAATAGGTGACTAACCAAAAAGAGAGACAATCGATACCAAGCATCCGGGTAAACGAAAGACAACTCAAAGGGATAAATTGCAAGCAATCGGCAATTATCCGACAACAAAGAAATATTCGATTCCACAAAGGGAAATAACGAATCTTACTCAACAAAGGGAAACACAAAAGGCTTCAACTGAAGAGTGCATGAGATATATTATTCATTACCGGCAGACCGTGAATAATATACTCGCATGGAAGATTATCCACAACCGGTTACTGGGTTAATAAAGGATAAATCAACCGAAAAGGAAGGCATCGGGATACCAAACTAGGTATATAATGACGACCAATCAAAGGGAGCGACAGACATTACCAACAAGAGGGTAAATGAAAGGCGATCTGCTGAGGATTCACTGATGAAAATCAATGGTCCGGGGAACACAATCATTGACACAAGGTGAAAGGACCCGCTGGGGATAAAGTTGCTAGCATACGGCAATTATCCACAAAAGATTTGCTGGGGATATAAGTGCTGATCTGAGCAACTTATCCAAGCAAAGGAAAATCAACATCAAGAACTAGATGAAGATAACCACAAGGGAAATTGTCATCGGTTAGGATGAACAACGAAGTTAACTCTGCAAGTGGAGAAAACAGGGTTTATAACTACTGGTTTGTAGGTAGTAAACCACAAAGATAGGACTTACGACTGTTGGTTTGTAGGCAGAGGGCCAAAAAGGTGGGGATAACCACAAAATTAGGGTTTACATCTACCGAATACGGGGTAGAAAACCAACAACTCCGCGTGGGGATAGAACAAATCACAAATCCGCACGGGAAACCAAAATAGGGTTTATAACAAACCACAAACTGCTGGAGAGCAGGAAAATAGGATTTACAAATACCGACTATTAGGTAGAAAACCAACAAATCTGGCTGGGGAAAAAAAAAGGTGTATAACCACGAATTCTGTCAAGAAAGCCAGGAAAAATAGGACTTATAACTACCGGTATGAGGGTAGAGGCCCAAAAACATTCCGCTAGGGAACAACCCACTGGGAAGCACAAGACTTGTGACAAATAGCCGATTCGGGAATAATCCGAAAAGACGGACTGAATCAAGACACGTCCTAATGAGGATATAACTCAAATAGGAACATCCATCCCAATATATGTGTTGGGAGGAAACGAAAGAAACCGTCATCCACGAGGATATATCTGAGTGGGGAACTGCAGAAGGAAAGACAACATTTTCTGCTTATGGGCTGACTCTATATGGAGAGATTTTAAACACCCGACATCTGCTTGGGGAGATTTGTAAAGAGATCTACATCACCCAAAAGCAGGGAACAACAAACAAAGGATACATGGCGAGAAATGCAACATGAATATCTGAATGTTTTATGAATATGCATGAATATGCGTGATTTATGTTTGATGAATGCTGACAAAACAGAGAATTCTAACACAACAAGTTCAGGAAACAAACATCCGGTATTATACTTCCAGGGGAAAAACCAGCTGGAGAGCCAATCTGCGGAGATCCACATGCTGTAAAGCAAAGATCTGCGGGTACTGCTGAAGAAGCAGAGGATCAGAGATATCAGGAAACAACCCAATCAGGGTACAGAAAGTCACAACAGGCAAAATATCCACCAAGACGAATCTGTAGGGGAACAAGAGAAAACCCACGATATCTGCAGGGGATCCCAGTGTTAACTGAGAAACAAAAGGGTGCATTGCATAAGCACTAACTGCTGTAGAAGCAACTCCACATAACTCCGCTGGGGAACAACCCATTGAGGGAGAATGATATCATCCAAATAGAATCTAACTGCATAAGCAACTCTACTGGGGAAAACTGTCGGCTACTCTCTTGGGGAACAAACCACTGAGGGAGGACGGATCAAACAAGTAGACTCTGCAACAAACCAATCCACTTGGGGAGAATATACATAGCAAACTGATCACAACAAGTAGATTCTGCAATATAAGCCATTCTACTGGGGATCACAAACAGTCAGGAAATCAATCCGTTCTCTGGAGTCTAGAGCCATCATCCGACCATACTGGGGATTGAAGGAGTATTCAGCAGGCGAAACTGCCACAAACGTACTGCAGACTACGCTGAGGAAAAGATGGTGAAATACTGGGATGTCAACCCAATCAACCACCGAGTAGGAAAATAAATCCTGCTCTGCTGAGGAGAAAAAGCACTCTGATGGAGAGATAGCAACAATTCCGCAGACGACTTCGCCGGGGAAAGGTAAAGTACTGGGTATCAAACCACTGACTTACCAAGTCTTCAAAAAGAAAGCGATCGTGCCGAGGAAACAGACAATTCCGCTGGCAACTGCACTGGGAAGAGTGACAACAACTCTGCTCGCAAATCCGATGGGGATATCGATAACAACTCTACTCATGACTGTGCTGAGGAGACAAATAAAGTCTGGGGCAGGCGACCCACTGGAGAAAGTGACGGGGCACCAGGATGATAAACCATCAACCGCCGAAACTTCTACAAGGAAACACCCATGCTGGGAAAAACTGTTGCTGGAGAAAACGAAGTCTTCAACAACACTCTGCTTGCGGCTATACTGGAGAACAACCCCAACAACAACTTTGTTTGAGGAACAACCCCAACAAAGGTCTGAAGAAAGAAGATACCACCAAACCAGGAATATGAACCAATGTCTTACCTGTTGGAAATCATGCCACCCTTGGGAAAGCACTGAGATATTCTTGAGTATCCTTTCAATCTTGTGAATGTTCACTTTGTTTAAAACAATATATTTTGAAAAATTTGATTTGTTTAAAACAATGATATTTTATCAATTTAAAACATGCAAAACATTTGTTGAATTGAAACAAATAAGAGTGCAAATAATTGGATAAAAAGCTCAAATTGATTTGATAGAATAGTAGCCTGCAAATGGCAAGACTCCATAGATCTGTACAAATTTGAAATCAGTGATATATATTGGAAGAGGGCTACATTGAACATAATGATCCTTTCTCTACCAATTTGAATCTCGATGTATTCGAAGCTTCAGTTGCCGACGAATCGAGAATCTTCTGACGAAATGACGACTGGCGAACAGAAAGTCTTGTCAGGATGCAGTTACTTGCCAAATCCCTAATTTTTGCCTAGATTGCCCCAGGGTGAGGTACTCAATCTAGCGGGATGCAAATATTCTCTTTTTTTCAAGTCTCTAAATTTTGCCTGGATTACCCTTGCGGGTTCTCCACCGAGACGCTCATTTTTGCCTAAGCCGCCCTTTCGGGTTTTCAACTTAGCGAGCTATTCTGTTTTTCATTTGCATATACTTTTTTTTTTCTAGGCAAAGTATCTCTTGACTGCATCTGAATTCACAGGACGAGTGAAATCCTCCCCATCCATTGTTGTAAGCATCAAAGCTCCGCCTGAAAAGGCTCTCTTAACAACATATGAACCCTCGTAGTTTGGAGTCCACTTGCCCCTGGAATCGGGCGCGAAAGACAAAACTTTCTTGAGCACAAGGTCACCTTCTCGGAACACACGAGGCTTGACCTTTTTGTCGAATGCTTTCTTCATTCTCTGCTGATATAACTGACCATGACACATGGCAGTTAAACGCTTCTCTTCAATCAAATTCAACTGGTCGTAACGACTCTGAATCCATTCAGCATCAGTCAACTTGGCTTCCATCAAGACTCGCATTGATGGGATCTCCACCTCTACTGGGAGAACGGCTTCCATGCCATAAACAAGAGAAAAAGGGGTTGCCCCTGTTGAAGTGCGTACAGACGTACGATATCCATGCAAAGCAAATGGCAGCATCTCATGCCAATCTTTGTACGTGACAGTCATCTTCTGGATAATCCTCTTGATATTCTTATTAGCAGCTTCAACAGCCCCATTCATCTTAGGTCTGTAGGGAGAGGAATTATGGTGTGCAATCTTGAATTCAGCGCACAACTCATCCATCATCTTGTTGTTCAGATTAGATCCATTATCAGTAATGATCCTCTCTGGCACACCATAACGGCAAATCAGCTGATTCTTGATAAACTTCACAACCACCTGCCTGGTTACATTCGCGTACGAAGCGGCTTCAACCCATTTGGTGAAGTAATCAATTGCTACGAGAATAAACCGATGTCCATTGGACGCTTTCGGCTCAATCATGCCGATCATGTCGATTCCCCACATAGAGAAAGGCCATGGTGATGAAATTACATTCAGAAGTGTCGGAGGAATATGAATCTTATCCGCATAAATTTGACACTTGTGACATTTCTTCACATATTTGCAACAGTCAGACTCTATTGTCAGCCAATAGTAGCCTGCTCTCAGCATCTTCTTAGCCATGGCATGTCCATTGGAATGAGTACCAAATGAACCCTCATGGACCTCAGTCATCAATAGGTTTGCTTCGTGTCTATCCACGCATCTGAGCAAAACCATATCAAAATTTCTCTTATACAACACTTCACCACTGAGGTAGAAACTGCCTGACAACCTTCTCAAAGTTTTCCTATCTTTTACGGATGCCCCAGGCGGGTAGACCTGGTTCTGGAGGAAATTCTTGATATCAAAATACCAAGGCTTGTCATCTTTCACGTCTTCGATTGCAAATATGTGAGCGGGTCTGTCCAAGCGCATCACAGTAATGTTGGGGACATCATTCCACCATCTGACTACTATCATAGAAGCAAGCGTTGCAAGGGCATCTGCCATCCGGTTATCCTCTCGAGGAATATGATAAAATTCAACTTCTGTGAAGAAAGTTGAAATTCTCCTTGCATAATCTCTGTATGGTATGAGACCAGGTTGATTCGTCTCCCATTCACCCTTGATCTGATTGACAACCAAGGCTGAATCACCATAGACATCAAGATATTTGATTCTCAAATCAATGCATTCTTCAAGTCCCATAATACAGGCTTCATACTCCGCCATATTATTCGTGCATTTGAAAGTTAGCCTTGCTGTAAACGGAATGTGTGGACCTTGGGGAGTAATAATCACTGCCCCAATTCCATTTCCATATTGATTAACAGCGCCATCAAACACCATCGTCCATCTGGAACCAGGTTCCGGACCTTCATCAAGTGTAGGCTCATCGCAATCTTTCATCTTCAAATACAGAATTTCCTCGTCCGGGAAGTCATACTGAACAGACTGTTGATCTTCAATCGGCTGGTGCGCTAGATGGTCAGCCAAGATACTACCTTTGATAGCTTTCTGAGCTCGATACTCGATATCATACTCAGACAACAACATCTGCCAACGGGCAATCCTCCCAGTTAAAGCAGGCTTCTCGAAGATATACTTAATTGGATCCATTCTGGATATCAACCAAGTTGTGTGATTTATCATGTACTGGCGCAAACGCTTAGCAGCCCAAGCCAAAGCGCAGCATGTCTTCTCAAGCGTAGAGTACAGAGACTCACAATCAGTAAACTTCTTACTGAGGTAGTATATAGCAAATTCTTTCTTCCCTGATTCATCTTGTTGACCGAGTACACAACCCATTGAGTCTTCAAGAACCGTCAAATACATAATCAGAGGTCTTCCTTCCACAGGCGGAGACAAAATCGGAGGTTCAGACAGATAATCTTTGATACTGTCGAAAGCTTTCTGGCAATCCTCGGTCCAATCATGAGACTGATCTTTCCGGAGGAGCTTGAATATCGGCGCACATGTGGCAGTCATGTGGGATATAAATCTGGAAATATAGTTCAAGCGGCCAAGAAAACCTCGGACTTGCTTCTCAGTTTTGGGTGCAGGCATCTCTTGTATTGCTTTGACCTTTGCAGGATCAACCTCAATACCTCTTTCGCTTACCACAAAACCCAACAGCTTGCCGGAACGGACTCCAAATGTACATTTGTTCGGATTTAGGCGAAGTTTGAACTTCCT
Source organism: Lathyrus oleraceus (assembly GCF_024323335.1). Taxonomy (NCBI): domain Eukaryota; kingdom Viridiplantae; phylum Streptophyta; class Magnoliopsida; order Fabales; family Fabaceae; genus Lathyrus; species Lathyrus oleraceus. The sequence goes on along the minus strand of NC_066585.1, from coordinate 482,221,764 downwards.
CAAACGCTGAAAAAGCTTCAACAAATGCTCAACATGTTCAACTTCCGTTTGGGACTTAGCAATCATATCATCAACATAGACTTCTATCTCCTTGTGCATCATATCATGAAACAAGGTAGTCATAGCTCGTTGATACGTGGCTCCGGCGTTCTTCAAACCGAAGGGCATCACTCGATAACAGAATGTTCCCCAAGGTGTGATGAATGTTGTCTTCTCCATATCCTCTGGTGCCATCTTGATTTGATTATATCCGGAAAATCCGTCCATAAAGGAAAAGACTTTGAATTTAGCTGTATTGTCTACCAACATGTCAATGTGTGGTAGAGGAAAATCATCTTTTGGGCTAGCCTTATTCAGATCTCTGTAATCAACGCACATACGGACTTTTCCATCCTTCTTAGGAACAGGCACAATGTTGGCCACCCATTGAGGATATGTAGAAGTCACCAGAAACCCCGCATCAATTTGCTTCTGAACTTCCTCTTTGATCTTCACTGCCATATCTGGATGAGTTCTTCTGAGCTTCTGCTTCACAGGCACGCACTCAGGCTTCAAAGGCAGGAAATGTTGCACAATATCTGTATCTAAACCCGGCATGTCTTCATAGGACCAAGCAAAGATATCTGAATATTCTCGTTGCAAGCTGATCAAATCTTCCTTGACAGACCCTTCAAGAAGTGCCCCAATCTTCACCAGACGAACACAATCCTCAGATCCCAAGTTGACTGTTTCCAAGTCTTCGAGATGCGGCTGAATGATCTTCTCTTCGTGCTCAAGGAGACGGGTGATCTCATCAGGAATCTCTTCAACGTCATCTTCCTCTGCCTCAAATACAGGGAATTCAAAATTGGGAGATGGCGTTGGATCATTATGTTCAATGGGTTTTAGGATCAACCTGCATAATGATTTTAGTTAAGAAAAACTTCAGAATTTAAACAAGCAAATCATTATGCAGATGAAAAAATGTTTGCTTTTATTCTTGTTTTTATGGGTTTTTTTGTGATCACTGATTTCATGCAAAAAGCAAAAAGTGAAAACAAAGGAAAAACAAATGTTAAACAATGTGAAAATTGAATGAAAACATCATTGTATATATGCTTTGCCAACAATGTCATCACTTCTCCTTTTGGCATGGGAGAAGGTTTTTAAACAAAATGAACAATTACTCTGATCTATGGATGACTGTAGGAACATCTACAGCGACCCAATTGTGGAAGACACCACCAGGAATAACAAAATTGTTCAAATCTTCCGCGTCTTCTTCTTCAATGATAGCAGCAGCTTCCTCTTCTGGTTGATCAGCATGGATGAATCCTCCACTCTTGAACAAACCTTGCTCATTGCATGCCCCAGAACCATAGCCAATGCCAGCCCGGGATCGATTATCTTCGAGTTCAAGCACTTTCCCTAATCCAGCAACTGCACCACATTCGATGGCCAGCTTCGCATCACGGTAGGAAGTGAATGAAGGAGACTTCTTCTCGATTGGTTCGTCAATAGATAAAGCTTGGAACTGAGTTCCAACTTCATCCTCTGCGTCAATATACGAGAAAGAAGACAAATGGCTAACCAGGAGAGCCTTTTCTCCCCCTACTACAACCAATTTCTTGTTCTTGACAAACTTCAGCTTCTGGTGTAGGGTGGATGTCACGGCGCCAGCCTCGTGAATCCATGGTCTGCCTAAGAGACAGCTGTAAGATGGGTGGATATCCATTACTTGAAAAGTAACTTGGAAATCACTTGGTCCTATTTTGATTGGGAGATCAACTTCCCCAATCACGGTCTTGCGCGACCCATCAAAAGCTTTCACAACAACCCCACTCTGCCTCATAGGAGGACCTTGATATGACAGTCGAGAGAGTGTGGATTTTGGCAATACATTAAGAGAAGATCCAGTGTCCACCAACACGTTGAACATTGCATCAGATTTGCAGTTCATTGAGATATGTAAAGCCATGTTGTGGTCTCTTCCCTCCTCAGGGAGATCAGCGTCACAAAAGCTCAAGGTGTTGCAAGCGGTGATGTTTGCAACAATACTATCAAACTGCTCAAGGGTGACGTCGTGATCAACATACGCCAGATCCAAGATTTTCTGCAGAGACTCCCTATGAGGTTCTGAATTCAGCAACAGAGAAAGAATGGAAATCTTGGAGGGCGTGTGTAGAAGCTGGTCTACAATATTGTACTCACTCTTTCTGATGAGCCTCAGCATCTCATCAGATTCTTCATCAACAATGCCACTTGGGCCACCTGAAGAAACAGGAGTCTTTTGTACAGATGAGGAGGGTTTGGCATCATCAAGTGCCGGGTTCTGAACATTCACAGCGGTCCCAACCGGGTGCTCAACAGTATCAGAAACAACAGCCTTAGCAGGCGCAGAAAATACACGACCACTTCGGGTCAACCCACTAACATCAGCAACATTAGTTACGGAAGTTGAAGGCAAAGGAACCTCTACCCCATCCTGAACAGCAACAGGATTGTATCGGAATGGCACAGCTCGATCAGATGAATAGGGCACAGGGCCTGCCGGTTTAATGACCAAAGAAGGGGAAGCCTTCGGCTTGTTGCTATTGTAACGAATAACAACGGGTTCTGGCAGCTTGAACACTGGTGAGATGACATTCACTTCAGGTTCGACTTCATCAACATTGCGATTCTGCAGAATCTCAATGGTACCCTCATTCAACATCTTCTGAAGCTCTCTGCGGACCTGGTCGCAACCCAAGCGGTTAACTGAGCAGACGCGGCACTTGTCGTGGTTATGCTCCAAATAGCTGTACTGACACAGCATACGGTGTAAATCAACCAACGACTGCCTGATATGGCTCACATATCTAACCTTGTACTTCCCAAGGCATTCCTGAATCATGTTCACAGACTTCCCATGCGCAGGCAATGGGTTCTTGGTGACGTTCGGGCTTGAGTCCTCGAAACTCAGGATTCCACTTCTCATAAGGTCTTGCACCTTATTCTTCAATGGAAAGCAGTTTTCTACATTGTGGCCCGGAGCACCGGAATGGTAGACACAATGCTGGTCTGGTCTGTACCACCATTGTGGATTTGTAGGAATGGCAGGAGGATCCTTGGGAGAAACCAATTTCCTTTCCAACAGGGAAGGATAAAGCTCTGCATATGTCATAGGAATTGGATCGAAGCTGACCCTCTTCCTATCATAATTCATGTTAGCTTGATTGGTTGTACTTCCACGAGGCTGGTAAGCCTGTTGCTGTGGACGTTGCTGTTGCTGATACTGTGGTTGTTGATATTGCTGCTGATGCTGATATTGTTGATGTTGATATTGCTGATGTTGAGGAGCGTTGTCTTTGAAGACAGGTGCTACGTGAGCCACCTGGTGCTGATGACTGGCATGTCGTGCAGGCTTGCTCTGAACAGAGGGTCTTCTATGCTTTGGCTGAGATTGCACAGCATGTGCTTCACCTTCTTTCCTCTTAAACGCCCCATATCGTTTAGAGGAAGAACCATCATCTTTAGCCAACCGTCCTTCACGGACACCTTCTTCGAGACGCATCCCCATGTTCACCATCTCGGTGAAATCAGAGGGAGCGCTTGCTACCATCCGCTCATAATAGAATGAGCCAAGAGTCTTCAGAAAGATCTTGGTCATTTCCTTCTCTTCTAGCGGTGGAGTGATCTGAGCTGCCAGCTCTCGCCATCTCTGGGCGTACTCCTTGAACGACTCTTTGTCTTTCTGCGACATGGACCTGAGTTGATCTCGGTCAGGCGCCATATCGACATTGTATTTGTATTGCTTGACGAAAGCTTCGCCAAGGTCGTTGAAAGATCGAATGTTGGCACTGTCCAGACTCATGTACCATCTGAGCGCGGCACCAGACAGACTGTCTTGGAAATAATGGATCAAGAGTTGATCATTATCAGTCTGTGTTGACATTTTCCTGGCGTACATGACCAGGTGAGCAAGTGGACAGGTGTTCCCCTTATATTTTTCAAAGTCAGGGACCTTGAATTTGATCGGTATCTTCACACCGGGAACTAGGCAGAGTTCGGCTGCAGACTTGCCGAATAAATCTTTCCCACGGAGAGTCCTCAATTCCTTTCTCAGCTCAAGGAATTGATCGTTCATTGCGTCCATCTTTTCATGAACATCTGAGCCCTCAGAAGCCTCAGAGTGATAGATGGTGTCGTCTACCCTAGGCATGGTATGCACGACGGGAGGAGCGAGAATAGGGACCGGGCTAGATGCCGGCATTGGAGCAAATGTAGGAGCTGGCAGATCAGGCATAAAGCCTGGAGGCATCCCCCAAGGAAAACCGGGAGGCATGGCATTAGGCTGATGGGTGCTGACTGGCACTGTTGAAGTAGAGACTTCAGAGATAACCGTCCTCTGAACAGGAGTTGCTGGCTGTTGAGCAGGCTGGTTCTGAGCAGCAAGGAGTTGCTCCATCAAAGCGCCAAGTCTGGCGACCTCTTCCTTTAATTCTCGGTTCTCTTGTTCCAATTGCTCCATGACCCTTGCTGAATTGACCCGCGTATAATACCGGTGAGTCAGCTTGTCTTCAAAATAAATGAAGAGCAAAGGTTAGAACCAGAAGACCAGAAACAAAGGGTACCTGTTTATGCAAAGATGATGCATGAAATGCTTGTGCAAATGCTTTGTTCTCAAGGAACCCTTAGGGCATTATTTGCAATATTTTAAACATTTTAATTGCTCATGGAAAATATTTCATTCAATATATATCAAGACAAAGAAATACAACATTCTTTTTGATTCATTACAAAGAGAAAAGGTAAATAACATCCTATGGATCCCTAGAAGCTCGGGATGCTGGAAGACGAGAAGTACATAACTTCTTGATCTCTCTCTCATAGGCAGCCTCCATATCAGCTTTCTCTTTTGCAAGTCGATCATACTTCCTTTTCCAGAATTTGGATGACTGAGGAAGCAGAGAAGTCCAAGTGTCGTTCGGATCGTCGATCACTCGGTGCTCGAGAAATTCAATCATAGCGTCCTTCTCCTTGAGCTGCTGCAGCAATTCCTCTCTTTCGCGGATCCAAGCACGCGAAAGGTCTTCTTCTTTCAACTCCTCTACACGTTGGGTAGGGAGGGTTGAAGGCCCAGCCACATCCAACAGTGTAGGTCTCGGATGATCATACGGCATCAGGTAGGCGGCAGCTCTCTGTCTGACCCAAGAGGTGTATGGCTCCAAAGCAATGCAGTTCTTTGGACCCAACTCATTCCTACTCTTCTTATGAATACTGCGCCAAGCACGGACAAATCTGGCTTTCAGGCCTTGGGGATCTTTACCCTCCTGGAAGAACACACCTTCTAACAGAATGCTATTAGGTTTATCCTTCAGGGGGAACCCAAGCTGACGACGTGCGAGAATAGGATTGTAGGTAATCCCACCACATGTGCCAAGAAGAGGCACATTCGGGAATTCCCCACAATAATCAATGATCTGGACGGTATCATACACACGATCATACCAAGTGATATCATCATTGGTGAGAGACATGAGTCTCTGAGACCACCGTAGACATCCCTTGTTCTCCTTGAAAGCAACTGTCTGCGGCAAGTGCGAAATAAACCACTTGTACAGCAGGGGTAAACAGCAGACAATAACTCCTCCATTCTTCATATTCCTTAGGTGCAAAGAGACATATGCATCGCCCAACAAAGTCGGAACTGGATTAAGAACTGAGAAAATCCTAATAGCGTTCATGTCCACGAACTTGTTGAAGTTGGGAAATAGCACCAATCCATAGATGAGCAGCACAAACAGAGCCTCAAAGGCATCCTCACTCATGGCCTTCCCATAAAAGGTAGCTTGGGCAATGAGGAACTCGGCAGGAAAACCCTGAATTCCACCTTTGGTAGTCAGATTAGCTCTAATCAGATCTTCATCTATGTGCAACAAGCTTGCAATCCCTCGAGCAGATGGAATACTCTCTAGGCCACTGAACGGCACTTGATCCAGAATCGGAATCCCAATAAGATGAGAATACTCCTCCAAAGTCGGCAATAGCTGGAAGTCCGGAAATAAGAAGCAATGATGCAACGGATCATAGAACTGAGCCAAGGTACTCATCAATCCTTCGTCAACCTGAGTGGTGAGCAGAGGCAGAAGCTTCCCATAGCGAGCTTTGAAACCCAAAGGATCTAATACATATGATGTCAGATTCCTTAACTCTTTTACATCGGGCTGCTTAAAGCTGTACTTCTTTGTATGCCTTTTTGGTCTTTCCATGTCTGAAAATTTTGCAAATAAACCCTTTAAGTTCCTTGAAAATTTTCTCTTTCTGATGACATGAATGCGGATGAATGCGTGAATGCATGAATGCAACAAACACACTCAAGGATCAAGCAAAACACACCACACAAAGGTCGTGGGAAAGCTCATTGTATCCCTAATATCAATCATCCATTTTGGTGGATTTAGGTTTTCACCTTATCGACACCCAAGTTCCATTGATATTAACGGTACGTGAACCGGCTCAAACATTCTTAATATCAACCAGCCGCTTTGGTGGATTTTAGGTTTTACACCTGATCCGGGATCCATTGATATTAACAATGTTTGAACGACTCAACCACGAATCACGGGTTTGTTGAGAGTCACGAGCATGGAGTCTCGGTTAAGAACCACCCAAAGGGAGTGTACTAGGGTTTAAACCTGCCAGACATGTTCTATCAGAGGTTCCCATAATCATCGTTCCATCTTTCGAATATTATCGGAGGAACGAATACTCGTATTCCAAGAATATTCTCAAGAGAAACTCTTATGAGTGTAGTATCGCGTAACAATCGTATCAGAACTGACATCTGAACGACCTCCGCACTACGGTCCTAAAAATAGGCCAAGATGGGTTCCGTAAACTACGGTCCTTGGCTTCTGCGGCACATGATTGAAAGAATAATGCCTAACCACAAATAACTTGTGTGACATTATTAATCCAACATGACCTCCACCAAGTGAATGGGCTCGCAAGTCAACTGGCTAAGGAATACTCCACACCAGTCACCAAGACTATGCCATTCTCCTATCCTAGAGTGCACTCGAGTTCGGGTATAGAACTCATCTCACAGATCACCAAAGCAAACAACAATTGTATATCAAGCAATTCAAACATTACAATCAATACAGTTATCCCAAATTGTACAAAAATATGTCATATAACAGATAACAATATAGCACAACAAGGGTGAAAAGTAGGCAATACCACCAAGGATCGATTTCCCCAGCAGAGTCGCCACTTTTCTGTAGCGGTGTATTCGTCGCTATATGATTTATCGATTAAATCATAAGCAAGGTATACAATGAAATTTCGAGTCGCCACCGCACTTTTATTTATCCAAAGGACTGGCTAAAAAGCGAACAAAAGCCTAAGAAGTTTTACACGTAGAAAACTAATAAAAAGATCAGAGAGTCTGGGTAAGGGGTAAATTACGCAATGGGAAGGTGTTAGGCACCCACTACGTCCTAGGTACTCCTAGGGAGCCCTTTTCACACTTGTTGTATAAAATTGTTATTTGTTATGACATAAGTATTGTGCAAACATGATTGGGATGATGAGAAAAGAATATGCAATTTTTATTATTGGGTTTGAACGGATGAACCCGCTGCCTACGTACCTTCCATCAAAGGTAAGGATCAAAACGCCGTAGTTCGGCTAAAAGATTTCCAAAAGTTGGTGGATTCAATTTTAAACAATAGCACTGAGGCTTTTCATTATCAATGGGAGAAAACTCGACCAAGACCAACATCCACCATGCGAGGATAGCTTCGACGTACTAGAGGGGTTAGCCCTGTTTTCAGTACGGAAGTCTTACTGTCGACTCACTAAGGATAAGGTGAGGTTTACATCAACCACAATGATAATTGAAACCTATGGCTAATGCATGAAAAGATTAACAATGGACAAAGCCAAAACAAGTGAATGGGTGAAGTTAATTGATTGTGATTATGAAAATGGAGTCAAAGTATGATTAAGATTGATTCAAAAGAAGTGTTATGAAATGGAGTTTGAAAAAAGTCAAGGACTTGGGGTCCAAGTTTTTAATTTAAAAGCATGAAGATGTTTGCACAATATCTATGTCAAGTTTGAAATCAAAGTGTGAAAAGGTTTAGGACACAATGGGGATGAATGGATGAAGATGGATTGTAAAACTTCTTAGAAGGTTCACCTCTTGAGATCATATAGAAGATGATTCAAGTGTGTCCTTTGGAATAGCAATGGATAATAACAAACAAACAAAGAAGAAAGTCAACAAAAGCGGATATCGGATGCCAATCACTGGGCTTATACCAATCTCCTAAAATAGAACGGAATATCTGAGGCCACTCAATGGTCTTACACTAATCTCCTCAAACAAAAAGAAACTTGGATACCGGATGCCAATCTGTCTGGACTTATGCCAATATCCAACATATGATCCTAGGAATACAAATGCCAACTTGCAGGGACTTACAATTGCATCCTCACATAAACAAAGAAAAGCAAAACATGGATGTCAGATGCCAATCTGTCTGGGCTTACCCTAACCTCCACAGTATGGTCCTAGGAATACAAATGCCAACTTGCAGTGACTTACAGTTGTATCCTCACATACAACAAACAAAACAACATGTGATCATAGGAAAGCAAATGCCAACTTGCAGGGACTTACAATTGCATCCTCACATATAAACAAAGCAAAACAACAGAAAATATGAGTGACCAATGAGGTCTTACACTCTATCCTCCCATATCATAGGAGCAAAGGCCAATGAATGGTCTTACAATTGTCCTCAATGGGTAAACAACAATGATAATGTCACAAAGACAAATGAGATAATCATGCATTAATGAGCAATAAATGATGATGAGTGCATAGAGCATACAAGCAAACATGTGCATATGAAACAACAATCAATCAATGAAAGCATTCAGCACACACTATAACCAAACAAGGAGGCTCATACAAGAGGGTTAGGCATTGAAGCCAACTGGAATAGGGTCAATGGTGCTCTTAACCTTGCCATTGAGGGGCTAAGGTGTAGCAGATGAAAGGATATGAGGGGTGTGCCTCATTGCTCTTATCCCTGATCAGGGAGAGCATTTGAATATCAGAAGGTGTGGGAGTTCAGAAAGTAGGAACTCTCTCCACAGATTATTGACTCGATTGATCTTGGGTTAGGATCTCAATGCTACAACCATGTAATGGGAGCAAGGAGAAGACTCACAGAATAGTAGGAGATAGGTTGCTTATCTCTTTGATCTACCAATTGCCTTATTTAAAGGACTTTTCCTGCTTGGGACAAATGTAAACACACACAAGCATTGCCTCTTAAGGAGGACTTCAGACAGTTGCCTGGCCAAATAACAGGCCAGGTCTTCCAGACTACATGAAGAAAAGGGATTATACCTCAATGCAAATTTGCTAAATAGCAAAGCAAAGCAAGTTCAAAGAACTAAGCAACTAAAGGTACCTGAAATAGTCAAACAGAATCAGTACACAGTTCAAAAGTCAAAGCAAAAGGAAATAGAAGTCAACAGTCAAACAGATAGACAAATGTGCAATGCACAAGGCACAAGGCTTGTGAGTCAAGCCACCTACAAAACAAAGAGGTTAGCTCATAATAAACAATCAAGCTTAAACAAATTTGTATGATCTCTTTGAAGCATTGTTGCTTAACCTGAAAACATGAACTCAAACATAAGCAACAGGACCACTAGGACAAGCCTAGGGTCAAAAGAGGATGAGAAAGTCCAAACAGCAAGTGATATCCAATCAAAATCAAGTTTAAACATTTAAGAAGCAAACTCAATTGGTTTCATGTTCATATCATGCATCATCATCATTTCATAAACAAAAGAAGTCAAAGCATGGCAAATGAAAGCTCATAGAAGTCAACAGCAAGACTTAACTCAAAACCAAACATAAACATTTCCAAAAATCATCAAATAAATCATGATCAATCAAAATCCATAATATGACATGCATATAAAATTTCAGCTCAATTGGATCATGGGAAGATAGTCAATGAAAATCAGAAAGTCAAAACAATTTCAAGCATGCTCAAAGAAGTCAAACAAACATGCATCAACTTCAAAAATTCATAACTCAGTGATAACATATAAGAAATGAATGGGATCAACACCATGGCAAAGATTAAGATGTCTAGCAAACACATGTCAAATTTCATGTTCATCCAATAAAGTATGAGAATTTCACAAATGAAATGGCAACATGTATCACAAAAGTCAACATTTTGGTCAAACAGGGGAGAAAATCTCAAACAATTGGGAAATGCCACAATTAATTCCAAGAAAATTCACATGTGAACTAGACATACAAGAGTAGGATCATGCAAAAATTCACATCAATTGGAGGTCAGGAAGCATGGTATCAAAAATCATGAAATTGCACATCAATGGTGTGACACAAATTGTCACACCCTAATTCAAAAATTCATAACTCACAATCCAGAAAAGATAAATTCACAAACTCTACACCAAAATCACCATGGACGAGTCTAGTTTGTGTACAAAAAATTTCAGATCAAATGGATAATGCATGACTATTTCACAATTGAATTGGTAAAAGGTACAAAATATGCATACATGAACAAAACCCTAATACCAATTAAAATTCAACCATCCAAAAAATCAGCAAAAATCGTGATAAAATAATAGAGATCAAGATGAACACAATGCAGAAATTCCCATGAATTTTGGAATTGAAATGGATGAGTTGTGATTTTTGGAAGATGAGGTATCAATTTGGAATAAATAAACAAAATAAACATGGTTTGATAAGTCAAAGTGGTTGACCGGTGGCATTTTTGTGAATATCACACCAACTAAACCAAACGCATCATTTAGGGAGGGCAGAACGAAATGTTCTGATTGGCCCATGCCAATAGAACAGTAACAGCATACATGCAACACGTGAAAAAATCAAGTTTCTGGAAATAATTAGGGTTTGCTACAGTACAGGGTTTGTGAAGGCTACAGTGAAGCTTCATCACTCTCATTCAATCGAAAATTTCAAAGTGCCCAGAAATCACAATTAACCACACCAATCGAACCAGCAAAGTATGAATAGCACAAATCCAGCAATAGATTTCATTAAATCATCTCAATCAAAGCAAATCGAGCAAGAACATGTTTGAGCATAGAATTTAAAATCCAGATTTCTCTTAACACAAACAACCATTTCAAGTGACACAAAGTTCAATGGAATCAGCATCAAAAGATCTATCCTAAGCACCTCATGATTTTGGAAATAAAGAAGGTCGAAAACTTACTTGTATTTGAAGAAAAGAGTGAAACAGTTGTTATCTTGGTGATGTAGGCTCAAACAGATGAAGATTATGGTTGGTAATGATGACTGGAGGATGGCTTGTAGCTCAACAACTCTTGGAAACGCCCAAATCGAAAATCACCATTGTTGGGTTCATGGAGAAACAGAACTTGAAATGCTGTTCCAGCTGGTGTTTGATACTTCAAATTGCTTCTAAATGATGGCCAGGTGATGAATCAACAAAGGGTTGCTCGAGCTCTTTGGAAGTTTTGGCCAGAAAAATGCAAAATGGAAAAATGAGATTTGAGAGAAAGTGAAAAATTCTGTGTGTTTGATCGCTGCTGCTAGGGTTGAAATGTGCAGAAAAGTTGCTATATATTTGTTGTTTTAACTTGGCTAAACCAATGCTAATCACCATTATCTCAAAATAAGTAAATTGCCATTTTGCTAATTTTCCACCAAATGGCACATGGGGTGTATGCTCTGCCCGAGTTTGGGCCTCAAACAAGCTGCAAATAACATTCCAAGCAAGTTCCAATTGGCCAAAATGTTTAAAAATGCCTAATTCAAAAAGTCAACTTTGCACCATACTTGAATTTAATTAATGCAAGTCCAAAAAGGCCATTTTGAATGGTGAGGTTTTGATGAATGATGAATACATTTTTGGAAAGAGGGGATCAAATATGACTTGTAGGAAAAAACCCCACCAAATTTGGCCAAATGGTTTGAGAGATATGGCCTTTTGAAGTTCAAGAATTTTTGAAATTGAAATGATCATATCTTGCCAACCATACATGGGAATTGAGTGTTCTTTGACTTTTTGGAAATGGGAGAACAAGATCTTCAACTTTCATGTTGGGCAAAAATTCATTTGAAGCTTGTATCATGATGTAAGTTTAAGATCAAGAAGTTTCCATTTTTGGCAAATTTGAATTACAGGTCAACTTTCTATTTCTGGAAATTTCTTGTCTGACTTTATTTTCTTCACTGTGGATGCTTGACATGATATATGGAGCTTGCATAAGCATGAATGAGACCTCTCAGACCAAATCCCATCACCAAATCCCTGATTAAATGGACAGTTGACCAAGTTTGACTTTCTAGGGTTTTGCTTGACAGAAGCACCTTCTGATGAATTCCAAACCCTAATTCCTTGAGATCTTGATTCCAAATGATGTCCCAAGATGTATGAACTCTTGATTATTGATCATGGTGCCCAAATTCTACAAGAATGGCCACCATCCACTGCAATGCCTGATTTTGACTGATTTTGACCTAATTGGCTGATGATTGCTTCAACTGCAAGTAACAAGGTTAGCTGACAATATTTTTGTACTTTTTGGTTAGTAAACATATGAAAAGCAAAGATATACAAATGCAAAACACGCTTGGTGATCAAGAACCACACTCACAAGGTACCCACCCACTAGGAGGGAAGCTAGGGCATGCAATGATCCTTGAGGCCATGATATGATATGGTATGGGCCATGAGGGATCTTAGGGCCAAAATTGGGGTCTTACACCTTGGACCGCTATTGATATTCCTTTAATTGCTTTTTAAAAGTAACTACTTTTATTATTTAAGAAAACATGTTTTTTATTTTAAAACTTTAATTTCAAAATGATCACAATAAAATTTAATTCTATTTAGCTGAATAAATAAGAGTAGAAACAATGGGATAAAAAGCTCAACTTTATTTAATGGAATGGTAGTCTGTAAATGACAAAACTCCATAGATCTGTACAAAAGTTGAAAAATTGTAATTTTCATGGAAAAGGGCTACATTGAATACAATGATCACTAATCCTTTCTACCAATATTGATATTCGTTATGCTTTTGGCTTTGGCTGAAGATGAATTAGAACCAAACATTATGCTCAAGAAAGTCTTCAAGACTGAAGATCAACAGGATGCAGTTACTTGCCAGATTCCCTTATTTTTGCATAAATTGCCCCAAGGCGGGGTACTCAATTTATCGGGATAATTTTTTCTGTTTTATGTCTCTAACTTTTGCCTGGATCGCCCTTTCAAGTTTTCAATCCACCGAGATGCTCATTTTTGCCTAAGCCACCCTTTTAGGTTTTCAACTTAGCGAGCTATTCTTTTCTTTTGAGGGGAAGTATTTCGCTCTCTTTACAACATATGGACCTTCTTAATTAGGAGTTCATTTGCCCGTAGAATCTGGTTTAAAAATAGAATCTTCTTGAGCACAAGATCACCTTCTCTGAATACACGAGGCCTGACCTTCTTATCGAAAGATTTCTTCATTCTCTAATGATATAACTGACCATGACACATGGCAGTTAACCTCTTCTCTTCAATCAAATTTAGCTGGTCATACCTGGTCTGACACCATTCAGCTTCTGTCAACTTGGCTTCCATCAGCACACACAATGATGGGATCTCAACCTCTACCTGGAGCACAACTTCCATACCATAAACAAGTGAGAAAGGGGTTTCCCATGTTGAAGTGCAGATGGATGTACGATACCCATGCAAAGCAAATGGGAGAATCTCATGCCAATCTCTGTACGTCACAACAATCTTCTGGATGATATTCTTGATGTTCTTGTTTGCAGCTTCAACAACCCCATTCATCTTAGGTCTGTAGGAAGAAGAATTATGATGTGCAATCTTGAAGTCTTTGCAAAGAGCTTCCACCATGTTATTATTCAAGTTCGAATCATTATCAGTAATGATCTTACATGGCACACCATAACGACATATAATCTGATTCTTGATAAACCTCACAAAAACTTGCTTGGTTACATTCACATATGATGCTTCTTCAACCCACTTTGTGAAGTAGTCAATTTCCACCAGAATGAAACGATGTCCATTCTAAGCTTTGGGATCAATCATGCCAATCATATCAATTCCCCACATGGAGAAGGGCGATGGAGAGGAAATAACGTTCAACAGTGTCGGAGGAACATGAATCTTATTTGCATATATTTGACACTTGTGGCATTTCTTCACAAACTTGCTACAGTCAGATTCCATTGTCAGCCAATAAGAACCAGATCTCAACATCTTATTTGCCATAGCATGTCCATTGGAATGAGTACCAAAGGAACCTTCATGGACTTCAGTGATCAATAAGTCTGCTTTGTGTCTATCCACGCATCTGAGCAGAACCATATTGAAGTTTCTCTTACAAAGCACATCTACATTCAGGTAGAAGTTGCCAGTTAATCTTCTCAAAGTCTTCTTATCTTTCAAAGATGCCCCAGACGGGTAAATCTGACTTTGGAGGAAACACTTGATATCAAAATACCACGGCTTTTCATCCTTGATCTCTTCAATAGTAAACACATGAGCTAGCCTATCAAGATGCATCATAGTTAAATTGGGAACTTCATTCCAAAATTTCACCACAATCATTGAAGCCAACGTTGCAAAAGCATCTGCCATCTGGTTTTCATCTCGAGGGATATGATGAAACGCAACCTTTGTAAAAAAGTTGATATCCTCCTCACATAATCTCTATATGGTATCAAACCGGGTTGATTCATCTCCCCTTCACCTTTGATTTGATTCACAACCAAAGCTGAATCTACATAGACGTCCAAATACTTGATTCTGAGATCAATGGCCCCTTCAAGCCCCATAATGCAAGCTTCATACTCAACCATATTATTTGTACACTTGAAAGTAAATCTAGCTATAAATCGAAAATGCGTTCCTTGAGGAGTAATAATCATTGCCCCAATGCCATTACCATACTGATTAACAACTCCATCAAATACCATGCCCCATCGGGAACCACGTTCTGGCCCTTCTTTTCAAGCAATGGTTCATCATAATCTTTCATCTTCAAGTACAAGATCTCTTCATCAGGAAAATCATACTGCACTGACTGATAATCTTCAATCGGTTGGTGAGCCAAATGGTCAGCCAAAACACTACCTTTGATTGCCTTTTGAGATCGGTATTTAATATCATACTCTGATAACAACATATTCCAACGGGCAATCCTCCCAATTAAAGTAGGCTTCTCAAAAATATACTTGATTGGATCTATTTTGGATATCAACCAAGTGGTATGATTCAACATATACTGACGCAGATGCTTAGCGGCCCAAGCCAATGCACAATAAGTCTTTTCAAGCACATAATACCGAGTCTCACAGTCGATGAATTTCTTACTGAGGTAGTAAATAGCATATTCTTTCTTTCCAATTTCGTCTTGCTGACCTAGATTACAATCCATACTCTCATCAAGCACAATCAAATACATGATCAAAGGTCTTCCTTCAATAGGCGGAGATAGAATCGGAGGCTCAAGCAGATACTCCATGATACTATCAAAAGCTTTCTGGCAGTCTTCAGTCCAATTACAAGACTGATATTTCTGAAGAAGCTTGAATATAGGTGCACACGTGGCAGTCATATGCAATATGAATCTTGAGATATAATTCAAGCGGCCGAGAAAACCTCTGACTTGCTTCTCAGTTTCGGGTGCAAGCATCTCTTGTATTGCTTTGACCTTGGCGAGATCAACTTCAATACCCTTCTTGCTGACAATAAAGCCCAATAACTTACCAGAACAAACACCAAAAGTACACTTATTAGGATTCAAGCAGAGTTTGTACTTCCTCAAACGCTGGAACAACTTCAACAAGTGCTCAACATGTTCTTCTTCCTCACTGGATTTAGAAAGTATATCATCAACATAGACTTCGATCTCTTTGTGCATCATATCATGAAAAAGAGTGGTCATTGCTCTCTGGTAAGTTGCACCAGCATTCTTTTAACCGAAAGGTATCACTCTATAACAGAATGTTCCCCTGGGTGTAATGAATATGGTCTTCTCCATATCCTCGGGTGCCATTTTAATCTTATTATAACCGGAAAATCTGTCCATAAATGAAAAGACTTTGAATTTATCTGTATTGTCTACCAACATATCAATGTGTGGCAGAGGGAAATCATCTTTCGGACTAGCTTTGTTCAAATCTCTATAATCAACACACATACGGATTTTTCCATCCTTATCAGGAACAGGCACAATTTTGGCCACCCACTACGGATACTCAGCAGTAACAAGGAAACCATCATCAATCTGCTTTTGTACTTCTTCTTTGATTTCACTGCCATATCAGGATGAGTCTTCCTCAACTTTTGCTTGACTTGCGGGCATTCTGGCTTCAACAGCTATCTATGCTCCACAATCTCAGAATCCAAACCAGGCATGTCTTGATAGGACCAGGAAAATACATCTGAATAATGTCGAAGTAGATCAATCAACCCCTTCTTAACCTTTGGACACAATCGAGACCCAATCTTGACTTCCTTCACATCATCTTCGGAATCCAAGTTGACCAACTCAATCTGCTCTTTGAACGGCTGAATAGCTTTTTCCTCGTGCTCAAGTAAACGAGATAATTCATCAGAAACTTCTTTATCACTTTCTTCCTCAGCCTCAAACACAGGGAAATCAAAGTTTGGAGAAGGAGTAGGATCATTGTATTCAATGGGTTTATAAACCAACCTGCATAATGATTTTATATTTTGATTTTAGAGAAGTGAATTGTGACCAAATATTATGCAAATGGACAATTATTATTTAATTATTTATGTTTTATATGGCTTGACACTTAGAAAAATTTTAATATGTCAAATTTTTCCAAACTTCCACCTTAAATATCTCCAAGTTCCAAGCTCCAAATGAAAAAGTGTTTAACATCAAACTTGTTCCTCCTGATCTCACCTTTCCAAAGAGCTCAAGTTCATTCATTTTGGATGAGAAATGCATAGGCTGCGCATGGCTTAAACAGGCTGGTATCATGTGTCATGGATCAAACTTCAAATTCAAATTCTCAATTGCCTTGCATTCCAAACTTGCTTCAACATATCTGAACTTCAAATATGGACTTTTAACAATCATTTGATGGGCCTATGCGTGCCCATGCAGCTGCTTACCTCACTTTGCCAATTTTAGAAACTTGAATGGAGTGTGCAATTAACACTTGAATCCTCTATAAATTGAAGTTCATTTGCTCACAATCAACACACACACTACGCCAGCTTTGAATCCCCACAGAAAACCCTTCACATTGAGAGGATAAACCTGAAAAATTCAACTGAATTTGAGCTTGAATCTCCACTGTTTTGGAATTCAATTCTCTAGGAGTCCATTGATTCTAAGCCATTCCATTCCTCTTCTGCAAGTTATTGGAGTGAAGCAAAGCACAATTTAGATCGAGATCTAGCAAGTTCAGACCTCCATTGAAGGTGAATTTCAGAATATTTGATCTCTTCCATTCTCCTTATTTCTTGCTCAACTCTCTTGATTATTGTGTTGGCTGAAGTCCTACCAATGTAGGCAAGGTGTTTGAGTTGTTTTGATGATGAATCGAAGCAAATCAGATCATGGACCTCATTTTTCAATTCCACATATCTCTCAATATAGTTGGAATTGGAAGAAATGGAGGTGATATTCTTGCTCAGTGATGTTCTCTCTTTAACATCATGTCCCTGTTTTTCATTTTGGTGATGGTTCATCTTAACCAGACCGGTGGAGCTCACCGGGGAAGATGACCGGAGCTCTGGCTCCAGCGATGAGGTGTCTCACCTCTGGACCACTTGATCCAAGTCCCACGTTATAATCTGGACCGCTTGTTTTGATTACTCATTTTGCCACGTTGTTGACTAGCGCCTCGGTGGAACGCGCGTTGTGGGAGATCTCATGGTCCACGTATTTTTGTAATTTCTGATTTTCCATTTAATTCCATTATTTTCAATAATTCGTAATAAATTTAATATTGATGCAAAAAATATGGGACTTTCACCCAAAATTCTCAAATATTTTTCTCTTTCAGATTCTGAATTAAAATTATTTTTTGGATCATTATTAATATTTTTCATGAATTAATTGATTTTTCACTTGTTTTTAATTGTTTAAAAATATTTTTAAGTGTCCAAAAATTATGAAATATTTTATCCAACGTCCTTTAACCTTGTTTGACCTATGATAAATCACATGGCCATTTTAATTGTGTTGACCATTTGGATTGACTTATTTGAGTTTCTCATCTGTTGTTGGGCCTTGGTCAAGGTTGATTTGACTTTGTCAAGTTAATATTATTAGATTTAGAGGATTGATGGAATGTACATTCCATCTCCCAAAATGAATGAATAATAGTAATTTGGTAAAAGTCCTCCTTTGACCAATTTGTGATCTCATTCATCCCTTCCCCTATTCATCTAATTCCCCTTCTTCATCCATTCATTTCCATTAGCCAATGACATCTCAAAGTCTTAATGCTAGTTGATTGAAAGATTAACATGAGTATGGATGAGATTAGGCCACACCTTTGCATATTTTTTGTGTGTGGTATGTTTAATGAGAATAGTTCTTAATACTATGTCTCCAACATGCATTAACACCAAAGGTTTATTGTCCGGCCTCAAATAGTTGTGACTTCTACATAAGTCCAATTACGATTGTCTAACATAGCGCTAAATTTGTGACATAAAAGGCATAAGTGATGACACTGAAATTCACCGTATTTTTGACTCCAATTTCGCATGCATTTTAGTTGTTTTAATGTTATTTTGTTATGTTATTACTATGTTTTTCTTTGTTTTCGGGTTTTCAGTCTAGTCGGAGTCCCGATCGAGAAAAGGAGCGAAAATGAGCTAAAAAGCCAAAAAATCAGCATTTTACACTTGTGGCTCCTATTGTGGCGGGCGTCATGGGTCCAACCATGACGTGCCCCAATTTCAACCTCTCCTCAACTGCCACGCCTTCCACGATCTCCACTTGGGCGCTGCAATTTCCTCCTGTGGCAGGCGCCATGATGTTGTGGCGGGCGCCACAAGAATAAAATGGTTCCCTCCCATTTTCAAACTTAGGGGCATCCTTGTAATTTCCATTTTTTCCTTGCCTATAAATAGATCCTTGATTTCATTTGTTTCTTGATCCAAACATAGTTGCAACTAGGCATATATCAGTATTGTGTAAAAATGGTAATCGCTTCACATCGGAGTGTTGCCACACTGTGTAATCGAGTCTGCTATCGAGTTTGGAGCACTTTGGAAGGAAGTTTAATCCTGCCGCCATTTTCATTTCTGTTACGCGCTTTATTCGACCCTCCGATTGGAGCAGATTTTATTGCTTTACCTTTGTCTACTTTATTTTCCCGCACTGCCTTTATTTTGTTTACTTTCCCGCACTGCCTTTATTTTATTTACTTTCCCGCACTCTCACGTTACTTTGTTTATTTCTCGCACTGCACTACTTTCCTTTATTTCTTGCATCACACTACTTTTATTTATTTCTTGCACCGCACTACTTTTATCTACTTTCCTGCACTCGCACTACTTTTATTTATTTCCCACACTCGCACTACTTTTATTTACTTTCTTGCACTCGCACTTATTACCCTTTTTTTAAAGTCTTTTGTTTATCCGTTTTTATGATAAAAATTAAAATGCATTTTTACTTTACCATGTCTGGCTAACCCTATAAAGGTTAGAATGTAGGGATTGTAATTGAACCGATAATCCATACAATTGTTCGTAGAAACACTTAAGGGCTATTTTGACTTTCAACTTAAGTTTTCCCGCACTTAATTTCCGTTGGGTAAGATCGAAAGTCGTCCGACGTCTGTTTAAACTTAGTTATTTTTAACTATTTCAAATACAGCGAAAGCGCTTTGTTTAGTTCATTAGGAGTTTTTAACTTAAAAAGAAAAGTGATTTTAAAACTATTTTCGAACGCATTTATAAGTTTAGAGTCTGGTTCGTGAGAACCTATTTTGATTAAGAAATACAGGTCAACATAATTTTCAACTTAGTCAAGACACTATATTTCTTAAAAATAGGTTTACTACTCTAACGCAATGCACACGTTTTTATAAGTGACAATAAGAGGGTTTGATTAGGGAATACAACTCGGTTTTGAATAAAAACGACAGTTCCTGTTAAATTGGTTCTTTTCAAAGTAGGAAACACTGTCCATAATTAATTCTATTAGCAAGTACTTGGATTATTAATTGATTATGTGAATTACATTCGAACCTATCTTTATTAATTGAATTTAATTTAATACTTTATTTTTCATTATGCACTCTTAAAAACCTGTTTCGATTACCTTAGATTAACAACATAACAATAGATAACGATAGATTGACATTTGGTCTTTGTGGATTCGACAATCTTTTATATTACTCTGACCCATTCGTATACTTGCGAAAAATACGCATCAAGTTTTTGACGTTGTTGTCGCGGACCAATTTCGTCAAATTTCGTACCCTGTTGTTATATCGTTTAGACTTAGGTTGTTACCTGCCGGTCAATACGAAGGACTCGTAGCACCGGAAGCTTAGTAGATCCTCTGGCGGAACCTGAACGTTATGCTCGCGCACGTTTATTTTCCCATAGAATTAGGAGAGCTATGGCCGAAGATCAAAATCAAAGACCTCTTAAGGATTTCGCCCAACCATCCAACTAAGAACCTAGTTCTAGTATAGTAAACCCAACCATTCCAACTAATAATTTCGAACTTAAACCCTCCCTGTTGCAACTAGTGCAACAGAGACAATTCACAGGTCTTGCTACTGAGAACCCAAACCAACATTTAAAAATCTTTCTCCAATTAGCAGACACTTTTAAAACCAATGGAGCTTCTCCTGAGGCAATTCGTTTAAGATTATTCCATTTCTCCCTCAGAGATAAATCCCTGTCATGGTTAGATTCCTTTCCATCCAATTCTATAACAACTTGGGAAAATCTTAGAAAAGTATTCCTTGCTAGATAATTTCCCCCAAGTAAGACCGCCGTTCTTCGAAACCAAATAACCAGATTTACCCAGAATCAAGGAGAATCGTTGTTCAAAGCTTGGGAGAGATATAAAGAGTTGTTAAGAGCATGCCCACATCATGGTTTAGAAAATTGGTTAATCATTTAGACCTTCTATAATGGACTTCACTATAACACTAAGATGACCATCGACACTACAGTAGGTGGCGCACTGATGAACAAACATTACCCTGAGGCTAGTGCCCTTATTGAAGATATGGCTCAAAACCATCAGTGATGGGGAGTTGAACGAGCGATAGTTGAGAAGAAGGAAGCCCAAGGAGAAGTACATGAGTTAAGCTCTATAGAAATGATGCAAGCTAAAATGGACGTGTTATCCCTCAAGGTTGAGCATATGTGTATAAACCCGTAAATACTGCAGCTACAGTTTTGTCGGATTGTGAGATATGTGGAACCAAAGGACACCAATCTGCAGAATGCAGTCTCTTAAACGAAACCAACTTTGAGCAAGTGAACTACGTCTAAGGGAACCCATATTCGAATACCTACAACCCTGGATGGAGGAATCACCCAAAATTCTCCTATAAGAACAATAACCCTATCTATAATATTGCACCTCCGAGACAGCCAGGTTACCAAGCCCCAAGACCAAATCAACCTATGCAACCTGTGCCACCAAAGCCGAGCCTTGAGAAAATTATGGAAAATTTTATCACTGCTCAAACCCAAAAAAACAAAGAGTTCATGAACTAGAACATTCACGTTAACGAACTGATTACCCAGTTAGGAACCAAGGTTGACCAGATAGTCACTCATAATAAGATGCTTGAAACCCAGATCTCTCAGGTAGCCTTAAACCAAGCCCCCCAGACTACACCTGAAGGACAGTTCCCTGGACAACCTCAACAGAATCCGAGAGGACAAGCCAATGCCATTACCCTACGAAGTGGGCCCGCTTATGTTGAGCCATTTAACCTAAGATTGAGTGAACCCAAAACTTCTAAGGAATATACCGAACCCACGGATGAAGTGAAGGAACTAGAGGAATCTGAAAAACAGGAAGGTCAAGAAAAAGGAGAAGAACCTAAAGACAAAACTTATGTACCACCCCTGCCATACAAATCCCCGATACCATATCCGCAAAGACTCAAACATACCCAGATCAATAACCAGTATCGGAAATTCATTAAGTTTATAGAAAAACTTCACGTAGAAATCCCTTTCACAGAAGTCATCACCCAAATACCTTCTTATGCAAAGTTTCTCAAAGACATCCTTACCAACAAACGTAGACTCGATGATCCGAAGCCCTTGGAATGCAATTCTATTTCCGAGAATAAGTTAGCCAAAAAAATAAAGATCCTGGAAATTTCTCCATTCCTTGTATTTTGGGAAGTCATGTCATCGAGAAAGCTTTTCTAGACTTAGGAGCTAGTGTGAGCTTAATTCCTTTAGCAGTTTGTGAGAGGTTAAACTTAGGCGAATTATAGCCTACTAAGATGTCACTTCAATTAGCCGATAGATCTGTTAAGTATCCGATAGGCATATTAGAAGATGTCCCTGTTAGGATAGGTCAGTTATTTATCCCTACTGATTTTGTTGTCATGGACATTAAAGAGGGTGACGATATACCAATCCTTCTAGGCAGACCATTCTTATCAACTGCAGGAGCCATAAAAATGTCAAGAGAGAAAAGTTGACCTTTGAGGTAGGTGACGAGAAGATAGAAGTTATACTTTCAAAATTTCTTATGGCATTTGTGATGGGAGACGCATGTTATGCCATAGATATCATTGATGAATGCGTTAGGGAAATAGAACAAGAAGAAATCATAAAAACAATTAAGTTGCCATCAACTCTCATACTGGAAGATGATAACTTTAGGAAGCCCTACATCGATGATAACCTTTATGAATGTTTATCCCTTACCCCAGATCCTATGCCATGCCCTAAGAAACCAACCTTAGAACTTAAGGAACTGCCTAAGAACCTGAGATATGAGTTCCTCAATGAAGAGATGAATCGTCCAGTTATAGTCAGTGCTACCTTGAGCCAAGAAGAAACAGACCAACTCTTAGATGTTTTACAAAGATATCCCTCAGCCTTAGGATATAATATCTCTGATCTAAAAGGTATAAGCCCATCCGTATGCATGCATCGGATTTTGCTCGAGGAAGATTCAAAGCCCTCCAGAGAACATCAGAGAAGAACAAACCCTATAATGAGTGATGTTGTTAAAAGAGAAGTTCTTAAGTTACTTGAGGCAGGTATAATCTATCAGATATCGGAGAGTAAGTGGGTGAGCCCTGTGCACGTAGAACCTAAAAAGGGAGGCATCACAGTAGTGCAAAACGATAAAGGAGAACATGTAGCAAAATGGATAGAAGGAGGATGGCGGATGTGCGTAGACTACAAAAAGTTAAATAAAGCAACCAGGAAGGATCATTTCCCTTTACCATTTATAGACCAGATGTTAGAGCGTCTAGCCAGACACTCTTACTTTTGCTATCTAGATGGATACTCTGGATTCTTCCAAATACCTATTCACCCCGAAGATCAAGACAAAACTACCTTTACATCCCCTTATGGAACTTTTGCCTACAGACGAATGGCATTAGGACTCTGTAATGCCCCAGCTACTTTCCAACGTTGCATGATGTCAATCTTTGAAGATTACCTAGATAGTATCCTGGAAGTATTTATGGATGATTTCTCGGTTCGTGGATTTGATTTCCAAAATTGTCTTGCTAACCTTGAGAAAATCCTAGAGAGATGCGTGGAGGTGAACCTTGTGCTAAACTGGGAAAAGTGTCATTTCATGGTCACCGAAGGGATTGTTTTAGGACATATAGTTTCCGAAAAAGGTATTGAGGTAGATAGAGCTAAGATAGAAGTCATAGAGAATCTAAAACCACCAAAAACTATCAGAGAAGTCTGAAGTTTCCTTGGACATGCTAGATTCTACCGGCGTTTTATCAAAGACTTCTCTAAAATAACTAAACCTTTAACTGACCTTTTAATGAAAGATGTTAAATTCATTTTCGATGAAAAATGTAATGAATCATTTAATCTTTTAAAGAAAACGTTGATTTCAGCACCCATTATGCGACCCCCTGATGGGTCAGAACCTTTTGAGATAATGTGCGATGCTAGTGATTATGCCGTTGGAGCCGTTCTAGGACAAAGGAAAGATAAAAAATTACATGTGATTTATTATGCCAGTAAAACCCTAGACGCCGCCCAACTTAACTACGCAACAACTGAAAAGGAACTACTATCTGTAGTTTTTGCTATAGACAAATTCAGATCTTATCTAGTAGGAGCCAAAATTATAGTTTACACCGATCATACTGCCATTCGTCACCTATTAAGTAAAAACGATGCCAAGCCCAGGTGTAGCAGGGTATTCATTACCTTTAGATTTATTGACTAAATCAAAATTAAATCATACAATTCGAGTCGCCACCACACTTCTATTTATCCAAAGGAAAGGTTAGAAAGCGAACAAAAACCGAGAAGTTTTATCAAATCAAAAACTAATGAAAATGTCAGAGATCTGGGTAAGGGGGTTGGTTATTCAATGGGAAGGTTTTAAGCACTCAAAACATCCTTAGTACTCTAAGGGATCCCTTTTTGCAAAGTTGTATGGTAGATTGGTATTTGTGAAAATATTTGTGCAAACATGATTGGGGAGATGAGAAAAGAATATACAATTTATTTACAATTTTGTTTGAATGGATAAACCCATTGCCTACCTACCATCACAAAGGTAGGATCAAAACCTCGTAGTTCGGGGTAAAAATTTCAAAATAAGTTGGTGAATTGATTTGTCAAAAGCCTTAAGGTCTTTTGTTATCAAAGGGAGAAAACTCAACCTAAACCAACAATCCACCATGTGAGGAGAGCTTCAACATACTAGTGAGGGATCCACCCTATAATAAGTATGGAAGACTTATAGTCCAATCACTAAGGATAAGGTGAGGTTTACATCAACCACTATGATAACTCAAACCTATGGCTAATGTTTATGAAAAAAAGGTTTTAACAGAGGTGGCCATTGGAACCACAAAGACAAACTTTGAGTGAGTTGTATTTACAAATTAGAAGTAATCACAAAATAAAGTCAAAGTTGACTTAAGATTCAATTCAAAGTAAGTATTAATGAAAAGAGTTTGAAAAAAATCAAAGGCATAATGCCTAGGTTTCTAGTTTTAAAACAATGTCAATGTTTGCACAAAGTGAGTTTGGCTTGGGTTAGAGTGGAGAGAAGAAGAGAAGGGCTAGTCCTAAACATGCAAAGATGAGAGAAGAGAATAAAACCCTTGGAGTTCCTTTCTTGAGATCATAAAGATGATTCAAGTTGCTCCTTTTCTTTAGACTTAGCAATTAACTCAAGTAATCAAGCAAATATTCAATTAAGCTATTAGGATCTTCCAATTGGCTTGTCTCTCTTAACTTGGACGCTCATGACAATGGTCCTTCTAACTAGCTCAAGTTTGGAATCCCTATCACACAAGAACAAACAATCAAAAAGTTCACAAAGCAATAAGTGGAATGGACAAAGAGATAGTTTAGATTAGGGGTCCTTTCAAGTCAACTTCAAGATTAAGCAATCTAAAGGCATGATGCCTAGTTGCTCTTCAACCAATTTTAGCATTCTAAAGGCATGAGGCCTAGTTGCTCTTGAACTCCATGAAGCATAGGTGAGGTCCTAATTCTAAGTTCTTTCTCCTTTTTGCATTGGGTTCACACAAACAAAAACAAAACAAGCACAAAGCCACAATATGTTTACACAATAATGTGCTCAAGTGAGCAAAAGGCAAATGGCATAAACATAAACATGAGCTCAAGTGAGCAAAGGGAAAAGACAATATGAATAAATGAGCAAGAAAATAAATTGCATTAAAGTAAATTGCAAGAATTAAATGCTTGAATTAAAAGTTAGTCATTAGTGGTTAGTGTTAGTGTGCCATAAGGCAATTTAGCGCTATGTTATGCAATCGTAAGTGGACTAATGTAGTAGTCACACCTATCTGAGGCCGGTCAATAAAACTATAGGAAAATAAACACAAGTTAGAGATCATGACTAGTAAGCCAAGCTCCTACAACTTGCCATGCCAAAAGAAAAGAAGAATGACCTTGTATGCATTTTAGGTTTTTTGCTTGACCAAGAAGCAACCTATCTTGGACACAAAGCAATTCACTTGATCTTTGATCAAGTTGAATTTGATTTGGATCAAAGAAGGTTAAGCCTCTCATATGTCAAGGCTAACCACAAATCATTAACTCATAGGTCAAAAGAAAAAGAAGAAGAAAAGAGATGAAGATAGAATGTACAAAATGAAAATTCAAATGACATAACCAAAACACAATGATCAAATGTGAATGGAATCAACATTAATCAATGGTAAACAGAAGTGAAATGAAGATTAGGAGTCAAGAAAGGTCAAAAACATATTTTTGGTGTGTTTTGGAATTAAAATAATGCATAAAATAAAATGAACAAAGTGAGGTCAAACTTCAAATCCAAATCAAATCAACTTGGATAAGTCCAATTGGATCATCATAAGTCTAACATGGTCAAACAAAATTTCACAAAAAATTTCAACATTTTTTGAAAACAGAAGCTATTTTTAAACAATAAAAAATGAAGAAAAATAATATAATTGAGAATATTTTTCATAGACTTATCATCATCCATATGTATTAAGAAAATATTTTTGGCATTTTTGAATATCAAATTGTATTTTAAATGAATTAAAAACTATCAAAAATGAAATAATTCACAAAAAATATTAAATGGAATCACAAATATAATTAAAATCAGATTATGAAACTAGATTTTAAAAGAAAATTTTTGCAATTGGTCTCAGATTTTTGTGATTCAAAATAAAAGAGTTATGATTTTTTGAAAATAAATGGAATAAAAGAAAATAAAACTAAAATTAAGTAAATAGAAAAAAATCTGGAGCGCATGATCATTATTCATTAATTGACGTGGATGATCCTAAGGCTCTCAAGCGCGCGCTCATTGTGTTCCACAGTCAAATGCGAAGCAAACATAATTAAAAAAAGTCAACCAAGGCAAGGGCTGAGATTAGATCGTAGTAGCTGGATCCAAAGGCCATGGTTCAAACACGTGGGGACAGTGGTGGAAACCATCGTCTTCTCCGGTGAGAAGGCAAAAACCGGCCACCAGTTGCAGGTTTTGCAACCTCAACCAAATCACACGATCCTTATACCAAATTAAAGCTGGGGTGATGTACATCACCCCTGTAACCTTAAATTTCACTCAAGATCCCTATGGAAGGAGAAATCTGAGGTGGAAACTCTAGGTGTTCAATCTGAAATTCATCAATTCATGAAATTAAAGTCACCATTGGCTTGCCTCTCACACGAGGACTTCAGAAAACCAAGAAAACTCAAGCAAAGCACAATATATAGTGAGATTCGAAGAAAAACAGTTGAGATGTAAACCTTTGAAGTGCAGCTTTGATGAGCATGATCCACTCCAATTCTTGATTGCACCTTGATCTTGAGGTGATGATGATGCAAGGCTTAGGAATTGGAAGCTGGAGATCAACCAAGAAAGTTGAAATTCAAGCTTGAAAAGAGAAGTGAAAATTCAAAATTCCTTTGGCGTGAGGTTAGGGTTCAATTCCAGATGAGTTTTAGGCGCCTTCAGGTTGAGAATTGAATAAAGTGATACATTTATTTATAGCTGCAGCTGCAAGCAAAGTGTGACAAGCTCATGTGCATGAAGCTTTGGATCCTCCATGCATGGGCCTGTACAGGCGCATGTGAGGCCCAAAAGCTAATGGTTTTGCAAGCTGATAGCATTAGGAAATGATTTGGACGTGTGGTTTGCATTACAATTGCTTGTGCATGAAGTTCCATCATGAAATGCATAAATGGTCAAAAATGTTCCTCCCTTCGAAAGTCCCACATGGAAAACCCAAACATGGACATGTGAGTAATGGTTAGAAAGGTCTTGACATGAGGAACAAAAGCTATGTTGTACAAAAATCCATTTGGAGTTTGGAAATTTGTGAAAACTGGCCATGAAGTTTGAAGTACAAAACATGCCTTTGAAATTTTTTCCAAAAGTGACCAACTTCAAGCCCTTATGTTTCAATGATGCAAGCCTCAAATGAAACAAATTCCAACATAAACGTTGTATATATTTTCAAGATAATCAATTTGGACTTAAATTTTGCATCATTTGGAGTTTTGATGAGAAAGTTATGGGCACTTGAAGTTGGACTTTTCCAAGATTCAATGGCTTTGGTCCAAAGTGACCTATAATGTTTTGTATTATCACATGTGTTCCTTTTAGGATTATGAAATTTTGTTCAACATAAAATTTGAAGTATACATCTTAAGATTTCCAACGAAATTTCTCTCACCTCAAAATCATAAAAAATGAAGGAGTTAGGTCCTTGGGAAGTTGACCCAAAATTAGGGTTTCAGTCAAAATGACCTATAATGTTTTGAAATGAATGATGACCTTACAAGTTTCAAATGGATTTTTGATGAACATGAAAGTTGTTCATTTTGTTCTTAAGAACAGTTTTTCTCTTGGGGTCATCTTCATTTGACAAACACATCAAACGTTAGGTCTCAATGGATTTCAATATAGTCAGATGATTTGACTGGTCAACTTCTCAAGTCCAAACTTCAATTCTTGATGAATGAATGATTGAGGATACTCACATAGGCTCATATATGCATAAAAGGATGAATTACAGAACTTCCCTTGATTGTATTTGATCATAGGTTGAGGTTTCTTCATGAGCAAGGCACAGTCAATGCACAATTGAATTAGGGTTTCCTTGGGAAACAATCCTCAAGCCCTTTGGTTTATCTTGATCAAATTGAAAAATTGAGATACTTGGGAGACATAGATGATGATTGAGAGCTTCAGGACCCATTTTCATGCTTGCTTTCATCTTCATCTAGCCATTTTATGGAGCATAGGAGCCTCCTAGGAGCCTTGGATCACATGACTACTTAAGCTTCAAAACAAAACAAGTTAGTGACATATTTCTGTGCTTTTGGTTAGTAAATAAATAATAAAAGCAATAATATACAATTCAAGCATGCTATATGGTCTCAAACCAACTCACACAAGTCCCAACCCTAGGGTTAAGGAGCCAAGATGCTAAGATTCTTGAGGTAAATGCAATGAGAAATGATATGATGCCATGAGGGATCTTAAGGTCAAAATTAGGGTCTTATAGATGCCCCTATTTAAGTTCATTCTAGCCGGAGATATGAAGGTTAAAATCTTCGTCTCGACGAGGTATAATGGGCTTAAATAATAACAAAGAGACGAATTTTGGTCCCTAAGAGACCTCATGATGCAAATGTATGTATGCAAAAGTTAATACTCTGTGGGGAAATATGGCCACAAAGGAAAAAGAAATCATTAGAAACTGAAAGTCCGCGGGAGTATAATACATTCCATAAAGAAAACTCACTGGGAGACAGAGACTCTGGGGGGATAAAGGGCATAAAACGCGTGAGCAGGTCACGACTTGAAACTTGCTGGGAGACACGAAGGGATTCCATGAAAATAAGTCAATGGAAAGACTCGAGCTGACACAAAGTTGCATGTATTGGGGAATATGCCAATACAACAAAATTATCCACTATGGATACTTCGGATAAAAATCCGGACTCAGGCGGAGAAATCCATTAAGGGACTCAGCTGAGGAAACAGCAAAACGAGGTATTACCGGTTACTGGGTAATATTCTCAAAACAGAGACATGTGATCAAAACACCGGTATAAGGGTGAAAGAGCAACACGCTCAGGGAGAAAGAATATCTAAGACCAGTATAAGGGTGAGAGATATCAATCATCCGAAACATCTGAGGACGACCTAAAAAAACAAATCTCAACTCAGGAAAACCTGACTCCACAGGGGACAAAAAGTCATAATAGGGAGCAGAAGGAAGGAACACCAGGGATACCGGTTACTGGGCATATAATAGGTGACCAACCAGGCGTGAATTGGGAACATATCCAAGACACTCATCATCCGGAAAGGAGGGCTGAAACAGCAAACTCAAATTACAGGATGGGCATTCAATTCCATAAGGAAATACGAATCTTACTCAATTGGGGAAGAAAAATACTTCGACTGAAGAGTGCATGAGGCATATTATCTATTACCGTCAGAACATAGATAACATACTCGCATGGAAGATTATCCACAATCGGTTACTGGGTTAATAAAGGATAAATCGACCGAAAAGAAAGGACGTCGGGATACCGGTTACTGGGTATATAATGATGACCAATCCAAAGGAGAAATAATCGTTACCAAACAAGGGTAAATGAAAGATGACTCACTGGGGATACATTGACAAGAGCAATGATCCCAAGGATACATCACCGGTTACTGGGTGGTATACTCAGAAAATAAAGGAATATCAATACCGAATTTTGGATAAAGATAACCAACAAAGAGGGGATTATATCTACCGGTTACTGGGTAGAAAACCACAGAAATAGGACTTACAACTACTGGTTACTGGGTAGAAGGCCACAAGATCCACTTGGAAGAAGATGAACAATTACTAGTTACTGAGCAATTGATCACCGGAACCACAGGGAACTGCAGGGGAAATAACAAGGAAGGAGTCAATCTAGGAACAAACTAGAGAGACACAATGAAACCAGACTCAACCTAATGAGGATATAACTCAGGGGAGTAATTCCATCCCAATACATATTTAGGGAGGAAACTGAAACAATAATCATCCACAAGGACATAACTCAGTGGGGAATATGAAGGAAAGATAGACACTTTCTGCCTAAAGGGATGACTCTATATGGAGAGATCATACACAGACATCTGCTTGGGGACGAATATTCCACCAATAGCAGGATATAACAAGCAAAGATATAAGGAAAAGAATGCAACATGAATATCTGAATGTTAAAATTATGCATGTATATGCATGGTTTATGTATGATTAATGCCGACAAACAGACATATCTAACACAAACAGGTCCAAGAAACAATGGACAGACATCCGGTATAACATCTCAAAAGAGATGAGCCAGGCCCACAAGAGGAAATCCAATCTGGTGGGGAGCATCATATGTCACGAGATACAGACTGCAGCTGGGGATCAAGTAGAGTCGCTGCCGGGGACAAAGATCATTGCTAGGGATCAGAGACTATTGTTGGGGATAAGCCAAAAGGTCATAACTACCAAAGGCTGGGGATCTTCCAACAATTCTCGGGAACATGCAGATATAACAATAAGATCCATCATGGATGAACTCTCCTGGGGATCTCATCGGGGGATAATGAGAAATTCTATGGGGAACAACCACCAAATAGAAACACATTAATCAAGCATTCCCTTCTCACCGCTGAGGAAACATCTCTGCCACAGGGAGAAGGGATAAATTACTTCGTTGGGGAAGCTGCAGAGTCACCTCCAGGGATTTGCTGCTGAACAGACAAAAGATCCAACGTAGAGGAAACTCTACTGGGGAACTCAACATGGATAAGATTCTGTCGTAGAAGAAACTCTATTGGGGAACTTATCAAGGAAAGATATGAAACTCTGTGGGGAACAACCACCAAACAGAAATTCCAATAATCAACATATTTCCTCTTATCTGCTGGAGAGATATCTCTGCTAGGAGGAAAGAGAACCAATGCTCCACTGGGGAAGGAAATAAACATCTTCAACACCAGCTCTGCTAAGGGGAAACTCCAATAAGGAGGGAAAAACAAATATTAGACGCTGATCAGGAAACTCCACTAGGGAAGACGGAAGGCGATCCCACTAGGGAAAGTCTGCTGTGAGTAACCTTATTGGGGATCAATTATTGGCAAGCCCGCTGGGGAGAAACCACAAGCCATACTGCTGAGGATAACTGACCAACTTGTGGGGATAATTGGTCAAGGAGATAGCTATAAGACAGCTTTGCAAGGAACCCAAGTTACTCCTGCTGAGGATTTTTACTCAAGCTGGGAATTCCTGCTCATTTTGAGGGAAAAGCTAACTTCCTCGAAAATAGATAGCATATCAATTTTTATCAATCTATAAGGGATTTTAGGTCAATCCACACACGGGATGACAACCCTATAATTGATATAACACAGATGCTAGACTCAGACTCCCTGGGGAGCTGAGGATGAAGATGTACACAACTCCAAAAAGATCAAGGCCAAAAATTCCAGACTCCCTGGGGGACCTGATGATGTATCATTCTTCTCTGCGCTCACTGAGGAGACAACCTGAAAGATGATGAAGAGAAAACAAACATGCTAGAATATGAACAAATGTCTTACCCTTTTGGAGATCATACTATCCTTGGGAGAGCACTAAGGACTTCCCCTTTATCCCTTCAGTCACTGTGAATGTTCACTTTTGTTTAAAACAGTTTATAAAACTTTATTTATTTAAAACAATGATATTTATCAATTAAAACATGCAAACATTTGTTAAGTAGAAACAAATAAGAGTGCAAAGAATTGGATAAAGGCTCAAATTTATTTGATAGAATGGTAGTCCGTAAATGGCGAGACTCCATGGATCTTTACAAATTTGAAATTGGTGATATATATTGGAAAAAGGGCTACATTGAACATAATGACCATTTCTCCACCAACTCTGAATCCGATGTATTCGAAGCTTCAGTTGACGATGACTGAGCGAGAATCTTTGACAGATGACAGCTTGTGGAACAGAGTCTTGTCAGAATGCAGTTACTTGCCAAATCCCTAATTTTTGCCTAGATTGCCCCAGGGTGAGGTACCCAATCTAGCGGGATATATATATATATATATATATATATATATATATATATATATATATATATATATATATATATATATATATATTCCTTTTTTCATGTCTCTAACTTTTCCCTGGATCGCCCTTTCGGGTTTTCAACTTAGCGAGCTATTCTGTTTTTATTTTAGGGGAAGTATTTCTTGACTGCATCTGAACTCACAGGAGGAGTGAGATCCTCCCCATCCATAGTTGTAAGTATCAAATTACCGCCTGAAAAGGCTCTCTTAACAACATATGGACCTTCATAGTTTGAAGTCCACTTGCCCCTAGAACCGGGCACGAAACATAAGACTTTCTTGAGCACGAGGTCACCTTCTCGGAACACACGAGGCTTGACCTTCTTATTAAAGGCTTTTTTCATCCTTTATTGATATAACTGACCATGGCACATGGTAGTTAATCTCTTCTCTTCAATCAAATTCAGTTGGTCATAACAACTCTAAACCCATTCAGCCTCCATCATCTTGGCTTCCATCAAGATTCTCATTGATGGGATCTCCACCTCCACGGGGAGCACAACCTCCATGCCATATACAAGAGAGAAAGGGGTTGCCCCTGTTGAAGTACGGATAGATGTACGATATCCATGCAAAGAAAATGGTAACATGTCATGCCAATCTTTATACGTAACAACCATCTTCTGGATAATCTTCTTGATATTCTTGTTAGCAACTTCAACAACCCCATTCATCTTGGGTCTATAGAGAGAAGAATTATGATGTGCAATCTTGAACTCGCTACACAGCTCTTTCATCATCTTGTTGTTCAAGTTAGATCCATTATCAGTAATGATCTTGTCTGGCACACCATAACGACATATGAGTTGATTCTTGATAAACTTCACAACCACCTGCCTGGTCACATTTGCATATGACGCCGCTTCTACCTACTTGGTGAAGTAATCAATTGCTACAAGAATAAAGCGGTGACCGTTCGACGCCTTTGGCTCTATCATGCCAATCATGTCAATTTCCCACATGGAGAAAGGCCATGGTGAGGAAATAACATTCAGAAGTGTCGGGGGAATATGAATCTTATCCGCATAAATTTGACACTTGTGGCATTTCTTCACATATTTGCAGCAGTCAAACTCCATTGTCAGCCAATAGTAGCCTGCTCTAAACATCTTCTTTGCCATGGCATGTCCATTGGAATGAGTACGAAATGAACCCTCATGGACTTTAGTCATTAACAAGTATGCTTCGTGTCTATCCATGCATCTGAGCAAAACCATGTCAAAATTCCTCTTATAAAGCACATCACCATTAAGGTAGAAACTGCCAGATAATCTCCTCAAAGTCTTCTTATCTTTAACAGATGCCTCTGGCGGGTAAATCTGACTCTAAATAAAAATTTTGATGTCATAATACCAAGGCTTATCATCTTTCACTTCTTCAACTGCAAATACATGAGCTGGTCTATCCAAGCGCATCACAGTGATATTGGGGACTTCATTCCAGAATTTCACCATAATCATTGAAGCAAGTGTAACAAGAGCATCCGCCATCTGATTCTCATCTCGAGGAATATGGTGGAAGTCAACCTTAGTAAAGAACATTGAAATCCTCCTCGCATAATCTCTATATGGTATGAGGCCAGGCTGATTCGTTTCCCATTCACCCTTAATCCGATTAACAATAAGGGCCGAATCAGCCTAAACATCAAGATGTTTGATCCTAAGATCAATACATCCCTCCAAACCCATAATATAGGCCTCATACTCCGCCATATTGTTCGTGCATTTGAAAGTTAGCCTTGCTGTAAACGGAATCTTTCATCTTCAAATACAGAATCTCCTCATCCGGGAAGTCGTACTGAACAGATTGAAAATCTTCAATTGGTTGATGTGGCAAGTGGTCAGCCAAAATACTAGCTTTAATAGCTTTCTGAGTTTGGTACTCAATATCATACTCAGACAACACAATCTGCCAGCGGGCAATCCTCCCAGTTAAAGCAGGATTCTCAAAGATATACTTGATTGGATCCATTTTGGATATCAACCAAGTCGTATGATTCAACATATACTGGCGTAAACGCTTAACAACCCATGCCAAAGCACAACATGTCTTCTCAAGCATTGAGTATCGAGACTCACAATCGGTGAACTTCTTACTCAGATAGTAAATAACATATTCTTTCTTTCCTGATTCATCTTGCTGACCCAATACATAACCCATGGAGTCCTCAAGAACAGTCAAGTACATAATCAATGGTCTCCCTTCAACAGGCGGAGACAGAATCGGAGGCTCAGACAGATACTCTTTAATATTATCAAAAGCTTACTGGAAATCCTCTGTCCAATCACGACACTAATCTTTCTGGAAGAGCTTGAATATTGGCTCACATGTGGCAGTCCTGTGGGATATAAATCTGGAAATATAATTCAAGCGGCCAAGAAAACCTTGGACTTGCTTCTCAGTTTTGGGCGCAGGCATCTCTTGTATTGCTTTGACCTTGGCAGGATCAACTTCAATACCTCTTTCAATGACAATAAAGCCCAATAACTTGCCGGAACGGACTCCAAATGTACACTTGTTTGGATTCAGGCGGAGTTTGTACTTCCTCAAATGCTGAAAAAGCTTCAACAAGTGCTCTACATGTTCAACTTCCATTCTTGACTTCACAATCATATCATCAAAATATACCTCGATCTCCTTGTGCATCATATCATGAAACATGGTTGTCATAGCGCGTTGATACATGGCTCCGACGTTCTTCAAACCGAAGGGCATCACTCGATAACAGAATGTTCCCTAAGGTGTGATGAATATTGTCTTCTCCATATCCTCGGGTGCCATTTTGATCTGATTATAACCAGAAAATCCGTCCATGAATGAGAAGACATTGAATTTAGTTGTATTATCTACCAACATATCAATATGTGGTAGAGGGAAATCATCTTTCGGACTAGCTTTATTCAATTCTCTATAGTCCACACACATTCGTACTTTTCCATCTTTCTTAGGCACGGGCACAATATTGGCCACCCATTGAGGATATGTAGAAGTCACCAGAAACCCTGCATCAATTTGTTTCTGAACTTCTTCTTTAATCTTCACTTCCATATCAGGATGAGTTCTTCTGAGCTTTTGCTTCACAGGAACACACTCAAGCTTCAAAGGCAGGAAATGTTGCACGATATCAGTATCCAGACCAGGCATGTCTTCATACGACCAGGCAAAGACGTCGACATATTCTCGTAGCAACTCAATCAACCCCTTCTTCATAGATTCTTCAAGGAGTGCCCCAATCTTCACCTCACGAACACAATCTTCAGATCCCACGTTGACTGTTTCCAGATTCTCAAGATGTGGTTGAATGATCTTCTCTTAGTGTTCAAGCAGACGGGTAATCTCATCAGGGATCTCTTCAACATCATCTTCTTCGGCCTCAAATACAGGGAACTCAAAGTTGGGAGATGGCGTTGGATCATTATGTTCAATGGGTTTGATCAACCTGCATAATGATTTTGAGATATAAAAGAGATTTCAGATTTCAAACAAGGCAAATCATTGTGCAGATGAAAAGATTGATTTTATTCTCTTTTTAGGGTTTTTTAGTGATCACTAATTTCATGCAAAAGCAAAAAGGGAAAATAATTTGGAAAAATAAACATTTAACATGTAATTATTGAATGAATATCATTGTATTAATGTGCCAACAATGTCATCACTCCTCCTTTTGGCATGGGAGAAGGGTTTTAAAACAAAAGTGAACACATTACGTGGACTTATGGACAACTGTTGGAACATCAACAGCGACCCAATTCTTGCAGATTCCCCCAGGGATGACAAAGTTGCCAGAATCTTCCTCTGCATCATCTTCCACTATAACAGCAGCCTCTTGGTCTTTAACAGTATCGATGAAACCACCACTCTAAAACAGCCCATGCTCGTTGAAAATGCCTGAAGAATACCCTATGCCAGCCCAGGATTTATTATCTTCTAGCTTAATCATTTGTCCTAAACCAGCAGTTGTGCCATGCTCAATGGCCAACTTCACATCAATGTAGGAAGCAAATGAAGAAGGTCCTTTCCTTGAAGGCTCAGCAATGGATAAGGCTTGGAACGGAGTTCCAACCTCATCCTTAGCATCTATGTAGGAAAAGGAAGACAAATGGCTTACCAAGAGATCATTTTCTCCCCCTATCACCACCAACTTCTTATTCTTAACGAATTTTAACTTTTGGTGTAGGGTGGATGTCACGGCGTCTGCCTCGTGAATCCATGGTCTGCCAAGCAAGCAGCTATATGATGGGTTAATATCCATGACCTGAAAAGTGATCTGGAAATCACTAGGTCCGATCTTGATTGGGAGCTCAACCTTGCCAATCACAGTTTTCCTGGATCCATCAAAAGCCTTGACTACCACTCCACTCTGCCTCATCGGAGGCCCCTGATATGAAAGTTTCGCCAGAGTGGATTTTGGCAACACATTAAGTGATGATCCTGTGTCTACCAGCATATTAGACAAGGCATTATCCTTGCAGTTCATTGAAATGTGTAGAGCCAAATTATGGTCTTTTCCCTCCTTGGGAATATCAGCATCGCAAAAGCTCAAATTGTTACAAGCAGTTATGTTTGCAACAATGCTATCAAACTGTTCAATTGTGACATCGTGATCCACGTATGCCACGTCCAACACCCTCTGCAAAGCTTTGCGGTGTGGCTCAGAATTCATCAATAAAGAAAGGACGGATATCTTTGATGGATTTTGAAGCAGCTGATCAACAACATTATACTCGACCTCTTGATGAGCCTCAACATCTCATCGCAGTCCTCTTTCAGAATGCCACGCTGGCCAACAGGGACAGGAGCTTTAGCAGGTTTATCAACAACAAGTGTCGGATTCGGAGAAGAAGAAGTACCCACAGGGGTGGCAGAATTATCAAGAGTAGTTCTTCTTATGTCGTCTTGGGGTTTCGGCGGCATCGAGAAAACACGACCACTACGGGTCACACCACTGACGTCAGATATACTTACAACAGAAATGGAGGGCAACGACACCTCCTTCCTATCTTCCAACACAACTGTGTTATATCTGTAGGAAATAGCTCTATCTGAAGAGTACGGGACATGGCCTGCTGGCGTGATGATAAGAGAGGGAGACACCTTCTTCTTGTTGCCAT
The DNA here is from genome assembly GCF_024323335.1 of Lathyrus oleraceus. Taxonomy (NCBI): domain Eukaryota; kingdom Viridiplantae; phylum Streptophyta; class Magnoliopsida; order Fabales; family Fabaceae; genus Lathyrus; species Lathyrus oleraceus. The sequence goes on along the minus strand of NC_066585.1, from coordinate 482,183,773 downwards.
CATATCTGATAACAACAGGTTCTGGTGTTCTAAAAACAGTGGATATAACATTCACTTCATCCTCATCACAATTCTGAAGTATCTCGATCATACCTTGATCCAGCATCTCTTGGATGTCCTTCTTGACTTGGCGACATCCTCTCTCATTGACAGTGCACACTCGGCATCTGTCATGGTCATGCTCGTAATGACTGTATCCACATAACAATCTATGCATCTCGACAAACGACTGCCTGATATGACTGACATACCGGACATTGTACTTGTAGCGGGGTATTCGTTACCATTAGAGATATTGACTAAATCTAAGGTAAATCATACAAGTCGAGTCGCCACCACACTTCTATTTATCCAAAGGAATGGTTAGAAAGCGAACAAAAACCTAAAAGTTTTATCGAATCAAAAACTAGTAAAAAATTCAGAGATCTGGGTAAGGGGGTTGGTTATGCAATGGGAAGGTTTTAGGCACCCAAAACATCCTAGGTACTCCTAGGGAGCCCTTTTCACATTTGTTGTATGGTTGGTATTTTGTGAAAATTTGTTTGTGCAAACACGATTGAAGAGATGAGAAGAGAATATACAAGTTATTTACATTTTGTGTTTGGATGGATAAACCCATTTCCTACGTACCATCTTTAAAAAAAGATTAGGATCAAAACCTCGTAGTTCGAGGTAAAAATATCAAAATGGGTGAGTGGATTGATTGATCCAAAATCCTTAAGGTCTTTTGTTATCCAAGGGAGGAGACTCAACCTAAAACCACAAATCCACCATGTGAGGATAGCTTCGACATGCTAGTGAGGGGTTAAACCTATAATAAGCATGGAAGACTCATTGTCCATCACTAAGGATATAGGTAAGCATTACATCTACTTCAAGGATAACTCAAACCTAATAGCTAAGGTTATGAAAAGTTTGATTAAGAAAGTGGCCATTGAAACCACAAAAAGGCATTTGAATGGGTTATATTTACCAATGAAAAGTATTTACCAAAATGGTCAAAATTGGCTTAGAAGTTCAATTCAAAGTAAGTGTTATGAAAAGAAAGTTTGAAAATTAAAAGCATAAGGCTTAGGTTTCTAATGTTGAAAACAAGTGTTAAATGTTTGCACAAAAGTTTTGGCTAGGGTTAGAGTGGGAGAAGAAGAAGAAAGGCTAAAGTCCTAAGCATACAAGAGGTGAGGGATAAAGCATAAGACCACAATGGAGTTCCTCTCTTGAGATCATATTGATGATCCAAGTAGCTCCCATCCTTTGGAATAAGCAATCAGATAAGCATAAACTCAAGCAATCAACAATCAAATGAACCCTTGGAAAGCTCCTCAATGCATCTTGGATCTCTCTCTCTCTTGGAAGCTCATGGTAATGGCTCCTCAATTTGGCTCAATGTTGGAATCCCTAACACAAAACACACACATCAAAAAGTTCTATAAAACAAATGAGGAATGGACAAGAGGAGTTTAGAAATTGGTCCTTTCAAAGTCATCTTCAATATTAAGCATTCTAAAGGCCCAATGCCTAGTTGCTCTTTGACTTTTATAGCACTCTAAAGGCCCAATGCCTAGTTGCTCTTTGACTCCAAATTTGCATAGGGAGAGTCCTAAAGTCTAAGTCCATTTGTCCATTTCTTTGCATTTGGTCAACAACAAACAAACAAAACACAAGCACAAAAGTATATACACAATTATGTGCTCAAATGAGCAAAAGGCAAATGGCATTAACATAAACATGTGCTCAAAAGAGAAAAGGGAAAAAAAAGCAAATGAATATGTACAAGAATAATAAATTGCATAAATGTAAAGTGCAAAAAGTATGTTAATGGTTAATAGTTAGTGTTAGTAGTTAGTGTGCCATAAGGCAAATTTAGCGCTATGTTAAGCAATCGTAATTGGACTTATGTAGAAGTCACAACTACCTGAGGCCGGTCAATAATAATGTAGGCAACAACACAAGTTAGAAGTCTTGATTAGTGAACCAAGTTCCAACAACTTGCCATGCCAAAAGAAAAAAAGAGAATTGATCTTGTATTGGTTTAAGTCCTTTGCATGGTTTAGGAAACAAACTATCCTTAATGCAAAGCCATTCACTTGATCAATTGATCAAGATGAATTAGATTGAATCAAGGAAGATTAAGTCTCCCTAATCAATGCTAACTTATCAACCTTCAACTCATTGATCAAAAAGAAAAAAGAAGAAGAAGAAGGAGATGAACAATGGAAAAGGAAATGGAAAGAATAAAGTGCATTAGATGAAAAAGAATGTACCAATCAACAAGTGTTGACCAATGACATTGAGGATCATGGTCAAACAATCAAAAACAGAAGTGAGATAAAGATTGGAAGTCAAGAAATGAACAAAATATTTTTTAGCATTTTTAATATTCAAAATAAACTTGAATTAAAATATTAAAGAAAGGTCAAACTTCAAAATCACTTCAAATCAACTTTGAAAAGTCCAAGTAATTTATCCCAAGTTCAATAAGGTCAAACAAAGTTTGACAAAAAATTTTCAGCATTTTTAAAAGTCAGAAACTATTTTTAATCAATTAAAAATGAATAAAAATAACCTAATTGAACTAAAATCTCAAATCAATTAATAAATTGATGAGAATATTTTTCATAGATCTATCATCATTCAAATAGGTTGAGAAAATATTTTTGTATTTTTTGAAAATTAAAAACTATTTAAAATGAATTAAAAATAACCAGAAAAGAGAAAATTTATAAAAAATATCAAATGGAAAGATAAAAAATATTAAAAATCACTTTTAGAAACTAGAATTTAAATGAAGAAGAATGCAATTGGTCCCATATTTTTTGGATTAAAAATGAAGAAGTTATGAATTTTTGAAAATAAAGGAAATAAAAGAAATAAAATCAGAAATTAGAAAATAGAAAAAATCAGGGAACGTTGGATTGAATCTCATTAATTGACGTGGCCAATCCTAAGGTCCTCAGGCGCGCGCTCATGGTGAGTCCAAGTCAATGAGAAACATCCAGCATTATTGAAAGTCATAACATCCAAAGGCTGGGATTAAATCTGGAAATGAGATCCAATGGTCCAGAGCTCATCCACGTGGGGACGGTGGTGTAAACCACCGTCTTCTCCGGCGAGACTCACCGCTCCGACCAAGATTTGCAGGTTTTTAAAACTTAATTAAAATGCACGATCCTTATACCAAATTGAAGCTGGGGTGATGTACATCACCCCTGTGACCTTGAATTGTACTCAAACTTTCTATGGAGTAAGAAATTTGAGCTGGAATATTCAGGTACATAAATTGCAGTTCATCAAAACACAAAATCAAAGCCACCACTGGCTTGCCTCTCAAGTGAGGAATTCAGAAAACACATTGGCCAGGCAAATAGATCAAGGAACAAAGAGATTCGAAGCAAAAACCAGTTGAACCATACCTTTGGATTGTGAAGATTTGAGCTCCTTTCCTTGGTTCCTTTTGCAAAACAGAAGTTCAATGGATCATATGAGGAAGGTCTAGGAACTTTAGATCTGAAGATTCAACCAAATTCAGTTGAATTTCAGATCTGAAATTTTGAAGAAATGTGAACTAGTTCCTTTAGGTATGGCTAGGGATTCAATTTTGCAGAATATCAGGCGCCTTCAGGTTGAGATTTGGTGGAGGTATGCACCTCTATTTATAGCTGGAATTGGCTGAGCAAGTGAGTTTCCTCGTGTGCATGGCAAGTGGATTTTCCTTGCATGGGCTTGCATGATCATGTAGAAGGCCCAAACTCAATTGCATTTGCATGCTGATGACCAAACAACTTGAAATGGACGTGTAGTTGGCAATGCATAAGCTTGTGCATGGAATTCTAACATGTTATGCATAATTGAGCTTAAAACTTCACCTCTTCAAAAATGCCACTTGAAAAATTGAGACATAGGCATGTGGGTAATGGTTGGAAAGGTCTTGACATAAGGAACAAATGTTATGTGGGACCAAAACTCATTTGAAGTGTGGAAATTTATGAAAACAGGCCATGAAGTTCATAGTGCAAAACATGCCTTTGAGAATTTTGCCAAATTGGTCAAAATTCAAGCCCTTTTTTTTTGATGATGCAAGCCTTAAATGGAAAAACTTCCAACATCCAAGTTGTAGGTATTTTCAAGACAATCAAAATGGACTTACATTTTGCATTATTTGGATTTTTTATGAAGTAGTTATGGGCACTTGAAGTTGGACTTTTTTGCCTTTCAATGCATTTGGTTCAAAGTGACCTATAATGTTTTGCATTATCACATGTATTTATTTTGAGATTTTGAAATTTTGTTCAACATAACATTTGAAGTAGACATATTAATCTTTCCAATGCATTTTATCCCACCTCAAAATCATAAAAAATGAATGAGTTATGTTCTTGGGAAGTTGAGCCAAAATTAGGGTTTCAGTAAAAATGACCTATAATGTCTTGGAATGGGAGATGACCTTCCAAGCTTCAAATCAATTTTTGATGAACATGAAAGTTGTTCATATTGTCCTTAAGAACATTCTTGATTTTGGGATCATCTTCATTTGACCAACACATAAAAAGTTGGGTCTTAGTGCATTTCAAAATAGTCAGATGAATTGACTGATCAACTTTCCAAGTCCATAACTCACACCTTGATGAATTGATGATTGAGGCACTCAAATAAGTTCAAATATGCATGAAATGATGAATTAAAGAACTTCCCTTGATTGTATTTGATCATGGGCTGAGATTGCTTCATGGGCAAGGCACACTTGATACACAGATGAATTAGGGTTTCCTTGGGAGAAAAACCTCAAACCCTTTGACTTCCTTTGATCAAAATGATGAATTGAGATACTTGGGAGGCATATTTTATGGATGAGAGCTTTGGGAACCATTACCATGCTTGTTTTCATCTTCTCTTAACCATATATTTGCACAAAGGATCTCCTTGAAGCTCTTGACCTTGTGATTGCTCAAGCTACAAACAAAAGATGTTAGTGACATATTTTTGTGCTTTTGGTTAGTGAATAAAGATGAGAAGAGCAATAATATACAATTCAAGCATACTTGGTGATCTCAAACCACTCACAAGAGGTCCCACCCAAAGGCAAGGGGAACCAAGATGCTTATGATCCTTGAGGCTTTGCAAATGCAATGTTATGATGCCATGAGGGATCTTAGGGACAAAATTGGGGTCTTACAGTACTTGCCAGGGCAACCCTGGATCATGTTCACAACAGATTTTCCATGCTCGGGCAATGGGTTCTTCTTTATGTTCGGACCTACGTCCTCAAAAAACAAGATCCCACTTCTAACAAGGTCTTGAACCCTGGTCTTCAGGGGATAACAGTTCTCCACATCATGTCCGGGAGCACCGGAATGATATACACAATGAAGCTCTGGCTTGTACCACCACTGAGGGTTGGTCGGTACAGTAGGTGGGTCACGTGGAGTAATTAGCTTCCTTTCAATCAATGAAGGATAGAGTTCAGGATACGTCATTGGAATTGGATCGAAAGTGACCCTCTTCCTATCGTAGCTGGTGATGGTATTGTTGTTGTTTCGAGGCTGGTAGGCCTGCTGTTGCGGACGATGTTGTTGTTGATATTGTTGATGTTGTTGTTGTTGTTGATAATGTTGAGCTTCCCTGAAGGCAGGTGTTTTATGAGCCACCTGGTGCTGGTTACTGGCAGGGCGCACAGTCTTCCTCTTCACAGAGGGTTTTCTCTTGACATGGGAAGACATAACATGTGCCTCTCCCTCATTCTTCTTTGCAAAAGCCCCATAACACTTTGCAGAAGAGCCTTCATCTTTGGCCATACGTCCTTCATGGACTCCTTCTTCTAGCCTCATCCCCATGTTCACCATTTCGATGAAGTCCGAGGGAGCACTAGCAATCATCCGCTCTTAGTAGAAAGAGCTTAAAGTCTTTAAAAAGATCTTCGTCATTTCTTTCTCTTCGAGTGGGGGCACAATCTGTGTGGCCAATGCACGCCACCTCTGGGCGTACTCCTTGAACGTTTCCTTCTCCTTCTGGGACATAGCCCTCAGTTGGTCCCTATCGGGAGCTATGTCAACATTGTACTTGTACTGCTTGACGAAAGCTTCGCCAAGGTCGTTGAAGGGGCGGATGTTCGCATTATCCAGACCCATATACCATCTGAGTGCAGCATCGGACAGGCTGTCCTGGAAATAATGGATGAGGAGTTGATCGTTGTCTGTCTGAGTTGACATTTTGCGTGCGTACATCACAAGATGGCTGAGAGGGCAAGTGTTTCCCTTATATTTTTCAAAGTCAGACACTTTGAACTTGATAGGAATCTTGATGTTGGGCATGAGGCACAACTCAACAGCAGTTTTACCAAAGAGGTCTTTCCCTCTTAGAGTCTTCAGTTCCTTATGCAGCTCAAGGAATTGGTCATTCATAGCATCCATTTTCTCATAGACATCTGGGCCCTCAGATGGCTCAGAGTGATAAATGGTGTCGTCGACTCTCGGTAACGTATGCGCAAAAGGAGGTGGCACAGTAAGGACTGGGCTAGATGCTGGCAGAGAAGCAAAGGTCGGAGCAAGACCCTCAGGCACAAAATTCGCGGGCATCCCCCAGGGAAGATAATCCATCAGCTTTGAAGAATTTGCTCTGGTGTTATACCGGTGCGTCAGCTTGTCTTCAAAATAAATGAAGAACACAAAGTTAGACCACTGATCAAGAATCCCTGAACAAAACCTTCTTATGCATATGATGCATGCAATGTTTGTGTATATGATTTATTTTTATCAGAGGAACTTTATAGAGATCTATTTACAAATATTTGGAAATATTAATCTTTTTAAACATATAATGGAATATTCATATCAATAATATTTGGAAAAAAATTTACACCGAAGAAGTACAATCTTGGTAACCAAATACAATACAAGAGAGAAGGAAAATGAACATCCTATGGAACCCTAGAAACAATCGTCTGAAGCTCTCGAGACTGGAAAATAAGTTTCACGAAGCCTCTTCACCTCTCTCTCATAGGCTGCCTCCATATCTGCCTTCTCCTTGGCGAGTCTATCATACTTCCTCTTCCAAAACTTGGATGACTGAGGAAGAAGAGAAGTAACCACATCCTCTGGCTCATCAATAATCTGATGCTCCAGAAATTCTATCACAGCATCTTTATCTCTGAGTTGCTGAAGTAGCTCCTCTCGCTCACGAACCCAAGCACGCGAACGGTCTTCATCTCTCAACTCCTCTACTCCTTGGTTAGGGAGGGTTGAAGGCCTAACCATAACCATAGGGGTAGGTCTCGGATAATCATAGGGCATGCGGTACTCAGAAGCTCTCTTCCTCACCCAAGAGGTGTAGGGTTCCAAAGCAATACAATTCTTCGGGCCAAGCTCTTTCATTCCCTTCCTATGAATCTTGCGCCAAGCGCGGACCATCCTGCCCTTCAAGTTCTGGGGATCTTTACCCTCTTAAAAGAACACACCTTCTAAAAAAATGTTATTAGGTTTATCCTTTAAGGGGAACCCAAGCTGACGGCAAGCCAAAATAGGGTTGTAGTTAATTCCACCGTATGTACCAAGAAGAGGAACATTGGAGAATTCACCACAAGAATCAATAATCCGGACACCATCACATACATGGTTATACCAAAAGATATCATCATTAGTGAGAGACATAAGTCTCGTAGACCACCGTAGACATCCTTTGTTCTTCTTGAAGGCGAGCGTCTGAGGCAAGTGCGAAATAAACCACTTGTACAACAGAGGCAAACATCACACAATGGTACCACCACCCTTTGCATTCCTCATATGCAAAGAGAAATAAGTGTCACCCAACAGAGTAGGAACGGGATTAAGAGTAGAGAAAATCATAAAAGCGTTCACATCCACAAAATTGTTGATGTTGGGAAATAACACTAGCCCATAGATGAGAAGTACAAATACGGCTTCAAAGGCATCCTCACTCATGGCCTTCCCAAACAGAGTAGCTTGGGCGATGAGGAAATCAGATGGGAGACCTTGAATTCCACCTTTGGTAGTCATATGAGCACCAATATCAGATACATCTATGTGCAACAGATCAGCAATCTCTTGAGAAGAAGGAACTCTCTCCAAGCCACTGAACGACAACTGATCTAAGATAGGTATACCCACAAGATGGCCATACTCCTCAAGCGTAGGCAAAAGCTGGAAATCCGAAAAAGTGAAGCAACGGTACAGAGGATCATAGAACTGTACCAACACACTCATCAGACCTTCATCCACCTGAGTAGCAAGAATAGACAGAAGCTTCCCATGACGAGCCTTGAACTCCAAGGGATCTAATACATACGATGTCAAATTCCTTAACTCTTTCAAGTCGGGTTATATGAAACTGTACTTCTTTGTATTCCTTCTTTTCTTATCCATGTCTGAAAATTTACAAATAGACCTCTTAAGTTCCTTGAAAATTTTCTCGTTGTTGATGATATGGATGCAAATGAATGCATGGATGCAACAATCACACTCAAGGATCAAACAAGTCACGCCACACAAAGGTCACGGGATGGATCAAGTCATCCTCAATATCAATCATCCATTTTGGTGGATTATGGTTTACACCTTATCACCATCCAAGTTCCATTGATATTAAGGATATACGAGAATGGAGCAACCGCGAATCAAGGGTTTGTTGCAAGTCACAAGCATGTGTAGCGGTGTATTCGTTACCATTGGAGATATTAACTAAATCCAAGGTAAATCATACAAAGTCGAGTCGCCACCGCACTTCTATTTATCCAAAGGAATGGTTAGAAAGCGAACAAAAACCTATAAAGTTTTACAAACAAAACTAGTAAAAGAAGGTCAGAGATCTGGGCAAGGGGGTTGGTTATGTCATGGGAAGGTGTTAGGCACCCACAACATCCTAGGTACTCCTAAGGAGCCCTTTTCACGCTTGTTGCAAAAGGTTATTATTTATGAAATTATTTTGTGCAAACATGATTGAAGAGATGAGAAAAGAATATACAAGTTTATTTACATTTTGTGTTTGGATGGATGAACCCATTGCCTACGTACCCTCTCATGAAAGATAAGGATCAAAACCCCGTAGTTCGGGTAAAAGATTTCAAAACAGTGAGTGGATTGATTGGTCCAAATGTCTTAAGGTCTTTTGTTATCAAAGGGAGAAAACTCGACCTGAAAAACCACAAGTCCACCATGTGAGGATAGCTTCGACATGCTAGTGAGGGATTATGCCCTATAATAAGCATAGAAGACTTATTGTCCAATCACTAAGGACATAGGTGAGTATTATATCTACCACAAAGATAACTCAAACCTAATAGCTAAAGGTTATGAAAAATTTGATTAAGAAGTGGACATGGAGCCACAAAAGAGACATTTGAGTGGGTTGCATTAACCAATTAGAAGTATGTACAAAAATGGTCAAAGTTGATTTAAAGATTCAATTCAAAATGAGTATTATGAAAAGAAAGTTTGAAAATCAAAGGCATAAGGCCTAGGTTTCTAATGTTGAAAACAAGTCAAATGTTTGCACAAAAGTTTTTTTTTGGTTTGGGTTAAGGATGAAAAAGGATCAAGGTTAAGCATGTAAGAGGTGAGGGATAAACCACAATAGGAGTTCCTTTCTCGAGATCATTGAGATAATCCAAGTAAGTTCCTTTGGAATAGGCAAGCACAAGGCAAAAGAAAATAACAAGTCTCAAAAGTGAACTCAAAGAAAGAGGAAACAGAATGCCAATCAATGGACTTACATCCAACTCCTGAAAGCAAAACGGAAACAGAATGCCAATATATGGACTTAGATCCGACTCCAAACAACAAAACGGAAACAGAATGCCAATAGATGGACTTATATCTAACTCCTCAAAACAAACAGGAAACAGAATGTCAATAGATGGACTTATATCTAACTCCTCAAAAGAAACAGGAAACAGAATGCCAATAGATGGACTTATATCTAACTCCTCAAAACCAAACAAATGAGCAAAAGCAAACACATGCAAAAGCAATAAGGCAAACAATGCATCACACACTATATACAAACAAGAGGCTCAATCAAATAGGTAGGCTTTAGTCAAGAGGGGTCATATCAACCTCGACAAACAAGCCAAACTGTAATGGTAATTTGTGAGCTCTTAACCACTAACATTGAGAGTTAGGGTGAAGCTGATGAAAATGGAAATGAGGATGAGACCTCATGCTCTTAACCGTGGCCTGGGTGAGCTTATGACAAAGAAAGCGTGGGGATCCAGAATGTGGGATCCTATTCCACTTGACAGACACTAAACAAGATCTTGGGTACTTGTTCAAGAGCATCAGCACGTAGTGCGAGCATAGTGAACGACTCACTGAATAATAGAGGATTGATTGCTAATCCCTTCTATCTGTCAATTGCCTCTCCACTTAGGAGGACTTATCAAGTAACATGCCTCATTTAGAGGTCTTTAGCACAAATGTAAACAATCACAATCAGAGCCTCATAAGGAGGACTTCAGCCAAAATGCCTGCCAAAAAGGTGACAGGACTTCCAGACTACATGGAGTAAGAGAGTAGCTACCTAAGTGGTGTATCAACCACAATCCAAAGCTCAAGCAAGAGCTAAAAGCTAGCAACTAATGTACCTTTACAAAAGCTTAAACAGTTAATATCTCAGATAGAAAACCAACAGACAAACAGTCCAACTGTTACACAAGTCATTGAGCAATGATCAAGCAATCAAATGAAGCAATGAGCTCAAGCCTATCACTTAGAATCCTACAAAACATCAATGTGTTAGAATTCAAAGGCATTTGTATCTCACAAAGTGAGATCAAACCAGACATCAATGCTAAATGTCCAAACCTGAAACACAAAGCACAATTAGTTTATGTACAAAACACTAGTACAAAGACTAGGTTCAAAACCAAATCAAATGATGAAAACAGAACTCAATCTTTTGCACAAATCAAGTTCAAACATGTCATAAGATGTCCTCAAAAGGACCAGCTTCACTTCACAAGGCAAAGGCATCAAATGATCAATGTAATGCAAAGGCAAGCAAAGGTGCACAAAATGGACATCCAAATTAGAAAATCCAAATCAAAACAGAAATGCATCCAATGGCTGTGAAATTTTTTATGCAAGCTAATCATGTTACGAACAAACAATGTGAAAAATATCAAGTCCAGAAGATCTCAAATGATAGGTAAACAAAAATGCACAAATGAAATACCAAAAAGGTGACACAAATTGTCACAACATATCTTCATATGTCCAAAACAGTGATAGCATATGATAAAAATTTCAAACCAAAGCTCAAAAATCATATCACAAGTGAGGATCAAGCATGCAAAATTTCAGATCAATTGGATTAACAATGAGCATTTCACAAAGCATTTATCATGACATATCAATTTAGCAACAAGGTTCAATCAAAAATCACACATCAATAAACCAGCAACAAACAAATCATGAAATAAATGCTAAAAAAAAGTAGAGATCAAAACAAGAATGTGAAAAATAATTGGGATCAATTTGAAGCATTTTTCAATTTTTTATGATTTTTTGAAGTTGGAGAAATGAAATGAAATAATAAAAAGAAAATGGAGGGAAAATATAATTTGAACAAAATCCAGAAACTGCAGCAACCAAGATTCGAACACACGCCAGGCCAGGGAATGAGAAATCAAAAATTAAATCAGAAACATGCATACGCCTGGTATCGAACGCGCGCGCTGGAGGAGAAAACAAAATTCAAATAAAATTCAAAAGCGCATGAATCAGGACTCGAACACACACTAGCCAGGTCCAGAAGCGCTCCAAGGATAAAACACAGCGTTTCAATCATGAAACCCTAGCATTGAACCAGACGGCCGGAACAGTGTTTCCGGTCGTCTTCTCCGGTTGAAATCCGGTGACCTTCATGTGAAAATTTTCAGAAATTGGGAAATGATACATGTTTCGAAAGATCTTTCAACGAGGATCATGAATATCATATCAAATCAACCTAAAACCTCATGAATCGAACGGATCGAGCAAAAACATATTGAACATCCAAACTTTAATTCCACATAGCATGTTCATTTCTCATCCAAATCAAGATATAAAACTATCAGCATGCTCAGCATAACACGATCTACATAATCATGGCAAGAAATAGGCAAAAGGAGATGGTCGAAATTTCACCTACTTGAGATGCAGTGATCAAAAATCGTGTCCTCAGGCTTCCAAAGTCTCCAGATCTTCTTCCTCAACCTTGCTGTGAAGCTTTAAACAAGAATTAGCAATGGAAACAGCTTGAATCTAGATCAATTTCAAGTTTCCATCTCCATGTCCATGTGCTTGTGTAGCTCAAATCTGAACCGAATTCTTCAAACCAAAGGTTGATTCCTACTCAATGATACACGATGAACCAATTATGCAATAAAAATGAAGGTTTGTGTGGAGAAATGTGAGATTCGAAGAGAGAGAAATTTTGGAGGGAATGGAAAATTTCATATCTGAAAAATGCTTCCCCCTTCAAAAACAGTTATGATTTGGTATTTATACTCTGTGTTAATTATGCTGAAATTAGGATTAGGCTTTGATTAATTGAGATTAGAGAGATATGAGGTGAATTGCAAAATTGGCAAGTGTGCTTAACATGTACATGCCACACGTGAACAGTGCCATGCTGAGCCTTGTATTCACTTGAAATCATCCAATAATCATCATGGAAGTGTTAATTTGCTTGTATGATCAACCAAATTCAAATTATTGAATTTCCCTCCAAAAAGCATATGTATGCACAAGTGGTCATGTGATCTTCTTTCATGCAAGTCAAATGTTGATTTGGAGAGCATTGGTCACAAGGAGCATTTTGCGAAAAGAGTGGACCAATTTGGAGTTTTGGATCAAAAGTTATGGCATGTTGAACTTCCATGCATACTCTGTGATCATTTGGCCATAACTTCTCAACCAATTATCAGATGATCATGAAATAGGACTTTTTGGAAATGAGAGAGAAAGATCTTAAACTTTCATGTTCAACAAAAATCCATTTGAAGCTTATTTGATGTTGGAAAGTCAAGTTGAATGTGGACCAAAAACTTGCCATTTTTGGAAACTTGAAATTACAGGTCACTTTCAATTTTTGGAAACTTTTGCAATGACTTCAAAATCTTCAAGATAGATGTTGGACATGATGAATAGGCCTTGTTTGAACATTAATGGGATGTCTCAAATCATTTCCCCCACCTCAAAGCCCTCAGTTGACTGCACAGTTGATTATTTGGTCCTCAGATGACCTTGACATGCTTGATGAATTTGAGCCTTTACCACTTGGGGAATTTGCTTCAAAAATGAACCCTAGCTCATATAAGTTCAATATGACAATCATGTGGTCCTCATCTCAAGAAAATACCATCAGCTCTTGTACAATGGATGCTCTTGAATTGCTTGACATGTGCTTGCTTAGACTGCAAAACAAAATGTTAATGACATATTTTTGTGCTTTTGGTTAGTGATTAAAACAAGAAAAGCAATGATATATAATGCAAGCATGCCTGGTGATCTCAAACCACTCACAGGAGATCCCACCCAAAGGGCAAGGAAGCCAAGATGCTCAAAGATCCTTGAGGCTATGTAATGCAATGCTTATGATGCCATGAGGGATCTTAGGGACAAAATTGGGGTCTTACAGATGTCCCTATTTAAGATCATTCTAGCCGGAGAAATGAAGGTTAAAATCTTCGTCTCGACGAGGTAGAATGGGCTTAAATAACAACAAGGAGTCAAATTTTGGTCCCTGAGAGACCTCATGATGCAAATGTATGTATGCAAAACAAACTATCTCTGTGGGGATATGTGTCCACAAAGAAGAAAAGAAATCAGGAGAAATTGAAAATCCATAGGAGTAATGCACTCACTGATGGAACAGAGACTCTAACAGGACTCTTATGGGGATAAGAAAAAAGAAAAAATGCGTGAGCAGGACACGACATCAAGCTGGAGACCTTACTGGGGATTAAAGGGCTGAAACTGCGTGAGCAAGTGACGACTTGACACTGGGGAAAAGAATTCCAAATGGAAATAAATCCAATGGAAAGACTCAAGTTGAGTCAAAAATGCATGTGTTGGGGAAAGATATGAACAAAACATCCCTACCAGGAAAAATGCATGTATTGGGGAAAACGCCAACACAGCAAAAGGGAATCACAACAGTAATTCCGCTGGGGAAATCTAAAAAGACTCTCCAGGGGAAGCAAAAGGATGAGGTGTTACCGGCTACTGGGTAACAAGCTCAGGAAGAATGAATATCTAAGACCGGTATACGGATGAGAGATATCAATCAACCAAATCATCTGAGGAAGACCTAAAAAGGTATATTTCAACTCAGGAAAATCTGACTCCATAGGGGACCGAGGTCATAATAGGGAGCATAAAGGAAGGAACACCAGGGATACCGATTACTGGGTATATAAAAGGTGACCAACCGAAGCGTGAATTAGGGTTTACTTCCAAAACACTCATCATCCGAAAGGAGGGCTTGAAAAAGCAAATTGACTTACAGGATGGACATTCGATTCTGCAAATAGAATACGAATCTTACTCGAATGGGGAAGGACAGAAGGCTTCAACCAAAGAGCGCATGAGATATATTATCCATTACCGTCAGAACATGGATAGTATACTCGCATGGAAGATTATCCACAACCGGTTACTGGGTTAATAAAGGATAAATCGACCGCAACGTGAGTTGGTGTGCGTGCCAAAACACTCATCATCCTGAAGAGAGCTGGAAAAGCAACCTTGTTTATAGGATGGACATTCGATTCCGAAACAGGAATACGAATCTTACTCAATTGGGGAAGAACAACAAAAGACTTCGATCAAAGAATGCATGAGATATATCATCTATTACCGTCAGAACGTAGATAATATACTCGCATGGAAGGAACACCAGGGATACCGATTACTGGGCATATAATAGGTGACCCACCGAGGCGTGAATTGGTTTTTACTTCCAAAACACTCATCATCCTGAAGAAAGCTAGAAAAGCAGACTTGTTTATAGGATGGACATTCGATTCCACAAGGAATACAAATCTTACTCAACTAAAGAAAGACAAAACATCGACTGAAGAGTGCGTGAGATATATTATCTATTGCCGTCATAACATAGATAATATACTCGAATGGAAGATTATCCACAACCGGGTTGTAGGTTGTTAAAGGATAAATCAACCGAAATCGTGAATTGGTGTGTGTTCCAAAACACTCATCATCCTGGAAGAGAGCAAAAGCAAACTTGTTAAAGGATGGACATTCGATTCCACAAGGAATACGAATCTTACTCAACTGAAGAAAGATAAAACTTCGACTGAAGAGTGCATGAGATATATTATCTATTGCCGCCATAACGTAGATAATATACTCGCATGGAAGATTATCCACAACCGGGTTGTAGGTTGTTAAAGGATAAATCGACCGAAATCGAAAGGCATCGGGATACCAGACTAGGTACATAATGATGACCAATCAAAAAGGGGACAACAAACATTACCAGCAAATGGTGAATGAAAGAGGACCCGCTGGGGATAAAATTGCTTACTCAGAACAATTATCCACAAGAAGGAGGGAATATCAAGACCGGACATTGGATAATGATAACCGTCAAAGAGGGGATTACATCTACCGGTAACTGGGTAGAAAACCACAAAAAGTAACCGTCATCAACTGGGATGAACACCAAGGGTTCACTTTGCAACAGGGAGAAAATAGGGTTTACAACTACCGGTTAGTAGGTAGAATACCACAAAACTCCGCTGAGGATAAAGGTGAGAAGATAGGATTCACAACTACCGGTTAGTAGGTAGAAAACCGCAGACTCCGATGGGGAGAAAAAATGTAGGATTTACATCTACCGGTTAGTGGGTAGAAGACCACAGACTCAGTTGGGAAACAGAGGGTTTACAACTACCAGCTACTGGGTAGAAAACCACAACAATAGGACTTATAACTACGGGTTAGTAGGTAGAAGGCCACAAATTCCGCTGGGGGAATAGGATGAATGAGTGCCGGTTAGTGAGCAACTATTCATTTATACCACAAGGAAGTACAAGAGACATCCACAAGGAGCCAATTCAGGATCGAACCAAAAAGGCAAAACTGAATCAATACTCATCCTAATGAGGAAATAACTCAATAGGGAAACCCATCCCAATATATGTGTTGGGAGGAAAAGGAAACAACCATCATCCACGAGGATATAACTCAGTGGGGAGTGCAGAAGGAATGGGTAAACACTTTCTGCTTAAGGGGCTGACTCTATATGGAGAGATCAGACACACCAACATTTGCTTGGGGAGATCTACTGGGGAGATCTATATCATCAATTAGCAGGAGACAACAATCAAAAGATATATGGCAAAGAATGCAACATAAATATCTGAATGTTATGATTATGCATATATGCATGATTTATGTATGATGAATGCTGACAAAACAGACATGTCTAACACACATAGGTCCAGGAATCAACCACCCGGTACTACCCTTCAAGAGGGAAGCCAAAATCACCAAAGAGCAAAGAGCAATCTGTCGGAGACCGGATACCAGGGAACAACAACATCTTTGCGGGGGGGAAGAACACAAGAGGCTCCGGAGGGATCATCAGTCACAACCGGAGAAAAGAGTTCATTGCACAGGCAGAAACGACCACAAAAACAACTCTGCTGGCGACTTCACTGCGGAAGAGATGAGAGGAAACTGGTGATCAAACACCAAGTACCAAACCTGCTGAGGAAATTACGTCCTGCTGAGGAGAGAAGATCTCTGCTTTGCTGCTGAAAGGGAGAGTGGTGAACATCTCAACAAACATACCACTCAGGGATGAACCAACACAGATAAAGTTCACCACACCAACCACTCTGGTGGGGATATATCCGAAGGAAATCTGGGGATCAACCACCAAATACCGAATCTTCCAGAGAGTATCACACCTGCTGGTGAGGAAAGATTGCTGCTCTGCTAGAGAGATGAAGGTTTAAATCTTCAACAAGCACTCTGCTTGAGAACTGCCTCACAATAGTGTTCAAACAACGCTCTACTGGGGATGAACCACGAAAGTGTTCAAACAGCACTCTACTGGGGATGAACCACAATAGGGGCCCGGAGGAGGAAGATACATCGATGCAAGGGATATGAACAAATGCCTTACCCTGTTGGGAATCATACCACCCTTGGGAGAGCACTGAGGATCTCTTAAGTATCTTTTATCATTGTGAATGTTCACTTTGTTTAAAAACAAGTTATGAAAAATTCATTTTTCAAAACAATGATATTTTATCAATTAAAACATGCAAAACATTTGTTGAATAGAAACAAATAAGAGTGCAAATAATTCGATAAAAACTCAAATTTATTTGATGGAATGGTAGCCTGCAAATGGCTAGACTCCATAGATCTGTACAAGTTTGAAATTGGTGATATATATTGGAAAAGGGATACATTGAACATAATGACCATTTCTCCACCAATTCCGAATTCGATGTATTCGAAGCTTCAGTTAACGACGAATCAAGAATTTCTGGCGGATGACAGATGTAGAACACAGTCTTGTCAGGATGCAGTTACTTGCCAAATCCCTAATTTTTGCCTAGATTGCCCCAGGGTGAGGTACTCAATCTAGCGGGATGCAAATATATTCTTTTTTTCGCATGTCTCTAACTTTTTCCTGGATCGCCCTTTCGGGTTTTCAATCCACCGAGACGCTCATTTTTGCCTAAGCCGCCCTTTCGGGTTTTCAACTTAGCGTGCTATTCTGTTTTTCTTTTTAGGCGAAGTATTTCTTGACTGCATCTGAATTCACAGGACGAGTGAAATCCTCCCCATCCATTGTTTTAAGTATCAAAGCACCGCCTGAAAAGTCTCTCTTGACAACATATGGACCCTCGTAGTTTGGAGTCCACTTGCCCCTGGAATCGGGCGCGAAAGACAAGACTTTCTTGAGCACAAGGTAACCTTCTCGGAACACTCGAGGCTTGACCTTCTTATCGAATGCTTTCTTCCTTCTCTGCTGATATAACTAACCATGACACATGGCAGTCAATCTTTTCTCTTCAATCAAGTTCAATTGGTCGTAACGACCCTGAATCCATTCAGCATCAGTCAACTTGGCTTCCATCAAGACTCTCATTGATGGGATCTCCACCTCTACTGGGAGTACAACCTCCATGCCATAAACAAGAGAGAAAGGGGTTACCCCTGTTGAAGTGCGGACAGATGTACGATATCCATGCAAAGCAAATGGCAGCATCTCATGCCTATCTTTGTACGTAACAACCATCTTCTGGATAATCTTCTTGATATTCTTGTTAGCAGCTTCAACAGCCCCATTCATCTTGGGTCTGTAAGGAGAAGAATTATGGTGTGCAATCTTGAACTCACTGCACAACTCTTCCATCATTTTGTTGTTCAAGTTAGATCCATTATCAGTAATGATCTTATCAGGCACACCATAACGGCATATAAGCTGATTCTTGACAAACTTCACGACCACCTGCCTGGTCACATTCGCATATGATGCGGCTTCAACCCATTTGGTGAAGTAGTCAATTGCTACGAGAATAAACCTGTGTCCGTTGGACACTCTCGGTTCAATCATGCCAATCATGTCAATTCCCCACATGGAGAAGGGCCATGGTGATAAAATCACATTCAGAAGTGTCGGAGAAATATGAATCTTGTCCGCATAAATCTGACACTTGTGGCATTTCTTCACGTATTTGCAGCAGTCAGACTCCATTGTCAGCCAATAGTAGCCTGCTCTCAACATCTTTCTAGCCATGGCATGTCCATTGGAATGAGTACCAAATGAACCCTCATGGACCTCAGTCATCAACAAGTCTGCTTCGTGTCTATCCACGCATCTGAGCAGAACCATGTCAAAATTTCTCTTGTAAAGCACTTCGCCATTAAGGTAGAAACTACCTGACAATCTTCTCAGAGCTTTCTTGTCTTTCAAAGATGCCCCAGGCGGGTAAATCTGACTTTGGAGGAAACATTTAATGTCGTAATACCACGACTTTTCGTCTTTAATCTCTTCAACAGCAAACACATGAGCTGGCCTATCAAGACGCATCACAGATAAATTGGGAACTTCATTCCAATACTTCACTACAATCATTGACGCCAACGTTGCAAGAGCATCTGCCATCCGGTTTTCATCTCGAGGGATATGATGAAATTCAACCTCAGTAAAGAAAGTTGAAATCCTCCTCGCATAATCTCTGTATGGAATGAGATCGGGCTGATTCGTTTCCCATTCACCCTTGATCTGATTGACAACGAGGGCCGAATCACCATAAACATCAAGATGTTTGATCCTAAGATCAATGCATTCTTCTAATCCCATAATGCAGGCCTCATACTCAGCCATATTATTCGTGCATTTAAAAGTTAGCCTTGCTGTAAGAGGAATATGTGTGCCCTGAGGAGTAATGAATACTGCCCCAATACCATTTCCGTACTGATTTACAGCGCCATCAAATGCCATAATCCATCTGGAACCAGGCTCTGGCCCTTCATCGAGTGTAGGCTTATCACAATCTTTCATCTTCAAATACAGAATCTCCTCGTCTGGGAAGTCGTACTGAACAGATTGATGATCTTCAATCGGCTGATGTGCTAAGTGGTCAGCCAAGATACTACCTTTAATAGCTTTCTGAGCTCGATACTCAATATCATACTTGTAACACCTCAAAATTTGCCCTCCTCTCTTGGGACTAGCTTAGCATATTGCATATCATTTTTAGGTCATTAGACATTGCATTTGCATATCATGTGGAAACATTGTGCAAGTCATCCTTCTAGGTCTTGATCAAGAGATGAAGAGGTCATGAGGCAAGATAGGGTTTCATTGGACTGGTCATTAATCATCTGAGGATGGAAGTCCAAATTAGGGTTTCATAGTTCTAAAGAGGGATTGATCTACATCTTGTTTGCAATGATACATCATCATCATCATGGTCTTGATATCATCCAAGGGTTTCAGAAGATTGATCAGTCACCTTGAGATTAGGGTTTTGACCACTGGTCAACCCTAATCGATCGCATTGGGCCAATCAGGGCATAGCAAGGAGATGGGGTCTATGATGGATATGGGAATCATTTCATGATTGTATTGAGCTTATGGAGGCTAGGGTTTCATCCTTGAGCCATTTCATCAGAAGATTGGGGCTCAGCTTGATCAGTGCATTGCCAAATTCATCTATCAGCTGAAAAAGTCAACTGTGGTCAACTGTGCTTGATTTTATGGATTTGGAGGTGGGAGAGAGTTGGATACACTTCGTTCAGGTTGAAACAAGTTTCATTTGACATGTCAAACCTCAAGAATGAAGAAAATAAAGTCAGGACAAAAATTGCCAAAAATAGAAAGTGACTTGTAATGGAAGTTTCCAAAAATGGAAAGTTTTTCATCACAAAATTACGTGTCCAAAAAAGCTTCAAATGAAAATTTGTTCAACATGAAAGTTGTAGATCTTGCTCTCACCTTTCCAAAAAGTCCAAGAACTTGAAATTCCCATGTATGGTTGACAAGTTATGATCCATTCATTTTCCAAAAATGCCTATAATCAAAGTGGCATAACTTTCACATGGGATGTCCAAAATGGATGATCTTTTTATGAGCAAACCCCATTTCACATGTACTTTCATGGTGTATGATCAAAATTCATCAAAAATGGTCAATGTAAAAAGTCAAAATTCAAGTGGACTTAAGTGTATTTTTGGTGTGAACATGTGATTTTGAGATTTACAAGGCCAATTGACATGAGACCAAAGCCAACACACTCCAAATGCCAATTGAAAGTTGTTTGAGCTGTCATCTTGCTGTCACATAGCCAATTTGGAAAGGTCACTTTTGCCCTTGCATTAAGAAAACACATTATGCTAATCCAACTCATTTTTGCTAATTTGAGATTAAGAAGTGATTAAGGCATTGGTATAAAGCTCTAATTGTAACAGAATGCTAATCACAATTGCACATTCCAAGAAATCTAACAAACTTTCCCTCCATTTTCTCCCACATTCTCTCAAGAACTTCATCAACATTTTTGATCCAAACTTCACCAATTCTTCATCAAATTGGATAATTCTTTTTGATTCGTGCTCCATGAACCTTGATTTACAACTGTTTTGGTGAATTAGTGGAAGAACCTTCAAGAACAAGGACTGTTGCAAGCTTGCACAACAATGGCATTTGGCTAGTTCTTCCAATTGAAGCATCTTTGAGCTAAGGCACGAGTTGCATTCAACTTCCTCACCATCAATCTCAATCTGTTTTTGGTTTTTGCTCGAAAATACATCAAGAATCATCGACTGCTTCATCATAAGGTTAATTTTCGAATCTCACCATTTCTTGAATTGTGACATGCGTTTTGTAGTTTATTCATCATAGATCAACATGCAAGTCGTGGTTTGTGAATTGGTTAAGCGTAGAGAGAGATATATTGATTTGAATGTTTGATGTCATATCTTAATTCGTTCGATCCGTGCAATAGGCTTAGAGTTAGATTGAATCGATCACATATCTTGAATCCTGGTTGAAGGACGGTCACAACGGTATAAGGATTGTCGTGTTTGGTTGATGTATGTTCGTGATGAAATCTGGAAATTCATGATGAAGAACGATGATGTTCTTGAAGTTTTTCTGGAAAATAGGCTGTTTGATCGCGTTTGATGCCTTGCTGTTTTTGAATGTTGTTTACCGCTTTTTTTTAACCAATGAAAACGCGCCCTGGTCACTAATCCAAACGGCGCCGTTTTGGCCGGTTCCTTTAAATTTACCAAATTGCCATTTTCTGTATTAATTAATTATTATTTCATTTTGTTTTTCATTTCATTTTCATTTGATTACATGATCTTACAAAATTCATAGAGGCTTCAAAACTCATCCAAATTTTGTGAAATTTTTTGCATTGTTCTCATGATGATGTGTAGAATTTGATTACGATTTTTGTCGATTTTTTGCACGTGTGGAAATTTAATTGGCCTAAGGTTTGATTGTATGTGTCACATTTGCATATGTTTTTCCAAATCCTTCATGAAATGATGATGCTTGCAAAGAAATGAATGAAAATTTTTGTGCTTGTTCTGGACTCATTGCTGGTGATTTTCATGTAGAGTTTGTGATTTTTGGATACTTGGTTGATTAGATATGAATTTTTGAATTAAGGTGTGACAATTTGTGTCACACCAAGCTAGGTCAATTTCATGATTTTATTTGCCTGGCTTAGGAATGTTGAATTGCTCTAATTTTTTGCACGAATGATCATTGATATGTCAAGATTACATGTGATTTTTGCTGGAATTTTTGATGGAGTTTTCTAATTGATTGATAATTTTCTTCTCTGTATGATCATTTTGTGAGTTAGTGTGACACATGTTGGCATTTTGCTTGTGAAATTCTCATATTGTATTGGATGAAGATGAAATTTGGTATGCGCATTGTAGGCACATTATAGGACATTGTGGTTTTGATCCCATTCATTTCTTAATTGTTGTCACTGTTTTATGATTTATGGAAGTTAATGCTTGTTTGGATGCCTTGTTTTGGCTTGTATAAATGTGTCTGAACTTCTTGATTTTCATTGACCTACTTCCTTTTGTCCAATTGAGCTGAAAATTGACATGCTATGCCTTGAATGTGTCCTGTT
Source organism: Lathyrus oleraceus (assembly GCF_024323335.1). Classification (NCBI taxonomy): domain Eukaryota; kingdom Viridiplantae; phylum Streptophyta; class Magnoliopsida; order Fabales; family Fabaceae; genus Lathyrus; species Lathyrus oleraceus. The sequence goes on along the minus strand of NC_066585.1, from coordinate 482,161,128 downwards.
TAGTGTGAATTTTTGTGGAATTAATTGAATTGTTTTGGTATGCTTTTGATTGAGATAGTTCTGTTTGGTCATTTGAAGTTGCAAATTACATGTTGGATGCTATTTTGTGCATAAAATGATAATGGTGATTGATATGAGCATGGGACCAATTGCATTTGTTTCTAATTTGTTTGAATGTGATTTTGGATAAATTTCACTTGCTGTTTAGGATTTTTTTATCTCCTTTGGACCCTAGGCTTGGCCTAGTGGTCTAGTTTCTCACATTTGGTTTGGATTTTCAGGTTGAAATGCAAAAGGCATAAGGAGAACAATGCAAGTTATAAATTGAGTTTGTTTGATGTTGTCAACTAACATTGATTTTTGTGTTGTAGGATTTGATGCTTGAGCTTGGGCTCATGGCTTGCATTTATGTGCATTAACTTGTGTTGTCTGTATAGATTGACTTTTGATGTTTACTGTTGGTTTGTCTGAGTACTGATGATACTTGATTGATTTCAGGTACATTTAGTCGCTTACAGTTCTTTAAGAACTTGCTTGCTGCTGCTTGGTTGTATAAACCAGTTGAGGTAGACTCTCTTGTCTTCATGTAGTCTGGAAGACCTGGCTTGTTATTTAGCCAGGCAACTGTCTGAAGTCCTCCTTAAGAGGCGATGTTTGTGATTGTTTACTTTTGTGCCAAGCAGGTAAAGACCTCTATGAGGCAATTGGCGGAACCCAAGGGATATGCAATCTATCCCCCGCTATTCTGTTGAGTCGTCCCTCTGCTCACACCACTGTGTTGATGCATTGGGACACAAACCCAAGATCTTGTACTTTGTACAGTTGTGTCAGAGTCTTGAGCGTAGAAGGGTCCCTCCATTCTGGACCCACGCTCCGTTGTCTGAAGCTCTCCCTGATCAGGGATAAGAGCTGTAAAGTCTAATCTTCACTCACCTTTCATCAGCTTCACCTTAGCCCCTCAATGGCAGGGTTAAGAGCTAACTCTACCTTGTACAGATGACTTGCCTCGGCAGTCCACCCTTGTTTGAGCCTCACTTGACTGGATATAGTGTGTGCTATGTGAAATGTTTGTTTTATTGTGATTGATGCTTGCATGCTTGCTTTCTTCCTGGATAGGATTAGCTTGCTGTTGTGCAAGTAGGTAGAAACCACAACATAGGGCAATGATGCATGATAACACTAGGCTCGAGTACAGCTCCCTGGTAGTGTGTCTCCCCTTGGTTTCTGGCTAGAATTTCTTTCCCTTTCAGGGGAACTATATCGCCCTGATCCTCGTTCCAGACGAGGTATGTAGGCAGGAGACCGTGCGAGGTCTCTCCGGGCACTTTTTTTTCTTTTTGTGTGTGTTTGCTTGTTATCTTCTTGTGTGTCAGGATATGGATGTAGCCCAGCGATTGGCTGTCCGTATCCTGATTGTGTGTCTGGTTCGAATGCCGATTTAAGTCCAGTGATTGGCGGTCGGGCTCCACGTTTGCCTTCTTGTGTGTGTTTTGGTGCGGATGCTGATGTAAGTCCAGTGATTGGCATTCAGGCTCCTAGTTTGCCTGTATTTGTGTTTGTTTGTTTGGCGTGCGTGAGCCGAACTACGGCAGCTCTGATTCTCGTTCCAGACGAGATACGTAGGCATAGGACGCGATGTCCTAGCGAGCCCTCTCCTCTTTTACCCCACCTGTGTTGTCTTCGGTGTGTGTGTGTGATGTTTTAGCAACCTTTTCTTTCTTTAGAGCGTGGATCCCGTCGAGTACGACGGACGTGAGGGGTGCTAATACCTTCCCCTTGCGTAACCGACTCCCTTTACCCTTTCTCTTTGGTCGCGAGACCATGCTTTTTCTAGGTTTCTCTGAGCGTTTCCTTTCCCTATCTTGGGATAAATAACGTGCAGTGGCGGCTCTGTGTTGTTTTTGTTTTAGCCCGCCGGTTGTTTTTCGCGAATGCGACAATACTCAGATAACAACATCTGCCAACGGGCAATCCTCCCGGTTAAAGAAGGCTTCCCAAAGATGTACTTGATTGGATCTATTCTGGATATCAACCAAGTTGTATGATTTTTCATATACTGGCGTAAACGCTTAGCGGACCAAGCCAAAGCACAACATGTCTTCTCAAGCATTGAGTATCGAGACTCACAATCAGTGAACTTCTTACTCAGATAGTAAATAGCATATTCTTTCTTTCCGAATTCGTCTTGCTGATCAAGGACACAACCCATCGAGTCTTCAAGAACTGTCAGATACATGATCAAAGGTCTTCCTTCTATAGGCGGAGACAGGATCGGAGGTTCAGACAGATACTCTTTGATACTGTCAAAAGCTTTCTGGCAATCCTCGGTCCAATCATGAGACTAATCTTTACGGAGGAGCTTGAATATCGGCGCACATGTGGCAGTCATATGGGATATGAATCTGGAAATATAATTCAAGCGGCCAAGAAAGCCTCGGACTTGCTTCTCAGTTTTGGGTGCAGACATCTCTTGTATTGCTTTGACCTTTGCAGGATCAACCTCAATACCTCTTTCGCTGACAATAAAGCCCAATAACTTTCCAGAACGGACTCCAAATGTACACTTGTTGGGATTCAGACGAAGCTTGAACTTCCTCAAACGCTGAAAAAGCTTCAACAAATGCTCTACATGTTCCACTTCCGTTCTTGACTTAGCAATCATATCATCAACATAGACCTCTATCTCCTTGTGCATCATATCATGAAACAAGGGAGTCATAGCTCCTTGATACGTGGCTCCGGCGTTCTTCAAACCGAAGGGCATCACTCGATAACAGAATGTTCCCCAAGGTGTGATGAATGTTGTCTTCTCCATATCCTCGGGTGCCATCTTGATCTGATTATATCCGGAAAATTCGTCCATAAAGGAGAAGATATTGAATTTAGTTGTATTGTCTACCAACATATCAATGTGTGGTAGAGGGAAATCATCTTTCAGACTAGCTTTATTCAAATCTCGATAATCCACACACATCCGGACTTTTCCGTCTTTCTTGGGCACGGGCACAATATTGGCCACCCATTGAGGATACGTAGAAGTCACCAGAAACAGTGCATCAATTTGCTTTTGAACTTCTTCTTTGATCTTCACTGCCATATCGGGATGAGTTCTTCTGAGTTTCTGCTTCACAGGCACGCACTCAGGCTTCAGAGGCAGGAAATGTTGCACAATATCTGTATCTAGACCTGGCTTGTCTTCATACGACCAAGCGAAGATATCGGAATATTCTCGTAACAATTCGATCAACCCCTTCTTAACAGACTCTTCCAGGAGTGCCCCAATCTTCACCATTCGAACACAATCTTCAGACCCCAAGTTGACTGTTTCCAAATTCTCAAGATGCGGTTGAATGATTTTATTTTCATGCTCAAGAAGACGGGTAATCTCGTCAGGAATCCCTTCAACATCATCTTCCCCTGCCTCGAATACAGGGAATTCAAAATTGGGAGATGACATTGGATCATTATGTTCAATGGGTTTAGATATCAACCTGCATAATGATTTTGGATATGAAAGCTTTTTAGAAATCAAACAAGGCAATCATTATGCAAATGATAAGATTGATTTTATTCTTATTTTTTAGGGTTTTTTGTGATCACCAATTTCATGCAAAAAGAAAAAAGGGAAAATAATTGGAAAAACAAACATTTAACATGAATTTATTGAATGAAAATATCATTGTATTATGCTGCCAACAATGTCATCGCTTCTCCTTTTGGCATGGGAGAAGGGTTTTTAAACAAAGTGATTATTACTTTGATTTATGGATAACTGTAGGAACATCCACAGCGACCCAATTGTGGCAGATCCCTACAGGGATGACAAAGTTGTCAGAATCCTCTGCATCTTCTTCTAGAACAGCAACAGCATCTTCATCTTGACCGGTGTGGATGAAACCTCCACTCTTGAACAACCCTTCTCATTGAAGACCCCAGAAGAAAAGCCAATGCCAGCCCGAGACTTGTTATCTTCAAGCTCAATCATTTTCCTAGTCCAGCAACTGCACCACATTCAATGGCCAGTTTCGCATCTCGATAGGAAGCAAATGAAGGAGTTCTCTTCTCAACAGGCTCAGCTATAGATAAAGCTTGGAAAGGCATTCCAACTTCATCCTCAGCATCTATGTATGAGAAGGAAGACAGGTGGCTAACCGGGAGAGCCTTTTCTCCCCCTACCACAACCAGTTTCTTGTTCTTCACGAATTTCAGCTTCTGGTGTAGGGTGGATGTCACGGCGCCTGCCTCGTGAATCCATGGTCTGCCAAGGAGACATCTATAGGATGGGTGGATATCCCTAACCTGGAAGGCAATATGGAAATTACTTGGTCCAACTTGATTGGGAGATCAACTTCCCCAATCACAGTCTTACGCGACCCATCAAAAGCTTTCACAACAACCCCACTCTGCCTCATGGGAGGCCCTTGAAATGACAATCTTGCGAGAGTGGATTTTGGAAATACATTCAGGGATGACCCAGTGTCCACCAGCACGTTGGACATGGCGTCGTCTTTGCAATTCATGGAAATTTGTAAAGCCAAGTTGTGGTCTCTTCCCTCCTCAGGGAGATCAGAGTCACAGAAACTCAAAGTGTTACAAGCAGTAATGTTTGCAACAATGCTATCGAACTGTTCTATTGTGACATCGTGATCGACATAAGGCACATCCAAGACTTTCTGCAGAGCCTCTCTATGCGGTTCTGAATTCATAAGTAAAGATAGCACAGATATCTTGGACGGTGTTTGTAGAAGCTGATCTACAACATTGTACTCACTCTTCTTGATGAGCTTCAGTATCTCATCGCAGTCTTCTTTCAAATTGCCACTAGGGCCAACAGAAGCAGGAGTCTTTTGTACAGAGGAGGGTTTAACAACAGGTGCCAGGTTCGGAGAATTCACCGTATTCCCAACCGGACGCTCAACAGAATCAGCAACAGCCTGAGGCTTCGGAGGTGCAGAAAACACACGACCGCTACGGGTCAACCCGCTCACATCAGCAATGCTCACAACTGAGGAGGACGGCAGAGTCACCTCCTTCCTATTTTCCATAGCAACAACATTGTATCAGAATGGGATTGCCTTGTCAGAAGAATAAGGCACAAGACCGACAGGTTTGATAATCAACGAAGGAGAAACCTTCTGCTTGCTACCATCATACCTAATGATAACAGGCTCGGGTATCCTGAACACCGGAGAAATCACATTGACTTCTGGTTCATCTTCATCAACATTCCTGTTCTGAAGGATCTCAATGACTCCTTCATCCAACAATTCCTGAAGATCTTTACGCACTTGGCGACAACCCAATCTGTTAACAGAGCAGATTCGACATTTATCATGATCGTGCTCCAGATGACTGTAATCACACAGCAAGCGATGCAACTCAACCAGAGATTGTCAAATATGGCTAACATATTTGACCTTCTACTTGCCAGGGCAGCCCTGGACCATGTTAACGGATTTCCCATGCTCGGGCAATGGGTTCTTCTTAACATTAGGACCTGAGTCCTCAAAGCTCAAAATGTCGCACCTCATAAGGTCTTGAACCTTAGTCTTCAGCGGAAAGCAGTTATCCACATTGTGGCCGGGAGCACCAGAGTGGTAAACACAATGCATATCAGGCTTATACCACCACTGAGGGTTGGCAGGTATAGCCGGAGGGTCTCTCGGAGTAATCAGTTTCCTCTCTATCAAAGAGGGATACAGTTCTGCGTATGACATCGGAATTGGATCGAAAGTGATCTTCTTCCTCTCATAACTCGTGCTGGCTTGATTACTATTGCGAGGCTAGTAGGCTTGATGTTGAGGACGATGCTGCTGCTGATATTGCTGAGATGGTTGTTGATTATTGTGCTGCTGATATTGCTGATTATCCCTGAAAACAAGTGCTATATGAGCCACCTGGTGCTGATTGCTGGCAGGACGCCTAGGCTTCTTCTTCACAGAGGGTCTTCTGGATTTCACATGGGAGGTCACAACATGTGCCTCTCCATCTTTCTTCTTCGCAAACGCCCCATATCGTTTGGTAGAAGAGCATTCATCTTTGGTTAGCCGTCCTTCACGGACTCCTTCTTCTAGACGCATCCCCATATTCACCATCTCGGTGAAGTCCGAAGGAGCACTACCAATCATCCGCTCGTAATAGAATGAACTCAAGGTCTTCAGAAAGATCTTGGTCATTTCTTTCTCTTCCAGCGGAGGCACAATCTGAGCTGCCAACTCTCGCCACCTCTGGGCGTACTCTTTGAACGTTTCTTTGTCTTTTTGGGACATGGCCCGCAACTGATCCCGATCGGGAGCCATATCCACGTTATACTTGTACTGCTTGACGAAGGCTTCGCCAAGATCATTGAAGGAACGGATGTTCGCACTGTCCAAACTCATATACCAACGCAGTGCTGCACCGGACAGACTGTCCTGAAAGTAATGGATGAGTAGCTGATCATTATCTGTTTGAGTTGACATCTTCCTAGCATACATGACCAGGTGGCTGAGAGGGCAAGTGTTCCCTTTGTATTTCTCAAAGTCAGGGACCTTGAATTTTATAGGAATTTTTACACCGGGAACCAAACACAGCTCGGCAGAAGATTCTCCAAAGAGATCCTTTCCTCGAAGATTCTTCAATTCCTTGCGGAGTTCAAGAAATTGGTCATTCATAGCATCCATCTTCTCATTAACATCTGGGCCCTCAGATGGCTCAGAATGATAGATGGTGTCGTCTACCCTAGGCACGGTATGCACGACAGGAGGAGGAACAGCAAGGACCGGGCTAGATGCCGACATCGAAGCAAAGGTGGGAGCGGGAATATCAGGCATAAAACTGGGAGGCATCCCCCACGGAAACCCGGATGGCATGGCTGTTGCAAAATGTGCACTGGCAGCAGGCACAACAGAGGAAACAATCTCAGAGATGATTGTCCTCTGGGGAGGAGTTGAAGGTTTTGGAGACGACTGGCTCTGGGCAGCCAAGAACGATTCCATCAAAGCACTCAGTCTGACGACTTCCTCTTTGAGCTCACGGTTCTCTTGCTCTAGATGATCCATCAATCTGGATGAGTTGGCTCTGGTGTAGTACCGCTGAGTCAGCTTGTCTTCAAAATAAATGAAGAGCAACAGAGTTAGACCACGAGACAAGAGGCTGAGAACAACACATGCTTATGCAAATGATGCATGCAATGCTTGTGCATATGATTTTTTTATTTCAAAGGAACTTTAGGGTATTATTTGCAAATTTTGAAATATTAAGCATTTTTTGTCGCATATGGAAATATCTCATCAAATATATCTGAGAAAGAAGTACAGCATTGTCAATCATTACAAGAGAAAAGGAAAATAATCATCCTATGGATCCCTAGAAGCTCGGGACACAAGAAGATAAGTTGCACGAAGCCTCTTCACCTCTCTCTTGTAGGCTGCTTCCATATCCTCCTTCTCTTTAGCAAGTCGGTCATACCTCCTTTTCCAGAACTTGGAAGACTGAGGAAGTAGAGAAGTCCATGCATCGTCAGGATCATCAATGACCTGATGCTCGAGGAACTCGATCAGAGCATCCTTCTCCTTAATCTGCTGAAGCAACTCTTCTCTTTCACGGATCCAGGCACGTGATAAGTCTTCGTCTCTCAACTCCTCTACTCCTTGGTTAGGGAGGGTTGAAGGCCCACCCACAACCAAAGGTGTAGGTCTCGGATAATCGTAAGGCATGAGACACTCAGATGCTCTCTTCCTTACCCAAGCAGTATATGGTTCCAAAGCAATGCAATTCTTAGGACCCAACTCATTCCTGCCTTTCTTATGGATTTTGCGCCAAGCGCGAACCATTCTGGCTTTCAGGCCTTGGGGATCTTTACCCTCCTGAAAGAACACACCCTCTAACAGAATGTTATTAGGTTTATCCTTTAAGGGGAACCCAAGCTGACGACGTGCTAAAACAGGGTTGTAGCTAATCCCACCACATGTACCAAGAAGAGGCACATTGGAGAATTCACCACAAGAATCAATAATCTGCACACCGTCATATGCATGGTTATACCAAGAGATATCATCATTAGTGAGAGACATAAGCCTCGTAGACCACCGTAGACATCCCTTGTTCTCCTTGAAAGCGACCGTCTGAGGTAAGTGAGAAATAAACCATTTATACAACAGAGGAAAACAGCACACAATAGCGCCACCACCCTTTGCATTCCTCAGATGTAAAGAGAAATAGGTATCACCCAACAGAGTCGGAACGGGATTAAGAGCAGAAAAGATCCTAATAGCGTTCACATCCACAAATTTGTCGATGTTGGGGAATAATACCAATCCATAGATGAGAAGTACAAATATTGCTTCAAAGGCATCCTCACTCATGGCCTTCCCATAAACGGTAGCTTGAGCAATGAGGAACTCAGAAGGGAGACCTTGAATTCCACCTTTGGTAGTCATATGAGCACGAATCAGAGACTCATCTATGTGCAACAAGTCTGCTATCTCTTGAGAAGTAGGAATACTCTCCAAGCCACTGAACGGCAACTGATCCAGAATAGGTATACCCACCAGATAAGCATACTCCTCAAGGGTAGGCAACAGCTGAAAGTCCGGAAAAGAGAAGCAATGGTACAGAGGATCATAAAACTGCGCCAACATATTCATCAACCCTTCATCAACCTGAGTAGTCAGAAGAGGAAGAAGCTTCCCGAAGCGAGCTTTGAAACCCAAGGGATCTAGTACATAGGATGTCAGATTCCTTAACTCTTTCAGATCGGGTTGTCTGAAGCTGTACTTCTTTGTATTCCTTCTTTGTCTTTCCATGTCTGAAAATTTTGCAAATAAACCCCTTAAGTTCCTTGAAAATTTTCTTTTTATCTGATGATATGGATGCAGATGAATGCATGAATGCAACAATCACACTCAAGGATCAAGCAAAACACACCAAGCAAAGGTCATGGGATGGCTCATATTATCCTTAATATCAATCATCCATTTTGGTGGATTATGGTTTTCACCTTATCAACACCCAATTTCCATTGATATTAACGATATATGAATGGCTCAACCCTCGTTAATATCAATCATCCATTTTGGTGGATTATGGTTTACACCTTATCAACATCCAAGTTCCATTGATATTAAGGATGCATGAACGGATCAACCATGAATCACGGGTTTACTGTGAGTCACGAGCATGGAGTCTCGGTTAAGAACCACCCAAAGGGAGTGTACTAGGGTTTAAACCTTCCGAACATGTTCTACAAGAGGTTCCCATAGTCATCATCCCATCTTTCGAATATTATCGGAGGAACGAATACTCGTATTCCAAAAATATTCTCAAGAGAGACTCTTATGAGTGTAGTATCGCGCAACAATCGCATCAAATCTTACATTTAAACAACCTCCGCACTACGTTCTAAAATAGGCCAAGATGGGCTTGGTAAACTAAGGTCCTTGGCTTCTAAGGCACATATTGGAAAGAGTAATGTCTAACCATAACTTACTTGTGTGACATTATTATCCCAACATGACCTCCACCAAGTGAATGGACTCGTAAGTCAACTTGCTAAGGAATAACTCCACACAAGTCGACGAGACTACGCCATTCTCCTATCCTAAGGTGCACTCGAGTTCGGGTATAGAACTCATCTCACAGAGACCACCAAGCAAACAAGCAATTGATATATCAAGCAATTCAATCATTACAAACAATACAGTAATCCCAAATTGCACAAAAATATGTCATAAACAATATAATACAACAAGTGTGAAAAGTTGGCAAACCCACTAGATTTACTCCCCAGCAGAGTCGCCACTTTTCTGTAGCGGTGTATTTGTTACCATTGGAGATATTAACTAAATCCAAGGTAAATCATACAAAGTCGAGTCGCCACCGCACTTCTATTTATCCAAAGGAATGGTTAGAAAGCGAACAAAAACCTATAAAGTTTTACAAACAAAACTAGTAAAAGAAGGTCAGAGATCTGGGTAAGGGGGTTGGTTATGTCATGGGAAGGTGTTAGGCACCCACAACATCCTAGGTACTCCTAGGGAGCCCTTTTCACGCTTGTTGCAAAAGGTTATCGTTTATGAAATTATTTTGTGCAAACATGATTGAAGAGATGAGAAAAGAATATACAAGTTTATTTACATTTTGTGTTTGGATGGATGAACCCATTGCCTACGTACCCTCTCATGAAAGATAAGGATCAAAACCCCGTAGTTCGGGTAAAAGATTTCAAAACAGTGAGTGGATTGATTGGTCCAAAAGCCTTAAGGTCTTTTGTTATCAAAGGGAGAAAACTCGACCTGAAAAACCACAAGTCCACCATGTGAGGATAGCTTCGACATGCTAGTGAGGGATTATGCCCTATAATAAGCATGGAAGACTTATTGTCCAATCACTAAGGACATACGTGAGTATTATATCTACCACAAAGATAACTCAAACCTAATAGCTAAAGTTTATGAAAAAAATTGATTAAGAAGTGGACATGGAGCCACAAAAGAGACATTTGAGTGGGTTGCATTAACCAATTAGAAGTATGTACAAAAATGGTCAAAGTTGATTTAAAGATTCAATTCAAAATGAGTATTATGGAAAGAAAGTTTGAAAATCAAAGGCATAAGGCCTAGGTTTCTAATGTTGAAAACAAGTCAAATGTTTGCACAAAAGTTTTTTTTTGGTTTGGGTTAAGGATGAAAAAGGATCAAGGTTAAGCATGCAAGAGGTGAGGGATAAACCACAATAGGAGTTCCTTTCTCGAGATCATAGAGATGATCGAAGTAAGTTCCTTTGGAATAGGCAAGCACAAGGGAAAAGCAAATAACAAGTCTCAAAATAGAACTCAATGAAAGAGGAAACAGAATGCCAATCAATGGACTTACATCCAACTCCTGAAAGCAAAACGGAAACAGAATGTCAATATATGGACTTAGATCCGACTCCAAACAACAAAGCGGAAACAGAATTCCAATAGATGGACTTATATCTAACTCCTCAAAACAAACAGGAAACAGAATGCGAATAGATGGACTTGTATCTAACTCCTCAAAACAAACAGGAAACAAAATGCCAATAGATGGACTTATATCTAACTCCTCAAAACCAAACAAATGAGCAAAAGCAAACACATGCAAAAGAAATCAAGCAAACAATGCATCACACACTATATACAAACAAGAGGCTCAATCAAATAGGTAGGCTTTAGTAAAGAGGGGTCATATCAATCTCGATAAACAAGCCAAACTGTAATGGTAATCTGTGAGCTTTTAACCACTAACATTGAGAGTTAGGGTGAAGCTGATGAAAATGGAAATGAGGATGAGACCTCATGCTCTTAACCCTGGCCTGGGTGAGCTTATGACAAAGAAAGCGTGGGGATCCAGAATATGGGATCCTATTCCACTTGACAGACACTAAACAAGATCTTGGGTACTTGTTCAAGAGCATCAACACGTAGTGCGAGCATAGTGAACGACTCACTGAATAACAGGGGATTGATTGCTAATCCCTTCTATCTGTCAATTGCCTCTTCACTTAGGAGGACTTATCAAGTAACATGCCTCATTTAGAGGTCTTTAGAACAAATGTAAACAATCACAATCAGAGCCTCATAAGGAGGACTTCAGCCAAAATGCCTGCCAAAAAGGTGACAGGACTTCCAGACTACATGGAGTAAGATAGTAGCTACCTAAGTTGTGTATCAACCACAATCCAAAGCTCAAGCAAGAGCTAAAATCTAGCAACTAATGTACCTGTACAAAAGCTTAAACAGTTAATATCTCAGACAGAAAACCAACAGACAAACAGTCCAACTGTTACACAAGTCAATGAGCAATGATCAAGCAATCAAATGAAGCAATGAGCTCAAGCCTATCACTTAGAATCCTACAAAACAGCAATGTGTTAGAATTCAAAGGCATTTGTATCTCACAAAGTGAGATGAAACCAGACATCAATGCTAAATGTCCAAACCTGAAATAGAAAGCACAATTAGTTTATGTACAAAACACTAGTACAAATACTAGGTTCAAAACCAAATCAAATGATGAAAACAGAACTTAATCTTTTGCACAAATCAAGTTCAAACATGTCATAAGATGTCCTCAAAAGGACCAGCTTCACTTCACAAGGCAAAGGCATCAAATGATCAATGTAATGCAAAGGCAAGCAAAGGTGCACAAAATGGACATCCAAATTAGAAAATCCAAATCAAAACAGAAATGCATCCAATGGCTGTGAAATTTTTTATGCAAGCTAATCATGTTATGAACAAACAATGTGCAAAATATCAAGTCCAAAAGATCTCAAATGATAGTTAAACAAAAATGCACAAATGCAATACTAAGAAGGTGACACAAATTGTCACAACATATCTTCATGTGTCCAAAACAGTGATAGCATATGATACAAATTTCAAACGAAAGCTCAAAAATCATATCACAAGTGAGGATCAAGCATGCAAAATTTCAGATCAATTGGATTAACAATGAGCATTTCACAAAGCATTTATCATGACATATCAATTTGGCAACAAGGTTCAATCAAAAATCACACATCAATAAACCAGCAACAAACAAATCATGAAATAAATGCTAAAAAAAAGTAGAGATCAAAACAAGAATGTGAAAAAAAGTTGGGATCCATTTGAAGCATTTTTCAATCATGAAACCCTAGCATTGAACCAGACGGCCGGAACAGTGTTTCCGGTCGTCTTCTACGGTTGAAATCCGGTGACCTTCATGCGAAAATTTCCAGAAATTGGCAAATGATACATGGTTCGAAAGATCTTTCAACGAGGATCATGAATATCATATTAAATCAACCTAAAACCTCATGAATCGAACGGATCGAGCAAAAACATATTGAACATCCAAACTTTAATTCCACATAGCATGTTCATTTCTCATCCAAATCAAGATATAAAACTATCAGCATGCTCAGCATAACACGATCTACATAATCATGGCAAGAAATAGGCAAAAGGAGATGGTCGAAATTTCACCTACTTGAGATGCAGTGATCAAAAATCGTGTCCTCAGGCTTCCAAAGTCTCCAGATCTTCTTCCTCAACTTTGTTGTGAAGCTTTGAACAAGAATTAGCAATGGAAACAGCTTGAATCTAGCTCAATTTCAAGTTTCCATCTCCATGTTCATGTGCTTGTGTAGCTCAAATCTGAACCGAATTCTTCAAACCAAAGGTTTATTCCTACTCAATGATACATGATAAACCAGATTATGCAAAGAAAAGGAAGGTTTGTGTGGAGAAATGTGAGATTCGAAGAGAGAGAAATTTTGGAGGAAATGGAAAATTTCAGATCTGAAAAATGCTTCCCCCTTCAAAAACAGTTATGATTTGGTATTTATACTCTGTGTTAATCATGCTGAAATTAGGATTAGGCTTTGATTAATTGAGATTAGAGAGATATGAGGTGAATTGCAAAATTGGCAAGTGTGCTTAGCATGTACATGCCACACGTGAACAGTGCCATGCTAAGCCTTGTATTCACTTGAAATCATCCAACAATCATCATGGAAGTGTTAATTTGCTTGTATGATCAACCAAATTCAAATTATTGAATTTCCCTCCAAAAAGCATATGTATGCACAAGTGGTCATGTGATCTTCTTTCATGCAAGGCAAAGGTTGATTTGGAAAGCATTGGTCACAAGGAGCATTTTGCAAAAAAGAGTGGACCAATTTGGAGTTTTGGATCAAAAGTTATGGCATGTTGAGCTTCCATGCATACTTTGTGATCATTTGGCCATAACTTCTCAACCAATTATCAAATGATTATGAAATAGGACTTTTTGGAAATGGGAGAGAAATATCTTCAACTTTCATGTTCAACAAAAATCCATTTGAAGCTTCTTTGACGTTGGAAAGTCAAGTTGAATGTGGACCAAAAACTTGCCATTTTTGGAAACTTGAAATTACAGGTCACTTTCCATTTTTGGAAACTTTTGCAATGACTTCAAAATCTTCAAGATAGATGTTGGACATGTTAAATAGGCCTTTTTTGAACATGAATGAGATGTCTCAAATAATTTCCCCCGCCTCAAAGCCCTCAGTTGACTGCACAGTTGATTATTTGGTCCTGAGATGACCTTGACATGCTTGATGAATTTGAGCCTTTACCACTTGGGGAATTTGCTTGAAAAATGAACCCTAGCTCATATAAGTTCAATATGACAATCATGTGGTCCTCATCTCAAGAAAATACCATCAGCTCTTGTACAATGGATGCTCTTGAATTGCTTGACCTGTGCTTGCTTAGACTACAAAATAAAATGTTAATGACATATTTTTGTGCTTTTGGTTAGTGATTAAAATAAGAAAAGCAATGATATATAATGCAAGCATGCCTGGTGATCTCAAACCACTCACAGGAGATCCCACCCAAAGGGCAAGGAAGCCAAGATGCTCAAAGATCCTTGAGGCTATGTAATGCAATGCTTATGATGCCATGAGGGATCTTAGGGACAAAATTGGGGTCTTACAGCATGGAGTCTCGGTTAAGAACCACCCAAAGGGAGTGTACTATGGTTAAACTTGACAATCATGTTCTAAAAGAGGTCCCCATAGTCATCATCTCATCTTTCGGATATTATCGGATAAAACGACTACTCGTATTCCAAAAATATTCTCAAGAGAGACTCTTATGAATGTAGTATCGCATAACAATCATATCAAATCTTACACTTGAACGACCTGTGCAATACATCCTAAAATAGGCCAAGATGCGCTAGGTAATCTAAGGTCCTTGGCTTCTAAGGTCTATATTGGAAAGAGTAATGCCTAACCACGACTACTCGTGTGACATTATTGTTCCCAATAAAACCTCCACCAAGTGAATGGGCTTGCAAGTCAACTTGCTAAGGAATAACTCCACACAAGTCGACAAGACTATGCCATTCTCCTATCATAAGTGCACTCGAGTTCGGGTATAGAACTCATCTCACAAGAGACCACCAAGCACACAAGCAATTGATATATCAAGAAATTCTTACATTACAAACAATACAGTCATCCCAAATTTGCATAAAAATATGTCACAAATAAATATAAACATACAATGCAACAAAGCAAAAAGTAGCCTAAACCCACTAGGAAGCAACACACCTCGCTAGCAGAGTCGCCACTTTTCTGTAGCGGGGTATTCGTTACCTTTAGATTTATTGACTAAATCAAAAGTAAATCATACAATTCGAGTCGCCACCGCACTTCTATTTATCCAAAGGAAAGGTTAGAAAGCGAACAAAAACCGAGAAGTTTTATCAAATCAAAAACTAATGAAAATGTCAGAGGTCTGGGTAAGGGGGTTGGTTATGCAATGGGAAGGTTTTAAGCACCCAAAACATCCTTAGTACTCTAAGGAAGCCCTTTTTGCAAAGTTGTATGGTAGGTTGTGTAAGACCCCAATTTTGGCCGTAAGATCGCTCATGGCATCATAACATTGCATTTGCAAAGCCTCAAGGATCATTGAGCATCTTGGTTCCCTTTGCCTTTGGGTGGGACTTATTGTGAGTGGTTTAAGATCACCAAGCATGCTTGAGTTGTATATTATTGCTTTTCCCATCTTTATTCACTAACCAAAAGCACAAAAATATGTCACTAACATCTTTTGTTTGTAGCTTGAGCAATCACAAGGTCAAGAGCTTCTAGGAGATCCTTTGTGCAAAGATATGTTCAAGAGAAGATGAAGGCAAGCATGGCAATGGTTCCCCAACATCTCATCCATAAAATATGCCTCCCAAGTATCTCAATTCATCATTTTGATCAACTCAAGTCAAAGGGTTTAAGGTTTGTTCCCAAGGAAACCCTAATTCAGCTGATCACCCACACTGCCTTGCTCAGGAAGCAACCTCAGCCCATGGTCAAATACAATCAAGGAAAGTTCTTTAATTCATAATTTCATGCATATTTGAACTTATTTGAGTGTCCTCAATCATCAATTCATCAAGATATGAGTTGTGGACTTGAAAAGTTGATCAGTCAATTCATCTGACTATTTTGAAATGCACTGAGACCTAACTTCTTATGTGTTGGTCAAATGGAGATGATCCCAAACAAAAAAATGTTCTTACGGACAATATGAACAACTTTCATGTTCATCAAAAATTGATTTAAAGCTTGGAAGGTCATCTCCCATTCCAAGACATTATAGGTCATTTTGACTGAAACCCTAATTTTGGGTCAACTTCCCAAGGAAGTAACTCATTCATTTTTTATGATTTTGAGGTGGGATCAAATGAATTGGAAAGCTTAAGATGTCTAATTAAAATTTTATGTTGAACAAAATTTCATAATATCAAAGTAAATACATGTGATAATGCAAAACATTATAGGTCACTTTGGACCAAATGCATTGAAAGGCAAAAAAGTCCAACTTCAAGTGCCCATAACTTCTTCATCAAAATTCCAAATGATGCAAACTTTAAGTCCATCTTGATTGTCTTGAAAAGATATACAACTTTGATGTTTGAAGTGTTTCCATTTAAGGCTTGAATCATCAAAATAGAAGGGCTTGAAGTTGGTTCAATTTGACAAAATTCTCAAAGGCATGTTTTGCACTATGAACTTCATGGCCTGTTTTCATAAATTTCCACACCCCAAATGAGATTTGGTCCAACATAAAAAAATTTCCTTATGTCAAGGCCTTTCTAACCATTACCCATATGCTTATGTTTGGATTTTCTAAGTGGCACTTTCAAAGAGGGGAAGATTTTGGTGCAATTATGGAAACTTGTTTGAAACTCATTGCACAAGCCATTGCATTGACATCTGCACGTCCATTTCAAGTTGGTTGGTCATCAGCATGCAAATGCAATTGAATTTGGGCCTTCTACATGATCATGCAAGCCCATGCAAAGAATATCCACTTGCCATGCACACGAGGATTTCCTTGCCTTGCCTCCAATTCAGCTATAAATAGACATGCTATGCCTCATAATTCTTCAACCTAAAGGCACCTGATATGCTGCATAACTGAATCTATAGCCATTACCAAAGGAACTAGTTCACATTTCATAAAATTTTCAGATCTGAAATTCAACTGAATTTGGTTGAATCTTTAGATCTAAAGTTCCTAGACCTTCATCATCTAGTCCATAGAAGTTCTGTTTGGCTAAAGGAAGCAAGGAAGGTAGCTCAAATCTTCACAATTCAAAGGTGACCATCAACTGGTTTTTTCTTCGAAACTCATTAATCTTTGATCTATTTGCCTGGCTATTGTGTTGTCTGAAGTACTCTCACTAGAGGCATTTGAATTGTGCTTTTAATTTTGCAAAATCATCAAGTTCAGTTTGAACTCCATTATTTTCCTCTTCTGATTTCTCTTCCCATGGAGATCTAGAAGGAAAACCAATGGTACAGGGGTGATGTACATCCCCCCAGCTTTCCAATGATATGAGGATCGCTTCATTTGGTTAAGTTTTTATTGCCTGCAACTTTGGCCGGAATCTTCATGCCCACCGGAGAAGACGGTGGCTCTGGCCGCCGTCCCTTTGCCAGATGGACTGTGGACCGTGTGATGGCATCTCCAGTTTGTATCTCAGCCTTTGGATCTTATGACTTTTAATAATGCCTTGTGTGACGCGTTTGACTGGAGACCACCATGAGCGCGCGCATGTGGAGCGTTTGATCAACCACGTCAATTAATGAGGCTTGATCAGACGCTCCTGGTTTTTTCTCTTTTTTTAATTTCTGATTTTATTTCTTTTATTTCCTTTATTTTCAAAAATTCATAACTTCTTCATTTTAATTCCAAAAAATATGGGACCAATTTCATTCTTCTACATTTAAATTCTAGTTTCTAAAAATGATTTTTAATATTTTTTATTTTGTCATTTGATATTTTTTGTGAATTTTCTCTTTTCTGGTTATTTTTAATTCATTTTAAATAGTTCTCAATATTCAAAAAATACAAAAATATTTTCCTAACCTATTTGAAATGATGATGGATCTATGAAAAATATTCTCATCAATTTTTTAATTGATTTGAGATTTATTTGAGATTTTAGTTCAATTAGGTTATTTTTATTCATTTTTAATTGATTAAAAATAGTTTTTAACTTTTAAAAATGCTGAAATTTTTTGTCAAACTTTGTTTGACCTTGTTGAACTTGGGATAAATCACTTGGACCTTTCAAGGTTGATTTGAAATGATTTTGAAGTTTGACCTTTCTTTAATATTTTAATTCAAGTTTATTTTCAAATATTAAAAATGCCAAAAATATTTTGTTCATTTCTTGACTTCCAATCTTCATCTCACTTCTGTTTTTGATTGTTTGACCATGATCCTCAATGTCATTGGTCAACACTTGTTGATTGGTACATGCTATTTCATCTAATGCACTTTATTCTTTCCATTTCCTTTTCCATTATTCATCTTCTTCTTTTTTTTTTTTTCTTTTTGATCAATGAGTTGAAGGTTGATAAGTTGGCATTGATTAGGGAGACTTAATCTTCCTTGATTCAAATCTAATTCATCTTGATCAATTGATCAAGTGAATGGCTTTGCATTAAGGATAGGTTGTTTCCTAAACCATGCAAAGGACTTAAACCAATACAAGATCAATTCTCTTTTTCTTTTGGCATGGCAAGTTGTTGGAACTTGGTTCACTAATCAAGACTTCTAACTTGTTTTGTTGCCTACATTATTATTGACCGGCCTCAGGTAGTTGTGACTTCTACATAAGTCCAATTACGATTGCTTAACATAGCGCTAAATTTGCCTTATGGCACACTAACTACTAACACTAACCATTAACCATTAACCTTTACTTTTTGCACTTTACATTTATGCAATTTATTATTCTTGTACATATTATTCATTTGCTTTTTTCCCTTTGCTCACTTGAGCACATGTTTATGTTAATGCAATTTGCCTTTTGCTCACTTGAGCATATAATTGTGTATATATCTTTTGTGCTTGTGTGTGTCTGTTAGTTGTGAACCAAATGCAAAGAATTGGACAAAATGGACTTAGACTTTAGGACTTTACCCAAGCTAATGGAGTTTGAAGAGCAACTAGGCCTCATGCCTTTAGAGTGCTTAAATGTCAAAGAGCAACTAGGCCTCATGCCTTTAGAATGCTTAAAGCTTGAAGATGAACATTGAAAGGACCATATTCTAAACTCTCTCTTGTCCATTCTTTGATTGTTAATAGAACCTTTTGATGTGTGTGTTTTTGTGCTAGGCATTCCAACATTGAGCTAAATTGAGGAACCATTGCCATGAGCTTCTAAGAGAGAGGGAGCTTTCCAAGAATTAATTTGATTGTTGATTGCTTGAGTTTATGCTTATGTGATTGCTTATTCCAAAGGATGGGAGCTACTTGGATCATCAATATGATCTCAAGAGAGGAAATCCATGTGTGGTTTTGCTTCTTGTCCCTTACCTCTTGTATGCTTAGGACTTTAGCCATTCTTCTTCTTCTCTCCACTCTAACCCAAGCCAAAACTTTTGTGCAAACATTTAACACTTGTTTTCAACATTAGAAACCTAAGCCTTATGCTTTTGATTTTCAAACTTTCCTTTCTTAATACTTATTTTGAATTGAACTTCTAAGCCAACTTTGACCATTTTGTAAATACTTTTCATTGGTAAATACAACCCATTCAAATGTCTTTTTGTGGTTTCAATGGCCACCTTCTTAATCAAATTTTTCATAACCTTTAGCTATTAGGTTTGAGTTATTCTTGAGGTAGATGTAATGCTCACCTATATCCTTAGTGATGGACAATAAGTCTTCCATGCTTATTATAGGGTTAACCCCTCACTAGCATGTTGAAGCTATCCTCACATGGTGGATTTATGGTTTTAGGTTGAGTTTTCTCCATTGGATAACAAAAGACCTTAAGGCTTTTGGACCAATCAATTCACCAACTCATTTTGAGATTTTTACCCCGAACTACGAGGTTTTGATCCTAATCTTTTTTTAAGATGGTACGTAGGCAATGGGTTCATCCATCCAAACACAAATGTAAATAAACTTGTATATTCTCTTCTCATCTCTTCAATCATGTTTGCACAAACAAATTTTCACAAAATACCAACCTTACAACAAGTATGAAAAGGGCTCCCTAGGAGTACCTAGGATGTTTTGGGTGCCTAATACCTTCCCATTGCATAACCAACCCCCTTACCCAGATCTCTGACATTTTTACTAGTTTTTGATTCGATAAAACTTTTAGGTTTTTGTTCGTTTTCTAACCATTCCTTTGGATAACTAGAAGTGCGGTGGCGACTCGACTTGTATGAATACCCCGCTACAGAAAAGTGGCGACTCTGCTGGGGATAAAAATTATCTAGTGGGTTTTGCCTACTTTTCATATTGTTGTATTGTATTGTATATTATTTTGTGACATATTTTTGTGCAATTTGGGATTACTGTATTGTGTGTAATGATTGAATTGCTTGAATATTAATTCCTTGTATGCTTGGTGATCTTTGTGAGATGAGTTCTATACCCGAACTCGAGTGTACTTAGGATAGGAGAATGGCATAGTCTTGTTGACTTGTGTGGAGTTATTCCTTAGCAAGTTGACTTATAAGTCCATTCACTTGGTGAAGGTCATGTTGGGATCAATAATGTCACATAAGTAGTTGTGGTTAGACATTACTCTTTCCAATATAGATCTTAGAAGCCAAGGACCTTAGTTTACCAAGCCCATATTGGCCTATTCTTAGGATGTAGTGCGAAAGTCGTTCAAGTGTAAGATTTGATACGATTGTCACGCGATACTACACTCATAAGAGTCTCTCTTGAGAATAGTTTTGGAATACGAGTAGTCGTTTCTCTGATAATATCCGAAAGATGGGATGATGACTATGGGAACCTCTTGTAGAACATGTTTGGCAGGTTAAACCCTAGTACACTCCCTTTGGGTGGTTCTAAACTGAGACTCTATGCTCGTGACTTGTAACAAACCCTTGATTCGTGGTTGATCCGTTCATGTATCCTTAATATCAATGGAACTTGGGTGTTGATAAGGCGTAAACCATAATCCACCAAAATGGATGATTGATATTAAGGATAATATGATCCATCCCATGACCTTTGTTTGGTGTGTTTTGCTTGATCCTTGAGTGTGATTATTGCATTCATGCATTCATGCACCCATTTGCATCCATATCATCAAAATAATAAGATTTTCAAGGAACTTAAGAGGTCTATTTGCCAATTTTCAGACATGGAAAGACAAAGAAGGAATACAAAGAAGTACAACTTCAGACAACCAGATTTGAAAGAGCTAAGGAATTTGACATCCTATGTATTAGATCCCTTGGGTTTCAAGGCTCGTTTTGGGAAGCTTCTTCCTCTTCTGACTACTCAGGTGGATGAAGGGTTGATGAGTGTATTGGTGCAGTTTTATGATCCCTTGTACCGTTGCTTCACATTTCCGGATTTTCAGCTTTTGCCCACACTTGAGGAGTATGCCTACCTTGTGGGTATACCTATTCTAGACCAGTTGCCGTTCAGTGGCTTGGAAAGTATTCCTACTTCTCAAGAGATAGCTGACATGTTGCATATAGATGAATATCTGGTTGGTGCTCATATGACTACCAAAGGTGGAATTCAAGGTCTCCCTTCTGAGTTCCTCATTGCTCAAGCTACTATGTATGGGAAAGCCATGAGTGAGGATGCCTTTGAAGCCATATTTGTACTTCTCATCTATGGACTAGTGTTATTCCCCAACATCGACAAGTTTGTGGATGTGAACGCTATTAGGATTTTCTCGGCTCTTAATCCCGTTCCAACTCTGTTGGGTGATACTTATTTTTCTTTGCATATGACGAATGCAAAGGGTGGTGGTGCCATTGTTTTTTGTTTGCCTCTGTTGTATAAGTGGTTTATTTCTCACTTACCACAGACGGTCGCCTTCAAAGAGAACAAGGGATTTCTACGGTGGTCCACGAGACTTATGTCTCTCACTAATGATGATATCTCTTGGTACAACCGTGTGTATGATGGTGTGTAGATTATCGACTCTTGTGGTGAATTCTCCAATGTGTCTCTTCTTGGTACATGTGGTGGGATTAACTACAACCCCGTTTTGGCACGTCGTCATCTTGGGTTCCCCCTAAAGGATAAACCCAATAACATTCTGTTAGAGGGTGTGTTCTTTCAGGAGGGTAAAAATCCCCAAGGCTTGAAAGCTAGGATGGTCCGCGCTTGGTGCAAGATTCATAGGAAAGGAAGGAAGGAGTTGGGCCCTAAGAATTGTGTCGCTTTGGAGCCTTACACTGCTTGGGTTAAGAGGAGAGCTTCCGAGTATCTCATGCCTTACGAGTATCCAAGACGTACGCCTTTGGTTATGGCTGGGCCTTCAACCCTCCCTGACCAAGGAATAGAGGAGTTGAGAGACAAAGATCGTTCACGTGCTTGGATCCGCGAACGAGAAGAGTTGCTTCAGCAGATTAAGGAGAAGGATGCTTTGATTGAATTCCTCGAGCATCAGGTTATTGATGATCCTGATGATGCATGGACTTCTCTACTTCCTCAGTCTTCTAGGTTCTGGAAGAGGAAGTACGATCGACTCGCCAAAGAGAAGGCAGATATGGAGGAAGCCTATGAGGAGGAGGTTAAGAGGCTTCGCGCATCTTATCTTCCTGTGTCCCGAGCTCTAGATGATTGTTTCTAGGGATCCATAGGATGATCGTTTTCCTTTTCCCTTGTATTTGGTTACCAATGTTGTACTTCTTTGGTGTAAAAATATTTCCCAGATATTATTGATGAGATGTTTCCACAAAAGAATGTAATATTTCCCTAAATTTTCAAATAGAACTCAAAAGTTCCTCTGAAATAAAAAACAAATCATATGCACAAGCATTGCATGCATCATGTGCATAAGCAGGTTTTGCTCCAGGCTTCTTGTCCTATGGTCTAACTCTGTGTTCTTCATTTATTTCAAAGACAAGCTGACTCACCGGTACTACACCAGAGCCAATTCTTTGAGACTGATGGATCATCTGGAACAAGAGAACCGCGAGTTGAAAGAGGAGGTATCCAGATTAACTGCCCTGATGGAGTCATTCTTGGCCGCTCAGAGCCAGTCTTCTCCAACACCCTCAACTCCTCCCCAGAGGAAGGTCATTTATGAAATCGTAACTTCTACGATGCCTGCTGCGACATCTCATTTTGCGCCGTCTATGCCAGCCGGGTTCCCTTGGGGAATTCCCGCCAACTTCATGCCAGAAGGTTTTGCTTCAACTCTTGCTTCTTTGCCGGCATCTAGCCCGGTCATGTCCGTGCCACCTCCTGTTGTGCACACTTTACCAAGGGTTGAAGATACCATCTATCATTCTGAGCCATCTGAGGGCCCAGACGTTTATGAGAAGATGGACGACATGAAAGACCAATTCCTTGAGCTTCGTAAGGAACTGAAGACTTTGAGGGGGAAAGACCTCTTTGGTAAAAGTGTTGCTGAATTGTGCCTTGTGCCCAACGTGAAGATCCCTAATAAATTCAAAGTGCCTAACTTTGAGAAGTATAAGGGAAACACATGCCCACTCAGCCATCTTGTGATGTATGCTCGCGATATGTCGACACAAACTGATAATGATCAACTGCTCATCCACTATTTCCAGGACAGTCTGTCCGGTGCCGCTCTCCGGTGGTACATGGGTTTGGAGAGTTCAAACATCCGCTCTTTCAATGATCTTGGCGAGGCCTTTGTCAAGAAATATAAATATAATATGGATATGGCTCCGGATAGGGATCAGTTGAGGGCAATGTCGCAGAAAGAGAAAGAGACCTTCAAACAATACGCCCAGAGGTGGCGCGAATTGGAAGCTCAGATAGTGCCACCCCTTGAGGAGAAAGAAATGACCAAGATCTTCTTAAAGACCTTGAGCTTGTTTTATTACGAGAGAATGATAGCCAGTGCTCCCTCAGACTTCACCGAGATGGTGAATATCGGGATGAGATTGGAAGAGGGGGTCCGAGAAGGACACTTAACTCGAGATGAAGGCTCTTCAGCAAAGAGATATGGAAGCTTTTCAAAGAAGGAGGGAGAGGCACACGTTGTGTCTTCCCATGACAAGAGAAGACCCTCTATGAAGAGGAAGATTGCTCGCCCAGTCAATAATCAGCATCAGGTGGCTCATATAGCACCGGCTTTCAGGGAAGCTCAACATTATCAACAACCGCAAACTCAGCAATATCAGCAACAACAACAACGTTCACAACAGCAGGCCTACCAGCCTCGAAATAACAACAATAGTGCCAGCGCCAGCTATGAGAGGAAGAGGGTCACCTTTGATCCAATTCCGATGACTTATGCTGAACTCTATCCATCGCTGATCGATAAAAAGCTAATCACTCCGCGAGACCCTCCCGCTGTACCTGCTAACCCCCAGTGGTGGTACAAGCCTGAGCTTCATTTTGTGTATCATTCTGGTGCTCCCGGACACGATGTGGAGAATTGTTATCCTTTGAAGACCAAGGTGCAGGACCTTGTGAGAAGTGGGATTTTGTTTTTCGAGGACGTAGGTCCGAATATGAAGAAGAACTCATTGCCTGAGCATGGGAAGTCTGTTAATATGGTCCAGGGCCGTCCTGGCAAGTACAAAGTTAAATACGTCAGCCATATCCGGCAATCGTTGGTTGAGTTGCATCGCTTGCTATGTGACTATAGTCATTATGAGCATGACCATGATAGATGCAGGGTCTGTTCTATCAATCAGAGAGGATGTCGCTAGGTGCGCAAAGATGTTCAAGAGATGTTGGACGAGGGAGTCATCAAGATCCTTCAAAATAGAAATGTTGACGAAGATGAGCTCAAAGTCAACGTAATTTCTCCGGTATTCCGGATACCTGAGCCTGTTGTCATCAAGTATGATGGTAGCAAGCATAAGGTTTCTCCAGCTCTGACTATCAAGCCAGTCGGACCTGTACCGTACTCCTCCGAGAAGGCGGTTCCCTATCGCTACAATGTTGTAGCAGTGGAAATGGGAAAGAGGTGTCCCTGCCCTCTTCATCTGTCGTTAACATTGCTGATGTCAGTGGTTTGACCCGCAGCGGTCGTGTATTTTCAGCTTCGGTGAAACCCCAGGCTGATGCTCGAGGAAGTATTGACGCTGATTTTGTTGAGTGCCCGATTGGGAATGCTGTGAGCACTCCGAATCCGGCACTTGTTGCTAAGCCCGCCTCCATGTTGAAAACTCTTGCTTCTGTTGGCCCGAGTGGCAATACGAAAGAAGAATGTGATGAGATGCTGAGGCTCATCAAAAGGAGCGAGTACAATGTTGTAGACCAGCTTCTACAAACGCCATCCAAAATATCTGTGTTATCACTACTTTTCAATTCAGAACCACACCGAGAAGCTCTGCAGAAGGTGTTGGATGTGGCGTACGTAGATCACGATGTCACGCTAGAGCAATTTGATAGCATTGTTGCAAATATAACCGCTTGTAACAATTTGAGTTTTTCTGACTCTGATCTCCCCGAGGAAGGAAGAGACCACAACTTGGCCTTACATATATCTATGAGTTGCGAAGACGACGCCATGTCCAATGTGTTGGTGGACACTGGGTCATCATTAAATGTATTGCCAAAGACCACTCTCTCGAAGTTGTCATATCAAGGGCCTCCCATGAGGCAGAATGGGGTAGTTGTGAAAGCTTTCGATGGGTCTCGCAAAACTATGATTGGTGAGGTTGATCTCCCAGTCAAAATCGGACCAAGTGTTTTCCAGATTACCTTCCAGGTTATGGACATTCACCCATCGTATAGTTATCTCCTAGGCAGACCATGGATTCACGAGGCAGGTGCCGTGACGTCCACCCTACACCAAAAACTGAAATTTGTGAAGAATAAGAAGCTGGTGGAGGTAGGGAGAGAAAAGGCTCTCCTGGTTAGCCATTTGTCTTCCTTCTCATATATAGATGCTGAGGATGAAGTTGGAACTCCCTTCCAAGCTTTATCTATTGCTGAACCTGTTGAGAAGAAAACTCCTCCATTTGATTCCTACAAAGATGCAAAGTTGGCCATTGAGCATGGTGCAACTGCTGGATTAGGGCAAATGATTGAGCTAGAAGATAACAAGTCTCGAGCTGGTATAGGCTATTCTTTTGGGGTCTTCAACAAGCAAGGTTTGTTCAAGAGTGGTGGATTCATCCACACTGGTCAAGACGAAGAGGCTGATGCCATTTTGGAAGAGGACGAAGAGGATTCTGGCAATTTCATTATCCCTAGAGGAATCTGCAATAATTGGGTCGCTGTGGATATTCCAACATTTATCCATAAGTCAAAGTAATGTTCATTATGTTTGAAAACCCTTCTCCCATGCCCAAAGGAGAAGTGATGACATTGTTGGCGCATAAATGTAATGATATTTTCATTCAATAAATTCATTTTAAATGTTTGTTTCTCCAATTATTTTCCCTTTTTGCTTTTTGCATGAAATTGGTGATCACAAAAAACCCTAAAAATAAGAATAAAATCAATCTTTTCATCTGCATAATGATTTGCTTTGTTTGAATTCTAAAATCTCTTTTATATCCAAAATCATTATGCAGGTTGATCAAACCCATTGAACATAATGATCCAACACCATCTCCCAACTTTGAATTCCCTGTATTTGAGGCAGAAGAAGATGATGTTGAAGAGATTCCTAACGAGATTACCCGTCTACTTAAGCATGAAGAAAAGATCATTCAACCGCATCTTGAGAATCTGGAAACAGTCAATTTAGGGTCTGAAGATTGTGTGCGAGAAGTAAAGATTGGGGCACTACTGGAAGAGTCTGTTAAGAAGGGATTGATTGAATTGCTACGAGAATATGTTGACGTCTTTGCTTGGTCATATGAAGACATGCCTGGTCTAGATACTGATATTGTGCAACATTTCCTACCCTTGAAGCCTGAGTGTGTGCCTGTGAAGCAGAAGCTAAGAAGAACTCATCCCGATATGGAAGTGAAGATCAAAGAAGAAGTCCATAAGCAAATTGATGCGGGGTTTTTGGTGACTTCTACGTATCCTCAGTGGGTGGCCAATATTGTGCCCGTGCCTAAAAAGATGGAAAAGTCCGAATGTGTGTGGACTATAGAGACTTGAATAAAGCTAGTCCGAAAGATGATTTCCCTCTACCACACATTGATATGTTGGTAGACAATACAACTAAATTCAAGGTCTTCTCATTTATGGACGTATTTTCCGGATATAATCAGATTAAAATGGCACCCGGGGATATGGAGAAAACAACATTCATCACACCTTGGGGAACATTCTGTTATCAAGTGATGCCCTTCGGTTTGAAGAACGTCGGAGCCACGTATCAACGAGCTATGACTACCTTGTTTCATGATATGATGCATAAGGAGATTGAGGTATATGTTGATGATATGATTGCTAAGTCGAGAACGGAAGTTGAACATGTAGAACACCTGTTGAAGCTTTTTCAGCGTTTGAGAAAGTACAAGCTTCGTCTGAATCCCAACAAGTGTACCTTTGGAGTCCGTTCCGGCAAGCTATTGGGCTTTATTGTTAGTGAAAGAGGCATTGAGGTTGATCCTACAAAGGTCAAAGCAATACAAGAGATGCCTGCGCCCAAAACTGAGAAGCAAGTCCGAGGTTTTCTTGACCGCTTGAATTACATTTCCAGATTCATATCCCACATGACTGCCACATGTGCGCCGATATTCAAGCTCCTCCAGAAATATCAGTCCCATGATTGGACCGAGGATTTCCAGAAAGCTTTTGATAGTATTAAAGAGTATTTGTCTGAGCCTCCGATTTTGTCTCGGCCTGTGGAAGGGAGACCATTGATCATGTATCTGACAGTTCTTGAAGACTCGATGGGTTGTGTCCTTGGTCAGTAGGACGAATCAGGAAAGAAAGAGTATGCCATCTATTACTTGAGTAAGAAGTTTCCTGATTTTGAGTCCCGATACTCAATGCTTGAGAAAACATGATGTGCTTTGGCTTGGGCTGCTAAGCGCTTACGTCAGTATATGTTAAATCATACGACTTGGTTGATATCCAGAATGGATCCAATCAAGTATATCTTCAAGAAGCTTGCTATAACTGGGAGGATTGCTCGTTGGCAGATGTTGTTATCTGAGTATGATATTGAGTATCGAGCTCAGAAGGCTATTAAAGGTAGTGTCTTGGCTGACCACTTGGCGAGGCCTTTGTCAAGCAATATAAATATAATGTGGATATGGCTCCGGATAGGGATCAGTTGAGGGCAATGTCGCAGAAAGAGAAAGAGACCTTCAAACAATATGCCCAGAGGTGGCGCGAATTGGCAGCTCAGATAGTGCCACCCCTTGAGGAGAAAGAAATGACCAAGATCTTCTTAAAGACCTTGAGCTCATTTAATTACGAGAGAATGATAGCCAGTGCTCCCTCAGACTTCACCGAGATGGTGAATATGGGGATGAGATTGGAAGAGGGGGTCCGAGAAGGACGCTTAACTCGAGATGAAGGCTCTTCAGCAAAGAGATATGGAAGCTTTGCAAAGAAGAAGGAGGGAGAGGCACACGTTGTGTCTTCCTATGACAAGAGAAGACCCTCTATGAAGAGGAAGATTGCTCGCCCAGTCAATAATCAGCATCAGGTGGCTCATATAGCACCTGCTTTTAGGGAAGCTCAACATTATCAACAACCGCAAACTCAGCAATATCAGCAGCAACAACAACAACATTCACAACAGCAGGCCTACCAGCCTCGAAATAACAACAATAGTGCCAGCGCCAGCTATGAGAGGAAGAGGGTCACCTTTGATCCAATTCCGATGACTTATGATGAACTCTATCCATCGCTGATCGATAGAAAGTTAATCACTCCGCGAGACCCTCCCGCTGTACCTGTTAACCCCCAGTGGTGGTACAAGCCTGAGCTTCATTGTGTGTATCATTCCGGTGCTCCAGGACACGATGTCGAGAATTATTATCCCTTGAAGACCAAGGTGCAGGACCTTGTGAGAAGTGGGATTTTGTTTTTCGAGGACGTAGGTCCGAATGTGAAGAAGAACCCATTGCCTGAGCATGGGAAGTCTGTTAATATGGTCCAGGGCTGTCCTGGCAAGTACAAAGTTAAATACGTCAGCCATATCCGGCAATCGTTGGTTGAGTTGCATCGCTTGCTGTGTGACTATAGTCATTATGAGCATGACCATGATAGATGCAGGGTCTGTTCTGTCAATCAGAGAGGATGTCACTAGGTGCGCAGAGTGGTTCAAGAGATGTTGGACGAGGGAGTCATCGAGATCCTTCAAAATAGAAATGTTGACGAAGATGAGCTCGAAGTTAACGTATTTTCTCCGGTATTCCGGATACCTGAGCCTGTTGTCATCAAGTATGATGGTAGCAAGTGTCACATCACGCGAAAAACCGGCGGGAAAACAAGAACAACAGAGCCGCCACCGTGCGTTATTTATCCCAAAAGAGGGAAAGGAAACGCTCAGAGTAAACCTGGGAAAAGACATGGTCTCGCGACCAAAGAGAATGGGATCGGGAGTCGGTTATGCGAAGGGAAGGTATTAGCACCCCTACGCATCCGTCGTACTCGACGGGATCCACGCACAATAGAAAGGAAAATGGTTGCTAAAAACACTGCTCACACACACACAACTGGCTGAAAGAGACACAAGAAAACAAAAGAGACTGACTCGGCAGAATATCGCATCCTGGGCCTACTTAGTCTATCAGGCATAGACATCAGAGTCGAAGTAGTTCGGACTGGGGAAACGACACATGCTCGCTAGGATATCGCATCCTATGCATACGTATCTCCTCGGACGAGAGAAGAATCAGAGCATTCGTAGCTCGGCTGACACGCACACAAACAAACACTGGCAAAGGCAAACGTGGAGCCCGAATGCCAATCACTGGACTTACATCAGCATCCGAACCAACAAACCCACACAAAGAGGCAAACGTGGAGCCTGACTGCCAATCACTGGACTTACATCAGCATCCGAACCAAACAAACCCACACTGGAACCCAAATGCCACTCGATGGACTTACATCAGCTTCCAAGCACACAACAAGACAAAACAAAGACACAGGCGCCCGGAGAGATCAGCTCATCTCCTGCCTACGTACCTCATCTGGTATGAGGATCAGGGCGACGTAGTTCCCCTACGGGGGGATAAAGGACTAGCCTAACCAGATAACAGAGGGAGACACAACTAGGGAGACTACGACTCGAGCCTAGATGTTATCATGCAAAATCATCCCTAAGTTAAGGTTTCTAGCTAACTTGCACAGGGAGCAAGCCTATCCTAAATATGACTTGCACAGGAAGCAAGCCACACCTAACTTGCACAGGAAGCAAGCTAAACTAAACCTGACTTGCACAGGAAGCAAGCTAAAGCAAACACACAAGCACAAGTAGCACACACTATATGCAAGCAATGGGCTCAAACAAGGTCAGGTTTTAGTCGAGGGGTCATATCAACCTCAACAAACAAACCACTGGAACTGGGTAGTGTTAGCTCTTAACCTTGCCATTGAGGGGCTAAGGTGAAGCAGATGAAAGGTGAGTGAAGATGAGACTTCACAGCTCTTATCCCTGGCCTGGGAGAGCTTAAGACAAGAATGTGTGGGTTCAGAAAGTGGGAACCCTTCTACACATTTGAAACTGACTCAACTGTACAATTGTACAAGATCTTGGGTTTGTATCTGCAGTGCATCAACACAGTGGTGTGAGCAAAGCAGATGACACACAGAATAGCAGGGGATAGATTGTATATCCCTTGTGTCTGCCAATGCCTCTTCACTTAGGAGGTCTTTGACTCTGTACAAGGACAAATGTAAACAGTCACAAACATTGCCTCTTAAGGAGGACTTCAGACAGTTGCCTGGCCAAGTAACAGGCCAGGTCTTCCAGACTACATGAAGATGAGAAGTTATACCTCAATGCAAATTGCTTATCAAGCAAAGCAAAGCAAAGTTCACAAGGAACTAAAGGCAACTAAAAGTACCTGAAATCAGTCAAGCACAGTTAGTATACAAGTCAAAGTTAAATCAGAATGAAACAAAGGCTAACAGTCAGCACAAGCAGATAAATGTGCAATGCACAAGGTTCAAGGCATGTGAGCCAAGCAACCTACAAAAAAAATAGATTAGTCATGATAAACAAGCACACTCAATCAATTTGTATTGGTCTCATTGGGTAATTGTTGCTTAACCTGAAAAAATGAGCTCAAACATAAGTAACAGGACCACTAGGACAAGCCTAGGGTCAAAAGGGGATGAGAAAGTCAAAACAGCAAATGAACTCCAATCAAAATCATATTTAAACAATCAAGAAACAAACTCAATTGGTTCCACAATCATATCATTCATCATCATCATTTCACAAGCAAAAGAAGTCAAAGCATGGCATATGGAAGCTCATAGAAGTCAACAGCAAGACTTAACTCAAAACCAATCATAAACAATTCCAAAAATCACCAAATAAATCATGGTCAATCACAACCCATAGCATGGTATGCATGTCAAATTTCATCTCATTTGGACAAGTAGAAGATAGTCAATGAAAATCAGAAAGGCAAGGTAATTTTGAACATGCTCAAAGAAGTCAACCAAACAACTTCAAAAAATCATAAATCAGTGATAGCACATGAGAAATGAATGGGACTAAAACCATGGCAAAGCTTGAGATGTCTACTAATCTCATGTCAAATTTCATGTCCATCTAATAAAGTATGAGAATTTCACAAATGATATGGGAACATGTGTCACAAAAAGTCAACATATGACTAAACAAGGGAGAAAATCTCAAACAATTAGGAAATGCCACAAATAATTCCAAGAAAATTCACATGTAAACTAGACAAAAAAGAGTAGGTTCATGCAAAAATTCACATCAATTTGAGTTCAAGAAGCATGGTAATGAAAATCATGAAGTTGGACATCAATGGTGTGACACAAATTGTCACACCCTAATTCAAAAAATCATAACTCACAAACCAGCAATGATAAATTCATAAACTCTACACCAAAATCACCATGAGTGTGTCTAGTTTAAGCACAAAAAATTTGGGAGCCATTGGATAAAGCATCATCATTTCACAATTGTTTTGGCAAAAGGTACAAAATATGAGCACATGAATAAAACCCTAGTACCATTTAAAATTCACTTATCCAAAAAAATCAGCAAAAATCATGATAAAAAAGTAGAGATCCAGATGAACACAATGCAAAAATTCCCATGAAATTTGGATTTAAAATGATGAACTTATGATTTTTACAAGTTTGGTGATCAAAAGTGAAATTAAAATGAAAAAACAACATAATTCAATGGGACATGTGCCACGGCCATGGCATTTTTGTAATTAACCAAGTCACTAATTGAAGCACGGTCGTTTTGGCCAAGAAGAGGAAATGTTTCTATTGGCTGTTGGCTACAGGGTCATGCAATGCACGTGGGGATTCAAATTCTGGGAAATGGATGAACAAATCTAGGGTTCCATGTACAGTAACATCACCTTCATCTTCCCAAATTCGATTCCAACAAATTTTTTCCAGAAATTGCAATTGGATATACAAAAATGATCAGCAAACAACAAGCAACATGAATCCATCATTTATTTCAACAAAATCAACTCACACAGCATGAATCGAGCAAGAAATCATTTCAACATCAAACTTAAAAAACAGCATATCTCAAGCATCACCCAATCATTTTCAAAACTAAAGCTACCATGGAACTCAGCGTGCAAAGACCTCTCTAAAGCATGTAATAGTTTAAAGAAACAAGGAGGTCGAAATTTTACCAAAGTGGAAGGGCAGTGTCGATACAGTCGTTATTTGGCCATGTTAAAGTGAAACAGATGCTCCTTAAGCTCCCTAAAGTTGAATGATGAAGTTGGCTTGGCTCGAAATAGCTTGAAATGGCTTTAACCTTGGACTGCCATTGATGATGCTTGAAGAAAAACAGTCGTGGAAATGGCCTTCCAGTTGGAGAATGATGGTGGAAACAAGCTCACAATGCTGTTTAGATGATGGAGCAACAAAGGCGAGGTCGGGTTCTTTGGAGTTTTTGGCAGAAAAATGCAAAAGTGGAAAAATGGTGTTTGAGAGAAAAATGATTTTCTGTTTGTAAATGGTGGCTGCTAGGGTTTCTTTCAGAGAGAAAATGATGAATATATACTCTGTTCAATGGTACTTAATCAAGGTTCATGAAAAAGTGGAATGGAGTTGGTGAAAAGTGTCCTTTTGCCAATTTTCAAGCAAGTTGGTGATGGGTGTGTGTACTGCACAAAAATGGGCCTTGAACATGTCCAAAATATGATTTCTGAACATATTTGATTGGTAGAATTGGTTGGAAGTGGTTAATTTTGAAACTCATTTTTCAACCTCACTTGAAATTAATTCATGCAAGTCCAAAAATGCCATTTTGATTGGTAATGTTTTGGTGAATGATGGTTGCATATTTGGAAAGAGGGGATCAAATGTGACTTGTAGGAAAAAACCCCACCCAATTTGGCCAAATGGTTTGAGAGATATGGCCTTTTGAAGTTCAAAAATTTTGGAGAATGAATTGATCATAACTTGCCAACCATACATGGGAATTGAGTGTTCTTGGACTTTTTGGAAATGGGAGAACAAGATCTTCAACTTTCATGTTGGGAAAAAATTCATTTGAAGCTTGTATCATGATGTAAGTTTGGGATCAAGAAGTTTCCATTTTTGGCAAGTTTCAATTACAGGTCCAGTTTCTATATTTGGAAATTTCTTATTTGGCTTCAAATTCTTCCATGATGGTGTTTGACATGATATATGAGGCCTATTTGGACATGAATGAGCCCTCTCAAACCAAATCCAACCATCAAAACCATAAAATCAGACACAGTTGACCAAGTTTGACTTTTTAGGGTTTCTGGCAAACTGTGCATTGACTGATGACTTCTGAACATCCAATCCTTGACCAAAACACTTCAAATGGATCCCCAAGTCATGTGAACATGTTGGACCAACCCTAAGGCCTTGTTTCAATGAAAATTGCACTTGCTTGCTTGACTGACTGATCTCCTGACCAGTTTGACCTAATTCTTCTGACTGGCTTGCACTTGAGGCAAAGGGACAATGCAATGCTATGCAGTGGACCATGTTAATGTTATGACCAAATAATGAAAATGTATGTACAATGATAGGTGCAAATTTGAGGTGCTACAGCAAGGATAAGGTTTCTCCAGCTCTGACTATCAAGCCAGCCGGACCTGTACCGTACTCCTCCGAGAAGGCGGTTCCCTATCGCTACAATGTTGTAGCAGTGGAAATGGGAAAGAGGTGTCCCTGCCCTCTTCATCTGTCGTTAACATTGCTGACGTCAGTGGTTTAACCCACAGCGGTCGTGTATTTTCAACTTCGGTGAAATCCCAGGCTGATGCTCGAGGAAGTATTGACGCTGATTTTGTTGAATGCCTGATTGGGAATGCTGTGAGCACTCCGAATCCGGCACTTGTTGCTAAGCCCGCCTCCATGTTGAAAACTCTTGCTTCTGTTGGCCCGAGTGGCAATACGAAAGAAGAATGTGATGATATGCTGAGGCTCATCAAAAGGAGCGAGTACAATGTTGTAGACCAACTTTTACAAACGCCATCCAAAATATATGTGTTATCACTACTTTTGAATTCAGAACCACACCGAGAAGCTCTGTAGAAGGTGTTGGATGTGGCGTACGTAGATCACGATGTCACGCTAGAGCAATTTGATAGCATTATTGCAAATATCACCGCTTGTAACAATTTGAGTTTTTGTGACTCTGATCTCCCCGAGGAAGGAAGAGACCACAACTTGGCCTTACATATATCTATGAGCTGTAAAGACGACGCCATGTCCAATGTGTTGGTGGACACTGGGTCATCATTAAATGTATTACCAAAGACCACTCTCTCGAAGTTGTCACATCAAGGGCCTCCCATGAGGCAGAGTGGGGTAGTTGTGAAAGCTTTCGATGGGTCTCGCAAAACTATGATTGGTGAGGTTGATCTCCCAGTCAAAATCGGACCAAGTGATTTCTAGATTACCTTCCAAGTTATGGACATTCACCCATCATATAGTTGTCTCTTAGGCAGACCATGGATTCACGAGGCAGGTGTCGTGACGTCCACCCTACACCAAAAACTAAAATTTGTGAAGAATAAGAAGCTGGTGGTGGTAGGGGGAGAAAAGGCTCTCCTGGTTAGCCATTTGTCTTCCTTCTCATATATAGATGCTGAGGATGAAGTTGGATCTCCCTTCCAAGCTTTATCTATTGCTGAACCTGTTGAGAAGAAAACTCCTTCATTTGCTTCCTACAAAGATGAAAAGTTAGCCATTGAGCATGGTGCAACTACTGGATTAGGGCAAATGATTGAGCTAGAAGACAACAAGTCCCGGGCTGGTATAGGCTATTCTTTTGGGGTCTTCAACAAGCAAGGTTTGTTAAAGAATGGTGGATTCATCCACACTGGTCAAGACGAAGAGGCTGATGCCATTTTTGAAGAGGACGAAGAGGATTCTTGCAATTTCATTATCCCTGGAGGAATCTGCAATAATTGGGTTGCTGTGGATATTCCAACATTTATCCATAAGTCAAAGTAATGTTCATTGTGTTTGAAAACCCTTCTCCCATGCCCAAAGGAGAAGTGATGACATTGTTGGCGCATAAATGTAATGATATTTTCATTCAATAAATTCATGTTAAATGTTTGTTTCTCCAATTATTTTCCCTTTTTGCTTTTTGCATGAAATTGGTGATCACAAAAAACCCTAAAAATAAGAATAAAATCAATCTTTTCATCTGCATAATGATTTGCTTTGTTTGAATTCTAAAATCTCTTTTATATCCAAAATCATTATGCAGGTTAATCAAACCCATTGAACATAATGATCCAACACCATCTCCCAACTTTGAATTCCCTGTATTTGAGGCGGAAGAAGATGATGTTGAAGAGATTCCTGACGAGATTACCCGTCTACTTGAGCATGAAGAGAAGATCATTCAGCCGCATCTTGAGAATCTGGAAACATTCAATTTAGGGTCTGAAGATTGTGTGCGAGAAGTAAAGATTGGGGCACTCCTGGAAGAGTCTGTTAAGAAGGGATTGATTGAATTGCTACGAGACTATGTTGACGTATTCGCTTGGTCATATGAAGATATGCCTGGTCTAGATACTGATATTGTGCAACATTTCCTACCCTTGAAGCCTGAGTGTGTGCCTGTGAAGCAGAAGCTCAGAAGAACTCATCCCGATATGGCAGTGAAGATCAAAGAAGAAGTTCAGAAGCAAATTGATGCGGGGTTTCTGGTGACTTCTACGTTTCCTCAGTGGGTGGCCAATATTGTGCTCGTGCCTAAGAAAGATGGAAAAGTCCGAATGTGTGTGGACTATAGAGACTTGAATAAAGCTAGTCCGAAAGATGATTTCCCTCTACCACACATTGATATATTGGTAGACAATACAGGTAAATTCAAGGTCTTCACATTTATGGACGGATTTTCCGGATATAATCAGATTAAAATGGCACCCGAGGATATGGAGAAAACAACATTCATCACACCTTGGGGAACATTCTGTTATCGAGTGATGCCCTTCGGTTTGAAGAATGCCAGAGCCACGTATCAACGAGCTATGACTACCTTGTTTCATGATATGATGCATAAGGAGACCGAGGTATATGTTGATGATATGATTGCTAAGTCGAGAACGGAAGTTGAACATGTAGAACACCTATTGAAGCTTTTTCAGCGTTTGAGGAAGTAGAAGCTTCGTCTGAATCCCAACAAGTGTACCTTTGGAGTCCGTTCTGGCAAGCTATTGGGCTTTATTGTTAGTGAAAGAGGTATTGAGGTTGATCCTGCAAAGGTCAAAGCAATACAAGAGATGCCTGCGCCCAAAACTGAGAAGCAAGTCCGAGGTTTTCTTGGCCGCTTGAATTACATTTCCAGATTCATATCCCACATGACTGCCACATGTGCACCGATATTCAAGCTCCTCCAGAAAGATCAGTCCCATGATTGGACCAAGGATTGCCAAAAAGCTTTATATAGTATTAAAGAGTATTTGTCTGAGCCTCCGATTTTGTCTCCGCTTGTGAAAGGGAAACCATTGATCATGTATCTGACAGTTCTTGAAGACTCGATGGGTTGTGTCCTTGGTTAGCATGACGAATCAGGAAAGAAAGAGTATGCCATCTACTACTTGAGTAAGAAGTTTACTAATTGTGAGTCCCGATACTCAATGCTTGAGAAAACATGTAGTGCTTTGGCTTGGGCTGCTAAGCGCTTACGTCAGTATATGTTAAGTCATACGACTTGGTTGATATCCATAATGGATCCAATCAAGTATATCTTCGAGAAGCCAGCTATAACTGGGAGGATTACCCGTTGGCAGATGTTGTTATCTGAGTATGATATTGAGTATCGAGCTCAAAAGGCTATTAAAGGTATTGTCTTGGTTGACCACTTGGCGAGGCATTTGTCAAGCAATATAAATATAATATGGATATGGCTCCGGATAGGGATCAGTTGAGGGCAATAACGCAGAAAGAGAAAGAGACCTTCAAACAATACACCCAGAGGTGGCGCGAATTGGCAGCTCAGATAGTGCCACCCCTTGAGGAGAAAGAAATGACCAAGATCTTCTTAAAGACCTTGAGCTCGTTTTATTACGAGAGAATGATAGCCAGTTGTCGCAACCTGAAAAATGGAATGCGAAAAAAACAATCGGTGAAGAAAGACAGGAGAGTCGCCACCGTGCGTTATTTATCCCAAAGGAGGGAAAGGAAACGCTCGAAGTAAACCTGGAAAAAGGAAAGGACAAGACAGGGTCTCGCAACCAAATCTTGGGTTCGGGAGTCGATTATGCGAAGGGAAGGTATTAGCACCCCTACGCATCTATAGTACTCTACGGGATCCACCTTTGTAGTTCTTGTCTAAAGGGTGTGGGTTTATCTAATGTGTTATTTACTAAAAAAAAGGGTCAAAAGAAAATGACTCGCACGGATGTCGCATCCACTGCATACGTATCTCATCTGAATATGAGAATCAGAGTCTTCGTAGCTCGGCTGCCTATGGGTTAAGGGTAATTGTGCTCGCTAAGACATCACGTCTTATGCCTACGTATCTCATCTGGAATGAGAATCAGAGCAAGCCGTAGTTCGGCTAACTACGGGGTTATGGATTGGGTTTTGGACGAACGACGTTACTACGCAATCTACCGGATGCTCGACCTTTGGAAACTTACTCGCCTGTAGTAGAAGGAGTTAACGTGTTCTTAAGAGATGAAAAATCAATGAGTTGGTAGGGTTAGGGATGCTCATGCAAAAGGGAAATCCTAGACGAAGGAACCTGCATAAAGTAAACATAAAACATTGCCTCCTATCGAGGTCTTCCAGCTAAGAAAGCGGTAAAAATACGGGAAAATGTAAAAGTACCACACGGATAAAGATCCGAAGTAACAGTAATTAACGGAACAAGGAAACCCTGAGATCCTTCCAAGCTAACACCATCAAAGAAAGTGAGTCAGTACAGGTAATCAGAATGAAACCTCCAGGTGGTATCCCACAAATAAAGTGGAACATCAGGCAAACCATCTCTGCAAGAGTCATATGAGCCCTCACAAAACAAAACTCAACAAACAGGTTAGAGAAACAAGATAGGGTAACCAAGAGTTGCCCCCAAATCAAAATGTAACCACATGAATCATGCCATTAAAATTCACAAAAAGCTCACAAAAAGCAACCAAGGGTAGGAGGCCTAAACCTCTTGTCAAACACATGCATCAAAAGGGTATCAAATTCACCCATAATACCTCATACATTTAGAGCATTAAAATTAAAGGCATAAAGATGATGGATATAGGGCAAACCTGATTGGAGAGATCGGTTGAAATCAAATGGCACGGCTGGATTTGCAAACCAATGTTAGGGTTTCCTTGAGCTGAAAGTGTGTGAGTCAGAATGAACCTTTCAGAGTTGCCTGGAGGTTGCTGCAGATTAATTCTCACTCTCTCTGTCTAGGTTTCTCTTCAGGTATTGTCCAGGGTTTTGTTCCAAGGAAACCTCAAAGTGTTTTGCTTCTCTTCCTTTTTCTGTCTGTTCTCCCTCTTTTATAACCTGATTTTCATGGCTTTGTGGGCTAAAATGAGATAGGTCCAAGTCCAAGATTTTTCTATTATATTTTATTTATTTATTTATTTATTTAAATTTTTTTTTCTTTTTTTTTTCTTTTTTTTTTTTTTTTTTTTTTGCATAAGACGTGGGCTTCGCCTTGCGAGCATGACAACTCATGAACAAACCTTTGCTCTTTCAAGATTAACGAATAGACCCCTGTTGGAAGTAACTCAAGTCTTTCCCTTGTGTTGATTGATCATCTAAATAGAACCCACAAAGTGTCCTGGATGATGTTCAAGCTTCTTGGATTCGATCCCGATTGACATGATGAAATGCAATGTATCTAATGTTAAATAACCTAAAAATGAATGCGTGAATAAGGAGGGAAAATTTTGGGGTGTTACAGCTGCCCCTATTCAGTCATCAGCTAACCCGAGCAGGATGAAAGCGAACAGCTTATCAGACAAACAAGGTGAGCTGTGATTGAATACCAAAAACAGACCGAAAATTTACGCTCTGAGAACACCACAAAAATGCTGAAATACACCGCGCTATTTATTTCTCTTCCGATCCTCTGGCTGAATCTGAATCAGTCTTCTGACTTAATCTGGAGTTTCGATCCTCTGGCTGAATCTATACTCAATTTAGTCCTCTGGTTGGATATTAATTTTGATCCTCGGGCTGGATACAGTTTCAATCTTCAAGCTAGATCTTCTTAGATCTTCTGGCTAGATCTTCATCGATCTTCTAGCTAGATCTCCTTTATTTCGATTCTCTGGCTGAATCTATTTTCTTTGATTCTCTAGCTGAATCTACTTCGATCTTCTGGCTAGATCTGAATTGTTTCGATTCTCTGGCTGAATCTATTTCCTTTGATTCTCTGGCTAAATCTATCTATTTTTCGGTCTTCGGGCTAGACCTGACTTTGATCTTCTAGCTAGATCTGGATTGTTTTGATGATAAATTCCCATCATCAGGATCTCGCATCTGAGGCATGCGCTGGTTGACCCTCTTTCGAAATCTACACCCAATCTTCATGTTAGATATGCAGCTTCGAGAATATTCCACTTTTTGGGCTTCGTACATATTCTTCAGGCTAGAACATGTTATAACGACTCTTCGATTAGACTTTGTTTTTTTAATGCGATCCGCGGGTTGGATCCTCTTGTAGGTTGATTTTCTGTTGAGTTGTCAATCTATTCCTCCAGCTGGCTTGTTGGGGAAATAACGCTCGTAGTCGACTCTCTGGCTGAATCTTCGAAATGACCCTCAGGCTGGATCTCTGGAAAACGATTCTCAGGCTGAATCTTCGAAATGACCCTCATGCTGGGTCACACACACACTTGATCCTCTGGCCGAATCTCATGACTTTGGTTGTAAAGTAATTTTTCAGTCTGCTTTGAAGAACCTGTTTATCAGGTTATGTGTATGTTTGATATGCATGCAAATGCAAATGTTATGCATGGTGCAAAAGAAAAAAGAAATCTGCTTGGGGAAGCAACTCTGGTAGGGAGCGGATCGCTATATCAATCCTTGAATGCTCTGTGGGGAACGATCCGTCTGCCGGGACCGGGGAGCCACCGAAAATAAATCGGCCTTTTTTGAAAAGTTGACCTTGCTGGGGAAGTATCAACTATGGAAACTTTGCTTGGCGAGGCTCTGCGAGGAGAGTCTGTGAGGAAAGCACTTCCTGGGGAAATGTCGTAGGAATCGACCTTTGCTGGGGATATGTGTTGGAGAATAGCCATCCAAGGCGCAGCGGAATTTAAAAAATTCTCCATTTAGTGATCCTTACGAATGGGCATGATCAGTGATAGAATCGTTACCTCTTGTGGCGATTCAAACCTTGGATGTAAATCCACGGGGCGATCACGAACGTTGAACGATGACAACGTCTCTACTCAGTCCACACGAACGGATTCCTTCAATCGCAGTGCTAGCTGTTATGAATGAAGGCTTTGAGTGAGAGAAAGAGGGAAACAAAATTCCAAGTCTCTACTTGAATTTCTGTCTGAGTGGATTGGAGTGACAATGCTTCTACCCAAGGGCTTCTATTTATATAACCACTTGTGTGGGCTTCAAGCTAAAAAGCCCACTTAAGTGTATTTTGGCCCATATCTTATAATATGCCCAAAATCACTTAAGTATTTGGTACCTTACCATATTTCGTCTCCCACTTAAGTGCACCGTACGTTAGGGTGTTCCTTAGTTACTCTATCTCTCATCAATCCGTCCTTTATGTGTGACCCTATAGGTTTTCGCGGCGTTGGCAATTATATTAAATCACGCATTTAACATAATAAACAGTGAGCGGTATCTAGCAACACATCACTGCTACCCAAGTCACGAAAATGTCATGTGATCTGACAAAACCTCCTGTGATAATAATTATGTGTATAATTACCCCTTTGCCCTTATGTCTATATTGAACACAAGGTATAGACCGTGTCACCCTTGTCCAGTTAAATATTGGGCCCATAGACATTTATCCTGTTACGCAGGAATGGCAAATTCCATCTAGGACATTCATGTCCCTCAGCATGCTTCGTGGAGTACCCATCAACTGTCTTTATGGTTATCCAGTTACGGACAACGTTGGATCAGCAATAAAGCACTCGACTCTACATCTAGGATCCATAGTGGTTTCAGGTCGAAGAGTGGTATACACTATTATCACCATGAGAATAACTTATGACACTTTGCATAACTTTCTATATAGTATTCTCATAGCGGGTCAATCCGGTATAAATATTACTCCTAATATTCATACCTATGTTTAAGACTTGATAACTCCTTATCCATGATCCATGAGATGTGATCATCAGTCTACAAACATAATAGTCTTAATGCTTTAATGTTATCCCACTTCACACTAAAGCTCGACTCCAGATACTTTAAGAATAGTTTCCTTATGTTCAATGTGTTCTCATGATTAAGTCACACTTAATACATTAAACGGACTATCTATTCCAGGGACTTTATTAATCAACCATAATAAAGAAAATGCCTTTTAAATAATTCGATACAAGTACCAAAAGTATTGGCCTCTAGGGCTTACACCAACAATCTCCCACTAGCACTAGAGCCAATCAGGCATAACCCTTATGCCCATTGATCTAATATGGCCATCATGCTTCTGCTGCGCAAGAGGCTTTGTCAGTGGGTCAATCCTATTGTCAAGTGTAGGTACTCTACATATTTTTGCACAATGCCTAAGTATGTGTTTGGATCGTTGGTGAGATCTAGGCTCCTTAGCTTGTGCGATAACACCATTGTTATAATAATAGAGACTAATGGGATCCACAATGCTAGGGACTATGCCAAGTTTATTGATCCAAACAGCTTCCTTTGATGCACTTAAGGCAGCAATATACTCGACCTCAGTTATAGAATCAGCAACTGCATCTTGCGTTGAACTTTTCAAGCTCACAGTGCCACCATTTAAGCAAAACACATAACCAGATTGGAATCATTCATATTAAAGCGTCTCAACACTTTGTCTATGTATGTACTCTAACTTAGGCCAAGCAGTTTTGTGATCTATCTCTATAGATTCTGATTCCTCATATATAGGCTGCTTCACCTAGGTCCTTCATAGAAAAGCATTTCCCCAACCAAGACTTTACTTGTTGCGGGGTAGGGATATCGATTCCAATGAGTAATATGTCATTTACATATAATACCAGGAATACGATCATGCTCCCACTAACCTTCTTGTAGACACAAGGCTCATCTTCGTTCTTAATGAATCCATACAGTTTCATTGTTTCATCAAAACGAAGATTCCATGAGTAGGTCACAGGCTCATCTTGATCCATGAGTAATACATCACCTTGATCAGATATCCATATATTTCAGGTAGGTGACGTATCCTGCCTGACCTACGCTGGTCTTGTTCTACTTGAGCAGGTTGCTCTTACACAACTACTTGTGTTTCCTGCTCTTATTCCTCCATAGATGTATCGATACTTTGTGATTCTTGAATTTCTTCAAGTTCTACTTTCCTCCCACTGATTCCTTTGGAAATAAAATCCCTTTCTAGGAAAACTCCAGTTCGAGCGACAAACACTTTGCCCTCAGAAGGATTGTAGAAGTAATATCCTCTTGTTTCTTTAGGATACCCCACAAATAAGCATTTGTCAGATTTGGGCTCAAGCTTAGTTGAAATTTGTCGTTT
Organism: Lathyrus oleraceus; assembly: GCF_024323335.1. Taxonomy (NCBI): domain Eukaryota; kingdom Viridiplantae; phylum Streptophyta; class Magnoliopsida; order Fabales; family Fabaceae; genus Lathyrus; species Lathyrus oleraceus. Next base: position 482,117,923 of record NC_066585.1, on the reverse strand, counting down.
CACATAAACTTCGCAACCCCAAATCTTCATGTAAGACATATGTGGTCTCTTACCACTCCATATCTCATATGGTGTCTTTTCAACCTTTTGGATGGAACACGGTTAAGTGTGTAAGCTGATGTCAATGGTGTATGTCCTCAAAAGGAGTTTGGAAGATTGGTGTGACTCATCATGGATCGGACCATGTCCAATAGGGTTCGATTTCTTCTCTCAGATACAGCCTTCCATTGGGATGTTCCAGGAGGAGTAAGTTGGGATAGGATCCCACACTCTTTCAGATGGTCATCAAACTCTAGGATTAAATACTCATCACTTCGATCTGGTAGGGTTAGGGATGCTCATGCAAAAGGGAAATTCTAGACGAAGGAATCTGCATAAAGTAAACATAAAACATTGCGTCCTATCGAGGTCTTCCAGCTAAGAAAGCGGTAAAAATAAGGGAAAATGTAAAAGTACCACACGGATAAAGATCCGAAGTAACAGTAATTAACGGAACAAGGAAACCCTGAGATCCTTCCAAGCTAACACCATCAAAGAAAGTGAGTCAGTACAGGTAATCGGAATGAAACCTCCAGGTGGTATCCCACAAATAAAGTGGAACATCAGGCAAACCATCTCTGCAAGAGTCATATGAGCCCTCACAAAACAAAACTCAACAAACAGGTTAGAGAAACAAGATAGGGTAACCAAGAGTTGCCCCCAAATCAAAATGTAACCACATGAATCATGCCATTAAAATTCACAAAAAGCTCACAAAAAGCAACCAAGGGTAGGAGGCCTAAACCTCTTGTCAAACACATGCATCAAAAGGGTATCAAATTCACCCATAATACCTCATACATTTAGAGCATTAAAATTAAAGGCATAAAGATGATGGATATAGGGAAAACCTGATTGGAGAGATCGGTTGAAATCAAATGGCACGGCTGAATTTGCAAACCAATGTTAGGGTTTCCTTGAGCTGAAAGTGTGTGAGTCAGAATGAACCTTTCAGAGTTGCCTGGAGGTTGCTGCAGATTAATTCTCACTCTCTCTGTCTAGGTTTCTCTTCAGGTTTTGTCCAGGGTTTTGTTCCAAGGAAACCTCAGAGTGTTTTGCTTCTCTTCCTTTTTCTGTCTGTTCTCCCTCTTTTATAACCTGATTTTCATGGCTTTGTAGGCTAAAATGAGAGAGGTCCAAGTCCAAGATTTTTCTATTATATTTTATTTATTTATTTAAAAAAAATTGTCGTTTTTCGTTTTTTTTTTTTTTTTTTTTTTTGCATAACACGTAGGCTTCGCCTAGCGAGCATGACATCTCATGAACAAACCTTTGCTCTTTTAAGATTAACGTCTTGACTGACGAATAGACCTCTGTTGGAAGTAACTCAAGTCTTTCCCTTGTGTTGACTGATCATCTAAATAGAACCCACAAAGTGTCTTGGATGATGTTCAAGCTTCTTGGATCCGACCCCGATTGACATGATGAAATGCAATGTATCTAATGTTAAATAACCTAAAAATGAATGCGTGAATAAGAAGGGCAAATTTTGGGGTGTTACACCAGTGCTCCCTCAGACTTCACCGAGATGGTGAATATGGGGATGAGATTGGAAGAGGGGGTCCGAGAAGGATGCTTAACTCGAGATGAAGGCTCTTCAGCAAAGAGATATGGAAGCTTTGCAAAGAAGAAGGAGGGAGAGGCACACGTTGTGTCTTCCCATGACAAGAGAAGACCCTCTATGAAGAGGAAGATTGCTCGCCCAGTCAATAATCAACATCAGGTGGCTCATATAGCACCTGCTTTCAGGGAAGCTCAACATTATCAACAACCGCAAACTCAGCAATATCAGCAGCAACAACAACAGCGTTCACAACAGCAGGCCTACCAGCCTCGAAATAACAACAATAGTGCCAGCGCCAGCTATGAGAGGAAGAGGGTCACTTTTGATCCAATTCCGATGACTTATGCTGAACTCTATCCATCGCTGATCGATAGAAAGTTAATCACTCCGCGAGACCCTCCCGCTGTACCTGTTAACCCCCAGTGGTGGTACAAGCCTGAGCTTCATTGTGTGTATCATTCCGGTGCTCCAGGACACGATGTTGAGAATTGTTATCCCTTGAAGACCAAGGTGCAGGACCTTGTGAGAAGTGGGATTTTGTTTTTCGAGGACGTAGGTCCGAATGTGAAGAAGAACCCATTGCCTGACCATGGGAAGTCTGTTAATATGGTCCAGGGCTGTCCTGGCAAGTACAAAGTTAAATACGTCAGCCATATCCGGCAATCGTTGGTTGAGTTGTATCGCTTGCTGTGTGACTATAGTCATTATGAGCATGACCATGATAAATGCAGGGTCTGTTCTGTCAATCAGAGAGGATGTCGCTAGGTGCACAGAGTGGTTCAAGAGATGTTGGACGAGGGAGTCATCGAGATCCTTCAAAATAGAAATGTTGACGAAGATGAGCTCGAAGTCAACGTAATTTCTCCAGCTCTGACTATCAAGCTAGCCGGACCTGTACCGTACTCCTCCGAGAAGGCAGTTCCCTATCGCTATAATGTTGTAGCAGTGGAAATGGGAAAGAGGTGTCCCTGCCCTCTTCATCTGTCGCTAACATTGCTGGCGTTAGTGGTTTGACCCGCAGCGGTCGTGTATTTTCAGCTTCGGTGAAACCCCAGGCTAATGCTCGAGGAAGTATTGACGCTGATTTTGTTGAACGCCCGATTGGGAATGCTGTGAGCACTCCGAATCCGGCACTTGTTGTTAAGCCCGCCTCCATGTTGAAAACTCCTGCTTCTGTTGGCCCGAGTGGCAATACGAAAGAAGAATGTGATAAGATGCTGAGGCTCATCAAAAGGAGCGAGTACAATGTTGTAGACCAGCTTCTACAAACGCCATCCAAAATATTTGTGTTATCACTACTTTTGAATTCAAAACCACACCGAGAAGCTCTGCAGAAGGTGTTGGATATGGCGTACGTAGATCACGATGTCATGCTAGAGCAATTTGATAGCATTATTGCAAATATCACCGCTTGTAACAATTTGAGTTTTTGTGACTCTGATCTCCCCGAGGAAGGAAGAGACCACAACTTAGCCTTACATGTATCTATGAGCTGCAAAGACGACGTCATGTCCAATGTGTTGGTGGACACTGGGTCATCATTAAATGTATTGCCAAAGACCACTCTCTCGAAGTTGTCATATCAAGGGCCTCCCATGAGGCAGAGTGGGGTAGTTGTGAAAGCTTTCGACGGGTCTCGCAAAACTGTGATTGGTGAGGTTGATCTCCTAGTCAAAATCGGACCAAGTGATTTCCAGATTACCTTCCATGTTATGGACATTCACCTATCGTATATTTGTCTCTTAGGCAGACCATGGATTCACGAGGCAGGTGCCGTGACGACCACCCTACACCAAAAACTGAAATTTGTGAAGAATAAGAAGCTGGTGGTGGTAGGGGGAGAAAAGGCTCTCCTGGTAAGCCATTTGTCTTCCTTCTCATATATAGATGTTGAGGATGAAGTTGTAACTTGATGCGTGCTTTTCACAAGTATACGAACGCGTCAGAGTAATATAAAAGATTGTCGAATCCACAGAGACCAAGTGTCAAGATATCGTTATCTGTTGTTATGGTGTTTATCAAAGGCAGTCAAAATAGGTGTTTTTCGTAGTGTGCAATGAAAAGTAGAGTATTTAAATAGATTTAATTAATAAAGACAGGGTCGAATGTAATTCACGTAATCAATTGATAATCTAAGTACTTGCTAATAGAACTACTTATGGGCAATGTTTCCTACTTTGAAAAGAACTAATTTAACAGGAACTGTCACTTTCGCGTATTTAGAACCGAGTTGTACTCCCTAATCAAACCCTCTTATTGTCACTTATAAAAAGGCGTGCATTGCGTTAGAGTAGTAAACCTATTTTTAAGAAATATAGTATCTTGACTAAGTTGAAAAGTATTATAACCTGGACTTCTTAACCAAAAGAGGTTCTTACGAACCAGACTCTAAACTTATAAATGCATCCGAAAATAGTTTTAAAATCTCTTTTCTTCTTAATGTTAAAAACTCCTAATGAACTAAACAAAGCGCTTTCGCTGTTTTTGAAATAGTTAAAAACAATTAAGTTTATAAAGACGTTGGACGGCTTTCGATCTTACCCAACGGAATTGAAGTGCGGGAAAACTTAAGTTGAAGGTTAAAATAGCCCTTAAGTGTTTCCATGGACAATTGTACGGATTATCGTTTCAATTACGATCCTTACATTCTAACCTTTTAGATTTAGTTAGACATGGTAAAATAAAAGTGCATTAATTTAAATAAAAGTAGTGCGAGTGCGGAAAGTAAATAAAAGTAGTGCGAGTGCGAGGAAATAAATAAAGTAAAAGCGAGTGCGAGGAAATAAATAAAGTAAAAGTGAGTGCGGGAAATAAATAAAGTAAAAGCGAGTACGAGGAAATAAATAAAGTAAAAGCGAGTGCGGGAAATAAATAAAGTAAATGTGAGTGCGAGGAAATAAATAAAGTAAAGACAAGAAATAAAAACCTGCTCCAATCGGAGGGCTGAGTAAATTTCAATGCGGAAAAGAAAATGGCGGCAGGATTAACTTCCTTCCAAAGTGCTCCAAACTCGATTACAGACTCTATCACAGACTTGATGACACAATTGTTGTAACACTCCAATGCGAAGCGATTACCACTATAAAATACTGAATATATGCCTAAGTGAAACAAATTTGCTTTTGAGTTTGCCTCTGTTCTAAGTTTGGATGATTGTAAAATTGAATTCGCGTTTCTATTTATAAGCAAGTAAAAAGATGGAAATGACTTGGATGCCCTTCAACTTGAAAATAGGAGGGAACCGTTTTTCCTCTTGTGGCGCCCGCCACAAGGCCATGGCGCCCTTCACAAGGCCAAAGTGAGGCGCCTTAGTGGATGTAGTGGGGAAACGTGGGAGTTGAGGGAAGTTGAATTTGACACGTCATGGCTTGGTCTGTGGCGCCCGCCACTGGGTAGGCCATAAGCACAAAATGCTGAATTTTAGGGTTTTTAGCCCTTTTTCACTCCTTTTCTCGATCGGGGTTCCGATTAAAGTAAAAACCTGAAAACAAAGGAAAACACAGTAATAACACAACAAAATGACAATAAAACAACTACAATGCATGTGAAATCGGAGTCGAAAATACGTAAATTTTAGTGTTATCAAACTCTCCCACACTTAAACATTTGCTTGTCCTCAAGCAAAACATTATAAAGCTCATGAAAGAAAAACCGATGTAAACGAGTGCTTCAGGTAGAAATTCTAAGTTCAAGTCGGGATGCAGTGATAGGTACTAACTGAGTGAACTAAGGGTATCATGATGACACTAATCCGCAAATACGGACATAAACTTCATTCCTATATTAACCAACCCATATTATCCCACAATACCTAGGCCTGCCTCTTTATCTCTTTTTGTGTCCTTTTCATTCAGGCGCAATCACATTAAGCCCGTTATCCGTACATGCTTCATAGTAGAGTGGCTTGTTAGTGATTATGATCTGAGCTTGGGTTTTTCGGCACATAAACATGTGTAAACCCTTTTATTGGACCCAACTGGAGTTGTGGGGGATATGATCGTAATCGGCCCTACCGAGTTCAGTGCCAGATACCTCTGAACCAACCAATAGTGGGTGAGTTTCTTTCTTTTTCTTTTTCTAGCAATTTTTTACAATCCTTTGGTTTAAATGACTTTGTGAGGGTCACCTATACAGGAGTTGCCTTTTTGCTTTCTTTTATTTTTTTGTTTTTCTGGATCATTCACTTATTTGCATCGGTCCCCTACGTAGAGGATGCGTAGGCCGGAGCTGACTGCTAGGATAAACTACTGAGGACTTATACGGAAATGATGATTAAGGCCATGGTATATGGGGTTTCGGGAATGATTCCTATATTTACGAAGTCTATGGTGCTAAAATAATACTGATGTTTCGCAAAGTTCTCCCAAGTCACCGCATCCTTACTCAAAACATGTCTTTAAAACCTGAAAACTTTCGGAATAGCATTGTTTTCTTTTGCAAAAAAAAATTTGGTGGGGCTAAAATGTATGGGGAGATTAGATTATACTAAAGATCTACTATATTCGGTGACTCGTCAGACTCATGCATTATACTAAAAAGAAAAATAAACAACTAAAAGGGAAATTAAACAACTAAAAGGAAATAAACAGTCTAAAAACAGCAAATAAAACTGGAAACAAAAGGAAAACGATAAATGCTCCTCCCACACTTAAATCGAACATTGTCCCCAATATTTCGAAATAAGATAAGGGAAGAGTTACCTGGCAACCTATTGCTGACCACTAGTGCCCTCGCCATCCAGAGGTGGACAATGGGATCGGGTACGACGACGGTCTCTCTGATCCATCCTCGCCTGCAGGGCATCCTGAGCGGTCCTCACCTCTCGAAGGTTACCAAGAATGGAACCTTGAGTAGCTTCGATGAGTGCCATGTGTCGCTGGTTGTATTGTTGTTGGCAGGCTTGTGTATTTGTTAGCGCAAGCATAGATTGTAGAACGGTCTCGTAGGACCTGTCTGTTCTCCGCTACGACTCTTGCATAAAGCTCATGTTGTCAGCCATTTGTTGCTGGATGGTAGAGAGTAGGTCATCTCGCCTCTGCTCTCCAGCCATGTGGTCTCTCCACATCTCCTCTGTAATATAGAAGCCAGGAGTGGTACCTGCAGAAGAAGAAGATGGTGCGGTGTGTGGTGGTGAAGGATGATGGGGGGACACATGGGGTACGGGAGATCTCTCTCTCCGGTCATATTCATCATCAGTGTCTGGTCCCGCCTCATCAGGAATGTTAGGAGGAAGAGGACCCAAAACAGGTGGAGCATCTAAATCTTAGGTCCAATTCCTCTCATCACGTATATCGGTACGTCTAGTGCAAGGTAGAATAACAGATAGGATGGCTACACCATGAATCATAAGTGTATAACCTCCTTCTCTCCTTGAACGACACAATTTCATGTCTCTCAGAAATTTTAAGTTAATTGTGCGAGGAGGTAAGGGGTCTAGGGTAGCCATCTCATTGTTCAGGTTAAGTGCCCGAGCAATAGACGTAATCAATCCACCAAAAGAAATAGGTCCCGCCTTATTCAGAGTTAAAATCATATGGGCGAGCATAAACGGAACCGAATTAATTCGCCTATTTGTGAGGCTTCCTTGCAAATATAGAAGCTCTCTAGCATTAACCTTATTTGGATTCTCCCGGCCAAAAATAGTGCATGCCAATAGATATCTAAAAACTCTGATGGCCGGGTTATGGATAGTTGAGGCAAGAACTCCTTCAAAAGAGTTTATGGAAGTGTTTGATAAACGCTCCCAGAAGGAAAATACCTCAACAGACCATTCAGAATCCAAAGGGGCCTCACAAATAGCACCTTCCCCATGAGGGATCCCTAACAAGGTGGCTAGTTCGTCGGTATTGAACTGGTATTCAACAACAAACATTCTAAATTTGACAGTACCAACTGTGCTAGCAGTGTTAGGGTTGACAATATAAATTAAGGAACTTAAAAATTCGATTGTCAACCGCTCATAGGTGGGTTCTTTGTTGATAAAGAAATTATGCAAACCTAAGTTGTCTAATAAATGGAAAATGCTATGGTAGATACCTAAAGTGTAGAGACAGTTTTCGTCAACATACCTTGTCGGAAGGATTTCCCGATTTTGCAACCGTTCAATGATTTTTCTTTGTCTCTCCCCCGGTTTCCCTCCTCGAAGAATGAATCCGTTGAACTCCATTTGAATGCTCTTGAAAAGTGGATGAAGAAGATGAAGTGGTTGGTGAAAAGGTTGGATTTTTACAAAATTCGGCGGATGAAATCGAAAATGGAAAGTGGATTAATGATTTGTGTGGTATGATGGTTAGGAAAGTATGAGCTTTTTGTGGGTTCAAGGACTTTTTTCCAAGGTGAAAAAATGGGTTTTGAAGGTTGTAAGTTGCAAAAATGGTGAAGAAAAGGGGTCTGCCCCGACCATTTACAGACGCTGTGGCGGGCGCCACAGGTCCTATGGTGGGCGCCACAAGGCAAAATCTGGCTGGGCTAGATTTTGGTCCTTTGGTTTGGGCTTCTCTTGTCTTTTGGCTTTGAGGGGTCTAGATAGCATTTGTCTTGTGATTCTCCTAGTTTCTTCGACTTGCATAATTTTTATAAAAGTGAATAAAAAACGAAAAATAAAAAGTGAAACTGAAACAAAAACAAAAACAGAAATTAAATATAAATAAATAAATAACTGAAAAATTAAAATGCAAATAAAATAAATATAAAACATATATAGATAAAAATAGAAATACTAATGTATAGTAGTGGTTTATATAATACTCTAAATGCGATAATATAAAATAGATAATGTAAATACGATAAATATATAAAAGAGAAATAAAATGAAATGGTGAGATCAGGTATTAGGGGTGTCGTCTGCCTGAGTGGATCCACGGAGCACGGCTATCTCCTGCCTGAGCTCTGCGATCTCCTGATATAGACAATCGGCTTCAGTAGCATGGGTGAGATCAGACACTCCTATCTGTAAAGTTAGGTCCGCCACTTCCTGTCTAAGCTCTGCAATCTCTCTACGGCACTCAGCAATCTGGGTGCGTATGTCGGGTGTTTGCAATGAATGATTATTAGAGAAAACAGTGATTCTAGGAGATGGTGGTGTAGGCGTGTATTCAGCAGCGGGTGGTGATCTCGGTGCCTCGACGGTCTCTCCCTGGCCCTCTAGAGCATATCTCCAATTTGTTGGATCATGCACACTGGTCATCATAGGGTCTGGCAGTGTGAAATAATGGATAGCCTCACTGTCGACTAGCAATCAGAACTGACATGGGTGGAAAGAGGCTCTCCTCATCAATCCTCTGGTCAAACAGAAATCGATGTCCATGGTAGTGTGTCCACAGTAGATCCGAAGATGTGACAGCTTGCGAGGCAGACCTAAAGCGACAGCAATCTGTGTGATGATTCCACCAACATGGATGACTCCTTTGGTGGATCTAGAGATACCGCTGAGATTATTCAATAAAAAGTTCCCACATGCTACTGGGCGAGACTGGGACGCGCAAAATAATAGGAAGATCTCCTCTTCACTCAGTAGTGTCTCTGCATCCTGTCTTCCCAAGAAGGAATGTGCTAATATCATCTGAAAATATCTGAAGGTTGGGTTATGTATGACATAAGATAACTGCGTAGATGGATCCTGGCTTCCGCCACCTGATATATCACTCCAAAACTTCTCCACCTCCTTACCCAGAAAATATCCCAAAGGTGTCTCCGGGATAGCATCAGGAGTGGTCTGGAAGCCCAATAAGCCGCCGAACTCTTTCTGGCTGAAGGAGTATTCAACTCCAAAAAGTATGAAAGCAGCATACCCATCTGGTCCAGAATATGGGTCATAGTCGAATGAACTCAGGAACTCCAAAGTCAGGTTCCTGTATGTGTTATTCAAGTCATCAGCAAATTCGTCCCAGTGAAGTTGGTGGCTAAGGAATCTGATACTCGGCTCGATACCCAGTGCCTCCATATAGTGCTGATCAGGGTAACGTGTGGGTGCCATAGGGCGCTGATACAAAGCAATGTAGCGCTCCCTCTGAGCATTATCTCTATAGGCAACATGCATGTCATCAAAACCCTACATCCTGTAAAAGTTAAGAAAGTGATCCTGAAAATGCAAACCATTCAAATTTTTAGTCTCTATGCAAAATAAGATAAAATAAAATAAAAATAAAAATAAATGTAAATAAATGCGAAAAAAAAGTAAAATGAAAAGAAAAACCATGGGTTGCGTCCCACACAGCGCTTGTTTATCGTCATTAGCTCGACGATCAGATTTTATACACCTGTAGTAGTAGGAATTGGTGGATCATTCAGGGTGTGGCTTGAGTAGTATGCAGGAATGTCTCCTCCTTCGTAGAGCTTCAGTCTTTGTCCATTTACAATGAATGGAATACACGTTTGGTTCTTGACTTCTACGGCTCCTGATCTCAGAATCTTGGATACTTCGAAAGGACCAGTCCATCTTGAACGTAGCTTTCCAGGGAAGAGTCGTAACCTAGTGTTGAAAAGGAGAAAAAAGTAGCCTACATTGAAGTTTTTCTTTACTATGCTTTTGTCATTATAGGCTTTTGTCCTCTCTTTATATATTTTTGCATTTCCGTAGGCCGATTGCCTAAGCTCTTGTAATTTATGAATGTCTAGGGTACGCTTTTCTCCAGCGGCTAGGTAGTCTAAATTCAAAGTTTTAGTGGCCCAATAGGCCTTATGCTCTAATTCGAATGGTAAGTGACAAGATTTTCCGTAGACTAGTTGGTAAGGAGTAGTTCCTATAGGGGTTTTGAAAGCGGTTCTATAGGCCCATAATGCTTCTTGAAGCTTCTGAGACCAGTCTCTCCTAGAAATAAAAACAGTTTTCTCTAGGATTTGTTTTATCTCCCTATTAGATACTTCTACTTGGCCACTAGTCTGTGGGTGGTATGGTGTTGCTACTCTATGCCTAACTCCATATTTTCTTAAAAGTTTATCAAATATTCTTGATATAAATTGTGATCCTCCATCGCTTATGATTAAACGTGGTGTTCCAAATCTGGGGAATATATAGTTTTTAAATAATTTGATTACTACCCTAGTGTCGTTTGTGGGTGCAGCTATAGCTTCAATCCACTTAGACACATAGTCTACAGCTACTAAAATATACCTGTTTCCTAAGGATGGTGAAAAGGGTCCCATGAAATCTATACCCCATACGTCAAAGCGTTCTACTTCCTGAATGTTTCTTAGAGGAATTTCATCACGTCTTGAAATGTTTCCAGTGCGTTGGCATCTATTACGCTTGACAATGAAAGCATAGACATCACGCCACATGGTAGGCCAGAATAGGCTAGCTTGAAGAATCTTGGCGTATGTCTTAGAGGTGCTCGCATGTCCACCATAAGATGCAGAATGACAATGCTCGATAATACTATTTACCTCTTCTTCTGGAACGCAACGGCGAAAGATGCCATCTTTACCCATTTTGAAAAGGAGCGGTTCGTCCCAATAGAAGTTTCTCACATCGTGGAAGAATTTCTTCTTGCGGTGGTAGTCAAGATCAGGGGGTACTATATCAGCAGCTAGGTAATTAACGAAATCTGTATACCAGGGTACGTTACTTATTGCTAAGGAATTTTGGGGGTGCTCATAAAGATCTAGGTTATTATCTTCAATGGTTTCTACTCTAGCGATCAGTCTATCATAGGCAAAATCATCATTTATGGGTACTAGTTCAGGTTTTAGATGTTCTAGCCTAGAAAGGTGATCGGCTACTACATTCTCAGTGCCTTTTTTATCTCTTATATCTAAATCAAACTCTTGAAGTAATAGAATCCATCGGAGTAACCTGGGCTTGGCATCTTTTTTACTTAATAGGTAACGAATGGCAGCATGATCGGTGTAAACAATAATTTTTGCTCCTACTAGATAAGATCTAAATTTGTCTATAGCGAAAACTACAACGAGTAATTCTTTTTCGGTTGTTGCGTAGTTAAGTTGGGCAACATCTAGGGTTCTACTGGCATAATAAATGACATGTAATTTTTTATCTTTTCTCTGTCCTAGAACGGCTCCAACTGCATAATCACTAGCATCGCACATTATCTTAAAAGGTTCCGACCAATCGGGCGGTTTCATAATGGGTGCAGAGATTAATGCTTGCTTTAAAAGATTAAATACGTCATTACATTTTTCATCAAAAATGAATTCAGCATCTTTCATTAAAAGTCCGGTTAACGGTTTTGTTATTTTGGAGAAGTCCTTAATAAAACGCCGGTAGAATCCAGCGTGTCCAAGAAAGCTTCGGACTTCTCTGATGGTTTTTGGGGGTTTTAGGTTTTCTATAACTTCTATTTTAGCTTTATCTACCTCTATACTTTTTTCGGAAACTATATGTCCTAAAACTATTCCTTCGGTCACCATGAAATGACATTTTTCCCAATTTAGCACGAGGTTCACCTCCACGCATCTCTCCAGGATTTTCTCAAGGTTAGCAAGACAATTGTGAAAATTGAATCCGCAAACCGAGAAATCGTCCATAAACACTTCCATGATACCATCTAAGTAATCTGCGAAGATTGACATCATGCAGCGTTGGAAAGTAGCTCGGGCATTACAGAGGCCGAAAGGCATTCGTCTGTAGGCAAAAGTTCCATAAGGGCATGTAAAGGTAGTTTTTTCTTGGTCTTCGGGGTGAATAGGTATTTGGAAGAATCCAGAGTATCCATCTAGATAACAGAAGTAGGAGTGTCTGGCTAGACGCTCCAACATTTGGTCTATAAATGGTAAAGGGAAATGGTCCTTCCTAGTTGATTTATTTAATTTTCTATAATCTATACACATCCGCCATCCTTCTTCTAAACGTTTTGCTATATGTTCGCCTTTATCGTTTTGCACGACCGTGATGCCTCCCTTTTTAGGTACTACATGCACAGGGCTCACCCACTTACTATCCGAGATCTGGTAGATTATACCTGCCTCAAGTAACTTAAGAACTTCCTTTTTAACAACATCACTCATTATAGGGTTTATTCTTCTCTGATGTTCCCTAGAGGGTTTTAAATCTTCTTCGAGCAAAATCCGATGCATGCATACGGATGGGCTTATACCTTTCAGATCAGAGATATTATATCCTAAGGCTGAGGGATGTCTTCGTAAAACGTCTAAAAGTTGGTTCGTTTCCTCATGGCTCAAGGTAGCACTAACTATAACTGGACGATTCATCTTTTCATCGAGGAACTCATATCTCAGGTTCTTAGGCAGTTCCTTAAGTTCTAAGGTTGGTTTCTCAGAGCATGGCATAGGATCTGGAGTAAGGGATAAACATTCGTAAAGGTTATCATCGATGTAGGGTTCTTTAAAGTCATCATCTTCCTTTACGGGGGTTGATGCTAACTTAATAATTTGTTTTTGTTCTAATTCTCTAACACATTCATCAATGATATCTAAGGCATAACACGAGTCTCCCTTCACAGGTGCCATAAGAAATTTCGAAAGTATAAATTCTATTTTCTCGTCACCTACCTCAAATGTCAACTTTCCTTTCTTGACATCTATTATGGCTCCTACAGTTGATAAGTATGATCTACCTAGAAGGATTGGTATATCATTGTCCTCTTTGATGTCCATGACGACAAAATCAGTAGGGATAAATAGTTGACCTATCCTAACAGGAACATCTTCTAAAATGCCTATCGGATATTTAACAGATCTATCGGCTAACTGAAGTGACATCTTAGTGGGTTGTAACTCTCCTAAGTTTAACCTCTCACAAACTGCTAGAGGCATTAGGCTCACACTATCTCCTAAGTCTAGAAAAGCTTTATCAATGACATGATTACCTAAAAGGCAAAGAATGGAGAAATTTCCAGGATCTTTATCTTTCTTTGCTAATTTGTCCTCGGAAATAGCATTACGTTTGTTGGTAAGGATGTCTTTCAGAAACTTTGCATAAGAAGGTATTTGGGTGATGGCTTCTGTGAAAGGGATTTCTACATGAAGTTTTTCTATAACTTTAATAAATTTTTGGTACTGTTTATTGATCTGGGTTTGTTTGAGTCTTTGCGGATATGGTATAGGTGGTTTATATGGCGGGGGTGGTACGTAAATTTTATCTTTAGGTTCTTCTCCTTTCCCTCAACCTTCCTGGTTTTCAGATTCCTCTGGTTCCTTTACTTTGTCCGGGGGTTTGGTACATTCCTTAGAAGTTTCGGGTTCACTCAATCTAGGGTTTGGCGGCTCATCATAACCGTTCCCACTTCATAGGGTAATGGCATTGGCTTGTCCTCTCAGATTTTTTTTAGGTTGTCCAGGGAATTGTCCTCCAGGTGTAGTCTGAGGGGCTTGGTTTAAAGCTACCTGAGAGATCTGAGTTTCAAGCATCTTGGTATGAGTAACTATTTGGTCAACCTTGGTTCCTAACTGAGTAATCAATTCGTTAACATGAATGTTTTGGTTCATGAACTCCTTGTTTTGTTGGGTTTGAGCGGTGATAAAATTTTCCATAATTTTCTCAAGGCTCGGATTTGGTGGTACAGGTTGCATAGGTTGATTTGAACTTGGGGCTTGATAACTAGGTCTCGGAGGTGCATTATTTTGGATAGGGTTATTGTTTTTATAGGAGAAGTTAGGGTGATTCCTCCATCCAGGGTTATAGGTATTCGAGTATGGGTTCCCTTGGGTGTAGTTCACTTGCTCGGAGTGGGTTTCATTCAATAGACTGCATTCTGCAGATTGGTGTCCTTGGGTTCCACATATCTCACAATCCGACGAAACTGCGGCTACAGTATTCGGGTTCGCGTACATATGCTCGACTTTGAGGGCTAATGCATCCATTTTAGCTTGCATCATGTCTATAGAGCTCAGTTCATGCACTCCTCCTTGGGCTTCCTTCTTCTCAACTGTCGCTCGTTCGACTCCCCATGATTGATGGTTTTGAGCCATGTCTTCGATGAGGGCACTAGCTTTAGGGTAAGGTTTGTTCATCAGAGCACCGCCTGCGGCAGCGTCGATGGTCATCTTCGTGTTATAATGAAGTCCATTATAGAAGGTTTGAATGATTAACCAGTTTTCTAAACCATGATGTGGGCATGCTCGTAACAACTCTTTATATCTCTCCCAAGCTTCGAACAACGATTCTCCTTGGTTTTGGGTAAATCTAGTTATATGGTTTCGAAGAACGGCGGTCTTACTCGGGGGAAAATATCTAGCAAGAAAAACTCTTCTAAGGTTATCCCAAGTCGTAATGGAATTGGGTGGAAGGGAATCTAACCATGATAGGGCTTTATCTCTGAGGGAAAAAGGGAATAATCTTAAACGTATTGCCTCAGGAGAAGCTCCATTGGTTTTAAAAGTATCTGCTAATTGAAGAAATATCTTTAGATGTTGGTTAGGGTTCTCGGTAGCGAGACCCGCGAATTGTCTCTGTTGCACTACTTGTAACAGAGATGGTTAAGTTCAAAATTATTGGCTGGGATAGTTGGGTTTACTATACTAGAACTAGGTTCTTCATTAGATGGTTGAGCGAAGTCCTTAAGAGGTCTTTGGTTTTGATCTTCGGCCATAGCTCTCTTAATTCTATGAAAGAACAAACATGCGCGAGCGTAACGTTCAGGTTCCGCCAGAGGGTTTACTAAGCTTAAACTTCCGGTACTGCGAGTTCTTCGCATTGACCGGCGGGAAATAACCTAAGTCTAAACGATATAACAATAGGAAAATGAAATTTGACGAAATTGGTCCCCGGCAACGGCGCCAAAAACTTGATGCGTGCTTTTTGCAAGTATACGAACGCGTCAGAGTAATATAAAAGATTGTCGAATCCACAGAGACCAAGTGTCAAGATATCGTTATCTGTTGTTATGGTGTTTATCAAAGGCAGTCAAAATAGGTGTTTTTCGTAGTGTGCAATGAAAAGTAGAGTATTTAAATAGATTTAATTAATAAAGACAGGGTCGAATGTAATTCACGTAATCAATTGATAATCTAAGTACTTGCTAATAGAACTACTTATGGGCAATGTTTCCTACTTTGAAAAGAACTAATTTAACAGGAACTGTCACTTTCGCGTATTTAGAACCGAGTTGTACTCCCTAATCAAACCCTCTTATTGTCACTTATAAAAAGGCGTGCATTGCGTTAGAGTAGTAAACCTATTTTTAAGAAATATAGTATCTTGACTAAGTTGAAAAGTATTATAACCTGGACTTCTTAACCAAAAGAGGTTCTTACGAACCAGACTCTAAACTTATAAATGCATCCGAAAATAGTTTTAAAATCTCTTTTCTTCTTAATGTTAAAAACTCCTAATGAACTAAACAAAGCGCTTTCGCTGTTTTTGAAATAGTTAAAAACAATTAAGTTTATAAAGACGTTGGACGGCTTTCGATCTTACCCAACGGAATTGAAGTGCGGGAAAACTTAAGTTGAAGGTTAAAATAGCCCTTAAGTGTTTCCATGGACAATTGTACGGATTATCGTTTCAATTACGATCCTTACATTCTAACCTTTTAGATTTAGTTAGACATGGTAAAATAAAAGTGCATTAATTTAAATAAAAGTAGTGCGAGTGCGGAAAGTAAATAAAAGTAGTGCGAGTGCGAGGAAATAAATAAAGTAAAAGCGAGTGCGAGGAAATAAATAAAGTAAAAGTGAGTGCGGGAAATAAATAAAGTAAAAGCGAGTGCGAGGAAATAAATAAAGAAAAGCGAGTGCGGGAAATAAATAAAGTAAAAGCGAGTGCGAGGAAATAAATAAAGTAAAGACAAGAAATAAAAACCTGCTCCATTCGGAGGGCTGAGTAAATTGCAATGCGGAAAAGAAAATGGCGGCAGGATTAACTTCCTTCCAAAGTGCTCCAAACTCGATTACAGACTCTATCACAGACTTGATGACACAATTGTGGTAACACTCCAATGCGAAGCGATTACCACTATAAAATACTGAATATATGCCTAAGTGAAACAAATTTTCTTCTGAGTTTGCCTCTGTTCTAAGTTTGGATGATTGTAAAAGTGAATTCGCGTTTCTATTTATAAGCAAGTAAAAAGATGGAAATGACTTGGATGCCCTTCAACTTGAAAATAAGAGGGAACCGTTTTTCCTCTTGTGGCGCCCGCCACAAGGCCATGGCTCCCGCCACAAGGCCAAAGTGAGGTGCCTTAGTGGATGTAGTGGGGAAACGTGGGAGTTGAGGGAAGTTGAATTTGACACGTCATGGCTTGGTCTGTGGCGCCCGCCACTGGGTAGGCCATAAGCACAAAATGCTGAATTTTAGGGTTTTTAGCCCTTTTTCACTCCTTTTCTCGATCGGGGCTCCGATTAAAGTAAAAACCCGAAAACAAAGGAAAACACAGTAATAACACAACAAAATGACAATAAAACAACTAGAATGCATGTGAAATCGGAGTCGAAAATACGTAAATTTTAGTGTTATCAGAACTCCCTTCCAAGCTTTATCTATTGCTGAACATGTTAAGAAGAAAACTCCTTCATTTGCTTCCTACAAAGATGTAAAGTTGGCCATTGAGCATGGTGCAACTACTGGATTAGGGCAAATGATTGAGCTAGAAGACAACAAGTCCCGGGCTGGTATAGGCTATTCTTTTGGGGTCTTCAACAAGCAAGGTTTGTTTAAGAGTGGTGGATTCATCCACACTGGTCAAGACGAAGAGGCTGATGCCATTTTGGAAGAGGACGAAGAGGATTCTGGAAATTTCATTATCCCTGGAGGAATCTGCAATAATTGGGTTGCTGTGGATATTCCAACATTTATCCATAAGTCAAAGTAATGTTCATTATGTTTGAAAACCCTTCTCCCATGCCAAAAGGAGAAGTGATGACATTGTTGGCGCATAAATGCAATGATATTTTCATTCAATAAATTCATGTTAAATGTTTGTTTCTCCAATTATTTTCGCTTTTCATCTGCATAATGACTTTCTTTGTTTGAATTCTAAAATCTCTTTTATATCCAAAATTATTATGCAGGTTAATCAAAACCATTGAACATAATGATCCAACACCATCTCCCAACTTTGAATTCCCTGACGAGATTACCCGTCTACTTGAGCATGAAGACAAGATCATTCAGCTGCATCTTGAGAATCTGGAAACAGTCAATTTAGGGTCTGAAGATTGTGTGCGAGAAGTAAAGATTGGGGCACTCCTGGAAGAGTCTGTTAAGAAGGGATTGATTGAATTGCTACGAGAATATGTTGACGTCTTCGCTTGGTCATACGAAGACATGCCTGGTCTAGATACTGATATTGTGCAACATTTCCTACCCTTGAAGCCTGAGTGTGTGCCTGTGAAGCAGAAGCTCAGAAGAACTCATCCCGATATGGCAGTGAAGATCAAAGAAGAAGTTCAAAAGCAAATTGATGCGGGGTTTCTGGTGACTTCTACGTATCCTCAGTGGGTGGCAAATATTGTGCTCGTGCCTAAGAAAGATGGAAAAGTTCGAATGTGTGTGGACTATAGAGACTTGAATAAAGCTAGTCCGAAAGATGATTTCCCTCTAACACACATTGATATGTTGGTAGACAATACAGCTAAATTCAAGGTCTTCTCATTTATGGACGGATTTTCCGGATATAATCAGATTAAAATGGCACCCGAGGATATGGAGAAAACAACATTAATCACACCTTGGGGAACATTCTGTTATCGAGTGATGCCCTTCGGTTTGAAGAACGCCGGAGCCATGTATCAACGAGCTATGACTACCTTGTTTCATGATATGATGCATAAGGAGATCGAGGTATATGTTGATGATACGATTGCTAAGTCGAGAACGAAAGTTGAACATGTAGAACACCTGTTGAAGCTTTTTTAGCGTTTGAGGAAGTACAAGCTTCGTATGAATCCCAACAAGTGTACCTTTGGAGTCCGTTCCGGCAAGCTATTGGGCTTTATTGTTAGTGAAAGAGGTATGGAGGTTGATCCTGCAAAGGTCAAAGCAATACAAGAGATGCCTGCGCCCAAAACTGAGAAGCAAGTCCGAGGTTTTCTTGGCCGCTTGAATTACATTTCCAGATTCATATCCCACATGACTGCCACATGTGCGCCGATATTCAAGCTCCTCCGGAAAGATCAGTCCCATGATTGGACCGAGGATTACCAAAAAGCTTTTGATAGTATTAAAGAGTATTTGTCTGAGCCTCCGATTTTGTCTCCGCCTGTGGAAGGGAGACCATTGATCATGTATCTGACAGTTCTTGAAGACTCGATGGGTTGTGTCCTTGGTCAGCAGGACGAATCAGGAAAGAAAGAGTATGCCATCTACTACTTGAGTAAGAAGTTTACTGATTGTGAGTCCCGATACTCAATGCTTGAGAAAACATGTTGTGCTTTGGCTTGGGCTGCTAAGCGCTTACGTCAGTATATGTTAAATCATACGACTTGGTTGATATCCAGAATGGATCCAATCAAGTATATCTTCGAGAAGCCTGTTATAACTGGGAGGATTGCCCGTTGGCAGATGTTGTTATCTGAGTATGATATTGAGTATCGAGCTCATAAGGCTATTAAATGTAGTGTCTTGGCTGACCATTTGGCACATCAGCCGATTGAGGATTATCAGTCCGTTCAGTATGACTTCCCAGATGAGGAGATTCTGTATTTGAAAATGAAAGATTGTGATGAGCCTACGCTCGATGAAGGGCCAGAGCCTGGTTCCAGATGGAGTATGGTGTTTGATGGCGCTGTAAATCAATATGGAAATGGTATTGGGGCAGTGATTATTACTCCTTAGGGCACACATTTTCCTTTTACAGCAAGGCTAACTTTCAAATGCACGAATAATATGGCTGAGTATGAAGCTTGTATTATGGGATTGGAAGAATGCATTGATCTTAGGATCAAACACCTCGATGTTTATGGTGATTCGACCCTCGTTGTTAATTAGATTAAGGGTGAGTGGGAAACGAATCAGCCTGGCCTCATACCATATAGGGATTATGCGAGGAGGATTTCAACATTCTTTGCTGAGGTTGACTTCAATCATATTCCTCGAGATGAGAATCGGATGGCAGATGCTCTTGCTACACTTGCTTCAATGATTGTGGTTAGACTTTGGAATGAAGTTCATGTATTTGCAGTAGAAGAGGTAAAAGATGATAAGCCATGGTACTATGACATCAAGTGTTTCCTTCAGAGCCATATTTACCCGCCTAGGGCATTTGTGAAAGATAAGAAGACTCTGAGGAGATTATCAGGAAGTTTCTACCTCAATGGCGATGTGCTTTATAAGAGAAATTTTGACATGGTGCTGCTCAGATGCGTGGATAGACACGAAGCAGACCTGTTGATGACTGAGGTCCATGAGGGTTCATTTGGTACTCATTCCAATGGTCATGCCATGGCTAGAAAGATGTTGAGAGCAGGCTACTATTGGCTGACAATGGAGTCTGACTGCTGCAAATACGTGAAAAGATGCCATAAGTGTCAGATTTATGCGGATAAGATTCATATTCCTCCGACACTTTTGAACGTGATTTCATCACCATGGCCTTTCTCTATGTGGGGAATCGACATGATTAGCATGATAGAGCCGAAAGCTCCAATGGGCACAGGTTTATTCTCGTAGCAATTGATTACTTCACTAAGTGGGTCGAGGCGGCATCATACACAAATGTGACCAGGCAGGTGGTAATGAAGTTTATCAAGAATCAACTCATATGCCGATATGGTGTGCCAGAAAAGATCATTACCGATAATGGATCTAACTTGAACAACAAAATGATAGAAGAGTTGTGTAGAGAGTTCAAGATTGCACATCATAATTCCTCTCCTTACAGACCCAAGATGAATGGGGTTGTTGAAGCTGCTAATAAAAATATCAATAAAATTATCCAGAAGATGGTTGTCACGTATAAAGATTGGCATGAGATGCTGTCATTTGCTTTACATGGATTTCGTACATCTGTCCGCACTTCAACAGGGGCAACCCCTTTCTCTCTCGTTCATGGCATGGAGGTTGTGCTCCTAGTAGAGGTGGAGATCCCATCAATGAGAGTCTTGATGGAAGCCATGTTGACTGATGCTGAATGGGTTCAGAGTCGTTATGACCAGTTGAATTTGATTAAAGAGAAGAGATTGACTGCCATGTGCCACGGTCAGTTATATCAGCAAAGGATGAAGAAAGCCGTTGATAAGAAGGTCAAGCCTCGTATGTTCCGAGAAGGCGACCTTGTGCTCAATAAAGTCTTGTCTTTCGCGCCTGATTCCAGGGGCAAGTGGACTCCAAACTATGAAGGTCCATATGTTGTTAAGAGAACCTTTTCAGGCGGTGCATTGATACTCACAACTATGGATGGGGAGGATTTCACTCGTCCTGTGAATTCAGATGCTGTCAAGAAATACTTCGCCTAAAAAAATAAAAACAAGAATAGCTCGCTAAGTTGAAAACCCGAAATGGCGACTTAGGCAAAAATGAGCGTTTCGGTGGATTGAAAACCTAAAAGGGCGATCCAGGCAACAGTTAGAGACATAAAAAATGAATACATTTATCCTGCTAGATTGGGTACCTCATCCTGGGGAAATTTAGGCCAAAATAATAGGGATTTGACAAGTAACTGTATCCTGACAAGACTTTGTTCTACAACCGTCATCCGTCAAAGATTCTTGCTCATTCATCATCAACCAAAGCTTCAAATACATCGGATTCAGAATTGGTGGAGAAATGGTCATTATGTTCAATGTAGCCCTTTTCCAATATATATCACCAATCTCAAATTTGTCAAGATTTATGGAGTCTTGCCATCTACAGACTACCATTCCATCAAATAAATTTGAGCCTTTATCCGATTATTTGCATTCTTATTTGTTTCTATTTCAACAAATGTTTTGCATGTTTTAATTGAAAAAAATATCATTGTTTTAATCAAATCATTCATAATAGGTGAATATTTACAATGACATAGGGAAACTGGAAATGCCTGCAGTGCTCTCCCAAGGATGGTAAGATTCTCGACAGGGTAGGGCGTTTGTTCATATTCCTGGCCTGCTCATGCCCTCTTCCTCCAGAAGCCTTTTATGGTTTTTCTCCCAAGCAGAGTGTTGGATAAGATTATTCATCTCTCCTTCCTCAGCAGATGTGATCTCAGTATTTGATGACCCTTGAAAACTTCTGATTTTGGCGGTTGTTCCCCACAGAGTTCCATCCTCCTCTTGGATAACTTCCCCAGTAGAGTTGCTTCTACGTTGGAGCTCATTTGTGTAACGACTTCGCCCCAGTTGGAATGATGGATGCTCATTCCCCTGCAGAGATCTCTTTGGTCCTGGCTTTCTCTCTCGAGATGTAGTACCGGATGTTTGTGTACTTATTCCTTGGACCTGTTTGTGTTAGAAATGTCTGTTTGTCAGCATTCATCATACATAAACCATGCATATATGCATAATGATAACATTCAAATATTCATGATTATTCTTTGCCATATATCTTTGTTTGTTATCCCCTGCTAGATGGTAATACATTTCCCCAAGCAGATGTCGGTGCCTGATCTCCCCATATAGGGTCAGCCCATAAGCAGAAAGTGTTCATCTTTCCTTCCATATTCCCCACTGAGTTATACCCTCGTGGATGATGGTTGCTTCTGTTTCCTCCCAACACATATATTGGGATGGAGTTCCTCATTGAGTTATATCCTCATAGGGACAAGTTTTGTTTCAACGCACCTATCTAGTTTGACCCTAGATTGGCCTCTTTTGGCTGCTTCTTGCACTCCTCTGTGGTGTAAATGAATGATTGCTCAGTAACCAGTAATTATTCATCTTATCCCCGGCGGAGTCTGTGGCCTTCTACCCTAATACCGGTGGTTATAAGTCCTATTTTTGTGGTCTTCTACCCTTATACCGGTAGTTGTAAATCCTATTTTTATCCCCTTGCAGAGTTAACCTTTCGTTCATCCTAATCGATGACGGTTACTTGTCCGTGGTTTTCTACCCAGTATCCGGTAGATGTAATCCCCTCCTTGACGGTTATCATTATCCAGTATTCGGTATTGATAACTCCTTCACACCCGGTGATATATCTCTTGGATAATTGCTCTAATAAAGCAATTTATCCCCGGCAAGTCATTTCTCATTTACCCTTGTTGATAATGATTGTTTCTCCCCTGGAGTGGTCATCATTATATACTTGGTTCTTGGTATCCTGATGACCTCTCGGTTCGGTCGATTTATCCTTTATTAACCCAGTAGCCGGTTGTGGATAATCTTCCGTGCGAGTATGTTATCTATGTTCTGACGGTAATAGATGACATATCTCATACACTCTTTGGTCGAAGCCTTTTGTTTTTCCCCAGTCGAGTAAGATTTGTATTCCCTTTTGCGGAGTCGAATGTCCATCCTATAATCGAGTTTTGCTTTTAGCCCTCTTTTGGATGATGAGTGTCTTGGGAATATTCCCCAATTCACGCTTTGGTTGGTCACCTATTATATGCCCGGTAACCGGTATCCCTAGTGTTCCTTCCTCCCTGCTCCCTATTATGACTTTTGTCCCCCTGTGGAGTCAGATTTTCCTGAGCTGAAGTATACCTTTTTAGGTCTTCCTCAGATGATTTCGGATGTTTGATATCTCTCACCCTTATACCGGTCTTAGATATTCATTCTTCCCGAGCATGTTGTCCTCTCACCCTTATACCGGTGTTCATATCACATGTCTCGTTGAGCTTATTACCCAGTAACCGGTAATACCTGAGTCCGGATTTTCATCCAAAGTATCCGAAGTGGATAATTTTCTTTTGTTGTATTGGCATATTCCCGAATACACGCATCTTCGAGTCAGCTCGGGTCTTTCCATCGATTTCTGCTCCCCAAGTTTCAAGTCGTGACCTGCTCACGCATTTTATTTCTTTTCTTATCCCCATAAGAGTCCCCAGAGTCTCTGTACCATGGAGTAAATTACTCATATGGATTATCAGCTTCTCCACAGAGTATTACCTTTTGCATACATACGTTTGCATCATGAGGTCTCTTAGGGACCAAAAATTTGTCTCTCTGTTATTATTTAAGCCCATTCTACCCCGTCGAGACGAAGATTTTAACCTTCACTTCTCCGGCTAGAATGACCTTAAATAGGGGCATTTGTAAGACCCTAATTTTCGCCCTAAGATCCCTCATGGCATCATAACATTTCATTTGCAAAGCCTCAAGGATCATTGAGCATCTTGGTTCCCTTTGCCTTTGGGTGGGACTTATTGTGAGTGGTTTAAGATTAACAAACATGCTTGAGTTGTATATTATTGCTTTTCCCGTCTTTATTCACTAACCAAAAGCACAAAAATATGTCACTAACATCTTTTGTTTGTAGCTTGAGCAATCACAAGGTCAAGAGCTTCTAGGAGATCCTTTGTGCAAAGATATGTTCAAGAGAAGATGAAGGCAAGCATGGAAATGGTTCCCCAAGCTCTCATACATAAAATATGCCTCCCAAGTATCTCAATTCATCATTTTGATCAACTCAAGTCAAAGGGTTTAAGGTTTTTTCCCAAGGAAACCCTAATTCAGCTGATCACCCACAATGCCTTGCTCAGGAAGCAACCTCAGCCCATGGTCAAATACAATCAAGGGAAGTTCTTTAATTCATAATTTCATGCATATTTGAACTTGTGTCCTAAATCATCAATTCATCAA
Source organism: Lathyrus oleraceus (assembly GCF_024323335.1). NCBI lineage: Eukaryota > Viridiplantae > Streptophyta > Magnoliopsida > Fabales > Fabaceae > Lathyrus > Lathyrus oleraceus. Next base: position 482,093,742 of record NC_066585.1, on the reverse strand, counting down.
GATATGAGTTGTGGACTTGAAAAGTTGATCAGTCAATTCATCTGACTATTTTGAAATGCACTGAGACCTGACTTCTTATGTGTTGGTCAAATGGAGATCATCCCAAAAGCAAAAATGTTCTTAAGGACAATATGAACAACTTTAATGTTCATCAAAAATTGATTTAAAGCTTGGAAGGTCATCTCCTATTCCAAGACATTATAGGTCATTTTGACTGAAACCCTAATTTTGGGTCAACTTCCCAAGGACGTAACTCATTCATTTTTTATGATTTTGAGGTGGAATCAAATGAATTGGAAATATTAAGATGTCTACTTCAAATGTTATGTTTAAAACAATTTTATAATCTCAAAGTAAATACATGTGATAATGCAAAACATTATAGGTCACTTTGGACCAAATGCATCGAAAGGCAAAAAAGTCCAACTTCAAGTGCCAATAACTTCTTCATAAAAAATCCAAATGATGCACAATTTAAGTCCATCTTGATTCTCTTGAAAATATCTACAACTTTGATGTTGGAGGTTTTTCCATTTAAGGCTTGCATCATCAAAACAGAAGGGCGTGAAGTTGGTTCAATTTGACAATATTCTCAAAGGCATGTTTTGCACTATGAACTTCATGGCCTGTTTTCATAAATTTCCACACTCCAAATGAGTTTTGGTCCAACATAACATTTGTTCCTTATGTAAATACCTTTCCAACCATTACCCATATGCTTATTTTTGGATTTTCTAAGTGGCACTTTCGAAGAGGGGAAGATTTTGGTGCAATTATGGAAACTTGTTTGAAACTCATTGCACAAGCCATTGCATTGCCATCTGCACGTCCATTTCAAGTTGTTTGGTCATCAGCATGCAAATGCAATTGAATTTGGGCCTTCTACATGATCATGCAAGCCCATGCAAAGAATATCTGATCGAGAAAATAGCAAGTGTACTATGTTACCTATGTAGTTTTAATGGAATTTATCCCACAAGTATCGAATCACAAGGATTGCGTTAGAAATACGAAATAGTGACGATTATCAGTTGAATAAAAGTATTTAGTTGAATTTGTTTAGAATAACTTGTGCACAAGAACGAATTTAGAATTTAAAATTGAATTTCTATGAATTAAACAAATGTTAGGGATTGGTGTATAATGTGTAGGGTAAGTGATTTCTTTAGATAAATTCAACAGGTTGATATGCATCCATCACTGATTCTCAAGTTTACTTTTCCCTAATTCCTTAGTGAAAAAGACTTTAATCTCTACCCTAATCTTTACTTCCGTTCAAATTAGTGTGAAGATTAAGCAATTAGTTATCAAGAACTATTCTAGTTATTGTGAAGAAACCTTATACCTAAGTGAGATCTTCACAATATTATCATTCACCAAGCCTTTAACGTTACTTTCCAGCTTTTTACGTTAAATAAACTCATCCCTATGTTCCCAATGGCATAAGCAAACAAATGATTAAATGATAAAATTGATGCAAAAATATTCAAACGTTGAATTCAAAACAAAGAGATCAATATTCTTAAACCCTAACACATCATTGACACCTCCCTAACATTGGAGGATTTAGCCTCTCATATTGTAGAAAATAGACATGTTCAAGAAATTAGACATTACAATGAGTTTTCAAACGATGATCTTCAATGGTTGGTCACCTTGAATCTCCCCGTCGTGAATTCTCTTGTTTCTTCAATCTTCTTCAGTGTAATCTTCTTTCCCAATTTTGCAAAAAGTCCTTTTCTCCTTCTCTTTCCTCAGTTTAAATAGTCTAGGTAAAATCCCCAAACCAAAATACCAACAATGCCCCTCCGGATCCAAAAAGCATAAGAAAACATAAAATATGGAATTCTGTTCGCGCACTCTGCACGTACCGTGCCAATCCTGCACAGGCCGTGCAGCTCCCAGATTTTCTTCAAAAATAATTCTGCTTCAGACCTTATTGCACGGGCCGTGCCAACCTGCACGGCCGGCCGTGCAAACTCCCTGTTTTTTGTATGGGAGGGGAGCATCCATCCTGCACGGGTCGTGTGCTGCTGCACAGGCCGTGCGGGTATTCATGCTTTTTGTATTTTCCAGTCCTTTTTTATGTCTTCTCTCCTTTGGCACGTCCGTTGCCTCTTTGCTCAAGCTGCACATACACAAGACTACCGAAAACAAGCATCACGCATAGAGAACTCAAATTAAAAAGATACTAACACCAAAACAACTCACTTTACTACCTAACATTGCAACTAACACACTAATCAACGAAAAACAAAACAATGCGAAAAAAAAACATAAACATACCATAACATTGTTACCGAATTGATCGACTTATCAACAAAAACAAGACTAAAATCTAATAGAAATGGTGACCGATCACAACCCCAAACTTATCTCATTGCTTGTCCTCAAGTGATGCAAGCGACATATGCAAAGGTCACCCTGAATTCATTCTTTCCACAACCACCAATGTTATTCGCCACTGTTCCTACCTTCTTGATTTGGTTTCTGATGACACTAACCAGACTCTTGCTGCATTTCCACATCAAAGTATCTCAGTACCTGCAAGCTTTTCTCACTTCTCACACATTCTCTCTTGGTTAAAAGTGTTTCGCTCATACAATCATGATATGCAATATCGACTCTTGAATTTGAATCAATTCTACTTTCATAACATTGACAGAATACACACACTTTATGAGGACTTTCGGGTTGTAACTGGGCTTAGGACAGGTGGGATGCACAAGGAAATGGACAGCTAGTGGTTTATTTGGTTCGGTACTCATGTCATGCTTCTCGTGTTTGTGCTCACTTAGTGATCTCGGGGTGATTTCTCAAACTTTTTATTCACTCAATTCTTGTGTTTCTCTTTAGAACAATGCAAGTGTTGTCTTTTTTTTTTCCAGTCTTAGATCACTCGGGTATCTTAGACTATATTTTTTTTTTTCATTTTTCATTTTTTTCTTTCTTTCTTCTCCTTTCTTTTACACGTATCACCCCAAACTTGAATTATTGCACACTTTCAAGAAACACCACATTCGTACTAAACAAGGGTAAGGAGTGTTTGGCCAATGGTTTATACATGTGGTTGAAAACAAACAAATGGATACAGGCTCAACAGGGTTAGCCAAGGATAAAATTAATGAAAATGGATGGCTAAAAGGCTCAGGGGTTTTAAACAAACAAGTGCCTCAGTGTGTGTCCTCCAGTCAAGTCGTGTCTATAGAACGGACGCAAATTCAGAGGGATAGAGTCATACCTGACGAACTCTCATGATGCTTATCTGATGAATTTGGCTTTTTGTGATCTCACCATGTGGGGTAAGCTTACAGGTTCCAAAACACTCTGAGTGTCATGCAGCTCCTTCCCGTATCAGGTACACCATCCACCAGCCCAGTCAAGTATCGACAGCAGCGTCCAACTTTCAATTGGTGGTACCACTTCCAGGGTGCCTTGGGAGACAAATTGAGGTTGTATTCTCATCCACTAACTATCGATCTGTTAGTTTCCAGTCTCTGTCACTCAAGCCTGTAACAATTACGGTAGACGCAAAAACATAACAAAACAAAACACAATAATAAAATAAAACAACAAAACAACAAACAATGAAAGGACCCCTCCCACACCTAAACTGAACATTGTCCCAAATGTTTCAGCTTAAGTGCAGAAAGGACTTACTACTGAGGCGGTGGGAATTGCAGCATTAACTGCTGCATCATGCGCTGAATATCACCAATAGCAACCCCCTGTCGGAGCTGCTCCACCACCATGTTATCAATCTGTGTCCCCTGACGAAATAGCTCTGTTCCTTGTCGAGCTTGTTCTGCCTCAAACTGATCCATCCGCATTTGTCCGGCAGCAGAGGATCCTTCACCGTGCTGACGAGGTCCTCTCGGTTGAGGAGCCATACGCTCCTGAGCAGGTGCCTTTGCATCTCCCTCCTGACCTGCAACAATATCCTCATCATCCCCCTCATCGGGGTTGACAGCAACATACAACCAGTTCTCATCATTAGAAATAGCAGTGCGGTTAGGATTAGGTAATTGTAAGAGAGTTCTATTTCGACTGAGCAATGCATAACCATGGGGGCTTATTTGCAACATCAGTTGTTGGCATAATGCCTTCAAATCCACTTTGCTCAAAGACTTAAGGGGTTCTTCTCCATCCATAGCGATTCGGCAACCGCAATGATCAGCATTTTGAGTAATTAAACCCCCAACAGAGATAGCACCTTTAGTAGCCTTACCCATGGCCGTCAAATGATCTGCGACAAATGCTGCAACATTAACAGGAACATCATAGATCATAGCATGCAATAAATATAATTTTCTTTTTGTAACTACCCTCGTACTATCACCTCTACCAAACATAGTGTAAGCTAAGCCCTTATGCGCATAACGGAAACAAGGATTTTGTATCCAGGATGCTTTAGCACTACGTGGGTCATAAACAGGTAAACCGGTGATAGCAGCCCAAAAATACATGTCTTTCAAAATCAGAGGGTACCATGCCATGTCCGACTAATGGAAGTTTTAAACATTGCCCAAGTTCAATCAAAGATAAAGAATAATCTTCATTGTATAGGCGAAATGTCATGGTACCAAAATACTCTGTGGAGGACCCGTTCCATTGTCTCTCCAAATTGAAATCCACGGTGCTTAGAAATTCTAAGGTTAAGCGCTCGTATGTCGGCACTTCATTAAACATAAAATTCAGAATTCCTCCCGTGTTATACAATTGGACAACATCATCAAAAATTCCCATAGCAAGCATAGTTTGATCACAGACATACCTGGTGGGCAACAATGTACGTTTACAAAGTACCCTATACCTCTTAACGTGTTCTTCTGCCTCAAACACAATCCCATGGGCATTGGGTTCTCGTCGTGCTTGCTGTCGAGGCCGAGATGGCTCTGCCACCGCTTTTCCTTTATTTGCTCTCTTTGGGGGCATTTTCGTCACCTACAAAAAATGTTAGAAACAAAAACGAAAATTTGAAAAAAAATAAACCGGTGGCTGCATAGAGAATGATGAGGGGAACAACTTTTGTGAAGGGAGTTTGTGAATGGAGGGTTTTGTGATGGGCAAATTGAGGTTAGAAGTTGGATAATAATGGAGGTTTTTGTGTTTTGAGAGAGAAAGGGGGTTAGGGTTGCTGCAAAGTGAGAGTTATGAGTGAAAGAGAAAGTGGGAAGTGATATAATCCGTGTGGGGTCCACATCCCACCGGATTTTGAAATAAAAAATTTTCAAAAATTCTGGGGTCTGCACGGGCCGTGCCAACTTGCACGGCCGGCCGTGCAAAGCCACGGCTTTTTGTATCGGCAGAATTCTGGAATTCTGCACGGGCCGTGTCCCACTGCACGGGCCGTGCCAGTCTGAAATTTTTGAAAATTTTTCCGTTTTCTTAATTCTCAATGCTTCTCCACTCCAACCTGAAATTGAAAACAGCAGACACCAAAAAAGAAACAAGATAACAAAACACAAAGTACTATAATATAGAAACAAAAGAAAAATGCAAAATTAAAATGTGTGGGTTGCCTCCCACAAAGCGCTTCAGTTAACGTCGCATGGCTCGATGGGAATCAAACTTCTCAAGTGAGACGAATGAGATCCACAATCCCGGTAACATCACCTTCATAGTAAGGTTTCAACCTCTGACCATTGACTTTGAAGATGTCTCCATTTGATTGATTTTTAACTTCGATGGCTCCATGTGGGAAGACTTTGTGTACAATGAACGGTCCAGACCATCGAGACTTCAGCTTTCCAGGAAACAGCTTCAACCTGGAATTAAACAGCAAAACCAATTGCCCTTACCAAAATTCCTTTTTTTGAATCTTTTGATCATGCCATTTCTTTGTTGTTTCTTTATAAATTTTGGCATTCTCATAAGCTTGATTCCTGAACTCTTCTAGCTCGTGGAGTTGAAGAATTCTGGATTCACCGGCTTTGAAAAGATCATAATTGAGGAATTTGGAGGCCCAGAATGCCCTATGCTCTAATTCAAGCAGGAGATGACAAGACTTACCATAAACTAACTGATAAGGGGACATACCTATTGGAGTTTTAAAAGCTGTTATGTATGCCCATAGTGCGTCATTCAGCTTAATTGACCAATCCTTTCTGGAGGAACTGACAGTTTTCTCAAGGATCTGTTTGATTTGCCTATTCGACACTTCCACTTGTCCACTTGTCTGGGGGTGGTATGGGGTGGCGATTTTGTGCTTCACATTGTACTTTTTCAACAAATTCTCCATCAGCTTATTCTAGAAATGGGTGCCTTCGTCGCTAATCAATGCTCTAGGCACTCCAAACCTTGAGAAGATGTTGTTCTTTAAAAATGCTACCACTACCTTAGCATCGTTCGTGGGCAATGCCACTGCTTCAACCCATTTGGACACGTAGTCCACAGCCACCAGGATGTAATTCTTCCCGAATGATGGTGGGAAAGGACCCATAAAGTCTATCCCCCACACATCAAATAGTTCAACTTCCAGCATTCCCTTTTGAGGCATCTGATTCCTCCTAGAGATGTTTCCTGTTCTCTGACACCTATCACACTCTTTCACTACTCTCTGCGCATCCTTGAATAAAGTTGGCCAATACAATCCAGACTGAAGGACTTTTGCTGCAGTCCTATCTCCACTGAAATGTCCACCATACTCCGAACTGTGGCAAGCTTTTAGGATATCACTTTGTTCTTCTTCCGGGACACACCTCCGAACTAATCCGTCTACACCTCTCTTGTATAGGAATGGTTCGTCCCATAGGTAAAACCTGCAGTCATGCAAAAACTTTTTCTTTTTGTTATAATCAAAATCATCAGGAATAACATTACCTACCAAATAGTTTGCATAATCGGCAAACCACGGAATTCTCATCACAGCGAGGATTCGTTCATCAACAAACTCATCCTTGATGGGGTGTGTTTCCTCTGTTTCTGTTAACGGTGACATTCGGGATAGATGATCAGCTACGGTGTTTTCACATCCCTTTTTATCCCGAATTTCAAGATCAAATTCTTGTAACAGCAATATCCATCGCAACAACCTTGGCTTTGACTCCTGTTTAGATAAAAGATATTTCAAAGCAGCATGGTCAGTATAAACAATTACCTTCGTCCCTAATAAATATGACCTGAACTTGTCGAAGGCATATACAACTGCCAAGAGTTCTTTCTCTGTAGTTGCATAGTTCATCTGAGCGGGGTTCAGGACATGGCTTGCATAGTAAATTACATGCAGGAGTTTTTCTCTTCTCTGTCCCAGCACCGCTCCAACAGCTATATCACTTGCATCACACATGATCTCAAATGGTAGAGACCAATCAGGAGAAATAACAACAGGGGCCGTCACCAACTTGTTTTTCAGGGTTGTGAAGGCTTCCCCACACTTTTCATCAAAGATAAAAGGAGTGTCCTTCACCAACAAACTAGTTAACGGCTTCGCAATCTTGGAGAAATCTCTTATGAACCTGCGGTAAAATCCAGCATGTCCTAAGAAACTCCTTATTCCCTTCTCATTCACTGGTGGAGGTAAATTGGCAATAACCTCCACTTTGGCTTTATCCACTTCTATTCCTCGGTGTGAAATTTTGTGACCTAACACTATCCCTTCTCTAACCATGAAGTGACACACTTCTCCCAATTTAAGATTAAATTGGTTTGTTGACATCTTTCTAGGACCAAAGACAGATTTATCAGACACTCCTCAAATGACGGCCCGAACACAGAGAAATCATCCATAAACACTTCCATGTTCTTCTCAAGCATGTCAGCAAAAATAGATGTCATACACCGTTGAAAGGTAGTTGGTGCATTACACAATCCAAAGGGCATTCTCCTATAAGAAAAAATACCATAAGGGCATGTGAATGTCGTCTTCTCTTGATCTTCAGGTGCTACAGCAATTTGGTTGTATCCAGAGTATCCATCTAAGAAGCAATAATAATCATGTCCGGCCAACCTTTCCAACATCTGATCAATGAAAGGTAAAGGAAAGTGATCCTTTCTAGTAGCTGTGTTCAATCTTCTGTAATTTATGCACACTCTCCACCCAGTAACTGTTCTTGTTGGGATTAACTCATCCTTCTCATTTTTTATCACAGTAGTTCCACCTTTCTTTGGTACCACATGAACGGGACTCACCCAAGCGCTATCAGAAATTGGGTAGATCAATCCTGCATCTAGGAGTTTGAGAACTTCTTCACAAACAACTTCCTTCATGGCTGCGTTAAGTCTCCGCTGAGGTTGTACAACCGGTTTCTGATCATCCTCCATTAAGATTTTGTGCATGCAAATAGTAGGACTAATACCCTTCAAGTCCTCAATCGACCATCCAATTGCACCCTTGTACCTTTTTAGAACCTGTATCAATTTTTCTTCTTGGACTTCTTTTAGAGATGAGTTGATAATAGCTGGACACTTCTCCTCTGAATCAAGAAAAATGTATTTCAAATTGTCAGGTAGCTGCTTTAACTCTTTCTTTTTCTTCACTTCTTTACTCTTTTTTGATGCTGGTGATTCTCTCAAGTCTTCCCACCGGTGTGGTTTAGATCTTGGCCATTGAGGTTGCACTTCCATCATATCCAACACTTCCAACTCTTTTTCATCCATCCCTTCTTCTTTTTCACAAATGGACAAACTCAACACTCTCTCAAGAGGTAATTCTGGCACATTACAACTCACTGCTTTGATGAACACTGTATCTAACACCTCAACATTCTTACTTGTACCTACGTCTTCTTTGAATTTCATAGATTCTCTAACATTGATTTTCAGCACTTCATCATAAACTTTGAGTGTCATAGTACCTTCTTCCATATCTATCATCACCCGTCCTGTTTCTAGGAAAGGTCTTCCCAGAATTATAGGAATCTCTTCATCTTCAGGCATGTCTAGTACAACAAAATCCACAGGAAAAACAAACTTATCAATTCTAACCAGAACGTCAGTTGCAATCCCATGCGGTTTTTTCATGGAATTATCCGCGAACTGCAATGTCATTCTCGTATCTTTGACTGAATTGATACCCAACTTCTTGTAGATTGAGAGAGGCATGAGACTCACTCCTGCACCAAGGTCGATGAGTGCCTTATTAAATGTTCTATCCCCTATTGCACAAGGAATAGTCATTGCACCTTTGTCTTTCTTTTTCAATGGAATTTTTAGACCTTGTAAAATAGCACTACACCTCTCGGTCAGGATAACTGGTTCAGTTTCAATGGACCGCTTCTTTGAGATAATGTCTTTCATGAACTTAGCATAGATCGGCATTTGTTCTAAAGCTTCAGAAAATGGGATGTTGATTTCTAACTTTCTGAACAATTCTAAAAAAATTTCAAAGTTCTTCTCATTAGCATCTTTCTTCTTTGCTCTAGCAGGATAGGGGAGAATAACCTTGGGTATTGGATCCTTCGATTTTTCTTTCTCCACCACCGGTGTTGTTACCTCTTCATTCTTTTTCTTATTTTCACAAATCTCCAACTCCACTTCTAATAATTCTTCCTCAACTACCTCTTTCTCAGCTTCTTCAATAGCTTTTCCTCTCCTTGTTACAACGGCCTTAACACCTTGATTGTCTCTGGGGTTGATTACAGTAGAACTGGGTAGACCACCCGGTGCTTGCGCATTTGCCAATTGTTGTGCAATTTGACCCATTTGGACATCCAGATTTTTGATAGAAGTTGTCGTATTCTTATGATTATTCCTTGTCTCATCTTGAAACTGAATGTTGTGAGCTGCCATCTTCTCAATGGCTATTTCCCAATCTGCTTTCTTTGGAACATGTTGTTGTTGTTGCTGATATTGATTAGGATACTGGCTCTGGCCTTGCTGCTGCACGTTCCCTTTCTGATCTCTCCGTGCAAAGTTTGGATGGTTCTTCCACCCCGGATTATAAGTGTTGGAGTAGGGATTGTTTTGCTTCAAAAATTTGATCTCTTCTATCTGTTGAGGTGTTGCAAAACAATGAACCGTGTTATGGGGTCCATTACATATTTCACAAGCATCATTTGGTGTTTGTTGCACCTGAGCCACCTTCTGAGCATTTATATTCAATGCTTTTAGCCTTTTTTCCACTTCTGCAGCTACAGCGTCTTCAATTTTTACCTGCTTATTTGTCTCAAGCTTCAAATCAATCAGTGCAGTTTTGCTCGAGACCCTATCATACAAATCCAGATGCTCATTTGAAGCAATAGCCTCAATTATCTTCTTCATGCCAGTGGCTGTTGAAAAGTTAGCTGAGCCACCAGCTGCTGAGTCGAGAATTTGTCTTGTCTGAATTCGCAAACCATTAACAAACATTTGCATTTGTTCTGTTTCGTCCATGTTATGAGTAGGACAAGCCACTAAGATCCGTTTGAATCTTTTGTAAGCATCTCCTAGTGACTCACCCTCCTTTTGCTTAAAATTCAGGATCTCGTATCTCTTCCTCAATGCGACAGATGCGGGAAAGTATTCTTGCAAGAACGCTTTCTCCATCTCTTCCCATGCGGTGATGCTACGAGCTGGTAGAGAGTAAAACTCCCTACTGCTTCAGACCTTATTGCACGGGCCGTGCCAACCTGCACGGCTGGCCGTGCAAACTCCCTGTTTTTTGTATGGGAGGGGAGCATCCATCCTGCACGGGCCGTGTGCTGCTGCACAGGCCGTGCGGGTCTTCATGCTTTTGTATTTTCCAGTCCTTTTTTATGTCTTCTCTCCTTTGGCACGTCCGTTGCCTCTTTGCTCAAGCTGCACATACACAAGACTACCGAAAACAAGCATCACGCATAGAGAACTCAAATTAAAAAGATACTAACACCAAAACAACTCACTTTACTACCTAACATTGCAACTAACACACTAATCAACGAAAAACAAAACAATGCGAAAAAAAACATAAACATACCATAACATTTTTACCGAATTGATCGACTTATCAACAAAAACAAGACTAAAATCTAATAGAAATGGTGACCGATCAATATCCACTTGCCATGCACACGAGTATTTCCTGGCCTTGCCTCCAATTCAGCTATAAATAGACATGTTATGCCTCATAATTCTTCAACCTAAAGGCGCCTGATATGCTGCGCAACGGAATCCATAGCCATTACCAAAGGAACTAGTTCACATTTCGTAAAATTTTCAGATCTGAAATTCAACTGAATTTCGTTGAATCTTTAGATCTAAAGTTCCTAGACCTTCATCATCTAGTCCATAGAAGTTCTGTTTGGCTAAAGGAAGCAAGGAAGGTAGCTCAAATCTTCACAATTCAAAGGTGACCATCAACTGGTTTTTTCTTCGAAACTCATTAATATTTTATCCATTTGCCTGGCTATTGTGTTGTCTGAAGTACTCTCACTAGAGGCATTTGAATTGTGCTTTTAATTTTGCAAAATCATCAAGTTCAGTTTGAACTCCATTATTTTCCTCTTCTGATTTCTCTTCCCATGGAGATCTAGAAGGAAAACCAATGGTACAGGGGTGATGTACATCACCCCAACTTTCCAATGATATGAGGATCGCTTCATTTGGTTAAGTTTTTATTGCCTGCAACTTTGGCCGGAATCTTCATGCTCACCGGAGAAGACGGTGGCTCTGGCCACCGTCCCTTTGCCAGATGGATTGTGGACCGTGTGATGGCATCTCCAGTTTGTATCTCAGCCTTTGGATCTTATGACTTTTAATAATGCCTTGTGTGACGCGTTTGACTGGAGACCACCATGAGCGCGCGCATGTGGAGCGTTTGATCAGCCACGTCAATTAATGAGGCTTGATCAGACACTCCTGGTTTTTTCTCTTTTTTTAATTTCTGATTTTTTTTCTTTTATTTCCTTTATTTTCAAAAATTCATAACTTCTTCATTTTAATTCCAAAAAATATGGGACCAATTGCATTCTTCTCCAGTTAAATTCTAGTTTCTAAAAATGATTTTTAATATTTTTTATTTTGTCATTTGATATTTTTTATGAATTTTCTCTTTTCTGGTTATTTTTAATTCATTTTAAATAGTTTTCAATATTCAAAAAATACAAAAATATTTTCCTAACCTATTTGAATGATGATGGATCTATGAAAAATATTCTCATCAATTTTTTAATTGATTTGAGATTTATTTGAGATTTTAGTTCAATTAGGTTATTTTTATTCATTTTTAATTGATTAAAAATAGTTTCTAACTTTTAAAAATGCTAAAAAAAATTGTCAAACATGTTTGACCTTGTTGAACTTGGGATAAATCACTTGGACCTTTCAAGGTTGATTTGAAGTAATTTTGAAGTTTGACCTTTCTATAATATTTTAATTCAAGTTTATTTTTAAATATTAAAAATGCCAAAAATATTTTGTTCATTTCTTGACTTCCAATCTTCATCTCACTTCTGTTTTTGATTGTTTGACCATGATCCTCAATGTCATTGGTCAACACTTGTTGATAGGTACATGTTATTTCATCTAATGCACTTTATTCTTTCCATTTCCTTTTCCATTATTCATCTTCTTCTTCTTCTTTTTTCTTTTTGATCAATGAGTTGAAGGTTGATAAGTTGGCGTTGATTAGGGGGACTTAATCTTCCTTGATTCAAATCTAATTCATCTTGATCAATTGATCAAGTGAATGACTTTGCATTAAGGATAGGTTGTTTCCTAAACCATGCAAACGACTTAAACCAATACAAGATCAATTCTCTTTTTCTTTTGGCATGACAAGTTATTGGAACTTGGTTCACTAATCAAGACTTCTAACTTGTGTTGTTGCCTACATTATTATTGACCGGCCTCAGATAGTTGTGACTTCTACATAAGTCCAATTACGATTGCTTAACATAGCGCTAAATTTGCCTTATGGCACACTAACTACTAACACTAACCATTAACCATTAACCTTTACTTTTTGCACTTTACATTTATGCAATTTATTATTCTTGTACATATTATTCATTTGCTTTTTTCCCTTTGCTCACTTGAGCACATGTTTATGTTAATGCAATTTGCCTTTTGCTCACTTGAGCATATAATTGTGTATATATCTTTTGTGCTTGTGTGTGTCTATTTGTTGTGAACCAAATGCAAAGAATTGGACAAAATGGACTTAGACTTTAGTACTTTACCCAAGCTAATGGAGTTTGAAGAGCAACTAGGCCTCATGCGTTTAGAGTGCTCAAATGTCAAAGAGCAACTAGGCCTCATGCCTTTAGAATGCTTAAAGCTTGAAGATGAACATTGAAAGGACCATATTCTAAACTCTCTCTTGTCCATTCTTTGATTGTAAATAGAACCTTTTGATGTGTGTGTTTTTGTGCTAGGGATTCCAACATTGAGCCAAATTGAGGAACCATTGCCATGAGCTTCTAAGAGAGAGGGAGCTTTCCAAGAATTCATTTAATTGTTGATTGCTTGAGTTTATGCTTATGTGATTGCTTATTCCAAAGGATGGGAGCTACTTGGATCATCAATATGATCTCCGGAGAGGAACTCCATGTGTGGTTTTGCTTCTTGTCCCTTACCTCTTGTATGCTTAGGACTTTAGCCATTCTTCTTCTTCTCTCCACTCTAACCCAAGCCAAAAATTTTGTGCAAACATTTAACACTTGTTTTCAACATTAGAAACCTAAGCCTTATGCTTTTGATTTTCAAACTTTCCTTTCTTAATACTTATTTTGAATTGAACTTCTAAGCCAACTTTGACCATTTTGTAAATACTTTTCATTGGTTAATACAACCCATTCAAAAATGTCTTTTTGTGGTTTCAATGGCCACCTTCTTAATCAAAATTTTCATAACCTTTAGCTATTAGGTTTGAGTTATCCTTGGGGTAGATGTAATGCTCACCTATATCCTTAGTGATGGACAATAAGTCTTCCATGCTTATTATAGAGTTAACCCCTCACTAGCATGTTGAAGCTATCCTCACATGGTGGATTTGTGGTTTTAGGTTGAGTTTTCTCCCTTGGATAACAAAAGACCTTAAGGCTTTTGGACCAATCAATTCACCAACTCATTTTGAGATTTTTACCCCGAACTACGAGGTTTTGATCCTAATCTTTTTTTAAGATGGTACGTAGGCAATGGGTTCATCCATGCAAACACAAATGTAAATAAACTTGTATATTCTCTTCTCATCTCTTCAATCATGTTTGCACAAACAAATTTTCACAAAATACAAACCTTACAACAAGTATGAAAAGGGCTCCCTAGGAGTACCTAGGATGTTTTGGGTGCCTAATACCTTCCCATTGCATAACCAACCCCCTTACCCAGATCTCTGACATTTTTACTAGTTTTTGATTCGATAAAACATTTAGGTTTTTGTTCGCTTTCTAACCATTCCTTTGGATAAATAGAAGTGCGGTGGCAACTCAACTTGTATGATTTACCTTAGATTTAGTCAATATCTCTAATGGTAACGAATACCCTGCTACAGGTTGGTATTTGTGAAAATATTTGTGCAAACATGATTGGGGAGATGAGAAAAGATTATACAATTTATTTACAATTTTGTTTGAATGGATAAACCCATTGCCTACGTACCATCACAAAGGTAGGATCAAAACCTCGTAGTTCGGGGTAAAAATCTCAAAATAAGTTGGTGAATTGATTTGTCAAAGCCTTAAGGTCTTTTGTTATCAAAGGGAGAAAACTCAACCTTAACCAACAATCCACCATGTGAGGAGAGCTTTAACATACTAGTGAGGGATCCACCCTATAATAAGTATGGAAGACTTATAGTCCAATCACTAAGGATAAGGTGAGGTTTACATCAACCACAATGATAACTCAAACCTATGGCTAATGTTTATGAAAAAAAAAGGTTTTAACAGAGGTGGCCATTGGAACCACAAAGACAAACTTTGAGTGAGTTGTATTTACAAATTAGAATTATTCACAAAATAAAGTCAAAGTTGACTTAAGATTCAATTCAAAGTAAGTATTAATGAAAAGAGTTTGGAAAAAATCAAAGGCATAATGCCTAGGTTTCTAGTTTTAAAACAATGTCAATGTTTGCACAAAGTGAGTTTGGCTTGGGTTAGAGTGGAGAGAAGAAAAGAAGCGCTAGTCCTAAACATGAAAATATGAGAGAAGAGAATAAAACCCTTAGAGTTCCTTTCTTGAGATCATAAAGATGATTCAAGTTGCTCCTTTTCTTTGGACTTAGCAAGTAACTCAAGAAATCAAACAAATATTCAATCAAGCTCCTAGGATCTTCCAATTGGCTTGTCTCTCTTAACTTGGATGCTCATGACAATGGTCCTTCTAACTAGCTCAAGTTTGGAATCCCTATCACACAAGAACAAACAATCAAAAAGTTCACAATGCAATAAGTGGAATGGACAAAGAGAGAGTTTAGATTAGGGGTCCTTTCAAGTCAACTTCAAGATTAAGCAATCTAAAGGCATGAGTCCTAGTTGCTCTTCAAACAATTTTAGCATTCTAAAGGCACGAGGCCTAGTTTCTCTTGAACTCCATGAAGCATAGATGAGGTCCTAATTCTAAGTCCTTTCTCCTTTTTGCATTGGGTTCACACAAACAAAAACAAAACAAGCACAAAGCCACATTGTATTTACACAATAATGTGCTCAAGTGAGCAAAAGGCAAATGGCATAAACATAAACATGAGCTCAAGTGAGCAAAGGGAAAAGGCAATATGAATAAATGAGCATGAAAATAAATTGCATTAAAGTAAATGTTAATACCTTAGGATTGGCATTAATTTTGTAAAACAAATAATGTAATCATCTCTGTTGTTTTAATATGTTGGGTTGAAGAAGTTCAACATCTGGACCAACATGTCATGTACGATGTCACGACATCATGCCTGTGACATCGCACATGTGTAGAAAACTGAATTAATTAATTCAGTATATATTCTGGGATTAGTAAGGATATTTGGTGAATATCCTAACTCCCATGTGGAGGTCTTAAAGACTCAATCAGAAGATATATAGGCTCAAAATAAGGAGATATATATGGAGAGTTTTTAGGATTGAAGACCTTGTTTGTAGCAAAAATTTTATGTTGTATTTGTAACAGCAAAGAACAAGTTTGCTGCGATTTCTGAAGGCCCAAATCCAGTTGGGTGATTAGGTTATAAATAGCACATTGTAACCTAGTTTTTGTAAGCCTCTTAGAATGAATTTTTAGGGGTGTGTGTGAGGTAAACCTCCCAATCTGTGGGAAGGTTACCATGTGTTTCTCAGTGGTCAAAGCTGAGAGTATTTGTAACTCAAAGCCTGTAGGCAAGAGTGATTTTGTTCTTGAATGAAGCTGTGAAGCAAGTTCAAGGTGTGTTAACATTACATTGTATTTGTAGTGATAGGAATGGAAACTGGAGGTTTCTATCTAGGAGTTCCTAGGTATAGATTGCATTGGGTAGGGATTAAGTGAAGAGTTGTAAATGGGGGAGTTTAACTCTAAATTAATACTGCTGATAGTGGATCTTCTTCCTGGCTTGGTATGCCCCCAGATGTAGGTCGTGTTGGACTGAACTGGGTTAACAATTTCCTGTGTTTGTTTTCCTTCTGTATGTTATAATCCTTCTGCCATAACACAACTGGTATTCCAGTCTGCTTGTCAAGATGATAACAGACCTTGTACATAGCCTTCTGGTTGAATGTCAATCAGAATGTCTTGACATTCATCATTGACAGCATATACTGAATAATAGGCAAGTTGGCTTTATGCTTCAATTCAGTATATATTTAAGTCTGTTTTCAAGTGGTAAACAGACCTGGCCAAGGATCATTGTGAAACTGTCAAACTGGATGTCTAGACAGTTGTTCATGTATGCTGATACTGAATTAGAGACTGGTTGGTCTTTTACAGTACAGCAAATTTAGCACAGTCTGGTTTGTTTAGGAACATGACAGAATCAGCATGCTGTATATGTTCTGACTGTCAAACTGAATGTTGTGACATTCATTCCTGACAGCATGTGCTAAAGTGTAGGATGATTAGTTTTTCTGTTACAGCATTTTTCTCAGGCTATTCTTTAGGAATCCAACAGCTGAGCTAAAATCCAGAAAACCAACTACTACCCTACAATTCATAAACCTAACAAATGGCCTATTTGTTAGCAATCTAATAAGTGGTAATTAGATTAATGTATTCAACCGTATTTCAGGAAATACAAGTAAAAGGCAAACATACTGGAATAATGTAATAGATGATGGACAAACCAATACTAAGACATCATGCTGATAACTGTGTAGGAAAACAACAGAAGTAAGTACTATGATGGATCTTTACTGAGTTTGTATACCAGATGCACAGGACTAGAGGTTCCTTCCCTCTAGGGTGACATAGAAGGAGATGTCGTGACATCTGTGAAAGAGTGCGTCAGTACAGGGTTTTTAATGTGTTAACTGTCTTGCTGCATTAGTTACAATGTTGGATCAGATGTCATGACGTGGAGTAGAACATCTGAATTCTGACTACGCCAGAATTTCAAATGGTATCAGAGCAGGCATCCTGTTCTGTTTCTGGATGAGATCCATGGCTGATACTTTCTGGTATCTGGCAAGAAGTTATGGTGTTGGAACCTGAAGATGGTTCTGTGGTTTCCCTGAATGGTCCCTTGAAGTAGGTGGATGGACTATTCATGACAGGAACTGTGTGCACCTGCCTCTGGTGATTGGCAATTGGCATTTGTGTGGGACAGCTGTGCAAGTATTGAATCATATTCAAACTTGGTATGCTCTTGGAGGCTGATCTGATGAAGTGTGTGTTCATTGGTTGAGTTGTATTATGATTTCCGCTGCATAATACCTGGCAAAACTCAAACTCTGATGTAGTTTCCCCCATTGTGATGAAAGGCTGTTGTATTCAAGATTTCATCATATTCTACTGAATATGTCAAAGATACTTGAGTCTCATCAAGTCCACTCTTCTTGGTAAGAATCATCTGATCACTGATTCTTGTACTCTCCTGGGCAGTGAATATGAAGACCTTGAAAACCTTCAAGGAGGGTTTGCTTCAAGGAGGTTAAACTAATGTTCTATGTGATGTTAGAACATGTTGTTCAACAAGTATGCGGCTACTGGTTGAAGAGCAAATGTTTTTAGGAGTCAAACAAAGGAATACCTTGGTTTGAAACCTACTCCTGACCTGGAAGAGGAGACATCTGTGTGTGCTAAGTTGACAAGGGTAGGGTCAACTGTGTGTGTGCTCAAGAAGGTCACTTTTAGAAGTCTAATCTCTAGAAGTGGAGCTTGTTGAGATGTGACACTGTGCAATCCTCGCTGTGTGCCTTATTCCTGTAGATTGATCAGGGTTGGATAGTTGTTTCCTGAAGTACTATGGCGTACTGGAAGACAAGTCCCCTGGATGATAGAAGTCAATAATAGGGTAACCTGACTGCTATTCCATTTAAGAGGATTGGGACCATGAATCTTATTATTCAAACACCACGATCAGAAGTGGCAGTTCTTTCAAGGAGTGAGAATATGAAGATTCAGAGGTTGGTTGAGGTAGTATGCTCTGGCAATGCATATCTACTATGGACTGGTGTTGTTGTCTTTCACTGGTACTTATGGTCAGCTGAAGTCTGATTGGTGTGATTGGAGTATGTCTAGGTATAACTCATAGAGTTAGGTGCCACTGGTAGGGATGGTGTATGTCATGTTGAGACATGTTTGTACAATGCATGGATATTGGTGTGAAGTTTCCATGATTGTTAATTTGAGGGGGAGTTTTGGTTAACCTCCTCACATTTGGTCAGCCTAGGGTCTGGTTGGCTGTTGACCTGTGTCACATGGGTTCTGGTGGTGGTGTGACACATGTGCAAGGAAGAATTCATCTCTCTCATTCCTAAGGGTGAATTTAATCTGAGAAGATTTTCAACACTGTTGAAGTGCCTGCAAGCAGAAGATGTTGACACTAGAAGAGTATTTTCAAAGTAGTCTTAAGGTGGAAGTATCTGAAAGGAATATTGGGAAAGGATTTAAGATCAATGTCAACTTGTGCCAAGTACAAGTATGTAATTGATTATCCTTGGAGCTCAAGATAACTGATGTTCTTAAAGATGTTGGAACATCTCTTCTTCAAGACCCTGTGCAGAATCACAGGAAGGATAGTACATGGGTTTACGATCTATCTCTTTGGTGGCAGCAAAAGCATATGATCTCTGAAAAGGTTTCCTGGCAAGAAACATGTTCAGCCTTGGTATGTACAAGAAGAAGAAGACATCATAGTCTTGATGGTGGTTACTTGGATCAGGTTATTTCTGATCTGGGTAAGGAAGTGCATTAGCTTATGCACACTGTGGAGTCAAGAACAAGTGGCAGCAGTCTTGACATCAAGGAAACAGCCTTGCTTTAGGATGTGGAATCCTTGGTATAGCTGAAGGGTTAGGTTCTAACTGGTCCTTCTGAAGACTCATGCATCAAAGTGTCTGATGTCTTTGGAGAAGAAGCAGGGATTCATCAAGGTGTGAGCTTGGATGACTTAATTGCAAACCTGCAGGATGGAGGTTGGTTACTCAAACTTGGTTCCACAATCAAGTCTATGAGAACATTGAACTCTTGTTCTGTGAAGGGAGGAAGTTCTTTCAAGTGGCAGAAGAAGGAGCTGAATTCAACAGCTAGATGTCAAAACACAATGTTGTGACATTTGGTTCAACATCAGATTCTTAGTTGGTGAAGTGACACATCAACTTGAGATAGAAGGGTCTACAGGGTTGTAGATTGGATACTTCAAAAAGGTCGTTCTCGTTGCAGTTCTTTGGAGTTGCTGGATAGAAAGGATGTTACATGTTCATGTCTCAGAAAATCTAAGTTTTGTTCAACATGTAACTTGAAGTTCAAGTCTCACTTGGAAGGTCAGAATATCTTTGGGAGAGGTCTGATAAACGTGAAGAGGTCAAAGAATGGCATTTGACTTTTTCATATGAGGATTCATGAAGGAGGTAATCAACCAGTGGCATTTGGTCTATCTCAGAAGTGAGTTCGAAGAATCAAGATAATCCACATATGGCAGCTGATTATTCTTGAGGAAAGTCTGAGACAAATTACTTTTGAGCAGAAAAGTAGTAAGTTGAAGACAAAAGGAGGTGGTTTCTATTCATCTCTTGGAGCTTGTGGTAGGAGTTCTGAGCTATCTATGGAAGATTATCTCTTGTAATGGGATGAAAATGTATATGTCCCAATTTATGTCTGGGTTCTTCTTGATCAAGCTGGTGACTCAGTGATATCTGAAGACTATCAGATGGTGTTCCTTTGTGAAGGATGTCCCAACTGATGTTAGAACATCTTGTGAAGGGGTCTTCTGTTCTGGTCAAAAGAGAGAGTGACACAGAGTGTGGATGTGGTCAGCCAAGAGGGTTGAACAGAGGGGGTACTCTTGAAGACATGAAGATGCGTCTTATGTTTTCCATTCATCAAGTGGTCTGGATTCTCTTTGAATCAGGTAGTATGTGAAGATCCAACTTTGGGGTGTTGGATATGCTCATGTGTGACCTCCAAGTTTCAAGAGGAGAGCAGGTTGTCCATGACAGGGGGTGTTTTGTCATCAAGCTGGTGGTCTACGTATTCTCAGATAACTAGGTATGGCACCTTGTCAGTTATCAGGATGTTGTGATGTATGTCAAGGCTGAGTGAGTAGAAGAATGTCTGACCGGATGTCATGACATTGCCCTGGACAATGCTGTCAATTCCTTCTGAATCTTAAAGTCATTAGGAATTATAAGGGTGATGTGTCTAATTCTGATAAATCAGAATAAGCCTGATGGCTACAGCTGTGTGGTACAGGGGGAGTAACCATCTGCTGAAGTGTGGGAATTTGGCTGTAGTAGTGCCAGATGTCAAGTCTCTACTGGAGGTATGACAGGGGACTTGGGAAATGTTGAATGCTGGCAGAATGCAGGAAAAAGCCGCGTGGAATGTTAAGACATCGCTTGCAACGTGTCTGACTGCATATATGGAATAGTCTTCATACACTGGAACTGCTGTTTTGGAAAAGAAACAGTCAAGAGCTATAAAAGGTATTCAAAGATAGTCTGAGATTGTGTTGGTGATTCTCTGACTGTTTCTCAGCAAAAATTAATGAATCATGACCAAGCATTTATTCCTACCGTTAATTCCTAAGCACGGGTTGGACTATTTAAAGGATGTAATAGCCCTCTTCTTCTCACAAGAGAAACACTCCATTCCCTCAGAATCATGGGGTATGTTAAGGTTTGGGCAAGCTGCGCCTGGATCTGGTTTTGTGAGGGGTGCCTTTACAAATGTTTAGCTAAAAAGAGGGAGAGAAATACAGTCCTGGGGTTAAGAATGTACCAGAAGCAAGCTAACTGTGGTAGCAAACAGAAGTTGGTGTCAGGCACAAAATCCACCAACTGGGTATACCACTTGTGTCTTGTGATCTGAGTTAAGAAGACAGCTGTGCCTTGTGATCTGAGTTACATTGCCTATGTACTCAGCATTACATACTCTTCAGGAAGCTCTCCTGTTGAGGGGAAGGGTTCTGGTACAACTGATTCTTGTACCTCTACTTCCTCATGTACATCAACTTTGGTGTTTGTGGTGGTGGAGTCAATGAAAGAGATGAAGAGCATACCCATATTGGGATGTTTTGTCCAATGCAAAGTTTATTTGTTTTAGCTAAAATTTGCCAAAGGGGGAGATTGTTAATACCTTAGGATTGGCATTAATTTTGTAAAACAAATAATGTAATCATCTCTGTTGTTTTAATATGTTGGGTTGAAGAAGTTCAACATCTGGACCAACATGTCATGTACGATGTCACGACATCATGCATGTGACATCGCACATGTGTAGAAAACTGAATTAATTAATTCAGTATATATTCTGGGATTAGTAAGGATATTTGGTGAATATCCTAACTCCCATGTGGAGGTCTTAAAGACTCAATCAGAAGATATATAGGCTCAAAATAAGGAGATATATATGGAGAGTTTTTAGGATTGAAGACCTTGTTTGTAGCAGAAATTTTATGCTGTATTTGTAACAGCAAAGAACAAGTTTGCTGCGATTTCTGAAGGCCCAAATCCAGTTGGGTGATTAGGTTATAAATAGCACGTTGTAACCTAGTTTTTGTAAGCCTCTTAGAATGAATTTTTAGGGGTGTGTGTGAGGTAAACCTCCCAATCTGTGGGAAGGTTACCATGTGTTTCTCAGTGGTCAAAGCTGAGAGTATTTGTAACTCAAAGCCTGTAGGCAAGAGTGATTTTGTTCTTGAATGAAGCTGTGAAGCAAGTTCAAGGTGTGTTAACATTACATTGTATTTGTAGTGATAGGAATGGAAACTGGAGGTTTCTATCTAGGAGTTCCTAGGTATAGATTGCATTGGGTAGGGATTAAGTGAAGAGTTGTAAACGGGGGAGTTTAACTCTAAATTAATACTGCTGATAGTGGATCTTCTTCCTGGCTTGGTATGCCCCCAGATGTAGGTCGTGTTGGACTGAACTGGGTTAACAATTTCCTGTGTTTGTTTTCCTTCTGTATGTTATAATCCTTCTGCCATAACAAAGCTGGTATTCCAGTCTGCTTGTCAAGATGATAACAGACCTGGTACATAGCCTTCTGGTTGAATGTCAATCAGAATGTCTTGACATTCATCATTGACAGCATATACTGAATAATAGGCAAGTTGGCTTTATGCTTCAGTTCAGTATATATTTAAGTCTGTTTTCAAGTGGTAAACAGACCTGGCCAAGGATCATTGTGAAACTGTCAAACTGGATGTCTAGACAGTTGTTCATGTATGCTGATACTGAATTAGAGACTGGTTGGTCTTTTACAGTACAACAAATTTAGCACAGTCTGGTTTGTTTAGGAACATGACAGAATCAGCATGCTGTATATGTTCTGACTGTCAAACTGAATGTTGTGACATTCATTCCTGACAGCATGTGCTAAAGTGTAGGATGATTAGTTTTTCTGTTACAGCATTTTTCTCAGGCTATTCTTTAGGAATCCAACAGCTGAGCTAAAATCCAGAAAACCAACTACTACCCTACAATTCATGAACCTAACAAATGGCCTATTTGTTAGCAATCTAATAAGTGGTAATTAGATTAATGTATTCAACCGTATTTCAGGAAATACAAGTAAAAGGCAAACATACTGGAATAATGTAACAGATGATGGACAAACCAATACTAAGACATCATGCTGATAACTGTGTAGGAAAACAACAGAAGTAAGTACTATGATGGATCTTTGCTGAGTTTGTATACCAGATGCACAGGACTAGAGGTTCCTTCCCTCTAGGGTGACATAGAAGGAGATGTCGTGACATCTGTGAAAGAGTGCGTCAGTACAGGGTTTTTAATGTGTTAACTGTCTTGCTGCATTAGTTACAATGTTGGATCAGATGTCATGACGTGGAGTAGAACATCTGAATTCTGACTATGCCAGAATTTCAGTAAATTGCAAGAATTAAATGCTTGAATTAAAAGTTAGTCATTAGTGGTTAGTGTTAGTGTGCCATAAGGCAATTTAGCGCTATGTTAAGCAATCGTAAGTGGACTAATGTAGTAGTCACACCTATTTGAGACCGGTCAATAAAAAATATAGGCAAATAAACACAAGTTAGAGATCATGACTAGTAAGCAAAGCTCCTACAACTTGTCATGCCAAAAGAAAAGAAGAATGACCTTGTATGGATTTTAGGTTTTTTGCTTGACCAAGAAGCAACCTATCTTGGACACAAAGCAATTCACTTGATCTTTGATCAAGTTGAATTTGATTTGGATCAAAGAAGGTTAAGCCTCTCATATGTCAAGGCTAACCATAAATCATTAACTCATTGGTCAAAAGAAAAAGAAGAAGAAAAGAGATGAAGATAGAATGTACAAAATGAAAAATCAAATGACATAACCAAAACACAATGATCAAATGTGAATGGAATCAACATCAATCAATGGTAAACATAAGTGAAATGATGATTAGGAGTCAAGAAAGGTCAAACATATTTTTGGTATTTTTTGGAATTAAAATAATGCATAAAATAAAATGAACAAAGTGAGGTCAAACTTCAAATCTAATTCAAATCAACTTGGATAAGTCCAATTGGATCATCATAAGTCTAACATGGTCAAACATAGTTTGACAAAATTTCAACATTTTTAGATAACAGAAACTATTTTTAAATAATAAAAAATGAAGAAAAATAATACAATTGGACTAAAATCTCAAATCAATTAAGAAATTGATGAGAATATTTTTCATAGACTTATCATCATCCATATGTATTAAGAAAATATTTTTGGCATTTTTGAATATCAAATGGTATTTTAAATGAATTAAAAACTATCAAAAATGAAATAATTCACAAAAAATATTAAATGGAATCACAAAAATAATTAAAAATCAGATTATGAAACTAGATTTTAAAAGAAAAATTTTGCAATTTGTCTCAAATTTTTGTGATTCCAAATAAAAGAGTTATGAAGTTTTGAAAATAAATGGAATAAAAGAAAATAAAACTGAAAATTAAGAAAATAGAAAAAAATCTGAAGCGCAGGATCATTATTCATTAATTGACGTGGATGATCCTAAGGCTCTCAGGCGCGCGCTCATTGTGTTCCACAGTCAAACGCGAAGCAAACATAATTAAAAAAAGACAAGCAAGGCAAGGGCTGAGACTAGATCGTAGTAGCTGGATCCAAAGGCCATGGTTCAAACATGTGGGGACGGTGGTGGAAACCATCGTCTTCTCCGATGAGAAGGCAAAAACTGGCCACCAGTTGCAGGTTTTGCAACCTCAACCAAATCACACGATTCTTATACCAAATTAAAGTTGGGGTGATGTACATCACCCCTGTAACCTTAGATTTCACTCAAGATCCTTATGGAAGGAGAAATCTGAGGTGGAAATCTAGGTATTCAATCTGAAGTTCATTAATTCATGAAATTAAAGCCACCATTGGTTTGCCTCTCACACGAGGACTTTAGAAAACCAAGCAAACTCAAGCAAACCACAATATATAGTGAGATTCGAAGCAAAACAGTTGAGATGTAAACCTTTGAAGTGCAACTTTGATGAGCACAATCCACTCCAATTCTTGATTGCAGCTTGATCTTGAGGTGATGATGATGTAGGCTTAGGAATTGGAAGCTGAAGATCAACCAAGGAAGTTGAAATTCAAGCTTGAAAAGAGAAGTGAAAATACAAAATTCCTTTGGTGTGAGGTTAGGATTCAATTCCAGTAGAGTTTTAGGCGCCTTCAGGTTGAGAATTGAATGAAGTGATGCATCTATTTATAGCTGCAGCTGCAACCAAAGTGTGACAAGCTCATGTGCATGAAGCTTTGGATCCTCCATGCATGGGCCTGTACAGGCGCATGTGAGGCCCAAAAGCTAATGGTTTTGCAAGCTGATAGCATTAGGAAATGATTTGGATGTGTGGTTTGCATTACAATTGCTTGTGCATGAAGTTCCATCATGAAATGCATAAATGGTCATAAATGTTCCTCCCTTCGAAAGTCCCACATGGAAAATCCAAACATGGGCATGTGAGTAATGGTTAGAAAGGTCTTGACATGAAGAACAAAAGCTATGTTGGACAAAAATGCATTTGGAGTTTGGAAATTTGTGAAAATTGGCCATGAAGTTTGATGTACAAAATATGCCTTTGAAATTTTTTCCAAAAGTGACCAACTTCAAGCCCTTCTGTTTCAATGATGAATGCCTCAAATGAACAAACTTCAAACAACAAAGTTGTAAATGTTTTCAAGATAATAAATTTGGACTTAAATTTTGCATCATTTGGATTTTTGATGAGAAAGTTATGGGCACTTGAAGTTGGACTTTTTCAAGATTCGATGGCTTTGGTCCAAAGTGACCTCAAGCTTATGAAATTTTGTATTATCACATGAGTTCCTTTTAGGATTATGAAAATTTGTTCAACATAAAATTTAAATTAGACATCTTAAGCTTTCCAATGCAATTGGTCTCACCTCAAAATCATAAAAAATGAAGGAGTTAGGTCCTTGGGAAGTTGACCCAAAATTAGGGTTTTAGTCAAAATGACCTATAATGTTTTGAAATGAATGATGACCTTAAAAGTTTCAAATGGATTTTTGATGAACATGAAAGTTTTTAATATTGTTCTTAATAACATTGTTTCTCTTTGGTTCATCTTCATTTGACAAACACATCAAAAGTTAGGTCTCAGCGGATTTCAATATAGTCAGATGATTTGACTGATCAACTTCTCAAGTCCAAACTTCAAATCTTGATGAATGAATGATTGAGGATACTCACATAGGCTTATATATGCATAAAATTATTAATGAAATAACTTTCCTTGATTGTATTTGATCATAGGTTGAGGTCGCTTCATGAGCAAGGCACAATCAATGCATAGTTGAATTAGGGTTTCCTTGGGAAACAATCCTCAAGCCCTTTGGTTTATCTTGATCAAATTGACAAATTGAGATACTTGGGAGACATATATGATGATTGGGAGCTTTGGGAACCATTGTCATGCTTGCTTTCATCTTCATCTAGCCATTTTATGGAGCATAGGAGCCTCTTAGGAGCCTTGGATCACATGACTGCTTAAGCTTCAAAACAAAACAAGTTAGTGACATATTTTTGTGATTTTGGTTAGTAAACAAAATAAGAAAAGAAATAATATACAATTCAAGCATGCTAAGTGGTCTCAAACCAACTCACACAAGTCCCAACTTTAGGGTTAAGGAGCCAAGATGCTATGATCCTTGAGGCAAATGCAATGAGCAATGATATGATACCATGAGGGATCTTAGGGTCAAAATTAGGGTCTTACACCAGGTTACTCCGATGGATTCTATTACTACAAGAGTTTGATTTAGATATCCGAGATAAAAAAAAAGGCACTGAAAATGTAGTAGTTGATCACCTCTCTAGGCTAGAACACCTAAAACCAGACTGCGTACCCATAAATGATAATTTTGCCTATGATAGACTGATAGATAAACTAGAAGCCATTGAAGACGATATCATAGGCCCTCATGAGCACTTCCAAAAATCCTTAGCTGTAAGTAACGTGCCATGGTATGCAGACTTTGTTAATTATCTAGCTACTGACATCATACCCCCTAATCTTGACTACCACCGGAAGAAGAAGTTCTTTAACGACGTAAGAAACTTTTATTGGGATGAATCGCTCCTTTTCAAAAGGGGTAAAGACGGAATTTTTCGCCGTAGCGTTCTAGAAGAGGAGGTAAAAAGTATAATTGAGCATTGTCACTCTGCACCCTATGGTGGACATGCGAGCGCCTCTAATACATATGCCAAGATTCTTCAAGCTGACCTGTTCTGGCCTACCATGTGGCGTGATGTCCATGCTTGAATTGTCAAATGTGATAGATGCCAACGCACGGGAAATATTTCAAGACGTGACGAAATGCCTCTAAGAAACATTCAAGAAGTAGAACTCTTCGACGTTTGGGGTATAGATTTCATGGGACCTTTCCCACCATCCTTAGGAAACAAGTATATCTTAGTAGTTGTGGACTACGTGTCTAAGTGGATTGAAGTTATAGCTGCACCCACAAACGACACTAGAGTGGTGATCAAATTGTTTAAAAACTATATATTCCCCAGATTTGGAACACCCTGTTTAGTCATAAGCGATGGAGGATCGCACTTCATATCGAGAATATTTGATAAACTTTTAAGAAAATATGGAGTTAGGCATAGAGTAGCAACACCATACCACCCACAGACTAGTGGCCAAGTAGAAGTATCCAATAGGGAGATAAAACAAATTCTAGAAAAAACTGTTTCTATATCTAGAAAAGACTGGTCTCAGAAGCTCCAAGAAGCATTATGGGCCTACAGAACCGCTTTCAAAACCCCTATAGGAACAACTCCCTACCAACTAGTCTATGGAAAATCTTGTCATTTACCTTTTGAATTAGAGCATAAGGCCTATTGGGCCATTAAAACTTTGAATCTGGATTACCTGACCGCTGGTGAAAAACGTATCCTTGACATCCACAAACTGGAAGAACTCAGGAAATCTGCCTACGAGAATACATAATATACAAAGAGAGAACCAAAGCTTGGCATGACAAAAGAATTGTGAAAAAAGATTTCAATATAGGCGACCCTGTTCTCCTGTTCAATTCTAGGTTACGACTTTTCCCTGGGAAGTTGCGTTCAAGATGGACTGGCCCTTTCAAAGTATCTAAGATTTTGAGATCCGGAGTTGTAGAAATCAAGAACGAAACCTGTAGTCCATTCATTGTAAATGGGCAAAGACTGAAGCTCTATGAAGGAGGAGACATTCCAACAGACTACTCCAGCCACAATCTGATAGGTCCACCAATTCCTACGACAAATGTATAAGTTCCGATCGTCAAGCTAACGACGTTAAACAAGCGCTGCTTGGGAGGCAACCCACGGTTTTCTTATCTTATTTTACTTTTTCTGCATTTATTTACTTTATGTTATTTTTAATCATATTCTCGTCAGGACTAAATATCATTTGCAATGTTTGTGTTTTCAGGATCATTTTCCCTAACCTTTGTAGGATGCAGAACTTTAATGACATGCACGTGGCTTTCAGAGATGACGCCCAGAGGGAGCGTTACATAGTTCTCTACCAGCGCCCTATGGCACCTACACGCTATCCGGACCAGGATTGCATGGACGCCCTAGGCATTGAGTCGAGCATCAGATTCCTGTACCACCAACTCCAATGGGATGAATTCGCTGATGACATGAACAACACCTACGGGAACCTGACTTTGGAGTTCCTTAGCTTGTTTGCTTATGATCCTTACTCCGGACCAGATGGACGTGATGTTTTCAGGCTATTCGGGACTGAGTACTCTTTCAGCCAGAAGGAGTTCAATGACTTATTAGGTTTTCAGACTATCCCCGGCGCTATCCCTGAGACGTTGATGGGATACTTTCTGAGTAAGGAAGTCGAGAAATTCTGGAGCGATATCTCTGGTGGAGGGAGTCAGGATCCTTCCACTCAGTTATCCCAGGTTATCCACAACCCTGCTATGAGGTATTTCCAGATGATACTGGCACACTTTTTTCTTGGAAGACCAGATGTTGAGACTCTTCTGAGTGAGGAGGAGATATTTTTGTTATTCTGTGCATCCCAATCACGCCCTGTGGCATGTGGGAACTTTCTACTGTGTGGCCTTAGTGGTGTTTCCAAATCATCCGAGGGAATTATTCATGTAGGAGGGATTGTCACGCATATTTCCATTGCCTTAGGCCTGTCCCGCAAGCTGCTCCATCTCAGGACTTTCTGTGGCTATACTACTATGGATATTGATTTCTGCTTGACCAGAGGATTGATGAGGATATCCTCTTTCAATCCCAGACAGTTCAGATTGTTGATTGATAGCGAGATTTACACTGCCAGACCTGATGATTACCAGTGTTCATGACCTAGCTATCTGAAGTTATGCTTTGGAAGGTCATGAAGAGTCTGTTGAGGAGCCTAGATCCCCTCCCATTGTTGATTATACTCCTACGCCGCTTTCACCCAGGATTACTGTGCTCTCTAATAATTTATCTTTGCAGCCCCCAGATGTCAGCACGCAGATTTCCGAGTGTCGCAGAGAGATTGCCAAGCTTAGGTAGGAGGTAGTTGACCTTACTTTACAGATTGTGGTATCCAATCTTACACATGCTACTGAGGCTGATTCTTTGTACCAAGAGATAGCAAAGCTTCGTCAGGAGATAGCCGTACTTCGTGGATCCAGTCAGGCAGAGGAGCCCCTTGTTGTTTGAGTTTACCGTCTCGTTTACTTTTTCTTATTTATGCTTATATTATTTTTCGCATTTCCCAGACTTATTTTATATTATCGCATTTGGTACATTTTCAAATTATATTAGCACTTTGATATTTCCATATATATATATATATATATATATATATATATATATATATATATATATATATATATATATATATATATATATATATATATATATATATATATATATATATATATATATATATTATATATATATATATATATATATATATATATATATATATATATATATATATATATATATATATATATATATATATATATATATATATATATATATATTATGTGTGTGTATTTCCTTTATATTCATATTATAGTCTAATAGTATTATTTATTTATTTGTTTAATGTTTAACTTTTATTTTCATAAATTGTGCAAGCCTTATTCTATTAGGAAAAACAATGAAAATGTTATCCGGACCCCCAGACCAAAAAAAGCATGGAGGAGCCCATACCAAAATCTTCAAATTTCGGCCCAACTTCATTTTGTTCTTGTGGCGCCCGCCACAGACCCTATGGCGCCCGCCACGGCGTCTGGTATATGCGAAGCAGAGATTTTTTTTTTTAAATATCCAGAAATTTAAAAAAAAATTCAAAAATACACCATTTTTCAAAAAAACTACACAAATGGCCATTTTTGGCCCTAAATTAAACCTAGGCGCCACCCTAGTTGGCGCCTACCCTTTATGGGTAGGGCAAGTCGCCACTAGGAGTGGCGCCTACACCCATTCCCTTTTTTTTTTTTTTTTTTTTTAATATGTTTTATTTTTTTATTTTTTAAAATTTTTTTTAATTTATAAATTTATATTTTTTATAAATTATATTAATTTATATTAACACATATATATAAATAAATTATTTACAAGATATATATATATATATATATATATATATATATATATATATATATATATATATTAATTTATATATATATAATTTATATATATATATATATATATATATATTAATTTAATTTATAAGTAGTTAATATTATTTGTAAATTTTTGGAAAAAAAATTAATTTATATACGTGTAAATAAATATTTATACACATGTAAATTAATATATATATATATATATATATATATATATATATATATATATATATATATATATATATATTATATATATATATATATATATATATATATATATATATATATATATATATATATATATATATATAAAGATATGATAGACAATATCTTTAAAGATAAAGATAAAGATATAAAGATAATAACAGAAAATATTTTTATTTAAATAATAGACAAGACAAATATTACAAAGATATGATTAAAATGCATTATTAATTTGGGATTTATCACATATGATGCGGTCCCTGGTACGATCCGCATGGGGGAGGTCTAATTACTCGCCTAGACGGTTCACGTGGTGGTGGTGCTTCCCTATTACCACCCCTAGTCCTAACGCGTCCCCTTGTCGTTTGCCGTTGTGGTTGGGTCGAAGTCCCTTCAGTGCTGTAGGAAAGACGGGTCCCCTCTGCGCCCTCAAAGCTTTGTCTCGGTGGGACAAACTGACTACTGCTGGGTGCGCCCTCGAATTATGGTCTTTGGTAGTTTAGGGTTGAATCGGGTTGGCCAAAGAACAATGTTTGTTGTGGTGTGTAGTAGTCTTGTTGGTAGTCCTCTTGTATACCCGTGTCGGGGCTAGGTGGAGGACTGGAAGAGCTCGGGACATTGTCGTGATGGAAGTGTTGGGATTGGTGGAAGTGGGGGGATTGATATTGTGGTAGGTGTTGGGACTGTTGATGGTGGTGGGAATGCTGAGTTTGGTGTTGGTAGTCTTCATGGTATTGGGGTTGAGTTTGTGGTATGTATTGTTGATTTGGTTGGGGGGTGGACATGTGTTGTGGTGGTTGTTGTTGGTAATATGGTGGTGGTGGTTGTTGTTGGTAATAAGGTGGTGGTGGTTGTTGTTGGTAAAATGGTGGTTGTGGTTGTTGTTGGTAATAAGTTGGTGGTTGTTGTTGTTGGGAATATTGTGGTGGTTGTTGTTGTTGGAAATATGGCTGTTGCATCCGGGGATCGTCCAAATAGAACGGGTCAGACACAATCATTTCTGGATTTGTATTTGCTCTATACCAATCCACATATTCCCTTGTCGGCTTCATTTCGTTGGGCGCCACCGGAAATTGTAGAACATAGTGGGCACGGTCTTTCCACATTTTACGAAACTCCTTAGCAAATTCCTTCCAATTTTGGGCATACCACTGGTGGCTGACTTTTTTTAGATGCCAAGGTTCCATAGACATTGGGGGGCCTGGGATTTCTTGATGCATTCCGAATTGCAGCTTGACACGGTCACTTTGGTGCATCTCCACAGTGGTGAACTGCATTATGGCCGTTTTTGCTGTCCAAACAGCTGCATCTTCGGGGTTGGGTTGATGTTCCAATCCCAAATATGGCCTCCAAATAAACTGCAAAGAAAAAAGCAAATATGTTATTTATCGAGAATGCATGATATTAATAAATCAGTTAGAAGCTGAGTGATTTAGTGGTAATACATCTTGTGCTCGGAGACGATCCAAGAGTTGACGATAAAATATAATTTTATTTTTAGGGGTAAGACTGTAATCCAGTCCGGTTGTAATGAACCTAAACAAAAAAAGATAAATAATATTATTTACAAATATTTATAGAATAAATATACAAAATGAAATAACATCATAAATTTACCTAGTTGCGTAGGGGAAGGAGTAGACATTAGGATTTTCTAGGGCTAGCCTCGGCAATCTCCACCACCCCCATGTTTAAAGCAAAAAAGCACATCCAGAAAATGTACAGTGCTCATTTTGTGCATTTTTACACAAAGAGCTATATAGGAATGCTAATACAGCAGAACCCCAACTATATGTGCTTATTCTATCAATGTCCCCGAGCAAACTCAAGTACATAAAGTTTATGCTATTTCCCGTCCCTTCGGGAAATAGCAAGTTCCCAAACAATAGCATAATGTAAACCCGGGTTTTTATGACTTTTTCTTGTTCGGAGGATTCCTCAGTCAAAGTTATGGAGTCGTGGTACAATTGTAGGCTAGATAATTTAATACCCTGACCCCTTCCTTTTGCAGATCCCTCACCCTCGACCAGATCTACCCCCAACATTTGAACACATATTTGGTTAGGCTGTTGAACATTTCCAGTCACAGGCTTACCATTTATTCTAAGACCCAAAAGCATGTACACGCCCTCTAATGTGACGGTACATTCACCAGTTGATAGGTGAAAAGTGTGTGTCTCAGGTCTCCAACGTTCACACAGAGCCAAAATGAATTTGACATCAATTGTGGCATTTACGAAATGCATAACATGACCGAAACCCGCACGCTCTATGTAAGGTACGCACCATGGGTCTGGATAAGGCATAGGGTGTGAACGTTGACGAAATTTCTTGGGATCCTTTAAAAACAAACAATATAAACAATCATTAGATTGGACTTTTAAAAAACAAATTACAAACATACGAAAGAGGCAATGTTAAAGAAAAACTTACGAATGAGGCAATGTTTGCCCTAGTGCCTCTGTGTTCTTGGCCCATGGTAAGAAGAGACATGACTGCAATGTAGAACGAAGCTTGGTGGATGAGAAGTTTCGCCGGAGTTCTCTAAATAAAAGTGTTAGTGGTTGATGAAAACTTGCAAGAATGACCCTCTATTTATACTCGTTTTCAAGTAGACTGAATATGCAAAGGTGTGACAAGTGGAAGGCATGCGTGGGAATCTTGCAGAATAGGTGCAGGCTAGGTGGTAGTGTTGGCATGCATTGGTGCAGACTAGGTGGGACTTGTCTTGTCTTGGGGAAGACTTGGTGGAATCTGATGATGCAAAAATGTGACAAGTGTAAGGCATGCGTGGGAATCTCTGAGACTAAGTTCAGACTAGGTGGAGGGAATCTTGCAGAATAGGTGCAGGCTATGTGGTAGTGTTGGCATGCATTGGTGCAAACTAGGTTGCACTTGTCTTGTCATGGGGAAGACTTGGTGGAATCTGATGATGCAAAAATGTGACAAGTGCAAGGCATGCGTGAGAATCTTGCAGAATAGGTGCAGGCTAGGTGGTAGTGTTGGCATGCATTGGTGCAGACTAGGTTGCACTTGTCTTGTCTTGGAGAAGACTTGGTGGAATCTGATGATGCAAAGGTGTGACACGTGGAAGGCATGCGTGGGAATATTATTTAAAATAAATAATTAAGCTTAAATAAGATTGAATAAAAGAGGTTGTTTAAAATAATCAGGCATGCGTGGGAATATTATTTAAAATAATTAATCAGGTTGTTTAAACACATAATGGAAAAAAAGAGGTAGTTTAGTATTGGAAGTGTGATATTCAGTATTGGAAGTTCAAGAAGTTTAAGTTTTTGGTGCAAGCAAAGCTAAAGCTGAGACTAAGTTCAGACTATGTGGAGAATACATTTGATGGATAGGCAGTAGACGTGTCAAAATTATTACATGCATGCAGCTCCACCTTGCCTGCAAGATTCTTGCATGTTTTACACGTGTCCAAGTTTTGCATGCATTGCTCTTGGGGAAGGCTTGGTTTCTTGCATGCTTTACACGTGTCCAAGTTTTGCATGCGTTGCTCTTGGGGAAGGCTTGGTTGAAGACATGCATGCAAAGATGTGTCAGAATCTTGCAGTATAAATATTCACACACATTTTCACAAAGGTATTCACAATATCTTCACAGCAATCTTCACAAAACCTTCACAATATCATCACAAAACCTTCACAAAACCTTCACAATATCATCACAAAACCTTCACAAAACCTTCACAATATCTTCACAAAACCATCACAATATCTTCACAAAACCTTCACAAAACATGGCATCTTCATCACAATACAAAATCAAAGCTCACGTCAATGGTGAGACTTATGAATGTGATATGTCTGGCTTCCTATTTAGAAACACCAAATGCACTCGTTTTTGTCTAAATAGAGGAGTTGACTTCTCTTATCTGAAGAAAAAGATTGAGTCCAAACTAAGACAACCCGTGTCCCAAATTTTTTATCAACAACCTTTTTTTTCAGAAAACAACTCTGTCAAGTTTTATAAGTCATTGATTCAAAATGACATGGAGACAAAATACATGTTTCGTAACCATGAGTATTCTGGTTACGAATACATAGTGTTGTACATTGTGTTGGAACAATTTCAACCAACTCAGAATATTCAGTCACAGGTTATTGATCCTGTGATTGATGACGAACAAGATGTTGAGCACCACGTTGAAGACGATGTGGTTGATGATGCTGAAGACGTGGTTGATGACTTGGTGAACCGTGATTCTGAAGACGAAGACCAAGTTCAAATACCTATAGCGCAACGCTACTCACCGCCTGCGCACTTCACAACACTTAACTTGGGCGAGGATGAGCCCTCATCAGATATGTTCTACAACCCATATATGAGGTCTGATGAGGACTTAAAGAAGGGTGACCAATTTCGGACCAAGGAAGAGTGTCTGTTAGCAATAAAGAACTGGCACTTGAAAAACTGTGTTGACTACGATGTTATCAAATCAAATCCGGAAAGATACGTTATTGTATGCAAAAATCCGGAGTGTGGGTATAAGTTGATGGCATCGTACAAGAAGAAACATAATGCGTGGGTGATAGGGTCCATTTCTCAAGCTCACATTTGCGTCAACACCAACATGGCACAGGATCATCGCAAACTTAGCCATGATATGATCTGCCATTCCATATTACCTCTAGTTGAGGCTGACCCGTCACTGAAGGTCAAAACAATTATCTCCCATTGTGTGGCTGTTTTCAAATATACACCGTCATACAGAAAGGCTTGGTTAGCAAAAACCAAGGCAATTGAACTGGTATACGGTAACTGGGAGGAATCATACAAACAACTACCACGCTACCTGGCTGCACTACGATTGTATTCACCTGGGACGGTTTCTATAATGGAGACCTTACCGGCACAATCCCCTGGCGGAACTCGTCTAGAAGGTAATGGAATATTCCATAGACTTTTCTGGGCATTCCGTCCCTGCATCATCGGTTTTACATTCTGCAAACCACTTGTTCAAGTCGATGGAACTTGGCTGTATGGGAAATACAAAGGATCGTTACTGATGGCGGTCGTACAAGATGGAAATTCTAATATTTTCCCAATAGCCTTTGCATTGGTAGAAGGAGAAACGGCTGCTGCTTGGAGTTTCTTCCTTAAGAATCTCTGAACGCACGTGACTCCACAAGCTGGCATCTGTGTGATTTCTGACAGGCACGCTTCAATAGACAGTGCATACAATAATCCAGCAAATGGTTGGCATGACCCCCCGTCTACCCATGTCTACTGCATCAGGCATATTGCTCAAAATTTTATGCGGGAGTTCAAGGATAACTTCTTGAAGCAACATTTGATAAACGCGGGGTATGCATTAAACCAACCTGGATTCCAATACTACCGCCGGGAAATAGTGTTGGCAAATTCTGATGCAGGGAGGTGGATCGATAATATCGACAGAGCGAAGTGGACTAGATCATACGACGATGGGGTGAGGTGGGGCCACATGACAACAAATCTTGTGGAATCAATGAATGACGTCTTTAAGGGCATACGTAACCTCCCGGTAACCACATTGGTGAGTGCGACCTATTTTCGGATGGCAACGTTGTTCGTAACAAGAGGCAGGCGCTGGCATGAAGTGTTGCAGACGAGTCAAGTATATAGTGATGCCTGCATGAACTTTATGAGGCAGGAATCTGCCAAAGCCAGCAGCCATCGGGTTACGGAATTCGACCGCCATGGCCACACTTTTAGTGTCAAGGAAACAATTGACCACAACCAAGGGCTGCCCAGACAAGAGTATAGGGTCCTAATACCAGACCGTTGGTGCGACTGTGGTCAATTTCAGGCCTATCGTATGCCTTGTTCCCATGTCATTGCAGCGTGTTCACACAGCCACTTCGATGCATTATCGCTAGTGTCTCCCATCTACAAAGTTGCAACATTGCTCAATGTATACGACAATCCCTTTCCGGTGGTAGCATTGGAGGCGTATTGGCCAGAGTATGACGGGGAAATTGTTTGGCACAACGAATCGATGCGGCGGAATAAAAGTGGTCGCCCAAATAGAAGGCGCATTAGAACTGAAATGGACGTCGCAGAGAAAATGCAGAGGAAGTGTAGCGTATGTAGACAACTAGGGCATAATAAGAACAAATGTCCATATCGTGGATCTAGTTCCACAACTTAGTTTTCATATTCATAAATCTGTGTACCAATGCTATTTATCATTAAAGTTTACTTTTTATTCCAAATAGAAGATGACACTGGAACAACAAACACAAACATCTAACATTACAACACAAATTACTAAAACAAAAACAAATACTGGAACAAAAACAAGTACTAAAACAAGAACAAGTACTAGAACAATAACAAATACAACAACAACATGACAAACAACCATTAAAATCTAAGAAATTACAACAGTTAACACTATGTCATCTGATCCATGCATCATTTGGATGCAATCAATGTCGCTTTCAACTTCAACCCACCAACGTATTGTTTCTCCAATTTCAAATGAGAACCTTGTTCTAAGCCTCTGAATCCTTCTGATGACTTCACCAGGTTGGTAATCTCCCTCTAACCAAGACATCAAGGACCTTTTTAGTTGGTCCAACGAACGGATGTTCCAAAATTTCATCTCCATTGGGGGTTTCAAAGGCGAGAAAATAACATGCCCATCCCTTTTTAAGATTACTTGTTCAGGATCCGGGCGCCTTGATGATGTTCGCTGCTATGACGACGGTCTTGGGGATGCCATGAACTCAACTTGATAGAGAAAGTGATAGGAAATAGTGGTGAAGAAAATGCAAGAAAATAACACTTTATTTATAGGAAAAGATCTGGGTTGTACACCAATCTACTTAACCCTAATTAGTGTCGCACTTGATAAATTAACCTTAACATGATTAACCCTAATTTTCCCAAAAATTTATAAATAATATTAATTACTTATAAATTTAATTAATATATATATAAATTAATATATATATATATATATATATATATATATATTAATCTTGTAAATAATTTTATTTATATATATGTATTAATATAAATTTATATAATTTATAATAAATCTAAATTCATAAATTAAAAAAAATATAAAAAAAAAAAAAAAACATATTAGAAAAAAAAAAAAAAAAAAAGGAAAAAGAGTGTAGGCGCCACTCCTAGTGGCGACTTGCCCTACCCTTTAAGGGTAGGCGCCAACTAGGGTGGCGCCCATGTACAAAATTAGGGCAAAAATTGCCCATTTTTGTAATTTTTTTGAAAAAATGTTTATTTTTGAAATTTTTTTAAAAAAACTGGATATTAAAAAAAAAATTCCGAAGCAGATTCACATAATTCACCATTTTTTGGCCCTTCAAACTTCCAAAACTCATTTTTCCTCTTCCAAAAACTCCCTTGAACCCCATAAAAGCTCCTACATTTATCATCTTCCCGCCATACAATTTACCTTTCCAACTTCCATTTTAATTTTCATCCATCAATATCCATAAAAATCCCACCTTTACCACTATATATATATATATATATATATATATATATATATATATATATATATATATATATATATATATATATATATATATATATATATATATATATATATATATATATATATATATATAAACCCATTTTGATCTTCTTCAACACATTCAAAGAGTAAAACAATGGAGTTCAACGGATATATTCTTCGCGAAGGGAAACCCGGGGATAGGCAGAGAAGGATTATTGAAAGGTTGCAAAATCGGGAAATTCTCCCGATGAGGTACGTGAACGATAACTGTCTGTATACTTTGGGTATCTACCACAATGTTTTTCATTTGTTAGATTTTTTAGGCTTGCACACTATTTCTTTAAACAAAGAGCCTACCTTTGAGCGACTGACAATCGAGTTTTTAAGTTCTTTAATTTATATTGTCAGTCCTAACACTGCTAGTACAGTTGGTACTGTTAAATTTTGAATGTTTGCTATTGAGTATGAGTATAGTACCAACGAACTAGCAGGTCTGTTAGGAATTCCTCATGGGGAAGGTGTTATTTGTGAGGCCCCTTTGGATTCAGACTGGTCGGTCGAGGTGTTTTCCTTCTGGCAGAGATTGTCTAATACTTCAATAAATTCTTTTGAAGGAATTCTTGCCTCGACCATCCATAACCCGGCCATCAGAGTTTTTAGATATTTGTTGGCATGTACTATTTTCGGCCGGGAGAATCCAAACAAGCTTAATGCTCGGGAGCTTCTATTTTGACAAGGAAGCCTCACAAATAGGAGGATTAATTGGGTCCCGTTTATGATTGCTCATATGGCTTTACCTCTTAATAAAGCGGGACCTATTGTTTTTGGAGGACTCATTAGGTCTATTGCTCGGGCTCTTAACCTGAACAATTAGATAGCTACCTTAGTTCCCTTAGCTCCTCGCACAATCAACCTTAAATTTCTAAAAGATATGAAATTGTGCCGAGTGAGAATAGAGGGAGGTTATGTGCTTATGATTCATGGTGTAGCTTTCCCATCTGTTGCCTTACCGTGCACTAGACTTATTGATGTACGTAATGAAAGGAATTGGACCTATGATTTAGATGCTCCACCTGTTTTAGGTCCACTTCCTCCTAATGTTCCTGATGAGGAGGGACACGACACTGATGAAGAGCTTGATCGGAAAGAGCAATCTCTCGTACCTCATGTGTCCCCCCATAACCCTTCACCACCATACACCGCACCATCTTCTTCTTTTGCAGGTTCTGCTCCTGGATTCTATATTACTGAGGAGATGTGGCGCGACCACATGGCTAGAGAACAAAGGCGTGATGGCTTACTCTCTACATTCAGCAACAACTGGCGGACAACATGAGCTTCATGCAAGAATCACAACGGAGGACAGATCGATCCTATGTGACTGTTGCGCAGACCCTGCTTCCGATCACAAACGAGCAATCCCGTCAGCAGAACTACCACCGTGAGCATTTTGCGCTGATAGAGGCCACTCAGGGTTCCATTTTAGGCAACCTTCGAGAGGTGAGGACTACTCAGGCTGCCTTATCGGCCAGGATGGACCAGAGAGACCATCGTCACAGCAGATCCCGTCGTCCACCTAAGGATGGCGAAGGGACCAGTGGTCAGCAGTAGTGTGACAGGACAGGTTACTTTCCCCTTATCTTATTTCGAAACATTGGGGACAATGTTCGATTTAAGTGTGGAAGGAGATTTTATCGCTTTCTATTTTCTTTTATTGTTTTTAGTTAGATTGTTTGTTTTTATTGCTATTTAGTTGTTTACTTTGTTTTATTTTGTTTTTAGTTAGTGTGTTTTAGAAAATACATGTGTCTAACGAGTCACCAGTATAGTGTATCTTTAGTACATCCTCATCTCTCCATTCCTTTAGCCCTACCAAATAAAAAACTTTTGCAAAAGAAAACGGTGTTGTTCTGAAAGTTTTTGGGCTTTAAGACAGGTTTGAGTTAGGATGTGGTGACTTGGGAGAACTTTTTGAAACATCAGTATCGTTTTAGCACCATAGACTTCATGAATATAGGAATCACTCCCGAAACCCCATATACCATGGCCTTAATTATAATTTCAGTATAGTCCTCAGTAGTTTATTCCAGCAGTCAGCTCCGGCCTAAGCATGCTCTACGTAAGGGACCGATGAACATAAGTGAATGATCCAATGCAATAAATAAAGAAAAAGGCAACTCCGGGATAGGTGACCCTCACAAGATCATTTAAACCAAAAAGTTATAAAAATTTGCTGCAAAAGAAAAAGAAAAAAAAATCACCCACTATTAGTTGGTTCAGAGGTATCTGGCGTTGAACTCGGTAGGATGGATTACGATCCAATCCTCCATAACTGCATTTGGGTCAAATAAAAGGGTTCACAACAGATTTATGTGCCAGAAACCCCATGTTTAGGATCAGAATCACTAACCAGTCAATCTACTATGAAGCATGTACGGATAACGGGCTTAATGTGATTGCGCCTGAATGAAAAGGACCCAAAAAGAGATGAAGAGGTAGGCCTAGGTATTGTGGGATAATATGGGTTGGTTAATATAGGAATGGAGTTTATGTCCGTGTCTGCGGATAAGTGTCATCACGATACCCTTGGTTCACTCAGTTAGTACCTACCACTGCATCCCGACTTGAACTTAGAAGCCCTTTTAGCCCGAACTACTCGTCGACACCGGTTTTTCTTCTTTGAGCTTTTAAGTGTTTTGCTTGAGGACAAGCAAGGGTTTAAGTGTGGGAGAATTTGATGACACTGAAATTCACCGTATTTTCGACTCCGATTTCGCATGCATTGTAGTTGTTTTATTGTTATTTTGTTATGTTATTACTATGTTTTTCTTTGTTTTCAGGTTTTCAGTCTAATCGGAGGCCCGGTCGATAAAAGGAGCGAAAATGAGCTAAAAAGCCAAAAAAAATAGCATTTTACACTTGTGGCTCCCACTGTGGCGGGCGCCATGGGTCCAGCCATGACGTGTCCCAATTTCAACCTATCCTCAACTTCCACGCCTCCCACGATCTCCACTTGGGCGCTGCAATTTCCTCCTGTGGCGGGCGCCATGATGTTGTGGCGGGCGCCACAAGAACAAAATGGTTCCCTCCCATTTTCAAACTTAGGGGCATCCTTGTAATTTCCGTTTTTTTCCTTGCCAATAAATAGAGCCTTAATTTCATTTGTTTCTTGATCCAAACTTAGTTGCAACTAGGCATATATCAGTATTATGTAAAAGTGGTAATCACTTCACAACGGAGTGTTGCCACATTGTGTAATCGAGTCTATAATCGAGTTTGGAGCACTTTGGAAGGAAGTTTAATCTTGCTGCCATTTTCATTTCTGTTACGCACTTTATTCGACCCTCCGATTGGAGCAGGTTTTATTGCTTTACCTTTGTCTACTTTATTTTCCCACACTGCCTTTATTTTGTTTACTTTCCCGCACTGCCCTTATTTTATTTACTTTCCCGCACTCGCATTTTACTTTGTTTATTTCTCGCACTGCACTACTTTCCTTTATTTCTTGCACCGCACTACTTTTATTTATTTCTTGCACCATACTACTTTTATTTACTTTCCTGCACCCGCACTACTTTTATTTATTTCCCGCACTCGCACTACTTTTATTTACTTTCTTGCACTCGCACTTATTACCCTTTTTTTAAAGTCTTTTGTTTATCCGTTTTTATGATAAAAATTAAAATGCATTTTTACTTTACCATGTCTGGCTAAACCTATAAAGGTTAGAATACAAGGATCGTAATTGAACCAATAATTTGTAGAAACACTTAAGGGCTATTTTGACTTTCAACTTAAGTTTTCCTGCACTTAATTTCCGTTGGGAAAGATTGAAAGTCGTCTGACGTCTGTTTAAACTTAGTTGTTTTTAACTATTTCAAATACAGCTAAAGCGCTTTGTTTAGTTCATTAGGAGTTTTTAACTTAAAAAGAAAAGTGATTTTAAAACTATTTTCGGACGCTTTTATAAGTTTAGAGTCTGGTTTGTGAGAACCTCTTTTGATTAAGAAATCCAGGTCAAAATAATTTTCAACTTAGTCAAGATACTATATTTCTTAAAAATAGGTTTACTACTCTAACGCAATGCGCGCCTTTTTGTAAGTGACAATAAGAGGGTTTGATTAGGAAGTACAACTCGGTTCTGAATACGCGAAAGCGACAATTCCCGTTAAATTGGTTCTTTTCAAAGTAGGAAACACTTCCCATAAGTAATTCTATTAGCAAGTACTTGGATTATTAATTGATTATGTGAATTACATTTGAACCTGTCTTTATTAATTGAATTTAATTTAATACTTTATTTTTCATTATGCACTCTTAAAAACCCTGTTCCGATTACCTTAGATTAACACCATAACAATAGATAACGATAGATTGACATTTGGTCTCTGTGGATTTGACAATCTTTTATATTACTCTGACGCGTTCGTATACTTGCGAAAAATACACATCAATAAACATTCTAGTTAGTGAGATTGTAAGTCTCCCCTCTTCCATGGTATTGTGTGGAAACTTTGCCTTCTTTCCTTCCTTTGGAAGATGTTTTGGTTCAAGGATCCATGCTTATGGCAAGTGGTTTGAGTGTTCTCCAAAGAATGTCTTGAAATCAAAAGCAAAACAAAACTAACTATTAACTTACTAACCAATAACCTTTACTTTCAAGCTTTTACTTTTAATGCAATTTATTTTTAGTATCATTTGTCATTGTACATATCATTCTAATTGTTTATGTCTATGCAATTTTCACTTTGTCCACTTGGACCATATTGTATGATATACTTTGTTGCTTTGATCTCCCCAATTGGACTTAGAATTAATGCACATAATAATAACAAGAACCCTAAAAGACTTTTTGAATGGACTGTTGTTTTGATCTCCCCAATTGGACTTAGAATTTAGGCAACATTCCTTTGCTAATGGACTTGGCCAATGCCAATTTGTTGAAGAGCTAAGAACTTGCAAGCTTGAATTCATCTGATACATCATTCTGGATTTCTCCAGATTCATCTGCAACATTGATCCTTGTTAAGCTGTCATGTTGAACCTATGACTTGTGGAATTCATCTGCTACATAGGCTATTCTAAAGAAGATCATTGAACTGGATAAGCTTGGATGAGGCCATCTTTATTTGATGCCTTTTTTCTTCAATATTGATATAATTGTGCATTTCTGCGTTGCTTAATTCTAAAAAGTCCAAGGGAATTTTGGGTTTCTATTGACATACTTGTCTATTGGATTTCTCCCATTTGGTCAGATCTTTTCAACTTTAAACTTTTAAATTTCTTGTATCTAGGGTAGTCTCTTCATCTTCTCCCCATTTCTTTGATTTCAAAATCCCTCCCTCCATTTTTAAAATCTTCTTTGTGTGAACTACTTTTGTTCTAAACTTTGACCACTTTCAAAAAGGTAGAAACTTTGGCCTTATGTCATTGCATTTTTAAACTTATCTTCTTAAATAAAACTTATAAATAAACTTAACTACATTTAACTTAAATTTTCAAAAAGCCAAAAAGAACTAACTCATTCAAAACATTTTAGGCCTTTGTGCCTTTCCAAACTTAATTTTTGTTAAAACCAACATACTCACTTTGAGATTTATAGCACGAACTACGAGGTTTTAATCCCTCATTTATATGTTGGTACGTAGGCACAAGACCGAAGGTCTTGTAAAACACAAAAATATAATTAATAAATTCTTTTCTCATCCCCCCCCCCCCCCCCCATTTCTATTTGTCTGTAAACATCACTTTGTACAAAATACATATGCACACAAAAAGGGCTCCCTAGGACACTTTGGGTGCTAACACCTTCCCTCTGTGTAACCAACCCCCTTACCTATGATCTCTGACTTTTATTAGTTTTTATTTGAAAACTTCTTACTATTTGGGTTTTGTTCGCATTTTTCCCTTTTCCCTTGGAAACAATAAAATCGTAGTGGCGACTCTTGTTATTTGATCTCTAGCTTGTCAATAGCTTGATAATCACGAATTTCCCGCTACACTCCACCATATTAAATTCACTCTTCTTAATCAAACGAAGTACCTCGTCATCATCATTAGGATTCAAATTGCTGGATTCACCATACTGACACTTTGGAGCACTAACTGGATTTGCTACAGGTACCTCAACCTTCTTACTGATATCCTTTACATTCTTCGAGAAAACAGGCCTAAAAACATGACCATTATGGGTCACCTTCACATATCAGCAATATTCACAATAGAGTTAGTCGTAGGCAATGGAACCGCTTGACCATTCTTCATCATTGTCGTATTATACTAATATGG
Organism: Lathyrus oleraceus; assembly: GCF_024323335.1. Taxonomy (NCBI): domain Eukaryota; kingdom Viridiplantae; phylum Streptophyta; class Magnoliopsida; order Fabales; family Fabaceae; genus Lathyrus; species Lathyrus oleraceus. Next base: position 482,049,168 of record NC_066585.1, on the reverse strand, counting down.
AACAGCTCTATCAGATGCATACGAGACGGGGCCTGCTAACCATATCACTAACAGCGATATTGATCTATTGATGATGTTACTACTCCTGCTATCAAACTAGATTACCACCCTCTCAAGGGTCTTAAACACTGGTACTATCATGTTGACCTCATATATATCCCTAGATTGTTAAATCTGGATCACATTCTCATCCATCAACCTCTGGATATCTCTCTTGACAATCGAACACCCACGAGGGTTCACACTGCAGATCGTACAACTGGCATGGTCATGCTCACAATCATTGATGGTGCAGAAGGTCTTATGCATCTCAACCAAAGATCGACGAATACGTCGCACATCAAATACTCTAAAACTTCCTGGACAGCTGTCTACCATATTAACAAAGGAATTACCATGAGCAGGCAATGGGTTAGCTTTCACATCCAGCGCACGGTCCTCAAAGGACACCATCCCACTCTTCACTAGCTTTTGGACCTCATATTTCAACGGGTAGCAATTTTCAATATCATGGCCAGGAGCCCCTTGGTGAAAGGCACAACGGAGTTCTGGCTTATACCATAATGGAAGTGGTTCTGGAATTTGCGGTGGATTTCTCAGTTGAAGAAGGTTCTTGAGAACCAAATATGGGTACAATTCAGCATAGGACAGAGGAATGGGGTCGAAAGAGACCTTCTCCCTCTAAAAAATTTGTTATTGTTGATTATTGTTGGTGTTGTTGTTGTTGTAGTTGTTTGTTCTTTGTTATGGCTATTATTGACCTTGTTGTTAAACTGGCACTGATTGATTATTTTAAAATACTGGAATAATAGACGAAACTTGATGATGGTGCTGAAGGGGTTGCGAACTTCTTCTGACATGAGGCCTCATCTGCCTCCCAACTGACACTGCATTGGTCTCGCCTTCCTTCTTCCTAGCGAAACTGTTACCATACTTCTTGCTCGAATATACCTCTTCCTTAGACAAACGTCCCTCACGGACACCCCCTTCTAATCTCATCCCCATATTTACCATTTCGTTAAAGTCACTAGGGGCACTAACAATCATTGGCTCATAGTAAAACGAGCTCAGGGTCTTGAGGAAAATCTTCGTCATCTCTTTTTCTTCCAATGGAGGGTTGATCTGAGCAGCAAGCTCCCTCCATCTTTGGGCATATTCTTGAAATGTCTCCTTGTCCTTCTGATACATAGACCTTAGCTTGTCTCTATCAGGCGCCATATCCACATTATATTTGTACTGCTTCACAAAAGCTTCACCCAAATCATTGAATGTGCGGACACTCTCACTATCCAAACCCATGTACCACCTCAGAGTGGCACCAGTCAGACTAACTTGAAAGTAATGAATCAGTAACTGATCATTATCAGTTTGTGTCGACATTTTCCTGGCATACATGACAAGATGGCTAAGTGGACAGGTGTTTCCCTTGTACTTTTCAAAGTCGGGGACTTTGAACTTCATCGGGACCTTGACATTGGGAACCAAGCAAAGTTTCGCAGCACTCTTACCAAAAACCTTTTTCCCCTTAAGCTCTTCAACTCCTTTCGCAGCTCAAGGAATTGGTCTTTCATCTCGTCCATCTTCTCATAAACATCCGGACCCTCAGACGGCTCGAAATGGTAGATGGTGTCCTTAACACGAGGCAGGGTGTGAACAATTGGAGGCGGAACAGACATGACCGAGCTAGATGTCGGCATGGAAGCGAAAGTAGGCGCAAAACCTTCAGGCACAAAGTTCGGCAGAATTCCTTATGGAAATCCGACAGGCATAGCAGGCACAAATTGACTAGCAGGCACGATTGAAGTAGCAACCTCTAAAATCACAGTCCTCTGAGGAGGAGGAGTTGTAGGCGCTAGAGAATATTGACTCTGAGCAGCTAAAACAGACTCCATCATGGTAGTCAAGTGGGGGATCTCGTCCTTCAACTCTCGGTTCTCTTGTTCCAAGTGTTCCATGATTCTCAGATGATTGTCGTGAGTATTATATCGATGAGTCAGCTTGGCTGAAGACGGAATAATAACCAATAAGACATCTGGCGAAAGAAAAACTTGTTATGCAAATGATGCATGAAATGCAATGCTTTGATTGTTTTTATTTTCAAGGAACATACTATCTTATTTGCAAATATATAATAATAACAATTGTAACAATTTGATTGACCATAAAATCTCTTTTATTCATATAATTTGGAAGGATTACACTGAGTATAATTTCAGAAACCAAAAATACAAAATACAAGAGAAAAGGAAACTAATCATCCTAAGGATCCCCTACCATGGAGAAATAAGAATTATATCTATCAGTTAGGATGAACATATCAGAATTATATCTATCAGTTACTAGATAGAATACAAAGAGAGAATATACGTCACCTTTTAGGATGAACATATCAAGGATAAACTCAGTAAGAGATAGTCGGAATTACAACTACTGGTTACTGTGTAGAATACCGAAAAGGGAGAGAAAATTTGTCACCGGTTAAAGTGAACATATCAAGGATAGACTCTCTGGGGAATAAAATAGGGATTACAACTACCTTTTTACTGGGTAGAAAACCATAAAAAGAAGAATACCTGTCATCGGTTAGGATGAACATATCAAGGATAAACTACCTGGGGAAACGTGAAAACGAATCCGTTGGGGAAAACAAAACTAGATTACACTTTACTGGGTATTGGGAAAAAGTAAAGTACTCAAAAATCAAGAAGAATATTACCAGTTACTAAGTAATAAACTCTCAAGGGACCAAAATATCTATCTAGGTAATAACTAGAAAGAAGTGATCAATCAAAGACTCAACCCAAAGAGGATCTAACTCAAAGGGAGTGGTTCCATTCAGATAATTAACTGGGGAGGAAACTAAAATAATAATCATCCATGAGGAAATAACTCAGTGGGGAATGAGAAAGGTTAAACTCTTTCTACTTAAGGGGCTGACACTCTACAATTGAAGGAGGACAGACACACAAAATCTGCACGGGTAAATGATATTACCGAAGTAGGGGATCAGGATAAAGAAATCAAATGCGATAAAATGCATAGTGAAATATCTGATTTTGTGCTTTATGCATGCATATGCATGTATAGGATTACAATTATGCTTACAAAATGATACAAAGGATACAAATAACTATAGATTTGAATCACTGCTGTAACACTCGGCTAATCTCAACAAGATAGAAACACCAACTGGAGAAAATGCTAGGGATGAAAATAAATCATCTAGCTTGCACAAATCAGGCCTGGCTGGAAAAATCATGGAGAACATGATTCCAAATAATCACGGCAAACTCTTCGGGGAGAGAGCGCTGCTAAAGGATGATGAGCCAAGCATGCCGAGGATAGAGAAAAGATTTGTTGAGGATCCAAATTGTCAACACTGCAGGAAATTTTAGGTCAACACCGTGTAAAATTGGGAGACAACCTTGCAGGGGATAAAAATCAAACACTGCTCGGAATCCAACGCTGTCGAAAACGAGGGATATTCATATCAGATAATAAACTCCTTCGGGGAATACAAGAGGTAGAACTCTGCACGAGGATTTAAGCAAAATGTTGGGGATGTTATGACCAAGATCGTTACATTCCTCAATAATCATCAAATTCTTCTCAGAGATTGCGAAATAAACCAATTCCAAGGCAAAGATAACCAGATCTGATTCGCACAACGGAGAAGCTACCGAAGTTATGCAACACAATTAAAAATGAAAAATGGAAACCAAATAAAGGTTCCGGATCTCCAGAGACCAACCACAAACTGGGAGGATACAAAACATGGGCATCTCAGATGGGTAATATGAATTTGCAAAGGGGACCGATCATCAGATCATTTGGAGATGAGACCCACCGTCTCTACTGGGGATGATGAAATATTCAGGGAAAAACTCATCAACCAAGCTGGGGATAAATGATGAACTGTTGGGGAAAAAGTAAATACCAAGCCAACTATTTGGGGAAGTCCAACAATGCTTCTCACTTCAAGACTTACTTGCTCTTAGATTGCTTTTGACATTCCTTACTGAAATCGATTATTCTTAAAGTGATTGTTTTTATTCTTTTAAGAAAAATATTTATTCATTAATTTAAAATTATCATCATAAAAATTCAATTTTATTTAGCAGAAATAAATAAGAATAGAAATAATTGGATAAAAGCTCAACTTTATTTAATAGAATGGTAGTCCGTAAATGACGAGACTCCATGGATCTTTACAATGTTTGAAAATGGTAATTTACATGGAAAAGGGATACATTGAATACAATGATCACTACTCTCCCTACCAACTTCAACATCCATTGTGCTTGTCCTTAGTTGAGAATGATGAATCAGAACCAAATGACTGCTCAAAATTGCTTCCATGATTAAGACCAACCGAGTGCAATTACTTGCCATAATCCCTAATTTTTGCCTAGATTTCCCCAAGGTGGGATACTCAATCTACTGGGATAAATTTTCTTTTTTATGTCTCTAATTTTTGCCTGGATCGCCCTTTCGGGTTTTCAATCCACCGAGACGCTCATTTTTTCCTAAGCCGCCCTTTCGGGTTTTTAACTTAGCGAGTTATTCTTTTCTTTTTAGGAGAAGTATTTCTTGACTGCATCGGCATTCACAGGACGCGTGAAATATTCACCATCCATAGTTGCAAGAATCAAAGCACCGCCTGAGAAGGCTCTCTTTACAACATATGGGCCTTCATAACTAGGAGTCCATTTGCCTCTAGCATCAGGTTTGAAAGATAGAATCTTCTTGAGTACGAGGTCACCTTCTCTAAACACACGAGGCTTGACCTTCTTATCAAAAACTTTCTTCATTCTCTACTGATATAACTGACCATGACACATGGAAGTCAATCTTTCCTCTTTAATCAAATTCAACTAGTCATATCTGGTCTGGCACCATGCAACTTCTGTCAACTTGGCTTACACCAAGACACGCAATGATGGGATCTCAACCTCCACGGGGAGCATAACTTCCATACCATAAACAAGAGAGAAAAGGGTTTCCCCTATTGAAGTGCGGATGGATGTATGGTACCCATGCAAAGTAAATAGGAGCATCGCATGCTAGTCTTTGTATGTTACAACCATCTTCTGGATGATCTTCTTAATGTTCTTATTTGCAGCTTCAACGGACCCATTCATCTTAGGTCTGTATAGAGAAGAATGATGATGTGCAATCTTGAAGTCTTTGTAAAGAGCTTTCACCATATTATTATTCAGCCCACTTTGTGAAGTAGTCAATAGTCACCAGAATGAAAGATGTTTGTTCAAAGCTTTGGGCTCAATCATGCCAATCATATCAATTCCCCACATGTAGAAGGACCATGGAGAGGAAATGACGTCCAACAGTATCGGAGAAAAATGAATCTTATCTGCGTAAATTTGACACTTGTGGTATTTCTTCATAAACTTGCAACAGTTAAATTCCATTGTCAGCCAATAGTAACCTGCTCTTAACATCTCCTTTACCATAGTCTGTCCATTGGAATGAGTACCAAAGTAACCTTCATGGGCTTCTGTCATCAACAGGTCTACTTCGTGCCTATCCACGCGTCTGAGCAAGACCATATCAAAATTTCTCTTGTAAAGCACATCACCATTCAAATAGAAGTTGCCAGCTAATCTTCTCAAAATCTTCTTATCTTTCAAAGACGCCCCAAGCGGGTAAATCTGACTTTAGAGGAAACATTTGATATCAAAATACCAAGGCCTTTCATCTTTGACTTCTTCAACAGCAAACCCATGAGCTGGCCTATCGAGACGCATCACAGTCAAATTGGGAACTTCATTCCAAAATTTTACCACGATCATTAAAGCCAGCGTTTCAAGAGAATCTGCCATCCGGTTTTCATCTTAAGGGAATGATGAAACTCAACCTTTGTAAAGAAAGTTGAAATCCTCCTCGCATAATCTCTATCTGGTAACGAACCGGGTTGATTCATCTCCCATTCACCTTTGATCTGATTCACAACCAAAGATGAATCTCCATAGACGTCAAGATATTTAATTCTAAGATCAATGGCCTTTAATCCCCATAATGCAAGCTTCACACTCAGCCATATTGTTTGTACACTTAAAAGTTAATCTAGATGTAAACGGAAAATGAGTGCCTTGAGGAGTAATAATCACTTCCCCAATTCCATTACAATACGAATTAATAACTCCATCATATACCATGCCCCAACGGGAACCAAGCTCTGGCCCTTCTTCAAGCAATGGTTCATCATAATCTTTCATCTTCAAGTACAAAATCTCTTCGTCATGAAAATCATATTGCACTGAATGATAATCTTCAATCGGTTGGTGAGCCAAATGGTCATCCAAGACACTACCTTTAATTGCTTTTTAATATCGGTATTCAATATCATACTTAGATAACAACATCTGCCATTCTCCCAGTTAAAGCAGGTTTCTCAAAGATGTATTTGATTGGATCTATTTTGGATATCAACCAAGTAGTATGATTTAACATATATTGGCGCAGACGCTTAGCAGCCCAAACCAATGCGCAGCATGTCTTCTCAAGCATAGAATATCGAGTCTCACAGTGAGCAAACTTCTTACTAAGGTAGTAAATTGCATACTCTTTATTTCCAGATTCATCTTGCGAACCAAGGACACAACCCATACTCTCTTCAAGCATCGTCAAATACATGATCAGGGGTCTTCCTTCAACAGGCGAAGACAGAATCAGAGGCTCAAGCAGATACTCTTTGATATTATCAAAAGCTTTCTGGAAATCTTCGGTCCAATCACAAGACTGATCTTTCCGAAGAAGCTTGAATATAGGCGCACAGGTGGCAGTCATATGCGATATAAATCTTGAGATATAGTTCAAGCGACCCATAAAACCTCTGACTTGCTTCTTAGTTTTGGGCGCGTGCATTTCTTGTATTGCTTTGACCTTGGCAGGATCAACTTCAATACCCTTCTCAATGACAATGAAGCACAACAACTTACCAGAACAAACACCGAAAGTATACTTATTGGGATTCAAGTGGAGTTCGTACTTCCTTAAACGCTTGAATAATTTCAACAAATGCTCAACATGTTCTTCTTCATCACTTGGTAATCAATGCACGGCAGGCTTGGTAATCACAAGGAAAGATTGAGATTAAAACATGGAATGATGATCAAAGGGTTCTGGACATGCCAACACACCACCGGAGCTAGGGCTCCGGTCATCTTCTCCGGTGGACCTCACCGGACTGGTCCACCATCAACTCAATGAAAAATGAAAAACAAGGACACTATTTCAAAGGAAAAATGCCCAGGAGCATAAATATGACCTCCATTTTTTCGAATTCCAAGTATATTGAAAGATACATGGATTTGAAATTTGAGGTTCATGATCTGAGTTGCTTCGATTTGACCTCAAAGAAACTCAATCTTGTTGCCTACATTTGTAGGACTTCAGCCAACCAAAAATCAAAGAGAATGGTGAAGAATTGAGAGAGAATCGAAGAGAGAAAGTTTCTAAAAAATCACCTTTGAGTAGCTTGAATCTGGCTTGATCTTGCTTCTAATTGGCCTTGGATCGACTCCAGAAGCTTATAGGAAGTGAATTGGATCAAAGAAGGGCTTGGATTCTTGGAGTTTCAATCTCAAAATAGAAGGATATTTGAAACTCGATTTCAAGTGAAATCTTCAAGTTTATCCTTTAATGGGGGTTAGGGAGGCAATGGTTCAAAGCTTGGGCAAGCAGGGGTGTCATTTCTGATCACAATGGCCTTGTATTTATAGTGTACCAAGTTTCTTTTCACACACTTCCAATTTTCGCCAAATTTAGCAACTCTTGCTTGCATGGGTGCATGGGCATGTACAAGGCCCAATTCATGATGCCAAACGATCCAATATTTTGTGTTAATCAACATGAAATGATGTTACATGGCCATGCATAATGGAAATGAATTTTGAACATAAATCTTACCAAATGAATCCTTGTGAAGAACCCATGCGCAAGTCCTCCAAATCTTGTCCAAATGAGGTGATCTTGGATTTTTTTGAAAGGTGAGATCAAGGGGAACAACTTTCATGTTAAACACGTTTTCATTTGAAGCTTGAATCATGATTAATTTTGAGGTGGAAGTTTGGAAAATCGAACATAATTGAAATTTTTATAAGTACCAAGTCAAATGTTCACTTCTTCTGCCTTGAATAACTTTTGCTATGAGCTTCAAATATGTTCACTTCTTCCGCCTTGAATAACTTTTGCTATGAGCTTAAAATGTAAAATATTCCTTCATAAAACTTGTAGTCTTTCAAACCTCTTCTATTTGGTCACAAATTTGGCCTCATTTGGATTTGGCATGAAGGAGTTATGCGTTTTAGAAGTTGAGGAAAATTGCTTGTTTAATGGTAATGACCCAAAATGACCTATAATGTTTCCTCTTGGAAAATGCCCTTTAAAGTTGAATTTCAAGTTTCTCAAAGAATCAAAGTTAGATAGGACATCTTTAAATTGATCACAAAACTTGGATGGCCTTCATCATATAACAATTGAGCAAGTTATGGTCCTTGGAAGTTGACCTCCGAACTAGGGCACAAACAAAATGACGTATAATATTTCACCATAAAAAATGTCTTTCCAAGCAAAACTAGCTATTGACTTATACATGAAAGTTGTTTGGAATGTCATAAGGAGTAACGTTTCTCTTGGAATAATTTTCATATGATACAAATTGTAGGAGATGGGGTCTAGTGAACCCCAGTTTTGACTAGTTGACTTTCTCTGATCAACCACCTTGAACCAACTTGCAAACTTGAAGTTCTCTTGATATTTTGGAATCATGGAGGGTCATATGTGCATAATATTATTTATAATGAAGTATCCCTTTATATATTTGATCAAATATTGAAGAAACTTGCTGAGGAACTCACACAAGATACCTAGATGAATTAAGGCTTCCAAGACAAACAAGCTTCAAAATCTTGATGAATTCTTGTTCAAAATGATAAATGAAGATCATGGGGATCCATATATGATGTCTAGAGACAATGTGAATCATCTCTTGATTGATCTCCTTGCATTGAGGGTCTCAACCCTAGTTGTGAGCTTGATGAGGTATTAGTGGATGCACACACTACCTACAAAAGAGACAAAGCTACATATAGACATATTTTTGGTATTTTGGTTAGTAAATAATGAAAAACAAAGTATGATACAATCAAATGTTCTTGGTGATCTCTCCTAATGCAAACCCAATGAATGAGGGGTAAGGAGGATGCCAAGGTGTGATCCCAAAGTCAATGCAAATGATGAAATAGCATGAGGGATCTTAGGGTCAAAATTGGGGTCTTACAACATTCGAGAGGAAAACATTGATTGTTACCCAATCATGGGAATAGGGAAAATTGTGAGTCCATCGTGTTAGAATGAATAAAACATGATTCAGATTCTCACAGATCGTGTTTATCGCATTCGAGCGGGCAACATTGCTTGCTACTCGCACATGAGAGGAATGAAGAGTTAGTTCGTACTTACCATAGGAATGGATAAAACATCCTTATTTTATGAAAAGGTTTTCATCGCGCTAGGGCAGAAACAGATAGGTTTGATTGATTTAGATTGTTTTTACACGGAAGATGAACATTGTAAAGGCAAGCCCTACAACTTGTATTTGAATACTCGGGGAAGAAAGAGGTGTACTCTTAATTAGTCCTCTTTCAACCAATTTTATTGTAAAATATGTGAGACGAATTAAGTCATGATCCTTTAACGAAAGACAAGCATCTAAAAGACAATCTTTATGACTTGTATCTGAATACTCAAGAAAAAAATAGGCCTACACCCAATTAATCCTTTTTCATTTGTGAAAGAAATAGACTTAATTCGGTTAATTATTGTGTTTTGGGATTTGATTAAATTTGATTACGCCAAATTAATCATTTTTCATCCGATTTTGATTGAGAAAATAAGTTTTGATTTTGAAATGTGAAGCAGTTTGATTAAATTTGGAAAGTGTACTTACTCAAGTTTGAAAAAAAGTTTGATTTTCATTAAGAATGCATTTTTTTTGTTAATCTTTATCAATTAATTTATTAATTATTAGAATAAAACAATTAATATATTTATCAAAATAAAAGCAATAAAAATAAATTAATAAGAATAAAAAATTAAAATATTCTAAAAGAGGTGCAAGAAATGAAAGAGAGGTGTAGGCTAGTAATAATTGAGGGCCCAAACCTAATATAACCCTAATCTTAATTTAGAAAAATCAATAAATTTTTGAATTAAATAAATTAAAAAGGGATACCAAACAAAGGGGGGAGGTGCCCCATTTCATCAGATATCACTAAGGTGTTTTAACGTTTAAAACCCAAAAACCAACCATTTCAAAGAGGACATGTGGAAAACTAATAACATAATAAAAATAATAAAAACAAATGAATTAAATGAAAAACAAAATCGAGAGAACAACCACGCTCGGTTGATACTCTTTCGCTCGAGATATCCCTTTCCCTCATTTCACTTGCTTCTTTCTCTCATTTTCTTCCAACGTATCTCACTATTTTTTTTCAAAACAACAACAAACATATACATCAATAAAAATAAAAAAGCAAACATGGAAGCATAAAGTGAAATGAAGAAAAAGAAGTTACACATTATCGCAAAAATGAAACGCAACGAGGGGAAGGATATTACAAGGGGAAGCGACGACTAAGGATGCAGGGGCGGCAACAGATTCCCGCGCGAATGAATTTTGGAGCTCGGTGGTAGCCAATGATTGTGTATGAATGGAAATGGGAAGGTTTGTCGGCAACTGATTTCGTTGCAAATTTGTTTCTTCTTATTCTTGCTTTCCATTTCATTTCTTTTGGTTCTGTTTTATATTACAGGTTTGTGTTGTTGTTATTGTGTTGTGATTTTTCGGTTTGTAATATGTTGTTGTTAAATGGATAAGAGAGATTTTAATAGTGAAGTTGGAGTTTAAAAGAGTTGAATGATTTATCGGAGAAGAAGGGTGAGGATGGTGAGGTGATGATGAATGATATTGGAGGAAAGGGTGTGTTGACTTTTGTGAAGGAGTTTGTATTGTTGTGATCTTAGTTTTGTGAAAAAGAAACACACGTAAAAGAGGTTTGAAGAGACTATTTCTCAATTTTCGCCTCTTATGTGAAAATTGGGACTTTATTTATACTAGAAAGTTAGGTTAAAACTAAAAGGAAACAAAATAAACTAGTGACAAATCAAAATCAAAATGTTATTTGTGTGAAAAATCACCAAACATAATTTTTTATTCGTTTCTTAATCACTAAGCTAATAATAGTAATAAAAGTAATATAAAAATGATTTTTTTGGTATTTTATGATTACAACAAAAATTAAAATAAATTACCAAAATAAAACATTTTTTGTATTTTTTGTGATTTAAAATTGAAATCAAAATAACTGACTAAATAAAAGACTAAAACAAATTGAATTTTTTTACAAATTAAAATACTACCTAAAATCAAACTAAAAAATAAAAATGTTATTAAACTTGATATTTTCCTAGAAAATTTAAAAAAAAAACGAACAAAGTTGGAGTACGACATCTGCCCCTAATTAATTACCTTTAACCCGATAGCATGAATGACAAAAATCTTCATGTAGTTGTGGTTAAAGATAATTAAATACAAAAGACCCAAATGTTATCCTTCAAACCAGAATGAAATGGGAAGAAATGAGTGTGGGCCATTTTCCATATTCACAAGGTAGGCTCACTGGGATTGACTGAAGAAGGTCCACTGGGGAAAATTTCCAAAAGGAACTTACTAGGGAAATACAATCCTTATGGATGCTTTGAAAGAATGGTGAGTTTTGGAAATCCTCAGAACAAAAAGATGGGTTATGGATTCTCACCGAACAAAATGATAGGTTTTGGGTTCTCACCGAACAAAATGGTGAGTTTTGGATTCTCATATAACAAAAAGTTGGGTTATGGATTCTCACAGAAAAACATGGTAGGTTATGGATTCTCACAGAACAAAACGATGGGTTCTGGATTTTCACAAAACTAAATGATAGAGTCTGGGTTCTCACAGAACAAAATGATAGGTTCTGGATTCTCACATAATAAAATGATGGGTTATGGGTTCTCATGGAACAAAATTATTGGTTTCGGGTTCTCACAAAAAATGGTAGGTTATGGATTCTCATAGAACAAAATGATAGGTTGTGAGTTCTCACAGAACAAAATAATGGGTTTTAGGTTCTCACTGAACCAAAATGATAGATTCTGGATTCTCTATAACAAAATGACGGGTTATGGGTTATAATATAACAAAATGTTAGGTTCAGGGTTCTCACATAACAAAATGACGGGTTTTGGGTTCTCACATAACAAAATGGTAGGTTCTGGATTCTCACAAAATAAAATGATTGGTTATGGATTCTCACAGAACAAACCAAATGGCATGTTGAGCTTGGTAAGACAGGTACTGGTCTTGGTGGATGCCAAGTGATTCTGAACTTTTGGCTAAAAAGTGTAGTACTGATGATAATTAGTCTTTGAGAATGCATATGAGCTCCGAATATGGTTCGCATTATGCATGAGATTGAATTAAGTTTATTTTTATTCATGATATATGAATGATCGATGGATGAAATGTATTTATGCCAACAAAGATTGAACTTTATGTAGGTTCTGAGCTTGATTCCTTGAAATTGGGAACTCTACCAATTCTTGCTTTTGAAAGGTTGTTCTAACGTGTTTCTGTCAAGCCTGTTAGTTGTATGCTATATTGATGGTTGAATGGACAACAAATTGGATATGAGATTCATTGATGATTAACTTAGAAAACTCTCAAAGGAAGTTCCACCAGGGAAACATATTGTCGAGGTTCATTGGGGAAGATTCAATAGGAACTCATGGGGAGTCTACTGCCGAGACTTGCTGGGAGACACATGCTGCCAAAGTTTACCGAAAAGATACCGACTTGAAGCTACATGAAATATGTCGGAACGCATCACACGCTCGAAGATACAACATAGTCGCCACTGAACTTTATTTATCCCAAAAGAGGGAAGGGAAAATATCGATAAAACCCAAGGGGATCAGAGAAACAAGTAAGGAAGTCGTAATTAAAGGGGGAAGGTATTAACACCTAAAATTTTGGCGTAGTCAGAATTCAGATGTTCTACTCCAAGTCATGACATCTGATCCAACATTGTAACTAATACAGCAAGACAGATATACAAATTAAAACCCTGTACTAAAGCACGCTTTCACGGTTGTCACGACATCTGCTACTATATTACCCTAGAATGGAAGAACACCTAGTTTTGTCCTTCTGGTACAAGGACACAGCAGAGATCAAACACCACACTTACTTCTGTTGTGTTTGCACAATTTTCAGCATGATATATCAATATTGATTTGAACATCACCTGTTACTGTATTCCAGTGTGCAGGCCTAGTACTCATGTTTCCTAAACTAAAAGTCAAGCAAGTTAACCTAATTTCCACATATTAGGGAGCTAACAAATAGGCTATTAGTTACGTTCATTAACTGTAGGTTAGTTGTTATTTTCCTGGATTTTAGCTAAGTTGTTGGATTCCAAAAATTAGCCTGAGAAAAATGCTGAAACAGAAAAACTAATTATCCTACAATTTAGCACAAGTTGTCAGGTGTGAATGTCACAATATTCAGTTTGACATCCAGAACAAATACCTCATGCTGATTCTGTTAATATCCTGAAAACAGACTATGCTAACTTTGCTGTACTGTAAAAGACTAACCAGTCTCTACTTCAATATCAGCCTACACGAACAACTGTCAAGACATCCAGTTTGACAGTTTCACTATGATCCTTTGGCCAGGTCTGTTATCCTCTTGAAGACCAAACTTAACTAAATACTGAACTGAGATCAACATGCCTGTTATTCAGTATATGTTGTCCATGATGAATGTCAAAACATTCTGATTGACATTCAAACAGAAGGCTATGTATCAGGTCTGTTATTAACTTGATAAGCAGATTGAAATACAAGCTAAGTTAGGGCAGACAGGATTATAACATGCAGAAGGTAAACAAACACAGGAAATTGTTAACCCAGTTCGGTGCAACATCACCTACTCTGAGGGCATACCAAGCCAGAAAGAAGATCCACTATCAGTAGTATTAATTCAGAGTTAAACTCCCCCGTTTACGACTCTTCACTTAATCCCTACCCAATGCAATCTATACCTAGGAACTCCTAGATAGAAACCTCCAGTTTCCATTCCTATCACTACAAATACAATGTAATGTTAAACAACTTGAACTTGCTTCACAGCTTCATTCAAGAACATAACAACTCTTGCCTACAGGCTTTGAGTTACAAATACTCTCAGCTTTGAACACTGAGAAACACATGGTAACCTTCCCACAGGTTGGGAGGTTTACCTCACACACACCCCTAATTTTTCATTCTAAGAGGCTTACAAAACCTAGGTTACAATTTTCTATTTATAACCTAATCACCCAACTGGATTTGGGCCTTCAGAAATCGCAGCAAACTTCTTCTTTGCTGTTACAAAGCCAGCAGAAAATTTCTGCTACAAATAAGGTCTTCAATCCTAAAATCTCTCCATATATATCTCCATATTTGGAGCCTATATATATTCTGATTGAGTCTTTAAGACCTCCACATGGGAGTTAGGATATTCACCAAATATCCTCACTAATCCCAGAATATATACTGAATTAATTAATTCAGTTTTCTACACATGTACGATGTCACAGACATGATGTCGTGACATCGTACATGACATGTTGGTCCAGATGTTGAACTTCTTCAACCCAACATATTAAAACAACAGAGATGATTACATTATTTGTTTTACAAAATTAATGTCAATCCTAAGGTATTAACAATCTCCCCCTTTGGCAAATTTTAGCTAAAACAAATAAGCCTCTGTCATTATCTCCACCACCACAAACACCAAAGTTGGTGTACATGAGGAAGTAGAGGTACACGAATCAGTTGCATCAGAACCCTTCCCCTCAACGGTAGAGCTTCCAGAAGAATATGTAATGATGAGTACATAGATAATGTAACTCAGATCACAAGACACAACTGTCCTCTTAACTCAGATCACAAGACACAAGTGATATGCCCAGTTAGTGACTTCTGTGCCTGAAGCCAACTTCTGCTTGCTACCACATTTTACTTGCTTCTGGTACATTCTCAGGACTATATTTCTCTCCCCCTTTTTAGCTGAACATTTGTAAATGAACCCCTCACAAAACCAGATCCAGGCGCAGTTTGCCCAAACCTTAACATACCCCATGGTTTAGAGGGAATGGAGTGTTTCTCTTGTGAGAAGAAGAGGGCTATTACATCCTTGAAATTCTAGTTATCAGATTTTCGATGTCACACGGGTTGTTATGACATCCGATTCTGCGCAGACAAGAAATATGCAGAACTTAAAAGTAAGTGCAGTAAATAACACAAGTAATTGTTTACCCAGTTCAGTCCAACATGACCTACGTCTGGGGGCTACCAAGCCAGGGAGGAAATCCACTATTAGTAGTATTAATTCAGACCTTAAACCAACTGTTTAACCCTATCACTTAATACCTACCCAATGCAATTTCAATCTTACACTAAGATCAGAGTTCCTACTCACTCCCCCTCAATCACCTCAGTGATTACTACCTTTAATCAATATTAAAGACAATTATGAAGTCACACTTCAAACAAATCTTGATTGTGCTTAACAGCTTTAATCAAGATACACAGCACTCACGCTTAAAAGCTTAGAGTGACACAACACTTACAACTCAATGAACACCCTATACCAATGCAATCATCTACGTGATAATAGCTTGGCTTACAAGATATGTCTAATACAAGACTCCCAAAAATACAACAGTGAAGTATGATGGACACACTAAATCTTCACGCCTAAAAACCCCCAGTTCTGAATGAAGGATTGCCATCCTTTTATATTGCAGCACTTGGGCCTTGTACTTGTATTCTCCTGAATTTAAGGTCACGCGAGTTCCCCTAAATTCCACATCTAGGTTACTAACAAATAGGCTATTTGTTAGGTTCATTAAATGTAGCTTGGTTGTTGGTTTCCTGGATTTTCTCTTAGCTGTTGAATCCCTGAAGAATAGCCTGAGAAAAATGCTGAAACAGAAAAACTAAACAACCTACAATATAGCATACGCTGTCAGGAATGAATGTCACAACATTCAGTTTGACATCCAACTCAAGGACCATATGCTAAGTCTGTTTTTCCTGAAAACAGACTGTACAAATTTGCTTAACTATACAGGACCAATTTGTACATACCTCAGTATCAGCGTACATTAATAAATGTCAAGACATCCAATTTGACATTTACACAATTAGCCTTATGTCAGGTCTGTTATCCTCCTGAAGAACAGACTGAGATACATACTGAAGTGTAGCAGAAAACCACTCTGCCTATTGTTCAGTATATGCTGTCAATGATGAATGTCATAACATCCAGTTTGACATTCAGACAGTAGGCCTTATGCCAGGTCTGGTATTTCCTTGATAACCAGACTGAAAATAAATACTGAGTTCTAACAGAACACCAACTGTTCTATTCCTCAGTATCTGCTGAGAGGGATGAATGTCATAACATCCAGTTTGACATTCAATAAATCCTGTATTAGCTAAACCTGCAGTATACTACTCAAGTATGTCATGACATCAGCCAAGACATCAGAGTACAGCTAGATATTCTAACATACAATGCATTCAAACAAACACCTCCACAGCATGTCATGACTTCAATCAAGACATTAGAATCCAGCTAGTGTTTTACCATACAATGCAGCCAATTAAACACCTACAAACTCCCCCTTTGGCAAATTTTTGGCTAAAACACTTTGGTCTCACAACAGAGTCCATAGCAGCGGAAGACATACATCTAGCAGGAAATTAACCTAGCTAATACACTCAGAGTAGCAGCATACTCACACACATGGAAGTTAAATAAAAACTTCACAAAACAGCATACATGCAGAAGTTAAATAAAAACTTCTAATTGCAGCACAACCTCTAGATTAGAAGATCTTGAATATCTGTCCTGAATAGCTGTTTAGCAAAACAATCTATTGTCCTGGGGTATCACCTGTTACTCCCCCTTTTTGTCAAAAATGTTGCCAAAGCAACACTTTAAATTACAGATGACAGAATTACAGTCTTGGTTTTACTTCACAGTTTCAACCAAGTTAACACCCACTTGATCTTGCTTCACAGCTTTGATCAAGTAGTCACACACTCTTGCTTTACAATAGGTACCACCATATCAGATGCCATGACTTTGTGTCTGACATCCAGAACCACTCCTGCATGAACATTGTCCTTGAACTCCTGCAGGTGCATAGGCTGCCTCAAGTTAGGATATCTCCTTAACCTCTTGTTGCCACACTTGTTGCAAGTGACATAGCTATGATCTGTTGACCAATCAGAGCACACTTCCAATTGTTTAATAGGCAGAGATATTAAACAATACATCCCAAACATCATTGGTTGCTATAAGTTCTCGGAGAGACATATTCCCAGTTTGCCCCTTAAGTTTTCAAACTGAGTAGCATCCAGAGCCTTTGTAAATATGTCAGCCAATTGGAGTTCAGTGGCTACATGTTCCAAGGTAATCACTTTGTCTTCCACCAAATCTCTGATGAAGTGATGTCTAATGTCAATATGTTTGGTCCTGCTGTGTTGGATGGGATTCTTGGAAATATTGATGGCACTGAGATTATCATAGAACAATGTCATGACATTTTGAGAGACATTATACTCAGTGAGCATCTGTTTCATCCAAACCAGTTGGGAACAACTGCTTCCAGCTGCTATGTATTCAGCCTCTGCAGTGGACAGAGAGACACAATTCTGCTTCTTGCTGAACCATGATATGAGATTGTTTCCCAAGAAGAAACATCCTCCTGATGTGCTTTTTCTGTCATCAGCACTCCCAGCCCAGTCAGCATCACAGTACCCAGATAGGACAGGCTCAGAACCATGTGAGTACAGCATCCCATAATCACAAGTCCCATTGATGTACTTGAGAATCCTCTTGACTTGATTCAAGTGGCTCACTTTGGGCTCTGCTTGGTATCTAGCACACACTCCAACTGCAAAGGAAATGTCAGGTCTACTTGCAGTTAGGTATAGAAGACTACCTATCATGCTTCTATACAAACATTGATCAACAATGGGCCCTCCATCATCTTTGGTTAACTTTAGATGAGTAGGTGCAGGAGTTCTCTTGTGCCTAGCATTATCCATACCAAACTTCTTAACTATGTTTTTGGCATACTTGCTTTGGGAGAGAAACATAGAATCCTCCATTTGGTTGACTTGCATTCCAAGAAAATAAGTCAGTTCCCCAACCAGACTCATTTCAAACTCAGATTGCATTTGGTGAACAAAATGTTTTACCATTTGCTCTGACATTCCACCAAAAACTATATCATCCACATAGATTTGAGCAATCATGATTTTGCCATCTACATCCTTCACAAACAAGGTCTTATCTATCCCACCTTTTCTGTATCCATTTGAGGTCAGAAATTCAGTCAACCTTTCATACCAAGCTCTAGGTGCTTGCTTCAACCCATACAAGGCTTTTCTCAACTTGTACACATGTTTAAGTTGGTTAGGATCACATAACCCTTTCGGTTGTTCCACATAGACTTCTTCATTTAAGTAGCCATTTAAGAATGCACTCTTCACATCCATTTGGAACAATTTGAACTTCAGAATGCAAGTTACACCTAACAACAATCTGATTGACTCAAGCCTAGCAACGGGTGCAAACGTCTCATCAAAATCAACCACTTCAACTTGAGTGTATCCTTGAGCTACTAGTCTTGCTTTATTCCTAGTAATTACTCCTTTCTCATCAGACTTGTTTTTGTAGATCCACTTGGTACCAATTATGTTAGTCCCTTCAGGTCGTGGAACTAGCTCCCATACTTCATTCCTTTTAAACTGCTCCAGTTCATCTTGCATGGCATTGATCCAATATTCATCAGTCAGGGCTTCTTTCACATTTTTTGGTTCAACCTTGGATACAAAACAGGAATTTAAACTAATTTCCCTTGATCGGGTAGTCACACCACTATTGGGATCTCCTATGATAAGATCCTTAGGGTGGTCTTTCTGAATTCTGATAGATGGCATTTTGGTGGGTGCATCTACCTCACATTCAGTAGGAGTCTCCTGTACTTCTTCAGACTTGACTGGTATGTCTGTTGTAGTATCAAGGAATGTTCCAACATCCTCTATGACATCGATTCCTTCCTCTTTATCATCCACAATAACATTTATGGATTCCATCAGGACATTGGTCCTGTAGTTGAACACTCTGTACGCTCTGCTGTTAGTTGAGTATCCTAAGAATATACCCTCATCACTTTTGGGATCCATTTTCCTTCTCTGTTCATGATCTGTGAGAATGTGGCATTTACTTCCAAAGATATGAAAGTACTTCACAGTGGGTTTTCTGCCTTTCCATATTTCATACAGAGTGGAGGAGGTTCCTTTTCTCAAGGTGACTCTATTGTGAACATAGCAAGCGGTATTCATAGCTTCAGCCCAAAAGTGCATAGGGAGCTTCTTTGCATGAATCATAGCTCTAGCAGATTCTTGAATAGTTCTATTTTTTATTTCAACTATCCCATTCTGCTGAGGAGTTATAGGAGAGGAGAACTCATGACTTATTCCTTCAGACGAGCAAAACTCATCAAACTTGGAATTTTTGAACTCCGTACCATGATCGCTCCTAATTCAGACAACACAACTGTCCTTTTCCCTTTGAAGTCTGATGCACAGGTCTTTGAAGACATCAAATGTATCTGACTTCTCTCTGATTAAGCTTATCCACATGTATATGGAATGATCATCAACCACCACATCTGCATATCTCTTTCCACCCAGACTTTCAACCTGCATAGGTCCCATTAAGTCCATGTGAAATAGTTCCAGAACTCTGGAAGTTGTAGGATGTCCCAGCTTCGGATGTGACATCATGGTTTGCTTGCCCACCTGGCATTCTCCACAGACTCTTCCTTCATCAATAAGCAGCTTTGGGATTCCTCTAACTGCTTCCTTGGATATGATCTTTTTCATTCCCCTTAAGTGTAGATGACCAAGGCGTCTATGCCACAGCTTCACCTCCTGTTCTTCCTTGGCAGAGGAGCACATTGTGGAAAAGTTTGAGAGCTTAGGTTCCCACAGATAACAGTTATCTTTGGATCTGGATCCTCTCATAACTTCTTGATTATCTCCATTTGTCACAACACATAGCTCCTTAGTGAACTGAACATAGTATCCTTGATCACATAGTTGGCTTATGCTGATGAGGTTGGCCGTCAGTCCTTTTACTAACAGTACATTATTCAGTTTTGGGACTCCAGAGCAGTCCAGCTCACCCACACCTTTTATTTTTCCTTTAGCACCATCACCAAAGGTCACATAACTGGTAGTGTGAGGTTGTATATCCACCAGTATATTCTCCATACCAGTCATATGTCTTGAGCAGCCACTGTCAAAGTACCAGTCTTCTCTGGTAGATGCCCTCAGAGCTGTGTGAGCTAACCTAGCATACCATTGTCGCTTCTTGATGGGGACATAGTGCCTATATGTCTTATGCTTAGGTCTGACATGAGGGGCTTGGTTAGGGTAACCATGAAGCCTGTAGCAGAAGGCTTTTATATGGCCAAGCCTACCACAGTGGTGACATCTACATTTCTGGAATTTCCTCTTCTGATGATTATTCATCCTGGTTCTCTGATGTTGAGACATTGGGTGTGACCTCCGCTTGAATTTCTGAACTTTAGCCTTTGGGCGTTTGAGTTCAGCTGAGGATTTTTTCATAAAGCCTAAACCAGATATGGTTCCAGACTTCTGTCCCACCTTTAGGATCTCTTCCAAGGTGTCAGTTCCTTTATTCAACATTCTGATGGATTTAGTCATTTGATCCAGCTTGGAGGTCAGCAAGGTTATCTCACCATTTAGACCCTCTATGATTGTCAGATGCTTCTGTCTCTCATCTTCCAGCTCCTTGATGAGTTTCTTCTGCTTTTCTCCTTGTACACGCACTTCTGCACTGGTGACACATAGCTTCTTATAAGCTGCAGCAAGTTCATCAAAGGTCAGTTCATTTGCACTTGAGTCATCATCAGTGGCACAAACACTCGTTAGTGCAGTGACATGTTTAGCAGATTCTCCTTCAGATTCACTTTCAGAATCTCCCTCAGACCATGAGACAGCTAGCCCCTTCTTTTGCATCTTGAGGTAAGTAGGGAATTCAGCTCTAATGTGTCCATAGCCTTCACATCCATGACATTGGATTCCCTTGCCTTGGTTGAACTTTTCTTCAGAAGTTGATCTTTTCCTGATGTCAGACGAGGTGTTCTTGACATTTGGTCTACCTCTTTGATCAATCTTCTTCACGAACTTGTTGAACTGTCTCCCAAGCATGGCTATGGCTTCTGATATGCTTTCATCACCTCCAGTATATCCTGCTTCTGACTCCTCTTCAGTATTTGACACAAAAGCTACGCTTTTGTTCTTCTTTTCAACATTCTCACACATGCCCATTTCAAAGGTTTGGAGAGAACCAATGAGCTCATCCACCTTCATGATGCAGATATCTTGAGCCTCTTCTATTGCAGTGACCTTCATGGAAAATCTCTTAGGTAATGACCTGAGAATCTTTCTTACAAGTTTCTCTTCATCCATTTTCTCACCTAAGCCACCAGAGGTGTTTGCAATCTCAAGAATATTCATGTGAAAGTCATGAATAGTCTCATCCTCTTTCATCCTCAGATTTTCAAACTTGGTGGTCAGCATCTGAAGTTTGGACATCTTCACCTTGGAGGTACCTTCATGAGTTATCTTGAGGGTATCCCAAACTTCCTTCGCCAGCTCACAATGGTGCACCAGTCTGAAGATGTTCTTACTGATTCCATTGACCAATGAATTCAAGGCCTTAGAATTTCCAAGGGCTAATGCCTCTTGCTCCTTGTCCCACTCTTCTTCAGGAATCTGCACACTGACTCCATCTTCACCTGTCTTCGTATGATGTTCCCATCCTTTGTTGACAGCTCTCCAGACTTTGCTATCTAGAGACCTTAAGAAGTCTATCATACGAGGCTTCCAGTCATCATAGTTAGAACCATCCAGCATGGGTGGTCTATTTGAGTGTCTTATATCCTTGTCCATGGTACTAGAAAGTAACTTCCCTAGATCTCACCAAGAAATTAACAGGCAGGGTGCCTGCTCTGATACTAATTGAAATTCTAGTTATCAGACTTTCGATGTCACACGGGTTGTTATGACATCCGATTCTGCGCAGACAAGAAATATGCAGAACTTAAAAGTAAGTGCAGTAAATAACACAAGTAATTGTTTACCCAGTTCAGTCCGACATGACCTACGTCTGGGGGCTACCAAGCCAGGGAGGAAATCCACTATTAGTAGTATTAATTCAGACCTTAAACCAATTGTTTAACCCTATCACTTAATACTTACCCAATGCAATTTCAATCTTACACTAAGATCAGAGTTCCTACTCACTCCCCCTCAATCACCTCAGTGATTACTACCTTTAATCAATATTAAAGACAATTATGAATTCACACTTCAAACAACTCTTGATTGTGCTTAACAACTTTAATCAAGATACACAGCACTCACGCTTAAAAGCTTAGATTGATACAACACTTACAACTCAATGAACACCATATACCAATGCAATCATCTACGTGATAATAGCTTGGCTTACAAGATATGTCTAATACAAGACTCACAAAAATACAACAGTGAAGTATGATGGACACACTAAATCTTCACGCCTAAAAACCCCCAGTTCTGAATGAAGGATTGCCATCCTTTTATATTGCAGCACTTGGGCCTTGTACTTGTATTCTCCTGAATTTAAGGTCACGCGAGTTCCCCTAAATTCCACATCTAGGTTACTAACAAATAGGCTATTTGTTAGGTTCATTAAATGTAGCTTGGTTGTTGGTTTCCTAGATTTTCTCTTAGCTGTTGAATCCCTGAAGAATAGCCTGAGAAAAATGCTGAAACAGAAAAACTAAACAACCTATAATATAGCATACGCTGTCAGGAATGAATGTCACAACATTCAGTTTGACATCCAACTCAAGGACCATATGCTAAGTCTGTTTTCCTGAAAACAGACTGTACAAATTTGCTGAACTGTACAGGACCAATTTGTACATACCTCAGTATCAGCGTACATTAATAAATGTCAAGACATCCAATTTGACATTTACACAATTAGCCTTATGTCAGGTCTGTTATCCTCCTGAAGAACAGACTGAGATACATACTGAAGTGTAGCAGAAAACCACTCTGCCTATTGTTCAGTATATGCTGTCAATGATGAATGTCATAACATCCAGTTTGACATTCAGACAATAGGCCTTATGCCAGGTCTGGTATTTCCTTGATAACCAGAATGAAAACAAATACTGAGTTCTAACAGAACACCAACTGTTCTATTCCTCAGTATCTGCTGACAGGAATGAATGTCATAACATCCAGTTTGACATTCAATAAATCCTGTATTAGCTAAACCTGCAGTATACTACTCAAGTATGTCATGACATCAGCCAAGACATCAGAGTACAGCTAGATATTCTAACATACAATGCATTCAAACAAACACCTCCACAGCATGTCATGACTTCAGTCAAGACATTAGAATCCAGCTAGTGTTTTACCATACAATGCAGCCAATTAAACACCTACAAACCATGCATTCTGGTACATTCTCAGGACTATATTTCTCTCCCCCTTTTTAGCTGAACATTTGTAAATGAACCCCTCACAAAACCAGATCCAGGCGCAGTTTGCCCAAACCTTAACATACCCCATGGTTTAGAGGGAATGGAGTGTTTCTCTTGTGAGAAGAAAAGGGCTATTACATCCTTTAAATAGTCCAGCCCGTGCTTAGGAATTAACGATAGGAATAAATGCTTGGTCAAGATTCATTAATATTTGCTGAGAAACAGTTAGAGAATCACCAACAAAATCTCAGACTATCTTTGAATACCTTTTATAGCTCTTGACTGTTTCTTTTCCAAAACAACAGTTCCAGTGCATGGAGACTATTCCCTATATGCAGTCAGACACATTGCACGCGATGTCTTAACATTCAACGTGGCTTTTGCCTGCATTCTTCAAGTATTCTTCCTATCAACATTTCCTAAGACCACTTTCGTACCTCCAGTAGAAACTTGACATCTGGCACCACTAAAGCCAAAATCACAAACACCAGTAGATGGTTACTCCCCCTGTACCACACAACTGTAACAATCAGGCTTATTCTAATTTATCACAATTAGACACACCACATCCATATTTCCTCATGACTTTAAGATTCATAAGGAAATAACAGCATTGTCCAAGGCAATGTCATGACATTCGGTCAGACATTCTTCTGCTCACTCAGCCTTGACACACACCACATCATCCCAATAACTAACAAGGTGCCATACCTTCTTATCTGAGATCTCATAGACCACAAGCTTGATGATTACTTGCAGCCCAAAGACAGAACTTGTAACACCCTTCTAAAATACCCCAATAATTAATTAATTCAACAAAATATAAATCAGAGTAGATATGCAATTTAAGGGTGTCACACTTGACACTTCACACCATTCATCAAAATAACTGGTCATGCTCATTTATTAATCAAAACAAGGCATTGCACAATCCGCAGCGGATAGAAATCTAATCAATCATGCAAACCATGTAATCACATTACATGTAAAACTGTTCAACAACCACAAATGAAAACAAAGTAAACATCCCGTCCCAATGTTACATA
This sequence comes from Lathyrus oleraceus, assembly GCF_024323335.1. Lineage (NCBI taxonomy): Eukaryota > Viridiplantae > Streptophyta > Magnoliopsida > Fabales > Fabaceae > Lathyrus > Lathyrus oleraceus. The sequence goes on along the minus strand of NC_066585.1, from coordinate 482,024,351 downwards.
TACCAGAGCATGACCCACTAAGGAACTACACTAGACTCCAAGCACTAGCTTCTACTCAATCACTGCTCGTTACCTGAAACATAGTTGTAAGGGTGAGTTCCTCAATCGATATAATAAGCATTATAAAATATCATGTAATGCTAAGTAAATTAACACATTCATCACCCTAATCAGATCACACATTCAGCAACGGCAACATCAACTCAAAATCATACTCAACACAAACACAAAACACACGTATAATATTGGAATACATCCATTCATCTTATACGCCATACATACATTATGCAATGAGACTCCATGCATGCGGTACCGACTATTCGTGAACACATAGTTCAACCTCACCGATCAAACCCAGATACGGCTACCAAGCTCACTAGTCCCACTCATTTGAGACCTAGTGACTCACTCACTAATTCCTCACCATGGGAATTAGCTACCACCATAAAGGCTATGCTATGCACGCTAAATCACCTAGCATGCAAACATCAACAACAATCCACAATAACTCACTCACTAATTCCTCACCATGGGAATTAGCTACCACCATAAAGGCTATGCTATGCACGCTAAATCACCTAGCATGCAACCATCAACAACAATCCACAATGGACATATGCTCACACTCTAAGCCATAAACAGTCCATCATACATCATACATACATCACACTCCAATCCACAACAGATATATTCACAGCATTATGCATACCATCATACATCATCAGCATATTTATCACAGAATCATATCATGTCATGTCAAATAATAAATCATCGTATTAGCACACTCTACTAATACCTATATTGTTCAAAACAACGGGAAAAGATCCCTACGATATCATACATGCAGTATATCATTCATCCATATAGGCCAATCATCAAATGTGTACACATAATTCCATTCCAGAACGTACACAATATTTAAATATCAATTTTTCACTTTTCAAACAGTGTTAACCGGTTAACGCCCTGGGTTAACCGGTTAACGCAAAACAGAACACGCTTCCTGGCAAATTTTAACAGTGTTAACCGGTTAACACCCTGGGTTAACCGGTTAACGCAGAACAGAAATTAATTTTTCTAAATCATAACAGTGTTAATCGGTTAACACCCTGGGTTAACCGGTTAACGCAGAACAGAAAGCTGTTCCTGCGCTAACACAAAAACAGAATGCAGATTTCCCGCATTTCTCGCCGTCGGAGGACTTCCGGACCTCCGATTTCAATTCCGTAAAAAGCTACACGTCCAGAAATTTACGACTCACCCACATATAGATTCAATTACAGTTTTAACATAACTTATTCATCACCATTTACAGCATTCCTCATCCCAATTAGGGTCAATTCAATGGCTTATTACTACCCATTACATGTTAACCCATAATACCCATTAAACGACGATAAACCCCCCTTACCTGAGTTAATCCGGCGAATCCTTTAACTTCAAGCTTTTCCCTTCTTCAACCCTTGTTCTCTTGCTCTTCCTCTTTGCCCTTTTCTCACTTTCTGTCGCTTCTCTAGTTTTCACGTGAAAAACCCTTTTTACCAACTGGAACTCTTTATATATATTCCAACTTTATTATTCCAATAATAATAATCCAATAATATTCCAATTATTTAATTAAATTAATAAATATACTATTAACTTAAATTAAATCATTATCATATTTTATCGGGGTGTTACAACTCTCCCCCACTAAAAGAGTTTTCGTCCTCGAAAACATACCTCAAGCGAATAACTCTGGATAAGACTCCTTCATCTGACTCTCAAGTTCCCAAGTCACATTGCCACCTGCTGGTCCTCCCCAAGCTACCTTTACCAAAGCAATCTCTTTACCCCGCAACCGCTTCAACTCTCGATCCTCGATCCTCATAGGTGATGTTTCAACAGTCAGGTTATCTCTCACCTGTACATCATCTACTTTGACCACATGCGACGTGTAACACCCTTCTAAATACCCCAAATGATTATAATTAAAATAACAATATATTCATCAGAGTAATTATGCCCCGAAGGGTGTCACACAATCATTTCATAAAAATCATTAAAATATCCTGTCATGCTCATTTATTTAATCAAAATAAGGTTCTTTGCATAATTCGCAGCGGAATAAAATTCAACTCAATGTAAAACATGTAACACTATACATGTAAATCATCCAACAACCAATATCAAATTAATTAAAACATTCCCTCCCGATGTTACATCTATCAGAGCATGACCCATAAGAAACTACTCTAGACTCCAAGCATTAGCTTCTACTCAACTCATTTCTCGTTACCTGAAAAATAGGCGTAAGGGTGAGTTCCTCAATCAATATAATAAGCATTATAGAACAATATGTAATGCCAAGTAATTAACACATTAATTCACCCTAATCAGACTACGCAGTCAGCAACAACAATATTCGTTCAAATATCATACTCAACAGTAGATTCTCAACCATATTCAACATCAATAACACAACACACAATACACATATAATACTGGAATACATCCATTCATATTATATGCCATACATTCATTATGCAATGGGACTCTATGCATGCGGTACCGACTATTTGTGAACATATAGTTCAACCTCACCGTCCAAATCCAGGCACGGCTACCAAGCTCACTAGTCCCACTCATTTGAGACATAGTGACTCACTCACTAATTCCTCACCATGGGAATTAGCTACCACCCCAAATGGGCCATGAAATGCACGCTAATCACCTAGCATGCAAACATCAACAACAACAATCAAATGATATACTCACTAATTCCTCACCATGGGAATTAGCTACCACCCCAAATGGGCCACAACATGCATGCTAATCACCTAGCAATGCAACATCAACAATAATCAAGAATAGACACATGCTCACACTCTAAGCCATAATACAGTCTATTCACAAACGTATACATTCACATCATCATGTATACCATCACACATTATCAACATAATTAATCACAAAAGCACATCATATCATGCCACCTAATCAACCACAGTATTAGCCCACTCTACTAATACCTATACCACTCAAAACAACGGAAATTGATTCCTACAACATCATATCTCAGCTAAGTACATCACTCAGCCTAAACAACCAAAAACTGCACAACAACAGTTCAGGAAAATCCCAACTCTGCCCATACGCGTACTGCCCATGCCATACGCGTATTGCCCAAACCTGGCCAACTCCATACGCGTATTGCCCACTCTCATACGCGTATTGCGCATTTCCTCGCCCAACTCATACGCGTATCACCTGTCTCATACGCGTATGCTACGCGTAACAATATCCCATTACGCGTACCACCAGAGACCAATTCACGTTCAAAATGTCATCTTTCTCTCCCATACGCGTAAGGCTTCCCCCCATACGCGTACCAACATCTCATACGCGTATTGCCTAGTGCCATACGCGTATGACCAGAGATCAGAATTCTCAGATCTGCAATGGCTTTCTCTGCTACGAGATCTACCCAATTCAACCTTCTACAGTCCAAATTTCACACACAATTCATTCATATCATCTAACACGAATCATACACTTTCGATTTCACAAATTTCTAACCTTTCTACCTCTAATTCCTACGAATTTCGTCAATTATAATCCAAATTTTCGTTCATCTCAAAAGTTCACAAATTCAACATATATCATCCAATCAGAGGTAAAACAATGGTCTATTACTACCCAGTACATATCATCCCATAATACCCGTTAATCGATGATAAACCCCCCTTACCTGAGTTAATCCGGCAGCTTCCGAGCTCCAAGCTTCTCCTTCCTTCAACCTTCGTTCTCTGGCTTTTTGCCCTTTCTGCCTCTTTTCCCTTTTCACGTGAAATTAACCTTTTTACCAAAAAATGGGATTTTTCTAAATTCCAACTTATATATTATTCCAATAAATAATTATCCCAATAATTATTATTCCAAAATAATAATAAAATAATAATAATCCAAACTTCCAATTATTCAATTAAATTAATAAATAAAATATTAATTTAAATTAAATAATTAGCTTAGTTTAATTGGGGTGTTACACGACGGATCAGGAATGTACCTCCTCAACTGAGACACATGAAAAACCTCATGCAAATTCGTAAGTGACGGCGGTAAAGCGATACGATAGGCTACCTCCCCTATCCTTTCCAAAATCTGATAAGGACCAATAAATCGAGGTGTCAACTTCTTCGACTTCAAAGCTCGACCAACCCCAGTTATCGGAGTAACACGAAGAAACACATGATCTCCCTCTTGAAACTCAAGTGACTTCCTCCTCTTGTCGTGATAACTCTTCTGACGACTCTGAGCAATCCTCATCTTCTCCTGAATCATCTTAATCTTTTCCGTAGTTTGTTGAACAATCTCCGGTCCAACCACAGCACTCTCACCGGACTCATACCAACATAAAGGTGTCCGACATCTCCTACCATACAAAGCTTCAAACGGTGCCATACCAATGCTCGAATGAAAACTATTGTTGTAGGTAAACTCAATCAAAGGTAAATAACAATCCCAAGCACCTCCCTTTTCCAAAACACAAGCCCTCAAAAGATCCTTCAGTGACTGAATCGTCCTCTCAGTCTGACCATCAGTCTGCGGATGATATGCAGAACTCAATCTCAGCTTAGTTCCCAAAGCCCTCTGCAAACCTTCCCAGAACTTCGATGTAAATCTAGGATCTCTGTCCGAAACAATACTCGACGGAATACCATGCAAACTTACAATTTTCTCAATATACAACTCAGCTAATCTCTCTAACGGATAATCCATTCTGATCGGAATGAAATGAGCCGATTTTGTCAATCTGTCAACAATCACCCAAATAGCTTCAAAATTCTTAATTGTCCTCGGTAAACCAGAAACAAAATCCATACTGATACTATCCCACTTCCACTCTGGAATAGCCAACGGTTGCATTAGCCCAGACGGCTTCTGATGCTCAATCTTTGACTTCTGACAAGTCAAACAAGAATAAACAAAACTTGCAATTTCTCTTTTCATTCCCGGCCACCAAAATAACTTTTTCAAATCATGATACATCTTCGTAGCCCCAGGATGAATACTCAGGCCACTACGATGTCCTTCCTCAAGAATACTCTTCTTAAGTTCGGTAACATCCGGAATACACACCCGATTACCAAATTTCAAAACACCATTCTCATCAACTCTGAATTCACCACCTTGACCTTGATTCACTAGGGTCAACTTATCAACCAAAAGCACATCGGATTTCTGACCCTCTCTAATCTCATCCAGAATACCACTCGTTAACTTCAACATTCCCAATTTAACACTATTGTGAGTACTCTCACACACCAAACTCAAGTCTCTAAACTGCTCAATTAAATCCAATTCCTTAACCATTAACATAGACATATGCAATGATTTCCGACTCAATGCATCAGCCACTACGTTTGCTTTACCCGGATGGTAATTCAAACCAAAGTCATAATCCTTCAGAAACTCTAACCATCTCCTCTGTCTCATATTCAGCTCTTTCTGATCAAACAAATACTTTAAACTTTTATGGTCACTGAAAACCTCAAATATTGACCCGTACAAGTAATGCCTCCATAACTTCAGAACAAATACCACAACTGCCAACTCTAAATCGTGTGTCGGATAGTTCCTCTCATGAACCTTCAGTTGTCTCGAAGCATAAGCTACAACCTGCTTATTCTGCATCAAAACACCACCCAAACCCAACAATGAAGCATCACAGTAAACCTCAAATGGTTCCGATGGACTTGGTAATATCAGAATAGGAGCAGTAGTTAACCTTCTCTTTAACTCTTGGAAACCTTCTTCACATTTTGAGTCCCAAACAAACGCTTGCCCCTTTCTAGTCAACATCGTCAACGGTAACGCCAACTTAGAAAATCCCTCAATGAATTTCCTATAATAACCTGCAAGTCCAAGAAAACTCCTTATCTCAGAAACTGAATTCGGAGCTTCCCACTTAGATACCGCTTCTATCTTAGAAGGATCAACAGCAACACCACCTCTTGAAACCACATGACCAAGAAAACTAACCTCTTCTAACCAAAATTCACACTTGGACAGTTTAGCAAATAACTTCTTTTCTCGAAGAACTCCTAAAACCACTCTCAAATGTTCAGCATGCTCTTCTTCAGATTTCGAATACACCAAAATATCGTCAATAAACACCACAACAAACTTGTCTAGGTACGGATGGAAAATCCTATTCATATAATCCATAAATACCCCAGGCGCATTAGTCACACCAAAAGGCATTACAGAATACTCATAATGTCCATACCTTGTTCTGAAAGCAGTCTTCTGAATATCCTCAGTTTTCACACGTATCTGATGATACCCCGATCTCAAATCTATTTTGCTGAACACACTCGCACCAACCAACTGATCCATCAAATCATCAATCCTCGGCAAAGGATACCGATTCTTGATCGTCACTTTATCCAGTTGGCTGTAGTCCACACACAACCTCATAGTACCTTCTTTCTTCTTAACCAATAACACTGGTGCGCCCCACGGTGACACACTCGGACGAATAAATTTCTTATCCAACAGATCTTCCAGCTGACTCTTCAATTCAGTTAACTCAACAGCAGACATACGGTACGGAGCCATCGATATCGGCCTAGTACCAGGTACCAAATCAATCGAGAACTCAACTTCACGCTCTGGCGGTAATTCATTCACCTCTTCAGGAAACACATCAGGAAAATCACACACCACGGCTAGATCGCAAATCACCAGTTTATCTTTAGCCTCCAAAGTCGCTAACAGCATAAACAACTCTGCCCCATCTGCTACTGCCTCATTCACCTGCCTTGCTGATAGAAACAAACTCTTTCCTTCCTCAATCTCAGGAAAGATCACAGTCTTATCAAAACAGTTGATATAAACTCGATTAAACACCAACCAGTTCATACCCAGGATAACATCAATCTGCACTAGGGGAAGACACACGAGGTCCATCCCAAAGTCTCTACCAAAAATACTCAAAGAGCAATTTAAACAAACTGAAGTAGTAGTCACTGAACCCTTCGCAGGAGTATCAATCACCATACTCCCCTGCATCTCAGATATCTCTAATTTAAGTTTCACAGCACAATCCAAAGATATAAAGGAATGAGTCGCACCTGTGTCAATAATAGCTACAAGATGAAAGCCATTAATATAACACGTACCCCGGATCAAACGATCATCTGCAGAAGTCTCAGAACCCGATAAAGCAAAGACCTTGCCTCCCGACTGGTTCTCTTTCTTCGGCTTAGGACATTGTGGGCTAATATGACCCACCTCTCCACAGTTGAAACAAGTCATAGTCTTCAACCGGCACTCTGCAGCCAAGTGACCACCTTTGCCACACTTGAAACACTTCTTCTCAGTACTGGTACACTCATGGATACGATGTCCAGCCTGACCACATCTGTAACACTTAGCAGGGGCACTGGAGTCTCCCCCACTAGGTCTCTTCATCCCACTCTGTCTCTGGAAACCTTTGCCAGCTGCATACGGTTTCCCACGATCATTCTGATTCTTGCCTTTCCTATCAACCCTCTGCTGATAGCTCTCCGCTCTGGCCTTGGTATCATGTTCAAAAATCCTGCAACAGTCAACCAAGTCAGAAAACACTCTAATCCGCTGATACCCAATAGCCTGCTTGATCTCGGGACGTAACCCGTTCTCAAACTTCACACATTTTGAAAATTCCCCAGTAGCCTCATCATAGGGAGTGTAATACTTCGACAGCTCTGTGAACTTAGCAGCATACTCAGTAACAGACCGGTTGCCCTGCTTCAATTCTAAGAACTCTATCTCTTTCTTTCCTCTGACATCCTCTGGAAAGTACTTCCTCAGGAATCTCTCTCTGAACACCGCCCAAGTGATCTCAGCACTCCCAGCAGCTTCCAACTCAGTGCGGGCAGCAACCCACCAATCATCTGCTTCCTCTGACAACATATGCGTACCGAACCTGGCCTTCTGGTTATCGGCACACTCAGTCACTCGGAAGATCCTCTCGATCTCCTTCAACCACTTCTGAGCACCATCTGGATCGTATGCTCCCTTGAACATTGGAGGATTGTTCTTCTGGAACTCACTCAGTTGACGAGCAGTTCCCAATCCCACAACATTCGGATTCCCTCCAAGTACTCCAGCTAGCATACCCAGAGCCTCAGCAATCGCAGCATCGTCTCTACCTCTTCCAGCCATCTCTATTCTGAGTTAATCCAACAAGCTAAAACAATAAGTACTGATAGGGTTACACAACACCTATCACATACAGGGAAACAGAATAATTACGACTCGACCGACTATGCTCTGATACCACTAATGTAACACCCTTCTAAAATACCCCAATAATTAATTAATTCAACAAAATATAAATCAGAGTAGATATGCAATTTAAGGGTGTCACACTTGACACTTCACACCATTCATCAAAATAACTGGTCATGCTCATTTATTAATCAAAACAAGGCATTGCATAATCCGCAGCGGATAGAAATCTAATCAATCATGCAAACCATGTAATCACATTACATGTAAAACTGTTCAACAACCACAAATGAAAACAAAGTAAACATCCCGTCCCGATGTTACATATACCAGAGCATGACCCACTAAGGAACTACACTAGACTCCAAGCACTAGCTTCTACTCAATCACTGCTCGTTACCTGAAACATAGTTGTAAGGGTGAGTTCCTCAATCGATATAATAAGCATTATAAAATATCATGTAATGCTAAGTAAATTAACACATTCATCACCCTAATCAGATCACACATTCAGCAACGGCAACATCAACTCAAAATCATACTCAACACAAACACAAAACACACGTATAATATTGGAATACATCCATTCATATTATACGCCATACATACATTATGCAATGAGACTCCATGCATGCGGTACCGACTATTCGTGAACACATAGTTCAACCTCACCGATCAAACCCAGATACGGCTACCAAGCTCACTAGTCCCACTCATTTGAGACCTAGTGACTCACTCACTAATTCCTCACCATGGGAATTAGCTACCACCATAAAGGCTATGCTATGCACGCTAAATCACCTAGCATGCAAACATCAACAACAATCCACAATAACTCACTCACTAATTCCTCACCATGGGAATTAGCTACCACCATAAAGGCTACGCTATGCACGCTAAATCACCTAGCATGCAACCATCAACAACAATCCACAATGGACATATGCTCACACTCTAAGCCATAAACAGTCCATCATACATCATACATACATCACACTCCAATCCACAACAGATATATTCACAGCATTATGCATATCATCATACATCATCAGCATATTTATCACAGAATCATATCATGTCATGTCAAATAATAAATCATCGTATTAGCACACTCTACTAATACCTATACTGTTCAAAACAACGGGAAAAGATCCCTACGATATCATACATGCAGTATATCATTCACCCATATAGGCCAATCATCAAATGTGTACACATAATTCCATTCCAGAACGTACACAATATTTAAATATCAATTTTTCACTTTTCAAACAGTGTTAACCGGTTAACGCCCTGGGTTAACCGGTTAACGCAAAACAGAACACGCTTCCTGGCAAATTTTAACAGTGTTAACCGGTTAACACCCTGGGTTAACCGGTTAACGCAGAACAGAAATTAATTTTTCTAAATCATAACAGTGTTAATCGGTTAACACCCTGGGTTAACCGGTTAACGCAGAACAGAAAGCTGTTCCTGCGCTAACACAAAAACAGAATGCAGATTTCCCGCATTTCTCGCCGTCGGAGGACTTCCGGACCTCCGATTTCAATTCCGTAAAAAGCTACACGTCCAGAAATTTACGACTCACCCACATATAGATTCAATTACAGTTTTAACATAACTTATTCATCACCATTTACATCATTCCTCATCCCAATTAGGGTCAATTCAATGGCTTATTACTACCCATTACATGTTAACCCATAATACCCATTAAACGACGATAAACCCCCCTTACCTGAGTTAATCCGGCGAATCCTTTAACTTCAAGCTTTTCCCTTCTTCAACCCTTGTTCTCTTGCTCTTCCTCTTTGCCCTTTTCTCACTTTCTGTCGCTTCTCTGGTTTTCACGTGAAAAACCCTTTTTACCAACTGGAACTCTTTATATATATTCCAACTTTATTATTCCAATAATAATAATCCAATAATATTCCAATTATTTAATTAAATTAATAAATATACTATTAACTTAAATTAAATAATTATCATATTTTATCGGGGTGTTACAGAACTCCCCCTGTCATGAACAACCAACTTTCCTCTTGAAACTTGGAGATCACACATGAACATATCCAACACCCCAAAGTTGGACCTTCACATACTTCCTGATTCAAAGAAAACCCAGACCACTTGATGAATGGAAAACATAAGACGCATCTTCATGTATTCAAGAGCACACCCTTTGTTCAACCCTCTTGGCTGAACACATCCACACTCTGTGTCAATCTCTCTTCTAACCAGAACAGACAACCACTTCACAAAATGTTCTAACATTCGTTAGGACATCCTTCGCAACATAACAAAGAACACCATCTGATAATCTTCAGATATCACTGAGTCACCAGCTTGATCCAAAAGAAACCAGACACCAATTGGGACATATACATTCTCATCCCATTACAAGAGATAATCTTCCATAGATAGCTCAGAACTCCTACCACAAGTTCCAAGAGATGAATAGAAAACACCTCCTTTTGTCTTCAACTTACTACTTTTCTGCTCAAAAGTAATTTGTCTCAGACTCTCCTCAAGAGTAATCAGCTGCCATATGTTGATTATCTTGATTCTTCGAACTCACTTCTGAGATAGACCAAATGCCACTGGTTGATTACCTCCTTCATGAATCCTCATATGAAAAAGTCAAATGCCACTTTTTGACCTCTCTAAGCTTATCAGACTTCTCCCAAAGATATTCTGACCTTCCAAGTGAGATTTGAACTTCAATCTACATGTTAACCAAAACTTAGATTCTCTAAGACATGAACATGTAACATCTTCTCCATCCAGCAACTCCAAAGAACTGCAATGAGAACGATCTTTTTGAAGTACCCAATCTACAACTCTGTAGACCCTTCTATCTTAAGTTGATGTGCCACTTTACCAACTAAGATTCTGATGTTGAACCAAATGTCACAACATTGAGTTTTAACATCTAGCTGTTGAATTTAGCTCCTTCTTCTGCCACTTGAAAGAACTTCCTCCCTACACAGAATCAAGAGTTCAATGCTCTCAAAGACTTGATTGTGGAACCAAGTTTGAGTAAACAACCTTCATCCTGCAGGTTTGCAGTTAAGTCATCCAAGCTCACACCTTGATGAATTCCTGCTTCTTCTCCAAAGATATCAGACACTTTGATGCATGAGTCTTCAGAAGGACCAGTTAGAGACTAACCCTTCAGCTATACCAAGGATTCCACTTCCTAAAGCAAGGTTGTTTCCATGATGTCAAGAATGATGCCACTTGTTCTTAACTCCACAGTGTGCATTAGCCAATGCATTTCCTTACCTAGATCAGAAATAAACTGATCCAAGTAACCATCATCAAGACTATGATGTCTTCTTCTTCTTGTACACACCAAGTCTGAACAAGTTTCTTGTCAGGAAATCTTTTCAGAGATCATATGCTTTTGCTGCCACCAAAGAGATAGATCATAAACCAATGGATTATCCTTCCTGTGATTCTGCACCGGGTCTTGAAGAAGAGATGTTCCAACATCTTTAAGAACATCAGTTATCTTGAGCTCCAAGGATAATCAATTAAATACTTGTACTTGGCACAAGTAGACATGGGTCTTAATCCTTTCCCAATTATCCTTTCAGATACTTCCACCATAAGAATACTTTGAAAATACTCTTATTGTGTCAACATCATCTGCTTGCGAGCACCTCAACAGTCTTGAGAATCTTTCCAGATTAGATTCACTCTTAGGAATGAGAGAGATGAATCCTTCCTTGCATATGTGTCACATGACAACCAGAACCCATGTGACACAGGTCAACAGCCAACCAGACCCTAGGCTGACCAAACGTGAGGAGGTTAGCCAAAACTCCCCCTCAAATTAACACTCATGGAGACCCCACACCACTATCCATGCATTGTACACAAATGTCTTAACATGACATACACCACCCCTACCAGTGGCAACTAACTCTATAAGTTATACCTATACTTACTCCAATTACACCAATCAGACCCCAGCTGACCACAAGTACTAGTGAAAGACAACAACACCAGTCCATAGTAGATATGCATTGCCAGAGCATACTACCTCAACCAACCTCTGAATCTTCATATTCTCACTCCTTGAAAGAACTGCCACTTCTGATCGTGGTGTTTGAATAACAAGATTCATGGTCCCAATCCTCTTAAATGGAATAGCAGTCAGGTTACCCCATTATTGACTTCTATCATCCAGGGGACTTGTCTTCCAGCACAACATAGTACTTCAGGGGACAACTATCCAACCCTGATCAAGTTACAGGAATAAGGCAAATAGCAGGCAATTGCACAATGTCACATCTCAACCAGCTCCACTTCTAGAAACCAGATTTCTAAAAGTGACCTTCTTGAGCATACACACAGTTGACCCTACCCTTGTCAACTTAGCACACACAGATGTCTCCTCTTCCAAGTCAGGAGTAGGTTCCAAACAAAAATATCCCTTTGTTTGACACCTAAGAACATCTGCTCTTCAACTAGTAGTTGCATACTTGTTGAACAACATGTTCTAACATCACAAAGAACATTAGTTCCACCTCCTTGGAACAAACCCTCCTTGAAAATCTTCAAGGTCTTCATATACACTACCCAAGAGAGTGAGAGAATCAGTGATCAGGTGATTCTCGCCATCCTGAAGTGAGAACGTCATGATGAGTGAACTTGAGGAGACTCAAGTATCTTTGACATCTTCAGTAGGCTATGATGAAATCTTGAATACAGCAGCCTTTCATCCACATGAGGGGAAACTGCATCAGAGTTTGAGTTTTTCCAGGTATTATGCAGCGGAAATCATAATACAACTCAACCTATGAACACACACTTCACCAGATCAGCCTCCAAGAACATACCAAGTTTGAATAAGATTCAATACTAGCACAGTTGTCCCACACAAGGGCCAATTGCCAATCTCCAGAGGCAGGTGCACACAGTTCCTGTCATGAATAGTCCATCCACCTACTTCAAGGGACCATTCAGGGAAATCACAGAACCTTCCACAGGTTCCAACATCAGTACTAACATAACTCCTCGCAAGATACCAGAAAGTATCACCCATGGATCTCATCCAGAAACAGAACAGGATGCCTTCTCTGATACCAATTGAAATTCTGGCGTAGTCAGAATTCAGATGTTCTACTCCAAGTCATGACATCTGATCCAACATTGTAACTAATACAGCAAGACAGTTATACAAATTAAAACCATGTACTAAAGCACGCTTTCACGGTTGTCACGACATCTGCTACTATATTACCCTAGAATGGAAGAACACCTAGTTTTGTCCTTCGGGTACAAGGACACAGCAGAGATCAAACACCACACTTACTTCTGTTGTGTTTGCACAGTTTTCAGCATGATATATCAATATTGATTTGAACATCACCTGTTATTGTATTCCAGTTTGCAGGCCTAGTACTCATGTTTCCTAAACTAAAAGTCAAGCAAGTTAACCTAATTTCCACATATTATGGAGCTAACAAATAGGCTATTAGTTAGGTTCATTAATTGTAGGTTAGTTGTTATTTTCCTGGATTTTAGCTCAGCTGTTGGATTCCAAAAATTAGCCTGAGAAAAATGCTGAAACAGAAAAACTAATTATCCTACAATTTAGCACAAGCTGTCAGGTGTGAATGTCACAACCTTCAGTTTGACATCCAGAACAAATACCTCATGTTGATTCTGTTATGTTCCTGAAAACAAACTGTGCTAACTTTGTTGTACTGTAAAAGACTAACCAGTCTCTACTTCAATATCAGCCTACACGAACAACTATCAAGACATCCAGTTTGACAGTTTCACTATGATCCTTTGGCCAGGTCTGTTATCCTCTTGAAGACCAGACTTAACTAAATACTGAACTGAGATCAACATGCCTGTTATTCAGTATATGCTGTCCATGATGAATGTCAAAATATTTTGATTGACATTCAAACAGAAGGCTATGTATCAGGTCTGTTATTAACTTGATAAGCAGACTGAAATACAAGCTAAGTTATGGCAGACAGGATTATAACATGCAGAAGGTAAACAAACACAGGAAATTGTTAACCCAGTTTGGTGCAACATCACCTACTCTGGGGGCATACCAAGCCACGAAGAAGATCCACTATCAGCAGTATTAATTCAGAGTTAAACTCCCCCGTTTACAACTCTTCACTTAATCCCTACCCAATGCAATCTATACATAGGAACTCCTAGATAGAAACCTCCAGTTTCCATTCCTATCACTACAAATACAATGTAATGTTAAACAACTTGAACTTGCTTCACAGCTTCATTCAAGAACATAACAACTCTTGCCTACAGGCTTTGAGTTACAAATACTCTCAGCTTTGAACACTGAGAAACACATGCTAACCTTCCCACAGGTTGGGAAGTTTACCTCACACACACCCCTAATTTTTCATTCTAAGAGGCTTACAAAAACTAGGTTATAATTTGCTATTTATAACCTAATCACCCAACTGGATTTGGGCCTTCAGAAATCGCAGCAAACTTCTTCTTTGCTGTTACAAAGCCAGCAGAAAATTTCTGCTACAAATAAGGTCTTCAATCCTAAAATCTCTCCATATATATCTCCATATTTGGAGCCTATATATATTCTGATTGAGTCTTTAAGACCTCCACATGGGAGTTAGGATATTCACCAAATATCCTCACTAATCCCAGAATATATACTGAATTAATTAATTCAGTTTTCTACACATGTACGATGTCACAGACATGATGTCGTGACATCGTACATGACATGTTGGTCCAGATGTTGAACTTCTTCAACCCAACATATTAAAACAACAGAGATGATTACATTATTTGTTTTACAAAATTAATGCCAATCCTAAGGTATTAACAACACCCCTCACATCCATGGTACTCCATGGGGATCATTTTGAATGCTCTTGCTTGGATGGATGTTGATATCTTCATGTACCTGCAAAATAGAAAATGGACTAGGAAAAGAGTGCCCGAGGAGGATTGGGTCCCTCATGCCTACGTATTATCATATAGCCTCGTAGTTCGTGAAACTAGAGAGAGAAAGAGTGGATAAGAAAAGAAAAATGGAGAAATGTGCTCGCCAAGGATTCATATCCTTGTCCCTACATATCCTCATAGTGCAATAAGGAATTCAGAGCTCCGTAGTTCGAAGGACAAAGACTGAAAGATGATGATAATGGGTGGTGTTTAAACCAGAAAAAAAAGCTAGAAATGTTGTTTAAACCAAAGAGAAACAAATGGTAGTGTTTAAACTTAAGAGGCAGATGTATAACCATGACGGTGCCAACCCAAATTGTGGTGTTTAAACCAAGATCAAAAAGGAAAGGCTTGCCTAAGCAAATGGGACTAATAAGGCAAGGGAAAGAATGAACTTGTCAAAGCATTGAGTCTAACATGATAAGGATCTTACCAGAACACTGGGTCTAACATGGTAAGGGAATGATGTTTAAACCAGGAGAGGATAGGGGGTTAACCATAGAGGTGTGTCCCAAAGGAGGTATATAACCATGACGGTGTCAACCTAAATTATGGTGTCAAAACCAAGAAATGGGGGTTAACCATAGAGGTATGTCCCGAAGGAGGTATATAACCATGATGATGTCAACCTAAATTATAGTGTCAAAACCAATGAATGATGGTTAACCATAGAGGTGTGTCCCAAAGGAGGTGTATAACCCTGACGGGTGTCAACCTGAATTGCGGTGTCAAAACTAAGGAATGGGGGTTAACCATAGAGGTGTGTCCCAAATGAGGTATATAACCATGACAATGTCAACCTGGATTGTTGTGTCAAAACCAATAAATAGGGGTTAACCATAGAGGTATGTCCCAAGGAAAGGATAAGGGGCTAACCACATAGGTGTGTCCCTAAAACTAGGTGATTGCAATGATGTTTAAACCAAAAGGAGAGATAAAATAAGCCATGAGGCTAGTTGCAGATTTTCCAATGAATTGATTGGAATTGCACTAAAGTCTATGAATAGAAATGAATACTCTGAGAAACTAGGGTCTATATCCTGTACACAAAGGTATTCTAGATAAATGTAGGAAAGATTCCCTCTCATTATTTTCTATTACTTAAGGCTCTTGGCATGCAAGCCTAATCAGTAGCTGACAAGTTCTTGAAGTAGGTTCCCAATGATGCTTATGGGGATGAGTCAGATGACAGAGATCTGTTGAGGAAACTTGTAGTACACTAGAATCATTGTACTTGTTGGGAGTTTGGAGCTCCAAAGCAATAGAGACAAGTCCCATCAAGTGACCAAGGACTTATATGGCGACTTTGACAATGACAGAGGGGATGTGCACAAAGTTGTAGGATCTAGTTGATCAAATAGAATTTGATCAAGCTAAATTAGAGGGGAAGAGATAGGTAGAAAAACACAATGCATGATCATACAAAAACTAACCTAAGGTCTCATTTTAAGGTAGCCTAAGAGAAATCCATGTGGGTGCAAAGTGTATTGAGCATAGTCTCATTGTTAGGTAGCCCAAGAGAAAGCCATGTGTGTGCTAAGTGTGCTAACCTTATCAAATGTATGCAATAAGTAGGAGGCATAAAGCAGATGAACAAAATCACAAGCTCAAAACTTCAACATGAGAAAAGCTAAGTCAAAGTGCCCACAAGGTCCAAGGGTCCAAAGTCACTCCAAGTCAACCAAAGGGTCTAAGGCCTAAGTCCAAAGTCCAAGATTCATCATCACTCCAAGTTAAGCATAAGTCTTAAAGATCAAGTCTATCCCCTTTATCATGTTTTAATTCATTGAGATTAACAAGCAAATCAATCAAGCAAGATAAGAAGCAACTGATGAATAAGACATGATGAATAAAGTATGAAGTGAGATGATGAGTAATGAGACATAAAATTAAAGTGCATTAAGTAAATGGCATAAAATAAAAGGACTTGAATTAAATGGCAACAATTAAATGGTAATAAAGTAAAGTTCATAAGATAATGTTAGGAGTTGGTGGTCAATTAATTGTGTCGGGGCAATTTAGTGCTATGTTAAGCAATCGTAAGTAGGCTTATGTAGAAGTCATACCTATCTGAGGCCGGTCAATAACAAGGTATGTGTCAGAAGTTGGGGTGGAAAATGTTTCAAAATGATTAAAAATAAAATGAGTATTGAGTATTGAGATCTCAAAAGTTGGGGTGGAAAATGTTTCAAAATGATTAAAAATAAAATGTTAGATGAAAACTAAATGGAAAATAAAAGAAAATATGAATTAAAAACAAAATGACTTTCAAAAATTATGCAAAAATTATATGTGGTAGAAAATATTTTTATGAAATTATGAAAAGAAATTGGATTAAAAAATAATAAAGGAGCTAATTAAAATGAATTTTGAAAGAAAAAGAAATTAGATGAATTAAAATAGAAAAAAATAAATTCAAATGGCAACTACTAGATTGGGTGGCGTGCGCTGATTGGTTGGAGATTTGAAATTCCCTCTGAAGCGTGCGAATAACATCATCTTCAACCTCCAAATTGTTGATTTTGCAAGTTCATGAACTTGAAGTTTTAAGCTCAAACACCAAATGTGCAAGCTTCTACTTCATTCATCGTTCATGTCTCTCTACATCCGAGCAATTGATTTGCTCTGAGCAAAGAGAATTTACTCAAACACGTGAAGAACCCTAGTTCTTCATAGTTAAATTAAATGGTCAGTACGATGAATAAATCAAAGGTAAGTGAGGGCTTAGCACCAGAAGATCAAGATGAAAAAGATGGTAACTTGTTTGAAGTGTAATTTTACTCGTAACTACCTTATCCAAATCAAGGTCGAAGGTTTAAGATGGTGAAAACAGTCAGATCAATTTAGGCAATCTTAAAGCTTGGTTCTAGTTGGGGAAGGTTTAGAGGACACCGGTGAAGCTTTCTATGCAAAGAAACTCGAAGGTAAAGGCTTGAATCAATGGTATCGTTAGCTGGTTTTTTGGTGCTTTCGAGTTTTAGTGAGGCATGGATTTCTTTGTCGTTGAAGCTTGGAAATAAGGGGAGAATGATCCTATACTTATAGCGAATGAAGTGAGGTCAAGGTTCGTGTGAAATTGGATCCCAAATGTGTGAATCAAATATGAAATTTTGAGATCCCAACCGTGTGAAAAATTAGCACGAAACCTGTGATTTTGGCACCTTTCAAGTCGTTTTGTGTTGTGGTGAGATGTGTTTGGTCATGAGAAACAAGTTTTGAATGTGGCCTGGATGAGGCACTTGAACTTCAAAAAGTTCTTCATGCTATTTCAAGTTACTATCAAGTCATCAACATATAAGCAAATGATGTTTATATCTTATATCATGACCTGTACATAGACACCATACTCAGACCTACATTTGATGAACCCTAATTCGCCTAAGTATGAGCTGATTTTCTTGTTACATGTCATAGGTGCCTGTTTGAGACCATAAAGGGCTTTATGAAATTGCACACTTTCCTCACTTGTTCCTATATCACAAACCCGGGAGGTTGTGCAACATACACGACATCATTCATGGGACAATTCAAAAATACAGATTTCACATCTAAGTGAAATGTCGACCAACCTTGCTTGCATTCCAAGGATACCATCAATAAGATAGTCTTCAATCTTGCTACTGGTGCATATACTTCAGAGTATTCAATTCATGCTCTCTAAATACATCCATGAGCTACTAATCTTGCCTTATGTCTTACAATTTACCCATCAAGATTATGCTTTAACTTTAACACCGATTTTACTTCGATGGCTTTTATATGTGTTGACAATTAGACTGGCTCCCATGCATTGTTTCTTTCGATTTCTTGTAACTCTTCGACCATATCCTTCTTATAGTGTTTATTCTTTAAGGCCTCACTATAATTTATTGGTTCATTGGCATAGTCGAAATGATGGACTTTCTAGATTGCTTCCTTACTAAGAAACCTTCACAGAGTTTGTCGGACATCACAAGACTTGGTTTACTATTTACCATATCTTGAGTAATTAGTTGATTATCTGACCTAAAATTCAAATGGACAAACATCAAATGCTATGTGTGTGGTCGAAAACTGTTTTTAGGCATTATATCTCATTCAAACTGATCATGGTCTTAAATGTACTATTCTTTGACATAGGATATTTTAGGACCAAGTTATTCTAGGTGTCGAACAATTTAAAGGCTCCATCTTTCATAACCATTGAGAAACCTTTTTTGACCAGTTGTCCAACACTTAGCAGATTGCACTTCATGCCAGGTACATAGAGTACACCTTTGATCATAGCTTTTTATTAATTACTCATTTGGATAACTATATTGCCAGTACCTTCTTCTTGCAACGAGCTATTATTTGCAAGCCTGACATTGTTCTTCTTTGACTCGTCGAAATCTACTAACACGCTCTTCGACCAGTCATATGATTCGAGCAGCCTATGTCGAGGAACCAAATATTGGAGTCGACATGCTCATCTTCTACTGTAGCCATAAGAACCATACCTTAAGAATCACCTAAATCTTGATGTGCAAGGTTTTCTCCTTCATCATCCTTTCCTTTTGTCGCTACCTTATCTTTTTTGTACCAGCAATTCTTGGCCAAGTGACCCCATTTTTCACAGTTATAGAATTGCACACTTTTTTTTCCTATTTGTATTTCTCATATGAGGTTCCTTCTCCTTTTTTCAAGGATTCATAAGCCATATCGTCAACCTTTTTCTTTTGAGGATTCACTCAAGAATCTTGTTCTGAGTCTTGTCTCCTTTTGAGGATTCAAAATCGTGTGTAACATCTTATGCCTGATCGTACATAATTTCAACTAAAAATATTGAATGATTGTAGAAATGTCATGTTTTAGATAAAAAAAAGTGTCTCATATAATTTATGATAACCTAATGTTATTAGATATTCTCAAATAAATTGATGTTGTTTTCACAACTAGAAATTTCTAGTATTATTTTATATTTATCACATGTACAATAATTAAATTAAATTAGATTTATGTCATTTATACCAAAAAAACTTTACAATTTGTGTTCAAAATTTAATTTATACTCTTTGTCTTTAATTGTGATTCTATTGCAATTGAGAGATTAATAATTGTCCAATTGAGTGCGGAGATATTTAATTTTAAAAAAATTAATTTATGTTAGTTTTATTTATTTTTGATTGTTTTTGTTACATTAACATTGATCGGGTCATGGAAACGTGATAGTTTTATCGATTTGAATTAGTTGAGCTTAAGATTTAATCAATAAAGTTTGAGCTTTTTTTATTACAAGGGTTACGAGAAAAAGAAGAAGGAAAAGAGAAGACATTAAAATTTTAAAACAAAGTTCATGCAACATATGGTGCGAGGATATTGCTTAATCCGAGAGGAGGAGAGTCGTGAATAAGAAGATTAACATTAGTAGAAATTCTGAGTTTATCCATGAAATCAACACTTTGATTTATTTCATGGAGGGGGTGTAACACTCTGAACATAGTGTTTTCATAAAATATATATTTGATACTTTGAATCAACACCACATGCTTATGATACTTATTCAAGGGACTTTTAAGAAGTATAACACTAATGGAAGAGTTAGAGTAGCAAACTGAAGATATAATGCCCATATATTTTGTTGGTGTAAGACACCAATTTTGATCCCTAAGATCCTTCATGCCATCTCATTAAATTGACATTTGCATTGGGATCACACCTTGGTATCCTCCTCATGCCATCTCATTCATTAGGTTTGCATTGGGACAGATTATCAAGCATTTGTGATTGTATCATACTTTACTTTTATTTTTTTTACTAACCAAAATCCAAAAAATATGTCTAGCGTAGCTTTGTTTCTTTTGTAGGTAGTGTGTGTATGTCCACATGTGCCTCATCAAGCCCACAACTAAGGTTTGAGACCCTCAGTGCAAGGGATCAGGCAAGAAAAGGTTCAAATTGATTCTAAGCATCATATATGGATCCCCATGTTCTTTATTTGTGATTTTGATCAAGAATTCATCAAGAGTTTGAAGCTTGTTTGTCAAGGAAGCCCTAATTCATTTGGGTATCTTGTGTGCCTTCCTCGGCAATTTTCTTCAACAATTGATCAATGATATCAAGGTATACTCCATTGTACATAATTTTAAGCATATATGATCCTCCATGAGCCTCTAATAGCAAAATAACTTCATGTTTGCAAGTTGGTTAAAGGAGGTTGACTAGAGAAAGTCAACTAGTCAAATCTAGGGTTCCCTAGACCCTATCTCCTACAATTTTTATCATATGAAAATTATTCTAAGAGAAAAGTTACTCTTTATGACATTCCAAACAACTTTAATGTTGGCATCAAGATCTAATTTTTCTTGGAAAGTCATTTTTTATGGTGAAAGATTATAGGTCATTTTGTATGTGCCCTAGATAGAAGGTCAACTTACAAGAACCATAACTTCCTAAATTTTTATGATATGAATACTATCCAAGTTTCATGATTAATTTCAAGATGTCTTATCCAACTTTTCTTCTTTGATAAAGGTCAAATTCCACTTACAAGGGCATGTTCCATAAGGAAACATTATAGGTCCATTTGGGTCATCATCATTGAACAAGTAATTTTCCTCAACTTCTAAAATCTATAACTCCATTATGAAAACTCCAAATGGTGTCAAATTTGTGACCAAATTGAAGATGATTGAAATATATACAACTTTAAAGAAGGAACCAAAGTCATTTAAAGCTCATAGCAAAAGTTATTCAAGGGGGAAAAGGGGTCATTTGACTTTTAACTTAGAAAATTTTCAAGTATGTTTGATTCCTCCAACTTCAAGACCAGAATTCATCATGTTCCAAGCTTCAAATGGAAAAAGTACCAACATCAAAGTTGTTCCCCATGATGGTAGCTTTCCAAATAGTCCTAGATCATTGCATTTGGATCAAAATTGAGGGACTTGCGCATGGTTCCTTTGTATGACCCAGTTTGGTAAATTTTGAACTCAAATATTAAACTCCTTTGCATGCTTCCATGTTATGATCTCAGCATCAATTGTGCACAAATTTGGAGTGGATTACATGATAATTTAGGCCTAAGCACATTCCTATGCACCCATGCACACAACTTGCTATTTTTGGCCAAATTTTCAAATGGTATGGAAATGAATTCATGAGCCTATAAATACATGTGCATTGCCTCAGAATTAGAGGAGAACATCTCCCAAGCTCTGCCCAGCAACCCCATAGCCTCCATTGAAAGAACGCCTTAAAGTTTTCTTTGAAATCGAGTTTACATTTCAAATTCTGTTTGTGAACTAGAACTCCAAAGGTTCACATTCTTTTTCATCTCAACACCTCCTACAAGCAAGAAGAAGCAAGGCCAAGTGTAATTGCATTGAGATCTATCTCAGAACTCATCACCTGAAGGTGAAATTTCACAAACTTTCCTGCTTCGATTCTCAACATTTTTGCTTGATTTTTGCTTGGCTGAAGTCCTACCAATGTAGGCAATAAGATTGAGTTGTTTTGAGGTTGAATCGAAGCAACTCAGTTATGGAACCTCAATCTTCAACTCCACATATCTTCTTATAGAGTGAGAGTTGGAGAAATTGGAGGTCATATTCGAGATCCTCGTGATTTTCTCTTCAAAATAGTATATGATCCATCAATTTTGGTGAAGCTTTGGTCTTGACTAGTTTGGTGACATGGTCGGAGAAGATGATCGGAGCTAGGGCTCCAGTGGTGCGCTGGTTCAATCCAGACCGTCTGATCTGGTTGCCATGTTATAATCTCAACCTTTGATCTTGATTACCATGGTGACTTTGGACCATGGTGAACATGATGCGCGTGGCTATCAGATATGCCACCTCAATTAATGAGGGAGATCTGATGGCCCTTGTTTTTTTGGATTTAATTATTTTTCTGATTTGATTTTAAAAATACCATTTTCTTATTAAATTCAATTTTAATCCAAAAAATATGGGACTTTCACCAAAATTTCACAAATATTTTACTCTTCCATTTATGAATTAAAATTAATTTTTAGATTTAGTTTGATATTATTAGTGAATTTTATGATTTTTTGACTCATTTTTAATTGATTTTAAATACTTCAAACTTTTCAAAAATTCCAAAAAAAATAGTCTAAGGCCCCTTGACCTTGTTTGACCTACGATAAATCCCTTGGGCATTTATTTGGTGATTTGAAGGGATTTTAGGTTTTCTCCCTTTCAAAATGTATTTTTCTTCATTTAAAAATTGAATTAAAATTGTTTAATTACTTTAATATTGTGTTGAGCTATTTGATTGACATTGTGTTGACTCATCTTCTGTTTGGCCTTGATATGGGTTGAATTGGACTTTAATTTGATCAATATCATTGGTTTAGGGGGTTGATGAAGTGTAAACTTCATCCCTCAAGATGAATGGATAGTATTGATCAAGTGAGGTTCATCCCTTAATCAATTTGGGATCTCTTTCACTTCATCTTCTCATCTTCATCTCATCTTCTTTCCCAATCCATCCATGACCAATGATTTCTCAAAGATCAAATGCTAGTTGATTCATCAATGACCTTGTATCAGATGAATCAACATGAACTTGATTGAGATGGGTCAATCCCTTCTTATTTTTGTGTGTGGTATGCTTTAGGAGCTTGGTTCTTTATACCTTGTCTCTAGCATGCATTAACACCAATATTATTATTTCCCGACCTCAGATAGTTGTGACTTCTATATAATTTCAATTATGATTGCTTAACATAGAGTTAAATTTGTCCCGAAAGCAATAACATTTTTATAACTGAGATTGTAAGTATCCCCTTCCTCAAGGTATTGTGTGAAGATTTGAATTCTTTTCCATTTATGAGAGGTAGCGGCATACTTGTTTATTTTATCCAAGTTGGAGCCCTTCTCATGAATGATGTCTAGGTTTATATCTTCATGCTTATGAGTGGATGGTTAAGTATTCTCCAAAAAATGACTTAAATAATTCCACTAACATTCACAAACATTTATTTGTATTGACTTTATTTTTAATTTCATTTACTTTAATGCAATTTAAATTCTTGCACCTTATCATTTACTGTCATTTACATTCATGCAAGTTATTTATGTTTCAGTCATTTTCACTTTTCTCACTTGAGCCATTGCATTTGTGCTTGTGGTACTTTGTGTTTGTGACTTTGTTTTGTTTGTGGTCTTAGGACCTTAAAATACTTAATAAGAACAAAACCCCTAAAAAATACATTGGTGGACTGTTGGACCTCTGTCTGAGACTTGAGTTGGATCCCTGGACTTAGAGTAGGAAACTTCCCTAAGCTATGGAAGAACTTGGCCAATGCCATTATTTGAGACCTTTTCTTGGCCAATGCCATTCATATTATACAAGCCTTGAGAGACTCCTTTGCTTGATCTGACATTATTGTCTTATGGATGCTTACCATTGGTTAGATATTTTCAACTCTAAACTTTTAAATCTTGTCTAGGATAGTCCTTTCATCTCCTCCTCTCTTTCTTTAATTTCAAAATCTCTCCCTCATTTCAAAACCTTCTTTGTTTGTGTTTTCAACTTAGACTTGTTTTAATGAGTAGAAACCTTGGTCTTATGCCATTGATTTTCAAAATACTTTCTTAATCAAACTTGTGAATAAACTTAATCATATTGACCTTCTTTTCAAAAAGACAAAAAAAACTAATAACCTCATCTAATCATTTTGTCCATTTTATGCCTTTTTCTTTTAAACTTTTCAAAAAGAGAGCATTTAGATATGAGTTATCTTTGGTTGAGATATAATTCTCCCATTATATGATAGATTGATTGTAAGTCTTTCCATTTATTAGGGGTTAGTGGCATACTTGTTGATTAAATCCAAGTTGGAGCCCTCCCTCTAAAATGTTGTAAAGCCCTTTGTTGGTTCTAAGTGTTAGCAGCAATTTTGGTAAAACAAAGAGTGTTCACAAGATGTTGTGTGTGATGTCTTAACATAAGATATCATGTGTACCTGCTGGAGTTAAAGAACATAATTATACATGATTGTTTCAGAATGTCATACACAATGTCATGGCATCTGATAATGTGTACCTGTTGGAGTTTAAATGGAAAACATAATTATGCAGGATTGTTTCAGGATGTCATACACGATGTTATGACATCTGATATTATGTACCTGCTGGAAATTATAAAAGGAATTATGGAATTATGCAGGATTGTTCCAGGATGTCAGACCCGATGTCATGACATCCTGTACACAGAACATTCAGTGTGAATGTTTAGTGCTATGTGATTGTGCATTTAATGGAAATCTATGTATGATTGAAGATCTTATTTGCAGGCGCATTAAATCATTGATTACAACCTGATTTACTTATTTTCCAAGGAGATCTAACCAACTGTTATGAGAAGATTTAATTGGAAAATAGTTTTAGGGTTTTCAAGATGTCCAAGCCCAACTGAATGCTTCTATAAATAGGACATGGAAAACCTGATTTGATACACAACCAATACTGAGTGAAATACTGAGAGAGAGAGAGAGAGAGAGAGAGAGCTAGGGTTTGTGTCTTGTTTAGTCGTGAGACTTGTAAGCCATTCAAGTCATCCTTAGATGATTGAATTGGTCTAATTTGTGGTTGTAATTTGTCACTCTAAAGCTTGTAAGCAAGAGTGTGCGTATACTTGATAAAAGTTGTGAAGCGAGATCAAGTGTGTGTCTACTTGATCAAAGTTGTTAAGCAAGATCAAGTGTGTGTCTACTTGATTGAAATCGTGAAGTAAAATCAAGTGTGTGTTATTGAAAAGTGTTTTCTTTTCTCAAGGAATTGTTGTTTAAAATCACAGGGGTGATTGAAGGGAAGTGAGTGGGTTCTCATATCTAAGAGTGCTTAGGTAGAAATTGCACGGGTAGAGATTAGGTGAGAAAGACTGTAACTTGTTGAAGTGTACGGAGAGTCTTTGAACTGATTCTATTTAGTGGATTTCCTTCCTGGCTTGGTAGCCCCCATACGTAGGTGAGTTGCACCGAACTGGGTTAACAATTGCTTGTGTCTTTTGCATTACCATTCTATATCTTTCTTCTGTTTGTGTTACTCAGATATTAGTGTCGTGACATTATCTTCGACATCTCATATCTGATACTAGAATTTCAATTGGTATCAGAGCAGGCATCCTGCTCTGGTTCTGGGTGAGATCTAGGGACAATACTTTCTGGTACAATGGAGAGAGATGGAGGATTTGTTCACAGGCCACCAATTTTGGATGGATCTAACTATGACTATTGAAAACCTTGAATGGTAGCCTTCCTAAAATCTCTTGATAACAAGGCTTGGAAGGCTGTGTTAACAGGCTGGGTACATCCTGTAATCACTAAAGAAGGAGAAGCCACAACTGATAAGAAACCTGAAGAACAATGGTCCAAGGAGGAGGATGATCTAGCCCTTGGAAATTCTAAAGCATTGAATGCAATATTCAATGGAGTAGACAAGAATATTTTCAGGTTGGTAAACAACTATGAAGTGGCTAAAGATGCTTGGGACATTCTCAAGACCACTCATGAAGGCACCTCTAGAGTAAAGATGTCTAGGCTACAGCTGCTCACCTCCAAGTTTGAAAATTTAAGGATGAAAGAAGATGAAAATATTCATGAATTTCATATGAGTATCCTTGAAGTTGCTAATGCCTCAGGAGCCCTGGGAGAGAAGATGTCAGATGAAAAACTGGTAAGAAAAATACTCAGGTCACTCCCTAAGAGATTTGCTATGAAGGTGACTGTCATAGAAGAGTCTCAAGACATCTCCAACATGATAGTTGATGAGCTAATTGGTTCCCTCCAAACATTTGAGATGGGATTGAATGATGGTTCTAAAAAGAAAACCAAAAGCATGGCCTTCATTTCAAACATAGAAGAGGAAAATGGTCAGGATGTTGATGAAGATTTGGCCAATGAAGTAGCAATGCTGGGAAGACAGTTCAACAGACTGTTGAAAAAGACGGATGTAAGATCCAAGGCTAATGTCAAGAACATCTCATATGACATCAGTAAATCCAATAATGCTGGAATAAGAGCAAGGTCAGATGATTAGGCCAAAGAAGGAAAAGAAGTACAGTGCTATGAATGTGATGGGTATGGATACATTAGATCTGAATGTGGAACCTATCTCAAGAAGTAGAAGATGAGTCTTGTTACCACTTGGTCTGATGAGAGTGAAACAGAGGAAGCTGCAAATCTTGTGACTGCATTGTCAGGAAGATGGGGTTCTGATGAAGACTCAAGTGATGATGAAGTAACCTTTGAAGAGTTGGCCTCTACCTACAGAAAGTTGTGTCACAAAAGTGTAGAGTTGTGTAAACAGGTTGAAAGCCAGAAGAAGGAGATAACTCAACTTGAGAATGAGAAGGTAGAACACTTGGAAACCATCTCCAAATTAAAAACAGAAGCAGTGATTCTGAATGCCAAGCTAGATGAAAGTCAATAAGTTGAAAGCCAGAATATAGTACAGCTGGAGAATGAGAAGGCAGACCATATGGAAACCATCTCCAAGTTAAAAACTGAAGTTATGTTCTTAAATTCTAAACTAGAAGAGATGACCAGGTATGTAAGGATGTTAAACAATGGATCTGACTCCTTAGACAAGATTCTCCAAACTAGACAAATAACAGGAGACAAATCTGGAATTGGGTATAATGAATCTAAGCCTGAGAGCAGTTACACTGGTTGCAAACCTCAAGCTAAACCTAAGTACAGCCATAGTAAAAGCAAACCTGTGATGTCACAACATCAAAGGAGAAGACAACAGAAAGGGAAACACCAAAGATGGAGATGCCATTACTGTGGGAAATTTGGTCACCTGAAGCCCTTCTGCTATAAGTTGTATGGTTATCCTAGCCCTGTTCATCATCAGACTCACTATCAACCCAGACCCAAATAGCACAGGCCTATCAACAAGAAGCAATGGGTTCCTAAGACTAATTTTACAAGTCTAATAGCTCACGTTCCCCTCAGAGTCTTATCCAAAGAAGAGTGGTATTTTGATAGTGGATGTTCCAGACACATGACTGGAAACAAAGACCTGCTAACTGGCCTTCATCACCATGCCATAAGCTATGTAACCTTTGGTGATGGAGCAAAGGGTGAAATCAAGGGAACATGTAAGCTTGATTGTCTTGGAGTTCCTGAACTTGACAAGGTCCTACTGGTTAAGGGCTTGACTGCAAATCTAATAAGCATCAGTCAACTATGTGATCAAGGTCTGAATGTTAACTTCACCAAAACTGAATGTCTGATTACTAACAAAAACAGTGAAGTGATTATGAAAGGAATCAGGACCAAATACAACTGTTACATGTGGAGCTCTCAAATTGATTATTCCTCAAAGTGTACCTATGTCAAATAAAGAGGGATAAAGATGAATATATCTGCTAGAGGAACTATCAAGAGTGATGAAAGACAAGTCTGTGGGAAATGTCAAACAAGGATGTCACACCAGCAGCTCATACTTAACATCACATTCAAAGGAGAAAAGCTCATGATGGCTCAAATAGATAGGAGGGTAGATCAGATAGGTGGACATGTTACTAGTCATATGCAGTCTGAAGTTGGAAAGAGCTTTGTTGGACTTGGTCTACAAGTCAA
Source organism: Lathyrus oleraceus (assembly GCF_024323335.1). Lineage (NCBI taxonomy): Eukaryota > Viridiplantae > Streptophyta > Magnoliopsida > Fabales > Fabaceae > Lathyrus > Lathyrus oleraceus. Next base: position 481,995,550 of record NC_066585.1, on the reverse strand, counting down.
GCAGATAGAAGGGACTATGTGTCTATCTCAAAGCAAAAGTGCCAAGAACAATGTTGAGAAGATTGGGATGGATAGTGAAAGGACACCTGCTCCTACACATTTGAGAGATGAAAGTGGTGTTTATGCTGAAGATATAGCAGATGTAAGTAGCTATTCTCAACAGGGTTGGTCGAAACTACTGATGATTGCTTACAATGTCACACACGATGTCATGACATTGTACTATGACAACCTGAATGCTACAACTATGTCCAAAAATCCTATTCAGCACAGTTGGACCAAGCACATTAATTGTTGTCATCACTCCATTAGGAAATTTGTGGAAGACAAACTCATAGCTCTTAAGCATGAAATGCAATTAGCTGACAAATTTGCAAGAGGTTTGGATGAAATTCAGTTTAAATATATAAGAGAGAAATTGGGGATTTGGATTCTTGTGAAATTATGGCAATTAAAGTGGAGGGGAAAAGAAAATAAAAATATTGTCTGCCACTTAAAAGAAAGAGTCATATTAATGATGAATCATTACCTAGTATTGGAACTAGTATCTATGCCATCTCCACACGCTACCTAAACACATCCATTTCCATCTTCATCCAACTTCTCAGAGAACCTCTGCTAGGGCAAAGATTTTTTTTTCAAAAGTTCAACAACATGTCTCAACATCCCTCATCATCTGGTTCAAAACCCTCTCATCATGCAAGGACTCCCTCGATGGAGTTTCTAGATGAAGATGTGATGGACGTTACTCCTCTTTGTGTGATACCAGGTGACACCCCAGACCCCTCTTCCATGGTTGGAAGTAAGCAAGGTAATATTCCTGATAAATCTCCTCATCAAAATGACATGCATTATGCTGATCGTGCCATTAGGAACTTAGTAACTAGGATTCTAAGTGAAGGGCATGCAGTCAAGGGTGGTTCTACCCCTCTATCCAGAAGGGACCCCTCACCTGAGGAGGAACCCCAAGCTGAGAAAGATGATGACTCATCTAGATCAGAAAAGGAAGTGGCTGCTGAAGGATTATGTTCTTTAGGTAAAACCTTACCTAGAAAGAAACCAGCAAACGTGTCTCATGAAACTGCTGAGAATATTATTGATCTGGAGGAAGAAAGTTCTGAGGAAGAGGATGACACTTTGGTCCATCTTGTGAAACCAAGTATAGATAAGAAATTAAGGACCAGAAAATGGAAGATTGTAGCTGAAATGAGGACAGCAAGAAGAGAGAAAAAGGTTGCTGGTGTAGGACCCTCCAAATCTTGGAGTAAAGTTGAGGTTAGGAAGAGGAAAGAAAGAGAGAGTTCTGACTCTGAAGAGGATGTTGAAGTAGATGTCCCAGACATCTCTCCTGCTAAAAAGCAGGTCGTTAAGAAGTCTCCAGGCAAAGTGGCAGCTGTGCACTTAGACAATATCTCCTTTCATTTAGAAGATGGTGCTTCCAAATGGAAGTTTGTCATTCAAAGGAGGGTTGTTGTTGAAAGGGAGTTGGGAAATGAGGTTGTAGAGGTAAAGGAAGTAATGGATTTGATCAAGAATATTGGACTGATGAAGACTATGGTTGGTTTACCCCAATGTTATGAGGGGTTAGTAAAAGAATTTGTTGTGAATATCCTTGAGGATATTTCTGAAAAGAGCAATAGGGAATTCTGCAAGGTTTTTGTAAGAGGTAGATGTGTGAGATTCTCCCCTACCATAATCAACAAGTTCCTAGGGAGAGGAACTGATGGAGGAGTGGATTTAGAGACTACAGACAATGAAGTTTGTAGGACTATTACAGCTGGCCAAGTTAAGGAATGGCCTAGTAGGAATCACCTATCAGTTGGCAAGCTAACTGTCAAATATGCCATCTTGCACAAGATTGGTTCAGCCAAATGGGTGCCTACTAATCATATCTCACCCATCTCCATTGGTCTTGGAAGAATCATTCATGCAATTGGAACCAGGATAAACTTTGACTTTGGAAGGTTTATGTTTGATCAAATTGTCAGACATGCCTCCACAAATGCAGTGAAGCTGCCTATTGCCTTCCCATCCATCATTTGTGGTATTATCTTGAGCCAATAACCAGGCATTCTTAATACAAGTGACATTCCAAGCAGAAGAAATCCCCCACTATCCATTCACTACAAGCTGTTTAAGGGAAGTCATGTCAATGATGTTGTCATGACATTTGCCAGAAAGGAGCCTGCATCTCAGGGTAGCTTGATTGATTAATTAAAGGAAACCTGCAAGGAACTGGATAATGGTATAAAGGTTACCAAGGCAAGAAAAGAAGCTTTGGAGGTTCTTATTAGTAGCCTAGAAAAGGAAGAGATGGAGAAGGCTGGTGAGACCAAAGATTCAGATGCCAATACCTCAAGTGAGAGGTCCAATGCTCAATCTAGTGGCAACTCAGATTCTGAAGGTGAAAATGATACTTCTTCCTCTGATTAATGGTTCCCCCTGATATTGAAGACTGTATACTAATGAAGACTGTTCTGGTATGGCTGGTGTGTGTGCTGTTATGGAAGTTGGTTCCCCTGTTGTTTGGATGCTGAAGAATTTATTGTTTTTTTGAAATATGTGTAATTTGTGGCAGTCCTTACTGATGCCTTTATGTAATATTTTGGGCTCTTAATGAGTTCCATGGATTTGTCATTATCTCAGCTGTCACAATTGTGTATAATGTTGGTTTGTATCTCCTAACAATTATGTTTTAACATGTTATATGTTATGACATCTGTGGTGACATTCTCTGCTAGGCTAATTGACATTTATTTTGTCTAATTGCTCACCTTTGGTCAAAATTTGGACTAAAAAGGGGGAGAAGTGGTGTTGGAGATATGGAGCTGTGAGGAGATGTGTGTGCTGGTGTAGCTGAACAGATGAACAACTATTATTGAAGGAGATGTGTTTGTTGTAAGTCAGAATGTTGTTCTGTTTACAGATGTCAAAGGGAATGTTTGATGTCGTGCACAGGTGATATTGAGGCAGATGTCAGAAGGACATTCTGACTGTTACAGGTGCTGTTATTATCAAAGGAGTTGTATGTGATGCACAGATTTAGGGGGAGAAGGAGTACCCTTGTGCATTTGTGTGTCTTACTAGTTGCCTCTATAACTAGTAATTTTGTATGTGTTGCACAAATTCAGGGGGAGAAGAAGTATACTTGTGCATGTGTGTATTACTAGTACACAGAACATTCAATGTGAATGTTTGGTGTTATGTGATTGCACATTTAATGGCAATCTATGTATGATTGAAGATCTGATTTGTAGGCGCATTCAATCATTGATTACAACCTGATTTACTTATTTTCCAAGGAGATCTAACCAGCTGTTATGACAAGATTTAATTGGAAAATAGTTTTAGGGTTTTCAAGATGTCCAAGCCCAGCTGAATGCTTCTATAAATAGGACATGGAAAACCTGATTTGATACACAACCAATATTGAGCGAAATACTGAGAGAGAGAGAGAGAGAGCTAGGGTTTGTGTCTTGTTTAGTCGTGAGACTTGTAAGTCGTTCAAGTCATACTTAGATGATTGAATTGGTCTGATTTATGGTTGTAATTTGTCACTCTAAAGCTTGTAAGCAAGAGTGTGTGTCTACTTGATCAAAGCTGTGAAGCAAGATCAAGTGTGTGTCTACTTAATAAAAGTTGTTAAGCAAGATCAAGTGTGTGTCTAGTTGATTGAAATTGTGAAGTAAAATCAAGTGTGTGTTATTGAAAAGTGTTTTCTTTTCTCAAGGAATTGTTGTTTAAAATCACAGGGGTGATTGAAGGGAAGTGAGTGGGTTCTCATATCTAAGAGTGCTTAGGTAGAAATTGCACGGGTAGAGATTAGGTGAGAAAGACTGTAACTTGTTGAAGTGTACGGAGAGTCTTTGAACTGATTCTATTTAGTGGATTTCCTTCCTGGCTTGGTAGCCCCCAAACGTAGGTGAGTTGCACCGAACTGGGTTAACAATTGCTTGTGTCTTTTGCATTACCATTCTATATCTTTCTTATATTTGTGTTACTCAGATATTAGTGTCGTGACATTACCTTCGACATCTCATATCTGATACCAGAATTTCACTCATTATCGATGGATGTTTGGTTGAGTATTCTCCCACTGATAACAAAAGATCTTTAAGCTTTTGTTAAAATCAATCCACCAATCTTTGAAATTTTTACCATGAACTATGAGGTTTTGATCCCTCATTTTTATGTTGGTACATAGGCATAAGACCGAAGGTCTTGTCAAACACAAAAATATAATAATGAATTTTTTTCTCATCCCCTCACTTTGGGTGCTAATACCTTCCTTCTGTGTAACCAACCCCCTTACTTGTAACTCTGACATTTTATTAGTTTTGATTTTAAAACTTCTTATCTTTGGGTTTTGTTCGTACTTTTCTCTTTTCCTTTGGAAACAACAAAAGCACGGTGGCGGCTCTGGTTTTATTGATGTTGAGCTAACCAATAGCCCAGTGGTCATGAATTTACCGCTACAGTTGGTGCATAAGATGAAGAATATGAATATGGAAGAAGGGAGATAATTGAAATAACAAACTTCCACTACTCTTTAAAACGGTTATAATAAATGGTTACACACTACTCTATTGACAACTACACTTGTTTATATACACAAACAATAATGTCACGTAGAGGAAAATGCTAACCTACACTAGCTACATTGGGCTTAAAAAACTAATACTACTACTAAATATTGATTGTTTCTAACACCATACCTTAATTTATATTTAACTAATCAAAACTAACAACACCAATTCCATCCCTCAAGTGGAGAAATTGACCAGTCTTGGTCGCTTTCGGCAGAGCATCTACCAGTTGCTTCTGGATGCTACAATGCATAATTTCTAGCCCTCCATTTTGAACCTGACTTCTCAAAAAGTGATACTTAGTCTCAATATGATTTCTTCTTCCATGCAACACCGAGTTCTTGGCAAGATTAATTGCATACTTGTTATCAAACGTCAACTTTAGAGCCTTGTTTACCTTGATCTTCATATCCTGCAGTAAATTCAAAAGCCAAACAACTTGACATGCAGCCATAACACCTACAATGTATTTAACTTCACAAGTTGACAAAGAAATAACTGATTGCTTCTTGGAACACCAAGAAACAAGACCTCCCAGATACTTGAACAAATATCTAAAAGTACTTCTTCTATCAACTCTGTCTCCATACCAGTCAGAGTATGAGTAACACATCAACTTTGAATTAGCCTTTTCACCATAATGGAACAAAACTCCATAATTTAGAGTCCCTTTAATATACCTTAGAATCTTGACAGCAACTTGGTAATAAGACCACTTCGGGTTACTCATGAACCTACTAACCATTTCAAATTAATAGAAAATATCAGGTATGGTATTACACAAATACCTCAGAGAGCCAACCAACTGCTTGAAAGTTGTAGCATCTACATTATCACCTTCAGGACCAGAATCCAATTTGTGATTTACTTCTGAATTCAACAACTCAAATATCTTCAAAAGCTCAAGTTCATACTTCAACTAATGCAAAATGATACCCTTCTCAGAGGACAAAATATTCATCCCTAAAAAATATACCATATTTCCCAAATCAGTCATCTCAAACCCATTCATCATCACCTTCTTGAACTTCATTATCTCATTTGAACAACTTCCTATCAGCAATATGTCATCAACATAGAGACACACCAAAATCATATTGCATTCATAAGTATGCTGAACATAAACGCCATACTCCATCTTACACTTTTTGAATCCTCAAAGCTTGAAAAACGAATCCATTTTTCAGATTCCAAGCTCAAGGAGCTTGTTTCAGTCCATACAACGCTTTATGTAACTTGTACACAATCTCTTCTTGATTCTTTTTCATAAATCCAGGAGGTTGTGACACGTATACCTCTTGTTGCAATGGACCATTCAGAAATGCAGATTTCACATCTAAATACATCAGAGGCCAATTCTAGTTAGTTGCTATCGCAATCACCAATCTGATTGTCTCAAGTCTTGCTATAGGATCAAACACCTAAAAGTAGTATAAACCAAATTTCTGTAGAAAAACTCTTGCCACTAACTTTGCTTTGTGTTTGCTAATTGATCCATCTGGCTTCAGTTTCACCTTGAAAACCCATCTAACGCTGATGGTTTTCTTGTCCTTTGGAAGCTTAGTCAACTCCCAAGTCTTGTTTCTTTTTATAGCCTTAAGTTCTTTTTTCATGGCCTTCAGCCACACTTTATTCTTGAGTTATTCTTCAACACTAGTTGGTTCAGAGTCTACTAACATGGCACACTTAGCGATTTCTCCTTCAGAGTCTATTTCAGTATCTTACAACATGTTAAACTCTGCAAACCTTCTTGGAATGTTTCTGATTCTTTGTAGCCTCTAAACTTGTTCAAAATCTTCTTTAGATGTTGGAATAGTATCAGATGCTGGAACCCCAGAAGTACCACCTTCATAGGCATGAACACCTTCATATTCTGGAATATTCCTAGAGTCTAGATCTCCACCAGAGTTTGAATCACCATCAGAATCTAGATTTGAATCATATTCATCTTCAGAGTCAGACTCGTCTTCAGAGTCACTATCAGACTCTGACTTATCTTCAGAGGCATAATCCCCCTCAGAAGCAGATTCTCCTTCAGAGCCACCTTCTGATTCTGACTCTTCTTCAAAACCTTCAGATTCTGAAGTGTCTTCATAAGTTAACTCGCCAAAGTTGGATTGAGACTTGACCCAATCCCACACTTCTGATTCTTTCATAATGATATCTCTGATGAATTCAACCTTGTTAGTGAATAGACAGTAAATCTTATAATCACTTATATTATGGTATGCGATAAGCAACATAACTTTCCTTCTGTCATCCAACTTCCTTCTCTTAGCATTTAGAACATGTTTGTAACAAACAGAACCAAACACCTTTAGATGGCTCACATTTTGCTTATCTCCAATCCACTTCTCTAAAGGAACAATTTTGTTCCTCTTTTTGGTTGGACACCTATTGAGCACATATGTTGCATTGGCAACAACTTTTTCCCACAAGATGTAAGGCAGCTTTTTCTCCTTCAGCATGCTCCTTGTCATATCAAGCAAAGTTCGGTTTCTTCTTTCAGCAAGACCATTATGTTAAGGAGTGTATGGACTAGTCACCTCATGCTCAATTCCATTCTCCTCACAGAACTTTCCGAACTCTGTAGAGTTATACTCATCTCCATCATCAGTTCTGAGAATGTTCAGCTTCTGACCACTCTAATTCTCAGCCTTCATTCTGAATTTCTTAAATTCAGCAAACAACCCGTGTTTGAAATTTATAAGGGATACCCACGTCATCCTTGTGAACTCATCAACAAATGACACAAAGTATTTATTCCCTTAAAGTGAAGGTACTGGAAATGGTTCCATGCTTTGATCTTGGGGGCATTTTAGATGCAAATGACAGTCTTGGTTGCTTCCCTTTCATGCATACATTGCATAACTTCTCTGGATTCTTAATTACAGGAATTCCATGTACCAACTTCTTTGAACTCAGATGCCCAAAGCTTCTAAAGTTCAGATGACCAAATCTTTTGTGCCACATCTCATTTTCCTTCATAACACTTGCTGCACTAAGGCATTCAAAGTCTACAGTTTTAACATTCACTTTGAATTTTATATTCCTTCCCTGTTCTGACTTCATAATCAACTTCTGATTACAGTCATACAACTTCAAAATATTTCCCTTCATGGTAACTAAAAAACCTTTCTCAATTAATTGGCATACACTCATCAGATTGATTTTCATGCTAGGAATATACCACACGTTCTAAACAATTCAGTTATACCACTATTCAGAACTACTCTGACATTTCTCATTCCTTCAGCATTCAGATGCTTATCGTTAACACATTTGATCTTGGTCCTCTTATTAGAGTCAAACTCAACCAACCATTTCTTATTTCTAGTAAGGTGATTTGAACAACCAGTGTCCATGTACCACCAGTCTTTCAAAGACACACTATTAGACTCAGAAGCCATGAATAAATAGGTTCATCATCAGAATCTCCTCTGGCTATGTTTGCTTCTTCTGACTTTCTTTTCTTGTTTGACCACCAATCAGCAGCGAAGTGGCTAAACTTCTTACAACAGTAGCACTGGACTTTCCTATTGTCATACTTTTCCTTCCTCTTCTGAGCACTCTTCTGCCTTTCAGAAGTTAAGGTTTATGAACACCATCAGATTTCTTCCTGGCTTCTGACCAAAACTACTTCTGATAATTCTTACTAGAAACTAATTTCAAAGCCTGCTGTTCTACCTCCATTTTTCAGAGTTTCTCTCAGTCAAACACATCTCTTGTGCCTCTAGACTTCTTTACAGCTCTTCAACTCTCATGGTGCTAAGATCCTTAGAATGTTAAATTGCTACAACAATGTAATCAAATTGAGGAGTAATAGATCTAAGTACCTTCTCAATGATCTTTTCTTCAGAGAGAGTTTCTCTACACGACTTCATCTCATTTGTGATCAGAATCACTCTAGAGACGTAGTCAGATACCTACTCATTGTTCTTCATGTTGAGATTCTCATACTACTTACGTAGAGACTGAAGCTTCACCTTCTTCACTGATGCATCACCGTCGTAGCACCGTAGTAGTAGTTTTTTTCCGGTAATTAGTAATTGTTGTTGTTGCTACGTATGTTTTCCATATTATTCTAGTTGAATAAGAATGATGGTGTTGTAAGGAAGAGAATGATGCATAGCTAAACACAACAGTCAAAGAAACTAGAAGCAAATTGTTATTGAAGTCCCACATTGGTTTATTCAGAGTTAATTTTAGTCTTTATATAGCTCATACAAACACCTACTAACATCTATTTATGGATTGAGAGTATATTGTATGAACTTGGGTCTCAAGCCCAAACACTTCTTTTAAAAAAACTTAATTAAATTATTAAATATTAATTTAGTTAAAATCATTATTAAATATTAAATTAGTTAAAAATATATTAATTAATAAAATATCCTAGTTATCCTTACCAATTAATTAATTTTTTTTTTATCCTAATCATCATTGTCACACTTACAAAAGGGGAGGGGGGTCAATTTTGCTCCTACGTATGTTTTCCATATTATTCTAATTGAGGAAGAATAATGATGTTGTAAGGAAGAAACTGATGCATAACTAGAAGCAAGCCTCAAAGAAAATAGAAGCAAATTGTTATTGAAGTAGAGGAGGATCACAAAAATACAAAGATCATCAAAACTAAGGTTCACTGATTTTATAATAGGGGATCAAACGTCTCAAATTATAGATACTAAAAAGTGAATTTAAATTTTATTTTTAAATGAGATAATTTTTCAAAAAGGTAAAATTTACTTTTAAAAAGCACAATATATACATACAAAAATACGTATGAAAATACAATGTCATAGTATCAAGATTTGTGTCAAGAACTAATTTTCCATATACATAAATCTTGTCCTATAAGCCTTTTATATTGGACATTTTGTTACCATAGTAATTTGTTTGCACCAAAGGTAGACATATATTGAGGCTAATAGAGCCTACCCTATACAAGAATCTGATTGATGCCATGCCATACCCAACTTTCTCTGAATAACTCCTCATCACTGACACATTCAGCTACCTATGTAACTATGTCTCTTCTCTCTCTCTCTCTCTCTCTCAAACTCAATGATAAATGAGGAAACTTTGAATTGAAAACGTGGCGCAGAAACTAGAACAACAAGGAGAGAATGGGTCAAGGTCTTAGTTGCAGAGGGAGTCATGAACATGGACTCTTTCGTGCTGTCCAACATGGTCATCTTCAAACTGTTGTTGCTCTGTTACAGACACACCCTTCTCTTATTCATCGTACTACTGTTTATGACCACCATTCCCCTCTTCATATTGCTGCTGCTAATGGTCAGATCCAGGTTCGTTTTTTTTTTACCAATTGGGTTTGTCTCAAAGTTTGTGTTTTTGTTTTCAAATTTTTGTGGGTGATTTTTGGGGGAATTTGCAGGTTTTATCTAGGCTTTTGGATGGATCTGCAAATCCAGATGTGTTGAATCGACAGAAGCAGGTTGGTTTTTGGAATGTGATTTGATTTTTGAGTTTGGTTTTAATGGCATTAATTGATGAATTGAATGTGAGTGAAAAGGGGAATCTTTTTGTGTTTGTTTTTTTACTTATTTTTAATTGCTTTTTTGAAATGGTTCAGACCCCGCTTATGTTGGCAGCGATGCATGGAAAAATTGATTGTGTGGAAAAGCTACTTGAAGCTGGTGCTAATGTATGTGTTAGTGTTAGTGTTGGATTTCCCTCCATGTTTCATTTCAATTTCATGACTTTAAAAAAAGAAAAAGGAAAAAGCTATTTTATTAAAATAAGTGATTATGACAAATTATCAGGTTTTAATGTTTGATGTCTGTCATGGAAGAACCTGTTTGCACTATGCTGCTTACTATGGTCATTCTTCGTGTCTTAAAGCAATACTTTCTGCTGCTCAAACTAGTCCCGTGGCTGCTTCGTGGTTAGTTCTTTTCTGTTTTCGGATTGAGTTTGATTATAATTGATTCATTTGAAATGCTAAAGAGAAATAAGAGTTCGGTTGATTGTTGTAGGGGGTTTTCGCGGTTTGTGAATATTAGAGACGGTAGGGGTGCTACACCGTTGCATTTAGCGGCTCGTCAAAGACGGTCTGAATGTGTGCATACTTTGTTGTGTAGTGGAGCTCTTGTTTCTGCTTCAACTAGCAGATATGGGTAATGATCTATGGAATGGAAGCTCTGATGATGAATGACAAGCTTAGATTTGATTTAATACGTTTCGTTATTTGCAGATGTCCCGGGAGCACTCCTCTTCATCTTGCAGCAAAAGGAGGATCTCTGGATTGCATCCGCGAACTATTAGCATGGGGTGCAGACCGTCTTCAACGCGATGCATCTGGGTACATTATTTCATTTTCGTCGAAATTTTTGTAGCTCGGTCCCGTTTGCTGTTTTTCAACTTACGAACCACCTTATCCTGAGCATAATTGTTGTGATTCATATAAGTAGAAAAATCTCTTAAAACATGTCTGCGGTGTTTATGCAGGCGTATACCATATGTGGTTGCTCTGAAGCACAAACACGGAGCATGTGCAGCATTGCTAAATCTTTCATCCGCACAGCCTCTTGTCTGGCCGTCGTCATTGAAAATTATCAGCGAGCTTAATCCGGAGGCTAAAACTTTACTAGAGCAGGCTTTGATGGACGCAAACAGAGAAAGGGAGAAAAACATATTGAAAGGAAGTCCTCACTCTCTTCCGTCTCCATCACACCCTCATCTGATCGACGACAACATCTCTGAGGTAATTTGACATTAATTCGAGTTCGTACCAAATTTTTCAGCTTACTACATTGCTTATATAGAATAGAAGTTAGTTTAATATCCCTCTCTCCCTGCGCGTCTGCCTTGACACACTCGATATATACTTATTGCGGGATCTGATGAAATTTTCAGGTTAGCGAGACGGAACTATGCTGCATCTGCTTTGAGCAAGTGTGTACGATTGAAGTCCAAGACTGTGGCCACCAAATGTGTGCACAATGCACACTAACACTCTGTTGTCACAACAGGCCGAACACATCGACTTCTCAACCAACCCCACCCGTTTGTCCATTCTGTCGAAGCGCCATATCTAAACTGACGGTTATCAAGATAGAAACTCAGGAAGACATAGATCAAGACGGTACACCTGATACCACTTATTTCAAGCCAAGCAAGTCACGGAAATATCGAAACATGAACGAAGGCTGCAGCAGCAGTTTCAAGGGAATGTCCAATGTAAACTCATACGGAAAAATGAACGGCCGTAGCTCCGGTATGATTGCTTCCGAAAACGAGTGGATTGATGATAAGCCACAATGATGCTACTGCTGCTGATGTTGTAAATTGTAATGTCAATCCATTAAAATTGAGAAAAATCTTATTTCTCATAAGATGAGGTCTAAGAAAGACCATAAAGAAAATGTATTGTGTATTATTTGCTTCTGAATGTAACAAGAAAATGAGAAATAAAATATGGAAAGGAGAAAAGCATGGTTCTATTATTGGATTCATGTGATTATGTCTACATCGATGTAATAATTTCTGCACTACCTACCTGTACTGAAGGAAACTTACGATTAATATAACAGAATCAGGACAAGTTTATGTGTCAGTGTCACTCACTGGGACCTCGCTATGCTACGGATAACTAGTTGACAAATCAGCATTAGTATCATTGTTACAAAATCTATGAATAATGACTAGTGACTGTATTTAAAGTCTTGTGTCTCTTCAAATAATTTCATGAGGAAAATGACACATTATCATGGGCACTTGTATGCAAGAGTAGTTACGTATTCCTTCCCTCTAAGAGTGATTCAGTTGATCATTTTACATAGATTAAGAAATATGAATACTCCTTATTAAATAAAAAAGATTTTTTTTTAAATATTGTGAAAAGTAATATAAATTAGATGATAGAATTGAAAAAGTTTAATTGAAAATTGAAATGGATAATTCATTTTAAAACATTTTATTTATTTCAAATGGATCACTCAGTGTGGGGCGGAGGGAATAGAGTCCTGAGCATCAACACCTTTCTAAAAAAGATGTGTTTGTGTCGTCTGTAATCGACTCTGACATTTGTAATTTAGTATTATAAAGTATGTAACATCGACACCTCTAAAAAATACGTGTGAATATTATTAGAAAATTAATTTAAATCGAATTGATCGAAACTAGAATTGTAAGTATTTCAAGCACTCTCAAATGTCTTAGAGTTGGAACGCAGGAATACCCAGGATAATTCAGCTTATACTTGAGTTTTCACAAGACCGATGAAAACTCAAATGTAGAGAAGAGTATCTGGAATTATAGTGAAGATGATGCATGTTTTTTGTTATATTTTACTGAATCTAAGTATTTATAGGTCATATTGGTGTTGTTTCACAAGGTTGCGACCCTTGGTGAAACAACTTCCTTTTACCAAGAGTTACAAGTTTTTGCCAAGTTTCGTACTTTTATCAAAAGTTACATTGTTTTGCCTACTGCAACATTCTTCAAAAGTTGCATACTTTCATTCTACAACACTTCACGAAGTGTTGCCTATTTTCGAATTTAAACCTACCACAACACTTCATAAGTATTGCCTATTTTCGAATTCAAACCCACTGCAACACTTCACAAGTGTTATCTATTTCTGAATTCGAAATTAATCTTCACTTGCATATTTTCTTGTCATTTTGAAACACACTCAAGATTATTAATTCTAAATAATTTACATAAATCCCCCACTTGTTCTAATAATGACAAGATCAATTCCAGAAAAAGAGAAATAAAGAATTTTAATACAGTTAGAATCTTTCAATTTAAAACTTAATCTTAGTGAGGACAACGCAATGTCAAATCGGAATGTTAGGTATCAATGCTTTTAAACCATTAATCCATATGATTAGACCGACGTTACCTTACACATATTCTTCAAGGGTTCTTCCCCTACATATCTCGCCTAACACTTATTTATGATCATATGCTTTCCTGTTTCATGAATTTTCCGTGAGAGAAACTCCAACTCTCACTTTGAGGCGACACAATCTCAAAATTCACATAGGTGAAGTTCATATTGTATCATTTTCTATGAGACACATACCCTCGGTATTGGACTTCATTAAGAGTTAAAAAACTCAACCCTCATTTTAAAGGTCAACATTATCACGAAATGTTTGACACATTTAAATCAACGACTTGTTGTTACCCATTGAATCTTGAGGTTAATGTTCTGTTAACATAAGATTGGGTTGTCGCTGTAACACCCTTCTAAAATACCCCAAATATTTAATTAAAATAGCAATATATAAATCAGAGTAATTATGCAATTAAGGGTTCACACAATCATTTCACACCATTCACCATAATAACTGTCATGCTCTTTTATTAATTCAAAACATAAAGCATTTGCACAATACGCAGCGGATAGAAATCAATCATGCAGACCATGTAACACATTACATGTAAAATTATTCAACAAGGTAAAACATCCCGTCCCGATGTTACATCTATCAGAGTATGACCCACTAAGGAGACTACACTAGACTCCAAGCACTAGCTTCTACTCAATCACTGCTCGTTACCTGAAAAATAGTTGTAAGGGTGAGTTCCTCAATCGATATAATAAGCATTATAAAATATCATGCAATGTTAAGTAATTTAACACATTAATCACCCTAATCATATCACACATTCGGTAACGGCACATCAACTCAAATATCATACTCAATACCAACACAATTCATACTCATACTCAATGCCAACACAAACACACGTATAATATTGGAATACATCCATTCATATTATATGCCATACATACATTATGCAATGAGACTCCATGCATGCGGTACCGACTATTCGTGAACATATAGTTCACCTCACCGATCAAATCCAGATACGGCTACCAAGCCCACTAGTCCCACTCATTTGAGACCTAGTGACTCACTCACTAATTCCTCACCACGGGAATTAGCTACCACCCCCAAGGGCCATGCTATGCACGCTAATTCACCTAGCATGCAAACATCAACAACAGTCCATAATGACTAACTCACTAATTCCTCACTATGGGAATTAGCTACCACCATAAAGGCCACAATATGCATGCTAAATCACCTAGCAATGCAAAATCATCAACAATAATCCACAATGGACATATGCTCACACTCTAAGCCATAAACAGTCTATTCACAATTGCATACATAACATATACATTCACAGCATTATGCATACCATCATACATTCATCAACACATGTATCAAAACATCATATCATGTCAAATAATTAATCACAGTATTAGCACACTCCACTAATACCTATACTGCTCAAAACAGCGGGAATTAATCCCTATTACATCATACGCCAATATAGGCCAAACACCAATTATGCACACATTATTCAAATATTAATTTTTCCAATTTCCAACAGTGTTAACCGGTTAACGCCCTGGGTTAACCGGTTAACGCAACACAGAACACGCTTTCTGGCAAAATTCAACAGTGTTAACCGGTTAACGCCCTGGGTTAACCGGTTAACGCAGACAGAACAGCAACATTTTCACAACTCACAACAGTGTTAACCGGTTAACACCCTGGGTTAACCGGTTAACGCAAGACAGAAAGTTGTTCCTGCGCTAACACGAAGCAGAATGCAGAATTATCCGCATTTTCCGCCGTTGGAGGACTTCCGGACCTCCGAATCCGATTCCGTAAAAAGCTATACGTTCGGGAAATCACCACTCACACAAATACAGATTCAATTACAGTTTTCACATCATCTATTCATCACAATTTTTCAACATTCATAATCCAATTAGGGTCAATTCAACGGTTTATCACTACCCATTACATGTTAACCCATAATACCCATTAAACGACGATAAACCCCCCTTACCTGAGTTAATCCGGCAATCCTTTAGCCTCAAGCTCTTCTCTTCTCCAACCTTCTTCCTCTTGCTCTGCCTCTTTGCCCTTTTCCTCTTTTTGAGCCGCTTCTCTGTTTTCACGTGAAAACTCTTTTTACCAAAAAATGGAACTCTTTTTCCTTATTTCCAACTTATATATTTTCCAATAATTATTATTCCAATAATAATAATAATAATAATCCAATAATTCCAATTATTTAATTAAATTAATAAATATAATATTAACTTAAATTAAATAATTATCTTATTTTTATCGGGGTGTTACAACTCTCCCCCACTAAAAGAGTTTTCGTCCTCGAAAACATACCTCAAGCGAATAACTCCGGATAAGACTCCTTCATCTGACTCTCAAGTTCCCAAGTCACATTGCCACCTGCTGGTCCTCCCCAAGCTACCTTTACCAAAGCAATCTCTTTACCCCGCAACTGCTTCAACTCTCGATCCTCGATCCTCATAGGTGATGTTTCAACAATCAGGTTATCTCTCACCTGTACATCATCTACTTGGACCACATGCGACGGATCAGGAATGTACCTCCTCAACTGAGACACATGAAAAACCTCATGCAAATTCGCAAGTGACGGCGGTAAAGCGATACGATAGGCTACCTCTCCTATCCTCTCCAAAATCTGATAAGGACCAATAAATCGAGGTGTCAACTTCTTCGACTTCAAAGCTCGACCAACTCCAGTTATCGGAGTAACACGAAGAAACACATGATCTCCCTCTTGAAACTCAAGTGACTTCCTCCTCTTGTCGTGATAACTCTTCTGACGACTCTGCGCAATTCTCATCTTCTCCTGAACCATCTTAATCTTTTCCGTAGTTTGTTGAACAATCTCCGGTCCAACCACAGCACTCTCACCGGACTCATACCAACATAAAGGCGTCCGACATCTCCTACCATACAAAGCTTCAAACGGTGCCATACCAATGCTCGAATGAAAACTATTGTTGTAGGTAAACTCAATCAAAGGTAAGTAACAATCCCAAGCACCTCCCTTTTCCAAAACACAAGCCCTCAAAAGATCCTCTAGTGACTGAATCGTCCTCTCAGTCTGACCATCAGTCTGCGGATGATATGCAGAACTCAATCTCAGCTTAGTTCCCAAAGCCTTCTGCAAACCTTCCCAAAACTTCGATGTAAATCTAGGATCTCTGTCCGAAACAATACTCGACGGAATACCATGCAAACTTACAATTTTCTCAATATACAATTCAGCAAATCTCTCTAACGGATAATCCATTCTGATCGGAATGAAATGAGCCGATTTCGTCAATCTGTCGACAATCACCCAAATAGCTTCAAAATTCTTACTTGTCCTCGGTAAACCAGAAACAAAATCCATACTGATACTATCCCACTTCCACTCTGGAATAGCCAACGGTTGCATTAGCCCAGACGGCTTCTGATGCTCAATCTTCGACTTCTGACAAATCAAACAAGAATAAACAAAACTCGCAATTTCTCTTTTCATTCCCGGCCACCAAAATAACTTTTTCAAATCATGATACATCTTCGTAGCTCCAGGATGAATACTCAGGCCACTACGATGTCCTTCCTCAAGAATACTCTTCTTAAGCTCGGTAACATCCGGAATACACACCCGATTACCAAATTTCAAAACACCATTCTCATCCACTCTGAATTCACCACCTTGACCTTGATTCACTAGAGTCAACTTATCAACCAAAAGCACATCGGATTTCTGACCCTCTCTAATCTCATCCAGAATACCACTCGTTAACTTCAACATTCCCAATTTAACACTATTGTGAGTACTCTCACACACCAAACTCAAGTCTCTAAACTGTTCAATTAAATCCAATTCTTTAACCATTAACATAGACATATGCAATGATTTCCGACTCAATGCATCAGCCACTACGTTTGCTTTACCCAGATGGTAATTCAAACCAAAGTCATAATCCTTCAGAAACTCTAACCATCTCCTCTGTCTCATATTCAGCTCTTTCTGATCAAACAAATACTTTAAACTTTTATGGTCACTGAAAACCTCAAATCTTGACCCGTACAAGTAATGCCTCCATAACTTCAGAACAAATACCACAGCTGCCAACTCTAAATCGTGTGTCGGATAGTTCCTCTCATGAACCCTCAGTTGTCTCGAAGCATAAGCTATAACCTGCTTATTCTGCATCAACACACCACCCAAACCCAACAATGAAGCATCACAGTAAACCTCAAATGATTCCGATGGACTCGGTAATATCAGAATATGAGCAGTAGTCAACCTTCTCTTTAACTCTTGGAAACCTTCTTCACATTTTGAGTCCCAAACAAACGCTTGCCCCTTTCTAGTCAACATCGTCAACGGTAACGCCAACTTAGAAAATCCCTCGATGAACTTCCTATAATTACCAGCCAAACCAAGAAAACTCCTTATCTCCGAAACTGATTTCGGAACTTCCCACTTAGATACCGCTTCTATCTTAGAAGGGTCAATAGCAACACCATCTCTTGAAATCACATGACCAAGAAAACTAACCTCTTCTAACCAAAATTCACACTTTGACAGTTTAGCAAATAGCTTCTTTTCTCGTAGAACTCCTAAAACCACTCTCAAATGCTCAGCATGCTCTTCTTCAGATTTCGAATACACCAAAATATCGTCAATAAACACCACAACAAACTTGTCTAGATACGGATGGAAAATCCTATTCATATACTCCATAAACACTCCAGGCGCATTAGTCACACCAAAAGGCATTACAGAATACTCATAATGTCCATACCTTGTTCTGAAAACAGTCTTCTGAATATCCTCAGTTTTCACACGTATCTGATGATACCCAGATCTCAAATCTATTTTGCTGAACACACTCGCACCAACCAACTGATCCATCAAATCATCAATCCTCGGCAAAGGATACCGATTCTTGATCGTCACTTTATTCAGTTGCCTGTAGTCCACACACAACCTCATAGTACCTTCTTTCTTCTTAACCAATAACACTGGTGCACCCCACGGTGACACACTCGGACGAATAAATTTCTTATCCAACAGATCTTCCAGCTGACTCTTCAATTCAGCTAACTCAACAGCAGACATACGGTACGGAGCCATCAACACCGGCCTAGTACCAGGTACCAAATCAATCGAGAACTCAACTTCACGCTCTGGCGGTAATTCATTCACTTCTTCCGGAAACACATCAGGAAAATCACACACCACAGCTAGATCGCAAATCACCAGTTTATCTTTAGCCTCCAAAGTCGCTAACAGCATAAACAACTCTGCCCCATCTGCTACTGTCTCATTCACCTGCCTTGCTTCAATTCCAAGAACTCTATCTCTTTCTTTCCTCTGACATCCTCTGGAAAGTACTTCCTTAGGAATCTCTCTCTGAACACAGCCCAAGTGATCTCAGCATTCCCAGCAGATTCCAACTCAGTGCGGGTAGCAACCCACCAATCATCTGCTTCTTCTGACAGCATATGCGTACCGAACCTGACCTTCTGGTTATCGGCACACTCAGTCACTCGGAAGATCCTCTCGATCTCCTTCAACCACTTCTGAGCACCATCTGGATCGTATGCTCCCTTGAACATTGGAGGATTGTTCTTCTGGAACTCACTCAGTTGACGAGCAGCTCCCATTCCCACAACATTCGGATTCCCTCCAAGTACTCCAGCTAGCATACCCAGAGCCTCAGCAATCGCAGCATCATCTCTACCTCTTCCAGCCAGCTCTATTCTGAAAACCCAACAAGCTAAAACAATAAGTACTGATAGGGTTACACAACACCTATCCCGTACAGGGGAAACAGAATAATTACGACTCGACTCGACCGACTATGCTCTGATACCACTAATGTAACACCCTTCTAAAATACCCCAAATATTTAATTAAAATAGCAATATATAAATCAGAGTAATTATGCAATTAAGGGTGTCACACAATCATTTCACACCATTCACCATAATAACTGTCATGCTCTTTTATTAATTCAAAACATAAAGCATTTGCACAATACGCAGCGGATAGAAATCAATCATGCAGACCATGTAACACATTACATGTAAAATTATTCAACAAGGTAAAACATCCCGTCCCGATGTTACATCTATCAGAGCATGACCCACTAAGGAGACTACACTAGACTCCAAGCACTAGCTTCTACTCAATCACTGCTTGTTACCTGAAAAATAGTTGTAAGGGTGAGTTCCTCAATCGATATAATAAGCATTATAAAATATCATGCAATGTTAAGTAATTTAACACATTAATCACCCTAATCATATCACACATTCGGTAACGGCACATCAACTCAAATATCATACTCAATACCAACACAATTCATACTCATACTCAATGCCAACACAAACACACGTATAATATTGGAATACATCCATTCATATTATACGCCATACATACATTATGCAATGAGACTCCATGCATGCGGTACCGACTATTCGTGAACATATAGTTCACCTCACCGATCAAATCCAGATACGGCTACCAAGCCCACTAGTCCCACTCATTTGAGACCTAGTGACTCACTCACTAATTCCTCACCACGGGAATTAGCTACCACCCCCAAGGGCCATGCTATGCACGCTAATTCACCTAGCATGCAAACATCAACAACAGTCCATAATGACTAACTCACTAATTCCTCACTATGGGAATTAGCTACCACCATAAAGGCCACAATATGCATGCTAAATCACCTAGCAATGCAAAATCATCAACAATAATCCACAATGGACATATGCTCACACTCTAAGCCATAAACAGTCCATTCACAATTGCATACATAACATATACATTCACAGCATTATGCATACCATCATACATTCATCAACACATGTATCAAAATATCATATCATGTCAAATAATTAATCACAGTATTAGCACACTCCACTAATACCTATACTGCTCAAAACAGCGGGAATTAATCCCTATTACATCATACGCCAATATAGGCCAAACACCAATTATGCACACATTATTCAAATATTAATTTTTCCAATTTCCAACAGTGTTAACCGGTTAACGCCCTGGGTTAACCAGTTAACGCAACACAGAACACGCTTTCTGGCAAAATTCAACAGTGTTAACCGGTTAACGCCCTGGGTTAACCGGTTAACGCAGACAGAACAGCAACATTTTCACAACTCACAACAGTGTTAACCGGTTAACACCCTGGGTTAACCGGTTAACGCAAGACAGAAAGCTATTCCTGCGCTAACACGAAGCAGAATGCAGAATTATCCGCATTTTCCGCCGTTGGAGGACTTCCGGACCTCCGAATCCGATTCCGTAAAAAACTATACGTTCGGGAAATCACCACTCACACAAATACAGATTCAATTACAGTTTTCACATCATCTATTCATCACAATTTTTCAACATTCATAATCCAATTAGGGTCAATTCAACGGTTTATCACTACCCATTACATGTTAACCCATAATACCCATTAAACGACGATAAACCCCCCTTACCTGAGTTAATCCGGCAATCCTTTAGCCTCAAGCTCTTCTGTTCTCCAACCTTCTTCCTCTTGCTCTGCCTCTTTGCCCTTTTCCTCTTTTTGAGCCGCTTCTCTGTTTTCACGTGAAAACTCTTTTTACCAAAAAATGGAACTCTTTTTCCTTATTTCCAACTTATATATTTTCCAATAATTATTATTCCAATAATAATAATAATAATCCAATAATTCCAATTATTTAATTAAATTAATAAATATAATATTAACTTAAGTTAAATAATTATCTTATTTTTATCGGGGTGTTACAGTCGCCGCTGTCGAAACTCTTACTTAAGGAGTTTCAACCATATGCCTCTTGAGGTTGTTTTTACTAAGTCTCTGGCCAGTGGCTTAGTAAATGAATCAGCCAGATTATAGCTCGTTCGTATATAGGTGAGTGAAATGATTCCATCTTTAGTCAACTTTCTCATAAAGGAATGTCTAAGTCCTACTTGCCTAGACTTTCTGTTATACACTTTTGTATGCTCTAGGTAAAGTGGCTTGACTACCGCAATGTATCAACACCTTTGAAACATTGTCTTTAGCCAATAGAACTTCTAACATAATGTCCCTCAACCACTCAGCTTCTTCACCAGCGGAAGCAAGAACCTCGAAGTCTGATTCTATGGTTGAGAGAGTGATCCACATTTGTTTCTTGCTCTTCCAAGAAATTATACCCTCGACTAGTGTAAATATCCACATAAATGCAGATTTATGATATTCAACACTTGATATCAAACTCGTATCGGTATATCCTTCTAGTATGGTAAGAAATATACCATAATGGAGATCAAGATTTTTGGTTTTCATAGGATAACAAAAAATCCCAATGATGTCCTTTTAGTACTCACCATTTGAATTATTAGTAAAATCTACTCATTTTACTAAATGCAAATGCTATGTTGGGTCTAGTACATTTCATGCACTTGAATATTCTAATTAAGCCACAACTCTTCCATCATTCTTTTGAAGTCTGACACTAGGGTCAAACGGAGTACTCACTTTCTTGAAATATAAATATTTGAACTTGTCAAGTACTTTCTCAACATAATGTGTTTGACTAAGTTCATAACCCCCTCTATTTCGCCTTACTTTGATCCCCAAAAGTGTGTCAACTAATCCAAGATCATTTATCTTGAATGTGGAAGTTAGAAACCACTTTGTTTCTAAAATTTCATTTATCTCATTGCTAATGATCAATATGTAATCGACATAGAGACAAAAGAATATGACATTGTTGTCACACAACTTTGTGTACAAACACTTATCACAAGAATTAGATAAATAAGGTTTTTAGATAATCATGCATGATGATGCAATAAGGTTTTCAATTGAAGTGAGATGTGAAATTCTGAGCAATTTAAAGTAATATAGTATGAATTGCAATGGGTATCTTAGTTATGTTCACTTGTCTCAAATCTTCACTTGAATTTCTACGTTCAACCTTCTTGGTCAACTTCATCATTGATGTGCATGACACTTTTGATCCATTTCTTCTTTGATAATCTATTTCCGAAGTTATGATGTATTCTTGTGTTTAGAATGTGTCTACGACATATCAGTTTATCCTTTGATGCTTGAAACAGAAGCCTCAATTGACATTATTAAATAATTATAAGATTGTTAGAAAATTAATTTAAATCGAATTGATCAAGGCTAGAATCGTGAACGATATCACTTTCCTTATAAGTATTTCAAGCACTCTCAAATGTCTTAGAGTTGGAACGCAGGAATACCCAGGATAATTAAGCTTATACTCGAGTTTTCACAAGACCGATGAAAACTCGAATGTAGAGAAGAGTATTTGGAATTTTAGTGAAGATGATGCATGTTTTTTTTTATATTTTTCTAAATTCGGAATGAAGTATTTATAGGTTATATTTGTGTTGTTTCACAAGGTTGCGACCCTTGGTGAAACAACTTCCTTTTACCAAAAGTTACAAGTTTTTGCCAAAAGTTACATAATTTTATCAAAAGTTACATTGTTTCGCTTACTACAACATTCTTCAAAAGATGCATACTTTCATTTTGCAATACTTCACGAAAGTGTTGCCTATTTCCAAATTTAAATCTACTGTAACACTTCACAAGTGTTGTCTATTTCTGAATTCAAACTCACTACAACACTTCACAAATGTTGTCTATTTCTGAATTCGAAATTAATCTTCACTTGCATATTTTCTTATCTTTTTGGAACACACTCAAAATTATTAATTCTTAATAATTTACAGCAAATACCGGTGTTTAAAATTGACACTGATATTTATAATTATATTTAATTTGTTTATTTTTTACAAATTATTGTTAACATTGATGTTTTGATATTGATGTTGTACTTTTGGTGTATGTAATTTTTAAATCTTAAATCATAGAGTAGTGACATGAGTTTAATTAGTAGCTTACTTTATTATAAGAGAAATTTTATTTTTTAGATTCATAGAATCATTGATGTATTTGATCTATATGAATTAGATACATTAATTATTTAATAAATTTGAAAAAATAATTTTTTATAATAAAGATCAGAGAAAATATTACTTCTCTTTTCTAAAATAAATTTCACATTCTATATTTTCTCATAAATTAAAAAAATATAATAAATAAATTGATACACAAACTAAAAAAATATAAAAAATAAATAAGAAAAAGATAACTCTGACAAATTATTGTTATCAGTTATTTGTATATTTTAATTATTATTGATACAAAATATAAAATTAATTAAATAGTAGAATTGAAAAAAATTTATATTAAAAATTAAAAATAACATTTATTTTTAGACAAATAATTATTTTAAATTTGATATTTATTTTATGAGAGAGTAGGAGAGAGTAGTAAACTATCATTTATGTTTATATTATTAATATTATTTATGAAGATATTATTTTAGAGCAAATAAGCATAATGTACTTGAGTGTTGAATTGTATTTAATGCATAGCACAGTAGTTTTGTATGGTACTATTGTCAATTTATTTTCACTTTTGTTACTGACTTTTTCTTTAAAATAATGTAATTTAAACAAAAAAAATGATACATTAATAATGCGCACTCTGATCTAGATATTAGCATTGCCTTTTAAATTGTACATAAGAATATTTAAAAAAATATTAAAGAATGGGTCCTTTTATTCATGAGCACATGGACCCTGGGCACATAAAGAAAACAAGGTTAAGTAATACAAAATTTGGTAGCTTTCCCATTTGGATCCAAAACAAAGTGGTTTTCGATTGAAATGAATCAGAATGGGAACGTGCAAGGTACGATAAATAATTCAAGTCATCTGCATGATCTACTTTTATTTTCATTTTCAAGAGTAAGGACATCAAAAATCCCAAGGTATGTGAATGTATGTGAGTGACAATAGTTTTGTTCCTAAATGCGAGTTCTCGAGAAAATAAAACAAAAAATTATAGAAAGTATTAAAATATTATTTTCGGATCTGTCTATATATCTGTGCAAAGCGATAATGAATATTTATAAAAAAATATAATAAATAATATATAACTTAAATATGTAATTATAAGCGGAGATAACTATCCCTTAGACCGATTTCGTAGTAATTATTTTGTAGAAATAAATTAGACAAATTTTAATTCTAATACTCTCCTCCAAAAAAAGAGAAGAGTTTCACTTTAAAATAAGGTGTGAACACATGTATGAGAGACACTATAGTCAGTAAAAGTTTGGTTAAGAATTGGCTAGGGCCTAGGGCAACCTTGTGTCTGAAATGGAAAACGTATCATGAAACAAGTCAAACAAATAGTTGCTTTCCCCTGCATGTGCTCTTCTTTCTTGTGTCCAACTGTTTTCTTCCTTGAACCGATGGATCAAGGGGAGGTAATGGTGTGGCCATTCACGACTCTACCACGAGTAATGAATTAGATTCTGTAATGGTTTCGGTTAATATGGAAATTCATTGGGGCAGTAAATAAAGTGTAATTGGTTCTTTCTATGTTTTTCACTTGTAGTTCTTTTTTTGAGTGGGGGATTGACCAAAGGATGCAAAATGTCGTACTTGGCACCAAGGTTTAATTTTATGGAAAGAGTGAAGAATGTTCTAAGAGTATTAGTAATGTTCTAAGAGTATTAGTATTATAGCAAGTTTTTTTTATGAAGAAGTTTACCTTTGTTTGTTCATTCACAAAAACAAATTTTGTAAATTTGAATTTGAGTGAAATTTCACCTAACGAAATGATTGGTTGCCTTGCAAGCCAAACTTCCTGCACCCTAGTGTATTTTTCAGCTCATCTATGTGGGTCATAAAACTTCAAGAATTCTAGGGTGTATGCCCGCTTCACCAACTTTTTTTGTTTAGAATATTTTAAATTATTTTTTTTTGTTAGGCGCAATTGCAGAAATTAACCCCAAGTCGGGGAGGACCACAATAGACAGAAAAACTCTCCCTCAATAGATTTAACATTATTGGGCTGGATTCGAACCCAAGACTTCAGCTTATCTATGTGGGTTATAAAACCTCAAGGATTCTAGGTCATCTTCCCGCTTCACCAATTTTTTGCGAGTGCATTATACTCTTAGATGTGTTTTGGATGATGTTAAAACTAGGTAGGATAGTAATTTGTGTATATTAGATTTTGCCGTCTTTGTCTAGATGTTCATCCTCATAATAGGACATGTTTAATTAGATTAAATAGGACATCACATGCAAAAATATGATTTTTCATGAAAAATTAGTCAATGAGTCGGTACATACTGAGTTGGTTTTCAAAGGAAACGGTTCTATCCATAATGTATTGATACACAAGCAAAATGAGTCGATACATCTTGTGAATGAGTAGACTCTTTCATGGTTGAAGTCGACTCCATTTGAAGGAGTTTTTCAACCTAGTCACCTCTGCCCTCAAAGTATCGTTACATTGAGGTTATGGGTCGATACATCAGGTGGATGAGTCGAGTCCCTTGTGTTTCTAGTCGACTCCTTTGACAAATGTATTGACTCTTTTGGCGTATGTATTGACTCATTCATGGTTGGAGTCAATACATTATGTTCCAAATTTCAATAATTGCATTTTTGGCTAAAAACGGTTTTGCTTGTTTTCTTTCTACACACACACATACATATAAATATGCATTCATGCATCATTCCTCGGATTTGAAAACCAAGAACACACTTAGAAATTTCTCATCATCTTCAACCTTTCTTTGCATGCATTTAACAACTGCACATAATAATTTTTGTTGTTTGTCATCAAGATTAGATTGATAAGGTCCAATTTAGGTTGGTGTAAATTAAATTGGGTTGAGTTTTTTCTTTTTGGGTTTCATTGATAAAACCTTTAGGGTTTTTCCTCCAAGATCAAGGGTTGATTTGGGGTTTTTGCATAGTCTTTGTAACTTGAACTTAGTCGAGTGAAAGCTTTGAAGAACGGGGATTCTTGCAAAGGATTAGCAGTAACCAGAGGATAAATTGAAAGACTTGGGGCAAGATTTCGCAATTTGAATTCAGCCGAGTGAAAGCTTTGAAGAACGGAGGTTCAGTCAAAGGAGTAGCGGTAACCGGAGGATCAGATTGGAAGTCTTATGTGACTTGATCTAGCTAATATCAAGGGAAGATAAGAAGTTATGATCAACATCGAACATAGAGTTTAAGGGATTGAATTTCTACTACTTCTCTTGTAAATTGATATTGCAAAGGTTAATTATAATATCTCGATTCGATTTTGAATTAAGAGCAGACGTACCCATAGTGAGGACAATTGGGGAACTGCCTATGTTTTCAATCATATTGCTACTAACAAAATTTTGAGATGTCTTAATAGGGAATGTAAACCTAAGGTCATCGCCATCAAGGAAGCTAGCAACCTATTGACTTTCTTTGGTAAGCTTGAAGAAAATGAGCAAGAGCTCATTAGCTTAGAGAAGCATGCGAATAAAGTTAAGAAAGAAAAGAACAAGGAAAAAGAGGTGGAAAAGAATTCAATTTCTCTTGTAGCTTCTAGTTCCAAGTTCTCAACAAAAGAGCATGATAAAAGTGGATCTAGTCATAATGAGAAGTTGGATGATAAATAAATGAGGTTGTTTGTTAAATGGTATCATAACTACATTAAGAGAAATAGAGTAAAGAACTACGATAAAAATCTCATTAACTTTAGAAGACAAGTTGACTCCTCAAAGCAAGATGAGAATAATAAAGGAAAGTTCAAGGGTTCATGTTTTGATTGTGGTAAAGCCGGACACTACAAGTTGGATTATCCATAACTTAAGAAGCATAAAGATAAGGGTAAATACAAGATGACTAGAAATATAGAAGAGCGTACATAGCTTGGGAAAGTGATAATGAATCCTCAAGTGAAGGTATCTCAAGTGAAAGTGATGAAGATGCAAATCTTTGTCTCATGGCCCATCATCATAAGAAGAAAAATGTAATACAATCTAAATATAAACCTAGTGATGAATTGTCTTATTCTCAATTACAAGTTGCTTTTGAAAATATGTATAGTGAAGCGGTAGATGCTTTTAAAAGGTTGGCTTCAAAAAAAAGAATATTTTCATACTTAGAAGCCAAAAATTTAGATATTGAAAAACAAATGAAAGCTTTTAAGAAATCCATGTTAGATGCTTCAGAAGTTAATGATGAGGAAGAGAAATCTTCTTGGTTTGGTTGTGAAACTTGTCACATTTGGTAAAAAGAGGTTAATACTCTAAAAGATAAATTATACAAGGCATTAGAACCAAAGGTCACCTTCGCTATTAATCCTAAAAAATTCAAAATATCTTTAAATGTGATGTACAAGAAGTCCAATTATGTGGTAAGGGAGTCTAATAGCGAAAGTCATTCACATCATCATTTGACTTGTCACTATAGTTGTAAGAAAGGTCATACCATTACTAAATGCAAATTTAGGAGATTTTTGGTTCCTAAAGGTTTATTTCAATGGTTTCTAAAATGCAATAATATTTCCACTCACCCTCAAAGATCCAATGAAAAATGGGGATCTAACATTATTGATTAACTTTG
The DNA here is from genome assembly GCF_024323335.1 of Lathyrus oleraceus. Classification (NCBI taxonomy): domain Eukaryota; kingdom Viridiplantae; phylum Streptophyta; class Magnoliopsida; order Fabales; family Fabaceae; genus Lathyrus; species Lathyrus oleraceus. The sequence goes on along the minus strand of NC_066585.1, from coordinate 481,967,612 downwards.
TAGGGAAAATGTTTTGACTATTTAAAGAGAGTGTGTGATCTTAACAAGGAAAGCTCAAGGAATATAAAAGGTAACATCTTCTTATTCATTGACTTTGTGAGAAATAAGAATGATGTTGTGACATATAAAGTTAACAAATATAAGTGTTAAATCGTGAAATTGGTAGTGTAGGTAAATACCCATTTCACTTCTATCTTTGATATTATAATTGCTTGAGAATACTTACTATTATTAAGGTTGAATACATCACTTGTGATGTATTGTACCCGATGTCATACCCCAAAATTTGCCCTACCTTTTTTCAATTTTTATCTGGCTTATTGCTACATCACTGCATACATAGTTCTCTTATTAATCAGTCATTTAGATATTATCATTCATTCATTTGCATATTCATGACACATTCATTTAGGTCATTAATTCACATATGCATGCTTCAAATTCCATCATTAGATTCAGAGGTTCATGATTACAAAGAATTAAGGTGATTAGAAAGCTTATAACCATGATGCTTCATTTGGACATTTCTGGTTCTTGAGCCAAGTGTTCATAAGAACCCTAAATCTTTGGTTTTGAACACCTGATCATTTTAGATACAAGTCTTGATCTTAGTCCCTAAAAAGTCAACCATTGAGGGGTAACTTTTGTTAGCCATTTTAATTCTTATTTAGTAATCATCTTTGATTCTGTTGATTTATGTAAAGATATGACATTGCAAGATCATAATTCATTCAAGTTCAAGTGTTCAGACAAGTTCACGATTTGGAGTTAAAACATCTTTCTCAATACATAAGTCACATTCATTCAAAGAGAACCATTTCCTTACAAAGCATCATTCAAAATCCAAGTTACAAACTTTACACAAAAACTACAAATTGTGACCTATAGTTGACTCTAGTCAACTGTTGACTTTTTGGTTAACCAGTTGACCAAAGTCAACTTCCTAGTCCTGCAACCCTAATTCCCATATTGTCTTCTCCCACAAGACATCTCTTTTTGTTCATAAATCCTCCATAAAACTTGATCTTGTTCAAAGTGTCTACTTGCCCATGGCCTTGTCCATATTCCTGAATCACATTGACCCTGCAACATATAACCATAATGCATCATTATAACAAATACACAAAGACATCCAAATTAATCCAGCTTAACATATATCATAATGTTCAGTTTATTACTAACATTCAAGACAGTTCAGTTAGATTCCCATTTCAATTAACACTTAGAATGCTAACCATAGTAAGCCTCCATTCAAAATCACTCTAAGTAATCATTTCAACCAACATTTTCTAGTTCACAACTAATTTCACTATCCAAATCAACTCATCTATCTAACAATTTTGTAATACTTATAATCATTCATGACACAACAATGAACCTAACCATCATATTTCAAACCATCAAGCAATCTAACAACCTGTTTCACATGGCCAATTCAAGTTCGTAGACTAAATAAGATAACATTAATACAGTTCAATAAAAATTGACTCATTATCCAACTCGAGCTTAATTTCATAACAAGATTACACTAATAGTAGTAAAAATTATTTCCTAGCATTAAACCTTTGATTCTCTTGAAATTCATAATGGCTACAATTTGCTTTCCATGTTAACAATTTGAAATTCAAATTTCTAACATTAAGTACAATGCAACTCATTCACTCTTCACAAATTCAAGGTGACACCTAACTCTAACAATCATCCAATGTTCATAAAACAACTGACCCATTCAGTTTAACACCAAATTTAAATTAACCTAGTTATATTACTAATTGATACAACTTTCACAACTGAATTAACAACCTTCTAAAATAACTGAATTTGAAGCTCAGTTACAACTAACAAATTGAGTACTCACTGGTGCAAACAACCCAAACATTCATTCAATTAACCGAAGTTTCAAACAATACTCATTATCCAATTCATGACAATTCATAACAACTCATAACAACATAACTAAAATTAACAAATTCTAAATGAATTCAACACACATTCCAACTGAATTTAACAGATTCTAACTGATTTAAAAAAAACACTTCCTAACTGAAAACTAATAGAGTTTTCTAACATTCAATAAACTTATAATGTGAAAATTAACTTGGCTAACATTGCCTTAACGGTTGCCCAAACTACCCAAATCGGTTACAAACTCCCACCCTATATAATGATCGTTCAATCATTTCAATCATTCACCCAATCATTTTTTTCAATCACCAATCATTGTATCACAACTCTCTCAACCTCACTGAGATTCAGCAAGTCGCAACTCTCTCAACCTGTCTGGGATCAACAACTCGCAACCCTCTCAATCTCACTAAGATTCAGCAACTCTCTCTACATCTCTCACACTCACACAACACAACAACGCAAGCAACAACAAGAACGCAACTGGATCTATTAACTATAGAAGGAGAAGAAAAAGTAGGTAGCTAAAGGAAAGCGAAACCCGAAGCAATTACCTTTGAAGTCTCTGGAATTCTTGCTCCATCATCGTCTTCTCCATCACAGCAAATACCGGGACAAGTCACCAATCGTAGGTAAGTTATTCATCATCTATTTGTGTTAATTCCCGTTGCCACCATGTGAAGTTTGACCCGAGGAATCAAAGCCCTAACATGATAGGGCTTTGATTCCTCCATTGCTACACTTAATTCTTGATTCCATAATTTAGGGTTCATTTTTTTAGCCTCAGTTTGGGAGATTGAGCAGGAATTAAAGAAAAGTGATGGTTGATTATGGAAGAGGGGACTGCAACGAGCATATTGATGTGTTGTTTGGAGGTTTTGGACCTCCGCCGCCTCCAAATGCGATTTCCGGCGCGACGGAGTTGGTTGGCTTAGTTGAAGCATAAAGAAGCGTGCTTGAGTAAAAAAACCAGGATGAATGTGTTCTAATCTGGTCCTCTCCCTCTCATGTGGCTTCCTCGGTTGGGCTCAAAGGCCTTGGGCCATCAAACTATTGCATGAAACCCCTGTTTTAATTCGCACCCCACTTTCTTGCTTTGTTTTGAATTCTGGGCTTCAGGACCATAGAATGCTTCCTGCATCATGTCCTTCTTACGTTGACCCCTGTGCCTCTTTTTTTTTTTTGTTTTTTGTTTTTTTTCTTTACTTGTTTTTTTTTTAATTTCTTTTTTAATCTTTTAATACACTTTAAAATTAATTTACTTTTTTTATATGTCGTACCTCAAAAAATGAGAACACGATCTCACATAGCGCAATCGCACGCTCGCAGGATGGGTTGAAAAGAATCGCCACCGAACTTTATTTATTTCTAGAGAGGAAAAAGGAAATTATTGATAAAATCCCTAAAAGAAAGGATAATATATTTTCATCGCAACCAATATCAGGGTTCGAGAGTCGGTTACGCAAGGAGAAGATATTAACACCCCTCACGTTCGTTGTACTCAAAGAGAACCATTTAGTTACCTTCGATTTAAATGTTAACTTATATTAGTTTGTGATCTTCTACTTATTTGGGATAGAAAAAAGAGATAAGAGAAATGTTTTGAATTTTTATTAATGAGAAAGAACCTAAAAAGGTTTTTATCATTAAGGGGGCCTAACAAGATTTCACAATCCTACTCCTACGTATCTCTAGGTGCAATAGAGAATTTAAGGCTTAAGTAGTTATGGTTAGAAAATATTTTTTTGTTTGTCAATTTTAGTGAAAGCTATCTTGCATTAATCGAGGGAAAACATTGTTTTACCCAAAACAGGTGAGGAGCGGGCGTTTACACCACATTAAATGGATTTACAAATCTATATTCACAGGAAAACATCACTTATCTCAACTCAATGATTGTGGATGAAACATTGATATGCATCATCTTAAGACAAAATGTCTTTCGTTTTTAAAAAAGGTTTTTAAAATCAACCGCACGACAACGAGAAAAGAAGTTGATTGGTTGGATGTATTTTGTAAGTGAATGACAAACATTCAGGATTCCACCGGAATGCTAGATTCCAATGGTCCTTTTTCATTCAAGGTTAATTGATAAAATTGTTTGATGGACAACGAACACTTGATAATAATCAATTATTCAAAGAGTTACGCTAGAATGCTTGGTCCCAACGACCCTTATTTGTTCAAATAGATTTAAATGTTTTAAGAACGAAATAAAAGAATGAACAGTTAACTCAAAACACATGGCTCGAGACCGATCATTCGAGGGTTCCCACCAGAATGCGAGATTCCAACGGTTCTCTTCTTATAAGTAGATCATTCGAGGGTTCTCATAATAAAATCATCCAATCCAAGATTTTGAGAGATTCCTAACAGGAAATTTACCCAAGACAAAAAATAACGGGAGTCTTCTTATAAGTAGATCATTCACGCAGAACATTGGAGTTTTGTAACACGAATAACATCCAAGCTTATGGGAATTCCTTAGAATGATGAGCCATACATTACTTTATAGGAACCATCAAGAAAAATAGGATAATCAAACTCTATGTATGTGCCGATAACAATTGGACTTAGACCTTAGGTATTGGTTATAACCAGCCTCTAACGGATTGATACCAGTTACAACATGGACTTTAAAGGATGCAGGTGAGAACTCGACTTTAGATACTGATTAAAATCGGATTTACAAAGAGTGTGATAGTGATGCCAATGACAATTTGGTTTAAAATGAGTTTTAGTAACAACTGAGCTTGGGATAAAGCTAGTGATAAATGAGTTTTATGAGTGACAATTGAACTTTAGGAGACACCAATGACAATTGGGCTTTGAAGTGACACCAGTGACAACCGAAATTTAAGGACACCAATAAAAATTGGGTTTAAAAATGAAAGATATTTATAATTGGACTTCATGCTGATAACACCTGGATTTTAAGAACAGAGTGCTAGTTACTACCAGACTTTAGGTAAGTACCAAGGGCAAATGGACTTGTAAACAGTGTCAGCAACAACTGGACTTTAGGAGGTGACGTCTGGTGATAAGTTGGACTTTTAAGGGTACCAATAAAAATTGGATTTAAAAAAGACAACAATAACAACTAGATTTTGAAGATACTACCAGTAACGACTGAATTTTAGAGACACCAATGACACTTGGGCTTTAAAATCAGATATTAATATCAAATAATCTTTAAAAATGATGAATAATAATAACAATTGGATTTTAGGTAAATCCAGTGACATCCGTACTTTAAAAAATACCAATGACAATTGGACTTAGGACAATGTACTAGTGACAACTAGACTTAGAGATGTGTCAGCAACAACTAGTCTTTCGAGTCAAGAGATAACTATTGACGACGAGACCTGGGTCAATGAAAATGAGCTCAAAGCACACTTCTACCTATGCATGACTTGATTTTTCTTTTATGCATGGTATATGAATGATCATGATATGACAATGCTGACACTGTGCAAACTAGGAGTTTGTAGAGACTGTTTAGGGAGGCTCTGATTCCTTAACACCGGTAACTCAACCAAGTAAGTGTGACAGATGCATTCACACGGAAACCTGTCAAGATTTGCAGTTATAGCTATCCAAGGGGTCTACCCCGAGGTTTGATGGGTTGTGCTCCATGGAGATTCCTGTTGTGGTGATCTAGGAATGTTTCTGCAACCTTAAGACTTTCGGGAAAACAAACGATTTCCTTTTGATCCTCGCATATGTCAAAATAATTTCATGTTTTTTCAACACATTTTAAAACTTTTCAAGTTTCAAAACTTCATTATTAACAAACAATAATTAAGTAGATGATGCCAAGTTGATCTCGTATCATGCCTATGTCGTGGAGTTGATAAAATACATTGATGAAATCACTTTTTGTCATATCCCAAGGATTGAGAATCTAGTAGCTGACACTTTGGCTATGTTGGCTTCAATGTACAAAGTCAAATTCCGCAATGAAGCACCTCTCATCCATATTGAACAAAAGGTTGAGCCTGCATATTATCAATTAGTTGAAGAAGAGGCCAATGGTAGAACTTGGTTTCACGACATCAAATGTTATTTGCAAAATCAAGAATATCCAGCAGATACAACAACCATTGATAAGAAAACCTTGAGTAAATTAGCATCCAAGTTCTTCTTAAGCAATGATGTACTATACAAAAGGAATCATGACATGGTTATGCTAAGATGTGTGGATAGACACGAAGCAGACATGTTGATTAAATAAATTCACGAGAGATCCTTTGGAGCCCATGCCAGCAGGCACGCCATGGCCAAGAAAATCTTAAGGGCTGGTTATTACTGGTTGACCATGGAATCTGATTGTTTTAACTATGCTAGGAAGTGTCATAAATGTAAGTGTTTGCTGACAAAGTACATGTGGCACCAACACTGCTAAATGTTTTGACATCACTTTTGCCCTTTTTAATGTGGGGGATTGACATGATTGACGCCATCGAGCCTAAGGATTCTAATGGTCACCGCTTCATTCTGGTCGATATCGATTACTTTACCAAGTGGGTAGAAGTTTCCTCATATGCTAATGTCACAAGACAAGTGGTCGTCTGGTTCCTCAAGAAGGAGATTATCTGTCGCTATGGAGTTCTAATCCAGATCATTACAAATAGCGGGACGGATCTGAACAATAAGATACTGAAAGACTTATACAAAATCTTCAAGATTGAGCACCATAACTCTCCACCATATCGTCCAAAGATGAATGGCGCTGTTGAAGCCGCTAATAAAAACATCAAGAAGATCCTGCAGAAAATGGCGAAAACCTACAAGGATTGCACAAAATGTTACCCTTTGCACTTCATGGATACCAGACCTTAATCCGCACTTAAAAAGGGGCAACCCCATTCTATTTATTCTATGGGATGGAAGAAGTTCTCCCAATTGAAGCGGAGATACCTTCGATGAGAATCTTGATGGAGACAAAGCTAGAAGGAGCTGAATGGATCCAAAACAGATTTGACCAGTTAAACCTCATTATTGAGAAGCGAGTGACCTCTCTATGCCATGGGCAATTGTACCAGAAATGACTCAATAGGGCGTTTGAAAATAAAGTCTGTCTTCGGGAATTCAGAGAAGGAGACTTCGTACTCAAGAAGATCTTGCTAGTATACAAGGACTCACGTGGGAAATGGAATCCCAATTATGAAGGCCCATATGTTGTAAGAAAAGCCTTTTCTGGAGGTGTCTTGATTCTTACAACTATGGATGATGAAAAGCTCTCACACCTTGTGAATTCTGATGCAATAAAAAAATACTATGCCTGATAAAAAAATCGCTAAGTCGAAAACCTGAAAAGGTGATTTAGGAAAAAATGGGTATCTTGATGGACCAAAAACCCGAAAGGACGGTCCAGGCAAAAATTAGGGACAAAAGACAAAGACTGCATCAAATAAAATTAATCAACACAGAAGAGCCAAAGGCGGAAGATCAATCCAGTTGCTCCCTTCAGAAGCAAGGTTTTATGGAATCACGATTACTAGGGATAGTAGTGGTGTTTGGATTTCAATGTAAACTTTTCCCTGTTGTCACTTTCAAAATTGTAACATATCTTGGAGCTACGCCATTTGCGTGATAGCATTCTTGATTAATACAAATTTCTTCTATCAATCGTTGCAAATGATTTTCTTCTATATTTTTCTTTGTTATGCAAAATGTCACGTCATACCCTAAAATTTTCCCCATCCGAGCATCTGCATTCATCCATTTAATGTTTATCCATATATAATCATTTCATTCATCTGTATCCCATTATTTTATTTGGTTTCTTATGACCATTCATTTGGTCATATAGGTTTAATTAGGTTTATAAGTGGGGAACTTTTGGTCACACTGACCAACCATTGCATTTTCCTTATCCATTGCATGCCCATAATCAGCACTTGGTGATGAATTTCATTTATCCGTTATCAGATTGATTGCTTAATATTTATTGGGAAATTTCATTTTGGTTTTAGTAGATGCATTATATTAGGTGTTTGATAGCATGGATGATTAGAGATTTTATTGAAGGTTTACCTTTGATTTAATTAAGAGGGATATGTCTTTACATTTCACTTTGAAATAAGTTAAAGATCTATTTGATTTTATTTTATTTAGTTTTTTTAGTTGATGCTTAGAAGCTTTCTTTTACTCTTTTTTTAAAAATAAAAATGAATAAAAAATTAAATTAAAAAATACATAAAAATCATAATAATAAAATGATAAAAATAATTTTCATTTTATTTTTTGTACCTTTTTGTTTAGTATTAATATTTAGTTTTATTTAATTATTTTTTAAATGACTTATTTATTTGGTCATTATTAATTAATTATTTGTTGCTAGTATTAAATTGGATAATATAATTAGTTAATTTATAAATAGTTTTTATCATTCATTTTAGTATTAAATTAAATTATTTATTTATTTGTTGCAAATTAAATAAATAACTATATGATGATATTGATCTAATAAATAGAAAAAGAAATTTTGGTCCAATACCAAGTATTTTCTAAATTCGATTAAATCGTTTCTTATCCCGATTCAAATGTCTTATAATTTAAATTAAAATATTAAAAAAAATCAAAATAAACACGAAAGAAGAGGACCATTGGAATCTATCATTCTGGTGGAAACCCTCAAATGATCGGTCCTGAGCCACGCGTTTTGGATTAACCGTTCATTCTTTTCTTTCGTTCTCAAATCACTTAAATCAACTTAGGCAAATAAGGGTCGTTGGGATCAAGCATTTTGGTGTAACTCTTTGAATAATTGATTATTAACAAACATTCGTTGTCCATCAAACAACTTTCTTAATTAACCTTGAATGAAAAAGGACCATTGGAATCTAGCATTCTGGTGGAACCCCGAATGTTTGATCCCGAGGCTTATGTCTCGTTCTCATCGAGCATTTATCATTCACTTACAAAATACATCCAACCAATCAAATTCTTTTCTCGTCGTTGTGCGATTGATTTAAAAAACCTTTTTAAAAACGAAAGACATTTTGTCTTAAGATGATGCAAATCTATGCTTCATCCAAAATCGTTGAGTTGAGATAAGTGACATTTTCCCGTGAATGTAGATTTGTAAATCCATTCAATGTGGTGTAAACGTCCGCTCTTCGCCTGTTTTGGGTAAAACAATGTTTTTCATCGATTAATAAAAGATAAGTTTCGCTAAAATCAACCAACAAACAAAGATTTTCTATCCAGAACTACTTAAGCCTTAAATTCTCTATTGTACCTAGAGATACGTAGGAGCAGGATTGAGAAATCTTGTCAGGCCCCCTAATGATAAAAACCTTTTTAGATCCTTTCTAATTAATAAAAATTCAAAACATTTCTCTTCTCTCTTTTTTCTATCCTAAATAAGTAGAAGATCGCAAACTAACATAAGCTAATATTCAAATCAAAGCTAACTAAACGGTTTTCGTTTAGTACAATGGACGTGAGGGGTGCTAATATCTTCCCCTTGCGTAACCGACTCCCTAACCTTGTATTGGTTGCGATGACCATATCTTATCCTTTCTTTTAGGGGTTTTATTGATATTTTCCCCTTCCCTCTTTGGGAATAAATAAAGTTCGGTGGTGACTCTGTTCAGTCCATCCTGCGAGGATGCTATTGCGTTCCACGAGGTCGTGTTCTCATTTTTCGAGGTACGACAGATGGCGACTCTGCTGGGGAAATGAAACATCCCTAAGTGAGTCAACCCTAGTTTAGTTATGTTTTAGTTTGTGTGCTAGTTTTGTTTGTTTCCTTTTTCTTCTTAGTTATTTGTTTTCTGCATCTCTTCCTTGTCGCATTTATATATATATATATATATATATATATATATATATATATATATATATATATATATATATATATATATATATATATATATATATATATATATATATATATATATATATATATATATATATGTGTGTGTGTGTGTGTGTGTCTGTGCGCGTGTGTGCGTGGGATTTGGTATTTTGACATCATGAATAAAGCTCTACACCCGAGCTTTGGAAAAATAAGAGAGAACACATAAGTTTAGAATTGAAAGTTGTGTAGTGTTAGTCCCCAAGGGCCACTCTTTGCGTGGCTAGCATGAAGGCACCCTTAAAATAGACATGTTTGTAGATCTCGTTATAAGACAACTAGCTCATCGCATGACGCTGGTTCATGAAGGGTCCATGACTCTATGAGCCACTCTATGCGTAATGTTGGACTCCAAGGTGTAGCGCTAAATTCATGATCATCAAGCTATGGGTAAGCAAGACATCAAATAACAAGAGTCGCCACCGCGCTTTTATTGTTTCCAAGGAAAAAGGGAAAAGCACGAACAAAACCCAAAAGTAAGAAGTTTTCAAATCAAAACTAATAAAATGCCAGAGATTACAGGTAAGGGGGTTGGTTACACAGAGGGAAGGTGTTAGCACCCAAAGTGACCTAGGTACTCCCAGGGAGCCATTTCTTGTGTGCATATGTATTTTGGACAAAGTGATGTTTACAAACAAATAGAATGAGGGGATGAGAAAAGAACTCATTAATTATATTTTTGTGTTTGACAAGACCTTCGTACTTGTGCCTACGTACCAACATGAAAATGAGGGATCAAAACCTCGTAGTTCGTGATATAAATTTCAAAGTGGATGCATTGCTTTTAATCAAAAATTAAGTTTGAGAGGCACAAGGGCCTAGAAAATGGTTTGAATGAGTTAGTTCTTTTTGGCTTTTTAAAATTTTAAGTCAAGTATAGTTAACTATATTTACAAGTTTTATTTAAGAAAAGAAGTTTAAAAATGCAATGTCATAAGGTCAAAGTTTCTAGTTTGCAAAGTGTCTAAGTTTAGAAAATAACAAGTTCAAACAAAGAAGTTTTAAAAGGGGGGAGAGATTATGAAATTAAAGAGATGGGGAGGAGATGAAGAGACTAATCCTAAGCATAAATTTAAAAGTTAAGAGTTGAAAAGATCTGACCGATGGGTAGCAATCCAATAGACAAGAATGTCATATAGAAACCCCAAATTCCCTTGGACATTAGAATCAAGCAACAAAGAATGCATACAATATTATCTTGAAGAGCAAGGCATCAAATAAAGATAGCCCCATCCAAGCTTTAGCCACTCCATGATCTCCTTCAAATTTGTTCATGTAACAGATGAATTCCACAAGTCACAGGTTCAAAATAACAACTTCACAATGATCATGTAGCAAATGAACTCAAAGGAATCTTCAATGATGTATCAGATGAAGTTTCAAACTGCAAGCACTTGGTTACATGAAAGATGGCATTGGCCAAGTCCTTTTGCATAGGGATGTTGTCTAAATTCTAAGTCCAATTGCCCAAGATCAAACCAACAATCCACACAATAATTTTTTTGGGTTTTTTGTTTCTTATTATGTACATTAATGACCAAAGACCACACAAGTAAACAAAATACATACAAACAAGATATATCACACAATATGGTCCAAGTGGACAAAGTGAAAAGGCATTAATATAAACAATTAGAATGGTATGAATAATGGCAAATGAATAAAGCTTAAAAATTAAAGTGCATTAAAAGTAAATGGTTTGAACTTAAATGTTAGTTGTTAATGAATTAGAAGTTAGTATTGTTTTTGCTTTTGCTTTTAAGTCATTCTTTGGAGAACACTCAACCCACTTATCACAAGCATGGATCCTTGAACCAAGACATCTTCCAAAGGAAGAAAAAAAGGCCAAGTTTCCATACAATACCATGAAAGGGGGGAGACTTACAATCTCACTAACTAGAATGCTATACCTTTTTGTGTCAAAGATTTAGCGCTATGTTAAGCAATCGTAATTGGACATAGTGTAATGGACTATTGTTGAAAAAGTATATCTTCGGAAAATATTTTTATATCGTATCCACAGAGATTGGTTGTTATTACCGCCGTTCTATAATCCAAATTGTTATAAGTTTAGAAAGTAACTAAGTTGTTTTGTTTGGAAAGTTATCTTTTTGAGTAAAATGTCACTCAAAACAGTAAAATGGTTTTAATCAAATGCAAAAGCTTGGCAAGATTGGAGTTCACTATTCCAAATGCTTATGATTCCTTATGATAACTATATAGATTTAAGATTATTGATGATGTTCAAGTATCCTCTCAATATCATTTATGTCTAAATGATATTGTGATAATCACTATATTGATCCTTAGACGATCTCTCCATCTAACTATCAATATAGCAATCTTTAATGGTTGATACACAAGAAGAGTAATGAATAAATCTATCTCTACAACTTATTCACTACTTGAAAGCATATTTTCTGTCAAGACTTAAATAATCTCTTTCAACAACTACTCAAAACTGATATTCAACTTAGGGCAAAAATATCATTCAATACATCAACAATCTTTTATCATATATAAGAGTCAAATGAAATACATACACAAAGAGGAATGGCTACTACCTCCAATCTTGACAAAATGGGGTTTAGCTCCTCATCATCATTTTGGGAAAGCAAAATGCAATGGAAGAAAACTCTGTTTTTCTCTCTTACACAATATCCAAACTATCAATGAATGTGTGAATAATTATGATAATGAACAATTTTCATTTTGATTTTCTAAAAGGGTTGACATTTCCTAAAATGATCCTTTTTCATCCACAGCAGAAAAGCTCCCCTAAGGCAGACACCAAAATGGCAAAACCAGCTGGCCTTGAACACAACACCCTTGGCCCAAAAACAACTTGCTGGATTCGCAGGCTTCGCGGCGCGAAGGGGTTCGCGGTGCGAACTGAAGCTACCTCAGCTTCCTTGCTTTGCAAGCTTCATCCAAATAGTCTTCCAAGTGGTATTCTTCCAAGTTAGGCCTCCAAATTTCATTCAACACTTCTTTAAAAATTATGATTGTGCAATCCAAAGCTCTCTTGCCCAAAAATTCTACAAAACTAACAAATATGTGAAATAACTATTCAAAACAACATAAATTAAACTTAATTGCATTTATACAAAATAATGAGAATAAAAGTGTGTAATTACATCAAAACTTGGTAAAAGGGACCAATAAAATGATATAAAAAGTAGTACTAATTGGTCCCTAACAACTATGTAGAAGTCACAACTATTTGAGGTCGGGCAATAGAATTTTGGTGTTAATGCATGTTAGAGACATAGTGTAATGGACTATGCTCATGAAACATACCACACACAAAATGAATATGCAAAGGAGGTGGCATAATCTCATCCATACTTATGTTAATTTTTCAATCAACTAGCCTTAGGACTTAGAGACATCATAGACCAAATGAAATGGATGCATAAAGAAGGGGGATTAGATGAAGAGGGAGGGGAATGGATCAAAACTCAAATTGGTCAAAGGAGGACTTTTACCAAATTAAGATCATTCATTAATTTTAGGAGATGGAATGTACATTCCATCAATCCCCAAAATCCAATGATCTTAACCTAGCAAAGTCAAATCAACCTTGATCAAGGCCCAACAACACAAGTCAAACTTATACAAACCATCAAAATAGCTCAACATAATTATTTGACATTTATTCAATTTAAAATACTAAAAATAAAGCATTAAATTAAATATGGTTTGTCAAATTCCTAAAACCTCATCAAAACACCAAAGAAATGGCCATGAGATTTTTCATAGGTCAAACAAGGTCAAAGGACCTTGGAGAAAAAATTTCAGAATTTTTAGTGACTTAAAAGTATTTTTAAACAATTAAAAATATTCACAAAATCAATTAAATCATGAAAAATATTAATAATGATCCAAAAAATAAATTTAATTCAAAATATGAAAGAGGAATTTATTATTATTTTTTTGGTGAAACTCATATATTTTGGATCAATATTAAAATTAATATGAATTAATGAAAATCAAATGAAAATCAGAAAATAAAAAAAACGTGGAGCACTTGATCTCCCTCATTAATTGAGGTGGCATATCAAGTGGATGGAAACACGCATTCCATGGTGGAACTTAGTCAGTGCGCCACACGCGTGGTAATCACAACCAACACCCAAGATTAAAACATTTTAAATGAGATCAATGGCTTATAACCTGTCCAGCATGCCACCGGTGCTAGACCTCCGATCACCTTCTCAGGCGAGGTCCACCGGATTGGTTCACTCATCACCATCAAGAAAATGAAAAAAAGGACATGATCTGAAAGAAAAAATGGCGTAGAGCATGAATCTGACCTCAATTTTAACTAACTCCACACATATAGAAAGATATGAGAAGTTGAATTTTGCGGTGTGTCAACTGAGTTGCTTCGATTTGAACTCAAAGCAACTCAATCTTCTTGCCTACATTGGTAGGACTTCATACAACCAAAGATCCAAGAGAATTGATGAGAATTAAGTGAGAATTGAAGAGAAGAAGTTTTCTGAAATTTACCTTTAATGTTGTGCAGAAATGGATCTTGCTTGCTTCAAACTTGATCTGATCACACTTGAGAAGCTTGCAGAAGAGGTTTGGCAATGGTACAAAGCTTTGGTTCCTGGAGTTTTTGAATCTCTAAACAGTGAGATTCAAACTCAATTTTTAGGTTGAAAATTATTAGGTTTTCCTTTGAATGGTGAAGGTTTCAATTCGGGGGTAAAGCTGGTGCGCAAGGTGTGTTTGAAATGAGCTCCAAGGCCCTGTATTTATAGTATTTGAGAGTGATATTTTCATACTTGAAAAATTGCTAAATTTGGACATGGTGATGCACAAGCTTGCGTGGGCGTGTACAGGCCCATGAAGAAATCCAATTTGATCCATGTACAATTATTCTGAAGTTCAAATGAGGCTTGGATGTCAAGGCAATGTGAAATGGGATTTTGAGCATTTGATTTCTTCCAATGATACATCCCTATTAAGACCATGTGCAGCCCTAGAAAATCTCATCCAAAATGCATGAAATTTGGTTCTTTGGAAAGCTTAGATCAAGGGGAACAACTTTGATATTGGAAACTTTTTCATTTGGAACTTGGATCATGGTTAATTTTGAGGTGGAGGTTTGGAAATTTCAACATGTTGAAATTTTTTCTAAGTGTTAAGCCATATATCTCAATATTCCACCTTGCTTAACTATTTATGTGAGCTTCAAATGAGAAAAGTGTCTTCATCAAAGTCGTAGCTCTTTCAAAGAACTTCAAAATAGTAACCAATTTCATGTCATTTGGATTTAGAATTATAGAGTTATGCATTTTTGAAGTTGAGGAAAATCACTTGTTCAATGGTATATGGCAAAAATGACATATAATGTATCCTTATATCACTTGCTCATAAAAGTTGAATTAGCTCCCACTCCAAACATTAAAGTTGAAGTAAACATATTGAATTTTATTGTGCAACTTGTAAATCTTTCATCTCATAAAATTGAGCAAGTTATGGCCTTGGGAAGTTGACTTTCAAATTAGGGTTTAGATAGAATGACCTATAATGTTTCAACATAGAAAATGATTTTCCAAGCAAAACTATCTCTAGGTCTCAACATCAAAGTTGTTTGGAATGGAACTTAGAGTAACGTTTCTCTAGGAATAATTTTCATATGGTGAAAATTGTAGGAGATAGGGTCTAGGGAGACCCAGTTTTGAGGAGATGAACTTATCTGGCCAACCACCATCAACCAACTTGCTAACCTTCAATTATATTGACTTTCATGGCTCATGGTATATCATATATGCATAAGATGATGAATTTTGAAGTGTCCCTTGATAAATTTGACCAATTGGTGAGATAGCTTGTTGGAGAAGTTACTTAAGATACCCAGTCAAAACTAGGGTTTCCAAGGCAAATTACATCCAAACTCTTGAAGAATACTTGATCAATATGACATGTAGAGATCATTGGGACTCATATATGATGCTTTGAGACCTTGTGGACCAATCTTTGATTATGCTCTTAGCCATGAGGGTCTCAAACCCTAGAAGTGAACTTGATAGATCAATGGTGATCATGCCTTACCTACAAAAGAGTTAGGTAAATACAAAGACATATTTTTGGTATTTTGCTTAGTAAAATGATAAATATACAAGTATGATACAATCACATGGTGCTTGGTGATCTCTCCCAAAACAAACCCAATGAAACAGGGGTAAGGAGGATGCCAAGGTGTGATCCCAATGCTAATGCATATGGTGAGATAACATGAGGGATCTGAGGGTCAAATTTGGGGTCTTACAGCTGCCCCTATTTAAGGACGTTCTAACTGAGGAGATGAAGGTTAAAATCTTCGCATCGACTTAGTAGAATGGGCTTAAATAACAACATAGAAACAAATTTTGGTCCTTAAGAGACCTCATGATGCATATGGTATGAATGTAGAAGCAAATCCTCTATGGGGAAATGTTGCCACAAAGAAATCAGAGAGACCGAATATCCACAGGAGCATAATGCATTCCATAAGGAAAATGCGTCGGAGAGACAAATACTCTGGGGAAAAAAAGGGTTATGTGTAGGCCAGGCTACGACTTGAAAACTGCTAGGGGGACTAGAGGAATTCCATAAAAAATGGGAAGACCCAGCCGGGTAAACAAAACATCCGCAGGGGATACAGGTAGATCAGGATAAAACTGACATACTCGAACCATGCAGGAAAACGATTTCAGTAAGGAAATGCACACTCAACTCAACTGGGGGAAGAAATAAAATTCATCACAGGAAGAGCAGAAATCTATTATCCACTACGTGTCACTGGGTAAGGAGATAATAAAAGTCTGACAGAGAGGACACCCGTCATCGGTTAAGATGAACATATCAAGGATGGCTCACTGGGAATCGCCACCAAGAGGGAGTATTCATTACCGGTTACTGGGTAAGAACAACCTTGCTGGGGGAAAACTGCAGAAATAGGATTTACAACTACCAATTACTGGGCAGAAGACCAAGGACGAGAATATTCGTCACTGGTTAGGGTGAATATATCAAGGATAGACTCAAAAGGAAAGAGAATCCGCCATCAGTTAGGATGAATATATCAAGGATAGACTTGCCTGGGATGTCAAGGAGGATATCCGTCACCGATTAAGATGAACATATCAAGGATAAACCAACTGAACATAAAGTAGGAATTACATCTATCAAATACTGGATAGATTACCCACAAAGAGAAAATCTGTCACTGGTTAGGATGAACATATCAAGGATAGACTCTGTTGAGGGAAAGTAGGATTTACAACTACCGGTTACTGGGTAGAAAACCAATAAAGAGAAGGAAACCCGTCATCGGTTAGGATGAACATATCAAGGATTAACTCTCTGGGGAACAAAATAGGGATCACAACTACCTTTTTACTGGGTAGAATACCATATGATGAGAGTATCCGCCATCGGTTAGGATGAACATATCAAGGATAAACTCAAACAGGGGAAGAAAGATATCAGTCACCGATTAGGATGACCATATCAAGGACATACTTCCGAAAAAAATGAATCCACTAGGGACTCTACTGAGGGGGAAAACAGGGGTACTTTTGTCGGGTATTGGGCAAGAAGTAACGAACTGCAAACTAAGAAGAATACCACCGGTAACTTGGTAATAAACTCTTAGGGGACCCAAAGCATCTATCTAGGCAAGAGCTAGAAAGAAACGATCAATCAAGACTCAACCCAATAAGGATATAACTCAAGGGGAGTGATTCCATCCAGATAATCAACTGGGGAGGAAACTAAAACAATAATCATCCACGAGGGAATAACTCAGTGGGGAAAAGGAGAAAGGTTAAAGTCTTTCTGCTTAAGGGGTCGACACTCTACAATTGAAGGATGATAGACGCCAGATTTGTATGGGGATAAAGTATCTCCATAACAGAGAATAAGGATCTCAAACAATGAATTAGTAAATATGATGATACAATTATGCAATCATGAAATTATATGAGCGTATATGTATATGTATATGTATATATGATGATTATGCTGACAAAACAATCGCAAATGATACAAAGGTGTCGCAAAATTTGAATCATCAGTACAATCCTCGGTTAATCCACAAGGGAGGGAGATAAATGCTAGAGAAAAGAGAGATCAACATCTCACAGGCTCAAACCTAGCCGGGGAAGGAGGAGATCTGTTGAGGAAAGGAAATATTATCGAATCTGCGGGGAATTTTAAGTCAACACCATATTTGAATGGGGAGACAACCATACAGAGGATAAACACAAATAACTGCTCAAAAACCAGGAGGAAACTCTAACTGGGAGTGAGTCGGATGGCAACTGGTGGGGAAAACAAAGTTCTACTGCCATCACACAAACTACTGAGGAAACCCTCCTCACTCTGCTGGAGATCAAAACTAGCTGGGTGATCACCGATTCTGTCGGGAACTTATGCACAAACTTCGTTGGGGACAAACACTCCACAGGGGAACTGAATCGACCAACTTAGCCAGGGATAACTGAGGGTTAACTACTCGAGAACCATTAATGCTTCACACTTAGAACTTGCTGTTTTTTTTGAAATGCTGTTGATATTGCTTTAAAATTGCTTTAAAATTAATTTATATGTTTTAATAAAAAAATGATTTTGATTTAAAATTTTAATTTCAGAGATGATCATAATAAAATTTAAACTATCTGGCTGAAACAAATGAGAGTGGAAACAATTGGATAAAAGCTCAACTTTATTTAATAGAATGGTAGTCTGTAAATTACAAGACTCCATAGATCTTTACAAAGTTGAAAATGGTAATTTACATGGAAAAAGGTTACATTGAATACAAATGATAACTAATCCTTCTCCCAACTCTTGATATTCGTTGTGCTTTTGGCTGCTACTGGGGATGATGAATCGACGTCAACCGTTGTGCTCAACAAAGTTTCTCTAAAACTGGAAGATCAGCAGAATGCAGTTACTTGCCAAAATCCCTAATTTTTGCATAAGTTGCCCCAAGGTGGAATACCCAACTTATCGGGAAAATTCCTTCCGTTTTAATGCTCTAACTTTTGCCTGGATCCCCCTTTCGGGTTTTCAATCCACCGAGACGCTCATTTTTGCCTAAGCCGCCCCTTCGGGTTTTCAACTTAGTGAGCTGTTCTTTTTTCTTTTTTAGGCGAAGTATTTCTTGACTGCATCTGCGTTCACAGGACGAGTGAACTCTTCACCATCCATTGTCGTAAGAATCAAAGCACCGTCTGAAAAGGCTATATTGACAACATATGGGCCTTCATAATTAGGAGTGCATTTCCCCTAGAGTCTGGTTTAAAAGATAAAATCTTCTTGAGCACAAGGTTACCTTCCCTGAATACGCGAGGTCTGACCTTCTTATCAAAAGCTTTCTTCATCCTTTTCTGATATAACTGACCATGACACATGGCCGTCAATCTCTTCTCTTCAATCAAATTCAACTGATCATACCTGGTTTGACACCATTCAGCCTCAGTCAACTTGGCCTCCATAAGCACACGCAATGAAGGAATCTCAACCTCTACGGGGAGTATTGCTTCCATATCTTAAACAAGAGAGAAAGGGGTTGCCCCTGTTGAAGTGCGGATGGATGTACCATACCCATGCAAAGCAAATGGGAGCATCTCATGCCAATCCTTATACGTCACAACCATCTTCTGAATAATCTTCTTAATGTTCTTATTTGCAGCTTCAACAGCCCCATTCATCTTGAGTCTGTAGGGAGAAGAATTATGATGGACAATCTTGAAATCTTTACAAAGAGCTTCCACCATATTGTTATTCAAGTTTGATCCATTATCAATAATGATCTTACTTGGCACACCATAACGACATATAATCTGATTCTTGATAAACCTTACAACAACTTGCTTGGTTACATTCGCATACGATGCCGCTTCAACCTATTTTGTGAAGTAGTAAATAGCCACCAAGATGAAACGATGTCCATTCGAAGCTTTGGGCTCAATCATGCCAATCATATCAATTCCCCACATGGAGAAGGACCATGGGGAGGAAATGACGTTCAACAGTGTCGGATGAACATGAATCTTATCTGCATATATTTGACACTTGTGGCATTTCTTCACAAACTTGAAACAATCAGATTCCATTGTCAGCCAATAGTAACCTGCTCGCAACATCTTCTTCGCCATTGCATGTCCATTTGAATGGGTACCAAAGGAACCTTCATGGACTTCAGTCATTAACAAGTCTGCTTCGTGTCTATCCACACATCTGAGCAGAACCATATCGAAATTTCTCTTATACAACACATCACCATTCAGGTAGAAGTTACCAGTTAATCTTCTCAAAGTCTTCTTATCTTTTAAAGATTCCCCAGGAGGGTAAATCTGACTTTGGAGGAAACATTTGATGTCATAATACCATGGCTTTTCATCTTTGACCTCTTCAACAACAAATACATGAGTTGGCCTATCAAGATGCATCACATTCAAATTGGGAACCTCATTCCAATATTTCACTATAATCATTGAAGCCAACGTTGCAAGAGCATCTGCCATTCGGTTTTCATCTCGAGGGATATGATGAAACTCAACTTTTGTAAAGAAAGTTGAAATCCTCCTCGCGTAGTCTCTATATGGTATCAAACCGGGTTGATTCATATCCCATTCACCTTTGATCTGATTCACAACCAAAGCCGAATCTCCAAAGACATCTAAATATTTGATTCTGAGATCAATGGCCTATTCGAGCCCCATAATGCAAGCTTCGTATTCTGCCATATTGTTTGTACACTTGAAAGTCAATCTAGCTGTAAACGGAAAATGCGTGCCTTGAGGAGTAATAATTACTGCCCCAATGCCGTTAGCATACTGATTAACAACTCCATCAAATACCATGCCCCAACGGGAACCAGGTTCTGGCCCTTCTTCAAGCAATGGTTCATCACAATCTTTCATTTTCAAGTACAAGATCTCTTCATCAGGAAAATCATACTGTACTGACTGGTAATCTTCAATCGGTTGGTGAGCCAAATGGTCAGCCAAGATACTACCTTTGATTGCTTTATGAGATCGGTATTCAATATCATACTCTGATAACAACATCTACCAATGGGTAATCCTCCGAGTTAAAGCAGGCTTCTCAAATATATACTTGATTGGATCCATTTTGGATATCAACCAAGTGGTATGATTCAACATATACTAGCGCATACGCTTAGCAGCCCAAGCCAATGCACAACAAGTTTTCTCAAGCATAGAATACCGAGTCTCACAATCGGTGAACTTCTTACTGAGGTAGTAAATTGGATATTCTTTCTTTCTAGTCTCATCTTGCTGACCAAGAACACAACCCATACTATCATCAAGCACAGTCAAATACATGATCAACGGTCTTCCTTCAACAGGTGGAGACAAAATCGGAGGTTCAAGGAGATATTCTTTGATACTATCAAAAGCTTTCTGGCAATCTTCAGTCTAATCACAAGATAGATCTTTCTGAAGGAGCTTGAATATAGGTGCACATGTGGCAGTCATGTATGAAATGAATATGGAAATATAATTCAAGCGGTTGAGAAAACCTCTGACTTGCTTCTCAGTTTTGGGCGCAGACATCTCTTGTATTGCTTTGACCTTGGCAGGATCAACCTCAATACCCTTATTGCTAACAATAAAACCTAACAACTTACTAGAACAAACACCAAAAGTACACTTATTGGGATTCAAGCGGAGTTTATACTTCCTCAAACGCTGGAATAGCTTCAACAAATGCTCAACATGTTCCTCTTCATCAATAGATTTAGCAATCATGTCACCGACATAACCTTCAATCTCTTTATCCATCATATCATGAAAAAGAGTAGTCATTGCTCTTTGGTAAGTCGCACCAGTATTCTTTAAACCGAAAGGCATCACTCTATAACAGAATGTTCCCCAGGATGTAATGAATATGGTCTTTTCCATATCTTTGGGTGCCATCTTGATCTAATTATATCCGGAAAATCCATCCATAAACGAAAAGACTTTGAATTTAGCAGTATTGTCTACCAACATATCAATGTTTGACAGAGGGAAATCATCTTTTGGACTGGCTTTATTCAAATATCTATAATCGACACACATGCATACTTTTCCATCTTTCTTCGGCACAAGCACAATATTGGCCACCCATTGTGGATACTCAATAGTAATAAGGAAACCGACATCAATCTGCTTCTGCATTTCTTCTTTGATCTTCACTACCATATTAGGATGCGTTCTTCTCAACTTCTGCTTGACTGGCGGACATTCTGGCTTCAATGGAAATCTATGCTCCACAATCTCAGAATCCAAACCAGGCATGTCTTGATAGGACCAAGCAAACACATCTGAATACTCTCGAAGAACATCAACCAACCCCTTCTTTGCATATGGACACAGTCGATACCCAATCTTCACTTCCTTCACATCATCCTCGGAACCCAAGTTGACTAACTCAATCTGCTCTTCGAAAGGCTGAATGGTCTTTTCATCATGCTCGAGAAGATGAGACAATTCATCACTCACTTCTTCATCACTTTCCTCCTCAGCCTCAAACACAGGGAATTCAAAATTTGGAGAAGGAGAAGGATCATTGTATTCAATGGGTTTAGAAACCAACCTGCATAATGTTGACATTTTGATTTTAGAGAAGTGAATTTTGTGACCAAATATTATGCAGATGGACAATTATATTGTTTTTTTTTGTGATTACCATTTTCAGAATAAAGCAAAAAGTAAAAAACAAAACATCATAGATGTGGATGAATAGAATTAATTTTATTGATGATCAAATTTGAAATGCCTAACAATGTTCATTTCTCCCTTAGGCGCAGGAGAAGGATTTTTTAAAACAAATAAAAGAAATTACTTAGATTGATGCAAAATAACAGGAATGTCAACAGCAGTCCAATTGTTGCAAGCCTTTCCATGCGTCACAAAATTGGTGCAGTCTTCCTCTTCGTTATCTTCTAGCACAACAACTAGGTGTTGTTCATTGCCATGAATGAACCCTCCGCTACGGAAGCTAAGTTGCATATCCTATGATCTAGCAGTAGACAAGCCTTGCTGAAAACCCATACCGGTTCTACCTTTGTTGTCGGAGACCTCTACCATGCGCCCCCACTGATCAACATTGCCTTCTTCAACAATCTTCCTTGCATCCTTCAATGAGGACATAGGTGCCCCAACCCTATTTTTAGCAGCAATAGATAAGGCTTGGAACGGAGTTCCAACCTCATCCTTAGCTTCAACATAAGAGAAAGATGATAGGTGGCTAACCAACAACGCCTTTTCCCCATCAACGATAACAAGCTTCCAATTCTTCACAAATTTGAGCTTCTAATGCAATGTGGAGGTAAAAGCTCCCGCCTCGTGGATCCATGGCCTTCCCAATAGACAACTGTAGGCTGGGTGGATATCCATTACTTGAAAAGTAATATGAAAATCACTCGGACCTATCTTCCCTTGAAGGTCCACTTCACCTATCGCTGTTTTGCATGAACCATCAAAAGCTTTGACGATTACACCACTATACCTCATAGGCGCTCCTTGATATGATAACTTTGAAAGAGTTGACTTCGGCAGTATGTTCAATGAAGACCCGGTGTCAACCAATACATTATACAAAGCGTCATCTTTGCAATTCATGGAAATATGCAAAGTCAAGTTATGATTCCTACCCTCCTCAGGGAGTTCCTCATCACAAAAATTAAGGTTATTGCAAGGAGTGATGTTAGTTACTATATGATCAAACTGATCCACCATAACATCATGTTCCACGAACGCTTGCTCTAGAACTCTTTGCAGTGCTTCTCTGTGTGCTTCTGAATTCATTAGCAGAGACAACACTAAAATCTTTGAGGGGGTTGGAGCAGCTGCTCCACCATGTTAAACTCACTCTTCTTTATTAGACGAAGTACCTCATCATCATCATTAGTCTTCAAATTGCTGGATTCACCAGACTGACCCTTTGAAGCACTAACCGAATCTACAACATGCACTTCCACCTTCTTATTGACAGTTGCTTCTTCCTTATCTTTTAGTAACATCAGCAATACTCACTACAGAGATGGTCATCGACAATGGAACTTCTTGACCATCTTTCAACATCGTCGCATTATACTGATACAAAACAACTTTATCGGATGAATACGGGACTGGGCCCACTAACCGTATGACCAACGGTGATACCGATCTTTGACTGTTGTTGTTACTATTACTGCTGTCGTACTGAATGACTACTCTTTCCAGATTCTTGAAAATGGGCACTATGACATTCACATCGTCATCTACATGATGGGATTGAACAATTTGGATCATGCCTTCATCCATCAACCGCTGGATGTCCCTTTTCACTACCACACAACCCCTCGGGTTGACACTGCAGATAGCACAACCGTCATGGTCATGCTCACAATCTCTTATCATACAAATGTCCTTTTGCATTACCACTAAGGACCTCCAGATGAAACGAACATCAAACACTTTAAACTCTCTGGGACAACTATCCACCATATTAACAGAAAAATTCCCATGAGCGGGCAGTGGATTTGCTTTCACGTTCGGCGCACAGTCCTCGAAGGATACCATTCCACTCTTTATCAGCTTCTGAACTTCGTACTTGAGCGGATAGCAACTCTCAATGTCATGTCCGGGTTCCCCTTGATGAAAAGCACAACGGAGTTTAGGTTTGTACCACCATGGAAGTGGTTCTGGAATTTGTGGCGGGTTTCTCGGTTGGAGTAGGTTCTTGAGAACCAAAGATGGATAAAGTTCTGCATAAGTCATAGGAATCGGGTCAAAAGAGACCTTCTTCCTCTCGACATTTTGCTGATGATGATTGTTGGTATTATTGTTGTTGTAGGTGTTTGTTCGTTGTTGTGGTTGTTGCTGTTGACATTGTTGTTGTTGTTGAATTGGTGTTGATTGACTGTTTGAAAATACTGGAATTGCTGAGGATACTTGGTGATGGTGTTGACGGGATGGTTGACTCTTTCTGATATGAGGCCTCCTCTGCCTCCCACTGGAGATTGCATTAGCTTCGCTATCTTTCTTCTTTCCAAAACTGCTACTGTATCTCTTACTTGATGATGCTTCCTCCTTTGACAATCGTCCTTCTCAGGCACCTTCTTCAAGCCTCATCCCCATATTTACCATTTCGGTAAAGTCACCGGGGGCACTGGTAATCATACGTTCATAGTAAAATGAACTCAGGGTATTCAAAAAGATCTTTGTCATCTCCTTCTCCTCTAAAGGAGGGGTGATGTGAGCAACTAATTCTCTCCACCTCTGCGCATATTCTTTGAATGTCTCCTTATCCTTCTGAGACATAGACCTCAATTAGTCTCTATCAGGCGCCATATCCACATTATACTTACACTGCTTGACAAAAGCTTCTCCCAAATCGTTGAAAGTGTGGATGCTTGCACTGTCCAACCCCATATACCATCTGAGCGCAACACCGATCAGACTATCTTGGAAGTAGTGGATTAACAACTGGTCATTGTCAGTTTGGGTAGACATTTTGCGGGCATACATCACTAAATGAGTGAGTGGACATGTGTTCCCTCTGTATTTTTCAAGTCAGGAACTTTGAACTTCACCAGAATCTTCACATTCGGCACCAAACATAACTCAACAACACTTTTCCCAAACAGGTCCTTACTTCTCAACGTCTTCAATTCCTTACGTAGTTCAAGAAATTGATCCTTTATTTCGTCCATTTTCTCATAAACATTCGGGCCCTCAGATGGCTCAGAATGGTAAATGGTGTCCTCCACACAAGGTAAGGTATGCACAACAAGAAGTGGCACAAACATGACCGGGCTAGATGCCGGCATGGAAGCAAAAGTAGGTGCAAAGCCTTCAGGCATGAAGTTCGGCAGGCATGGCAGAGGTAGCCACCTCTGAAATAACAGTCCTTTGAGGAGGAGGAGTTATGGGTGTTGGAGACGAATGGCTCTAAGCAACTAACACTGACTCCATCATGGCAGTCAAGCAAGCGATCTCGTCCTTCAGCTCTCTATTCTCTTGCTCAAGATGTTCAATGATTCTCAGATGATTGGCGCGAGTGTTGTACTAATGAGTCAGCTTGGCTGAAGCACAGAAGAAACACCAATGAGACATCTGGCGAAAGAGAAACTTGCTTATGCAAATGATGCATGGAATGCAATGCTTGTTTATTTATTTTCATTTTTCAAGGAACTTACTATATTATTTGCAAATATATATATATATATATTTAACAATAATTGCAACAATTTGATACGACCAAAAATCTCTTTTTATTTATATAATTGGAAGGATTACACTGAGTACAATTTCAGAAACCAAATGAAAAATACAAGAGAAAAGGAGACTAGTCATCCTAAGGATCCCTAACAACAATGTCAGAAGATCTGGCTGTAGGCGCGTACTTTTTGCGAATGCGTCGAATCTTGGTCTCAAAAGAAGCCTTCATCTGAGTCTTCTCGAGGACAAGCTGATCAACAATCTTCTTCCAAGCGACAGAAGGCTGAGGCATGGTATAGGAAGATGAAACCTCCGACTCTCTCTATCTCTTTGTCACTCGGTCTTCAAGTAGCTCGATAAGTGCATCTTTGTCCTTAGACTCCAACTGCAACTCTTCATGCTTCTTGCTTAAAGCACTGAAACACTCTTCCGACATATGTTTCTCTTGCTTCATCTTGGCGAGTGCGTCTTCCAACTCCTTTACAACTTGGTTAGGGAGAGTTAATGGCTCAACCACAACCATAGATATAGGTCTCTCACAAGGATAAGACATCTTCAACTCCAAAGCTCTCTTCTTCACCCAAAAAGTGTAAGCTTCTAAAGCCACACAATTGCACGGACCAAGCTCGAATCTTCCTTTCCTATGCACATTATACCAAGCATGCACAATCTTTTGCTTCAAATGTTGGCGATCTTTATTCTCTTGATAGAAAAGACCTTCTAACAAAGTGTTATTAGGGTTGTCTCTCAAGGGGAACCCAAGTTGACGACGAGCCAAAGCAAGGTTGTAGTTAAATCCTCCTTGTGTACCAATGAGAGGTACATTAGAGAATTCACCACAACAATCAATAATCTCCAAACTGCTCAAAGAAGGATCATACCAAACTATATCATCATTAGTGAGAGACATAAGTCTTTGAGACCACCGTAGACATTGTTTGTTCTCCACAAAAGCAGGTGTCTGAGGTAAGTGCAAAATAAACCACTTGTATAGAAGAGGAATGCAACAGACAATAGTTCCACCACCCTTAGAGTTCCTTAGATGTAAAGAGAAATACATATCACCCAATAAAGTAGGCACAAGATTCCCAATCAAGAAAATTCTAATGGCGTTAACATCAACAAAACCGTCAATGTTAGGGAACAAAGCTAATCCATAAATGAGCAACACAAAGATAGCTTCAAAAGCGTCCACACTACCAGCTTGAGCAAAGGCAGTAGCTTCCTTGATGAGGAAATCAGATGGCAACCCAAACAACCCTCCTTTCTTCACACAATGAGCATCAATCTCATATTTCTTCAAGTGAAGAGCTTCTGCAATAATATGAGATCTGGAAATCTCTTCCAACCCACTAAAAGGTACCTTGCTAGAAACAGGTATTCCCAAGAGATGGGCATACTCCTCCAACATAGGCACAAGCTGATAGTCAGGATAAGTGAAGCAACGGTAGAGAGGGTCGTAGAACTGCACTAATACACTCAAAAGTCCTTCAACCAGATCAGCAGAAAAGATAGATAGAAGCTTCCCATGACGTTGTTTGAAGTCCAAGGGATCTAATACAAAAGATGCTAGCTTCCTTAACTCTTCCAAGCCGGGACATCTGAAACTGTACTTCTTAGTGTTCCTTCGTCCATAATCCATGGTCTGAAAATATTTGCAAATAATACCTTAGATGTTTGGGTTCGAACATGACTATACCATCCTCCTATCTTAATTGCACTCAAGTTTGGGTTAGAACTTATCTCACCACTCAGAGATCACCAAGCACAACAAGCAAATTATATCACACAAATATACATACATCACATATATATAATTATATACACACAAAAAAGTAAGCTAAACCCACTGGAGACTACTCCCCGGCAGAGTCGCCACTTAATTTCTGTAGCGGTAAATTAATGATCATCAAGCTATGGATAAGCAAGACATCAAATAATAAGAGTCGCCATCACGCTTTTATTGTTTCCAAGGGAAAAGGGAAAAGTACGAACAAAACCCAAAAGTAAGAAGTTTTCAAATCAAAACTAATAAAATGTCAGAGATTACAGGTAAGGGGGTTGGTTACATAGAGGGCAGATGTTAGCACCCAAAGTGTCCTAGGTAATCCTAGGGAGCTCTTTCTTGTGTGTATATGTATTTTGGACAAAGTGATGTTTACAAACAAATAGAATGGGGGGATGAGAAAAGAATTCATTAATTATATTTTTATGTTTGACAAGACCTTCATACTTGTGCCTACGTACCAACATGAAAATGAGGGATTAAAACCTCGTAGTTCGTGATACACATTTCAAAGTGGATGCATTGCTTTTAATCAAAAGTTAAGTTTGAGAGGCACAATGGCCTAGAAAATGGTTTGAATGAGTTAGTTCTTTTTGGCTTTTGAAATTTTTTAGTCAAGTATAGTTAAGTATATTTACAAGTTTGATTTAAGAAAAGAAGTTTAAAAATGCAATGACATAAGGCCAAAGTTTCTAGTTTGCAAAGTGTCTAAGTTTAGAAAATAACAAGTTCAAACAAAGAAGTTTTAAAAGGGGGGGGGGAGATTTTGAAATTAAAGATATGGGGAGGAGATGAAGAGACTAGTCCTAAGCACAAATTTAAAAGTTAAGAGTCAAAAAGATCTGACCAATGGGTAGTAATCCAATAGGCAAGAATGTCATATAGAAACCCCAAATTCCCTTGGACATTAGAATCAAGCAACAAAGAATGCATACAATATTATCTTGAAGAGCAAGGCATCAAATAAAGATATCCCCATCCAAGCTTTAGCCACTCCATGATCTCCTTCAAATTTTCTCATATAACAGATGAATTCCACAAGTCACAGGTTCAAAATAACAGCTTCACAATGATCATGTAGCAGATTAACTCAAAGGAATCTTCAATGATGTATCAGATGAAGTTTCAAACTGCAAGCACTTGGTTACATGAAAGATGACATTGGCCAAGTCCTTTTGCATAGGGATGTTGTCTAAATTCTAAGTCCAATTGCCCAATATTAAACCAACAATCCACACAATAGTTTTTTAGGGTTTTTTGTTTCTTATTATGTACATTAATGGCCAGATACCACACAAGCAAACAAAATACACACAAACAAGATATATCATACAATATGGTCCAAGTGGACAAAGTGAAAAGACATTAATATAAATAATTAGAATGGTTTGAATAATGGCAAATGAATAGAGCTTAAAAATTAAAGTGCATTAAAAGTAAATGGCTTGAAATTAAATGTTAGTTGTTAATGAATTAGAAGTTAGTATTGTTTTTGCTTTTGCTTTTAAGTCTTTCTTTGGAGAACACTCAACCCACTTATCACAAGCATGGATCCTTGAACCAAGACATCTTCCAAAGGAAGAAAAAAAGGCCAAGTTTCCACACAATACTATGAAAGGGGGGAGACTTACAATCTCACTAACTAGAATGCTATGCCTTTTTGTGTCAAAAATTTAGTGCTATGTTAAGCAATCGTAATTGGACTTATGTAGAAGTCACAACTATTTGAGGCCGGGCAATATAATTTTGGTGTTAATGCATGTTAGAGACATAGTGTAATGGACTATGCTCATGAAACATACCACACACAAAAAGAATATGCAAATGAGGTGGCCTAATCTCATCCATACTTATGTTAATTTTTCAATCAACTAGCCTTAGGACTTAGAGATATCATAGACCGAATGAATGGATGCATAAAAAAGGGGGATTAGATGAAGAGGGAGGGGAATGGATCAAAACTCAAATTGGTCAAAGGAGGACTTTTACCAAATTAAGATCATTCATTCATTTTGGGAGATGGAATGTATATTCCATCAATCCCCTAAATCCAATGATCTTAACCTAGCAAAGTCAAATCAACTTTGACCATGGCCCAACAATACAAGTCAAACTTATACAAACCATCAAAATAGCTCAACATAATTATTTGGCATTTATTCAATTTAAAATACTAAAAATAAAGCATTAAATTAAATATGGTTTGTTAAATTTCTAAAACCTCATCAAAACACCAAATAAATGGCCATGAGATTTACCATAGGTCAAACAAGGTCAAAGGACCTTGGAGAAAAGAATTCATAATTTTTAGAGACTTAAAAGTATTTTTAAACAATTAAAAATATTCACAAAATCAATTAAATCATGAAAAATATTAATAATGATCCAAAAAATAATTTTAAATCAAAATATGAAAGGGGAATTTATTTAAATTTTTTTGGTGAAACTCTCATATTTTTTGGATCAATATTAAAATTAATATGAATTAATGAAAATCAAATGAAAATTAGAAAATCAAAAAAACGTGGACCACTTGATCTCCCTCATTAATTGAGGTGGCAGATCAAGTGGATGGAAATGCGCGTTCCATGGTGGAACTTAGTCAGCGGGTCACACGCGTGGTAATCACAACACACGCCCAAGATTAAAACATTTTAAATGAGATTAATGGCTCAGAATATGTCCAGCACACCACCGGCGCTGGACCTCTGGTCACCTTCTCAGGCGAGGTCCATCGGACTGGTTCACTCATCACCATCAAGAAAATGAAAAAAAGGACATGATCAGAAAGAAAAAATGGCGTAGAGCACGAATCTGACCTCAATTTTAACTAACTCCACACATATAGAAAGATATGAGGAGTTGAATTTTGAGGTGTGTCAACTGAGTTGCTTCGATTTGACCTCAAGGAAACTCAATCTTCTTGCCTACATTGGTAGGACTTCAGACAACCAAAGATCCAAGAGAATTGATGAGAATTTGGTGAGAATCAAAGAGAAGAAGTTTTCTGAAATTTACCTTTAATGCTATGCAGAAATGAATCTTGCTTGCTTCAAACTTGATCTGATCACACTTGAGAAGCTTGCAGAAGAGGTTTGACAATGGTACAAAGCTTTGGTTTCTGGATTTTTTGAATCTCCAAACATTGAGATTCAAACTCAATTTTCAAGTTCAAAATTCTCAGGTTTTCCTTTGAATGGTGAGGGTTTCAATTCTCAGGTTTTCCAAGGGCCTGTATTTATAGCATTTGAGAGTGATATTTGAACACTTGAAAAATTGCTAAATTTGGACATGGTGATGCACAAGCTTGCATGGACGTGTACAGGCCCATGAAGCAGTCCAATTTGATCTATGTACAACTATTCTAAAGTTCAAATCAGGCTTGGATGTCAAGGCAATGTGAAATGGGATTTTGAGCATTTGATTTCTTCCAATGATACAACCTTGTTAAGACCATGCGCAACCCTAGCAAATCTCATCCAAAAAGCATGAAACTGGGGAACAACTTTGATGTTGGACACTTTTTCATTTGGAACTTGGTTCGTGGTTAATTTTGAGGTGGAAGTTTGGAAATTTCAACATGTTGAAATTTTTTCTAAGTGTTAAGCCATATATCTCAATATTCCACCTTGCTTAACTTTTTATGTGAGCTTCAAATGAGAAAAGTGTCTTCATCAAAGTTGTATATCTTTCAAAGACCTTTAAAATAGTCACATATTTCATGTCATTTAGATTTAGAATGATAGAGTTATGCATTTTTGAAGTTGAGGAAAATCACTTATTCAATGGTATAGGGAAAAAATGACCTATAATGTATCCTTATATCACATGCTCATAAAAGTTGAATTAGCTCCCACTTCAAACATAAAATTTGAAGTAAACATATTGAATTTAATTGTGAAACTTGTAAATCTTTCATCTCATAAAAATTGAGCAAGTTATGGCCTTGGGAAGTTGACTTTCAAATTAGGATTTAGGCAAAATGACCTATAATGTTTCAACATAGAAAATGATTTTCCAAACCCAAATAGCTCTAGGTATCAACATGAAAGTTGTTTGGAATGTCACTTAGAATAACGTTTCTCTTGGATAAATTTTCATATGGTGAAAATTGTAGGAGATAGGGTCTAGGGAGACCCAGTTTTGAGTAGATGAATTTATCTGGCCAACCACCATCAACCAACTTGCTAACCTTTAATTCTCTTGACTTTCTAGGCTCATGGTAGATAATATATGCATAAGATGATGAATTTTGAAGTGTCCCTTGAGAAATTTGATCAATTCGTGAGATAGCTTGTTAGAGAAGTTACTTAAGATACCCAGTCAAAACTAGGGTTTCCAAGGCAAATTACATCCAAACTCTTGAAGAATACTTGATCAATATGACATGTAGAGATCATTGGGACTCATATATGATGCTTTGAGACCTTGTGGACCAATATTTGACTGTGCTCTTAGCCATAAGGGTCTCAAACCCTAGAAGTGAACTTGATAGATCAATGGTGATCATGCCTTACCTACAAAAGAGTTAGGCAAATACAAAGACATATTTTTGGTATTTTGGTTAGTAAAATGATAAATATACAAGTATGATACAATCACATGATGCTTGGTGATCTCTCCCAAAAAAACCCAATGAAAGAGGGGTAAGGAGGATGGCAAGGTGTGATCCCAATGCTAATGCATATGATGAGATAGCATGAGGGATCTTAGGGTCAAAATTGGGGTCTTACACAAGGGTCAATCCTTATTGTACGCAACATGAAGACCCCGCTCAGAAGAGACATGTTATCACTCTTGTCATAAAGAGGCTAGCCTATTGCATGATGTTGATACAATTATGGTACATGAATCTGGGAACCTTATCCAAAAACATAGAAACTATCCTGTGAGTGGGTTTATGGGTAACCAACTTAGAATTATCTGTTAAGAGGCCTACCAAATAGGGTGTTTTGAGTTGCCTAATGATATCCCTAAATCCAAATACCACACAATCATGATCAACTGCATAACATCATGGCACTCATACATATTTTGTTTTTAAGTTGATTTTGTACACACAGTTGTTAGCACAAAAAGCCTGTAATGGGTTCAGAAAGAATGAAAGCATTACCATTCCCAGCCAAAATGCCAGACATTGCCAACATATCAAGGCTTTTGAGTAAGCTTCCCTCATGCTTCAGAGTTACTTTGCAAGGAAAGTTTGACCAGAGTTTTAACCTCCTCTCAGTAGATGTTCAAATACCAGCCATCACTTCTTTGGCTCAATTCTATGATCCTCCGCTTCGAAGTTTCTTATTCCAAGACTTTTAGTTGACTCCAACCTTGGAGGAATTCGACATACTTTTGTCTAGTAAGGATATCCTTTGGTACCGATACAAGCTAAATGTTGAAGAAATCATTGTCAGTTATGGTAGTTTCCCAAATGTACCACTAATAGGATCTAAAGGATGCATCAACTACAACCCCATGTTAGCTCTGTGATAATTTGGATACCCTATGCATGGGAAACTCGATGATAAAGAGTTATAAGAGATGGTTTTGAATGACATGGGAGCCAATGATCCAGTTCTACTCCACAAGATCCTCCAATCTTAGGAGAACGTTCATACCAAAGGGATAAAGTTAGCAAAGAAGAATGATGCAACAAGGTTTCCTTATCAGCAATGGGTCTCTATAAGGGTCAAACTTCTGAAGCTTCCGTTTTCTTTAGATATTCCTCCAAGTCTACTTCACCATAACCAGTCCCCATTTCTCTTGAAAAAGTGGAAGAACTTCGAGCCATGGTGGCTAGACTTGGAAAGGAGAAGGAAGATATGTAATCTAAACTCTACAAAGAAACTGGAGAGAATATGATTCTAAAGAGAAAGAGCAACCAAAGGAAGGAAATTTTGGAGGAGAGTCATAAGAAGAATAGGGTTGAGCAAGGTCTGAAGGAAAGCGTCTTGGAGTGCCTAGATCAGGTTGATAGTGGATTGGGTTCACTCCATGATCAGTTAGCTAAAGCCAAAAGAGATGGACAAGAGTGGAAACATTGGTGGGACCTAGCTACTAAGCAAAAGAAGGAGGTAAGTGAGGAGCTTGAGGCCCAAATCCAAGAGTTGAAGGAGCAACTCTGAAGCTTCGAAACTGAAGTTGTACATGAAAGACGCCTTAAGGAACAAGCCCGAAGAGCCTCTAAAATTTGTCATAGGGCCAGGGAAGAGAAGTGTGAAGAGCTTAATACTAACAAGGAGTTAGCTAGTTATTGGAAGGAACAATATGAGTCTCTAAAGAGCCAAAGCATGGATTGGCTAAATAAGAGGAGGAATTTGAATAAGATATTGGATGAGTATGAATTTACCATCAACCTTTTGCAGCCAAGTGTTGTTGTGTACCATACGAAGTTGGCTAACCTCATAGAGTTCTGTAATAACGTGGCGGGAGACTTACCATGGAAATTGGATAATGCTCTAGAGGACATGGATGAAAACAACACTCATCCCTCGTCTCGTGACCTTGTTTTGCTTTGCGAAAGGATGATACGAAGATTCAAAGAAGAACTGAAAGCCCACAAAGAGCGAGTTGCTAAGAAGACTCTTTGATTTGTTTGCTTTGTGTTATTTCCAATTATTGTATTTGGCTTAATATTTTGTACCCATTTTGACTATGTACTCAATAATTTTTGGCTTCATTGAATGAATGGGTATTGACTTTTTGCATCAACTTCCGACTATTGTCTTCTGTTTTGTTTATATTACTTTCAAGTGCGTGCTTAACAACTGCAAAGTTTATAATAATCCATGAAAATAAAAAAAATAAACTTAAAAACTATAAGAGCAAATTTAGCATCTACAATTCATCTCTAAGATTTTGATGATAACAATAGATGAAAAAAAAATGATACCCTAACATAATTCATCTAAGTGTGCAGGAATCTAATAAAAAAGAAGTCAGATAAACATTCATCAGATGCAGACACAAGTTCAGAATGACCACCTAGAAGTATTCAAGCAGAAGCTCTGACTCTAATTAAAGGAAGTGTACAAAGCGTAAACAACAAGAGAAATTAGACAATCTAGAGAGAAAAAGCGCACTCTAGGATTTGAAGCTTTTAAACTCTGACGTAATCATCAGGAGGACATCAAGAACCTTTGAAGAAAGTCAGTTGTAAGCAATTATCTGAAGATGTTCTTGCTGAGCAGAAACTCTGATATCTGAATCTTTTGATTCAGAAACGCTATCTAAATACTTAGCTATGAATACTTCCACTTATGGCAAGAATCTAATTTTGGAAGAAAATTATAGCACCCCAAAACTGCTTTGGAAAGAACAAAGAGATTAATGACATTAATCATCCATCATTACCAAAGATTCCTTCGTTCAACAGACTCCTCATCAACTCATATCTATATCTATATCTATATATATATATATATATATATATATATATATATATATATATATATATATATATATATATATATATATATATATATATATATATATATATATATATATATATATATATATATATATATATATATATATATATATATATATATATATATATATATATATATATATATATATATATATATATATATATATATATATATATATATATATATATATATATATATAGGACGAATCACTTCACAAAGATAACAACGGAAACACACGAGAATACAAACACTACTTTCATATCTTTTATGCATTCTCTTTCTCACACAAAAAAGTGTGAACAATTCTTTTTCTCTTACCTGTGTGTAATTTCTGCTTACCTAAAAGCATTAAGCATTACTGTAATTCTATTTATTTGTTGAATTATCCTCAAGTGACTTGTGAAGTCTGTAAACTTGAGAGGGATAAGAGATTCTTATCCTCTTAGACGACCATTATTGTAATCTTTCAAGATTAGTGGATTAAGTCGTTATTGAAGGCGAAATCACCTTGGCTGGGTGGACTGGAGTAACTTTGAATTTCAAGCAAACCAGTATAAAATTCCGTGTTGATATTCTTTATTTTTTCGCGTGTGTTTCATTTCCAAATTTTTTATTATCAGTTAAAACAATTCAAACCCCCCTTTCTTGTTTTTCTCTACATTCAATTGGTATCAGAGCTTCGGCTCTGTTATTGATTTTCTAATCGAACACTTAATAGTGTAGAGAGATCCAACGTGAGAAAAACACTATGGGCAACACCAACGAAAGATACAGTTACAATGCTAAACCTCTAATCTTTTATGAAGAAAAATTTGATTACTGGAAAGATAGAATTGAAAGTTTCTTTTTGGGTTATAACGCTGATCTATGGGACATAGTTACTATTGGCTATACACCTCCTGTATCTGATGCTGGTATTGCTATTGCCAGAAACAAGATGACAAATGATCAGAAGTGTGACTTCAAGAATCATCACAAAGCCATAACTATATTGATGAATGTCATTTCCTACAATGAATATGAGAAGATCACCAACAGGGAAACTGCCAAAGAAATACTTGACTCCCTAAGGATGACTCATGAAGGAAATTCACAAGTCAAAGACACAAAGGCTCTGGCTCTAATTCAGAAGTACGAAGCATTCAAGATGGAGGACGATGAAGCTATAGAGGTAATGTTTTCTAGATTTCAAACCTTAATTGCAGGACTCAAGGTTCTAGATAAAGGCTACACAACTGTAAATCATGTCAAAAAGATTGTCAGAAGCTTGCCAAAGAAGTGGAGACCCATGGTCACTGCTTTAAAATTGTCAAAGGATCTGAACAACATAAGCCTAGAAGAACTAGTCATCTCCCTCAAAAGTCACGCGATAGAATTGGAGGAAGATGAGCCACAAAAGAAGAACAAATTTGTAGCCCTGAAATCCAGATCTGAGAGACGTAAACCAGAAAGAAATAAAGCCATCCAAGCTGAAGAAGAAGACAATGACGACTCTGAAAAGGAAGACTCTGACGATGAAGAAGAGTTATCCCTTTTGTCCAGAAGAGTGAAACAACTCTAGAGAAAAAGGAACAACAACTTCAGAAGACCAAGACCCAAGGGAGATCGCTCAGAATCAACTTTTAGAAGCAAATCAAACAAAGAGGTAACATGCTATGAATGTAAAGAAACAGGTCATTACAGAAACGAATGCCCAAAGCTTAAGAAAGAATGCTCCAGAAGAGAAAGTTTCAAGAAAAACTCCTTTAAAACTAAGAAGGGAATCATGGCCACCTGGGATGACACTGAATCTGATTCCTCTGAATCAGACTCTAAAGAATAGGAAAATGTGGCATTCATGGCTACCACTTATGGAAACTCATCAGATAGAGAGTCTGATCCTGAAGAGGTATTTTCTGATCTTTCTCGCTCTGACCTTGAATCATGCCTTTATGAATCTCTAAACTCATATCAAAAACTTAAACAAAACTTTAAAGCATTAAAAAGGGTCCTTGAAGGAACCGTTAAAGAATGTGATAAGCTTGAGATAACTGTTTTTGAATTAAAAGATGATATTCTGACACTGACAAAAGAAAAAGTATCCATAAATAAACAATGTCTAAAACTTGAAGAAGCTTTATCTCAAGCCCCACAAACTTCCAACACAATTATATATAAATATGAAAAATCTTTTCAAAAGTTTCTGAAAATGGGATAGAAAGAAGCGGAATGGCTTCTATGATTTATGGAGTCAGTTAGAATAAGAAAAGAGGAATAGGATATGATTCTAGTGAAGACAAATCTTCTACAAATGACAAACCTAAATCCCCATTTTCTTATCATTACACACATGCACAAACACAACGTTTTACTAATGCTAGAAAACCCAAAATCTTAAGAAACTCTGGGAGAACTAATCACAAAGGACCCAAAAGATTTTGGGTACCAAAGGATAAGATAGTTTATGTTGTAGATATGCTATGCAGCAGAGTTAAGACACCAATCATGGTACCTGGACCCTGGGTGCTCGCGACACATGACGGGAAGAAAGAATATGTTCTAAAGCCTGGAACTTAAGGATACTGGCTTTGTAGGTTTAAGAGGAAATCAGAAAGGAAGAATCAGAGGCTTCGAAACTATTGGTTTGGAGATAACTCTTGCAGGTTATGACGAAAAGACTAAAGCATCAGAAGAAGCTGAGACGCAAAGTCCAGAAGCAACTGAAATCTCAACTATCCAGAAAAGATCAAGAAATCGCCCAAACATCTCTAAAGAATTGATTCTGGGAAACAAGGACGAACCTGTCAGAACAAGGTCAACATTCAAAGTATCTGAAGAAACTCATTTGGGATTAGTATCTCTAATTAAGCCTACTTCTTGTGATGAGGCACTTCAAGATATTGACTGGGTTCTGGCAATGAAAGAAGAACTTGATCAATTTTCAAAGAATGACGTCTGGGATCTTGTCCCAAAGCCTAAAGGAACTCATATTATTGGAACAAGATGGGTATTCAAAAACAAATTAAACAAAAAGGGAGAAGTAGTCAGAAACAAAGCACGACTGGTGGCACAAGGTTATAGTCAACAAGAAGGCATTGACTACAATGAAACCTTTGTTCCAGTCGCCAGGTTAGAATCCATTCGCTTACTTGTATCTTTTGTAGTAAATCACTCCATTAAATTATATCAGATTGATGTCAAGAGCGCATTTCTTAATGTTTATATATCAGAAGAAGTGTATGTTCATCAACCCCCAGGTTTTGGAAACTCTAAATGTCTGGAACATGTTTTTAAACTGAAAAAATCATTGTATGGTCTAAGAAAAGCTCCTAGAGCTTGGTATGAAAGATTAAGCAACTTTATTCTGGAACATGACTTTATTAGGGGAAAGGTTGACTCTATACTCTTCTATAAAAACATTATAAATGATCTCATGATATGTCAGATATACGTTGATGATCTATTTTTTGGTTCAGCTAACCCCTCTGTTTGTCAAGAATTTTCTGAGCTAATGCAGGAAAAATTTGAAATGAGTTTGATGCAAGAACTAAAGTTCTTTATGAGAATTCAAATCAATCAAGCGTCAGAAGCTACATATGTATATCAAAGTAAATACATAAAAGACATTCTGAAGAAATTTGAAATGTCATAATGCAAACCAGCAAAGACACCCATGCATCCAACCCGCATTCTGGAGAAACAAGAAGTAAGTCAAAAGGTCTGTCTGAAGCTCTATCGTGGTATGTTAGGCTCTCTCCTCTATCTGACGACTACCCGTCCTGACATTATTTTTAGTGTATGTCTTTGTGCTAGATTCCAATCGGAAAGGAACCCCTAACCTTGGCCTGATGTATGAGAAAACATCAGAGTATAGGCTTTCTGGATATTGTGATGCAGATTATGCATGAGACATAATGGAACGCAAAATCACATCTGGGAATTGTCAGTTCTTGGGAAAGAATCTCATATCTTGGGCTAGCAAAAGACAGTCAACCATCACTCTGTCTACTGTAGAAGCAGAATATATATCAGCTTCACTGTGCACTACTCAGATGCTCAAAATGAAAAATCAACTAGAAGACTTTCAGATATTTGAGAGTAACGTTCCTATTTTCTGTGATAATACTGCTGCCATATGTTTAAGTAAGAACCATATCTTGCATTCCAGAGCTAAGCACATAGAAATAAAATATCATTTTATTAGAGACTATGTTCAGAAAGGGGTAATATCTTTAAAATTTATAGATACAGACCACGAATAGGCTGATATCTTCACAAAACCCCTCGCTGAAGATATATTCTCATTCATTCTGAAGCACCTGAAAATTGAAAATTGCCCAGAATAAATCAAATGTGCATATCTGAAATAGCAAAATAAGGCTTTGAAATAACATCTGGTATCTGGATCTGACTCTGATACTTCTACCAGTTAGGAGTCATCTGAATCAGAAATCCTCAG
This sequence comes from Lathyrus oleraceus, assembly GCF_024323335.1. NCBI lineage: Eukaryota > Viridiplantae > Streptophyta > Magnoliopsida > Fabales > Fabaceae > Lathyrus > Lathyrus oleraceus. Next base: position 481,927,966 of record NC_066585.1, on the reverse strand, counting down.
GATCCAATCCCTTGGTATTCCTGATGATCATATAGATCAACACGTGGGTTATGTTGCATCTGACCTTGGATCTTCTAGACAACTGTCTAGTAGAAATCAAGAGACAAACCCTTGAGATCTCCTCGAGCAGTGTGCTGATTTGGAGATTAGACTTCTATCATTAACTATAATCATGTCTCTCCTAAGCTTGTCAACTCGTTTAATGTGCCATCATTAAATTTCTAACTTCTCAACTGCTCCTAACACTGCCGTTTTGTATGCCTTCTTTGTGTATTTATATTTTTCACAATTCACAATTTCACACTTTACACTCACAGCCTACACAAACCTCTCTCCTTCTTCAAGCTTCTCAAATGTTCATCAACCTTCATCAATCTTCATCTACTTCATCAACTTTCTCATGGATTCCCTGCAATAATCTGTCTATAACTACTCTCAGCAAATGGAATCAACAGAACAACCTCCCATTTCTTCTCAGCAAACAACTTGTACAACCGGTGTTGTCTCTACCCCCATTTATAAAGAACCACACATTTTGGATCGTGAACCACATATCCATCTTGCTGCTCCCTTCGACAAGCTTGAGGTCATGTGTGAATATTTGGTGGACTTAGAGAACATGAAGCAGAATGGAATAGACCTTACTGAGGAACTCAGAATGCAAGGATGGGAAAACTATTTCCAAAGGCTCTATGTGTCGCATTACGCGAAAAACCGACGGGAAAACAAAACAACAGAGCCGCCACCGTGCGTTATTTATCCCAAAGGAGGGAAAGGAAACGCTCGAAGTAAACCTGGAAAAGACATAGTCTCGCGACCAAAGAGAGATGGGATCGGGAGTCGGTTATGCGAAGGGAAGGTATTAGCACCCCTACACATCCGTCGTACTCAACGGGATTCACGCACAAAAGGAAGGATAAAGCTTGCTAAACGCTGCTCAAACAAACATCAAATACTGGCTGAAAGAGACACAAGAAAACAAAAGAAACTGACTCGGTAGGATATCGCATCCCGGGCCTACGTAGTCTATCAGGCATAGACATCAGATTCGACGTAGTTCGGACTAGGGGAAACGTGCTCGCTAGGATGTCGCATCCTAGGCATACGTATCTTCTCGGACCAAAGAAGAATCAAAGCACTCGTAGCTCGGCTAACGCACGCCAAACAAAACCACACGGGAAATCGACTGCCAATCGCTGGGCTTACGTCAAACTCCACACAAAAAGGCAAACATGGAAACCGAATGCCAATCGCTGGACTTACATCAGACTCCGAACCAAACACACCCACATTGGAAACCAAATGCCAATCGCTGGACTTACATCGGACTCCAAGCACACAACAAAAGGATACGGAATGCCAATCGCTGGTCTTACATCCATCTCCTAACACACACCAGAGACAAAAGCAAAAAGGGCGCCCGGAGAGATCAGCTCATCTCCTGCCTACGTACCTCATCTGGTATGAGGATCAGGGCGACGTAGTTCCCCTACGCAGGGACACATGACTAGCCTAACCAGATACAAAGGGAGACACAACTAGGGAGACTACGACTCGAGCCTAGATGTTATCATGCATATCATCCCTAAGTTAAGGTTGCTATCTAACTTGCATAGGGAGCAAGCTATCCTAAGCAGCACAAACAGTCATACAAAAGCACACAGCAAGCACACACACTATATACAAACAGAGGGGCTCAAACAAGGTTAGGGTATGAAACACAAGCCAACTGGAATCGGGTGAAGTTAGCTCTTAACCCTAACATTGAGAGTTAGGGTGAAGCAGATGAAATGGGAAGTGAGGGGTGTGCCTCACAGCTCTTATCCCTGGCCTGGGAGAGCTTTTAGACAGATGAAAGTGTGGGTTCAGAAAGTTGGAACCCTTCTACACTTATGACTGACTCCACATAGATCTTGGGTTAATATCCACAATGCATCAACACCAGTTGTGTGAGCAAAGGGATGACTCAACTGAATAGCAGAAGATGGATTGCACATCTCTTGTGTTCTGCCAATTGCCTTATCAAAGGTCTTTTCCTGCTTGGGGACAAATATAAACAATCACAAGCATTGCCTCTTAAGGAGGACTTCAGACAGGTGCCTGACCAAATAACAGGCCAGGTCTTCCAGACTACATGGAGTTAGAGAAATTATACCTCAATGCTCAAGCTATAAAGCAAAGCAAAAGCAAGTTCACAAAGGAACTATAGCAACTAAGGTACCTGAAAACAATCCAACATAATCAGTACACAACTAAAAAAAGAAAGTCAACAGACAGACTAGAAGTCAACAGTACACAAGCAATGCATCAAGCAAAGCACAAGCTCAACTCAAAGGAGCTAATCCACATACAAAACAACTTAATGTTAATCAACATCAATCCAATATCAATCCAAATGAGCAAATGAATCAAACTCCTCAAGGCCATATGCTTCTTGTCCTGAAAACACAACTCAAACATAAGCACTAACCACTAGGACATGGCCTAGGGTCAAAGGGGGGAGAAATAATTCAAAACAGAACATGAAAATTGGTAAGAATCAAGCTCAATCAATTAAGAACAATGTCCAAGTGATCTCATATCTATATCATACACCAATTTCATTTCACAAAACAAATAGTGCAAAGCATGCAAGTTCAAAGCTCATAGAAGCAAACAGAATGAATCAATCCACATCAACTCAAAAACAATTCAATAAATCCCAAGAAAAATCATGGCTAAACAGCACACATCAACTGATCAACATACCAAAAATCAAGTCATTTAGATAAGTGGAAGCATGGCAAATAAATTCCCTAAGGCAAGGCAAGGCAAAACAAGCTCAAAGGAAGCACCATTTCATACATCAACTTCACACAAGCATAAAACAGAATCCACACATGATAAATGACTCAAACCAAAGCCATAGCAAACTTCAAAGTGTCTAGAATCAATGTGAAAAATTTCAAGCTCATAGGATAAACATCAAGTATTTCACAAATCATCTAAGTTCAACACTCATCAAAGGTCCAAACATGACCAATCAGCAAAGAAAATCTCAAACAAATTGGAAATGCATTCAAAAATTCTACAAAAATTTATGATCAAACCTAATATCCAGAAGTAGCATCATGCAAAAATTCACATTCATTGGCATTGAATTGGCATGGAAATGAAAATCAACAAGTCAAGCAAGCAAAGGTGTGACACAAATTGTCACACCTACATTCAAATGATCATATCTCATCAACCAGGAATGGGAAAAATGCAAACTCTATACCAAAATGACCATTAGGATGTCTACTCTAAGCATGCAAAATTTCAAGAGTGTTGGAACAAATCTCATCATTTCACAATCAAAATGGCAAGGCATGTCAAGAAAACACATGTATACACAATCCCTATCCAAAATTAAAATCCATGCGTGCACAATTTCTGGAAAAATCATCAAAAAATAGTAGAGATCATGATCAACATTATGCAAAAAACCTCATCTCAATTGAATTAATATTCATGAAGTTATGGATTTTGGAATTGAATGAAAAAATAAAAAACAATGGAACAAGGCATATGAACATGGATGAATAATGAACTAAAAATGCCAAAGCAATATTGAAAAGATGTCTCAAGCAAGATTCGAACCGTGTTGGTTTTCAAATGTGGCGCTCTTAAGTGAAACACATTGTTTCACTTAAGTTATGAGAAGCGCGCTCAACCAACCCTTTAGCCACGCTGGATAATCCAGCCAATACATGGCCAGCAACAGGAAAATTCATGCAAGCACGCGGGGAAATGGATCAAACAGACTCTGGGAAGCGAAACCCTAAGGAGTTCATCATGTTCTTCAACAAATTTCCAGGTTATGAACAAATATCCCAGAAATTGACAACCAATACACCATTACACTCGTCTTAGCACACACATCACTAATCTAAACTCGATTTACCCTAACTCTCACTAAAACGCCTGGATCGAGCAAGATAAGATTCACATGCCAAACTTTAAATCACAATAACTTCCTTGGTTCTTGATGAAATTCAATGCTACAAAGCTCAGACTACTCTACATTCAAAGATCTATCAAAAGCATATCACGATTTCATGAATTGTGAGGATCGATTCCTGACCTGAATTGAAGTGCAGAAGTGAGTTTGCTTGTTTCAAGTCCTGTAAGGTCCAAACAGAGGTTCTTCAATGCTTATGTGAGTGAATGAATGAAGAATCGAGGCTCAATTGTCCTTGATGTAGCTCAAATCCGCAACTGCCATGGATGATGCAACTTGATACAGTTTCAAAATATGCACGAAAATGATGGATTCTTGCTTCAATCTTCTTCAGAAATGCTTGTGGATGGTGAATCAATGAAGAACAATGCAAGGTTTGTGCAGAATTTGGATGAAACGTTGAGAGAAAAAGTTTGTGAGATTTTGCAATTGGATCTAGATCTGAACCAAATGAAGTGTTAAGCACAATTTCTGTTTTGATTATCCTTTTTTATGATGGATTAATGAAGTTACTAATCACAATTAACCAAATGCAATAGTAATTAGGGAAATGAAGGTGTAATGGCCAATTTGCAATTCACCTTGCATGCATGAAAATGAGTGCTACAGTACACGAGTTTGTGCTTAATTCACCTCAAAAATCCATTTGGAGCCAAATGCCAATGATACCATGTGTGGAAAATGCTTAATTTTTGAATTGGACTTTTCCCTCCAAAATTCAAATGAAATTCAAATAAAAATGCCAAAATTTTATGATGGAGATGCATGGTTTTTGATGTATGTTTTGGATAGCTCATGTCAAAATAAGAATGTTACAAAAAATCCCACTTCAATTGGCCTTTTGGTGTGAAAGTTATCCCCTTTTGAACTTCAAATTTGCTTGACCAAGATTGATCCATAAATTTTCAACCATGCATGAGAAATTCGTGTTCTTGGACTTTTTGGAAAGGTGAGAGCAAGATCTTCAACTTTCATGTTGGACAAAATTTCATTTGAAGCTTGCTTGATGATGTAATCTTGAGGAGAAGACCTTTCCATTTTTGGCAGTTTGAAATTACAGGTCACTTACTATTTTTGGAAACTTTTCATCTGACCTCAAATTCTTCATTGTTGATGTTTGAAATGTCAAATGAGACTTGTATGGACATGAATGAGGCCTCTCTAACCATCTCCCACCTTCAAATCCATGATTGAATGCACAGTTGACTTTGGTTGACTTTCTAGGGTTTCAGATGAATTGCATCTTGACTGATGAGCCTTGAGCATCCAACCTTTGGCCAAACCACTTCAAAATGATCCCTAGGTCATATGAACTCAATGAACCAAACCTAGGGCTTTGCTTCAATAGGAAATGCACTTGCTTGCTTGCACAACTGGATCTCCTGACCAGTCTTGACTGATGACTTGCACTTGGGCAATGGACAATGCAATGCTATGCAGTGGACAATGTAATGTTAATGACCTAATATGAAAATGAATGTACAAAATGGGAGGTGCAAATTTGAGGTGCTACACTATGGTTCTGTGTATACCTATCTGGTAAAAGAATTCTGGCGCTTTGTAGACTCAGATGATCACTACGTAGTGTCATATCTTCTGGGGGTAAAGATTGTCATCACTGAGAAGTCCATCGTCTTCCTTCTGAACATGGAGAAGACAAGGGGAAGAAGGATTTATAATATCAACCCTAGGGAAAAGTACATGTCCCAGGAAATTGCCCCAACCATTTTCCAACAGAACGCTGAAGGCAACTCCTCCAAGAACAAGGAACTTCACCAGAATCTCCGAGTTTGGATGAAGATCATTCTGGGAACCATTCATCACCGCCCAACCTCCAACTCTTCTGACTACATCAACACGAATCAGAAGTGCATACTCTACTGCCTTCACAAAGGGCTCAAGCTGAACATGTCAACGCTGCTATTCAAATACCTTAGAGACTATGTCAAAGACACCAGAAAACAACATGAAGCCCATAATCTACATCCCTCTGGGACGACTTATCTCCGATGTTATGGTCGAGAGTGGGCCGGTGGATCACCTGATTTATCACAATCTGATGGATGATGTCACCGTTGAAACTGGAATGCCTCTGAACGCTCGTAGTCTGAAGAGCATGGGGGTGATTGAGCAAGTTAGGGTGAAACCCTCGTTAGATACCTCCTGGGAAGCACTCAAGGATCAGAGGAAGATTCCCAATATCCTCTACCTCTTCTCCAAGATTGATCCTCCAGAGGTTGTGGCACACTATTGTAGCGGTGTATTCGTCGCTATATGATCTATCGATTAAATCATAAGCTAAGAGATACAATGAAATTTTCGAGTCGCCACCGCACTTTTATTTATCCAAAGGACTGGCTAAAAAGCGAACAAAAGCCTAAGAAGTTTTACACGTAGAAAACTAATAAAAAGATCAGAGAGTCTGGGTAAGGGGTAAATTACGCAATGGGAAGGTGTTAGGCACCCATCACGTCCTAGGTACTCCTAGGGAGCCCTTTTCACACTTGTTGTAAAAATTGTTATTTGTTATGACATAAAGATTGTGCAAACATGATTGGGATGATGAGAAAAGAATATGCATTTTTTATTGGGTTATTGGGTTTTATTTATTTTTGTGTTATTGGGTTCGAACGGATGAACCCGTTGCCTACGTACCTTCCATCAAAGGTAAGGATCAGAACGCCGTAGTTCGGCTAAAAGATTTCCAAAAGTTGGTGGATTCAGTTTTAAACACAAGCACTGAGGCTTTTCATTATCAATGGGAGAACACTCGACCAAAAACAACATCCATCATGCGAGGATAGCTTCGACGTACTAGAGGGGTTAGCCCTGTTTGAAGTACGGAAGTCTTACTGTCGACTCACTAAGGATAGGGAAGATTTACATCAACCACAAAGATAATTGAAACCTATGGCTAATGTGAAAAGATTAACAATGGACAGAGCCAAAACAAGTGAATGAGTGATGTTAATTGATTGTGATTATGAAAATGTGAAGTCAAAGTATGATTAAGATTGGTTTGAAAGAAGTATTATGAAAATGAAGTTTTGAAAAAAAAGTCAAGGACTTGGGGTCCAGGTTTTTAGTTAGAAAACATGAAGATGTTTGCACAACACTTATGTCAAGTTTAAAAGGTATAGTGTGAAAAGGTCTAGGACATAATGAATGATGAATGGATGAGGATGGATAGTAAAACTTCTTAGAAGGTTCACTTCTTGAAATCATATAAGAGATGATTCAAGTGTGTCCTTTGGAATAGCAATGGATAATAACAAACAAGCAAAGCAAGCAAAAGCGGATATCGGATGCCAATCAATGGTCTTATACCAATCTCCTAAAATAAAACTGGATATCAGAAGCCACTCAATGGTCTTACACTAATCTCCACAGGAAAAGAAATAAAAAGCGGATACCGGATACCAATAGATGGATTTACACCAGTCTCCTAAAACAAAACAGGATATCAGATGCCACTCAATGGACTTACACTAATCTCCACAGAAGAAAACAAGAAATGAGATATGAAAGTCAACTGCCAATTTGTCTGGACTTAGGTTAACTCCACAGATATGCTCCTAGGAAATCCAATGCCACATTACAGGGACTTACAATGGATCCTCACATACAAGAACAAAAGCAACAATATGATCACAGGAATGCAAATGCCAACTTACAGGGACTTATAATTGCAACCTCTCATACAAACAGATAAAACAAACTATGATCACAGGAAAGCAGATGCCAACTTACAGGGACTTATGACTGCAACCTCACATAAACAAACAAACCAACTTGTGATCACAGGATAACAGATGCCAACTTACAGGGACTTATAACTGTATCCTCACATACAACTCCAACAGATCAAATTATGATCACAGGATAACAGATGCCAACTTACAGGGACTTATAACTGTATCCTCACATACAAACAGATAAAACAGATCAAATTATGATCACAGGATAACAGATGCCAACTTACAGGGACTTATAACTGTATCCTCACATACAAACAGATAAAATAGAAGATATGAGTGACCAATGAGGTCTTACACTCTATCCTTCCATATCATAGGAGCAAATGCCAAAGCAATGGACTTACAATTGTCCTCAATGGGCAAACAACAATAATAGCATCACAAAAGCAAATGAGATGATCATGTACTAATGGCAATTGATGATGATAAATGCATAACATACAAGCAAGCAAGTGCATATGAAGCAATCAGTCAATCAATGAATATCAAACAGCACACTCTATAGCCAAACAATGGGGGCTCACACAAGAGGGTTTGACTTTGAAAGTCCACTGTAATAGGTGAAGGTCGCTCTTAACCTGGCCATTGAGGGGCTCAGGTGAAGCAGATGAAAAGGAGATGAGGGGTGTGCCTCATTGCTTCTATCTCAGATCAGAGAGAGCATCAAAGAAAGTGTGGGAGTTCAGAATGTAGGAACTCTCTCCACATTATTGACTCGATTAGATCTTGGGTATTTATCTCAACGCTTCAACCATGTAATGGGAGCGAAGAGAGGACACACTGAATAGTGGGGGATAGATTGCTTATCCCTACCTTCCACCAATTGCCTTACTTGAAGGACTTTTCCTGCTTGGGACAAATATAAACAAACACAGGCATTGCCTCTTAAGGAGGACTTCAGACAGTTTGCCCGGTCAAATAACAGACCGGGTCTCCAGACTACATGAAGAAGAAAGGTTTATACCTCAAAGCAAATGCTAAATAGCAAAGCAAGCAAGTTCAGAGAACTTAGGCAACTAAAGTACCTGAAAAAGTCAAACTTATTAGCAAACAGTTCAACAGTCAAAATCAAAAGGAAATGAACCAATAGTCAACCACAGAGGGACCAATTGTGCAAGGCACAAAGACTCAATCATATGAGTCACCTACAAAACAAAGGTTAGCACATTAAACAATCAAACTAAAACACATTTGAATGATCCTCAAGGCATTGGTGCTTAACCTGAAACAGAGGAACTCAACATAAGCTTAGAAGACCACTAGGACTAGCCTAGGGTCAAAGATGAAAGAAAAAGTCAAGGCAGCAAGGAAAAGTCAACCCAAACCAAGTTTAAACATTCAAAAAGCATTCTCAATTGGATTCATAATTATATCATGCATCATGGTCATTTCATGTGCAAAAGGATGCAAAGCATGGCAAGAGAAGCATACAAAAGTCAACAGCAAAGACTTCATTCAAAAGTCAACTCAAACAATCTCAAAAATCATGAAATAAATCACACTCAATCCTAACATCTAACATAGCAAGCATGTAAAATTTCATTGCATTTGGATGAGAGGAAGGCAGTCAACAAAAATCATGAAGTCAAACCAAATTCAAGTAAGCATGGTGAAAGCCAACAAACATAGGTCAACTTCAAAAAATCATATCAATTTGAAAACAGAAGAGAAATGAATGAGATTAACACCAATGCAAAGCTTGAGAAGTCTAGTTATCACATATGAAATTTCATGGTCATACAATATGATGTGAGAATTTCACAAAAGATTTGGCAACATGTATCACATAAAGTCAACAAATGACTAAGAATGGAAGAAAATTCACAAATAAATGGAAAACAGCATGATTAATTCCAAGAAAATTCATACACAAACTAGACATGTGATAGATGATTCATGCAAAATTTGGGGTCATTTGGATGTAAGGAAGCATGTGAACAAAAATTGGGAAAATACATGATCATGGTATAGCACCAAATGTAACACATAACTTCAGAAAATCATAACTCTCAATCCACAAATGATAAATGCACAAACTTTATATGGAAATGAAGGTCAATGTGTCTAGTTTCACCACAAAAAATTTCAAGCTCATAGGATATGACATGAGTATTTCACAATTGAAATGGCACAATGTATCATTTTGGCATACATGTTGGGAAAATAATTATCATTAAAAATCCAGCCAATGGAAAATTAATTAAAATTCACCATAAAATAGAGGACACATTCATGAGTTTAATGCAAAAAATCCCACAATTTTTGGAGTTGAAATGAATTTAAAATGAATTATGGAAGTTGATGAACATTTGGGTGAAGCATGAGCAAATAAGCATGGCATATGGGGTCAAACCAAGGTCAACCGTGGCATTCTAGTAATTCTGCAGTCACTTATTGAAGTGCTGCGTTTTGGCAAGGCAAAACGAAATGTTCTCATTGGCTCTCAGCCAATGGAACAGTAAATTGGCCAATGGAATGAATTTCTGGGTTTAACAAAACCCTAGGGTTTGGCCAACAGCAAGGCATCATGTTATCATGTTCGAAAAACAACAAACTAAAATCAAACCAAGCAGAAAAAGACCAACAGCATGGCATTATCAACATCAAGCAACATCAACCAATCGACCAAGCAAACAATTAACAGTGGAAATTCTGGACAGGGTAGGTTGCAAACAGCAGCATGTACACATTCATCATCATCATCATTCGACCAACATTTCAATAGTATGGTAACAGCATTCAACTGGCATACTAACACAAACAGAACATGAATCAATGTGGATTTCTGAGCATGTTCAAGGTTCAAGCAATAACAGCAGGGCATTAACAGCATGGTTTTCAATCATGGTATCACCAACATCAACACAAAATCGCTTAGCATGGTAACAACAAGGTTCATGTAACTTTTAAGCAACCACACCAAACAAATCAAGTGGAATTTCTGGGCATGGTATAAGTTTGAAAACAACAGCATCATGGAATTTCAAGCAAGTTCATCATCATGAAAATAAATTCCCAGCATAAACACACAGCAGCATGGCAATGGTACACATGTAGCATCAACATAAACAAACAAAACACGAGCCTGAAACATTTCTGGACAGTTTAGGGCTGCAGCTACAGGGGATCAACATCTTGTTCAATCGAGCTTAACAACAATTTTTCAGAAATGAAAATCAAATACACACAACTGACCAGCAAGCTCTAACTAACATGAATCCACCAACCATTTCCACTAGAACTCATTGGTTGTCACAAATCGAGCAAGAACATAAACCATTTCCAAATTTCATTTCAACATAACTAGCATGATACTTAACCATTTTTAGTAATTTCAAGCTTAATGTAACCACAAGAACATACTCTACACATGGCATAGCATTGATTTAAGAAATTAGAGTTTCGAAAATTTACTTGGATTTGAAGAAAAGTGTGGAGCAGTGGTTATTTGAAGGTTTGAAGCTGAAACAGATGAAGATGATGGTCCCAAATGATGTATCCCAGAAGGAATTGAGCTCAAACTTGCTTGAATCGCATCTAGCTCCAAGCTGCCATGGGAGATGTGCTTCGAAGAACAGAACAAAAGCTGGAGTTCCAGCTGGGTTTTGTTGCTTGAATGAGCTCACAAATATCGTCCAGATGATGGAGCTATGAAGACAACTCGAGGTCTTTTGAAGTTTTTGTGCAGAAAAGTGAAATCGAGCAAAATGCAAGAAAGAGAGAAGGTGTATTTTCTGTTTGGTAGGCTGCCAAAAACTAGGTTTAGAAATGCTGAAAAGTCCCTTATAAGGGTCTGTTTAGAGTTGGATTAGGGAGTGCTAATCTTGCTTAGTTCAAAATGAAGTTTTTGCATTTTTTGCTAATTTGGAAACAAATGAAAGAGGAGGTGTAGTGGCTGGTCGAGTGGGCTTGATACCAGGCTGGAAACAGACCAAGTTTTGCTGTTTTGTGTTGTACATGAAATGCTGCACTTGGTTCTACTTATTGAAGCCATTTTGCAAAATTGCCAAGTTTGCATTTTTATCCAAAATTGTGGTATGGTGATGGAATGTGCATGAATTAGGACTTGAGGCAAGTTTCAAATGTGATTTTAAACCTTTCCCAATTGGCCAAATCAAGAAAAAGTCCATAAATCAAAAAGTCAACTGTTAGTCAAACTTTGATTTTTAAAGGAAAAAGGTCCAAAAATGCCATTTTGATTGGCAAGGTTTTAGGTCATGAAATTTATATTTTTGGAAAGAGGATGAAAAATGTGGTTTGTAGGAAAAAACCCCACCAAATTTGGCCTTATGGTTTGAGAGATATGGCTCTTTGAAGTTCAAAAATTGGTGAAAATGATTTGATCATATCTTGACAACCACACATGGGATTTGGGAGTTCTTGGACTTTTTGAAAATGGGAAGACAAGATCTTCAACTTTCATGTTGGGCAAAAATTCATTTGAAGCTTGTATCATGATGTAAGTTTAAGATCAAGAAGTTTCCATTTTTGGCAGTTGAAATTACAGGTCCACTTTCTATTTCTGGAAAATTTCTGATTGACTTGATTTTCTTCCATGATGAGGTTTGACATGATAGATGAGGTTTATACAAGCATGAATGAGCTCCTTCAAATCAATTCTATCCATCAATTCATTGATTAAATCCACAGTTGACCAAGTTTGACTTTTCTAGGGTTTTGGATGATTGGACCACTTCTGATGAATTCCAAACCCTAATTCTTTGAGACCTTGACTTCAAATGATATCACAAGTCATATGAACCTTTGATTAATGATCATGATGCCCAAATTCCACAAGAATGGTCATCATCCATTGCTTTGACTGACTGTTGACCATCTTTGACCTAATTTCTGATGATTACTTCAACTGCAAGCAACAAGGTTAGACTGACAATATTTTTGTACTTTTTGAATGATAAACATATGAAAGGCAAAGATATACAAATGCAAAGTATGCTTGGTGATCAAGAAACAAACCTACAAGGCAATCTACCCACTAGGAGGGGACAAAGGCATGCAATGATCCTTGAGGTTATGATATAAATGATATGGGCCATGAGGGATCTTAGGGCCCAAAATTGGGGTCTTACAGATGCCCCTATTTAAGGTCATTCTAGCCGGAGAAGTGAAGTTTAGAAATCTTCAACTCGACGCGGTAGAATGGGCTTAAATAACAGTAATGAGACAAATTTTGGTCCCTAAGAGACCTCATTATGCAAATGTATGTATGCAAGAGACACAAATTCTGTGGGGAATATGATTCACACAGAAGAAAAGACGATCCATCGGAGTAGTACACTCACCAGGAACAGAGACTCTAACAAGACTCTATGGGGATAATAAAAGAAAAAGAAATGTGTGGACAATACACGACTCCAAACTGGGGAAGATAAAACTGACATAACGTGAACAAGACACGACTTTGATTAGAAAAAACAGAAAACAGATCGGAGAACTCACTGGGGAGTGAAGGACTCACACTGGGAAAAAGGATTCCAAAGGAAAATAAATCCATTGGAGAGACACAAGCTGACTCCTGGGGAGAAGCAACAAAAAGTTCCACTGAGGGAAATCAACAAGGAAAATGAGATGTTACCAGGCATAAGGGTAACAAAACAGGAAAATCTGACTCCTCAGGGGGACCGAGGTCATAATAGGGAGCAGAAAGGAGGGAACACCAAGGATACCGGTTACTGGGTATATAATAGGTGACCGACCAAAGCGTGAATTGGATTTCACTTCCAAAACACTCATCATCCTGAAGAGAGCTAGAAAAGCAAACTTGTTTATAGGATGGACATTCAATTCCACAAGGAAAATGAATCTTACTCTGAGGGGAAAACAATCAAAAGATTGACTCAAGAGCGCACGAGATATAATATCCATTACCGTCAGAACGTGGATAGAATACTCAGATGAGACATATTATTCATTACCGGCAGACCGTGAATAATATACTCGAAAGGAAAATTATCCTGAACCGATTACTGGGTTGTTTATAGGATAAGATCCGAAATCGTGAATTGGTTTGTGTTCCAAAACACTCATCATCTGAAAGGAGGGCAAAAAAGCGTGAATTGGTGTGTGTTCCAAAACACTCATCATCCGAAAGAAAGCTAGAACAGCAGACTTGTTTAAAGGATGGTCAAAAAACGTGAATTGGTGTGTGTTCCAAAACACTCATCATCCAAAACGCAAACTGGTTAAAGGATGGGCAAAAAAGCGTGAATTGGTGTGTGTTCCAAAACACTCATCACCCTAAACGCAAACTGGTTAAAGGATGGGCAAAAAAGCGTGAATTGGTGTGTGTTCCAAAACACTCATCATCCGAAAGAAAGCTAGAACAGCAGACTTGTTTAAAGGATGGACAAAAAAGCGTGAATTGGTGTGTGTTCCAAAACACTCATCATCCAAAACGCAAACTGGTTAAAGGATGGGCAAAAAAGCGTGAATTGGTGTGTGTTCCAAAACACTCATCATCCGAAAGAAAGCTAGAACAGCAGACTTGTTTAAAGGATGGTCAAAAAACGTGAATTGGTGTGTGTTCCAAAACACTCATCATCCAAAACGCAAACTGGTTAAAGGATGGCTATTCGATTCTACAAAGAATACGAATCTTACTCGACTGGGGAAGATCAACAAAGGATTCCGACCGAAGAGCGCATGAGACATATTATTCATTACCGGCAGACCGTGAATAATACACTCGCATGGCAAGAAACACCAGGGATACCGGTTACTGGGTATATAATAGGTGATCTACCAAAAACGTGAATTGGATTTCACTTCCAAAACACTCATCATCCGAAAGGAGGGCTTGAAAAAGCAAATCGACTTACAGGATGGGCATTCGAATCCACAACGGGAAAACGAATCTTACTCAACTGGGGACACAAACCCAAAGAGTGCATGAGATATAATATCCATTACCGGCAGACCGTGGATAAGATACTCGCATGAGATATATTATCTATTACCGTCAGAACGTAGATAATAAACTCGCATGGTAAGAAACACCAGAGATACCGGTTACTGGGTATATAATAGGTGATCTACCGAAAACGTGAATTGGATTTCACTTCCAAAACACTCATCATCCAAAACGCAAACTGGTTAAAGGATGGATATTCGATTCTACAAAGAATACGAATCTTGCTCAGTTGGGGAAAATCAACAAAGGATTCCAACTAAAGAGCGCATGAGACATATTATTCATTACCGGCAGACCGTGAATAATATACTCGCATGGAAGATTATCCTGAACCGATTACTGGGTTGTTTAAGGATAAAAATCCGAAAAGAAAGGCATCGGGATACCAGAATAGGTATATAATGATAACCGATCAAAAGGAGCAACCGACATTACCAACAAAAGGGTAAATGAAAGGCGAACTGCTGAGGATAAATTGCAAGCATCCGGCAATTATCGACAGAAGACTAGCTGGGGATGCATTGGTAAACAACCAATGATCCGGGGAACAAATCACGAGCATACGGTGAAAAGACCCACTGGGGATAAAATTGCTAGCATACGGCAATTATCCACAAAAGACTTGCTAGGGATATAAGTGCTGATCTGAGCAACTTATACAAGCAAGGGAAAATCATCATCAAATATTGAATGAAGATAACCACGAAAATTAGGGTTTACATCTACCGAAAACGGGGTAGAAGACCAACAACTCCGCGTGGGGATAGAACAAATCACAAATCCGCACGGGAAACCAAAATAGGGTTTATAACAAACCACAAACTGCTGAAGAGCAGAAAAATAGGATTTACAACTACCGGGTAGTAGGTAGAAAACCAAAACTCTGGCTGGAGAATAAAAGGTGTATAACCACAAATTCTGTTTAAAAAAAGCCAGGAAAAGTAGGACTTACAACTGCTGGTTTGTAGGCAGAGACCCAAAAACATTCCGCTGGGGAACAACCCACTGGGAAGCACAAGACATTTGACAAATAGCCAATTCGGGAATGATCCGAAAGGACAGACTGAATAAAGACACGTCCTAATGAGGATGTAACTCAAATAGGAAAATCCATCCCAATATATGTGTTGGGAGGAAACAGAAGAAACCGTCATCCACGAGGATATATCTCAGTGGGGAACTGCAGAAGGAAAGACAAACTTTTTCTGCTTATGGGGTTGACTCTATATGGAGAGATTTTATAACACCCGACATCTGCTTGGGGAGATCTATAAAGAGATCTATATTACCATAGCAGGAGACACGACAAACAAAAGACACATGACAGGAAAATGCATCATGAATATCTGAATGTTTTATGAATATGCATGAATATGCGTGATTTATGTTTGACGAATGCTGACAAAACAGACAATTCTAACACAAACAGGTTCAGGAACCGAACGTCCGGTATTATACTTCCAGGGGAAAAACCAACTGGAGAGCCAATCTGCGGAGATCTACATGCTGTAAAGCAAAGATCTGCAGGTACTGCTGAAGAAGCAGGGAATCAGAAATATCAGGAAGCAACCTAATCATGGTACAGAAAGTCACAACGGGCTAAACAGCCACCAAGACGAATCTGTAGGGGAACAAGAGAAGTCCCAAAGTATATCTGCAAGGGATCCCAGTGTCAACTGAGAAATAAAAAGTGCATAAGCACGAACTGCTGTAGAAGCAAATCCTCATAACTCCACTGGGGAACAACCCACTGAGGGAGAATGACATCATCCAAATAGAGTGTAACTGCATAAGCAACTCTACTGGGGAAAACTGTCGGCTACTCTCTTGGGAACAAACCACCGAGGGAGGACAGATCAAACAAATAGATTCTTCAACGAACCGCTCCACTTGGGGAGAATACACAGCAAACTGATCACAACAAGTAGATTCTGCAATATAAGCCACTCTACTGGGGATCACAGACAGTCAGGAAATCAAATCCGTTCACTGGAGGCTAGAGCCATCATCCGACCATACTGGGGATTGAGAGAGTATTCAACAGGCGAAACTGCCACAACAAACACTCTGCAGACTATGCTGAGGAAAAGATGGTTGCAAAACTGGGATGTCAACCCAATCAACCACTGAGTAGGAAAATAAATCCTGCTCTGCTGGAGAGAGAAACTCTGATGGAGAGATGGCAACAAATCCACAGACGACTTCGCCGGGGAAAGGGTAAAGTACCGGGTATCAAACCACTGACTTACCGGGTCTTCAAAAAGAAAACAAACGTGCTGAGGAAACAGACAAATCCTGCTGGCACACTGCATGGGGAAAAGAGGTAACAACTCCACTTGCAACCCTGGTGGGGATATTAATAACAGCTTTACTCGCGACTCCGAGGGGAGTATCAATAACAGCTCTATACTCATGACTGTGCTGAGGAGACAAATAAAATCTGGGGCATACGACCCACTGGAGAAAGTGACGGGGCACCAGGATGACAAACCATCAACCACCGAAACTTCTCGAGAAAACACCCATGCTAGGGGAACTGCTGCTGGAGAAAACGAAGTCTTCAACAACACTCTGCTTGCGACTGTACTGGGGAACAGCCCCAACAACAACTCTGTTTGAGGAACAACCTCAACAAAGATCTGAAGAAAGAAGATACCACCAAACCAGGAATATGAACAAATGTCTTACCTGTTGGAAATCATGCCACCCTCGGGAGAGCACTGAGATATTCTTGAGTATCCTTTCAATCTTGTGAATGTTCACTTTGTATAAAACAAAAATTTTGAAAAATTTAATTTGTTTAAAACAATGACATTTTATCAATTTAAAACATGCAAAACATTTGTTGAATTGAAACAAATAAGAGTGCAAATAATTGGATAAAAAGCTCAAATTGATTTGATAGAATGGCAGCCCGCAAATGGCAAGACTCCATAGATCTGTACAAATTTGAAATCAGTGATATATATTGGAAGAGGGCTACATTGAACATAATGATCCTTTCTCTACCAATTTGAATCTCGATGTATCCGAAGCTTCAGTTGACGACGAATCGAGAATCTTCTGACGAAATGACGACTGATGAACAGAAAGTCTTGTCAGGATGCAGTTACTTGCCAAATCCCTAATTTTTGCCTAGATTGCCCCAGAGTGAGGTACTCAATCTAGCGGGATGCAAATATATTCTCTTTTTTTTTTCAAGTCTCTAATTTTTGCCTGGATTACCCTTGCGGGTTCTCCACCGAGACGCTCATTTTTGCCTAAGCCGCCCTTTCGGGTTTTCAACTTAGCGAGCTATTCTGTTTTTCATTCTTTTTCATTTGCATATACTTTTTTTTTTAGGCAAAGTATCTCTTGACTGCATCTGAATTCACAGGACGAGTGAAATCCTCCCCATCCATTGTTGTAAGCATCAAAGCTCCGCCTGAAAAGGCTCTCTTAACAACATATGGACCCTCGTAGTTTGGAGTCCACTTGCCCCTGGAATCGGGCGCGAAAGACAAAACTTTCTTGAGCACAAGGTCACCTTCTCGGAACACACGAGGCTTGACCTTCTTATCGAATGCTTTCTTCATTCTCTGCTGATATAACTGACCATGACACATGGCAGTTAGCCTCTTCTCTTCGATCAAATTCAACTGGTCATAACGACTCTGAATCCATTCAGCATCAGTCAACTAGGGACTGGAGGGTATAATTTTCTTTTTTTCCTTGGAAAAATCTTGAAAAAATTTTCCTGGTTTTTTTGATTTCTTCTTCTTTTTTCACCCTCCCTTTTTTTTTTTTTTTTTTTTTTTTTTTTTTTTTTGTAATCCCCAGTTTCGTGCTGATTCTCGTGATACAGCTGAATGAGCCTCTTTCGTGCTCAAGAAGGTGGGTAATCTCGTCAGGAATCCCCTTCAACATCATCTTCCTCTGCCTCAGATACAAGGACTTCAAGATTGGGAGATAACGTTGGATCATTATGTTCAATGGGTTTAGAAATCCCTGCATAATGATTCTGGATAATGAAAAGCTTTTGAATTTTAAACAAGCAAATCATTTATGCAGATGAAAAAGCTGTTTTTGTTTTTCAGGGTTTTTTGTGATCACTGATTTCATGCAAAAAGCAAAAAGTGAAAACAAATGGAAAAACAAATGTTTGACAATGCATTAATTGAATGAAAACATCATTGTATTAAATGCTGCCAACAATGTCATCACTTCTCCTTTTGGCATGGGAGAAGGGTTTTAAACAAAATGAACAAATCACGCTGACTTATGAATGACCGTAGGAACATCCACAGCGACCCAATTGTGGCAGACACCACCAGGAATGATGAAATTGTTCAAGTCCTCTGCATCCTCTTCCAAGAAAGTAGCAGTTTCTTCTTCAGGTTGATCGTCATGGATGAATCCTCCACTTGCGAACAAACCTTGCTCCTTAAGTGCCCCAGAACAGTAGTCAATGCCAGCCCGGGATTGGTTGACTAGGAATAAATCCATCAACAGGAATAAATCCATCAACGAGAATAAATCCATCAACAGCACTAAGGCTGGCAAAATCCTCTCTGAATTCACAGCTCTCTTGCTCAGGATAATCCATCAATCTGGAAGAGACGGCTTTGGTATAATACCGGCAAAGTGCGTCTTCAAAATAAATGAAGATCGCAGGGTCAGACCACTGGACGGGAGACCGGAACAAAACACCTGCTTATGCAAATGATGCATGAAGTGTTTATGCATATGCTTGTTTTTTTATCAAAGGAACTCGAGGGTTTTATTTGCAAACTTTGAAATATTAAGCATCTTGATCATACATGAAAATATCTCATCAGATATATCAGGTGAAAAAATTTTCCCGGTTTTTTCATGTTTTGAAAATTTTTGCAAATAAACTCCTTTGAGTTCCTTGAAAATTTTCTCTTTTGATGACATGAATGCGGATGAATGCGTGAATGTATGAATGCAACAAACACACTCAAGGATCAAACAAAGCACACCAAACAAAGGTCGTGGGAAAGCTCTATGTATCCCTAATATCAATCATCCATTTTGGTGGATTTAGGTTTTCACCTTATCGACACCCAAGTTCCATTGATATTAACGGTACATGAACCGGTTCAGACATTCTTAATATCAACCAGCCGCTTTGATGGATTTTAGGTTTTACACCTGATCCGGGATCCATTGATATTAACAATGCTTGAACGACTCAACCACGAATCATGGGTTTGTTGAGAGTCACGAGCATGGAGTCTCGGTTAAGAACCACCCAAAGGGAGTGTACTAGGGTTTAAACCTGCCAGACATGTTCTATCAGAGGTTCCCATAATCATCGTTCCATCTTTCGAATATTATCGGAGGAACGAATACTCGTATTCCAAGAATATTCTCAAGAGAAACTCTTATGAGTGTAGTATCGCGTAACAATCGCATCAGAACTGACATCTGAACGATCTCCGCACTACGGTCCTAAAAATAGGCCAAGATGGGTTTGGTAAACTACGGTCCTTGGCTTCTGCGGAACATGATTGAAAGAATAATGCCTAACCACAAATAACTTGTGTGACATTATTAGTTCAACATGACCTCCACCAAGTGAATGGACTCGCAAGTCAACTGGCTAAGGACTACTCCACACCAGTCGACAAGACTATGCCATTCTCCTATCCTAGAGTGCACTCGAGTTCGGGTATAGAACTCATCTCACAGATCACCAAAGCACACAGCAATTGTATATCAAGCAATTCACACATTACAATCAATACAGTGATCCCAAATTGTACAAAAATATGTCAGATAAAGAATAACAATATAGCACAACAAGGGTGAAAAGTAGGCAATACCACCAAGGATTCTGGTGAGGTTTCCCCAGCAGAGTCGCCACTTTTCTGTAGCGGTGTATTCGTCGCTATATGATCTATCGATTAAATCATAAGCTAAGAGATACAATGAAATTTTCGAGTCGCCACCGCACTTTTATTTATCCAAAGGACTGGCTAAAAAGCGAACAAAAGCCTAAGAAGTTTTACACGTAGAAAACTAATAAAAAGATCAGAGAGTCTGGGTAAGGGGTAAATTACGCAATGGGAAGGTGTTAGGCACCCATCACGTCCTAGGTACTCCTAGGGAGCCCTTTTCACACTTGTTGTAAAAATTGTTATTTGTTATGACATAAAGATTGTGCAAACATGATTGGGATGATGAGAAAAGAATATGCATTTTTTATTGGGTTATTGGGTTTTATTTATTTTTGTGTTATTGGGTTCGAACGGATGAACCCGTTGCCTACGTACCTTCCATCAAAGGTAAGGATCAGAACGCCGTAGTTCGGCTAAAAGATTTCCAAAAGTTGGTGGATTCAGTTTTAAACACAAGCACTGAGGCTTTTCATTATCAATGGGAGAACACTCGACCAAAAACAACATCCACCATGCGAGGATAGCTTCGACGTACTAGAGGGGTTAGCCCTGTTTGAAGTACGGAAGTCTTACTGTCGACTCACTAAGGATAGGCAAGATTTACATCAACCACAAAGATAATTGAAACCTATGGCTAATGTGAAAAGATTAACAATGGACAGAGCCAAAACAAGTGAATGAGTGATGTTAATTGATTGTGATTATGAAAATGTGAAGTCAAAGTATGATTAAGATTGGTTTGAAAGAAGTATTATGAAAATGAAGTTTTGAAAAAAAAGTCAAGGACTTGGGGTCCAGGTTTTTAGTTAGAAAACATGAAGATGTTTGCACAACACTTATGTCAAGTTTAAAAGGTATAGTGTGAAAAGGTCTAGGACATAATGAATGATGAATGGATGAGGATGGATAGTAAAACTTCTTAGAAGGTTCACTTCTTGAAATCATATAAGAGATGATTCAAGTGTGTCCTTTGGAATAGCAATGGATAATAACAAACAAGCAAAGCAAGCAAAAGCGGATATCGGATGCCAATCAATGGTCTTATACCAATCTCCTAAAATAAAACTGGATATCAGAAGCCACTCAATGGTCTTACACTAATCTCCACAGGAAAAGAAATAAAAAGCGGATACCGGATACCAATAGATGGATTTACACCAGTCTCCTAAAACAAAACAGGATATCAGATGCCACTCAATGGACTTACACTAATCTCCACAGAAGAAAACAAGAAATGAGATATGAAAGTCAACTGCCAATCTGTCTGGACTTAGGTTAACTCCACAGATATGCTCCTAGGAAATCCAATGCCACATTACAGGGACTTACAATGGATCCTCACATACAAGAACAAAAGCAACAATATGATCACAGGAATGCAAATGCCAACTTACAGGGACTTATAATTGCAACCTCTCATACAAACAGATAAAACAAACTATGATCACAGGAAAGCAGATGCCAACTTACAGGGACTTATGACTGCAACCTCACATAAACAAACAAACCAACTTGTGATCACAGGATAACAGATGCCAACTTACAGGGACTTATAACTGTATCCTCACATACAACTCCAACAGATCAAATTATGATCACAGGATAACAGATGCCAACTTACAGGGACTTATAACTGTATCCTCACATACAAACAGATAAAACAGATCAAATTATGATCACAGGATAACAGATGCCAACTTACAGGGACTTATAACTGTATCCTCACATACAAACAGATAAAATAGAAGATATGAGTGACCAATGAGGTCTTACACTCTATCCTTCCATATCATAGGAGCAAATGCCAAAGCAATGGACTTACAATTGTCCTCAATGGGCAAACAACAATAATAGCATCACAAAAGCAAATGAGATGATCATGTACTAATGGCAATTGATGATGATAAATGCATAACATACAAGCAAGCAAGTGCATATGAAGCAATCAGTCAATCAATGAATATCAAACAGCACACTCTATAGCCAAACAATGGGGGCTCACACAAGAGGGTTTGACTTTGAAAGTCCACTGTAATAGGTGAAGGTCGCTCTTAACCTGGCCATTGAGGGGCTCAGGTGAAGCAGATGAAAAGGAGATGAGGGGTGTGCCTCATTGCTTCTATCTCAGATCAGAGAGAGCATCAAAGAAAGTGTGGGAGTTCAGAATGTAGGAACTCTCTCCACATTATTGACTCGATTAGATCTTGGGTATTTATCTCAACGCTTCAACCATGTAATGGGAGCGAAGAGAGGACACACTGAATAGTGGGGGATAGATTGCTTATCCCTACCTTCCACCAATTGCCTTACTTGAAGGACTTTTCCTGCTTGGGACAAATATAAACAAACACAGGCATTGCCTCTTAAGGAGGACTTCAGACAGTTTGCCCGGTCAAATAACAGACCGGGTCTCCAGACTACATGAAGAAGAAAGGTTTATACCTCAAAGCAAATGCTAAATAGCAAAGCAAGCAAGTTCAGAGAACTTAGGCAACTAAAGTACCTGAAAAAGTCAAACTTATTAGCAAACAGTTCAACAGTCAAAATCAAAAGGAAATGAACCAATAGTCAACCACAGAGGGACCAATTGTGCAAGGCACAAAGACTCAATCATATGAGTCACCTACAAAACAAAGGTTAGCACATTAAACAATCAAACTAAAACACATTTGAATGATCCTCAAGGCATTGGTGCTTAACCTGAAACAGAGGAACTCAACATAAGCTTAGAAGACCACTAGGACTAGCCTAGGGTCAAAGATGAAAGAAAAAGTCAAGGCAGCAAGGAAAAGTCAACCCAAACCAAGTTTAAACATTCAAAAAGCATTCTCAATTGGATTCATAATTATATCATGCATCATGGTCATTTCATGTGCAAAAGGATGCAAAGCATGGCAAGAGAAGCATACAAAAGTCAACAGCAAAGACTTCATTCAAAAGTCAACTCAAACAATCTCAAAAATCATGAAATAAATCACACTCAATCCTAACATCTAACATAGCAAGCATGTAAAATTTCATTGCATTTGGATGAGAGGAAGGCAGTCAACAAAAATCATGAAGTCAAACCAAATTCAAGTAAGCATGGTGAAAGCCAACAAACATAGGTCAACTTCAAAAAATCATATCAATTTGAAAACAGAAGAGAAATGAATGAGATTAACACCAATGCAAAGCTTGAGAAGTCTAGTTATCACATATGAAATTTCATGGTCATACAATATGATGTGAGAATTTCACAAAAGATTTGGCAACATGTATCACATAAAGTCAACAAATGACTAAGAATGGAAGAAAATTCACAAATAAATGGAAAACAGCATGATTAATTCCAAGAAAATTCATACACAAACTAGACATGTGATAGATGATTCATGCAAAATTTGGGGTCATTTGGATGTAAGGAAGCATGTGAACAACAATTGGGAAAATACATGATCATGGTATAGCACCAAATGTAACATATAACTTCAGAAAATCATAACTCTCAATCCACAAATGATAAATGCACAAACTTTATATGGAAATGAAGGTCAATGTGTCTAGTTTCACCACAAAAAATTTCAAGCTCATAGGATATGACATGAGTATTTCACAATTGAAATGGCACAATGTATCATTTTGGCATACATGTTGGGAAAATAATTATCATTAAAAATCCAGCCAATGGAAAATTAATTAAAATTCACCATAAAATAGAGGACACATTCATGAGTTTAATGCAAAAAATCCCACAATTTTTGGAGTTGAAATGAATTTAAAATGAATTATGGAAGTTGATGAACATTTGGGTGAAGCATGAGCAAATAAGCATGGCATATGGGGTCAAACCAAGGTCAACCGTGGCATTCTAGTAATTCTGCAGTCACTTATTGAAGTGCTGCGTTTTGGCAAGGCAAAACGAAATGTTCTCATTGGCTCTCAGCCAATGGAACAGTAAATTGGCCAATGGAATGAATTTCTGGGTTTAACAAAACCCTAGGGTTTGGCCAACAGCAAGGCATCATGTTATCATGTTCGAAAAACAACAAACTAAAATCAAACCAAGCAGAAAAAGACCAACAGCATGGCATTATCAACATCAAGCAACATCAACCAATCGACCAAGCAAACAATTAACAGTGGAAATTCTGGACAGGGTAGGTTGCAAACAGCAGCATGTACACATTCATCATCATCATCATTCGACCAACATTTCAATAGTATGGTAACAGCATTCAACTGGCATACTAACACAAACAGAACATGAATCAATGTGGATTTCTGAGCATGTTCAAGGTTCAAGCAATAACAGCAGGGCATTAACAGCATGGTTTTCAATCATGGTATCACCAACATCAACACAAAATCGCTTAGCATGGTAACAACAAGGTTCATGTAACTTTTAAGCAACCACACCAAACAAATCAAGTGGAATTTCTGGGCATGGTATAAGTTTGAAAACAACAGCATCATGGAATTTCAAGCAAGTTCATCATCATGAAAATAAATTCCCAGCATAAACACACAGCAGCATGGCAATGGTACACATGTAGCATCAACATAAACAAACAAAACACGAGCCTGAAACATTTCTGGACAGTTTAGGGCTGCAGCTACAGGGGATCAACATCTTGTTCAATCGAGCTTAACAACAATTTTTCAGAAATGAAAATCAAATACACACAACTGACCAGCAAGCTCTAACTAACATGAATCCACCAACCATTTCCACTAGAACTCATTGGTTGTCACAAATCGAGCAAGAACATAAACCATTTCCAAATTTCATTTCAACATAACTAGCATGATACTTAACCATTTTTAGTAATTTCAAGCTTAATGTAACCACAAGAACATACTCTACACATGGCATAGCATTGATTTAAGAAATTAGAGTTTCGAAAATTTACTTGGATTTGAAGAAAAGTGTGGAGCAGTGGTTATTTGAAGGTTTGAAGCTGAAACAGATGAAGATGATGGTCCCAAATGATGTATCCCAGAAGGAATTGAGCTCAAACTTGCTTGAATCGCATCTAGCTCCAAGCTGCCATGGGAGATGTGCTTCGAAGAACAGAACAAAAGCTGGAGTTCCAGCTGGGTTTTGTTGCTTGAATGAGCTCACAAATATCGTCCAGATGATGGAGCTATGAAGACAACTCGAGGTCTTTTGAAGTTTTTGTGCAGAAAAGTGAAATCGAGCAAAATGCAAGAAAGAGAGAAGGTGTATTTTCTGTTTGGTAGGCTGCCAAAAACTAGGTTTAGAAATGCTGAAAAGTCCCTTATAAGGGTCTGTTTAGAGTTGGATTAGGGAGTGCTAATCTTGCTTAGTTCAAAATGAAGTTTTTGCATTTTTTGCTAATTTGGAAACAAATGAAAGAGGAGGTGTAGTGGCTGGTCGAGTGGGCTTGATACCAGGCTGGAAACAGACCAAGTTTTGCTGTTTTGTGTTGTACATGAAATGCTGCACTTGGTTCTACTTATTGAAGCCATTTTGCAAAATTGCCAAGTTTGCATTTTTATCCAAAATTGTGGTATGGTGATGGAATGTGCATGAATTAGGACTTGAGGCAAGTTTCAAATGTGATTTTAAACCTTTCCCAATTGGCCAAATCAAGAAAAAGTCCATAAATCAAAAAGTCAACTGTTAGTCAAACTTTGATTTTTAAAGGAAAAAGGTCCAAAAATGCCATTTTGATTGGCAAGGTTTTAGGTCATGAAATTTATATTTTTGGAAAGAGGATGAAAATGTGGTTTGTAGGAAAAAACCCCACCAAATTTGGCCTTATGGTTTGAGAGATATGGCTCTTTGAAGTTCAAAAATTGGTGAAAATGATTTGATCATATCTTGACAACCACACATGGGATTTGGGAGTTCTTGGACTTTTTGAAAATGGGAAGACAAGATCTTCAACTTTCATGTTGGGCAAAAATTCATTTGAAGCTTGTATCATGATGTAAGTTTAAGATCAAGAAGTTTCCATTTTTGGCAGTTGAAATTACAGGTCCACTTTCTATTTCTGGAAAATTTCTGATTGACTTGATTTTCTTCCATGATGAGGTTTGACATGATATATGAGGTTTATACAAGCATGAATGAGCTCCTTCAAATCAATTCTATCCATCAATTCATTGATTAAATCCACA
Organism: Lathyrus oleraceus; assembly: GCF_024323335.1. NCBI lineage: Eukaryota > Viridiplantae > Streptophyta > Magnoliopsida > Fabales > Fabaceae > Lathyrus > Lathyrus oleraceus. The sequence continues at coordinate 481,901,266 of NC_066585.1, read as the reverse complement.
GTTGACCAAGTTTGACTTTTCTAGGGTTTTGGATGATTGGACCACTTCTGATGAATTCCAAACCCTAATTCTTTGAGACCTTGACTTCAAATGATATCACAAGTCATATGAACCTTTGATTAATGATCATGATGCCCAAATTCCACAAGAATGGTCATCATCCATTGCTTTGACTGACTATTGACCATCTTTGACCTAATTTCTGATGATTACTTCAACTGCAAGCAACAAGGTTAGACTGACAATATTTTTGTACTTTTTGAATGATAAACATATGAAAGGCAAAGATATACAAATGCAAAGTATGCTTGGTGATCAAGAAACAAACCTACAAGGCAATCTACCCACTAGGAGGGGACAAAGGCATGCAATGATCCTTGAGGTTATGATATAAATGATATGGGCCATGAGGGATCTTAGGGCCCAAAATTGGGGTCTTACAACTATCTACAGGATCTCGTAAGCCAAGGAGTTGACATCTCAGAGTTCTCTGTGGATTGGATGCCTGAGCATCCACCCAACTTCATGAAGAGACAACGAGAACCTTCTGAGAAGTCAAAGAAGGCCAAGAAAGAAAAACTGGGGGAAACTTCTGCGTCAAGACCTTCGGTCCCTCTGATCGAATCTCCAAGTAAGTCTTTTCCTCCTCACTCTCGCTCTGTCAATTTAAAGCAAATTGCTTATTCTCTTCCCCAAACCAAAACCTATCTACACTCACTCAAAACCCTCTCCCTCTACCACCAAACTATATGACACTCCCACCTCTAATCCATCATCATCTCCAGTTCAAAAATTTAACCTCTCCATCACAACCTTACCAGTTTCTGAAGTTGAAATGCTTAACGAACCAATCTCACCAATCTCTTCAACACCTTTATCTCCACCCTACTACATCCTATCATCTGACTCAGAACCCTCTCACCCTCAATCCCCCACACTGGCTCAGCTTCAGGCTTGTGCTCTTGCCTTACAACAACCTGAACCAGAAGCTAACACTCCTCCACCACCTGAACAACCAATTCCACCACCACCTGAAGAACCACCAACTCCACCATCTGAACAACCACCAACTCCACCACCTGAACAACCACCAACTTCACCACCTGAACAACAAACACCACCACCATCTGAATCTCCCAGCGTACCACCCTCTGAACATATTATCATCCCTACCTCTCAACCTCCCACTGACACTACCCAAACACCACCTACATCTCCATCCCCCAACCCTGAACCAGAACCTATCTTTACCACCCTAGAAGAAGCAATCTCTTTATTTGATGAGTCTTCAGTGGAGAAGATCAGATCTCTATCTGAAAATTCTGGTATCAATGATGATCCCTCTGCAGTAAGGATTCACTTGAATAGAGTGATCAGATGGATGACCTCTGAGGCTTTCAAACTGAAAGGCCTATATGAACAAGTCCGCAACGACTTTATCAGAGACGCTAGAGAAAGGTTGCAGGCACGACTGATCAGAGAGGCAGAAGAAAAGGCCAGAAGAGAAGCAGAAGAGAAAGTTCGTCTGGAAGAAGAGAAACAGGTTAGAGAAGCTGCAGAGAAGGATGCTGTTGAAGCTGAAGCAAAGCAAAAGCCAACGCTGAAGAAGCAGCGCGCATAACTACGGAAGAAGCTGCAAAGGCTATCACTGATTCTCTAGCTCAGGGGGAGCAATCAAACTCTGGCTTTACTCCTCTGGTCCTGAAGACTTTGGAAGAACTACAAAAGGAACAACAGATAATGCGAGCAAGATTGGATCACCAGGACTCCGTTAACAACAATATTCAGAACCTGCTGACTTAGCTGCTCCAAAGAATGCCTCCACCTTCGAACCCTTAGGCACTTAGGCTTCTCTTATTGCTTTCCTTATGTTTTTTGCTATGTTTTTTTGTGTGTTCTCTTTCCTCTGAATTGCTGCTTACTTGTACCTATCTTTATCATATATGAACTTATTTTTTTCTTATTTTTTGCTAAGTATTTTTGAGTCTGACAAAGGGGGAGAATAAAAACAGCTATGATGAAAATATATCTAAGCCTCTTACTGCACTGCGCACATTAATATCTTATGAAAACTAAGTTATGCAGGATAACAACTAAAGTAATAACTAGCTGCTACACAAGGAAAATATGGTAAGAACTTCTGAGAAATCCTATGATCCATCTCAGGGGGAGTCACCTCTCATCTGACTTTGAGACCTTTTTTGGATGATAGTATCATTGTTTCATCATCACTTTGAAATTTGTTTGTCATCATCAAAAAAGGGGAGATTGTAAGAACAAATTTAGTATCTACAATTCATCTCTAATATTTTGATGATAACAATAGATGAAACAAAAATGGTACCCTAACAAAATTCATCTAAGTGTGCAGGACTCTAATAAAAAGTAGTCAGATAAACATTCATCAGATGCAGACACAAGTTCAGAATGACCACCTAGAAGATACTCAAGCAGAAGCTCTGACCCTGATTAAAGGAAGTGTACAAAGCATAAACAACAAGAGACATCAGACAATCTGGAGCAAAAAAGTGCACTCTAGGATCTGAAGCTTTTACACTCTGACGTAATCATCAGGAGGACATCAAGAACCTCTGAAGAAAGTCAGTTGTAAGCAACTATCTGAAGATGTTCTTGCAGAACAGAAACTCTGATATCTGAATCTTCTGATTCAGAAACACTATCTAAAGACTTAGCTATGAAGACTTCCACTTATGGCAAGAATCTAATTTTGCAAGAAAATTATAGCACCCCAAAACTGCTTTGGAAAGAACATAAAGATTAATGACATTAATCATCCATCATTGCCAAAGATTCCTTCGTTCAACGGACTCCTCATCAACTCCTATATATATATATATATATATATATATATATATATATATATATATATATATATATATATATATATATATATATATATATATATATATATATATATATATATATATATATATATATATATATATATATATATATATATATATATATATATATATATATATATATATATATATATATATATATATATATATCACCTCACATAGATAACAATGGAAACACACGAGAATACAAATACTACTTTCATATCTTTTACTCATTCTCTTTCTCACACGAGTTGCTACTCTAAAAAGTGTGAACAATTCTTTTGCTCTTACCTTGTGTAATTTCTACTTACCTAGAAGCACTAAGCATTACTGTAATTCTATTTATTTGTTGAATTCTCCTCAAGTGACTTGTGAAGTCTCTAAACTTGAGAGGGCTAAGAGATATTTATCCTCTTAGATGATCAATATTGTAATATTTCAAGATTAGTGGATTAAGTCCTTATTGAAGGCGAAATCACCTTGGCCGAGTGGACTGGAGTAACTTCGAATTTCAAGTGAACCAATATAAAATTCCGTGTTGATATTCTTTATTTTTTCGCGTGTGTTTCATTTCCAATTTTTTTTATTATCAGTTAAAACAATTCAGATCCCTCTTTCTTGTTTTTCTCTACCTTCAAAAACTTCATAATACATTCATACATACATTCTCTAAAATAAATGAAACTCATTATGTTTTCATCCTCTAGTTTGTTCCACGCTGAGTCCTCAATACCACTACAACACTCGAGCCAACGCTCGCCAAAAGATGGCAAATCAAGAACAAGAGTTGGAAAGAATGAGCTCATAACTCGAGGACCTGAGAGGAAATATGGGTCAAGTTATAGAGATGCTTCAAGTCATCAGAGCCAAGTTGGATACTCAAGCAGCAGTCGTCTTAGAGATCTCCGGTCCTACCCTATAACCCCAACCAGTAAGAACGGTGCCTACTACCTGGCCAATCCTTATTTTATCTCCCATCTTCACACCTCAAGTTAAAGGAGCCCCTGACATTATACAATCTACCCAGTAGACAATACCTCTACCTACTACCAATGAGGCTCATCCTGTGGTCCACACATTTGCACCACCCGTTCTCCATGCATGTGTGCAACCTTATTTCAAAGATCAATAACTGTCGCATTACGCGAAAAAACCGGCGGGAGAACAAGAACAACAGAGCCGCCACCGTGCGTTATTTATCCCAAAAGAGGGAAAGGAAACGCTCAGAGTAAACCTAGGAAAGAACATATGGTCTCGCGACCAAAGAGAATGGGTTCGGGAGTCGGTTATGCGAAGGGAAGGTATTAGCACCCCTACGCATCCGTCGTACTCGACGGGATCCACGCACAAAAGGAAGGATAAATGGTTGCTAAAACACTGCTCACACACACACAATGGCTGAAAGAGACACAAGAAAACAAACAAGACTGAAACTGACTCGGCAGGATATCGCATCTTGGGCCTACTTAGTCTATCAGGCATAGACATCAGAGTCGAAGTAGTTCGGACTGGGGAAACGACACATGCTCGCTAGGATATCGCATCCTATGCATACGTATCTTCTCGGACGAGAGAAGAATCAGAGCATTCGTAGCTCGGCTAACACGCACACAAACAAACACAGGCAAAGGCAAACGTGGAGCCTGAATGCCAATCACTGGACTTACATCAGCATCCGAACCAACAAACCCACACTAGAACCCGAATGCCACTCGATGGACTTACATCAGCTTCCAAGCACACAACAACACACACAAGCTAATAGGGAGTCGGGGACTCGAGCCTATAACTGTCAAGCACACGCTCAAACAAACAGACAACAAATTGCTAAGGAGTCAGGCACTCGAGCCTAGCAACTGTCAAACAACACACACAAAAAGAAAAAAGGCGCCCGGAGAGATCAGCTCATCTCCTGCCTACGTACCTCATCTGGTATGAGGATCAGGGCGACGTAGTTCCCCTACGCAGGGAAAAAGGACTAGCCTAACCAGATAACAGAGGGAGACACAACACTAGGGAGACTACGACTCGAGCCTAGATGTTGTCATGCAAAGTCGTCCCTAAGTTAAGGTTTCTAGCTAACTGGCACAAGGGCCAACCTATCCTAGACATGACTTGCACAGGAAGCAAGCCACACCTAACCTAACTTGCACAGGAAGCAAGGGTCTCGATTGCAACTAGGGCAAGAGAAAGGGGAGGTCTCAATCGCAACGAGGGCGAGAGAAAAGAATTAGTGTTAGTTATTAGTCAAACTCGACAAGACATCGCATCTCGTGCCTACGTATCTCATCTGGACATGAGAATCAGAGTTGCCGTAGTTCGGCTAAACTATTCCCGTTGGTTTGTGTTTTTTAAGTGGACAACGTCACTGCGCAATCTACCTGATGCTCGACCTTTGGAGACTTACTCACCTGTAGTAGAAGGAGTTAACGTATCCTTAAGAGGGGATGATGTTTGTTTGTGTTTTAGGAAAGCTCAAGCAAGAAAGGAAGTCCTATACGAAGGAACCGTGCTACCTTAATTGACATGCAAACGAGACTACGCGGAGTCTAACAAACCTAGGGGATACAATCACACCACACAAGCACACACAAGCACATACAGCATAAAATAAACACACCAACAAAGGGGGCTCAAACATCAAGGCTAGGTTTTAGTCGAGGGGTCATATCAACCTCAACAAACAAACCTCTGGAATTGGGTAGATGTTGCTCTTAACCTTACCATTGAGGGGCTAAGGTGAAGCAGATGAAAGGTGAGTGAAGATAAGACTTCACAGCTCTTATCCCTGGGCTGGGAGAGCTTAAGACAAGAATGTGTGGGTTCAGAAAGTGGGAACCCTTCTACACATTTGAAACTGACTCAACTGTACAATTGTACAAGATCTTGGGTTTGTATCTGCAATGCATCAACACAGTGGTGTGAGCAAAGCAAAAGACACACAGAATAGCAGGGGATAGGTTGCATATCCCTTGGGTTCTGCCAATTGCCTCTTCACTTAGGAGGTCTTTGACTATGTACAGGGACAAGATTTAAACATACACAAACATTGCCTCTTAAGGAGGACTTCAGACAGTTGCCTGGCCAAGTAACAGGCCAGGTCTTCCAGACTACATGAAGAAGAAGGGATTATACCTCAAAGCAAGTTGCTATTAAAGCAAAGCAAAGCAAGTTCAAAGAACTAAGCAACTAATGGTACCTGAAATAGTCAAACAGATCAGTACACAATTCAAAAGCAAAACAAAGGGAAACAGACATCAATAGTTAATCAGAAGCAAATGGATGTGCAAGGCACAAGGCTTAAGGCATGTGAGCCAAGCAACCTACAAAACGAAGAGGTTAGCTCATGATAATCAAATGAACTCAATCAAATTGTAATGATCTCTTTGAAGCATTTGTAGCTTAACCTGAAAACATGAACTCAAACATAAGCCACAGGACCACTAGGACAAGCCTAGGGTCAAAAATGAATGAGAAAGCCAAAACAGCAAGCAATGTCCAATCAAAATCAAATTCAAACATTTAGGAAGCAAACCCAATTGGTTTCAAGTTCATATCATGCATCATCATCAATTCATAGACAAAAGAAGTCAAAGCATGGCAAATGAAAGCTCATAGAAGTCAACAGCAAGACTTGCATCAAAAGCAAACTCAAACATTTCCAAAATTCACCAAATAAATCATGATCAATCCTAACACATATCATGGTAAGCATGTCAAATTTCATCTTATTTGGACAAGTGGAAGGCAGTCAATGAAAATCAGAAAGTCAAAACAATTTTGAACATGCTCAAAGAAGTCAACCAAACATGCATCAACTTGGAAAATTCATAAATCAGAGATGGCATATGATAAATGAATGGGACTAAAACCATGGCAAAGCTTAGGATGTCTAGTTATCTCATGTAAAATTGCATGTCCATCTAATAAAGTATGAGGATTTCACAAATGAAATGGCAACATGCATCACATAAGGTCAACACTTTGGTCAAACAGGGGAGAAAATCTCAAACAATTAGGAAATGCCACAATTAATTCCAAGAAAAATCATGTGCAAACTAGACATACAAGAGTAGGTTCATGCAAAAATTCACATCAATTGGAGGTCAAGAAGCATGGTATCAAAAATCAACAAGTTACACATCAATGGTGTGACACAAATTGTCACACCCTACTTCAAAAATTCACAACTCACGATCCAGAAATGAGAAATTCACAAACTCTACATCAAAATAAACATGAATGAGTCTAGTTTGAGCACAAAAAATTTCAGGGCCATTGGATAATGCATCACAATTTCACAAAGGATTTGGCAAGATGTACAAAAATTGGGCACATGAACAAAACCCTAATGCCATTAAAAATTCAAACATCCAAAAAAATCAGCAAAAATCATGATAAAATACTAGAGATCAAGCAGGGCATAATGCAAAAATTTTCATGAATTTTGGATTTGAATTGAAGATGTTATGAATTTTAGAAGATGATGTATCAATTTGGAATAAACATCAAAAGCAAACATGGTTTAATGAGTCAAAAGGGTTGACCGGTGGCATACTTGTAAATATGTGAATCATTTAGCAAAACGCAGCGTACAGCACTGGGTCACGAAATGTTTTGATTGGTTGAGGGCAATGGAACAGTGACAAGGCCATGCATACACGTGAATGGAAAGAAACAGAATCTGGGGAATTAGGGTTTTATGTACAGTGCACGCATCTTCATCCTCCAAACTCGTGAAAAAAATATTTGCCCAGAAAATCAAATCAAGTATACCAACGTGATCAACAGACAACACACAACAAGAATATGGCATCTATTTTCATTAAATCACCCTAAGCATCATGAATCGAGCACAAAGATATTTCATCATCAAACTTGAAAACAACATATCTTCTTAAATAGCCAACCATTTTTAGTGGTTTAAAGTTCATTGGAATCAGCAATCTAAGATCTATCATAAGCACCTCATGATTTTGGAAATAGAGAGAGTCGAAAACCTACTTGTTCTTGAAGACAAAGTTGGAACAGTGTTGATTTGGCTATGAAAAGTTGAAACAGTTGAAGCTTTAAGTTCCAGATGGTTGATGATGCACGAGTTTTAGCTCAACAAACTTGTTTCTAGCTGCAACCACGATCTGCCATTGATGGAGCTTTGGATGAAACAGTTGTTTGAGTGCTTTACAGTAGGAAAATGAAGCTTGCAATCAACTCAAAATGGTGAGCACATGAGGAAACCAACCAGACAGCTCGAGCTCTTTTGGGTTTTGACAGAAAAATGCAAAAATGAAGAAAATGAGAATTGAGAGAAATGGGAGTTTTCTGTGTGTAATTGATGGCTGCCGCTAGGGTTTTTGGACAGAAAATATGTTTATATACCTCTGTTTAGTGTTGGCTAAGTAAGTGTTAATCAACATTATCTCAAATGAACCAATTTTGTCAATTTGCTAAATTTCAACCAAATGCACATGGGGTGTATGCTGCACGATTTTTGGGCCTTTGGGCAAGTTTCAAATGACATTTCTGAATGTTTCCAATTGGCCAAATGGTTTAAAAATGCTTAATTCAAAAACTCAAATTTGTACCACACTTGAAATTAAAACATGATAGTGAAAAAAATGCCATTTTGATCCATAGAGTTTGGGTGCATGAAAGTTACATTTTTGGAAAGAGGGGATCAAATATGACTTGTAGGAAAAAACCCCACCCAATTTGGCCAAATGGTTTGAGAGATATGGCCTTTTGAAGTTCAAGAATTTTTGAAAATGAATTGATCATATCTTGCCAACCATACATGGGAATTGAGAGTTCTTGGACTTTTTGGAAATGGGAGAACAAGATCTTCAACTTTCATGTTGGGCAAAAATTCATTTGAAGCTTGTATCATGATGTAAGTTTAGGCTCAAGAAGTTTCCATTCTTGGCAGTTAAAATTACAGGTCCAGTTTCTATTTTTGGAAATTTCTGATTTTGCTTCAAATTCTTCAATGCTGATGTTTGACATGATATATGGGGCCTATTTGGACATGAATAAGCTCTCTCAAACCAAATCCATCCATCAAAACCATAAAATCAACCACAGTTGACCAAGTTTGACTTTCTAGGGTTTCTGACTGATTGTGCCTTGACTGATGACCTCTGAGCCTCCAATCTAAACACTTCAAATGGACCCCCAAGTCATGTGAACATGTTGGACCAACCCTAGGGCCTTGGCTCCTTGAGAAACACACTTGCTTGCTTGATTGACTGATCTCCTGATCAGTTTGACCTAATTTCTTGACTGGCTTGCACTTGAGGCAAATGGGACAATGCAATGCTATGCAGTGGACCATGTTATGCTATGACCTAATATGAGAATGTATGTACAATGATAGGTGCAAATTTGAGGTGCTACAGCTGCCCCTATTCAATCAGCTGGGAACCCGAACGGATGATAGCAGCGGCTGTCAGACTTTCAGGGTAAACAAGGATTGAATACCAAAGAACCGTAGAAATTTGCACCAACTGGATATAATACAAGAATGCCTGTCAGGATCGGCAAAGAACCAGTCTTGAAAGAAAAATCCGTCTGGAACGGAAAAAAGAAATCGGCCTAAATACCGAAACAGAAACGTCGACCTGGATACCAAAATAAATGGTAACACAGGGATGACCACGGCCCGAGCGCCGCTCGTCAGTCTGAATACTGAGCATCGGTGTATGAGAGTTTTGATGTCGATCTGAAACATCGGAAATTGGCCTGGATGCCACTTCGGTCTGAACACCGGAAAATTGGCCTGAGTGCCATAAGTACATCGACCTGATCGTCGGAAACTTCTTCGGCCTGAATACCGGAAAAAACATAAGTACATCGACCTGATCGTCGGAAACTTCTTCGGTCTGAATACCGGAAAAAACATAAGTACATCGACCTGATCGTCGGAAACTTCTTCGGTCTGAAAACCGGAAAAACATAAGTACATCGACCTGATCGTCGGAAACTTCTTCGGTCTGAAAACCGGAAAAACATGAGACATATTATCTATAGCCGTCAAAACGTAGATAATACACTCGCATGGAAGATTATCCATAACCGGGTTGTAGGTTGTTAAATGGATAAACGACCGAAAACACCCTGAAGAGAGCGAAAGCAAACTTGTTAAAGGATGAACATTCGATTCCACAAGGAATACGAATCTTACTCTGCTGGAGATAACAATCAACAGATTGACCAAAGAGTGCATGAGATATATTATCTATAGCCGTCAGAACGTAGATAATAACCTCGCATGGAAGATTATCCATAACCGGGTTGTAGGTTGTTACATGGATAAACGACCGAAAACATCCTGAAGAGAGCGAAGGCAAACTTGTTAAAGGATGGACATTCGATTCCACAAGGAATACGAATCTTACTCTACTGGAGATAACAATCGAAAGATTGACCAAAGAGTGCATGAGATATATTATCTATAGCCGTCAGAACATAGATAATAACCTCGCATGGAAGATTATCCATAACCGGGTTGTAGGTTGTTAAATGAATAATCGACCGAAAACATCCTGAAGAGAGCGAAGGCAAACTTGTTAAAGGATGAACATTCGATTCCACAAGGAATACGAATCTTACTCTGCTGGAGATAACAATCGAAGGATTGACCAAAGAGTGGATGAGATATATTATCTATAGCCGTCAGAACGTAGATAATAACCTCGCATGGAAGATTATCCATAACCGGGTTGTAGGTTGTTAAATGAATAATCGACCGAAAACATCCTGAAGAGAGCGAAGGCAAACTTGTTAAAGGATGAACATTCGATTCCACAAGGAATACGAATCTTACTCTGCTGGAGATAACAATCGAAGGATTGACCAAAGAGTGCATGAGATATATTATCTATAGCCGTCAGAACGTAGATAATAACCTCGCATGGAAGATTATTCATAACCGGGTTGTAGGTTGTTAAATGAATAACCGACCGACATCATCCTGAAGAGAGCGAAGGCAAACTTGTTAAAGGATGAACATTCGATTCCACAAGGAATACAAATCTTACTCTGCTGGAGATAACAATCGAAAGATTGACCAAAGAGTGCATGAGATATATTATCTATAGCCGTCAAAACATAGATAATACACTCGCATGGAAGATTATCCATAACCGGGTTGTAGGTTGTTAAATGGATAAACGACCGAAAACATCCTGAAGAGAGCGAAAGCAAACTTGTTAAAGGATGGACATTCGATTCCACAAGGAATACGAATCTTACTCTGCTGGTGATAACAATCGAAAGATTGACCAAAGAGTGCATGAGATATATTATCTATAGCCGTCAAAACGTAGATAATACACTCGCATGGAAGATTATCCATAACCGGGTTGTAGGTTGTTAAATGGATAAACGACCGAAAACATCCTGAAGAGAGCGAAAGCAAACTTGTTAAAGGATGGACATTCGATTCCACAAGGAATACGAATCTTACTCTGCTGGTGATAACAATCGAAAGATTGACCAAAGAGTGCATGAGATATATTATCTATAGCCGTCAAAACGTAGATAATACACTCGCATGGAAGATTATCCATAACCGGGTTGTAGGTTGTTAAATGGATAAACGACCGAAAACATCCTGAAGAGAGCGAAAGCAAACTTGTTAAAGGATGGACATTCGATTCCACAAGGAATACGAATCTTACTCTGCTGGTGATAACAATCGAAAGATTGACCAAAGAGTGCATGAGATATATTATCTATAGCCGTCAAAACGTAGATAATAACCTCGCATGGAAGATTATCCATAACCGGGTTGTAGGTTGTTAAATGAATAATCGACCGAAAAGAAAGGCATCGGTACCAGGAGTAGGTATGCAAAAGATGACCAATCAGAAGAGGATAAAGTTGCTAACTCGGAGCAAGCATCCAAAAAGAAGGGGAAGACCCAAAGGGGACAATACTGCTTGATCAAGGCAAGTATCCAGAGGGGAAAAGAATACCAATACCGCAAACCGGATACTGATAACTGCAAAGAGGGGATTACATCTACCGGTTTGTAGGTAGAAAACCACGGAAAAGTAACCAGTCATCGATAGGATGAGCACACAGGGTTAACTCCACCAAGGGGATGAAAGTGGGATTTTACAACTACCAGCTAGTAGGTAGAAAACCACAGAAAGGTAACCAGTCATCGATAGGATGAGCACAAAGGGTTAACTCCAACAAGGGGATGAAAGTGGGATTTTACATCTACCAGCTAGTAGGTAGAAAACCACAAAGATAGGACTTACAACTACCGGTTTGTAGGTAGAAGCCACAGAGAAGTAACCAGTCATCAATAGGATGAGCACAAAGGGTTAACTCCATCAAGGGAAGAACGTGGGATTTTACAACTACCGGTTAGTAGGTAGAAAACCACAAAGATAGGACTTACAGCTACCGGTTTGTAGGTAGAGGCCAACAAACAGAATGAACCACAAAGGTTACCTCTGCTAGGGGGTGAAAGTGGGATTTTACAACTACCAGCTTGTAGGTAGAAAACCACGATGATAGGACTTACAAATACCGGTTTGTAGGTAGAGGCCCACAAATTCCGCTGAGGATAAGATGAGTGCCGGTTAGTGAGCAACTATTCATTTATGCCCCAGGGAAGCACAAGAAACAGTCGACGGGGAGCCAGTTTAGGATCGATCCAAAAGGCAGACTGAAACAAGACTCATCCTAATGAGGAAAGAACTCAATAGGGAAAACCCATCCCAATGTGTGTTGGGAGGGAGCGGAAACAACCGTCATCCACGAGGATGTATCTCAGTGGGGAAATGGCAGGAAAGGATAGACACTTTCTGCTTAAGGGGTTGGCTCTACATGGAGAGATCAGACACACCCATATCTGCTAGGGGAAAATCTACTGGAGAGATTCTTATCACCAAACAGCAAGAGACAACAATCAACAGATACACGGCAACAGCTGCAACATGAGGATCCAAATGCTATGATTATGCATGTATGCATTCTACCTAAAATGTATGATGAATGCTGACAAACAGACATGCTCAATACACAGATCCGGGAATCAACCATCCGGCACCACTCTTCTTCCATAGGGAAGGCCAAAAACACCAGAGAGAAAACGCGATCTGCTGGAAACCGGGATATCAGGGAACAACACCATCCTGCGGGGAGAGGAGAAGACTGCTCTGCTGAAGAGACGAATGCTAACGTCTTCAGTAAACACTCTGCTTGGGGAACTGCCCCACAAAAGTATTTCAACAGCAACCTTGCTGGGAATGCCCCACGGTAGGGCTCAAACAAACCTATACTGGAGATGCCCCACAATAGGGCTAACAGGGACTTGGAGGAAGAAAATTGCACTGCCGGGAACATGAAGATAAACAACTTCAACCAAAACTGCACTGAGCAACCTTGCTGAGGGGAAACCAAAAGAGGTTCGACAGGAAAAAGATACAGTCATGCTCGAGATACGAACAATTGTCTTACCTGTTGGTAATCATACCACCCTCGGGAGATCACTGCGGATCTCCTAAGTATCCTTCCATCATCGTGAATGTTCACTTTGTTTAAGAACAATTTTTTTTGAAAAATTTGTTTATTTTGAAAAACAATGATACTTTATCAATTAAAACATGCAAAACATTTGTTGAGTTGAAACAAATAAGAGTGCAAATAATTGGATAAAAGCTCAAATTGATGTGATGGAATGGTAGTCTGCAAAGGGCGAGACTCCATAGATCTGTACAAGTTTGAAATCGGTGATATATATTGGAGAGGGCTACATTGAACATAATGACCTTTCCTCTACCATTCCGAATTTTCGATGTATTCGGAGCTTCAGTCGACGACGAATCAAGAATCTCTGACGGATGACAGATATAGAGCACAGTCTTGTCAAGATGCAGTTACTTGCCAAATCCCTAATTTTTGCCTAGATTGCCCCAGTGTGAGGTGCTCAATCTAGCGGGATGCGAATTCTCTTTTTTTTTTAATGTCTCTAACTTTTGCCTGGATCGCCCTTTCGGGTTTTCAATCCACCGAGACGCTCCTTTTTGCCTAAGTCGCCCTTTGGGGTGTTCGACTTAGCGAGCTTTTACTTTTTTTTATTTGTAGGCGAAGTATTTCTTGACTGCATCGGGATTCACAGGACGAGTGAACTTCCATCCATTGTTGTAAGTGTCAAAGCACTGCCTGAAAAGGCTCTCTTGACAGCATATGGACATTCATAGCTTGGAGTTCACTTGCCCCTGGAATCGGGCGTGAAAGACAAGACTTTCTTGAGCACAAGGTCATTTTCTCAGAACTCGAGACTCGACCTTCTAGTCGAATGCTTTCGTCACTCTCTGCTGATATAACTGACCATGACACATGGCAGTTGATCTCTTCTTTTCGATCGAATTCAGCATCAGTCAACTTGGGACTTTGAGGGTGCTATTTTCTTTTATTTCTTTCTTTCTCTTTTTTTTGCTTTTGATTTCTTTTGATTTTGCACCCTCCTCTTTTGTGCTTGTTTTTTTGTTTTTTTTTTATTTTGATGCCCCAGTTGGCTGTTCTGCTGATTCTCGTGATGCAGCTGAGTGATCTTCTTTTCTTGCTCAAGAAGTCGGGAAATCTCGTCAGGAATCCCTTCAAGCATCATCTTCTTCCGCTTCAAATACAGGGAATTCAAAAATTGGGAGATGACGTCCGATCATTACGTTCAATGGGTTTGAGAAACAACCTGCATAAAGATTTTGAGTATAAAAAGCACTTTGAAAATCAAACAAGACAACCGTTATGCAGATGAAAAGGTTGCTTTTATTCTTGTTTTTAGGGTTTTTTGTGATCACCAATTTCATGCAAAAAGCGAAAAGGAAAACAAATGGAAAAACAAACGTTTAACATGAATTTATTTGAATGAAAATATCATTGCACAAAATGTTGCCAACAATGCCATCACTTCTCCTTTTGGCATGGGAGAAGGGTTTTTAAACAAAGTGATTATTACAAAGACTTATGAACAACCGTAGGAACGCCCACAGTGACCCAATTGTGATAGATCCCACCGGAGATGACAACTGTCAGTATCTCTTGCATCAGCAGCTTCTGTTTTCTGAACAACCCTTCTGAAGAAAAGTCGGCGCCAGCCCAGGACTTGTTATCTTCAAACTTGATTAGCATTGGGACCCAAGTCCTCTAAGATCAGAATACCTGACCTCACAAGGTCTTGAACCTTCATCTTCAGCTGGAAACAACTATCCACATCATGACCAGGAGCACCCGAGTGATACACACAATGCTGTTCAGGCCTATACCACCACCGAGGGTTGACAGGTATGGGCGGCGGGTCTCTGGGTGTAATCAAGTTCCGCTCTAACAGAGAGGGATACAGTTCGGCGTAGGACATGGGGATTGGATCAAAAATGATCTTCTTCCTCTCATTACTTGTACCAGCTTGATTATCAATCTGAGGTTGGTAAGCCTGCTGCTGAGGATGACGTTGTGGACGCTGATGCTGTTGAGCTGGTCTTCTCTGTTGTTGTTGAGTTGCTGGAATAGTCACAGCAGCAACTTGTCGATATGGTCCCCTGTTTGCACTCCTTCGACGGTGCACAACATTCGTTTCATCCTCTCCTCTTCTGGGTGCCCCAGAGGATGGCTTCTTAGAACTTGAAGAATTTGCAGAGCCAGGATCTTGTATCCTTCCTGCTTTGATAAGGCTCTCAGTTCTTTCCCCACAAACAACAACATCGGAAAAACTACTGAACGGGCAGCTTCCCATGCGATCCATGAACACTCCTTGCAAGGTTCCAATGAACATGTCCGTCAGCTCTCTCTCCAGCATAGGAGGTTGCACTCTAGCGGCTAGCTCACGCCACCTCTGGGCATACTCTTTGAAGCTCTCCTTGGATTTTTGACACAAACTCTGCAATTGGGTTCGGCTCGGCGCCATGTCCATGTTGTGTTTGTATTGCCTCAGAAAGGCCTCACCCAGATCTTTCCAGCTTCTGACTGATTCTCTCTTCAATTCCATGTACCAGTCCAAAGATGCCCCAGATAGACTATCTTGGAAAAAGTACATCCACATCTTCTCATCGTCAGTGTAAGCAGAGATCTTCCTGAAGTAAGCTTGCACATGGGTGCGAGGACAGGAGGTACCGTTGTACTTTTCGAATGAGGGTGCCTTGAACTTGTAGGGGATCTTCAACCCTTCCACCAGACCCATGTCGGTCACATCAAACCCAAGGGAGTTCTGACATTCCATAGCTTTGACTTTCTCAGCAAGGGCATCAACCTTACGATCCCTATCCTCAATTCTGACCACTTCATCTTCCTCACTCAGCAACGTGAACATGTCCTCTTGTTGGTTGACAAACGGAGCTGGATGACGAATCGGAGCCCGGGTAGCTCTGACATTGACCTCTGCAGCAAGAGGTTGTCCATTGATTCTTATTCCTCTCAACTCTTCCCCGATGGCATAGTCGTTAGTGGGAGCAGCAACATTGATAGTCTCATGAGCGGGTGCAGCAATAGGCGAAACACGGTTGGAAGTCTGAAGTACAGTCTCTTGTCTCTGAACCAGGGCTCGGAGCTCTTCCTGACCTTGAGCAACCCCTTGCATCATCGTTATGAACTGGGCCATGTTCGCCCTCATCTCAGCCAACTCAGTCTGAACCTGATCCATACTTCTTTGATGATTGAGTCTGGTCGCGGTGCGGACGGTGATCAACAATCCTGTCTCAGTCAAAACCCAAAGTGAGAAGTCTCGTTCCCAAACATGTCTGTAATGCAAGGATGATATGTACATGATATGCGTATGATGCGAATGCTATTTTATCATGGATGATCCTGAAAAGGATATGCGTATGCGAGTTAACTTTTTTTCATGCATTACTATTTTTTTGGAAAATAAACATGCTATGATGCAAATGACGGAACCAAGACTGGCAGGAACTGGCATCTGAGGAACCATCTGAAACCCCAAAGTCATCTGAGGAGCTGGCATCTGAACCCAAGTCTGGAGAACTGAGTCACCATCCGAGCGAGTACCCTCAAATTCAGCCCAGGGATCCGAAATAAACGGAACCCTCTGATCAATACCAGGGTCAAACCTCCGGCATCCAGAAATATAACTCGTAGTCACTATCAGTACCAGGAGTCACCAACTGTACCTGTAATGATGATCAACCCTTCCCCACTCACAGGTGTAGTCTAGGCCAGGGTAAGGTCGAGAGAAACACAGCATAAATAACCTTTCGCAGAATATCATCATATACACACCTGAAGTATGCAACGACAATATCCCACCAGGGTCTGAACTGTTCGTGATATCAATGTTCCGCTGAGTGGCGCAATACCACCCGCTTCCCACGAATCACTCTATTCCTAAGCATCCTAGATTTCACTCATGGTCTGGGTATTGGACCTTTTACCTCAAGTGACTCCCACCCCCAAACAGAGAAATACAGATAGCACAGCAGATGATAATGAATGAATGCAAACATTGATGCAAACAATAAATGCAAATAATAAATGCACATATATACAAATGAATGCAATAAATAAAGCAGCACAAAGCAACCAAAACCCTAACCTAGAGAGCGCTAGGAGAGACTCGCTTAGGGAAGATGGACCAGCACAGGTCAACTTCTCTATAGTCCCCAGCAGAGTCGCCAGCTGTCGCATTACGCGAAAAAACCGGTGGGAGAACAAGAACAACAGAGCCGCCACCGTGCGTTATTTATCCCAAAAGAGGGAAAGGAAACGCTCAGAGTAAACCTAGGAAAGAACATATGGTCTCGCGACCAAAGAGAATGGGTTCGGGAGTCGGTTATGCGAAGGGAAGGTATTAGCACCCCTACGCATCCGTCGTACTCGACGGGATCCACGCACAAAAGGAAGGATAAATGGTTGCTAAAACACTGCTCACACACACACACTGGCTGAAAGAGACACAAGAAAACAAACAAGACTGAAACTGACTCGGCAGGATATCGCATCCTGGGCCTACTTAGTCTATCAGGCATAGACATCAGAGTCGAAGTAGTTCGGACTGGGGAAACGACACATGCTCGCTAGGATATCGCATCCTATGCATACGTATCTTCTCGGACGAGAGAAGAATCAGAGCATTCGTAGCTCGGCTAACACGCACACAAACAAACACAGGCAAAGGCAAACGTGGAGCCTGAATGCCAATCACTGGACTTACATCACCATCCGAACCAACAAACCCACACTAGAACCCGAATGCCACTCGATGGACTTACATCAGCTTCCAAGCACACAACAACACACACAAGCTAATAGGGAGTCGGGGACTCGAGCCTATAACTGTCAAGCACACGCTCAAACAAACAGACAACAAATTGCTAAGGAGTCAGGCACTCGAGCCTAGCAACTGTCAAACAACACACACAAAAAGAAAAAAGGCGCCCGGAGAGATCAGCTCATCTCCTGCCTACGTACCTCATCTGGTATGAGGATCAGGGCGACGTAGTTCCCCTACGCAGGGAAAAAGGACTAGCCTAACCAGATAACAGAGGGAGACACAACACTAGGGAGACTACGACTCGAGCCTAGATGTTGTCATGCAAAGTCGTCCCTAAGTTAAGGTTTCTAGCTAACTGGCACAAGGGCCAACCTATCCTAGACATGACTTGCACAGGAAGCAAGCCACACCTAACCTAACTTGCACAGGAAGCAAGGGTCTCGATTGCAACTAGGGCAAGAGAAAGGGGAGGTCTCAATCGCAACGAGGGCGAGAGAAAAGAATTAGTGTTAGTTATTAGTCAAACTCGACAAGACATCGCATCTCGTGCCTACGTATCTCATCTGGACATGAGAATCAGAGTTGCCGTAGTTCGGCTAAACTATTCCCGTTGGTTTGTGTTTTTTAAGTGGACAACGTCACTGCGCAATCTACCTGATGCTCGACCTTTGGAGACTTACTCACCTGTAGTAGAAGGAGTTAACGTATCCTTAAGAGGGGATGATGTTTGTTTGTGTTTTAGGAAAGCTCAAGCAAGAAAGGAAGTCCTATACGAAGGAACCGTGCTACCTTAATTGACATGCAAACGAGACTACGCGGAGTCTAACAAACCTAGGGGATACAATCACACCACACAAGCACACACAAGCACATACAGCATAAAATAAACACACCAACAAAGGGGGCTCAAACATCAAGGCTAGGTTTTAGTCGAGGGGTCATATCAACCTCAACAAACAAACCTCTGGAATTGGGTAGCTGTTGCTCTTAACCTTGCCATTGAGGGGCTAAGGTGAAGCAGATGAAAGGTGAGTGAAGATAAGACTTCACAGCTCTTATCCCTGGGCTGGGAGAGCTTAAGACAAGAATGTGTGGGTTCAGAAAGTGGGAACCCTTCTACACATTTGAAACTGACTCAACTGTACAATTGTACAAGATCTTGGGTTTGTATCTGCAATGCATCAACACAGTGGTGTGAGCAAAGCAGAAGACACACAGAATAGCAGGGGATAGGTTGCATATCCCTTGGGTTCTGCCAATTGCCTCTTCACTTAGGAGGTCTTTGACTATGTAAAGGGACAAGATTTAAACATACACAAACATTGCCTCTTAAGGAGGACTTCAGACAGTTGCCTGGCCAAGTAACAGGCCAGGTCTTCCAGACTACATGAAGAAGAAGGGATTATACCTCAAAGCAAGTTGCTATTAAAGCAAAGCAAATCAAGTTCAAAGAACTAAGCAACTAATGGTACCTGAAATAGTCAAACAGATCAGTACACAATTCAAAAGCAAAACAAAGGGAAACAGACATCAATAGTTAATCAGAAGCAAATGGATGTGCAAGGCACAAGGCTTAAGGCATGTGAGCCAAGCAACCTACAAAACAAAGAGGTTAGCTCATGATAATCAAATGAACTCAATCAAATTGTAATGATCTCTTTGAAGCATTTGTAGCTTAACCTGAAAACATGAACTCAAACATAAGCCACAGGACCACTAGGACAAGCCTAGGGTCAAAAATGAATGAGAAAGCCAAAACAGCAAGCAATGTCCAATCAAAATCAAATTCAAACATTTAGGAAGCAAACCCAATTGGTTTCAAGTTCATATCATGCATCATCATCAATTCATAGACAAAAGAAGTCAAAGCATGGCAAATGAAAGCTCATAGAAGTCAACAGCAAGACTTGCATCAAAAGCAAACTCAAACATTTCCAAAATTCACCAAATAAATCATGATCAATCCTAACACATATCATGGTAAGCATGTCAAATTTCATCTTATTTGGACAAGTGGAAGGCAGTCAATGAAAATCAGAAAGCCAAAACAATTTTGAACATGCTCAAAGAAGTCAACCAAACATGCATCAACTTGGAAAATTCATAAATCAGAGATGGCATATGATAAATGAATGGGACTAAAACCATGGCAAAGCTTAGGATGTATAGTTATCTCATGTAAAATGTCATGTCCATCTAATAAAGTATGAGGATTTCACAAATGAAATGGCAACATGCATCACATAAGGTCAACACTTTGGTCAAACAGAGGAGAAAATCTCAAACAATTAGGAAATGCCACAATTAATTCCAAGAAAAATCATGTGCAAACTAGACATACAAGAGTAGGTTCATGCAAAAATTCACATCAATTGGAGGTCAAGAAGCATGGTATCAAAAATCAACAAGTTACACATCAATGGTGTGACACAAATTGTCACACCCTACTTCAAAAATTCACAACTCACGATCCAGAAATGAGAAATTCACAAACTCTACATCAAAATAAACATGAATGAGTCTAGTTTAAGCACAAAAAATTTCAGGGCCATTGGATAATGCATCACAATTTCACAAAGGATTTGGCAAGATGTACAAAAATTGGGCACATGAACAAAACCCTAATGCCATTAAAAATTCAAACATCCAAAAAAATCAGCAAAAATCATGATAAAATACTAGAGATCAAGCAGGGCATAATGCAAAAATTTTCGTGAATTTTGGATTTGAATTGAAGATGTTATGAATTTTAGAAGATGATGTATCAATTTGGAATAAACATCAAAAGCAAACATGGTTTAATGAGTCAAAAGGGTTGACCGGTGGCATACTTGTAAATATGTGAATCATTTAGCAAAACGCAGCGTACAGCACTGGGTCACGAAATGTTTTGATTGGTTGAGGGCAATGGAACAGTGACAAGGCCATGCATACACGTGAATGGAAAGAAACAGAATCTGGGGAATTAGGGTTTTATGTACAGTGCACGCATCTTCATCCTCCAAACTCGTGAAAAAAATATTTGCCCAGAAAATCAAATCAAGTATACCAACGTGATCAACAGACAACACACAACAAGAATATGGCATCTATTTTCATTAAATCACCCTAAGCATCATGAATCGAGCACAAAGATATTTCATCATCAAACTTGAAAATAACATATCTTCTTAAATAGCCAACCATTTTTAGTGGTTTAAAGTTCATTGGAATCAGCAATCTAAGATCTATCATAAGCACCTCATGATTTTGGAAATAGAGAGAGTCGAAAACCTACTTGTTCTTGAAGACAAAGTTGGAACAGTGTTGATTTGGCTATGAAAAGTTGAAACAGTTGAAGCTTTAAGTTCCAGATGGTTGATGATGCACGAGTTTTAGCTCAACAAACTTGTTTCTAGCTGCAACCACGATCTGCCATTGATGGAGCTTTGGATGAAACAGTTGTTTGAGTGCTTTACAGTAGGAAAATGAAGCTTGCAATCAACTCAAAATGGTGAGCACATGAGGAAACCAACCAGACAGCTCGAGCTCTTTTGGGTTTTGACAGAAAAATGCAAAAATGAAGAAAATGAGAATTGAGAGAAATGGGAGTTTTCTGTGTGTAATTGATGGCTGCCGCTAGGGTTTTTGGACAGAAAATATGTTTATATACCTCTGTTTAGTGTTGGCTAAGTAAGTGTTAATCAACATTATCTCAAATGAACCAATTTTGTCAATTTGCTAAATTTCAACCAAATGCACATGGGGTGTATGCTGCACGATTTTTGGGCCTTTGGGCAAGTTTCAAATGACATTTCTGAATGTTTCCAATTGGCCAAATGGTTTAAAAATGCTTAATTCAAAAACTCAAATTTGTACCACACTTGAAATTAAAACATGATAGTGAAAAAAATGCCATTTTGATCCATAGAGTTTGGGTGCATGAAAGTTACATTTTTGGAAAGAGGGGATCAAATATGACTTGTAGGAAAAAACCCCACCCAATTTGGCCAAATGGTTTGAGAGATATGGCCTTTTGAAGTTCAAGAATTTTTGAAAATGAATTGATCATATCTTGCCAACCATACATGGGAATTGAGAGTTCTTGGACTTTTTGGAAATGGGAGAACAAGATCTTCAACTTTCATGTTGGGCAAAAATTCATTTGAAGCTTGTATCATGATGTAAGTTTAGGCTCAAGAAGTTTCCATTCTTGGCAGTTAAAATTACAGGTCCAGTTTCTATTTTTGGAAATTTCTGATTTTGCTTCAAATTCTTCAATGCTGATGTTTGACATGATATATGGGGCCTATTTGGACATGAATAAGCTCTCTCAAACCAAATCCATCCATCAAAACCATAAAATCAACCACAGTTGACCAAGTTTGACTTTCTAGGGTTTCTGACTGATTGTGCCTTGACTGATGACCTCTGAGCCTCCAATCTAAACACTTCAAATGGACCCCCAAGTCATGTGAACATGTTGGACCAACCCTAGGGCCTTGGCTCCTTGAGAAACACACTTGCTTGCTTGATTGACTGATCTCCTGATCAGTTTGACCTAATTTCTTGACTGGCTTGCACTTGAGGCAAATGGGACAATGCAATGCTATGCAGTGGACCATGTTATGCTATGACCTAATATGAGAATGTATGTACAATGATAGGTGCAAATTTGAGGTGCTACAATAACATGCTTTGAATCTCTCTGACAAAGAGGACGAAAGATATGAAGACATAAGAGGAATGAAGGAGAATTTCCAGATTCTTGAGAATAAATTAAGGTCTATTGAAGGTGACCAAGTCTTTAATGGTGCTGCTAGGGAGATGTGCTTAGTATTCGGTCTTGTGACTCCTATGAAATTCAAGACCCTTAACTTCGATAAGTACGAGGGACACTCATGCCCTAAAAGTCATCTCATTATGTACTATCAGAAAATGGTTGCGCACGTCGAGGACGACAAACTTATGATACATTTCTTTCCAACTAGAATTTGTTATTTCTAAGTGGTATTTAAGCCTTGATCAAAGTAGAATTCGTTATTTCCAAGACTTATCTGATGATTTAATCAAACATTGCAAATATAACATGGATATGGCCCCGGATAGGAGGCAATTGCTCAGCATGTCCCAGAGAGATAACAAGTCTTTCAAGGAATATTCACAACAATGGAAGGAGGTGGTCTCACAAGTGGAACCACCCCTTGTTGAGAAAGAGTTAGTAGATTGGTTCATGGATACGATAAATCCTATGTTTTATGAAAGAATGGTGAGTAGTGTATCAGAGATTTACTATGACTTAGTTGCCGTGGGTATAAAGGTTGAGCTTGGATTGAAAAATGGCAAGATGATAACTCCCACTGAAACATCCAGCAACAATGTCAACAAGTTTTTGTAGGTTTTCAGAGGAAAATGGAGGGTGAAATGAACACAGTATCAACCAGTCAGAGAAGGAGTCACTCATGGAAGAAGCAACAACAATAAGTTTCCCAACAACTGAAGGTGTGAAAAACACAAGAAATAGGGGGAGGTTTAAATTGGGTTTTACAAGCAATTTTTTTTCCAAAACAAGAACACTACCAACAGGTTAGTAAAAAAGAGATAAAAACACAAGTATTTTTATCCTGGTTCACTTGAAACTTAAAGTTACTCCAGTCCACCGGCCAAGGTGATTTTACCTTATACACAAGGACTTAATCCACTATAATCAACAGATTACAATAATAAAAAAGAATAACCTTCTTTGTCTTCTCAAGAATCCAACTATACCCTAGTCTCCTTAAGGACTCACAATGAATAACCTTCTTTGTCTTCTCAAGGATAACCTCCTCAAGGAATCAAATAAACAATTTGACTAATATTTTGTATGTTACAAGATGCTTCTATACAAGCAGACTTTACACAAATGAATAACAAACACTTTAAAGAAAAGCTTCAAGTTCATTGGCTTCTGATGAAAGTTGATGAATCAAGAAATAAAGAAACATAAAGCTGGATTCAGAAACATCAAAATCTTTGGTCAGAACCTTGACAGTGTTAGTAGTCTGGCTGAGATCTTCAATATCTTCAGAATCTTCAAAGTCTTCAGAATCTACATTCATAGCCTTGATAACCTCAATCGTTTGGCTTGATATCTTCATAATATTCAACTATATAACACAACTTCAGAAGCTTGCCATTCTTCAGAATTTTGGTGATCAGAGTCATATCCAGAAGCATGAACTAAGAGAACATTGCAGCAACAACATAGTGTCTCCTCAGAAGCTTCTCAGGAGTGAATCAGCACAAAAGCAAATATATCATTGCAACAAAAATATTGAACATCTTTCAAAACTTCTAATAGCTGGCACATAAGCGGATTTGGAACGCATTATTCAGAAACTGATGACGTTACACATCATATATTTAGAATCAGAACTGACTGTTAAAGCTACATAATAACAAATCATTAGAGTACCAAAATTGTTTTCACATAAATCAAACATTTTAATCATCAAAAGTCAAGGTATAGATGCAAAACCAAATCTTGTTCTAACAACCTCCCCCTTTTTGATGATGACAAAACATGTATTTTGATGAACAATTTTGTATAAGGTAATCACAAAAGAATACATCTTACAGAAGCACAAAGCTTCCGCTGAGATGTATAATCCTAAAAAGATAAAATTAGAATGAAAGAAAACTTTCCTGATTAACCTTTTTGAAGTACCAGAGTAAATTTTCAATCAGAATCTGGTTTATCTTCAGAAGTGGATTGATGTTGTCCATAGCACTAGTTTGTTAACATCAATATTCTGATATACTTTACTTCAGAATCTTTGTTGAGTTCTTTTGAAGACGCTTTAGAGTTGGTTATCTTCTTAAATAAACTTGACTTTCGAGTCTGATTACTATAGAGGAAACTCTTCCTAATAGCTAGATGCCAATGCCATGATTTTCAAAAAGAACTTTCAGAAGTACTTTGATGTCAAGTACTCAATGTTCTAGGTTCAGAACATGAATATTAGTTCCATGAATCTGATTCTCAGTCATTAGCATCAAGGTTCTACAGACTCAGATAAAAGACCATTTCATCAAAAACTAGTAACTTATATTCTAATCTTTGAAACTTCATAAGAACTTCTGATGTTTGATTATAACCATTCTGATTCTTGAAATATAACCCTGTAAATCATTTAACAAACTATTCATCAAAGTAGTTGTTAGTAGAAAACATTATTCAATGTTTGGGTTCTTACTTAAGGAATTTAGGTATATCAAAATAACTACGAATCTTCCCCTTAGATATGTATCTCCCCCTTTGTCATCAATAAAAAAAACATAGACAAATAAATAAATAAAATAAAATAAAAATAATGAGAAATAAACAAAATGATTTTCATTGATTATGCCAAAAAGGCAAAAAAGATACAACTAGCATTAAAAATAATAAAGAGCTAGGGGTTATGAGGAGGAGGCGGAGGAAGTTTGGATAGAATCAATTGAAACATCAAGTCCTATTTGTCCAGACGCTCTTTGACCAACTCATTATCAACCTTGATTTCCTCAATGGTCTTCATAAGTCCAACATGAATTTCTCCAGATGTAGTTTCAGCAGAAGGTTGAGAAATAGAAACTTCAACTTATTGAGTTTCAAAAACAACAATCTGAGTAACAACTTCTTCCATTACGCAATCTTGATGTCCAGAAACAAATATAGGATCCTGAACGACCACAACTTCATGAACAACTACCTCTTCCACAACTTCTAGAGTAACTTCATTTATCTATGGAGTAGGAAGACATAACTGGGAGTTCCGTAACTTCTAGATTTCCATTAAGGGAATAAACCCAGAAAGGAAGTTTCTTTTAGAAACTTTGCACTTGAAATTCTTCAGCCCAGAGATCTTGGAATTCATCCATCTTCTATAAGCTTCCTAAGTAGAATCATTCCCAACCGAATTTGTTGAAGAACAACTGATTGTCATTGCTTCATGCAGACAGCTTCTGGATTCTAATTCAAACTTAGAATGTTACCAATATTGGGAGAGGGTTTTGGTGGTTTTGGGTAGATAACAGTGAGGTCAATTTTTGATTCATCAAAGTCAGGACCATAAATTGATGGAATTTAGGGAGTAATGATAGAAGATGATTCAGGGTCAGATATGACTGGTTCATGTTCGTAGTTAAACATACCCTCAGGAGTTCCTTCAGACATATGACCGTCAAAAACTCGTAAAGGGGATGTTCTGGGAGTTGTGAAATTTGGATTTGTTAGTTAGGGAGTAGAAAAAAATGGTGGTGGAGTGGATGAAATTTATAATTGTGAAGGAGATGGCGGTGAAGGTATTTATTATTTTTGTTATTATTGTGACAAAGTTTTAGAAACTTGAGGAGTTTCTGTAACAGGTTTTATAGTGGGTGATTTGGGAGGTGGTGAATGTAAACTATGTTCATAAGGTTTGAAAGTTACTGGAATGGATTGATAAGTAGGAGGGGGTTGGATTTGTAAGATCCTTTTGAAAATCACAGAACTAGAAGTAATCAGAGTGCTAACTTCAGGAAGCTTACCAGAAGCAATGTCATAAGCTTTTGAGGTGTGTTGGACAACTCTAGAAGTATCCTTCAGAAACATGGCTTTCTGGCGCTCATTGAGAGGCACCTCATCTGCATCTAGAAGGACAACCGTTTTCTTCTTCTTCTTCTTCTTCTTCTTCTTCTTCTTCTTTTGAGGCATTGAAGATCATTCTCCTCTTGATTCCTTCTTCCTCTTCCCATGAACATTTGGATAAGTTTTAGGTAGATTGAAAGGATCCATGATTGGGTCAATTCCATCCTTCTGACAGCTTTCTAGATAGTATTGTAGAACCTCTAAAGGATCAATCTTGGTGAAGATTGGGAAGTTGTCTAATGGAATCCTCATTTCACATATATCATCCTTAGAGGGAATGAAATTTGGCCTTAAATTCTAGAAATGAGGCCCATGCTCTTGAGATTCTTCTCTCATAAGATCTTTCCATCATCCTTCATAAGTTCATTGGTCAAGCCACTGACCAGAAGGTCGTTTTACAAGACCATTCTGAACGAGAATGTCATAAATCAACCTTCCATTGGGGAACTTGCTTTTGTTCTTCTTCTAAGATCCAGAAGTTCTGGATTCTCGAATAGAATCCCTCATGAAATTGAACAAGATGGAGGGAAGTCCCAGCTTGAGACCCTTCTCTAGAAAGAACAACATGAACTTCTGATGTGTGTTGACATAGTCAGAACTGTTGGTGTTAGGCCTATGATGAATGCAACAAAGAACTATTTTGAACCAAACTCTTAGGTTGCCTGTCAAATCCTTAGCACTAAAACTTTTATCATCCTCAAAAATGGTTTCAGATTTAAAGATGACAGGAGCGATATCAACTTCTCTTTTAGCATTGATCTTGGCACTGTGAATTCTTTTTCGTTTTCCATTGTGAGAGATTAAATTAGCAATAGATTCCTCAGTTATGACAATGTTCCTATTCAGTTATGACAATGTTCCTAGGCATGCACCCAAAACTGCTTCACTAAAACTGGGTACACAGGACCAATTAGTCTCTCAAAGAAGGTTTTCCAACCTTGAAGTTCCAGGGTTTTAGAGAAATCGAAATTGTTATCTTTCAAGTTTTTGACGTTTATAATAGTTTTGCAGAGTACCATCGACTTATGGACAAGAGTGTGTAGAGTTAATTATAGTATATCTTCCATGATGGGATTGTTTTCATCAGCCATTGAGCAACTGAGATAAAGTTGTTGTTGAATCTGTTGTTGTTGAGAAACCATTGATGAAGATGAAGGAGATAAAGAACAGTTGTAGAGAGGGGTGTTTTAGGTTTGAAAGATAGTGTGGGAATATTGTGCGCGTAGTGTGAAAATGTGAGTGAAGTGGATTTATATAATTTTTTTTGCAATGATGACAAGATGGAAATACACAGTAATAGAGGGAAGTGTAAGAGTTTAACCTAATTCCAAGAATTATGAAACCGAATGTGTCACGCTTTTATCACGTATGCTCAAAAAGTGGGACATCTGTCACCATTTAGAACCACATGAAATCAAACGATATGACAAAACCTTTCTGACTCATGAAAACTTCCTTACTTCAGAAAGCTCATGTTTTAGAGTCAACAAAAACATTCTCAGAATCTAATCTAGAGTTCTGAAGACTTAAACATTTTGAAATATATCTTTTCATTATGGACAAAAATCCATAAATAAGTTTTTTAGAATGAGAACGAGTCTATCTTTAGCAAGGGGTTTTGTAAAGATATCAACCCATTGATGGTCTGTATCAACAAATTTTAGATGAAAAATACTATTCTGAACATAATCATATAAAAAGTGATGTTTAACTTCAACATGCTTAGCTCTAGAATGCAAGATAGGATTCTTAGATAAAAAAATAGCAGAAGTATTATCACATAGAAGAAGAATGTTACTATCAGATATCTGATACTCTTCCAGCTGACTCTTTATCTAGAGTATATGAGTGCTGCATCCAAAAGCTGCAATATATTCAACTTCGGTTGTTGAAAGCGTAACTGTTGATTGTCTCTTGCTGGATCATGAGACCAGGTTATCTCTCTGAAATTGGAAACTTTCAGAAGTACTTTTCCTTTGTATTTTGTCTCCAGTATAGTCAGCATCACAATAGCCTACTAATTTGTATTCACTTGATTTTCTATAAAACAAATCAAGGTTATTAGTACCTTTTAGATACCTAAAGATTCTCTTAATAGTAGTAAAGTGAGTTTCCCTAGGATCTGATTAGAAGCGAGTACATAAGCAGACACTGAATAAAATATCAGGTCTAGAAGTGGTTAGATATAAAAGATAACCTATCATACCTATGAGTAGCTTCTAATTTACCTTACTGCTTACCTCTTCTTTCTCCAGAATACATGTAGGATACACTGGAGTCTTTGCTACTTACATTCTGATAAGTTAAACTTATTTAGAAGTTCCTTTGTATATTTTCTCTGATGAATATACGTTCCTTCTAAATACTGATCAATCTGGATTCCCAGAAAGAACTTGAGTTCTCCCATCAGACTCATTTCAAATTCTACCTGCATTGACTTAGCAAAATCCTTGCACAACAAATCATTAGCAGAACCAAAACTAATATCATCAGCATAAATTTGCACAACCAGAATATCATTCTTAAAGGTTTTGCAAAAGAGAGTTGTGTCCACCTTCCCTCTGGTAAAATTATTTTCCAAAAGGAAGTTACTTAGTCTATCATACCAAGCTCTGGGAGCTTGCTTCAGACCATATAACGACTTTTTCAATTTAAGAAAAAAGTCAGGATTTTGAGAGCTTTCAAAATCAGGAGGTTGATGCACATGTACTTCTTCAGAAATGTATCCATTTATGAATGCACTCTTAACATCCATATGATAAAGGATGATGTTATGATTGACTGTAAATGAAATTAAAAGACGAATAGACTCTAACTTGACAACTAGATAAAAGGTTTCTAAATATTCTATACCTTCTTGTTGACTATAACCTTGTGCTACAAGTCGAGCCTTGTTTATTACAACTTCGCCTTTCGCATTGAGCTTGTTTCTGAAGACCCGTATCATTCCAATGACATGGAAAACCTTTGGTTTCTGAACAAGATCCAAGACATCATTTCTGGTGAATTGATTCAATTCTTCTTACATAGCTAGAATACATTCATTATCCAAAAGAGCTTCATTAATAGACATGGGTTCTATCAGATTTACCAAACCTAGAAGAGTCTCTTCAAAAGGTTTGAATCAAGATCTTGTTTTGACTAGGGCATTTTTATCTCCCAGAATCAGTTCTTCAGAATGAGGGGTTCTTGATCTACTATTCTTATGATGAGTTCGATCAATGACAACTTCTGGTTGAGTCGTATCTTCAGATTCTTTAGATTTTCCGTTTGAGTATTTTTCTCTAGAATCAGTATCCTTGGATTCTGAAAGATTGATCTTCAGGTCTACAAATTTCTCAACTAGCTTTGACTTTTCAGGGTCAAGGTTATCATTGAATCTAATATGAATTGATTCCTCAATAATTCTTGTTTCTGTGTTAAATATTTTTGCCAAGATTCTCTTTAATGTTCAACATAAAACATTCACATCCAAAAGGGTGAAAGTAAGAAATGTTGGGCTTTCTATTCTTCCACAATTCATAAGGAGTCTTACCCATAATAGGTCTGATAGAAATCATGTTCTGAATATAACAAGTTGTGTTAACTAATTCTGCCCAAAAATGCTTAGCCATATCAGTTTCTTGGATCATGGTGCGAGCCATTTCTAGCAAATTCCTATTCTTCCTTTCGACAACTCCATTTTGCTATGGATTTCTAGGACAGGAGAAATCATGGGAAATACCATTTGAATCAAAAAGATTTTAAAAATGTTTATTTTCAAATTCGCCACCATGATCACTTCTGACTTTGACTATTTTGCAGTGCATTTCTGTTTGCACTAGTGAGCAGAAGGTAGAAAACCCAGAGTGTGACTCATCCTTATGTTTCAAGAACTTTTCCCATGTCCAATGATTGTAGTCATCAACGATGACCAATGCATACTTCTTTCTATTGAAAGAGGCAGTTTTCACTGTTCCAAACAAATCAATGTGCAAAAGTTCTAACAGTCTACAGGTAGAAACAACATTTTTTGCTTCTGACATACTTCACAAAGAGCATCTGAAGCGAACTTCAGGTTGGGTAGACCTCTTACTAATCCAAGCTTATTTAACAGACATTAGATATTAGACATTTTACATTTTACATTTTGATCTTCTAGATCAGAAAGTCTAATTTTATAAATGTTGTTCTTTCTCTTTTCGTTAAAAAAGATTGTACCATCTTTGTGACTGACAACCTTACAAGTTTTTTGATTAAAAATGATATCATAACCATTGTCACTAAGTTTACTAATAGACAAAATGTTATGCATCAGACCACCAACTAAAAGAACATTAGTAATAGAAGGAAGTTTACCATTACCAATAGTTCCAGAGCCAATGATCTTTCCTTTCTGGTTTCCTCTAAAACCAACGAAGCCTCTATGCGTAAGTTACAAATCTTGGAATATAAACCTTCTACCCATCATGTGTCACGAGCATCCATTGTCTAGGTATCATGACTTGTGTTTTAGCTGAGCTGTTAATGATGTCTGCAACTTCAATTATTTTATCCTTAGGTACCCACTTTTTGGGTCCTCTCTTGTTAGTTTTCCTAGAGTTTCTTACAACTTTGGGTCTTTTAGTAGAAGGATAATCATTGGGTATTTGTGCATGATACTTAGGTTTCAAAATTGAGTTCTTATCCTTTGTATGTTTCTGTGTCTATGCAGATTGTAAGACACCAATTTTGACCCTAAAATCCCTCATGCAATTTCATCATTTGCATTAGCATAGGGATCCTACCTTGACATCCTCCTTACCCCTCTTTCATTGGTTTTGTTTTGGGAAAGATCACCAAGCACCATGTGATTGTATGATACTTGTATATTATCATTTTTTACTAACTAAAATACCAAAAAAATATGTCTTTGCATTTGCCTAACTCTTTTGTAGGTAAGGCATGATCACCATTAATTCATCAAGCCCACATCTAGGGTTTAAGACCCCCATTACCAAGAGCTCAACCAAGGAATGATCCACAATGGTTCTAGGTATCATATATGAGTCCCCATGATCTCTACACGTTATTTTGATCAAGCATCCTTCAAGAGTTGGGAGTTGGTTTGCCTTGGAAACCCTAGTTCATTTAGGTATCTTGAGTAACCTCTTCAACAAGCTTCTTCACCAATTGATCAAATTTATCAAGGGACACTTCAAAATTCATCATCTTATGCATATATGATCTACCATGAGCCTAAAAAGCCAAGAGAATTACAAGATTAGCAAGATGGTTGACGGTGGTTGGCCAGATGAATTCATCTGATCAAAACTGGGTCTCCCTAGACTCTATCTCCTACAATTTCCATCATATGAAAATGATTCCAAGAGAAAAGTTACTCTAAATGACATTCCAAACAACTTTCATGTTTAGGTCAAAGCTAATTTTTCTTGGAAAATCATTTTCTATGTTGAAACATTATAGATCATTTTGTCTAAACCCTAATTTGAAAGTCAACTTCCTAAGGCCATAACTTGCTCAAATTTTATGAGATGAAAGATTTCCAACTTGAAAAATAAAGTTCAAGATGTCTACTTCAACTTTGATGTTTAGAGTGAGAGATAAATAAACTTTTATGATCATATGATATGAGGATACATTATAGGTCATTTTGGACCAATACCATTGAACAAGTGATTTTCCTCAACTTCAAAAATGCATAACTCACTCATCCTAAATCCAAATGATGTCAAATTGGCGACCATTTGAAGGTTTTTTGAAATAGCTACAACTTTGATGAAGACAATTTTCTCATTTGGAGCTCACATAAGAAGTTAAGCAAGCTGGAATAATTGAATATATGGCTTGACACTTAGAAAATATTTTAACATGTTAAAAATTCCAAACTTCCACCTCAAAATTAACTATGATACAAGTTCTAAATGGAAAAGTGTTAGACATAAGAGTTGTTCCTATTGATCTAAGCTTTCCAAAAAGTCCTAATTCATTCATTTTGGATAAAGTTTGATAGGTCTGCGCATGGCTTAAACATGCCTGTATCAGTTGGCAAGATCAATGCTTCCAATGTTCAAACAACTTTGCCTTGCCATCCGAGCTTCATGCAGACCTCATTTCAGTTGATTATGCACCTAAATGGATTGCTTCATGGGCCTGCACACGCCCATGCAAGCATATGCATTGCATTACCAAATTTGGAGAATTTTTCAAGTGTGCAAATAACACTTATCATTGCTATAAATAAAGGTCCAATGCCTCAATTCAAGGAGCTTGCGTGCCAGCTTTGCTGCCAATCTTCCAAACCCTCTTAATTCAAAGGAAAACCTGGGAAATTTCAACTAAAATTTGAGTTTGAATCTCACTGTTTGGAGATTCAAAAACTCCAGGATCCAAAGCTTTGCATTACTCTTAAGCCACTTCCACAAGCTCCATAAGTAAGATCAAGCACGAATTGAAGCAAGAGAGATCCAGTTCTCCACAACATTGAAGGTATTTTTCCAGTTTTTTCTTCTCTTCGATTCTCTCTAAATTCTCATCAATTCTCTTGGATCTTTGGTTGTCTGAAGTCCTACCAATATAGGCAAGAAGATTGATTTGCTTTGAGGTCAAATCGAAGCAACTCAGTTGACACGCCTCAAAATTCCACTCCATGTATCTTCCTACATGTTTGGAGTTAGTTAAAATTGAGGTGATATTCGTGATCTATGCCATTTTATCTTTAAGATCATGTCCTATTTTTTCGTTTATGGTGTGGTGATGATTGAACTAGTCCGGCTAGGGTCATCGGAGAAGATGACCGGCCTTTGGCTCCGGCGATGCGGTGGAAGTGTTCAGAACCATTATATGAGTTTAAAATGTTTTAATCATGAGTGTACATATTGATTACCATGCATGTGGACATTTGACTCAAGCGTACCATGAAACACACGCTCTCCATCACTTGATCTGCCACCTTAATTAATGAGGCAGACCAAGTGGTCCACGTTTTTTTGATTATCTGATTTTTATTTTTATTCCTTTGATTTTGATTAATTCATATTAATTTTAATATTGATCCAAAAAATATGAGAGTTTCACCAAATTTTTTAAAATAAAATCCTCTTTCATTTTCTGAATTAAAATTATTTTTTGGATCATTATTAATATTTTTCATGATTTATTTGATTTTGTGAATATTTTTAATTGTTTAAAAAGGCTTTTAAGTTTCCAAAGATTCTGAAATTTTTTCTCCAAGGTCCTTTGACCTTGTTTGACCTATGATAAATCTCATGGCCATTTCTTTGGTGTTTTGTTGAGGTTTCAGGAAATTGACCAACCATATTTAATTTAATGCATTAGTTTTAATATTTTTAATTGTTTAAATGCGAAATTAATTGTGTAGAGCCATTTTAATTGACTTTGTAAGTTTGACTTGTGTTGTTGGGCCTTGGTCAAGGTTGATTTGACTTTGTTAGGTTAAGATCATTGGATTTAGGGGATTGATGGATTGTACATTCCATCTCCAAAAATGAATGAATGATCTTAACTTGGCAAAAGTCCTCCTTTGTCCAATTTGAGGTTGATCCATTTCCCCTCCCTCTTCATCTCATTCCCATTCTTTATGCATTCATGTCATGGACCTATGATATCTCAATATCCTAAGGCTAGTTGATTGCAAAATCAACATAAGCATGGATGAGATTAGGCCCCCACTTTGCATATTCTTTTTGTGTGTGGTATGTTTCATTAGCATAGTTCATCATACTATGTCTCTAACATGCATTAACACCAAAATTCTATTGCCCGACCTCAAATAGTTGTGACTTCTACATAAGTCCAATTATGATTGCTTAACATAGCGCTAAATTTTGACACAAAGGTATAACATTCTAGTTAGTGAGATTGTAAGGCTCCCCTCTTTCATGGTTTATGTGGACACTTGGCCTTTTTTCCTTCCTTTGGAAGATGTCTTGGTTCAAGGATCCCATCTTGTGATAAGTGGATTGAGTGTTCTCCAAAGAATGACTTAAACAAAAAAAAAATCAAAGCAAAAGCAATACTAACTTCTAACTTATTAACAACTAACATTTAATTTCAAGTCCTTTATTTTAATGCACTTTATATTTTAGCTTTATTCATTTGCCATTATTCATACCATTCTAATTGTTTATGTTAATGTCATTTTCACTTTATCCACTTGGACCATATTGTCTGATATATTTTGTTTGTGTATATTGTGTTTGTTTGTGTGGTCTTTAACCATTAATGTACATAATAAGAACAAAACCCCTAAAAAATATCTTGTGTGGACTGTTGGTTTGATCTGAGAAAATTTGACTTAGAATTTAGGAAACATCCCCTATGCAAAAGACTTGGCCAATGCAAACTTTCATGTAACCAAGTGCTTATGATTCGAAACTTGATTTGATACATCATTGAAGATCCATTTGTGCCATCTTGGAATTCATCTGCTACGTGGGCAAAACATGAAGAAGATCATGGAGTTTCTAAGCTTGGATGTGGCTATCTTTATTTGACGCCTTTCTCTTCAACTTGCTATTTGTGTATTGATATTGCTTGATTCTAAAGTCCAAGGCAATTTGGGTTTCTATATGACATTCTTGTCTATTGGATTGCAATCCATTGGTCAGGTCTTTTCAACTCTTAACTTTTAATTATGTGCTTAGGATTACTCTCTTCATCTCCTCCCCACTTCTTTAATTTCAAAATCTCTCCCTCCTTTTAAAAACTTCTTTGTTTGTGCTTGTTTTCCAAACCTTGACCATTTTACAAACTAGAAACTTTGGCCTTAAGCCATTGTATTTTCAAACTTCTTTTCCTAATCAAGCTTGTAAATAGACTTAACTATACTTGACTTAAATTTTTCAAAATCCAAAAAGAACTAACCCATTCAAACCATTTTAGGCCTTTATGCCTTTCAAGCTTAATTTTTTGTTAAAAGCAATGCATTCACTTTGAAATTGATACCATGAACTACGAGGTTTTGATCCATCATTTTTATGTTGGTACGTAGGCACAAGTCCGAAGGTCTTGTCAAACACAATAATATAATTAATGAATTCTTTTCTCATCCCCCCATTCTATTTGTTTGCAAACATCATTTGTAAAAGAGCACATATGCACACAAAAAAGAGCTCCCTAGGAGTACCTAGGACACTTTGGGTGCTAATACCTTCCCTCGGTGTAACCAACCCCCTTACCTGTAATCTCTGGCATTTTATTAGTTTTGATTTGAAAACTTCTTATCTTTTGGGTTTTGTTCGTACTTTTCCCTTTTCCCTTGGAAACAATAAAAGCGCGGTGGTGACTCTTGTTTATTTGATGTCTAACTTATCTATAGCTTGATGATCATGAATTTACCGCTACAGAAATTAAGTGGAGACTATGCTAGGGAGTAGTGTCCAGTGGGTTTAGCCTACTTTTTGTGTGAATATAATTGTTTATTTGATGTATGTATATTTATTTGTATGATATAATCTGCTTGTTATGCTTGGTGATATCTGAGTGGTGAGATAAGTTCTAACCCGAACTTGAGTACAATTAAGATAGGAGGATGGTATAATCATGTTCGACTTGTGTGGAGTAGTCCTTAACAAGTTGGCTTGAGATCCATTTGCTCAGTGAAGACCCTTTTGGATTTGGAAATGTCAGACAAGTATTTATGGTTAAG
Organism: Lathyrus oleraceus; assembly: GCF_024323335.1. NCBI lineage: Eukaryota > Viridiplantae > Streptophyta > Magnoliopsida > Fabales > Fabaceae > Lathyrus > Lathyrus oleraceus. The sequence goes on along the minus strand of NC_066585.1, from coordinate 481,864,886 downwards.
CATTACTATCTCTAATTTGGGGTCCGAGAAGCTAAGGGCCGCAGAACATTTAAACCCTCTTGGCCTATTTAGGATGTAATGCGGTGTCTGTTCAAGTGTAGACTTGATAATAGTTGTTACGCGATACTACACTCAGACGTGTTTCTCTTGAGAATATTATGGGTTGATGAGTCAGTCATCCTAACCTGTAATATCCGATAGATGGAATTAAGACTCTGGGAACTTTTTAGAACATGATATATAGGTTTTATCCTTAGTTCATTCCTTTGGGATGGTTCTTACCCAGACTTCATGCTTGTGACTTACAACAAACCCTTGATTCTTGTTTGATCCAATCAAGTCTTGTAAATATCAATGGAACTTGGGTGTTGATAAGGTGCAAACCATAATCCACCAAAATGGATGATTGATCTTAACAATGACTTGATTCATCCCTTAACCTTTGTTCGTTTGCCTTGTGTGTGATCCCTTATTTGTGATTGTTGCATTCATGCATTCATGCATATCATTACATTCATCACACAAAAATTTCAAGGAACTGAGGTGTTATTTGCAAATATTTTTAGACCATAGATTGTGGACGAAGGAACACTAAGAAGTACAGTTTCAGAAGTACCGACTTGAAAGAGTTAAGAAAGCTAGCATATTTTGTATTAGATCCCTTGGACTTCAAACAACGTCATGGAAAGCTTCTGTCTATCTTGTCTGCTGATGTGGTTGAAGGACTCTTGAGTATGTTGGTGCAGTTCTATGATCCTCTCTACCGTTGTTTCACTTTTCCCGATTATCAGCTTATGCCTACGTTGGAGGAGTATGCCCATCTCTTGGGGATACATGTTTCTAACAAAGTTCCATTTAGTGGATTGGAAGAGATTCCCAGATCTTATCTTATAGCTGAAGCTCTTCATCTGAAGAAGTCTAAGATAGAGGCTCATTGGGTGAAGAAAGGAGGATTATTTGGGTTGACATCTGAATTCCTCATCAAGGAAGCTACTACCTTTGCTCAAGCCGGTAGTGTGGATGCTTTTGAAGCTATCTTTGTGATGCTCATCTATGGATTAGCTTTGTTCCCTAACATTGACGATTTTGTTGATGTTAACGCCATTAGAATCTTCTTAATTGGGAATCCTGTGCCTACTTTATTGGGTGATATGTACTTCTCTTTGTATCTAAGGAATTCTAAAGGTGGTGGAACGATTGTCTGTTGCATTACTCTTCTGTACATGTGGTGTATTTCGCACTTGCCTCAGACACCTGCTTTTGTGGAGAACAAGCAATGTCTACTGTGGTCTCAGAGACTTATGTCTCTCACTAATGGTGATATAGTTTGGTATGATCTTTCTTTGAGAAGTTTGGAGATTATTGATAGTTGTGGTGAATTCTCTAATGTACCCCTATTGGTACACAAGGAGGAATTAACTACAACCCTGCTTTGGCTCGTCGTCAGCTTGGGTTCCCCTTGAAGGACAAACCTAATAACACTTTGTTAGAAGGTCTTTTCTATCAAGAGGGTAAATATCCCCAACATTTTAAGCAGAATATTATGCATGCTTGGCATAATGTGCATAGGAAGGGAATATCCGAGCTTGGTCTGCGCAATTGTGTAGCTTTGGAAGCTTACACTCTTTGGGTGAAGAAGTGAGCTTTGGAGTTGAAGATGCCTTGTCCTTGTGAAAGACCTATGTCTATGGTTGTAGTTGAGCCATTAACTCTCCCTAACCAAGATGTAGAGGAGTTGGAAGATGCATTCGCCAAGATGAAGCGAGAAAAGGATATGTGGGAAGAGCGTTTATATGCTTTGAGCAGAAAGCATGAGGAGTTGCAGCTTGCGTCCAAGGACAAAGATGCACTTATTGAGCTACTTGAAGACCGAGTAACAAAGAGGCAGAGAGAGCCAGAGGTTTCATCTTCGCCTAGCATGTCTCCACCTTCAGTTGCTTGGAAGAAGATTGTTGATCAGCTTGTCCTCGAGAAGACTCAGATGAAGGCTTCTTTTGAGACCGAGATCCGACGCATTCGAAGGAAGTACGCGCCTACAGCCAGATCTTCTGACATTGTCATTTGGTTTCTGAAATTGTACTCAGTGTAATCCTTCAAATTATATAAATAAAAGAGATTTTTATGGTCATATTGAATTGTTGCAATTGTTGTTATATATTTTTGCAAATAATATAGTAAGTTCCTTGAAAATAAAACCAATCAAACATTTCATTTCATGCATCATTTGCATAAGCAGGTTTCTATTTTTCCAGATGTCTCATTAGTGTTTCTTCTGTGCTTCATCCAAGCTGACTCATCGATACAATACTCGTGCCAATCACTCCAGAATCATGGAACATCTTGAGCAAGAGAATAAAGACTTGAAAGAGGAGATCACCCGCCTGACTGCCATGATGGAGTCAGTCCTAGATGCTCAGAGCCAATCTTCTCCAGTGCCTGCAACTCCTCCTCCTCAAAAGACTGTTATTTCCGAGGTTACTACCTCTACCATTCCTGCAACTGCTGCTCACTTTACCCCCAAAATGCCTTCCGGATTCCCGTGGGGAATGCCGCCAAACTTTGTGCCCGAAGGTTTTTCACCTACATTTACTTCTATGTCAGCACCTAGCCCAGTCATGTCTGTGCCACCGCATATTGTGCATACTCTACCCCGTGTAGAAGACACCATCTATCATTCTGAGCCGTCTGAGGGCCCTGATATGTTTGAGAAGATGGATGAAATGAAGGATCAATTTCTTGAGCTGCGCAAGGAGTTGAAAACTTTGAAGGGTAAGGACCTATTTGGGAAGAGTGTTGCGGAACTGTGTTTGGTTCCAAATGTGAATATTCTGGTGAAGTTCAAAGTGCCTGACTTTGAAAAATACAAAGGGAATACATGTCCACTCAGTCATTTGGTGATGTACGCCAAAAAGATGTCTACTCAAATCGATAATGATCAGCTGTTGATCCATTATTTTCAAGACAGTCTGACCGGTGCCGCTCTGAGGTGGTACATGAGATTGGATAGTGCAAGCATCCACACGTTCAATGATTTGGGCGAAACATTTGTGAAGCAGTATAAATATAATGTTGATATGGCTCCCGATAGAGATCAGTTGAGATCATTGTCTCAGAAGGATAAAGAGACATTCAAGGAGTATGCGCAGAAGTGGAGACAACTTGCTGCTCAAATTACCCATCCTTTAGAGGAAAAGAAGATGACCAAGATTTTTCTGAAGACCCTGAGCTCATTTTATTATGAGCGGATGATTGCCAGTGCCCCCAGTGATTTTATAGAAATGGTAAACATGGGGATGAGGCTCGAAGAAGGTGTCCGAGAAGGACGGTTGTCTAGAGAGGAAGTGTCATCCAACAAGATATATGGAAACAGTTTTAGCAAGAAGAAGGACAGTGAAGCTAATGCAGTAATCGTTGGGAGGCAAATGAGGCCTCAGATAAAAAGAAGTCCACCACCCCGTCAACATCATCAGCAAATATCTTCAGTAATTCCCGTATTCTCAACAAATCAATCAACACCAATTCAACAACGACAACGTCAACAACAACAACCACAACAACGAACAAACACCTACAGCAACAACAATACCAACAATCATCAGCAGTAAAATTTTGAGAGAAATAAGGTCTCTTTTGACCCGATTCCAATGGCATATGCAGAATTATATCCCTCTTTGGTTCACAAGAACCTGCTACAACCAAGAAATCCTCCGCAAATCCCCGAACCACTTCCCTGGTGGTACAAACCGGAACTCCGTTGTGCTTTTCATCAAGGAGCTCCCGGACATGACATAGAGAATTGCTACCCCCTCAAATATGAAGTTCAGAAGCTGATAAAGAGTGGAATGGTGTCCTTCAAGGACCGTGCACCCAATGTGAAAGCTAATCCTTTGCCAACTCATGGTAGTTCATCTGTTAATATGGTGGACGGTTGTCCAAGCAAGTTCAAAGTATTTGACGTACGCTTTATTAGGAGGTCTTTGGTGATGATGCACCAGGATATTTTCTTGGTTAGCGATTGTGAACACGATCATGATGGTTATGAGATCTGTAGTGTCAACCCTAGGGGTTGTATGGTTGTAAAGATAAACATCCAACGGTTGATGGATGAAGGCTTAATCCAAATTGTTCAATTCTGTCACGTGGATGATGATGTGAATGTTATTATTCCCGTTTTCAAGAATCCTGAAAGAGTAGTGATCCAGTACGACATCAGTAGCAGTAACAGTGTCAGCAAGAGATCGGTATTGCCGTTGGTTATACTGTTAGCGGGTCCAGTCCCGTATTCATCCGATAAAGTTGTTCCTTATCAGTATAATGTAACTATGATGAAAGATGGTCAAGAGGTTCCGTTACCTATGAATAGTTCTGTTGTAAGCATTGCCGATGTTACTAAGGTGACCCGCAATGGCCGAGTGTTTGGGTCGGTGTTCCCAAAGAATGCAGAAGATTTGAATGTCAATAAGAAGGTGGATGTACCTATGGTAGAATCAGTTAGTGCTCCAAGGTGTCAGTCTGGTGAAGCCAGCGGCATGAAGCCTAATGATGATGATGAGGTACTCAGGCTGATAAAGAAGAATGAATTCAACGTGGTGGAGCAGCTGCTCCAAACCCTCTCAAAGATTTCAGTATTGTCTCTGTTGATGACCTTAGAAGCGCATAGAGAAGCACTACAAAGAGTTCTAGAGAAAACTTTTGTGGAACATGATGTTACAGTGGATCAGTTTGATCATATTGTGGCTAACATCACTCCCTGTAATAATCTTTGTTTCTGTGACGAAGAACTCCCCGAGGAGGATAGGAATCATAACTTGGCTTTGCATATATCCATGAACTGCAAAGATGACGCTCTGTCAAATGTGCTAGTGGACACCAGATCTTTGTTGAATATGCTGCCGAAGTCAACATTGTCAAAGGTTTCATATGAAGGAACACCTATGAGATATAGTGGCGTGATCGTCAAGGCTTTTGTCGGTTCGCGCAAGACGGTGATTGGTGAAGTGGACCTTCCGGTGAAGATACACCCGAGTGACTTCCAGATTACTTTTCAAGTAATGGATATCCACCCGGCCTACAGTTGTTTGTTGGGAAGGCCATGGATCCACGAGGCAGGAGATGTTACCTCCACATTGCATCAGAAGCTCTATTCATCCACATCTATGATGTTTTGTTTTTTACTTTTAGTTTCATTCTGAAAATGGTAATCACAAAAAACATAAATAAATAATGTGATTGTCCATCTGTATAATGTTTGATCACAAATTCACTTCTCTAAAATCAAAATATCAAATCATTATGTAGGTTAGTTTCTAACCCCATTGAATACAATGATCCTTCTCCTTCTCCAAATTTTGAATTCCCTGTGTTTGAGGCTGAGGAGGAAAGTGATGAGGAAGTGAGTGATGAATTGTCTCATCTTCTTGAGCACGAGGAAAAAGCCATTCAGCAATTCGAAGAGCAGATTGAGCTAGTCAACTTGGGTTCCGAAGATGATGTGAAGGAAGTCAAGATTGGGTCTCGACTGTGTCCAGATGTTAAGAAGGGGGTTGATTGATCTTCTCCGAGAGTATTCAGATGTGTTTGCTTGGTCCTATCAAGACATGCCTGGTTTGGATTCTGAGATAGTGGAGCATAGATTGCCGTTGAAGCCAGAATGCCCGCCAGTCAAGTAGAAGTTGAGAAGAATGCATCCTAATATGGCAGTGAAGATCAAAGAAGAAGTGCAAAAGCAGATTGATGCCGGTTTCCTTGTTACTGCCGCTTATCCGTAACGGGTGGCTAATATTATTCCTGTTCCAAAGAAGGATGGCAAATTCTGCATGTGTGTTGACTATCGAGATTTGAATAAAGCCAGTTCGAAAGATGATTTCCCTCTGCCACACATTGATATGTTGGTAGACAATACAGCTAAGTTTAAAGTCTTTTCGTTTATGGACGGATTTTCCGGGTATAATCAGATCAAGATGGCACCCTAAGATATGGAGAAGACCACATTCATTACACCTTGGGGAACATTCTGTTATAGAGAGATGCCTTTCGGTTTGAAGAATGCTGGTGCAACTTACCAAAGAGCAATGACTACTCATTTTCATGATATGATGCATAAAGAAATCGAAGTATATGTCGATGACATGATTGCTAAATTAATTGATGAATAGGAACATGTTGAGCATTTATTGAAGCTATTCTAGCATTTGAGGAAGTATAAACTCCGCTTGAATCCCAATAAGTGTACTTTTGGTGTTCGTTCTGGTAAGTTGTTGGGATTTATTGTCAGCGAGAAGGGTATTGAAGTTAAGCCTGCCAAGGTCAAAGAAATACAAGAGATGTCGGCGCCCAAAAATGAGAAGCAAGTTAGAGGTTTTCTCGGCCGCTTGAATTATATCTCAAGACTCATTTCACATATGACTGCCACATGTGCGCCTATATTCAAGCTTCTTCGGAAAGATCAGTCTTGCGATTGTACATGAGATTTCCAGAAAGCGTTTGACAGTATCAAGGAATATTTGCTTGAACCTCCAATTTTGTCTCCATCTGTTGAAGGAAGACCATTGATCATGTATTTGACTGTGCTTGAAGAGAGTATGGATTGTGTTCTTGGTCAGCAAGATGAGACTGGAAAGAAATAATTTTCAATTTACTACGTCAGTAAGAAATTCACTGACTCTAAGACTCGGTATTCTATGCTAGAGAAAACTTATTGCGCATTGGCTTGGGCTGCTAAGCGTCTACGTCAGTATATGTTGAATCATACCACTTGGTTGATATCCAAAATGGATCCAATCAAGTATATTTTTGAGAAGCCTGCTTTAACTGGGAGGATTTCCTGTTGATAGATGTTGTTATCAAAGTATGATATTGAATACCGATCTCAGAAAGCAATCAAAGGTAATGTCTTGGCTGACCATTTAGCTCACCAACCGATTGAAGATTACCAGTCAGTGCAATATGATTTTCCTGATGAAGAGATCTTGTACTTGAAAATGAAAGATTGTGATGAACCGTTGCTTGAAGAAGGGCCAAAACTTGGTTCCCGTTGGGGCATGGTATTTGATAGGGCTTTTAATCAGTATGGAAATGGCATTGGGGTAGTAATCATTACTCCTCAAGGCACGCATTTTCTATTCACAGCTAGACTGACTTTCAAGTGTACAAACAATATGGTTGAGTATGAAGCTTTCATTATGGGGCTTGAAGAGGCCATTGATCTCAAAATCAAGTATTTGGACGTCTATGGAGATTCAGCTTTGGTTGTGAATCAAATCAAAGGTGAATGGGAGACGAATCAACCCGATTTGATACCATATAGAGATTCTGCGAGGAGGATTTCAACTTTCTTTACAAAGGTTGAGTTTCATCATATCCCTCGAGATGAAAATCGGATGGCAGATGCTCTTGGAACATTGGCATCAATGATTGTAGTAAAGTATTGGAATGAGGTTCCCAATTTGACTGTGATGCGTCTTGATAGGCCAACTCATGTGTTTGTTGTGAAAGAGGCCAAAAACGAAAAACCGTGGTATTATGATATCAAGTGTTTCCTCCAAAGTCAGATTTACCCGTCTGGGGCATCTTTGAAAGATAAGAAGGCTTTGAGAAGACTAGCCGACAATTTCTACCTGAATGGTGATGTGCCTTACAAGAGAAATTTCGATATGGTTTTGCTCAGATGCGTGGATAGACACGAAGCAAACTTATTGATGACTGAAGTCCATGAAGGTTCCTTTGGTACTCATTCATATGGACATGCAATGGCAAAGAATATGTTGTGAGCAGGTTACTATTGGCTGACAATGGAATCTGACTATTGCAAGTTTGTGAAGAAATGCCACAAGTGTCAAATATATGCGGATAAGATTCATGTTCCTCCGACACTATTGAATGTCATTTCCTCCCCATGGCCCTTCTCCATGTGGGGAATCGATATGATTGGCATGATTGAGCCCAAAGCGTCTAATGGACATCGTTTCATTTTGGTGGCTATTGACTACTTCACAAAATGGGTTGAAGCGGCATCGTAAGCAAATGTAACCAAGCAAGTCGTTGTAAGGTTTATCAAGAATCAGATCATATGCCGTTATGGTGTGCCAAGTAAAATCATTACTGATAATGGATCAAACTTGAACAATAATATAGTGGAAGCTCTTTGCAAAGACTTCAAGATCGCACATCATAATTCTTCTCCATACAGATCTAAGATGAATGGGGCTGTTGAAGCTGCAAACAAGAACATCAAGAAGATTATTCAGAAGATGGTTGTAACATATAAGGATTGGCATGAGATGCTCCCATTTGCTTTGCCCGGGTGTTGTACATCCATCCGCACTTCAACAAGGGAAACCCCTTTCTCACTTGTTTATGGCATGGAAGCTGTGCTCCCCATAGAGGTTGAGATCCCATCATTATGTGAGCTCATGGAAGCGAAGTTGACTGAGGATGAATGGTGTCAGACCAGATTTGATCAGCTGAATTTGATTGAAGAGAAGAGGTTAACTGCCAGGTGTCATGGTCACCTATACCAGCAAAGAATGAAGAAAGCTTTTGATAAGAAGGTCAGACCTTGCGTGTTTAGAGAAGGTGACATTGTGCTCAAGAAGATTCTATCTTTTAAACCAGATTCTAGGGGCAAATGGACTCTTAATTATGAAGGCCCATATGTTGTCAAGAGAGCCTTTTCAGGAGGTGCTTTAATTCTTACAACTATGGATGGTGAAGAGTTCACTCGTCCTGTGAATGCATATGTAGTCAAGAAATACTTCGCCTAAAAAGAAAAAGAACAGCTCGCTAAGTTGAAAACCCAGAAGGGCGGCTTAGGCAAAAAAGAGTGTCTCGGTGGATTGAAAACCCGAAAGGGCGATCCAGGAAAAAGTTAGAGACATAAGACAGAAAGAATTATCCCGATAAATTGAGTACCCCGCCTAGGGGAAATTTATGCAAAAGTTAGGGATCATGGAAAGTAACTGCATCCTACTGATCTTCAGTTTTGAAGACATTCTTGGGCATAACAGACGATGTTGATTCGTTGTTTCAGTAACCGTCAAGAGCACAGTGGATATCAAGAGTTAGTAGAAGAATTAGTGATCATTGTATTTAATGTACCCCTTTTCCATGTAAATTACCATTTTCAACATTGTAAAGATCTATGGCGTCTTGTCATTTATAGACTACCATTCTATTAAATAAAGTTGAGCTTTTATCCAATTGTTTCTACTCTTATTTATTTCAGCCAAATAGATTTAAATTTTATTATGATCATTTTTGAAATTAAAATTTTAAATCAAAATCATTTTTCTTAAACATATAAAAGCATGAATTTTAAAAAATCGATTTCATTTAAAAGGAATATCAATAGTGGTTCGAAAGTAGTAAGCCCTAAGTGTGGAGCATTAATGGCTCTTGCCAAGCAGTAGGCACATTTTCTCTTTCATCTCCGACAATATTATTCAGCACTCGGCGATTATTGTTCGCCATTCCCCAGTGAAGTAGCCAGTCGAGTTGGTTGATTAGTCCCCTATGGAGTGTTTATTCCCCAACCGAGTTTATATTTGGTTTCCATTGGAGTAAGAACAGGTCCTCAGCAGGTCGCGTGGTTGTGGAAAAACCTCGGTTTTCTCTACCAATCGCCATCAGATTTGCTCCCAATCAGAGTTTCCTTCTGGTTTCTGAGCAGCTATTTGTGTTTATCCCCTACATGGTTGTCTCCCGTTTGATATGGTGTTGACCTAAAATTCCCTGCAGACTCGATAACAGTTTCCCTCGGCAGATCTCCTTCTTCCTCGGCTAGGTTTGAGCCTTTGGGATGTTGATCTCTCTTTTCTCCAGCAGTTGTCTCCCTCTTTTTGTGGCTTGACCAAGAATTGTATCGATGATTCAAATCTCCGACACCTTTGTATCCTTTGCGATCGTTTTGTCAGCATAATCATCATATATATATAGACATATACATATACATATACATATACATATACATATACTCTCATATAATTTCATTATTGCATCATCACACTTGCTGATTCATTCTCGTGATTTTTAATTCCCTGATATGGTGGTACTTTATCCCCAATCGAGTTTGGTGTCTGTCCTCCTTCAATTGTAGAGTGTTAGCCCCTTAAGCAGAAAAACTTTAACCTTTTTCCTTTCTCCACTGAGTTATTTCCTTGTGGATGATCATTATTTCAGCTTCCTCCCGAGTTGATTATCTGGATGGAACCACTCCCCTTGAGCTATGTCCTCATCGGGTTGAGTCTTGATTGACCGTTTCTTTCTAGATCTTGCCTAGATAGATGCTTTGGGTCCTCTAAGAGTTTATTACCCAGTAACTGGTAATATTCTTCTTAGTTTGCAGTTTGTTACTTCTTGCCCAATACCAGGCAAAAGTAACCCCTTTTCTCCCCAGCGGATTCATTTTCATGTTTTCCCAGGAAGTGTTCACCCTAACCGATGACAGATATTTTCTTCCCCTGCTTTGAGTCTATACTTGATATGTTCACTTTAACCAGTGACAAATATTCTCTCTTTGGTATTATACCCAATAAAAAGGTAGTTGTAATCCCTATTTTTATTTCCCAGAGAGTTAATCCTTGATATGTTCATCCTAACCGATGACGGGTTTCCTTCTCTTTGGGGTTTTCTGCCCAGTAACCGGTAGTTGTAAATCCTGCTTTTTCTCCCCTTTGCAGAGCTTATCCTTGATATGTTCACTTTAACCATGACGGATATTGTCTTTTTGGTATTCTATCCAGTAACTGATAGATGTAATTCCTATTTCTCTCCTCAGAGTTTATCCTTGATATGTTCATCTTAACCGATGACGGATATTCTCTTTCCGATGTTCTATCCTGTAGTCGATAGATATAATTCCTACTTTTTCAGGAAGTTTATCCTTGATATGTTTACCTTAACCAGGTAACGGATACTCTTCCTAATGTCCCCAGGTGAGTCTATCCTTGATATATTCATCTTAACCGATGACGGATATTCTTCCATTTGAGTCTATCCTTGATATGTTTACTTTAACTGGTGACGGATATTCTTTCCCTTTGGTCTTCTGCCCAGTAACGGTAGTTGTAAATCCTATTTCTACAGTTTTCCCCCAGCAAGGTTATTCTTACCCAGTAACCGGTAATGAATACACCCTCCTGGAAACCCTCAACGAGTCGTCCTTGATATGTTCATCCTAACCGATGACGGGTGTCCTCTCTGTCAAATCTTTATTATCTCCTTACCCAGTAGCAGGTAGTGGATAATAGATTTTTGCTTCTCCTGTGTTGAAGTTTATTTCTTCCCTAGTTGAGTTGAGTGTGTATTTTTGTAGTGAAATCACTTTTTCTGCATGATTCGAGTATTTCAGTTTTATTCTGATATGCTCATTTCTCATGCAGATGTTCCTTTATTCCCCCGGCTGAGTCTTTCCATTTTTATATAATTCCTCTAGTCTCCCAGTAGTTTCTAAGTCGTAGCCTGGCCTCCGCACAACCTCTTATATCCCCTCAGAGTCTCTATCTCCCTAGTGAGTTTTCTTTACGGAATGCATTATGCTCCTGCGGACCTTCGGTCTCTCTGATTTCTTTTCCTTTGTGGCAACATTTCCCCACAGAGAATTTGGTTTTACATTCATATCATATGCATCATGAGGTCTCTTAGGGACCCAAATTTGTTTCTATATGATGTTATTTAAGCCCATTCTACTGAGTCGATATGAAGATTTTAACCTTCACCTCCTCAGTTAGAATGTCCTTAAATAGGGGCAGCTATAAGACCCCAATTTTGACCCTAAGATCCCTCATGCAATTTGTAAGACCCTAATTTTGACCCTAAGATCTCTCATGGCATCATGTTATTGCCAAGTGCATTGCCTCAAGGATCATAGCATGGTTGGCTCCTTAACCCTAGGGTTGGGACTTGTTTGAGTGTTTTGAAATCACCAAGCATGCTTATATTGTATATTATTGCTTTTCTTATTTTATTACTAACCAAAAGCACAAAAATATGTCACTAACTCTTTTTGTTTTGAAGCTCAAGTGATCATGTGCTCCCCAATGCTCCTAGGAGGCTCCTAAGCCCAATGCAATGGCTAGATGAAGATGAGAAAAAGCATGGCAATGGTCCACAAAGTTTATAATCATCATATATGTCTCCCAAGCATCTCAATTTTCCAATTTGATCAAGATAACCCAAAGGGTTTGAAGATTGTTTCCCAAGGAAACCCTAATTTCACTATGCTTTGACTATGCCTTGCTCATGAAGCAATCTCAACCTCTGATCAAATTTAATCAAGTTAAGTTCTTTCATTTATCACTTTATGCATATATGAGCCTATTTGAGGATCCTCAATCATTTATTCATCAAATATTGGAAGTTTGGCCTTGAAAAGTTGACCAGTCAAGTCATCTGACTAAACTGAGGATTAGTGAGATATAACTTTTGATGTATTTGTCAAATGAAGATGACCCCAAGAGAAAATATGTTCCTAAGAACCATATGAACAAAGTTCATGTTCATAAAAAATCCATTTGAAAATTGGAAGGTCATCATTCATTTAAAAACATTATAGGTCATTTTGATTGAAACCCTACATTTGGGTCAACTTACCAAGGGCATAACTTCCTTAATTTTTATGATTTTAAGGTGATACCAAATGAATTGGAAAAATTGAGATGTCTACTTAAAATGTTATGTTGGAAAAAATTTCATAATCCTAAAATAAATACATGTGATAATGCAAAATATTATAGGTCATCTTGGACCTAATTCATTGAATTTGAAAAAGTACCCAACTTCAAATGCCCATAACTTTGTCATGGAAAATCCAAATGATGCAAACTTTGAGTCTAGTTTGACCATATTGAAAATATCTACAACTTTAATGTTGGATATATTTTCATTTGAAGCTTTTATCATGAGAACAGAGGGGTTTGATTAAGCTTGCTTTTGGTGAAATTTTTTAAAGTGATTTGAATATGTTTTGTACTTGAATTTTCCAAGCCAGTTTTGATCAATTTTCACATGCCAAATGATTTTTTGCCTAACATAACTTTTGTTACTTATTTCAAGGGCTTTCCAACCATTACTCACAGTAGTCCATAGGATCTACCATTTGGGAGTTTCGAAATTCTTTTCATTTATGTACATTTTGGTATTTTATGATGAAACTTGAATTGCAAGCTTATTTAGTCCAATGTGCACGTCCAAATGCATTTCACCTGATCTCAGCATGCTGCTTCATCCATCATTGGGCCTTCCATATGCCTGCAAAGGCCCATGCAATTCAAATTCCATTTGCCATGCACATGAACAAAGTGTGATGATCAACTGCATTCAGTTATAAATAGAGGCTTCCTCTCATTCATTTGCTAACTTGCTGGAGATCCCAAGTGCTGCAGAAGTGAAACCATAGCCCTCACCAAAGGAATCACTAAATTTTTTTCATACTTTCGAGCTTGAAATTCAGTATCATTAGTTGAATTCTAAAGCCTGATTCCTTAGCCAATCACTTCTATTACATTCATAGATCAAGAAGGAGCAAGGATCTTGGAGAATTCGTGGCCAGAAATTCATCAATTCAAACATATAATCTCAAACTTTTTGGATCTAGAACTCTTAATTCAATGTAGTTTGCTTGTGTTTCTGTGGTTTTCTAAAGTCCTCACACTTGAAACAAGATGTTGATGCATTTAATTTACCACTTCATGAGCAATCCGGGTGGACACCATGGTTTTCTCCTTCACATTTCTCTCAATATAGGAAGGGTGAGAGAAATCCATTGGTACAGTGATGATCTCCATCACACGAGCTTCATTTCCATGGCCTTGTTTTTAATTTTCATTAAGATTTATTTTCTGCAACTGGTGGCCGGAATTTGTTGCTTCGCCGGAGAAGATGGTGGTTTCCACCACCACCACCACGTGTGCACGCTAGGGCCCTTGGATCTCCATGCCACGATCCTATCTTGTTCATTCATTTTAAATACTTCATTTAATGCACCATGCTTCGCGTTTGACTCAAGTGTAGCGTGCATCATCAAATCTGAACCATTGCCTTGTGCCACGTCAATTAATGAAGTGCATCATGTGGCTGTGCATTTTTCGCTTATTTTCATTTTCTTTTTATTTTCTGTTAATTCATTTCATTTTCAAAAATTTCATTAAAAATTCATTTGAAGTCAGAAAAATATGAGACCAATTCCAAAAATTTTCTTGAAAAATCTAGTTTCATATTATGATTTTTAATTATTTTTGTGACTTTATTTGATATTTTATGAATTACTTGTTTTTTAATGGTTTTAATTCATTTTAAAATACTTTCTGACTTTTAAAAAATCCAAAAATATTGTCATAGCATCTATGGATCATGATAAGTCAATGAAAAATAGTCTCAACAATTTCTTGACTATTTTGAGATTATTTGAGATTTTAATTCATATTATTCTATTTTTGATTGTTTTTAATTGTTTTTAATTGCTTTCTGATTTCAAAAATTTGTGAGAAAATTAGTCAAAGTTTGTTTGACTATATTGAACCTATGAGAATTTAATTGGACTTGTTGAAGTTGTTTTGAATTGAATTTGAGGTTCAACTTTATTTGTTTATTTTATTTGTATTTTATTTTAATTAAAAAAATGCAAAAAAATATGATTTACTTCTTGACTTGTTTTCTTCATTTCTCTTCATTGAGTTTGGTGTTGATTGAGTTTGATTTGATTCAACTTTGATCAATTGGGATTTGTTGTCGACTTTTTTCCCCCTCCCTTTCATCTTCATCCCTTTCTTTCCATCAATGGCTAATGAGTTAAAGTCTTGAGGTTGGTCTTGACAAATGAGAAAATTAACCTTCTTTGATCCAAACCAAACTCAACTTGATCCATGATCAAGTGAGTTATTTTGTGTCAAAGATAGGTTACTTCTTGGTCAAGCAAATAACCAAAAGTCAATACAAGGCCCTTCCCCTTTTGTTTGGCATGGCAAGTTTATGGAGCTTGGCTTACTAGTCATGATCTCTAACTTGTGTTCTTTGCCTATATTCTTATTGACCGACCTCAGATAGGTGTGACTACTACACTAGTCCACTTACGATTGCTTAACATAGCGCTACATTGTCTTATGACAAGCTAACATAACTTTACTAACTACTAACTTTAATTTGAGCTTTTAAATTCTTGTCATTTACTTCTAATGTCATTTAATTCTTGCTCATTATTCATTTTGATTTTCATCTTTGCTCACTTGAGCACATTTTTTTTATGTTTATGCCATTTTTCTTTTGCTCATTTGAGCCCATTATTGTATATAAATATATTTCTATTTTGTGTTTGTTTTGATGTGAACCAAAATGCAAAAAGGAGAAAGAACATAGAATTAGGATTTACCCATGCTTAAAGGAGTTCAAGAGCAACTAGGCCTCATGCCTTTAGAATGCAAAATTTGTCGAAGAGCAACTAGGCCTCATGCCTTTAGAATGCAAAAATTCCAATTTGATATCGAAGGACTTCTCCTCAAACTTATTCTTTGTCCATTCCCTTTATTGTGTTGTGAACTTTTTTTATGTTTTCTTTTTATGATAGGGACCCCATCTTAAGATTATGAAAAGAGGATCATTGTCATGAGTAGCCAAGTTAAGAGCCAAGCCAAATGGAGATCCTAAGAGCTTGAATTCAATTTATTGATTGTTTATTTGTGTGCTAAGTCCAAAGGAAAGGAGCATCTTGAGTCATCTCTACGACTCCAAGAAAAGGAACTCCAAGGGTTTTTCTTTCCCCTCTTGTCTTTGTATGCTTTAGGACTAGCCCTTCTTTCTTCTCCTCATTCTAACCAGGCCAAAAATCATTTTCAAAACTTTGACTTTGTTTCAAATTAGAAACCTAGGCCTTAGGCATTTGACTTTTCAAAACCATTTTCATAAATATTCATTGTAAATAAACTTTAATCCAACTTTGACTTCATTTTGTAAATAAATCTAACTTGTAATTATAACCCATTTCAAGTTGTTTTGTGGTTCCAATGGCCACTTGTCAAAATCCTTTTTTCAAAAACATTAGTCATAGGTTTGAGTTATCATAGTGGTTGATGTAAATCTCACCTCATCCTTAGGCTTGGATTATAAGTCTTCCATGCTTATTATAGGGTTAACCCCTCACTAGCATGTTGAAGCCTTCCTCACATGGTGGATTGTTGGTTTAGATTGAGTCTTCTCCCTTTGATAACAAAAGACCTTAAGGCTTTTGATTAAAATCAATTCACCAATCTTTGAAATTTTTACCCCGAACTACGAGGTTTTGATCCTCTTTTATGATGGTACGTAGGCAATGGGTTCATCCATTCAAACAACAAAACTTGTAAATATAATCTACTCTCTTCTCATCCCTCCAATCTTTTCCACAAATCTTTTCACAAATACCAACCTACAACACATAATTGCAAAAAGGGTTCCCTTAGAGTACTAAGGATGTTTTGGGTGCGTAAAACCTTCCCATTTCATAACGAACCCCCTTACCTAGATCTCTGACATTTTTATTAGTTTTTGATTTGAAAAACTTCTTACTTGGCTTTTGTTCACTTTTTAGCCTTTCCTTTGGACAAATAAAAGTGCGGTGGCGACTCGAATTGTACGTTGACTTTTGGTTTAGTCAATAAACCTAAAAGTAACGAAAACCCCACTACAGAATTTCATCATTTGCATTAGCATAGGGATCATACCTTGACATCCTCCTTACCCCTCTTTCATTGGGTTTGTTTTGGGAAATATCACCAATCACTGCTCTGCTGAAGGGAGGGGAGGTGAAAACCTCAACAAGCACCCTGATGGGGGAGAGATAGCAAAGATGAAGTACATCATACCAACAACTCTGCTGGCGACTTCACTGAGGAAAAAGACGAAGTACCGGGGTGTCATCCCACCAACTACCGAATCTTCCAAAAGGAAAGCACCCACGCTGGGGAGAGAATATTGCTGGAGAGGAATATTGAAGTCTTCAACAACTACTCTGAATGAGTGTCGCAACCTGAAAAATACAGTGCGCGAAAAAACAACCGGCGAAAGAAAATGACAGAAGAGTCGCCACTGTGCGTTATTCATCCCAAAGGAGGGAAAGGAAACGCTCAAAGTAAACCTGAAAAAGGAAAGGACAAGACGGGGTCTCGCAACCAAATCTTGGGTTCGGGAGTCGGTTATGCGAAGGAAAGGTATTAGCACCCCTACGCATCCGTAGTACTCTACGGGATCCACTTTTGTAGTTCTTGTCTAAAGGGTGTGGGTTTATCTAATGTACTATTTACTAAAAAAAAGGGTTAAATGAAAATGACTCGCGCGGATGTCGCATCCACTGCATACGTATCTCATCTGAATATGAGAATCAGAGTCTTCGTAGCTCGGCTGACCTATGGGTTGGGGGGATGTGTGCTCGCTAAGACATCGCGTCTCATGCCTACGTATCTCATCTGGAATGAGAATCAGAGCAAGCCGTATTTCGGCTAACTACGGGGTTATGGATTGGGTTTTGGACGAACGACGTCACTACGCAATCTACCGGATGCTCGACCTTTGGAGACTTACTCGCCTGTAGTAGAAGGAGTTAACGTGTTGCTTTGGGTTTTAGGGTTTGGGATGCTCAAGGGCAAAAAGGCAGTCCTTGACGAAGGAACCGCGCTACCTGCAGGGATACGAACACATACAAAACAAACATGTATAAAGTAAATGTGCCAACAAGGGGCTCAGAAGTAAATAAACAAAAGAAAACAAATGCCTCCTATCGAGGTCTTCCAGCTAAGAAAGCGATAAAATGCGGAAAAGAGGTAAAAGTACCACACGGATAAAGATCCGAAGTAACAACAATTAAAGGAGTAAGAAACCCAGGGATCTCCCAAGCTAATGCCATCAAAGAAAGGTGAGTCAGTACAAGTAATCGGAATGAAACCTCCAGGGGTTATCCCACAAATAAAGTGGGAAACCACGCAAGTTATCCCTGCAAAAGTCATGTACCTTCACAAAAACTCAACAAAAGGGTTAGTGAAACAAGATAGGGTAACCAAGAGTTACCCCCAAATCAAAATGTAACCACATGAATCATGCTCTTTCAATTCACAAAAAGCTCACAAAAAGCAACCAAGGGTAGGAGGCCTAAACCTCTTGTCAAACACATGCATCAAAAGGGTATCAAATCCACCCATAATACCTCATACATTTAGAGCATTCAAATTAAAGGCATAAAGATGATGGATATAGGGCAAACCTGATTGGAGAGCTTGATTGAAATTGAGTTGCACCCGTGAGGCAAAGGTGATTCTGTGCAGTTGAGTTCCCTTCAGGGTTTGGACCCTGCTCTGAACTCTGTTAGCTCTTCTCTCACTATCTTTTTCCTCAGGGTTTTGTTCCAAGGAAACCTCAGAGTATTTTGCTTCTCTTCCTTTTTCTCAAGTGAAGCCTTGGTATTTATAGACTGAATTTCATGGTTTTGTGGGCTCAAATGAGAGAGACCCAAGTCCAACATTTTTTTATTATATTTTATTTATTTTTTTATTATTATTTTTATTTATTTATTTTTTTTGTAAAAAATTATTATTATTATTATTATTATTATTTTTTTCCTTTTTTTTTTTTTTTGGGATCTAATTCTGATTGACATGATGAAATGCAATATGAAATGCTAAATGAATGCATGAATGAGGAGGGCAAATTTTGGGGTGTTACAAAGAGGATGAGTCATAATAAAGGCTCTGCTCAACAAAAACTGTTCGGGAGAAATCCCAACAACACCCTGCTCGGGGCACAAAATCTCAACAGAAGCTCTGCTCGGGGAGAAACTACAACAACAATCTGGAGAAAGAGGATACAACCATGCCAGGAGTATGAACAAATGTCTTACCCTGTTGGAAATCATGGCACCCTTGGGAGAGCACTGAGAAATTCTTAAGTATCCTTTTATCATTGTGAATGTTCACTTTGTTTAAAAACAATTTTGAAAAATTTGTTTGTTTAAAACAATGACATTTTATTAATTAAAACATGCAAAACATTTGTTGAATTGAAACAAATAAGAGTGCAAATAATTGGATAAAAGCTCAAATTTATTTGATGGAATGGTAACCTGCAAATGGCAAGACTCCACAGATCTGTACAAATTTGAAATTGGTGATATATATTGGAAGAGGGCTACATTGAACATAATGACCATTTCTCTACCAATTTGAATCCGATGTATTTTAAGCTTCAGTTGACGACGACTGAGCGAGAATCTCTGACGAACAGACAGTTGTGGAACAGAAAGTCTTGTCAGGATGCAGTTACTTGCCAAATCCCTAATTTTTGCCTAGATTGCCCCAGGGTGAGGTACTCAATCTAGCGGGATGCAAATTCACTTTTTTCAAGTCTCTAATTTTTGCCTGGATCGCCCTTTCGGGTTCTCCACCGAGACGCTCATTTTTGCCTACGCCGCCCTTTCGGGTTTTCAACTTAGCGAGCTATTCTGTTTTTCTTTACTTTTTTTAGGAAAAGTATTTCTTGACTGCATCTGAATTCACAGGACGAGTGAAATGCTTCCCATCCATTGTTGTAAGCATCAAAGCACCGCCTGAAAAGGCTCTCTTGACAACATATGGACCTTCATAGTTTGGAGTCCACTTGCCCCTGGGATCGGGCGCGAAAGACAAGACTTTCTTGAGCACAAGGTCACCTCCTCGAAACACACAAGGCTTGACCTTCTTATCGAATGCTTTCTTCATTCTCTGCTGATATAACTGACCATGACGCATGGCAGTCAATCTCTTCTCTTCAATCAAATTCAACTGGTCATAACGACTCTGAATCCATTCAGCATCAGTCAACTTGGCTTCCATCAAGACTCTCATTAATGGGATCTCCACCTCTACTGGGAGAACAGCCTCCATGCCGTAAACAAGAGAAAAAGGGGTGGCCCCTGTTGAAGTGCGGACAGATGTACGATATCCATGCAAAGCAAACGGCAGCATCTCATGCCAATCTTTGTATGTGACTGTCATCTTCTGGATAATCTTCTTGATATTCTTATTAGCAGCTTCAACAGCCCCATTCATCTTGGGTCTGTAGGGAGAAGAATTATGGTGTGCAATCTTGAACTCAGTGCATAACTCTTTCATCATCTTATTATTTAGATTATATCCATTATCAGTAATGATCTTATCAGGCACACCATAACGGCAAATAAGCTGATTCTTGATAAACTTCACGACCACCTGCCTGGTCACATTCGCATACGATGCGGCTTCAACCCATTTGGTGAAGTAATCAATTGCTACGAGAATAAACCTGTGTCCATTGGATGCTTTCGGTTCAATCATGCCGATCATGTCGATTCCCCACATAGAGAAAGGCCATGGTGATGAAATCACATTCAGAAGTGTCGGAGGAATATGAATCTTATCTGCGTAAATCTGAGACTTGTGACATTTCTTCACATATTTGCAGCAGTCAGACTCCATTGTCAGCCAATACTAGCCTGCTCTCAGCATCTTTCTAGCCATGGCATGTCCATTGGAATGAGTACCAAATGAACCCTCATGGACCTCAGTCATTAACAGGTCTGCTTCGTGTCTATCCACGCATCTAAGCAAAACCATGTCAAAATTTCTCTTATACAGTACTTCACCAAAGTACTTCACCAAAATTTCTAAGGAGATATATATGGAGAGATTTTAGGATTGAAGACCTTGTTTGTAGTAGAATTTTTCTGCTGAAGTTGTAACAGCAAAGAACAAGTCTGCTGCGATTTCTGAAGGCCCAAATCCAGTTGGGTGATTAGGTTATAAATAGCTAATTGTAACCTAGTTTTTGTAAGCCTCTTAGAATGAAAATTTAGGGGTGTGTGTGAGGTAAACCTCCCAATCTGTGGGAAGGTTACCATGTGTTTCTCAGTGGTCAAAGCTGAGAATATTTGTAAGTCAAAGCCTGTAGGCAAGAGTGATTTTGTTCTTGAATGAAGCTGTGAAGAAAGTTCAAGGTGTGGTAACATTACATTGTATTTGTAGTGATAGGAATGGAAACTGGAGGTTTCTATCTAGGAGTTCCTAGGTATAGATTGCATTGGGTAGGGATTAAGTGAAGAGTTGTAAACGGGTGAGTTTAACTCTGAATTAATACTGCTAATAGTGGATCTTCTTCCTGGCTTGGTAGCCCCCAGATGTAGGTCATGTTGGACTGAACTGGGTTAACAATTTCCTGTGTTTGTTTTCCTTCTGCATGTGTTTTTGTTACTGTCATAACTCAGCTGATATTCCAGTCAGTTTACCAAGATGATAACAGACCTGGTATATAGCCTTCTGTTTGAATGTCAATCAGAATGTTGTAACATTCATCAGTGACAGTGTATACTGAACAATAAGCAGGTTAGGTTCAGTTCAGTATTTATTTAAGTCTGTTCTCTTCCAGGATAACAGACCTGGCCGAAGGATCATTGTGAAACTGTTAAACTGGATGTTTGGACAGTTGATACTGATGGTTAATACTGAAGTAGAGACTAGTTGGTCTTTTACAATACTGCAAACTTAGCACAGCATGGTTCCAGGAACATAACAGAATCAACATATGTTCTGACTGTCGAACTGAATGTTGTGACATTCATTCTCAACAGCATGTGCTAAAGTGTAGGATGATTGGTTTTTCTGTTTAGGTATTTTTCTCAGGCTATTCTTCAGGGATTCAACAGCTGAGCTAAAATCCAGGAAACCAACTACTAACCTACAATTAATGAACCTAACAAATAACCTAGTTGTTAGCAATCTAATAAGTGGAAATTAGATTAAAGTGTTCAACCTTTAATTCAGGAAATACAAGTAAAAGACAAACACACAGGAACAATATAACAGATGATGGCCAAAATCAACAGTAAGACATCATGCTGATAACTGTTTAAGAAAACAACAGAAGTGAGTGATAGGATTGATCTCTGTTGAGTCTTTCTGCCTGATGCACAGAACCAGGTGTTCATCCATTCTAGGGTGACATAGAATGAGATGTCGTGACATCTGTGAACGTGTGCATATTAGTACAGTGGTTAATAACTATCTTGTTGTATTAGTTACAATGTTAGATCAGATGTCATGACTTGGAGTAGAACATCTGAATTCTGACTACACCAGAATTTCAGGAAACACTATTGTCTTGAATTCGGCCCATCTTCAACAGACTCTCGATTCTTTCTCCAGCAATTACTATCTCTGCAAAGCTGATTGACGGGCAAGCAGCCAATCTCTCAATATAATTGCCTTGAAGAGTGTTCACGAACATGTCCGCCATCTCCCTTTCAGATATAGGGGGTTGGACGGACGCAACAATCTGTCTCCAACGCTGAGCATATTCTCTAAAGGTCTCCTTGGCAGTCTGGGACATACCTTGCAACAAGGTCCGATTTGGAGCCATGTCCAAGTTGTATTGATATTGCTTGACAAAAGCCTCTGCCAAGTCTTTCCAGCTCTTGATGGTAGTACGAGACAAATGAGAATACCATTCACGAGAAGCTCCAGTTAGACTGTCTTCAAAATAGTACATCCACAGCTTTTCATCTTCCGTGTGAGCTCCCAACCTTCCCAAATAAGATTGGAGATGAGTGCGTGGGCAAGAAGCCCCGTTGTATTTCTCAAAAGTAGGGGGTTTGAACTTGTGAGGAATCCTTACTCCCTGAACCAGACCAAAATTTGTGACATCAAAGCCTAAGGAATTTTGAGACTCCAAAGATTTGAGCTTCTCAGCAAGCTCATCCATACGGCGAGTGGTCTCGAGGGCCTCGTCGTGCAAAGAAAATTGATCATACTAATAATCTTCAGTAACGGGGTGCCCGTTAATCCGAATTCCTTGATTCACATTGTACCTTCCACCAATACCATTTCCAACATTCCATGTGTTGCCAACATTACCCGGGTTTCCATCAGCATTTGCATTACCCGCGTTACCAGTGTTCACAGGGTTATCAGCGTTCCCAGGGTTACCAGGGTTTCCCTCAGCATTTAGTATCTCCACCTCCGGATCAGGCTTGGGTTGCCCAACCAATTACCTCAGCTTTTCTTGACCTGCTGCCATACCAGTCATCAATGTCATGAACTGATCCATCCTTTCACGCATATCAGCCAGCTCTTTCTGTACTTGGTCCATCGCTAGTCGTGGACGGTTTTCCTTTGTCGGGTATCTGTGAACTCGCTTGGGACCAATAACTGCCTGATACAGGGAACAAACATTAGACAATGCGGTGACACCTGCAAAACAGACAAGGGTTAATATGCATGGTATGCGATGCACTGCTTGTTCAGTTTTAGGGCACCCCCGTTTTGAAAGGGAATACCCTGCAAATGAATAAGCATGAGATGTTGGATGCAAATATGCAGATGATGTTACGCAATGCAAAGGCATGTCAATCAGAATTGATGGATCCGCTTGAACATCTGTCAGGTTGCACTTCCTGGAGAGAAATTCACTGAGGAATATAATACAAGACCAAAACTCTACACCAGAAAACCGGGTTGGTTGGAGGTTAAGGTTTCCTGAATTTAGCCCACCTCTCACTGGTAGGTTCTAAGAACAGAAGTTCGTCAGCTTCAGCCCTTCAGTCGCGAATAATACGTTTACCACTGAAGGTTTGGCATTATTACGGGATAAAAGGCCTCCACTGACTCCCCTCAACATGACATCCTAAAGCAAGTTCCCAGTCTCGGGGTCCTCGGATTGATCAGCGAGAATGCGCCCACCAGAGCTAACATAATCACGTCTCGGAGGAGAGGCCTCGACTGAGTTCTCGGGAAATGGTCACCAGAGTCGACGATTTCTAAAGGAACATCATGTCGTTACGGAACATCCGTAGGACATAATATATCCAAGAGACACCTCGTCTGGGTGTGGTTCTTCACGAACGACTTAACGTAGCAACATGCCACGCAAGCCTCATGATCATCCACTCTAAAACCTGTGTGTACACTCAAGCCTGGGTAATGGGCTTATCTCTCATAGAACATCCCATCCCAACAAACAAACAAACAGATCCAATAGATACAACAGATGCATGCAAGCAGGTAAGCAAATAAATGTACAAAAGCATGAACACCCAATAAACAAGAAATCACACAAGCTAGGAGGGACTCGCTTAGGGAAGATGGACCAGTAAGAGGTCAACTTCTTACTCCCCAGCAGAGTCGCCAGCTGTCGCAACCTGAAAAATACAGCGCGCGAAAAAACAACCGGCGAAAGAAAATGACAGAAGAGTCGCCACCGTGCGTTATTCATCCCAAAGAAGGGAAAGGAAACGCTCGAAGTAAACCTGAAAAAGGAAAGGACAAGACGGGGTCTCGCAACCAAATCTTGGGTTCAGGAGTCAGTTATGCGAAGGGAAGGTATTAGCACCCCTACGCATCCGTAGTACTCTACGGGATCCACTTTTGTAGTTCTTGTCTAAAGGGTGTGGGTTTATCTAATGTACTATTTACTAAAAAAAAAGGGTTAAATGAAAATGACTCGCGCGGATGTCGCATCCACTGCATACGTATCTCATCTGAATATGAGAATCAGAGTCTTCGTAGCTCGGCTGACCTATGGGTTGGGGGGATGTGTGCTCGCTAAGACATCGCGTCTTATGCCTACGTATCTCATCTGGAATGAGAATCAGAGCAAGCCGTAGTTCGGCTAACTACGGGGTTATGGATTGGGTTTTGGACGAACAACGTCACTACGCAATCTACCGGATGCTCGACCTTTGGAGACTTACTCGCCTGTAGTAGAAGGAGTTAACGTGTTGCTTTGGGTTTTAGGGTTTGGGATGCTCAAGGGCAAAAAGGCAGTCCTTGACGAAGGAACCGCGCTACCTGCAGGGATACGAACACATACAAAACAGACATGTATAAAGTAAATGTGCCAACAAGGGGCTCAGAAGTAAATAAACAAAAGAAAACAAATGCCTCCTATCGAGGTCTTCCAGCTAAGAAAGCGATAAAATGCGGAAAAGAGGTAAAAGTACCACACGGATAAAGATCCGAAGTAACAGCAATTAAAGGAGTAAGAAACCCAGGGATCTCTCAAGCTAATGCCATCCAAGAAAGGTGAGTCAGTACAAGTAATCGGAATGAAACCTCCAGGGGTTATCCCACAAATAAAGTGGGAAACCACGCAAGTTATCCCTGTAAAAGTCATGTACCTTCACAAAAACTCAACAAAAGGGTTAGTGAAACAAGATAGGGTAACCAAGAGTTACCCCCAAATCAAAATGTAACCACATGAATCATGCTCTTTCAATTCACAAAAAGCTCACAAAAAGCAACCAAGGGTAGGAGGCCTAAACCTCTTGTCAAACACATGCATCAAAAGGGTATCAAATCCACCCATAATACCTCATACATTTAGAGCATTCAAATTAAAGGCATAAAGATGATGGATATAGGGCAAACCTGATTGGAGAGCTTGATTGAAATTGAGTTGCACCCGTGAGGCAAAGGTGATTCTGTGCAGTTGAGTTCCCTTCAGGGTTTGGACCCTGCTCTGAACTCTGTTAGCTCTTCTCTCACTATCTTTTTCCTCAGGGTTTTGTTCCAAGGAAACCTCGGAGTATTTTGCTTCTCTTCCTTTTTCTCAAGTGAAGCCTTGGTATTTATAGACTGAATTTCATGGTTTTGTGGGCTCAAATGAGAGAGACCCAAGTCCAACATTTTTTTATTATATTTTATTTATTTTTTTATTATTATTTTTATTTATTTATTTTTTTTTGTAAAAAATTATTATTATTATTATTATTATTATTTTTTTCCTTTTTTTTTTTTTTTTTGGGATCTAATTCTGATTGACATGATGAAATGCAATATGAAATGCTAAATGAATGCATGAATGAGGAGGGCAAATTTTGGGGTGTTACAAAGAGGATGAGTCATAATAAAGGCTCTGCTCAACAAAAACTGTTCGGGAGAAATCCCAACAACACCCTGCTCGGGGCACAAAATCTCAACAGAAGCTCTGCTCGGGGAGAAACCCCAACAACAATCTGGAGAAAGAGGATACAACCATGCCAGGAGTATGAACAAATGTCTTACCCTGTTGGAAATCATGGCACCCTTGGGAGAGCACTGAGAAATTCTTAAGTATCCTTTTATCATTGTGAATGTTCACTTTGTTTAAAAACAATTTTGAAAAATTTGTTTGTTTAAAACAATGACATTTTATTAATTAAAACATGCAAAACATTTGTTGAATTGAAACAAATAAGAGTGCAAATAATTGGATAAAAGCTCAAATTTATTTGATGGAATGGTAACCTGCAAATGGCAAGACTCCACAGATCTGTACAAATTTGAAATTGGTGATATATATTGGAAGAGGGCTACATTGAACATAATGACCATTTCTCTACCAATTTGAATCCGATGTATTTTAAGCTTCAGTTGACGACGACTGAGCGAGAATCTCTGACGAACAGACAGTTGTGGAACAGAAAGTCTTGTCAGGATGCAGTTACTTGCCAAATCCCTAATTTTTGCCTAGATTGCCCCAGGGTGAGGTACTCAATCTAGCGGGATGCAAATTCACTTTTTTCAAGTCTCTAATTTTTGCCTGGATCGCCCTTTCGGGTTCTCCACCGAGACGCTCATTTTTGCCTAAGCCGCCCTTTCGGGTTTTCAACTTAGCGAGCTATTCTGTTTTTCTTTACTTTTTTTTAGGCAAAGTATTTCTTGACTGCATCTGAATTCACAAGACGAGTGAAATGCTTCCCATCCATTGTTGTAAGCATCAAAGCACCGCCTGAAAAGGCTCTCTTGACAACATATGGACCTTCATAGTTTGGAGTCCACTTGCCCCTGGGATCAGGCGCGAAAGACAAGACTTTCTTGAGCACAAGGTCACCTTCTCGGAACACACAAGGCTTGACCTTCTTATCGAATGCTTTCTTCATTCTCTGCTGATATAACTGACCATGACGCATGGCAGTCAATCTCTTCTCTTCAATCAAATTCAACTGGTCATAACGACTCTGAAGCCATTCAGCATCAGTCAACTTGGCTTCCATCAAGACTCTCATTAATGGGATCTCCACCTCTACTGGGAGAACAGCCTCCATGCCGTAAACAAGAGAAAAAGGGGTGGCCCCTGTTGAAGTGCGGACAGATGTACGATATCCATGCAAAGCAAACGGTAGCATCTCATGCCAATCTTTGTATGTGACTGTCATCTTTTGGATAATCTTCTTGATATTCTTATTAGCAGCTTCAACAGCCCCATTCATCTTGGGTCTGTAGGGAGAAGAATTATGGTGTGCAATCTTGAACTCAGTGCATAACTCTTTCATCATCTTATTATTTAGATTATATCCATTATCAGTAATGATCTTATCAGGCACACCATAACGGCAAATAAGCTGATTCTTGATAAACTTCACGACCACCTGCCTGGTCACATTCGCATAGGATGCGGCTTCAACCCATTTGGTGAAGTAATCAATTGCTACGAGAATAAACCTGTGTCCATTGGACGCTTTCGGTTCAATCATGCCGATCATGTCGATTCCCCACATAGAGAAAGGCCATGGTGATGAAATCACATTCAGAAGTGTCGGAGGAATATGAATCTTATCTGCGTAAATCTGAGACTTGTGACATTTCTTCACATATTTGCAGCAGTCAGACTCCATTGTCAGCCAATACTAGCCTGCTCTCAGCATCTTTCTAGCCATGGCATGTCCATTGGAATGAGTACCAAATGAACCCTCATGGACCTCAGTCATTAACAGGTCTGCTTCGTGTCTATCCACGCATCTAAGCAAAACCATGTCAAAATTTCTCTTATACAGTACTTCACCAAAGTACTTCACCAAACGTTCTAAGGAGATATATATGGAGAGATTTTAGGATTGAAGACCTTGTTTGTAGTAGAATTTTTCTGCTGAAGTTGTAACAGCAAAGAACAAGTCTGCTGCGATTTCTGAAGGCCCAAATCCAGTTGGGTGATTAGGTTATAAATAGCTAATTGTAACCTAGTTTTTGTAAGCCTCTTAGAATGAAAATTTAGGGGTGTGTGTGAGGTAAACCTCCCAATCTGTGGGAAGGTTACCATGTGTTTCTCAGTGGTCAAAGCTGAGAATATTTGTAAGTCAAAGCCTGTAGGCAAGAGTGATTTTGTTCTTGAATGAAGCTGTGAAGAAAGTTCAAGGTGTGGTAACATTACATTGTATTTGTAATGATAGGAATGGAAACTGGAGGTTTCTATCTAGGAGTTCCTAAGTATAGATTGCATTGGGTAGGGATTAAGTGAAGAGTTGTAAACGGGTGAGTTTAACTCTGAATTAATACTGCTAATAGTGGATCTTCTTCCTGGCTTGGTAGCCCCCAGATGTAGGTCATGTTGGACTGAACTGGGTTAACAATTTCCTGTGTTTGTTTTCCTTCTGCATGTGTTTTTGTTACTGTCATAACTCAGCTGATATTCCAGTCAGTTTACCAAGATGATAACAGACCTGGTATATAGCCTTCTGTTTGAATGTCAATCAGAATGTTGTAACATTCATCAGTGACAGTGTATACTGAACAATAAGCAGGTTAGGTTCAGTTCAGTATTTATTTAAGTCTGTTCTCTTCCAGGATAACAGACCTGGCCGAAGGATCATTGTGAAACTGTTAAACTGGATGTTTGGACAGTTGATACTGATGGTTAATACTGAAGTAGAGACTAGTTGGTCTTTTACAATACTGCAAACTTAGCACAGCATGGTTCCAGGAACATAACAGAATCAACATATGTTCTGACTGTCGAACTGAATGTTGTGACATTCATTCTCAACAGCATGTGCTAAAGTGTAGGATGATTGGTTTTTCTGTTTAGGTATTTTTCTCAGGCTATTCTTCAGGGATTCAACAGCTGAGCTAAAATCCAGGAAACCAACTACTAACCTACAATTAATGAACCTAACAAATAACCTAGTTGTTAGCAATCTAATAAGTGGAAATTAGATTAAAGTGTTCAACCTTTAATTCAGGAAATACAAGTAAAAGACAAACACACAGGAACAATATAACAGATGATGGCCAAAATCAACAGTAAGACATCATGCTGATAACTGTGTAAGAAAACAACAGAAGTGAGTGATAGGATTGATCTCTGTTGAGTCTTTCTGCCTGATGCACAGAACCAGGTGTTCATCCATTCTAGGGTGACATAGAATGAGATGTCGTGACATCTGTGAACGTGTGCATATTAGTACAGTGGTTAATAACTATCTTGTTGTATTAGTTACAATGTTAGATCAGATGTCATGACTTGGAGTAGAACATCTGAATTCTGACTACACCAGAATTTCAGGAAACACTATTGTCTTGAATTCGGCCCATCTTCAACAGACTCTCGATTCTTTCTCCAGCAATTACTATCTCTGCAAAGCTGATTGACGGGCAAGCAGCCAATCTCTCAATATAATTGCCTTGAAGAGTGTTCACGAACATGTCCGCCATCTCCCTTTCAGACATAGGGGGTTGGACGGACGCAGCAATCTGTCTCCAACGCTGAGCATATTCTCTAAAGGTCTCCTTGGCAGTCTGGGACATACCTTGCAACAAGGTCCGATTTGGAGCCATGTCCAAGTTGTATTGATATTGCTTGACAAAAGCCTCTGCCAAGTCTTTCCAGCTCTTGATGGTAGTACGAGACAAATGAGAATACCATTCACGAGAAGCTCCAGTTAGACTGTCTTCAAAATAGTACATCCACAGCTTTTCATCTTCCGTGTGAGCTCCCAACCTTCCCAAATAAGATTGGAGATGAGTGCGTGGGCAAGAAGCCCCGTTGTATTTCTCAAAAGTAGGGGGTTTGAACTTGTGAGGAATCCTTACTCCCTGAACCAGACCAAGATTTGTGACATCAAAGCCTAAGGAATTTTGAGACTCCAAAGATTTGAGCTTCTCAGCAAGCTCATCCATACGGCGAGTGGTCTCGAGGGCCTCGTCGTGCAAAGAAAATTGATCATACTGATAATCTTCAGTAACGGGGTGCCCGTTAATCCAAATTCCTTGATTCACATTGTACCTTCCACCAATACCATTTCCAACATTCCATGTGTTGCCAACATTACCCGGGTTTCCATCAGCATTTGCGTTACCCGCGTTACCAGTGTTCACAGGGTTATCAGCGTTCCCAGGGTTACCAGGGTTTCCCTCAGCATTTAGTATCTCCACCTCCGGATCAGGCTTGGGTTGCCCAACCAATTCCCTCAGCTTTTCTTGACCTGCTGCCATACCAGTCATCAATGTCATGAACTGATCCATCCTTTCACGCATATCAGCCAGCTCTTTCTGTACTTGGTCCATCGCTAGTCGTGGACGGTTTTCCTTTGTCGGGTATCTGTGAACTCGCTTGGGACCAATAACTGCCTGATACAGGGAACAAACATTAGACACTGCGGTGACACCTGCAAAACAGACAAGGGTTAATATGCATGGTATGCGATGCACTGCTTGTTCAGTTTTAGGGCACCCCCGTTTTGAAAGGGAATACCCTGCAAATGAATAAGCATGAGATGTTGGATACAAATATGCAGATGATGTTACGCAATGCAAAGGCATGTCAATCAGAATTGATGGACCCGCTTGAACATCTGTCAGGTTGCACTTCCTGGAGAGAAATTCACTGAGGAATATAATACAAGACCAAAACTCTACTCCAGAAAACCGGGTTGGTTGGAGGTTAAGGTTTCCTGAATTTAGCCCACCCCTCACTGGTAGGTTCTAAGAACAGAAGTTCGTCAGCTTCAGCCCTTCAGTCGCGAATAATACGTTTACCACTGAAGGTTTGGCATTATTACGGGATAAAAGGCCTCCACTGACTCCCCTCAACATGACATCCTAAAGCAAGTTCCCAGTCTCGGGGTCCTCGGATTGATCAGCGAGAATGCGCCCACCAGAGCTAACATAATCACGTCTCGGAGGAGAGGCCTCGACTGAGTTCTCGGGAAATGGTCACCGTAGGACATAATATATCCAAGAGACACCTCGTCTGGGTGTGGTTCTTCACGAACGACTTAACGTAGCAACATGCCACGCAAGCCTCATGATCATCCACTCTAAAACCTGTATGTACACTCAAGCCTGGGTAATGGGCTTATCTCTCATAGAACATCCCATCCCAACAAACAAACAAACAGATCCAATAGATACAACAGATGCATGCAAGCAGGTAAGCAAATAAATGTACAAAAGCATGAACACCCAATAAACAAGAAATCACACAAGCTAGGAGGGACTCGCTTAGGGAAGATGGACCAGCAAGAGGTCAACTTCTTACTCCCCAGCAGAGTCGCCAGCTGTCGCAACCTAAAAAATACAGTGCGCGAAAAAACAACCGGCGAAAGAAAATGACAGAAGAGTCGCCACCGTGCGTTATTCATCCCAAAGGAGGGAAAGGAAACGCTCGAAGTAAACCTGAAAAAGGAAAGGACAAGACGGGGTCTCGCAACCAAATCTTGGGTTCAGGAGTCAGTTATGCGAAGGTAAGGTATTAGCACCCCTACGCATCCGTAGTACTCTACGGGATCCACTTTTGTAGTTCTTGTCTAAAGGGTGTGGGTTTATCTAATGTACTATTTACTAAAAAAAAGGGTTAAATGAAAATGACTCGCGCGGATGTCGCATCCACTGCATACGTATCTCATCTGAATATGAGAATCAGAGTCTTCGTAGCTCGGCTGACCTATGGGTTGGGGGGATGTGTGCTCGCTAAGACATCGCGTCTTATGCCTACGTATCTCATCTGGAATGAGAATCAGAGCAAGTCGTAGTTCGGCTAACTACGGGGTTATGGATTGGGTTTTGGACGAACAACGTCACTACGCAATCTACCGGATGCTCGACCTTTGGAGACTTACTCGCCTGTAGTAGAAGGAGTTAACGTGTTGCTTTGGGTTTTAGGGTTTGGGATGCTCAAGGGCAAAAAGGCAGTCCTTGACGAAGGAACCGCACTACCTGCAGGGATACGAACACATACAAAACAGACATGTATAAAGTAAATGTGCCAACAAGGGGCTCAGAAGTAAATAAACAAAAGAAAACAAATGCCTCCTATCGAGGTCTTCCAGCTAAGAAAGTGATAAAATGCGGAAAAGAGGTAAAAGTACCACACGGATAAAGATCCGAAGTAACAGCAATTAAAGGAGTAAGAAACCCAGGGATCTCTCAAGCTAATGCCATCAAAGAAAGGTGAGTCAGTACAAGTAATCGGAATGAAACCTCCAGGGGTTATCCCACAAATAAAGTGGGAAACCACGCAAGTTATCCCTGCAAAAGTCATGTACCTTCACAAAAACTCAACAAAAGGGTTAGTGAAACAAGATAGGGTAACCAAGAGTTACCCCCAAATCAAAATGTAACCACATGAATCATGCTCTTTCAATTCACAAAAAGCTCACAAAAAGCAACCAAGGGTAGGAGGCCTAAACCTCTTGTCAAACACATGCATCAAAAGGGTATCAAATCCACCCATAATACCTCATACATTTAGAGCATTCAAATTAAAGGCATAAAGATGATGGATATAGGGCAAACCTGATTGGAGAGCTTGATTGAAATTGAGTTGCACCCGTGAGGCAAAGGTGATTCTGTGCAGTTGAGTTCCCTTCAGGGTTTGTGTCGCATCCTGCGAAAAAACAACCGGCGGGACTCAAATAAAAACACAACACAGAGCCGCCACTGCGCGTTATTTATCCCAAAATAGGGAAAGGAAACGCTCAGAGAAACCTGGAAAGGAAATGGTCTCGCGACCAAAGAGAAAGGGTAAGGGAGTCGGTTACGCAAGGGGAAGGTATTAGCACCCCTCACGTCCGTCGTACTCGACGGGATCCACGTTCTAAAATAAAGAATAGGTTGCTAAAGCATCACACACACACACAGGGAACGCAGGTGGGGTTAACATAAGGGAGCTCGATAGGACATCGCATCCTATGCCTACATATCTCGTCTGGAACGAGAATCAGAGCCACTGTAGTTCGGCTTACGCACGCCAAACAACACAAAACGCACAAACAGATGGCAAACATGGAGCCCGACAACCACTTGATGGAATTACGTCAGCATCCGAACCAAAACACAATCAAAAGGGCAAACGTGGAGCCCGACAGCCAATCATTGGACTTAAGTCGGCATCCGAACCAAACACACAATCAGATAACAAGTAAACACACACAAAAAAGAAAAAGGTTGCCCGGAGTGGTCTCGCACGACCACCTGCCTACATACCTCGTCTGGAACAAGGATCAGGGCGATGTAGTTCCCCCTCAAGGGAAAGGAAAACTAGCCAGAAACCGAGGGAAGACACACTACCAGGGAGCTGGACTCGAGCCTAGTGTTGTCATGCATCATTACCCTACGTTGAGGTTTCTACCTACTTGCACAACTGCAAGCTACTCCTATCCAGGAAGAAAGCAAGCATACAAGCATACAAACAGAACAACCCAAGCATTTCAAACAAACATGTCAAACAAATATTCACAAAGCACACACTATAACCAATCAAGTGAGGCTCAAACAATGGGTTTGACTGCCTAAGTAGGTCATCTGTACATGGTTTATTATTCGCTCTTAACCTTGCCATTACGAGGCTAAGGTGAAGCAGATGAAAAGGTGAAGTGAGGATGAGACCTCACAGCTCTTATCCCTGACCAGGGAGAGCTTTTAGACAAAGGAGCGTGGGTCCAGAATGGGGGGACCCTTCTACGCTCAAAGACTCTGACTCGATTGTGCAACAGCACGAGATCTTAGGTTTGTGTCCCAATGCATCAACACACAGCAGTGCGAGCAGAGGGACGACTCACAGAATAGTGGGGGATAGATTGCATATCCCTAACTTCCACCAATTGCCTCATAGAGGACTTCACCTGCTTAATCACAATATTAAACAATCACAAGCATCGCCTCTTAAGGAGGACTTCAGACAGTTTGCCCGGCCAAATAACAGACCGGGTCTCCAGACTACATGAAGAATAGAAGTCCTACCTCAAGTGGTTTAAAAACCAAGCAGCAGCAAGCAAGTTCTTAAAGAACTGTAAGCAACTAAAGGTACCTGAAAACAATCAAGTATCATCAGTACTCAGACAGACAACAATAAACAGCAAATGTTAATCAGTCAGACTATACAAATTAATGCACACAAAGACAAGCTATAAGCCCAAGCTCAAGCTTCACAACCTACAAAACAAAGTTATGTTAGTGTACAAACATCAAACAAACTCAATTGAATTAACTTGATTCAATCTCCTTGAGCATTGTGCTTTTTTATCCTGAAAAATCAAGCAAATGTGAGAAACGAGACCACTAGGCCAAGCCTAGGGTCCAAAAGTGAGAAAAATGTCTAAACAGCAAGGGATCTTCAACCAAAGTCAAATTAAAGCCAAACAAAAGCAAATGCAATTGATCCCATACTTATATCATTCACCATATTCATTTTATGCATAAAACAATTCAATTTAGGTCAAATGGAACATCAAACATCCAAACAGAACTATTGCATTCAATTCCATATCAAAATAATTCCAAAAATCCTCAAATAATTTACACCTAAACAGGACATATTCAAGGTATAGCATGTCAATTTTCAGCTCAATTAGACAAAAGGAACTATGTCAATGAAAATCAAGAAAAACAGACACAAATATTCAAGCCAAATCACAACATCAACCCATGCATTCACTTCAAAAATTCATAAGTCCATGAAAACAATAAAGAAATGAATGGGACCAAAACAGGGATGTCCTATCATGTGTCTACAATCACCATACCAAATTTTATGGCCATTCAATACCATATGAGCATCTCACACAAGATCTACCAACATATGTCACATGAACTTGCACATTTGACCAACAGAGATGAAAAATACCAATCAAATTGAAAATGCAATGGAAAAATCCAGAAAAATACACATAGCATCTTAACATGTTAATGAACATCCATGAAAAATTTCAAGTCAAACCATCAAGCATAAGTCATGAAAATAAATCCAGAAAGATGACCTAACTAGGTGTGACACAAATTGTTACACCTAGATTCAAAAATTCATAACTCAATCATCAGGTATCCAAAATTCACAAAATGTACATGTAAATCACCATTAGCATGTCTACAATTACGACAAAAATTTTCAAGCATTTCTTTTAGACCATGAGGATTTCACAATAGGAATGGCAAAATGTGTCAAAAATACATACATGTCAAACAACCCTAGGTCAAACCTAATTTTCTCCAAGCACAACTTCTAAAAATAGGTCAATAAAATTCTACAGGGAATTTGGAAGTCAACAAAAAAACTCCCATATTTTCCTGACTTTCCAATTATTTTTTATGATTTTTCTAAGATTTTTATGAAATTTTTAATAATTATGTGGAATTAAATTAATTAATTAAAGTAAGTAATGGCAATATGGTAAATCTTCAATGCCAGGCGCGGGAAACATCCAAATCACAAAATCAAACGAAAACAAGGATCAAACATCACTTTTTCCCAGAATTCCTTCTTCTTCAACACGTCTTTTTCCAGAAATCCATAAACATGAAGAACAACAAACTTCAATGAAAATCAACAAGCGAATAGGCGTTGGAAAGGTCTCGTCACGTAGAGTCCAAATATCATCATGATTTCGTCCAATTGTTCCTAAATTTTCTAAATCGAAGAACTTAGGGTTTGGCATCAAAGTTTCTAATCAACATTACTTCCTCTACACTAATCCATTTCACAAACCAGAAGCATCATTGAAATCCACATGAAACAAGCTACAATACGCACATAAACATGAAGGCAATGGTGATATTCGAATTCTGACCTTGATTTGAAGGCAGTATCGAATTGGATGTTCTTTGCGCGTTTGGATGCGAAACAGATACATCATATGCTCCAAGAAGTTGACTGAAATGCTCAGGATCTATTGCAATGGCTTCTAGAAGAAGAAATCTGAATTCACCATGGATGGATCTTGTATGGACAGTCGCGATTAGGTGTGCATTTGATGATGAATTCCAAAAACAGTCCAAGAAGAAGTTGAATGAAGATTGGATCAACAAGAATTTTCGAATTCCATGGAGAATTGGAAGAGTTTGAAGGATTTTTGTGTGATGAATTCCATGTGATGAATTTGGAGGGAATTTGATTGTGATTTGTGAAATTGTGAAAATCTGTTATAGTTAGTTATGATTAGGCTTATATATCTCTCATTAATCCATGCCCTAATCACTCTAATTAACCAAAATGCCAAGTGATTAGCATAAGTGTCATTTTCAAGCCAAGGGCAAAAATGAACTTTCACATGCCAGCTCATGCCAGCTCATTGCCAACTCATACAAACCCTAAACACCTGTCATGAACTGTTGCCACTTGTTTCATGTTGATTGGACAAGTATTTCTCATTTTCCACATGTGATGGCACTTTATTCATTTATTCAAGTTCATTTCAAAAGCCAATTTTCAAACCATGAAGCCTTGGCATGTTATGAGCATTCAAACCATTTCCAAATATCATTTGTGAAGTGTTGCAAAAATCCCCATTCAAAAATTCCCATTATTTCTCAAATTGGACAATTTTGCCCTTGGATTTTTAACTGTACACTTGAAATTTGACTTTTTGCATTGACCATTTTTGATGAAATCCAATTATGCACCATGAAAGTACATGTCAAATGGAGTTTGTGCATAAAAAGATCATCCAATTTGGACACTCCATGTGGAAGTTATGCCCCTCTGATTATGGGTCATTTTTGAAATTGACTGGACCATAACTTGCCAACCATACATGGGATTTTCAAGTTCTTGGACTTTTTAGAAAGGTGAGAACAAGATCTACAACTTTCATGTTGAACAAATTTTCATTTGAAGCTTCCTTTGACATGTAATTTTGAGGTCAAAAACTTTCCATTTTTGGAAACTTCTACTACAAGTCACTTACTATTTTTGGCAGTTTTTGTTCTGACTTTATTTTCTCCATTCTTGAGCTTTGACATGTCAAATAACACTTGTTCCAACATGAATGAAGTGTATCCAACTCACTTCCACTTCCAAATCCATCAGATCATGCACGGTTGACCACAGTTGACTTTTTAACTGATAGATGAATCTGGCCATGCACTGATCCAATTTGAGCCCCAATCTTCTGATGAAATGGCTCAAGGGTGAAACCCTAGCCTCAATCAGCTCAATATAACCATGAAATGATCCCCATCTCCATCATAGACCTCACTTCCTTGCTATGCCCTGATTGGCCCAATGCAACTGATTAGGGTTGACCAGTGGTCAAAACCCTAATCTCAAGGAATCCTGATCCAACACTTGATTCTGCTGATGATAACAAACCATGATGATGATGATGTATCACTGTAGTCCAGATGAAGACCAATATCCCTTGAGAATCACACAACCCTAATTCATAGCCCAATCCTCAGATGGCCAATGATCAGTCAATAAAACCCTAGCTTGCACTTTGACTTCCTCATCTTCTGAACCAGACTTGGGAGGATGGCTTGCACAATGTAACCACATGATATGCAATATGTAATGCCTAATGACCTAAAAATGATATGTAATATGTTAATGCTAGTCCCAAGAGAGGAGGGCAAATTTTGAGGTGTTACAGCTGCCCCTATTCAATCCACTGTGAACCTGTCGATATGAATAGCCTCGGCTTTCAGATGATCAGGATGAAGAGTGATTGAATACCAAGAACAGACGAACAATTTGCACTCTGATGGGAAAATAATTCACAACGCCTGTCAGCATCGGCGAAGAACACAATCTCTGAACAATCCGTCTGGAACGGAGAAAGTCGGCCTGAATACCGAAATGACAACGTCGACCTGGATACCAAAATAAATGGTAACATAGGGATAACCATGGCCTGAACACCACTCACCCGCTCGGGATTATTATTTCTTTTTCTGCTTTTCTTGAACCCCGAAATTTTCTCTTCTTTTTTCATTTTCTTGGCCTGAACACCACTTTGGTCTGGATACCACTTCGGTCTGGATACCACTTCGGTCTGGATACCACTTCGGTCTGGATACCGGGAAACTGGTCGGATTGCCGCAAGCTGCATCGATCTAATCATCGTGAGCTTCTTCGATCTAGAAATCGGAACTGGCCGGAGCGCCACAAGTTCTTCGTCCTGACTGTTGAGAACCTCTTCGATCTGAAAATCGGAAACTGGCCGGAATGCCACAAGTTCTTCGTCCTGATGGTTGAGAACCTCTTCGATCTGGAAATCGGAAACTGGCCGGAATGCCACAAGTTCTTCGTCCTGATGGTTGAGAACCTCTTCGATCTGGAAATCGGAAACTGGCCGGAGTGCCACAAGTTCTTCGTCCTGATGGTTGAGAACCTCTTCGATCTGGAAATCGGAAACTGGCCGGAGCGCCACAAGTTCTTCGTCCTGATGGTTGAGAACCTCTTCGATCTGGAAATCGGAAACTGGCCGGAATGCCACAAGTTCTTCGTCCTGATGGTTGAGAACCTCTTCGATCTGGAAATCGGAAACTGGCCGGAATGCCACAACGAGCCATGCTGAGGATGACAAGCCCTGAGCCGACTGCTCTCTATTCAACCCTGGCAGACAAACACTTCGCGTTTAGCTGGGGATTATCTTCTTTCTTGTTTTTCTTGAACCCCGAAACTTTCTTGATTAACATTCCCATCTCTGCTCGACAGAAACTTACCCTCCAGTATCGTACTACTGGGGAATATCCTTGATTAAAACCATGATGCTAGACTCCTCGGAGTAACACCTTCACTGTCCGATAAAACCAATCCTCAAGCGGTAACCACGGCTTGAATCGCGCTGATCGCGTAACGTCCTCTGATTTTATTTCCATCTCTGTCCGACGGAAACATTTCCTCCAATATCGCACTACTGGGGAACATTGCTGATCTGACGTCATGATGCTAAACTCCACAGAGTAACATCTTCGCTTTCTGGCACAACCACCTCTCAAACGGTAACCACGGCTTGAGACTAGCTCTATGCTTGCAACAATGATGCATGATCTTTTTCTGCGTAATGCTCCATAATTATGGAAATGCTACGCGATTTATTATTTTTCTTATGCAATATGCTATGCTTATTTACATGATGAATGCATAAAAACGCCCCCCTCAAGGGATTCTGCTGAGGAGCACGAGACACTCTGCTGAGGAACTCGGCAATACTCCAATTCCACCCTGCTGGGGAATAATACTGCTGCTGGGAAAAGGTAACCCTTGCTGAGGAAGAACCTCCTTTGCACTCAATCTGCTCGAGAAACTGCTGGGGATACGCACCACCAACACTCTGTGGGGATACAACAGTCTTTGATTTGCTGGGGATATCAATCCCGACTCTGCTTTGAGAACCCTCACAGATACCTGACGACTTCACTGGGGAAATGCTCACAAAGAACTCCGCTGGGGAAATAGCAATCTCCAGGCCTGGCGACTGGGGAAACATCAATCTAACACCTGCTGGGGATAACCATCCTGACCCTGCTAGGGAAACGAATGTTACTCCGCTAGGGACAGCCCATGTAATCCATAGGTAGAATCCACTCAGCTGGGGATGCAAAAATCCGTCCGCTACGGGAACTTGTCCAATCCACTGGTAGGATGAACACTGCTGGAGATATATTTCATTGAAACCCGCTCCACTCGGGGAATAGCAACCTTCAGGCCTGGCTGCTGGGGAAATACCGTTTTACACCTGCCGGGAATAACCATCCTGATTCGGCTGGGGAATCCACAGACCTTGGATCTGCTAGGGATTTGGTCCTTTAATTCTGCTTGGGGATCCCGCTGGGGAAATGAGAAAAGTTGGTATAGAACACCCGTCGACTCGTCGAACCATGGTATCCACCTCCCAAACTCGTATCAGCTTTCCACTTTTGAGAATTCCCAGACTCTTCTGGACCTTTTCTGCTCCATCATCTTGTATTCCAAGGTCGCGCCGCGCTCGACGGAAAGCGTACTCCTGGGACTTATACATACTTTTCAATCTTCCGACTTTTGAAGAGTCTTCTTGGTTAATTCCAAAGGTCGTTGATCGTCTCAACGTTTTCTCGTCATCCCTTCATGCACTCGTTCCTGATCGAACCCTGCGGGGAATTTCTACAGACTTTCTAATCTTCCGATTTTGAAGAGTCTTCTTGATATCATCAAGGATCGTCGTACGTCTTAACGTCTCCTCGTCATCCTCTCCCATACCTTCGTTCCTGAGCAAACTCTCTGGGGATTTGTTACAAAGCTTCCACATCACAACCTGCAAGTGAATGAAAAATATCTAACAGTTCCTGCAAAACAGATCGTCAGATAAAACCGTGCCCCAGGCGTGTCAAGATTTCAAAACTTGGGTCACTCAACCTTCCAAATAAGATTTCAAGCTTTCAATCTTATAAACATGCATTGGAAGGAACCTGTATGTCTTAACATGCAAAATTCTTTATCAAAATAATCGAATGTTTTTGCAATCAAAGCGGTAATGAAAAACAAAAACAAAAATTATTTGACTGAATATGCATTTTATTGATTGAAAAAGTGTGGCTCAAATGAGCAATACAAAGGAAGCAATTCCTGAAAAGAGGTAATTGCACACAAAAGGAAAAATCTATCCTAATGGCAATGTGAAACCCGTGATCTCATCGAGTTCCAACTCGGTTACACCCCATATGTCCTCAGACTCTCCGTGCTTCTGCCTTCTGAACAAGACGATTCCAACTGATCCCTACCGGGTATTATCCATGATGCTTTAACCAAAGCGCAAACGATCATGCTAGACGCAGTTGTTCGTTTCAATCCCTCTTTTGCCTGGACCGCCCTTTCAGGTTTTCAGTCCACCGGGATACCCATTTTTGCCCAAGTCGCCTTTTCAGGTTTTCGACTTGCCGGGTGTACAATTTTTCATTTTATCCCTAATTTTTGCCCGAACCTTTTCTTTCTGTTTTTGGTTCGCCGGGATGCCCATTTTTGCCTGGACTATTTTGTTCTTTTCGTCCAACGGGTCTCTTTATACGAAGTATTTTTTAACTGCGTCCGCATTCACAGGGGATGGAAAATCCTCGCCATCCATGATCGTTATCAACAAGGCTCCACCAGAGAAAACCTTCTTGACCATGCTGGGGATTCATGACTGAGTGTCCGTTTGCCCCTTCGATCGTTTTGAGGAGGAAGGATCCTTTTCAACACCATATCACCTACATGATATACCCGAGGTCGTACCTTTCTGTCAAAAGCACGCTTCATCCT
This sequence comes from Lathyrus oleraceus, assembly GCF_024323335.1. Lineage (NCBI taxonomy): Eukaryota > Viridiplantae > Streptophyta > Magnoliopsida > Fabales > Fabaceae > Lathyrus > Lathyrus oleraceus. The sequence continues at coordinate 481,823,681 of NC_066585.1, read as the reverse complement.
TTGCTGGTATAACTGCCCATGACAGATGGCTGCTAGCCTCTTTTCTTCAATCAGGCTTAACTCTTCGTACCGGGTCCTTACCCATTCAGCCTCTTGCAATTTCACGTCCATCAGGACTCTCAGAGAGGGAATCTGAACCTCAACAGGTAATACCGCCTCCATCCCATATACCAATGAGAATGGAGTTGCCCCAGTAGACGTACGCACCGACGTTCGATACCCAGGATACAAGCTTCCTACTCAATCACACCATCGGTGTATTCAAACGTTATCCGGGCAACAAAAGCTCATTCACCTTAACCTCCCCATCAGACATCAGAATCCGTTCGGATTCAGGGTCAGGCCCCTCCTCCGGGATCGGTTACTCTCAATCTTTCGATTAGAGCACCTCGAGATGCCCTCATCAGGGAACTCAAACTTCATCGGTTGATCATCCTCCACGAGTTGCTGGGCGAGGTAATCAGACAATACACTCCCCTTGATTGCTTTCTGAGAAGTATACTGTATGTCCTATTCAATCAAAATCATTGGCCCTTTCGCAACCCGTCCGGTCATTGCTGGCTCTTTCAAAAATCTACCTGATCAGATCCATCTCGAAATCTACAAAGTGGTATGAACCAGCATATACTGTCTCAGTCGGCGAGCAGCATATGCCAAAGTACATCAAGTTTTCCCGAGCAGTGAATGTATTGTTTCACAGTCGGTAAACTTTTTGCTAAGGTAAATTGCATGCTCTTTTCGACGAGACTCGTCATGCTGACCCAATTCACCTCGTAGACCCCTCGAAGGCTTGTCAAGTTCCAGATTAACAATCTCTTTCCATAGGAGGTATCAGAACCAGAGGTTCCTGCCACTTATCTTTTATCTTTTCGATGCCCCTTGGCAATCATTATTTCACCTGACCGTTTGATCTTTTTTTTTCATCTGAATATAGGTTCACACGTGGCTGTTAGATGAGATGTGAACCATGACAGGTAGTTCAATCTATCTAGGAAACCACGAACCTCTCATTCCATTCTTGGTTCAGGCATTTTTGTTGTTTTTTGTTTTTTTTTTTTATTTATTTTTTTTTATTATTTTTTTTTTATTTTTTAGCAGGACCAACCTCGATTCCTCTCTTACAATGAACCCCATCGGCTTACCGGCCCCACACTCTGATAGTGCACTGATTCGAATTCAACCTCAGTTTGAATTGTCTCAATCGGTCAAACGACTTGCCCTGGTCTGCCAGATGCCCTTCTTCTGTTAGGGACTTTGCTATCATGTCATCAACATGGCATTGGATTTCATGATGAATCATATCATGAAACAAAGTCACCATGGCTCTCTGATACAGGCACTGGCGTTCTGCTTCTTTAGAGGACAATCTTCCTCCATGGTAGCCTGTGCTCAACAACGTCGGTCTCCATCCCTAGCATATCCTGACATGACCAGGCGAAGGTATCCACATGTCCCTTCAACAGGACTACCATTCTGCTCTCGACTCGCCTCTGAAGCGGCCCCAACTTTCACTTCCTTCCTGACCTCGGCGGTACTCGGAATAACAATCTCAATCTGCTCTTCATGCGGCTGAATCACCTTCTCCTCTTGTTTTGACAACCTGGCTAATTCCAGCGGATCACAATCTTCTTCGCCTTCTTCTTCGGCATGATAGATCGGTTTGTCGAAGTCATACAGAGGTGTAACCAAATTGTTATCAACGAGATCCGGAGAATTATTGTTTCGAAGTCGAAACGAGACAAAACACAAAAAGAAAAATGAAAATAAACATTGCCATTTTTATTTGTTTTTAAACTGCAAAAATAAATGAAAAACAGGGAACACCGTTTTTTGACTGAAAAACATCCATTTATTCATGATGCAGAATTTGCAAATTTTAAACATGATGTGGCCCTTACAATAGACCATTACGTGTCGGGCAACACGTATGGCTTTCATGCAAATAAAACTGAAAACAAGAAATATTACTCTTCCGGACGAGTGACAGTGCTGATCTATTAGGCCTTCCAGCTTCTTGGTACGCACGATTTTATCCACGACTCCAGTTCGCGGTCACTATCAATCTCTTCACCCACTGTATAGGCGTGATCTGAATCTAGCATTCCAGCACTGACAAAGGTGAACGACGGACGACGTCCTCTGTTCTGCTCAGACGAGTCTTGACCTGGATGATAACCAATCCCAAACATATCCGTCTTTAACACAATGCCTATGATCTGTCCCCAGCCTGGGATCCCTCCATTTCTCACCACTTCCACCGCCTGTTTGTAAGAAGAAATGGACGGCTTTTTCTCTTTCTCAACACCAACGGCATTTTTCACCTTGATGGTTTCAACTGCCAGACTGGGTGCTTTACACCTTACATCGTCCATTTCTACTTTCATCTTTCTCTGGACCGATTCCCCAATTACTACAAACCCCTTTGTAGCGATGGCTGCACAACAATCATCAACACGAGGGAAAGCTCCATTTTTCGTCAGACGTTTTGGGACCACGGACATTGGCATTTTTAACTGATCCCTCTCAGTCACCTCTATCCCTTTCTTGTCCTTCGACATCATTTCCGCTTTTACAGGACCATGCCTTGGCACGGGGTTAACACTATCATCTGCCATCGGTGCAAAGCTGATTGTCTTAGAATCCACCAAGTCCTGGACCACATGCTTAAAAGCTTTGCAATCCTCAACATGATGTCCGGGTGCCCCAGCATGGAACTCGCACCTGACATTCTCATCGTAACTGGCAGGCCTTTGATCAGGTTTCAATAGAGTCAACATCCTCGGCTGCACCAATCCAAGATCCTTCAACCTCTTAAACAGAGAGGCGTAAGTCACGGGCGGCTTATTGAAATGACGATCTGTCGTCCTCCTTCTCACTTGGCCCACTGCTCTTTGTGTCCTCTGTTGAGGTGGTGGTTGCCGCTGTTGTGCAGATGAATCACCAACAGGAATGGTTACAGTGGCAGCATAAGGGTGGTAACGATCCTTACCGCATTCTCTTCTAGTCTGCGCACCACCTGATTCAACCTTCTTCTTAGGCTGACCACTGTCAAGGGATTTCTTCACTATAGAGCCAGAGGGATTTGTTACTTCGGATGACGGAGCCTTTCCCTGAACTTTCTCCTTGATCATCCAGCCCTCAATCCTTTCTAATCTCTCGGCCATGGCTTTCTGCCCCAAGGCAAGCCCTTGCACAACACTGAACAAATCCCTCACCATCTCTTTCAGTTCGAGAATGTCGGCGTTGGGAGGATCCATCAGTTTGGATTTGTTACCCCTAGCAGGATATTTGAGCAAACAAGCTATGCGCACCGGTTGACACCTACAAAACAGCAAATGGGTTAATATGCATGAATGCAACGTCTATCCATATGAGGAAGATTCTGTCTTTTGATCCTGGTTTCATCGAGACAGATACTATTTCACCAATAACATTTTGACATCTGGATGTCTCTCAACCAGATTCTCAATCCATAATACTCCCCATATGGCTAGATGTAGGTTTAATGCAGATGAATGCAAAATGAGAATGATGCTGATGAATGAATGCACTGGGCCATCCTCCAAGTCATCTGATCATCTGTTGCTCTGAATCACAACCCTGATCTCTGAACCGATCACAACCATCTGAGGGAACATGCAACCACAAATCCAACTCAAGGGTTCCGAAATAAACGGAAGACTGATACACCATCATCATCATCTGACAATCTCTGAGCAGATACCCAATAACCTCTGAATCGGCCCGGGGAATCCTGAAATAAACGGATCCCCACTGATAAATCACTCGGCTCGGGGAATCCTGAAATAAACGGATCCCCACTGATAAATACCACAGACCGCACTCCGACGTCACAGCAATAAATGGCCATAAATCCGACTTATAAATAGGACTCTGATCCACGGAACAAAAAGTCACCATCTGAGTCACCATCTGAACATGCATCTGAAAGAATCACCCTCCCCTCACAGGTAAATTCTAATCAGGTCATCCTAAGGCGGATAATAGTCTCGACAATCGGGCAAAGATACTCAATGGGTTTGCCCTTTCGGGTGTGCCATTGTAGCTCTCCTGAGATCGTCTAGACCAAAGATCCGGGAAATGATCGGTCACCAGAGTCAATAGCTCAAATGACGTAACTCAACCAAAGCAAAATATTCCACAATGGAAAGCACTATCAAATGAACCTCGTCCGGTTTGTGGTATGTCACGTTGCAACATTATGCTGATTTAGCAAATGAGGAACGTGAGACCCACACTAATCCTAGGTGTATACTCGGGCCTGGGTTTTAGCCCCACTCAGAACACCCACCCCAAACAGAGGAACCACCTGCACAGAGGACGGCAACATGATAGTATGATGCATGCAAATATTTATGCAAATATATACACTGGTTAGAATAATAAATGCAATAAATAAAGCAAAACAAGCAACCTAAACTATCCTAAAACGCTAGGAAGGACTCGCTTAGGGAAGATGGACCAGCATAGGTCTACATCTGTGAGTCCCCAGTGGAGTCGCCAGCTGTCGCATCCTGCGAAAAAACAACCGGCGGGACTCAAATAAAAACACAACACAGAGCCGCCACTGCGCGTTATTTATCCCAAAATAGGGAAAGGAAACGCTCAGAGAAACCTGGAAAGGAAATGGTCTCGCGACCAAAGAGAAAGGGTAAGGGAGTCGGTTACGCAAGGGGAAGGTATTAGCACCCCTCACGTCCGTCGTACTCGACGAGATCCACGTTCTAAAATAAAGAATAGGTTGCTAAAGCATCACACACACACACAGGGAACGCAGGTGGGGTTAACAGAAGGGAGCTCGATAGGACATCGCATCCTATGCCTACATATCTCGTCTGGAACGAGAATCAGAGCCACTGTAGTTCGGCTTACGCACGCCAAACAACACAAAACGCACAAACAGATGGCAAACATGGAGCCCGACAACCACTTGATGGAATTACGTCAGCATCCGAACCAAAACACAATCAAAAGGGCAAACGTGGAGCCCGACAGCCAATCATTGGACTTAAGTCGGCATCCGAACCAAACACACAATCAGATAACAAGTAAACACACACAAAAAAGAAAAAGGATGCCCGGAGTGGTCTCGCACGACCACCTGCCTACATACCTCGTCTGGAACAAGGATCAGGGCGATGTAGTTCCCCCTCAAGGGAAAGGAAAACTAGCCAGAAACCGAGGGAAGACACACTACCAGGGAGCTGGACTCGAGCCTAGTGTTGTCATGCATCATTACCCTACGTTGAGGTTTCTACCTACTTGCACAACTGCAAGCTACTCCTATCCAGGAAGAAAGCAAGCATACAAGCATACAAACAGAACAACCCAAGCATTTCAAACAAACATGTCAGACAAATATTCACAAAGCACACACTATAACCAATCAAGTGAGGCTCAAACAATGGGTTTGACTGCCTAAGCAGGTCATCTGTACATGGTTTATTATTCGCTCTTAACCTTGCCATTCCGAGGCTAAGGTGAAGCAGATGAAAAGGTGAAGTGAGGATGAGACCTCACAGCTCTTATCCCTGACCAGGGAGAGCTTTTAGACAAAGGAGCGTGGGTCCAGAATGGGGGGACCCTTCTACGCTCAAAGACTCTGACTCGATTGTGCAACAGCACGAGATCTTAGGTTTGTGTCCCAATGCATCAACACACAGCAGTGCGAGCAGAGGGACGACTCACAGAATAGTGGGGGATAGATTGCATATCCCTAACTTCCACCAATTGCCTCATAGAGGACTTCACCTGCTTAGGCACAATATTAAACAATCACAAGCATCGCCTCTTAAGGAGGACTTCAGACAGTTTGCCCGGCCAAATAACAGATCGGGTCTCCAGACTACATGAAGAATAGAAGTCCTACCTCAAGTGGTTTAAAAACCAAGCAGCAGCAAGCAAGTTCTTAAAGAACTGTAAGCAACTAAAGGTACCTGAAAATAATCAAGTATCATCAGTACTCAGACAGACAACAATAAACAGCAAATGTTAATCAGTCAGACTATACAAATTAATGCACACAAAGACAAGCTATAAGCCCAAGCTCAAGCTTCACAACCTACAAAACAAAGTTATGTTAGTGTACAAACATCAAACAAACTCAATTGAATTAACTTGATTCAATCTCCTTGAGCATTGTGCTTTTTTATCCTGAAAAATCAAGTAAATGTGAGAAACGAGACCACTAGGCCAAGCCTAGGGTCCAAAAGTGAGAAAAATGTCTAAACAGCAAGGGATCTTCAACCAAAGTCAAATTAAAGCCAAACAAAAGCAAATGCAATTGATCCCATACTTATATCATTCACCATATTCATTTTATGCATAAAACAATTCAATTTAGGTCAAATGGAACATCAAACATCCAAACAGAACTATTGCATTCAATTCCATATCAAAATAATTCCAAAAATCCTCAAATAATTTACACCTAAACAGGACATATTCAAGGTATAGCATGTCAATTTTCAGCTCAATTAGACAAAAGGAACTATGTCAATGAAAATCAAGAAAAACAGACACAAATATTCAAGCCAAATCACAACATCAACCCATGCATTCACTTCAAAAATTCATAAGTCCATGAAAACAATAAAGAAATGAATGGGACCAAAATAGGGATGTCCTATCATGTGTCTACAATCACCATACCAAATTTTATGGCCATTCAATACCATATGAGCATCTCACACAAGATCTACCAACATATGTCACATGAACTTGCACATTTGACCAACAGAGATGAAAAATACCAATCAAATTGAAAATGCAATGGAAAAATCCAGAAAAATACACATAGCATCTTAACATGTTAATGAACATCCATGAAAAATTTCAAGTCAAACCATCAAACATAAGTCATGAAAATAAATCCAGAAAGATGACCTAACTAGGTGTGACACAAATTGTCACACCTAGATTCAAAAATTCATAACTCAATCATCAGGTATCCAAAATTCACAAATGTACATGTAAATCACCATTAGCATGTCTACAATTACCACAAAAATTTTCAAGCATTTCTTTTAGACCATGAGGATTTCACAATAGGAATGGCAAAATGTGTCAAAAATACATACATGTCAAACAACCCTAGGTCAAACCTAATTTTCTCCAAGCACAACTTCTAAAAATAGGTCAATAAAATTCTACAGGGAATTTGGAAGTCAACAAAAAAACTCCCATATTTTCCTGACTTTCCAATTATTTTTTATGATTTTTCTAAGATTTTTATGAAATTTTTAATAATTATGTGGAATTAAATTAATTAATTAAAGTAAGTAATGGCAATATGGTAAATCTTCAATGCCAGGCGCGGGAAACATCCAAATCACAAAATCAAACGAAAACAAGGATCAAACATCACTTTTTCCCAGAATTCCTTCTTCTTCAACACGTCTTTTTCCAGAAATCCATAAACATGAAGAACAACAAACTTCAATGAAAATCAACAAGCGAATAGGCGTTGGAAAGGTCTCGTCACGTAGAGTCCAAATATCATCATGATTTCGTCCAATTGTTCCTAAATTTTCTAAATCGAAGAACTTAGGGTTTGGCATCAAAGTTTCTAATCAACATTACTTCCTCTACACTAATCCATTTCACAAACCAGAAGCATCATTGAAATCCACATGAAACAAGCTACAATACGCACATAAACATGAAGGCAATGGTGATATTCGAATTCTGACCTTGATTTGAAGGCAGTATCGAATTGGATGTTCTTTGCGCGTTTGGATGCGAAACAGATACATCATATGCTCCAAGAAGTTGACTGAAATGCTCAGGATCTATTGCAATGGCTTCTAGAAGAAGAAATCTGAATTCACCATGGATGGATCTTGTATGGACAGTCGCGATTAGGTGTGCATTTGATGATGAATTCCAAAAACAGTCCAAGAAGAAGTTGAATGAAGATTGGATCAACAAGAATTTTCGAATTCCATGGAGAATTGGAAGAGTTTGAAGGATTTTTGTGTGATGAATTCCATGTGATGAATTTGGAGGGAATTTGATTGTGATTTGTGAAATTGTGAAAATCTGTTATAGTTAGTTATGATTAGGCTTATATATCTCTCATTAATCCATGCCCTAATCACTCTAATTAACCAAAATGCCAAGTGATTAGCATAAGTGTCATTTTCAAGCCAAGGGCAAAAATGAACTTTCACATGCCAGCTCATGCCAGCTCATTGCCAACTCATACAAACCCTAAACACCTGTCATGAACTGTTGCCACTTGTTTCATGTTGATTGGACAAGTATTTCTCATTTTCCACATGTGATGGCACTTTATTCATTTATTCAAGTTCATTTCAAAAGCCAATTTTCAAACCATGAAGCCTTGGCATGTTATGAGCATTCAAACCATTTCCAAATATCATTTGTGAAGTGTTGCAAAAATCCCCATTCAAAAATTCCCATTATTTCTCAAATTGGACAATTTTGCCCTTGGATTTTTAACTGTACACTTGAAATTTGACTTTTTGCATTGACCATTTTTGATGAAATCCAATTATGCACCATGAAAGTACATGTCAAATGGAGTTTGTGCATAAAAAGATCATCCAATTTGGACACTCCATGTGGAAGTTATGCCCCTCTGATTATGGGTCATTTTTGAAATTGACTGGACCATAACTTGCCAACCATACATGGGATTTTCAAGTTCTTGGACTTTTTAGAAAGGTGAGAACAAGATCTACAACTTTCATGTTGAACAAATTTTCATTTGAAGCTTCCTTGGACATGTAATTTTGAGGTCAAAAACTTTCCATTTTTGGAAACTTCTACTACAAGTCACTTACTATTTTTGGCAGTTTTTGTTCTGACTTTATTTTCTCCATTCTTGAGCTTTGACATGTCAAATAACACTTGTTCCAACATGAATGAAGTGTATCCAACTCACTTCCACTTCCAAATCCATCAGATCATGCACGGTTGACCACAGTTGACTTTTTAACTGATAGATGAATCTGGCCATGCACTGATCCAATTTGAGCCCCAATCTTCTGATGAAATGGCTCAAGGGTGAAACCCTAGCCTCAATCAGCTCAATATAACCATGAAATGATCCCCATCTCCATCATAGACCTCACTTCCTTGCTATGCCCTGATTGGCCCAATGCAACTGATTAGGGTTGGACCCTGCTCTGAACTCTGTTAGCTCTTCTCTCACTATCTTTTTCCTCAGGGTTTTGTTCCAAGGAAACCTCAGAGTATTTTGCTTCTCTTCCTTTTTCTCAAGTGAAGCCTTGGTATTTATAGACTGAATTTCATGGTTTTGTGGGCTCAAATGAGAGAGACCCAAGTCCAACATTTTTTTATTATATTTTATTTATTTTTTTATTATTATTTTTATTTATTTATTTTTTTTGTAAAAAATTATTATTATTATTATTATTTTCCTTTTTTTTTTTTACCTTTTTTTTTTTTTTTTGGGGATCTAATTCTGATTGACATGATGAAATGCAATATGAAATGCTAAATGAATGCATGAATGAGGAGGGCAAATTTTGGGGTGTTACAAAGAGGATGAGTCATAATAAAGGCTCTGCTCAACAAAAACTGTTCGGGAGAAATCCCAACAACACCCTGCTCGGGGCACAAAATCTCAACAGAAGCTCTGCTCGGGGAGAAACCCCAACAACAATCTGGAGAAAGAGGATACAACCATGCCAGGAGTATGAACAAATGTCTTACCCTGTTGGAAATCATGGCACCCTTGGGAGAGCACTGAGAAATTCTTAAGTATCCTTTTATCATTGTGAATGTTCACTTTGTTTAAAAACAATTTTGAAAAATTTGTTTGTTTAAAACAATGACATTTTATTAATTAAAACATGCAAAACATTTGTTGAATTGAAACAAATAAGAGTGCAAATAATTGGATAAAAGCTCAAATTTATTTGATGGAATGGTAACCTGCAAATGGCAAGACTCCACAGATCTGTACAAATTTGAAATTGGTGATATATATTGGAAGAGGGCTACATTGAACATAATGACCATTTCTCTACCAATTTGAATCCGATGTATTTTAAGCTTCAGTTGACGACGACTGAGCGAGAATCTCTGACGAACAGACAGTTGTGGAACAGAAAGTCTTGTCAGGATGCAGTTACTTGCCAAATCCCTAATTTTTGCCTAGATTGCCCCAGGGTGAGGTACTCAATCTAGCGGGATGCAAATTCACTTTTTTCAAGTCTCTAATTTTTGCCTTGATCGCCCTTTCGGGTTCTCCACCGAGACGCTCATTTTTGCCTAAGCCGTCCTTTCGGGTTTTCAACTTAGCGAGCTATTCTGTTTTTCTTTACTTTTTTTTAGGCAAAGTATTTCTTGACTGCATCTGAATTCACAGGACGAGTGAAATCCTTCCCATCCATTGTTGTAAGCATCAAAGCACCGCCTGAAAAGGCTCTCTTGACAACATATGGACCTTCATAGTTTGGAGTCCACTTGCCCCTGGGATCGGGCGCGAAAGAGAAGACTTTCTTGAGCACAAGGTCACCTTCTCGGAACACACAAGGCTTGACCTTCTTATCGAATGCTTTCTTCATTCTCTGCTGATATAACTGACCATGACGCATGGCAGTCAATCTCTTCTCTTCAATCAAATTCAACTGGTCATAACGACTCTGAATCCATTCAGCATCAGTCAACTTGGCTTCCATCAAGACTCTCATTAATGGGATCTCCACCTCTACTGGGAGAACAGCCTCCATGCCGTAAACAAGAGAAAAAGGGGTGGCCCCTGTTGAAGTGCGGACAGATGTACGATATCCATGCAAAGCAAACGGCAGCATCTCATGCCAATCTTTGTATGTGACTGTCATCTTTTGGATAATCTTCTTGATATTCTTATTAGCAGCTTCAACAGCCCCATTCATCTTGGGTCTGTAGGGAGAAGAATTATGGTGTGCAATCTTGAACTCAGTGCATAACTCTTTCATCATCTTATTATTTAGATTATATCCATTATCAGTAATGATCTTATCAGGCACACCATAACGGCAAATAAGCTGATTCTTGATAAACTTCACGACCACCTGCCTGGTCACATTCGCATAGGATGCGGCTTCAACCCATATGGTGAAGTAATCAATTGCTACGAGAATAAACCTGTGTCCATTGGACGCTTTCGGTTCAATCATGCCGATCATGTCGATTCCCCACATAGAGAAAGGCCATGGTGATGAAATCACATTCAGAAGTGTCGGAGGAATATGAATCTTATCTGCGTAAATCTGACACTTGTGGCATTTCTTCACATATTTGCAGCAGTCAGACTCCATTGTCAGCCAATACTAGCCTGCTCTCAGCATCTTTCTAGCCATGGCATGTCCATTGGAATGAGTACCAAATGAACCCTCATGGACCTCAGTCATTAACAGGTCTGCTTCGTGTCTATCCACGCATCTAAGCAAAACCATGTCAAAATTTCTCTTATACAGTACTTCACCACTGAGGTAGAAACTGCCTGACAACCTTCTCAAAGTTTTCCTATCTTTCACAGCTGCCCCAGGCGGGTAGACCTGGTTCTGGAGGAAATTCTTGATATCAAAATACCAAGGCTTGTCATTATTCACTTCTTCAACTGCAAATACGTGAGCTGGTCTATCCAAGCGCATCACGGTTATATTGGAAACTTCATTCCAATACTTGACCACAATCATGGAAGCAAGCGTAGCAAGAGCATCTGCCATCCGATTATCTTCTCGAGGAATATGATGAAAGTCAACTTCTGTAAAGAACGTTGAAATCCTCCTCGCATAATCTCTGTACGGAATGAGACTGGGTTGATTCGTCTCCCATTCACCCTTGATCTGATTGACAACCAGGGCCGAATCACCATACACATCAAGATGCTTGATCCTTAGATCAATGCATTCTTCTAATCCCATAATGCAGGCTTCGTACTCAGTCATATTATTCGTGCATTTGAAAGTTAGCCTTGCTGTAAATGGAATATGTGTGCCTTGAGGAGTAATGATTACTGCCCCAATTCCATTTCCGTACTGATTTACAGCGCCATCAAACACCATCGTCCATCTAGAACCAGGTTCCGGACCTTCATCAAGTGTAGGCTCATCAAAATTTTTCATTTTTAAATACAGAATCTCCTCATCTAGGAAGTCGTACTGAACAGACTGATGATCTTCAATCGGCTGATGGGCCAAATGGTTAGCCAAGATACTACCTTTGATAGCTTTCTGAGCTCGATACTCGATATCATACTCAGATAACAACATCTGCCAACGGGCAATTCTCCCAGTTAAAGCAGGCTTCTCGAAGATATACTTGATTGGATCCATTCTGAATATCAACCAAGTTGTATGATTTATCATGTATTGGCGTAAACGATTAGTAGCCCAAGCCAAAGCACAACACGTCTTCTCAAGCATAGAGTATCGAGACTCACAATCCGTGAACTTCTTACTCAGGTAGTAGATAGCAGATTCTTTCTTCCCTGATTCGTCTTGCTGACCGAGTACACAACCCATCGAGTCTTCAAGAACAGTCAAATACATGATCAAAGGTCTTCCTTCTACAGGCGGAGACAAGATCGGAGGTTCAGACAGATATTCTTTGATACTATCGAAAGCTTTCTGGCAATCCTCGGTCCAATCATGAGACTGATCTTTCCGGAGGAGCTTGAATATCGGAGCACATGTGGCAGTCATGTGGGATATAAATCTAGAAATGTAATTCGAGCGGCCAAGAAAACCTCGGACTTGCTTTTCAGTTTTGGGTGCAGGCATCTCTTGTATTGCTTTGACCTTTGCAGGATCAACCTCAATACCTCCCTCACTGACAACAAAACCCAATAACTATGATATCAAGAAGGGAACTCCATGTGGTTTTATTTCTCTTCCTTCATCTTTGCATGTTTAGGACCTAGCCATTCTTCTTCTTCCCTCCACTCTAACCCAAGTCAAACTTTTGTGTAAACATTAACATTTGTCTTCAAAATTAGAAACCTAAGCACTATGCTTTTGATTTTTCAACCTCTTTTCATAACACTTATTTTGAATTGAATCCTTAAGTCAACTTTGACCATACTTTGTGAATACTTTTCATTTGTAAATACAACTCACTCAATTGTTTTTGTGGTTTCAATGGCCACTTTTGCCAAAGCTTTTCATAAACATTAGCTATTATGTTTGAGTTATACTAGAGATTGATATAATGCTCACCTATATCCTTAGTGATGGACTATAAGTCTTCCATGCTTATTACAGGGTTAACCCCTCACTAGCATGTTGAAGCTCTCCTTACATGGTGGATTTGTGGTTTTAGGTTGAGTTTTCTCCCTTTGATAACAAAAGACCTTAAGGCTTTTGACCAATCAATTCACCAACTTCTTTTGAGATTTTTACCCCGAACTACGAGGTTTTGATCCTAATCTTTTTTAAGATGGTACGTAGGCAATGGGTTTATCCATTCAAACACAAAATTGTAAATAAATTGTATACTCTTTTCTCATCTCCCCAATCAAGTTTGCACAAATATTTTTCACAAATACCAACCTACCTTACAACATTAGTGAAAAGGGCTCCCTTAGAGTACTAAGGATGTTTTGGGTGCTTAAAACCTTCCCATTGCATAACCAACCCCCTTACCCATATCTCTGACATTTTTATTAGTTTTTGGTTTGATAAAACTTCTCGGTTTTTGTTCGTTTTCTAACCTTTCCTTTGGATAAATAGAAGTGCGGTGGCGACTCGAATTATATGATTTAGTTTTGATTTAGTCAATAAATCTAAAGGTAACGAATACCCCGCTACAGGTTCATTTGGTACTCATTCCAGTGGACATGCCATGGCAAAGAAGATGTTGAGAGCAGGCTACTATTGGCTGACAATGGAGTCCCACTGCTGCAAATATGTGAAGAAATGCCACAAGTGTCAGATTTATTCGGTAAGATTCATATTCCCCCGACACTTCTGAATGTGATTTCATCACTGTGGCCTTTCTCCATGTGGGGAATTGACATGATTGGCATGATGGAGCCAAAGGCGTCAAACGGTCAAATATTTATTCTCGTAGCAATTGATTACTTCACCAAGTGGGTTGAAGCGACATCATATGCAAATGTAACCAGGCAGGTGGTTGTGAAGTTTATCAAGAATCAACTCATATGCCGTTATGGTGTGCTAGACAAGATCATTACTGATAATGGATCTAACTTGAACAACAAGATGATGAAAGAGCTATGTAGCGAGTTCAGGATTGAACATCATAATTCTTATCCTTATAGACCCAAGATGAATGGGGTTGTTGAAGCTGCTAACAAGAACATCAAGAAGATTATTCAGAAGATGGTTGTTACGTACAAAGATTGGCATGAGATGCTGCCATTTGCTTTGCATGGCTATCGTACATCTGTCCGCACTTCAACAGGGGAAACCCCTTTCTCTCTTGTATATGGCATGAAGGTTGTGCTCCCCGTGGAGGTTGAGATCCCATCAATGAGAGTCTTGATGGAAGCCAAGTTGACTAATGCTGAATGGGTTCAGAGTCGTTATGACCAGCTGAATTTGATAGAAGAGAAGAGATTGACTACCATGTGTCATGGTCAGTTATATCAGCAAAGGATGAAGAAAGCCTTTGATAAGAAGGTCAAGCCTCGTGTGTTCCGAGAAGGTGATCTCGTGCTCAAGAAAGTTTTGTCTTTCGCGCCCGATTCCAGGGGCAAGTGGACTCCAAACTATGAAGGTCCATATGTTGTTCAGAGAGCCTTTTCAGGCGGTGCTTTGATACTTACAACTATGGATGAGGGAGGATTTCACTCGTCCTGTGAATTCAGATGCACTTAAGAAATACTTCGCCTAAGACAAAAATAGAATAGCTCGCTAAGTTGAAAACCCGAAAGGGAGACTTAGACAAAAATGAGCGTCTCGGTGGATTGAAAACCCGAAAGGGAGATCCAGGAAGAAGTTAGAGACATGAAAAAATGAATATATATATATATATATATATATATATATATATATATATATATATATATATATATATATATATATATATATATATATATATATATATATATATATATATATATATATATATATATATATATATATATATATATATATATATATATATATATATATATATACATATATATATCCCGCTAGATTGAGTACCCCACCCTGGGGCAATCTAGGAAAAAATTAAGGATTTGGCAAGTAACTGCATCCTGACAAGACTTTGTTTTTCAAGCCTTCTTCTGTCAAAGATTCTCGCCCAGTCATCGTCAACTGAAGCTTCAAATACATTGGATTCAGAGTTGGTGGAGAAATGGTCATTATGTTCAATATAGCCTTTTTCCAATATATATCACCAATTTCAAATTTGTAAAGATCCATGGAGTCTTGCCATTTTTAGACTACCATTCTATCGTATAAATTTGAGCCTTTATCCAATTCCTTGCACTATTATTTGTTTTTGTTCAACAAATATTTGCATGTTTTAATTGATAAATATCATTGTTTTAAGCAAATAAAGTTCTTATAAACTGTTTTTAAACAAAGTGAACATTTACGAAGACTGAATTGATAATTGGAATGTCCTCAGTGCTCTCCCAAGGATAGTACGATTTCCAAAAGGGTAAGGCATTTGTTCATACTCCTAGCATATGTGTATCCTCTTCATTATCTTTCACGTTTGTCTCCTCAATGAGCGCAGAGAGGTAATACACCACCAAAATCCCCAGAGAGTCTGGAGTTTGGTCTCAGTCTTCTAGCTCCCCAGTGAGTCTAGATCTAGTATCGGTGTTTTATCAATTATATGGTTGTCATCCCTTGTGTGGATTGACCTAAAATCCCCTATAGATTGATAAATTGACATGCTATCTCTTTCGAGGAAGTTGGTCTTCCCTCATTCAGATTGGAAATCCCCCGCAGAGTGAGCAGGAAATCCCAGCATGAGGGGAATTTTCAACAAGTTGGTTTGTAGCTTATCCCCAGCGGATTCACATACATAAATCTCCAACAGGTTTTCCTACCGTTCATCCTCAGCAGGGTTGCTCACATTAGACTTCCCCAGTTTGGTCACCAACAGGTTATCTCCAGTTGATCGCCTACAGGTTATCCCTAGTTCAGTCGTCAGCAATCTTTCCTCAGTAGAGTTGCCTGATCGAAGCCTGATTGTTGTTACTTCCTCCTTCTCGGATAATTTCCTCCTAACAGAGCGGGTGATGAAAATGTTTATTTTCTATCCTCAGCGAAGCCTGATTGTTGTTACTTCCTCCTTCTCGCATAAATTGTTTCTCCAGCAGTATGAGGAAATGTGATGGTTATTGAAACTTCTGTTTGGAGGTTGTTCCCCACAAAATTCCACATCACCCCCTGATAAGATCCCCAGTAGAGTTCTTCTATGACTGATCTTATCCGTGTCTTTGCAGATTGTTGGAAGATCCCCAACTTTTGTAGTTATGATCCTTTTCTTAGCCCCAATAGCGGTCTCTGATCCCCAGTGATTTTGCTTGTTCCCCTAGCAGTGGTCTTTGACCCTGGCAGCGACTTCGCTCGATCCTCAGTGGTGATTGGTTTCCTGGTATTTGTTGCCCCCACCAGATTGGATTTCTCCTGTGGGCTTGGCTTTCTCTTTTGAGATGTTGTACCGGGTGTCTGTCCATTGATTCTTGGACCTGTGTTGTGTTAGATATGTCTGTTTGTCAGCATTAATCATACATAAACCGCACATATACCTGCATATTTATAGCATTCAGATATTCATGTTGCATTTTTTTGCCATATATCTTTGCTTATCATCTCCTGCTAGTTGGTGAAATGTTCTTCCCCAAGCAGATGTTTGTGTCTGATCTCTCAATATAGAGTTAGCTCTATAGGCTAAAAGTGTCTATCCTTTCTTCCATATTCCCCACTGAGTTATATCCTCGTGGATGATTATTGTTTCAGTTTCCTCCCTGAATAAGTATTGGGATGGAATTACTCCCCTGAGTTATATCCTCATTGGGTTGAGTCTTGCTTCGTTGCGTCTCTCTAGTTTGTCCCTAGACTGACCCCTTTCTTGTTATTTCCCCTGCACTTCCCTGTGGTTCAGGTGATCAATTACTCAATAAACAATAATTGTTCATTCTCTCCCCAGCGGATGTTGTGGC
Organism: Lathyrus oleraceus; assembly: GCF_024323335.1. Classification (NCBI taxonomy): domain Eukaryota; kingdom Viridiplantae; phylum Streptophyta; class Magnoliopsida; order Fabales; family Fabaceae; genus Lathyrus; species Lathyrus oleraceus. The sequence continues at coordinate 481,806,532 of NC_066585.1, read as the reverse complement.
CTTCTACCTAGTAACTGGTAGTTGTAAGTCCTATTTCTGTAGTTTACTACCCAGTAACTGGTAGTTGTAAACCCCATTTTGTCCCCGTGTAGAGTTAAACCTTGTTGTTCATCCTAACCGATGACGGGTACTCTCTTCTGTGGTTTTCTACCCAGTAACCGGTAGATGTAATTCCCTCCTTGTTGGTTATCTATATCTAGTATTCGGTATTGATATTCCTTCAGTTTTGAGTATACCATCCAGTAACCGGTGATATATCTCTTGGATAATTGCTCTAATTAAGCAATTTATCCCCAGTGAGTCATTTTTCATTTACCTTTGCTTGGTAATGATTGTTTCTCCCCTTGATTGGTCATTATTTTATACCCAGTAGCCGGTATCCCGATGTCCTTTCTTTTCGGTCGATTTATCCTTTGTTAACCCAGTAACCGGTTGTGGATAATCTTCCATGTGAGTATATTATCTACATTCTGACGGTAATAGATAATATATCTCATGCGCTCTTCAGTCGAAGCCTTTGATCTTCCCCAGTAGAGTAAGATTCGTGTTTCCTTATGGGATCGAATGTCCATCCTGTAATCGAGTTTGCTTTCCCAGCCCTCCTTTCGGATGATGAGTGTCTTGGAAATATTCCCCAATTCACGCCTGGTTGGTCACCTATTATATGCCCAGTAACCGGTATCCCTGGTGTTCCTTCCTTTCTGCTCCTGATTATGACTTTTTGTCCCCCGTGGAGTCAGATTTTCCTGAGTTGAAATATACCTTTTAGGTTTTCCTCAGATGTTCTGGATGATTGATATCTCTCACCCTTATACCGGTCTTAGATATTCTTTCTCCCTGAGCATGTTGCCTTTTCACCCTTATACCGGTGTTTTGATCACATGTCTCTTCAAGCTTATTACCCAGTAACCGGTAATATCTCATTGTTTCTTCCTCGGCTGAATCCCCTTTTGGATATTCCCCATTTGAGTCCGGACTTTTATCCGAAGTATCCTTTGTGGATAGTTTGCTGTATTGGCATATTCCCCAATACATGCATCTTTGTGTCAGCTCGAGTCTTTCCATTGATTTATTTTCATGGAATCCCTTCGTGTCTCCCAGCAAGTTTCAAGTCGTGACCTGCTCACGCATTTTTACCCTTTATTCCCCCAGAGTCTCGGTCTCCCTAGTGAGTGTATTACTCCTTTGGATTCTCAATTTCTTCTGGTTTCTTGTTCCCTTTGTGGACACATATCCCCACAGAGTATTAACTTTTGCACACATACATTTGCATCATAAGGTCTCTTAGGGACCAAAATTCATCTCTTTGTTATTATTTAAGCCCATTCTACCACGTCGATACGAAGATTTTAACCTTCATATCTCCGAATAGAATGACCTTAAATAGGGGCATCTGTAAGACCCTAATTTTGACCCTAAGATCCTTCATGGCATCATAACATTGCTCATTTGCATTTTCCTCAAGGATCATAGCATCTTGGCTCCTTACCCTAGGGTTAGGACTTGTGTGAGTTGGTTTGAGACCACCAAGCATGCTTTAATTGTATATTATTGCTTTTATTATTTTTTTTACTAACCAAAAGCACAAAATATGTCACTAACTTTGTTTGCTTTGAAGCTTAAGCAGTCATGTGATCCAAGGCTCCTAGGAGGCCCCTATGCCCATTGAAGTGGCCAGATGGAAGTGAAACCAAGCATGAAAATGGTTCACAAAGCTCTAAATCATCACATATTCCTCACAAGTATCTTAATTTGTCAATTTGATCAAGATAAACAAAAGGGCTTGAGGATTGTTTCCCAAGGAAACCCTAATTCAACTTTGCATTGACTGTGCCTTGCTCATGAAGAAACCTCAACCCATGATCAAATACAATCAAGGGAAGTTCTTTCATTCATCATTTTATGCGTATATGATCCTATGTGAGTGTCCCCAATCCTTCATTCATCAAGATTTGTAGTTTGGACTTGAGAAGTTGATCAGTCAATTCATCTGGCTATTTTGAAATCTACTGAGACCTAACTTTTGATGTGTTTGTCAAATGAAGATGACCCCAAGAGAAAAAATGTTATCAATAACTATAGGAACAACTTTAATGTTCATCAAAAATCCATTTGAAACTTGGAAGATCATCATTAATTTCAAAACATTATAGGTCATTTTGACTGAAACCCTAATCTTGGGTCAACTTCCCAAGGGCCTAACTCCTTCATTTTGTATGATTTTGAGGTGAGACCAAGTGAATTGGAAAGTTTAATATGCCTACTTCAAATTTTATGTTGGACAAAATTTCATAATCCCAAAGTAAATACATGTGATAATACAAAACATTATAGGTCACTTTGGATCAAAACCATTGAAATGTGAAAAAGTCTAACTTCAAGTGCCCATAACTTTCTCATAAAATATCCAAATGATGCAAAATTTAAGTCCAAATTGATTTTCTGGAAACGGTATACAACTTTGATGTTGGAGGTTTTGTCATTTGAGGCTTGAATCATTGAAACATAAGGGCTTGAAGTTGGTCCATTTTGGCAAAATTTCCATATACATGTTTTGTACCTTGAACTTCATGTCCAGTTTTCAATATTTTCCCAACTCCAAATGGATTTTTGTTCAACATGACATTTTTTCCTTATGTCAATACCTTTCCAACCATTACCCACATGCTTATGTTTCAGTTTTGGAAATGGCATTTTCGAAGAGGTGAAGTTTTAGGTTCAATTATGCATAACATGTTAAAATTCCATGCACAAGCTTATGAATTTCCATCTGCACATCCATTTCACTTTCATTTATGTTCAGCATGCAAAACCAATTGAGTTTGGGCCTCACATGCGCCTGTACAAGCCCATGCATGGAGGACCCAAGCTGATGCACACACGAATTCTTCATTGCATTGCATCATCCTTGGCTATAAATAGGATGCTTTGCTCACTTCAAATCTCAACTTAAAGGCGCCTGAAGCTCTGCACAACTGAATCCCAAACCCTCCATTAAAGAAATTCTGATTTTTCTCTTCACTTTTCAAAGCTTGAATTTCAACTTCCTTGGTTGATCTTCAGCTTCAAATTCCTTAGCCTTGCTTCCTTGTTACTTCAAGATCAAGCTGCACTGAAGATTTGGATTGGATCAAGCTCATACAACTGCACTTCAAAGGTTTTCCCTCCAACTATTTTCCTTCGAATCTCTTTGGATATTGAGCATTTTTTGTATTGGTTGGTACCTCTGAAGTCCTCATGTGAGGTGCAATTGATTTGTGATCTTAATTTTGTGAATTGAACAAGTTCAGATTGAACACCTCATTTTTCTATCTCAGATTTCTTTCTCTATAGGGATCTTGAGTGGAAATTAAGGTTACATGGGTGATGTATATCACCCAGGCTTTCGAATGCTATATAGATCGCGTGTTTTAGTTGAGGTTTGAAAACCTGCAACAGGTGGCCGGAACTGGCCTTCTCGCTGGAGAAGACGGTGGTGTACACCACCGTCCCCACGCGTTTGAACCTGAGCCCTTGGATTCACTCTTCCAGATCTAATCTTGGCTCTTGGTTTGATTGACTTTATTTAATGCAATGTGTTTCGCTGTTGACCAAGGTTCATCATGCGTGCGCGCTTCCTATCCACCAGATCAGCCACATCAATTAATGAAGTGGATCTGACGCCTTAGGACTTTTGCTATTTTTACTTTCTATTTTAATTTTCTTTTATTCCATTTTATTTTAAAATTCATAACTTTATTTTAAATCACAAAAATATGGGACCAATTGCAAAAAATTTCTTTTAAATCCTAGTTTCTAAAAATGATTTTTGATTATTTTTGTGATTCCATTTATTATTTTTTGTGAATTATTTCATTTCTAGTTGTTTTTAATTTATTTAAAATACTTTTTGATATTCAAAAATGCCAAAAATATTTTCTTAACATCTTTGGATAATGATGGATCTATGAAAAATATTCTCATCAATTTCTTAATTGATTTGAGATTTATTTGAGATTTTAGTCCAATTATGTTATTTTTCTCCATTTTTAATTGTTTAAAATTAGTTTCTGTTTTCAAAAAATGATGAAATTTTTTGTCAAACCTTGTTTGACCATGTTAGACTTATGATGATCCAATTGGACTTTTCCAAGTTGATTTGAATTGGATTTGAAATTGGATTTGTTATTTCTTGACTTCTAAGCTTCATCTCATTTCTGTTTACCATTGATTGATGTTGATTCCATTCATGATTGATCAATGTGTGTTGGTTATGTTGTTTGACTTTTAATTTTATACATTCCATTTCCATCTTCTTCTTCTTCTTTTTCTTTTGACCAATGAGTTAATGATTGGTGGTTAGCTTTGACATATGAGAGGCTTAACCTTTTTTGATCCAAATCAAATTCATCTTGATCAAAGATCAAGTGAATTGCTTTGCATTAAAAATAGGTTGCTTCTTGGTCAAGTAAAAAACCTAAATCCATACAAGGTCATTCTTCTTTTCTTTTAGCATGGCAAGTCGTAGGAGCTTGGCTTACTAGTCATGATCTCTAACTTGTGTTTATTTGCCTATAGTTTTATTGACCGGCCTCAGATTGGTGTGACTACTATATTAATCCACTTACGATTGCTTAACATAATGCTAAATTGCCTTATGGCACACTAACACTAACTACTAATCACTAACTTTTAATTCAAGCATTTAATTCTTGCAATTTACTTTAATGCAATTTAATTTCTTGCTCATTAATTCATTTGTCTTTTCCCTTTGCTCACTTGAGCTCATGTTTATGTTTATGCCATTTGCCTTTTGCTCACTTGAGCATATTATAGTGTATATACTATTGCCTTTGTGTTTGTTTTGTTTGTTGTTTGTGTGAACCAATGCAAATGGAGAAATGACTTAGCATTTAGGACCTTACCTATGCTAAATGGAGTTTCAAGAGCAACTAGGTCTCATGTCTTTAGAATGCTAAATATATTGAAGAGCAACTAGGCCTCATGCCTTTAGAATGCTTAATCTTGAAAATGACTTGAAAGGACTTCTAATTCTAAACTCACTCTTTGTCCATTCTTTTTTATTGCATTGTGGAACTTTTTGATTTGTGTATTCTTGTGTGATAGGGATACCAAAAACTTGATCCATTAGAAAGACCTTTGTCATGAGCATCCAAGACAAGAGAGACAAATCCAAATTGGAGGATCCTAGGAGCTTGATTGAATATTTGCTTGATTGCTTGAGTTAATTGCTTATTGCTTGCTAAGTCCAAAGGAAAGGAGCAACTTGGATCATCTTTATGATCTCAAGAAGGTAACTCCAAGTGGTTTTATTTCTATTCTCTCATCTTTGCATGTTTAGTATCTAGCCCTTCTCTTCTTCTCCCCACTCTAACCCAAGCCAAACTTATTTTCTGCGAACATTGACTTTGTTTTCAAAATTAGAAACCTAGGCATTATGCCTTTGATTTTTCTTAAAACTCTTTTCATAATACTTATTTTGAATTGAACTCTAAGTCAACTTTGACTTTATTTTGTGAATACTTCTAATTTGTAAATACAACTCACTTCAAACCTTTTTGTGGTTCCAATAGCCACCTTTGCCAAAGCTTTTCATAAACATTAGCTATTAGGTTTGAGTTATCATAGTGGTTGATATAAACCTCACCTGTATCCTTAGTGATTGGACTATAAGTCTTCCATACTTATTATAGGGTGGATCCCTCACTAGTATATTGAAGCTCTCTTCACATGGTGGATTTGTGGTTTTAGGTTGAGTTTTCTCCCTTTGATAACAAAAGACCTTAAGGCTTTTGACCAATTAATTCACCAATTTATTCCCCAATTTATTTTGAGATTTTTACCCCGAACTACGAGGTTTTGATCCTACCTTTGTGATGGTATGTAGGCAATGGGTTTATCCATTCAAACAACAAAATTGTAAATAACTTGTATATTCTCTTCTAATCTCCCCAATCATGTTTGCACAAATATTTTTTTACAAATACCAACCTACCATACAACATTTGTAAAAAGGGCTCCCTTAGAGTACTAAGGATGTTTTGGGTGCTTAAAACCTTCCCATTGCATAACCAACCCCCTTACCCAGATCTCTGACATTTTTATTAGTTTTTGATTTGATAAAACTTCTCGGTTTTTGTTCGCTTTCTAACCTTTCCTTTGGATAAATAGAAGTGCGGTGGCGACTCGAATTGTATGATTTACTTTTCATTTAGTCAATAAATCTAAAGGTAACGAATACCCCGCTACACTGGCCAAGTCAAGGAATGGCCAAGCAAAAAGCATCTATCAGCTGGAAAATTAACTGTTAAATATGCCATCTTGCATAAGATTGGTTCAGCCAACTGGGTGCCAACAAACCTTATCTCAACTATCTCTAATGGTCTTGGAAGGATTATATATGCTATTGGAACCAGGCTCAACTTTGATTTTGTAAGGTTCATGTTTGAACAAATTGTTAGACATGCCTCCACTAATGTAGTAAAGCTGCCTATTGCCTTTCCCTCTATCTTTTATGGAATTATTTTAAGCCAGCAACCTGGTATTCTAAACACAACTGATATCCCCAGCAGAAGGAAGCCTCCATTGTCCATTCACTACAAGTTATTTGAGGGAAGTCATGTTAATGATATTGTCATGACATCTGCAAGGAAGGAGCCAGCCTCTCAAGGTGGCTTGATTGCTCAATTAAAGGAAACTTGTAAGGAGCTGGAAACTGGGATTAGGGTTGCCAAGGCTAGGAAAGAGGCTTTAGAAGTTCTCATTAGTAGCTTGGAACAGGAAGAGACGGATAAGGTTGGTGAAGCCAAGGAGTCAGATGCCCATACCTCAAGTGAGAGGTCCCATTCTCAAGATCAATCTAGTGGCAGTTCTGAATCTGAAGGTGAAGAAGATACTTCCTCAGACTAAGTTATAATGGTCCCCCTGTTATGAAGACTGTGTTGTTCTGGATGCTGTTTTGGATGTTTTGGAAGCTTGGATGTTTTGATGTTTTTCTGTTTAATGGTTTGTGTTTTTTTTTGCAGTCTTTTTGATGCCATGATGTAAAATTTGGGTTGTTTATGAGTTCCCTGGATTTCTGATTATCTCAGCTATTGCAGTTGTGTATAATTATGTTGTGTATCTCCTGACATTGTGTTTTAACATTTTATATGTTATAACATCTTTTGTGACATTCTCTGTTGGACTGATTGACATTTATTTTGTCTAATTGGTCACCTTTGGTCTATTTTGACTAAAAAGGGGGAGAAGTGATTATATGGAGAACTGCAGTTGTATGGAGATGTGGAGATCTGCAGTGCTGATGTTGGAGGAGATGTTTGATGTGGGACAGAATGATGTTCTGTTCTGTGCATATTCTGTGTTGCACGGGTGATGTTGAAGGAGATGTCAGAGGGTAACTCTGAATGTTACAGGTGCTATTTTTGTTGAAGGAGATATCTGTGTTGTACAGACTTAGGGGGAGAAGAAGAACTCATGTGTATGTGCGTTTTACTAGTTGCTATTATAGCTAGTAATTCTGTTTGCTTCTGCTGCTGCTTAAATTGTTGTTATGCTGTTTAACTACTGATGTGTTTCTTTCTTGTGAACAAAATGGACAGATATATGTTTTAGCCAAAATTTGCCAAAGGGGGAGTTTGTTGGTTCTAAGTGTTGGAAGCAATTTTGGTAAAACAAAGAGTGTTCACAAGATGTTACATGTGATGTCTTAACATAAGATATCTTGTACCTGCTGGAGGTTTAAAATATAATTATGCAGGATTGTTTCAGGATGTCATACCCTATGTCTTGACATCTGATATTATGTACCTGCTGGATATTTAAAATGGAATTATGTAGGATTGTTCCAGGATGTCAGACCCGATGTCATGACATCTTTACACAGAACATTCAGTCTGAATGTTATGTGTTATGTGATTGCGCTTTTAACGGCAATCTATGTTTGATTGATGAGTTAATTGCAAACGCAATCAATCAATGATTATAACGTGAATTAACTTATTTTCCAAAGAGGACTAACCAACTGTCATGAGAAGATTTAAAAGGAAAATAGTTTTAGGGTTTTATGATGTCCAAGCCCAGCCAAATGCTTCTATAAAAAGGACATGGAAAACCTGATTTGATACACAAGAAATACTGAGCGAAATATTCAGAGAGAATAAGGGTTTAAGTCTTGTGTAGTCGTGTCACTTGTAAGCCATTCAATTCATCCATAGATGATTGAATTGGTCTGATTTTTGAGTTGTAATTTGTCACTCAAAGCTTTTAAGCATCAGTGTGTGTCTACTTGATTGAAGCTGCTAAGTAAGATCAAGTGTGTGTCTTTGAAGAGTGTCTTCTTTTCATAAGTAATTCTTGTTTAATATCACTGGTGTGATTGAGGGGGAGTGAGATGGGATCTCATATCTAAGAGTTCTTACGTAGAAGTCACACGGGTAGAGATTAGGTGAAAAAGACTGTAACTTGTGTAGTTTACTGAGAGTCTTTGAACTGATTCTATTTTAGTGGATTTCCTTCCTGGCTTGGTAGCCCCCAAACATAGGTGAGTTGCACCGAACTGGGTTAACAATTGCTTGTGTCTCTTGCATTACTATTCTTTATCTTTATCCTATTTGTATTATTCAGATATTAGTGTCGTGACATTACCTTCGACATCTCATATCTGATACCAGAATTTCAAATAATAATTGTGATTTTATTGTATTTTTTGAATTTTGATTATGAAAATGCCACTTGACATTGAATCAAGGGTTTGGCTTATTTGATTATGAAGTTTGGTTTATGCAACATGAATGCAAAGTAACCAACAATAAATTAAAGGGTATCATTGTAAGGTAGCCCAAGAAAGTCTTTTGTGTGCAAAAGTGACCTAAGCTAAACAAAGGATAATGGTTTTACAAACATGTTCCCCTAAGGTGGTGCCATTATGCCATTCTTATAACATGCATGTAAGTTACAAATAAAATTCAACATTTATAAGGTGTCACAAAGGTATGGAAAAGGGGATTTGATTTCACGAAGAAATTTGAAACACAACTCAACTGGGAAGAAAAAATTTAACACAAGAGTAAAAGGAGATATATTATCTATTACCGGTTACTGGGTAGGAAGATAATATACTCGGGCAAAGGGAAATCTGTTACTGGTTAGGGTAAACATATCAAGGTTGACTTGCTAAGAAAAAAGAGGCATATTCATTATCGGTTACTAGGTAAGAATGAACTATTGGGAAAGAAACCAAATAGGATTTACAACTACCTACTACTAGTGAGAAGACCAAAGAGAGAGTATCTGTCACTGATTAAAGTGAACATATCAAGGATAAAATCAAAGGAAGAATATTCGTCATTGGTTAAGATGAACATATCTAAGATAGAATTCCGGGGAAAAATAGGAATTACAACTACCAGTTACTAGGTAGAATACCAAAGAGAGAGTACCCATCACTGGTTAAAGTGAACATATCAAGGATAAACTCCGAGGGAAAAATACAATTTATATCTACCAATTACTAGGTAGAAGACCACAAAGAAGAGAAAATTTGTCACTGGTTAGGGTGAATATATCAAGGATAGACTCTTTGGGAAAATAGGGATTACAACTACCTTTTCACTGGGTAGAAAACTAGTGAGAACAAATCCGTTGGAGGAAAACAAATAAGTAAATTACCTTTTACTGGTTACTGGGATCAGGTAAAGTACTAATCAACAAGAAGAATATTACCAGTCACTAGGTAATAAGCTCTCGGGAACCCAAAGATCTATCTAGGTAAGAACTAGAAAGAACGGTCAAATAAAGACTCAACCCAATGAGGATATAACTCAAGGGGAGTGATTCCATCCAGGTAAAGCACTGGGGGGAAACTAAAATAATAATCATCCACGAGAAAATAACCCAGTGGGGAATGAGAAAGGATGAACTCTTTCTTCTTCAGGGGCTGACACTCTACAATTGAAGGGGGACTGACACACCAAATATACATGGGGAAATAATATCACCAAAGAAGGGGATCAGAAGAAAAAATTAATGCGATAAAATGCATAATTTGATGTTTTGTTTTATACATAAATATGCATGTATATGTTTATGATCATGCTGACAAACCAACACAAAGGATACAAATGACGAAGATTTGAATCATCACTAGTAAAAACTTGGCTAATCTCAACATGATGTAAACAACCACTTGAGAATCTACTAGGGATGAAAATAAATCATCTAGCTTGGGATAAAATTCAACTCTGGTTGGGGAAAGACATGGAGAACATGCATCCAATAAAACATGGCAGAATCCGCGGGGGAAGAAAGCCCCACTGCAAATATCAAACATGCTGAGGATAAAGAGGGATCTACTGAGGATCCTAACGAGTCAATATTGGGGAATTTTAAGTCAACACCATATCAAATGGGAGACAACCTTGTAGGGGACACAACCAATACTGCTCAAAATCAAGCACTGCTAGGAATTAGAGAAGAGGTTCCACCAGAAAAAAGGAAATCTCCTGGGGTCTCTAGTCACAAAACTCTGAGTGAGGAGAACCAAATGCTCTATCGGGGATACCATGATGCAGGGGAGAGACTGTTGCGGCTATGCAACACACCAATAAATTCATTGGGAATCTGGAGACCAAATAAAGGTTCGAAGATATCCAGGGTTCCCTCATCAAGTCACAAACTAGGGAATTCAAAAATAATGAATGCCTCAGCTGGGGAAGGATGAAATAAAAAGAGGACGAATCATCATCTCAGTTGGGGATGAATGACGAACTATCGGGGTGGACAAAGTCACCAAACCACTACTCGGGGAAGACCAAAAATACTTCACAGGCCAAGACTTACCGTCCTTGATATTGTTGTTGATGTTCCTTTTTGAAATCGATTAATCTTAAAGTAAATGCTTTATTATTTTAAGAAAAATGATTATTCATTGATTTATTTATTTCAAAATTATCATCCTAAAAGTTTAATTTTAAAACAGAAACAAATAAGAATAGAAATAGTTGGATAAAAGCTCAACTTTATTTAATAGAATGGTAGTCCGTAAATGGAGAGACTCTATGGATATTTACAAAGTTTGAAAATGGTAATTTACATGGAAAATGGCTACATTTAGTACAATGACCACTACTCTCCCTACCAACTTGAAAATCCATTGTACTTGTATTTGGTTGAGAATGATGAATCAGAACCAAATGACTACTTAAAACTACTTCAAAGATCAGGACCAGCTGGATACTGTTACTTGCCCTAATCCCTAATTTTTTCCTAGATTTCCCAAGGTGGGATAGTCAATCTACCGGGATAAATTTTTTGTTTTATGTCTCTAATTTTTTCCTAGATCGCCCTTTCGGGTTTTCAATCCACCGAGGCGCTCATTTTTATCTAAGCCGCCCTTTCAAGTTTTCAACTTAGCGAGTTGTTTTTTCCTTTTTTTAGGCGAAGTATTTCTTGACTGCATCGGCATTCACAGGACGTGTGAACTCATCACCATCCATAATTTTAAGAATCAAAGCACTGTCTGAAAAGGCTCTCTTAACAACATATGAGTCTTCGTAATTAGGGGTCTATTTTCCGCTAGTATCAGGTTTGAAAGATATGATCTTCTTGAGCACGAGTTCAACTTCTCTGAACACACGAGGCTTGACCCTCTTATCAAATGCTTTGTTCATTCTCTGCTGATATAACTGACCATGACACATCACAGTCAATCTCTTCTCTTCAATCAAATTCAATTAGTTATCTCTGGTCTGACACCATTCAACCTCTATTAACTTGGCTTCCATCGAGACACACAGTGACAGGATCTTAACCTGCATGGGGAGTACAACTTCTATACCATAAACGGGAGATAAAGGGGCTGCCCCTGTTGAAGTGCGGATGGATGTACGCTACCCATGTAAATAAAATGGGAGCATTTCATGTCGATCTTTGTATGTCACAACCATCTTCTGGATAATCTTCTTAATGTTCTTGTTCGCAGCTTCAACAACCCCATTTATCTTGGGTCTGTAGGGAGAAGAATTCTGATGTGCAATCTTCAAGTCTTTGCAAAGAGCTTCTACCATATTATTATTCAAGTTTGATCCATTATCAGTAATGATCTTACTTGGCACACCATAATGGCATACAATCTGATTCTTGATAAACCTTACAAAAACTTGCTTGGTCATATTTTTATATGATACCGCTTCAACCAACTTTGTTAAGTAATCAATAGCCACCAAAATTAAATGATGTTCGTTCGATGCTTTGGGCTCAATCATGGCAATCATATCAATCCCCCATATAGAGAAGGGCCATGGATATGAAATGAATTTCAACAGTGTCGGAGGAACATGAATCTTATCTGCATAAATTTGACACTTATGGCATTTCTTCACAAACTTGCAACAGTTAGATTCCATTGTGAGCCAATAGTAACCTGCTCTCAACATCTTCTTCGCCATAGCATGTCCATTAGAATGAGTACCAAAGGAACCTTCATGGACTTCAATCATCAGTAAGTCTACTGCGTGTCTATTCACGCATCTGGGCAGAACCATATCGAAGTTTCTCTTGTAAATTACATCACCATTCAGGTAGGAGTTGCCAACTAATCTTCTCAAAGTATTCTTATCTTTCAAAGATTCCTTATACGGGTAAATCAGACTTTGGAGGAATCATTTGATATCATAATACCATGGTTTTTCATCTTTGACTTCCTCAACGGCAAACACATGAGTTGGCCTATCAAGACACATCACAGTTAAATTAGGAACTTCATTCCAAAAATTCACCACAATCACCGAAGCCAATGTTGCAAGAGCATCTGCCATCCGGTTTTCATCCCGAGGGATATGATGAAACTCAACCTTTGTAAAGAAAGTTGAAATTATCCCGCATAATCTCTGTATGGTACCAAATTGGGTTGATTCATCTCCTATTCATCTTTGATCTGATTCACAACCAAATTTGAATCTCTATATACGTCTAAATATTTAATTCTGAGATCCATGGCCTCTTCAAGCCCTATAATGCAAGCTTCATATTCAGCCATATTGTTTGTACACATGAAGGTCAATCTAGCTGTAAACGGAAAATAAGTGCCTTGAGGAGTTATAATCACTTCCCCAATGCCATTACCATACGAATTGACATCTCCATCAAATACCATGCCCCAACGGGAACCAGGTTCTGGCCCTTCTTCAAGCAATGGTTCATCACAATATTTCATCTTCAAGTATAAAATCTCTTCGTCATGAAAATCATACTGCATTGACTGATAATCTTCAATAGGTTTGTGAGCCAAATGGTCAGCCAAGACACTACCTTTAATAGCTTTCTAAGATCGGTATTAAATATCATACTCAAATAACAACATCTGCCAATGGGCGATCCTTCTAGTTAAAGCAGGCTTCTAAAAAATGTAATTAATTGGATCCATTTTGGATATCACCCAAGTAGTATGATTCAACATATACTGGCGCATACACTTAGCATCCTAAGCCAATGCGCATCATGTTTTCTCAAGCATAGAACACCGAGTCTCAGAGTCGGTTAACTTTTTACTGGGGAAGTAAATTGCATATTCTTTCTTCCTAGATTCATCTTACTGACCAAGAACACAACCCATACTTTCATCAAGCACAGTCAAATACATGATCAAAGGTCTTCCTTCAATAGGCGGAGCCAGAATCAGAGGCTCAAGTAGATACTTTTTGATACTATCAAAAGCTTTCTAGCAATCTTCGGTCCAATCATAAGACTGATCTTTCTGAAGAAACTTGAATGTAGACGCATATGTGGCAGTCATATGCAATATAAATCTTGAGATATAGTTCAAGCGGACAAGAAAACCTCTGACTTACTTCTCAGTTTTGGGCGCAGGCATCTCTTGTATTGCTTTGACCTTGACATGATCAACTTCAATACCCTTCTCACTGACAATAAAGCCTAACAACTTACCAGAACAAACACAAAAATTACACTTATTAGGATTCAAGCGGAGTTTATATTTCCTCAAACAACTGGAATAACTTCAATAAACACTCAACATGTTCTTCCTCGTCACTGGATTTAGCAATCATATCATCAACATAGACCTCAATCTCTTTAATCAATTGTATTTTATTGATGATAATAAGGAAAATACCCAAAAACGTTCACTTCTCCCTTAGGCATAGGAGAAGGATTTTTCTTAAAATAATGGAAACAAATTACTTAGAACGGTGCATGAAAACAGTAACATCAACATCGATCCAATTGTTGTTAAGTATGGCCGTGTGTCACAAAGTTGGCACATGTTTCTTCTTCATCACTGTATTCTATAATGGCAACTGAGTTTTGATCATCCTAATGAATGAACCCTCCACTACGGAAAACGGGTTACATAACCTTGCCATTGGCGTTGAATGGCCCTTGCTGAAATCCCAGCCCTGCTTTGTTCTAATTCTCAGCGACTTCCACAATACGACCCCACTTATCGGTGCTGCCAGCTTGAATAGCCTCTTGTGCACTCTTTAAGGAAGACATGGGTGCCCCAGCTTTCCTCAATTCATCAACAATGGACAAAGCTTGGAACGACATTCCAACTTCCTCCTCAGCATTAACATAAGTAAAGGACGACAAATGGATTACTAATAATGCTTTATCTCCACCAACTACGACAATCTTGCCGTTCTTCATAAATTTTAGCTTCTGGTGCAAAGTAGACATCACAGTGCCGACTTCATGAATCCATGGCCTTACTAACAAACAGCTGTAGGCCGGGTGGATGTCCATTACTTGAAAAGTAATTTGGAAATCACTCGGACCTATCTTAATTGCTAGGTCAACTTCTCCAATGACATTTTTATGAGAACTGCCAAGCGCTTTAACAATCATGCCATTGTACCTCATCTGGGCGCCTTGATAGGAGAGTCTAGCTAGAGTTGATTTTGGCAACACATTCAACAACGAACCAATGTCAACTAAAACATTGGACAAAGCATCCTCCTTACAATTCATTGAAATATGTAGCGCCAAATTGTAATTCCTACCCTCTTCAGGAAGTTCTTCATCACAAAAGCTCAGATTGTTACAAGAAGTGATGTTGGCAGCAATATGGTCAAACTGATCCACAATAACATTGTGTTCTATATAAGCTTGTTCCAACACTCTCTCCTATGCTTCCCTATGTGCTTCAGAATTTATCAGTAATGACATCACAAAAAAATTTAACGGTGTTTGAAGCAGCTAGTCCACAATGTTAAATTCACTTCTCTTAATCAGGTGCAACACCTCATTATCATCGTTAGTCTTCAACTTGCTGGATTCACCAGATTGACATGTTGGAGCACTAACTAGATCAACTGCAGGGATATCTACCTTCTTACCTACTGACACATCTTCCACAGGCTTTAGAAACATCAGACTGAACATATGACAACTACGGGTCACCTTCGCTACATCCACAATATTCACCACTAAATCTACAACTGAAAGTGGAACCTTTTGACCATTCTAAATCATGGTGGAATTATACTTGTATGCAACAACTTTATCGGATGAGTAGGAGACGGGGCCCGCTAACTGTATGACCAACGGGGATACCGATCTGTTGATATTATTGTTGTTGTTGCTATCAAACTGAATAACTACCCGCTCAGGGGTCTTGAACACTGGCACGATGACATTCACATCATCTCCCATATACCTTGACTGTTGAACCTGATTAATACTCTCATCCATCAACTTTTGAATATCTCTTTTTACAATTACGCACCCTCGAGGATTAATGCTACAAATAACATAACCATCATGGTCGTGTTCACAATGCCTCACCAGGCACAAATATTTGTGAATCTCCACCAAGGACCTGCAGATATGGCACACATCAAATACCCTGAAATTCCCATGACAATCGTCTACCATATCCATAGAGGTGTTACCATGAGCAGGAAATAGGTTGGCTTTAACATTCGGTGCTCTATCCTTAAAGGACATCATACCACTCTTGACAAGCTTCTGAACTTCGTACTTCAAGGGATAACAATTTTCAATGTCATGACAAGGGACTCCCTAGTGAAAAGCACAATGAAGATCAGGTTTGAACAACCATGGAAGTGGCTCAGGAATTTGTGGAGGGTTCCTCGACTGGATAAGATTCTTGACTACGAAGGACCAATATAGCTCCGCATATGTCATAGGAATAGGGTCAAAAGAGACCTTCTTCCTCTCATAGTTCTGCTGATGATTGTTGTTGTTGTAGTTGGTTTGTTGTTGCGGTTGTAATTGATATTGTTGTTAAATTGGAATTGATTGATTGGTTGAGTTATTGGAAAAAACTAGAATTACTGAGGATACTTGGTGTTGACGTTGACGGGACTGAGAATTTTTCCTCACATGAGGCTTCTTCTGCCTCCTTGTTGATACTGTGTTAGTTTCTCCTTCCTTCTTCTTAGAGAAGCTACCACCATACTTCTTGCTTGTTTCGCTTCATCTTTAGAAAAACGCCCTTCACGGACTCCTTCCTCTATCATCCTATGTTTACCATCTCAGTAAAATCATTGGGGGCACTTGCGATCATACATTCATAATAAAGGGAACTCAGCATTTTCAAGAAAATCTTGGTCATCTCTTTTTCTTCCAAACGCGGACTAATCTGGGCAGTTAACTCCCTCCATCTTTGAGCATGTTCTTTAAAGGTCTCTTTGTCCTTCTGAAACATCGACCTTGTAAGACCCCAATTTTGTCCCTAAGATCCCTCATGGCATCATATCATACCATATCATTGCCTCAAGGATCTTTGTGCACCTTTGCTTCCCTCCTAGTGGATGGGTTATCTTATGAGTGTGGTTCTTGATCACCAAGCATGTATTGCATTTGTATATCATTGCTTTTCATCTGTCTATTAACCAAAAGTACAAAAATATTGTCATCTAACCATGTTACTTGCAGATGAAGCAAGCTAGGTCAAAACAGTCAAATCAGCCATTGAACAGTGGATGGTGGCCATTCTTGAAGAATTTGGGCACCATGATCATTAATTAAGAGTTAATATGAGTTGTGACATCATTTTGAATCAAGATCTCAAGTGGTAGGGGCTGGGAATTCATCAGAACATGGTTCAGTCAACCAAAACCCTAGCAAAGTGAACTGTGGTCAACTGTGCATTTAATCAGTGATTTGATGGTGGGAATTGGTTTGAGAGGTCTCATTCATGTCCACATAAGCCTCATATAACATGTCAAACATCATCATTGAAGAATTTGAGGTCAGACAAAAAGTTTCCCAAAATAGTAAGTTGACATGTAATTGGAAATTGCCAAAAATGGAAAGTTCTTCTCCTCAAAATTACTTCATCATAAAAGTTTCAAATGAATTCTTGTCCAACATAAAATTTGAATATCTTGTTCTCCCATTTCCAAAAAGTCCAAGAACACTCATTTCTCATGTGTGGTTGGCAAGTTATGATCAAATCACTCTCAAGAATTTTTGAACTTCAAAGTGAGATAACTTCCAAACCATTTGGCCAAATTGAGTGAGGTTTTTTGCTACAAGTCACATTTGACATGCTCTATCCAAATCCTTCATCACATTTCACCAAAAATCATCCAATCAAAATGGCCTTTTTTCAAGTGACTTGAATTAAAATGGGAGGGGTGAAAAATTGACTTTCAAATTAAGCCTTGCCTACACTTTCTACCAATTGCAAATGATCAAAAACCATATTTGGAATATGTTTAGGCCCATTTTCGCACTGTAGCATGCCATGCACATGCAACATGAGTGATTTCACTAATTGGCCAAAACACCTCCATTGAGCTAATTTCATTTACCATCTTATTAACCAAGTTTAGGCATTGTTAATCAGGAGTATATATTGCATATTTCAGACTGAAAACCCTAGCCACAATTGACAAAACTCAGATCCAAACTTTTTTCTCTAAAAACTTATCTCACTTTTCTCTCATTTTTTTTCAATTCCTGAATCAAACATGCATTGGTTCTTGCTCTGGTCTTCATCTAGCATCATCACTGAACATTTTCAAGCGGAGAAACTCCTGAACTCGTGCATATTTGGAGCTGTGGAAAGCAAGAGCAACAATGGTGAATCACTAAGTCTGGTCCAATCGTGCTAAGCTGAGCTTGGAACTTCCTTCTAACATCTCCATAAGCATTGCAGAAGAGGCATTTGGACGCGGCAAGGCTTGGTTGTAGCTGGGTCGAACTCTGTTCTACAAGAGGTAAGAATCCGACCTCCATTATTCTGTTGTTAGTTAACATGATGTTGTAGTTCATTCTTTGCTGAGTGCTTTGAACTTTGAATCGATTGAAACCGTGCCGAAATGAGAGAGAACAAGGGATTTGAAGTTTCACGTTCATGGTTAGATTTGCTCGATTCGTGTTTGATCTGTTGTTTTTGGATGAATTGATTGTTGTTTATTCATGCCTGATGTTGGGTCTTCACGAATATGTGATTAATTTGTATTTCTGGAACCATTGAGATTTTCTGGAAATTTTGTGCATGAAGATCATGAAGATCTTCATGCTGTTCTTGAAACTGGGCATTTTCCTGCGGATTTAGCCGCAGCCTTCATAGCGCCTTGCTACGGAGTTACCTGCGGAATCGCGTGGGTTTCCTGCGGATTTCGCTCGTTAGGGCTTGCATGTGCTTCCCATGCGCCATTTCTGATTGACTGAGCCAATCCACTTAATGAAACGCACCGTTTGGTGCTTGGCGCCGGTTTTGTTTTTTTTCAAATTAATTACAAGTTTGCCATTCGTTCCATTATTTCATTTATTTTCTCAAATTTTTATTTCATTTCATGCTACAACTTCAAAAAACCATAAATAATTCATGGAGCATCCAAATTGTGTGGGAATTTTTGCATTCATCTCCATTTTTCATCTAGTTTTTTATAGGTATGATAACACAAGTTGTGCACGGTTGATTTTTAATTTGGTCCAATAGTTTTGATCATGTATGCTTTGTGCCTATGTTTTACCTTTTTGCTCGTGAAATGATGATACCTAATCCAATGAGGCTGAAATTTTTTGTGCTTAAACTAGACATGTTCATGGTCATTTTGGTGTAGAGTTTGTGATTTTTATCATTGCTGGTTGATGAGATATGATTTTTTGAATAGAGGTGTGACAATTTGTGTCACACCATTCATGTCCAACTTCTTGATTTTTGTTACCATGCTTATTGAACTCAAAATGGTTTGAATTTTTGCATGAAGATACTTGTGGATGTCTAGTTTGCTTGTGAATTTCCCAGGAATTTTTGAATGCATTTCCTATTTGTGTAATAATTTCTCCCCTGTTTGACCAATTGTTGACCTTCTTGTGATATATGTTTTTACATGACTTGTGAAATTCTCATGCCTTATCACATGAAGCTGAAATTTTGTGGATTGTTTATTAACATGTTTAACTTCATTTTGGCTTTGGTCTCATTCATTTATTAATTGTTTCCACTATTTTGTGATTGCTTAAAGTTGGCACATGATTTGTGGCATTGTTTGAGTTTGTATTTGCATACCATGACTTGATGAATTTAATTTCCATACCTCCTCTTGTCCAAATAGCATGAAATTTGGTGTGCTGGTCGTTGAGTGTGTCCTGTTTAAGCATGATTTTTCTTGGAATTTATTGAGTTATTTTGGTATTGATTTGATTGTGATCATTCTGTTTGTTCCAATGTGACTCCAAAGTGCATAGTTTGACATGTTTTGTTCATGAAATGGATTTGGTGCATAGTTTTGATATGAGACCAATTGGACCTTCTTCTTAATTGATTAATCTTGGTTTTGATCAATTTTCACTTGCTGTTTTGAATTTTTCACCTCCTTTTGACCTTAGGCTTGTCCTAGTGGTCTTGTTTCTCATGTTTAAGTTTGCTTTTCAGGTTAAGAAGCAAATGCTTTAAGGATATTAATGCAAGATGATTGAGTTTGATTTATTTGATTGTTATGAGCTAACTTGTTTGTTTTGTAGGATGCTTAGCTCACTTGCTTTGAGCTTTGTGCTTTGCACATGAGATGGATTGTGTTGATTGTTGATCCTTATCTTATATTGGTTTTGAATTTGAGTTGCATACTGATTATGTTTGATTGGTTTCAGGTACCATAGTTGCTAGTAGTTCTTTGAGAACTTGCATTGCTTTGCTTGATAGCATTTGCATTGAGGTATATCACTTTCTTCTTCATGTAGTCTAGAAGACCTGGCCTGTTACTTGGCCAGGCAACTGTCTGAAGTCCTCCTTAAGAGGCAATGTTTGTGCTTGTTTACTTTTGTCCCAAGCAGGAAAAGTCCTTTGAATAAGGAAATTGGTAGAACCCAAGAGATATGTAACCTATCTCCTACTATTCTGTGTGTCACTCACCTTGCTCACACCACATGTGTTGATGCATAGTGAGTAAAAGCCCAAGATCAATCGAGTAAATAATCTGTGGAGAGAGTTCCTACTTTCTGAACTCCCACACCTTCTATCATTTGAAGCTCTCCCTGACCAGGGATAAGAGCATGAGGCACACCCCTCATATCCTTTCATCTGCTTCAACTTGGCTCTCAATGTCAAGGTTAAGAGCACCATTAACCCTATTCCAGTTGGCTTCAATGCCTACCCTTTGTGTGAGCCTAATTGTTTGGTTATAGAGTGTGTTGAATGACTTTGGTTGATTGATTACTTAGTTCATTTGTACATGTCTGCTTGCATGCTTTGTGCATTTATCATCATTAATTGCTCATTAGTGCATGATCATTTCATTTGTCTTTGTGACATATCTTTGTTGTTTGCCCATTGAGGACAATTGTAAGACCATTCATTGGCCATTGTTCCTATGATATGGAAGTGAGTACAAGACCATTTCATTGGCCACTCATCTTCTCTTTGCTTGATGCATTTGTTTGTTGTATGTGAGGATGCAATTGTAAGTCCATGTAATTTGGCATTTGTTTTCCTATGATCATATGTTGGAGGTTAGAGTAAGCCCAGATAAATTGGCATCTGACATCCAAGTGTTTGCTTTGTTATGTTGGAGATTGGTATAAGTCCAGATAGATTGGCATCCGGTATCCACTTTTTATTTCTTTGTTGAGGAGATTGGTATAAGTCCATAGAGTGGCCTCTGATATCCAGTTTTGTTTTAGGAGATTGGTATAAGTCCAGTGATTGGCATCCGGTATCCGCTTTGGTTGACTTTCTTCTTTTGCTTTGCTTGTTTGTTATTGCTCATTGCCTATTCCAAAGGACACACTTGAATCATCTTCTATATGATTTCAAGAGGTGAACCCTTCTAGGAAGTTTTACACTCCATCTTCATCCATTCATCCCTCTTTGTCCTAAACCTTTTCATACATTGCTTTTAAAACTTGAGATAAATATTGTGCAAACATCTTCATGCTTTCAAATTAGAAACATGGACCCTAAGTCCTTGACTTTTCAAACCCCATTTCATAATACTTCTTTTGAATCAATCTTAATCATACTTTGACTCCCCTTTTGTGAATAATCATAATCAATTAACTTCACCCATTCAATTGTTTTGTGGCTTTGTCCATTCTTACTGAGTTTTCATACATTAGCCATAGGTTTGATTTATCCTAGTTGGTTGATGTTAATCTCACCTATTCGTCCTTAGTTGATTGAATTGTAAGTCTTCCTTGCTTATTATAGGGTTAACCCCTCACTAGCAAGTTGAAGCTTTTCTCACATGGTGGACTCGTTGTTTGTATAAGGTTGAGTTTTCTCCCGTGGATAACGTAAGACCTTAAGGCTTGTGTTTATAATTGAATCCACTAACTTTTGGAAATCTTTTAGCCGAACTACGGCGTTTTGATCCTTTACCTTTTATGGAAAGGTACGTAGGCAACGGGTTCATCCGTTCAAACACAAAAACAATAAAAATTGTATATTCTTTTCTCATCATCCCAATCATGTTTGCACAATAAATATTTCATAACAAATAACAATTTAGTACAACAAGTGTGAAAAGGGCTCCCTAGGAGTACCTAGGACGCTTTGGGTGCCTAACACCTTCCCATTGCGTAATTTACCCCTTACCCAGACTCTCTGATCTTTTCATTAGTTTTCTATGTGTAAAACTTCTTAGGCTTTTGTTCGCTTTTTAGCCAGTCCTTTGGATAAATAAAAGTGCGGTGGCGACTCGATTCATTGTATGCTTTGCTTTTGATTTAATCAATAAATCAGAAAGTGACGAATACACCGCTACAAACCTCAACTGATCTCTATCCGGTGTCATATCAACATTGTACTTATACTGCTCGACAAAGGCCTCGCCCAAGTCAATGAAAGTATAAACAATAGTAGTGTCCAGTCCCATATACCATCTGATGGCAGCTCTAGTCAGACTATCCTAGAAGTAGTGAATAACCAGCTAATCATTATCAGTTTGAGTATACATCTTTCTAGCATATATGACAAGATGACTCAACGGGAAAGTATTCCCTTTGTATTTTTCAAAGTCTGGGACCTTGAATTTCACAAAATTTTTGACATTGGGCACTAAACACAGCTCGGCAACACTCTTGCCAAATAAATCCTTTCCTCTCAGAGTCTTCAATTCGTTCTGCAGCTCAAGAAACTGATCCTTCTTCTCATTCATCTTCTCATAAATATCTGGACCTTTAGACGGCTCAGAGTGGTAAATGGTTTCCTTGAAATGAGAAGAGTATGAACAATAGGAGGTGGCACTGACAGGACCAGGCTAGATGCCGAAAGAGAAGCGAATGTAGGTGCATATCCTTCAGGTACAAAGTTTGGTGGCATCCCCCACAGGAACCCATCAGGCATAGTAGGAATAGACTGGCTAGCAATGACAGGCACATATGACAAAGCAATCTCTGAAATGACAGTCCTTTGAGGAGGAGGAGTTGTAGGAGGTGGAGACGGTTGGTTCTGAGAAGCTATCACAGATTCCATCAATGTCGTGAGTCTGGCAATCCTTTAGCTCCCTGCTTTCTTGCTCTAGATGTTCCATTCTGATAAGTCAATTAGCTTGGTGTGTTATAGTGATAAGTCAGCTTGACTGATACATAGAAGAAAAACTGATAAGACACCTGGCGGAAGAAACCTATTATACAAATGATGCATGAAATGCAATTTTCTTTTGTTTGTTCTTAATTTCAAGGAACATATGAAGTCTTATTTGCAAATATAATAATAATCGACAATAATAATAATTCAATTGACCATAAAATCCCTTTTTATTCATAAGATTTGGAAGGATTACACTGAGTAAAATTTCAAAAACCAAGATATAAATACAAGAGAAAATGAAAATATCATCCTAAGGATCCTTAGCAACTACAACAGATGATCTAGCCAAGGGAGTGTATTTCCTTCGGATGCGTCGAATCTCTGACGCAAAGGATGTCTTCATCTGAGCCTTCTCGAGGATAAGTTAATCAATAATTTTTGTTCCAAGCACCGGAAGGTTGAGGCATGGTAGAGGAAAATAAACCCTCTGGCTCTCTCTGTCTCTTCACTACACGCTCTTCAAGAACCTCAATAAGTGCATCTTTGTCTTTCGACTCAAGTTGCAACTCTTCATGCTTTCGACTAAAAGCATGGAACCGCTCTTCCCACAAGTCTTTCTCTTGCTTCATCTTGGCAAGTGCGTCTTCCAACTCCTCTACATCTTAGTTAGGGAAAGTTGATGGCTCAACCACAACCACAGACATAGGTTTCTCACAAGCGTACGACATCTTAAGCTCTGAATCTCTCTTCTTCACCCAAATAGTGTAAGCTTCAAAACCTACACAATTGCATGGACCAAGCTCGGATCTTCCTTTTCTATGCACATTGTGCCAAGCACGCACCATTCTACTCTTCAAAAGTTGGGGATGTTTACCTTCCTGGTAAAATAGACCCTTTAACTGAACGTTATTAGGCTTATCTCTCAAGGGGAACCCAAGTTGACGACGGGTCAAAGCAGGTTTGTAGTTGATTCCTCCTTGCATGCCAATGAGAGGCATGTTAAAGAACTCACCACAACTGTCAATTATATCCATGCTACCCATTGCAAAATCATACCAAACAATATCGTCATTAGTGAGAGATATAAGCCTCTAAGACCACTATAGACATTGCTTGTTCTCCAAAAAAGCAGGTTCCTGAGACACGTGTGACATAAACCACTTTTATAGAAGAGGAACACAACACATAATAGTCCCACAGAGTTTATCCTTGATATGTTCATCTTAACCGATGACAAATTTTCTCTTTGACGGTATTCTGTCCAGCATTCGATAGATGTAATTCCTACTTTTTTGTTCAGTTGGTTTACCCTTGATATGTTCATCCTAACCGATGATGGCTATTCTCCTTGGCAATCCCAGGGAAGTCTATCCTTGATATGTTCATCCTAACCGATGATGGATTTTCTTCCCTGTTGAGTTTATCCTTGATATGTTCATCCTAACCGATGACGGATACTCTCACCTTTGGTCTTCTGCCCAGTAACGGGTAGTTGTAAATCCTATTTTTCGTAGTTTTCCCCAGCAAGGCTATTCTTACCCAATAACTGGTAATGAATACTCCCTCCTGGAGGTTCCCAGCGAGTCATCCTTGATATGTTCATATTAACTGATGATGGATGTTCTCTCTGTCAGATCTTTATCATCTCCTTACCCAGTAGCAGGATGTAGATAATAGATCTCTTCTCCTCCTGTGTTGAAGTTTATTTCTTCCCCAGTCGATTTGAGTGCGTATTTCCTTAGTGAAGTCGTTTTTCCCCTGCGCGAGTCGAGTACCTTAGTTTTATCCTGACTTACTTGTATCCCCTACAGATGTTGTTATTTCACCGGCTGAGTCTTTTCATTTTGTATGGAATCCCTCGAGTCCCCTAGTAGTTTTAAGTCGTAGCCTGGCTTACGCATAAATCCTTTTATCCCCTCAGAGTCTCTGTCTCCCAGTGAGTTTTCCTTACGGAATGCATTCTACTCCTGCGAATTTTTGGTCTCTCTGATTTCTTTTTCCTTTGTGGCAACAGTTCCCCAAAGAGGATTAATTTTTGCATTCATATCATTTGCAGCATGGGGTCTCTTAGGGACCAAAATTTGTTTCTCTATGTTATTATTTAATCCCATTCTACTGAGTCGACATAAAGATTTTAACCTTCGCCTCCTGAGTTAGAATGTCCTTAAATAGGGGCAGCTGTAAGACCCCAATTTTGACCCTAAGATCCCTCATGCAATTCCACCATAAGCATTAGCATTGGGATCATGTCTTGGCATCCTCCTTGCCCCTCATTCATTGGGTTTGTTTTGGGAGAGATCACCAAGCACTTTGTGATCATATCATACTTGTATATTATCATTTTTACTAACTAAAATACCAAAAATATGTCTTTGCATTTGTCTAACTCTTTTGTAGAAAGGCTTGATCCCATTGATCCATCAAGTTCACATCTAGGGTTTGAGACCTCATGAACAAAGAGCATAACCAAGAACTAATTCAAGAATGGTTATAAGCATCATCTATGAGTCCCAATGTTCTCTACATATTACATTGATCCATCAAGTTCACATCTAGGGTTTGGAAACCATTGTTTGACTGGGTATCTTAAGTAACTTCTCCAATAAGCTATCTCACTTATTGATCAAATTTCTCAAGGGACACTTTAAAATTCATCATCTTATGCATATATAATCTACCATGAGCCAAGAAAGTCAAGATAATTGAAAGTTAGCAAGTTGGTTGATGGTGGTTGGCCAGATGGATTCATCTGATCAAAACTGGGTCTCCCTAGACCCTATCTCCTACAATTTTCATCATATGAAAATTATTACAAGAGAAACCTTACTCTAAATGACATTCCAAACAACTTTCATGTTGATACCTAGAGCTAGTTTTTCTTGGAAAATCATTTTCTATGTTGAAACATTATAGTTCATTTTGTCTAAACCCTAATTTGAAAGTCAACTTCCCAAGGCCATAACTTGCTAAATATTTATGAGATGAAAGATTTACAAGCTGCACAATAAAATTCAATGTGTCTACTTTAACTTTGATGTTTGGAGTAGGAGCTAATTCAACTTTTTTGAGCATGTGATATGAGGTTACATTATAAGTCCCTTTTGACTTATACCATTGATCAAGTGATTTTTCCAAACTTCAAAAATGCATAACGATATCATTTCAAATCCAAATGACATGAAATGGGTGACCATTTTGAAGGTATTTGAGATAGCTACAACTTTGATGAAGACATCTTTCTCATTTTAATCTCATATAAAAAGTTAAGCAAGGTGGAATATTGAGACAGATGGCTTGACACTTAGAAATATTTTGATATGTCAAAACTTTCCAAACTTCCACCTCAAATTTCTCCAAGTTCCAAGCTCCAAATGAAAAAGTGTTGAACATTAAAGTTGTTACTCTTGATCTCAACTTTCCAAAGAGCTCAAATTCATATGTTTTGGACAAGGAATGCACAGGCTGCGCATGGCATGAACATGGTGACATCACTTGGCAAGGATCAAACTTCAAACATCAATGAACACTTGCCTTGCAATCCAAGCTTAATTAAGACCATCCAATATTCATTTGTGGACATCAAGCAATGATTTCATAGGCCTGTGTGCGGCCATGCACCCTTGCATCACCATTTTCCAAAATTGGAAAGTGATTTGAAGTGTGCAATTATCAACTATTTTGACTATAAATAGAGCTTTAATTGCTCAGAAATAAACACACATTCGCGCCAGCTTTGATCCCCCATCTCAAACCCTCACTTTGTAAAGGATAAGCCTGAGAAATTCTTTTGAATTTGAGGTTGAATTTCCACTATTTTGAAATTCCAATCTCCAGGAATCCATAACCTTTCAAGCATTTAATTCGTCTTCTGAAAGCAAGTGGAGTGAGATCAAGTACAAGCAAGATCAAGATCAATTGAATCCAAACCTGCATTGAAGGTATTTTCCAAAAAAATTGAACTCTTCGATTCTCTCAAATTCTTGCTCAATTCTATTGATTCTTCGGTTGTCTGAAGTTCTTCCAATGTTGGCAAGAAGTTTGAGTTGCTTTGAGGCCAAATCGAAGCAACTCAGTTCATGTACCTCAAATTTCAACTCCATGTATCTCTCAATATACTTGGAGTCAGAGTGAATTGAGACCAGATTCGAGCTCAGTGCCATTTTTTTAAAGATCATGTCCTTGTTTTTATTTTTGGTGATGGTTGATGGTGGACCAGTCTGGTGAGGTCCACCAGAGAAGATGATCGGAGCTCTGGCTCCGGCGATGCGTTGGCAAGATTCTCAACCACATGATCCATTCATTTTGTTTTAATCCTAGGCGTTGGTTTTAATTACCACATGTGCAACGCAGTTGACTAATGACCACATGGAACACGCGCTAGGGACCATCTGATCTGCCACCTCAATTAATGAGGGAGATCAGATGGTCCACGTATTTTTGATTTTCTAAATTGTCATTTTAATTGCATTATTTTCAATAATTTATATTAAATTCAATATTGATCCAAAAAATATGGGACTTTCACAAAAAAAAAATCAAATATTTTTCTCTTTCATATTCTGAATTAAAATTACTTTTTGGATCATTATTAATATTTTTCATGAATTAATTTATTTTCCATTTGTTTT
The DNA here is from genome assembly GCF_024323335.1 of Lathyrus oleraceus. Taxonomy (NCBI): domain Eukaryota; kingdom Viridiplantae; phylum Streptophyta; class Magnoliopsida; order Fabales; family Fabaceae; genus Lathyrus; species Lathyrus oleraceus. The sequence goes on along the minus strand of NC_066585.1, from coordinate 481,778,938 downwards.
TAATTGTTTAAAAATATTTTCAAATGTCCAAAAATTATGAAATTTTTTCTCCAAGGTCCTTTGACCTTGTTTGACCTATGATAAATCTCATGGCCATTTCTTTGGTGTTTTGATGAGATTTTAGGAATTGGACAAACCATATTTAATTTAAATGCAATTTTAGTATTTTTAAATTGAATAAATGCCAAATAAATTTGTTGACCAATTGTGATGACTTTGTTTATGTTTGACTATTGTTGTTGGGCCTTGGTCAAGGTTGATTTGACTTTGTCAAATTAATATCATTGGATTTAGGGGATTGATGGAATGTACATTCCATCTCCCAAAATGAATGAATGATATTAATGTGGTAAAAGTCCCCCTTTGACCAATTTCTGATTTCATTCATCCCCTCCCCACTTTATCTCATTCCTCTTCTTCATTCATTCATTCCATTTGGCCTATGACAACTCAAAGTCCTAATGCTAGTTGATTGAAAAATTGACATGAGCATGGATGAGATTAGGTCACACCTTTTGCATATTCTTTTTTGTGTGTGGTATTTTCATGAGAATAGTCCATTATACTATGTCTCTAACATGCATTAACACCAAAATTTGGTTGCCCGACCTCAAATAGTTGTGACTTCTACATAAGTCAAATTACGATTGCTTAACATAGCGCTAAATTTGTGACATAAAAGGCATAAGCATTATAGGTAGTGAAATTGTAAGTCTCCCCTCTTTCATGGTATTGTGTGGAAACTTGGCCTTCCTTCCTTCCTTTGGAAGATGTTTTGGTTCAAGGATCCATACTTATGATAAGTGGGTTGAGTGTTCTCCAAAGAATGTCTTAAAATAAAAATCAAACGCAAAACAATACTAACTCTTAACATATTAACTACTAACTTTTAATTTCAAGCCTTTACTTTAATGCAATTTACTTTTAGCACTCTATTTCATTTGCCATTGTTCATATCATTCTAATTGTTTTTGTTAATGCAATTTTCACTTTGTCTATTTGGACCATATTGTGTGATATATTTTGTTTGTGTATACTTTGTTTGTTTGTGTGGTCTTTGACCATTAATGTACATAATAATAAAAAAACCTAAAAAAGTTTTGAGTGGACTGTTGGCTTGATCTTGGACAAATGGACTTAGAATCTAGGCAACCTTCCTATGCTAATGGACTTGGCCAATGCCAACTTGTTGAAGAATCAAGTGCTTGCAATTTGAAATTCATCTGATACATCTTTGAAGATCTCTTGAAGTTCATCTGCAACATGATCATTGTGAAGCTGTTACGTTGAACCTGTGACTTGTGGAATTCATCTGTTACATGGGCTATTTTTGAAAAAGATCATGGAATGGATAAGCTTGGATGAGGCCATCTTTATTTGATGCCTTGCTCTTCAAGATAATCTAATTGTGCATTTATGTGTTGCTTGATTCTAAAAGTCCAAGGTAATTCTAGGTTTCTATTAACATTCTTGTCTATTGGATTACTACCCACTTGGTCAGATCTTTTCAACTCTAAACTTTTAATTTTATGCATAGGATAGTCTCTTCATCTTCTCCCGATTTCTTTAATTTCAAAATCTCTCCCTCCATTTGTTTTCAAAATCTTCTTTATGTGAACTACTTTTATTATATACTTTGACCACTTTTGCAAAAAAGATAGAAACTTTGGCCTTATGCCATTGCATTTTCAAACTTCTTTTCTTAAATCAAACTTGTGAATAAACTTAAATATACTTGACCTAAACTTTCAAAAAAAGCCAAAAAGAACTAACTCATTCAAACCATTTTTAGGCCTTTGTGCCTTTCTATTACCACGAAAAATCTCTAAGGCATGCTGAAAGCATAATTAATGACAGAGTCCTGTGAATTTGGGGGTTATACCCCATCAAAGGATGAAGAGGTGTTGGAGGTAAGCAAGAGTAGGAAAAACACAAATCAAAGGATGAAGCCGACAGGGGAAGCTGGCTTGGTCGACAGGCCATTTTGTCCACCAACGTAAGGTTTGGGACTTAAAGAATTATAGCCAAATGTGCATAAGACAGCATCGCCCTAACGTCTGGGCGGGAGAAATTTGAAATTTAAAATAACCAGCAATTACAAAAAGAATAAGAGCGCCAGAATGTGGAGCAGTTAGCAAGAGATGGGTGCAGCGGTTGTGCAGATCGTGTGACATAACATCTTCTCGTTTCTAGGAGTTTTAGCTTATGAGCAGTTCCTCTAGTTTAGTATAAATAGAATATCCCACAAGGGGCTCAGGGAGTTAACTTTGTACTGCAAATCACTTGTAAGAAAACTTCCCATTCCCAGCGCGAGGAAGCAAGAGTTTTTGAGAGTGCTATGTACGTGAATCACCATATTTATTTCAATGCAACTTCCTTACTTTTCAATTGTTCCCGTTGAACATTTTATCTTAATTTCATTTAATTTTGAGTTATCATTTTACATTGTCGTTTACGCTGCCGACACTAACTCTATTACGATAATAGAGTTTACCAAAAGCATGTTAGTCATATACCTCTTTTGAATGTTATAGCATTGTCGGTCACGAGTCACCTATAGGCTGTAACATTGCCCAAACCGTTCGTGTGGAAAAACCCTATGCTTGTTCGACACTTTGTTAGGAACCGTTCCTCACAAAGTTATTCTGTGGAGTTGGACAAGCTTCACTTGCACTAGCACATGTCCTGGGATCAACTGGTCGATCCTGCAAGTAACCCTTTGTTTTAAAGCCTAGGGAGGACCAACGGTTGTGTATTAATTTCCACGGTAAACAAAATGACACGCCCAGTGGGACCGTGCTAGAGAAGTTGCGAAATTGCATGAAACTCAGAAGTGGCAAACTGTATAGTAAGCCACGAAATATTGTGAAAATGTCATAAACTAACACTAATGAAGTTCCACGAGGAACTTTATCCACTATGGAAACAGTAGTCTCACAGGTTGCCGCTTTGCCACCGATGACAAGTGCAGCCTTAACCATGTCGACTACGGGTGCGGTTGGAACATCAATTCCTCAGCCTCCACTGGGGGGTTCAGGATCAACGATAACGACGTTCAGACCTTGTGTGCCTCACTTTGGCACCACAGATCCTCTTTATGGAATTCCGTATTCTTTAATGCCAGGATATCAGTCGATATCTAGTGAAGCACTGTTTGCAGATACAAATCTTCCCTTGCAAGGATCAACGTAATGGGGCAACATGAGGAATAATACTCAGAACAAAACTATGCCGCTGTCGAACACTTTAGTAGCGGTGTTGAGACAGCAAATGGACGATAGTAACCATGAATTGGTTAACATGTTGACCAACCAGATGGGCACGGTCTTTAATCCACTAATACAAGAATCTGCTGAAACAAATAGGCAAGTGGCGAACCAATTGACACGCTTGTGCAATTTTTTGGGAGCACCGGCTCGACAAATGACGCCAATGATTAGACCGACTGTTCCTGTGCAGATAGAGATAAGAGCAGCGGAAGAGGAGACAGTCCACGAGGGACAAATCATTAGACCCCTTCAAAATCAAGGTGTCGAATCAGGAGTCGCGGGACGTAACCAGATGATAATGGTTAACCGACACCAGGATGCTGATCAAATTGTCGATCAACATCGACAAGAAGACTTGGCAGTGGAAAATAATTTGACAACTATTGTCGAAAGGATTATGGCTAGAAATGGCATGGGTGCTACATTTCAAAGGCCACTATACACCTCCCCGTTAGCTGAGTTTATCCTCCAAGCCGAGGCACCCAGGGGGATGAAAGTGCCTAAGTACACTTAATTTGGGGGAGAGTCTGGCGAATCGACAATAGAGCATTTTGCCAGATACTTAACAGAGTCATGGGATCTAGCTCATAATGAATGTTTGAGAGTAAAAAACTTCCCCTCCTCTCTGACCAAGGCTGCCTTCACATGGTTTACTTCGTTGGCCCCAAGTTCAATCGATTCGTGGGCAAAATTAGAAAAGAAGTTCCATGAACAATTTTACGAAGGACACTCCAAAATTAGTTTGGCAGAATTGTCTAGTATCAAGAGAAGGTTTGCTGAGAGCATTGATGATTATCTGAATCGTTTTAGGTTCTTAAAGGCTAGGTGTTTTACGCAAGTGCCAGAACACGAACTAGTTCAAATGGTCGCAAGAGGTTTAGATTATTCCATTAGGAAGAAGATAGATCAAACTTTTGTGAAAAGTATGTCAAAACTGGCTGATAGAGTCTGACATCTAGAACGGCTAAGGCTAGAAAAGTTAGGCACAATAAGTCTAAGAAAGAAAAGGTAGCGTTTGTCGAATACGACGCGACAGACCCAATACGTGAGGCTGAATATGCCTCATCGACCGAATTAGAAATCGACGAGGCTGAACTAAAGCCAAGGTCCGCCTATGAGTGTCGATCATTGCTGCCTGCGCAAGGAAAAAATCCTATCGAAAACAACCCAAAATTCCCTTTGAAAACTTATACTTTCGACGTGTCGAAATGTGAGGAAAATTTTGACTTATTGGTCAAAGATGGGAAAATGGTGGTACCTCCTGGTACTAAAATACCACTATTAGAACAGAGACAGAAAAGAGGATTTTGTAAATATCATAACTATCTTGGTCATAATACCTCTAATTGTTACCTTTTCAGGGATTTGGTTCAGAAAGCGATTCAAGAAGGCAGGCTGAAATATGTTGGCCGTAGAATGAAGATCGACGCTGATCCTCTTCACTAGGTGGAAGCCCTATTCGTGGAGCCAGTCGAGATCAACATGGTCGAGATCACTGAATATGATAATGTAGGATCAAGCGCTTACCACTGAGCTAAAAGCAATTGCTGTTAGTGAGGGTGCAACTTTATTTCCTTATAGTATGAGCTTTTTCAGGGGCTGCACCTAAAGCGAAGTTTGTAAGCTCCCTCTAAGCGCCATGGGTTGGGATGTTAAGCCCATTCGAATCCCTAAGGGTGACGCTGGATTTATTTATCCAACAGATAAGGCCAACATGCTGGAGAAAAACTGGGGAAAGCTCAGATGTCGATATAACTGAAGTTTACCCAAGGGCTGACGAAGACTTGGTGGATTTTTTGTATCGCTGCAAGAACAAGGGTTCACAGGTGTGCCTGTGCCCGAGGAGTGGTGCTGTCACCGACAAAATAGCGATAGAAAATTTCCAGAAACTGCAATTAGGTAAAAGCAAAAGGAATGTGCCGACCAGGGGTTACCAGAATGAGAGAGGCTCAAAAAAGGCTGTGGGAAATAACCAAACAAGGCCTAAAAGCTTTGTACCGTCGGCAAGTGCCCCTAGAAGTACTTGGATCAAACCTCAGGAAAAACAAGACACCCCACGAAGTGTTCCTGCTGCTGCTAGAGGAGGTTTAGCAATTAACTACAGGCGTGAGTTTAAGTCTGAAAAAATCACTCGTGTCTCTGAAAACTATTTGGGGAAGAACCCCATGTCGAGGAATCAATGGAGACGGTTTCAGAGGCGTAAACAGGCCGAAAGAGAAGCTGCAAGAGGCATGACTAGCGAGGCGAACGATGGGAATAAAATTGTTGTGAATGTCGTCACATCAGCGAAGGAACGAATAAGAGAATACGTCCGTCGACCAACTGAAAGATGTTTTGAAGAAGTGACTGATGACTTCAATTCAGAATCTGAAGCAAGTCTGGACATCCTGGTCAACATGGTGTCAATCCTACCACAAGAATACAAGTGTGTGACTGAAGTCAAAGAGTCAGTAGACAATGCTGACGCTGAAGAAATGGCCTTGCACCAACCAAGATGCTATTTTGTGCTGAACGATGGCTCTGCTGAAAGCCAAGAGGCAGTGTTCAAAAGACCTATGATGAACATGAAAAATCACTTGAAACCACTGCTGATAAGGGCAAAAGTTGAAGGCGTAACTGTCAACAAAGTTTTGGTCGATTGTGGTGCCACGGTCAACATCATGTCGCACCATATTCTGAGGAAGATTGGTAAGTATGATACCGACATTAGGTCTAAAACGTGGTTTTGTCGGACTACGGAGGAAAGACGAAAAGCACCATGGGAGTGATTATGGTGAATATCACAGTGGGTTCAGTAACCAGACCGACACTATTCATGGTGATAGATGCTAAGCCAAGTTACAACTTACTATTTGGCAGAGAGTGGCTACATGGCGTTGGAGCTGTACCATCTTCAGCGCACCAAAGGCTGGTGATTTGGAGAGAAGATGGGGTGGCCGAAAATATCGAAGCCGACCAAGGGTACTTTATGGCCGACGTGAATAATGTCGGCAAGAAGGAGTTTGAAAGAAAGTTGGTCAACATCTCTCCTTGCTTCCCAGCTGAGGATGTATATGCTAATCTAAGTGAAGCTTTCGTCTCTCTAACTCTACACGAGACTCACGGCTTCATATGGGATGTGGAACGCCTAGATGATCCACCCTATACAGGTATCCGACGGACAGGCTGGGGGGACGTCAATGATGATGTCTGAGTTAGAAGCTCTAAGAAAGATTTCAGCATACGTTGTCGAGAACAAAATAAAGTCGGCTCTAGAGGCTGAAGAAAACATGGCTGCTGAAGCTTGTGCGTTGAATAAAGAAAGGCATATGGCTATTGGGCCAGAACCCCCAGACAAACCAACTTTGGCCAAAAGGAACATCGACATGTAGCGTCTGGACTGCATTTATGATAGTGAACCTTTAGGGTTCGAAAAAGACCCAAAGGCACCAGAGAAGATCTGACTAAAAGACCCTTTGGAAGAAGTCGACCTCGGCTAGAATGGCGAGAAAAGGCCAACGTACATAAGCGCCAACATCGACAAAGAATTAAAGTCGGAGGTAATATCCATACTTAAAGAATTTAGGGACTATTTTGCTTGGGATTATATCGAAATGCCTGGTTTAAGTAGAGATTTGGTCGAGTTAAAGCTGCCGATAAAAGCTGGAAGAAAGCCAGTGAAGCAGACGCCCAGGAGTTTCTCCCCAGAGATCATGGCAAAGGAAAAAACAGAAGTAGAACGACTCCTGAAGAGCAAGTTTATTCAAACTACAAGGTATATCGAATGGTTGGCCAATATTGTGCCAGTTATAAAGAAAAATGGGTCTTTAAGAGTATGTATTGATTTTAGAGATCTAAATGTTGCCACCCCAAAGGATGAATATGCCATGCCCGTGGATGGAATGTTGGTCGATTCGGCCGCTGGTTTTGAATATTTAAGCATGTTAGATGGTTATGCAGGATATAACCAAATTTTTATTGCAGAAGAAGACGTGCCGAAGACGGCGTTTCGATGTCCAGGAGCCTTGGGGACATATGAGTGGGTTGTCATGCCATTCGGTTTGAAAAATGCCGGAGCAACATACCAGAGGGTGATGAACTCAATGTTCCATGATTTTATTGAAGATTTCATGCAAGTGTACATTGATGATATTGTGATAAAATCAAATGGTCAACAGGGTCACGTCAAACATCTTCGAAAAGCCTTTCTGAGGATGAGGAAATATGGATTAAAAATGAATCCATTAAAGTGCGCTTTTTGCGTGCAAACAGGCGACTTCCTTGGTTTTGTGGTGTACAAAAAGGGTATTGAAGTAAACCAAAGCAAAACAAAAGCCATTATTGACGTCAAGCCTCCGTCGACCAAAAAGGAGTTGCAATCTTTTCTGGGAAAAATAAATTTTCTTAGAAGATTTATATCGAACCTAAGTGGCAAAACAAAAGCATTCTCCCCACTACTTCGACTAAAGAACGAGGATTTCAAGTGGCAGGATGAACACCAAGAGGCTTTCGAAAAAATCAAAGAGTATTTGACTAGGCCTCTAGTCTTGGCCCCTCATGTTAGGCATAGGCCAATGAGACTATATATTGCAGCCTCAGAATCGACTATAGGAAGTATGTTAGTCCAAGAGGATGAAAAATGCGTCGAAAGACATGTGTATTACCTTAGTCGAATGCTTAATGACCCTGAAACTAGGTATAGTGATATAGAAAAACTATGTCTATGCCTGTATTTCTCTTGTATGAAACTAAAGCAATATATCAAGCCTGTTGATGTGTATGTATCTTCCCACTTTGATGTTATTAAACACATGTTATCTAAACCAATTTTGCATAGTCGAATTGGGAAATGGGCTTTAGCGTTAACAGAATACTCCCTGACATACGTACCCTTGAAAGTGATGAAAGGGCAGGTAGTAGCGGATTTTCTTGTCGACCATTCAATGGTCGAAATGGCGCAGAATTACGTATATTTAGCACCATAGAGGCTATACTTTGACGGCTCAAGACATAAGCATGGATCTGGGATAGGAGGAGTCATAATTTCTCCAAATGGAATTCCAGCAGAGTTCAAATACATAATCGAATGGGTATGCACCAATAATGAAGCAGAATATGAGTCATTGATCACCGGACTTGAACTACTGCTAGAATTGGGGGCAAGGAATGTCGAAATTATGGGAGACTCGGAGTTAGTGATTAAACAAGCATTAAAAGAGTACAGGTGTGTTAAAGAAAATTTAATCATGTACTTTGTGGTGACCATCAGATTACTCAAAAGGTTTGAGCAAGTCAATCTCGAACACATTCCACGAAAATAAAACCAAAGAGCAAATGATTTGGTGCAGGAGGCCTCAGGGTACAAAGCGTCGAAAGACCAGGATGAAGAGGTCCAGGCAAGAGAGAAAGTACGAGCGACAGTGTTGTCACCATCAGATTTGGTGATCGTGAAGTTGGGAGCCATAGATAAAAATCATTTTGAAATTCTGGTTGTCGACGACGAGGGGGAAAGTGTCTGGCGTAAACCGCTAGTCGATTACTTACGCAATCCCGTGGGGTCGACAAATCGAAAGATAAAATATAGGGCCCTTAGCTACATCTTGGTAAATGATGAATTATTCAAAAAGACAATCGAAGGAGTGTTATTAAAATGCCTAGGAGAAAGTGAGGCATACGTGGCTGTGTCAAGCATACATAGCGGGGCGTGTGGGGCACATCAAGTAGGTTTGAAGATGAAATGGCTCTTGATGCGCTCAGGAGTTTATTGGCCTTCAATGCTGATTACAAGGGGGCATACAGCATGTGCCTGCAAGCGAGCTGCATACAATTGTGAAGCCCTGTCCATTTCGAGGATGGGCTCTGGATGTTATAGGAGAAATAAATCCAGCCTCGTCGAAACAAAAAAGGTATGTCTTAGTCGGTATCGACTATTTCACAAAATGGGTCGAAGCCGTAGCACTGACAAATGTTGACCAATAGGCTGTAATAGACTTTGTCCAGAGTTACATCGTCTTCAGGTTTGGCATCCCAGAAACTATTACAACCGAGCAGGGGTCAGTTTTCACTGGTCGAAAAGTGCAAGATTTTGCAAAAGAAATGGGAATCAAATTACTGACCTCTACCCCCTATTACGCACAGGCGAATGGCCAAGTCGAAGCTGCTAATAAGGTGATCATCAGCCTAATAAATAAACACATAGGAAAGAAGCCAAGAAATTGGCATAAGACGTTGGACCAAGCTTTGTGGGCATGTCGAACGTCACCAAAAGAAGTAACTGGAACGACCCCATTTCGACTGGTTTATGGGCATGACGCAATATTGCCAGTAGAGATTCAGGTTCAGGCGGTCAGAACCCAGAGGCAGTATGAAATACCTTCTGAAGATTACTGGAGTATGATGACAGACGAGTTGGTCGACGTAGATGAAGAAAGAATGTTAGCATTAGACTCCCTACAAAGACAGAAAGAGAAAGTCGCCCGAGCCTACAATAAAAGGGTGAAAGGGAAAGTGTTTGCTATCGACGATCTGGTTTGGAGGGTGATCCTGCCTATGGACAAAAATGATAGAGTTTTGGGTAAGTGGTCCCCTAATTGGGAGGGACCATTTAAGGTTTTGAAAGGCCTTTTCTAACAACGCCTACGAGGTCGAAGAGTTGGCACCAGACAGACGGATTTTAAGAGTGAACGGAAAGTACTTGAAAAAATATAGGCCTCTCCTTCAAGAGGTCAAAATTTTGGCAGACTAAATAACTGTCGAAAGAATAAGGTTGGAGATAACTATGTTAGAAACCAACTCCAAAGGCACAGAAAATAAATATACAGTGCTAGAAGTAAGAAAGATAACATTAAAGTGGCAAGAAGCCATTGTTTAAATATTACAAAAAATAAAACTTGTACAGACAATAAAATTGGTCAAAGCTGGCCGAACTTAGATTGGAAAGACTTAAGCTCAAAATTATAATGCAAGGACGTAGGCTCCAAGGTGTCAGCATGGGCTTTGAGCTCTTCAAGCTTCCCTTCGACGGCCATAAGCTCTTCACCGACCGCTAAGGCATCACTGGTGGTTTGCTCCACAGTGGCCTGGGCAGGTTTCAGCACTTCGTCGACAAAACGTGACTCCTCCTTAACAATTGATTCCAACTCACTGTCCAGAGTGGCAATTTGACGCCGAAGGGTGTGGCACCTCAAATTTGCACCTCCCATTTGTACATTCATTTCATTTTTTTAGGTCATCAACATCACATTAACATTGCATTATCATTTGCATAGTCCATCAAGTCATCAGGCAAGACTGGTCAGGAGATTCAGTTGTGCAAGTAAGCAAGTGCATTTTCCATGGAACCAAAGCCTTAGGGTTGGTGCAATGAGTTCATATGATCCAAGAATCATTTTGAAGTGGGTTGGCCAAAGATTGAAGGCTCAAAGCTCATCAGTCAATGTGAAATTCATCTGAAACCCTAGAAAGTCAACAGAAGTCAATTGTAAGTTCAACTATGGATTTGGAGGTGGGAGATGGTCAGAGATGCCTCATTCATGTCCATACAAGTCTCATTTGACATTGTAAACATCAACATTAAAGAATTTGAAGCCAAATCAAAACTTTCCAAAAATAGAAAGTGACCTGTAATTTGAAATTGCCAAAAATGGAAAGGTTTTCAACTCAAGATTACATCCTCAAGAAAGCTTCAAATGAGATTTTGTCCAACATGAAAGTTGAAGATCTTTATCTCCCATTTCCAAAAAGTCCAAGATCATGGATTTCTCATGTGTGGTTGAAGAGATATGGATCAATCATGGCCAAGTGTAACTTGAACTTCAAACATGCATAACTATCAAACCAAAAGGCCAAATTAAGTGGTTCTTTTTGCATTGTTCACGTCTTGACATATACTTTCCAAAACATACATCACATGCCATGAATTCTCATCACATAATCATTTGGATTTTCACTTGATTTTGGAGGGAAAAATTATAGTTTGAAAATGATGCATCATTTGATCATTCTAACACTTCCATTGGCTCCATAATGACATTTCAAGTGAATTAGAATGCAGCTCGTGTACTGTTCCATTGATTTTTCCATGCATAGGGTGAGATTACCAAATTGACACATGCACCTTATTTTGGCTAATACAATTAACCATTGGCTTAAACATGATTAGCAGCATGATTAGGGGGGAGTAGAAAGCACAAATCATAACTGTTTTTGCATAACAACAATCACAATTCAGATCTAGATCCAAGTTTCACAAATTTTTCTCTCAAAAATTTTTCTCAATTTCTTCACATAACTTCACATTCTCTTGATCCATTCATCATCTGGAAGAGTTATGGAGTAGATTTGAAGCAAGAATCGAAGAAAACAGTGCACTATTGCTCATGCTCGAAGCTTGCATACATCAATGGTGGATTCAGATTTTTGTGGAATCGTGCACATTTAAACCTCAATTCTTCATCCATTCATCCATACAAGTGATCTAGAGGAACTGTTTGAGCTTTGCAAGCCTTGGATCCACAAAATTCCAGTTCTGCACTTCATCAAGGTTCCAAATCGACCTCTTTAATTCTTGAAATTATTATGTGATTGTTGTAGATCTTGCATTGCTCAGTAAACTGAGCTTTATTTCATGAAAATCCATGCCAAATTGAGTTAGTTATGCTGATTTGAAGATTCACATGTGAAACTTAATTGCTTCGATTTGTTCATGTTCGTTAGAATTAGGTTAAATCACGCCTGGATTCGTGTTGTATGTTGGAAGATGAACATGTTGATGTGTTTATTGTTGAAATCTGAGAGAAAAGTTCTTGAGCCATGATGAACACGATGAAGCTTGATGAGTTTCGTTTCCAGAACGTATTTTGATCCATTAGGTTATGTTTCTGGTGGTCTGCATGTGTTTGTGAAGAAGTGCACATGTATTGGTCCAGTTGGCAGCTGCGTGGCATTTTGATTGGCCAGAATTGATTTGCCTTGCCACATGCGTTTAATGAAACGCAGTGTTTTGATGTGTGGCGCACTCCAATTCAAATTTCACCTCACTTCGATTCTGGCTGACAACATTTATTCAAATGACATTTCATTTTATTTGTTTTCCCTCCACATGTTCATACATACTTCTCATGCTTTTTTTTTCTCATTTCATAAATTCATAAATGATTGATAAATGATCCAAAAAATATGAGAATTTTTGCATTAGGTCACATTTTCTCTCTAGTTTTTTTTTATTATTTTTCCATAAATTGTGATTGGCTGGAAAATTATTTTGCCTAGGGTTTGTGTGAACATGTCCATTTTGTACCTTGCCTTGCTTCTCCATTTGTGAAATGCTCAATTTTAATCCAATGCTCATGAAATTTTGCATGCTTAAACTAGACTCTTGGTTGTACATTTTGGTGTTGAGTTTGAATTTTTATCAATTGCCATTGCTGATTTATGATCATGTGAATGTAGGTGTGACAATGTGTGCCACACCTTTGCTTGTCCAACTTGATTAATTTGTTTGCCATGCCAAATGAGTTCCAAATGCTTTGATTTTTTTGTATGATACTTGATATGGATGTTGTGTTTGCTCATGATTTTTGCTGGAATTTTTGGATTGATTTCTGATTTGATTGAGATTTTTCTTTCTGGATGGTCATGTTTGAGCTTTTGAATTGCCTTGATTTTCATTTGATCATGAAATGCTTGTTCTTTATCTTATGGATGTGAAATTTTGCACACTCTTTATAGACATGTTGAATGTTGTTTTGGCTTTGGTTTGAGGTTTTTACCAATTACCATTTCTGTTTTAGGCTTGTGCTAAGTTGGTGTACCAAGTTGTGTCACACATGTGCTTGTTTGTGCTTGCCTTGGCTTATGCAATTTGATTACCATTCCTAATGTTTCCCAATTGCTCTAATTTTTTGTGTGATGATCATGTTGTATGTTCTGCTTACTCATGAATTTTTTTGAGATTATTTGAATCATTTTTGAATTAATGTGCATTTGTTCATTCTGATGTCACAATGTGGTTCCAACTTGCATACCTTGCCATACTTGGTTCATGAAATGAATTTGGTGAATGATATTGATATGGGACCTTTTGGATTATGTTCTTAATTGATTGAGGTTGATTCATGTTGATTTCATGTTCTGTTTTGATTTCAGGTTTACACATCCAAGTCCATAGTTGATGATGCTCACTCATTTGGATTGATTAATTGGTTGATGTTGACTAATCTTGAGTTGTTTTGTAGGTTGATGCTTTTGTTGTGCCCATTGGCTTGTGCCTTGCACCTTGTTGCATTGCTTGCTTATCTGTCTGATTGTGTGACTGTTGTCTGTTTTATTGTTTGACTTGTATACTGATTGAGTTAGATTTTTTTCAGGTACATAAGTTGCTTGAGTTCTTTTGAACTTGCTTTTGCTTTTGCTTGGTTGCTTAACCATTTGAGGTATAACTCTCTGACTCCATGTAGTCTGGAAGACCTGTCCTGTTATGGGGGCAGGCACCTGTCTGAAGTCCTCCTTAAGAGGCAATGCTTGTGTTTGTTTATTTTTGTGCCAAGCAGGAAAAGACCTCTATGAAGCAATTGGCAGATAAAAGAGATGTGCAATCCATCTCCCGCTACTCAGTGTGTCATCCATTTTGCTCACACACCTTGTGTTGATGCATTGTGGATAGTAACCCAAGATCTTTGTTGTGTCAGTCATATGTGGATAAAAGAGTTCCCACTTTCTGAACTCCCACTTTCATTTGTCTGAAGCTCTCCCAGGCCAGGGATAAGAGTTGTGAGGTCTTACCCTCACTTCCCATTTCATCTGCTTCACCCTAACTCTCAATGTTAGGGTAAAGAGCTAATTACACCCGATTCCAGTTGGCTTGTGTTTCACAGCCTAGCCTAGTGTGAGCCCACTTTGTTTGTGTATAGTGTGTGCTAATTGTGTGAATGTTTGCTTTGCCTGTGCTGTTTAGGATAGCTTGCTCCCTGTGTAAGTTAGATAGCAACCTTAACATAGGGATTGTATGCATGATAACTTCTAGGCTCAAGTCGTAGTCTCCCTAGTAGTTTGTGTCTCCCTTTGTATCTGGTTAGGCTAGTCCTTTTTCCCTGCGTAGGGGAACTACGTTGCCCTGATCCTCATACCAGATGAGGTACGTAGGCAGGAGATGAGCTGATCTCTCCGGGCGCCCCTTTGTTTTGTTTGTGTGAGTTGTTTCTCTTTTTCTGGTTGGAGTCCGATGTAAGTCCAGCGATTGGCATTCGGTTTCCAGTTTCTCTGTTGGAGTCTGACATAAGTCCAGCGATTGGCAGTTGGTTTCCTGTGTGTGTTTGTTGGTTCGGAGTCTGATGTAAGTCCAACGATTGCCATTCGGTTTCCATGTTTACTTGTTTGTGTGGAGTCTGACGTAAGTCCAGCGATTGGCAGTCGGTTTCCTGTTTGTGTTTTGTTTGGCGTGCGTTAGCCGAGCTACGAGTGCTCTGATTCTTCTTCTGTCAGAGAAGATACGTATGCATAGGATGCGACATCCTAGCGAGCACGTTTCCCCCTGTCCCGAACTACGTCGACTCTGATGTCTGTGCTTGACAGAATACGTAGGCCCAGGATGCGATATCCTGCCGAGTTAGTTTCTTTTGTCTTTCTGTGTCTCTTTTCAGCCAGTGTGTGCAGTTTGTGTTCGGTTTTTAGCAACCTTATCCGTTCTTTTTGTGCGTAGATCCCGTCGAGTACGACGGATGCGTAGGGGTGCTAATACCTTCACTTCGCATAACCGACTCCCGATCCCATCTTTCTCTGGTCGCGAGACCATGTCTTTTCCAGGTTTACTTCGAGTGTTTCCTTTCCCTCCTTTGGGATAAATAACGCACGCTGGCGGCTCTGTTGTTTCTTTTTCCCGCCGGTTTTTCGCGTAACGCGACAGCTGGCGACTCTGCTGGGGACTAGTAGAGAAGTCGACCTCTTGCTGGTCCATCTTCCCTAAGCGAGTCTCTCCTAGCGCTCTCTAGGATAGGGTTTGGTTGCTTTTGTTGTTTCATTCATTGCATTTATTTGTTTCTGCTTGCATTTACGATTGCATTTATGTTTGCATTCATTTATTTTCATCTGTGCTGGATGGTTGTCTGTTTCTCTGTTGGGGTGGGAGTTACATGAGGTAAAAGGCCCAATACCCAGGCTATGAGTGAAATCTAGGACACCTAGGAATAGAGTGATTCATGGGAAGCGGGTGGTATTGCGCCACTTAGCGGAACATGATATCACGAGCAGTTCAAACTCTGATGGGGTATTATCGTTACATACTTCGGGTGTGTACATGATGATATTCTATGAAAGGGTTATTTATGTTGCGTTTCTCTTGACCTTACCCTGACCTAGATGACACCCGTGAGTGGGGAGGGATTGAATCATTTGCAGGTACAGATGGTGACTATGGTTCAGATGGACTTATGGGTACTTACTTCTGACATGCCAGAATTCTGTCCGTGATATCTATCAGCGGGTTCCGTTTATTTCGGATCCCCGGGTTGAATTTGAGAGTACTCGTTCAGAGGATCTGGTTGTCATCCGTTCAGTGGATCTTTTGTGATGATAGTGATATATTCCCCTGTTCCGTTTATTTCGGAACTTCCCAAGTTGGATTTATGGTTACTCGGGCCCTCAGATGATTGTAATCAGTTCAGAGACCGGTCCAGTACAGTTGATCCTCAGATGACTTGGAAGATGGCACAGTGACTTGCCTGCATGCATTTGCATCATTCCCATTCGCATTCATCTGCATTTAACCCATGTCTATCCGTACTCAGGGTCCATTTTTGATTGAGATTCTGGTCGAGAGACATCCTGATGGCAATGTTATTGTTGAAATATTATCCGTCTCAATGAAGCTAGAATCAAAGGACAATGCTTCATACGGATAGACATTGCATGTGTGAGTCATATTAACCTATTTTCTGTTTTGTAGGTGTCAGTATCTAACCGGTGCGCATAGCTCTTCCGTTCAGACATCTAAGCTGATGGATCCACCCAACACCGACATTCTCGAATTGAAAGAGATGATGAGGGAGTTGTTCAGGGTTGTGCAAGGGCTTGCCTTGGGGCAGAAAAAAATTACTGAGAGGTTGGAGAGGATTGAAAGTTGGATGATAACGGAGAAAGTTCAGGGAAAGGCTCCGTCATCCGTAGTAAAGAAGCCCTCTGGCAGTGGTCAGCTCAAGAAGCCGGTTGAATCAGGTGATGTACAGGCCAAGAAAGAACGCAGTAAAGATCGTTACCACCCCTATGCTGCCACTGTAACCACTCTTGTTGGTGATCCCCCTGTACAACAGCAACAACCGCCACCTCAACAGAAGGCACCGAAAGCTAAAGGCCAAATGAAGAAGGGGACGGATCGTCAGTTTGATAAGCCACCCGTGACTTATGCCTTTCTGTTCAAGAGGTTGAGGGATCTTGGGTTAGTTCGGCCGAGGATATTGATTCCTGTAGAACCGCATCGGAGGCCTGCAAATTACGATGAGAATGCCAGGTGTGAGTTCCATTCTGAGACACCCGGACATAACATTGAGGGTTGTAGAGCTTTTAAACATGTCGTCCAGGACATGGTGGATTCCAAGGCCATCAGCTTGGCACAGATACTGAATGAGGATGTTAACCCCGTACTAAGGCATGGTCCTGTAAAAGTGAAAGTGATGCCAAAGGACAAGGGAGGAAAAGAGGTGATTGATGGAGATCAGTTAAAAACTTCAATGTCTGTGGTCCCAAAACATCTGATGAAGGATGGAGCATTCCCTGCTGTTGATAATTATTGTGCGACCGTCGCCATAAATGGGTGTGTAGCGATGGGGGAAATGATGCAAAGAATGATTGAAGTAGGAATGGACGATGTAAGATGTAAAGCACCCAGTCTGGAAGTTGAAACCGTCAAGGTGGAAAACGCCCTTGTTGCTAAGAAAGAGAAGAAGCTGTCCATTTCTTCTTATAAACAGGCCATGGAAGTGGTGAAGAACGGAGAAGCCCTAGGTTGGGGGAAGATCATAGACATTGTGGTGAAAGCGGATATGTTCGGGGTTGGCTATCAGCCAGACCAAGAGTCGTCTAGACAAAACAGAGGACGTCGTCAACCGTTCACCTTCGTTAGTGCCGGAATGTTGGATCCTGGTCGCGCCTGTACAGTGGGTGAAGAGATTGACTGCGACCGCGAGCTTGAGTCGTGGATAAAGTCGTGCGTACCAGGGAACTGGAAGGCCTCAAAGATCGCCACTGTCACTCATCATGAAGAGTAGTATTTCTGTTTTTCAATTTTGTTTGCATGAAAGCCATACGTTTTGCCCGAAACGTAATGGTCCATTGTAAGGGCCATCTCATGTGTTTCATTGTGCAACATTTTGCATCATTAATAAATGGATGTTTTTGTGATTAAAAGCGGTGTTCCCTGTCTTTCATTTATTTTTGCAGTTTAAAAAATAAAAATGGCAATGTTTATTTTCATTTTTCTTTCCTTTTGACCTGTCTTGTTCCGACCTCAAAAGTGACTATTCTCCTGATCTCATTGATAACAATTCGGTTACACCTCTGTATGACTTCGACAATCCGATCTGTCATGCCGAAGAAGAAGGCGAAGAAGATTGTGATCTGCTGGAATTAGCCAAGTTGTTAAGACAAGAGGAGAAGGTGATTCAACCGCACGAGGAGCGATTCAAGATTGATATTCCAGGCACCGCCGAGGTCAGGAAGTGAAAATTGGGGCCGCTTCAGAGGCGAGTCGAGGGCAGAATGGTAGCCCTGTTGAAAGAGCATGTGGATACCCTCGCCTGGTCGTATCAGGATATACCAGGGTCAGGTACCAATGTCGTTATACGCAAGCTACCATGGAGAGAAGATTGTCCTCCAATAAAGCAGAACGTCGGTGCCACGTATCAGGGTGACTTTGTTTCAGGATATGATTCATCGTAGAATCAAATGCTATGTTGATGACATGATAGCAAAGTCCCAAGCAGAAGAGGGGCATCTGGTGGACCTGGCCAAGTTGTTTGACCGGATCGAGACAACTCAGACTGAGGTAGAGTCCGAATCAGTGCACTTGTGGAGTGCTGTCCGGTAGGTTGCCGAGGCTTATTGTGAATGAAAGAGGAATCGAGGTCGATCCTGCTAAAAAAACAAGAAAGAAAAGCAAAAGCAAAAGAAAAAACAATACCGGAAATGCCTGAACCGAAAAAGAGATCAAACGGTCAGGTGGATAATGATTGCCAAGGGGCATTGAAAGATAAAAGAATAAGTTGCAGGAACCACTGATTCTGATGCCTCCCGTGGAAGGAACAACTCTTAATCTGGTACTTGACAGCCCTCGAGGGGTCTATGAGGTGTGTAGTGGGTCAGCATGACGAGTCTGGTCGAAAAGAGCATGCAATTTACCTTAGCAAAAAGTTTATCGACTGTGAAACAATACATTCACTGCTCGAGAAAACTTGCTGTACTTTGGCATAGGCTGCTCGCCGACTGAGACAGTATATGCTGGTTAATACCACTTTGTGGATGTCCAAGATGGATCCGATCAAGTATGCGCTTGAGAAGTCAGCATCGACCGGACAGGTTGCGAGGTGGTAAAAAAGGTGAGTTTGACTGATTTGTGATATACGGTACACCTCTCAGAAAGTAAGGGGGAGCGTGATGTCTGATTATCTTGCCCAACAGCCCATTGAGGATTATCAACCAAGGAAGTTTGAGTTCCCTGATGAGGACATCTTGAGGTCCTCAAATCGAAAGATTGTGAGGAACCGATCCCGGAGGAGGGGCCTGACCCTGAATCCGAACGGATTCTGATGTCTGATAGGGGGAGGTTAATATGGATGAGTTAGTGTTGTGTTGGTTACGCCAAAAAGATCCCACATTCCTTTTGTTGCCCGGATAACATTTGAATGCACCAACAATGGTGGATGAGTACGAAGCTTATATCCTGGGTATCGATCTTCGATGCGTACGTCTGCTGGGGCAACGCCGCGCTCGCTCGTGTATGGGATAGAAGTGGTATTACCTACTGGAGTCTAGATCCCATTGTGGAGAGTCCTGAGGGATGAGAAATTATAGAAGGCTGAGTGGATAAGGACTCGGTATGACGCGTTGAGCCTGATTAAGGAAAAGAGGCTGGCGTTTACTTGTCGTGGGGCAGTTGTACCCAGTGAATGAAGCGTGTTGTTGACCAAAAAGTGCGACCTCGTGCGTATCATGTGGGAGACGTGTTGTTGAAAAGGATCCTTCCTCCTCAAGACGATCGTGGGGCAAGTGGATATACAGTTATGGATCCCATTCGTGGTCAAAAAGGTTTTCTCTGACATAGCCTTGTTGTCAACGACCACGGATGACGAGATTTTCCATCCCTTGTGAATGCAGACGCAGTTCGAAGATACTTCGTAAAAATTGACCCGCTGGACGAAAAGAACAAAAGAGTCCAGGCAAAAATGGGCATCCCGGCGAACCAAAGAGAAAAGGAAAAGGTTCGGGCAAAAGTTAGGGATAAAAAAAGAAAAAACCGTACACCTGGCAAGTTGAAAACCCCACAAGGGTGACTTGGGCAAAAAAGGGTATCCCGGTGGACTGAAAACCCGAAAGGGCGGTCCAGGCAAAAGAGGGAATGAAACGAACAACTGCGTCTAGCATGATTGTTTGTGCTTTGGATATGACTTGGATAATCCCCAACAGAGATCGATCGGAAGCGTCTTGTTCAGAAGACAGAAAGTGCGGAAAGTCTTGAGGACATATGGGGTGTAACCGAGTTGGAACCCGATGAGATCACGGTTTCACATTGCCATTAGGATAGATTTTTCCTTTTGTGCGCAATCACCTCTTTTCAGGGATTGTTTCCTGTATGTTGCTCGGTTTTTAGCCACCTTTTTTTTTCCCCAGTCAATAAATACAGGTTCAGTCAAATAATTTTGTTTTTGTCTTCATTACCGCTTTGATTGCGAAAACATCCGTTTATTTTTGATAAGAATATTTGCATTTTGAAACATAGAGGTCCCTTCCGATGCATGCTTATAAGATTGAAATCTGGAAGTCTTATTCGGAAGTTTGAGTGACCTAGGTGTTGAAATGTTGGCACGCCTGGGGCACGTTGTTATCTAACGATCTCTTTGCAGGTGCTGTTGGTTTGTGTTCACTCACTTGCAGGTTGTGATGTGAAATACTTTGACAAAAGATCCCGCAGAGTCCAACCAGGGGCAAGGGATAGAAGAACGGCGAAGACGGTGAAAAATTACAACGACGATCCTAGAGGGTAATCAAGAAGACTCTTCAAAGTCTGAAGATTGGAGAGTTAGCCCGGATCTGAGGAAATCAGTTGTCTCGAAGCAAGGAAGAGATGAGAATATTAGGTGATGAATCAGAAAAGTCCAGACAAGTCTGGGAGTTCTCAAAAGTGGAAAGTCGACACTGTGGTTGGATGATGAATGCCGATGTTCGACGAATCGACAAGTGTTCCGTGTCAAATAAGTCGTATCTCCCCAGTGGGTTTGAGAGTGTTATCTCCCTAGCAGATTTGAGATCGGTGTCTCCTCAGCGAGCCTGAAGGTTGCCATATCCCCAGTGGAAGCATCGATGGGTAGATTGTTCCTAAGGGTTGAGGATATATCCCCAGCGTGGTCGTGAACGCTTGTCCCCGGCAGGGTTGTGGATGTCTATCCCCAGTGTGGCCTAGTATATTATTTCCTCAACAGAGTGGTGTAGGCCTTTCTCCAACAGAGTTATGCATTTCCCCATCAGGGTGTGGAGTGTTTTCCCCTAGTGGATCTCCATAGCAGAGGTTGTGTTGATGGTTTTCCCCCAGCAAGGCCCCCAAACGGATCTGGTTCGGTGAAAATTATCCTCATTAGAGATAAGCATTGGTGTTTTCTCCTAGCAGAGTAATCCCCAAGCAGTTCGGGTTCGATGGAGGTCATCCCCAGCAAGGGTTATCTTTCCCCAGCAGTGTGGAAATTGACGTGGTATTGAAATCCTCAGCAGAGTCCCTTGAGCTCCCCGATGTTGTCTCTGGAGGAGATGTGTTTTCATGCATTCATCATTTAGATAAGCATAGCATATTGCATCATTAGTGCGTAGCATTTCCATGATCATGGGGCATTGCGCTAAAAAAAACTCATGCATCGGCATTGCAAACATAAATCAGCCCAAGGCCGTGGTGACCATCCGAGAATGGATTGTCGGGAAGAGTTTAGCATCGCGTCATTGGATCGATCTCAGAATTGGGTTCCCCAGCATGGTTGAGAGGTTGGTGTTTTCCCAACAAGTGACTCCTTAGTTGAGCGGGTATCCCCAGCAATGTGACTCCCCACAAAATTGGTAGCATCTTGCAAGCCTGGATCGATTCCCCAAGCAGACGTGGGTGTGTCTGATCTCTCCATATAGAGTCGACCCCTTAAGCAGAAAGTGTCTGTCATTTCCTTCTGCACTCCCCACTGAGTTATATCCTCGTGGATGACAGTTGTTTCTGTTCCCTCCCTGCACACATAACGGGATGAGTTTTCCCTATTGAGTTCTTTCCTCATTAGGATGAGTCCTGATTCAGTATGCCTTTTTGGATCGATCCTAAACTGGCTTCCTTGTGGCTGTCTCTTGTGCTTCCCTGTGGTATAAATGAATAGTTGCTCACTAACCGGCACTCATTCATCTTATCCTCAGCGGAATTTGTTGGCTTCTACCTACGAACCGGTAGTTGTAAGTCCTATCTTTGTGGTCTTCTACCTATTAACCGGTAGATGTGAATCCTCTGGTCTCCCCGTTGTGGAGTCAACCCTTGTGCTCATCCTAGTCGATGACGGTTACTGTTCCGTGGTTTTCTACCTACTAACCGGTAGATGTAATCCCCTCTTTGTGGTTATCATTATCCAGTTTTTGGTATTGATATTCCTTTCCCCTTTTGGATATTTGCTTTGATTAAGCAACTTTATCCCCAGCGGGTCTTCCCCTTCCTTGTGGGTAATTGCTCCGAGTAAGCAATTTTATCCTCAGTGGGTCCTCTTTCATTCACCGTTTGCCGGTGATGTTTGTTGTTTCCCCTTTTGACTGGTCATCCTTACATACCTAGTCCTGGTATCCCGATGCCTTTCTTTTCGGTCGATTTATCCATTTAACAACCTACAACCCGGTTATGGATAATCTTCCATGCGACTGTACTATCTACGTTTTGACGACTATAGATAATATATCTCATGTGCTCTTTGGTCGAAGTCTTGTCCTTCCCAGTCGAGTAAGATTCGTATTCCTTGTGGAATCGAATGTCCATCCTTTAACAAGTTTGCTTTCGCTCTCTTCAGGATGTTAAGTGTTTTGGAACACCCACCAATTCACGATTTCGGTCGATTTATCCATTTAACAACCTACAACCCGGTTATGGATAATCTTCCATGCGAGTGTATTATCTATGTTTTGACGGCTATAGATGATATATCTCATGCATTCTTCGGTCGAAGCCCTTCGTGTTTCCCCAACTGTGTAAGATTCGTATTCTTTGTGGAATCGAATGTCCGTCCTTTAACAAGATTGCTTTTCTAGCCCTCTTCAGGATGATGAGTGTTTTGGAACACAAACCAATTCACGCTTTGGTTGGTCACCTGTTTTATGCCTACAAACCGGTATCCTTGGTGTTCCTTTCTGTCTGCTCCCTGTCGTGACTTTGATCCCCAGCGAGTCACCTCTCCGTTGGTTTCGATAAACGTCGAGTTTTTCCTAGTTGTCCGTTGACATCTAGTTGTATTTTCCCCACAGGTCATCTGTTGATGTCTGTTCACCTCTCCGTTGGTGCCGATAAATGTTGAGTTTTCCCCAATCCTCTGTTGATGTTTGGTTGTATTAGCTTTTCCCCAGTAAGGTCACCTTTCTCCTTTGGTGTCGATAAACGTTGAGCTTCTCCCGTTCGTCCGTTGACGTCTGGTCGAGTCTTTCCCATTCATCCGTTGATGTCTGGTCACCTCTCCGTTGGTTTCGATAAACGTCGAGTTTTTCCTATTCGTCCGTTGACGTATAACTGTACCCTTCCCCAGGAGTCACCTCTCCGTTGGTTTCGATAAACGTTGAGTTTTTCCCAATCGTCTGTTGACGTTTGGTTATGATTAGCTTTTCCCCAGTAAGTTCACCTTTCTCCGTTGGTGTCGATAAACGTCGAGTCTTTCCCATTCATCCGTTGATGTCTCGTCTCCTTCTCCGTTGGTGTCGATAAACGTCGAGCTTCTCCCGTTCGTCCGTTGACGTCTGGTCGAGTCTTTTCCAGTTCATCCATTGATGTCTGGTCACCTCTCCGTTGGTGTTGAATAACGTCGAGCTTCTCCCGTTCGTCCGTTGACGTCTGGTCGAGTCTTCCCATTCATCCGTTGATGTCTGGTCACCTCTCCGTTGGTGTCGATAAACGTCGAGCTTCTCCCTTTCGTCCGTTGACGTCTGGTCGAGTCTTCCCATTCATCCATTGATGTCTGGTCACCTCTTCGTTGGTGTCGATAAACGTCGAGCTTCTCCCGTTCGTCCGTTGACGTATGGTCGAGTCTTTTCCAGTTCATCCGTTGATGTCTGGTCACCTCTTCATTGGTTTCGATAAACGTTGAGTTTTTCCCATTCGTCCGTTGACGTATGGTTGTATTGCTTTCTTTCCAGTCATCCGTTGATGTCTGGTCACCTCTCCGTTGGTTTCGATAAATGTTGAGTTTTTCCCATTCGTCCGATGACGTCTGGTTGTATCCCTTTCTTTCCATTCATCTGTTGATGTCTGGTTACCTCTCCGTTGGTTTCGGTAAACGTCGAGTTTTTCATAGTCGTCCGTTGGCGTCTAGATGTGATTTCTATTCCCATTCATCATCTTTCGATGTCTGGATGTGGTTCCTTTTTCTTAAAAATCAAAATCCCCAGTGAAGTCGTTGGTAGACGTCTTGTCTGGTTCAGTGACAAACATCAGATCCCAGTGGAAGTTATCTCTTGGTGAACTTTCCTTTCGTGGATCCCCGCAGGGTGCAAATTTCTACGGTTCTTCGGTATTCAATCCCTGTTTACCTTGAAGGTCTGACAGCCGATGCTCTCATCCGTTCAGGTTCCCAGTTGATTGAATAGGGGCAGCTGGAGCACCTCAAATTTGCACCTCCCATTTGTACATTCATTTCATTTTTTTAGGTCATCAACATCACATTAACATTGCATTATCATTTGCATAGTCCATCAAGTCATCAGGCAAGACTGGTCAGGAGATTCAGTTGTGCAAGCAAGTGCATTTTCCATGGAACCAAAGCCTTAGGGTTGGTGCAATGAGTTCATATGATCCAAGAATCATTTTGAAGTGGGTTGGCCAAAGATTGAAGACTCAAAGCTCATCAGTCAATGTGAAATTGATCTGAAACCCTAGAAAGTCAATAAAAGTCAACTATAAGTTCAACTATGGATTTGGAGGTGGGAGATGGTCAGAGATGCCTCATTCATGTCCATACAAGTCTCATTTGACATTGTAAACATCAACGTTGAAGAATTTGAAGCCAAATCAAAACTTTCCAAAAATAGTAAGTGACCTGTAATTTGAAATTGCCAAAAATGGTAAGGTTTTCAACTCAAGATTACATCCTCAAGAAAGCTTCAAATGAGATTTTGTCCAACATGAAAGTTGAAGATCTTTATCTCCCATTTCCAAAACGTCCAAGATCATGGATTTCTCATGTGTGGTTGAAGAGATATGGATCAATCATGGCCAAGTGTAACTTGAACTTCAAACATGCATAACTTTCAAACCAAAAGGCCAAATTAAGTGGTTCTTTTTGCATTGTTCATGTCTTGACATATACTTTCCAAAACATACATCACATGCCATGAATTCTCATCACATAATCATTTGGATTTTCACTTGATTTTGGAGGGAAAAATTATAGTTTGAAAATGATGCATCATTTGATCATTCTAACACTTCCATTGGCTCCATAATGACATTTCAAGTGAATTAGAATGCAGCTCGTGTACTGTTCCATTGATTTTTCCATGCATAGGGTGAGATTACCAAATTGACACATGCACCTTATTTTGGCTAATACAATTAACCATTGGCTTAAACATGATTAGCAGCATGATTAGGGGGGAGTATAAAGCACAAATCATAACTGTTTTTGCATAACAACAATCACAATTCAGATCTAGATCCAAGTTTCACAAATTTTTCTCTCAAAAATTTCTCTCAATTTCTTCACATAACTTCACATTCTCTTGATCCATTCATCATCTGGAAGAGTTATGGAGTAGATTTGAAGCAAGAATCGAAGAAAACAGTGCACTATTGCTCATGCTCGAAGCTTGCATACATCAATGGTGGATTCAGATTTTTGTGGAATCGTGCACATTTAAACCTCAATTCTTCATCCATTCATCCATACAAGTGATCTAGAGGAACTGTTTGAGCTTTGCAAGCCTTGGATCCACAAAATTCCAGTTCTGCACTTCATCAAGGTTCCAAATCGACCTCTTTAATTCTTGAAATTATTATGTGATTGTTGTAGATCTTGCATTGCTCAGTAAACTGAGCTTTATTTCATGAAAATCCATGCCAAATTGAGTTAGTTATGCTGATTTGAAGATTCACATGTGAAACTTAATTTCTTCGATTTGTTCATGTTAGTTAGAATTAGGTTAAATCACGCCTGGATTCGTGTTGTATGTTGGAAGATGAACATGTTGATGTGTTTATTGTTGAAATATGAGAGAAAAGTTCTTGAGCCATGATGAACACGATGAAGCTTGATGAGTTTCGTTTCCAGAACGTATTTTGATCCATTAGGTTATGTTTCTGGTGGTCTGCATGTGTTTGTGAAGAAGTGCACATGTATTGGTCCAGTTGGCAGTTGCGTGGCATTTTGATTGGCCAGAATTGATTTGCCTTGCCACATGCGTTTAATGAAACGCTGTGTTTTGATGTGTGACGCGCTCCAATTCAAATTTCACCTCACTTCGATTCTGGCTCACAACATTTATTCAAATGACATTTCATTTTATTTGTTTTCCCTACACATGTTCATACATACTTCTCATGCTTCTTTTTTTTTCTCACTTCATAAATTCATAAATCATTGATAAATGATCCAAAAAATATGAGAATTTTTGCATTAGGTCACATTTTCTCTCTAGTTTTTTTTTTTATTATTTTTCCATAAATTGTGATTGGCTGGAAAATTATTTTGCCTAGGGTTTGTGTGAACATGTCCATTTTGTACCTTGCCTTGCTTCTCCATTTGTGAAATGCTCAATTTTAATCCAATGCTCATGAAATTTTGCATGCTTAAACTAGACCCTTGGCTGGACATTTTGGTGTTGAGTTTGCATTTTTATCAATTGCCATTGCTGATTTATGATCATGTGAATGTAGGTGTGACAATGTGTGTCACACCTTTGCTTGTCCAACTTGATTAATTTGTTTTCCATGCCAAATGAATTCCAAATGATTTGATTTTTTTGTATGATGCTTGATATGGATGTTGTGTTTGCTCATGATTTTTTGACTGGAATTTTTGGATTGATTTCTGATTTGATTGAGATTTTTCTTTCTGGATGGTCATGTTTGAGCTTTTGAATTGCCTTGATTTTCATTTGATCATGAAATGCTTGTTCTTTATCTTATGGATGTGAAATTTTGCACACTCTTTCTAGACATGTTGAATGTTGTTTTGGCTTTGGTTTGAGGTTTTTACAAATTACCATTTCTGTTTTAGGCTTGTGCTAAGTTGGTGTACCAAGTTGTGTCACACATGTGCTTGTTTGTGATAGCCTTGGCTTATGCAATTTGATTACCATGCCTAATGTTGTCCAATTGCTCTAATTTTTTGTGTGATGATCATGTTGTATGTTCTGTTTACTCATGAATTTTGTTGAGATTATTTGAATCATTTTTGAATTAATGTGCATTTGTTCATTCTGATGTTACAATGTGGTTCCAACTTGCATACCTTGCCATACTTGGTTCATGAAATGAATTTGGTGAATGATATTGATATGGGACCTTTTGGATTATGTTCTTAATTGATTGAGGTTGATTCATGTTGAATTTCATGTTCTGTTTTAAAATGTTTCCCCCTCTTTGACCCTAGGCCCTGACCTAGTGGTTTGTGACTCACAGTTGGGCTTTGATTTCAGGTTTACACATCCAAGTCCATAGTTGATGATGCTCACTCATTTGGATTGATTAATTGGTTGATGTTGACTAATCTTGAGTTGTTTTGTAGGTTGATGCTTGTGTTGTGCCAATTGGCTTGTGCCTTGCACCTTGTTGCATTGCTTGCTTATCTGTCTGATTGTGTGATTGTTGTCTGTTTTATTGTTTGACTTGTATACTGATTGAGTTAGATTTTTTTCAGGTACATAAGTTGCTTGAATTCTTTTGAACTTGCTTTTGCTTTTGCTTGGTTGATTAACCATTTGAGGTATAACTCTCTGAATCCATGTAGTCTGGAAGACTTGTCCTGTTATGGGGGCAGGCACCTGTCTGAAGTCCTCCTTAAGAGGCAATGCTTGTGTTTATTTATTTTTGTGCCAAGCAGGAAAAGACCTCTATGAGGCAATTGGCAGATAAAAGAGATGTGCAATCCATCTCCTGCTACTCAGTGTGTCATCCACTTTGCTCACACACCTTGTGTTGATGCATTGTGGATAGTAACCCAAGATCTTTGTTGTGTCAGTCATATGTGGATAGAAGAGTTCCCACTTTCTGAACTCCCACTTTCATTTGTCTGAAGCTCTCCCAGGCCAGGGATAAGAGCTGTGAGGTCTTACCCTCACTTCCCATTTCATCTGCTTCACCCTAACTCTCAATGTTAGGGTTAAGAGCTAATTACACCCGATTCCAGTTGGCTTGTGTTTCACAGCCTAGCCTTGTGTGAGCCCACTTTGTTTGTGTATAGTGTGTGCTAATTGTGTGAATGTTTGCTTTTCCTGTGCTGTTTAGGATAGCTTGCTCCCTGTGCAAGTTAGATAGCAACCTTAACATAGGGATTGTATGCATGATAACTTCTAGGCTCGAGTCGTAGTCTCCCTAGTAGTTTGTGTCTCCCTTTGTATCTGGTTAGGCTAGTCCTTTTTCCCTGCGTAGGGGAACTACGTCTCCCTGATCCTCATACCAGATGAGGTACGTAGGCAGGAGATGAGCTGATCTCTCCGGGCGCCCTTTTGTTTTGTTTGTGTGAGTTGTTTCTCTTTTTCTGGTTGGAGTCCGATGTAAGTCCAGCGATTGGCATTCGGTTTCCAGTTTCTCTGTTGGAGTCTGACATAAGTCCAGCGATTGGCAGTTGGTTTCCTGTGTGTGTTTGTTGGTTCGGAGTCTGATGTAAGTCCAGTGATTGGCATTCGGTTTCCATGTTTGCCTGTTTGTGTGGAGTCTGACGTAAGTCCAGCGATTGGCAGTCGGTTTCCTGTTTGTGTTTTGTTTGGCGTGCGTTAGCCGAGCTACGAGTGCTCTGATTCTTCTTCTATCAGAGAAGATACGTATGCATAGGATGCGACATCCTAGCGAGCACGTTTCCCCCTGTCCCGAACTACGTCGACTCTGATGTCTGTGCTTGACAGACTACGTAGGCCCAGGATGCGATATCCTGCCGAGTTAGTTTCTTTTGTCTTTCTGTGTCTCTTTTCAGCCAGTGTGTGCAGTTTGTGTTTAGTTTTTAGCAACCTTATCCGTTCTTTTTGTGCGTGGATCCCGTCGAGTACGACGGATGCGTAGGGGTGCTAATACCTTCCCTTCGCATAACTGACTCCCGATCCCATCTTTCTCTGGTCGCGAGACCATGTCTTTTCCAGGTTTACTTCGAGCGTTTCCTTTCCCTCCTTTGGGATAAATAACGCACGGTGGCGACTCTTTTGTTTCTTTTTCCCGCCGGTGTTTTGTGTAACGCGACAAAGGGCATCAATTTGTTGACGTATTTCAGTGGCCCGTGTTTGTTTGGAAGTCAATTCTTTCTGCCACTCCTCCATAGCCCCTAACATATTGGTGACCTCCGCGTCGACATGCATCACTAATTCCCATTTCTCCTTCACGGAGGCCTCAGTAACAGTAATCTGGCGTTCAACATCCCAGACGCTGTCGATGTGGTGAAGCATAGGAACAAGAATTTGTTCGAGAGCCGCCATCGTACGCTTGGCATAATCAGAGAGCTGGAGACCCTTTAGTTGGGCAAGCACGCTCAGGATCTCTAGACCGACAACAGGTTCATGCATGAGTACGAAAGGAAGATTAAGATTCAAGGTGTGAATGCGGGAGTATAGTCAGCAATAGGTTGAGTCGACTCAGTAGAGGCATCAGCCTGCAGATAGAAAAATTGTGTAAGAGAAGTACAAAAATCCAAAGGAGTAAACAGGAAAATGGGTAAATACTTGTGTCGACGCAGGAGAGAGTGCATCCTGATTTGCTTTCCCCAAAGCAGCAGCAGGAGAGAGGCCAGCCGACTGTGAAGCTCCCACGACTGAATCAGGGGCCACATCAAGGATGGAAGTGTCGACCATAAGGGTGTCGACGTCTTCAATAGGAGCCTCTGAAGGAGGCATTGTATGGTGCCTTTTCCTCTTGGTTTCGCCACTCTTAGAGGGAGAGTCATGTTTTTTCCTCTTGTGGCCATGGTGGCTTTTGGATTTATACGGGGAAGTGTGCTGGAAACACGAAGAGAGGTTATAAGCAAATATTCTAGCCAGAAGAGTAGACAACCCGACAAGAAATACCTCAGAGCCTGTGGGGGCAGAGTGTTTGTGTTTCTTGGATTTTTTGGAGTGAGAGGAGACAGTAGGTTCTGTCGAACGTGGTTGACCCTGCACATAAGTGAGACATTATTGACCACGTAATATTTCTCTTAAGAAGGCACGAGAGTAAATAGGAACGCTTCAGATAGGGGCATACCGAAGAACTGGGTTTCCTCAAGACTTGAGCAATAGGGCGCCCATCATCGTCAGAGGATTTCTCAGGAGCAGCCTGCAAGAAGGGAGAGGATGGTTAAGAATAAAAAACAAAAGACCAAAGGAAATAGTAATTCAGCCAGAGTCGAACCTGAGCCTCCTATGTCGAAGGAGTAGGTTGGTTAGCAGATGCAAAACCTGCAGGATTTAGAAGGAGCGCTGGAAATAAACAAAAGAAACGCAAGTGAGCGACGAAATCCAGCTAGAAGGGAGTGTTAAATTTCCAGAGAAGTGTTACCAAGTTGTGTGGTTTCGAACACGCTAACATATTAAGGATCAATATGAAGTGGCCCTGAATAGTCAGGCAGATAATACTTCGTCGGGACCACTTTGTCGGCCTTTTTCTTATAGGCGTTTTGTACGTATGAAATAGGACAATAAAACCACACCGGAACCAAATGACCAAAGGACAAACCCAAAGGGCTAGATGGCAAGGGAGGGAACTTGAGGTTTCCAAAGTGAAGGGCGTAAAGATACTTGTCTTTCGCGTAACCAGGGATTTTGAGTTTTGAGAGCCTGTCGATTATTTTCGCCTTTAGTTCAACCGCAGCCTCCCAAATGGTCCCACGAAGATTATCTGGTCGATATACAACTTAGAAATAATTTTAGAAAGCACGAATTTCTTTGACATGAAGAGCCTTACACTTGGTCGATTTCGCCTGCAAACAAACAAAAGCCTCGGTTAATTCAGATAGTTTGGCATCAGGAGCGCCAACATAAAGGGTAAAATACGACTGCCACCAATCATTAAATTCTTTGGTATAGTAGTAGGCTGATCGAAAAGGAAGAGAGGGGAGACGAGGTCGGTTTTTCCAAATGGTTTCGAGTTCTTCTTCGATCTCGCTCCAAGGTTGACCATAGAGGATATTGGCTAGCAATTCTTGGGAGGAGAATAGAGGCTTGGGAATAAATTGGCAAAGGCCAAACTGTCTGGCAACAAGGTTAGGCTGATAAGCCACTAAACCAGGATTGCTGTTGGAGGTCTCAGCCGACAGGAATCGAGGGACCAGAAAATGCCTCCAAATGAGGAAGGCTTCATCTCTATGTTCCCCGTCAGCCGGAGGGAAAGGTCTGGTGAGCCACTCGGGACCCTCAATTCGACGGCTGAAAAGAGCCATATAAGGTAGGAAATCGGCACGAGTCAACATGATGTTGAATAAGAGTCGAAACACTTGAAGGTCTGGGAAGTTTTTCTTTCTGGAGTTCTCGGGGTCGAAGAGCCTAATCTGGCAGACAACCTCAGATAAAGACTCATAGAGAGAAGCTAATATCAGTTGGCCCAAGGCAACGTCACGCTCTTGGGGAAGTTGGGTTGCCAGGGGAGCAAAGTGCTTGGCTACCTGCATAGATCTAGAATAGAAGACAAAGCGGGACAGCCAAAGGGTCAAAAAAGCCACATGTTCTTCGTCGGTCACAGGGCCTGCAGAAGTGGTATGATGATCAATAAAATTATGGTATGTTAGCTTGCGAGAGTCACCAACGTCGAACCTCAAGGGAACTGGCGCTACAGCTTCGCAGTCAAAGACTTCGCTATTCGGTTTCAAGCTAGTGATGGCAGCAATGTCCAGAAGTGTCGGCGTGATCATGCCACACTTAGTATGGAAGGAGTTGGTTGAACTCTCCCAGAATTGAAGGGAAGCTAATAACATGCCACAGGACTGGGGAGGGCCACAACGGGAAATCTGTAAAAGGGTATAGATGCTTGTCCTTTTCCAGTGGTTGATTTTTTCTGATTCCAATCGGTCCATCCAAGCGCAAAACTTAGGACAATTTCTGGGAGGAGCAGTCCTGAAGTTCCTGTCGACGTATCGAAGGCAGAAGGGTTGTTGAGCGGAAATCACAGGTTCAGAAATGTGACTGGCGGGGAAAAGGGAAGAGTCGTTTTTAGTAATCTCTGGGTGTCGGTTTTCTGGGAGAGGAGCTAAGAACGCTAAGGTATCATTAGCCAAAGAAAGAGGAATCAATACCTGAGAACGCCAAATTTTCTCCTTTTCTTCTGCAAACGGAGGCTCAGGAACATACTCCCTACCATCAATGTTGATGGGACGTGTAAGTTTAGCAGCAGAAGGTTTGTTGGAGCTTGCCATGGAGAGAATAGAAGATTTTTTCGTTGTGGATAAGAAGAGTTCCACAGAGAGCAGAAGACAAGTAAATGCTGAAGCAAGAGGGTGAAAAAAGAGAAGAAGAAAAAAGAATGCGGGTTTTATAGAGCTTAAACCCTGAGCAGAGAAGAGTGAGCGGTTGGACTTCTATTTTCGACACGTATGCCCACATTCCCACGCTTACAGATACGTGGTGGAGAGAGGGCAAGCGAAAAGACAAACACGTTTCAGTCATAAAGACGTGAAATGACATAGACGTGCTTTTGTGCGTCTCGAGGGAAAAAGGAAACGTCCGCCATGATTATATGACGTCATCAACATGGGGTAAACAGAGGTCCCACTAAGTAGAAGTGGAAACAGTAAGGGGTAAATCGACGTTTCAAAGATGCCATCGTCTCACCAACTTCGACAGTCGAATATGGCATCTCTGGGGGGCATTTTGTTACCACGAAAAATCTCTAAGGCATGCTGAAAGCATAATTAATGACGGAGTCCTGTGAATTTGGGGGTTATACCCCATCAAAGGATGAAGAGGTTTTGGAGGCAAGCAAGAGTAGGAAAAACACAAATCAAAGGATGAAGCCGACAAGGGAAGCTGGCCTGGTTGACAGGCCATTTTGTCGACCAACGTAAGGTTTGGGACTTAAAGAATTATAGCCAAATGTGCAGAAGACAGCATCGCCCTAACATTTGGGCGGGAGAAATTTGAAATTTAAAATAACCAGCAGTTACAAAAAGAATAAGAGCGCCAGAATATGGGGCAGTTAGTAAGACATGGGTGCAGCGGTTGTGCAGATCGGGTGACATAACATCTGCTAGTTTTTAGGAGTTTTAGCTTATGAGCAGTTCCTCTAGTTTAGTATAAATAGAATGTCCCACAAGGGGCTCAGGGTGTTCACTTTGTACTGCAAATCACTTGTAAGAAAACTTCCCATTCCCAGCGCGAGGAAGCAAGAGTTTTTGAGAGTGCTATGTATGTGAATCACCACATTTATTTCAATGCAACTTCCTTACTTTTAAATTGTTTCCGTTTAACATTTTATCTTAATTTCATTTACTTTTGAGTTATCATTTTACATTGTCGTTTACGCTGTCGACACTAATTATATTACGATAATAGAGTTTACCAAAAGCGTGTTAATCATATACCTCTTTTGAATGTTATAACGTTGTCGGTCACGAGTCACCCATAGGCTGTAACATTGCCCAAACCGTTCGTGTGGAAAAACCCTATGCTTGTTCGAAACTTTGTTAGGAACCGTTCCTCACAAAGTTATTATGTCGAGTTGGACAAGCTTCACTTGCACTAGCACATGTCCTAGGATCAACTGGTCGATCCTGCAAACTTAATTTTTGTTAAAAGCAATGCATCCATTTTGAAATTTGTATCACGAACTACGAGGTTTTGATCCCTCATTTTTATGTTGGTACGTAGGCACAAGTCCGAAGGTCTTGTCAAACACAAAAATATAATTAATAAATTCTTTTCTCATCCCCCATTCTATTTGTTTGTAAACATCACTTTGTACAAAATACATATGCACACAAAAAGGGCTCCCTAGGAGTACCTATGACACTTTGGATGCTAACACCTTCCCTCTGTGTAACCAACCCCCTTACCTGTGATCTCTGACTTTTATTAGTTTTTATTTGAAAACTTCTTACTTTTTGGGTTTTGTTCGTACTTTTTCTCTTTTCCCTTGGAAATAATAAAAGCGCGGTGGCGACTCTTGTTATTTGATCTCTAGCTTGTCAATAGCTTGATGATCGTGAATTTCCCTTTACAGAAATTAAGTGGCGACCCTGCTGGGGAGTAGTCTCCAGTGGGTTTAGCCTACTTTTTGTGTGAATATATTTGTAAATATGTGATGTTTGTATATATGTATGTGCGATGCAATCTGCTTGTTGTGCTTGGTGATCTCTGAGTGGTGAGATAAGTTCTAACCCGATCTTGAGTGCAATTAAGATAGAAGGATGGTATAGTCATGTTCGACTTGTGTGGAGTAGTCCTGAACAAGTTGGCTTGAGATCCATCCGCTCAGTGGAGACTCCTTTGGATTTGGAAATGTCACACAAGTATTTATGGTTAGGCGTTACTATCTCTAATTGGGTCTGAGAAGCTGAGGACCTTAAAACATTTAACCCATCTTGTCCTATTTAGGACATAGTGCGGAAACTGTTCAAGTGTAGACTTGATAACAGTTGTTACGCGATACTACACTCAGGCGAGTTTCTATTTAGAATATTATGGGTCGATGAGTCAGTCATCTTAACTTGTAATATCCGATAGATGGAATTAAGACTCTGGGAACCTTTTAGAACATGTTCTACAGGTTTTATCCTTAGTTCACTCCTTTGGGATGGTTCTTTCCCAAACTCCATGCTCGTGACTTGCAACAAACCCTTGATTCTTGGTTGATCCAATCAAGTCTTGTCAATATCAATGGAACTTGGGTGTTGATAAGGTGTAAACCATAATCCACCAAAATGGATAATTTATCTTGACAATGACTTGATTCATCCCTTGACCTTTGTTTACCTTGTGTGTGATCCCTTATTTGTGATTGTTGCATTCATGCATTCATGCGCATCACAACATTCATCACACGAAAATTTCAAGGAACTAAGGTATCATTTGCAAATGGTGGAACGATTGTATGTTGCATTCCTCTTCTGTACAAGTGGTTTATTTTGCACTTGCCTCAGACACCTGCTTTTGTGGAGAACAAACAATGTCTAAGGTGGTCTCAGAGACCTATGTCTCTCACTAATGATGATATAGTTTGGTATGATCCGTCCCAAACAGTTTGGAGATTATTGATGGTTGTGGTGAACTCTCTAATGTGCCTCTCATTGGTACATAAGGAGGAATTAACTACAACCCTGTTTGCTCGTCGTCAACTAGGGTTCCCCTTGAGAGACAAACCGAATAACATGTTGTTAGAAGGTCTTTTCTATCAAGAGGGTAAGGATTCCCAACATTTGAAGCATAAGATTGTGCATGCTTGGCATAATGTGCATAGGAAAGGAAGATCCGAGCTTGGTCCGCACAATTGTGTAGCTTTGGAAGCTTACACTCTTTGGGTGAAGAAGAGAGCTATGGAGTTGAAGATGCCTTATCCTTGTGAAAGACCTATGTCTATGGTTGTGGTTGAGCCATTAACTCTCCCTAACCAAGATGTAGAGGAGATGGAAGACGCACTCGCCAAGACGAAGCAAGAGAAGGATATGTGGGAAGAGTGTTTCCGTGCTTTGAGCAAGAAGCATGAAGAGTTGTAGTTGGAGTCTAAAGACAAAAATGCACTTATTGAGCTACTTGAAGATCGAGTTATGAAAAGACAGAGAGAGCCAGAGGTTTCATCTTCTAGCATGCCTCAGCCTTCCGTTGCTTGGAAGAAGATTGTGGATCAGCATGTCCTCGAGAAGACTTAGATGAAGGCTTCTTTTGAGACCAAGATCCGTCACATTCGAAGGAAGTACGCACCTTCAGCCAGATCTTCTGACATTATTATTAGGGATCCTTAGGATGACTAGTCTCATTTTCTCTTGTATCTTTTTATTTTGGTTTCTGAAATTGTACTCAGTGTAATCCTTCCAACTTATATAAATAAAAAGAGATTTTTGGTCATATCAAATTGTTGCAATTGCCATTTAAATATTATAGATTTACAAATGATATAGTAAGTTCCTTGGAAATAAAAATAATCAAGCATTACATTTAATGCATCATTTGCATAAGTAGGTTTTTGCTAGGTGTCTGATTGGTGTTTCTTTTATCCTTTAACCCAGCTGACTCAAAGGTACAATAGCCGAGCCAATCATCTGAAAATTATGGAACATTTGGAGCAAGAGAACAGAGAGCTAAAGAACAAGATCGCCCGCCTGACTACCATAATGGATTCAGTTCTTGCTGCTTAGAGCCAAGCTTCTCCAACACCTGCAACTCCTCCCGCGAGGACTGTTACTTCAGAGGTGACTACCTCTACCATGCTTGCTACTACCTCCCATTTCGTGCCAAATATGCCTGTCGGATTCCCGTGGGGAATGCCGCCCAACTTTGTGCCAGAAGGCTTTGTGCCTACATTTGCCTCCATGTCGGCATTTAGCCCGAACACGTCCGTGCCACCTCCCTTTGTAAATACTTTGCCTCGCGTAGAGGATACCATCTATCATTCCAAGCCGTCTGAGGGTCCGGATGTTTATGAGAAGATGGACGAAATGAAAGATCAGTTTCTTAAGCTGCACAAGGAATTGAAGCCGCTGAGAGGTAAAGATCTGTTTGGGAAGAGTGCTGCCAAGTTGTGTTTGGTGCCCAATGTTAAAATCCCGGTGAAGTTCAAAGTGCATGACTTCGAGAAATATAAGAGGAATTCTTGTCCGCCCAGTCATCTTGTAATGTATGCCCGCAAGATGTCAACTCATACAGATAATGATCAATTGCTTATTCACTACTTCTAGGATAGCCTGACCGGTGCTGCACTCCGTTGGTATATGGGGTTGGATAGTGCAAGCATTCGCACTTTCAATGACTTGATGTAATACCCCAAAATTTACCCTTCATTTTTCCTGGAAGCATGGGATTATGTTTTACACTTCATTAGCATCATATTAGGTCATACTCATTGCATACTGCATTAGTGACATGGAGATCAGGTTTTGATCGACCACTCCTTAACAGAAGGAGCCCACACAAAGCAAGATTGAGAATTAGACCTCATTTTCTAATTATACAAGTCTCAAGGGTCTCAGGGGGGTCCAAGTATCTTATTATGGTCCTCAGTTCATCAGTGAAGGATTCAAAGCTATCAGAGTGTTCATCTGGATTTAATCAGAAATTAGGGTTTCATGGCTACCTACAACAGGCAATGTTTGGTTGGAAGTAGAGGAGCTGATCCATGTCATGATTAGAGAGGCATCTTGGCCTAGGAAGATTCACAATTATCTCAGAAAGATCCATTGGCAATCAGTGCAATCAGTTTCTGATCATTTTGCCCTAAAACTAGGGTTTGGTATAAAATCAATTTATTTCTGGTTCTTTGGGTGAAACTCTTTTCCATGGCCCTCCATATGTCCACAAGGGTCTACATACAAAAAATCATCTCTTTATTTGAGCTAGAAGTGCTTCAATTGATCAATGGAATCGGGAATCAGACAGTTTGGGAAAAGTCAACTATAGGGCCAAAAAAGTCAACTCCTGACATTTTGAGAGTGGAATCTAAAAATCTATGCCTAGGGGATCCTACATGTGAAATTTGATCAAGGTTGGATCATGGATTCATCATTTAATCAGGAATTGGAAAAGTTACTTAATTTGGAAATGGTTGACTTTCCATTTAGGGCAAGTTTTCATGATCGTTGCACTCACTTTAAGCCCATTTTGCATCAAGATAAAAGCTCCATTTGAAAATTTCTCCAACATAAAAGTTGTTCCTCTTGGTCCAAGATTTCTATATATATAAAGTTTTCTCAATTTGTATTAGAAATAAGAAAGTTATGCTTAGTCAAAGTGAGACATTTTTTTAGGACACTTAGAAAAATTTCTAAGTCCAAAATCTTCAAAATTTGTCAAGACTTCTTGGCCAGTTTTCTTGCACTTCAAGGCATTATTTAAAAATAATTTCTTTACAACAATTGTACCTTGATATGTCCTCTTTCACATACTTTTGAAATAATCTCATTTGGATCCATAGTTTGAGAGATACATTCATTTAAAGTGGGCACCATGACTTGATTTTCTAGGCAGATTTCTGGTCTGGCTGGCCCAATCAGAGTTTCTAAGCATGCTGCACAAACCAGTCACGTTTTTTTTACCTCTTTTGGCCATGCATTGGACATCTATTCCCTTATGTTTGGCCCAAAATAACAACATTTTACACCTCACTTCACACTTTTATTCTTATGGATGAATCACTTATTAAAAAGCCCATGAGAATACCTAATCCACCTTATTTAAGAAGCTGAAACCCTAACCGTAAAGGAGCATTGGAATTTCGTGGCAAGGAGGCAAATCTTCATCACATATCAGATTCCATTCCACTTCTATTATCCATTAGGTAATCATCTCTTCCATGGCCATGTTTTGATATATCTACGCTTGCTTACCATGTTCATCACCATTAATCCTTCCATTTTCATATTTCTTTTTCTTATTTAAAATATTTTCTTCGCCCATAAAATTACCCAAAAATATTTTTCACTTTTCTTAACGTTTTATTTAATTTTATATAATTTTTATTTTCGTATTTTTTTAATATTAATCTTTTATTTTAATTATTTATTCTAAATGGTCCATTTTAACACACTTTTTTTTATTAATTTTATTTTTATGACTTAAAATTATTGTTAGCATTTGATTTTTGGGATGAAGGTTGACCACTGTCTCATGGTCAACCTGACCTTTTCTTGGAATTTTATTTCACATTTTCAATTGATTTTGGATTTATTTTTGACCTAGTTTGGTTCGTTGACTTTTAATTTGACTTATGTTTTTTTTAATTAATTTACGTGCCAATTTTCATTATTTTTAAAATATTTTTGGAGGATGATGATGTCCTCACCCCACATTATTTAGTTTAATTTTTCATAATTTTCTTGATTAATTTACTATTTATTCTTGATTTATTTCTAACCTAGTCTTATTAATTGATTTTTGGTTTGACCTATGTTTTGTTTTAATTAATTCACGTGCCAATTTTCATTATTTTTAAAATCTTTTTTGTGAGATGATGATGTCCTGACCCCAACTTATTTAGTTTAATTTTTCATAATTTTCTTGATTAATTTACTATTTATTCTTGATTTATTTCTAACCTAGTCTTATTAATTGACTTTTGGTTTGACTTATGTTTTGTTTTAATTAATTCACGTGCCAATTTTCATTATTTTTAAAATCTTTTCGGGGGATGATGATATCCTGACCCCACTTTATTTAGTTTAATTTTTCATAATTTTCTTGGTTAATTTGCTATTTATTTGTTATTTTTTAAGTTGACTTGAATTTTCAGTTGACTTCTTTATGATCGATGTTTGACTTAGGGATTGCTTATGGAAATTGAAGAGATCTTTTGATCCTCCCTCGTTCATCTCATATTCCATGTATTAGAGGCCTTTTACCTTGATTTTATTTGGTCCTTACCTCATTTCCTGATTAAATTATTCAGTGGACCCTTCGTGTGCATATTTTCATTTGTTTGATTCATCTGTTATCTTTTATAATTGTTTCTCTCATTCATGCTTTCTATTGCTTGATTATTTAACATGTTCACACTCCCATGCATTGTTTAAATGCTCCATTATTTTATTCTTTGGTTTGATTATATATTGTTTATTTATCCGATCTGATTGATAATTGTTGCCTACTTGTATGATGTATGAGGCATATATTATTGTTTGTTTGCCATGAACAATCCCCATTCATAACAAATGTAACCCTCTCCCATAAAGTGTATAATATTTATTTCTTTATTTCTTTAGTCACCTGTTAATACAAGAATTAAAACGAACATCCGATAACGATTTCAAAATAAGATCGAAAGCTCGATCCAACGTCGAGTAATCATTTTCAAAACTTAACAGAACCAGCACGCATCGCCATCTACCTGTAAGTCGATTGCCTCCGGCATCGCCATCTACCTTAATCCGTAACTCCTCTTCGTGCTCCATCCGTCGACTCCTGTTCCGTTTAGGTAGCACCCATTAGGTAGAACCCTTTGTATGATAACAAAGGTAGAATTCCCTTATTCTTTGCATGCTAACATTAGGTAGATGTTCCCCTTTGTAAATCCTAACACATAGGTCCATATTGCATGACAACTCTAGAGCAGAGCTTCCCCACTTTTAGACCTTCCGTGCGTCTCCGATCTTGTGGCATGTCAGCCTGTTCTATTGCAAAGAGGTAACTGCCTAAGATTCGATTCAGCGAGCTACGGCACCTACTGCTAAGACGTTGAACACACTGCCCACCCTCCTTTGACACAACTGGTGTCCTCTGTTGTAAGTCCATGTTCAAATGTCAATCCTTAACCCCTAGTTAGCCGAACTACGTTTTTCTCTGATTCTCATTCCAGATGAGATACGTAGGCATAAGACGCGACGTCTTACCAAGCACACTTCTCTTTAACCCATAGGTAGCCGAGCTACGAAGACTCTGATTCTCATACTCAATTGAGATACGTAGGCAGTGGATGCGACATCCTTGCGAGTCATTTTCTTTTAACCTTCCTTTTAGTAATAGTACTTTAGATATACCTACACCCTTTAGACTAGAACAACACTTATGAAAAGGGCTCCCTAGGAGTACCTAGGATGTTTTGGATGCTTAAAACCTTCTCATTGCATAACCAACCCCCTTACCCAGATCTCTGACATTGTTACTAGTTTTTGATTCGATAAAACTTTTAGGTTTTTGTTTGCTTCCTAACCATTCCTTTGGATAAATAGAAGTGCGGTGGCGACTCGACTTGTATGGTTTACCTTGGATTTAGTCAATATCTCTAATGGTAACGAATACCCCGCTACATAAAAATGGCGACTCTGCTGGGGAGTGTCATTTGCCTAGTGGGTTTTGCCTACTTTTTATATTTGTTGTATTGTATGGTATATTGCTTTGTGACATATTTTTGTGCAATTTGGGATTACTGTATTGTATGTAATGATTGAATTGTTTGAATATTAATTCCTTATATTCTTGGTGATCTTCGTGAGATGAGTTCTATACCAGAACTCGAGTGCACTTAGGATAGGAGAATGGCATAGTCTTGTTGACTTGTGTGGAGTTATTCCTTAGCAAGTTGACTTGCAAGCCCATTCACTTGGTGGAGGTTATGTTGGGATCAATAATGTCACACGAGTAGTCGTGGTTAGGCATTACTCTTTCCAATATATGCCTTAGAAGCCAAGGACCTTAGTTTACCACGCCCATCTTGGCCTATTTTTAGGACGTAGTGCAAAGATCGTTCAAGTGTAAGATTTTATACGATTATTACGCGATACTACACTCATAAGAGTCTCTCTTTAGAATATTTTTGGAATACGAGTAGTCGTTTATCCGATAATATCCGAAAGATGGGATGATGACTATGGGAACCTCTTGTAGAACATGATTGTCAGGTTTAACCATAGTACACTCCTTTTGGGTGGTTCTTAACCAAGACGCCATGCTCGCGACTCGCAACGAACCCTTGATTCATGGTTGATCCGTTCTTGTGTATCCTTAATATCAATGGAACTTGGGTGTTGATAAGGTGTAAACCATAATCCACCAAAATGGATGATTGATATTAAGGATGACTTGATCCATCCATGACCTTTGTATGGTGTGATTTGCTTGATCCTTGAGTGTGATTGTTGCATCCATGCATTCATACACATCCATATCATCAACATTGAGAAAATTTTCAAGGAACTTAAGAGGTTTATTTGCAAATTTTCAGACATGGATAAGCAAAGAAGGAATACGAAGAAGTACAGTTTCAGACAACCCGACTTGAAAGAGTTAAGGAGTTTGACATCCTATGTATTAGATCCCTTGGAATTCAAGGCTCGTCATGGGAAGCTTCTGTCTATTTTGGCTACTCAAGTGGATGAAGGTCTAATGAGTGTGTTGGTGCAGTTCTATGATCCCTTGTACCGTTGCTTCACTTTTCCGAATTTCCAGCTTTTGCCCACGTTGAGGAGTATGCCTATCTTGTGGGCATACCTATCCTAGACCAGTTGTTGTTCAATGGCTTGGAGAGAGTTCCTTCTTCTCAAGGGATTGCTGATATGTTGCGTATAGATGAATCTATTATTGGTGCTCATATGACTACCAAGGGTGGAATTCAAGGTCTCCCGTCTGATTTCCTCATTGATCAAGCTACTATGTTTGGGAAGGCCATGAGTGAGGACGCCTTTGAGGCCATATTTGTACTTCTCATCTATGGGCTAGTGTTATTCCCCAACATCGACAAGTTTGTGGATGTGAATGCCATTAGGATTTTCTCTACTCTTAATCTCGTTCCTACTCTATTGGGTGACACTTATTTCTCTTTGCATATGAGGAATGCAAAGGGCAGTGGTACCATTGTGTGATGTTTGCCTCTGTTGTACAAGTGGTTTATTTCGCACTTGCCTCAGACGCTCGCCTTCAAGGAGAACAAAGGATGTCTACGGTGGTCCACGAGACTTATGTCTCTCACTAATGATGATATCTTTTGGTACAACCGTGTATGTGATGGTGTGCAGATTATCGACTCTTGTGGTGAATTCTCCAATGTACCTCTTCTTGGTACATGCGGTGGAATTAACTACAACCCTATTTTGGCACGTCGTCAGCTTGGGTTCCCCCTAAAGGATAAACCCAATAACATTCTGTTAGAGGGTGTGTTCTTTCAGGAGGGTAAAGATCCCCAAGGCTTGAAGGGCAGGATGGTCCGCGCTTGGCGCAAGATCCATAAGAAAGAAAAGAAGGAGCTAGGTCCGAAGAATTGTATCGCTTTGGAACCCTATACCTCTTGGGTTAGGAGGAGAGCTTCCAAGTACCTCATTCCTTATGAGTATCCAAGACCCACACCTTTGGTTGTGGCTGGGCCTTCAACCCTCCCCCTAGCCAAGGAGTAGAGGAGTTGAGAGATGAAGACTGTTCGCGTGCTTGGATCCGTGAACGAGAGGAGTTGCTTCAGCAGATGAGAGAGAAGGATGCTTTGATAGAGTTCCTTGAGCACCAGGTTATTGATGATCCTGATGACGCATTGACTTCTCTACTTCCTCAGTCTTC
Organism: Lathyrus oleraceus; assembly: GCF_024323335.1. Lineage (NCBI taxonomy): Eukaryota > Viridiplantae > Streptophyta > Magnoliopsida > Fabales > Fabaceae > Lathyrus > Lathyrus oleraceus. Next base: position 481,735,925 of record NC_066585.1, on the reverse strand, counting down.
CAAATTTTGGAAGAGGAAGTATGATCGACTCGCCAAAGTAAAAGCAAATATGGAGGCAGCCTATGAGAGGGAGGTGAAGAGGCTTCGTGCAGCTTATCTTCCGGTCTCGAGGGTTTGGACGATTGCTTCTAGGGATCCATAGGATGCTCATATTCCTTCTCTCTTGTATTGTATTTGGTTACCAAGGTTGTACTTCTTTGGCGTAAAAACATTTCCAAATATTAATTGACGTGATATTTCCGTATGTGATAAACGTTTAATATTTCCAAAATTTGCAAATAAGACTCTAAAGTTCCTCTGATATAAAAATTAAATCATAAGCATTGCATGCATCATGTTTATCTATTCCTAGGGGTTTATATCTTCTTCTTGATTCTAGTCGGGGTTTTCTTACACTGTTTATCTAATGTGAGACTGGAATCAAGGGGTAGACTACCCTTTGAAATTGATAAACATGTCATTGCATTTGCATATTCATTAGCATGTCTTGCATAACAGGTACCGCCGCAGTGTTCTCATCTTGTTGGGTATTCCATTATTAGGGTATCTGACTCAGGCATTCACCGATATGGTACCCGAAGTAATCAACAGAGAGCAGTGGAAGGTTTACAAGCAGAGCTCGCTGAGATGAGGATTCGCATGAATCGGTTCATTGAAGTGGTCCAAGGAGTGGCTCAGGGGCAGCAGGAGATTAGATTGTTGGTACAGGGGAACCCCTCTACTATTCAACTGGAGGTTGTGGATGATCCTCCCGCTGGAGAGGCTAATGGACCTAATGGACCGTGGCCTATCCCAATCCCACATGGCAACCTTGGTCAACAACCCATCCATGATGATCAGGAGGATCAATTCCCCCTACTTCAGGAGGACTTTGGCATGGGCCATGGTATGGACCCTATGTTTCGGAGACTGGAAGAGAGGTTGAAAGTTGTGGAAGGGCAGAATGCTCTTGGTGTGGATGTTGCTGACTTGGGGCTGGTCCCAGGCGTGAGAGTTCCGCCAAAATTCAAAGTCCCCATGTTTGATAAGTACAATGGCAACTCTTGCCCGAAGACTCATGTACAAGCTTACTTCCGCAAGATGATCGCGTATTCTGATGATGAGAAGCTGCTCATGTACTTCTTCTAGGACAGCCTAGCTGGGGCATCCTTGGAGTGGTATATGAGGCTGGACAGAGCCCATATTCCCTGCTGGAGAGACTTGGCTGAGGCCTTTGTGAAGTAATATCAGTACAATGCGGATATGGCATTTGACAGGACTCAGCTCCAGAATCTGTCTCTCAAGAGCAATGAGTGCTTCAAAGAGTATGCTCAACGCTGGAGAGAGATGGCTTCTCGTGTTCAACCTCCGATGTTGGAAAAAGAGATGGCCAACATGTTTATGAACACACTGCCTGGATCTTATTTGGAGCGTCTGGTAGGTTGCAACGCCTCGAATATTGCTGATGTGGTCTCTACCGATGAGAGGGTGGAGAACTACTTGAAGATGTGTAAGATCCAAAATGGGGTTGGATCATCTTCGGGGTCAAAGAAGTCGTTCATAGGAGGACAAAAGAGGAGAGAAGGGGATGCAAATGCTATGTCTTCTTATCAGAGCAGACGTAACCGAAGGAGCAGTTTTCAGAATTACCATTAGCAACCTTATGTTGCAGCTGTAACCATTCCGGCTGCAGCACCAGTGCAACAACAACAACTACAACGTCAACAAAATCAATACCAACAACAACAGGGTAACAGACATGCTTATCAACAGAGACAGAGGATGATGGATAGGCGTTTCGACACTCTTCCGATGTCATATGCCCAGTTGCTTCCCAACCTTCAACATTTGCAACTTGTGCAGTTACTCACTTTGGCTCCTCTCGTTGGCAGGCTTCCAGTGGGTTATGACGCCAATGCTAGGTGTAATTTCCACTCTGGGGCACCTGGCCACACTATTGAGAACTGCAAAGCTTTTAAGCACGTAGTTCAGGACCTTATTGATTCAGAGACCATTAACTTTGCGCCGGCTCCTAATGTTGTCAACAATCATATGCCGCAGCATGGTAGAGCAAATGTTAACATGGTTGAAGGAAAAGCCAAATTAGTCAAGGAGGTGTTGAAGCTGAAGAATCCGCTGTTAGAAATCAAAGAATACTTGCTAAAGGCAGATGTTTTCCCCGGCTGTGGGAGCAGTTGTTTGGGTTGTGTTGCACAGAGTGGGGGTTGTGTGAAGCTGCAGCAGGGTATCCAGGCCTTGCTTGACGATGGTATCCTCCAAGCTGAAGACTTATCTGCCCAAAGGTCTGTTGAAGGGGTTGTTGAGAATGCAGATGTTGATCCTCTCTTTCCTGAAGATGCTGAAGAATTTACAAATGTTGTTCCTGCTGATTTTGTAGTTCCCAATGATGTAATTAATTTTTCTGATGTTGTTGCTGATATTCCAAACATGGTGTTTGATTCTGATGTACTTGCTGAACTTGATTCCGATGTTTCGGATGTTTGTACTTCAATAAATAAGATTTCTGAGTATGACTGTGACGTTGCCACTATCACAATTTTCTATCCAACCGCTCAGATCAGTGTGCCAGTAGCGCAACCGGCACCACCAGTGTGACCGCATCAATCCACTATGACCATCACGACCCCTGGTCCTTTACCTTTCCCAGCGAAAGGGCCATTCCTTGGCATTACGGGGGGAGTCTGTACACGCATGACCATGGAGTGGAGCAACCACTGAAAGTAGAAGAGGTGCAGGATCAGAAGTATGAACCTGGAATTGAGATAAAAGATCCCGCAATGGACAATGTTGGTGGAATCGGGCGATTCACCAGAAGTGGTAGACTGTTCTCACCACCGGTTACCCAACCTGATAGTGCTGACGCCGCAGCGAAGGCCAAAGGAAAGCAAGTTGTGAATGAGGGTACCTCTGCACTACAGGCTGGCTCTGAGCCTGCTTTTGTGAAGGATGTGGACGAACTTTTGAGAATTATAAAGAAAAGCGATTACAAGGTAGTCGATCAGTTGATTCAGACGCCATCCAAGATATCTATTCTCTCACTCCTGCTGTGTTCGGAAGCACACAGAGAGGCACTCCCGAAGGTCCTTAATGCTGCATATGTGCCTCAGGAGATCTTAGTGAACCAACTAGAAAGGATCATTGCAAATGTTCATACAAGCAACGAGATGGGTTTTACTGATTCTGACTTGACGCCAACTGGACGCAATCATAACAAGGCTTTTCACATCTCGATGGAGTGTAAAGACACTGTGCTATCCCATGTTCTGGTGGATACAGGTTCCTCTCTCAATGTGCTACCCAAGAGAGCCCTGTCAAGGTTAGATATAGAAGGTTTGATCTTGAAGCCTTCCAATCTTGTGGTAAGAGCCTTCGATGGTTCTAATAGGTCGGTGTTCGGAGAGGTAGAATTGCCAATTCAGATTGGATCACAAACCTTTAACACCGTATTCTATGTGATGGATATCAGTCCTTCGTATAGCTGCTTGTTGGGTCGTCCTTGGATCCACAATGCTGGGGCAGTCTCCTCGACCTTGCATCAGAAGATCAAGTTCCCGGTCAATGGAAGAATTATCGCTGTCTGTGGTGAGGAGGATATTCTGGTCAGTAACCTGTCTACATTCAAGTATGTAGAGGTAGAAGGTGATATTCATGAGACCCTGTGTCAGGCCTTTGAGGCAGTTCAAGTCAAGGATGCAGCTCCAGTGGAAGAGGTTGAAGTAGGTGCATCTTTGTCGTCCTTCAAGCAGGCACATGCCTTGGTAAATTCAGGTGTTGCTCCCGGTTGGGGACGTCTGGTGGATTTACCTGTAAAGGAAGAAAGTTTGGGATTGGGTATCAGCCGACATTGACTTCTACAACTTCAACGCCTCAGACTCGTCAGGGGCCAATTACTTTCTCCAGTGCTGGCATCATTCAGTACGGCCAGGTCTCTGCAATCAACGAAGAAGATGGGGATAATGATTGTGACATTGACAACTGGGTGCGTCCAAGGGTCCCGGGTGAAGTTCTCCGCAACTGGTCTTCTGAAGAGATTATCCAAGTCACTCTTCTTAAAGAGTAATTTTCTTTGTTTACTCATGCATATCCAAGTCTTACGTTCCGCCCAAGGCGTGATGACTCATTGTAGGGCTCATCTATGTGGATACCTCCATTTTTTATCATAAATAAAGGACGTCTTTTTGCATTCAAATATTTCGTTCACTGTCTTTCTATTTTTGCAGTTTTCAAAAATCAAAAATAAAAAAAATATACATTTGGAAATGTTTTATTTAGTTTCCATTTCTTGTTCACACTCATAAGCACATACCGTCACTCATGCAGATGCACGTCACCGGATCCTATTGATAACAGTTCTGCTATGGCTCGCTTCGACTTGGAAAATCCAATCTTTCAAGCTGGAGAAGAGGGTGATGAAGACTGTGAACTCCCTGAAGAACTTGTCAGGTTATTAAAACAGGAGGAAAGGGTCATTCAACCGTATCAAGAGTCTGTTGAAGTGATTAATCTCGGCATCGAGGATGCTAAGAGAGAAATCAAGATAGGGGCTTCTTTGGAAGATAATGTGAAGAAGGGGCTGATTGAATTGCTGCAAGAGTATGTTGACATCTTCGCTTGGTCTTATTAGGACATGCTAGGGCTTGACACAGACATTGTGGTACACCGTTTTCCTCTCAAAGAGGATTGTCCTCCGGTCAAGCAGAAGCTTAGAAGAACAAGACCAGAGATGGTTGTCAAGATAAAGGAAGAAGTGAAAACACAGTTGGACGCAGGGTTCCTAGCGGTTACAAATTATCCGCCATGGGTTGCAAATATCGTTCCAGTACCTAAAAAGGATGGAAAGGTACGGATGTGTGTTGACTACCGGGATCTGAACAGAGCTAGTCCTAAAGATGATTTCCCATTACCTCACATCGACGTTTTGGTGGATAACACGGCTCAGTTCTCGGTATTCTCCTTCATGGATGGCTTTTCTGGCTATAATCAAATTAAGATGGCTACAAGGTGATGCCGTTTGGTCTGAAAAATGTTGGGGCAACATATCAACAAGCTATGGTAACTCTTTTGCATGATATGATTCATCATGAAATCGAGGTTTATGTTGATGATATGGTTGCTAAATCTCAGACGGAAGAAGAACATCTGGTGAATTTGCAGAAACTGTTTGAGCGTTTGAGGAAATTCAAGCTGAGGCTTAATCCGAACAAGTGTACTTTTGGGGTGAGATCTGGAAAACTGTTGGGTTTTATTGTTTGTGAAAAAGGGATTGAGGTGGATCCGGCCAAAGTGAAAACGATACAAGAAATGCCTGAGCCAAGAACAGAAAAACAAGTCTGTGGTTTCTTAGGAAGGTTGAACTACATTGCAAGGTTCATCTCTCACCTAACAGCCACGTGTGTGCCAATATTCAAATTGTTGAGAAAAGATCAGGCCATCAGGTGGAATGATGATTGCCGAAGGGCTTTCGAGAAGATAAAAGAGTATTTGCAGAATCCTCCAATCCTTATGCCTCCAGTCCCAGGGAGACCGCTGATTATGTATTTGACAGTACTCGATAATTCCATGGGTTGTGTTCTCGGTCAACACGACGAGACATGTAGGAAAGAGCGTGCCATCTAGTACCTGAGTAAAAAATTCACAGATTGCGAGTCGAGATACTCAATGCTTGAAAAGACATGTTGTGCACTTGCATGGGCTGCTAAGCGATTGAGACAATACATGCTGACTCACACAACCTTACTGATCTCCAAAATGGATCCAGTCAAGTATATATTTGAGAAGCCAGCTCTCACCGGAAGGGTTGCTCGTTGGCAAATGGTACTGACAGAGTACGACATCCAGTATACATCCCAGAAAGCCATCAAAGGGAGTATTCTGTCAGACTATCTTACTCAGCAGCCGATTGATGATTATGAGCCGATGAAGTTTGATTTTCCGGATGAAGACATCATGTTCCTCAAGATGAAAGACTATGAAGAGCCAGTTGTTGAGGAGGGACCTGATCCAGATGAAAAGTGGACTTTAATGTTTGACGGGGCCGTTAATGTCAAAGGAAGTGGAATTGGTGCTGTCATTACCACTCCGAAAGGTGCCCACATGCCTTTCACCGCTCGTCTGACTTTTGAGTGCACCAATAATGAAGCTGAGTATGAAGCCTGTATCTTGGGTATCGAGCAAGCCATTGATTTAAGAATCAAGACTCTGGACATCTTCGGAGATTCAGCTCTAGTGATGAATCAAGTGAATGGTGATTGGAATACTCTCCAGCCTAATCTGGTCCCCTACAGAGACTACACGAGAAGACTGTTGACTTTCTTCACAACAGTAAGGCTGTATCATATACCTCTTGATGAGAACCAGATGGCAGATGCTCTTGCTACTCTGTCCTCCATGATCAAGGTGATTCGGTGGAACTATGCTCCCAGGATCGATGTTATGCGCCTTGATAGGGCCACATATGTGTTTGCTGCTGAACTGGTAGTTGATGACAAGCCCTGGTACCACGACATCAAGTGCTTTCTAAAGAATCAAGAGTACCCTGCAGGGGCATCCAACAATGATAGAAAGACTTTGAGAAGATTGGCAGGCAGTTTCTTCTTGAACAAAGATGATGTGCTGTATAAGAGGAACTTCGACATGGTTTTGCTCAGATGCGTGGATAGACACGAAGCAGACATGTTAATGCAGGAAGTCATGAAGGCTCCTTCGGTACTCATGCCGGCGGACATGCAATGGCTAAGAGATTGTTGAGAGCGGGTTATTACTGGATGACCATGGAATCTGATTGTTTCATATATGCTCGGAAGTGTCATAAATGCCAAATTTATGCTGATAAGGTGCATGTGCCGCCAAATCCTCTGAATGTGATGTCTTCGCCGTGGCCATTTGCTATGTGGGGCATTGATATGATTGGAAAGATTGAGCCGACTGCTTCCAATGGGCATCGCTTCATCCTTGTTGCCATCGACTATTTCACCAAGTGGGTCGAAGCAGCGTCATTTGCAAAGGTCACCAGACATGTGGTTGCCCGATTCATCAAGAAAGAAATCATTTGTCGTTATGGGATTCCCGAAAGAATCATTCCTGATAATGGTTCTAATCCCAATAACAAAATGATGAAAGAGTTGTGCAAGAACTTCAACATTCAACATCACAACTCTTCCCCTTATCGTCCTAAGATGAACGGTGCTGTTGAGGCACAAATAAGAACATAAAGAAGATTGTGCAGAAGATGGTCGTTACGTACAGAGATTTGCATGAGATGCTACCCTTCGCCTTGCATGGGTACCGTACTTCAGTACGTACATCGACCGGGGCAAACCCTTATTCCCTTGTGTATGGTATGAAGCAGTCCTACCTGTTGAAGTGGAAATTCCTTCTCTAAGAGTCCTGATGGATGTCAAGTTAGACGAAGCTGAATGGATTCAGACAAGGTTCAATGAGTTGAGTCTTATCGAAGAGAAACGAATGGCAGCCATTTGCCATGGGCAGTTGTATCAAAGTCGGATGAAGAGAGCCTTTGATCAGAAAGTGCATCCTCGATACTTCCAAGTCGGAGATTTGGTGTTGAAAAGGATCCTTCCTCCTCAGACAGATCACAGGGGCAAGTGGACTCCTAACTATGATGGACCGTATATTGTCACCAAGGTTTTTGATGGTGGAGCCTTAATGCTTGCAACTATGGATGGTGAAGACTTCACTTCCCCTGTGAACTCCGACGCAGTTAAAAAATACTTCGCATGAAACAGACCCGCTGGACAATAAAAAGAATAGTCCAGGCAAAAAATGGGCATCCCGGCTAACCAAGAAAATGAAAAAGGTTCGGGCAAAAGTTAGGGATTAAAAAATGAAAAAATTGTACACCCGGTAAGTTGAAAACCTGAAAGGGCAACTTAGGCAAAAATGGGTATCCCGGTGGATTGAAACCCCGAAAGGGCGATCCAGGCAAAAGTTAGGGATTAAGCGAATGGCTACGTTCTGAGTAGTTCTGAATATCATCTCATGTCGATAACCAGAAACTTCCAAAGGATAGGAAACAGTCCAATCACCTTTTTCGGAAAGCTGATCATCTGGAGGATCTTGAAGATGAGTGAATCATAGCAGAATTGGAACCCGATAGAAATCCATTTCACATTGCCATTAGATTAATTTATGTTTGTATCTGTTGTGCAATTACCTATTTCCAGGGGTTACTTCCTGATGTAAATACCTATTCAGAGGCCACTCAATCAATAAAATCATGTTATTCAGTACATCTCTGTGTTCATTTTCATTTTACTGTTTTGTTTGCAAAAATGACGTCCGAATTTTTGATAAACATTGCATCATGAAACATAAGAGCTTTACAGGTACGTGCTTAATAAACATTGAAAATTGCTGTAAATTTTAAGTGCTTTGGATCGTCTATTCAGAACAGGTACACTCAGGGCATTTCCTTAAGGTCCCCATCAAATGATCGCGGATGTTTTTCCTCAACAATTGGAATTTGGTATCTTATCCCTGCAGAGCTGGTCCGAGCGTTGGATTCTTCAATCCCCAGCAGGCTCTCACTGTTGTACTTCCCCAAGCATTTTTTTCAGATTATACATTCACCAGCGGAGTCGACAGTGTCAGACTATATATCCCCAGCAGAGTTGATAGTGTCAGACTATATATCCCCAGCGGAGTTGACAGTGCCAGACTGTATCTTCCCAGCAGAAGCGGTTGCTCCTCAGAGTTCGATGCCAGATCGATGATCTCGACGCTATACCCATGGTCTCTTTCCTTGAAGCAAAATCTCGGTACCGTATCGGTGTTTGCTTCCCCTACTGAGTCATCTCTCTCGCAGATTGTGGTTGCCAGAACCACTGTCGCTTTCCTCAGCAGCAAGTTTTTAGTGCCATTCTCTCCCCAGTCAAAGCCTCGGTATTTTGTTATTTTCCAGAACACCGTGTGGAGGGTCGTTTCCCCACAGAGTTCTTTGTGTTGTGCATCTCCAACAGCCTTGCCAGGGTCTAGAAGATTGTGATCATTTCCCCACCAGAATTACTTGCCTCAGCTTGGCGTTTTCTCTAATCAAGCATTTCGCATCCCTGCATGTAGAATCATATTGCATTGCATCCTCCCAAATTGCGTAGCATTTCCATTTTCATGGAGTATTACGCCATTCAAAAATTCAAACATACGCATGTAAAGCATAAGGCATTCTCGGTATCCCAAGTGATAAGCCAGAAGTTGTTTCTAGTACTCAGACTGAAGATTGTTCATGACTTATCTTTATTATTCCCAGCAGGGGTCGTTGGCCTACGCGCCGCCTCAATTATCATTTTCCCTATTTCTGCCGATGCTGACAGACATGAAAGTTTCCGGTATTCAGACCGAAGTGGCATTCAGGCCAGTTTTCCGATGTTCAGATCGAAGAAGTTTCCGACATCCAGGTCAATGCAACTTGTGGCATTCAGGCCAAGTTTCCGGTATTCAAACCGAAGTTGCATTCAGGCCAGTTTTCCGATGTTCAGATCGAAGAAGTTTTCGACATTCAGGTCGATGCAACTTGTGGCATTCAGGCCAGTTTTCCGATATTCAGACCGAAGTGGCATTCAGGCCAATTTCCTGGTGTTCAGACCGATGTTTGATAATCTAATATCTTCTGATGTTCAGATCGAAGAAGTTTCCAACATTCAGGTCGATGCAACTTGTGGCATTCAAGCCAGTTTTCTGGTATTCAGACCGAAGTGGCATTCAGGCCAGTTTCCCCGTGTTCAGACCGATGTTTGATAATCTAATATCTTCCGATGTTCAGATCGAAGTCATTTCCAGTATTCAGATTGGTGAGCGGCATTCAGGCCATGGTTATTTCTGTGATACCATTTATTTTGGTATTCAGGCTAACATTCCTTGTTTCGGTGTTCAGACCGACTCTCACCGTACTAGACAAATTCTTTTTCAAGACACCTCTTGGCCGATTCTGACAGGCATTGTTACTTCATTTTTTCACTTCAGCATAAATTTTCGGGCTTTTATCGTATTCAATCACTTGATACCTCGAAAGTGCGAAAGCCGTTGCTATCTTCCTTTCGGGTTTCCAGTTGATTTAATAGGGGCAGCTGTAATACCCCAAAATTTACCCTTCATTTTTCCTAGAAGAATGGGATTATGTTTTACACTTCATTAGCATCATATTAGGTCATACTCATTACATACTACATTAGTGACATGGAGATCAGGTTTTGATCGACCACTCCTTAACAGAAGGAGCCCACACAAAGAAAGATTGAGAATTGGACTTCATTTTCTAAGTATACAAGTCTCAAGGGTCTCAGGGGGGGTCCAAGTATCTTATTATGGTCCTCAGTTCATCAGTGAAGGATTCAAAGCTATCAGAGTGTTCATCTGGATTTAATCAGAAATTAGGGTTTCATGGCTACCTGCAACATGAAATGTTTGATTGGAAGTATAGGAGCTCATCCATGTCATGATTAAAGAGGCATCTTGGCCTAGTAAGATTCACAATTATCTCAGAAAGATCCATTGGTAATCAGTGCAATCATTTCTTGATCATTTTGCCCTAAAACTAGGGTTTGGTATAAAATCAGTTTATTTCTGATTCTTTGGGTGAAACTCTTTTCCATGGCCCTCCATATGTTCACAAGGGTCTACATACAAAAAATCATCTCTTTATTTGAGCTAGAAGTGCTTCAATTGATCAATGGAATCGGGAATCAGACAGTTTAGGAAAAGTCAACTATGGGGCCAGAAAAGTCAACTCCTGACATTTTCAGAGTGGAATCTCAAAATCCATGCCTAGGGGATCCTACATGTGAAATTTGATAAAGGTTGGATCATGGATTCATCATTTAATCAGGAATTGGAAAAGTTACTTAATTTGGAAATGGTTGACTTTTCATTTAGGGCAAGTTTTCATGATCGTTGCACTCACTTTAAGCCCATTTTGCATCAAGATAAAAGCTCTATTTGAAACTTTCTCCAACATCAAAGTTGTTCCTCTTGTTCCAAGATTTCTAGAGATATAAAGTTTGCTCCATTTGGATTAGAATTGAGAAAGTTATGCTTAGTCAAAGTGAGACATTTTTTAGGACACTTAGAAAAATTTCTAAGTCCAAAATCCTCAAAATTTGTCAAGACTTCTTGGCCAGTTTTCTTGCACTTCAACGTATTATTTGGAAATACTTTCTTCGCAACAATTGTACCTTGCCAAGTCCTCTTTCACATCCTTTTGGAATCATCTCATTTGGATCCATGGTTTGAGAGATACATTCATTTAAAGTGGGCACCATGACTTGATTTTCTAGGCAGATTTTGGGCCTGGCTGGCCCAATCAGATTTTCTAAGCATGCTGCACAAACCAGTCACGTTTTTTTAACTCTTTTGGCCATGTATTGGACATCCACTCACTTAAGTTTTGCCCAAAATAACAACATTTTACACCTCACTTCACACTTTTATTCTTATGGATAAATCACTTATTAAAAAGCCCATGAAAACACCTAATCCACCCTATTTAAGAAGCTGAAACCCTAACCCTAAAGGAGCATTAGAATTTCATGGCAAGGAGGAAAAGCTTCATCACATATCAGATTCCATTCCACTTCTATTGTCCATTAGGTAATCATCTCTTCCATGGCCATGTTTTGATATATCTACGCTTGCTTACCATGATCATCACCATTAATCCTTCCATTTTCATATTTCTTTTTCTTATTTAAAATATTTTCTTCGTCCATAAAATTACCCAAAAATATTTTTCACTTTTCTTAACGTTTTATTTAATTTTATATAATTTTTATTTTTGTATTTTTTAAATATTAATATTTTATTTTAATTATTTATTCTAAATGGTCCATTTTAACACACTTTTTTTAATTGATTTTATTTTTATAACATAAAATTATTGTTAGCATTTGATTTTTTGGATGAAGGTTAACCACTGTCTCATGGTCAACTTTACCTTTTCTTGGAATTTTATTTCACATTTTCAATTTATTTTGATTTATTTTTGACCTAGTTTGGTTGGTTGACTTTTAATTTGACTTATGTTTTGTTTTAATTAATTCACGTGCCAATTTTCATTATTTTTAAAATCTTTTTGGAGGATGATGATGTCCTAAACCCGCCATATTTATTTTAATTTTTCATAATTTTCTTGATTAATTTACTATTTATTCTTGATTTATATCTAACCTAGTCTTATTAATTGACTTTTGGTTTGACCTATGTTTTGTTTTAATTAATTCACGTGCCAATTTTCATTATTTTTAAAATCTTTTTGGGGGATGATGATATCCTGACCCCACCTTATTTAGTTTAATTTTTCATAATTTTCTTGATTAATTTGCTTTCTATTTGTTATTTTTTAAGTTGACTTGAATTTTCAGTTGACTTTTTTATGATCGATGTTTGACTTAGGGATTGCTTATGGCAATTGAAGAGATGTTTTGATCCTCCCTCGTTCATCTTATATGCCATGTATTAGAGGCATTTTACCTTGATTTTATTTGGTCCTTACCTCATTTCCTGATTAAATTATTCAGTGGACCCTTCGTGTGCATATTTTCATTTGTTTGATTCATCTGTTATCTTTTATACTTGTTTCTCTCATTCATGCTTTCTATTACTTGATTATTTAATGAAATTCTGGTATAGTCAGAGTTCAGATGTTCTACACGAAGTCACGACATCTGATCCAACATTGTTACTAATATAGCAATACAGTTATAAAAATTAAACCCCAGTACTCATATGCACCCAGTCACAGATGTCAAGACATCTGCAAATATACCACCATGGAAAGAAGAACATCCAGTTTTGTCCATCTAGTGCAAAGACACAGTAGAGATCAAACATAACCCTTATGTTTTATTGATCCTGCCCAGTTGTCAGCATGATGTCTCAACATTGATTTGAACATCACCTGTCTCAACATTAAAGATGGGTGAACTGTAACAGACCAACCAGTCTATACATCAGTATTAGCAGTCAATAATGAATGTCATAACATTCTGTTTTGCATTCAGACTGCAGGCTATGTGTCAGGTCTGTTATTGCCTCCCTAAACTGACTAGAAACAGACTGAGTTATAACAGACAAAATATAGTGTGCAGAAGGTAAAAACACCAGTAATTGTTAATCCAGTTCGGTACAACATTACCTACTCTGGGGGCATACCAAGCCAGGAAGAAGATCCACTATTAGCGGTATTAATTCAGAGTTAAACTCCCCCGTTTACAACTCTTCACTTAATCCCTACCCAATGCAATCTATACCTAGGCACTCCTAGATAGAAACCTCCAGTTTCCATTCCTATCACTACAATTACCATGTAATGCTTAGACAACTTGAACATGCTTCACAGCTTCGTTCAAGAACATAACAACTCTTGCCTACAGGCTTTAAGTTACAAATAATCTCATACATTCAAGCACTGAGAAACACCTGGTAACCTTCCCACAGGTTGGGAGGTTTACCTCACACACACCTCTAATTTTTACATTGTTTGAGGCTTCCAAAACCTAGGTTACAATCTGCTATTTATAACCTAACCACCCAACTGGATTTGGGCCTTCAGAAATCGCAGCAAGCTTCTCCTTTGCTGTTACAAAGCTGGCAGAATTCTTCTTCTACAATCAAGGTCTTCAATCTTTTATTTCCTAAAAGATCTCCATATTTGGAAACTGTATATTCACCAAATATATTCACCAAATCTTCTGATTGAATCTTCAAGATCTCCACATAGGAGTTAGGATATTCACCAGATATCCTAATTAATCATTTAACACAAACCAGAATTAACTGATTCAGTTTTATACACATGTGAGATGTCACAGTCCCGATGTCGTGACATCTTACATGACATGTTGGTCCAGATGTTGAACTTCTTCAACCCAACATATTAAAACAACAGAGGTGATTACATTATTTATTTTACAAAATTAATGCCAATCTTAAGGTACTAACAATCTCCCCCTTTGGCAAATTTTAGCTAAAAGAAATAACCCAATATGGGTCTGCACTTCCTCTTTGTCATTGACAGCCCCATTGCCACCACCACTGTTGGTGTACATGAGGAAGAAGCTGTACAAGACACAACTGCATCACAACCCTTCCCCTCAACAGGAGGGCTTCCTAAAGAATATGTAATGCTGAGTACATAGATAATGTAACTCAGATCACAAGACACAACTGTCTTCGTAACTCAGATCACAATACACAACTGATAAACCCAGTTAGTGACTTTTGTGTCTGAACCCATCTTCTCCTTACCACCAGATATTGCTTGCTTCTGGTGCATCCTCGGGACAATGTTTCTCTCCCCCCTTTTAGCTAAACATTTATAAATGACACCTTCACAAAACCAGATCCAGGAGCAGTATGCCCAGATCTTAACAAACCCCATGGTTTAGAGGGAATGAAATGTCGCTCTTGTGAGAAGAGGAGTGTTGATACATCCTTTAAATAGGCCAGACCAAACTTAGGAATTAACGGTAGGAGTAAATGCTTGGTCAAGATCCATAAATTTTTGGTGAGAATCAGTCAGAGAATCACCACCAATATCCCAGACTATCTTTGAATACCTTTTCTAGCTCTTGACTATTTTTTTTCAGAAACAACAATTCCAAGACTATTCCAAAAATGCTGTCAGACACGTTGCAAGCTATGTCTTAACATTTGACACTACTTTTATCTGCATTCTTCATGTATTCTCCCTATCACCATTTTCTAAAGCCACTTTCTCACCTCCAGTGGTAGCTTGACATCTGGCACCACATATCCACATATCCTTATACAACTTCCAGTCAGGAACATATGATATCTTATGTTAAGACATCACTTATGACATCTTGTGAACACTTCACAAGGAAAACTATCAGCAGTTAAACAACTTAACAGTAGTTTAAACAACAGCAGAAGCAAAAACAATTACTAGCTATGGCTACTAGTAATACACACATGCACAAGGGTACTTCTCCTCCCCCTAAATCTGTGCCACAATCAGAATTACTAGTTATGGATGCAACTAGTAAGACACACAAATGCACAAGGGTACTCCTCCTCCCCCTAAATCTGTGCATACATCAACTAACAGTAACTCCAACACCTGTACCACACAACTGTACCACACAGGCTCATTCTAATATAACATAATGAGACACATCACATCCATATTTCCTTATGACTGTAAGTTTCAGAAGGAAATAACAATATTGTCCATGGCAATGTCATGACATCCGGTCAGACATTCTTCTGCTCACTCAGCCTTGACACACACCACATCATCCTACTAACAAGGTGCCATACCTTGTTATCTGAGAACACATAGACCACAAGCTTGATAATTACTTGTAGTGTAAAGACAGAACTCCCTCTGTCATGAATAACCAACTCTCCTCTTGAAACATGGAGATCACACATGAACATATCCAACACCCCCAGGTTGGACGTTCACAAACTTCCTGATTCAAAGAGAACCCAGATCACTTGATGAATGGAAAACATAAGACGCATCTTCATGTCTTCAAGAGCACACCCTCTGTTCAACCCTCTTGGCTGAACACATCCACACTCTGTGTCAATCTCTCTTCCAACCAGAACAGAAAACCACTTCACAGCCTGTTCTAACACCATCTGATAATCTTCAGCTATCACTGAGTCATTAGCTTGATCCACAAGAAACCAGACACAAATTGGGACATATACATTCTCATCCCATTACAAGAGATAGTCTTCCATATATAGCTCAAAGCTCCTTCCACAAGCTCCAAGAGATGACTAGAAACCACCTCCTTTTGTCTTCAATTTACTACTTTTCTGCTCAAAAGTAACTTGTCTCAGACTATCCACAAGAATAATCAGCTGCCATATGTAGATTATCTTGATTCTTCGAACTCACTTCTGAGATAGACCAAGTGCCACTGGTTGATTACCTCCTTCATGAATCCTCATATGAAAAAGTCAAATGCCATTCTTTTGACCTCTCCACGTTTATCAGACTTCTCCCAAAGATATTCTGACCTTCCAAGTGAGACTTGAACTTCAAGCTACATGTTGAACAAAACTTAGATTTTCTAAGACCTAAACATGTAGCATCCTCTCTATCCAGCAACTCCAAAGGACTGCAACAAGAACGACCTTTTTGAAGTATCCAATCTACAACCCTGTAGACCCTTCTATCTCAAGTTGATGTGCCACTTCACCAACTAAGATTCTGATGTTGAACCAAATGTCATAACATTGTGTTTTGACATCTAGCTGTTGAATTCAGCTCCTTCTTCTGCCACTTGAAAGAACTTCCTCCCTTCACAGAATAAGAGTTCAATGTTCTCATAGACTTGATTGTGGAACCAAGTTTGAGTAAACAACCTCCATCCTGCAGGTTTGAAGTTAAGTCATCCAAGCTCACACCTTGATGAATCCCTGCTTCTTCTCCAAAGACATCAGACACTCTGATGCATGAGTCTTCAGAAGGACCAGTTAGAAACTCTCCCTACAGCTATACCAAGGATTCCACTTTCTAAGATAAGGCTGTTTCCATGATGTTAAGAATGCTGCCACTTATTCTTAACTCCACAGTGTGCATTAGCCAATGCACTTCCTTACCTAGATCAGAAGTAAACTGATCCAAGTAACCACCATCAAGACTATGATGTTTTCTTCTTTTCGTACACACCAAGGTTGAACATGTTTCTTTCCAGGAAACCTTTTCAGAGATCATATGCTTTTGCTGCCACCAAAGTGATAGATCATAAATCAATGTACTAACCTTCCTGTGATTCTACACAGGGTCTAGAAGACGAGATGTTCCGACATCTTTTAAAAACATCAGTTATCTTGAGCTCCAAGGATAATCAATTAAGTACTTGTACTTGGCACAAGTAGACATTGATCTTAAATCCTTTCCCAATTTTCCTTTCAGATACTTCCACCATAAGAATACTTTGAGAATACTCTTCTTGTGTCAACATCTTCTGCTTGTAAGCACCTCAACAGTTTTGAGAATCTTTCCAGATTAAGTTCACCCTTAGGAATGAGAGGGATGAATCCTACCTTGCAAATGTGTCACACCCAACAACCAGAACCCATGTGACACAGGTCAACAGCCGACCAGACCCTGGGCTGACTAAACGTGAGGAGGTTAACCAAAACTCCCCCTCAAATTAACAATCATGGAAACTTCACACCAATATCCATGCATTGTACACAAATGTCTCCACATGACATACATCACCCCTATCGGTGGAAATTAACTCTATGAGTTATACCTATACATACTCCAATCACACCAATCAGACTCCAGCTGACCATAAGTACTGGTGAAAGAAAACAATACCCATCAATAGTAGCTATGCATTACCAGAGCATACTACCTCAAACAATCTCTGAATCTTCATATTCTCACTCCTTGAAAGAACTGTCACTTCTGAGCGTGGTGTTTGAATAACTAGATTCATGGTCCCAATCCTCTCAAATGAAATATCAATCAGGTTACCCCAGTATTGACTTCTAACATCCAAGGGACTTGTCTTCCATATACAACATAGTACTTCAGGGAACAACTATCCAATCCTGATCAATCTATAGGAATAAGACAGACAGTAGGAAATTGCACCATGTCACATCTCAACCAGCTTCACTTCTAGAGATCAGACGTCTAAAAGTGACCTTCTTGAGCACACATACAGTTGACCCTATCCTTGTCAACTTAGTACACACAGATGTCTCCTCTTCCAGGTCAGGAGTACGTTCCAAACAAAAGTATCCCTTTGTTTGACACCTAAACACACCTGCTCTTCAACCAGTAGCTGCATACTTGTTGAACAACATGTTCTAACATCACATAGAACATTAGTTCCACCTCCTTGGAACAAAACCCTCCTTGAAAGTCTTCAAGGTCTTCATATACACTACCCAAGAGAGTAAAAGAATCAGTGATCAGGTGATTCTTACAATCCTGAAGAGAGAACATCATGATGAGTGGACTTGAGGAGACTCAAGTATCTTTGACATCTTCAGTAGATTATGATGCAATCTTTAATACAGCAGCCTTTCATCCATATGAGGGGAAACTTCATCAGAGTTTGAGTTTTGCCAGGTATTATGCAGCGGAAATCATAATACAACTCAACCTATGAACACACACTTCTCCAGATCAGCCTCCAAGATCATACCAAGATTGAATATGATTCAATACTAACAGAGCTGTCCCACACAAAGGCCAATTGTCAACCTTCAGAGACAGGTACACACAGTTCCTGTCATGAATAGTCCATCCACCTACTTCAAGGGACTATTCAGGGAAATCACAGAACCTTCCACAGGTTCCATCATCAGTACTAACATAACTCCTTGCAAGATACCAGAAAGTATCACCCATGGATCTCATCCAGAAACAGAACATGATGCCTGCTCTGATACCAATTGAAATTCTGGTATAGTCAGAGTTCAGATGTTCTACACGAAGTCACGACATCTGATCTAACATTGTTACTAATACAACAAGACAGTTATAAAAATTAAACCCCAGTACTCATATACACCCAGTCACAGATGTCAAGACATCTGCTAATATACCACCATGGAAAGAAGAACATCCAGTTTTGTCCATCTAGTGCGAAGACACAGTAGAGATCAAACATAACCCTTATGTTTTATTGATCCTGCCCAGTTGTCAGCATGATGTCTCAACATTGATTTGAACATCACCTGTCTCAACATTACAGATGGGTGAACTGTAACAGACCAACCAGTCTATACATCAGTATTAGCAGTCAATAATGAATGTCATAACATTTTGTTTTGCATTCAGACTGCAGGCTATGTGTCAGGTCTGTTATTGCCTCCATAAACAGACTAGAAACAGACTAAGTTATAACAGACAAAATATAGTGTGCATAAGGTAAAAACACCAGTAATTGTTAACCCAGTTCGGTACAACATTACCTACTCTGGGGGCATACCAAGCCAGGAGGAAGATCCACTATTAGCAGTATTAATTCAGAGTTAAAATCCCCCGTTTACAACTCTTCACTTAATCCCTACCCAATGCAATCTATACCTAGGCACTCCTAGATAGAAACCTCCAGTTTCCATTCCTATCACTACAATTACCATGTAATGCTTAGACAACTTGAACATGCTTCACAGCTTCGTTCAAGAACATAACAACTCTTGCCTACAGGCTTTAAGTTACAAATAATCTCATGCTTTCAAGCACTGAGAAACACCTGGTAACCTTCCCACAGGTTGGGAGGTTTACCTCACACACCTCTCTAATTTTTACATTGTTTGAGGCTTCCAAAACCTAGGTTACAATCTGCTATTTATAACCTAACCACCCAACTGGATTTGGGCCTTCAGAAATCGCAACAAGCTTCTCCTTTGCTGTTACAAAGATGGCAGAATTCTTCTGCTACAATCAAGGTCTTCAATCTTTTATTTCCTAAAAGATCTCCATATTTGGAAACTGTATATTCACCAAATATATTCACCAAATCTTCTGATTGAATCTTCAAGATCTCCACATAGGAGTTAGGATATTCACCAGATGTGAGATGTCACCAAATCTTCTGTATATTAACTGATTCACTTTTATACACATGTGAGATGTCACAGTCCCGATGTCGTGACATCTTACATGACATGTTGGTCCAGATGTTGAACTTCTTCAACCCAACATATTAAAACAACAGAGGTGATTACATTATTTGTTTTACAAAATTAATGCCAATCTTAAGGTACTAACATTTAACATGTTCATACTCCCATGCATTGTTTAAATGCTCCATTATTTGATTCTTTGGTTTGATTATATATTGTTTATTTATCCGATTTGATTGATAAATGTTGTCTACTTGTATGATGTATGAGGCATATATTCTTATTGTTTGTTTGCCATGAACAATCCCCATTCATAACAAATGTAACCCCCTTCCATAAAGTGTATAATATTTATTTCTTTATTTCTTTAGTCACCTGTTAATACAAGAATTAAAACGAACATCCGATAACCATTTCAAAATAAGATCAAAAGCTCGATCCAACATCGAGTAATCATTTTCAAAACTTAACAGAACCAGCACGCATCGCCATCAACCTATAAGTCGATTGCCTCCGGCATCGCCATCTACCCTTATCCGTAACTTCTCTCCGTGCTCCATCCATCGACTCCTGTTCCGTTTAGGTAGCACCCATTAGGTAGAACCCTTTGTATGATAACATAGGTAGAATTCCCTTGTTCTTTGCATGCTAACATTAGGTAGATGTTCCCCTTTGTAAATCCTAACACATAGGTCCATATTGCATGACAACTCTAGAGCAGAGCTTCCCCACTTTTAGACCTTTCGTGTGTCTCCGATCTTGTGGCATGTCAGTCCGTTCTATTGCAATGAGGTAACTGCCTAAGACTCGATTCAGCAAGCTGCGACACCTACTGCTAAGACGTTGAACACACTGCCCACCCTCCTTTGTGTAGCACCTTAAATTTGCACCTATCATTGTACATACATTCTCATATTAGGTCATAACATAACATGGTCCACTGCATAACATTGCATTGTCCTATTTGCCTCAAGTGCAAGCCAATCAAGAGAATTAGGTCAAACTGGTCAGGAGATCAGTCAGTCAAGCAAGCAAGTGCATTTTTCATTGAGCCAAGGCCCTAGGGTTGGTCCAACATGTTCACATGACTTGGGGATCCATTTGAAGTGTTTTGGTCAAGGATTGGATGTTCAGAAGTCATTATTCAATGCACAGTCAGTCAGAAACCCTAAAAAGTCAAACTTGGTCAACTGTGGTTGATTTTATGGTTTTGATGGATGGATTTGGTTTGAGAGAGCTTATTCATGTCCCAATAGGCCTCATGTATCATGTCAAACACCATCATGGAAGAATTTGAAGCCAGATCAGAAATTTCCAAAAATGGAAACTGGACCTGTAATTGAAACCTGCCCAAAATGGAAAGTCTTGATCCTCAAACTTACATCATGATACAAGCTTCAAATGAATTTTTGCCCAACATGAAAGTTGAAGATCTTGTTCTCCCATTTCCAAAAAGTCCAAGAACACTCAATTCCCATGTATGGTTGGCAAGTTATGATCAAATCATCTTCAGAAATTCTTGAACTTCAAAAGGCCATATCTCTCAAACCATTTGGCCAATTTGGGTGGGGTTTTTTCCTACAAGTCACATTTGATCCCCTCTTTCCAAAAATGTAATTTTCATGTACCAAAACTTCACCAATCAAAATGGCATTTTTGGACTTGCATGAATTAATTTCAAGTGAGGTGAAAAATTGAACTTTCCAAATAATCATTCCCAACCATTTCTACCATCCAAACATGTTCTGAAATGTCATTTAAAACTTGTTGGAGGCCCATTCTTGTGCAGTACATACACACATTACCAACTTGCTTGAAAATGGGACAAAAGTACACTTTTTCACCAACTCTATCCCACATTTCCATGGACTTGGATTCAGTACCACAAAAACAGCAGATGTACATCATTTTTTCTGCTAAATGAAACCCCTAGCAGCTGCCAAAACACTCAAAACTCCACTCTCTCTAAAATTCCATCTTGCTTGCATTTTCCAAAATCAGTCAAAAAAGCTCCAAAGAACTCGAGCAAGTCATTGTTTATTCACCATCCAAGCATCATTGTGGACTCTTTGCAACCATATTTTCCCAACTGGAAGCTCCTTTTCTAGTACTGTTTTCAAAGAGCACAGCCATGGCAGAGTGAGATTCAAGCGCGAGCAAGCTTCTTGGAGCCAAGATTCTTCCTCCATCCACCTTGTAGAAGCATAAAGAGCAACTGTTTCACTTCAAAACGACCAAACAACAACTGCACCACAGCTGTTCTTCAAATTTGGTAAATCCTCGACCTTAACCATTCCAAAAAACATGATATGCTTTAGTTAGATCACACCATGCTAATCATTTTGAAGTTTGAATCATGTCAAATGGTTGCCTATGCTAAAAGATATGTTGACTTGAAATCTAATGTGTGAATATGTTTAGCTTCGATTCATGATTGTTAGTGTGTTTTAAGAAAAATGGATGATGGATTCTTAATGTGTGTGGTGTGCTGGTTCTAGTGATATGTTGGATTCCAATTTCTGGGCGTTTTTGAAATTCACGATTTGGGGAAGGGGATGAGATGTACTGTACATTGAAGAACCCTAATTTGCCCAGAAAATTTTGAACGTTTTGCATGATTGTTACTGTTCCAGCGCATGAGCCAATGAAAACATTTCCTCCCCGCGTCCAAAACGGCAGCGTTTTGTTAAGTGGCTTGGATAATTACAAGTTTGCCACTCGGACCCCATGTCTCATTGAATAATGTTGTCTTTTTTACAATTATTTCACTTTGATCCATCCAACTTACAAAATTCATAACATCATCATTTGTGATCCAAATTTCATGGGAATTTTTGCATTGTGTTCATGTGGATCCCTAGTTTTTTATCATGATTTTTGCTGATTTTTTGGATGAGTATATTTTAAATGGCATGAGGGTTTGTGACATGTATGCATATTTTGTACACTTTGCCAAAACATTTGTGAAATGGTGATACTTTATCCAATGGCTCCCAAATTTTTTGTGCTTAAACTAGACACACTCATGGTGATTTTGGTGTAGAGTTTGTGAATTTATCATTGCTGGTTTGTGAGTTATGATTTTTTGAATTAGGGTGTGACAACTTATGTCACACCATTGATGTCCAACTTGATGATTTTTGATACCATGCTTCTTGACCTCCAATTGATCTGATTTTTTGCATGAACCTACTCTTGTATGTTTAGTTTACATGTGAATTTTCTTGGAATTATTTGTGGCATTTCCTAATTGTTTGAGATTTTCTCCCCTGTTTAGTCAAATGTTGACCTTGTGTGACACTTGTTCCCATTTCATTTGTGAAATTCTCATACTTTATTAGATGGACATGAAATTTTACATGAGATAACTAGACATCCTAATCTTTGACATGGTTTTAGTCCCATTCATTTATCATACACCATCTCTGATTTATGAATTTTTCAATTTGATGCATGTTTGGTTGACTTCTTTGAGCATGTTCAAAATTGCCTTGCCTTTCTGATTTTCATTGACTGCCTTCCACTTGTCCAAATGAGATGAAATTTGACATGCTTACCATGCTGTGGGTTGTGATTGATCATGATTTATTTGGTGATTTTTGGAAATGTTTGAGATTGCTTTTGAGTTAAGTCTTGCTGTTGACTTCTATGAGCTTCTGTTTGCTATACCTTGACCTAATTTGTTCATGAAATGATGATAGTGATTGATATGAATGTGAACCCAATTGTTTTTGTTTCTTGATTGTTTGAACATGGTTTTGGATACTTGCCCTTTGCTGTTTTAACTTTTTCATTCTCTTTTGACCCTAGGCTTGCCCTAGTGGTCCTGTTACTCACCTTTGAGCTCATGTTTTCAGGTTGACCAACAAATGACCAATGAGACCAATTCTTTTTGATTGAGCTTGCTTAAATACCATGACTAACATGTTTTGTTTTGTAGGTTGCTTGGCTCACATGCCTAGAGCCTTGTGCCTTGCAAAATCACATGCTTCTGATTAACTGTTAATGTCTGTTTCCTTTTGCTTTGATTTGAGTTGCATACTAACATCTGCTTGACTATTTCAGGTGCTTTTAGTTGCTCAGTTCCTTGTGAACTTTTGCTTTGCTTTGCTTGTATAAGCAATTTGCATTGAGGTATATTTCTCATCTTCATGTAGTCTGGAAGACCTGGCCTGATACTTGGCCAGGCAACTGTCAGAAGTCCTCCTTAAGAGGCAATGTTTGTGACTGTTTACTTTTGTCCTTGCATAGAGTCAAAGACCTCCTAAGTGAAGAGGCAATTGGCAGAACCCAAGGGATAAGCAACCTATCCCCTGCTATTCTGTGTGTCATCTGCTTTGCTCACACCACTGTGTTGATGCATTACAGATACAAACCCAAGATCTTGTACAATTGTACAGTTGAGTCAGTATCAAATGTGTAGAAGGGTTCCCACTTTCTGAACCCACACATTCTTGTCTTAAGCTCTCCCAGGCCAGGGATAAGAGCTGTGAAGTCTCATCGTCACTCACCTTTCATCTGCTTCACCTTAGCCCCTCAATGGCAAGGTTAAGAGCACATTCACCCAGTTCCAGAGGTTTGTTTGTTGAGGTTGATATGACCCCTCGACTAAAACCTAACCCTTGTTTGAGCCACTTGCTTGTGTATAGTGTGTGCTATCTGTGCTTGTATGTTTGTTTGACTTGCTTCCTGTGCAAGTTAGGGTTAGTTTAGACTTGCTTCCTGTGCAAGTTAGGTTTTGCTTGGCTTGCTTCCTGTGCAAGTTAAGTGTGTGTGTGGCTTGCTTCCTGTGCAAGTCATGATTAGGATAGGCTGGCTCCCTGTGCCAGTTAGCTAGAAACCCTAACTTAGGGATGATTTGCATGATAACATCTAGGCTCGAGTCGTAGTCTCCCTAGTGTTGTGTCTCCCTCTGTTATCTGGTTAGGCTAGTCCTTTATCCCTCTGTAGGGGAACTACGTCGCCCTGATCCTCATACCAGATGAGGTACGTAGGCAGGAGATGAGCTGATCTCTCCGGGCGCCTGTGTCTTTGTTTTGTCTTGTTGTGTGCTTGGAAGCTGATGTAAGTCCATCGAGTGGCATTTGGGTTCCAGTGTGGGTTTGTTGGTTCGGATGCTGATGTAAGTCCAGTGATTGGCAGTCAGGCTCCACGTTTGCCTTTGCCAGTGTTTGTTTGTGCGCGTGTCAGCCGAGCTACGAATGCTCTGATTCTCCTTCGTCCAAGGAGATACGTATGCATAGGATGCGATATCCCAGCGAGCATGTGTCGTTTCCCGGGTCCGAACTACTTCGACTCTGATGTCTATGCCTGATAGACTAAGTAGGCCCAGGATGCGATATCCTGCCGAGTCAGTTTCAGTCTGTTTTCTTGTGTCTCTTTCAGCCAGTGTGTGTGTGTGTTTGAACAGCGTTTTAGCAACCATTTTCCTTCCTTTTGTGCGTGGATCCCGTAGAGTACTACGGATGCGTAGGGGTGCTAATACCTTCCCTTCGCATAACCGACTCCCGAACCCATTCTCTTTGGTCGCGAGACCATGTTCTTTCCAGGTTTACTCTGAGCGTTTCCTTTCCCTCTTTTGGGATAAATAACGCACGGTGGCGGCTCTGTTGTTCTTGTTTTCCCGCCGGTTTTTCGCGTGATGCGACACTTTGACACAGCTGGTGTCCTCTTTTGTAAGTCCATGTTCAGATGGCAATCATTAACCCCTAGTTAGCCGAACTATGTTTTGCTTTGATTCTCATTCCAGATGAGATACGTAGGTGTAACACCCCAAAATTTGCCCTCCTCATTCATGCATTCATTTTTTAGGTCATTTAGCATTTCATATTGCATTTCATCATGTTAATCAGGATCAGATCCAAGAAGCTTGAACATCATTCAAGACACTTTATGGATCCTATCCGGGTGATCAGTCAGCACAAGGAAAAGACTTGAGTTACTTCCAATCGGTTCAAATGGGGTCTATTCATCATTCAAAATGCCAATCTTGAAGGAGCAAAAATCTGTTCCTGAGCTGTCATGCTCGCTAGGCGAGCAGCATGGTTCGCTTAGCGAAAGGAACTGTCATGCTCGCTAGGCGAGCAGATCCTTCGCTAGGCGAAGAGCACGTGTTGCAGAATATAACAGAAAATTTTGGGCCTGATTTTGAGCCCACCAAGCCATGAAACAGGTTATAAATACAAGAGTTTCAGTAGAACAAAAAACCCTGGAGAAAAAGGGAGAAGAGGGGATTCCTATTATCAGAGAGAAAAAGGAGGCAGAGACAGAAACCTACGAACTAATCTGCAGCAACCTACAGGCAGCTCTGAAAAGTTCACTCTGACTCACACACTTTTTCAACCCCCATCTCGCGCAAACCCTAACATTGCTTTGCAAACCCAGCCGTGCCATTCGAGTTTAATCGATCTCTCCAATCAGGTTTGCCCTTATACCTATTACTCTGTGCTTTTAATTTGAATACTCGGAATGTATGAGGTATTATCGTGAGGTTTCGCCCACGGGTTTAGATATGCATGAATGTGTAAACAATACCTTGAATGTCTAATCGTTTCGTCTCTGAGATGGATACCACAGCGAAAAGTCCAGAACCCGCAGACGTTCGCTAGCACCATCGCTAGGCGAACATGTAGCGAGGCTTCGCTAAGCGACGCAGCAGCGATCGCGACAATATTTGATTTCTTCTGTTTGCTCTAATCTGTTTTGTGTTTGCCATGGCATTGTTTTCTCCTGATTCCATCCTGTTACCCTAACCCGTTTATTGAGTTTTTGTGAGGGCTCACATACTCTTGCAAGGATAGCGTGCGTGGTGTCCCACTTTATTTGTGGGATACCATTTGGAGGTTTATTCCGATTACCTCTACTGACCTACTTTCCTTGATGGTGTTAGCTTGGAAGGATCTCTGGGTTTCTTATTCCTTTATTT
Organism: Lathyrus oleraceus; assembly: GCF_024323335.1. Classification (NCBI taxonomy): domain Eukaryota; kingdom Viridiplantae; phylum Streptophyta; class Magnoliopsida; order Fabales; family Fabaceae; genus Lathyrus; species Lathyrus oleraceus. Next base: position 481,709,413 of record NC_066585.1, on the reverse strand, counting down.
GTTGTTACTTTGGATCTTTATCCGTACGGTAGACCTCCCGATCCCTTTATTTTTCCGCATTTTACCGCTTTTTTAGCTGGAAGACCTCGATAGGAGGCAATGTTTTTGTGTGTTTATTTTTGTTCCTAAAGACCTCCACGGAGAGGCAATTGACGGATAAAAGGGATTAGTAGTCAATCCCCCGTTATTCAGTGCGTCGTTCTTTAAGATCACACTACGTGTCGGTACTTCAGAACAAAAGCCCAAGATCTTTTGCCCGGGCGGTCAGTGGAGAGGGTTCCACCTTTCTGAATCCCCACGCCTTGTCATAAGCTCACCATGTCCAGGGTTAAGAGCTATGAGGTCTTATCCTCATTACCCCTCTGATCTGCTCACCCTGACGGTCAATGTTAGTGGTTAAGAGCCCATTTGATTACCCTCCCATGGCTTGTTTGTCGAGGTTGATATGACCCCTCTTGACTAAAGCCCTACCCATGTGTGTTTGAGCCCCCTTGCTGGCGTATTTACTTTATGCATGTTTGTTTGGTATTCTCTCGTTTGCATTTCTAGTAAGGTAGCGCGGTTCCTTCGTATAGGACTACCTTTTTGCATGAGCATCCCTAACACCCCAACTCATTGATTTTTCTTCTCCTAAGAACACGTTATCTCCTTCTACTACAGGCGAGTAAGTCTCCAAAGGTCGAGCATCCGGTAGATTGCGTAGTAACGTCGTTCACCCCAAAAACACAACCCTTAACCCGTAGTTAGCCGAACTACGATTTTCTCTGATTCTCATTCCATATGAGATACGTAGGCATAAGACGCGATGTCTTAGCGAGCACACTCCCCCTAGCCCATAGGTAGCCGAGCTACGAAGACTCTGATTCTCATATTCAGATGAGATACGTATGCAGTGGATGCGACATCCGTGCGAGTCATTTTCTTTTGACCTTTCCTTTAGCAGATAGTACATTAGATAAACCCACACCCTTTAGACAAGAACCATAAAAGTGGATCCCGTAGAGTACTACGGATGTGTAGGGGTGCTAATACCTTCCCTTCGCATAATCGACTCCCGAACCCAACATTTGGTTGCGAGACCTTGTCTTTTCCTTTTCCTTTTTTCCAGGTTTACTTCGAGCGTTTCCTTTCCCCTCCTTTGGGATAAATAACGCACGGTGGCGACTCTTCTGTCATTTCTTTCTCGCCGGTTGTTTTTTTCGCATCTCCTTTTTCAGGTTGCGACAGTAGGCATAAGACGTGACGTCTTACCGAGCACACTTCTCTTTAACCCATAGGTAGCCGAGCTACAAAGACTCTGATTCTCATACTCAACTGAGATACGTAGGCAGTGGATGGGACATCCTTGCGAGTCATTTTCTTTTAACCTTCCTTTTAGTAAATAGTACTTTAGTAAACACTTATGAAAAGGGCTCCCTAGGAGTACCTAGGATTTTTTGGGTGCTTAAAACCTTCCCATTTCATAACCAACCCCCTTACCCAAATCTCTGACATTTTTTCTAGTTTTTGATTCGATAAAACTTTTAGGTTTTTGTTAGTTTTCTAACCGTTCCTTTGGATAAATAGAAGTGCGGTGGCGACTCGACTTGTATGGTTTACCTTGGATATAGTCAATATCTCTAATGGTAACGAATACCCCGTTACACTTGGGAGAGGCTTTTATGAAGCAATAAAAATATAATGTGGACATGGCGCCGGATAAAGACCAGTTAAGGTCTATGTCTCAGAAGGACAAAGAGACATTCAAAGAATACGTGCAAAGATGGAGGGAGTTAGCTGCCCAGATTACTCCTCCTTTGGAGGAGAAAGAGATGACAAAGATCTTCTTGAAAACCCTGAGTTCATTTTATTATGAATGCATGATAGCTAGTTCCCCCAATGATTTTACCAAAATGGTAAACATGGGGATAAGACTTGAGGAAGGAGTCCGTGAAGGATGTTTGTCAAGAGATGAGGCGTCAACGAGCAAGAGATATGGTAGAAACTTCGGTAAGAAGAAGGATAATGAAACCAATGCAGTAATCAGTGGGAGGCAGAGGAGGCCTCAGATTAGAAGAAATCCACCACCCTGTCAACATCATCATCATCAAGTGTCATCAGTAATTCCGGTATTTTCTAATCAACAAGCAACACCAATTCAACAACATCAACGTCAACAACAACAACTGCAACAAAGAACGAACTCCTACAACAACAACCATACCAACAACAATCATCATCGCCAGAACTTTGAGAGGAAGAATGTCTCTTTTGACCCGATTCTTATGTCGTATGCAGAGTTGTATCCCTCGCTAGTTCTCAAGAACCTAATTCAACCGAGGAACCCACCGCAGATCCCAGAACCACTTCCCTGGTGGTATAAACCTGAGCTTCGTTGTTCTTTTCATCAAGGAGCACTCAGACACGATATTGAAAATTGCTATCCATTGAAGTATGAGGTTCAAAAGCTTATGAAGAGTGGTATGGTGTCCTTTGAGGACCGCGCGCCAAATGTAAAAGCAAACCATTTGCCCGCTCATGGGAACTCTTCAATGAATATGGTGGACGGTTGTCCTGGAGGATTTAGGGTTTTTGACGTCCGGTTTATCCGAAGATCTTTGGTGCAGATGCACAAGGATATCTGTATGGTGAGTGACTGTGAACATAACCATGATGGTTGTGTTGTTTGTAGCATGAACCCAAGAGGGTGTGATGTGGTGAAAAGGGACATCCAACGTCTGATGGATGAAGGCATGATCCAGATTGTTCAATCCCGTCATGTAGATGACGATGTCAATGTTATAGTGCCCGTTTCCAAACAACAAGAGCGGTTGGTAATCCAGTATGATAGTAACAATAATAAGAATGTCAGTCAAAGATCAGTATCGTCGTTGGTAATACGGTTAGTGGGCCCATTCCCGTATTCATCTGATAAGGTTGTACCGTACCAATACAATGCTACAATGATAAAGAATGGTCAAGAGGTCCTGTTACCTACGACTAATTCAGTGGTGAGCATTGCTGATGTAACGAAGGTGACCCGCCGTGGTCGAGTTTTGGGCTGGTGGTCCCAGAAGAAATGATTGTTGGTAAGAAGGCGGAGGTGCCTAATATAGATCTGATTGGTTGTTCAAAGGATAAGTCTGGTGAATCCAGCAACTTGAAAGCCAATGATGATGATGATGAGGTACTCCGATTGATAAAAAGGAGAGAATTTAATGTGGTTGTGCAGCTGCTTCAGACTCCCTCAAAGATTTCCGTGTTGTCTCTGCTTTTGAATTCCAAAGCGCACAGAGAAGCACTGCAGAGAGTTCTTGAACAGGCATATGTAGAGTAGGATGTTATTGTGGATCAATTTGATCACATTGTGGCTAACGTCACTTCATGCAATAATTTGAGCTTCTGTGACGAAGAACTCCCTGAGGAGGGAAGAAATCATAACCTGGCTTTGCATATTTCAATGAACTATAAGGAGGATGCTTTATCAAATGTGCTTGTTGACACCGGTTCGTCACTAAATGTGCTTCCAAAGTCAACTTTGTCAAAGCTATCTTACCAAGGGGCTCCCATGAGGTATAGTGGGGTAATTGTTAAAGCCTTTGACGGCTCGCGCAAAATGGTAATTGGTGAAGTGGACCTTCCAGTCAAGATAGGTCCGAGTGATTTTCAGATTACTTTTCAAGTAATGGATATCCACCCGGCCTACAGTTGTTTATTGGGAAGGCCATGGATTCATGAGGCAGGAGCTGTTACCTCCACTCTGCCTCAAAAATTGAAATTTGTCAAGAATGGAAAGCTAGTGATTGTTGGTGGAGAGAAGGCGTTGTTGGTTAGCCATCTGCCATCTTTCTCATATGTTAAAGCTGAGGATGAGGTTGGAACTCTGTTCCAAGCCTTGTCTATTTCTACTGAGAAGAGAGTTGGGGCACCTATGTCCTCGTATAAAGATGATCAGAAGATTGGTGAAGAAGGTCCTGTTGATCAGTGGGGGTGCATGGTAGAGGTCTCCGACAACAAGGGCAGAGCTGGTTTGGGGTTCCAGAAAGGCTCTTCAACTGCAAGATCTAAATATATGTAACTCAGCTTCCATAGCGGAGGGTTCATTCATGGCAATGAACAACACTTAGATGTTGTGCTAGAGGATAGCGAAGAGGAAAACTGCACCAACTTTGTAACGCGTGGAAAGACATGCAACAATTGGACTACTATTGGTATTCCTGTTATTTTGCATCGATCTAAGTAATTGCTTTTATATTTTAAAATCCATCTCCTATGCCTAAGGGAGAAGTGAACATTGTTTGGGCATTTTAAATTGATCATCAATAAAATTAATTATATTCATCCACATCTTTGATGTTTTGTTTTACTTTTTGCTTTATTATGAAAATGATAATCACAAAAAAACATAAATAAATAATATAATTGCCCATCTGCATAATATTTGGTCACAAATTCACTTCTCTAAAATTAAAATATCAAATCATTATGCAGGTTGGTTCCTAACCCCATTGAATACAATGATCCTTCTCCTTCTCCAAATTTTGAATTCCCTGTGTTTGAGGTCGAGGAGGAAAGTGATGTGGAAGTGAGTGAGGAATTGTCTCGCCTTCTTGAGCAAGATGAAAAGATTATTCGGCCGTTTGAAGAGAAGATTGAGCTAGTCAACTTGGGTTCCGAAGATGATGTGAAGGAAGTCAAGATTGGGTCTCGTTTGTGTCCAGATGCTAAGAAGGGGTTGATTGATCTTCTTCGAGAATATTTAGATGTGTTTGCTTGGTCCTATCAAGACATGCCTGGGTTGGATTCTGAGATTGTGGAGCATAGGTTGCCGTTGAAGCAAGAATGCCCGTCAGTCAAATAGAAGTTGAGAAGAATGCATCCTGATATGGCAGTGAAGATCAAAGAGGAAGTGCAGAAGCAGATTGACGCCGGTTTCCTTGTGACAGCTGAGTATCCATAATGGGTGGCCAATATTATGCCAATGCCAAAGAAAGATGGAAAAGTCTGCATGTGTGTTGACTATAGAGATTTGAATAAAGCCAGTCCGAAAGATGATTTCCCTCTGCCACACATTGATATGTTGGTAGACAATACTGCTAAATTCAATGTCTTTTCGTTTATTGATGGATTTTCCTGAAGATATGGAGAAGACCACATTCATTACACCTTGGGGAACATTCCGTTATAGAGTGGTGCCTTTCGGTTTAAAGAATGCTGGTGCAACTTACCAGAGAGCAATGACTACTCTTTTTCATGATATGATGCATAAAGAGATTGAAGTATATGTCGATGACATGATTGCTAAATCGATTGATGAAGAGGAACATGTTGACCATTTGTTGAAGTTATTCCAGCGTTTGAGGAAGTATAAACTCTGCTTGAATCCCAATAAGTGTACTTTTGGTGTTCATTCTGGTAAGTTGTTGGACTTTATTGTCAGCGAGAAGGGTATTGAAGTTGATCTTGCCAAGGTCAAAGCAATACAAGAGATGCATGTGCCCAAAACTGAGAAGCAAGTCAGAGGTTTTCTCGGCCGCTTGAATTATATTTCCAGATTCATTTCCCACATGACTGCCACGTGTGCGCCTATATTCAAGCTTCTTCAGAAAGATCATTCTTGTGATTGGACCGAAGACTGCCAGAAAGCTTTTGACAGTATCAAAGAATATTTGCTTGAACCTCCGATTTTGTCTCCATCTGTTCAAGGAAGACCGTTGATCATGTATTTGACTGTGCTAGAATATAGTATGGGTTGTGTTCTTGGTCAACAAGACGAGACTGGAAAGAAAGAATTTGCAATTAACTACCTCAGTAAGAAGTTCACCGACTGTGAGACTCGGTATTCAATGCTTGAGAAGACTTGTTGTGCATTGGCTTAGGCTGTTAAGTGTCTGCGTCAATATATGTTGAATCATACCACTTGGTTGATATCCAAAATGGATCCAATCAAGTATATATTTGAGAAGCCTGCTTTAACTAAGAGAATTGCCCGTTGGCAGATGTTGTTATCAGAGTATGATATCAAATACCGATCTCAGAAAGTGATCAAAGGTAGTATCTTGGCTGACCATTTGGCTCACCAACCAATTGAAGATTACCAGTCAGTACAATATGACTTCCCTAATGAAGAGATTTTGTACTTGAAAATGAAAGATTGTGATGAACCATTGCTAGAAGAAGGGCCAAAACCTGGTTCCCGTTGGGGCATGGTATTTGATGGAGTTGTTAATGAATATGGAAATGGCATTGGGGCAGTGATTATTACCCCTCAAGGAACACATCTACCATTTACAGCTAGATTGACTTTCAAGTGTACAAATAACATGGAAAAATATGAAGCTTGCATTATGGGGCTTGAAGAGGCCATGAATCTCAGAATCAAGTATTTGGATGTCTTTGGTGATTCGGCTTTGGTTGTGAATCAGATCAAAGGAGAATGGAAGACAAATCAACCCGGTTTAATACCATATAGAGATTATGCGAGGAGGATTTCAACTTTCTTTACAAAGGTTGAATTTCATCATATCCCACAAGATGAAAACCGGATGGCAGATTCTCTAGCAACGTTGGCGTCAATGGTATTACGAGAAGCCAACTCATGTGATGCGTCTTGATGCGTCTTGATAGGCCAGCTCATGTGTTTGCTGTTGAAGAGATCAAAGACGAGAAGCCATGGTATTATGACATCAAATGTTTCCTTCAAAGTCAAGTTTACCAGCCCGGGGCATCTTTGAAAGATAAGAAGACTTTTAGAAGATTAGCCGGTAATTCCTACTTGAATGGTGATGTGATGTACAAGAGAAACTTCGACATGGTTTTGCTCAGATGCATGGATAGACACGAAGCAGGCTTGTTGATGAATGAAGTGCACGAAGGTTCCTTTGGTACTCATTCCAATGGACATGCAATGGCGAAGAAGATGTTGCGAGTAGGTTACTATTGGCTGACAATGGAATCTGACTGTTGCAGATTTGTGAAGAAATGCCACAAGTGTCAAATTTATGCTGATAAGATTCATGTTCCTCTGACATTATTGAATGTTATCTCTTCCCCACGGCCCTTCTCCATGTGGGGAATTCATATGATTGGGATGATTGAGCCCAAGCTTTGAATGGACATCGTTTTACTTTGGTGGCAATTGACTACTTCACAAAATGGGTTGAAGCGGCATCGTATGCAAATGTAACCAAGCAAGTTGTTGTAAGGCTTATTAAGAATCAGATTATATGTCGTTATGGTGTGCCAAGTAAGATCATTACTGATAATGGATCAAACTTGAACAACAATATGGTGGAAGCTCTTTGTAAAGACTTCAAGATTGCACATCATAATTCTTCTCCCTACAGACCCAAGATAAATGGGGTTGTTGAAGCTGCGAATAAGAACATCAAGAAGATTGTCCAGAAGATGGTTGTCACATACAAAGATTGGCATGAGATGCTCTCATTTGCTCTACATGGGTATCGTACATCCGTCCACACTTCAACAGTGGCAACCTCTTTCTCTCTGGTATATGGTATGGAAGCAGTGCTCCCCGTAGAAATTGAGATCCCTTCATTGCGTGTGCTTATGGGAGCCAAGTTGACTGAAGCTGAATGGTGTCAGACCAGGTTTGATCAGCTGAATTTGATTGAAGAGAAGAGATTGACTGCCATCTGTCACGGTCAGTTATATTAGCAGAGAATGAAGAAAGTTTTTTATAAGAAGGTCAAACCTCGAGTATTTAGAGAAGGTGACCTTGTGCTTAAGAAGATTTTATCGTTCAAGCCATATTCCAGAGGAAAATGGACTCCTAATTATGAAGGCCCATATGTTGTTAAGAGAGCCTTTTCAGATGGTGCTTTGATTCTTACAACTATGGATGATGAAGAGTTCACTCATCCTGTGAACGCAGATGTAGTCAAGAAATACTTTGCCTAAAAAAATAAAAGAATAGCTCGCTAAGTTGAAAACCCGAAAGGGCGGCTTAGGCAAAAATGAGCGTCTCGGTTGATTGAAAACCCAAAAGGGCGATCTAGGTAAAAATTAGAGACATAAAACAGAAAGAATTTCCCGATAAGTTAAGTACCCCACCTTGGGGAAACTTATGCAAAAATTAGGGATTATGGCAAGTAAATACATTCTGCTGATCTTCAGATTTTTGAAGGCTTATTTGAGCACAAGGGTTGACAACAGTTCACCCCAGCAGCGGTCAAGTGCACAATGGATATCAAGAGTTGGTAGAGGGATTAAGGATCATTTGTATTCAATGTAACACTTTTCCATGAAAATTACCATTTTCAACTTTGTAAAAATCTATGGAGTCTTGTCATTTACAGACTACCATTCTATTAAATAAAGTTGAGCTTTTATCCAATTATTTCTACTCTTATTTACTTCAGCCAATAGTTTTAAATTTTATTATGATCATTTTGAAATTAAATTTTTAAATCAAAATCAAGTTTTCTTTATTATATAAAAGCAAGAAATTTTTTCAAAGCAAGTAAAAGGAATATCAACAACATTTCAATAAATAGAAAGTCCTTAACTGTGAAGCATCAAAGGTTCCCCAAGCAGTTAACCGTTTGGGTATCCCTAGACGTTAGTGTTGATTCAATTCTTCGGTGGAGTGTTTGATCCTCGGTGGAATTTCTTTGTCCCCAGTGGAGTATCTACCTTCTCCATCGAGGTTCATATTTCCTCAGCATGGTTGATCTTCAGAGATGGTTGATCTTCCCCAGTAGATCGTTTTGGTTTCCCCACCAATTTCCATTCAACTTGCTCCCAGACAGAGTTTCCTCCTGGTTTCTGAGCAGCTTTTGTTATGATTATTTCTCTGTAGGGTTGTCTCCCATTTTTTATGGGGTTGACCTAAAATTTCCCCACAGATTGGGTGATTTATCCTCAGCAGATCTTCTCCTTCCCCAGCTAGGTTTGAACCTTTGGGATGTTGATCTCTCTGTTCTCCAGCAGTTGTCTCCATATTTTGCGGATTGACCGAGGATTGTACTAGTGATTAAATTCTTTGCGACACCTCTGTATCCTTTGCGATCGTTTTGTCAGCATAATCATCATATATACATGTACATATACATATACATTTATGTAATTTCATAATTTGCATATTCATATTTGATTTGTATGAGATTCTCATTCTCTGTTACGGCGGTACTTTATCCCCACACCAAATCTGGTGTCTGTCCTCCTTCAATTATAGAGTGTCAGCCCCTTAAGCAGAAAGACTTTAACCTTTCTCTGTTTCCCCACTTAGTTTGTTTCCTCGTGGATGGTTGTTGTTTCAGTTTCCTCTCCAGTAGATTTTCTGGATGGAATTACTCCCCTTGAGTTATGTCCTCATTGGGTTAAGTTTTGATTGACTGTTTCTTTCTAGCTCTTACCTAGATAGATGTTTTGGTCCCCTAAGAGTCTATTACCAAGTAACTGGTGATATTCTTCTTAGTTTGCAGTTTACTACTTCTTGCCCAATACCCGGCCAAAGTACCATTTTTCTCCTCAGTAGAGTCCCGACGAAGTATATCCTTGATATGTTCATCCTAACCAATGACAAATATCTTTCTTTTCCCTGCCTGAGTTTATCCTTGATATGTTCACTTTAACCAGTGACGGGTATTTTCATCTTTGGTATTCTACCCAGTAAAAAGGTAGTTGTAATCCTTATTTTGTTCCTTAGAGAGTTAATCCTTGATATGTTCATCCTAACCAATGACGGGTTTCCTTCTCTTTGCGGTCTTCTACCCAGTATCCAGTAGGTGTAAATCCTGCCCTTTTATTTGTCCCCTTCGCAGAGTTGATCCTTGATATGTTCATCTTAACCGGTGATAGATTTTCTCTTTGATGGTATTCTATCCAGTAATTGATAGATGTAATTCATATTTTATCTCCTCACATAGTTTATCCTTGATATGTTCATCTTAACCGGTGACGGATTTTCTCTTTGATGGTATTCTATCCAGTAACTGATAGATGTAATTCCTATTTTATCTCCTCACAGAGTTTATCCTTGATATGTTCATCTTAACCGGTGACGGATTTTCTCTTTGATGGTATTCTATCCAGTAACTGATAGATTTAATTCCTATTTTATCTCCTCATAGAGTGTATCCTTGATATGTTCATCTTCACCGGTGACAGATTTTCTCTTTGACGATACTCTATCCAACATTCGATAGATGTAATTCCTACTTTTTTGTTCAGTTGGTTTACCCTTGATATGTTCATCCTAGCCGATTGTTGCTCCCCGGATTTCCCGAATCCAAGTACAAACACGAAAAGAGGTGGCGCGGAAAAAGAATAGAGTCGCCAGCTATGTACTTTTATCCTAAGAAGAGGGAAATGTAGTACTGCATAACCAAGAGGGAACGGATAAAACAAAGTCTCGAACCAAAGAAAACTGAATAAGGGGGCCGGATACGTGAATGGAAGGTTATCGCACCCCTTCACGTCTGTGGTACTCCACAGGATCCACGCTTGCTATTTATGTCTAAAGTGTGTGTATAAAAAGTCCTATATGCAATGCGAAAGAGAGAAAATCAAAGTAGGGAAAAGGAAGAGTTATTGCTCGCACAGGCCCTACCCTGCTGCATACGTATCTCAAGAAGGATTGAGAATCAGAGCATCGTAGCTCGGCTAACCTATTTTTGTTTGTTTTGTGTTGTTTAGATGAACGACGTTACTATGCAATCTACCGGATGCTCGACCTTTGGAGACTTACTCACCTGTAGTAGAAGGAGTTAACGTGTTCTTAGGAGAAGAAAAATCAAAGAGTTTGTTTGTGTTTTAGGAATGCTCATGCAAAAAGGAAGTCCTAGACGAAGGAACCGTGCTACCTTAATTTACATGCAGACGATAGACTATACGAAGCCTAGCAATCCTATGGGGGAGACGATCACACCACACAAAAACATATAGCATAACGTAAACACACCAACAAAGGGGCTCAAGCATACATGGGTAGGGCTTTAGTCAAGAGGGGTCATATCATCCTCGAAAAACAAGACATGGAACGGTAATCAAATGGGCTCTTAACCACTGACATTGAACGTCAGGGTGAGCGGATCAAAAGGGTAATGAGGATAAGACCTCATAGCTCTTAACCCTGGATAGGGTGAGCTCATGACAAAGCGTGGGGGGTTCAGAAAGATGGAACCCTCTCCACTGACTGACCGGACAAAAGATCTTGGGCTTTTGTTCTGAAGTATCGGCACGTAGTGCGAGCATAAAGAACGACACATTGAATAACGGGGGATTGACTATTAATCCCTTTTATCCGCCAATTGCCTCTTCATGGAGGTCTTTAGCACTGGTGCCTCTTCTTGGAGGTCTTTGGGCACAAAAGTAAACACACAAAAACATTGCCTCCTATCGAGGTCTTCCAGCTAAGAAAACGGTAAAATGCTAAAAAGATGTAAATGGGATCAAGAGATCTACCACACGGATAAAGATCCGAAGTAACGGCGACTAAAGAAACAAGAAACCCTGAGGTCTCTCAAGCTAGCATCATCAAAGAAAGCAAGTCAGCAAAGCAATCAGAATAAATCTCCAAATGGTATCCCGCAAATAAAGTGGAATACCAAGCAAGCTATCTCTTCAAGAGTCATGTGGGCCCTCACAAAAACTCAACAAACAAGTTAGAATAACAAGAAGGGGTGCAATCAAGAGTTGCACCAAACAAAAGAATCATAGGAACAACTGCGTCAGGTAAACAGTGCACGGATGCAGTAGAAAGCATGTCACAACAAACACAAAACAGATTAGGGAGCAACCAGAAAAAAAAAACTGTTGTCATGATGGCTACTGCTTCGCTTAGCGAAGACTTAGCGAAGCTTCGCTGCAGATTCGCCTAGCGAGGTGCTAGCGAATGCTTGCGGGTTCTGGGTTCTTTTTTTGATAACAGTATGATTTCCGAAACCCCTAAATCCTATGGTACCCATTTCAGAAACTGAGTGATCAAACATTCAAGGCATTGTTCTACACATTCATGCACATCTAAACCAACATGCAAAACCTAACGATACCCACTCTCCCAAATTCACCCATAATACCTCATACATTCAGAAATTTCAAATTGAAAGCATAAAGTAGTGGCAATAGGGCAAACCTGATTGGAGAGATCGATTGAAATTGAATTGCACGGTTGGGTTTGCAAAGCAACGTTAGGGTTTATGTGAGATGGAATTGATAGAGGTGATTCTGTGCAAGTGAGTTTTTTCTCTTCAGTCTGGAGGCTACTGTAGATTAGTTAGGGTTTTGTTCCAATGAAATTTTAGAGTTTATACTCTGATTTTCGTGGCTTGGTGGGCTCAGAATGAAGGCAATTCAAGCCCATGATTTTTCTGTTATATTTTTTTTATTTTCAAAACGCGTGGGCTTCGCCTAGCGAAGAATTTGCTCGCCTAGCGAGCATGACAGTTCAGGGAGTTCTTATGAGCGCAGGTGATTCTGGTGGCTTTTCTTGGGACTCGCTAGGCGAACCGTTTTGCTCGCCTAGCGAGCATGACAGCTCAGGAACAAACCTTTGTCCCTTCAAGATTAATGTTTTGAATGATGAATAGACCCCATTTGAACACGTTGGAAGTATCCCAAGTCATTCCCTGGCCATTTGACCCTCAGTTGACCAACAGTTGACTTTTGACTTCACAGTTTAATTTTGAACTGTACTGAGCCCATTAAGCTTGATCCTTTAAAGAAAACCTCTGAAAATGAAACCCTAGCTCTCAAGAGCTCTACACAGCATCCATAAGACCTTCAAACCAAGAATGCATCTCAATCCTTGAGGAACCCTACTTTGACTGCTTGATACCCAGATGAATACAAGCTTCTCGGAAGACAAACTCTTGGAGCTAATTCTGATTGACATGACGAAATACAATATGAAATGTTAAATGACCTAAAATGAATGCATGAATGGGGAGGCCAAATTTGAGGTGCTACTCCGATTACGGGTATTCTCCTTGGCAATCCCAGGCCAGTCTATCCTTGATATGTTCATCCTAACCGATTACGGATTTTCTTCCCTGTTGAGTTTATCCTTGATATGTTCATCCTAACCGATGAGATACTCTCACTTTTGGTCTTCTGCCCAGTAACTGGTAGTTGTAAATCCTATTTTCCGTAGTTTTCCCCAACAAGGCTATCTTACCCAGTAACCGGTAATGAATACTCCCTCCTGGTGGTTCCTAGCGAGTCATCCTTGATATGTTCATCTTAACCGATGACGGATGTTCTCTCTGTCAGATCTTTATCATCTTCTTACCCAGTAGCAGGTAGAAGATAATAGATCTCTGCTCCTCCTGTGTTGAAGTTTATTTCTTCCCCAGTAGAGTTGAGAGCGTATTTCCTTAGTGAAATCGTTGTTCCCCTGCGCGAGTCGAGTACCTCAGTTTTATCCTGACTTACTTGTATCCCCTACAGATGTTGTTATTTCCCCGACTGAGTCTTTCCATTTTGTATGGAATCCCTCGAGTCCCCCAGTAGTTTTAAGTCGTAGCCTGGCCTACGCATAAATCCTTTTATCTCCTCAGAGTCTCTGTCTCCCAGTGAGTTTTCCTTACGGAATGCATTCTACTCCTGCGGATTTTTGGTCTCTCTGATTTCTTTTTCCTTTGTGCCAACATTTCCCCGCAAAGCATTAATTTTTGCAATCGTATCATTTACATCACGAGGTCTCTTAGGGACCAAAATTTGTTTCTCTATGTTGTTATTTAAGCCCATTTTACTGAGTCGACATGAAGATTTTAACCTTCGCCTCCTCAGTTAGAATGTCCTTAAGTAGGGGCGGCTGTAAGACCCCAATTTTGACCCTAAGATCCCTCATGCAAGTCCACCATAAGCATTAGCATTGGGATCATGTCTTGGCATCCTCCTTACCCCTCTTTCATTGGGTTTGTTTTGGGAGAGATCACCAAACACTTTGTGATTATATCATACTTGTATATTATCATTTTTACTAACTAAAATACCAAAAATATGTCTTTGCATTTGTCTAACTCTTTTGTAGGAAAGGCATAATCCCATTGATCCATCAAGTTCACATCTAGGGTTTGAGACCCTCATGAACAAAGAGCACAACCAAGAACTGATTCAAGAATGGTTATGAGCATCATATATGAGTCCCAATGTTCTCTACATATTATATTGATCAAGTTTTCTTCAAGAGTTTGAGGGTGATTTGCCTTGGAAACCCTAGTTTGACTAGGTATCTTAAGTAACTTCTCCAACAAGCTATCTCACCAATTGATCAAATTTCTCAAGCGACACTTCAAAATTCATCATCTTACTAATATATGATTTACCATGAGCCAAGAAAGTAAAGATAATTGAAAGTTAGAAAGTTGGTTGATGGTGGTTGGCCAGATGGATTCATTTAATCAAAACTGGGTCTCCCTAGACCCTATCTCCTATACTTTTCATCATATGAAAATTATTCCAAGAGAAAACTTAGCCTAAGTGACATTTCAAACAACTTTCATGTTGAGACCTAGAGCTAGTTTTTCTGGGAAAATCATTTTCTATGTTGAAACATTATAGGTCATTTTGTCTAAACTCTAATTTGAAAGTCAACTTCCCAAGGCCATAACTTACTCAATTTTTATGAGATGAAAGATTTACAAGTTGCACAATCAAATTCAATGTGTCTAATTCAACTTTTATGTTTGGAGTAGGAGCAAATTCAACTTTTTTGAGCATGTGATATGAGGTTACATTATAGGTCACTTTTGACCTATACCATTGATCAAGTGATTTTTCCAAACTTCAAAAATGCATGACTCTATCATTTCAAATTCAAATCACATGAAATTGGTGACTATTTTGAAGGTCTTTGAGATAGCTACAACTTTTATGAAGACACCTTTCTCATTTGAAGCTCATATAAAAAGTTAAGCAAGATGGAATATTGAGACATATGGCTTAACACTTAGAAAAAATTTGATATGTCAAACATTTCCAAACTTCCACCTCAAATTTCTCCAAGTTCCAAGATCTAAATGAAAAAGTGTTGAACATAAAAGTTGTTCCTCTTGATCTCACCTTTCCAAAGAGATCAAATCCATACATTTTGGACAAGGAATTCATAGGTTGCGCATGGCATGAACATGGTGACATCACTTGGAAAGGATCAAACTTCAAACATCAATGCACACTTGCCTTGCAATCCAAGCATAATTAAGACCATCCAATATTCATTTGTGGACCTCAAGCAATGATTTCATGGGCCTGTGCGCGCCCATGCACCCTTGCATCACCATTCGCCAAAATTGGAAAGTGATTTGAAGTGTGCAATTACCAACTGTTTTGGCTATAAATAGAGCTTCAATTGCTCAGAAATAAACACACATTCACGCTAGCTTTGATCCCCCATCTCAAACCCTCACTTTGCAAAGGATAATCCTGAGAAATTCTTTTGAATTTGAGGTTGAATTTCCACTATTTCGAAATTCAAATCTCCGGGAATCCATAGCCTTTCAAGCATTTAATCCTTCTTCTACAAGCAAGTGGAGTGAGATCAAGTACAAGCAAGATCAAGATCAATTGAATCCAGACCTCCATTGAAGGTATTTTTTAGAAATTTTGAACTCTTCGATTCCCTCAAATTCTTGCTCAATTCTATTGATTCTTTCGTTGTCTGAAGTCCTACCAATGTAGGCAAGAAGTTTGAGATGCTTTGAGGCCAAATCGAGCAACTCAATTCATGTACCTCAAATTTCAACTCCATGTATCTCTTACTTTGAGTTAGAGTGAATTGAGGCCATATTCGAGCTCAGTGCCATTTTTTTTCAAGATCGTGTCCTTGTTTTTAATTTTGGTGATGGTTGATGGTGGACCAGTCCCGTGAGGTCCATCGAAGAAGATGACCGATTCTTTGGCTCCGGCGATGCGTTGGCAAGACTCTGAACCACATGATCCATTCATTTTGTTTTAATCCTAGGCGTTGGTTTTAATTACCACATGTGCAGCGCAGTTGACTAATGACCACATGGAACACGCGCTAGGGACCATCTGATCTGCCACCTCAATTAATGAGGGAGATCAGATGTTCCACGTATTTTTGATTTTCTGAATTGTCATTTTAATTGCATTATTTTCACCAAAAAATTTCAAATATTTTTCTCTTTCATATTCTGAATTAAAATTATTTTTTGGATCATTATTAATATTTTTTATAAATTAATTAATTTTGCATTTGTTTTTAATTGTTTAAAAATATTTTCAAATGTCCAAAAATTATGAAATTTTTTCTCCAAGGTTCTTTGACCTTCTTTGACCTATGATAAATCTCTTGGTCATTTCTTTGGTGTTTTGATGGGATTTTAGGAATTGGACAAACCATATTTAATTTAAATGCACTATTTTAGTATTTTTAAATTGAATAAATGCCAAATAAATTTGTTGATCAATTGTGATGACTTTGTTTATGTTTGACTCTTGTTGTTGGGCCTTGGTCAAGGTTGATTTGACTTTGTCAAATTAATATCATTGGATTTAGGGGATTGATGGTATGTACATTCCATCTCCCAAAATGAATGAATGATATTAATGTGGTAAAAGTCCTCCTTTGACCAATTTCTGATTTCATTCATCCCCTCCCCACTTCATCTCATTCGTCTTCTTCATTCATTCATATCATTTGGCCTATGACATCTCAAAGTCCTAATGCTAGTTGATTGAAAATTTGACATGAGTATGGATGAGATTAGGCCACACCTTTTGCATATTCTTTTTTGCGTGTGGTATGTTTCATGAGCATAGTCCATTATATTGTATCTCTAACATGCATTAACACCAAAATTCTATTGCCCGGCCTCAAATAGTTGTGACTTCTACATAAGTCCAATTACGAATGCTTAACATAGCGCTAAATTTGTGACATAAAAAGGCATAAGCATTCTAGTTAGTGAGATTGTAAATCTCCCCTCTTTCATGGTATTGTGTGGAAACTTGGTCTTCTTTCCTTCCTTTGGAAGATGTTTTGGTTCAAGGATCTATGCTTGTGATAAGTGGGTTGAGTGTTCTCCAAAGAATGTCATGAAATAAAAAGCAAAAGCAAAACAATACTAACTCTTAACCTATTAACTACTAACTTTTAATTTCAAGCCTTTACTTTAATGCAATTTACTTTTAGCACTCTATTTCATTTTCCATTGTTCATATCATTCTAATTGTTTATGTTAATGCAATTTTCACTTTGTCCATTTGGACCATATTGTGTGATATATTTTGTTTGTGTATACTTTATTTGTTTGTGTGGTCTTTGACCATTAATGTACATAATAATAACAAAAAACCCTAAAAAAACTTTTGAGTGGACTGTTGGCTTGATCTTGGACAAATGGACTTAGAATCTAGGCAACCTTCCTATGCTAATGGACTTGTCCAATGCCAACTTGCTGAAGAATCAAGTGCTTGCAATTTGAAGATCTCTCTAAGTTCATCTGCAACATGATCATTGTGAAGTTGTTACATTGAACCTGTGACTTGTGGAATTCATCTGTTACATGGGCTATTTTTGAAGAAGATCATGGAATGGATAAGCTTGGATGAGGCCATCTTTATTTGATGCTGGCTCTTCAAGATAATCTAATTGTGCATTTATGTGTTGCTTGATTCTAAAAGTCCAAGGGAATTCTGGGTTTCTATTGATATTCTTGTCTATTGGATTACTACCCACTTGGTCAGATCTTTTCAAATCTAAACTTTTAATTTTGTGCATAGGATAGTCTCTTCATCTTTTCCCCATTTCTTTAATTTCAAAATCTCTCCCTCCATTTGTTTTCAAAATCTTATTTATGTGAACTACTTTTATTCTAAACATTGACCATTTTTACAAAAAAGATAGAAACTTTGGCCTTATGCCATTGCATTTTCAAACTTCTTTTCTTAAATCAAACTTGTGAATAAACTTAACTATACTTGACCTAAACTTTCAAAAAAAGCCAAAAAGAACTAACTCATTCAAACCATTTTTAGGCCTTTATGCCTTTCAAACTTAATTTTTGTTAAAAGCAATGCAACCATTTTGAAATTTATATCACGAACTACGAGGTTTTGATCCCTCATTTTTATGTTGGTACGTAGGCACAAGTCCGAAGGTATTGTCAAACACAAAAATATAATTAATAAATTCTTTTCTCATCCCCCCATTCTATTTGTTTGTAAACATCACTTTGTACAAAATACATATGCACTCAAAAAGGGCTCCCTAGGAGTACCTATGACACTTTGGGTGCTAACACCTTCCCTCTGTGTAACCAACCCCCTTACCTAGAATCTCTGACTTTTATTAGTTTTTATTTGAAAACTTCTTACTTTTTGGGTTTTGTTCGTACTTTTTCCCTTTTCCCTTGGAAATAATAAAAGCGCGGTGGTGACTCTTGTTATTTGATCTCTAGCTTGTCAGTAGCTTGATGGTCATGAATTTCCCACTACAACGAGCAATACAAAGATAGCTTCGAAAGCATCCATGTTATCGGGATGAGCAAAAACAGTAGCTCTACCAATGAGGAACTCAGAAGTCAACCCCAGAATACCTCATTTCTTCATCAAATGAGCATCAATCTCAGATTTCTTCAGATGAAGAGCTTCGGCTATGACATATGATCTCGGGATCTCCTCTAATCCACTGAAAGGTACCTTATCAAATAAGGGTATTCCCAAGAGATGGGCATACTCCTCTAACATGGGTGCAAGATGATAATCCGTAAAAGTGAATCAGTGATAGATAGGGTCATAGAACTGAACCAAAACACTCAGAAGTCCTTTAACCAAATCAGTAGATAATATGGATAAGAGCTTCCCATGACGTTGCTTGAAGTCCAAGGGATATAATACAAAGGATGACAGCTTCCTTAATTTTTTCAACTCAGGACATCTGAAACTGTACTTGTTAGTGTTCCTTCATCCACAATCCATGGTCTGAAAATATTTGCAAACAAGACCTTAGTTTCCTTGAAATTTATTTTTCAGTGATGAGTTTTATGATGCGCATGTATGCATGAATGCAGCAATCACACATAAGGGATCACACACAAGGCAAACACAAACAAAGATCAAGGGATGGATCAAGTCATCATCAAGATCAATCATCCATTTTGGTGGATTATGGTTTTCACCTTATCAACACCCATGTTTCATTGATATTGATGAGACTAATAGGATCAACCGAGAATCAAAGGGTTTGTTGTGAGTCATGAGCATGGAGTCGGGTTAAGAACCATCCGAAAGGAGTGTACTAAGGATAAAACCTATAGAACATGTTCTAAAAAGTTCCCAGAGTCTTGATCCCATCTATCAGATACTATAGGTTAGGATGAGTGACTCATCAACCCATAGTATTCTCAAGAGAAACTCGTATGAGTATAGTACAATGTAACAACTGTTATCAAGTCTACACTTGAACAGTCTCTACACTACATCCTAAATAGGCCAAGTTGGGTTATATGTTCTACGGTAATCAGCTTCTCGGACCCCCAAATTAGAGAAAGTAATGCATATCCACGACTTACTCGTGTGACATCAGTAACTCCAAAGAGGTCTCCACTGAGTAGATAATCTCATGTTAACTCTTTTAGAACTACTCCTTCAAAGCCACCATGACTATACCACCCTCCTATCTTAAATTGCACTCAAGTTCGGGTTAGAACTTATGTCACCATAGAGAGATCACCAAGCACAACAGACAAAATATCACACAACAATATATACAAACAAGCATCAAATATACAAATATATACACACAGAAAAGTAGGCTAAATCCTCTGAGGACTAATCCCCAGTAGAGTCTCCACTTTATTTATGTAGCGATAAATTCATGACCATCAAGTTACGGATAAACCTGACGTCAATAAAACCAGAGTCACCACCATGCTTTTACTGTTTCCAAAGGAAAAGGGAAAAGTACAAACAAAACCCAAAGATAAGAAGTTTTCAAATCAAAACTAATAAAATGTCAGAGATTATAGGTAAGGGGGTTGGTTACACAGAGGGAAAGTGTTAGCACCCAAAGTGTCCTAGGTACTTCTAGGGAGCCCTTTTTTGTGTGCAAGTGATTTGGTCTAAAGTATGTTTCATAAAATATAGTGTGAGGGGATGAGAAAAAAATTCATTGATTATATTTTTGTGTTTGACAAGACCTTCGGTCTTATGCCGATGTACCAACATAAAAATGAAGGATCAAAACCACGTAGTTCGTGGTAAATATTTTAAAGGAGTTGGTGAATTGATTTTAACAAAAGTTTAACAAGAGAAGGAACAAAAGGCCAAATATTTGAATGGGGTTATTAGTTCTTTTTTCTTTTTGAAATTTAAGTCAATATGGTTAAGTTTATTTACAATTTTGATTTAAGAAAAGATTTAAAAAATTCAGTGGCACAAGGCCAAAGTTTCTAATCATTAAAACTTGTCTAAGTTTGAAATCACAAGCAAAGAAAGTATTTTGAAAAGAGGGAGAGATTCTGAAATTTAAGAAGTGGGAGAAGATGAATGGACTATCCTAGATAAAAATTAAAAGTTAAGAGTTGAAAAGATCTGACCAATGGGATGCAATCCAACAGACAAAAATGTCATATAGAAACCCATTTTCCTTTGGACTTTAGCAAGCAACAAGCATAAGAAATATCCAAGAAAACCATATGAAGACCAAGGCATCAAATAAAGATAGTCATAATATTCAAGCAAGCACTCCAATAGCTAACAGTCTTCAAAATATCTTCCAATGTATCAGATGAAATATTCCTTGATCAACTCAGAACAATCATCAAACTTAAATAATAATAACAATATGATAATTAAGTATAGAGACAGAGGGATAGATGAATCAAGGGCACCCAAGGTCTTGCATCAGATGAAAGGCACTGTCAAAGATGGCTCAATTTTAGATGATGGCATTGGCCAAGTCCTTTAGCATAGGGAATGTTGCCTAATCCTAAGTCCAAAAGTTCAAATCAAAGCCAACAGTCCACCAAGATGTTTTTTTAGGGTTTTTGTTGTTTGTTAACTATTTTAAGGTCCTAAAAAGACAAACAAAATAAAGACATACAATCAATATATATGTAATCATAAGATATGGCTCAAATGAGTAAAGTGAAAAGACTTGAAACATGAACAACTTGTATGAAATGTAAATGGCAATGAATGATAAAGGTACTTAAATTTTAAAGTGTATAAAGTAAATGACTTGGAAGTAAAACAACATTAACAAAAAGTTAGTCAATGGTTAGTCAAATATTAGGGAAGAGTTTTAATTAAATAAGTCATTCTTTGAAGAACACTCAATAATTCATTCACAAGTATGAATCCATGAACCAATACATCATCCATGAAAAGGGCTCGGACTTGGATAAATCAACAAGTATGCCACTAACTCTCATGAATGGAGAAAAGGTCAAGTTTCCACACAATGCCATGAAGAATGGGAGACTTACAATCTCACTTATTAGAATGTTATGCCTTAGGGGACAAATTAGCTCTATGTTAAGCAATCGTAATTGGACTTATGTAGATGTCATTACTATCTGAGGTCAGGCAATAAAAATAAAGGTGTTAATTCATGTTAGAGATTTGGTACAAAGAACCAAACTCCTAAAACATACCACCCACTCAAAGATATGGGAAAGACCTATCTCCATCAGACTTATGTTGATTCATCTGACACAAGGTCATTGATGAATCAACTAGCATTTAGACATTAAAGAAATCATTGATCAATCATGGATTGGGGAAGAATGTAGATGAAGATGAAGAGGGAAGGGGAAATAGAAAACCAAATTGATCATATGAGGAATTTCATCTGCTCAATACTATCCATTCAGTTTGGGAGATGAAATGTACATTTTATCAATCCCCTAAATCCAATAGTATTGCTCAAACAAAAGTTAAATCAACCATGACCAAGGCAAAATATAAAGTCAAACATCACAAGATCATAAAAAAGGCTCAACATAATTTTTAAACAATTAATCAATTACAAATCACATTAAAAGTGAATTAAAATGCATTTTAAAATGGATAAAACCTCAAATCCTTTCAAAACACCAAATAAATGGCCAAGGGATTTATCCTAAGTCAAACAAGGTCAAAGGACCTTAGACAAAAAAAATCATAATTTTTGGAAAGTCAGAAGTATTATAAAAATATTTAAAACAAGTCAAAAATTATTTAATTCATGAAAAATATCAAAATCAATCCAAAAAATGATTTTAATTCAAAATATGGAACAGGAAAATATTTAAACATTTTTGGTGAAAGTCCCATCTTTTTTGGATTAAAAATGAAATTAATATGAATTAAACAAAATAAATGGATTAAATGAAAAATCAGAATTAAAAAAGAAAATAGAAAAAATTAGGGTCATCAGATCTCCCTCATTAATTGATGCGGCAAATCTGATGGCTAAGCGGTGATGAAACATTTCAAATAGATCAAACGGCCAGGACACATGACACCACATCACCGGAGCCCTAGCTTCGGTTGTCTTCTCTGGTGGACCTCACCGGACTGGTCCACTATCAACCGTCAAGAAAGTGAAAAGTAAGGACACTATTTTAAAGAGTAAAAGCTCAGGAGCTCGAATTTGGCCTCAATTTTATCTAATTCCAAATATATTGAGTGATATGAGGAATTTAATTTTGAGGTACACGATCTGAGTTACTTCAATTTGACCTAAAAGCAACTCAATCTTGTTGCCTACATTGGTAGAACTTCAGACAACCAATAAATAAAGAGAATGGTGGAGAATTGAGAGAGAATCGAAAGCTTGAAGTTTTGGAAAAATCACCTTCGGGTAGCAGTGATTTGGCTGGATCTTGATTCAATTCCAATTGGATCTTCCTCCTCTTGCTTGTAGTGATTATTGAGATGAAAATGGCTATGAATCCTTGGACTTTCAATCCCAAAACATAAGGGGGAATTCAAACTCGATTTCAACAAAATCTTCAAATAATTCTATGGAGTGGGGTTCTGAGTTTGCTTGGCAAGGCTTGGGCAATGTGTGTGTATCATTTCTGAAGTAATGCACTTGTATTTATAGGCTATTGATCAGTCACCATTTATAGCAAGTTTCATTACTGATCTGAAGCAAAATAGAGACATTTGACACACTGTGCACGCATTTAAGGTACAACTCGAGTAGTTTTACTTCCGTTATGTCATTTACGCATTTTTAATCTTTATTATGTTTTATTTTGTTTATTTTGATTTTATGCGTGGAATAGTTGTGTTTTTGTCAGACAGATCCAGGTAGAAGAACTGGAGAACTCAGAAAACGACAGTGCGAGAGTCTGGTATGAAAAAGAGCATAAAATCCCAGTACAGAAGGCCTGACACGGCCACCAGTGTCAGCTGACACGGGCCGTGTCAGGGAAAGGGAGACAGAGGAAGAAAACAGTAGCCTGACACGGCCACCCGTGTCAACTGACACGGGCCGTGTCAGGCAGAACTTCACCCTGTGTTAGGCATGCCAGGATAGCCAGTAGGCTGACACGGCCACCCATGTCAGCTGACACGGGCCGTGTCATCCCAAGCTCAATATTTCCAATTTTTCCGGGCTTTTCATTCTTCGGGCTTTGTGGAGACATCTTTGGACCTGTCCAATTGCTGCTGGGAACTTTCACTATAAAAAGGGGTCTTCTACCAAAGGAAAAATCATCCTGAAGTACAGCAAACCACAGTATTGTGAAGCAATCAAGTATTACAGAGATCAAGGCATTTGGAGGGCTGAAGAGATTCATGAGTGAGAGCGATTGAAGATCAAAGTCATCCAATTACTTGTAATGTGTAATTTTTATCTTGCATTGGTTTTAAACAATATGAGTAGCTAAACCCCCCAATGCTAGGGGGTGTCCCTAATTTAGAATTGTAATGAATTTGAGTTTACATTTGCATTTATAATATTTTATTTACGATAACCTTTTGATGTGTTTATTGCTTTCTCTTTCGGACCAATCGAGATTGATCTATGGTTATCACCTAGGCTGGACCGCCAGTGATAAGGTTTTCATCAGGTTACTCTGCAGTAGATATCACCTAGGACTAGGGATACCCTGTATGAACCAGAGCATTCTTGATATTATACAGCTTAACTTCACACTCATTGGCTATGGACATAGGAATGAGAGTAGATTGATTAAAGGTTTTCTCACCAAGGACTTGGGAGAAAATACCCTTGAGAACTGGTAGTAATTGACATTTGTTGATGCAATAGTAACTCGGAGTAATTACAAGGATAAATCATACACCTTCCCTGGAATTGTTCCTCTTTCTCTATAAACCCCTATTTTCTTATTGCTTGATTATTTTCTTTTTACACTCAAAAAAACCCAAATTAATACTTTTTGTTTAATTGAATGATAATTTAAACTCAATACTCCGTGCAGTCCTTGAGATCGACATTCGGGGATTTTCCCCATTATTACTATAACAGGTAAAATAGTACACTTGCTATTTTCCCGATCAAGTTTTTGGCGTCGTTGTCGGGAACTGCCAAAAATATAGAGTTTAAATTTTATTTCAATTAAAATTTTATTGCTCTGCAATAAAATTATATTTCCGTCATTTATATTAGACTAACCAGTGTATGCGAGGAAAACCCTCAACTAAAATTCTTTTTGACGCAGAGATCGAGAGAACCCTTCACAGAAGACGCAGAGAACAAATAGTGGATTCTACAGAAGAAAGTACCTCGGATCAACCAGAAGTCAAGGAACCAATGGCTGAAGTTCCTCCAGTCCCACCTCCTCAAAACCCACCTCCGGAGAGACTCCTAGGTGATTATGGAGGTGCAAACGCACCAGGTGGTCGACTGACCATAGTTAACCAACCGGTGAACGTGACAAATTTTCAACTGCATCCTAGCACGATCAATCAATTGGAAAGAAAACCTTTCACCAAAAAGGTTAATGAAGATGCTAACAAACACCTGCAGAGATTTCTGACCATGAGCACCACCTTGAAAATTTATGGTCACACTGATGAAGCAAAAAAATTAAGAATGTTCTCGTTCACTTGAGTTGAAAACGCAGAAGAATGGTTCTATTATCTCCCTGCCGGTAGTATCACTTCCTGGGAGGAGATGGAAACTGCATTCTTAAATGAGTATTTTCCAGCATCAGTATTCCTGAGAAAAAGGTATGAAATTCTGAATTTCAAACAGAAGGCACTACGCCAAAAACTGGAATAGAGGGCGCCCCTTAGAGGGCGCTTTATTACAAAAGCGCACTCTAAAGTAAAGAGAAAAAATAAGGAGCATACTATTGGAATAGACAGCGCACTTTAGAGGGCGCTTTTGTAACAAAGCGCACTCTAAAGTGAAGCGAAAAAATAATGAGGAAATGGAGGGACACCAATAGAGGACGCTTTATTGAAAGCGCCCTCTAAGGGTAACCTTAGAGGGCGCTTCTAAAAAAGCGCTCTCTATGTCCATGTACATTTCCAATTTATAAGGCGCTTTTTGGAAAGCCTTAGAGAGCGCTTTTAAAAGCGCCCTCTTAGGCCCCCTTTAGAGGGCGCTTTTGTAACTAAGCGCCCTCTAAAGTGAAGCCAAAAAAAAAATGGAGGGACAACAATAGAGGGCGCTTTTGTGAAAGCGCCCTCTAAGGTTACCCTTAGAGGGCGCTTTTGAAAAAGCGCTCTCTAAGTCCATGTACATTTCCAGTTTAGAAGGCGCTTTTGGAAAGCCTTAGAGAGCGCTTTCAGAAGCGCCCTCTTAGGCCCCCTTTAGAGGGCGCTTTTTTTAAAAAAGCGCCCTCTAAGGTCCCCTTTAGTAAACATTAAAATTATAACATATACTGCATGTCTCTTTATTTTCCCTCTCTATAAGCTATTTCGTTTACGTATCTGGGTTTTCTCTCAACTGCGATTACTCTCTACTGCGATTACTCTCGTCCTCCGTTCGTTCTCCCTCCCTCACCGTCATCGTCGCCGTTCGTTCTCCCTCCCTCACCGTTCACGTTCACTGCGTTAACCTCTTCCACCGTCACTGTTCACTTTCTTCTCCATCGTTACCGTCACCTTTAAGGTATTTCTCTTCTCCATCGTTACCGTTCACTTTCTTCATGTGTTTGATTAGGGCATTTTCTAAACTTAGTTTTTCATTTTGTGCATTATGTTGATTAATGTTGTTTAGGGCAAACTGAGTTTTTTATTTCTGATTGAAAACTGATATATTTGAAGTGTGTTTGAGCTTGTGCTTGGAAGTTTGATGATTATGGATGCAAGTTTGTTCATGTTCCAAACACCATAAGTTTGCATTGGTCTTTTGCATGCAGTAGGTGTGTGTGAGTAAATGTGTATGCAGTAAGTTTGTGCATGCAGTAAATGTGTTCACGTATTGAATCATTGTCTTACTTGGGTCTTATTGAATCATTTCTATATTACAGATAAAATGGCTAACCAAGACGATACCCA
Organism: Lathyrus oleraceus; assembly: GCF_024323335.1. Taxonomy (NCBI): domain Eukaryota; kingdom Viridiplantae; phylum Streptophyta; class Magnoliopsida; order Fabales; family Fabaceae; genus Lathyrus; species Lathyrus oleraceus. The sequence continues at coordinate 481,683,040 of NC_066585.1, read as the reverse complement.
TGTCGCGAATGAATCACGTAATAATGTTGAAAAAGAAATCAAACGAGGATTGACTGTTATGAAGTCAATCATTCGTGCAAGAGACAAGGGTGTAAAATTTGAAGTACATTGGAGTGCTGAAGACCAACTAATTGAGCCTAACGGTTCAATGTTGGCAAGTTACATTGGTTTCCTTGTTCGCCAACATATTCCGATTACATGTGATAATTGGAGAAGTCCGGACTTGAAGGTTGGCAAGGAAAAAATATGGTCGGAGATACAGGTACTTACCATATATTGTTATATGTTTTTTTTGTTGACTATTTGTTAACCATATATTGTTATAATATTACTTTATAATAACACACTCCATTTGTATGTTTTTTAGAGATCCTTTCACATCGATGAAAGCCGGCAAAAATATTGTATTCAATTGGCCGGAAAAAGACTCCGAGGATTTCGATCCTTTTTGTGCAACAAATTTCTCAAGGATGAGGAAGGAAAATTTGTTGAAGGAGAACGGCCAATGAAGTATGCCGAGATTATTTCAGCCGATGAATGGGATAACTTTGTCGCCAAACGAAGAAACGAAAATTCCATGTAATGTCTATTAATTATGGTATTATACAATTGTTAAGTTACTTGGTTCTAATATGCCTTAAACTTTTTTATCCAGGAAATAAGCGACATAAATAGGAAAAGGGCATCAAAACCCGCGTATCCGTACAAAAAAGGGCGTACGGGTTATGCACGGTTACAACAAAGAATTGTGAGTATATTCAAATGCTATGAGCTTATACATTGTCACAATATGTTATAATTGATGATCTTATAATCTAATTCAATGTGTAGCTAGCCGAGGAGAAAAGTGACGCAACATCTCTTCCGGACCACGTATTATGGAAGGCTACTCGGGTTGGGAAGGATGGGGCTGTCGTTGAAGCGGTCCAAAATGTTTATGACGAATGTGTAAGTATATGTAACATTATTTCTTTAATTATATCGAAAATTTTGTTAGACATATAATTCATTTTTAATCTCCTCTAATAATATTTCAGGAGACTTTATCCCAAACCCCTTCAACCGAGGTCCAGGATTGCAGGAGCGTACTTAGTCGAGTACTAAATGTTCCTGAGTATTCCGGTCGTGTGAGGGGTAAGGGTTTTGGTGTGACTCCGTCGTCATTTTATAAAAAAACAAAAACAAAAAATCCTACCAACAAAGAGGTGATGGAGACCTTGGCGGAGTTAAGGGCACAAGTACTCCAACTGCAAAACGAGAATGCAAGGTATAGAGAGGAAAGGTGCGCTTCCGAGGCAAAAGATACTAGTGACCGAGCTAGTATCAATCATCAACCGAAATTTCCCGAGGTAATTATATATGTTATTATGAAATTAAAATAGCACTTTTTTACTTGACACATATACAAGTTAACAATAACATTTATTATTGGTTTAGGGCATTTCACCTTGTCAGCTGTATCTATCGTCACCAACTTATCGCATGGTTGGCAAGGGAAAAGTGCACAATACTTCGGGTGAATTACTTCACCATAATCCCCTCCCGGTGGGATTTATGAAAGTTTCGGTTGACCTCGTATTAGATACGGACGCCCGTCTACCATTACCCGACGTTGTTTCAGAGACAACGTTGATGCGAGATGCAGTCGGATCCTTTGTTGGTTGGCCGTCAGATCTAATTTTCCCTGATGCCGAGGTATATATGTTCTAAATGATTATGAATATTTAGAATTCACATTTCAATTCAGCTACAATTATGATATTTAATCAATCCTTATTACATGGTAATGTTAGACTCCTACAAGACCCACCCCTAAAGCTGGTAAAGGGATTTCAAGACGCATCGAGTCGGTTGCATCTCAAAAAGAGGTACAAATATATATACCCATTGAATTATATACACAACGATTCTTTTGCATCACAAAAAGTAATGATTTATTTTATATGAATTTTTATGTTCCCGGTCGAAAGTTGAAAAGCGATGGTAAGGATATTCCAACGAAGGATATTCCAACGAAGGATATTCCAATGAAGGATATTCCAATGAAGGATATTCCAACGACGGCCGGGACAAAATCTCAAATTATGATGCGTCTTGAGAAAATCGTGGAAGAGTCCGATATTATGGACGGGTCCATTCGTAGTATAGATTTTGATGAAGGTGTTTTCGGAAAAGCTCATTTAGAAATAATTGGAAAGGAGGACATGCAACAACTTTTTGAGCACGACGAATTGGGCATCGCTATCATTCATACATACATATGGTACTCCGATCAATCTATAATTTACTTAGTTGAACAATTTATTTACACATTTCAATGAGTAGTCTAATATTTATTATGTTTCTATTTAAGGTATATGTATGACAAATTGATGCGGGGAACTGAATTGTGTAACCGTTTCAATTTTATTGCTGCTTCCCGTGTCAACGCAACGTTAATATCGAAAAATCCAACATCCGTAAAGAATGATCTAGTCGATAGATTCATGGCGGCCGGCGATAATACTACACGCAGTTTGTATTTTTTACCGTTTAATTCTGGCAACGGGTTAGATTTTCTTTCTAATAATTTCATTCTAATCTATGTATATCTTTTACGTAGAAAATTTCATTCATCTAAATTTTTGTTTTATTTTACAGTGGCCACTGGGTGTTGGTTGCTATGGATCTTTCGAGACTAATAGTGTATTATCTCGATTCGTTATCGGGTGATTGGAGTAAATATCCGGGTTTGAAGAAGACGGTTGACACGTAAGTGAAATTCCCCTAAATATTCGTGTGTATTTCTATATTTAATTATGTCTGTCAGATTGATCTCAATATACGTTTTTATTTTGTTAGGGCAATACTAAAATTTAGATCGAAAAAGAATTACCGCATTAGGAAGGACATTACCTGGGTCAGAGTTCAGGTATATATTAAGTATCTTAATTTTGCTTATAATAGTGTTTGTTTTTTTGCTTATAATAGTGTTTGTAAGAAATTAACTATATATATATTGTTTGTTTTTCTGTGTAGTGTCCTCAGCAAAATAATTCGGTCGATTGCGGATTTTTTGTATTGAGATTTATGAGAGATATCATTGCATTGAATCGTATAGACATCCCAAAAATGGTATGGAATAATAACTTAGGGTTTATTTTAATATTATCGGATAACTAATCTAATTTGTTACTAAATCATGAATATGTTTTATTCTCTTAATTGTAGTACTTTGAGGAATACAAATCTTACTCAAGAGCTCATTTGGATGAAATGAAGGATGAATTGTGTCAATTCATTGTTGATCAAAGAATCATATAGCTAGGTTGTATATTGTTGTACATATATGTATGGAATGTTGTTGTTGTATGCTGTTGTTGTATATATGTTGTATATTGTTGTTGTACTTTTACTAAATCATGAATATGTTGTTGTATATTGTTGATCAAAGAATCATATATTAATGTTGTATATATGGAGGATTAATGTTGTATATAAATGGATTCATGTTGTATATATCAATGGATTAATGGTGTATAACATTGGATTAATGGATGAAATCAATATGAATTTTACACTTTTGCAGCATGCGAACAGGTTACCAATTAAATATCCACTGTTTTTCAAACAATTTTTTTTAAAATAACTAACACTTTAGAGGGCGCTTTCTGTAGGAAGCGCCCTCTAAACACTTTACATTGAGAACTTTAGAGGGCGCTTTGTCCAGAAAGCGCCCTCTAAACACTTTACATTGACAACTTTAGAGGGCGCTTTCTGCAGAAAGCGCCCTCTAAAGTGTTAGTTATTTTAAAAAAATAAGCGCCCTCTAAACACTTTACATTGACAACTTTAGAGGGCGCTTTTTCCAGAAAGCGCCCTCTAAACACTTTACATTGACAACTTTAGAGGGCGCTTTTTCCAGAAAGCACCCTCTAAGGTGTCCCTTTATGGACCACTCCAGAGGGCGCTTTTTTCATAAAGCGCACTATAATGTGGGCCTTTAGACAGCGCTTTCTCCAGGAAAACAAAGCGCTGTCTTTACCTATGCCAGCGCCAGATTAGAGGGCGCTTAAAAGCGCTGTTATAGGCCAAAATAAGCGCCCTCTTTTCCCTTATTTGGCGTAGTGAGGATGGTGAATCACTGGGAGACACTTACAAAAGGTTCAAAAGGATCTTAGTTGCACGTCCCACTCATAATATGGATCAGACAGAACAAATGCAGATGTTCGTTAATGGGCTGAAAATAAAGGCAAAGCAGTTAATTGATACAGCAGCCGGTGGCTCAACAAATTTCTCAACAGCCACTGGTATCAAGAGGATTATTGAAGCAATAGCTGTCAATGAGCATCTAGAGCTATATGACAGGTGTACCAGTAAACCAAATGGGGTGATTGATCTAAAATTGGAGACAAATAAAATCCGTCTGGAAGACACTGTTGCTGCCGAAATAGACAAAAAGCTGAAAGCTATGAATATAGGTATCCAACAGATAGCACAAGTTCAACCAGTTCAGGAGAGCACTTGTGAAATCTGTAATGGACCTCACCACACTGTCTATTGTTTTGCAACTCCCCAACAAATTGAAGAGATCAAATTCTTGAAGAAGAATAATCCCTACTCTAACACTTACAACCCAGGTTGGAAGAATCATCCAAACTTCTCCTGGAAAGATCAGAGAGGAAATGTTCTGCAACAGGGTACATGGCAATATCAGACTTAGTATCAGCAACAGCAACAATAACAACAGGCACCTAAGAAGGCAGACTGGGAGATTGCCATTGAAAACCTGGCAGCTCAAAACAGGCAATTTGAAGAAGAGACTAGAAACAATCAGAAAAACACCACCGCCTCCCTAAAGAATCTTGAAGTCCAACTAGGGCAGATAACACAGCAACTAGCAAGTTCTCGAACACCAGGTTCCCTTCCAAGTGAAATAGTTCAAAATCCGAGAGGTCAGGAGAATGTTAACACTGTCACGACAACAGAGAAAAAGGCTGCTAAAAAGAAAAAAATTATATCACCGAGCGAGCCGACTAAAGAAGAAACTACAAAAGGAACTAAACCAATGATTAAGTTGCCCTACCCTCAGAGAATGACAAAGAAAGAACCCAGTGAGTTAGACTTGGAGAAATTCATGACAATGTTTAAAAAAATTGAGGGTCATATGGCCTTGTTTGAATCACTTGAAAGGATGCCCATGTACAAGAAATTCGTGGAAAAGGTAATGGCTGAAAAGAAACCAACCACTGAAGAACAGGTATCCGGTAAGGAACAATATAATGCAAACTCTCTAGAGCAGAACATTCCTAACAAACAAAAGGGCCCAGGAACTGTCACAGTACCATGCACAGTCAAAGAAAGAACCTTCAAAAAGGTACTGATAGATTCGGGAGCTAGTGTGAATCTGATGCCCTTATCGATCTATCACAGGCTAGGTATTAAAAATATCAGTGATATAAAGACCAATCTGAAGTTTGCGGATCACTCAAGAAAAGATACACATGGTATAGCTGAGGATGTGTTGGTCATAGTAGCGGACTTGACCTTCCTAGTCGATTTTGTAATCCTAGACATACCTGAAGACACTGAGGCACCCATCATTCTGGGTCGACCTTTCATGAAGACAAGTCGATGCAAGCTCGACATGGATGAATGCACGTTGACATTGAAAGTTCACAACAAGAAAATAACAGTGAATGCTATTGAAGACCAGGAGATGGAGGAATATACAAAATCTCAGTATCAAGTGGGCCTAATCAGGACATTGAATACTATCAAAGTCTCACCACTGCCAGTGACCACCCTGAACAAAATGATTCCTAACACCGAAAGGAAGGTTAAAAAGGAATCGTGGCACAAAGGAGTCCACCCTGAGAAAAGAGACAACGTCCGAGTTTCAGACAAGAGATGCAACAAAGTTGTGAACCAGAAATACCCCCCATGATAGGGGAAGTGAACCATCGAGTCATGCGACGTTAAACGAAGCGCTTCATGGGTGGCAACCCACGCTTTTATTTCTAAGCATTTTTTATGTCTGTAGGTATACAAGAGTCCCACAAGGAGGAAGCAGAGAAACCAGCGATCGACTTGACAAGAAAACCTAAAAACGGCCAAAAGGACAACCTACCACGGCCACCCATGTCATCTGACACGGGCCGTGTCAGAAGAGGAAAATTTTGGAAAGGATAGCTGGAAAAACAGTGGCCTGACACGACCACCTGTGTCAGCTGACACGGGCCGTGTCAGGAGCACTGTAAGAAACGTGAATTTGAGGATAAAAAAAATAGTGGCCTGACACGGCCAGCCGTGTCAGCTGACACGGCCCGTGTCAGCTGATATGGCCCGTGTCAGGACCACTGTAAAAGAAGCAAAAAAATGGTTAAACCAGTAGCCTGACACGGCCAGCCGTGTCAGCTGACACGGCCCGTGTCAGGACCACTGTAAAAGAAGTGAAAAAATGGTTAAACCAGTTGCCTGACACGGCCAACCGTGTCAGCTGACACGGCCCGTGTCAGAACCACTGTAAAAGAAGAGAAAAAATGGTTAAACCAGTAGCCTAACACGGCCACCCGTGTCAGGCGTGCGAATTTTTTGAAAATTTGAAATTTTTGTGGGGCCCACCCACTTAAACCATTTTTAACCACACTTTTCTCCTTAATCACTCATCGTTATCAGATTTTTCACCACTTACCAATACTCTCTCTCATACTTTGCATCTTCTTCTCCCACTCTCTCACAAACCCCATTAAAATACACTCACCTTACCACACAAAACCCCACATGCAACCAAGCTCCACTCACTTATAGCCCAAACACCCTTCACAAATATTTCTCACCTCGTCGTCCTGGTCGCAACCACGGTTTTAGATTTTTCTAACTCGAAAGTTCGGAATTTTACTATTTATGCAGGTCCAAAATGTCCTCGAACAGAACCCTTACTAGAAAGCAACAACGGGCAGAGATCGCAAAGTCCCAGAAGCGCCCGAGCCGGAATCCTAATCCCCACAATTTATGTGTTCGACAACCCAGAGCAAGAGAGACGCTACCAAATTCACCGAAAACGCAAGCTCACGCCGACTCGGTATATGTGTGAAAAGACTCTGACTGGTCTAGGGCTGAAAATTGAGGTAGACCGCATGTTCCACGTCTTGGGCATGCTTGAGTTTATGAGTTTGGAGGCGCCGACCTACGAGCGCATTACTCTCGAGTTTCTCAGCACCTTGGAATTTCAGCTCGAAAAATGGTGGGTCAACATAACCAGGTATTATTTCGGTACTCTACGCTTCTGGTTGTTTAACAATTACCATGAACTGGCTGTTGAGGAGTTGGCTGCTATACTCCGCCTCCCGCTGAACGGACCCGGAGCGGTCCCAGATGGGTTTTCTCCCAAGGACTTCTGGATCGCCATAACTGGGAGGATGGATTACTCCTCCAAAGGTGCGAAAGCATCGGGCATCCAGAATCCCTGTTTCAGGTACGCCCAAAAAGGTCTAGCCTACACATTGTTTGGTAGAGGCGACAACACCAGAGTAGCTACTCAGAGAGAGATATTCTTCATGTACTCAATGTCTCAGAACAAGACCATCAATGTAGTTGCCTTTGCAGCAGACTACCTGGGGAGAGTCGGCCGAGCAAACTCCGGCGGCATTTCCGTGGGAGGTATGATCACCCAGATTGCACTGCATTTCGGGTATCAGGTTGTTTTACTCGAGGACACGCCAATCGCAGGTAATACTAATATTGACATGTCTGCTCTGATTGCCCAAGGTATGATTGCGGTTGCCCCTACCCATTATTCTGTCCTCATTCATAAACGGTTTATCATCGCTCTGCCAGATCCGGACAGGGTAGCTATCACTGATTGTGTGAATTGGATGTATGTCAGCGCCGATCTCGATGCGGATGAGGGCCACGACACTGACCATTTTTATGCAGGTGACCAATTTGTAGATGACCAAGAAGAAGAACGAGAAGAAGAATATCCTCAAGCACCTCCTGAGCAGTTCGTTCCACAACCTCAGGAACCCACCCAACAGGCGGCGGGCTCCTCATCTTGGTCAACTGACCAATGGGGCTGGATACATAACGAAATAGGTGACTTGACGACTGAACAGCAACGGCAAGACATCGAGCAAGCCCGTCAGGGGGCGATGTTGGATGAGATGAGCAGCATGATGCGACAGTTGATGTTGCATTTTCCGCAACCGCCTCCTCAGTAGGACCCTGTAAGTTCCTTCCTCCGCGCTTGGTCACAAACATTGTGGACAATGTTGAGTTCAAGTGTGGGTGAGATTTTATGTCCTTTAGGTCTTTCATTTGCAATTTATTTGTGTTATTTTTACTTTTTAATTTTGTATTGAATTTGTCTGCCGAATGTACATTATGCTGCAAGTGTGTATGTCAAGTCTGTGTTGACAGGTTGGAAAAGTAATGATTACAAGTGAGAAGTGGATGAAAGATCACACCACTCACCATGGCTTGTTGTGAAGGATCTCCCCAGAAAGTGACACTGCTGAAAGTAAAGATCGGACGCAACGTACACAGCTTAATCGACACAAGTATCCTGCACACTCCGAAGTAAGAAAGTAATTGCACCAAATTAAGAAGCATTGTGGATCCTGTCAAAGCTGAACCAAATCAACTGAGTCAGAAAAGGCCAAACACATTAATCATCATGAGCATCATTCAGGTTTGTCTTAATCACTTTTAATTTGCGTAGACTCTCTAGGACTGTCACTGCATGATCCACACACTGAGGCACGTTGTTTGTAATTAACCCCGAGCCTTTCCAGCCATCCCGCATTATCATATCCTTCGTTAACCCTATTTGAGCCTATATCCATTTTTTTATATAAAAAAACACCATGAATGTAACCATTGGCTAAAACACTTCCTCACCCTGCTCAGAGTCATGAGAATATATTCCAATTGTGTTGAAAAGCTAAGTTTGGGGTAAAAACCCCAAAAGCTCTCAAAGCCCTAGAAAGTGCAAAAACAAGAGAAAAAGAAAAAGTGATGAATCGAGAAAAAGAAAGAAAAATAAAAATCAAATACTCGATGATTCAAAAGAAAGAAGCACGGAAAAGGGTAGTCGGTAAAAATTCAAGAAATAAGAAAAGAAAACCGAGGAAATAAAAGAAGCCAACACAGGAGGTAACATCGACTCTGAGCCAAAAGCCCCTTGTTGCCCTTTTTTTGTAAATCCGTACCCTAACCCAAGCCAGGCTACAACCTTAAAGACCTCAAAAGTGTGTGAGTTATGTGTAGGTGATGAGAAAAGAGAGACTATTCAAACTTGTGAGTGATATTGCATACTTTGAATTATGAGTGTAAACAGTTAACCCCGAGAGAATTGGTGAGCATGTGAAATAAGCTGACAGGTGAAACGGTGCTTTAAAGTGGAAGTGTGAATAATAACTTACGAAGATGGGTAGGACTTGTGGAAGAAAAGGAGAAGACGTTTGTGATCATTCACCATTTATAGTAAGTTTTCATTACTGATCCGACGCAAAACAGAGACATTTGACACACTGTGCACGCATTTAAGGTACAATTCGAGTAGTTTTATTTTCGCTATGTCATTTACGCATTTTTAATCTTTATTATGTTTTATTTTGTTTATTTTGATTTTATGTGTGGAATAGCTGTGTTTTTGTCAGACAGATCCAGGTAGAAGAACCGGAGAACTCAGAACACGACAGTGCGAGAGTCCGGTATGAAAAAGAGCAGAAAATCCCAGTACAGGAGGCCTGACACTGGCACCAGTGTCAGCTGACACGGGCCGTGTCAGGGAAAGGGAGACAGAGGAAGAAAACAGTAGCCTGACACGGCCACCCGTGTCAACTGACATGGGCCCTGTCAGGCAGAACTTCATCCCGTGTTAGGCATGCCACGGGCGTGTCAGGATTGCCAGTAGGCTGACACGGCCACCCGTGTCAGCCCAAGCCCAATATTTCCAATTTTTCCGGGCTTTTCATTCTTCGGGATTTGTGGAGACATCTTTGGACCTGTCCATCCTGGAGTACAGAAAACCACAGTATGGTGAAGCAATCAAGTATTACAGAGATCAAGGCATTTGGAGGGCTGAAGAGATTCATGAGCGGGAGCGATTGAAGATCAAAGTCATCCAATTACTTGTAATGTGTAATTTTTATCTTGCATTGGTTTTAAACAATATGAGTAGCTAAACCCCTCAATGATAGGGGGGTGTCCCTAATTTAGAATTGTAATGAATTTGAGTTTACATTTGCATTTATAATATTTTATTTACGGTAACCTTTTGATGTGTTTATTGCTTTCTCTTTCGGACCAATCGAGATTGATCTATGATTATCACCTAGGCTGGACCGCCAGTGATAAGGTTTTCATCAGGTTACTCTGCAGTAGATATCACCTAGGACTAGGGATACCCTGTATGAACCAGAGCATTCTGGATATTATACAGCTTAACTTCACACTCATTGGCTATGGACATAGGAATGAGGGTAGATTGATTAATGGTTTTCTCACCAAGGACTTGGGAGAAAATACCCTTGAGAACTGGTAGTAATTGATATTTGTTGATGCAATAGTAACTCAAAGTAATTACATGGATAAATCATACACCTTCCCTGGCATTGTTCCTCTTTCTCTATAAACCCCTATTTTCTTATTGCTTTATTATTTTCTTTTTACACTAAAAAAAACCCAAATTAATACTTTTTGTTTAATTGAATGATAATTTAAACTCAATACTCCGTGCAGTCCTTGAGATCGACATTCGGGGATTTTCCCCATTATTACTATAACAGGCAAAATAGTACACTTGCTATTTTCCCGATCAGCTATGGAAATCAGTTTTGCACCATTTGAAAATTGACCAAAAATAGCAATGTTGTGCATGGGTGCACGGGCATTGAATTAGGCCCAACCAATGATGAAATCCACTTCCAATTCGTGTGCAATTGATGTTGAAGTCATAACATGGAAGCATGCAAAAGGAATTAATCATTTGAGTGAAAAAGTTGCCAAAACAAACCCAACAAAGGAACCATGTGCAAGTCCCTCAATTCTTGTCCAAATAAAGTTATCTCGGATGCTTTGTAAAGGTGATATCAAGGGGAACAACTTTGATGTTGAACAATTTTCTATTTGGAGCTTGGATCATGATGAATTTTAAGGTGGAAGTTGGAGAAACCAAACATGGTTGAAAAATTTCTAAGTACAAAGTCAAATGACCACTTCTTCCACCTTGAATAACTTTTTCTATGAGCTTCAAATTAAAATGGTTTCTTCATCAAAGTTGTAGTTATTCCATTTCTATTCAAGTTGGTTATAAATTTGACATCATTTGGATTTGGCATGAGGGAGTTATGTATTTTAGAAGTTGAGTAAAATTTCTTTTTCAATGGTAATGGCCCAAAATGACCTATAATGTTTCCTCTTGCAAGGGCATGTACCAAGAGGAAACATTATAGGTCATTTTGGGCAATCATCATTCAACAAGAAATTTTCCTCAACTTCTAAAATCCATAACTCCCTCATGAAAGATTCAAATGGTGTCAAATTTATGACCAAATTGAATAAGAATGAAATATATACATCTTTAAAGAAGGAACCATTTTCATTTGAAGCTCATAGAAAAAGTTATTAAAGGTGGAAAAAGTGGTCATTTGACTTTTAACTTAAAACATTTCCAACTATGTTTGGTTCCTCCAACTTCCACCTTAATATTCATCATTATCCAAGCTCCATATGGAAAACGTTTAAACAATAAAGTTGCCCCCCTTCATGTTATGTTTCCAAAGAGTCCAAGATCATGGCATTTGGAGCATTTTTGAGTGACTTGCACATGGGTGTAATGCATGGCCCCATTTGGAAAGTTTCATGACCCATTTTCATTTCACTAATGCATGGTTTCATGTTATTGTTTCAAGATGATTTACACATGATTTTGGACCTATTCACATCATTTCATGGGCCTTGTGCACGCCCATGCAAGCATGCAACATGACATTTCTATTTTTGACATTTGATTGAAGGTGTGTGAAAAGGAATTGGATGGCTATAAATACATTGCCCTTGTGCTCAGAATGAGGATCCCTTTGCCCCAACTTTGATCTTACAACTCTCCCACCATCCATTTATAGGATAAATTTGAAGAATTCATTCAAAATTAAGCTTCAATTCCATTTCTATTTTGGAATTGAAACTCCAAGAATCCAAGCCATTTGATAATTCATTTCACTTCCTACAAGTTGGTAGAATCAAGCCAAGCCAAATTGGAAGAGAGATCGAGCTCAATTGAAGCAAACCGAAGGTGATTTTTGTGAATTTTCTCTTCTTCGATTCTCCCTCTATTTCCACCATTTTGCTTGATCTTTGGTTGTCTGAAGACCTACCAATGTACGCAATAAGATTGAGTTCCTTTTATGTCAAATCGAAGAAAATCATTTCATACTCCTCAATTTTCAATTCCACATATCCCTCTATATAGTGAGAATTGAAAAATTTTAAGGACAAATTCGAACTCCTGGCATTTTTCTCTTCAAATTAGTGCATGCATCATTTATTTTCATGAACTTTGGTGGTGGACCAGTCCGGTGAGGTCCACCTGAGAAGATTACCGAAGCCCTAGCTCTAGTGATGTGTTGGATTATTTCTATCCATCTGATCTTGCTTTAGCGTTTTAATCATGGCCTTTGGTTTATTTGACTCAGTTTGCAACGTATTGAATGAAGTGCATCATAGACCCTTAGCGTGTGGTCATCAGATATGCCACCTCAATTAATGAGGGAGATTTGATGGTCCATGTTTTTTCCATTTATTTTATTAATTATGATTTTATTTTAAATATTTCTATCTTATTTAATTCATATTAAATTCATTATTAATCCAAAAAATATGGGACTTTCACCAAAAATCTTTGAATATTTTCCTCTTTCATATATTGAATTAAAATCCTTTTTTTTTTATTAATTTTGATATTTTTTGTGAATTAAATAATTTTTGACTTGTTTTTAAATATTTTTAAATACTTCTGACTTTCCAAAAATTCTCAAATGTCTAAGGTCCTTTGACCTTGTTTGACCTATGATAAATCCCCTGGCCATTTATTTGGTGATTTGAAGGGACTTCAGGTATTTAATTTTTTTAAAATGAATTTTAATTCATTTTAAAATTGATTTTTAATTGTTTAAATGTTTAAAAATATTGTTGAGCCATTTGGTTGACCTTGTGATGTTTGACTTTCTGTTTGGCCTTGATCATGGTTGATTTGAACTTCCATTTGATCAATACTATTGGATTTAGGGGTTGATGAATTGTACATTTCATACCTCAAGATTAATGGATGGTATTGATCAGATGAAATTCCTCCTATGATCAATTTGGGTCTCTATGTCCCCTTCCCTCTTCATCTTCACCCCTTCTTTTTCCCTAATCCATCATTGACCAATGATTTCTTTACAATCCAAATTGCTAGTTGATTCATAAATGACCAGCTAGTTGATTCATAATTGCTAGTTGATTCATAAATTGATTCATTTATTGTCCAGCCTTAGATAGTTGTGACTTCTACATAAGTCCAATTACAATTGCTTAACATATAGCTAAATTTGTCCCAAAAGGCATAGCATTATTGTAAGTGAGATTGTAAGTCTCCCATTCTTCATGGCATTGTGTGAAAACTTGACCTTTTTTCCATTTATGAGAGCTAGTGGCATACTTGTTGATTTATCGAAGTTGGAGCCCTTCTCATTGATGATGTCTTGGTTCATGTCTTCATACTTGTGAATGAATGGTTGAGTGTTCTCCAAGGAATGACTTAAATAATTGAATTCTTCTCTAACATGTGACTAACTTCCTTTATTGTTTACTTTACTTTTATGTCATTTACTTAATGCAATTTAAATTTCAGTATCTTTATCATTCATTGACATTTGAATTTCATTCAAGATGTTTATGTTTAAGTCATTTTCACTTTGCTCACTTGAGATATATCATTTGTGCTTGTATATATTTTGTTGTACTTGTGATTTTGTTTTATTTGTGGTCTTAGGACCTTAAAAATACTTAATAACAACAAAAAAACTTTAAAACTATCTTAGTGGACTGTTGGACTTTATCTTAACTCTTGTACTTAGAAGTAGGCAACATTCCCATGCTTTAAAGGACCTGGCCAATGCCACTATTTGAGACTAGACTATCTTGGCCAATGCCATTCATCTGATACCAAGCCTTGAGTTCTCTTTTGGTTTGCTTGTTACTTTGTCTCTGTGTTTTAGCTGTTATTTTGATCTTATTGTCCATATCTGATGATTGTTTCTATGAGTACGCCACAAGGAATATTTCATCTGAGACATTTTGAAGACATTTGAAGATACTTGCTATTGGAGTGCCTGCTTGGATATTTTGGCTATCTTTATTTAATGCCTTTGATATCCATACTTATTTTCTTGGATGTTTGCTTATGCTTATTGCTTGCTCAAAAGTCTAAAGGAAATAGATTTCTATCTGACATTTATGTCTTGTGGATTGCATCCAATTAGTCAGATCCTTTCAACTCTTAACTTTTAATTTTTGTCTCGGGTAGTCCCTTCATCTCCTCCCAGTTATTTGATTTCAAAATCTCTCCCTCATTTCAAAACCTTCTTTGTTTGTATTTTCAACTTAGACTTGTTGAAATGAGTAGAAACTTGGGCCTTATGCCATTGAATTTTCAAACATTTTCTTAAATCAAACTTGTAAATAAACTTAACCATATTGACTTTAATTTCAAAAGACAAAAATAACTAACAACCTCATTTAAGTCTTTGGCTTTTTCATGCCCTTTCTTTTAAACTTTTGTTAAAACCAATTCATCAACTTCTTTGGAATTTTTACCACGAACTATGGGGTTTTGATCCCTCATTTTTATGTTGGTTGATCACACTAAATTACACCGTGTTTTTGACTCGGATTTCACATGTTTATTAGGACTTTATTATCATTTTGTTTGTATTATGCTCCCTTTTATCTTGCTTTCAGATATTTAGCACTTTCGGACTCTCTTTTGGAAGAAACGAAGCAAAAAGACCTAAAATTAGGGTTTTTCGGCGAAATTATACACATGGCGTTGCACATGGCGGCCGCTATAGGAGAAGCCATGAGTCATCAGTCCTCAACTAGGAGGTAACCGCCACGTTCCCATGATCTTCCTCATTTACACACATGGCGGGCGCCATGAAGGGATGGCGGGTGCCACCTTTGGAAATCACGTTCCCACTAAGGAGAAGTTGGAGGGCACCATGGTCTTTGCAAGCTACTGAAATCCCCTATAAATAGTTCGTTCCATTCTATTTTCAAATGATCCAACTTAGTTTTACAACACTAAGCCTATATTTATCATTTGTAATAGCGGTAATCTGTCACATCGGGGGGTTATCGCACCTTAGTGAGATTGAGTTGGGTCACTTCGAGTTGCTGTCGTCTTTAGCTTTAGGAGTCGGAGGTTTATGTTTGTACCAGAATCGAAGCCTCCGTTTGGAGCAGGTTCTTATTTATCACTTTTATTTATTTATTTGTCATCGCTTTACTTTATTTATTTTTCGCACTCGCTTTACTTTATTTATTACCCACGCTCGCTTTACTTTATTTATTTCCCGCACTCGCTTTACTTTATTTATTTCCCGCACTCGCTTTACTTTATTTATTTTCCGCACTCGCTTTACTTTATTTATTTTCCGCACTCTCTTTACTTTATTTATTTTACGCACTCACTTTACTTTATTTATTTTACGCACTTTACTCACTCTTTACGCCTCACATTCTAAAACAAACTTTTCATCATGATTAATACCGTTGTGTTTGTTTGTGTTACCATGTCTGGCTAAATCTTTTAAAGGTTAGAATGTAAGGATCGCGATTAAAGGAATGTTTCACATATTGAATCTGTAGAAATACTTTAAAGGCTGTTTTGATTTTTAACTTGAGTTTTCTAAAAACAAACTTGGTTAGTTTTAATTATTCAAGGAGTGCGAAAGCACCCTGGCATAGTTAACTAGGAATTTTTATCACTTTAAGGAAAAACTATTTTTGAAACTATTTTCGGACGCGTTGATAGATCTAAAATCAGGAAACTCCTCGGGTAAAACTTTCCAAATCAAAATCACTTTTCAACTAAGTTTACGAGTCTTATTTCTTAAAAATAAGTTTACTACTTTAGCGTTATGCGCACCTTTTATAAGTGACAATAAAAGGCCTTAATTTAAGGGTAAACTCGGTTCTGAATACGTGAAAGCGACAGTTCCTGTTAAATGGATTCTTTTCAAGAGTAGAAAATATTGCCTCATAAGTAGTTCTATTTAGACAATCGAAACATCACTTAACTGGCATGAAATACATTCAACCTGTCTTTAACTGCATTTATTATTTACTGTTATTTTGCAAACCCAATATCTCTTTTAAACTGCCTTAGATAAACACCGTAACAATAGTAATCAATAGATTGATGTTTGGTCTCTGTGGGATCGATATTCTTTTATATTACTTTGACGTAATTCGTGCACTTGCGAGTCACCACGATCAAGTTTTTGGCGACATAGCCAGGGACCAACTTCGTCAAATTTCGTACCTTGTTGTTACACCGTATAAACTAAGGCATTATTAGCCGGTAAATGCAAAGAACCCGTAGTACCGGAAATTTAGTAGATCCTTTAGCGGAACCCAAATGTTATACTCGTACACGCCTCTTCCTCATCCGAATTAAGAAAGCTATGGTCGAGAATCGCGACCGGAGACCTCTTAAGGAATTTTACTAACCCTCTGACGAGGAACCTAGTTTGAGTATAGTAAACCCCCTTATTCCTGCTAAAAATTTCGAACTAAAACCGTCTTTGTTGCAATTTGTGCAATAGAACCAATACGCGGGTCTCGCTACTGAAAACCCGAATCAACATTTAAAAGTTTTTATCCAACTAGCCGACACCTTTAAATCTAACGGCGCTTCACCCGATGCGATCTGTTTAAGATTACTTCCTTTCTCCCTCAGGGATAGAGCACGTTCATGGCTAGATTCACTTCCAGCTAATTCAATAACTACTTGGGAAGACCTTAGGAGAGTATTCCTTGCTAGATAATTCCCCCCTAGTAAGACTGTTGTTCTTCGAAACCAAATAACTAGATTTGCTCAAAACCAAGGAGAATCGCTTTTTGAAGCTTGGGAGAGATATAAAGAGCTATTAAGAGTCTGCCCACACCATGGCCTAGAACAATGGATGATCGTTCATACCTTCTACAATGGACTCCATTATAACACCAAGATGAGCATCGACGCTGCCGCAGGTGGCGTGCTGATGAAAAAACCTTATCCAGAAGCTTGTGACCTAATTGAGGATATGGCCCAAAACCATTACCAATGGGGAACTGAACGAGCTTCAATAGAGAAAAAGGAGACCCAAGGTGGAATACATGAGGTAAGCTCTCTAGACATGATGCAGGCGAAAATGGACGCTTTAGCCCTTAGGATCGAACATATGTCTACAAACACTCACACCGCAGAAGTAGTCCACACAGAGTGCGAGCTCTGTGGATCTAAAGGACACGAATTGGCGGAATGTAACCTTTTGAACGACCTGAACACCGACCAAGTGAATTACGCCCAAGGTAACCAATTTTCAAACACCTACAACCCTGGATGGAAGAATCATCCGAATTTCTCCTATAAAAACCAGAACCCTGTCCAAAATCATGCACCTCAGAGACCGCAAGGTTATCAAGCCCAAAAACAAAACCAACCTATGCAAGTTGTTCCCCAGAAGTCTAACCTTGAGAAGATCATGGAGAACTTTATATCAGGCCAGACTCAGCAAAATAAAGAATTCCTAAACCAGAACATTCACATAAACAAACTGATAACACAATTAGGAACCAAGGTTGATCAGATAATCACTCACAACAAGACGCTTGAAACCCAGATCTCACAGGTAGCACAAAATCAAGCCCCACAAACTACACCTAGAGGCCAATTTCCTGGACAACCTCAACCAAACCCTCGAGAGTAAGCTAACGCTATCTCGTTACGAAGTGGGAGCGCTTACGAAGGGCCTCATACCCCAGCGATGAGCGAGTCCAAAACTTCTAAAGAAAATATACTTACCAACCAAGAAGAGGAACTGGAGGAATCTGAGAAATAAACCAACCAAGAAGGTGAAGCCAAGGATAAAACTTACAAACCACCACCCCCGTAGAAACCACCAATCCCATATCCGCAAAGACTTAAACAAACCAAACTCAACAACCAATATCAAAAATTTATAAAAGTAATAGAAAAGCTTCATATAGAGATCCCTTTCACCGAAGCTATCACCCAAATTCCATCTTACGCCAAATTTCTCAAAGACATCTTAACCAACAAGCGTAGGCTTGACGATCCTAAACCCTTGGAATGCAACTTTATTTCCAAGGACAAACTTGCTAAGAAGGAGAAAGACCCTGGTAGTTTTTCTATACCTTGCATTTTAGGGAGTCATGTGATCGATAAAGCTTTCCTAGACTTAGGCGCTAGTGTAAGTTTAATGCCCTTAGCTGTATGTAAAAGGTTAAACTTAGGAGAATTACAACCAACTAAGATGTCCCTCCAATTAGCCGATAGGTCTGTTAAGTATCCTGTAGGAATTTTAAAAGACATCCAAGTTAGGATCGGTCAACTTTATATCCCAACAGACTTCGTGGTCATGGATATCAAAGAAGACGAGGATATCCCTATCCTTTTAGGTAGACCATTCTTATCAACAGCTGGAGCTATAATAGATGTCAAAAGAGGAAAATTAACCTTCGAAGTAGAGGACAAAAAGATCGAGTTCATTCTTTCAAAATTCTTGATGGCACCAATTCTAGGAGACACATGTTATGTGATCGATATCATAGATGAGTGCATAAGAGAATTCGATCAAGGAGAACCTAAGATCGAACCATTTTCAAACCCGAATGAAAAGGATGACGAGCTAGAGGAAACGGAACCTCACGAATGTTTGGACCTTACTCGAGACCTTTCACCGAGTTCTCAAAAACCAGCTTAAGAACTTAAGGAACTACCCAAGAACCTAAGATATGAGTTTTTGGATAAAGAAATGAACCGCCCAGTAATAGTTAGTTCCACCTTAAACCAAGACGAGACGAATCGACTCTTAAATGTTTTAAGAAGATACCCCTCCTCCTTAGGGTACAACATCTCTGATCTAAAAGGTATTAGCCCATCCGTGTGTATGCACAGGATTTCCCTGGAGGAGGATTCAAAACCTTCCAGGGAACATCAGAGACGAATCAACCCTGTAATGAGCAAGGTGGTGAAGAAGGAAGTCCTTAAATTTCTAGAAGCTGGTATAATCTATCAGATCTCTGATAGTAAATGGGTAAGTCATGTACATGTGGTACCCAAGAAGGGAGGCATCACATTCGTGCAAAACGAAAAGGGAGAGCATGTCGCTAAACGCATAGAAGGCGGATGGTGTATGTGCATAGATTATAGGAAGCTCAATAAGGCAACTAGGAAAGATCATTTCCCCCTTCCATTCATAGATCAAATGCTTGAGCGTCTTGCCAGACACTCTTACTTTTGCTATCTTGATAGATATTCTGGATTTTTCCAAATACCCATATACCCCGAGGATCAAGAGAAAACAACCTTTACCTGTCCTTACGGAACGTTTGCTTACAGACGAATGCCGTTTGGACTCTGTAATGCGCCAGCTACTTTCCAATGTTGTATGATGTCAGTCTTCACAGATTATCTCAACGGAATCATGGAAGTATTCTTGGACGACTTCTCGGTGTGTGGATTAGACTTTGAAGACTGCCTAATTAACCTTGAGAAAATCCTAGAGAGATGCGTAGAAGTTAACCTTGTGTTAAACTGGGAGAAGTGCCACTTTATGGTCAAAGAAGGCATAGTGTTAGGACATATAATATCTGAAAGAGGCATTGAGGTCGATAAAGCAAAGATAGAACTTATAGAAAACCTTAACCCTCCTAAGACAATTAGAGAAGTTCGTAGTTTCCTTGGACACGCCGATTTCTACCGACGCTTCATAAAAGACTTCTCTAAAATAACAAAACTCCTGACCGACCTTCTGATGAAAGACATCGAATTCATTTTCGATAAAAAATGCATCGAAGCCTTTAACCGTTTAAAACAAGCACTAATTTCAGCACCGATTCTACAAACCCCGGATTGGACTAAACCCTTCGAAATAATATGCGATGCTAGCGATTTCGCTATAGGAGCTATTTTAGGGAAAAGAAAAGATAAGAAACTACACGTAATATATTACGCTAGTAGAACCCTAGATGTCGCTCAATTGAATTATACAACAACAGAGAAGGAACTCCTAGCTGTAGTTTTCGCAATCGATAAAATTAGGTCTTATCTTGTAGGATCTAAGATTATAGTCTATACAGACCATGCAGCTATCCGTTACCTTCTAAGCAAGAAGGATGCAAAACCTAGATTACTCAGGTGGATCCTTTTGCTACAAGATTTCGACTTAGATATTAGTGATAAAAAAGGAACATAAAACGTAGTTGCTGACCATCTTTCCAGATTAGAGCATTTAAAGCCAGATCATTTACCTATAAATGATAACTTCACCTATGATAGACTGATAGCTAAGTTAGATATTGTTCCCCTTAAACCTGATAGAGACAACCTTGGGACAATTTCAGAAATTAGTAGAGTACCATGGTACGTTGATTTTGTGAACTATCTAGTCGCTGATATCATACCACCTAACCTCAACTATCAACAGAAGAAGAAATTATTTAAAGATATAAGACACTTCTATTGGGACGAATCACTCCTTTTCAAAAGAGGAACTGATAACATATTTCGACGTTGCGTCCCAGAAGAAGAAGTCAGAAACATCATAGAGCATTGTCACTCTTCACCCTATGGTGGACATTCAAGCATATCCAAGACATACGCTAAGATCCTTTAAGCTGGACTTTATTGGCCGACGTTATGGCGTGATGTCCATGCTTATATTGTCTGATGTGACCGGTGCCAGCGCGCTGGAAACATCTCAAGATGTGACGAAATACCTTTGAAGAACATCCAAGAAGTAGAACTATTTGACGTTTGGGGTATTGATTTCATGGGACCTTTTCCAACTTCGTTGGGAAACAAGTACATTTTGGTAACAGTTGACTATGTGTCCAAGTGGATAGAAGTTATCGTCGCACCCACCAACGACACGAGAGTAGTCATCAAGATGTTCAAGAATAATATCTTTCCCAGATTTGGAGTACCACGACTTGTCATAAGTGATGGTGGATCACATTTTATATCCAGGATATTTAATAAACTCTTGAGGAAATATGGAGTAAAACACAGAGTAGCAACACCATATCACCTCCAGACTAATGGTCAAGTGGAAGTATATAACAGAAAGATTAAGAAGATCTTGGAGAAGACTGTATCAATATCTAGAAAAGATTGGTCTGAAAAGCTAACAGAAGCACTGTGGGCTTATAGAACTGCTTACAAGACCCCTATTGGAACTACACCATACCAGTTGGTCTACGGGAAGTCATGCCACTTATCTTTTGAACTCAAGCACAAGGCATATTGGTCCATCAAGACCCTAAATTTGGATCATCTAGCGTCTAGCAAGAAGTGAATCCTTGATATTCACAAATTGGAGGAACTCCGCCAGAACGCTTACGAGAATGCTGTTATATACAAAGAGAGAACCAAAGCTTGGCACGAAAAAGGATTGTGAAAAAGGAATTTAATATAGGCAACTCTGTTCTCCTCTTCAATTCGAGATTACGACTTTTTCCAGGTAAGCTGCGTTCGAGATGGACAGACCCCTTTGAGGTTTCCAAAATCCTAAAATCTGGAGCAGTTAAATTCCGAAATAGTTCATGTAATCCGTTTGTGGTAAATGGACAAAGACTGAAGCAATACCAAGGAGGCGACATCCCCACAGAATTCCATGACCAAACTCTGATCGACCCTCAAGTTCCTACCTCTAACATATAAAGTTCGAATCGTCAAGCTAACGACGTTAAACAAGCGCTGCATGGGAGGCAACCCATGATTTCTTTTCCTTTACTTTTACTATTTTCAATTTTTATTTTTATTTATATATATATATATATATATATATATATATATATATATATATGGAGACTAACAATTATGATATTTGCGATTTCAGGTGTCCTCTGTTTCTAATCTAACTTTTCAGGAATGGAGAATATCGACACCATACCAGTAATCTTTCGTGACCCAGTTCAAGAGCAGCGATATGCCATGCTTTCACAGCGCCCAATGCTGCCCATCAGATATCCTGACTCGAGCTGCATGGAGGCATTAGGCATTGAGCCTAGTGTCAGGCATTTGTGCAATCAGTTACAGTGGGATGAATATACTGATGTTATGCACGTGACTTACAGGAACATGACTTTGGAGTTCCTGAGCTCGCTTATCTACGAGCCATATGTTGGTCACGCTAGTGATGGAGGATACATTAATTTCAGGTTGCTTGGGGCAGAGTACACCTTCAACCACAAGCGTTTCGGTAATTTGCTTGGATTTCAGACTACCTATGATGCTTCATCTGAGCTCCCCATGAGCTATTTCCTGAGCCGAGACGTCGAGAAGTTTTTGAGTGATATTACGTGTGGAGGTAGTCCTGACCCTTCCACCCAAATCTCTAACAAGATTCACAACCCTACTTTCCGATACTTCCAGATGATCATTGCCCACACCTTCCTGGGGAAGAGTGACCCTGATACGCATGTGAGTGCTGAAGAGATCTTCTTCATGTACTGTACTGTAGCGGTGTATTCGTCACTTTATGATTTATTGGCTAAATCAAAAGCAAAGCATACAAAGATAGAGTCGCCACCGCACTTTTATTTATCCAAAGGAATGGCTAAAAAGCGAACAAAAGCCTAAGAAGTTTTACACGAGAAAACTAATGAAAAGGTCAGAGATCTGGGTAAGGGGGTAATTATGCAAAGGGAAGGTGTTAGGCACCCAAAGCATCCTAGGTACTCCTAGGGAACCCTTTTCACAAATTGTTGCGAAAGATATTGTTTATGAAACATTTATTGTGCAAACATTGATTGGGAGGATGAGAAAAGAATATACAATTTTTTATTATTTTTTGTGTTTGGATGGAAATATCCATTGCCTACGTACCTTTACAGGATCAAAACCTCGTAGTTCGGCTAAAAGATTTCCAAAACATGGGTGAATTGATTTTAAGCAAAAGCCCTAAGATCTTTCATTATCCACGGGAGAAAACTCAACCTATACAACCACAAAGTCCACCATGTGAGAAAAGCTTCAACTTGCTAGTGAGGGACCATGCCCTATAATAAGCAAGGAAGTCTTACAATTCAATCACTAAGGACAAAGGTGAGATTCACATCAACCACTAAGATAATTGAGATCTATGGCTAATGTATGAAAACTTATCAAGAATGGACAAAGCCACAAAACAATTGAATGAGTGAAGTTAACCAATTAGGATTATTCACAAAAAGATGGTCAAAGTATGATTAGAATTCAATTCAGAAGAAGTATTATGAAAATGAAGTTTGAAAATCAAAGGCTTAAGGCCTAGGTTTCTAGTTTGAAAAGAAGTGAAAATGTTTGCACAAAGTTTTCTGGCTTTGGGTTAACATGCAAATGGAGGTTTAGAAACAAAAGGGTGAAGGTTAAGGGATGCAAAACTTCTTAGATGTTCCCCTCTTGAGATCATATGTAGATGATTCAAGTGATTCCTTTGGAAAAGGCAACAAGTGAGTAACAGATAAACAATGGTACATAAAGAGCCAACATAAATGGATACCAGATGCCAATCAATGGACTTACACCAATCTCACAAAATAAAGAAAACAGGGATACCAGATGCCAATCAATGGACTTACACTAGTCTCACAAAACAAATAAAACAAATGCAATAAGCAAGAGGAAACAAGTTGCCAATAAATGGTCTTACACTTGACTCCTAGGAAATAGGATGCCAATCAATGGTCTTAGTCCCAACTCCTACCAGATCATAGGAAACAACTGCCAATAAATGGACTTACAATTGACTCCTCAATGGACCAAACAAACAAGGAAACAGGTAACCAATCTATGGACTTACACCTGACTCTACAACAAATGATCATAGGAAACAGATAACCAATCAATGGCCTTACATCTGACTCCTCACATAAACAAACATGCTATGAAAAGAAAAAAGCAAGCACATGGAATGATGCAAGTAGATACGCAAAAGCAAACATGAAAGATGCACAGTTAAGCAATCAAGCATTCAGTTAACACACACTATACACAATCAAGAGGCTCAAGCAAGGTTGGGCTTTAAACAAGCCAATATTGTATGGGTGTTTTGAGCTCTTAACCCTAACATTGAGAGTTAGGGTGAAGCAGATGAAATGGAGATGAGGGTTATGCCTCATAGCTCTTATCCCTGGCCTGGGAGAGCTTTAAACAATAGAAGGTGTGGGAGTTCAGAATGAAGGAACTCTTCTCCACAAATGATGGACTCTATAAGATCTTGGGTTCTTATTCACAATGCATCAACTCATGGTGTGAGCAAAGTGAATGACACAACTGAATAGCAGGGGATGGATTACACATCCCTTCTATCTGCCAATTGCCTCTTAAGAGGACTTTACCTGCTTGGCACAAATATAAACAATCAAAGACATGGCCTCTTAAGGAGGGCTTCAGACAGGTGCCTGCCAAAGTAACATGACAGGTCTTCCAGACTACATGAAGATTAGAGATTATACCTAAGTGGTATTCCAACCACAAGCAAAATCAAAGCAAAGTTCAAATGAACTTAAAGCAACTTAGGTACCTGTGTAAACAACTAAACCAATCAGTACAATACTCAGACAAACAGACAACAGTCAACAACAAACAGACAATCCCAATGTACAACAAATAAGCCATAAGGCAAACTCAAATGAATTATCATCAACCTACAAAACAGCAAATGTTAGCAATCAAAAGCAAATATTAACATTCAAATGATGAAGCATCATCAACCATGGCATTTGGATGCTTAAACCTGAAATTCAAAGCTCACATGTAAGTAACAAACCACTAGGTCAAAGCCTAGGGTCAAAGGTGAAGAAAAAATTCAAAACAGGAGCTGAAATTCAACACAATGCAACTTTAAACACATATTGACATGTCCCAAAAAGGACCAAAGCAAAATCATCAAGCAAGGCCATGTACCAAGCAAGAGAAGTCAAAGACAATTTCAAAGCTCATATTTGGTCATCATGAATGAAAATTCCAAATCAAAACAGAAATGATTCAAATAATTCTGGAAAAATTCATGAGCATTCAACACATCCAACATGATCATCATACAAAAAATCAGAAGCATCAAAGATCATTTGGCATGGAAATTAAATTGTACAAGTTGAACAACCAAATGTGTGACACAAATTGTCACACCAATGCAAACATGTGCATAAAACAGAAATGGTAAATGAGAAAAATACCAAACCCAGCCTAAAACATCCATCAATGTGTCTAGAATCATCATGTAAAATTTCATGTCCATTGGATTAAAATCAAGCATTTCATGATAAGATGAAAAGAGCAAGGTCACAAGTGTACACATGTTCACAAAGTCTAGCACAATCCAAAATCCAGCCATGCACAACTTCAAAATTTATCATCATTAAATTCTAGACATCCTAAGGAACAAGTAGCAAAAAACCAGACATTTTTTGGATCATTTTTCAATTTTATATGGATTTTCTAAGTTGGAAAAAATAAATGAAATCAAGATGAACATATATTGGAAATTATGGAGGGAAATGGAATAATGCTGAAGCAATTTGAAAAAGTGCATGCGGCCAGAATCGAACCATGTTAACATTCAAATATGAGCGCGTGCTAAGTACAAAACGACACCGTTTTGGAAAAGCCCTAGCAGAAACAGGAGTCGACGCAAGACCGTCGCACGGTCGACGCAAGATGAAGATCTTCATCTTCTTCACGAAGAAGAAGATGAACAGTGCATGAGCTTCATACGTTTTTCCAGAATTTTTTCCAGAAATCCAAAACAAGTATATCAACATGCAGCATATTCAATGGAGATCATAGATCAAGTAATAGCTAAGCATAATTCAACATAACAAGAGAGAATCGATAGAAAACATTTTGATGCATCAAACTTGAATCACACATATCTTGCTCAATAATGCACCAATTCACATGATTTTTAGCTCAGAATCATCTGGAACACAAGAACTACAAGAATATGGCAATGAATTGCAAAATTAAAAGGTTCGAAAATTGACCTCTTGAAGAGCAGAATCTTTGAAATGCACGATCCACGGCTTTGAAGTATTCAAATCCACTCTACAATGCTTGAAATGATGTTTGATGAAGAGATTGAAGCTTGAAAGGTGTTGGATCTAGCTCAAAACAGAATTTCCATTTTCATCTTCATGAGCTTGCTACACTTGGTTCTTGCTCGAATTTCACAATCTAATGCTTGATCTGCACAGAATCAAAGCCAAGGAACAAGAATATGGAAAGAAATTGCAATGTTATGAAGAGAAAATTTGAATTATGAATGGAAGAAAATTTTAAAGGGAGATGAAAACTAGATCTAGAAATGGTGAATTGTGATTAACCTCCTCCAAATTCTGTTAGATTTAGGTATTTATATGTAGTCCTAATCACCTTGCTAATCCATAATTAATTTGGTTAATGGAAATAAGGTGTTTTGCAAAAAAAACAAAAATGCATGGTGCATGGACTAATCCCACGTGAACAATACCATTCCCTTGATCAAAGTCACTTAAAATCATCTTTCAAACACATTGGCAATGGTAGAAAGTCCATACAATGCACCATTTTTGAATTTTGCAATTTCCATCCAAAAAAGGCATGGAATAGGAAGTGATCATGTGATGACAATTCATGCAATGTGGTGAATGTTTTGAAAAGCTCATGTCATGAGGAACAAAATGCAAAAAGAACCACCAAATTTGGAGTTATGGATCCAAAGATATGGCCATTTGAAGCTCCATGCACACTTGGCAATGATTGGATCATATCTCCTCAACCATTCATCAGATGCTCATGATCTTGGACATTTTGGAAATGGGAGAGAGAGATCTTCAACTTTCATGTTGGACAAAAATTCATTTGAAGCTTCTTTGATGTTGGAAAGATGAGTTGAAGTTGGATCAAAAACTTGCCATTTTTGGAAAGTTGAAATTATAGGTCACTTTCCATTTTTGGAAACTTTTGACTTGACTTCAAATTCTTCAACCTTGATCTTTGGTATGATGAATAAGCATGATTTGGACATGAATGGGATGAAGAAACTCAATTCTCACATTCAAAACCCACAGTTGACTTTTCAGTTGACTACATAGGCCCTTAGATGACCTGAAATTGTTCTGATGAATTTGGGGCCTTTGCCACTTGGGAATTTGCTCCAAAATGAACCTATAGCTTACATAAGCTCCATGAAATGATCACATGATCCATATCTCAAGAAAATACCATCTGCTCTTTGTACCATGGATTCACCTGATGCCTTGACCTGTTGACTACTTAAGCTGCAAGTAACAAAGGTTAATGACATATTTTTGTACATTTTTGGTTAGTGATTAAAAGAAAAGCAATGATATACAAATGCAAACAATGGGCTTAAATAACAGTAATGAGACAAATTTTGGTCCCTAAGAGACCTCATGGTGCAAATGTATGAATGCAAAATAAACAATCTCTGTGGGGAATAGGTCCACAAAGAAGAAACGACGATCCATCGGAGCGATACACTCACCAGGAACAGAGACTCTAACAGGATTCTCAGGGGGATAAGAAAAGAAAATGCGTGAGCAGGACACGACTCTGAATTAGGGAAAGAAGAAATGACACTGCATGAGCAGGACACGACTGGACTAGAGACCT
This sequence comes from Lathyrus oleraceus, assembly GCF_024323335.1. Taxonomy (NCBI): domain Eukaryota; kingdom Viridiplantae; phylum Streptophyta; class Magnoliopsida; order Fabales; family Fabaceae; genus Lathyrus; species Lathyrus oleraceus. The sequence goes on along the minus strand of NC_066585.1, from coordinate 481,655,124 downwards.
TACTGGGGAGTAAAGGACTCAAACTGGGGAAAAGAGTTCCAATAGGGACAAATCCAATGGAAAAGACTCAAGCTGACTCAAAGATGCATATATTGGGGAAAATGCCAATACAGCAGAACTATCCACAAAGGATACTTCGGATAAAAATCCGGACTCGGACTGGGGAAAGATTCACACAGAACCTCCCTGCCGGGGAAAATATGCATATATTGGGGAAAACGCCAATATAGCAAAGGGGTAAAATCACAACAGAAACTCCACTGGGGAATGTCTAACAAAGAGACTCTCCTGGGGAAAATCTGCAAGATGAGGTGTTACCGGTTACTGAGTAACAAGCTCAAAGAGACATGTGATCTAAACACCGGCTATTGGGTGAAAGAACAACAGGCTCAGGAAGAATGAATATCTAAGACCGGTATAAGGGTGAGAGATATCAATCAACCGAAACAATCTGAGGAAGACCTGAAAAAGGTATATCAACTCAGGAAAATCTGACTCCACAGGGGACCAAGGTCAAAATAGGGAGCAGAAAGGAAGGAAACACCAGGGATACCGGTTACTGGGTATATAATAGGTGATCGACCAAAGCGTGAATTGGTATATATGCCAAAACACTCATCATCCGAATGGAGGGCTTGAAAAAGCAAATCGACTTACAGGATGGACATTCGACTCCGCAACGGGAACCCGGATCTTACTCAAATGGGGAAGGACAAAAGACTCAACCAAAGAGTGCATGAGATATATTATCCATTACCGTCAGAATGTGGATAATATACTCGCATGAGATACATTATCTATTACCGTCAGAACGTAGATAATATACTCGCATGGAAGGAACACCAGAGATACCGGTTACTGGGCATATAATAGGTGACCGACCGAAAAGAGAAACCATCGTTACCAACAACAACAGGGTAAACGAAAGATAACTCGCTGGGGATAAATTGCAAGCATACGATAATTATCCAGGAGACATATCACCGGTTACTGGGAGATATGCTCAAAAAAAGGGGAAAAATATTCGATTCCGCAAAGGGACAACGAATCTTACTCGACTGGGGAAACACAACAGGTTTCGACTGAGGAGTGCATGAGATATATTATCCATTACCGTCAGAACGTGGATAGTATACTCGCATGGAAGATTATCCACAACCGGTTACTGGGTTTATAAAGGATAAATCAACCGAAAAGAAAGGCATCGGGATACCAAAACTAGGTATATAAAGATGACCGATCAAAGGGAGCAACAATCATTACCAATCAAAAGGGTAGATGAAAGAGGACTCACTGAGGATGTATTGATAAAAAATCAATGATCCGGGGAACAAATCACTGGCAAACGGTGAAAGGACCCACTGAGGATAAAATTGCAAGCATACGGCAATTATCCACAAAAAGATTTGCTGGGAATACGATTGCTTACTCAGAGCAATTACCCAGACAAGGGAAATATCAACATCGAATACTGGATGAAGATAACCACAAAGAGTAACCATTATCGGTTAGGACGAACAACAAGGTCAACTCTGCAAAAGAGGAGAACAAAGGATTTACAACTACCGAATATTGGGTAGAAGACCAAAGACTCTGGCTGAGGAAACAAGAGGTTTACCACTACCGACTACTGGGTAGGAAACCAAAGACTCAGCTGAGGAAAAAATTGCTAGCATACGGCAATTATCCACAAGAAAGCACAGACTCTGATAGGGAGACAACAACAACATAGGATTTACAAACTACCGAATACTGGGTAGAAAACCACAAAATCCGCCATCAACCAGAATGAACCACAAAAGGTTACCTCTGCCTGGGGAAAAGAGATAGGACTTACAACTACCGGATACTGGGTAGAGGGCCACAACTCTGACGAGTATACAAAAGTAGGGTTTACAACTACTGAATACGGGGTAGAAAACCAAAGCCTCTGCGTGGAGAGCAAGGAAAATAGGATTTACGACTACCGAATACTGGGTAGAAAACCAACAACTCTTGCTGAGGAACAAAAAGTTCACAAATACCAATCTCTGGGTAAACCACCACAGAGTCCGCAAAGAGGGAAAAAGGTATACAGGATTTACAATTACCGGCTACTGGGTAGAAAACCGCAAAGGATAGGACTTATAACTACCGGTTACTGGGTAGAGGCCCAAAATCCGTTGGGGATAAAATGAACTATTGCCGGTTACTGGGAAATTTATTTATTTATTCCACAGAGAAACACAAGAGACAGTTGAAAAGCGGCCAATTCAGGATCAAACCAAAAAGGCAAATTGAATCAAGACTCGTCCTAATGAGGATATAACTCAAAAGGAAAAACCCATCCCAATATATATGTTGGGAGAAAATGGAAATAACCGTCATCCACGAGGATATATCTCAGTGGGGAACTGCAGAAGGAATGACAGACACTTTCTGCTTATGGGGTTGACTCTAAATTGAGAGATTAAACACCCGACATCTGCTTGGGGAGATCTACTGGAGAGATCTATATCACCAATAGCATGAGACAACAAACAAAAGATATATGGCAAAAAAATTCAACATGAATATCGGAATGTTGAAAATATGCGTGATTTATGTTTGATGAATGCTGACAAAACAGACATTTCTAACACAAACAGGTCCAGGAATCAAAAGCCCGGTACTACACCATAGGAGAGAAAACCAGAAACTCTAATGGAGAATATCTAATCTGCTGGAGATATGAGATATCCCAAAAATCACACAAAATCTCTGAGTGATGGATCATCAGCCAACCCTACTGGGGAACAGAAGTCCACAACAGGCAGCAACTGCCATGACAGCAACTCTGTTGGGAAAATGGAGAAATCACGAGATTTCTGCAGGGGGATCATCAGTCTCAACTGAGGAACGGAGTTTACTGCATAAGCAGAAAACTGCTGAAGAGAACAGAACACACAAGTAGAATCTGGCTGCACAAGCAGCTCTACCGGGGATACCGTCAGCAACTCCAATGGGGATGAATCCACTAAGGGAGAAAAGATCACACAAGTAGATTCTGCCATACAAGCCACTCTACTGGGGATCAAAGATATCCGGAAACCACCAAATCTCTGCAGGGGAGAAAATCATCACAGATATAATCCATCACCATAGATCTAACTGGGGATTTATCTTAGGCAGAGAAGGAGAAAATGGGGATCAACCACCAAAAACCAAACCTTCCAAAAGGAACCACAACTGCCGAGGAGGAAAGAATCACTGCTCTGCTGAAGGGAGGGGAGGTGAAAACCTCAACAAACACCCTGATGGGGAGAGATAGCATAGATGAAGTACATAATACCAACAACTCCGCTGGCGATATCACTGAGGAAAATGACGAAGTACCGGGATATGGCCATTTGAAGCTCCATGCACACTTGGCAATGATTGGATCATATCTCCTCAACCATTCATCAGATGCTCATGATCTTGGACTTTTTGGAAATGGGAGAGAGAGAGAGATCTTCAACTTTCATGTTGGACAAAAATTCATTTGAAGCTTCTTTGATGTTGGAAAGTTGAGTTGAAGTTGGATCAAAAACTTGCCATTTTTGGAAAGTTGAAATTATAGGTCACTTTCCATTTTTGGAAACTTTTGACTTGACTTCAAATTCTTCAACCTTGATCTTTGGTATGATGAATAAGCATGATTTGGACATGAATGGGATGAAGAAACTCAATTCTCACATTCAAAACCCACAGTTGACTTTTCAGTTGACTGCATAGGCCCTTAGATGACCTGAAATTGTTCTGATGAATTTGGGGCCTTTGCCACTTGGGAATTTGCTCCAAAATGAACCTATAGCTTACATAAGCTCCATGAAATGATCACATGATCCATATCTCAAGAAAATACCATCTGCTCTTTGTACCATGGATTCACCTGATGCCTTGACCTGTTGACTGCTTAAGTTGCAAGTAACAAAGGTTAATGACATATTTTTGTACATTTTTGGTTAGTGATTAAAAGAAAAGCAATGATATACAAATATAAACAATGCTTGGTGATCAAGAACCACTCTCAAAGGGATCCCACCCACAGGGAAGGAAGCAAGGTGTCCAATGATCCTTGAGGCAATGCAATGTTATGATATGATGCCATGAGGGATCTTAGGGACAAAATTGGGGTCTTACATGTACCACTCAGTCTCGCCCAGTAGATTGTGGAGCTTTCCTGATCGAGAGTCTATATCTTAAGGCTCGCTCTGCTGCGAGCCTTATACATGTTGGAAGCACGGTGACTCATATAGCCTCAGCCCTGGGACTAGATAGAAGACTATCTCACCTGACGTCTTACTGCAGCTATACCTTGATTGATATTGATTTCTGTCTGGACTGTGGCCTCATGAGGAGATCTTCCTTCCAACCGGATCAATACAGGCTATTAATCGAGGGTGAGACTATTCACTACTTCACTTTACCTGACCCTCAGGTGACTTGTGTTATTGATCAGGCAAACTGGACCTACGCCATAGAAGGGCAGGGAGAGACAGTGGACGAGCCGAAAATCACACCTATCAGAATCAAAGTCCGCACCAACAATCCAAATCTCCAGAATCCGAGCATGCAGTCTGAATTGGTTAAGCTTCGCATGGAGATGGCCCAGCTTCGCCAGGAGCTTGCTGACGTTGCCTTGCAGGTCGAAGTATCAGTTGTATCGCATGACACTAAAACTGATATGCTGAATGATGAGATCGCCGACCTTCGACGCCAGATCACAGAGCTTCGAGGATACGAAGTCGAGGAGCCTAAACCATACCCTGAGCATTGATGCCATCATGAACCGAGAAGTACCGTTTGAATTTTCCTATTTTCCCGTTATTTATTATTCATGCTTATTTTTATTGTTTCCTTTGACATTATGCTTGCTTTAACTTTCCTAAGATCTCTGGACTCGTGAATTATTATTGGCTCTACATATATATATATATATATATATATATATATATATATATATATATATATATATATATATATATATATATATATATATATATATATATATATATATATATATATATATATATATATATATATATATGCATTATTATTATTATGTTTTTATGTTCAGTTTATTTTATTTTTGCTTTACTATTTTATTTTGTTTTATTTTACTTTTATCAAGCTTAAATCAAAAATAGCATTCATGGAAACCTATATGCACCCCCCTTACAAAAAAAATTAAGACAAAAAGCCAAAGGCCCAAGTAGCAATGAGCAAAGCCGGCCCAACCAAATCCGAAGACATGGCGGGCGCCATGACGTAACGGGCAGATTTCTCTTTTTCACCATTCATACCTTCTTCAACCTCTCCAAACTCATTTTCTTCTTCTCCCAACTCCACCAAAGTTCATAAAAAATTCTCAACCGTCTCATTTTCAAAGCCATTACCATTTCCCAACTTCACTTCTCCATTTCTCCACCAAAAACCCAATAAAATCCATTTTCAATTTCCTTTCTATAAATTCCTATTTTTTCTCTACAATCACCATTAATGGCCGGAATGGAGTTTAACAACATCATTCTTCGTGGAGGAAAGCCCGGTGAGCGACAAAACAAGATTTTGCAAAAATTGCAAATTCGGGAGATCCTCGCTACCAGGTATGTCGACGAAGACTGTTTATACACTTTAGGCACATACCATAGTGTTTTCCACATGCTTTATAATTTAGGATTACACAATATTTTTGCTAGTAAAGCACCCACCTACGATAGGCTCACTAGGGAATTTTTGAGTTCCCTAATTTACACTGTTTACCCCGGCACTGCTAGCACGGTAGGTACCGTCTGTTTTAGAATGTTTAATGTAGAATACGAGTACACTACCGATGCTTTAGTGGGTTTTCTAGGAATGCCTTATGGTGAGGGTGTTATCGGTGAGACGCCCTTAGATACTGAATGGGCACTCGAGGCATTTACTTTTTGGAACAGATTATCTAATGTGAATGTCACTTCCTTTGAAGGAATTTTGGCTTCTAATATCCATAACCCGACCATACGTATTTTTCGATACCTCTTGGCATGTACTATATTTGGCCGGGAAAATTCTAACAAAGTAAATGCCAGAGAATTGCTGTTTTTATAAGGTTGCCTCACTAATCGCAGGATCAATCATGTTCCTTTCATGTTGGCCCATATGTCTGCCATCCTTAAAAAAGGAGGAACCATCTCTTTCGGTGGTTTGATTACCTCCATTGCTAGAGCCTTAAATCTACATGCTGAGTTAGCCACCTTGGAACCACTCCCTCACCGCACCATTAACTTAAAGTTTATGAAAGATATGAAATTATGAAAGGTGCGGCGAGAAGGTGGTTTTCACCTCATGATACATGGTGCAGCTGTACCCAATGTTGTCCTACCTTGCTCTCAGTGTACAGATGTGCGACATGCGAGGAACTGGACGTATGATCTAGACACTCCACCCTTTACCGGTCCTTTGCCACCTAATGTTCCTATGGACGATGGGCAAGGGACCGATGATGAGTATGACCGACGCAACCAGTCACCCTTTACCGGTCCTTTGCCACCTATATATATAAGCCTATTTGTTGGTTGGTTCAGAGGTATCTGGTGCTGAACTTGGTAGGTTGGATTACGATCCAATCCCCCACAACTGCAAATTGGGTTAAATAAAGGGGTTACACCAACTTATGTACCAGAGCCCCATGCTTAGAAAAATAAAAATAATAAGCCTATTTGTTTGTTGGTTCAGAGGTATCTAGTGCTGAACTTGGTAGGATGGATTACGATCCAATCCCCCACAACTGCAAATTGGGTTAAATAAAGGGGTTACACCAACTTATGTAGTGGAGCCCCATGCTTAAGATCATAATCACTAACCGGTCACTTTACTATGAGGATGTACGGATAACGGGCTTAATGTGATTGCACCTGAATGAAAAGGACTTTAAGAAAACAAAAAGAAGGCTTAGGTATGGTGGGCTAATGTGGATTGATTTGTATAAGAATGAAGCCTACGGTCGCATTTGCGGGAAGTGTCACTACAATATCCTTAGTTTGATTCTTTAGTACCTATCGATACATTCCTTGAATGAACTCATAAGTCTTTTTGCCTTGAATTAACTCTAGTTGATACTGTTTTTCTTGCATAAACTATAAAGAGTTTTGCTTGAGGACAAGCAAAGGTTTAAGTGTGGGAGAATTTGATCACACTAAATTACACCGTGTTTTTTACTCGAATTTCACATGTTTATTAGGACTTTATTATCATTTTGTTTGTATTATGCTCCCTTTAATCTTGTTTTCATATATTTAGCACTTTCAGACTCTTTTGGAAGAAACGAAGCAAAAAGACCTAAAATTAGGGTTTTTCAGCGAAATTACACACATGGCGTTGCACATGGCGACCGCTATAGGAGAAGCCATGAGTCATCAGCCCTCAACTAGGAGGTAACCGCCATGTTCCCATGATCTTCCTCATTTACACACATGGCGGGCGCCATGAAGGGATGGCGGGCGCCTCCTTTGGAAATCACGTTCCCACTAAGGAGAAGTTGGAGGGCACTATGGTCTTTGCAAGCTGTTGAAATCCCCTATAAATAGTTCGTTCCATTTCATTTTCAAATGATCCAACTTAGTTTTACAACACTAAGCCTATATTTATCATTTGTAATAGCGGTAATCCGTCACATCGGAGGTTTATTTTTGTACCAGAATCGAAGCCTCCGTTTGGAGCAGGTTCTTATTTATCACTTTTATTTATTTATTTGTCATTGCTTTACTTTATTTATTTTCCGCACTCGCTTTACTTTATTTATTTCCCGCACTCGCTTTACTTTATTTATTTCCCGCACTCGCTTTACTTTATTTATTTCCTGCACTCGCTTTACTTTATTTATTTTCCGCACTCGCTTTACTTTATTTACTTTCCGCACTCGCTTTACTTTATTTATTTTACGCACTTTACTCACTCTTTACACATCACATTCTAAAACAAACTTTTCATCATGATTAATATCGTTTTGTTTGTTTGTGTTACCATGTCTGGCTAAATCTTTTAAAGGTTAGAATGTAAGGATCGCGGTTAAAGGAATGTTTCACATATTGAATCTGTTAAAATACTTTAAAGGCTGTTTTGATTTTTAACTTGAGTTTTCTAAAAACAAACTTGGTTAGTTTTAATTATCAAGGAGTGCGAAAGCACCCTGGCTTAGTTAACTAGGAATTTTTATCACTTTAAGGAAAAACTATTTTTGAAACTATTTTTGGACCGTTGATAGATCTAAAATCAGGAAACTCCTCGGGTAAAACTTTCCAAATCAAAATCACTTTTCAACTAAGTTTACGAGTCTCATTTCTTAAAAATAAGTTTACTACTTTAGCGTTTTGCGCACCTTTTATAAGTGACAATAAAAGGTATTAATTTAAGGGTAAACTCGGTTCTGAATATGTGAAAGTGATAGTTCCTGTTAAATGGATTCTTTTCAAGAGTAGAAAATATTGCCTCATAAGTAGTTCTATTTAGACAATCGAAACATCACTTAACTGACGTGAAATACATTCAACCTGTCTTTACCTGCATTTATTATTTACCGTTATTTTGTAAACCCAATATCTCTTTTATACCGCCTTAGATAAACACTATAGCGATAGTAATCAATAGATTGACGATTGGTCTCTGTGGGATCGATATTCTTTTATATTACTTTGACGTAATTCGTGCACTTGCGAATGACACGATCATTGGTACATAGGCATAAGACCGAGGTCTTGTCAAACACAAAAATATAATAAATGCATTATTTTCTCATCCCCCCACTTTACTTTTATCAAACTTTTTTTCAACTAAAATGCTTGCACACAAAAAAGGGCTCCCTTGGAGTACCTAGGACACTTTGGGTGCTAATACCTTCCCTCTGTTTAACCATCCCCCTTACATGTGATCTCTGACATTTTATTACATTTGATTTTAAAACTTCTTATCTTTGGGTTTTGTTCGTACTTTTATCCTTTTTCTTTGGAAAGAGATAAAGCGTGGTGGCGACTCTGATTTTTCACTGACATCAGGTTTATCCATAGCTCGATGGTCACAAATGCACCACTACAGATCCAAAGGGTTTCAGAGACCATTTTAAAAGACTTTTATTTATGCTATATACTGATGTTGAGGATGGTCTTCTTTGTACTTTGGTTCATTTATATGATCTTGTCTACCGGTGCTTCACTTTCCCTGATTATCAGTTGTTGCCTACCATGGAGGAATATGTTTACCTTTTGGGTATAACAGTTTATGATAGAGTTCCTTTTAGTGGGATGGAATGATTTCTTAAATCTCGGGTTATTGCCGAACCCATTCATTTGAGGTAGTCTGACATAGATGTCGATCTCACTGTCAAAGGAGGTATCAGAGGGTTGACTTCGAAGTTTCCATTGGAAAAAGCTTTTTCTTTTGCTAATGTTAATAGCATGGTGGCATTCGAGACTGTTCTTGCTTTACTCGTCTATGGTTTGGTCTTGTTTCCCAACATTGATAATTTTGTTGATGTTAATGCTATGAGGATCTTCTTGATTACGAATCCGGGTCCAACTCTGCTCATTGATACTTATTTATCAATTCATCACAGCACTTCTAAAGGGGGTGGAAATATTATTTGTTGTGCGTCTTTACTCTATAAGTGGTTTATTTTCCACTTGTCACGATCTTCTATCTTCACAAAAAACAAGGATTGCTTAAGGTAGCCTCAAAGACTTATGTCTCTCACCAATGATGATATAGCTTGGTATTCTTCTATTTACGACGAGGTCGAGATTATTGATAGTTGTGGGGAGTTTTCTAATGTACCTCTTTTTGGTACACAAGGGGGAATCAACAACAATCTGGTTTTGGCAAGAAGTCAATTCGGGTTCTCTATGAAGTACAAACCTAATAACACTTTTTTAGAAGGTTTATTTTTCCAAGAAGGGAAAGACACTCAAGGGTTGAAAGCTAGGATAGTGCATGCTTGGCACAATATTCAATGGAAATGGAAAGGTGACTCAAGGGTTCGCTATATGACTCATTCTTGTGCCTTAAGAATTTTACCCATGTCCAACGACTATAATCATCAATAATGACAAGTCCATACTTATTATGATTGACTGATGGTGCCTTAACAGATCCAAACAGGTAAATGTGTAAAAGTTCTAGAGGCTTAGAGGTAGAAACAAAAAATTTGTTTTTGAAAGTTATTTTAGAAAATTTTCCTTTCTGACATGCTTCACAAAGAGCATTTGAAGAAAAGTTCAACTTTGGTGGGCCTCTAACTAACTCAAGTTTATTTAGCTGAGAAATCCTCCTCAAGCTAATGTGACCCAAGCGTTTATGCCACATCCATTGCTCTTCATTTACAAACATTAAACATTTTACGTTTTGATCTTTTAAATCTGAAAGCTTTATTTTGTAAATGTTGTTCTTCCTCTTTCAAGTGAAAAGGATTGTGCCATTTTTTTGATTAACAGCTTACACATTTTTTATTAAAGATTATATCATGACAGTTATCACTTAATTGACTTATGGATAACAAGTTATGCATTAATCCTTCAACATAAAGAACATCAGAAATAGAGGGAAGAGATCCATTACCAATTGTACCATAGCCTCTGATTCTTCCTTTCTGATTTCTTCCAAAGCCTACGAAGCCAGCATCTTTAAGTTCCACATTTTAGAACATATGCTTTCTTCCTGTCATGTGTCACGAGCATCCAGAGTCCAGATACCATGATTGGTGTTTTAACTCTGCTGCACTAGATATCTGCAACATACACTATTTTATCTTTTGGTATCAATAATCTTTTGGGTCCTTTAGGATTAGTTCTTCTAGAGTTTTTGAAAACTTTGGGTTTTCTAGCATTATTAAATTTATGTGTTTGTGCAGGTGTGTAATGATAAGAAAAGGGAGATTTAAGTTTGTTTTCTGCAGAAGGTTTTGTTGGATCATCTTCATCAGAGTCATACCAAATTCCTCTTTTCTTATTATGACTAACACCATAGATCATAGAAGCCATTTTGGCTTCTTTCGAGTCTGTTGTTTCAGAAATTTATGAAAGCCTTTTCATATTTGTATATGATGGTGTCAGAAGTAGGTGGAGCTTTAGAAAGAGTTTCTTCAGGTCTTGAACATTTTTTGGTTGAAAATTCATTTTCTTTTTCAAGGATAAAATTATTTTCTTTAAGTTCAGAAACTTCTCTCTCAAACTTATCACACTCTTCAACAATCTCTTCATGAACCTTTTTCATGTTCTTGAATTTTTGCCGAAGCTTCTGATACAAGCTCAGAGATTCTGATAAACAGGCTTCCAGATCAGAACGAGAAAAGTCATACAATACCTCTTCAAAGTCAGACTCTCTTTCAGATGAACTTCCAGAGGTAGTGGCCATGAATGCAACGTTTGCTTGCTCCTCTTCAGTATCAGATTCTGAAGCTTCATATTCAGATTCGTCCCATGTTGCCATGAGTCCCTTCTTCTTTGCTTTAAAGGAGTTTTTCTTGAAACTTTCCTTTTTGGAGTTGTCTTTGTTGAGCTTATGACATTCATTTCTATAGTGTCCATGTTATTTGCATTCGTAGAAGGTAACTTCCTTGTTGGATCTGCCTCTAGAGGTTGACTCCGGACGATCTTCCTTCTGTCTAGGCCTTCTAAAGTTGTTATTTATTTTTCTCTAGAGTTGTTTGATTCTTATGGAAAGAAGAGATAACTCCTCTTCATCATCAGAATCTTCATTCTCATAGTCATCTCGGTCTTCTTCTTCAGCTTGAAAGACTTTGTTCCTTTCTGGCTTTCTTCTTTCTGATCTTGACTTCAGAGATACTGATTTGTTCTTCTTCTGAGGTTCATCTTCTTGTAGCTCTATCTCATGACTCCTGAGGAGCTGATAAGTTCTTCAAGGCTTATGTTGTTCAGATCTTTAGATAACTTCAGAGCAATAACCATAGGTCTCTTTTTCTTAGAGAGACTTCTAATTATCTTCTTGACATGATCTGTTATAGTATAGTCGTTATCCATAACCTTGAGTTCTGCAACTAAGGTTTGGAACCTTAAGAACATTACATCCATAGCTTCATCATCTTCCATTCTGAAGGCTTCATACTTTTGGATTAAAGTCAAAGCCTTAGTCTATATAGTTTTTCACTGTTGGTGATCTTCTTGTACTCATTGTAGGAGATTGCGTTCAACTGAATAGTTCTAGCTTTATGGTGATTCTTGAAATCACGCTTTTGATCATCACTCATTCTGCTTCTTGGAATAGTGATACCAACAGCAGAAATGGGTGGTTCATATCCATTTGTGATAACGTCCCATAGATAAATGTCATAGCCTAGGAATAAGCTTTCAATTATGTCCTTTCAGTAGTCAAATTTTTCTCCATCAAAAACTGGAGGTTTAGCGTTGTAGCTATCTCTTTCGTTTGTGTTAGCCATGATGTTTTCTCACGTTGGATATCTACACTATTAAGTGTTTGATTCAAAAATCAATAACAAAGTCGATGCTCTAATACCAATTGAAGGTAGAGAAAAATAAGAAAGGGGGGTTGGAATTGTTTTCACAGTAATAAAAAACTTTTGCAACACCACTCACAAGAAGATAAATGTTAACAAATCAAGAAATTTATCCTTGTTCGCTTGAAAATCAAAGCTACTCCAGTCCACCCGACCAAGGTGATTTCTCCTTCAATAAGGACTTAATCCAATAATCTCCAAAGATTACAAAAACCTCTAAGACTTTAACAATCTCTTAGCCCTCTCAAGTCTACAGACTTCAACAAGTCACTTGAGGAAAATCAATAACTTTAAAGAATTACAAGTGTTTGCTTTAGTGCTTCTAGGTAAGCAGTATGAACACAATTAAGAACACGGATCAATGATGACACTATGAGCAACAACTCTTGTCTGATTACTGAATTTTACAATGAAAGTATTTTGAGTGTATAGATCGAAGATTATTATAGAATTATTTTGTACGTCTTTATATAGTGCTTTGAGATGATATTGTTAGAGGGAAATTAATGGACATATCTTGCCAAATATGAGACTTAATGACCTTAACTTTCTTGTCCTTTCCATAGCAGTCTTGGAGCATAATCCATAATTTCCTTATAGAGATTTGTACCATAATTAATATACTTCTTGATTAAGTTTCTGATTTTGATGAGGCTGATGATTTGTTGAGTGTGAGTCAGAGTGAGCGGAGTCAGAGTCTTTGAGTAGAGGCTTGTATTCTCTAGATAGTTGTTTGTTGAATACTCTTCAGATAGATGTTTCTTCTGATGTTGTCTTGTAGAGTCTTCAGATGTAGAGTCTTCAGATGTAGAATCTTCAGATGTAGAGTCTTCAGAGTCTTCAGATGTAGAGTCATCAAATGTAGAGTTTTCAGATTCTATATGTGTTTTTTTTAGAAATGTTCTTGTTTTGAGTCAGATACGATTTCTTCCTTGTTGGATCAGATGTTATGGACTTCATTATTTTCCAGATATTCTTTTCCTCAGATTCATTTTTCCTTAGAAACCTGCACACTTAGAGAAAATTATTAGGGTACCAAATTGTTTCATTCTTTGTAATCATTAAAACTTAGAGATATATTGCAGAACCAAATTCTTGTTCTAACAAGCAGGGAACTACTGAACTTTTTTATCTAAAAAATTGAGCTTTATTAATTAACAGTAATTCATGCTATCATTTTATTTTCACCAACAACAATTAACTATCAACCATCAGATTTCACCTTATAACATCTAAATGAACATTTTCACACTAACAAATTTGAACTGAACTTGAATTGACTCAGCCTCACAAAATCAATTACAATTAAACTCAATTGCAGAAATCACTTCCCTCACCTAACTAACTAACTTCACTCTTAATTAATTAACATTGTGAATGACCCTTAACTAACTTTGGATTCATTGAGCTAACGGATTAACATAAGTTGAAATCCCTATTAACTCTTCTACTTTAAAATCAATTGATCCTGATTCACTCGGGGAGATTCAAATCTCTTGATTCAGCACCCTTCACTACCTCTTATTCTCTTGGAACTCAAAGCTTTCTCCCTCTCTCGAATTTAAATTTCATCCATACGTTTTCTCATATTCATATTAAAATTCAGAATAAGAAGAAAGAAGAAGAAGATTAAGGAGAATAGGATTCAAGTAGAAGAGATTTCAAAGGTATCAGAGAAGTGTACCTGAAATTTCGGCGCCTGCTTCTGTGAGTGCCTTCTCTTACCTTCATTGATTCGTTGCATACTAGTTACCAGGATGTACAGCTCGATGAACAAAATCAAATCCCTAACCTCTAGGGCTTTGATTATAAGGTTTCCTCTATTAATTTTTGTTGCAATACGCTAGGGTTCTTGACCAATTTCCTTCGATATAGATAATCTCTAAAGTTTCAAGAGATTTTGATTGTGGATTCTGTTAGAGTGTAGGAATTGGAGTGTTTTGGTATATGAGGTTTTATGATATGTTACACCACCACCACCGGTGGTGAGCTCCGCCGCGCTGGAGGGAGAATAAGTATTTTGAATATAAGAGCACGTGGAAAATGTGTTACACATGTTTTTTTGCATCTAATCCATTTTTTTCCTTTCCCTGCCAAGTTCGTTGGGCCTGCATGTACCCTGGGCCCAATTTCTGCTTCTTGCACCCTAAGTACATCAGTGCACCCTTGTGCCCACTATTTTCATATAATTTCCATTTCTTTTAATATTCAATTGATTTTTCATTTATTTTTGCATGATTTAAAATTTTGTTTTATATTTTTACTTGAAATTTAATTTTTAGAATTAATGCATGATTTGATTAGGTTTTTGATTAATTTACAAATTAGGTTTAGAAATTAATCCATTTTGATTGATCTATTTATATTAACATTTTTGCTCTTAGGTTTTAGAAACCTCGTGTCATTCAAATGTTCCCTTAGTTCTAGGGTTTGTTTAGAATCAAGCTTATTACAAATTGATTAGTTTATTAGATTGTTAGTCCATTAATTTATTGTAAATAGTTCAATTGATTTTTCATTCCCATTGATTGAGTTAATCAAAGTTCACTTTGATCAACCAAATCCTTTGATATGTGCTCATTCCCCAAGCCTGTGCAAGTGATCAAAAGTCCCTTGATCACTTCATAAGGCAAGTCCCCTGTGTTAAAACTGCATTGGATACCAAGATTTCATACTGAAGTTCAGGTCCAAGACTTCAATTCAGTGCAAGTCATTCACATTGCAAATAGAGTGGACTATTGTTCAAGCATAACAAAGGTGTATCAACACTTATCAACCATGATTCAAATTGTATGCCATGAGACTTAAGCAATAGAGAAGAGATGAGAGGGAGCATTCATATCCTCATTCTGATTATCTTTGGGTACGGGACGAATAACCCAGTTTCTCAGAGTATTCACCTCTATTCATAGACTTTAGTACAATTCAAATCCAACGATTGTCAAGTCTCTTTCTTCATAATCAACACTTCATCATAACGAGAAACAAGGAGAGTCTTCTTCATCAACTTGGCAGCTATGATAAGTATCACATGCCATAATCCTTAAGTAGTAAAGAAGGGGAGATAGGGAGCATTCTTATCATCATTCTGAATATGTTTGTGTACGGGACGAATGACCTAGCATCTCATAGTATTCATCTTTACCCATAGACTTTAGTGTTGTTCAAGTCAAATGACTACCAAGTCTTATGCAACTTCATCGGTGATGTGTTGTCTTCTTGGAACCAAATACCATTTCCATTTGGACTCCATACATACTTTTGGGCCAATAACCAATGCCCGCATTTGAACCAAGAGTTGGTTGTCTCGTAGATAAATATTTCATTTTATTTTCTTTTTTGGACAATATGTCTACTTTACTCTTTGGTTCAGAGTTAATTCCTTCATGCATTCAAACAATACCATTATCTTTTGGTTTCAAATTATATCTTTCATCATCTATCATGATCATTCATCTCATTAATATAATTTTTCCTTGGACCAAATACCACTTCCTTATGGATTCCATATATACCTTTTGGGTCAATATCTAATTCCCACCTTTGACCCAAGAGTTATTTGTCTTGATAGGCAAACATTTCCTTTCCTTTTATTTTTTGCCATTGTGTATGCTTTACTCTTTGGTTCATAGTTAATTCTTGTAGGGGTTCATGCAATACCATTGTATTTTGATACAAGTTATACTTCCTATCACTTCAGTCATACTCTTTTACTCTTTCTTGTTTCTCTTGCTAATCCTAGTTGCTTAGGCAAACACCCTTTTCAGTTCTTTCCGTCTTAATTTTAAGAACTACGGAGCTTTGAATTTCTAATTGTACGATGATAATACGTAGGCACGAGGATACAAATCCTTAGCAAGCACATTAATTATTTCTCTCTATTCTTCCATTCACCTTCCATCATTCAACATTCAATACTCTCTACATCATTCAATACCTTCAATCATTCATCCCCGGTTATATAATTTTTGTTTGAATCAAATATAATCTTTCTTTGAGTTTCATACATACTTTTGGGCCAATAACCAATGTCTTCCCTTGAACCAAAAACCTTTCCTATGTTTACTTACTTTACAGTCTTATATAGGCAATATCGTTTACTTTTCGGCCAATATGTCAGTTTTCCTCATTGGTTTAGATATACTTATCCTATGGGTTCAAATAACATTATTCTTTGGTTCAAACCATACTTAAATCACAACTTCTTTCATCTCCTACCATTAGTTCTATGAACTACAGAGCTCTGAATTCCTTATTGCACCATAAGGATACGTAGGCATGAGGGCCCCAATCCTCACCGAGCACCTTATTTATTCCTTTTTTTTTCCTTTATCTTTCTGCGAGTAACCTTTAGATAATAACACCCATTCGAGCATAGAAAAATCAAAATGGTTCTCGTTTAGTGCAATGGATACGAGGGGTGCTAATACCTTCCCCTTGCATAACCGACTTCCTTACCCTTTTTCTCTTTGCCCGAGTTTTATCGATGTTTTCCCTTTCCTTTGGGAATAAATAAAGTTCGATGATGACTATGTTGTAGCTTCAAACGTGTGATACACTCGGGTATTCTTCTCTTAGATTCATCTAGGAGTGGAGATTCTGGCGAGTGTCGATGTGGTGGTGATAACGGAAGGCATGGCCCATGTTAGTTTTACTAGAGCCCCACGGTGGGTGACATTGCACTTTCTTAAAAAGTACAAATGTGTGGTACCCCTATGTTGGTAGGGGTGGCTAGAGGCTTTAAATATTTTTGGTGGTTTAAGGCAAGTTGGCGGTGGTGAGAGGTCCTATTTCGAAGGTGTTTTCAATGTGGATAGAGCAAGTTCACATGAGAAGCTCTATATTGCTAGGGTATTTTCCGTGTATTCAGAATATCCCTTCCTTAACCCTAAAGTTGACGTGTTTATATAGGAATATGGGTTTGTATTTGGGGGGGGCTCATGAGAAGTGGTAATCAGTCCATCTTGCATAGGAAAGTTGTTGACCGCCTATTTCTTAGGGAATCGTGACCACGGCTTCTTGAACATGTGGTTATAGGTTATGTACACGTCATCATCCATGTTTCCCTTAGGGCGAGCCTTGATGGTAATAAATCATGTGCCGCCCCATTCATGAGCCTTTATAAATATATCACTACATATATGATATGATGATAAATAGTTTACTAATGTTAGAAGTTACAAGATAAGAAATTCTTAGATTTGAGTTTCTCTTGATAAATCCAGTAGTATTTGTTGTCATTATCAACAATGGTTGGAAAATATCTAAGATAGTTGTGACTTATGTACTTTCTAAAGTATATTATGGGTTTTGCGTTGATTAGGATTTTTGAATGAAAATTATGGGTTTTTCGTTGATTGGGGTTCTTGAGTGATGAATTTTATGGGTGTACGTGAGATGAGATTGTGGGTTGTATAGAGAATTGAGAGAGAGAGAGAGAGAGAGAGAGAGAGAGAGAGAGAGAGAGAGAGAGAGAGAGAGAGAGAGAGAGAGAGAGAGAGAGAGAGAGAGAGATGAAATGGGAAAATAAAAAGGAAAAATTATAGTTACGTTTACCAAAGGAAGAAGAGATGTGATTGTAATTTGGAAAACCATACACAATATGGCATGTGGCAAGTAAGATGATAGGGTGATCAGATTTATCTTCTAAAATTCAAATTTTAGATATTTCTTGCCTAGAGATTTCTTAGTTAGCTGAACAGATCAGTTCTCGGAGTTTTAACATCAAGGACTTTGAGTTACAAGATAAAATAGTTTCCCAAAGTTGATAATCCATCTCCTGCTATTGCCCCTACAATCAACTTCACTGATGATCAATGCAAGACTCTACGTGTTGTTATCCATCAAGGCCCACCTTAACAATAACATGTTTTCCTTCACCACATGAATACCAACATAGTTGACTCTTCACGTACTTCTCATTTATACCTTATATCTCATACCCCTAATCAACAATAGATTCTAGACACTGAGAGTACAAATTATGTGTGTCATTCCAGTCATTTATTTATCCACCTCATTAAAATTAAACATGTTTTTGTTTGACTTCCCAATGGAACCTCTATTTTTACGTCTTATTATGTCTAAATTTTTTTCATTAATAATCCTTACACAGATTCTAATCACTATTATAAACAACAACAAAAGTTTAGGTTTATTAAATTAACTAATGTATCTTATATATAATATTGATTAGATGCATCATTTATTTAATAAATCTAAAAAGAAAAAAATTATTCTTATAATAGTGATCGAATGGTATATCTCACTAGTGTTTTATACATACCCAAATTTCATACTACTCTCATTTCCATCCCTAAATTAACTTCTTCTCTAAACTGCCATGTTTACTTCATAGAGGAATCATACTCTAAAGACTATTGGTACAACTAAGATGCACAATGACCTCTACTTACTCACTTCACCTGCCAGCCCTAATATTCATACAGTTAGGACCAGTCAACTTCCTGTCACTTATAATCCAACAAATTGTTATCACATAATTAATAATTATAACATGTGATATAGTCTTTTAGACCACCCTTCTTATGAAACTCTTACTCATATCAATAAAAATTACCATTTAAATAGGTTGACTATTTTTAATAGGTTGAATAAAAATATAAGAAATATCCAACCCACTATATAAGTTCTGAATTTTCTTGATGATTTAATTTGTCGATTTGGTATTGATGTTGTGAAATATTTCTTGAGAGCAATTGCACTCAGTTACCTAAGCATTCACATTATTTATGTTTGCAATAAAGGACAAGTTGAAAGAAAATAGAGGCATCTTCTGCTCCAATCGTATATACCAGTAAATCACATGACTGTCTCAGGAACTGCTACGGATGCGGAAACAGGCTCTTTGGTGGTTACAGGAGTACAGATATATGTATCAGATTCAGAACTGAAACCAATATAAATCATTAAAAAATTCGAAAAAGTTGTTGTCAAAAAATATATGAAAAAGTTATGATACACTTGTACTCACCTATGTATCAAATCTAACAAGGAACAGTATATAGAGTGCCTGATATTATATAAAAACTATATGTTTATTTCTTTTATATATCAATTTGTTTTAATCATGCATGCATGTTCCTTTTACTTAAATACATAGTAAAAACATGGCATTGGTTAACATGAGGTTCAACAAGAGTAAAACAAAAGCGAGTAGGTTTTGAGTTTTGTTGCTTTCCGAATCCTCGCATTCAGTAGCCGTGTACTCACTCAGGCAAGTGGGCAGGCCAGCTTTCAACAGATATCATCAATCAAACAGAGAAAATACATAAGAAGAAATTAATGAAAAATTGAACAGGGAAAACGATATGACGATAGAAAATGTAACCCCACAACTTTAACAATTATAAGAAAAAAACAGACCCACCATTTGAAAATTTATGAATGATGAGTAGTAGTAGTATGAGTTGAGGTGAAAATTCCAAAAGCTTATAATGGTTAGTCAAAAGAGTACAATCTGTTGAGTCAGATTGGGTTGCAGGAGTCGTCACTTTCTCTTCGCTTTGTGCTCTGTGTGCGGTAAAAAGAGTTGTTTTCATGTAGACTACAGTATATAACATAGGTTAGATTTTAGAGACTCGATCACCTTATCTTACTTTTTCTAACGTGGTTGATATATCAACATCAAAACTCTCATTTTTTTTCTTTATTTAATGTTTGACTAAATATTAGCTATAAAAAATATTTATAATATATATTGTTTTTGGTTGGTCTCGGTTCCAATACAAGGAAGTTCTAATTTTGTTCATCGTATAAATACCGTATTTTGAGTAGAAATAGTTATGATTTTTAATCTATTTTTATTATTCAAAGATTGACTTAAACGTTTGAGTATTAACTGTGTAGATGCATCTCATGCAATTACACTAGAACAACGTGCAGCACCTCCTTTAGGACATACATCATTCATTCTAGTTATATCATAGAATATTGACGTCATATGTGGGAGTCACCACTGATTCCTATAAATTTCGACAATTAAATCTTTGATTAAATCATATTTTCAATGATTCAATTAGATATTTTCCAATCAAAATCTCAACTAACTCGAATGATACACTAAGATGGAAGTAACTGTGAATTGCTTTCCATAAGACCTTTTGATATTCTCCATCTCGAATTCTTCATCAATTTTCAACATAAACACGATCGGCGAAGGTCTGTTTATACAAACGAAGCATCCTCCATTAGGATATAGTGAGTCCACCTCTCTAGTAAGGAGCAATTAAGGTGAGGATAAACCAATCTTAGGGTTCCAAGATCATGAGAATGTGGATGGAGAAGGGAGCAATAAGAGGTCAGTCAGTAGATGGTTTGTTTATTCATGATTTCACGCAAAAGTATCTCTGATGACATCCTCGGTCGGCCATTCCTGACGGCCTTAATTATCGTGACTTATTCAATACATCTGAAGTTAATGTACCACAATGATTATGGCTAACATGTGATAATCAAAGCCAACCTTCGTGGAGCTCACCGAATCCATGAAGCGATAATGAAGAATCCTTTAAAGACTGTCATCGTCCTTGAAGAAAGAGCTGAGGAAGTTACCAGAGCGCCAAACGTTGCTGACCTCAATGCTTGTGAAGAAGATACCCCATTGAGAGACGAGTTAAGACTCTCAACAAAGATCAAAACGAAGGTTCTGAGACCGTTTTTGGACGTAGATTTTGAGACGATCCAGTTAGACGATAATCTGATGAGGTTAGTAAGGATATGAGTCGACCTACCTGCTTAGGTGAAAGAAGGATTAGTAAGATGTTTGAGAGCCAAC
The DNA here is from genome assembly GCF_024323335.1 of Lathyrus oleraceus. Taxonomy (NCBI): domain Eukaryota; kingdom Viridiplantae; phylum Streptophyta; class Magnoliopsida; order Fabales; family Fabaceae; genus Lathyrus; species Lathyrus oleraceus. Next base: position 481,633,822 of record NC_066585.1, on the reverse strand, counting down.
GTCGATCTCTTCACCATCTCTCCTCATGAGATGCCAACAATAGATCCTAGTGTGGCGTGTAACCAACTAAACATTGATCTTGGTGCCTGGTATGTGTCGCAAAGGAGAAGACGACAGTCTCTTGAGAAGGAAGAGGCAACAACAAATACGGTCCAATATTTGTTATAAGCTAAGTGGTTATCAAATATAGTGTTGGTCAAGAAAACCTTTAGAAAATGGAGAATGTGTGTTAATTATACTTATCTGAACAAGGCATTCCCTAAGGAATCGTATCCATACTGAAGTATGGATAGGTTGGTTGACAACTCATCCTGATACAAGCTTTTTTCTTTTATGGATGCATATTCATGCTACAACCAGATACCCATGTACGAGTCGGGTATAAGGAAAACTATTTTCATGACTGAACAAGCAAACTACCAATACAACGTAATGCCCTTTGGTCTGGAAAAATGTAGGCGTAACATATCAAATGGTGATGGACAAGGCTTTCAAGGAAAAAATATGTGAAACGTTGGAGGTGTATATGGATGACATTATTTTCAAATCCAACCAGGAAGAGTTACACGACCAATACCTCGCTCGGGTTTTCCGAAGAGTTCGACAATACAATATGAGGCTTAATACATAAAATTGCAGCTTCATAGTGAATGCCGACAAGATATTGAACCAAATCTAGACAAATTTGAGGCCGTCAACAAGATATTGAAGAAATAAGAACTTTTTGAATGGACCACTTAGTGTCAACAAGTGTTCACTCCCCTAAAGACGGCCTTGTCTACTCCCTTCATGCTATCTCGACCTACAGTGGGAGAACCTTTGTACCTTTATTTGACTATATATGAGGACATAGTCCGTGTTGTCGTAGTAAGAGAGCCAAGTGATTAGAAAAACTCGACTTATTTCATCTCCAAAGCCCTGGTAGGACCAAAGACGCAATATCAAAAGGTAGAAAAAGTGGTATTAACATTAATGATGACATCCAAAAACCTATTGCAATATTTCTTAGCACACTCCATACTCGTCAAGACCGACCCTCCATTAAAGAAAGTCTCCCACTGGCCAGATCTAACTGGAATATTGACTAAATGGTCCATCGAGATGTATAAATTTAATATTTCCTACAAAGCTAGGAAAGTGTTAAACATGTAACTCCATACACGATAGAATGTGAATTGTGGAGGTTTGAAAATTGTTGATTTAAAAAAAATCATTTTAGAAATCAGAGTTTGAAATCATTTTCTCAAAAAACATTTGAATAAGCAACAAAAATATGAAGTAAAGAAATTAATAAAAAATTAAAAGAGTTAAGGGAAAAGAGATAACACCAGATATTTATAGAGGTTAGATCTTAAAGAAGTGATCTTCTCCTCTTCCCAATAATAGATCTTGATATTATCTAAAATTCTTGAGAGTTTTTAGAAGGTTAAGCCCACGATCCACCGTATACAAGGAAATAAAATTGCAGGCTAACTTCTAACCAAACGGCGAATAGAGTTAAAAACACTAGTCTTTAAACAATCACTAGGCTTGAAGTAGTTAGTCTTCTCACCAAACAACAAATAAGTTGAAAGAGGTTAGTCTTCTCGTCAATCAAAGACTTTGAATAAGCTGATCTCTCAAACCAAGATGGACTTTTGAATTGGCTATCCTCAAACTGAACGAGATTTTACATGAGTTGGCCATAAACCGAGCCAAGATTTTTATCGTGATGATCTCAAACCTACTAAACTTTTACACTGGCTGAATTGTGAAACTGAATGATATCTTACATCAGATTGATCTCTAATCGACAAAGATTTTAAACTGGTTGAGCTCAAGAACCGTTATGAATATTTTTCTCTGGTTATTTTTTACGAACCTAAAATGTGAGCTTTTCTTCAATGATGGGGCTCACAAACCAAAAAGATACTTATTATAATCCTCAAACACTAACCAAGAGATTTTACAATGGTTTAGCTCTAAACAAAAAAAATCTTCCTAAGGAAGAAGGATTTACTAAAGAGAAAATTATTTTGGGTAAATTTATATTTTAAACCTTCACCAAAACAAATAACTCACTAAACTAAAGAATGCTCACACAACACTACAACTAAAATATGTGAGAAAAAGATCGAAATGATTTAGAGAAATTGAGAGAGATGAGAAGTGATATGTTTCTTATTTTCTAGATGGTTTTAAATGGTAGAAAGGCTATCTATTTATAGACCAAGAGATAATGTTAAAATGGAAACAATCCATGGGCCTTTTCATTTCCCTAATCGGATAGCTAATGGATTAGATACATGTTGTAACACTCTAAAATCTCACATATAAATTATCGCATAATTTAATAAATAGTACAACCACATAGGGTGTCACACACATCAAACATATACTACTCTGTAATGTGAGTGCATTCTTTGGTTTAGATATGTTTTGTATGATGTCAAAACTAGGAAGTAGCGTTTATATATATTGGACAGTATCATCTGAATCTAGTTGTGCATTTTAGCATTCTTGCATTAGGAAATATATCAACGTTGTTGGAAATGGTCTTGAAAACATTTATGCATCAAAATAGTGTGTTGAGCATGACAAACTTAGTTTAAGTGACTACAGGTCGACCTATAAATGACTTTTTTAAATTTTAGGTCGACACATAGATTGTACAGGTCGACACATACGTTGCAGTATTAAAGCATGCAGTTTCTGTCTTATGTGTCGAGTCTTCAGATCAACCTATGGGCATCACATAACCTTACAGGTCGACACATGACTTGAATAGGTCGGCACATGATTTGTATAGGTCGGCCTATTGGTTAAATATTTTGAAAATTTGCATTTGTTTTGATTCCTTATGCATTCCTTTTGCTTCTTATGAGTTTCACATATATAAATACATGATACATGCATCATTCTCTAGTAAGATTTCTAGAGTGATTAAAACTTATATGAATCTAGTATTTCAAAACATCTCATCATCTTCAATTCAATCTATGCATACACACAATCAAACTACACATAATCATTTTTTGATTGGGTGTCATCTAGATTAGAATTGATAACGTCCAATTAGGTTTGTTGTGCCGAGATTATTGGGTTGCGATCTTTAAGGGATTCAAATAAGAAAACCGAGGTGGGATTTTCCTTCAAGATCTTTAGGGTTTGGAGGTTTTGGGCAAGATTATTCAATTCGGATCTGATCGAGTGAAAGCCTTGAGACTAGGGGTGTCAGCAAGGGAGTAGCATAAAATGGTGGATCGTGTTGACAAATCTTGAGTTCAACAAGTGTGCACTTGGGATTAATTCAGTCGGGTGAAAGCCTTGAGACAAGGAGGACGTGCAAGGTAGTAGAAATAACAGGTGAATTGAAGCGACATTGTTGGTAACTTGATCAATCTTTGATCAAGGTTTTTGGAGGTGCTAGAGTCAAGAACAAATCAAGGGTTTGTGGGATTTGACTTCTCATCTCTTGTATTGATACTTTTGCAAGTAAGATTTATTATATTAATATCTCAATTCGAATTCGAATTGAGGGCATACGTACCCATAGCGAGGTCAATTGGGAAACTGCCTAAGCAAATCCTTGTGTACTCTCTCTTTCTCTCTCTATCTCTTTTATTTTTCGACGTGCAAATTATCGATTGCTTTGATCACCGGATCAACATAGTTTGGATCATAATTTTGATTACTTTTGAATTTTTTGTTTGTTGTATTGATCATTAACCTTTTGGTTATAATTGGATTTCTTAGAACAACATCACCATATAAAATTCCAAACATTGTTTTTCGCACACCAAGTGTTCGACAAATTGCTTGACTTAGTTTTCTGTGTGTAAATATCGTTGGAGATAGACTTTTACTATTGTAGAGTATTCAATTAATTGTGTTAAATAATTGTTGGTCGACTTGTGGATTATTATCATTCTATTGGTACTATTACGCATATTTGGGCTTTTCAATAGAAGGTTCGGTTAGACGATTTTGAATTTGGGAAATACTTGAAACTTGCTTATGCATCAAAAAAATTCTAAATCAAAGATTCAAATAGTTTTTTAACTTGGGATCTATTCACCCTCATCCCCCTCTAGATCTAGGCCTATTGTCTGACATGTAACACAAGTTATGTTAATTCACGTAAAACCTGTCATCGCATGCTCACCTTCACTTAGGTTATCATCGCAGTGGAATCATCATTAAATAATTGTTAAAGGTATAACATCTCATGACACTTAGTCTCAAACTTTAACTTCAACATAAGCAACATAATAAGTAAAACAAGCGTTCCCCGTCCGATGTTACATAATCAGAGCAAGACACCACTAATCAAAATGATAAATTAAGGAAGTACTCAAAGAGCCAACTTCCACTTACTTCAGCAATGCTACTCCTGAGTATCTTCCCGATGCTCATGTAAAGGTAACACTCAAATAGAAGGGGTGAGAAATCACATTCAATAATAATAGGCATATACTACAAGGTAGCATATTAAACACATAGCATATTCTACATAATCTCAATCACAGTATATCAATTACATTCTCACACCCAACTCACCAAATCAATCACAACTCAAGAAATATATCTCAACAAATGCACATATGACTCGTTATGAAATGCAACTCGTCTATACAATTCTATGCATATGCATGTGGTACCAACTCAATATTTGGTTCACTATGGAATCGAGTCCCCTCTTCTGAACCCCAAAGCCTCCTCTTCTGAGCTTCAAGCCACCTCTCTGAGCTTGGGACAAGGCACTAGTCCCCTCTTCTGAAGTAGCGAAGATGCATATTGACACAACTCAACATGAATGTATGAACATGTTAACAAAATTAAATGCGTTAAGGCTCCTCTTCTAATCCTAACATACATACATTGACAAACTCGCATAATCCTCTCTTTTGGATTATCACAACAACTCACACAATACTCAGCATAGTAATACAACTTTAGCACATATAAAAATTTCCCTCAATAAAATTATCAATTCACATATATGTAACTCACTTTTAACTCAACGATACACAACAACATACTTATAAAATCAGCAAGTATTCAAGAGAAATCCTAGTAATCTGGCATAATATCAACAACTCGTATATACATAATCATCTCTCATAAAATTAATAAAATCAATTAAAAATTATTTTTAATCATTTAAGTCCCGCCAAACAGCTCTAACACTACCCAACGGTAGCTAATAGTCCTGCAAACTCAAAAGAATAAAAAATAATATTTTTATGAGTTCAAAACATTTCAAAGTATTTTTATTAATTTATTTAATACTCTTAACTCATAAAAAGCTATAACAATACATAATTATAACTCAATAAAGTTTTCAAAGGACTATAAACAACTCTACAACAATTCTTACAACTCTAAACAACTCTAAAGTGCTAAAAAATATTCTACCGACAACTCTTGCACATAAAAATAACTCTTATGAATTCAATCGAAAACTCTAAGAACTCTATAGACAACTCTAACAAAATTGAAAATAACTAATTAACCAAATAACCCAATTATTTATCTCTAGCTCAGAACTCCTAAAAATATATATAATACTGATAATATTATATTATTATTATTATTATTATTATTATTATTATTAATAATAATAATAATAACTTGAAATATTATATATAAAGTAATCTTGAAACAAACTATGTATTACATATGCATAATGAAAAAGCTACGGTAATGTAATAACGAATCTACAGTATAATCCATATAATAAGGTGCCGGTTATATATATATATATATATATATATATATATATATATATATATATATATATATATATATATATATATATATATGAGATAAGGAACGATGTATATATATAAATGAATCAAAAGTAACGTTATATATAGACTATCATACAAATATCGATACAGGATTATATGCATTAAATCACACGAAAGTTATATCAATAAAATCAACAAAACATCAATTTCTTATAAAACACTGAATTCATCAAACTCATCATTCATATTGAAGGTTAAGGACTCCCCTACCTACCTTTCATGCCTAACTCATTTTTATTAAAAGTTATTCTCTACCCTTACCTTGATTCCTAGCAAGAACTCTGAATTGGACGATATTCTTCTCCTTCAAGCTCTAACTATCCTCTTGTTCTTCTTTTTGCCCTAACTCTTCCCCTCTTTTGCTTTTTCTTCCCACTTTTTCTATGTATTGATATCATTCCATTATCTTAACTCTCTTTTTAAAATCAAAACTTAATTCCCTTATTAGGATATTCCTACCTTCATATCATCTTTCTCTCTAATTCACATATTGTCCCCAAAATCTCTATAAATTCTTATTCTCTTTTTATTTTATTATTTATTTAAATAATAAACTAAAATATTATTTTAATTAATTAAATTCTAAATAAATCTATCAATCTCTAAATACTCTCCACACTCCCCTCTCAAGGTCACACACCCCATTACACTTATTTATTTATTCAATTAAAATACTCTTCATTTTAATAATTTATATCGACTCTAATAAATCACAACTTATTCTTTACACCTATATGTATAAGACATACACCCCTACCGTCTTATTTATTTAATTATTCGCACACATTAATTAAATAAAATACATATAAATTACAAAGAATTCACAAATAACTCAATTAAAATAGTTTAATAAAATACGGGGTGTTACACATGTAATAATCGATTTGCTGCTCAAGATGAAGGTTTTGACAGAGTTGTTACCAATAATTAAGATACTTTCATAATCGATTATGGAATTGGTTATCCCACATCTAATTGATTAGATATTCGTTCTAATTTATTAGACTTCAAAAACTTTCCCTAACCAATTTGACAGTTTCCAATTCAACAGGCTAGACTCCAAAAACATTTTCTGATTGTTTTAATCAAATATTGAGAGTCTTCTCTATATTTTAAGTGTGTGTGATTTAGCCATAATACTTATAAAAACATCCATGTGTCTTTACAATATGATCATTCAGACATATACGATTAGACGAGCTTTCACACTCTGAAGCTTCTAGTCTCGATATTAATTGACATCAATTCAAACACGAGTCTTGAGTCTTCTAGATGAGGCTAGAGATATATTCGTATTATTCACCATCATCTGAGATGATTTATATAACCAGAGATCATAAACCTTAATTATTCACTTGATATCACTTTAGCTTGATTCAGAAGGATATCTTGAACAAGCACCTTGTGGATCTTTTATTACATGTACTAACTTTAGTAGTTGCTTGACTTTAGGCGGTGTTATCATTAAAATCAATTCAAGTGATGTTTCATCTTGATGTGTTATCTTCATCAAAACCAATCATCATCAAGGCTAAATTGTTGCTTCTTGAATCTTGTTATCCATGAGCTTTGTCGTCTTAGATCACTTCTTGATTTACCTGCAAGCACATAACTTTCTCTCCCTTTTTATGATGACAACGCGTCTAATAGGGTTCTGGTAAAATAAAACACAAGTAGATAAAATTTGGAGTGGTTAAACCCCCCTCACATGAGTAGAGAGTATACTCTAGTTCCCCTGAGAGTATACTTATTCCCCTTTGGCATAATCAAAAAGGCGTGTTAAGATGCTAGACAAAAAGGTATATATGCAAGCACATTATTCACATATTAAAACATATTATTAAGAAGCAAAAATGTTATCTTATTAATTCAAAAGACTGGAATTTAAATTATTGAAAGTAATGAAATTGCAGGAATAAGCTTAATAAGGGGGAAAAAGAGAAAACATAAATTTGAAAACACTAAACACACATAGGTGAGACTAATAATTGTCATGATTATCATCCATTCTTGAGGTATTCCTTTTGATGATAGCTACATCCTTTTCCAAATTCTATATGCTAGGGCATTTAGTTGGCACATTTCCATAAGATTGTTGACAACTATATTTTCTGCGGTATGTTAGGTTACTATCATATCATTTGATGTAATCACACATTCCTGTAGCCTTGTAGGCATGTTTCTTGTCCTTTGAGGTATGTTTGTGTTTGCTTAAACCATGTCTCCTTCTGGTCGAATTTCCTTGTCAGGTTCACTAGCTAGTTCATCACATTGGATTTTTACTGGATCTTTCTTAGTGTTTTCATTCCAATCACATTCCTTCAAATCATCTATGATCACATCGATGTTGATCACAACTTCCTTGTTCACATGACCAAACAACTTGTATCCACCAGTTGAGCGATATCCTATTAGGATCATCTGTCTTGACTTGTCATCAAGTTTCCTTCTAAACTGGTCATACACATGTCCATGTGTTATGGATCCAAACACCTTCAGATGACTTAAGATATACTTGACACCAGGCCAACATTATTCTAGTGTGACTTCTTCTAACTTCTTGGTTGGACATTTGTTCAAGATGTATGTTGTAGTCAACACAACTTCACCTCATAACTCATTTGGTAGATGTTTTCCCTTTAACATACTTCTTAACATGGTCATGATGGTTTTGTTCTTCCTTTCAGCAATACTATTTTGTTAAGGAGTGTATGGTGGCACCACCTCATACACAATCCTTTCTCTTTCAAATAATGTATCAAAGTCACTTAACACACATTCTCCACCACCATTTATCCTTAAAGTCTTGTTCTTGTGGCCACTTTGTATCTCCACCATAGCTTTGAACTTGGTGAATTTCTCAATCACATCACTTTTCTTCTTGATCAGGTAAGTCCATATTTTTCTGCTCTAGTCATCTATGAATGTAGCAAAGTAATTTTTACCCCTGATTGAATCTATCTTAAGAGGACCACACACATTTGAGTATATGACCTCACGAGTGGCTTTATAATTACTTTTTGCATCTTTGCTGAAGTTGTTCTTGTGTTGTTTTTCCTAAACATATTCTTCGCGCACTTTGTTTGGAATCTGGATTTATGGTAGACCTGAAACCATGTTTCTTCTCTTCAGATTACTGATGTCTTTGAAGCTAAGATGGTCAAGTTTTTAGTGACATAGCCATTCATCCATGGTAGTTGCAGTTTCCATACACTTGTGTTCCATCACACCAAGTTCAACTTGAAGGTTCTGTTTTGAGACATATGTGCCTTCAAGATTAACTTGTCGCTTGAGTCTAGTACTCTCATCATCTTATCTTCTATCAACATTTTGTAATTGTTCTCAATTAGTTTCCCTATGCTGAGAAAGTTTCTTTTCATGCCTGGGATATATAACACATTCAAAATCACTGATTTTTTTGCCATCTTTCCTCATGATTAGGACATCACCAATACCTTTAGCAACTAGGGTATTGTCATTTGCAAATTTCACATTGTTCTTCACACAGGGACTAATGTTGATGAACCAAACTCTCCTTCCAACCATGTGTGATGAGCATCTTAAGTCCAAGTACCATTGATCTTTGAATTCTTCTTCTTCTTTTATTGTGACTATCAACAACACTTTTTCTTCTTGTTGTTGTTTTGCAAGCCTTGCATCACTTTCTTGATTATTATTTTGTTTTCAAGATAATCACTAGCATAGTGACCATGATTCTGAAAATTGTAACATTGAATATAACTCTTATCAAGTTTCCTTCCACCGCCTTTTCCTCTAGCTGCAACACCACCTCTGTGACTACTTTGGTTTATGGACTGTCTCTGATTCGATGAATTTCCTTCTTATTGGTGACTTCTACCATTTGAAATGTTGTAACCTCTTTTACCTTTATAGACGTTTCATCTTCTTTTTTCTTTTTTTCTTTTGTTGATTGTGTCTACAAAGCTACATCACCTTTCGTCTTACTTGCAGATCTTTCAACAACTATTTGTTCATGGGATTCAAGCATCCCTTAAAGCTCTTATTTTGTCATGTTTTATAGGTCCTTCGATTCTTCTATGGTTACTACCATGTGATCGAATTTTAGAAGTAATGAAATCAAAATCTTTGCAACTATCGACCTTGATGTCAACACTTCTCAACACATATTTATTTGATTCATTAGTCTTGTTACCCTAAGGAAGAAATCATCCACACTTTCACTTTCTTCCATCTGAAGCAATTCATACATTCTTTTGTGAGTTTGTAATCTCGCCTCTTTCACCTTCTTAGGACCTCCAAAATACTTTTCCAAGACAGCACATGCTTCATTCGATGAATTTGCATCAATAACTTTCTCAAAGTTGTCTGGATCAATGCATTGTTGGATTATAGAGAAAGCTTTATAATCTTTCTTCTTCACATATTTATGTGCATCCTTTTGTTCATCAGTGACATTGTCGCCAATTGGTGTGACTTTATTCTTCACAAGATCCCTAACATCTTGACAGAAGAAGACAACCTTCATATGCTTACACCAATTATCACAGTTCTTGCCATTAGAAAATGAGAAGATTTGCTAGAAAATGCCCATTTGTATGAGAAGTCATCGCTTTATGCTTCCCAAGAATCTTAACCAATGCTCTAGATACCAGATGTTAGAATCGCTCTCGACTGAACAAGATTCAATCACATTCTTGATTGATCTAAGATCTTTGTTCTTCACTCTTCACTCGAGTTGTTCAACTACACCTTGATTGTAAGATGATTCTTTTTGCATAATGATTTGAAAAGAAAGAACAATTTGAGAAAATAATAATTTTGGAAGAGAGAAGAAGAAGAAAAATGTATGAAAGTGAAAGGAAAAGTGTTTATTGACTAAACTGTCAATAAAACTCTTCTCTAAAACTTTTTGTGTCTTTTCACTTTTCACTACTATACATTTACGTGGCGTCTTCCTATTTATAATGAGATTACATACACATCAAACAATCTCAAAAACAACTAACTAACTAAATTCGAAAAGATGTATTCGACTCAATCGAATACACATAACTTTGACTACTACAAATTATATTCGACTTTCCGTTGAATACATACAAATTCGACTACTACAAACGATATTCGTCTCTATCAAATACATATGACTTTGACTCTGTTGAATCATACATTTTATGAACATGCTTAACACGGAATTATATATTTAACATGTGTAATCTAAGAATACAAAAATTGGATAGATGTTACAGATGTATCTAATTTTAACCACAATAAAACATGCCTCTTCTAATATATAGTTTAGGTGTATAACATACAAAGAGATTACAGAATTGAAGGTGCATTTTCAGACTTTTTTTAAATAAAATAATGATGTTTCATTTACAATACAATTTTATGTATCAGATATATTCGGAGATTCATTTCTGAAATATAGGATTTTTTTTCTTCTAATTTTAAGTTTGTTCGATCACACTAAGTGAATATTATAACTAATCAAAACAATCAAATATAGCCATTTTATATGATCCTCTTATGAGAAATTACAAAAGAATAAGTGTCTTTTTTTTGTCAATAGAATTTAAACCTATGATCCGATTAAATTATATCAGTGTTCTGTTAATAAAAGATTAAATTTCTTTTTTCTAAAAATGGATTTCAAGTGAAATTCTTTTTTTTTTTTGTTTATGAAATATATCAGCGTTCTGTTAATATTAATTTGAAGTATTTCATATTTTACTTTTTTTTTTTACGAAACATTTCATCCTTTAGCTAAATTCTTTTAGATGATAAAATTGTAATAATTACTAAAAATAAAAGAGTTATTTTGAATAGTTTATTATAAAAACCACTTTAAAAGTATTTTTAAGATATATTTTTTTTTGAAAAAATATGCAGTTTTTATTTTGTTAAAAATTTTAACAACAAATATCAAAATTATAAAATCACTTGAACAAAAATAGTAGCAATTGTTAAATGAAAAAATTGAAGTGATTTATATAAAAAAAACCTTTAGATACAAAAGGATATCATGCATCTCATTAATTTCAAATCAAAAACGAGTGCCCATGCACTAATGGAATAAGATTTAGGAATTATTACCTCCACTTAAGTGCTTGAAAATCATTTTACGAAATTTTAAAAATGCTTTTAAAATTTAAAAATGTATTTTTAAAAATACTCTTTTATATCAAAATACATTTTAAGTTAAATTCATATTTTTTTCTAAAATTTAATTCAAAAATATATTTTCGAATTCCAAAAAAAATACTTCGGAAAATATGTTAATCCAATATCACTTTATATATTGGTTTTGATATTTCACCTTATTTTTGCAATGCATGGGAAAGTCAACATACTTTTTCTTTTACTAGAGACAAACACACAGCTCATCTAATAAAAACACCACATAGTGATTCCTTTCCTTGCAATGGCAAAATGTGGCTTTAACAATTTACGAAAGTATACTTCTGAAATTCAAAAAGTATATTTTTGAATTATTTTTTCAACAAAAATAAAAGTATGATTTATTTATGCATAAAATTGATATATTTATATGCGTTTGAAAATATATTTTCAAATTTTAAAAGTATTCTTTAATTTTACAAGATGTAATAGTAATCCTTAGGGTGCATGAAGTAATTCATTAATATTTTGACAAACGATGGCAAAACGACCCAAACCACTTCACCAATGTCCAAGAGAGCGATCATCAGTGGGGATGTGCAAAAGTTGGATTCCATATCTCCTTTCTTTTGGCTCTATACACACCAAACTAGGATAATCTTAAAATATTTTTCATTTTTTACTATACCCTTCAAAATATAATAATCCCTAAATACTTATCGTTTTATCAATTTTTTTTACATGCACTTTAGTTTTAAAAAAAACATACTCCCCCTCCTAGTCTCAAAATTATGATAAGAAGTAAATGTAAAAAAAGTGTGGTTGTTTATTTATACTTAGAGAAAAATTGTGTAAGAGTGACGTTAGATGGACGATTAAGATGATGTGAAGACTTCACAATCATGAACTAGCTTACACATTGATTGATCATTCATTTGTGAACTATTTAATAGAAGAATGCAAAAGATATCCACGAGTTGATAAAATATAATGTTGCATTGATCGACAAATTAAAGTTGTTCATATTTTTTCACCTTAGCTTCAATTCATTAATGTTTACTCCATCAATCAGACATAAAAGTATCTTTTTAGTAGGTGAATTACAAGAGGATTCAATGTTGATGGGATTACTTATCGCATCTATCGGTTTCGTGGACCTCTTTATGTGTTTAAACAATCTTTATGTGCTTGATTTAGCAGGTTAAGCATTGTGTTCATCGTGTTCAAAGAGTATGACATGACTAGATGTGAAGTTGAATAGTTTTCTTCTTTATGCATTTTTCACCACCCACTTTCCTCCACGTGCTGGTCTATGTCGTTGACACCATCATCATCAGTAATGATAAGGTTAACACATATCAGTTGCAAATTTAATTACCTCACAATCACCATGGTAGACAATACTTTTGCTATAAGTTTGGTTAGCTAATTTCTAAAATTTCTCATGTGGCAACAATTGGAATGCTATGATTCAACTTCTTAAGTATATAAATAATGCATAGAGTAAATGATTACATTATAAAAACAAAGGTAACACTCGAGTTGTGGACTATTCTGATGTTGATTAGGAAATTTCATCGACAGTTAAAAGATCTACTTCAAGGTGTTGTATCTATTGAGAATGTATCAAGTGTGAGTAGTGTGGATAATAGTACCACATTGGTTAGAAATATGGAGACTTAAGCATTTATAAGTGAGAGACACACCACATATTCACCCAAAACCTTAAGGTAATAGGTGTGTGAGTTCTCTCACTTATAAATGCTCAAGTCTCCGTATTTCTAACCTATGTGGGACTACTATCCACACTACTTACACTTGATACATTCTCAACACTCCGCCTCAAGTGTGAGTCCACAACGTCCCCCCCTCAAGTGAAAGCTCTTATTACTTCCACAAACTCTTGTACCGCACTGAACGTTTCTTATTCACCATATCGGCGCCGTTGACACTCTTCAACGGAACTTTTCTTATTCACCACACTGACGCCGTTAACTTTCGATACAAGTAAGCCGATACCTTTCTCAAATCAAAGGCTCATTATACCATTTGTTGGGAGATTTTTTTCACTAGGGAGCATTGAACATTGTCGGACTACTTCTTTTTAGAGCAACACCTTTGTGAGAGACACAGTGCATATTCACCCAAAACCTTAAGGTGAGATAGGTGAGTGAGTTCTCTCACATATAAATGCTCAAGTCTCCATATTTCCAACCAATATGGGACTATTATCCACACTACTCACACTTGATACATTCTCAACACTCCCCCTCAAGTGTGATTCCACAATACTCCCCCTCAAGTGAAAACTCTTCTTACTCCACAAACTCTTGTGGTTCAAAGTTCTAACATTTGACATTAAGAGTCTGGTTCGATCCACCAAACACCTAGTGTGTAATATGAATTCAGTCTCCAATGAAAGAATCCCTGCAAACATACTCATCCTTGATGCGAATAACTACGACAAATGGTGCAAGAAAATGAATGTATTATTTGGCTACCAAGATGTTCTTGAAGTGATCAAGAACGATGTGAATCCTATTGTCGAAGGTGCAATAGATGCACAACGAGCAACACATAAGAAAGAAAAGAAGAAAGATTCAAAGGCGCTGTTTTTAATCCATAAATATGTTGATACAGATAATTTCAAGAAAGTTGATGATTGCGAATCATCGAAGCAAGCATGGGAAATCTTGGAGAATGCATATGCAGGGGCTGATAAGGCAAATGTTGTGAGGTTTCAAACTCACAAACGTCAACTTGAGTTGATTTAAATGGAGGAGAAAGAGACCATCAACAATTTCACTACGAGAATTAATCGGTGGGTGAACCATGTAAAAGCACGTGGAAAAACTGTTACGGAGCAGTATTTTTGTCGTGAAAATCTTGCATTATTTGACATCAAGATTTGATAACATAGTTGTAGCGATTGAGAAATCTAAGGATCTTGCGACAATGAGCAAAGAGGAGCTACAAATCTCTCTTGAGGCACATGAAAAAATAATGGAGGAGAGAAATAGATATAAGGCAAAGACAGAGATTGCTTTGCAAGCTCGTTTAAATGAGAAAGACAGGAAGTCAAAGGGAAATGAATCATGAATAGTAAATGGAAATTTCAAAATTTTGGTGGAAGGAGAACAGTAAGCGATGTAATTAATTACTAAGTTGAATAGAGAGTCATTCGATACCTTCGCTTACAGAAAGAGAAATAGTTAAATTGAAATAAAGGAACTATCTTTTTATCTTCTTACTCAAGAGCTACCTTTTCCCTTTCTTTTTGAGACTAATTACCGAGTCTTTGTAGCGATAAATTCATGATCATCAAGCTATGGATAAGCTAGACATCAATTAAACAAGAGTCACCATCGCGCTTTTATTGTTTTCAAGGGAAAAGGGAAAAGTACGAACAAAACCCAAGAATAAGAAGTTTTCAAATCAAAACTAATAAAATGCCAGAGATTACAGGTAAGGGGGTTGGTTACACAAAGGGAAGGTGTTAGCACCCAAAGTGTCCTAGGTACTTCTAGGGAGCCCTTTTTTGTGTGCATATTGTAAGACCCCAATTTTGACCCTAAGATCCCTCATGTAATTCCATCATAAGCATTAACATTGGGATCATATCTTGGCATCCTCCTCACCCCTCTTCCATTGGGTTTGTTTTGGAAGAGATCACCAAGAACTTTGTGATTATATCATACTTGTATTTTATCATTTCACTAACCAAAATACCAAAAATATGTCTTTGCATTTGTCTAACTCTTTTGTAGGAAGGGCATAATTCCATTGATTCATCAAGTTCACATATAGGGTTTGAGACCCTTATGAACAAAGAGCACAACCAATAATTTATCCAATAGTGTTTATGAACATCATATATGAGTCCCAATTTTCTCTACATGTTATTTTGATCAAGTTTTCTTCAAGAGTTTGAGGGTGATTTGCCTTGGAAACCCTAGTTTGACTGGGTATCTTGAGTAACTTCTCCAACAAGCTATCTCACCAATTGATCAAATTTCTTAAGGGACACTTCAACTTTCATCATATTATGCATATATGATCTACCATGAGCCAAGAAAGTCAAGAGAATTGGAAGTTAGCAAGTTGGTTGATGGTGGTTGGCCATATGGATTCATCTGATCAAAACTAGGTCTCCCTAGACCCTATCTCCTACAATTTTGATCATATGAAAATTATTACAAGATAAAACTTACTCTAAATACATTCCAAACAACTTTCATGTTGAGACCTAGATCTAGTTTTGCTTGGAAAATTATTTTCTATGTTGAAACATTATAGGTCATTTTGTCTAAACCCTAATTTGAAAGTTAACTTCCCAAGGCCATAACTTTCTCAATTTTTATGAGATTAAATATTTATAAGTTTCACAATCAAATTCAATGTGTCTACTTCAACTTTTATGTTTGTAGTGGGAGATAATTCAACTTTTTTGAGCATGTATGAGGTTACATTATAGGTCACTTTTGACCCATACCATTGACCAAGTGATTTTTCCAAACTTCAAAAATGCATAAATCTATCATTTTAAATCCAAATTACATGAAATTGGTGACCATTTTGAAGGTTTTTGAGAGAGATACAACTTTGATGCAGACACTTTTCCCATTTTTAGCTCATATGAAAAGTTAAGCTAGGTGGAATATTGAGACATATGGCTTGACAGTTAGAAAAAATATGATATGTCAAAAATTTCGAAACTTCCACCTCAAATTTCTCCAAGTTCCAAGCTCCAAATGAAAAAGTGTTGAACATGAAAGTTATTCCACTTGATCTCACCTTTAGAAAGAGCTCAAATTCATCCATTTTGGACAAGGAATGCATAGGCTGTGCATGGCATGAACATGATGACATCACTTGGCAATGATCAAACTTCAAATCCAAATGCACATTTGCCTTGCAATCCAAGTTGAGTTCAGACTATCCAATATTCATTTGTGGACTTATGGAAATGATTTTATGGGCCTATGCGCACCCATGCACACATGCATCATCAATGACCAAAATTGGAAAGTGATCTCAAGTGTGCAAATATCAATGGTTTCAGCTATAAATAGAGCTTCATATGCTCTGCAATCAACACACATTCGTGCCAACTTTGATCCCCCATCTCAAACCCTCACTTTGGAAAGGATAAACCTGAGAAATTCTTTTGAATTTGAGGTTGAATTTCCACTATTTTGAAATTCAAATCTCCAGGAATCCACAGCCTTGTAAGCATCAAATCCTTCTTCTGCAAGCAAGTGGAGTAAGATCAAGCACAAGCAAGATCAAGATCAGTTGAATCCAGACCTCCATTGAAGGTATTTTCGAGAAATTTTGATCTCTTCGATTCTCTCAAATTCTTGCTCAATTCTTATGATTCTTTGGTTGTCTGAAGTCCTACCAATGTAGGCAAGAAGATTGAGTTGCTTTGAGGCCAAATCGAAGCAACTAAGTTCATGTACCTCAAATTTCAACTCCATGTATCTCTCAATATACTTCGAGTTAGGTGAATTGAGGCCATATTCGAGCTCGGTGCCATTTTTACTTTGAAATCATGTCCTTGTTTTTAATTTTGGTGATGGTTGATGGTGGACCAGTCCGGTGAGGTCCACCGGAGAATAAGACCGGAGCTACAACTCCGGCCATGCGTTGGCATGTCTCACTGCTATAGGATCCATCTAATCTGTTTTAATCACGATCGTTCCTTTTGAATACCATGCCTATTGCACGTTGACTCATGTGCACAGTGGAACACGTGTTTTGATCCACTTGATCTGCCACCTCAATTAATGAGGGAGATCAAGTGGTCCACGCTTTTTCTGATAGTTTAATTTTTATTTTAATTGCATTGTTTTCAATAATTCATATTAAATTCAATATTGATCCAAAAAATATGGGACTTTCACCAAAAAATTTCAAATATTTTCTCTTTCATATTCTGAATTAAAATTATTTTTTGGATCATTAATAACTTTTTTCATGAATTAATTGATTTTGCATTTGTTTTTAATTGTTTAAAAATATTTTTAAATGTCCAAAAATTATGAAATTTTTTCTCCAAGGTCCTTTAACCTTGTTTGACCTATGATAAATCTCATGGCCATTTCTTTGGTGTTTTGATGAGATTTTAGGAATTGGACAAACCATATTTAATTTAAATGCACTATTTTAGCATTTTTAATTTGAATAAATGCAAACTAAATTTTTTGACCAATTGTGATGACTTGTTTATGTTTGACTCTTGTTGTTGGGCCTTGGTCAAGGTTGATTTGACTTTGTCAAATTAATATCATTGGATTTAGGGGATTGATGAAATGTACATTCCATCTCCCAAAATGAATGGATGATATTAATTTGGTAAAAGTTCTCCTTTGACCAATTTATGTTTTGATCTATTCCCCTCCCACTTCATCTTATTCCCCTTCTTCATTTATTCATTTCATTTGGCCTATGACATCTCAAAGTCCTAATGCTAGTTGATTGAAAAATTGACATGAGTATGGATGAGATTAGGCCACACCTTTTGCATATTATTTTTTGTGTGGTGTGTTTCATGAGCATAGTTCATTATACCATGTCTCTAACATGCATTAACACCAAAGTTCTATTGCCCGACCTCAAATAGTTGTGACTTTTACATAAGTCCAATTACGATTGCTTAACATAGTGCTAAATTTGTGACATAAAATGCATAAGCATCCTAGTTAGTGAGATTGTAAGTCTCCCCTCTTTCCTTCCTTTGGAAGATGTTTTGGCTCAAGGATTAATGCTTGTGATAAGTGGGTTGAGTGTTCTCCAAAGAATGTCTTGAAATGAAAAACAAAAGCAAAATAATACTAACTTATAACCAATTAACCACTAACTTTTAATTTCAAGTTTTTACTTTAATGCAATTTACTTTTAGCACTCTATTTCATTTGCCATTGTTCATATCATTCTAATTGTTTATGTTAATGCAATTTTCACTTTGTCCATTTGGACCATATTGTGTGATATATTTTTTGTGTGTATACTTTGCTTGTTTGTGTCGTCTTTGACCATTAATGTACATGATAACAACAAAAATCCTAGAAAACTTTTGAGTGGACTATTGACTTGATCTTGGACAAATGGACTTAGAATCTAGGCAACCTTCCTAAGCTAAAGGATTTGGCCAATGCCAACTTGTTGAAGAACCAAGTGCTTGCAATTTTAAACTTCATCTGATGCATCTTTGAAGACATCTCTAAGTTCGTCTGCAACATGATCATTGTGAAGCTATTATTTTGAACCTATGACTGGTGGAATTCATCTGTTACATGGGCTACTTTGAAGAAGATCATGGAATGGATAAACTTGGATGTGGCCATCTTTATTTGATGCCTTGCTCTTCAAGATAATATAATTGTGCATTTCTGTGTTGCTTGATTCTAAAAGTCCAAGGGAATTCTGGGTTTCTATTGACATTCTTGTCTATGGGATTGCTACCCATTTGGTCAGATCTTTTCAACTCTAAACTTTTAATTTTGTACATAGGATAGTCTCTCCATCTTCTCCCCATTTCTTTGATTTCAAATCTCTCCCTCCATTTTTCAAAATCTTCTTTGTGTGAACTACTTTTGTTCTAAACTTTGACCATTTTTGCAAAAAGATAGAAACTTTGGCCTTATGCCATTGCAAAAAGCCAAAAAGAACTAACTCATTCAAACCATTTTTAGGACTTTGTTCCTTTCAAACTTAATTTTTGTTAAAAGTAATGCATCCACTTTGAAATTTGTATCACGAACTACGAGGTTTTGATCCCTCATTTTTATGTTGGTACGTAGGCACAAGACCGAAGGTCTTATCAAACACAAAAATATAATTAATGAATTCTTTTCTCACCCCCCATTCTATTTGTTTGTAAAAATCACTTTGTACAAAATACATGTGCATACAAAAAGGGCTCCCTAGGAGTACCTAGGACACTTTGGGTGCTAACACCTTCCCTCTGTGTAACCAACCCCCTTACCTGTGATTTCTGACTTTTTATTAGTTTTGATTTGAAAACTTTTTACTTTTAGGTTTTGTTCGTACTTTTTCCCTTTTCCCTTGAAAACAACAAAGTGCGGTGACGACTCTTATTATTTGATCTCTAGCTTGTCAATAGCTTGATGATCATGAATTTCCCGCTACATATTTGTGTTTTTGTACAAATGATGCTTGTAAAAAAATAGAATGATGGGATGAGAAAAGAATTCATTAATTATATTTTTATGTTTTTAAGACCTTCAAACTTGTTCCTACGTACCAACATAAAAATGAGGGATCAAAACCTCGTAGTTCGTGGTATCAATTTCAAAGTGAGTGAATTGCTTTTAACAAAAATTTTAGTTTGAAAGGGACAAAGGCCTAAAAATGGTTTGAATGAGTGTTAGTTCTTTTTGGCTTTTGAAATTATGTTAAGTTCATTTACAACTTTGATTAAGAAAATGAGTTTGAAAATGCAATGGCATAAGGCCAAAGTTTCTAGTTTGCAAAAATGGTCAAAGTTTAGAAATCAACAAACACAAGAAAAGAAGATTTTAAAAGGAGGGAGAGATTTTGAAATTAAAGAAGTAGGGAGGAGACGAAGTGACTAATCCTAAGCACAAATTTAAAAGTTGAGAGTTGGAAAGATCTGCCCAATGGGCCGCAATCCAATAGACAAGAATGTCATATAGAAACCCAAATTTCCCTTGGACTTTAGAATCAAGCAATAAACAATGCACAAAATATCAACTCGAAGAGCAAGACATCAAATAAAGATAGCCACATCTAAGCTTAGAAACTCCATGATCTTCTTCAAATTTGCCCATGTAGCAGATGAATTTCAAGATGGCACAAATCACAGGTTCAATATAACAGCTTCACCATGATCATGTTGCAGATGAACTCAGATGGATCTTCAATGATGTATCAGATGGAGTTTCAAATTTCAAGCACTTGGTTACATGAAAGTTGGCATTGGCCAAGTCCTTTGCATAGGGAGTGTTGCCTAAATTCTAAGTCCAATTGTCTCTGATCAAACCAACAGTCCACACAAGATATTTTTTAGGGTTTTTGTTCTTATTATGTATATTAATGGTCAAAGACCACACAAACAAACACAATATACACAAACAAAATATATTACAAAATATGGTCCAAGTGGACAAAGTGAAAATGATATTAACATAAACAATTTGAATAATGGCAAATGAATAAAGCTCGAAAATTAAATTGCATTAAAAATAAATGACTTGAAATTAAATGTTAGTTGTTAATGAGTTAGAAGTTAGTATTGCTTTTGCTTTGCTTTTTTTTGTTTAAGTCATTCTTTGGAGAACACTCAACCCACTTATCACAAGCATGGATCCTTGAACCAAGACATCTTCCAAAGGAAGGAAAAAAGGCCAAGTTTCCACACAATACCATGAAAGAGGGGAGACTTACAATCTAACTAACTAGAATGCTATGCCTTTTGTGTCAAAATTTAGCGTTATGTTAAACAATCGTAATTGGACTTATGTAGAAGTCACAATTATTTGAGAGCGGGCAATAGAATTTTGGTGTTAATGCATGTTAGAGACATATTATGATGAACTATGCTCATGACACATACCGCACACAAAAAGAATATGCGAAGTGGGGGGCCTAATCTCATCCATACTTATGTTGATTTTGCAATCAACTAGCCTTAGGATATTAAGATATCATAGGTCCATGACATGAATGCATAAAGAAGGGGAATGAATCAAACACAAATTGGACAAAGAAGGACTTTTACAAAGTTAAGATCATTCATTCATTTTGGGAGATGGGATGTACATTCTATCAATCCCCTAAATCCAATAATCTTAACCTAACAAATTCAAATCAACCTTGACCAAGGCCCAACAACACAAGTTAAACTCACAAAGTCAATTAGAATGGCTCTACGCAATTAATTTGGCAATTAATCAATTAAAAAAACATTAAAAATAATGCATTAAATTAAATATGGTTGGTCAATTTCCTAAAACCTCATCAAAACACCAAAGAAATGGCCATGAGATTTATCATAGGTCAAACAAGGTCAAAGGACCTTGAAGAAAATTTTTCAGAATTTTTGGAAACTTAAAAGTATTTTAAAACAATTAAAAATATTC
Organism: Lathyrus oleraceus; assembly: GCF_024323335.1. Classification (NCBI taxonomy): domain Eukaryota; kingdom Viridiplantae; phylum Streptophyta; class Magnoliopsida; order Fabales; family Fabaceae; genus Lathyrus; species Lathyrus oleraceus. Next base: position 481,611,801 of record NC_066585.1, on the reverse strand, counting down.
ACAAAATCAATTAAATCATGAAAAACATTAATAATGATCCAAAAAATAATTTTAATTCAGAAAATGAAAGAGGATTTTATTTAAATTTTTTTGGTGAAACTCATATTTTTTGGATCAATATTAAAATTAATATGAATTAATGAAAAACAAAGGAATAAAAATAAAAATCAGATAATCAAAAAAACGTGGACCACTTGATCTCCCTAATTAATTGAGGTGGCATATCAAGTGGTGGAGAGCGCGCGTTCCATGGTGCGCGCTAGTCAACATTCCACACGTTTGGTAATCATAATGAGCGCTTCAGATTAAAACATTTTAAATCAAATCAATGGCTCTGAACACTTCCAACTCATCCCCGGAGCCAAAGGCTGGTCATCTTTTCCGATGAGCCTGACCGGAATGGTTCATTCATCACCATATCATAAATGAAAAAAGAGGACATGATCTTAAAGAAAAAATGACGTAGATCACGAATATCACCTCAATTTAACCTAACTCCAAATATATAGAGAGATACATGGAGTTGAATTTTGAGGTATGTCAACTGAGTTGCTTCGATTTGACCTCAAACTAACTCAATCTTCTTGCCTAAATTGGTAGGACTTCAGACAACCAAGGATCCAAGAGAAGTGATGAGAATTGAGAGAATATCGAAGAAAAGAAAAATATGGAAAAATACCTTCAATGTTGTACAGAAATGGATCTCTCTTGATTCAATTCTTGCTTGATCTTGCTTATGGAGCTTGTGGAAGTGGATTAAGAGTGATGCAAAGCTTTGGATCCTGGAGTTTTTGAATCTCCAAACAATGAGATTCAAACTCAAATATCAATTGAAATTTATCAGGTTTTCCTTTGAATGGTGAGTTTTTCAATGGTTGGAGGTAAAGCTGGCGCGCAAGGTCCTTCAAACTGAAGCATTAGACCTCTATTTACAGCAAAAGATGAGTGTTATTTGCATACTTGAAAATACTTCCAAAATTGGCAATGCAATGTACATGCTTGCATGGGCGTGTGCAGGCCCATGAAGCAACTCTACTAGGTCCACAATTAACTGAAATGAGGTCTGAATGAAGCTTGGATTGCAAGGCAAATATATTTGAATGTTTGAAACATGATTCTTGCCAACTGATACAACCCTGTTTAAGCCATACGTAGACCCCTCAAACTTTGTCCTAAATGAATGAATTAGGACTCTTTGGAAAGCTTAGATCAAGAGGAACAACTCTTATATTGAACACTTTTCCATTTGGAACTTGTATCATGGTGAACTTTGAGGTGGAAGTTTGGAAATTTGAACATGTCAAAATATTTTCTAAGTGTCAAGCCACATGTTCAATCATTCCACCTTGCCTAACTTTTTATGTGAGCTCCAAATGAGAAAAGTGTCTTTATCAAAGTTGCATCTATTTCAAAAACCTTCAAAATGGTCACAAATTTGACATAATTTGAATTTGATATGAGTGAGTTATTCATTTTTGAAGTTGAGGAAAACCACTTGTTCAATGGTATTGGTCCAAAATGACCTATAATGTATCCTCATATCACATGCTCATAAAAGTTGAATTAATTCTTACTACAAACATAAAATTCATAGTAGACACCTTGAATTTGATTGTGCAACTTGGAAATATTTCATCTCATAAAAATTGAGCAAGTTATGGCCTTGGAAAGTTGACTTACAAATTAGGGCTTAGACAAAATGACCTATAATGTTTTAACATAGAAAATGCCTTTCCAAGAAAAATTAGGTCTAGACTTCAACAGGAAAGTTGTTTGTAATGTCATTTAGAGTAACGTTTCTCTTGGAATCATTTTCATATGATAAAAAGTGTAGGAGATAGGGTCTAGGGGGACCCAGTTTTGGTCAGATGAATTCATCTGGCCAACCACCATCAACCAACTTGCTAAATTGCAATTATATTGACCTTTTAGGCTCATGGTAGATCATATATGCATAAGATGATGAAATTTGAAGTTCCCCCTTGAGAAATTTGATCAATTGGTGAAGAAGCTTGTTGAAGAAGTTACTTAAGATACCCAAATGAACTAGGGTTTCCAAGGTAAACCAACTCCAAACTCTTGAAGAAATCTTGATCAAAATAACATGTAGATATCATGGGGACTCATATATAATTCCTAGAGCCATTATGGCTCATTCCTTGGTTGTGCTCTTAGCAATGAGGGTCTTAAACCCTAGATGTGAACTTGATAGATCAATAGTGATCATGCCCTACCTACAAAAGAGTTAGAAAAATTCAAAGACATATTTTTGGTATTTTGGTTAGTGAAATGATAAAATATAAGTAGGATACAATCACATGGTGCTTGGTGATCTCTCCTAAAACAAACCCAATGAAAGAGGGGTAAGGAGGATGCCAAGGTATGATCCCAATGCTAATGCTAATGATGAGATTGCATGAGGGATCTTAGGGTCAAAATTGGGGTCTTACAGTCTTCTATTCCTGTAAAGGGGAGTGGATTGAGTTCATTGAGTGAGGTAGCCCCGTAGGGAACCTAGATAAATTAATCTATAACTCAAGTGAAGTGACCAAAGAAGCAAGACCAAGCACAAAAATAGAGATCGAAAACCTATGACCAAAGTGTTTTCAGGCTATTAGTGTCTAGGCCAAAAAACTCGTAGCTGAGGTCCATGCACACTAGTTCAACACACTCACATAAAACACACGAAATGAACTAGGAAGATTATGGTTGGGTTTTTAAGACGGTGCAGACTCAAGGAAGAAGTTTGCTTCAGCTAAAAAGGCTTAATAAGCGCATCTCTAGTGTCGTACCCTAACTTTTAACCCTAAGATCCCACATACCATTTGTATTCTTACATACAAACAAGATCACATCTTGGTCATCTCCCTCTCATCTTTGGGGCTTGCCTTTTACAGGGATCATCAAGCACCTCTTTTTTTGGTGTTTTACCTTTTGTGTTCATATGTTAATTTCTTATCTAACCACTAATCAGAATATAAAAAATATATTTTGTTTTCTTTAAGTCTATTGTGCAAGGCAGGGCTTTCCAATCAAGAACATCAAGCATATCTCCTCAGCTAGGGTTTTGTTGATTCCTAAAATTAAAGTATGGTCAACCATTAGTTCTCAAGGAGCTTATCTCTAAATCATGATCTCTAAGGTTATCAAGCACCTTTCAATCTCATTTGGATCTAGAACATCTCAAAGTCTTGTGGTTTATTTCCCAAGAGAAGACAAAGGTTCATGTGTTTATTTTTATGCCTTCTTCAATAAGTTACTTCAAACTTTGAGCAATTTAATCAAAATAAATTCAAGGACACCTTATTTTGAGTTCATATGATCATCCATGTGCCTTGAAATGTAAGTAAAGTTCAATGGCACAAGTTTATTCCAAGAGGTTTGACCAAAAAGTCAACATTTGAAGTCAAAGTTCCAAGGATCACAACTCCTTCAATTCTCAACATCTTTGAATGATTATTTTTGAATATGACTCTTCTCAATATCCTCTATAACTTATATTTACATGATAAGAGCCAATTATGCTTGTAGGGTCCTCAAAATTTTGGAGACATTATAGGTCATTTATGGACTTAGTGAAATTTGACCTATTTTTAAGTGATTTTTTCTCAACTTTAAAAGTTTGTAACTTCTCCAATTCTTAACATTTGAAGCTGATACTTTTTTCACAATATAATTTATGATGAACTCTACAAAAATTTAGAAGATTAGCAAGTTGGTTGATGGTGGTTGGCCAGATGAATTCATCTGATCAAAACTGGGTCTCCCTAGATCCTATCTCCTACAATTTTCAAAATATGGAAATGATTCCAAGAGAAAACATACTATAAATGACATTCCAAACAACTTTAATGTTGAGACCTAGAGCTAGTTTGGCATGGAAAATCATTTTCTATGTTGAAACATTATAGGTCATTTTGTCTAAACCCTAATTTGAAAGTCAACTTCCCAAGGCCATGACTTGCTTAATTTTTATGATATGAAAGATTTCCAAGTTGAACAATCAAATTCAATGTGTCTACTTCAACTTTTACGTTTGGAGTGGGAGATAATTCAACTTTTATGAGCATATGATATGAGGTTACATTATAGGTCACTTTTGACCTATACCATTGATCAAGTGATTTTTCCAAACTTCAAAAATGCATAACTCTATCATTTCAAATCCAAATGACATGAAATTGGTGACCATTTTAAAGGTCTTTGAGATATCTACAACTTTGATGAAGACACATTTCTCATTTGAAGCCCACATAAAAAGTTAAGGAAGGTGGAATGTTGAGACATATGGCTTGACACTTAGAAAAATTTTGATATGTCAAAAATTTCCAAAGTTCCACCTCAAATTTCTTGAAGTTACAAACTCCAAATGGAAAAGTGTTGAACATGAAAGTTATTCCTCTTGATATCACCTTTCTAAAGAGCTCAAATTCATTCATTTTGGACAAGGAATGCATAGGCTGTGCATGGCATGAACATGGTGTCATCACTTGGCAAGGATCAAACTTCAAATAAAAATCTACACTTGCCTTGCAATCCAGGCTGAATTCAGATCATCTCACACTCATTTGTGGACTTATGGCAATGATTTTATGGGCCTATGCGCACCCATGCACTCATGCATCATCAATGACCAAATTTGGAAAATGAATTCAAGTGTACAAAAAGCAATGGATTCAGCTATAAATAGAACTTCATATGCTCAGCATTTGACACACATTCACGCCAACTTTGATCCCCTAACACTAACCCTCACATTGCAAAGGATAAACCTGAGAAATTCACTTGAATTTGAGTTTGAATTTCCATGGTTTTGAAATTCAAATCTCCATGAATCCATAGCCTTTTGAGCATTCAATCCTTCTTCTGCAAGCATTTGGAATGAGATCAAGCATGAGCAAGAGCAAGATCAGTTGAATCCAGACCTCCATTGAAGGTATTTTCTAGAAATTTTGATCTCTTCGATTCTCTCTAATTCTTGCTCAATTCTATTGATTCTTTGGTTATCTGAAGTCCTACCAATGTAGGCAAGAAGATTGAGTTGCTTAGAGGCCAAATCGAAGCAACTCAGCTCATGTACCTCAAATTTCAACTCCATGTATCTCTCAATATACTTGGAGTTAGAGTGAATTGATGCCAGATTCAAAATCAGTGCCATTTTTACTTTGAAATCATGTACTTGTTTTTAATTTTGGTGATGGTTATGACTGAACCAGTCCGACGAGGTTCGCCGGAGAAGACAACCGGTCCTTGGCCTCCGGTGATGTGCTGGATGGTTTTGAGCCACATGATCCTCTTGATTTGTTTTAATCTGGAGCGTGCATTTGAATTACCAATGTTATGGCACGCTGACTAATGTCCATCGTGGATAGCGCGTTTGTGACCACTTTATCTGCCACCTCAATTAATGAGGGAGATCAAGTGGTCCACATTTTTTCTGATATTTTAATTTTCATTTTAATATCATTATTTTCAATAATTCATATTAAATTCAATATTGATCCAAAAAATATGGGACTTTCACCAAAAAATTTCAAATATTTTTCTCTTTCATATTCTGAATTAAAATTATTTTTTGGATCATTATTAATATTTTTCATGAATTAATTGATTTTGCATTTGTTTTTTAATTGTTTAAAAATATTTTTAAATGTCCAAAAATTATGAAATTTTTTCTCCAAGGTCCTTTGACCTAGTTTGACCTATGATAAATCTCATGGCCATTTCTTTGGTGTTTTGATGAGATTTTAGGAATTGGACAAACCATATTTAATTTAAATGCACTATTTTAGTATTTTTAATTTGAATAAATGGCAAATAAATTTGTTGACCAGTTGTGATGACTTGTTTATGTTTGACTCTTGTTGTTGGGCCTTGGTCAAGGTTTATTTGACTTTGTCAAATTAATATCATTGGATTTAGGGGATTGATGGAATGTACATTCCATCTCCCAAAATGAATGGATAATATTAATTTGGTAAAAGTCCTCCTTTGACAAATTTGTGATTTGATCCATTCCCCTCCCACTTCATCTTATTCCCTTTCTTCTTCATTCATTCCATTTGGCCTATGATATCTCATAATCCTAAGGCTAGTTGATTGAAAAATTGACATGAGTATGGATGAGATTAGGCCACACCTTTTGCATATTCTTTTTGTGTGTGGTATGTTTCATGAGCATAGTCCATTATACTATGTATCTAACATGCATTAACACCAAAGTTTTATTGCCCGACCTCAAATAGTTGTGACTTCTACATAAGTCCAATTACGATTGCTTAATATAGCACTAAATTTGTAACATAAAAGGCATAAGATGAGCGTCTCGGTGGATTGAAAACCCGAAATGGAGATCCGGGCAAAAATTAGAGAAATAAAACATAAAGAATTTCCCAATAAGTTGAGTACCCCACCTTGGGGCAACTTATGCAAAAATTAGGGATTATGGCAAGTAACTGCATTCTGCTGATCTTCAAGAGATGGTCAAGAGCACAAAGGTTGACATAGATTCATCACCCCAGCAGCGGTCAAGAGCACAAAGGATATCAAGAGATGGTCGAAGGATTAAGGATCATTTGTATTGAATGTAACCCTTTTCTATGTAAATTACCATTTTCAACTTTGTAAAAATCTATGGAGTCTTGTCATTTACAGACTACCATTCTATCAAATAAAGTTGAGCTTTTATCCAATTGTTTCTACTCTTATTTACTTCAGCCAATAGTTTTAAATTTTATTATGATCATTTTGAAAATTAAATTTTTAATCAAAATTAGTTTTTTTTAAGTATATAAAGCAAAAAAAATTCAAAGCAATTAAAATGAATATCAACAACATTTCGATGGATAACAAGTCCTTAAGTGCGAAACATCAGAGGTTCCCCAAGCAGTTAACCCTTTGGATATCCCTAGACGTTTGTGTTGATTCAGTTCCTCGGCGGAGTGTTTGATCCCCAGTGGAATTTCTTTCCTTGTCCCTAGCTGAGTTGGTTGATTCAGATACCCTGCGGCGTGTTGTTTTCCCCGATGGAGTTTCTGCCTTCCCTAGTGAAGTTCGTATTTCCTCAGCAAAGTTGATCTTCAGAGATGATTAATCTTTCCCTAGTGGATCGCTTTGGTTTCCCCCCAATCGCCATTCAAATTTCTCCCAGTCAGAGTTTCCTCCTGGTTTCTGAGCAGCTTTTTTGAGATTATTCTCTATAGGGTTGTCTCCCATTTATGGTGTTGACATAAAATTCCCCACAGATTGGATGTTCTATCCTTAGCAGATCTCCTCCTTCCCCAATTAGGTTTGAACGTTTGGGATACTGATCTCTCTGTTCTCCAGCAGCTGTCTTCATGTTTTGTGGATTGACCGAGGATTGTACCGGTGGTTCAAATTTTTTGCGACACCTTTGTATCCTTTGTGATCATTTTGTCAGCATAATCATCATATATACATATACATATACACTCATATAATTTCATAATTTGCATATCCTGTATCCTTAGATTTTATTGGTTTGAGATTCTTATTCTCTACTATGGCGGTATTTTATCCCCATACCAAATCTGGTGTATGTCCTCCTTCAATTGTAGAGTGTCATCCCCTGAAGCAGAAAGACTTTAACCTTTCTCTGTATTCCCACTGGGTCTGTTTCCTCGTGGATGGTTGTTATTTCAGTTTCCTCTCCAATGGATTTTCTGGATGGAATTACTCCCCTTGAGTTATGTCCTCATTGGGTTGAGTCTTGATTGACCGTTGTTTTTCTAGCTCTTACCTAGATAGATAATTTGGTCCCCTAAGAGTCTATTACCCAGTAACTGGTAATATTCTTCTTAGTTTGCAGTATGTTACTTCTTGCCCAATACCCGACAAAAGTACCCTTATTTTTATCCTCAGTAGAGCCCCCAGTGGATCTGTTCTCCAGGAAGTGTATCCTTGATATGTTCTACCCAGTAACCGGTAGTTGTAAATCCTACTTTGTCCCCTCGAAGAGCCTATCCTTGATATGTTCATCCTAACCGGTGACGGATTTTCTCTCCGACGGTTTTCTATCCAGCTTTCGACAAATGTAATTCCTACCCTTTTTGTTCAGTTGGTATATCCTTGATATATTCATCCTAGCCGATGACGGGTATCCTCCTTGTCATTTCCAGGAAAGTCTATCCTTGATATGTTCATCTTAACCGGTGACGGATTTTCTTCCTTGTTGAGTTTATCCTTGATATGTTTGTAGCGGTGTATTCGTCACTTTATAATTTATTGATTAAATCAAAAGCAAAGCATACAAAGAATCGAGTCGCCACCGCACTTTTATTTATCCAAAGGAATGGCTAAAAAGCGAACAAAAGCCTAAGAAGTTTTACCTATTGAAAACTAATGAAAAGATCAGAGATCTGGGTAAGGGGTTAATTAAGCAATGGGAAGGTGTTAGGCACCCAAAACGTCCTAGGTACTCCTAGGGAGCCCTTTTCACAACTTGTTGTACGAAATGTTATTTGTTTATGAAATATTTATTGTGCAAACATGATTGAGGGGATGGGAAAAGAATGTACAAGTTATTATTTTTGTGTTTGAACGGATGAACCCGTTGCCTACGTACCTTTCCATGGGAAGTAAGGATCAAAACGCCGTAGTTCGGCTAAAAGATTTCCAAAAGTATGGGTGGATTCATTTTAAACAAAAGCACTAAGGTCTTTCGTTATCCACGGGAGAAAACTCAACCTATACAACCACAAGTCCACCATGTGAGAAAAGCTTCAACTTGCTAGTGAGGGGTTAACCCTATGATAAGCAAGGAAGTCTTACAATTCAATCACTAAGGACAAAAGGTGAGATTAACATCAACCAACTAGGATAAATCAAACCTATGGCTAATGTATGAAAACTTATCAAGAAAGTGGACTTGAGCCACAAAACAATTGAATGAGTGAAATTAATCAATTAGAATTTATTCACAAAAAGATGGTCAAAGTGTGATTAGAATTCAATTCAAAAGAAGTATTATGAAAATGAAGTTTGAAAAATCAGAGGCTTAAGGCCTAGGTTTCTAATTTGAAAAACAAATGAAAATGTTTGCAAATAGTTTTTTAAGTTTTGGGTTAACATGCACATGGAGGTTTAAAGAAACAAAAGGTAGGAGGGTGAGGAAGTAAAACTTCTTAGATGTTCACCTCTTGAGATCATATGTAGATGATTCAAGTGATTCCTTTGGAAAAGGCAACAAGCAAATAACAGATGAACAAAGTAAATGGATACTGGATGCCAATCAATGGACTTATTCCAATCTCACAAAACAAAATGGATACCAGATGCCAATCAATGGACTTATACTAATCTCACAAAGCAAAGAAACAAGGATACCAGATGCCAATCAATGGACTTATACTAATCTCACAAAGCAAAGAAACAAGGATACCAGATGCCAATCAATGGACTTATAATAGTCTCCTAAAACAAACAAAACATGGATACCAGATGCCAATCAATGGACTTATAATAGTCTCCTAAAACAAACAAAACATGGATACCAGATGCCAATCAATGGACTTATACTAGTCTCCTACCATATCACAGGAAACAACTGCCAATCAATGGACTTATGCTTGACTCCTCCATGGACAAGACAAAATGTTACAAAGAAATGAACAATGTCTATGAAATGATATACAAGTAATGAAGATAAATGCACAAAGGCACACTCAAGCAAATATGCACAGATGAATCAAGTAAGCAAACAAACAAGTCAATTAGCACACACTATACACAATCAATTAGGCTCAAGCAAGGTCAGGCTTTACAGCCAATTGGAATGGGGTATTTTGAGCTCTTAACCCTAACATTGAGAGTTAGGGTGAAGCAGATGAAAAGGAGATGAGGGGTGTGCCTCATAACTCTTATCCCTGGACAGGGAGAGCTTTGATCAATGGAAAGTGTGGGAGTTCAGAAAGTAGGAACTCTTCTCCACAAATGATTGACTCTATAAGATCTTGGGTTCTTATTCACAATGCATCAACACATGGTGTGAGCAAAGTGAATGACACACTGAGTAGCAGGAGATGGATTACACATCTCTTTTATCTGCCAATTGCCTCTAAAGAGGACTTTACCTGCTTGGCATAAAATTAAACAATCACAAGCATTGCCTCTTCAGGAGGGCTTCAGACAGGTGCCTGCCCACATAACAGGACAGGTCTTCCAGACTACATGAAGATTAGGGATTATACCTAAGTGGTTAAGCAACCAAGCAAAGTAAAGTTCAAATGAACTTAAAGCAACTTAGGTACCTGTGGAAACAACTAAACAAATCAGTACAATACTCAGACAAACAGACAACAGTCAATAAACAACAGACAATCCCAATGTACAAAATGTGTAAGCCATAAGGCAAAACTCAAATGAGTTAGCATCAACCTACAAAACATCCAAATGTTAATAATCAAAAGCAAACATCAATATTCACATGATGAAGCATCATTAACTATGGAACTTGGATGCTTAAACCTGAAATCAAAACTCACATGTAAGCAACAAACCACTAGGTCAAAGCCTAGGGTCAAAGATGAAGAAAAAATTCAAAACAGGAGCTGAAATTCAACACATTGCAACTTCAAACACATATTGACATATCCTAAAAAGGCTCACATCAAAATCAATCATCAAATGCATTTCATGATCAAAAGAAGTCCAAGGCAATTTCAAAGCTCATATGTGATCATCATGAATGAAGAATTCAAATCAAAACAGAAATGATTCAAATAAATCTGGAAAAATTCATGAACATTCAAGACATCCACAACATCCATCACACAAAAAATCAGAAACATTGGAGATCAATTGGCATGGAAATTAAATGGCACATGTTGGACAATCAAAGGTGTGACACAAATTGTCACACCAAGTTAGCACATGCATAAAACAGAAATGGTAATTGAGAAAAATGTCAAACCAAAACCAAAATGTCAAGCAATGTGCCTAGATTCATCATGCAAAATTTCACATTCATTGGATTAAAAACAAGCATTTCACAATGAGATAAGCAAGGCAAGGTCACAATTAGACATATGATCAATCAACCTAGCACCAAATAAAATCCAGCCAAGCACAACTTTGGAAATCATGATCATTAAAAAATAGACATCTCAAGGATCACTATGCAAAAAACCAGGTATTTTTTGGATCAATTTTCAAATTGTTATGATTTTATAAAATTGGAAAAAATTAAAAAAACAAGTAAAGCACATAGCATAAGAAAAGGAGGGAAAATGAATAAAATGTGAAGCATTTGAAAATAATGAACCAGCCAGGAATCGAACCATGACAGGATTCAAAAGTGGAGCGCGTTTCATCATGAAACGCAGTCGTTTCATTAAACGACGTGGAGGTCAGCGCTCGGTCAAACAACATGAGCCAATGAAACTGCAAGCATGGCGAAGACGTGGACCAATGGTATTGAAACCCTAGGAAAGCGTGGAAAACACAGGAAAAGCGTTGCTGAACATGAAAACCGTGGCCAAAAGATGATCTTCATCTTCTTCCTCACGAAGAAGATGAACAGTACATGAAGCTCATGCACGTCCAGAAAAATTTCTCCAGAAAATCAAAACTCATACATCATTATGTTGCATTTTTCATGTAGATGATAGATCAAACAAGAGCTAAGCATGAATCAACAAAATCAAGGAGAATCGAGCAATGGAAATTTCATGCATGAAACTTGAATCTATCCTAACTCAGTCAATAGTGCATCAAATTTCATGATTCTTTCACTAGATTCATCAGGACAACAAGATCTACAACAATATAGCAATGGATTTCAAAATTAAGAGATGCGAATTATGACCTCTTGAAGTGCAGAGCCTTTGAATTCACACAATCCACAGCTTGTACTTCTTCAATTCCACTCTATAATGCTTGAAATAAAGTTTGATGAAGTGATTGAAGCTTGAATGGCTCTAGATCTAGCTCAAAACAGAAACTCCATTTGCATCCTCATGAACATGAACTGCACTATTCTTGCACGAATTCCACAAAACAACAATTGATCTACACTAAATCCAAGCTCAGGAACAAGAATATGAAGTTAAAATACAATGTTATTTGGAAGAAAATGGAATAATGAATGAGAGACAAATTTGAAGTGAGAGAGAGTTTTGGATCTAGAAATGTGAAAAATGATTAATCCCCCATAATTCTGTTAGGGTTTAGGTATTTATATGAAGCCCTAATCACTTTGTTAATCCATAATTAACTTGGTTAAGTGAAATGAAGTGTTTTTGCAAAAATCAAAAGTTGCATGGTGCATGTAGCAATTGCACGTGAACAGTACTCTTTCTCTCATCAAAGTCACTTAAAATCCTCTTTTAAATCCAATGGCAATGGTAAAAAGTTCATACAATGCACCACTTTTGAATTTTGTAATTTCCCTCCAAAAAAGGCATGGATTAACAAGTGATTAAGTGATGAGAATTCATGTAATGTGATGCATGATTTGGAAATTAGAGGTCAAGAGGAGAATATTGCAAAAAGAACCACTCATTTTGGAGCTTTGAATCAAAAGATATGGCCATTTGAAGTCCCATGCATACTTGGCAATGATTTGATCATATCTCCTTAACCACACATCATATTCTCATGATCTTGGACATTTTGGAAATGGGAGAGAAAGATCTACAACTTTCATGTTCAGAAAAATTTCATTTGAAGCTTTCTTGATGATGTAATATTGAGTTGAAGTTGGTCTAAAACCCTTCCATTTTTGGAAAGTTCAAATTATGGGTCACTTTCTATTTTGGGAAATTTTTGATTGGACCTCAAATTCTTCAATGTGAGTGTTTGAAATGTCAAATGAGACTTGTTTGAACATGAATGAAGTATTTCTAATCACTTCCCACCTCCAAATACACAGTTGACTTTGCAGTTGACTTTCTAGGTTTTCAGATGACTTGAAAATGTTGTGATGAAATTCAAGCCTCTACCACTTGGGATTTTGCTTCAAAATGACATCATAACTCATATGAACTCTTGTGAATGATTGTGGGGTCCAAATCTCAAGAATGGCCACCATCTATTGCTCAATGAATGCCTTTGATGTGTTTGACCTGTTATAGCTTCATCTGCAAGTCAAAGGTTAGATGACATATTTTCGTACTTTGGCTAGTGATTAAAAGAAAAGCAATGACATATAAATGCAAGGAATGCTTGGTGATCAAGAATCACTCTCAAGAGGATCCCCACCCACATGGAAGGAAGCAAGGTGCACAATGATCCTTGAGGCAATGTAATGATATGATATGATGCCATGAGGGATCTTAGGGACAAAATTGGGGTCTTACAGATGCCCCTATTTAAGGTCATTCTAGCCGGAGAAGTGAAGGTTAAAGTCTTCATCTTGACGCGATAGAATGGGCTTAAATAACAATAATGAGACAAATTTTGGTCCCTAAGAGACCTCATGATGGAAATGTATGAATGCAAAACAAATTATCTCTGTGGGGAATATGAGTCCACAAAGAAGAAAGGACGATCCATCGGAGTAATACACTCACCAGGAACAAAGACTCTAACAGGACTCTCATGGGGATAAGAAAAGAAATGCGTGATCAAGACACGACTCTGAATTAGGGAAAATCAAGAACTCGACATTGCGTGAGCAGGACACGACTGGACTGGAGACCTTACTGGGGAGTAAAGGACTTAAGCCGGGGAGAAAAGGATTCCAAAGGAAGACAAATCCATTGGAAAGACTCAAGCTATCCACAAAGGATACTTCTGATAAAAATCCGGACTCGGACTGGGGGAAAAAAATTCACACAGAACCTCCCTGTCGGGGAATATTGTATATATATTGGGGAAAATGCCAATGCAGCAAGAGGGTAAAAACACAACAGAAACTCCACTGGGGGATGTCTAACAAAGAGACTCTCCTGGAGAAAATCTGCAAGGTGAGGTGTTACCGGCTACTGGGTAACAAGCTCAAAGAGACATGTGATCTAATCACCGGTTAATGGGTGAAAGAACAACAAGCTCAGGAAGAATGAATATCTAAGACCGGTATAAGGGTGATAGATATCAATCAACCAAACATCTGAGGAAGATCTGAAAAAGGTTCATCAACTCAGGAAAATCTGACTCCGCAGGGGACCAAGGTCATAATAGGGAGCAGAAAGGAAGGAACACTAGGGATACCGGTTACTGGGCATATAATAGGTGACCGACCACAGCATGAATTGGTATATATGCCAAGACACTCATCATCCGAAAAGAGGGCTTGAAAAAGCAAATCGACTTACAGGATGGACATTCGACTCCGCAACGGGAAAACGAATCTTACTCAAATGGGGAAGGACAAAAGACTTCAACCAAAGAGTGCATGAGATATATTATCCATTACCGTCAGAACGTGGATAATATACTCGCATGAGATATATTATCTATTACCGTCAGAACGTAGATAATATACTCGCATGGAAGGAACACCAGGGATACCGGCTATTGGGTATATAATAGGTGACCGACCGAAGCGTGAATTGATATATATGCCAAAACACTCATCATCCTGAAGAAAGCAAAAATGCAAACTTGTCAAAGGATGGATATTCGATTCTACAAAGAATACGAATCTTACTCTACTGGGGAAAATCAACAAAGGACTCCAACCAAAGAGCGCATGAGATATATTATTCATTACCGTCAGAACGTGAATAATACACTCGAAAAAGGAAGAGACACCAGAGATACCGGTTACTGGGTATATAATAGGTGACCAATCAAAAGAGAAACAATCGTCACCAACAATAACAGGGTAGACAAAAGATAACTCGCTGAGGATAAATTGCGAGCATCCGGCAATTATCCAGGAGACACATCACCGGTTACTGGGAGATATGCTCAAAAAGGAGAACAAAGAATATTCGATTCCACAAAAGGAAATACGAAACTTACTCGACTGGGGAAACACAACAGGTTTCGACTGGAGAGTGCATGAGATATATTATCCATTACCGTCAGAGCATGGATAGTATACTCGCATGGAAGATTATCCACAACCGGTTACTGGGTTAATAAAGGATAAATCGACCGAAAAGAAAGGTATCGTGATACCAAAACCAGGTATATAAAGATGACCAATCAAAGGGAGTAACAATCATTACCAAGCAAAAGGGTAAATGAAAGAGGACTCACTGGGGATGCATTGATAAACATCAATGATCCGGGGAATAAATCACTGGCATACGGTGAAAGGACCCGTTGAGGATAAAATTGCTAGCATCCGGCAATTATCCACAAAAAACTTGTCGGGAAATACGACTGCTTACTCAGAGCAATTACCCAAAAGCAAGGAGGGAATATCAACATCGAATACTGGATGAAGATAACCAACAAGAGTAACCGTCATCGGTTAGGATGAACAACAGGGTTAACTATGCAAAGGGGAGAACAAAGGATTTACAACTATCGAATACTGGGTAGAAGACCAAAAATTCTGGCTGAGGAAACAAAAAGTTTACCAAAGATTCAGCTGAGGATAAAATTGCTAGCATACGACAATTATCCACAAGAAAGCACAGACTCCGCTAGGGAGATAACAACAACATAGGATTTACAACTACCGAATACTGGGTATAATACCACAAAATCCGCTATCAACCAGGATGAACCACAAAGGTTACCTCTGCTAGGGGAAAAGAGATAGGACTTACAACTACCGACTACTGGGTAGAGGGCCACAACTCTGATGAGGATAACAAAAAGGGTTTACGACTACCGTATACAAGGTAGAAAACCAAAGCCTCTGCGTGGGGGAGTGAAAGGATCACAAATCCGCACGGGGAAACAAAATAGGGTTTATAACAAACCACAAACTGATGGAGAGCAAGAAAATAGGATTTATGACTACCGAATACTGGGTAGAAAACCAACGGCACTTGCTGAGGAACAAAACTGTTCACAACCACAGATTCCACAAAAGGGAAAAAAGGTATACAGGATTTACAACTACCGGTTACTGGGTAGAAAACCACAAAGGATAGGACTTATAACTACCGGTTACTGGGTAGAAGGCCCAAAAGATTCCGCTGGGGACAAGATGAACTATTGCCGGTTACTGGGCCATTTATTCATTTATTCCACATGGAAGCACAAGAGACAGTTGAAAAAAAATGCCAATTCAGGATCAATCCAAAAGGCAAACTGAAACAAGACTCATCCTAATGAGGATATAGCTCAAAAGGGAAACCCATCCCAATATATGTGTTGGGAGGAAACGGAAAACAACCGTCATCCACGAGGATATATCTCAGTGGGGAACTGCAGAAGGAATGACAAACACTTTCTTCTTACGGGGCTGACTCTATATTGAGAGATTAAACACCCGACATCTGCTTGGAGCGATCTATGGGAGAGATCTATATCACCATTAGCAGGAGACAACAAACAAAAGATATATGGCAAAAAATGCAACATGAATATCTAAATGTTGAAAGTATGCATGAATATGCATGATTTATGTTTGATGAATGCTGACAAAACAGACATTTCTAACACAAACAAGTCCAGGAATCAAAAGCCCGGTACTACACTTCCAGAGGAAAATCCAAGAAAAAACCAACTGGAAAGCCAATCTGCTGGAGATCTGAATGCTAAAAAGCAAAGATCTGCTGGGAAAATCAGAGATATCAAGAAATCACAAAATCTCTGAGTGATGGATCATCCATCAACCCAACTGGGGAACAAAAGTTCACAGCAGGCAGAAACTGCCACCAAAGCAACTCTGTTGGGGAAGCAAAGAAATCACAATATTTCCGCAGGGGGATCATCAGTCTCAGCTGGGGAACAGGAGTTTACTGTATAAACAGAAACTGCTGAAGGTAACAGAACACACAAGTAGAACCTAGCCGCACAAGCAACTCTACTGGGGATCAAAAGCATCAAGAAATCAACCAAATCTCTGCAGGGGAGAAAACCACTCGCAGGTACAATCCACCACCACAAATCTACTGGGGATTTATCTGAGGCAGAGAAGGAGAACTGGGGATCAACCACCAAAAACTGAACCTTCCAGAACGAACCACGACTGCTGAGGAGGAACGAATCACTGCTCTGCTGAAGGAAAAAGAGGTATAAACCTCAACTAGCAACCTGATGGGGAGATAACATAGATAAAGTACATCACCAACAACTCCGCTAGCGACTTCACTGAGGAGAGGACAAAGTATAGGGATGTCAACCCACCAACTACCGAATCTTCCAAAAGGAAAGCACCCACGCTGGGGAGAGAATGCTGCAAGAGAAGAAAACTGAAGTTTCCTACAAGCACTCTGCTCTGGGAACACAAAATCTCAACAGAAGCTCTGCTTGGGGAACAACCCCAACAACAATCTGGAGAAAGAGGATACAGCCATGCCAGGAATGTGAACAAATGTCTTACCCTGTTGGAAAC
Organism: Lathyrus oleraceus; assembly: GCF_024323335.1. NCBI lineage: Eukaryota > Viridiplantae > Streptophyta > Magnoliopsida > Fabales > Fabaceae > Lathyrus > Lathyrus oleraceus. The sequence goes on along the minus strand of NC_066585.1, from coordinate 481,594,379 downwards.
CATGCCACCCTTGGGAGAGCACTGAGGAATTCTTAAGTATCCTTTCATCATTGTGATCGTTCACTTTGTTTTAAAAACAATTTTGAAAATTTTGTTTGTTTAAAACAATGACATTTTATCAATTAAAACATGCAAAACATTTGTTGAATTGAAACAAATAAGAGTGCAAATAATTGGATAAAAGCTCAAATTTATTTGATGGAATGGTAGCCTGCAAATGGCAAGACTCCATAGATCTGTACAATTTTTGAAATCGGTGATATATATTGGAAGAGGGCTACATTGAACATAATGACCATTTCTCTACCAATTTGAATCCGATGTATTCGAAGCTTCCGTCGACGACGAATCAAGAATCTCTGACGAACAGACGGCTGTGGAACAGAAAGTCTTGTCAGGATGCAGTTACTTGCCAAATCCCTAATTTTTGCCTAGATTGCCCCAGGGTGAGGTACTCAATCTAGCGGGATGCAAATATACTTTTTTATGTCTCTAACTTTTGCCTGGATCGCCCTTTCGGGTTTTCCACTGAGATGCTCATTTTTGCCTAAGCCGCCCTTTCGGGTTTTCAACTTAGCGAGCTATTCTGTTTTTCTTTTTAGGCAAAGTATTTCTTGACTGCATCTGAATTCACAGGACGAGTGAAATCCTCCCCATCCATTGTTGTAAGCATCAAAGCACCGCCTGAAAAGGCTTTCTTGACAACATATGGACCTTCATAGTTTGGAGTCCACTTGCCCCTGGAATCGGGCGCGAAAGACAAGACTTTCTTGAGCATGAGGTCGCCTTCTCGGAACACACGAGGCTTGACCTTCTTATCGAATGCTCTCTTCATTCTCTGCTGATATAACTGACCATGACACATGGCGGTTAATCTCTTCTCTTCGATTAAATTCAGTTGGTCATAACGACTCTGAATCCATTCAGCATTAGTCAACTTGGCTTCCATAAAGACTCTCATTGATGGGATCTCCACCTCTACTGGGAGGACAACCTCCATGCCGTAAACAAGAGAGAAAGGGGTTGCCCCTGTTGAAGTGCGGACAGATGTACGATATCCATGCAAAGCAAATGGCAGCATCTCATGCCAATCTTTGTACGTGACTGTCATCTTCTGGATAATCTTCTTGATATTCTTATTAGCAGCTTCAACAGCCCCATTCATCTTGGGTCTGTAGGGAGAGGAATTATGGTGTGCGATCTTGAACTCAGCGTACAACTCTTCCATCATCTTATTATTCAGATTAGATCCATTATCAGTAATGATCTTATCAGGCACACCATAACGGCAAATCGGTTGATTCTCGACAAACTTCACGACCACCTTCCTGGTCACATTCGCATACGAAGCGGCTTCAACCCATTTGGTGAAGTAATCAATTGCTACGAGAATAAACCTGTGTCCGTTGGACGCTTTCGGTTCAATCATGCCGATCATGTCGATTCCCCACATAGAGAAAGGCCATGGTGATGAAATCACATTCAAAAGTGTCGGAGGAATATGAATCTTATCCGCATAAATCTGACACTTGTGGCATTTCTTCACATATTTGCAGCAGTCAAACTCCATTGTCAGCCAATAGTAGCCTGCTCTCAGCATCTTTCTGGCCATGGCATGTCCATTAGAATGAGTACCAAATGAACCCTCATGGACCTCAGTCATCAACAGGTTTGCTTCGTGTCTATCCACGCATCTGAGCAACACCATGTCAAAATTTCTCTTGTACAACACTTCACCGCTGAGGTAGAAGCTGCCTGACAACCTTCTTAAAGTTTTCCTATCTTTCACAGATGCCCCAGGCGGGTAGACCTGGTTCTGGAGGAAATTCTTGATATCTAAATACCAAGGCTTATCATCATTCACTTCTTCCACTGCAAATACGTGAGCTGGTCTATCCAAGCGCATCACGGTGATATTGGGAACTTCATTCCAATACTTGACTACAATCATTGAAGCAAGCGTAGCAAGAGCATCTGCCATCCGATTATCCTCACGAGGAATATGATGAAATTCAACTTCAGTAAAGAACGTTGAAATCCTCCTCGCATAATCTCTATACGGAATGAGACCAGGCTGATTCGTCTCCCACTCTCCCTTTATTTGATTGACAACCAAGGCCGAATCACCATACACATCAAGATGCTTGATCCTCAGATCAATGCATTCTTCCAATCCCATAATACAGGCCTCATACTCAGCCATATTATTCGTGCATTTGAAAGTTAGCCTTGCTGTAAAAGGAATATGTGTGCCATGAGGAGTAATGATTACTGCCCCAATTCCATTTCCGTACTGATTTACAGCGCCATCAAACACCATCGTCCATCTAGAACCAGGTTCTGGACCTTCATCAAGTGTAGGCTCATCACAATCTTTCATTTTCAAATACAGAATCTCCTCATCTGGGAAGTCGTACTGAATAGACTGATGATCTTTAATCGGCTGATGTGCCAAATGGTCAGCCAAGATACTACCTTTGATAGCTTTCTGAGCTCGATACTCAATATCATACTCAAACAACAACATCTGCCAACGGGCAATCCTCCCAGTTAAAGCAGGCTTCTCGAAAATATACTTAATTGGATCCATTCTGGATATCAACCAAGTTGTATGATTTATCATGTACTGGCGTAGACGCTTAGCAGCCCAAGCCAAAGCACAGCACGTCTTCTCAAGCATAGAGTATCGAGACTCACAATCAGTGAACTTCTTACTCAGGTAGTAGATAAAAGATTCTTTCTACCCTGATTCGTCTTGTTGACCGAGTACACAACCCATCGAGTCTTCAAGAACAGTCAAATACATGATTAGAGGTCTTCCTTCTACAGGCGGAGACAAGATCGGAGGTTCAGACAGATACTCTTTGATACTTTCGAAAGCTTTCTGGAAATCCTCGGTCCAATCATGAGATTGATCTTTCCGGAGGAGCTTGAATATCGGTGCACATGTGGCAGTCATGTGGGATATAAATCTGGAAATATAATTCAAGCGGCCAAGAAAACCTCGGACTTGCTTTTCAGTTTTTGGTGCAGGCATCTCTTGCATTGCTTTGACCTTTGCAGGATCAACCTCAATACCTCTTTCGCTGACTATGAAGCCCAACAACTTGCCAGAACGGACTCCAAATGTACATTTGTTCACATTCAGACGAAGCCTAAACTTCCTCAATCGCTGAAAAAGCTTCAACAAATGTTCAACATGTTCAACTTCCGTTCTAGACTTAGCAATCATATCATCGACATAGACCTCTATCTCCTTGTGCATCATATCATGAAACAAGGTAGTCATGGCTCTTTGATACGTGGCTCCGGCGTTCTTCAAACCGAAGGGCATCACTCGATAACAGAATGTTCCCCAAGGTGTGATGAATGTTGTCTTCTCCATATCCTCGGGTGCCATCTTGATCTGGTTATATCCGGAAAATCCGTCCATAAACGAAAAGACTTTGAATTTAGCTGTATTCTCTACCAACATATCAATGTGTGGTAGAGGGAAATCATCTTTTGGACTAGCTTTATTTAAATCTCTGTAATCAACACACATACGGACTTTTCCGTCATTCTTAGGCACAAGCACAATATTGGCCACCCATAGAGGATATGTAGAAGTCACCAGAAACCCCGCATCAATTTGCTTCTGAACTTCCTCTTTGATCTTCACTGCCATATCTGGATGAGTTCTTCTGAGCTTCTGCTTCACAGGCACGCACTCAGGCTTCAGAGGCAGGAAATGTTGCACAATATCGGTGTCTAGACCCGGCATATCTTCGTACGACCAAGCAAAGTTATCGGAATATTCTCGTAGCAAACTGATCAACCCCTTCTTGACAGACTCTTCAAGAAGTGCCCCAATCTTCACCATACGAACACAATCTTCAGACCCCAAGTTGACTGTTTCCAGATCATCGAGATGCGGCTGAATGATCTTCTTCTCGTGCTCAAGGAGACGTGTAATCTCATCAGGAATCCCTTCAACATCATCTTCCTCTGCCTCGAATACAGGGAATTCAAAATTGGGAGATGGCGTTGGATCATTATGTTCAATGGGTTTTAGAATCAACCTGCATAATGATTTTGGGTAATAAAAACTTTAGAATTTTAAACAAGCAAATCATTATGCAGATGGAAAGATTGCTTTTATTTTTGTTTTTAGGGTTTTTTGTGATCACCGATTTCATGCAAAAGCAAAAAGTGAAAACAAATGGAAAAACAAATGTTTAACAATCCATTAATTGAATGAAAATATCATTGTATATATGACGCCAACAATGTCATCACTTCTCCTTTTGGCATGGGAGAAGGGTTTTTTGAACAAAGTGAACAAATTACGCTGACTTATGGATGACCGTAGGAACATCCACAGCGACCCAATTATGGCAGACACCACCAGGGATAACAAAGTTGCTCAAATCCTCTGCATCCTCTTCCAGAATAGCAGCAGCTTCTTCAGCTTGATCGGCATGGATGAAACCTCCGCTCTTGAACAACCCTTTTTCATTGAAGACCCCTGAAGAATAGCCAATGCCAGCCCGAGACTTGTTGTCTTCAAGCTCAATCATCTTCCCTAAACCAGCAACTGCACCACATTCAATGGCCAGTTTCGCATCACGGTAGGAAGTAAATGAAGGAGACTTCTTCTCAATCGGCTCAGCAGTAGATAAAGCTTGGAAAGGCGTTCCAACTTCATCCTCAACATCAATATATGAGAAAGAAGACAAGTGGCTAACCAGGAGAGCCTTTTCTCCCCCTACCACGACCAGTTTCTTATTCTTGACGAATTTCAGCTTCTGGTGTAGGGTGGATGTCACGGCGCCAACCTCGTGAATCCATGGTCTACCAAGGAGACAACTATAAGATGGGTGGATATCCATAACTTGAAAGGTAACTTGGAAATCACTTGGTCCAATCTTGATTGGGAGATCAACTTCCCCAATCACAGTCTTACGTGACCCATCGAAAGCCTTCACAATAACACCACTCTGCCTCATGGGAGGCCCCTGATATGATAATCTCGAAAGAGTGGTCTTCGGAAATACATTCAAAGATGACCTAGTGTCCACCAGCACGTTGGACATGGCGTCATTCTTGCAATTCATGGATATATGTAAAGCCATGTTGTGGTCTCTTCCCTCCTCAGGGAGATCAGCGTCACAGAAACTCAAAGTGTTGCAAGCAGTGATGTTTGCAACAATACTATCAAACTGTTCAATAGTGACGTCGTGATCAACATAAGCTAAGTCCAAAACTTTCTGCAGAGCCTCCCTATGGGGTTATGAATTCAGAAGCAACGATAGCATGAAAATCTTGGACGGCGTTTGTAGCAGCTGGTCTACAACGTTGTACTCACTCTTCTTGATGAGCCTCAGCATCTCATCACAGTCTTCATTCACAGTGCCACTAGGGCCAACAAAAGAAACAGGAGTCTTTTGTACAAAGGATGGTTTGGCAACAGCAAGTGCCGGATTCGGAGGATTAACAGCATTCCCCACCGGACACACAACAGTGTCAGCAACATCAGCTTTAGCCTGAGGCTTAGGCGCTGAAAACACGCGACCACTACGGGTCAATCCGCTTACATCCGCAATATTAATAACGGAAGATGAAGGCAAAGGCACTTCTTTCCCATCTTCCATAGCAATAGGATTATAGCGGAATGGAACAGCTTTATCTGAAGAATAAGGCACAGGGCCTGCGAGCTTGATCACCAAAGAAGGAGAGACCTTCGGCTTGCTACCATCATAACGAATGACAACAGGCTCAGGAATTTTGAACACAGGAGAAATCACATTCACCTCTGGTTCGTCTTCATCAACATTTCTGTTTTGAAGAATCTCAATAGTCCCCTCATCCAACAGCTCTTGAAGCTCTCTGCGCACTTGGCGGCAACCCAATCTATTGACGGAGCAGATACGGCATTTGTCATGGTCATGCTCCATATGACTGTAATTACACAGCAGACGATGCAACTCAACCAATGACTGTCGAATATGGCTTACATATTTGACTTTATATTTGCCAGGGCAACCCTAGACCATGTTAACTGACTTCCCATGCTCGGGCAATGGGTTCTTCGTAACATTGGGGTCTGAGTCCTCAAAGCTCAGAATGCCGCATCTCATAAGGTCTTGAACCTTAGTCTTCAATGGATAACAATTTTCCACATTGTGACCCGGAGCACCAGAATGATAAACACAATGCTGGTCAGGCTTGTACCACCACTGTGGGTTAGCAGGCACAACCAGAGGATCCCGCGGGGTAATCAGTTTCCGCTCTATTAAAGAGGGATATAGCTCAGCGTATGACATAGGAATTGGATCGAAAGTGATCTTCTTCCTCTCATAATTCAAATTAGCTTGATTACTGTTGTTACGAGGCTGGTAAGCCTGTTGCTGTGGACGATGTTGCTGTTGATATTGTTGAGGTTGTTGCTGACTATGCTGTTAATTGTCACGGAAGACAGGTGCTATATGAGCCACCTGATGCTGGTTGCTGGCATAACGCACAGGCTTCCTCTTGGCAGAGGGTCTTCTTGGTTTAGCATGGGATTGCACAGCATGTGCCTCCCCATCTTTCTTCTTAGCAAACGCCCCATATCGCTTGCTTGAAGAGCCTTCATCTTTGGATAGCCGTCCTTCACGGACTTCTTCCTCCAATCGCATCCCCATGTTCACCATCTCGGTGAAATCATAGGGAGCACTAGCGACCATCCGCTCATAATAAAATGAACTAAGAGTCTTCAAAAAGATCTTAGTCATCTCCTTCTCTTCCAGCGGAGGAGTAATCTGAGCTGCCAGCTCTCGCCACCTCTGGGCGTATTCCTTAAATGTCTCTTTGTCCTTCTGGGACATGGCTCTGAGTTGATCACGGTCAGGAGCCATATCCACATTATATTTGTATTGCTTGACGAAGGCTTCACCAAGATCGTTGAAGGAACGGATGTTTGCACTATCAAGGCTCATATACCACCGAAGAGCAGCACCAGACAAACTATCCTAAAAATAATGGATCAACAGTTGATCATTATCAGTCTGAGTAGACATTTTCCTAGCATACATAACCAGGTGGCTGAGCGGGCAGGTATTCCCCTTATACTTCTCAAAGTCAGGGACTTTGAATTTGACGGGAATCTTAACACCGGGAACCAAACATAATTCAGCAGCAGACTTGCCGAACAAATCCTTCCCTCGAAGGGTCTTCAATTCCTTGCGGAGTTCAAGGAATTGGTCATTCATCGCATCCATCTCCGGGCCCTCAGACGGCTCAGAATGATAGATGGTGTCGTCTACCCTAGGAATGGTATGCACGACAGGAGGAGGCATTGCAAGGACCGGGCTAGATGCCGGCATGGAAGCAAAGGTAGAAGCTGGAATATCAGGCATAAAACCAGGAAGCATACCCCACGGAAACCCGGCTGGCATGGCTGGCATGAAATGAGCACTGGCAGCTGGCACAGCTGACGCAACTACTTCAGATATAACAGTCCTCTAGGGAGGAGTTGCAGGAGGTGGACACAGTTGATTCTGAGCAGCTAGAAACTGCTCCATCAGGGCACTTAGTCTGGCAACTTCCTCCTTCAACTCTCGGTTCTCTTGTTCTACCTGATCCATCACTCTTGCAGAATTAGCTTGGGTGTAGTACCGATGAGTCAGCTTGTCTTCAAAATAAATGAAGAGCACAAAGTTAGGCCACAGACAAGAAGACCAGAAGAACACCTGCTTATGCAAAATGATGCATGCAATGCTCGTGCATATGCTTTGTTTTTATTTCAAGGAATCTTTAGGGTATCATTTGCAAATTTTGAAATTTAAAGCATTTAATCGCATATGGAAAATATCTCATCAAATATATTTGAGCAAAAGGAGTACAACATTGTCAATTATTACAAGGGAAAAGGAAAATGAACATCCTATGGATCCCTAGAAGCTCGAGATGCTGGAAGACGAGATGCACAAAGCCTCTTGATCTCTCTCTCATATGCTGCTTCCATATCCGCTTTCTCCTTAGCAAGTCGATCATACTTCCTCTTCCAGAATTTGGAAGACTGAGGAAGCAGAGAAGTCCAGGTATCATTCGAATCATCTATCACCTGATGCTCGAGGAACTCGATCAGAGCGTCCTTCTCCTTAAGCTGTTGAAGCAACTCTTCCCTTTCACGGATCCAGGCACGTGAAAGGTCTTCTTCTCTCAACTCTTCTACGCCTTGGTTAGGGAGGGTTGAAGGCCCAGCCACATCCAACGGTGTAGGTCTCAGATAATCATAAGGCATAAGATACTCAGACGCTCTCTGTCTGACCCAAGAAGTATACGCCTCCAAAGCAATGCAGTTCTTCGGACCCAACTCACTTCTACCCTTCTTGTGAATCTTACGCCAAGCGCGGACCATCCTGGCTTTCAGGCCTTGGGGATCTTTACCCTCCTGAAAGAACACACCTTCTAACAGAATGTTATGAGGTTTATCCTTTAGGGGGAACCCAAGCTGACGACGTGCTAAGATAGGGTTGTAGCTGATCCCACCACATGTACCAAGAAGAAACACATTAGGGAATTCACCACAATAATCAATGATCTGAACAGTATCATACACGCGATCATACCAAGAGATATCGTCATTAGTGAGAGACATAAGTCTCGTAGACCACCGTAGACATCCCTTGTTCTCCTTGAAAGCAACCGTCTGCGGTAAATGAGAAATAAACCACTTATACAACATAGGCAAACAACACACAATAGCTCCTCCACCCTTTGTATTCCTCAGATGCAAAGAGAAATAGGTATCACCCAACAGAGTAGGAACGAGATTAAGAACTGAAAAGATCCTAATGGCATTCACATCCACAAATTTGTCGAGGTTGGGGAACAATACCAAACCATAGATGGGCAGCACGAATATAGCCTCAAAGGCATCCTCACTCATGGCCTTCCCATAAACGGTAGCTTGAGCGACGAGGAAATCAGAAGGAAGACCCTGAATTCCACCTTTGGTGGTCATATGCGCTTCAATAAGGGATCCATCTATGTGCAACAAGTCTGCAATCTCTCGAGAAGTCGGAATACTCTCCAAGCCACTTAACGGCACCTGATCCAGAATAGGAATACCCACAAGATGAGCATACTCCTCGAGCGTAGGCAACAACTGAAAGTCCGGAAAAGAGAAGCAGTGATACAGAGGATCATAAAACTGCGCCAGAGTACTCATCAACCCTTCATCCACCTGAGTAGTCAACAGAGGAAGAAGCTTCCCATAGCGAGCTTTGAAACCCAAGGGATCTAATACATAAGATGTCAGATTCCTTAACTCTTTCACATCGGGCTGTCGAAAGCTGTACTTCTTTGTATGCCTCTTTGGTCTTTCCATGTCTGAAAATTTTGCAAATAAACCCTTTAAGTTCCTTGAAAATTTTCTCATTTTTTCTGATGACATGAATGCAGATGAATGCATAAATGTATGAATGCAACAATCACACTCAAGGATCAAGCAAATCACACCAGACAAAGGTCATGGGAAAGCTCATAGTATCCTTAATATCAATCATCCATCTTGGTGGATTATGGTTTACACCTTATCAACACCCAAGTTCCATTGATATTAACAATACATGAACCGACTCAATCATCCTTAATATCAATCATCCATTTTGGTGGATTATGGTTTACACCTTATCAACACCCAAGTTCCATTGATATTAAGGATGTCTGAACGACTCAACCATGAATCACGGGTTTGTTGAGAGTCACTGTAGCACCTCAAATTTGCATCTATCATTGTACATACATTCTCATATTAGGTCATAGCATATCATGGTCCATTTGTATAGCATTGCATTGTCCCATTTGCCTCAAGTGCAAGCCAATCAAGAAATTAGGTCAAACTGGTCAGGAGATCAGTCAGTCAAGCAAGCAAGTGCAATTTTCATTGAGCCAAGGCCCTAGGGTTGGTCCAACATGTCCACATGACTTGGGGATCCATTTGAAGTGTTTTGGTCAAGGATTGGATGTTCAGAAGTCATCAGTCAATGCACAATCAGTCAGAAACCCTAAAAGTCAATTGTTGGTCAAGTGTCCATTTAATCAGTGATTTGATGATAGGATTTGGTTTGAGAGAACTTATTCATGTCCCAATAGGCCTCATGTATCATGTCAAACACCATCATGGAAGAATTTGAAGCCAGATCAGAAATTTCCAAAAATGGAAACTGGACCTGTAATTGAAACCTGCCCAAAATGGAAAGTCTTGATCCTCAAACTTACATCATGATACAAGCTTCAAATGAATTTTTGCCCAACATGAAAGTTGAAGATCTTGTTCTCCCATTTCCAAAAAGTCCAAGAACACTCAATTCCCATGTATGGTTGGCAAGATATGATCAAATCATTTTCAGAAATTCTTGAACTTCGAAAGGCCATATCTCTCAAACCATTTGGCCAATTTGGGTGGGGTTTTTTCCTACAAGTCACATTTGATCCCCTCTTTCCAAAAATGTAACTTTCATTCACCAAAACATCACCATGCAAAATGGCCTTTTTGAACTTGCCTTAATTAATTTCAAGTGAGTTGAATTTTGACTTTTCAAAATAATCATTTTTAAACCATTTGGCCAATTGAAATAGTTCAGAAATGTGGTTTATGACTTGTTGCAAGCCCATTTTTATGCAGTACACATAGCCATCACCTAGTTGCTTGAAAATTGGAAAGAAAGTACACTTTTCACCCACTTTACTCCATATTTTCATGAACCATCATTAGTACCACAAAACAGCAGATATATTCATCATTTTCTGTCACTTAAACCCTAGTAGCAGCCATCAATTACCAACAGAAAACTCATGCTCTCAAAATCTCATTTTCTCATTTTTTTCATTTTTCTGGCCAAAACTTCCAAAGAACCACGAGCCATTTTGTTTGTTTTATCATCTACCATCAATCTTGAGACCATGGCAAGCTTCATCTTCTTGCTGTAACAGCATCTTCATGTTCTGTTTTACCAAGCACACATCAATGGTGAAACTCGATTTGAGCATTTCCAAGGGTTGTTGAGCTACAAACCACTCTCCATTCATCATTTCAAACCACAAGCTTCGTCTGTTTGAGCTTACAACACACAAACAACACTGTTTCGTTGATTTCTTCAAAATCAAGTAAGTTCTCGAGTTTCATCATTTACCAAACCATGCTATGCTCTAGCTAGATCTTTTTATGCTGGTCATTTTAGAACTTGAATCGTTAAAAATGGTCAGCTATTTTGAAAGTTATGCTATGTTAAAGTTTGATGGTGGAATGAGTTTTTGCTTGGTTCATGTTGTTTAAGTCGATTGAGTTTAAATGATGCCTGGATTCATGATGTGCTTGGTCTGCTGATCGTAATGATGTGCTTGATTCTTGTTTCTGGAAAAGATGTTCTTCCATGGATGATGAATGTGAATACTGTACATGAAACCCTAATTATTTTTCTGCCCAGAATTTGTTCAATCCTTTGCATCGCGTTTGGTTGCTGTTGATCGTGTTTTTGCATGCTGTTGTTCCTGTACCATTGCCATGCACCGCTAGCAGCTTGCCACGTCCTAAAACGCAACGCAGCGTTTCATTTAACTTCCCCCAAATTTACAAAAATGCCATCGGTCCCATTATTTTAAATTAATTCATTTTATTAGTTCAATGTTTATTGCATTTTGGTTCCACAACTTACAAAATTCATAACATCATCATTTTTAATCCAAATTTCATGGGAATTTTTGCTTTGTGATCACATGAATGTCTACTATTTTATCATGATTTTTAATGATTTTTTGGATGGCTGGATTTTTAAGGGCATTAGGGCTTTTGACATGTATGCACATTTTGTACCTTTTGCCAATTCTTTTGTGAAATGATGAGGATATATCCAATGACCCTAAATTTTTTTGTGCTTAATCTACACTCATCCATGGTGATTTTGATATAGAGTTCTTGAATTTATCTTATCTGGTTGTTAAGATGTGAATTTTTGAAGTAGGGTGTGACAATTTGTGTCACACCAATGATATGCAATTTCATGATTTTTGTTGACATGCTTACTGACCTCCAATTAATGTGAAATTTTGCATGATACTTCTCTTATATGTCTAGTTTATGTGTGAATTTTCTTGGAATTAATTGTGCCATTTCCAAATTGTTTGAGATTTTCTCCCCTGTCTAGTCACATGTTGACTTTATGTGACACATCTTGCCATTCCATTTGGGAAATTCTCATACTTTATTGGATTATCATGAAATTTGATATGTGATTAGTAGACATCTTAAGCTTTGCCATGGTTTTAGTCCCATTCATTTATCATATTCCATCCCTGATTTATGATTTTTCTAAGTTGATGCATGTTTGGTTGACTTCTTTGAGCATGTTCAAAATTGCTTTGACTTTCTGATTTTTATTGACTATCTTCCCATGATCCAAATGAGCTGAAACTTGGTGTGCTTGCCATGCTATGGGTTGTGTTTGATCATGATTTATTTGATGATTTTTGGAAATGTTTAAGATTGCTTTTGATGCAAGTCTTGCTGTTGACTTCTATGAGCTCTCATTTGCCATGCTTTGACTTCTTTTGCTTATGAAATGATGATGATGCATGATATAAACTTGAGACCAATTGTTTTTGTTTCTTGATTGTTTGAACATGATTTTGGATGCTTGCCCTTTGCTGTTTTGACTTTTTCATTCCTTTTTGACCCTAGGCTTGCCCTAGTGGTCCTGTTACTCACCTTTGAGCTCATGTTTTCAGGTTGACCAACAAATGACCAATGAGACCAACTCTTTTTGATTGAGCTTGCTTAAATATCATTGTCTAACTTGTTTGTTTTGTAGGTGGCTTGGCTCACATGCCTTAAGCCTTGTGCCTTGCATATCCATTTGCCTCCAATTAACTGTTGATGTCTGTTTCTTTTTGCTTTGTTTTGAAGTTGCATACTAACATCTGCTTGACTGTTTCAGGTGCTTTTAGTTGCTCAGTTCCTTGTGAACTTTTGCTTTGCTTTGCTTGTATAAGCAATTTGCATTGAGGTACAACTTCCTAACTTCATGTAGTCTGGAAGACCTGGCCTGTTACTTGGCCAGGCAACTGTCTGAAGTCCTCCTTAAGAGGCAATGTTTGTGACTGTTTAATTTTGTCCTTGCATAGTCAAAGACCTCCTAAGTGAAGAGGCAATTGGCAGAACCAAGGGATAAGCAACCTATCCCCTGCTATTCTGTGTGTCTTCTGCTCTACTCACACCACTGTGTTGATGCATTGCAGATACAAACCCAAGATCTTGTACAATTGTACAGTTGAGTCAGTATCAAATGTGTAGAAGGGTTCCCACTTTCTGAACCCACACATTCTTGTCTTAAGCTCTCCCAGGCCAGGGATAAGAGCTGTGAAGTCTTATCTTCACTCACCTTTCATCAGCTTCACCTTAGCCCCTCAATAGCAAGGTTAAGAGCACATTCACCCAGTTCCAGAGGTTTGTTTGTTGAGGTTGATATGACCCCTCGACTAAAACCTAACCCTTGTTTGAGCCACTTGCTTGTGTATAGTGTGTGCTATCTGTGCTTGTATGTTTGTTTGACTTGCTTCCTGTGCAAGTTAGGGTTAGTTTAGACTTGCTTCCTGTGCAAGTTAGGTTTGCTTGGCTTGCTTTCTGTGCAAGTTAAGTGTGTGTGTGGCTTGCTTCCTGTGCAAGTCATGATTAGGATAGGCTGGCTCCCTGTGCCAGTTAGCTAGAAACCTTAACTTAGGGATGATTTTGCATGATAACATCTAGGCTCGAGTCGTAGTCTCCCTAGTTGTGTCTCCCTCTGTTATCTGGTTAGGCTAGTCCTTTATCCCTCTATAGGGGAACTACGTCGCCCTGATCCTCATACCAGATGAGGTACGTAGGCAGGAGATGAGCTGATCTCTCCGGGCGCCCTTTTTTTTCTTTTGTGTGAGTTGTTTGACAATTGTTAGGCTCGAGTCCCTGACTCCTTAGCAATTTGTTGTCTGTTTGTTTGAGTGTGTGCTTGACAGTTATAGGCTCGAGTCCCCGACTCCCTATTAACCTGTTGTGTTGTTGTGTGCTTGGAAGCTGATGTAAGTCCATCGAGTGGCATTCGGGTTCTAGTGTGGGCTTGTTGGTTCGGATGCTGATGTAAGTCCAGTGATTGGCATTCGGGCTCCACGTTTGCCTCTTTGTGTGTGTTTGGTTCGGATGCTGATGTAAGTCCAGTGATTGGCATTCAGGCTCCACGTTTGCCTTTGTGTGTTTGTTTGTGTGCGTGTCAGCCGAGCTACGAATGCTCTGATTCTCCTTCGTCCAAGGAGATACGTATGCATAGGATGCGATATCCTAGCGAGCATGTGTCGTTTCCCCAGTCCGAACTACTTTGACTCTGATGTCTATGCCTGATAGACTAAGTAGGCCCAGGATGCGATATTCTGCCGAGTCAGTCTCTTTTGTTTTTTTGTGTCTCTTTCAGCCAGTTGTGTGTGTGTGAGCAGTGTTTAGCAACCATTTTTCCTTCCTTTTGTGCGTGGATCCCGTCGAGTACGACAGATGTGTAGGGGTGCTAATACCTTCCCTTCGCATAACCGACTCCCGATCCCATTCTCTTTGGTCGCGAGACCATGTCTTTTTCCAGGTTTACTCTGAGCGTTTCCTTTCCCTCTTTTGGGATAAATAACGCACGGTGGCGGCTCTGTTGTCCTTGTTTTCCCGCCGGTTTTTCGCGTGATGCGACAGTCACGAGCATGGAGTCTCGGTTAAGAACCACCCAAAGGGAGTGTACTAGGGTTTAAACCTGCCGAACATGTTCTACCAGGGGTTCCCATAATCATCATCCTATCTTTCGAATATTATCGGAGGAACGAATACTCGTATTCCAGAAATATTCTCAAGAGAGACTCTTATGAGTGTAGTATCGCGTAACAATCGCATCAGATCTTACATCTGAACGACTTCCGCACTACGTCCTAAAAATAGGCCAAGATGGGCTTGGTAAACTAAGGTCCTTGGCTTCTAAGGCACATGATTGAAAGAATAATGCCTAACCACAAATAACTTGTGTGACATTATTAATCCAACATGACCTCCACCAAGTGAATGGACTCGCAAGTCAACTTGCTAAGGAATACTCCACACAAGTCGACAAGACTATGCCATTCTCCTATCCTAAGGTGCACTCGAGTTCGGGTATAGAACTCATCTCACAGAGATCACCAAGCAAACAAGCAATTGTATATCAAGCAATTCAAGCATTACAATCAATACAGTAATCCCAAATTGTACAAAAATATGTCATATAACAAATAAACAATATCATACAACCAGGGTGAAAAGTAGGCAAAACCACCAAGGAGATTCTCTCCCCAGTGGAGTCGCCACTTTTCTGTAGCGGTGTATTCGTCACTTTATGATTTATTGATTAAATCAAAAGCAAGGCATACAAAGAATCGAGTCGCCACCGCATTTTTATTTATCCAAAGGAATGGCTAAAAAGAGAACAAAAGTCTAAGAAGTTTTACACATAGAAAACTAATGAAAAGATCAGAGATCTGGGTAAGGGGTTAATTACGCAATGGGAAGGTGTTAGGCACCCAAAACATCCTAGGTACTCCTAGGGAGCCCTTTTCACAACTTGTTGTACGAAATGTTATTTGTTTATGAAATATTTATTGTGCAAACATGATTGAGGGGATGGGAAAAGAATGTACAAGTTATTATTTTTGTGTTTGAACGGATGAACCCGTTGCCTACGTACCTTTCCATGGGAAGTAAGGATCAAAACGCCGTAGTTCGGCTAAAAGATTTCCAAAAGTATGGGTGGATTCATTTTAAACAAAAGCACCTATCCACGGGAGAAAACTCAACCTATACAACCACAAGTCCACCATGTGAGAAAAGCTTCAACTTGCTAGTGAGGGGTTAACCCTATAATAAGTAGGGAAGTCTTACAATTCAATCACTAAGGACAAAAGGTGAGATTAACATCAACCAACTAGGATAAATCAAACCTATGGCTAATGTATGAAAACTTATCAAGAAAGTGGACTTGAGCCACAAAACAATTGAATGAGTGAAATTAATCAATTAGAATTTATTCACAAAAAGATGGTCAAAGTGTGATTAGAATTCAATTCAAAAGAAGTATTATGAAAATGAAGTTTGAAAAATCAGAGGCTTAAGGCCTAGGTTTCTAATTTGAAAAACAAATGAAAATGTTTGCACAATAGTTTTTTAAGTTTTGGGTTAACATGCACATGGAGGTTTAAAGAAACAAAAGGTAGGAGGGTGAGGAAGTAAAACTTCTTAGATGTTCACCTCTTGAGATCATATGTAGATGATTCAAGTGATTCCTTTGGAAAAGGCAACAAGCAAATAACAGATGAACAAAGTAAATGGATACTGGATGCCAATCAATGGACTTATTCCAATCTCACAAAACAAAATGGATACCAGATGCCAATTAATGGACTTATACTAATCTCACAAAGCAAAGAAACAAGGATACCAGATGCCAATCAATGGACTTATACTAATCTCACAAAGCAAAGAAACAAGGATACCAGATGCCAATCAATGGACTTATAATAGTCTCCTAAAACAAACAAAACATGGATACCAGATGCCAATCAATGGACTTATAATAGTCTCCTAAAACAAACAAAACATGGATACCAGATGCCAATCAATGGACTTATACTAGTCTCCTTCCATATCACAGGAAACAACTGCCAATCAATGGACTTATGCTTGACTCCTCCATGGACAAGACAAAATGTTACAAAGAAATGAACAATGTCTATGAAATGATATACAAGTAATAAAGATAAATGCACAAAGGCACACTCAAGCAAATATGCACAGATGAATCAAGTAAGCAAACAAACAAGTCAATTAGCACACACTATACACAATCAATTAGACTCAAGCAAGGTCAGGCTTTACAGCCAATTGGAATGGGGTATTTTGAGCTCTTAACCCTAACATTGAGAGTTAGGGTGAAGCAGATGAAAAGGAGATGAGGGGTGTGCCTCATAACTCTTATCCCTGGACAGGGAGAGCTTTGATCAATGGAAAGTGTGGGAGTTCAGAAAGTAGGAACTCTTCTCCATAAATGATTGACTCTATAAGATCTTGGGTTCTTATTCACAATGCATCAACACATGGTGTGAGCAAAGTGAATGACACACTGAGTAGCAGGAGATGGATTACACATCTCTTTTATCTGCCAATTGCCTCTAAAGAGGACTTTACCTGCTTGGCACAAAATTAAACAATCACAAGCATTGCCTCTTCAAGAGGGCTTCAGACAGGTGCCTGCCCAAATAACAGGACAGGTCTTCCAGACTACATGAAGATTAGGGATTATACCTAAGTGGTTAAGCAACCAAGCAAAGCAAAGTTCAAATGAACTTAAAGCAACTTAGGTACCTGTGGAAACAACTAAACAAATCAGTACAATACTCAGACAAACAGACAAGAGTCAATAAGCAACAGACAATCCCAATGTACAAAATGTGTAAGCCATAAGGCAAAACTCAAATGAGTTAGCATCAACCTACAAAACACCCAAATGTTAGTAATCAAAAGCAAACATCAATATTCACCAGATGAAGCATCATCAACTATGGAACTTGGATGCTTAAACCTGAAATCAAAACTCACATGTAAGCAACAAACCACTAGGTCAAAGCCTAGGGTCAAAGATGAAGAAAAAATTCAAAACAGGAGCTGAAATTCAACACATTGCAACTTCAAACACATATTGACATATCCTAAAAAGGCTCACATCAAAATCAATCATCAAATGCATTTCATGATCAAAAGAAGTCCAAGGCAGTTTCAAAGCTCATATGTGATCATCATGAATGAAGAATTCAAATCAAAATAGAAATGATTCAAATAAATCTAGAAAAATTCATGAACATTCAAGACATCCACAACATCCATCACACAAAAAATCAGAAACATTGGAGATCAATTGGCATGGAAATTAAATGGCACAAGTTGGACAATCAAAGGTGTGACACAAATTTTCACACCAAGTTAGCACATGCATAAAACAGAAATGGTAATTGAGAAAAATGTCAAACCAAAACCAAAATGTCAAGCAATGTGCCTAGATTCATCATGCAAAATTTCACATTCATTGGATTAAAAACAAGCATTTCACAATGAGATAAGAAAGGCAAGGTCACAATTAGACATATGATCAATCAACCTAGCACCAAATAAAATCCAGCCAAGCACAACTTTGGAAATCATGATCATTAACAAATAGACATCTCAAGGATCACTATGCAAAAAACCAGGTATTTTTTGGATCAATTTTCAAATTGTTATGGTTTTATAAAATTGGAAAAAATTAAAAACACAAGTAAAGCACATAGCATAAGAAAAGGAGGGAAAATGAATAAAATGTGAAGCATTTGAAAATAATGAACCAGCCAGGAATCGAACCATGACTGGATTCAAAAGTGGCGCGCGTTTCATCATGAAACGCAGTCGTTTCATTAAACGACGTGGAGGTCAGCGCTCGGTCAAACAACATGAGCCAATGAAACTGCAAGCATGGCGAAGACGTGGACCAATGGTATTGAAACCCTAGGACAACGTGGAAAACATAGGAAAAGCGTTGTTGAACATGAAAACCGTGGCCAAAAGATGATCTTCATCTTCTTCCTCACGAAGAAGATGAACAGTACATGAAGCTCATGCACGTCCAGAAAAATTTCTCCAGAAAATCAAAACTTATACATCATTATGTTGCATTTTTCATGTAGATGATAGATCAAATAAGAGCTAAGCATGAATCAACAAAATCAAGGAGAATCGAGCAATGGAAATTTCATGCATGAAACTTGAATCTATCCTAACTCAGTCAATAGTGCATCAAATTTCATGATTCTTTCACTAGATTCATCAGGACAACAAGATCTACAACAATATAGCAATGGATTTCAAAATTAAGAGATGCGAATTATGACCTCTTGAAGTGCAGAGCCTTTGAATTCACACAATCCACAGCTTGTACCGCTTCAATTTCACTCTATAATGCTTGAAATGAAGTTTGATGAAGTGATTGAAGCTTGAATGGCTCTAGATCTAGCTCAAAACAGAAACTCCATTTGCATCTTCCTGAACATGAACTGCACTATTCTTCCACGAATTCCACAAAACAGCAATTGATCTACACTAAATCCAAGCTCAGGAACAAGAATATGAAGTTAAAATACAATGTTATTTGGAAGAAAATGGAATTATGAATGAGAGAAAAATTTGAAGTGAGAGAGAGTTTTGGATCTAGAAATGTGAAAAATGATTAATCCCCCATAATTATGTTAGGGTTTAGGTATTTATATGAAGCCCTAATCACTTTGTTAATCCATAATTAACTTGGTTAAGTGAAATGAGGTGTTTTTGCAAAAATCAAAAGTTGCATGGTGCATGTAGCAATTGCACGTGAACAATACTCTTTCTCTCATCAAAGTCACTTAAAATCCTCTTTTAAATCCAATGGCAATGGTAAAAAGTTCATACAATGCACCACTTTTGAATTTTGTAATTTCCCTCCAAAAAAGGCATGGATTAACAAGTGATTAAGTGATGAGAATTCATGTAATGTGATGCATGATTTGGAAATTAGAGGTCAAGAGGAGAATATTTCAAAAAGAACCACTCATTTTGGAGCTTTGAATCAAAAAATATGGCCATTTGAAGTCCCATGCATACTTGGCA
This sequence comes from Lathyrus oleraceus, assembly GCF_024323335.1. Taxonomy (NCBI): domain Eukaryota; kingdom Viridiplantae; phylum Streptophyta; class Magnoliopsida; order Fabales; family Fabaceae; genus Lathyrus; species Lathyrus oleraceus. Next base: position 481,574,653 of record NC_066585.1, on the reverse strand, counting down.
ATAATTTGATCATATATCCTTAACCACACGTCATATGCTCATGATCTTGGACATTTTGGAAATGGGAGAGAAAGATCTACAACTGTCATGTTCAGAAAAATTTCACTTGAAGCTTTCTTGATGATGTAATATCGAGTTGAAGTTGGTCCAAAACCCTTCCATTTTTGGAAAGTTCAAATTATGGGTCACTTTCTATTTTGGGAAAGTTTTGACTGGACCTCAAATTCTTCAATGTGAGTGTTTGAAATGTCAAATGAGACTTGTTTGAACATGAATGAAGTATTTCTAATCACTTCCCACCTCCAAATACACAATTGACTTTGAAGTTGACTTTCTAGGTTTTCAGATGACTTGAAAATGTTCTGATGAAATTCAAGCCCCTACCACTTGGGATTTTGCTTCAAAATGACATCATAACTCATATGAACTCTTGTGAATGATTGTGGGGTCCAAATCTCAAGAATGGCCACCATCTATTGCTCAATGAATGCCTTTGATGTGTTTGACCTGTTATAGCTTCATCTGCAAGTCAAAGGTTAGATGACATATTTTCGTACTTTGACTAGTGATTAAAAGAAAAGCAATGACATATAAATGCAAGGAATGCTTGGTGATCAAGAATCACTCTCAAGAGGATCCCCACCCACATGGAAGGAAGCAAGGTGCACAATGATCCTTGAGGCAATGTAATGATATGATATGATGCCATGAGGGATCTTAGGGATAAAATTGGGGTCTTACAAATGCCCCTATTTAAGGTCATTCTAGCCGGAGAAGTGAAGGTTAAAGTCTTCATCTTGACGCGGTAGAATGGGCTTAAATAACAATAATGAGACAAATTTTGGTCCCTAAGAGACCTCATGATGCAAATGTATGAATGCAAAACAAATTATCTCTGTGGGGAATATGAGTCCACAAAAAAGAAAGGACGATCCATCGGAGTAATACACTCACCAGGAACAAAGACTCTAACAGGACTCTCATGGGGATAAGAAAAGAAATGCGTGATCAATACTTTATTATCTCCGTGCCCAGTAACAGGTAATAGATAATAGATTTCTGCTCCTCCCGTGTTGAAGTTTATTGCTTCCCCCAGTTGAGTTGAGTGTGCATTTTTCCAATACTGAAATCGCTTTTCCTTGCATGATTCGAGTACCTAAGTTTTATCCTGACCTACTCATGTCTTCTGTAGATGTTGTTGTTTCCCCGACCGAGTCTTTCCATGTTTGTATGGAATTCCTCGAGTCCCCCATTAGTTTTTAAGTCGTAGCCTGGCCTATGCATAACTCCTTTTTACCCCCCCCCCCAAGAGTCTCTGCCTCCCCAGCGAGTTTTCCTTATGCAATGCATTATACTTTTGTGGATTTTCGGTCTCTCTGATTTCTTTTCCTTTGTGGAAATATTTCCCCACAGAGCATTGACTTTTGCATTCATATCATTTGCATCATGAGGTCTCTTAGGGACCAAAATTTGTTTCTGTGTTGTTATTTAAGCCCATTATACTGAGTCGACATGAAGATTTTAACCTTCGCCTCCTCAGTTAGAATGTCCTTAAATAGGGGCAGCTGCAAGACCCCAATTTTGAACCTAAGATTCCTCATGCAATTGCATCATAAGCATTAGCATTGGGATCATACTTTGACATCCTCCTTACCCCTCTTTCATTGGGTTTGTTTTGGGAGAGATCCCCAAGCACTTTGTGATTATATCATACTTGTATTTTATTATTTTACTAACCAAAATATCAAAAATATGTCTTTGTACTTGCCTAACTTTTTTGTAGGAAGGGCATGATCCCATTGATTCTATCAAGTTCACATCTAGGGTTTAAGACCCTCATGAACAAAGAGCTATAAGACCCCAATTTTGACCCTAAGATCCCTCATGCAATTTCATCATTAGCATTAGCATTGGGATCATGTCTTGGCATCCTCCTTACCCCTCTTTCATTGGGTTTGTTTTGTGAGAGATCACCAAGCACTTTGTGATTATATCATACTTGTATTTTACCATTTCACTAAAAAAAATACCAAAAATATGTCTTTGCATTTACCTAACTCTTTTGTAGGTAGGGCATGATCTCCATTGATTCATCAAGTTCACATCTAGGGTTTGAGACCCTCATGAACAAAGAGCACAACCAAGAATTGATTCAACATTGGTTATGAACAACATATATGAGTCCCAATATTTTCTACATGTTATATTGATCAAGTTTTCTTCAAGAGTTTGAGGGTGATTTGCCTTGGAAACCATAGTTTGATTGGGTATCTTGAGTAACTTCTCCAACAAGCTATCTCACCAATTGATCAAATTTCTCAAGGGACACTTCAAAAATCATTATATTATGCATATATGATCTACCATGAGCCAAGAAAGTCAAGAGAATTGGAAGTTAGCAAGTTGGTTGATGGTGGTTGGCCAGATGAATTCATCTGATCAAAATTGGGTCTCCCTAGACCCTATCTCCTACAATTTTCACCCTATAAAATGATTCCAATAGAAAACATCGTCTAAATGACATTCCAAACAACTTTCATGTTGAGACCTAGAGCTAGTTTTGCTTGTAAAATCATTTTCTATGTTGAAACATTATAGGTCATTTTGTCTAAACCCTAATTTGAAAGTCAACTTCCCAATGCCATAACTTGCTCAATTTTTATGTGATGAAATATTTCCAAGTTGGACAATCAAATTCAACGTGTCCACTTCAACTTTTTTGAGCATGTGATATGAGGTTACATTATAGGTCACTTTTGACCTATACCATTGATCAAGTTGACTTTTGAGAGAGATACAAATTTCATGAAGACACTTTTCTCACTTGAAGCTCATATGAAAAGTTAAGCAAGGTGGAATATTGAGACATATGGCTTGACACTTAGAAAATTTTTGATATGTCAAAAATTTCCTAACATCCACCTTAAATTTCTCCAAGTTCTAAGCTCCAAATGAAAAAGTTTTGAACATGAAAGTTGTTCCTCTTGATCTCACCTTTCCAAAGAGCTCAAATTCATTCATTTTGGACAAGAAATGCATAGGCTGCACATGGCATAAACAAGGTGATATCACTTGGCAAGGATCAAACTTCAAACATCAATGCACATTTCCTTGCAATCCAAGCTCAATTCAGACCATCTGGTATTCATTTGTGGACCTTAAGCAATCATTTCATGGGCCTGTGAGCGCCCATGCACACTTGCATCACCATTTGCCAATTTTGGAAAGTGAATTCGAAGGTGCAATTATCACTTGCTGCAGCTATAAATAGAGCTTCAATTGCTCAGAAATAAACACACATTCGCGCCAACTTTGATCCCCCGTCTCAAACCCTCACTTTGCAAAGGATAAGCCTGAAAAATTCTTTTGAATTTGAGGTTGAATTTCCACTGTTTTGAAATTCAAATCTCCAGGAATCCATAGCCTTTCAAGCATCTAATCCTTCTTCTGCAAACAAGTGGAGTGAGACTAAGCACAAGCAAGATCAAGATCAGTTGAATCCAGACCTCCATTGAAGGTATTTTTCAGAAATTTTGAACTCTTCGATTTTCTCAAATTCTTGCTCAATTCTATTGATTCTTTGGTTGTCTAAAGTCCTACCAATATAGGCAAGAAGATTGAGTTGCTTTGAGGCCAAATCTAAGCAACTCAGTTCATGTATCTCAAATTTCAACTCCATGTATCTCTCAATATACTTGGAGTTAGAGTGAATTGAGGTTAGATTCGAGCTCAGTGCCATTTTTTCTGTAAGATCATGTCCTTGTTTTCATTTTGGTGATGGTTGATGGTGGACCAGTCCGGTGAGGTCCACCGGAGAAGATGACCGGAGCTCTGTCTCCAGCGATGCGTTGGCAAGCATATGAACCACATGATCCACTCCTTTTGTTTTAATCTTGAGCGTTGGTTTTAATTACCACCTGTGCAGCGCTGTTGACTCATGACCATGTGGAACGCGCGCTAGGGACCATCTGATCTTCCACCTCAATTAATGAGGGAGATCAGATGGTCCACGTATTTTTGATTTTCTGAATTTTATTTTAATTGCATTATTTTCAATAATTCATATTAAATTCAATATTGATCCAAAAAAGATGGGACTTTCACCAAAAAAATTTAAATATTTTTCTCTTTCATATTCTGAATTAAATTTATTTTTTGGATCATTATTAATATTTTTCACAAATTAATTGATTTTTCATTTTTTTAATTGTTTAAAAATATTTTTAAATGTCCAAAAATTATGAATTTTTTTCTCCAAGGTCCTTTGACCTTGTTTGATCTATGATAAATCTCGTGGTCATTTCTTTGTTGTTTTGATGAGATTTTAGGAATTGGACAAACCATATTTGATTTAAATGCACTATTTTATTATTTTTAATTGAATAAATGCCAATTATTTTTGTTGACCATTTGTATTGACTTGTTTGAGTTTGCTTGTTGTTGTTGGGCCTTGGTCAAGGTTGATTTGACTTTGTCAAATTAATATCATTGGATTTAGGGGATTGATAGAATGTACATTCCATCTCCCAAAATGAATGAATGATATTAATTTGGTAAAAGTCCTCCTTTGACCAATTTGTGATTTCATTCATCCCCTTCCCACTTCATCTTATTCCTCTTCTTCATTCATTCACTCCATTTGGCCTATGACATTTCAAAGCCCTAATGCTAGTTGATTGAAAAATTAACATGAGTATGGATGAGATTAGGCCATACCTTTTGCATATTCTTTTTGTGTGTGGTATGTTTCATAAGCATAATCCATTATACTATATCTCTATCATGCATTAACACCAAAATTCTATTGCCCGACCTCAAATAGTTGTGACTTCTACATAAGTCCAATTACGATTGCTTAAATAGCGCTAAATTTGTTACATAAAAGGCACAAGCATTCTAGTTAGTGAGATTGTAAGTCTCCCCTCTTTCATGGTATTGTCTGGAAACTTGGCCTTCTTTCCTTCCTTTGAAAGATGTTTTGGTTCAAGGATCACTGCTTGTGATAAGTGGGTTGCGTGTTCTCCAAAGAATGTCTTGAAAAACAAAAGCAAAATAAAAAAAAAACTAACTTCTAACCTACTAACTACTAACTTTTAATTTCATATTTTTACTTTAATGCAATTTACTTTTAGCACTTCATTTCATTTGCCATTGTTCATATCATTCTAATTGTTTATGTTAATGCAATTTCCACTTTGTCCCTTTGGACCATATTGTGTGATATATTTTGTTTGTGTATACTTTGCTTGTTTATGTGGTCTTTGACCATTAATGTACATAATAATAACAAAAAACCCTAAAAAACTTTTGAGTGGACTGTTGGCTTGATCTTGGACAAATGGACTTAGAATCTAGGCAACCTTCCTTTGCTAATGGACTTGGCCAATGCCAACTTATTGAAGAACCAAGTGCTTGCAATTTGAAATTCATCTGATACATCTTTGAAGACCTCTCTAAGATTCATCTGCAACATGATCATGGTATAGTTTTTATATTGAACCTGTGACTTGTGGAATCATCTGTTGCATGGGCTATTTTGAAGAAGATCATGGAATGGATAAGCTTAGATAAGGCCATATCTATTTGATGCCTTGCTCTTCAAGATAATATAATTGTGCATTCGTGTGTTGCTTGATTCTAAAAGTCCAAGGGAATTCTGGGTTTCTATTGACATTCTTGTCTATTGGATTGCTACCCACTTGGTCAGATCTTTTCAACTCTAAACTTTTAAATTTTTGTGCATAGGGTAGTCATTTCATCTCCTCCCCATTTCTTTAATTTCAAAATCTCTCCCTCTATTTTTCAAAATCTTCTTTGTGTGAACTACTTTTGTTCTAAACTTTGACCATTTTTGCAAAAAGATAGAAACTTTGGCCTTACGCCATTGCATTTTCAAAATTCCTTTCTTAAATCAAACTTGTGAATAAACTTAACTATACTTGACCTAAACTTTCAAAAAGCCAAAACGAACTTACTCATTCAAACCATTTTTAGGCCTTTGTACCTTTCAAACTTAAATTTTGTTAAAACCAATGCACCCATTTTGAAATTTGTATCACGAACTCCGAGGTTTTGATCCCTCATTTTTATGTTGGTACGTAGGCACAAGTCTGAAGGTCTTGTCAAACACAAAAATATAATTAATGAATTCTTTTCTCATCCCCCCATTCTATTTGTTTGTAAACATCATTTTGTACAAAACACATATGCACACAAAAAGGGCTCCCTAGGAGTACCTAGGACACTTTGGGTGCTAACACCTTCCCATTGTGTAACCAACCCCCTTACATGTGATCTCTAACTTTTATTAGTTTTTTTGAAAACTTCTTACTTTTCGGGTTTTGTTCGTACTTTTTTCTCTTTTCCCTCGAAAAAAATAAAAGCGCGGTGGCGACTCTTGTTAATTGATCTCTAGCTTGTCAATAGCTTGATGATCATGAATTTCCTGCTACAGAAATTAAGTGGCAACTCTGCTGAGAGGTAAATATCTGTTTGGGAAGCGTGATGCCGAGTTATGTTTGTTGCCCAATGTCAAAATCCCGGTGAAGTTCAAAGTGCCTAACTTTGAAAAATATAAGGGGAACTCTTGTCCGCTCATTCATCTTGTGATGTATGCCCGCAAGATGTCAACTCAGACAGATAATGACCAATTGGTTATTCACTACTTCTAGGATAGCATGACTGATGTTGCACTCAGTTGGTACATGGGGTTGGATAGTGCAAGCATTCGCACTTTAAACGACTTGGGAGAGGCTTCTGTGAAGCAATACAAATATAATATGGACATGGCGCCGGATAGAGACCAGTTGAGGTCTATGTCTCAGAAGGAAAAAGAGACATTCAAAGAGTACGCGTAAATATGGAGGGAGTTGGCTGCCCAGATCACTCCTCCTTTGAAGGGGAAAGAGATGACAAAGATTTTCTTGAAAACTCTGAGTTCATTTTATTATTAACGAATGATCGCTAGTGCCCCCAGTGATTTTACCGAAATGGTAAACATGGGGATGAGACTTGAGAAAGGAGTCCTTGAGGGACGTTTGTCAAGAGATGAGGCGTCAACGAGTAAGAGGTATGATAGTAGTTTTAGCAAGAAGAAGGTCAATGAAGCGAACATAGTAATCAGTGGGGGGAAGATGAGGCCTCAGATCAGAAGAAATCCACCATCCCGTCGACATCATCATCATCAAGTGTCATCAGTAATTCCAGTATTTTCTAATCAGCAAGCAACACCAATTCAACAACAATAACCGCAACAAAGAACGAACACCTACAACAACAATACCGACAACAATCAGCATCAACAGTACTTTGAGAGGAAGAAGGTCCCTTTTGACCCAATTCCTATGTCGTATGCAGAGTTGTATCCCTCGCTAGTTCTCAAGAACTTAATTCAACCGAGGAACCCACCGTAGATCTCAGAAGCACATCCCTGGTGGTATAAACCTGAGCTTCGTTGTGCTTTTCATCAAGGAGCACCCGGGCATGATATTGAAAATTGTTATCCATTGAAATATGAGGTTCAAAAGCTTATGAAGAGTAGTATGGTGTCCTTTGAGGACCGCGTGCCGAATGTGAAAGCTAACCCTTTGCCCGCTCATGGGAACTCTTTAGTGAATATGGTGGACGGTTGTCTTGGAGAATTCAAGGTTTTTGATGTCCGGTTTATTCGAAGATCCTTGGTGCAGATGCACAAGGATATCTGTATGGTGAGTGACTGTGAACATGACCATGATGGTTGTGTTGTTTGTAGTATGAACCCAAGAGGGTGTGATATAGTGAAAAGGGACATCTAACGTCTGATGGATGAAGGCATGATCCAGATTGTTCAATCCCGTAATGTAGATGACGACGTCAATGTCATAGTGCCCGTTTTCAAGCAACAAGAATGGTTGGTAATCCAGTATGATAGCATCAACGATAAAAATGCCAGTCAAAGATCAGTATCGCCGTTAGTAATACGGTTAGTGGGCCCAGTCCCGTATTCATCTGATAAGGTTGTACCGTACCAGTACAATGCTACAATGATAAAGAATGGTCAAGAGGTCCCGTTACCTACGACTAGTTCAGTGGTGAGCATTGCTGATGTAACGAAGGTGACCCGTAGTGGTCGAGTGTTTGGGTCAGTGGTCCCAGAGGAAACGATTGTTGGTAAGAAGGCGGAGGTTCCTAATGTAGATCCAGTTGGTTGTTCAAAGGATAAGTCTGGTGAATCCAACAACTTGAAAGCCAATAATGATGATGAGGTACTCCGATTGATAAAAAAGAGTGAATTTAATGTAGTTGAGCAGCTGCTCCAGACTCCCTCGAAGATTTCCGTGTTGTCTCTACTTTTGAATTCTGAAGCGCACAGAGAAGCACTACAGAGAGTTCTTGAACAAGCATATGTTGAGCAAGATGTTACTGTGGATCAAGTTGATCACATTGTGGCTAACATCACTTCATGCAATAATTTGAGCTTCTGTGAAGAAGAACTCCCTAAGGAGGGAAGAAATCATAATCTGGCTTTCCATATTTCAATGAACTGTAAGGAAGATGCTTTGTCAAATGTGCTTGTTGACACCGTTTCGTCACTCAACGTTCTTCCGAAGTCAAATTTGTCAAAGCTATCTTACCAAGGAGCGCCCATGAGGTATAATGGGGTAATTGTCAAAGCTTTTGATGGCTCACGCAAAACGGTAATTGGTGAAGTGGACCTTCCAGTCAAGATAGGTCCGAGTGATTTTCAGATTACTTTTCAAGTAATGGATATCCACCCGGCCTACAGCTGTTTATTGGGAAGGCCATGGATTCATGAGGCAGAGGATGTTACCTCCGCTCTGCATCAGAAATTGAAATTTGTCAAGAATGGCAAGCTTGTGATTGTTGGAGGAGTGAAAGCGCAATTGGTTAGCCATCTGTCATCTTTCTCGTACGTTGATGCTGAGGATGAAGTTGGAACTCCGTTCCAAGCCTTGTCTATTGCTGCTGAGAAGAGAGTTGAGGCACCTTTGTCTTCACTTAAAGATGCTCAGAAGATTGATGAGGAAGGTACTGTTGATCAATGGGGGCGCATGGTAGAGGTCTCCGACAACAAAGGCAGAACCGGTTTGGGGTTCCAGAAAGGCTCATCAACTGTTAGATCTGAAGATATGCAACTTAGCTTCCGTAGCGGAGGGTTCATTCATGGCAATGAATAACACTTAGCTGTTGTGCTAGAGGATAGCGAAAAGGAAGACTGCACCAACTTTGTAACGCATGGAAGGACATGCAACAATTGAACTGCTGTTGATATTCCTGTTATTTTATATCGATCTAAGTAATTGCTTTTATATTTTAAAATTCTTCTCCTATGCCTAAGGGAGAAGTGAACATTGTTGGGCATTTTCAAATTGATCATTAATAAAATTAATTCTTTTCATCCACATCTTTGATGTTTGTGTTTACTTTTTGCTTTATTCTGAATATGGTAATCACAAAAAACATAAATAAACAATATAATTGCCCATCTGCATAATATTTGGTCACAAATTCACCTCTCTAAAATCAAAATATCAAATCATTATGCAGGTTGGTTCCTAACCCCATTGAATACAATGATCCTTCTCCTTCTCCAAATTTTGAATTCCCTGTGTTTAAGGCCGAGGAGGAAAGTGATGTGGAAGTGAGGGAGGAATTGTCTCGTCTTATTAAGCAAGATGAAAAGATTATTTAGCCGTTTGAAGAACAAATTGAGCTAGTCAACTTGGGTTCCGAAGTGATGTGAAGGAAGTCAAGGTTGGGTCTCGACTGTGTCCATATGCTGAGAAGGGGTTGATTGATCTTATTCGAGAGTATTCAGATGTGTTTGCTTGGTCCTATCAAGACATGTCTGGTTTAGATTCTGAGATTGTGGAGCATAGATTTCCGTTGAAGCCAGAATGCCCTCCAGTCATGCAGAAGTTGAGAAGAACACATCCTGATATGGCTGTGAAGATCGTAGAGGAAGTGCAGAAGCAGATTGATACCGATTTCCTTGTGACAGCTGAATATCCACAATGGGTGGCCAATATTGTGCCAGGGCTAAAGAAAGATGGAAAAGTCCACATGTGTGTCGATTATAGAGATTTGAATAAATCCATTCCGAAAGATGATTTCCCTCTGCCACACATTTATATGTTGGTAGATAATACTGCTAAATTCAAAGTCTTTTCGTTTATGGATGGATTTTCCGGATATAATCAGATCAAGATGGCACCCGAAGATATGGAGAAGACCACATTCATTACAACCTGGGGAACATTCTGTTATAGAGTGATGCCTTTCGGTCTAAAGAATGTTGGTGCAACTTACCAGAGAGCAATGACTACTCTTTTCATGATATGATGCATAAAGAGATTGAGGTTTATGTCGATGACATGATTGCTAAATCAATTGATGAAGAGGAACATGTTAAGCATTTGTTAAAGCTTTTATAGCATTTGAGGAAGTATAAACTCTGCTTGAATCCCAATAAGTGTACTTTTGGTGTTCGTTCTAGTAAGCTGTTGGGCTTTATTGTCAGTGAGAAGGGCATTGAAGTTGATCCTACCAAGGTCAAAGCAATACAAGAGATGCCTGCGCCCAAAACTGAGAAGCAAGTCAGAGGTTTTCTCGGTCGCTTGAATTATATTTCCAGATTCATTTCCCACATGATTGCCACATGTGCGCCTATATTCAAGCTTCTTCGGAAAGATCAGTCTTGTAATTTGACCGAAGATTGCCAGAAAGCATTTGATAGTATCAAGGAATATTTGCTTGAGCCTCCTATTTTGTCTCCACCCGTTGAAGGAAGACCGTTGATCATGTATTTGATTGTGCTCGAAGATAGTATGGGTTGTGTCCTTGGTCAGCAAGATGAGACTGGAAAGAAAGAATTTGCAATTTACTACCTCAGTAAGAAGTTCACCGACTGTGAGACTCGGTATTCTATGCTTGAGAAGACTTGTTGTGCATTAGCTTTGGATGCTATGCGTCTGCGTCAGTATATGTTGAATCATACCACTTGGTTGATATCCAAAGTGGATCCAATCAAGTATATATTCGAGAAGCCTGCTTTAACTGGGAGAATTTCCCGTTGGTAGATGTTGTTATCAGAGTATGATATCGAATACCGATCTCAGAAAGCGATCAAAGGTAGTATCTTGGCTGACCATTTGGCTCACCAACCAATTGAAGATTACCAGTCAGTGCAGTATGACTTTTCCGATGAAGAGATTTTGTACTTGAAAATGAAAGATTGTGATGAACCATTGCTTGAAGAAGGGCCAGAACCTGGTTCCCGTTGGGGCATGGTATTTGATAGAGCTGTTAATCAATATGGAAATGGCATTGGGGAAGTGATTATTACTCCTCAAGGCACGCATCTACCATTTACAGCTAGATTGACTTTCAAGTGTACAAACAACATGGCAGAATATGAAGCTTGCATTATGGGGCTTGAAGAGGCCATGAATCTCAGAATCAAGTATTTGGATGTCTTTGGAGACTCAACTTTTGTTATGAATCATATCAAAGGAGAATGGGAGACGAATCAACCCGGTTTGATACCATATAGAGACTATGCGAGGAGGATTTCAACTTTCCTTACAAAGGTTGAGTTTCATCATATTCCTCGAGATGAAAACCGGATGGCAGATGCTCTTGTAACGTTGGCATCAATGATTGTAGTGAAGTATTGGAATGAAGTTCCCAATTTATCTGTGACGCGTCTTGATAGGCCAGCTCATGTGTTTGCTGTTGAAGAGATAAAAAATGAGAAGTTCTGGTATTACGACATCAAAAGTTTCCTCTAAAGTCAAGTTTACCCGCCTGGGGCATCTTTGAAAGATAAGAAGACTTTGAGAAGATTAGCCGGCAACTTCTACTTGAATGGTGATATACTGTACAAGAGAAACTTCGACATGGTTTTGCTCAGATGCGTGGATAGACACGAAGCAGACTTGTTGATGACTGAAGTGCACGACGGTTCTTTTGGTACTCATTCCAATGGACATACAATGGCGAAGAAGATGTTGCGAGAAGGTCACTATTGGCTGACAATGGAATTTGACTTGTGCAAGTTTGTAAAGAAGTGCCACAAGTGTCAAATTTATGCTGATAAGATTCATGTTCCTCCGACACTTTTGAATGTTATATCTCACCCATGGCCCTTCTCCATGTGGGGAATTGATATGATTGGGATGATTGAGCCCAAAGCTTCGAATGGACATCGTTTCATTTTGGTGGCAATTGACTACTTCACCAAATGGGTTGAAGTGGCATCGTTTGCAAATGTAACCAAGCAAGTCGTTGTAAGGTTTATCAAGAATCAGATCATATGCCGTTATGGTGTGCCAAGTAAGATCATTACTGATAATGGATTGAACTTGAATAACAATATGGTGGAAGCTCTTTGCAAAGACTCCAAGATTGCACATCATAATTCTTCTCATGATAATACAAAACATTATAGGTCACTTTGGACCTAAGTCATTGAATTTGAAAAATTCCCAACTTCAAATTCCCATAACGTTCTCATGAAAAATCCAAATTATGTAAAATTATAGTCTAAATTGATAATCTTTAAAAGATCTACAACTTTGATGTTTGAGGTTTTTTCATTTGAAGCTTGCATCAATGAAAAAGAAGGGCTTTAAGAGGCTTGCTTTAAGAGGCTTTCACAGCCAGTTTTCACTAATTTCCAAATGCCAAATGAATTTTTGCCCAACATGACTTTTGTTCCTTATTCCGAGGGCTTTCCAATCATTACTTACATTACTTTTTATGAATTTCCATGTGTGAGTTTCGAAGAGTTGTTTCTTTATGTCCATTTTGGCATTTCATGATATAACTTGATGTGCAAGCTTGTGTGGTTCATTATGCACATCCAATTCATTCCCAGTTGGCCTCAGCATGGTGTATCACCCATCATTGGGCCTTACATGCGCCTGTACAGGCCCATGCAAGGAGAATTCAAATCCTATGCACACGAGGGAACCATGCCTTACAACCCTCTTCAGCTATAAATAGGAGTTCAATCTCCTTCATTTGGAAACCAAGTGGAGACCTGAATTACTGCTGAATTGAAATCCCAACCCTCACTAAAGGAATTTTCAGTTTTCTTTCTCTTTTTCAAGCTTGAAATTTAACATCATTAGTTGATTTTCAAAGCTCAATTCCTTAACCTATCATCTCCATCACACTTCCAGAGCAAAAGCAGATCAAGATCTTGAAGGGTTCGTGGCATTTGAAGCTTCATTTCAGAGGTAAAACCTCAAACTTTTTTGATCTAGATCTTGCAATACAATGTGATTTTCTTTGGTTTATGTTGTTTTCTGAAGTCCTCTCACTTGAGACAGGCCACTGGTGGTCTTATTTGTTCAAATCGTGCCATTTCAGTTGACACACCATGATCTTCCATCTCACCTTTCTCTCTAAATAGGAAGAGTAAGGATGATCCATGGTTACAGTGGTGATGTACATCACCTAAGCTTCATTTTGATGTCCTTACATTTCATTTTCATTACAAAACTTTTTCCTGCGCGCGGTGGCCGAATTCTGGTACTTCCCCGGAGAAGAAGGTGTTTTCCACCGCCTGCACCACGTGTGCATCTTCAGAACCATTGGATCATGCTTCCACGTTATAATCTTGACCATCCAATGTGTTTACTTATTTTAATGTAGTGTGTTGTGCGTTTGACTTGAGTTCACCATGCATCCGCGCCTCTGAGCCTTTGATCCGTTGCCACGTTAATTAATGAAATGATCTGATGGCGCTAGATTTTTCTATTATTCCCATTTTCTTTTAATTTCAGTTAATTCCTTTTATTTTCAAAAATTCATAAATATTTTATTTGAAGTCACAAAAATATGAGACCAATGCCAAAAATTTTCTTGAAAAATCTAGTTTCATGTTTTGATTTTTAATTATTTTTGTGACTTCATTTAATATTTTTTGTGAATTATTAGATTTTTAATAGTTTTAATTCATTTTAAATTATTTTCTGATATTTGAAAAATCCAAAAATATTTTCCTAACATCTATGGATCATGATAAGTCAATGAAAAATAGTCTCATCAATTTCTTATTTGATTTGAGATTTATTTGAGATTTTAATTCATATTGTGTTATTTTTCATTGTTTTTAATTGTTTTAAAATAGTTTCCGATTTCAAAAATTGTTGAGAAAATTTGTCAAAGTTTGTTTGACCATGTTAGACCTATGAGAATTTAATTGAACTTGTTGAAGTTGATTTGAATTAAATTTGAGATTTGACCATATTTTGTTTATTTTATTTTACATTTATTTTTAATTCAAAAATTACCAAAAAAATTATGTTTGACTTGTTGACTTGTAATCTTCATTTCTCTTCTGTTTGGCATTTATTGATGATGACTTGGTTCACATTTGATCAATTGAGTTTGATACTTAAATTCTCTTTCCATCCATTTCGTCTTCATCCCATTCTTTTTTTAATTTGGCCAATGAGTTAATGTCTTATGGTTGGTCTTGACAAATGAGAGGTTTAACCTTCTTTGATCCAAACCAAACTCAACTTGATCCAAGATCAAGTGAGTTGTTTTGTGTCCAAGATAGGTTGCTTCTTGGTCAAGCAAAAAACCTAAAGTCCATACAAGGCCCTTCCCCTTTTATTTTGGCATGGCAAGTTTGTGGAGCTTGGCTTACTAGTCATGATCTCTAACTTGTGTTTACTTGCCTATAGTTTTATTGACCAACCTCAGATAGGTGTGACTACTACATTAGTCCACTTACGATTGCTTAACATAGCGCTACATTGTCTTATGACAAACTAACATAACTTCACTAATTACTAACTTTAATTTGAGCATTTAATTTCTTGCCCTTTACTTTTAATGCAATTTATTTCTTGCTCATTTATTCATATTGCTTTTCATTTTGCTCACTTGAGCACATATTTTATGTTTATGTCATTTTCCTTTTGCTCATTTGAGCTCATTATTGTATATAAATATATTGTTGTCTTGTGGTTGTTTTGTCTTTGTTTTGTGTGAACCTAATGCAAAAAGGATAAAGGACTTAGAATTAGGACATACCTATGCTTAAAGGAGTTCAAGAGCAACTAGGCCTCATGCCTTTAGAATGCTAAACTTGTTGAAGAGCAACTAGACCTCATGCCTTTAGAATGCTAAATGTCAAAGTTGACTTTAAAGGACTTCCTTTCCAAAACTTATTCTTTGTCCATTCCTCTTATTGTTTTGTGAACTTTTTGATGTTTGCTCTTGTATGATAGGGATTCCATCTTGAGATAGTAAAGAGGACCATTGTCATGAATAGCTTCCATCTTGAGATAGTAAAGAGGACCATTGTCATGAATAGCCAAGTTAAGAGAGACAAGCCAAATAGAGATCCTAGGAGCTTGAATATAAATATTTGTTTGATTGCTTGAGTGTTTGCTAAGTCCAAAGGAAAGGAGCATCTTGAGTCACCTCTATGACTTCAAGAAAAAGGAACTCCAAGGGTTTATCTTTTCCCTCTTATCTTTGTATGCTTTAGGACTAGCCCTTCTCTTCTTCCCCTCACTCTAACCCAAGCCAAAATCTTTTCTTGCAAACTTTAACTTTGTTTCAAACTAGAAACCTAGGCCTTATGCCCTTGACTTTGAAAAATCTTTTCATAAACACTCATTATGAATAAACCTTAATCCAACTTTGACTTCATTTTTGTAAATAAATCCAACTTGTAAATATAACTCACTTCAAGTGCTTTTGTGGTTCCAATGGCCACCTTATTAAAACCTTTTCAAAAACATTAGTCATAGGTTTGAGTTATCATATTGGTTGATGTAAATCTTACCTCATCCTTAGTGGTTGGATTATAAGTCTTCCATGCTTATTATAGGGTTAACCCCTCACTAGCATGTTGAAGCCCTCCTCACATGGTGGATTGTTGGTTTAGGTTGAGTTTTCTCCCTTTGATAACAAAAGACCTTAAGGCTTTTGATCAAATTAATTAACCAATCTTTGAGATTTTTACCCCGAACTATGAGGTTTTGATCCTACCTTTGTGATGGTAGGTAGGCAATGGGTTCATCCATTCAAACAACAAAATTTCTAAATATAATCTATTCTCTTTTCATCCCCCCAATCTTTTGCACATATTTTCACAAATACCAACCTATAACATATGTTTGCGAAAAGAGTTTCCCTTAGAGTACTAAGGATGTTTTGGGTGCGTAAAACCTTCCCATTTCATAACCAACCCCCTTACCTAGATCTCTGACATTTTTATTAGTTTTTGATTTGAAAAACTTCTTACCTTGGCTTTTGTTCGCTTTTTAGCCTTTCCTTTGGACAAATAAAAGTGCGATGGCGACTCGAATTGTATGTTTACTTTTGGTTTAGTCAATAAACCTAAAGGTAACAAAAACCCCGCTACAATGATCTGATCACACTTGAGAAGCTAGCAGGAAGTGATTGATGAGGTTGCAAGGCTTTGGATCCTGGTGTTTTTAAATCTCCAACAGTTGAGATTCAAACTCAAATTTCAAATTGAAACTTATCAGGTTTTCCTTTGGAATGAGAGGGTTTCAATGGGGGGCAAAGCTGGCGTGCCAAGTTTTTTTTCAAATGAGCACAGAGGTCATGTATTTATAGAATGAATGAATGATATTTTCACACTTCAAAATCTGTCCAAACTTAGCAATGTGAGTGGCACGAGTGCATGGGCATGTTCAAGCCCATGATGCAATGCAAAAAGGTCCAAAATGATTCCAATTGAGGTCTGAATGGAAGCTTGATTGGCAAGGCAAAATGAACTGAAGTTTTGAAGTTTGATTCTTTCCAATTATGAAGCCCTGTTAAAGCCATGCGCAGACCTAACAAACCTCATCCAAAATGCATGAACTTGGGTTCTTTGGGAAGTTTGGATCAAGGGGAACAAGTTTGATGTTCAACACTTTTTCATTTGAAGCTTGGAACATGGAGAATTTTGAGGTGGAAGTTTGGAAATTTCAACATGTTGAAAATGTTTCTAAGTGTCAAGCCATATATCTCAATATTCCACCTTGCTTAACTTTTTATGTGAGCTTCAAATGAAAAACGTGTATTTATCAAAGTTGTAGCTATTTCAACAACCTTAAAAATGGTCACCAATTTCATGTCATTTGGATTTAGAATGATAGAGTTATGCATTTTTGAAGTTTGGAAAAATCACATGTTCAATGGTATAGGTAAAAAAGGACCTATAATGTAACCTCATATCACGTGCTTATAAAAGTTGAATTAGCTCTCCCTCCAAACATAAAAGTTGAAATAGACATCTTGAATTTGATTGTGAAACTTGGAAATCTTTCATCACATAAAAATTGAGCAAGTTATGGCCTTGGGAAGTTGACTTTCAAATTAGGGTTTAGACAAAATGACCTATAATGTTTCAACATAGAAAATGATTTTCCAAGCAAAACTAGATCTAGGTCTCAACATGAAAGTTGTTTGGAATGTTATTTAGAGTAACTTTTCTCTTGGAATAATTTTCATATGGTGAAAATTGTAGGAGATAGGCTCTAGGGAGACCCAGTTTTGATCAGATGAATTCATCTGGCCAACCACCATCAACCAACTTGAAAACCTTCAATTCTTTTGACTTTCTAGGCTCATGGTAGATCATATACGAATAAGATGATGGATTTTGAAGTGTCCCTTTATAAATTTGATCAATTGGTGATATAGCTTGTTGGAGAAGTTACTCAAGATACCCAGTCAAACTAGGGTTTACAAGGTAAATCACCTCAAAACTCTTGAAGAACACTTGATCAATATAACATGTAGGAATCAATGGAAATCATATATTATGCTCATAACCATTCTTGGATCAATTCATGGTTGTGCTCTTTGTCATGAGGGTCTCAAACCCTAGATATGAACTTGATAGATCAATGGAGATCATGTCCTACCTACAAAGGAGTTAGGCAAATGCAAAGACATATTTTTGTATTTTGGTTAGTAAATGATGATATACAAGTATGATACAATCACATAGTTCTTGGTGATCTCTCCCAAAACAAACCCAATGCAAGAGGGGTAAGGAGGATGCCAAGGTATGATCCCAATGTTAATGCTTATGATGAAATTGCATGAGGGATCTTAGGGTCAAAATTGGGGTCTTACACTCGGCATCATTCGGAACACAAATCCTTTCATTAAACAGAATAACTTCATCCGGTGACTGAGCGAAACCTAGTTGAGTCGACATCTCTTGCAACTTCTCATCTATCATTTATCCTTGTTGGATCTCTTCCCTTAGGCTAGAAGTAACATTCAAATTTCCCATTATCACACCATCCTGCATCCAACTAAACTGAAGATTAAGATCTCATAACTTTTCCAACAATGCATATTCTAACATCATCAACTCAGCTTTATGCATCTCTTTTCGACTTAAGGCATCCGCAACATTATTCACCTTCCCCGGGTGATACTTAAGCTCGAAATCAAAGTCCTTCAAATACTACATCCATCTCCTTTGTCTCATGTTTAACTCTTTTTGTTCAAATAAGTATTTAAAACTCTTGTGATCAGTAAACATCTCAAAATGTACCCCATACAAGTAATGTCGCCACACCTTTAAGGCAAAAACAACAACAGCTAGTTCAAGGTCATGAGTTGGATAGTTCTCTTCATGAGGCTTCAACTGATGAGAGGCATAAGCTACAACCTGACCACTTTGCATTAAGGCCCCTCATAATCCTTTCTTAGAGGCATCACAAAATACTTCATAAGACTTACTAGGATCAGGGATGATTAAAACATGACCGGTTGTTAGCTTTTCCTTCAACCTCATGAAACTTTTCTCACACTTCGAGTCCCATTTAAAAGAAATTTCCTTTCGGGTAAGTCTAGTCATTGGTAACGCTATCTGCGAAAACCCCTTTATAAACCTTCGATAGTAACCTGCCAAAACTAAGAAACTTCTGACTTCAGAAGCATTTTGCGGTCTTTCCAATTAATAATTGCTTCAACGTTAGATGGATCCACTGATACTCCTCCTTGTGATATTACATGACCGAGAAACTTCACTTCGTTCATCCAAAATTCAGACTTACTTAACTTGGCAAAAAGTTGCTTCTCTTGTGGTACTGACAGGATAATTCTTAGGTGTTCTCCGTGCTCTTGAGGAGTACGAGAAAAAATAAGAATGTCATCAATAAAGATCACTGCGAACTGGTCCAAGTAAGGTTGAAATATCTTATTCATATAGTCCATGAAAACAACAGGGCATTCGTTAGACCAAACCATATTACAAGGAACTCATAATGGCCATATCGGGTTCTAAATGCGGTCTTTGGTACACTAGATAACTCTTATTTGATGATAGCCTGATCGTAAATCAATCTTTGAGAACACACATGCTCCTTTCAATTGATCTAACAAATCGTCTATCCTTGGCAGATGGTACTTGTTCTTAATAGTGACTCTATTCAACTGGCGATAATCAATACACAACTGCATACTACCATCCTTCTTCTTTACTAATAACACTGGAGCTCCCCATGGTGAGACACTAGGTCGGATGAAATGCTTGGTTAACAACTATTCCAATTGATTCTTCAACTCTCTCAACTCGAGTGGCACCATGCGATACGGAGAAACGGAGATTGGAGTCGTCCCAAGTATCAGATCAATAGAGAATTCCACTTCCTTTTCAGGAGGAAGAGAGGTGACATCCTCAGGGAAAACTTCCGGAAATTCACAAACGACAGGAATTTGTGTAACACTCAGATTATCGCTAGATTCCTTGGTGAGAACCAAGAGAACTGACATTTCCTTCTCAAATAAGAAATTTACCATACCAACCGTACCTTCCAAGATAGTAGTTAATACATCCTTTGGAGTAGCTTCACTAGATGGAATGATAATCAACTTCTCTTCACATCTAATAAACACCGAATTGGCAGAGAGCCAATCCATCCCCAAAACCACATCAACCTTCTTAAGTGGTAAACAAATAAGATCAATTTGGAAAACTCTACCATTCACCGAGAGCGAACAATTTTCACAAATCAACGGTGTCTCAATCATATCATCCATGGCGGTAGTAACCACCATAGGAGGAGACAAGGGAATTGCTTGCAAGCCAAGATGCTTCGTGCACTGAATTGATATAAAAGAGTGTGTCTCCCCACAATCAAACAATACAAAACAAGGATGATTATTGATGAGATACGTACTAGCAATCAAGGCATTATTGCTCTTAGCCTTCCTTGCATCCAAAGTATAAACTCGACCGATTCTCCTCCCCTACATCTGATTCTTATTTTAAGGACAATCCCTAGACATGTGTCCCTCCCTCTGACAATTAAATCACCTAACTCCACTTCCAGCATATCTTCCAAAATGAGACTTCTTACATACTTGACATTGAGGAGGATGGTTAGGTCTTGCATGTTGCACCTGTTGCACAAGCTAAGGCCATTAAAAACCTTCACTACCACTTGGTGGTTCGGAGTCTGAATTCTGGGTTCTGGGTCTACCACGACCTCTACGTTTGTCAGCCATGACCCTGAATGTCATACAAATAAGATTGAGTTGATCAGGCTCAATACTTTGAATATAACACCAAGGACAATGATGACAACCCACATACGAGGCAGAAAGAAATACTTATAATATTTCATGCCCAAAGAAACATAACATGACACAAAATACATAAGCGCCTAGCAGCATAATGTACATATATATACATGCCCAAAGAAACATAACATGGCACAAAATGTACGCAAAAGTTCCCGAAATATAACTACTAGGAGCTAGATCATTAAACAATGATCCCAAAAAATATTTACACAGCGGAATAACCATCCAATCATTAGGTAAACAAGACATCACTCTACCTTGTCCTTACCCTTCGCCTGCTCAGAACCACCTGAAAAATAATCAACAACATGGGGTGAGATAATAATCTCAGTGGGTTCCCCATCTTATGGGTCCACTCGGCTCTACAGGGTTTTCTAATCAATATCCAACTCAAGTCAATAAGGGAACAAAGACTTAAGCGATGGGAACACTAACTCGCAATGTATGGCACTATGCACCTGAGTTCTCACGACTCAACCACGATCATTATTCAGATCCACAAAACATCAATCCCCGAATGGACTTACGTCTAAGCCAAGCCCGGTTCATGCATGCTCGTATGATTCAACTTTCATGGTGGATATTAGGTCCTCTATGAGGCTTAATCCCCAGTTGAAGCGACCGTCACCCGTAAGGGACTCTAACCCACTTAGGGTCTCTTTCACCGCATGGGAATCTAACCCACTTAGGTGTCCACCTTTCCCCCACGTCCTCCATGGTTGGGACTCAAACCCAATTGAGGCTCGAATCATCGGTCTCACATCGCAATGCTTACTCATCTAAGCATACCAAATATAGAGGTGCACCATAACAGAAAATCACACATTCTAAATACATGATCGGTCCCAAAAATCATTGGTTCCATAAACCGTAACAAGATCCATCGATCACAGGTGACTTCATTCACCATAATACACAAATAATAAATGGCATGTTCCATACAATGTGTCTCATTCTCAATCATGGCAACCATTCGTCCACGACCTCCACATAAGCGTCGTACGAATGAATACCGTCATCCAATGTTATCTAAGTTATAAACCTAACTCATGGCCTAATACCAATCCAAGGTTACCTTACTAGATTCATCATGTAATTTTCACCATTAACATGTATTCAACACAAACATAGCATCACACATGATTAATGGTTGGAAGAGTGCACTTAGAAACACTTAAGAAATGGATTTTGAATTTTTAACATAAGTCAATCAATTGGATGGGGAAGCCCAATAGATTGGTTCCTCTCACATTTCTATTTTTCAAAGTTTTCAAATCAAAAGGGTTGTGCAATCGATTGGTGACAGGGACCAATTGATTGGTCCTCTCACATTTTCAATTTTACACTTCACATAACACCATTTCCTCTATTAATCCATTTCCAACACAACACCCACTCCTTCTTCCAACAAACCCATCACACTACATGTTCATATACACATATATAACAAGGATTCCAAGTTCAAACCACTAGGATTCCAAGGTCATAACCACAACCAATCATTTACCCACAACCATAACAAATCATGTAATCACAACAATTATGATAACACATCAAAGCACATGTTCATGGAAATCAACAAAATCAAGAGAAATATTCATCATATAGCATGGATTTTCACGATTTATCTATGATTCTACAACTCTAATCTTCTAGAAATCGTAGGGTTTC
Organism: Lathyrus oleraceus; assembly: GCF_024323335.1. Classification (NCBI taxonomy): domain Eukaryota; kingdom Viridiplantae; phylum Streptophyta; class Magnoliopsida; order Fabales; family Fabaceae; genus Lathyrus; species Lathyrus oleraceus. Next base: position 481,552,393 of record NC_066585.1, on the reverse strand, counting down.
TAACTAGAAGCCACCCCAAGAAATGGGAGAGGAGAAGTTTTTGAAGATGAGATGATGATGAAGATGATGGTGTTGGTTACAAGCTTTTCTTCTTCTTCTTATCCACTAGCTTGTTTTCTCTTCTTTTCTTGAGCTTCTCCTTTTCTCCACTATCCTTTCTAATACATAAAGAAAACAAATGGCTTATGGTAGGTAGTAAGAGATAATAACATGTGGCCACCATTTTTGCCACAAGTAATATGTGGTTAGAAAAGGTTACAAGTAGTAACAAATATCTCAAGTGGCACTACACTTGTAATATTTGTTCTACCATAGCTATTAACCCATTATTAGTGTTACCAAAATGTCCCAAATAATAAAAGGTCGATCCCAATTAATATTAATTAATTCAACCTGAACTCACTATTTACTCTATTTATCCCAATTGATAACTTTTAGAGCACATAGGAACTCAATTAATATCAATTAAAAGGAATTTAGGTATTTGAGGAAATACGGGGTATTACATTATTGGTAGTTTGAACACCTACCAATGTAGGCAACAATATTGAGTTACTTTTAGGACAAATCGAAGCAACTCAGATCATGCACATCAAACTTCAAATCCACGTATCTGTCAATATACTTGGAATTGGGTGAAATTGAGGCCAGATTCGAGCTTCTGAGCATTTTTTCTTTAAAATAGTGTGCTCACTTTTCATTTTATTGGTGGTTGGTGGTGAAACATGAAGGTGAAAAAAACAAGAAAGGGGGGTTTGAATTGTTTTGGAAAATAAGCGCTTTTTCAGACAAAGACCACACAAGGAATTTATACTGGTTCGCTTATAACACAAAGCTACTCCAGTCCACCCGGCCAAGGTGATTTCGCCTTCAATAAGGACTTAATCCACTAATCTTGAAAGATTATTACAACCAACGTCTAAGAGAAAGATCTCTTAGTCCTCTCAAGTATACAGACTGCGCAGAGTCACTTGAGGAAATAAAGTAATAGATAAAAAAGACTTTGTAATCTAGAGTGCTTCTACGATAAAGCAAATATTACAACAGTAAGAACAAAAGAATGTTTCACGTTCTAAGCAAAAGCTTCGTGAAAGATTGAGAGAAAGAGAAGAATGAGTTTATGCGTGTTGGGGTATCTCTCAATGCTGATTGCTGTCCTTTATATAGAGGTGAAAGGACCGTTGACATTGATGGCAGACAATTTAGTCTTGAATAGGAATTAATGCCGTAACTTTTGTTGTTTCTTGCCAAAACAACTTTGTCTCCCTGAATAACTTCTTTCCAATAATAGCTCCTTTCCATTTAAATTCGAAGTTGAAGTTACTCTTTCTGATTTAGGAAATCCATAATCAAGGTCTATGTGACTCTGTTACTCTGAGATCTTGTTATTTGGAGGTTCTGATGTTTTGATCTCTTAGGGTTCTGATGATGTCTTTGGATGACGCTGAAAGCTTCTGGAATTGAGATATACCTTTGTTCAGAGTCAGAACTTCTAGAGCAAACTCCTTGTTCAGATGCCTCTGAGGTTTTTGCTGTTTTGCTCAGAGTTAGAACAGCTTGAGCGCGTTACTACTTCAGATGCTTCTGATAATTTGTATCTGATATGATTCTGTGTCTGATGACGTAATCAGATTCCTGCACACTTAGAAACTTTATGTTAGAGTGCCATTTTTGGTTTTGTCTTTTGTTATCATCAAAATCTTGGAATCTGTTGTAGAACAATTTTTGTTCTTACAATCTCCCCCTTTTTGATGATGACAAAACAAACTCAATTAGCAGATGAAATATTAAAAAATATCAGATCAGATAGAAGTGAGCTCCCCCTGAGATAGGCTAGGGAGTTCAGAAGTTCTTACCAGAGCTTCCAAGCAATGAAGTTTCTTGATACCTTCTGCAATTCTTAAGTTCAGTGTTAGATGATTTTAATTTTAGAGAATAGTATGTTTGCAGAGTGCTTAAGGTATTAGGCAATTTTTCATCAGAGCTATATTTGATTTCTCCCCCTTTTTGTCAGAATCAAAAAGATTAAAACAAAATAATCAACAAAACATTGTATATATTCAGATAACAGACATCAGAGATAAGGGCAAGAAAAACAAACAACAGAAACAAAGATAAGCAAGACAACAAGCAAAAGATCCTAAGTGCCTAAGGGTTGGGAGGAGGAGGCATTCTCTGAAGCAGTTGAGTCAGCATGTTCTGGATATTGTCGTTGACGGTGTCCTGTTTGTGCATTCTGGCTTTGAGTTCCTTCTGGTCTTTCTGAAGTTCTTCAAGCGTCTTGAGAACCATAGGAATGACAGTAGAGGACTCCCCCTGAGTCAGAGCACTCTGTTCTTCAGCAGCTCTGGCTTCAGCTTCTGCGGCTGCCTTTGCTTCAGCTTCAGCAACAGCAGCAGCAACAACGTCAGCTAGAGCTTTGGCCTCAACTTCCTTGGCCCTTTGGATTTCTGCTTGTCTGGCTTTTTCTTCTTCTTGCCTTCTGGCTTCTTCTTCAGCTTCTCTGGCCAGACGCTCCTGTAGTCTTGCCTCAGCATCTTTGATGAAGTCGTTTCTGACTTGCTCAGAGATGTGCTTCAGCTTGAAGGCCTCAGAAGTCATCCAGCCAATGACTCTGTTCCAGTGTGTCCTTACAGAGTCAGGATCATCACTGATGCCAGAGTTTATGGTCAGAGACTTGACCTTTTATACTGAAGCCCCTGCGAACAACATAATGGCTTCCTCTAGGGTAGGCAAGGAATGTTCAGGTTCAGATGTTTGAGGTGGAGAGGTTGGAGGGCTTAGGTTTAGTGTTTGAGGTTCAGGTTCAGGTTCAGGTTCATATTCAGGTTCAGGTTCAGGTTCAGATTCAGGTTCAGGTTCAGCGGAAGGGTTTGGAGGGATAATGTCAGAGGTATTAAGGTCAGAGGGTTGAACTACAGAAAGAGTGATGGTTGGTTGTGGTGAAGTTACTTCAGGTGGAGGTGGTGTTGGTTGTTGAGAGGCAAGGCTTTGAGCCTGAAGTTGGGCTAGGGTTGGAGAGGTTGGGTCAGAGTGTTCTATATTTGAGGAAATGGTAAAATAGGGAGGTGATTCTGGGGCTGTGGATGAGGAAGTGGTTTGATTTAATTGTTCGGCTTCGGATAGTGGTAAAGAGGTATTGGCAAGATTGAATTTTGGTAGAGGTTGAGAGGATCTGGTTGTAGAAGAAGCCAATGGCTGTACAGAGGGAATAGCAGAAGCAGACTTACCAGAAGATTCTTGCAGAGGCGCTGGAGGTCTTGATTCAGAAGTTTCTCCTAGCCTTGCTTTCTTCGCTCTTGAAGACTTCTCAGATGGACCTCTTTTGAACTTAACAATGTCTGATTCTGAATCTAGCATATCGTCTAGTCTGAAGTCTGAGATGACCACTCCTTCATCCTTCAGACGTTGGAGATAGTGGAGGATTGCCTCTCTGGGTTCATTCTTGTAGAACCTTGCAAGACCATGTGGCATCTTCCTCTGATCTTTTAAAGCGTCCCAAGAGGTGTCCAGCGTAGGTTTGACTTGAATCTTCTTCAGAATTCCCATGCTCTTCAGGTTTCTGGAGTTCAGAGGCCTTCCAGTATCTATTGCCAAATCTTCCATGAGTTTGTTTTTCTCCAGATGATCTACAAGCCCATTTTCAATCAGAACATCAGAGAGAAGTCTTCCCAGAGGGATGTAGGTTCTGGGTTTCATGTTGTTCCTGGTCTCCCGTACGGAGTCTCTGAGATATTTGAAGAGGAGGGCTGGGAGGCAAAGCATCAGACCCTTATGAATTCAGTACAGAATACACTTATGATCTGTATTGATGTAATCTGATGAGTTGGATGCTGGGCGATGATGAATAGTTCCCAGAATGATCTTGAGCCACACTCGGAGATTCTGATGTAGTTCCTTGTTCTTTGAGGGATTGCCTTCTGTGTTGAGTTTGAAGATGGTGGGGTTGATTTCCTGAGCAATGTACCTTGCCCTAGGATTGATGTTGTAAATCCTTCTTCCTCCAGCTTTCTCCATGTTCAGCAAGGAGGCAATTGATTTTTCAGTAATCACTATCTTTACCCCCAGAACATAGGAGACGATGAAATGGTCGTCAGCGTCAGCAAACCTCCAGAATTCTTTGATGAGGTTTGGGTAAACAGGGCCATAGAGCCGTTGAAAGTAGTTTTCCCAACCTTGTTGACGGAGTTCTTCAGTTAGGTCTACTCCATTCCTCTTCATGTTGTTGAAATCCACAAGAGATTCACACAAAACTTCCAGTTTTTCAAAAGGAGTTGCAAGATTGATGTGAGGCTCACGATCAAGAATATGAGGTTCCTTGTAAACTGGTGTTATGGTTACGCCTGTAACTGTTGGAGTAGGAGTGCTTGTGCTTTGAGCTGCGTTGCTGGAGTCCATTTGTTGAGAGTAGTTGAATATTGATTGTTGTTGAGAATCCATTGATGATGAAGAACAAGATGAAGATGAACTACTTGCAGAAATGCCTGAGAGAACTGGTTTGAGAAAGTGAGTGAAAGTGAAGTGTGTGCACAATGTGAGAGAAATGTTTATATACTAAAACAAACTGCATGCAAAATGACACAACAATCTGAGTTTAGCACAAAAAACAAGTTAGCACGCTTAGAGGGAGAAATGATTAAGGCTCATTAATGAATGTCTAATCCCAACAGTATGCACGCTGCTCGAGGAGATCTCAAACGTCTGTCCTTTGAATTTCTTCTGGACAGCTGTCTAGAAGTTCCAAGGTTAGACGCAATTCACTCCACGTGTTGATGTATCTGATCTTTAGGAATACCAAAGGATTGGTTCCTGGAGATTTCTAACTCAGATATCTTCTTAACTTGGTAGAAGTATCAGAGTCAGAGGCCGAAGCTCATTTGTTTATGTCAGAGTCTCATTTTACATTTTCAGAGGCACAATTTATTCAGGACAATTTTGAATGTTCAGATTTTCTAGGATAAAAAGAAATCTATCTTCAGCTAAAGGCTTAGTAAAGATATCTGCCCATTGATGATCTGTATCAATGAACTTCAATGTTACTATCCCTTTCTGAACATCGTCTCTGATAAAATGATGTTTTATTTCAATGTGCTTAGCTCTGGAGTGTAAACTGGGATTCTTACTTAAACAAATGGCAGCAGTATTATCACAAAAGATAGGAATGTTACTCTCGAAGATTTGCAGATCTTCTAGCTGATTCTTCATCCAGAGCATCTGAGTTGTGCACAGTGATGCTGAGATATATTCTGCTTCTGCAGTTGATAGAGCGATAGTTGACTGTCTTTTGCTGACTCAGGATATAAGATTGTTTCCTAGGAGCTGACAATTTCTAGATGTGCTTTTTCGTTCCAATCTATCTCCTGCGTAATCTGCATCACAGTAACCCGAAAGTCTATACTCTGATGTTTTCTCATACATCAGGCCCAGGTTAGGAGTTCCTTTCAGATATTTGAAAATTCTCTTAACTGCTGTTAAGTGAGTTTCTCTAGGATCTGATTGGAATCTGGCACAGAGACAGACACTAAAGAGAATATCAGGTCGAGTAGCAGTCAGATAGAGAAGGGAGCCTATCATACCACGATAGAGCTTCTGACAAACCTTTTTACTGACTTCTTCCTTTTCAAGAATGCATGTTGGATGCATGGGAGTCTTTGCAGAGTTGCATTCAGCCATGTCAAATTTCTTCAGAACATCTTTTATGTATTTGCTTTGATGAACGTATGTGACTTCTGAAGTTTGGTTAATTTGAATTCCTAGAAAGAACTTTAGTTCTTGCATTAACCTCATTTCAAATTCTGCCTGCATTAACTCAGAGAATTCTTGACAAACAGAGGCGTTAGCAGAACCAAAAATAATATCATCAACATATATCTGACATATCATGAGATCATTGTTAAGGTTTTTACAGAAGAGTGTGGAGTCAACTTTCCCTCTGATAAAATTGTGTTCTAGAAGAAAATTACTTAAACGTTCATACCAAGCTCTGGGAGCTTGTTTGAGTCCATATAAAGATTTTTTAAGTTTAAAGACATGTTCTGGAAAATTTGGATTTTCAAAGCCTGGAGGTTGGTTGACATACACTTCTTCTGATATATAACCATTAAGGAATGCGCTCTTGACATCCATTTGATATAATTTAATAGAATGATTAATAGCAAAAGATACAAGAAGACGAATAGATTCTAACCTTGCGACTGGAGCAAAGGTTTCATTGTAGTCAATACCTTCTTGTTGACTGTAACCTTGAGCTACCATTCGAGCTTTGTTTCTGACGACTTCTCCTTTCTCATTCAGTTTGTTTCTGAAAACCCCATCTGGTTCCAATAACGTGAGTGCTTCTGGGCTTGTGAACAAGATCCCAGACATCATTCTTTGTGAATTGATCTAACTCTTCTTGCATAGCTGAAACCCAGTCGTTATCTTGAAGTGCTTCATCACATGACGTAGGCTCGATCAGAGAGACTAGTCCCAGAGGCGTCGCTTCAGAAGTCCTGAAGGTAGATCTGGTTCTGACAGGTTCGTCTTTGTTGCCCAGAATCAAATCTTCAGATACGTTGATGCGACTTTTAGCTTTCTTTGGAATTACTGAGGAATTAATTTCCTCAGAGTTCTGAGTGGCATTTGCTTCTGGAGCTTTATCAGATCCTGCAAGAGTGATTTCTAAATCTGCAAAATTTTCAACTAGCTTTGACTTTTCAGGGTCAAGCTTATCGTCAAATTTGACATGAATTGATTCTTCCACAATTTTGGTTTCTGTATTGTATACTCTGTAGCCTTTAGAGCGTTCTGAGTATCCTAACATAATACCTTTCTGTGCTTTGGAATCAAACTTGTTCAGATGTTCTTTAGTGTTTAAAATAAAGCAAGAACATCCAAATGGATGGAAATATGAAATGTTTGGTTTCCTTCCTTTACACATTTCGTAGGGAGTCTTTTCCAGAATAGGTCTTATGGAGATTCTATTCTGAATATAACACGCTGTATTTACAGCTTCGGCCCAAAAGTGCTTAGCCACATTTGTTTCGTTGATCATGGTTCTTGCCATCTCTTGGAGTGTCCTATTCTTCCTCTCTACAACTCCATTTTGTTGTGGAGTCCTAGGGCAGGAGAAATCATGGGTTATTCCATTAGAGTCAAATAATTCCTCAAAATTTTTGTTTTCAAATTCCCCACCATGATCACTTCTGACTCTAATAATTTTAGAGTCAAATTCTTTTTGCACTTTGGAGCAGAAACTAGTGAATACAGAGTGTGACTCACTCTTGTGCTTTAGGAATTTCACCCATGTCCAGCGACTGAAATCATCAACAATGACCAGTCCATACTTTTTTCCATTGACTGATGCTGTTTTCACAGGACCAAATAAATCAATGTGAAGAAGTTCCAGAGGCTTAGAGGTGGTGACAATAGTTTTCTTTTTGAAAGAGGTTTTTGAAAATTTTCCTTTCTGACATGCTTCACATAGAGCATCTGAAGAAAACTTCAGTTTAGGTAGGCCTCTGACTAACTCAAGTTTATTTAGCTGAGATAGTTTTCTCATGCTAATGTGGCCCAAGCGTCTATGCCATACCCATTGCTCTTCGTGAACAGACATCAGACATTTCACATTTTGTTCTTTTAAATCAGAAAGATTAATTTTATAAATATTGTTTTTCCTCTTGCCTGTGAATAGGACAAAACCATTGTTTTGATTTATGGCTTTACATGTTTTTTGATTAAAGATCACGTCATAACCGTTATCACTTAATTGACTTATGGATAACAAATTATGCATTAATCCTTCCACGTAAAGGACATCGGATATAGAGGGAAGAGTACCATTACCAATAATTCCGGAGCCTCTGATCCTTCCTTTCTGATCTCCTCCGAAGCCTACGAATCCAGCGTCTTTAAGTTCTAGGCTTTGGAACATAGACTTTCTTCCCGTCATGTGTCGCGAGCATCCAGAGTCCAGGTACCATGACTGGTGTTTGAAATTTGCTGCATAGGATATCTGCAACATAAACAATCTTATCTTTTGGTACCCAGAGTCTCTTGGGTCCTTTCTGATTAGTTTTCCCAGAGTTTTTTATAACTTTGGGTTTTCTAGCATTTTCAAATTTTTGTTCTTGTGTGTGTGTGTAGTGATATGAAAATGGAGATTTGAGTTGGTCACTAGTAGAAGTTTTATCTTCCTTAGGATCATACCCAATTCCCTTTTTATTGTTTTGACTGACTCCATAAATCATGGATGCCATAACACTCCTTCCTATCCCATTTTTCAGAAATTCTTGAAAGGCTTCTTCATATTTATAAATTATCGTATTTGAAGTCTGTGGAGCTTGAGATAACGCTTCTTCCAGTTCTAAACGATTTTTATTTGCTGCATCTCTTTGTAATGTTAAAGATCTGATTTCATCTTCTCGTTTTAGAATTGTCATCTCAAGTTTGCCACATTCTTCAAATTTTTCTTCAAGACAGCCTTTTATTGCTTTAAACTTTTGTTTTAATTTCTGATATGAGTTAAGAGTTTCTGACAAGCATGATTCTAGATCAGATCGAGAGAGTTCAGAAAATACCTCTTCAGATTCTTCATCTGAACTGTTCCTGGATGTGGTAGCCATGAATGCCACATTGGCCTGTTCATCAGAGTCAGATTCTGATGAGTCAGATTCGCTATCATCCCAGGTAGCCATTAATCCTTTCTTTGTCCTGAAGGTATTTTTCTTGAAACTTTCTTTTCTGGAACTATCTTTCTTTAGCTTGGGGCATTCATTCCTGTAGTGACCTGTTTCTTTACATTCATAACAAGTAATATCTTTGTTAGTTTTACCTTTTAAGGTTGATTCTGATCGATCCCCTCTGGGTTTTGGTCTTCTGAAGTTGTTGTTCCTCTTTTTCAAGAGTTGTTTAACTCTTCTGGTCAGGAGAGACAACTCTTCTTCCTCATCAGAATCTTCTTGCTCAGGGTCATCTGCATCTTCTGTCTCGGCCTGGAATGCTTTTGTTCTGTTAGATTTGCGTCTTTCAGATCTGGACTTTAATGCTACAGACTTGTTCTTCTTCTGAGGTTCGTCTTCCTCTAGTTCTATCTCATGGCTTCTGAGAAAACTGACAAGCTCTTCAAGACTGATATTTTTCAGATCCTTAGACAGCTTCAGAGCAGTGACCATGGGTCTCCACTTCTTTGGCAAACTTCTGACTATCTTTTTGACGTGGTCTGCAGTTGTGTACCCTTTGTCTAGAACTTCGAGACCTGCAATAAGAGTTTGGAATCTGGAGAACATTACCTCTATGGCTTCGTCATCCTCCATTTTGAAGGCTTGATATTTCTGGATAAGCGCCAGAGCCTTTGTCTCTTTGACCTGAGAGTTTCCTTCATGAGTCATCCTCAGAGAGTCAAGTATGTCTTTGGCTGTTTCTCTGTTGGTGATCTTTTCATACTCGTTGTAAGATATAGCATTGAGAAGTATGGTTCTGGCCTTGTGATGATTTTTGAAAACTCGCTTCTGATCATCTGACATCATACTTCTGGGAACTTCAACTCCAACCTCTGTGACAGGAGGTTTGTACCATCTGTGACAATGTCCCAGAGATCAGCATCATAGCCTAGAAAGAAGCTCTCAATCCTATCTTTCCAGTAGTCGAATTTTTCTCCATCAAAGACAGGAGGCTTAGCATTGTAACTGTCTCTTTCATTTGTGTGGGCCATGGTTTTTCTCGTTCTGGATCTCTCTACACTGTTAAGTGTTTGATTAGAAAATCAATAACAGAGCCGAAGCTCTGATACCAATTGAAGGTGAGAAAAACAAGAAAGGGGGGTTTGAATTGTTTTGGAAAATAAGCGCTTTTTCAGACAAAGACCACACAAGGAATTTATACTGGTTCGCTTATAACACAAAGCTACACCAGTCCACCCGGCCAAGGTGATTTCGCCTTCAATAAGGACTTAATCCACTAATATTGAAAGATTATTACAACCAACGTCTAAGAGAAAGATCTCTTAGTCCTCTCAAGTATACAGACTGCGCAGAGTCACTTGTGGAAATAAAGTAATAGATAAAAAAGACTTTGTAATCTAGAGTGCTTCTAGGATAAAGCAAATATTACAACAGTAAGAACAAAAGAATGTTTCACGTTCTAAGCAAAAGCTTCGTGAAAGATTGAGAGAAAGAGAAGAATGAGTTTATGCGTGTTGGGGTATCTCTCAATGCTGATTGCTGTCCTTTATATAGAGGTGAAAGGACCGTTGACATTGATGGCAGACAATTTAGTCTTGAATAGGAATTAATGCCATAACTTTTGTTGTTTCTTGCCAAAACAACTTTGTCTCCCTGAATAACTTCTTTCCAATAATAGCTCCTTTCCATTTAAATTCGAAGTTGACGTTACTCTTTCTGATTTAGGAAATCCATAATCAAGGTCTATGTGACTCTGTTACTCTGAGATCTTGTTATTTGGAGGTTCTGATGTTTTGATCTCTTAGGGTTCTGATGATGTCTTTGGATGACGCTGAAAGCTTCTGGAATTTAGATATACCTTTGTTCAGAGTCAGAACTTCTAGAGCGAACTCCTTGTTCAGATGCCTCTGATGTTTTTGCTGTTTTGCTCAGAGTTAGAACATCTTGAGCGCGTTACTACTTCAGATGCTTCTGATAATTTGTATCTGATATGATTCTGTGTCTGATGACGTAATTAGATTCCTTTCTTTTTGTTTAGATTCCTGCACACTTAGAAACTTTATGTTAGAGTGCCATTTTTGGTTTCGTCTTTTGTTATCATCAAAATCTTGGAATCTGTTGTACAACAATTTTTGTTCTTACAAAACAGCCCGGTGAGGTCCAACAGAGAAGATGAATAGAGCCCTAGCTTGGTGATGTGTTGGCGTGTCTCCATCCATCTAATCTTGCTCCAACGTTTTAATCATGGCCCTTTGTTTAGATGACCGTGTTTGAAGGGTGTTTGACTTGAGTGTGCCATAGACTCCACACGCGTGTCCATCTGATTTGCCACCTCAATTAATGAGGGAGATCTGATGGTCGTTGTTTTTTCTATTTTCTTTTTAATTTCGGATGTTCCTTATAATCCTTTTATTATATTTAATTCATAGAAATTTCATTTTTTATCCAAAAAATATGAGACTTTCACCAAAAAACTTTAAATATTTTTGTCTTCCATATACTGAATTAAAATCATTTTTTGGATTAATTATGATATTTTTCATGAATTAAATGATTTTTAACTTGTCTTTAGATATTTTAAAATACTTATGACTTTCCAAAAATTGTGAAATTTTTTGTCTAACGTCCTTTGATCTTGTTTAACCTAGGATAGATCCCTTGACCATTTATTTGGTATTTTGAAGGGATTTGAGGTTTTGTCCATTTTAAAATGCATTCTAATTCATTTTTAATTTGATTTTTAATTGAATAATTGTTTAAAAATTATGTTTAGCTATTTAATTGATCATGGTTTATTTGACTTTTGGTTGACCAATACTATTGGATTTAGGGAATTGATGAAATGTATATTTCATCTCCCAAAATGAATGGATAATATTGATCGGATGAAATTACTCCTATGATCAATTTGGGTTTCTATTTCCCATTCCCTCTTCATCTTCATCCCTATTCTTCCCCAATCCATCATTGACCAATGAATTTTCTTCATGTCTAAATGCTAGTTGATTCATCAATGACCTCATGTCAGATGAATCAACATGAGCCTGACTGAGATAGGTCCTTCCTATTTCTTTTAGTGTGTGGTATGATTTAGGAGTTTGGTTCTTTATACCAAATCTCAAACATGCATTAACACCTACATTTTTATCGCCCGACCTCATATAGTTGTGACTTCTACGTAAGTCCAATTACGATTGCTTAACATAGAGATAAATTTGACCAAAAAGACATAGCATTCTTGTAAGTGAGATTGTAAGTATCCCATTCTTCATTGAATTATGTGAAAACTTGACCTTTTTTCCTTTCGTGAGAGCTAGTGGCATACTTGTTGATTTATCCAAGTTGGAGTCATTCTCATGGATGATGTCTTGGTTCATGTATTCATACATGTGAATGAATGGTTGAGTATTCTCTAAAGAATGACTTAAACAATTAAAACTCTTCACTAATATTTGACTAACCCTTTATTAATGTTGCTTTACTTTCAAGTCATTTACTTAATGCAATTTAAATTTCAGTACCTTTATCATTCATTGCCATTTAGATTTCATGCAACTTGTTGTTTATGTTTCAAGTCCTTTTCACTTTGGTCACTTGGCCATATCTTGTGATTTTATATATTGTTTTCTTGTGATTTTGTTTTGATTTATGGTCTTAGGACCTTAAAATACTGAATAACAACAAAAACCCTAAAAAAATATCTCGGTGGACTGTTGGACTTGATCTGAACTTTTGGACTTAGGATAGGAAACCTCCCTATGCTTTAAGGACTTGTCCAATTCCACTATCCGATACTGAGCTATCCTTGATTATGCCTTTCATCTGATGCAAACCTTGAGTGCCCCTATTTTACCTGTTATGTTGCCTATTTGTTTAAGTTGTTATTTTGACTTTGTGATTAATGTTTGATGATTGCTTTCGAGTTTGCCTTAAGGGATATATACATCTGATACATTGGATGACATTGAAGGATGTTAGCTATTGGATTGCTTGCTTGAATATTATGGCTATCTTTATTTGATGCCTTGGTCTTCATATACTTTTCCTGGATATTTCTTATGCTTGTTACTTGCTAAAGTCCAAAGGGAATGGGTTTGTATATGACATTCTTGTCTGTTGGATTGCATCCCATTCGTCAGATCTTTTCAACCCTTAACTTTTAATTCTTGTCTAGGATAGTCCCTTCATATCCTCCCACTTCTTAAATTTCAAAATCTCTCCCTCTTTTCAAAAACCTTCTTCTTTTGTGTTTTTCAATTTAGACATGTTTTAATGATTAGAATCTTTGGCCTTACGCCATTGAATTTTCAAACTTTTTCGTAATCAAACTTATGAATGAATTTAACCAAATTGACTTTAATTTCAAAAAGATAAAAATAACTAACAATCACGTTCAAATATTTGACCTTTTATGCCTTTTCATGTTAAACTTTTGTTAAAATCAATTCACCGATTTCTTTGAAATTTTTACCACGAACTACGGGATTTTGATCCCTCATTTTTATCTTGGTACATAGGCATAAGACTGAAGGTCTTGTCAATTACAAAAATATAATTAATGAATTCTTTTCTCATCCCCAAATTCCATTTTGTATCAAATATCATTTTGACCAAAAAACACTTGCGCACAAAAAGGGCTCCCTAGGAGTACCTAGGACACTTTGGGTGCTAAAACCTTCCCTCTGGGTAACCAACCCCCTTACCTATAATCTCTGATATTTTATTAGTTTTGATTTGAAAACTTCTTATCTTTGGGTTTTGTTCGTACTTTTGCCTTCCTTCCTTTGGAAACAATAAAAGTACGGTGGCGACTCACTCCATGCTCGTGACTCACAACAAACCTTTGATTCTTGGTTGATCCGATCAGTCTCATCAATATCAATTGAACTTGGGTGTTGATAAGGTGAAAACCATAATCCACCAAAATAGATGATTAATCTTGATGATGATTTGATCCATCCCTTAACCTTTGTTTGTGTTTGCCTTGTGTGTGATCCCTTGGGTGTAATTATTGCATTCATGCATACATGTGCATCATAGTATTCATCACAAAAAATGAAATTTTCAAGGGAACTAAGGTATTGTTTGCAAATATTTTTAGACCATGGATTATGGACGAAGGAACATTAAGAAGTATAGGTTCATATGTCCTGATTTGAAAGACCTAGGAAGTTGTCATCCTGATTTATATTAGATCCCTCAGAAGCTCTTGTCTGTATTACATACTGATGTGGTTGAAGGACTTCTGAGTGTTTTGGTTCAGTTTTATGACCCTCTTTATCGGTGCTTCACTTTTTCCGACTATCAGCTTGAGCCCATATTGGAGGAGTATGCCCATCTCTTGGGTATTCCCGTATCTGAAAAGGTACCTTTCAGTGGATTGGAGGAGATCCCGAGATTTCATGTCATAGCCGAAGCTCTTCATCTGAAGAAATCTAAGATTGATGCTCATTTGGTGAAGAAAGGAGGGATTATGGGGTTGACTTCTGAGTTGCTCATTGGGAGAGTTACTATTTTTGCTCAAGCCGATAGCATGGATGCTTTTGAGGCTATCTTTGTATTGCTCATCTATGTTCTATTATTGTTCCATAACATTGACGGTTTTATTGATGTTAACACCATTAGAATTTTCTTGATTGGGTATCCTGTTCTGACTCTATTGGGTGACTTGAATTTCTCTTTTAATTTGAGGAATTCTAAAGGTGGTGGGACTATTATTTGTTGTGTTACTCTTCTGTACAAGTGGTTTATTTCACACTTGCCTCAGACGTCCGTTTTCTTGGAGAACCGACAATGTCTACGATGGTCTCAAAGATTTATGTCCCTCACTAATGATGATATTGTTTGGTATGATTCTGCATTGGGAAGTTTGGATATCATTATTAGTTGCCCCTAGTATGCCTCAGCCTTCCGGTGCTTGGAAGAAGATTATTGACCAGTTTGTCCTCGATAAGGCTCAGATGAAGACATCCTTTGAGTTAGAGATTCAACGCATCCGAAGGAAGTATGCTCCCATGGCTAGATCATTTGATGTAGTTGATAAGGATCCTTAGGATGATAGTTCCCTTTTTCTCTTGTATTTGTGTTTTGGTTTCTGAAATTGTACTCAGTGTAATGCTTCCAAAATTTTATGAATAAAAAGAGATTTTATGGTCAATTGAATTGTTATTATTATTGTTATTACTAATTGAAAATATTTTCAAATGAGACTTCATATGTTCCTTGAAATTAAAAATAATCAAAAACATTTCATTTGATGCATCATTTGCATAACAGGTTTCTTCCGCCAGATGTCTTATCAGTTCTTCTTCTGTGTATCAGCCAAGATGACTCATCACTATAAGACCCGAGCTAATCAACTGAAAAGAATAGAGCACCTTGAACAAGAAAATAGAGAGCTGAAGTATGAAATTTCCAGACTCACGACATTGATGGAGTCTGTGATAGCTGCTCAGAACCAACCATCCCCACCTCTTGCAACTTCTCCTCTTCAGAGGATTGTCATTTCAGAGATTTCCTCATCATCTGTGCCTGTGATTACTAGCCAGTGTGTTCCTGCCATGTCTGCTAGGTTCATGTAAGGAATGCCACCAAATTTTGTGCCTAAAGGGTACGTTCCAACATTTGCTTATGTGTCGGCATCTAGCCTGGTCCTGTATGTGCGTCCTCCTATTGTTCATACTTTTCCTCGTGCCGAGGATACCATTTACCGCTCTGAGCCGTCTGATGGTCCAGATGTTTATGAGAAGATGTATGAAATGAAGGATAAGTTTCTTGAGTTGCGCAAGGAATTGAAGACCCTAAGAGGGAAGGATTTATTTGGTAAGAGTGCTTAATGTCAAGATTCTCATGAAGTCCAAGGTCCCGACTTCGAAAAATATAAGGGGAATACTTGTCCGTTGAGTCATCTTATTATGTATGCTTGAAAGATGTCGACTTAGACTGACAATGATCAACTGCTTATTCACAACTTCCAAGATAGTCTAACTGGAGCTACCCTCAGATGGTATATGGGCTTGGATAGTGCTAGTGTCCGTAATTTTAATGACTTGGGCGAGGCCTTTGTCAAATAATATAAGTACAATGTTGATATGGCGCCGGATCGGAATCAGTTGAGATTAATGTCTCAGAAGGATAAATAGACATTCAAAGAATATGCTAAAATATGGAGGGAGCTAGCTGCTCAGATTAGTCCACCTTTGGAAGAAAAGGAAATGCCTAAGATATTCTTGAAGACGCTGAGTTCATTTTTCTATGAACGTAGGATCGCAAGTGCCCCTAATGATTTTACCGAGATGGTAAACATGGGGATGAGATTGGAAGAAGGAGTCCAAGAGGGACGATTATCCAAAGATGAAGCGTCGAAGAGGAAGAAGGTCCCTTTTGACCCTATTACTATGACATATGCATAATTGTACCCGTCCTTGGTTGTCAAGAACCTTATCCAACCAAGGAATCCTCCACAAACTCCTGAGCCACTTCCATGGTGGTTCAAAACTGATTTACATTGTGCTTTTCACCAGGGAGCTCCTGGTCATGATATTGAAAATTGTTTTCTGTAGCGGTAAATTCATGATCATCAAGCTATAGATAAGCAAGACATCAAATAACAAGAGTCGCTACCGCGCTTTCGTTATTTCCAAGGGAAAAGGGAAAAGTACGAACAAAACCCAAAAATAAGAAGTTTTCAAATCAAAAATAATAAAATGCCAGAGAGTACAGGTAAGGGGGTTGGTTACACAGAGGGAAGGTGTTAGCACCCAAAGTGTCCTAGGTACTCCTAGGGAGCGCTTTCTTGTGTGCATATGTATTTTTTTTATAAAAATAGTGTTTACAAACAAATAGAATGGGGGGATGAGAAAAGAATTCATTAATTATATTTTTTTTGTTTGACAATAACTTCGGACTTGTGCCTACGTACCTGTAAGACCCCAATTTTGTCCCTAAGATTCCTCATGGCATCATAACATTGCATTGCATAGCCTCAAGGATCATTTAGCATCTTGGTTCCTTTTCCCTTTGGGGTGGGACTCCTGGTGAGTGGTTTGAGATCACCAAGAATGCTTGAATTGTATATCATTGCTTTTCCCATTTTTATTTACTAACCAAAAGCACAAAAATATGTCACTAACATCTTTTGTTTGTAGCTTGAGCAATCACAAGGTCAAGAGCTTCAAGGAGGTCATTGGTGCAAAGATATTGCCAAGAGAAGATGAAAACAAGCATGGTAATGGTTCCCAAAGCTATCATCCATCAAATATTCCTCCCTAGTATCTCAATTCATCATTTTTTTATCAAAGAAAGTCAAAGGATTTGAGGTTTGTTCCCCAGAGAAGCCCTAATTCATCTGTGCACCACAATGCCTTGCTCATGAAGCAACCTCAGCCCATGATCAAATACAATCAAGGGAAGTTCTTTAATTCATCATTTCATGAATATTTGAACTTATTTGAGTGTCCTCAACCATCAATTCATCAAGATATGAGGCATGGACTTGAGAAGTTGATCAGTCAATTCATCTGACTATCTTGAAATGCACTGAGACCTAACGTTTTATGTGTTGGTCAAATGGAGATGGTTCCAAAAGAAAGTATGTTCTTAAGGACAATATGAACAACTTTCATGTTCATCAAAATTTGATTTGAAGCTCGGAAAACCATTTGCCATTCCAATACATTATAGGTCATTTTGACTGAAACCCTAATTTTGGGTCAACTTCCCAAGAACATAACTCATTCATTTTTTATGATTTTGAGGTGGGATTAAATGCATTGGAAAGCTTAGGATGTCTAATTCAAATGTTATGTTGAACAAAATTTAAAAATCTCAAAGGAAATACATGTTCTAATGCAAGACATTATAGGTCTTTTTGGGTCAAAGGCATTAAAAGTCAAAAAAGTCCAACTTCAAGTGCCCATACCTCTTTCATTAATAATCCAAATGATGCAAAATTTAACTCCATTTTGATTGTCTTGAAACGATCTACAACTTGGATGTTGGAGGTTGTTCCATTTGAAGCTTGGATCATCAAAAAAGAGGGGCTTGAAAGTTGGCCAATTTTAGAAACCTTGCATTGACATGTTTTGCACATCACACTTTAAACTCAAAATTCATAAATTTCCACACTTCAAATGAGTTTTTGTCCATAATAAAATTTTTTCCTCATACAAAGACCTTTCCAACCATTACCCACATGCCCATGTTTGGATTCTTTAAATGACACTTTCGAAGAGATGATTGTTTAGGTACAATTGGAGAATTCACTTGAAATCTTGTTACATGAGCAATTGCCTTTGCATTTCACACATCCAATTCCATCTGGCTGGTGTGCAGAACTCATTTGGCATTGTTTTGGGCCTTGTGCATGATCATGCAAGCCCATGCAATGAAGCTTCACATGCCATGCACACGGATTGCTCACACTCTCCTTGCCATTTTCTCTATAAATAGAGACTTCATTTCACTCATTTGACACGCCAATTTCAACCTGAAATGCTGCAGAAATCTTTCCCTAACCATCACTAAAGAAGCAAGTTCCATTTCTCTTAAAATTTTCAGATCTAGAATTCAGCTTCATCTGGTTGTTTTCTTAGATCTAATGCTTCTAAACCTTCACCATACATCTCATTGAACTTCTGTTTTGGCAAAGCAAGCAAGGTTTCAAGCTCAAGATACCAGAATTCAAGCTTACATTCCAACTGGTATTTCCTTCGATTCTCCTAGTCCATTGACCTTTTGGCTTAGATTTTGTGTTGGCTGAAGTCCTCTCAATAGAGGCATCATGTTTATGCTTTTAATTTTTGTAATTCATTGAGTTCATGATGAACACCAGATTTTTCAACTTCTGATTTCTCAAATCCTAGAGATCTAGAATGAAAATGGATGGTACAGGGATGATGTACATCATCCCAGCTTTCTATTGATGTATAGATCGCATATTTTGGTTAAGATTTTAATTTCTGCAATTTGGCAGAAATTCTGGAGCTCACCGGAGAAGACGGTGGCTCCGGTGGCTTCATCATCTCTAGTTTAAATCTGGACCGTGTGATGATGTTTCCAGATTCGATCCCAGGCGTCCAATGTTTTGACTTTCTTTTGTTTTCCATGCGCTTCAGTTGACCAGAGACCACCATAGGCGCGCGCCTTAGGAGCGTGTGATCTGCCAGATCAATTAATGAGCTCAGATCCAACGCTCCTTGTTTTTTTGCTTTTTTTTATTTTCTGATTTTATTTTCTTTATTTCCTTTTATTTCAAAAAAATCATATCTCTTTCATTTTAAATCCAAAAATTATGGGACCAATTGCATTATTTCCCAAATAAATTCTAGTTTCTATTTCTGATTTTTATATTTTTTATTTTGTCATTTGTTATTTTTTGTGAATTTTCTCTTTTCTGGTTATTTTTAATTCATTTTAAATAGTTTTTGATATTCAAAAAATACAAAAATATTTTCCTAACCTATTTGAATGATGATGGATCTATGAAAAATATTCTCATCAATTTTTGAATTGATTTGAGATTTATTTGAGATTTTAGTTCAATTAGGTTATTTTTATTCATTTTTTAATTGATTAAAAATAGTTTCTGACTTTTAAAAATGCTGAAATTTTTTGTCAAACTTTGTTTGACCTTGTTGAACTTGGGATAAATTACTTGGACCTTTCAAGGTTGATTTGAAGTAATTTTGAAGTTTGACCTTTCCATTATTTTAATTCAAGTTTAATTTTAAATATTAAAAAATGCCAAAAATAGTTTATTCATTTCTTGACCTCCAATCTTCATCTCACTTCTGTTTTTGATTGTTTGACCTTGACTTTCAATGTTATTGGTCAACATATGAGGATTGGTACATTGTATTTCATTTAATACACTTTAATTTTGCCATTTCCATTTCTCTTATTCATCTCCTTCTTCTTCTTCTTCTTTTCTTTTTGATCAATGAGTTGAAGGTTGATAAGTTAGCATTGATTAGGGAGATTTAACCTTCCTTGATTCAAATCTAATTCATCTTGATCAATTGATCAAGTGAATGGCTTTGCATTAAGGATAGGTTGTCTTCTAAATCATGCAAAAGGCTTAAACCAATACAAGATCATTTCTCTTCTTCTTTTTGGCATGGCAAGTTGTTGGGACTTGGTTCACTAAACAAGACTCCTAACTTGTGTTTGTTGCCTACATTATTATTGATCGGCCTCAGATAGTTGTGACTTCTATATAAGTCCAATTACGATTGCTTAACATAGCGCTAAATTTGCCTTATGGCACACTAACTACTAACACTAACTATTGACAATTAACATTTACTTTATGTAATTTATTTTAATGCAATTTACTATCCTTGCATATATTATTCATTTGCTTTTCTCTTTGCTCACTTGAGCACATGTTTATGTTAATGCCATTTGCCTTTTGCTCACTTGAGCATATAATTGTGTATATATTATTTTGCTTGTGTTTGGTTTTGATTGTGGTGAACCAAATGCAAAGAAATGGACTTAGTTTCTAGGACTTTCCCTATGCAAAGAAATGGAGAATTTGGACTTAGACTCTAGGACCTTCCTTATGCAAAATTGGAGTAAAAGGATCTTAATGATGAAGATGGATTGGAAGGACCAAATCTCTAAACTCACTCTTGGCTATTCTTGTTTTACTTCATGGAACTTTTAATGTGTGCGCTTTTGTGCTAGAAGTTCCCATTTGAGCTTAATTGGAGGACCTTTGCCATATTCATCTAAAGAGAGAGATGCAAAATCCATTGAAAGGATTCTTAGAAGCATGACCTTGTGTTTGATTGCTTGAAATATTTGCTTTGTGGTTGCTTTGTTCCAAAGGATGGGAGCTAATTGGATCATCAATATGATCTCAAGATAGGAACTCCTAGTGTGGTTTCATTTCTTATCCTTCATCTTTTTGTTTTGCTTAGGACTTAGCCTTTCTTCTTCTTCTCTCCACTCTAACCCAAGCCAAAACCCTTTTTGTGCAAGCATTTAACTCTTTTTTTCAAACATTAGAAACCTAAGCCTTATGCTTTTGATTTTTAAACTTTCTTTTCATAATACTTATTTTGAATTGAACTTTTAAGTCAACTTTGACCATTTCTGTACATACTTCTAATTGGTAAACATAACCCATTCAAATGTCTTTTGTGGTTCCAATGGCCACTTTCTTAATCAAAATCTTTCATAACCTTTAGCTATTAGGTTTGAGTTATCCTTGTGGTAGATGTAATACTCACCTATATCCTTAGTGATTGACAATAAGTCTTCCATGCTTATTATAGGGTTAACCCCTCACTAGCATGTTGAAGCTATCCTCACATGGTGGATTTGTGGTTTGGTTGAGTTTTCTCCCTTTGATAACAAAAGACCTTAAGGCTTTTGGATCCCTCAATTCACCAACTCATTTTGAAATTTTTACCTCGAACTACGAGGTTTTGATCCTAATCTTTTTTAAGATGGTATGTAGGCAATGGGTTTATCCATTCAAACACAAAATGTAAATAACTTGCATATTCTCTTCTCATATCTTCAATCATGTTTGCACAAACCAAAAATTTCACAAAAACAACAACCTTTACAACAAGTATGAAAAGGGCTCCCTAGGAGTACCTAGGATGTTTTGGGTGCCTAACACCTTCCCATTACATAACCAACCCCCTTACCCAGATCTCTGTTCTCTTTTACTAGTTTTTGTTAAAACTATTAGGTTTTTGTTCGCTTTCTAACCATTCCTTCGGATAAATAGAAGTGCGGTGGCGACTCGAATTGTATGGCTTACCTTGGATTTAGTCAATATCTCTAATGGTAACGAATACCCCGCTACAGTACCAATATAAAAATGAGAGATCAAAACCTCGTAGTTCGTGATACAAATTTAAAAGTGGATGCTTTTCTTTTAACAAGAATTAGGTTTGAAAGGCACAAAGGCCTAGAAAATGGTTTGAATGAGTTAGTTCTTTTTGGCTTTTGAAAATTTTAAGTCAAGTATAGTTAAGTTTATTTACAAGTTTGATTTAAGGAAAGAAGTTTGAAAATGCAATGGCATAAGGCCAAAGTTTCTAATTTGTAAAGGGTCTAAGTTTAGAAAAAAAACAAGTACAAACAAAGAAGTTTTTAAAAGGAGGGAGAGATTTTGAAATTAAAGAGATGGGGAGGAGATGAAGAGGCTAATCCTAAGCACAAAATTAAAAGTTAAGAGTTGAAAAGATCTGACAAATGGGTTACAATTCAATAGACAAGAATGTCATATAGAAACCCAAATTCCCTTGGACTTTAGAATCAAGCAACAAACAAGGCAAACAATATTAACTTGAAGAGCAAGACATCAAATAAAGATAGCCACATCCAAGCTTAAACATTCCATGATGTTCTTCAAATTTTCCCATGTAGTAGATGAATTCCACAATGCTACAAGTCACAGGTTCAAAATAACAACTTCATAATGATCGTGTTGCAGATGAACTCAAATGGATCTTTAATGATGTATCATATGAAGTTTTAGATTACAAGCACTTGGTTACATGAAAGTTGGCATTTGCCAAGTCCTTTGCATAGGGAGTGTTGCCTAAATTCTATGTCCAATTGTCTCAGATTAAACCAATAGTCCACACAAGATTTTTTTAGGGTTTTTGTTCTTATTATGTACATTAATGGCCAAAGGCCAAACAACACAATATACACAAGCAAAATATATCACAAAATATGGTCCAAATGGACAAAGTGAAAATGAAATTAACATAAACATTTAGAATGGTATGAATAATGGAAAATGAATAGGGCTTAAAAGTAAAGTGCATTAAAGTAAATAACTTGAAAGTAAATGTTAGTTGTTAATGAGTTAGAGGTTAGTATTGCTTTTGCTTTTTTTCTTTTAAGTCATTCTTTGGAGAACACTCAACCCACTTATCACAAGCATGGATCCTTGAACCAAGACATCTTCCAAAGGAAGGAAAACAGGCCAAGTTTCCATACAATACCATGAAAGAGGGGAGACTTACAATCTCACTAACAAGAATGCTCTGCCTTTTGTGTCAAAATTTAGCGCTATGTTAAGCAATCGTAATTGGACTTATGTAGAAGTCACAACTATTTGAGGTCAGGAAATAGAATTTTGATGCTAATGTATGTTAGAGACATAGTATAATGGACCGTGCTCATGAAACATACCACACACAAAGAATATGCAAAATAGGTGGCCTAATCTCATCCATACTTATGTTGATTTTCAATCAACTAGCCTTTGGAGCTTGAGATATCATAGGACCATGGCATGAATGCATAAATAAGGGGAATAAGATGAAGAGGGAGGGGAATAAATCAAAACTCAAATTGGAGAAAGGAGGACTTTTACCAAATTAAGATCATTCATTCATTTTAGGAGATGGAATGCACATTCCATCAATCCCCTAAATCCAATGATATTAACATAGTGTAGCACCTCAAATTTCCCCCCCCCCCACATTCATGCATTCATTTTTAGGTCATTTAACATTTCATATTGCATTTCATCATGTCAATCAGAATTAGATCCAAGAAGCTTGAATATCATCCAAGACACTTTGTGGTTTCCATCTGGGTGAGCATTCAACACAAGGGAATGACTTGAGTTACTTCCAACATGTTCAAATGGGGTATATTCATCATTCGACATACTACTCTTGAAGGAACAAAGGTCTATCGCACAAGTTACAAATTTGGAAAGATGACTTGAACTGTCATGCTCGCTAGGCGAGCAAAATGGTTCGCCTAGCGAGCCACCAGAGTCTGAACTGTCATGCTTGCTAGGCGAAGCCTACGCATTTTGAAAATAAAAAAAATATAACAGAAAGGATTTTGGACTTGGACTCTCTCATTTGAGCCCACAAAGCCACGAAAATCAGAGTATAAATTCTGAAAATTTCATTGAGCCAAACCCTATTCTATTCCTGTTACCCTAGAAGAAAAAGGAGAGAGATTCTAACTAATTCAGAGCAGCCTCCAGAGACTGAAGGGATCACCTCTACCAATTCCATCTCATATAAACCCTAAGATTGTTCTGCAAACCCAACGGTGCAATTCAATTTCATTCGATCTCTCCAATCAGGTTTGCCTTATTCTCATTACTTTACGCTTTTAATTTGAAATTCCTAAAGCATGAGGTGTTATGGTTGAATCCGGGAGAGTGGGTATAGTTAGGTTTCACATATAGTTTTAGATATGCATGAATGTGTAAAACAATGCCTTGAATGTTTGACCACTAAATTTCTGAAATCGTACTGTTATCCATGGAAAGTCCAGAACCCGCAGGCATTCGCTAGCCGCATCGCTAGGCGAGCCTGCAGCGAAGCTTCGCTAAGCCTTCGCTAGGCGAAGCAGTAGCGATCGCAACATTAGCTGATTTTTTCTATTTGCTCTCCAATCTGTTTCACGCTTTCTTATGATATGTTTTCTATTGCCTCCGGGCATATGTTTTAGTATATATGTCACGTCTTGATGTGGGGATCCTTACCCCCTGACCTTGAGTTTTGATACCCTTTTGGTGCATTTGTTTGATAAGAATTTTAGGCCTCCTACCCTTGGTTGCTTCTTGTGAGCTTTTTGTGAACTTTAATGGCATGATTCATGTGGTTACATTCTGATTTGGTGCAACTCTTGATTGCACCCCACCTTATTATTCTAACTTGTTTGTTGAGTTTTTGTGAGGGCTCACATGACTCTTGAAGAGATAGCTTGCTTGGTATTCCCCTTTATTTGTGGGATACCATTTGGAGATTTATTCCGATTGCTTTGCTGACTTGTTTTCTTTGACGTTGCTAGCTTGAGAGATCACCGGGTTTCTTGCTTCTTTAGTTGTTATTACTTTGGATTTTGATCTGTGTGGTAGATCTCTTGATCCCTTTATCTTTCCCGCATTTTACCGCTTTCTTAGCTGGAAGACCTCGATAGGAGGCGATGTTTTTTGTGTGTTTACTTTTGTGCCCAAAGACGTCCAAGAGGAGGCACCAGTGCTAAAGACCTCCATGAAGAGGCAATTGACGGATAAAAGGGAATAGTAGTCAATCCCCTGTTATTCAGTGTGTCGTTCTTTATGCTCGCACTACGTGTCGATGCTTCAGAACAACAACCCAAGATCTTTTGTCCGGTTAGTCAGTGGAGAGGGTTCCACCTTTCTAAATCCCCATTTTTCGTCATGAGCTCACCCTGTCCAGGGTTAAGAGCTATGAGGTCTTATCCTCATTACCCTTTTGATCTGCTCACCCTGACGTTCAATGTTAGTGGTTAAGAGCCCATTTGATTACCTTTCCATGGCTTGTTTGTCGAGGTTGATATGACCCCTCTTGACTAAAGCCCTACCCACGTATGTTTGAGCCCCCTCGTCGGCAATGGTTACTTTATGCATGTTTGTTTTGTATGGTGTGATCGTCTCCCCATAGGATTGCTAGGCTTCGTATAGTCTCTCGTTTGCATGCCAATTAAGGTAGCACGGTTCCTTCGTCTAGGACTTCCTTTTTGCATGAGCATTCTTAAAACACAAACAAACTCATTGATTTTTCTTCTCCTAAGAACACGTTAACTCCTTTTACTATAGGCGAGTAAGTCTCCAAAGGTTGAGCATCCGGCAGATTGCGTAGTAACGTCGTTCATCTAAAAAACACAAAACAAAAATAGGTAGCCGAACTACGGCTTGCTCTGATTCTCGTTCCAGATGAGATACGTAGGCATAAGACGCGATGTCTTAGCGAGCACACTCCTCTTTAACCCATAGGTAGCCGAGCTACGAAGACTCTGATTCTCATATTCAGATGAGATACGTATGCAGTGGATGTGACATCCGTGTGAGTCATCTTCTTTTGACCCCTCTATTAGTAAATAATACATTAGATAAACCCACAGACTTTAGACAAGAACAACAAGAGTGGATCCCGTAGAGTACTACGGATGCGTAGGGGTGCTAATACCTTCCCTTCGCATAATCGATTTTCAAACCCAAGATTTGGTTGCGAGACTTTGTCTGTTCCTTTCCTTTTTCCAGGTTTACTTCGAGCGTTTCCTTTCCCTCCTTTGGGATAAATAACGCACGGTGGCGACTCTTCTGTCATTGCTTTTTTCGCAGGTTGTTTTTTTTCGCATCATTTTTTAAAGTTGCGACAGATAGCAAAGTCAAATCAACCTTGACCAAGTGCCAACAACACAAGTCAAACTCATACAAACAATCAAAATGGCTCAACACAATTATTTGGCATTTTTTCAATTTAAAAATACTAAAAATAATGCATTAAATTAAATATGGTTTATCAAATTCCTAAAATCTCATCAAAACACCAAAGAAATGGCCATGAGATTTATCATAGGTTAAACAAGTTCAAAGGACCTTAGAGAAAAAAATTCAAAATTTTTAGAGACTTAAAAGTATTTTTAAAAAATTAGAAACATTCACAAAATCATTTAAATCATGAAAAATATTAATAATGATCCAAAAAATAATTTTAATTCAAAATATGAAAGGGGATTTTATTTAAATTTTTTGGGTGAAACTCTCATATTTTTTGGATCAACATTAAAATTAATATGAATTAATGAAAATGAAAAGAATAATATGAAAATCAGAAAATACAAAAAAACGTAGACCACTTGATCTCCCTCATTAATTGAGGTGGCAGATCAAGTGGTCATCAACGCGCTTTCCACCATGGACTTAAGTCAATACGCCACAGGGATGGTAATCAAAACCAACGCGTGAGATTAAAACATTTTGAATTGATCATGTGGCTCAGAACCTGTCCAACACATCACCGGCGTTAAACCTCCGGTCACCTTCGCAGGCGAACCTCGCCGGACTGGTTTAGTCATCACCATCACATAAATGAAAAAGGAGGACATGATCTGAAAGAAAAAATGGCTTAGAGCACGAATCTGACCTTAATTTTAACTAACTCCACATATATAGAAAGATATGAGGAGTTCAATTTTAAAGTGTATCAATTGAGTCGCTTTGATTTGACCTCAAAGCAACTCAATCTTCTTGCCTACATTGGTAGGACTTCAGACAACCAAAGATCCAAGAGAATTGATGAGAATTGAATGAGAATCGAAGAGAAGAAAATTTCTGGAAAATACCTTCAATGTTGTGCCGAACTTGATCTTGCTTGCTTTAATCCTTGCTTGATCACACTCAGGGAACTTGCAGAAGTGGTTTGGAAATGGAACAAAGCTTTGGATCCTGGAGTTTTTGAATCTCCAAACAGTGAGATTCAAACTCAATTTTTAGATTGAAAATTCTCAGGTTTTCCTTTAAATTGTTAGGGTTTGAAAAGAGGGGGAAAAGTTGGCGCGTAAGGGATCCTTCAAATGAGCTCAGAGGGCTTGTATTTATAGCAATTGGGAATTTTATTTGCACACTTGAATTTGCTTCCAAATTTGGAAATATCATGCACATGCTTGCATGGCATGTACAGGCCCATGAAGCAATGCATTTTGGTCCAAATGCATCTGATATGAAGTTGAAATGAAGCTTGAATGGCAAGGCAATTCTATGTTATGTTTTGAACACTTGATCTTTCCACTTGATGCAGACCTGTTAAGACCATGCACAACCCTCGGAAACCTTGTCCAAAATGGATGAAGTAGGACTCTTTGGAAAGCTGAGATCAAGGGGAACAACTCTTATCTTTAACACTTTTCCATTTGGAACTTGGATCAAGGTGAATTTTGAGGTGGAAATTTGGAAATTTCAACATGCTGAAAATTTTTCTAAGTGTCAAGCCATATACCTCAATGTTCCACCTTACTAAACTTTTCATGTGAGCTCCAAATGAGAAAAGTGTCTTCTTCAAAGTTGTATCTGTTTCAAATACCTTCAAAATGGTCACAAATTTCATGTCATTTGGGTTTAGAATGATAGAGTTATACATTTTTGAAGTTGAGGAAAATCACTTGTTCAATGGTATAGGTAAAAAATGACCTATAATGTATCCTCATATCACATGCTCATAAAAGTTGAATTATCTTTCACTCCAAACATCAAAGTTGAAGTAGACATCTTGAATTTGATTTTGCAACTTGGAAATCTTTCATATCATAAAAAATGAGCAAGTTATGGCCTTGGGAAGTTGACTTTCAAATTAGGGTTTAGACAAAATGGCCTATAATGTTTCAACATATAAAATGACTTTCCAAGAAAAATTAGCTCTAGACTTCAACATGAAAGTTGTTTTTAATGTCATTTATAGTAACTTTTATCTTGTGATAATTCTGATATGGGGAAAATTGTAGGAGATATGGTCTAGGGAGACCCAGTTTTGATCAGATGAATTCATCTGGCCAACCACCATCAACCAACTTGCTAACTTGTAATTCTCTTAACTTTTTAGGCCCATGGGAGATCATATATGCATAATATGATTAAATTTTAATTGTCCCTTAAGAAATTTGATCAATTGGCGAGGAAGCTTGTTGAAGAAATTACTCAAGATACCCAGACAAATTAGGGTTTCCAAGGCAAACCAACTCCAAACTCTTGAAGAATACTTGATCAAAATAACATGTAGAGATCATGGGGACTCATATATGATGCTTAGAGACTTTGTGGATCATTCCTTAGTTGTGCTTTTTGTTGCCATGAGGGTCTTAAACCCTAGATATGAACCTAATAGATCAAATGGGGATCATGCTCTTCCTACAAAAGAGTTAGACAAATGCAAAGACATATTTTTGGTGTTTTGGTTACTAAACATGATGATATACAAGTATGATAGAATCACATAGTGCTCGGTGATCTCTCCCAAAACAAACCCAGTGAAGAAGGGTTAAGGAGGATGCCAAGGTGTGATCCCAATGCTAATGCATATGATGGGATTGCGTGAGGGATCTTAGGGTCAAAATTAGGGTCTTACAGCTTCCCCTATTTAAGGATATTCTAACTGAGGAGTTGAAGGTTAATATCTTTGAATCGACTCAGTAGAATGGGCTTAAATAATAGCATATAGAAAAAAAATTTGGTCCCTAAGAGACCTCATGATGCGTATGATGAAATGTAAAAGATAATTCTCTATGGGAAAATATTGCCACAAAGGAAAAGAAATCAGAGCGGCCGAAAGTCCGTAGGAGCATAATCCATTCTGTAACGAGAACTGGGAACCGCCAGGAGGGAGTATTCATTACCAGTTACTGGGTAAGAATAGCCTTGCTAGGGAAAACTGCAAGAATAGGATTTACAACTACCAGTTACTGGAAAGAAGACCAAAGATGAGAATATCCGTCATCGGTCAGGATGAACATATCAAGGATAGACTCAAAAGGAAAGAAAAATCCATCATCGATTAAGATGAACATATAGACTTTCTTGGGAATGTTAAAGAGGATATCCGTCATCAGTTAGGATGAACATATCAAGGATAAACTCACTGAACATAAAGTTGGATTTACATCTATCGAAAACTGGATAGAATACCATCAAAGAGAATACCCGTCACCAGTTAAGATAAACATATCAAGGATAAACTCTGCGAGGAATAAAATAAATAGGAATTACATCTACCGGTTACTGGATGGAATACCAAACAGAGAGAATATCCGTCACCGATTAAAGTGAACATATCAAGGATACACTCTGCACAGGGGATAAAAGCGGGAGTTACAACTACCGACTACTGGGAAGAAGACCAAAAGAGAAGGAAACCCGTCACCGGTTAGGATGAACGTATCAAGGATTAACTCTCTATGGAACAAAATAGGGATTAGAACTACCTTTTTATTGGGTAGAATACCAAAGGTGAGAGTATCTGTCATCGATTAGGATGAACATATCAAGGATAAACTCAAAATGAGGGAAGAAAATATTCGTCATCGGTTAGGATGAACATATCAAGGATATACTCCCTGGAAACATAAAAAAAAAATGAATCCAACTGGGGACTCCGCTAAGGAGAAAACAAAGGTACTTTTGTCGGGTATTCGGGCAAGAGGTATCAAACTACAAACTAGGAAGAATATCACCAGTTAATGGGTAATAAACTCTTAGGGGACCCAAAGCATCTATCTAGGGAAGATCTAGAAAGAAACGATCAATCAAGACTCAACCCAATAAGGATATATCTCAAGGGGAGTAGTTCCATCCAGATAACTTACTAGGGAGGAAACTGAAATAATAATCATCCACGAGGAAATAACTTAGTGGAGAAAGGAGAAAGGTTAAAGTCTTTCTGCTTAAGGGGCTGACACTCTACAATTGAGGGAGTACAGACACCAAATTTGTATGGGGATAAAGTACCACCATAATAGAGAATTTAAGATCACAGGAATGAAACAATCAATGTGATGTTGCAATAATGGAATTGTATGAGTGCACGTATATGTATATATATATATATATGATGATTATGCTGACAAAATTATCGCAAATGATACAAAGGTGTCGCAGATTTGAACCATCAATACAATCCTCGGTCAATCCACAAAAGAGGGAGACAACTGCTAGAGAAAAGAGAGATTAACATCCCAAAGGCTCGACTCTAGCTGGGGAAGGAGGAGATCTATCGAGAAAAACGTTATCGAGTCTGCGAGGAATCTTAGGTCAACACCATATAAAATGGGAGACAACCATGCAGGGGATAAACACAAATAACTGCTCTAAGACTAGGAGGAAACTCTGACCGGGAGTGAATCTGATGATGATTGGTGAGGAAACCAAAGTTCTACTACAATCATGCGAACTGCTGAGGACAACATCCTTATTCTGCTGGAGATAAAAATGGTCGGATAATAATCACCAACCTTGCTAGGGAATAACCACAAGATCCGTTGAGGGAAAACACTCCGCAGGGGATGGTGAACAAAAACCGAGTGCTAAAGAATGCTGTCGGGGACGAAAGAGAAATTGCGCCTACTGCTTGGGGAGAACCAATACTGCTCCACACTTAGGGCTTACTGCTTTCGAACCACTGATGATATTCCTTTTAAATGAAATCGATTGCTTAAAATTCATGCTTTTATATGTTTAAGAAAAATGATTTTGATTAAAATTATAATTTAAAACTATTTGCTGAAATAAATAAGAGTAGAAACAATTGGATAAAAGCTCAACTTTATTTAATAGAATGTTAGTCTGTAAATGACAAGACTCCATAGATCTTTACAAAGTTGAAAATGGTAATTTACATGGAAAAGGGTTAAATTGAATACAAATGACCACTAATCCTTCCACCAACTATTGATGTCCACTATGCTTTTGGCCGCTACTGGGGTGATGTATCACCGTCTACCATTGTGCTCAACAAAATCTTCAAAATCTGAAGATCAACAAGATGCAGTTACTTGCCATAATCCCTAATTTTTGCATAAATTGCCCCAAGGTGGGGTACTCAATTTATCGGGATGATTCTTTTCTGTTTTATGTCTCTAACTTTTTCCTGGATCGCCCATTCAGGTTTTCAATCCACCGAGACGCTCATTTTTGCCTAATCCGCCCTTTTGGGTTTTCAACTTAGCGAGTTGTTCTTTTCTTTTCAGGCGAAGTATTTCTTGACTACATATGCGTTTACAAGACGAGTGAACTCTTCACCATCCATAGTTGTAAGAATCAAAGCGTCTCCTGAAAAGGATCTCTTAACAACATACGTGCCTTCATAATTAGGAGTCCATTTTCCCCTAAATCTTGTTTGAACGAAAAAATCTTCTTGAGCACAAGGTCACCTTCTCTAAATACGCGAGGTCTGACCTTCTTATCAAAAGTTTTCTTCATTCTCTGCTGATATAACTGACCATGACACATGACAGTCAATCTCTTCTTTTCGATTAAATTCAGCTGATTAAACCTGGTCTGACATCATTCGGCCTCAGTCAACTTGGCTTCCATGAGCACACGCAATGAAGGGATCTCAACCTCTACGGGGAGTACTGCTTACATACCATAAACAAGAGAGAAAGGGGTTTCCACTGTTGAAGTGTGAATGGATGTACGATACTCGTGCAAAGTAAATGGGAGCATCTCATGCCAATCTTTATACGTTACATCCATCTTCTGAATAATCTTCTTGATGTTCTTATTCGCAGCTTCAACAACCTCATTCATCTTAGGTCTTTAGGGAGAAGAATTATGGTGTGCAATCTTGAAGTCTTTGTAAAGAGCTTCCACCATATTATTATTCAAGTTCGATCCATTATCAGTAATGATCTTACTTGGCACACCATATCGGCATATAATCTGATTCTTGATAAACCTTACAACAACTTTCTTGGTTACATTCGCATATGATGCCGCTTCAACCCATTTTATGAAGTAGTCAATTGCCACTAAAATAAAATGATGTTTGTTCGAAGCTTTGGACTCAATCATGCCAATCTTATCGATTCCCCACATGGAGAAGGGCCATGGGGAGTAAATGACATTCAACAGTGTCGGAGGAACATGTATCTTATCCACATATATTTGACACTTCTGGCATTTCTTCACAGACTTGCAATAGTCAGATTCCATTCTCAGCCAATAGTAACCTGCTCGCAACATCTTCTTTGCCATCGCATGTCCATTGGAATGAGTACTAAAGGAACCTTCATGAACTTCAGTCATCAATAAGTCTGCTTCATGTCTATCCACGTATCTGAGCAGAACCAAATCGAGGTTTCTCTTGTACAATACATCACCATTCAGGTAAAAATTGCCGGCTAATCTCCTCAAAGTCTTCTTATCTTTCAAGGATGCCCCAGACAGGTAAATCTGACTTTGGAGGAAACACTTGATGTCATAATACCACAACTTCTCGTCTTTGATCTCTTCAACAGCAAACACATGAGCTGGCCTATCAAGACGCATCACAGTCAAATTGGGAACCTCATTCCAATACGTTACTACGATCATTGACGCCAACGTTGCAAGAGCATCTGCCATTCGGTTTTCATCTCGAGGGATATGATGAAACTCAACCTTGGTAAAGAAAGTTGAAATCCTCCTCGCATAATCTCTATATGGTATCAAACCGGGTTGATTAGTTTCCCATTCACCTTTGATTTGATTCATAACCAAAGCTGAATCTCCAAAGACATCT
This sequence comes from Lathyrus oleraceus, assembly GCF_024323335.1. Lineage (NCBI taxonomy): Eukaryota > Viridiplantae > Streptophyta > Magnoliopsida > Fabales > Fabaceae > Lathyrus > Lathyrus oleraceus. The sequence goes on along the minus strand of NC_066585.1, from coordinate 481,519,713 downwards.
AAATGCTTGATTCTGAGATCAATGGCCTCCTCAAGCCCCATAATGCAAGCTTCATATTCTGCATATTGTTTGTGCACTTGAAAGTCAAGCTAGCTGTAAATGGAAAATGCGTGCCGTGAGGAGTAATAATCACTGCCCCAATGCCATTACCATATTGATTAACAGCTCCATCAAATACCATGCCCCAACGGGAACCAGGTTATGGCCCTTCTTCAAGCAATGGTTCACCACAATCCTTCATTTTAAAGTACAAGATCTCTTCATCAGGAAAATCATATTGTACTGACTGGTAATCTTCATTTGGTTGGTGAGCGAAATGGTCAGCCAAGATACTACATTTGATTACTTTTTGAGATTGATATTCAATATCATACTCTGATAACAACATCTGCCAACGGGCAATCCTCCAAGTTAAAGCAGGCTTCTCAAATATATACTTGATTGGATCCATTTTGGATATCAACCAAGTGGTAGGATTCAACATATACTAACGCAGACGCTTAGCAGCCCAAGCCAATGCGCAACAAGTCTTCTCTAGCATAGAATACCGAGTCTCACAGTCAGTGAACTTTTTACTGAGGTAGTAAATTGCAAATTCTTTCTTTCCATTCTCATCTTGCTGACCAAGAACACAACCCATACTATCTTCAAGCACAGTCAAATACATGATCAATGGTCTTCCTTTAATAGGTGGAGACAAAATCGGAGGTTCAAGAAAATATTCTTTGATACTGTCAAAAGCTTTCTGGCAGTCTTTGGTCCAATCACAAGACTGATCTTTCTGAAGAAGCAAGGCGCACATGTGGCGGTCATGTGGCAAATGAATCTGGAAATATAATTCAAGCGGCCGAGAAAACCTCTGACTTGCTTCTCAGTTTTGGGCACATGCATCTCTTGTATTGCTTTGACCTTGGTTGGATCAACTTCAATACCCTTCTCGCTGACGATAAAGCCCAAAAACTTACCAAAACGAACACCAAAAGTACACTTATTAGGATTCAAGCGGAGTTTATACTTCCTCAAACACTGTAAAAGCTTTAACAAATGCTCAACATGTTCCTCTTTATCAATAGATTTAGCAATCATATCATCAACATATACTTCAATATCTTTATGCATCATATCATGGAAAAGAGTAGTCATTGCTCTTTGGTAAGTTGCACCAGCATCCTTTAAACCGAAAGGCATCACTCTATAACAGAATGTTCCCCAAGGTGTAATGAATATGGTCTTCTCCATATCTTCAGGTTCCATCTTGATCTGATTATATCAAGAAAATCCGTCCATAAACGAAAAGACTTTGAATTTAGCAGTATTATCTACCAATATTTCAATGTGTGGCAGAGGGAAATTATCTTTCGGAATGGCTTTATTCAAATCTCAATAATCAACACACATGCGGACTTTTCCATCTTTTATTGGCCACCCATTGCGGATACTAAGCGGTCACAAGGAAACCGACATCAATCTTTTATTGCACTTCTTCTTTGATCTTCACTGCCATATCAGGATGCGTTCTCCTCAACTTTTGCTTGACTGGCGGACATTCTGGCTTCAACGGCAATCTATGCTCCACAATCTCAAAATCCATACCAGGCATGTCTTGATAGGACCAAGCAAACACATCTGAATACTCTCGAAGAAGATCAATCAACCCCTTCTTAACGTCTGGACAAAGTCGAGATCCAATCTTGACTTCCTTCACTTCATCCTCGGAACCCAAGTTGACTAGCTCAATCTGCTCTTCGAATGGCTGAGTGACTTTTCCTTCATGCTCAAGAAGACGAGACAATTCATCACTCACTTCTTCATCACTTTCCTCCTCAGCCTCAAACACATGGAATTCAAAATTTGGAGAAGGAGAAGGATCATTGTATTTAATGGGGTTAAAACCAACCTACATAATGATTTTATATTTTGATTTTAGAGAAGTGAATTTGTGACCAAATATTATGCAGATGGAAATTATATTATTGATTTATGTTTTTTGTGATTACCATTTTCAGAATAAAGCAAAAAGTAAAAACAAACATCATAGACGTGGATGAATAAAATTAATTTTATTGATGATCAAACTTGAAATGCCCAACAATGTTCACTTCTCCCTTAGGCATAGGAGAAGGATTTTTAAAACAAATAGAAGCAATTACTTAGATCGATGAAAAATAACAGGAATATCAACAACGGTCCAATTGTCGCAAGCTTTTCCATGCGTCACAAAATTGGTGTAGTCTTCCTCTTCGTCATCCTCTAGCACAACAACTAAGTGTTGCTCATTGCCATGAATGAACTCTCCGCTAAGGAAGATAAGTTTCATATCCTCTAATATAGCAGTTGATGAACCTTGTTGAAAACCCATACCGGTTCTATTCTTGTTGTCGGAGACCTCTACCACTCGCCCCCACTGGTCGACATTACCTTCTTCAACAATCTTCCTTGCACCTTTCAATGAGGACATAGGTTCCCCAACTCTCTTTTCAACAGCAATAAATAAGGCTTGGAACGGAGTTCCAACCCTATCCTCAGCTTCAACGTAAGAGAAAGATGACAGATGGCTAACCAACAACGCCTTTTCCCCACCGACAATGACTAATTTTCCGTTCTTGACGAATTTGAGTTTCTGATGCAACATGGAGGTAACAGCTCCTGCCTCGTGGATCTATGGCCTTCCCAACAGACAACTGTAGGCCAGGTGGATATCCATTACTTGAAAAGTAATCTGGGAGTCACTCGGACCTATCTTCACTGGAAGGTCCACTTCACCTATCACATTTTTGCGTGAACCGTCAAAAGCTTTGACGATTACACCACTGTACCTCATAGGCGCTCCTTGATATGACAACTTTGATAAAGTTGACTTCGGCAATGCATTCAACGATGATCTGGTGTCAACAAGCACATTGGATAAAGCGTCATATTTGCAATTCATAGAGATATGCAAAGCCAAATTATGATTCCTACCCTCCTCAGGGAGTTCTTCATCACAGAAACTGAGATTGTTGCAGGAAGTGATATTAGCTACAATATGATCAAACTGATCCACCGTAACATCATATTCCATGAAAGCTTGCTCAAGAACTCTTTGCAGTGCTTCTCTATGCGCTTCTGAATTCATAAGCAAAGAAAACACTGAAATCTTTGAGGGGGTTTGGAGCAACTGTTCCACCATGTTAAACTCACTTTTCTTTATCAATCTAAGTACCTCATCATCATCATTAGTTTTCAAATTGCTGGATTCACCAGACTGACGCTTTGAAGCACTAACTGGATCTGCTGCAGGCACTGCCACTTTCTTTCTAACCGTTGAATCTTCTATATCTTTTAGGAACACCGGCCCAAACACTCAACTGATACGGGTCACCTTAGTAACATCATCAATGCTCATGACAGAACTGGTCGTAGGTAATGGAACCTCTTGACCATCTTTTCACATAGTTGCATTATACTGATAAGGAACAGCCTTATCGGATGCATACAGGACTGGACCTGCCAACCGTATGACCAACGACGATACCGATCTTTGACTGATAATGTTACTGTTGTTGCTATCATATTGAATAACCACTCTCTCGGGATTCTTAAACACTGGAACGATCACATTCACATCGTCATCTACATGACAGGATTGAACAATCTGAATCGTACCCTCATCCATCAACCGCTGGATGTCCCTTTTCACAATCTCACAACCCCTTGAATTAACACTGCAAATAGCACAACCATCATGGTCATGCTCACATTCACTAACCAAGAAATTATCCTTCTGCATCGTCACCAAGGATCTCCTTATGAAACGAACATCAAACACTTTGAACTCCCCAGGGCAGCCGTCTACCATATTAACAGATGAATTTCCATGAGCGGGTAGTGGGTTTGCTTTCACATTAGGTGCGCGGTCCTCAAAGGACACCATTCTACTTTTCACTAGCTTCTGAACTTCATATTTAAGTGGATAGCAGTTCTCAATGTCATGTCTGGGTGCTCCTTGATGAAAAGCACAGCGAAGGTTAGGTTTGTACCACCATGGAAGTGGTTCAGGAATTTGTGGCGGATTTCTCGGTTGTAGCAGGTTCTTGAGAACCAACGATGGATAAAGCTCTGCATATGTCATAGGAATTGGGTCTAAAGAGACATTCTTCCTCTCAAAAGTTTGTTACTGATGATTGTTGGTATTGTTGTTGTTGTAGGTGTTTGTTTGTTGTTGTGGATGTTGTTGTTGACGTTGTTGTTGTTGAATTAGTGTTAATTTATTTGTTGAGAAAACGGGAATTACTGAAGATACTTGATGATGGTGTTGACGGGGTGCTTAACTTCTTTTGATTTAAGGCCTCCTCTGCCTCCCACTGGAAATTGTGTTGGTTTCGCTGTCCTTCTTCTTACTGAAACTGCTGCTATATCTTTTGCTGGATGATACCTCCTCCTTTGAAAACTGTCCTTCTCAAACACCTTCTTCTAGCCTCATCCCCATGTTTACCATTTCGATAAAATCACTGGGGGCACTGGCGATTATCTTCTCATAATAAAATGAGCCAAGGGTCTTCATAAAAATCTTGGTCATCTCCTTTTCCTCAAAAGGAGGGTTGATCTGAGTAACGAGTTCTCTCCACATCTGCGCATACTCCTTAAATGTTTCCTTATCCTTCTGAGACAGTGATCTCAACTGATCTCGGTCCGGAGCCATATCAATGTTGTACTTGTACTGCTTAAGAAATGCTTCACCCAAATCGTTGAAAGTGCGGATGATCACACTATCAAACCCCATATACCATCTTAGCACGGCGCCACTCAGACTGTCTTGAAAGTAGTGGATTAACAACTGACCATTATCTGTTTGGGTAGACATCTTGCGGGCATACATCACCGATTGACTGAGCGGACATGTGTTCCCTTTGTATTTTTCAAATTCAGGCACTTTGAACTTCACTGGAATCTTCACATTCGGCACCAGACATAATTCATCAGCACTCTTCCCAAAAAGGTCCTTACCTCTCAATGTCTTCAACTCCTTGTGCAACTCAAGAAATTGATCTTTCATCTCATCCATTTTCTCATAAACGTCTGGGCCCTCGGATGGCTCGGAATGATAAATGGTGTCTTCTACACGAGGTAAGGTATGCACTACAGGTGGCGACACAGACATGATCGGGCTAGATGTCGGCATGGAAGCAAATGTGGGCGCAAAGCCCTCATGCATGAAGTTTTAGGGAAATGAGCGGTAGTAGCAGGCATGATAGAGGTAGCCACCTCTGAAACAATAGTCCTCTGAGGAGGAGGAGTTGCGGGTGTTGGAGAAGACCAACTCTACGCGGCTAGAACTCACTCCATCATGGCAGTAAGACGTGCGATCTCCTCTTTCAGATATTTATTCTCTTGCTCAAGATGTTCCATAATTATGGAGTGATTGGCGCGAGTATTGTATCGATGAGTTAGCTTGGCTGAAGCACAGAAGAAATACCAATGAGACATCTGGCGAAAGAGAAACCTGCTTATGCAAATGATGCATGAAATGCAATGCTTGTTTATTTTTATTTTCAATATATGTATATATATATATATATATATAGATATATATAACAACAATTGCAACATGTTGATATGACCATAAAAAATCTCTTTTTATTTATATACTTGGAAGGATTACACTGAGTACAATTTCAGAAACCAAATGAAAATACAAGAGAAAAGGAGACTAGTCATCCTAAGGATCCCTAACAACAACGTCAGAAGATCTGGCTGCAGGTGCGTACTTCCTTCGAATGCGTCGAATCTCGGTCTCAAAAGAAGCCTTCATCTGAGTCTTCTCAAGGAAAAGCTGATCAACAATCCTCTTCCAAGAAACGGAAGGTTGAGGCATGCTAGAAGGTGAAACCTCCGGATCTCTCTGTCTCTTTGTCACTCGGTCTTTAAGTAACTCAATAAGTGCATCCTTGTCCTTAGACTCCAACTGCAACTCCTCATGCTTTTTGCTCAAAGTATGGAAACTCTCTTCCCACATATCATTCTCTCGCTTCATCTTGGCGAGTGCGTCTTCCAACTCCTCTACATCTTGGTTAGGTAGAGTTAATTGCTCAACCACAACCATATACATAGGTCTCTCACAAGGATAAGACATCTTCAACTCCAAAGCTCTCTTCTTCACCCAAAGAGTGTAACCCTCCAAAGCTACACAATTGCATGGACCATGGTCGAATCTTCCTTTCCTATGCATATTATGCCAATCATGCACAATCTTCTGCTTCAAATGTTGGGGATATTTACCCTCTTGATAGAAAAGACCTTCTAACAACATGTTATTAGGTTTGTCTCTCAAGGGGAACCTAAGTTGACGACGAGGCAAAGCAGGGTTGTAGTTAATTCCTCCTTGTGTACCAATGAGAGGTACATTAGAGAATTCACCACAATAATCAATAATCTCCAAACTGCTCAAAGAAGGATCATACCAAACTATATCATCATTAGTGAAAGACATAAGTCTCTGAGACCACTGTAGAGATTGTTTGTTCTCCACAAAAGCAGGTGTCTGAGGCAAGTGAGAAATAAACCACTTGTACAGAAGAGGAATACAATAGAAAATAGTTCCACCAGCCTTAGAATTCCTTAGATGCAACGAGAAGTACATATCACTCAACAAAGTAGGAACATGATTCCCAATCAAGAAGATTCTAATGGCATTAACATCGAAAAAACCGCAATGTTAGGGAACAAAGTTAATCCAAAAAATGAGCAACACAAAGATAGCTTCAAAAACGTCCACACTACCGGCTTGAGCAAGGGAAGTATCTTCCTTGATGAGGAAATCAGATGGCAATCCAAACAATCCTCCTTTCTTCACCCAATGAGCCTCTATCTCAGACTTCTTCAAGTGAAGAGCTTTAGCTATAAGATGAGATATGGGAGTCTCTACCAATCCACTAAAAGGAACCTTGCTAGAGATAGGTATTCCCAAGAGATGGGCATACTCCTCCAACGTAGGCACAAGATGATAATGCGGAAAAGTGAAACAACGGTAGATAGGGTCGTAGAACTGCACCAATACACTCAGAAGTCCTTCAACCACATCAGCAGACAAGATAATAGAAGCTTCCCATGACATTGTTTGAAGTCCAAGGGATCTAATAAAAAAGATGCTAGCTTCCTTCACTCTTTCAAGTCGGGACATCTGAAACTGTACTTTTTAGTGTTCCTTCGTCCATAATCCATGGTTGAAAATATTTGTAAATAATATCTCAGTTCCTTGAAATTTTCGTGTGATGAATGTCATGATGCGCATGAATGCACGAATGCAACAATCACAAATAAGGGATCACACATAAGGCAAACAAAGGTCAAGCGATGAATCAAGTCATTATCAAGATCAATCATCCATTTTGGTGGATTATGGTTTACACCTTATCAACACCCAAGTTCCATTGATATTGACAAGACTTGATTCGATCAACCAAGAATCAAGCGTTTGTTGTAAGTCATGTGCATGGAGTCTTGGTAAGAACCATCCCAAGGGAGTGAACTAAGGATAACAACCTGTAGATCATGTTCTAAAAAGTTCCCAGAGTCTTAATTCCATTTATCAGATATTACAGGTTAAGATGACTGACTCATCGACCCATAATATTCTCAAGAGACTCTTGTCTGAGTGTAGTATCGTGTGATAACTGTTATCAAGTCTACACTTGAATAACCTCTGCACTACGTTTTAAATAGGCCAAGTGGGGTTAAAGGTTCTACGGTCCTCAGCTTCTCGGACCCCAAATTAGAGATAATAATTCCTAACCACAAATAGTTGTGTGACATTTCCAAATCCAAAAGGGTCTCCACTGAGCAGATGGATCTCAAGCCAACTTGTTAAGGACTACTCCACACAAGTCGAACATGACTATACCATCCTCCTATCTTAATTGCAATCAAGTTCGGGTTAGAACTTATCACACCACTCAGAGATCACCAAGCACAACAAGCAAATCATATCACATAAACAAATATACATACATCAATTATACAATTATATACATACAAAAGAGTAGGCTAAACCCACTGGAGGCTACTCCCCAGAAGAGTCGCCACTTAATTTCTGTAGCGGTAAATTCATAATCATCAAGCTATGGATAAGCAAGACATCAAATAACAAGAGTCGCCATTATGCATTTATTGTTTCCAAGGGAAAAGTACGAACAAAACCCAAAAATAAGAAGTTTTCAAATCAAAACTAATAAAATGTCAGAGATTACAGGTAAGGGGGTTGGTTACACAGAGTGAAGGTGTTAACACCCAAAGTGTCCTAGGTACTCCTAGGGATCCTTTTCTTATGTGCATATGTTTTTTGTACAAAATGATGTTTACAAACAAATAGAATGGGGGGATGAGAAAATAATTCATTAATTATATTTTTTGTGTTTGACAAGACCTTCAGACTTGCGCCTACGTACCAACATAAAAATGAGGGATCAAAACCTCGTAGTTCGTGATACAAATTTCAAAGTGGATGATTTGCTTTTAACAAAAATTAGGTTTGAAAGGCACAAAGGCCTATAAAATGGTTTAAATGAGTTAGTTCTTTTTGGCTTTTGAAAATTTTAAGTTAAGTATAGTGAAGTTTATTTACAAGTTTGATTTAAGAAAAGAAGTTTGAAAATGCAATGGCATAAAGCCAAAGTTTCTAATTTGCAAAGGGTCTAAGTTGAGAAACAAAACAAGTACAAACAAAGAAGTTTTTAAAAGGAGGGAGAGATTTAGAAATTAAAGAGATGGGGAGGAGATGAAGAGGCTAATCCTAAACACAAAATTAAAAGTTAAGAGTTGAAAAGATCTGACCAATGGGCTACAATCCAATAGACAAGAATGTCATATAGAAACCAAAATTCCCTTAGACTTTATAATCAAGTAACAAATAAGGAACACAATATTAACTTGAAGAGCAAGGCATCAAATAAAGATAGCTACATCCAAGCTTAGCCATTCCATGAGCTTCTTCAAATTTTCCCATGTAGTAGATGAGTTCCACAATTTTACAAGTCACAAGTTCAAAATAACAGCTTCAAAATGATCATGTTGTAAATGAACTCAAATGGATCTTTAATGATGTATCAGATGAAGTTTCAGATTACAAGCACTTGGTTATATGAAAGTTGGCATTGGCCAAGTCCTTTGCATAGGGAGTGTTGCCTAAATTCTAAGTCCAATTGTCTTAGATTAAACCAACAATCCACACAAGATGTTTTTTAGGGTTTTTGTTCTTATTATGTACATTAATGTCCAAAGACCAAACAACACAATATACACAAGCAAAATATATCACAAAGTATGGTCCAAATGGACAAAGTGAAAATGACATTAACATAAACAATTAGAATGGTATGAATAATGGAAAATGAATAGGGCTTAAAAGTAAAGTGCATTAAAGTAAATAACTTGAAAGTAAATGTTAGTTGTTAATGAGTTAGAGGTTAGTATTGCTTTTGCTTTTTTTCTTTTAAGTCATTCTTTGGAGAACACTCAACCCACTTATCACAAGCATGGATCCTTGAACCAAGACATCTTCAATACGAAGGAAAACAGGCTAAGTTTCCACACAATACCATGAAAGAGGGGAGACTTACAATCTGACTAACTAGAATGTTATGCCTTTTGTGTCAAAAATTTAGTGTTATGTTAAGTAATCATAATTGGACTTATGTAGAAGTCACAACTATTTGAGCTCGGGCAATAGAATTTTGGTGCTAATGCATGTTAGAGACATAGTATAATGGACTATGCTCATGAAACATACCATATACAAAAAGAATATGCAAAATAGGTGGCCTAATCTCATCCATACTTCTGTTGATTTTCAATCAACTAGCCTTAGGACCTTGAGATATCATACGACCATGACATGAATGCATAAAGAAGGGGAATAAGATGAAGAGGGAGGGGAATAGATCAAAACTCAAATTGGACAAAGGAGGACTTTTACCAAATTAAGATCATTCATTCATTTTGGGAGATGGAATGTACATTCCATCAATCCCCTAAATCCAATAATCTTAACTTAGCAAAGTCAAATCAACCTTGACCAAGGCCCAACAACACAAGTCAAACTCATACAAACAATCAAAATGGCTCAACACAATTATTTGGCATTTATTCAATTTAAATATACTAAAAATAATGCATTAAATTAAATATGGTTTTTCAAATTCCTAAAATCTCATCAAAACACCAAATGAATTGCCATGAGATTTATCATTGGTCAAACAAGGTCAATTAAATCATGAAAAATATTAATAATGATCCAAATAGTAATTTTAATTCAAAATATGAAAGAGGATTTACTTAAAAAAATTTGGTGAGACTCTCATATTTTTTGGATCAATATTAAAATTAATATGAATTAATGAAAATCAAAAGAATAAAATGAAAATCAGAAAATATAAAAAAACACGGACCACTTTATCTCCCTCATTAATTGAGGTGGCAGATCAAGTGGCATCAGCGTGCTTTCCACCATTGACTTAAGTCAATGCGCCACATGGATGGTAATCAAAACCAACGCGTGAGATTAAAACAATTTGAATTGATCATGTGGCTCAGAACATGTCCAATACATCACCGGCGCTAAACCTCCGGTCACCTTCTCAGCCGAACCTCGCCAGACTGGTTCAGTCATCACCATCACATAAATGAAAAAGGAGGACATGATCTGAAAGAAAAAATGGAATAGAGCACGAATCTGACCTCAATTTTAACTAACTCCACATATATAGAAAGATATGAGGAGTTGAATTTTGAGGTGTGTCAACTGAGTTGCTTCGCTTTAACCTCAAAGCAACTCAATCTTCTTGCCTACATTGGTAGGACTTTAGACAACCAAAGATCCAAGAGAATTGATGAGAATTGAGTGAGAATCGAAGAGAAGAAAATTTCTGGAAAATACCTTCAATGTTGTGCAGAACTTGATCTTGCTTGCTTCAATCCTTGCTTGATCACACTCAGGGAACTTGCAGAAGTGGTTTGGAAATGGAACAAAGCTTTGGATCCTGAAGTTTTTGAATCTCCAAACAGTAAGATTCAAACTCAATTTTCAGATTGAAAATTCTCAGCTTTTCCTTTGAATTGTGAGGGTTTGAAAAGAGGGGGAAAAGTTGGCGCGCAAGGGATCCTTCAAATAAGCTCAGAGGGCTTGTATTTATAGCAATTGGGAATGTTATTTGCACACTTCAATTTGCTTCCAAATTTCGCAATGCCATGCACATGCTTGCATGGCTGTGTATAGGCCCATGAAGCAATCCATTTTGGTCCAAATGCATCTGATATTAAGTTGAAATGAAGCTTGAATGGCAAGGCAATGCTATGTTATGTTTTGAACACTTGATCTTTCCACTTGATGCCGACCTGTTAAGACCATGTGCATCCCTAGCAAACCTTGTCCAAACATTAAAGTTTAAGTATGCATCTTAAATTTTATTGTGAAACTTGGAAATATTTCATCTCATAAAAAATGAGCAAGCTATGGCCTTGGGAAGTTGACTTTTAAATTAGGGTTTAGACAAAATGACCTTTAATGTATCAACATATAAAATGACTATACAAGCAAAATTAGCTTTAGACTTAAACACTAAAGTTATTTGTAATGTAATTTAGAGTAACGTTTCTCTTGGAAGCATTTTCATATGGCGAAAAGTGTAGGAGATAGGGTCTAGGGAGACCCAGTTTTGATCAGATGAATTCGTCTGGCCAACCACCATCAACCAACTTGCTAACTTGCAATTATCTTGACGTTTTAGGCCCATGGGAGATCATATATGCATAAGATGATTAAATTTTAAGTGTCCCTTGAGAAATTTGATCAATTGGTGAGGAAGCTTGTTGTAGAAGTTACTCAAGATACCCAGACAAATTAGGGTTTCCAAGGCAAACCAACTCCAAACTCTTGAAGAATACTTAATCAAAATAACATGTAGAGATCATGGGGACTCATATATGATGCTTAGAGACTTTGTGGATCATAACTTAGTTGTGCTCTTTGTAGCCATGAGGGTCTTAAACCCTATATATGAACTTGATAGATCAAATGGGGATCATGCTCTTCATACAAAAGAGTTAGACAAATGAAAAGACATATTTTTGGTGTTTTGGTTAGTAAAATTGATGATATACAAGTATGATACAATCACATAGTGCTTGGTGATCTCTCCCAAAACAAACCCAATGAAAGAGGGGTAAGGAGGATGCCAAGGTGTGATCCCAATTCTAATGCATATGAATAGATTGCGTGAGGGATATTAGCGTCAAAATTGGGGTCTTACATTATCCCCTGAAGTACGAGGTTCAAAAGCTAGTCAAAAGTGGTATGGTCTCCTTTGAGTACAGAGCGCTGAATGTCACAGCCAACTCGTTGCTTGCTCATGGAAACACTTCTGTGTACATGGTAGATGGCTGTCCTGGGAATTTCAGGGTATTTGATGTGTGCCGTAATTGTAGGTCCTTGATAGATATTCACAGATACTTGTGCCTGGTAAGCCATTGTGAACACGAACATGATGGTTGTGTTATTTGTAGCGTTAACCCTTGAGGGTGTGTAATTGTTAAAAGGGATATTCAAAGGTTGATGGATGAGAATGTTATTCAGATTCAACAGTCAAGGTATATGGGAAATGATGTAAACATCATTGTGCTGGTATTCAAACTACCTTAGCGGGTAGTCATTCAATTTGATAGCAGCAGTAAGACCAAAATAGATCGGTATCGTTGTTGGTTAAACAATTAGCAGGCCCCGTCCCCTATTCATCCGATAAAGTTGTGTCGTACAAATATAATGCCACCATGATAGAGAAGGGTCAAGAGGTTCCTCTTCTAGTTTCAGAGTCAAGGGTGAGCATCGCAGATGTAGTAAAGGTGACCCGTAGTGGTCGTGTGTTCAACCCGATATTTCCTAAGGTTGTAGAGGATGTTTCTGTGGGTAAGAAGGTAGAGATTCCTATAGTTGATTCGGCTAGTGCTCCAACTTGTCAGTCTGGTGAATCCATTAAGTTGAAGGCTAATGATGATGATGAGGTATTACGTTTGATTAAAGGAAGTGAATTTAACATTGTGGATCCGTTGCTTTAAACGCCATTAAAAAAATTTGTGTTGTCATTACTAATGAATTCTAAGGCACACAAGGATGTTTTGTAGAGGGTATTAGAACAAGATTACGTGGAACACGATGTGACCGTGGTGAAGAAAACATTTTCATTTGAATCTCATAGCAAAAGTTATTCAAGGTGGAAGAAGTGGTCATTTGACTTTGTACTTAGAAAATGATCAACCATGTTTGATTTCTCCAACTTGCACCTCAAAATTCATCATAAATCAAGTTCCAAAGGAAAAAGTCTTCAACATCAAAGTTGTTTCCCTTTATGTCACCTTTCTAAAACATCCAAAATCATGTCATTTGGAGCATTTTTGAAGGACTTGTACATGTGTGTAATGCATGGCTTCATTTGGTAAGTTCCATGGTCAACTTTCATTTCACTAATGCATGACTTCATGCTATTGTTTCAAGTTGGTTTACACATCATTATGGACAATTTTCAATCATCTCATGGGCCTATCTCACGCCTATGCACCCATGCAACTTGAGTTGCTATTTTTGGTTCAAAATTGGAAGTGTGTGGAAATGAATGCAAAGGCTTATAAATACATGTCCTCTTGCTCAGAATGAGGGGGACCTGGCCTGAGCTTTGAACTGCAAACACCCTAACCCTCCATTGATAGAATTTCTTGAAGATTTCTCTTGAAATCGAGTTTTGATTCCCATTATGTTTTGGAATTGAAACTCCAAGAATTTAAAGCCCTTTTGTATCCATTTTATCTCATGGAAGCTAGTAGAGTCAACTCAAAGCAAATTAGAAGCAAGATCAAACTCAATCGAAGCAAATCGAAGGTGAATTTTCAGATTTTTCTCCTCTTCGATTCTCCCTCATTTCTCAACTATTTTGCTTATTTACTGGTTGTCTGAAGAACTACCAATGTAGGCAACATGATTGAGTTATTTTGAGGCTAAATCGAAGTAACTCAGATCATGCACCTCAAACTTCAAATCCACGTATTTGTCAATATACTTGGATCTGGGAGAAATTGAGGTCAGGTTCGAGCTCCTGAGCATTTTTTCTTTAAAATAGTGTGCTCACATTTCATTTTCTTGGTGGTTGGTGGTGGACCAGTCTGATGAGGTCCACCGGAGAAAATGACTGGAGCCCTAACTCCAGTGATGTGTTGGCGTGTCTCCATCCATCTGATCTTGCTCCAACGTTTTAATCATGGCCCTTGGTTTAGATGACAGTGTTTGCATCGCGTTTGATTTGAGTGTACCATAGATTCCACACGTGTGGCCATCAGATCTGCCACCTTAATTAATGAGGGAGATCTGATGGCCCTTGTTTTTTCTATTTTCTCTTTAATTTCTGATTTTCCTTTTAATCCTTTTATTTATTTAATTCATAGAAATTTCATTTTTTATCCAAAAAATATGGGACTTTCACCAAAAATCTTTAAATATTTTTCTCTTCCATATCCTGAATTAAAATAATTTTTTGGATTAATTTTGATATTTTTTATGAACTAAATGATTTTTAACTTATATTTAAATATATTAAAATACTTCTGACTTTCCAAAAATTGTGAATTTTTTTCTAAGGTCCTTTGACTTTGTTTGACCTAAGATAAATCCCTTGTCCATTTTTTGGTGTTTTGAAGGGATTTGAGGTTTTGTCGATTTTAAAATGCATTTTAATTTGGTTTTTAATTCAATAATTGTTTAAAAATTATGTTTTGCTATTTTATTGGTCTTGAGATGTTTGACTTGCTGTTTGAACTTGATAATGGTTGATTTGACTTTTTTTGACCAATACTATTGGATTTAGGGGATTAATAAAATGTACATTTCATCTCCCAAAATGAATGAATAGTATTTATTGAATGAAGAGAGACTAAGAGACATTTAGGTTACACCGTGTGTTTTGAAAAGCACTACTGAGACTTTATTATATATAGAGAGAGATTACAATTAATTACATTATATAGTCGATGTGAGACTATTCTATATACAAATATTCTCAACACTATATATTTACAAATACCAACACTCCCCCTCAAGCTTGAGCATATATATCAAATGCACCAAGTTTGTTACATATATAATTAGTTCTAGGACTTCGCAGAGATTTTGTAAACACATATGACATTGATCATTAGAGTTGACAAAGCTTGTGACAATGTCACCTGACTCGATCTTCTCTCTAACCAAGTGACAATCTATCTCAATATGTTTTGTTCTTTCATGGAAGACTGGATTTGAAGCAATGTGCAATGCATCTTGATTATCACAAATAAGTGTCATTGGTCTTGCTTCTTCAATTTGAAGTTCCTTGAGCAACTATTTTAACCAAATAAGTTCACATGTTGCCATTGCCATGGCCCTATACTCTGCCTCGACACTTGATCTTGCAACAACGTTTTGTTTATTACCTTTCCAGGATATAAGGTTTCCTCCAACAAGTACACAATACCCAGAGGTGGATCGTCTATCAATGGGTGACCCTGCCCAATCAGCATTAGAGTATCCAAGTATCTGAGTATGTCCTTTATTTTCATACACTAAACTTTTTCTTGGAGCATATTTTATGTATCTCAGAATCCGGATAACAACATCCATGTGTTCCTTACAAGGGGAATTTAAGAACTGACTTACCACAATAACTGCAAAAGAAATGTTTGGACGAGTGACTGTGAGATAATTCAACTTTCCAACTAATCTCTTATACCTTCCTGAGTCAGATAGAGGACCCCCTGATTGGGTAGTAGTTTGACACTTGAATCCATATGAGTATCAACTGGTTTAGGATTCAACAAACTTGTTTCTTCCAAAATATCCATAGCATATTTCTGCTGATAAATCACCAAACCATCTTTAGATTATGCTACCTTAATACGCAAGAAATAACATAGTTTACAAGGATCTTTTGTATGAAATTGATTCGAGAGATGTTGTTTTAACTGGAGTATACCCTATTGATCACTACCAGTTATGACAATATCTACTACGTATACAATAAGATAAATACACCCTTGGACTGAGTGATGATAAAAAATAGAATGGTCAACTTCACTATGAACCATACCAAACTATTGTACTACAATGCTGAATCTACCAAACCAATTGTAGCACCTAAAATTTTCACCTCCCATTTGTACATACATTTCATTTTTAGGTCATTAACATTGCATTCACATTGCATAGTCCATTACATTGCATCAATCAAGACTGATCAGGAGAATCCATCTGTGCAAGAGAGCAAGGGTTTTTCCATGAGAAAAGGCCCTATGGTTGTTCCAATGAGCTTACACAACCCAAGGTTCATTTTGAAGCAACTTGACCAAAGGCTAGAGGCTCAAAGTCCACAGTGCATGATCAAGTCATCTGAGGCCCATAAAAGTCAACTGCAAGTCAACTGAGGGCTAGGAGAGGGAGAAATGGTTTGAGACATTTCATTCATGTCCCAAAGAAGGGTATTAAACATGTCAAACATCTACCTTGAAGATTTTGAAGCCAAATCAAAAGTTTCCAAAAATGGAAAGTGACCTATAATTGCAAGTTTCCCAAAATGGAAAGTTTTTTATTCAAATTCAACTTGATCTTTCATCACCAAAGAAGCTTCAAATGAAATTTTGTCCAACATGAAAGTTGAAGATCTCTTTCTCCCATTTCCAAAAAGTCCAAGATCATGAATTTCTAATGAATGGTTAAGGAGTTATGATCAAATCATGGCAAAGTGTACATGGAACTTCAAATGAGCATAACTTTTGAACCAAGGCTCCAAATTGAGTGGTTCTTTTTGCAATATTCTTCCCTTGACCTCGAATTTCCAAATCATGCATCACATTACATAAAATCTCATCATATAATCACTTGCATATCCATGACTTTTTTGGAGGGAAATTGCAAAATTTAAAAATGGTGTATTGTATGGATTTTCTACCATTGCCATTGGGTTTGAAATGGGATTTTGAGTGAAAATAGTGAGCTACATGTTACTGTTCACGCATGCATCTCATGCATGAGGTGAAAATGCAAATTTGTGCATGCACCTTATACTCCCTTAATCCCAATTAAACATGGCTTAGTGTTAATTTTAGAATGATTAGCAAGGCATATAAAAGCTTAATCATAACTGTATTGAACACAACACACATTTTCAGATCTAGATCTTGAAATTTTTCAGAATTTTCTCTCACAAAGAACTTCCAAATTCTTCACACAAACACTCATTTCCTTGCATAATTCATGATCATGGAGTGGTTTTGAGTAAGATTCAACGTGCACTTTGAAGAATTCGTGCTAGATTCAACCATGCTTGAAGCTTGAAAGCATCAATGGAGTTTTCAAAATCAGTTAGATTCACATGTGTTTAAGCTTCCAATTCTTCATCAATCATCTCCATAAGACTTCTGGAATTGATCTGGACCATTACAAGCCTTGAAACGTGCAAAACAAGATTCTGCTCTTCAAGAGGTGAGTTTTTCGAGCTTCATAATTTCACAATCCATGTAGATATTCTTATAGATCTTGCTTTGCTGATCGTTATGATATAAATTTCGTGCGATTTGGATAAAAATTGAGTGAGTTATGCTTGATTGAAGTTTGACATGTGAAACTTTATTTGCTTCGATTTGCATGATTAATGATGAATTAGCATGAAATGATGTTTGATATATAATCTACATTGAATGAGGATTTGAATGATATAAAAAAATTTGAATTCTGAAGAATTCTGGAAAATCCGGAAAAATATTGATGAACTTCATCTTGTTCATCATCATCTTCATGAAGAAGATGAAGATCTTCAAGGCGTTGGGGTTCTTGTCCAAGAACGCGCCCAGAACAACCTTTGATCCATGTTTCTCACTTCGATCCTAGCCTAGCGCGTTTCTGTTTTATTTTTTTCATTTTTATACTATTAGCAAAACTACGTCGTTTTGATGGCGCCTGGAACATGCTTCGAATCCTGGCTGGTGCAATTCCATTTTATTAATTCATTTCCATTATTTCCTTGTTAGCTCAATTTTTATTTCACTTTTTCCATGATCTTTAAAAAATCATATCTCATTGAATATTAATCCAAATGATCCCCAATTTTTTGCCAAATGATCCTTGTGATGTGTAGTTTTTTTTTGGTGTGATCTCCTGAAATTGTGCATGGCTGGATTTTAAATTGTGCTAGGTTGATTGATCATGTGTGCATGTATGACCGTGCCTTGTTTAAACTATCATGAAATGCTTGATTTTAATCCAATGGACTTGAAATTTTACATGCTGATTATAGACACATTGCTGGATGTTTTAGGCTTGGTTTGGTATTTTTCTCATGTACCAATTCTGTTTTATGCTTGTGTTTGCATGGTGTGACAATTTGTGTCACACCTTTGGTTATCCAACTTCTGAAATTTAATTTCTATGCCAAATGATCTCTAATGCTTCTGATTTTTTGCATGATGGATGTTTTGGGTGTGTTGAATGTTCATGAATTTTTCCAGAATTATTTGAATCATTTCTGTTTTGATTGGGAATTTTCATTCTTAATGTTCAAATGTGTGCCTTGAATTGGTCATTGACTTCTCTTGCCTATTACATGAACTTGCATGATGATTTTACTTTGGTCCTTTTTAGGACTTGTTCTTGATTGGTTAAATATGATTCATGTTGAGTTTGAGCTTCTGTTTTGGATTTTTGATCCTCTTTTGACTCTAGGCTTTGACCTAGTGGTTTGTTACTCACATTTGAGTTGTGAATTTCAGGTTCAAGTATACATCTCCATGGTTGATGTTGCTCCTTCATTTGAGCTTGATCATTTGTTATTGTTGACTAACATTGGTTTGTTTTGTAGGCCTTGAGGACAATTCACTTGTGTTTATGGCTTGTGTGTTGCATATTGGGTTGTCTGGTTGATATTGACTGTTGTCTGTTTGTCTGGATTTTGTACTGATTGGTTTAGATGTTTCCACAGGTACCTAAGTTGCTTAAGACCATAAAGAGACATGTGTAACCTACACACCATATTCAATGACTCCCCCTGAGCAACAAATCCAGGTGGTTGCTCCATATAAACTTCCTCTTCAAGATCACCATGTAAAAGAGCATTTTTAATGTCAAGCTGATGAAAAGGCCAATGTCTAATGGCTCCAATGGCTAGAAGAAGTATAACAGATGCCATCCCAGCTATAGGCGAGAAGGTATCACTATAATCCAATCCAAAAATATGAGTGTATCCTTTGGCTACCAAGTGAGCTTTAAATCGATCAATCTTACCATCTGGACCAACTTTCACTGTATAAAGCCAACGGTAACCTACTAAAGATTTATCAGGGGGTAGAGGAACCAGTTCCCATGTACCACTACTTTGAAGAGCACACATTTCATCAATCATTGCTTGCCTCCACTCAGGGTGAGATAATGCTTCACCTGGAGTTTTAGGAATAGAAACAGAAGACAAACAAGTATACTGCAAAGGGGAAAGACGATGATAACATAAATCAATATAATATGGAAAAGGATTTCGTGTTTGATGTATACCTCTTCGAAGGGCAATCAGAAGATTGGACTCAGGTTGCATGATCGGACCCGGTGATGGCAGAGGTGTCGAAGGAGAGTCTGCAATGACCTCAAGGACATGTATGACCTCAGGGATAAGGACCATAGACGTTGGGTAACGATGCTGATATGTTTGAATTGGTTGAGAAGTGGGGGGGGGGGGGTCAGGAGCCATAGACTGGTGGGCGATAATGCTAGGCGGGATATTAATAACTGCCGGAAAAGGTGTGGGAGTACTTTCTTGAAATGGTTCCGAAGATGCTTGGTTGGACTCGAAATATGGAACAAACGCGAAGAAGGTAACATCGGCCAATACGAGGCATCACTGTAGAGTATGAGAATAGAAACGATAACCCTTTTGGGAATGATGATAACCAAGAAAGACACACTTTAGTGATCGAGTTGCTAGTTTATCAAGACCAGGGGAGAGATTATGTACAAAACACGTAGACCCGAAGACTCGAGGAGGAATTGGGTGGAGAGAAGAGTTTAGAAACAGGATTGAATGAGGGATTTTATTATTAAGGACAAATGAGGGCATGCGATTTATGAGGTAACATGTCGTGAGCATCGCACCCCCCCCCCCCCAAAATGGAGAGAAACATTACCATGGAGAAGTAGGGTCTGAGTGGCTTCTATAAGATGCCGATTTTTACATTCGGCCACCCTGTTTTATTGGGGTGTAGGAGGGTAAGATGTTTGGTGCAGAATACCATTGGATGACATAAAAGTTTGAAATTTTTGGGATAAATATTCATGTGCATTGTCACTTCTTAAGGTACGAATAGACAAACCAAATTGGGTTCTTATTTCTCGATAAAATTGTTCAAAAATAGAAAACAATTCAGACCTGTTCTTCATTAAAAATAGCCTTGTGCAACGTGGAAAATCATCAATAAAAGTTACAAAATATCTAAAATCAAAAGTAGACACGTTACGCGAGGGACCCCAAACATTGGAGTGAACTAAAACAAAAGGGGACGCAACCCGTTTATTGACTTGATCGGGAAAATGACTATGAGTATGTTTCCCTAACTGGCAAGACTCACAATGTAAAATGGATAATTTAGATAGACTAGGCACCAACTTTTCTATATTGGGAAGACATGGACGACCTATGTGGTTGAGCGTAACTGAACCCTACAAAATCGGTTGTTTGAGTGAGGACTTCCCCCACTAATAAACACATGTTCAAACCATATATTATCCGATGCGGGACTCTTAACACACCCCCTCACACTCAGGACTAGACAACTGAAGCATGGAAATAAATGATGGGTGACCCGATAGCCGAAACCATAGTAGGTGGCCCACCAGATCTTAAATGATGCTCTGATACCATATTGAATTAGGAGAGACCTTGTGAATTCTCTTCATTTCTAAATGCTAGTTGATTCATCAATGACCTTGTGTCAGATGAATCAACATAAGCCTGACTGAGATAGGTCCTTCCCATTTCTTTTAGTGTGTGGTATGCTTTAGGAGTTTGGTTCTTTGTACCAAATCTCTAACATGAACCAACACCTACATTTTTATTGCTCGGCCTCAGATAGTTGTGACTTCTACATAAGTCCAATTACGATTGCTTAACATATAGCTAAATTTGACCAAAAAGACATATCATTCTTGTAAGTGGGATTGTAAGTCTTCAATTCTTCATGGCATTGTGTGAAAAGTTGACCTTTTTTCCTTTCATGAGAGTTAGTGGCATACTTGTTGATTTATCCAAGTTGGAGCCCTTCTCATGGATGATGTCTTGGTTCATGTATCCATACTTGTGAATGAATGGTTGAGTATTCTCCAAACAATGACTTAAACAATTAAAACTTTTCACTAACATTTGACTAACCCTTTATTAATGTTGTTTTACTTTCAAGTCATTTACTTAATGCAATTTAAATTTCAGTACCTTTATCATTCACTCCATTTACATTTCATGCGACAACTTGTTTATATTTCAAGTCCTTTTCACTTTGCTAACTTGAGCCATATCTTGTAATTGTATATATTATTTGCTTGTGATTTTGTTTTTGTTTGTGGTTTTAGGACCTTAAAATACTTAATAACAACAAAAAAAAACCTAAAAAATATCTTGGTAGACTGTTGGACTTGATATGAACTTTTGGACTTAGGATATGTAACCTTTCTAAGCTTTGAGGACTTGGCCAAAGCCACTATCTGAGACTGAGCTATCCTTGATTGGGCCTTTCATCTGATGCAAAACCTTGAGTGCCCCTGTTTCACATGTTATGTTGCTTCTTTGTTTAAGCTATTATTTTGACTTTGTGATTAATGTTTGATGATTGCTTCTGAGTTACCCTAAGGGATATTTTCATCTAATAGATTGGAAGACATTAAGGGTTGCTAGATATTGGAGTGCTTGCTTGAATATTATGGTTATCTTTATTTGATACCTTGGTCTTCATATGGTTTTTCGGGATATTGCTTATGCTTGTTGCTTGCTAAAGTCCAAAGGGAAACGGGTTTCTATATGACATTCTTGTCTGTTGGATTGCATCCTATTAGTCCGATCTTTTCAACCCTTAACTTTTAATTTTTTTCTAAGATAGTCCCTTCATATCCTCCCATTTCTTAAATTTCAAAATCTCTCCCTCTTTTCAAAAATCCTCGTTATTTGTGTTTTTCAAATGAGACATGTGTTAATGATTAGAAACTTTGGCCTTATGCCATTGAATTTTCCAAAAAATTCTTAATCAAACTTATGAATAAATTTAACCATATTTACTTTAATTTCAAAAAGGCAAAAAGAACTAACAACCCAATTCAAATCTTTCGCCTTTTATGCCTTTTCTTCTTAAACTTTTGTTAAAATCAATTCACCGCCTTCTTTGAAATTTGTACCACAAACTATGGGGTTTTGATCCCTCATTTTTATGTTGGTATGTAGTCATAATACCGAAGGTCTTGTCAAACACAAAAATATAATTAATGAATTATTTTCTCATCCTCCCATTCCATTTTGTATCAAACATCATTTTCACCAAAAAACACTTGCACACAAAAAAGGGCTCCCTAGGAGTACCTAGGACACTTTGGGTTCTAACACCTTCCCTCTGTGTAACCAACCCCTTTACTTGTAATATATAACATTTTATTAGTTTTGTTCGTACTTTTACCCTCTTTCCTTTGGAAACAATAAAAGCGCGGTGGCGACTCTGGTTTTATTGACGTCAAGTTTATCCATAGCTTGATGGTCATGAATTTACCGCTACAGGTTTTGTGTGAGAATATTATTTCCTTTTCACTTATGAGAGCTAGTGACATACTTGTTGATTTTATCCAAGTTGGAGCCCTTCTCATAGGTGATGTAGAGGTCCATATATTCATGCTTGTGGGTGAATAGTTGAGTGTTCTCCAAAAAAATGACAAAATTTCCTTTCCCTTTTTGATTAGTAACATCATTTACTAATATCATTTTGTACCAACTTTACGTTAATGTCATTTATCTCATGTTGTTTATCCTTTTTTCATTTACTTTATGCTTTTATTTTAGCATCTCATACCATGTTTTTTATGTTTATGCTCTTTTACCCTTTGTCCATTTGGATTTATTTTTCTTTTAAAAGGCATTAACCAAATTATCAACCATGTTTTCAACAACGTACTCATTAACAAAATCAACATAACTGTGTCTAGAGACCAGCATAATTTGATCAAATTCCGATGTCCTATGCGAATTATTTCCTGCTTTGATACAGAAGAATTTCGTACAAACGAGAACTCTGCCAACTATTCTGAAAGAACTTCCACGGTGGTATAAACCTGATCATCTTTGTTCATTCCATCAAGGAGAACCCGATCATGATATTAAAAATAGTTTTGCTTTGAAAGCCGAGGTGAGAAGACTAACGCAAAGCGGTATTTTGTCTTTTGAAGACTCTGGTCCTAATGTGCAAGCCAATATGTTGCCTAAACACGGTGGTGCAATTGTGAATATGGTTGAAGGATGTTCTGGAAAGTACCGTGTCTTTAATGTCAATCTGATTAGAAAATCATTGGTCGAGATGCATGCAACTTTGTGCAAACTGAGTTATTATCATCATGACCATGTTTCTTGCCATATTTGTTCAAGGAACCCTCGAGGGTATGCTGTGGTGAAGAGAGATTTGCAAGAGATGATGGATCAAAATCTTATTCAAATTACAAGAGATTGGGATGAATATGAGCATGAAGTGAATGTCATAGTTCCGCATTTCAATATCCCAAAACTAGTTGTGATTTCCTACAATAGTCAAAGGTCTGTTGTTTATCCTTTGGTTATTCGGCTGGCTGGACCTACACCCTATGAACAAGAAGTTGTTTATCCTTTGGTTATTCAAAAAGTTTTTCCTTACAAGTAAAATGCTACTATGTTGGAAGATGGAAAATAAGTCCATATTCCTTCCCTTTCTTCTATTGTGAACATTGTTGATGTAAGTGGTGTGACCCAAAGTGGTCGAGTATTTGCTTCTGCGGCTCCTAAAAAAATTGAAGACACTTCGGTGGGGAAGCAAACTCAGATGGAAACTCCTGTTGTGTAGTCTGGCCAGTCTAGCGATGTGAACAAGAAGTATGATCACGATGAAGTGTTGAAATTAATTAAGAGAAGTGAAATCAATATGGTGGATCAATTATTTCCTGCCCCGTCCAAGATATATGTCTTACCTTTGTGATGAATTCGGAAGCTCATAGAGAGGCGTTTTAGAAGGTCTTGGAGCAATCCTATGTGGATCATAATGTAATAATTGGTCAGTTTGATGGCATTATGGCTAACATTATTGTCTGTAACAATCTGAGCTTCAGTGATGAAGAATTTCCTGAGAAGGGGAGGAACCAATGTCTGGCTCTGTGCATTTCCATGAACTGTCAAGAAGATGTTTTATCCAATGTGTTGGTTAACACAATCTCTTCTATGAATGTTATTCCAAAGTCTACTTTGTCTAAATTCTCTTATCAAGGTGCTCCGATGAGGTTTAACGGGTTTGTTGTGAAAGCCATTGATGGATTAAAGAAGATTGTGATTGGAGAGGTTGATCTCCCGATGAAGATAGGTCCGTGCTTAATTCAGATTACGTTTCAGGTAATGGATATTCATCCCGCCTATAGTTGTCTCCTGGGTCGTCCATGTATTCACGAAGTTGGGGCAGTGACGTCAACTTTCCATCAGAAGTTGAAATTTGTGAAAAATGGAAAGTTAGTTATTAGGGTGGCGAGCAGGCCATGTTTGTGAGTTATCTCTCTTCATTTTTGTATATTGATGTCGATGAAGCTGTAGGAACTTCGTTCTAAGATTTTTCTGTCACTGATAATGTTATTAAGAAGAATGGGGAATCCATGACTTCTTTGAAGGACTCCCAACAAGTCGTGGAGAATGGTCAATCTGCTAGATGAGTCAAGTTGACGAACTTGTTGAGAACAAGAACATAGCTAGTTTAGGCTTCTCGCTCGGTTCAACCTATAGGGATTTGAAGCGTATCCAAGAAGTTTTTCACAATGATGGTTTCATCCACTCTAAAGATCAGTCTACTATTACAATCCTGGAAGATGATCAAGAGCAGGAAGTGTCAGACCCCAATTTTGACCCTAAGATCCCTCATGCTATCTCATCATTTGCATTGGCTTTGGGACCACACCTTGGCATCCTCCTTACCCCTCATTCATTGGGTTTGCATTAGGATAGATCACCAAGAACATTTGATTGTATCATACTTTAGTTTCTTTTGTTTAATAACCAAAATACCAAAAATATGTCAATGTATAGCTTTGTTTCTTTTGTAGGTAGTGTATGCTTCCACCTATGCCCTATCAAGCTCACAACTAGGGTTTGAGACCCTTAGTTCAAGGAGATCAATAAAGAGATGGTTCACATTAGTTCTAAACATCATATATGGATCCCCATGTTCTTCATTTATCATTTTGATCAAGAATTCATCAAAGGTTTGAAGCTTGTTTGCCTTGGAAGCCCTAATTCATCTGGGTATCTTGTGTGACTTCCTCAATAAGTTTCTTCAAAAATTAATCAAATATTTCAAGGTATACTTCATATTACATCATCTTATGAATATATGATCCTCCATGAATCCCAATAATCAATATTACTTCAAGTTTGCAAGTTAGTCCAAGGTAGTTGACCAGAGAAAGTCAATTGGTCAAAACTAGGGTTCCCTAGACCCTATCTCCTACAATTTTAGTCATATGAAAATTATTCAAAGAGAAAATTTACTCTTTATGACATTCTAGAAAACTTTCATGTTCACATCAATATCTAGTTTTTCTTGGAAAGTCATTTTTATGGTGAAATATTATAGGTTATTTTGTATATGCCCTAGTTAGGAGGTCAACTTCCAAGGATCATAACTTGCTCCATTTTTATGATATGAAGGTCATCCAAGTTTAATGATCAATTTCAAGATGTCTTCTCCATTTTTTATTCTTTGAGAAATGTCAAATTCAACTTGCAAGAGCATGTGCCAAGAGGAAACATTATAGGTCATTTTGGGCCATCATCATTGAACAAGCAATTTTCCTCAACTTATAAAATGCATAACTCCCTCATGAAAAATCCATATGATGTCAAATTTATGACCAAATTTAAGAGGGAATAAATAGATACAACTTTGATTAAGGAACAGTTTTCATTTGAGGCTCATATCAAAAGTTATTTAAGGTGGAAGAATTGGTCATTTGACTTGGTACTTAGAAAATTTTCAAATATGTTTGATTTCTCAAACTTCCACCTCCAAATTATTCATGATCCAAGCTCCAAATGGAAAAGTGTTCAACATAGAAGTTATTCCCCTTCATGTCAAATTTCCCAAAAGTCCAAGATCACCTTATTTTGACCAAGATTGAGGGACTTGTGCATGGTTCTTTTCATAGGTTTGTTTTGGTAAGATTTGGATTCAAATAATCATTTTCTATTGCATGCTTACATGTTATTGCTTCAGTACTCAGTGTGCACGAATTGGAGTTGAGTTGCATCATGAATTGGACCCAAATCATTGTCCATTCATCAAGGCACCAATATTACTAATTTTGGAAAATTTTCAAAGGGTGCAAAAATGAATCCCATTGCCTATATAAACAAGTTCATTGTTTCAGAAATAACACACACACATTGCCCAAGCTTTGCCAAGAGACCCCATAACCCTACACCATAGAATACGTTGAGGATTTCTTAGAAATCGAGTTTGAATTTCACCTTCTGTTTTGAGGTTCAAACTCCAAGGATTCATTGCCTTTTTCATCTCAATTGGTCACTACAAGCAAGAGGAGGAAGAACCAAGCAAATTCAGATCGAGATCAAGCCAATTGAAAGCTACCGGGAGGTGATTTTTCAGAAACTTTGAGCCTTCGATTCTCTCTCAATTCTTGCCCATTCTCTTTGATTTTTGGTTGGCTGAAGTCCTACCAATGTAGGCAACAAGATTGAGTTGCTTTGAGGTTAAATCGAAGCAACTCAAATCATGAACCTCAAATTTCAAATCCATGTATCTTTCAATATACTTAGAATTGGATGAAATGGAGGTCAGATTCGAGCTCTTATGCATTTTTCTTTTAAAATCATGTCCACACTTTTTATTTTGGTGAAGGTTGGTGGTGGACCAGTTCGGTGATGTCCACTGGAGAAGTAGACCGGAGCTAGGGCTCCGGTGGTGCGTTAGCACTCTCCCAATCTTCTGATCCATTTGAAATGTTTTAATCTTGATTGCTCCTTGAAATTACCATCCCTATGACGCGTTGACTGAGGTGTATCGTGTTAAGCGCACACTTGGGCATCAGATATGCCACCTCAACTAATGAAGGAGATCTGATGACCCTTGTTTTTTTATATTTTCTGAATTTTCATTTAATCCACTTATTTTATTTTATTCATAATAAATCCATTTTTAATCCAAAATATATGGCATATTCACCAGAAATCTTTAAATATGTTTCTATTCCAAATTTTGAATTAATTTTTTTATTTATTAATTTTGGTATTTTTCATGAATTAAATGTTTTTGTGCATATTTTTAAATGTTTTAAAATACTTCTGATTTTCTAAAAATTGTGAAATTTTTTGTATAAGGTCTTTTGACCTTGTTTGACTAAGGATAAATCCTTTGGCGATTTATTTGGTGTTTTGAAGGGATTTGAGGTTTTGTCCAAATTAAAATGCATTTTTTTAATGTGATTTTTAATTGGTTAAATGTTTAAAAATATTGTTGAGCCATTTTTATGGTCTCGTGATGTTTGACTTTCTCTTTGGCCCTTGGTGATGGTTGATTTCACCTTTGTTTGATCAAAACCATTAGATTTTGGGGATTAATGAAATGTACATTTCATCTACCAAAAGGAATGGATGGTGTTTATCAGATGAAATTCCTCTCATGATCAATTTGTGTTTCTATCTCCCCCTCCTTCTTCATCTTCATCCCTATTCTTTCCCATTCCCTCATTTGACAAATGAAACCTTTAATGTTTAAAAGCTAATTGATTCATCAATGACCTTGTGTCCGATGAATCAATACAAGTATGACTGAGATAGGTCCTTCCCATTTCTTTTAGTGTGTGGTATCTTTTAGGAGTTTGGTTCTTTGTACCAAATCTCTAACATATATTAACACCTATATTTTTATTGCCCGACCTCAGATAGTTGCGACTTCTTGTCATACCCCGATTTTGGTCCTGAATTTTTTATGTTTTCACTTTTGTTTAGCACGTTTGGCCTAACCTTACTCTGGTCTTATATGAGGATTGGTCTTGGTCCAAAGTCATGGTGTGGTTCATGTGATTGTTAATACTCATATGGTCTTGGTCATCCAAACAACCAAGCTTCTTGTGTTTCAAGCCACTTGCTAGTCATGTTATTGGTTCATGGATACTATGTCAAAACCCTAACCTTATGGTCTCATTTCATGGCCTTGTTCATGTACATTATCAGTCAAAAGTCAAACATTCAAGTCATAAGACAAAACAATTTGGAAGCCAACTTCAAACCATTTGTTAATCCATTTCAATCTATTTCATGTCATTGTAAACCATTACATTTGATTCTACACAAGAAAATACAAGTCTTGACAATTTTTGACCAATTGTTGACTTTGGTCAACAGTTGACTTTTTGGTCAACATTGACCAAAGTCACCCAAAACCCAAAAGCCTTAATTTTCACCATAATCATCGATCATTTGTCCATTTACAAGAAAAATGCAAATAAAATTGAATTTTAACCAATTGTTGACTTTGGTCAACAGTTGACTTTTTGGTCAACTTTGACCAAAGTCAACCCTATGCCATTGGTCATCCCTAATCACTAAATGGCTGGCCATAACTCTCATCCCATTATCCATTTCCATGTGATCTTTGGTTTAACCATTTGTGCTTGGCTTCTTCACTTTAATGTCAACATGGTCACACCTTGAACCTTTGGAATCTTGCTTTGTCAATTAACTTCCATCATGCTGCATTTGCCCTGCTATACCAACCTGCTGCAACACCTAACCTGCACAGACCAAAGCCAAAAACCAAGCATAAGGTTGATATTGACACAGTGGAGAAGTTTCAGACTTTAAGGAAGCAGGAGCAGAAATATTTTGATGACACGGTTCAACAATGCAAGGATGTGGGCGCAACCCTTGTTATTTGCCAATGGGGTTTTGATGATGAAGCAAATCATCTCTTGATGCACAGGAACTTGCCAGCTGTTAGGTGGGTTGGTGGTGTTGAGTTGGAATTGATTGCCATAGCAACAGGTGGAAGAACTGTTTCCAGGTTCCAGGAATTAACTGCAGAAAAGTTAGGAAAGGCTGGTATCGTCAGAGAGAAAGCATTTGGAACAACTAAAGACCGGATGCTGTACATTGAGCACTGTGTTAATTCAAGGGTTGTGACAATATTCATTCATGGAGGTAACAAAATGATCATTGAAGAGACAAAGCGCAGTATTCACGATGCACTATGTGTGGCCAGGAATCTTATTCGCAATAACTCAATTGTGTATGGTGGTGGTTCGGCTGGGATTGCATGCTCTATTGCTGTCGAAGCAGCTGCTGACAAATATCCTGGAGTAGAACAGTATGCCATTAGAGCCTTTGGGGATGCTTTGGAATCTATCCCTATGGCCCTTGCTAAAAATAGTGGTCTCCAACCAATCGAAACATTATCTGATGTGAAGTCTCAACAAATAAAGGATAATTATCCTCACTTTGGCATTGACTGCAATGATGTTGGCACAAACGACATGAGGGAGCAAAACATCCATAAAGCAATGCTATCAAATCTCATTTGCATAACACACTACTCCAGACCTGCTACAAAACATAACCACAATGGTCAACAATACCTATTGCAAGTCCACATGTGCATCACTTAGCCAGCTGCAACAAGAACTTAAAACAGGTTAAGCACGACAAGACTGCATCATGAGTAGCCATCATCCCTGAACTTACTACAAAATAGGGGCCACATCTAGGCTGTATCAGAGGTTGGATCCAGCAACATCTGCAACATTCAACATGATCCAATCCTGCAGCAACCTACAAGAATCGGTTAGCACAATACCAAATAGAATTTGGCCAATTGCAGACCTCAATCACCCTTATGCAGCAAGCCTACAAAACCCTGCATTTCAAATCAGAGCAGGTTAACCTGCAGGATATTTCGAGGCCAAATAAACACCAATTCAGGGTAAACTCAAACCTACCAAACATGACAAGACTGGTCAAGCATCACACAAATCCTGCAGCAAAACCATAATCTCATGTCAGTTCCATTTCTAGCCTAGCAGGAAGCTCACACATAACCTGCATTATATCAGGCCTAACATACACAGTCCTATGTTGCATCCACAAAAGCCATATGAGTCTTGCAAGCATCATCCTGCAGTACTCCTGCTCATCATCAAGCCAAGGTAGTAGCAGCATTGAAGTTCCTGTCAGCTGAAGCAAATTAAAAGAAAACAAGGAAATGAATACAACAATGAGAGTGAGACCTATGAAATATCAACCATAACCTGCAGGAACATAAGCATGCAAAGTGTGAGCATCAACCACAGCCTGCATAAATGCAATGTAACAGGGCATGGTTTAGTGATAGCCATTGGATTTCCTAACTAAGCACATCACAGGCCATGAACAATTTGTCCCATGAAGTGGATTCAGTGGACATCAGAGTCTGCAGTGGAAAAAGAGCATGAATAATTAGTGGAGTCATGAGAATTAATCAAAGGAAAGGATGTACATGTTAAGCTTGTAATGGCTATGACCAGTTCAATAGGTTGCATCTAATTCAATTGGTTTAATCCTAGCTCTAAGGTTACCTGCTACAGCCAAAGAACCATCAACCTTTTGCTTCCTCATTAACCAAACAACTCACAAAACAATCTCAACTGAATCCCCAGCCTCCAGGTTACCCGAAATTTCACTGTAGTAAAAAGGGTACAGGTAAAATTAGTCAAGGCAGTAAAACTCAGAAGATTACCCAAAACAGAGTTAAGACAAATACGAAGAAGAAAGCATATGCTCAGTTCACCTGTTCCAAATCCAAACATCAATTAGGGCAACTGAAACCTGACCACCCAGAAGGAGATTTTGCGGGATACTCTTTTGGACTCCACAGACCAAATCCCAAACCCTAATTTACAGAGGATAAATAGAGAGCGAATCAGCAGAAAAAAAAAGGGGGAGGGAATCAACAACGAAAAACCTGGAGGCGGAAAAGAGACTATAAACCCTAATCCCAAAAAAATTAAAGAAAACCACAAGAGAGACGAAATCAGGAGCTTGCAAACTCACCGCCACCGCAGGAATCCTCGCGAAAGCAACATCAACAACATCATCGACTTTCATCCTACATACCAGAGATCAAGAAGAAGGAGAATAAGGAATTTGTGAAAGAAAAGTGCAGGCTCAAGAGATTATCTGAATATCCTTTGGGGCCAATCTCTGCACTGTAGGTAAGCTCCTTCTCCATTCCTCTTTAATTCACATCGACGACAAACTAAACCCCTAAGGTTTGAGTTCGATTTGAGATTTCAATGCTATTTGATTTCATTTTCTTTGACTCATGGTTCTTGGTTTTGTTTGGCATTTGGAGAAATTCAGTAAATGTTTGATGAAACAAATACGCGATTGAGAGAGAAGGGTGAGAGGTGATGGGCGGTTTTTGAGAGCAGAGAGAGATTTCGATTGAGAGATACTGAGATAGAGGGAGCGCAATTGAGAGGTTTTTTTGGTGAGAATGAGAGAGAGAACATTGAGGTTTAGCGTGAAAAAGGAATGGACTTTAATTGTTTCAAAGAGTGTTTCTGTTCCCAATTTTTTTCATTTACTTTTAAGAAAATAGCATTCAAATATGATTAAAGACCATTCCTTTGGTATTCCTTGGTTTTAATTTTAATTATTGGTAATGTTGTTTAGTGCACCTTTTAATTTCTCTTTGGAAACCCAACAGCCAGGCGGTTGGGTTTTCTCTGGTAGTCCAACAGACTTTTTTTTATTTTAGTTTTTATTCTAATGTTTAATCTATTTTGGTTTATATATTTAAATTAGCATCGTAAATAATAACTAACCATGAGTGGTCTGGTGGAGAAGGGTAGTATCATAGTCTTGAGTGGGGTGGGTTCAATACTCATGTATAGCATTTTTTTTTGGCATTTTATTTCTTTTAGCTATTTTATTTTCTTTTAGCATTTTCATTTCTCTTTATGTTTATGCCTTTATTATACTCATAGTTTCATTTGTTAATAATGCAAATTTGTTTTCTTTTAATTTCATCATTCATTCCAAACCATTTTTAAACTTATAAAAATCATATTTTTCTCGATTTAATATCGAGCCCATTTTCACACCCTTGTAAGTCGATTGCTTTTTAAGCATCGCCATCAACCTCACATAGCTTACTCTTAGGCTTTCTTACAATGAGCCGGTTCCTTTGCACTTACACTCATACATTGCATTATTTATTGTTTGGACCCGATTTAATTATTCCAATACTTTGAATCCCCATTCATAACAAATGTATCCCTCTCCCATGAAATGTATAATATTTATCCTTTCATTCTTTATTCATCTGTTAATACACGAATTAAAATGAACATTCGATAACCATTTCAAAACAAGATCAAAACCTCGATCCAACGTCGAGTAATCATTTTTCAAAACCTAACAGAACTAGCACGTATTCATCCACCGTTTTGTAAGTCGATTGCTTTATGCATCGCCATCAACCTTGTAAGTCGATTGCTTTATGCATCGCCATCAACCTTGTAAGTCGATTGCTTCATGCATCGCCATCTACCCTTATCCCTAACACTTCTCCTTGCTCCACTCGTCAACTCTTGTTCCGATTAGGTAGCACCCATTAGATAGAACCCTTTGTATGATAACATAGGTAAGATTCCCATATCCTTTTGTATGATAACATAGGTAGGATTCCCATATTCTTTTGTATGATAACATAGGTAGGATTCCCATATCCTTTTGTATGATAACATTAGGTAGATATTCCCATCTGTAAATCCTAAACACTTAAATACATATTGCATGACAACTCTAGGGCAGAGCTTCCCCACTTCTAGACCTTTCCGAGCGTCTCCGATCTTGTGGCATGTAGTCCATCCTATTGCAAAGAGGTAACTGCCTAAGACTCGATTCAGCGAATTGCGACACCTACTGCTAGGACATGAACACATCGCCCACTCTCCTTTGACACAACTGGTGTCCTCCTTTGTAAGTCCATATTCAGATGGCAATCCCTATGTAGCCGAACTACGGCAACTCTGATTCTCATGTTCAGATGAGATACGTAGGCACAAGATGCGATGTCTTGCCAAGTTTGACTAACGACTAACAACTAATCCTTGCTTGCTTTCGCCCTTGTTGCGATCCTTTCTCTCGCCCTCGTTGTGATCGAGACTTTCCCTTTCTCTTGCCCTAGTTGCAATCGAGACCCTTATTCCTGTAGTTAGTTGAACTACGTCTTGCTCTGATTCTCATTCCCGATGAGATACGTAGGCATAAGACGCGACGCCTTAGCGAGCACACTCCTCTTTAACCCATAGGTATCCGAGCTACGAAGACTCTGATTCTCATATTCAGATGAGATACGTATGCAGTGGATGCGACATCCGTGCGATTCATTTTCTTTGACCCTTTCTTTTAGTAAATAGTACATTAGATAAACACACACCCTTTAGACAAGAACGACAAGAGTGGATCCCGTAGAGTACTACGGATGCGTAGGGGTGCTAATACCTTCCCTTCGCATAATCGACTCCCGAACCCAAGATTTGGTTGCGAGACCTTGTCTTTTCCTTTCCTTTCTCCAGGTTTACTTCGAGCGTTTCCTTTCCCTCCTTTGGGATAAATAACGCACGGTGGCGACTCTTCTGTCACTTCTTTCTCGCCGGTTGTTTTTTCGCACCTTCTGTATTTTTCAGGCTGCGACAGCTGGCGACTCTGCTGGGGACATAACCCAGAATCTCTGGTTTCCCTAAGCGAGTCCCTCCTAGCTTTTGTAGGTTTCTTGTTTGTTGGGTGTTTATTTCTTTTGTACAGTTATTTATTTTCCGCATTTACCTGCTCTATCTTATTGCATTCGTGTACATATGTTTATTGTATCTGTGGGTTTTGTGGGTTGTTTGTTTGTTGGGTTGGGACTGTTCTATGAGAGATAAGCCCACTACCCAGGCTTGAGTGTACACATAGGTGTTAGAGTGGATAGTCATGAGGCTTGCGTGGCGTGTTGCTACGTTAAGTCGTTCATGAGACCCACATTCCAGACGAGGTTTCTGTTGGATATATTTTGTCCTATGGGTGTTCCATAACGACAGATATTCCTTTAGAAATCGTCGACTCTGGTGACCATTTCCCGAGAACTCAGTCGAGGCCTCTCCTCCGAGACGCATTTATGTTAGCTCTTGTGGGCGCATTCTCGCTGCTCAATCCGAGGACCCCGAGACTGGGAACTTGCTTTAGGATGTCCTGTTGAGGGGAGTCAGTGGAGGTCTTTTATCCCGTAATAATGCCAAACCTTCAGTGGTAAACGTATTATTCTCGACTGAAGGGCTAAAGCTGACAAACTTCTGTTCTTAGAACCTACCAGTGAGGGGCGGGCTAAATTCAGGAAACCTTAACCTCCAACCAACCCGGTTTTCTGGAGCAGAGTTTTGGTTTTGTGTTATATTCCTCAGTGGTTTTCTCTTCCGACAGTGCAACCCGACAGATGTTCAAGCGGATACAGCAATCCCGATTTTCATGTCACTGCATTGCATCACATCATTTTGCATTCAAATCATTCAACACATGTTTATCTATTCCCAGGGGCTGATATCTTCTTCTTGATTCTGGTCGGGGTTTTCCTTACACTTTTTATCTGACGAGAGACTGGAATCAAAGGGTTAGAATACCTTTTGGAATTGATAAACATGTCATTGCATTTACATATTCATTTTCATATCTTGCATAATAGGTACCGCTGCGGTGTTCTCATGTTATTTGGTGTTCCACTAGCAGGATAGCTGATTCAGGAATTCACCGGTACGGTACCCGCAGAAACCAGCAGAAAGCTATGGAGGGTCTACAGGCAGAACTTGCTGAGATGAGGGTCCGCATGAACCAGTTCATGGATGTGGTTCAGGGAGTAGCGCAAGGGCAGCAAGAGATTAGACAAATGATACAAAGGAATCCCGCAACTACTCAACCAGAGGTCGTGACTGATCCTCCAATTGCAGAGGTTAATGGACCGGGGCCTGTCCCGATCCCACATAACAACCACGATCAACAACCCATTCACGATGATCAAGATGATCAGTTCTTGCTGCCAGAAGACTTTGGTTTGGGCCATGGCATGGATCCCATGTTCAGGAGATTAGAGGAAAGGCTGAAGGCGGTAGAAGGACAAAACCCCCTGGGGGTAGATGTTTCTGACTTGGGATTGGTCCCAGGCGTGAGGGTCCCACCAAAGTTCAAAGTCCCAATCTTTGACAAGTACAATGGTAGCTCTTGCCCGAAGACCCATGTGCAAGCCTACTTCCGAAAGATGGTTGCATATTCTGATGACGAGAAGCTACTTATGTATTTCTTCCAGGACAGCCTAGCTGGGGCATCCCTGGAATGGTACATGAGATTGGATAGAGCCCATATCCATTGCTGGAGGGATTTGGCGGAAGCTTTCGTGAAGCAATACCAGTATAATGCGGACATGGCCCCGGACAGAACTCAACTCCAGAATCTGTCTCTAAAAAGCAATGAGTGCTTCAGGGAATACGCTCAACGCTGGAGGGAGACAGCTTGCCGCGTTCAACCTCCCATGTTGGAAAAGGAAATGGCCAACATGTTCATGAATACGTTGCCTGGACCTTACCTGGAGCGTCTGGTGGGGTGCAATGCCTCCAACTTTGCTGATGTGGTCTCTACCGGAGAGAGGGTAGAAAATTACCTGAAGACCTACAAGAGCCACAATGGAGGTGGATCTTCATCAGGAGTAAAGAAGCCATTTATGGGAGGACAGAAGCAGAGGGAAGGGGGTGTGAATTCTGTGTCTACATATCAAAATAGGAATAACCAAGGGAATAACTTTCAAAACTATGATCAACGACCGTATGTTGCGGCTGTGACCATTCCAGCTGCAGCACCACTACAACAACAACAACCACAACGTCAGCAAGCTCAGTATCAACAACAACAACAACCAGGTAACAGACCCGCCTATCAACAGAGGCAGAGGATGATGGATCGGCGTTTTGACACTCTTCCAATGTCGTGCGCTCAACTGCTTGCTAGTCTTCAACAGCTACAACTTGTGCAGTTACGCACTCTGGCTCCTCCTGTTGGTAGACTTCCGGTGGGTTACGATGCCAATGCTGGGTGTAGTTTCCACTCTGGGGCACCTGGCCACAATATCGAGAACTGCAAAGCTTTTAAGCACGTAGTTCAGGACCTCATTGATTCAAAGGCTATCAGCCTTGCACCGGTTCCTAATGTCGTCAACAATCCCATGCCACAGCATGGTGGTGCAAACGTTAATATGCTGGAGGGAGAAGCCAAGTCCGTTAACGATGTGTTGAAGTTGAAGACTCCATTGTTGGAAATTAAGGAATGCTTGCTGAAGGCCGATGTCTTCCCCGGTTGTGGGAAAGGTTTTTCGGAATGCGCTACACAGGGTAAGGATTGTTTGAAGCTGCAGCAGGGTATCCAGGTCTTGCTTGACAATCGTACCCTCCAAGTTGAAGACTTGTCTGCCAAAGAGTTTGCTGAAGGGGTAGTTGAAGAGGTGTTTGAAGACGCTGTTGAAGAATTCACAGATGTTGTTCCTGCTGATTGTGTATTTCCCATTGATGCATTTAATTTTTCAAATGTTGTTGCTGATATACCAAACAATGTGTCTGATTTTGATGTAACTGAACTTGATTCCGGTGTTCCGGATGTTTTTGTTTCAATGAACGAGATTCCTGAGTACGACTATGATGTCGCTACTATCACCATCTTTTACCCGACTAATCAGATCAGTGTGCCAGAAGCACAACCAGTGCTACCAGTGCGACCGGCCGCTATGACAATCACAACCCCTGGTCCTTTATCTTTCACAAGCGATAGGGCCATTCCTTGGCATTATGGGGGGAGTGTATACACACACGATCATGGGGTGGAACGACCTTTGAAGGTAGAGGAGGGTCAAAAGTCTGAACTCGAAGTTGAAGGTCCCGCAGTGGATAATGTTGGTGGAATCGGGCGATTCACCAGGAGTGGTAGATTGTTCTCACCACCGGTTACCCAAACTGAGAGCACTGATGCCGGGGTTAAGGCCAAAGGCAAACAAGTTGTAAATGAGGGTACCTCTGCACCCCAAGTTGGCTCTGAGCCCACTTTTGCAAAGGATGTGGACGAGCTTCTGAGAATCATAAAGAAAAGCGATTACAAGGTAGTCGATCAGTTAATTCAGACGCCGTCTAAGATATCCATTCTCTCACTCCTGTTGTGTTCAGAGGCACACAGGGAGGCACTTCTGAAGGTCCTTAATGCTGCATATGTGCCTCAGGAGATCTCAGTAAACCAAATAGAAGGGATCATTGCAAATGTTCATGCAAGCAACGGGTTGGGTTTTACTGATTCTGACTTAACATCAGCTGGACGCAACCATAACAAAGCTTTGCATATCTCAATGGAATGCAAAGACACCATGTTATCTCATGTTCTGGTGGATACAAGTTCCTCTCTCAATGTGCTACCCAAGAGAGCCCTGTCAAGGTTAGAAGTAGAAGGTTTGGTCTTGAAACCTTCCGATCTCATGGTGAGAGCCTTCGATGGTTCTAAGAGGTCGATGTTTGGAGAGGTAGAATTGCCAATTCAGATTGGATCACAAACCTTCAACACCGTATTCTATGTGATGGATATCAGTCCCTCGTACAGTTGCCTTCTGGGTCGTCCTTGGATCCACAATGCTGGGGCAGTCTCCTCAACACTGCATCAGAAGATCAAGTTCCTAGTCAATGGAAGAATTGTCACCGTCTGTGGTGAGGAGGACATACTGGTAAGTAACCTGTCTACCTTCAAGTACGTAGAGGTAGAAGGTGAAATTCATGAGACTCTCTGTCAGGCCTTTGAGTCAGTTCAGATCAAGGACGCAGCTCCGGTGGAAGGGGTTAAAGCAGGAGCCCCTATCTCATCTTTCAAGCAGGCGCAAGCCTTGGTGGATTCAGGTGTTGCTCCTGGTTGGGGGCGTCTGTTGGAGTTACCAATGAAAGATGACAAGTTCGGGATCGGGTATCAACCAGTGCTGACTTCTACAACTTCAGCATTTCAGACTCGTCAGGGGCCGATTACTTTCTCCAGTGCTGGCGTCATCCAATATGGCCAGATCTCTGCGATCAACGATGAAAATGGAGATAGTGATTGCAACATCGACAACTGGGTGAGTCCGAGGATCCCTGGTGAAGTCATCAACAATTGGTCTTCCGAGGAAATTGTCCAAGTCACTCTTCTAGAGGAGTAATTTTTCTTTGTTTTATTCATGCATGTCCAAGTCTTACGTTCCGCCCAGGGCGTAATGACTCATTGTAGGGCTCATCTATGTGAATACCTGCATTGTTTATCATAAATGAAGGACGTCTTTTGCATTCAAACATTTTGTTCACTGTCTTTCTATTTTTGCAGTTTTCAAAATTTCAAAAGAATAAAAATATTTGGCAATGTTTTGTTTAGTTTTCACTCACTATTCACACTCATAAGCACATACCATCACTCATGCAGATGCACATCACCGGATCCTATTGATAACGATTCTGCTATGGCTCGCTTCGACTTCGAAAACCCAATCTTCCAAGCTGAAGAAGAAGGTGATGAAGACTGTGAACTCCCTGAAGAACTTGCCAGGCTGTTAAAACAGGAGGAAAGGGTCATTCAACCACATCAAGAGTCTACTGAAGTGATTAATCTTGGCACCGAGGACGTCAAGAAAGAAATCAAGATAGGGGCTGCTTTGGAAGATGATGTGAAGAAGGGGTTGATTGAATTGCTGCAAGAATATGTTGACGTCTTCGCTTGGTCTTATCAGGATATGCCAGGGCTTGACACAGACATTGTGGTACACCGTTTACCTCTCAAAGAGGGTTGTCCTCCGGTCAAGCAGAAGCTCAGAAGAACAAGACCAGAGATGGCTGTCAAGATAAAAGAAGAAGTGCAGAAACAGTTGGATGCAGGGTTCCTAGCGGTTACCAATTATCCGCCATGGGTCGCAAATATTGTTCCAGTACCTAAGAAGGATGGAAAGGTACGGATGTGTGTCGACTACCGGGATCTGAACAGAGCTAGCCCTAAAGATGATTTCCCATTACCTCACATCGACGTTTTGGTGGATAACACAGCTCAGTTCTCGGTATTCTCCTTCATGGATGGCTTTTCTGGCTATAACCAAATCAAGATGGCACCAGAAGACATGGAGAAGACAACTTTCATAACCCCATGGGGCACCTTCTGCTACAAGGTGATGCCTTTTGGTCTGAAAAACGTTGGGGCAACATATCAACGAGCTATGGTGACTCTATTCCATGATATGATTCATCATGAAATCGAGGTTTATGTGGACGATATGATTGCCAAATCTCAGACAGAAGAAGAACATTTGGTGAATCTGCAGAAATTGTTTGAACGGTTAAGGAAATTCAAGCTGAGGCTTAATCCGAACAAGTGTACTTTCGGGGTGAGATCTGGGAAGCTACTGGGTTTTATTGTTAGTGGAAAAGGGATTGAGGTGGATCCTGACAAGGTAAAAGCGATACAGGAAATGCCTGAGCCAAGAACAGAGAAGCAAGTCCGTGGTTTCTTAGGGAGGTTGAACTACATTGCAAGGTTCATCTCTCACCTAACACCCACGTGTGAGCCAATTTTTAAATTGTTGAGGAAAGATCAGGCTATCAGGTGGAATGACGATTGTCAAAGGGCTTTTGAAAAGATAAAAGAGTATTTGCAGAATCCCCCTATCATCATGCCTCCAGTCCCAGGGAGACCGCTGATTATGTACTTGACAGTACTCGACAATTCCATGGGT
Source organism: Lathyrus oleraceus (assembly GCF_024323335.1). NCBI lineage: Eukaryota > Viridiplantae > Streptophyta > Magnoliopsida > Fabales > Fabaceae > Lathyrus > Lathyrus oleraceus. The sequence continues at coordinate 481,479,582 of NC_066585.1, read as the reverse complement.
TGTGTTCTCGGTCAACACGACGAGACAGGTAGGAAAGAATATGCCATCTACTACTTGAGTAAGAAGTTCACAGATTGCGAGTCGAGATACTCAATGCTTGAGAAGACATGTTGTGCACTTGCATGGGCTGCTAAGCGATTGAGACAATGCATGTTGACTCACACAACCTTACTGATCTCAAAGATGGATCTAGTCAAGTATATATTCGAGAAGCCAGCTCTCACCGGAAGGGTTGCTCGTTGGCAAATGGTACTGACAGAGTATGATATCCAGTATACATCCCAGAAAGCCATCAAGGGGAGTATTCTGTCAGACTATCTTGCTCAACAACTGATTGAAGATTATGAGCCGATGAAGTTTGATTTCCCAGATGAAGACATCATGTTCCTCAACATGAAAGACTGTGAAGAGCCAGTTGTTGGGGAGGGACCTGATCCAGATGAAAATTGGATTTTAACGTTTGATGGGGCCGTCAACGCCAAAGGAAGTGGAATTGGCGCTGTCATTACCACTCCGAAAGGTGCCCACATGCCTTTCACCGCTCGTCTGACCTTCGAGTGCACCAATAATGAAGCTGAGTACGAGGCCTGTATCTTGGGTATTGAGCAAGCCATTGATTTGAGAATCAAGACTCTGGACATCTTCGGAGATTCAGCTCTAGTGATCAATCAAGTGAATGGTGATTGGAACACTCTCCAGCCTACTCTGGTCCCCTACAGAGATTACACGAGAAGACTGTTGACTTTCTTCACAATAGTAAAGCTGTATCATATACCTCGTGATGAGAACCAGATGGCAGATGCTCTTGCTACTCTATCCTCCAAGATCAAGGTGGTTCGGTGGAACCATGCTCCTAGGATCGATGTTATGCGCCTTGATAGGGCCGCGTATGTGTTTGCCGTTGAACTAATGGTTGATGACAAGCCCTGGTATCACGATATCAAGTGCTTTCTGAAGAATCAAGAGTACCCTGCAGGGGCATCCAACAATGACAGAAAAACTTTGAGAAGATTGGCAGGCAGTTTCTTCTTGAACAAAGACGATGTGCTGTATAAGAGGAACTTCGACATGGTTTTGCTCAGATGCGTGGATAGACACGAGGCAGACATGTTAATGCAGGAAGTTCATGAAGGTTCCTTCGGTACTCATGCCGGCGGACATGCAATGGCTAAGAAATTGTTGAGGGCGGGTTATTATTGGATGACCATGGAATCAGATTGTTTCAAGTATGCTCGGAAGTGTCATAAATGCCAGATTTATGCTGATAAGGTGCATGTACCGCCGAATCCTCTGAATGTGATGTCTTCGCCGTGGCCGTTTGCTATGTGGGGCATTGACATGATTGGAAAGATTGAGCCGACTGCTTCCAATGGGCATCGCTTCATCCTTGTTGCCATCGACTATTTCACCAAGTGGGTCGAAGCAGCGTCGTTCGCGAATGTCACCAGACATGTGGTTGCCTGTTTCATCAAGAAAGAAATCATTTGTCGCTATGGGATTCCCGAAAGAATCATTACTGATAATGGTTCCAATCTCAATAATAAAATGATGAAGGAGTTGTGTCAGAACTTCAGCATTCAGCATCATAATTCTTCCCCTTATCGTCCTAAGATGAACGGTGCTGTTGAGGCAGCAAATAAGAACATAAAGAAGATTGTGCAGAAGATGGTCGTTACGTACAGAGATTGGCATGAGATGCTACCCTTCGCCTTGCATGGGTACCGTACTTCAGTACGTACATCGACCGGGGCAACCCCTTACTCCCTTGTGTATGGTATGGAAGCAGTCCTACCTGTTGAAGTGGAGATTCCTTCTCTAAGAGTCCTGTTGGATGTCAAGCTAGATGAAGCTGAATGGATTCGGACAAGGTTCAATGAGTTGAGTCTTATCGAAGAGAAGCGAATGGCAGCCATTTGTCATGGGCAGTTGTATCAGAGTCGAATGAAGAGAGCCTTTGATCAGAAAGTGCGTCCTCGTTGTTTCCAAGTCGGAGATTTAGTGTTGAAAAGGATCCTTCCTCCTCAGACGGATCACAGGGGCAAGTGGACTCCTAACTATGAGGGACCTTATATTGTCACCAAGGTTTTTGATGGAGGGGCCTTAATGCTTGCAACGATGGATGGTGAAGACTTCACTTCCCCGATAAACTCAGACGCAGTTAAAAAATACTTCGCATAAAATAAACCCGCTGGACGGTAAAAAGAATAGTCCAGGCAAAAATGGGCATCCTGACGAACCAAGAAAATGAAAAGGTTCGGGCAAAAGTTAAGGATTAAAAATGAAAAGATCGTACACCCGGTAAGTTGAAAACCTGAAAAGGCAACTTAGGCAAAAATGGGTATCCCGGTGGATTGAAAACCCGAAAAGGGCAATCTAGGCAAAAGTTAGGGATCAAGCGAATGACTGCTTTCTGATTTAGTTCTGAATCTCATCTCATGTCGATGACTGGAAACTTTCAAAAGGAAGAAAACAATCTAATCACCTTTTTAGAAGGCTGATCATCTGGAAGATCTTGAAGACGGGCGAGTCATAGCAGAATTGGAACCCAATAGAAATCCATTTCACATTGCCATTAGATTAATTCTTGTTTTGCGATTACCTCTTTCCAGGGATTGCTTCCTGATGTAAATGCCTATTCAGAGGCCATTCAATCAATAAAATCATGTTATTCAGTACATCTCTGTGTTCATTTTCATTTTACTGTTTTGTTTGCAAAAATGACGTCCGAATTTTTAATAAACATTGCATCATGACACATAAGGGCTTTACAGGTATATGTTTAATAAACATTTAAAGTTGATGTGAATTTTAAGTACTTTGAATCATCTATTCAGAACAGGTACACTCGGGGCATTTCCTTAAGATTCCCAGCAGGTTCTCACTACGGTGCCTCCCAAGCATGTGTTTCAGACTATACACTCCCTAGTAGAGTTAACAATGCCAGACTGTATATCCCCAGCGGAGTTAACAGTGCCAGACTGTATATCCCCAGCGGAGTTGACAGTACCAGACTGTATCTTCCCAGCAGAAGCAGCTGCTCCTCAGAGTTCGATGCCAGATCGAGGATTTCAATCCCAGATCGATGATCTCTTTCCTGGAAGCATAACCTCGGTACCGTATCGGTGTTTGCTCCCCCCCTGCTGAGTCATCTCTCGTAGATTATGGTTGCCAGAACCACTATCGCTCCCCCCAACAACAGGTTGGCAGCGCCGTTCTCTCCCCAGTCAGAGCCTCGGTATCTCGCCATTGCCAGAACACCGCGCGGCCGGTCATTTCCCCACATAGTTCATTATGCTGTGCATCTCCAACAGTAGTGTCAGGGTCCGGAAGATTATAATCATTTCCCCAACGAGATTCCTTGCTTCAGCTTGGCATTTTCCCCAGCATTTCGCATCCCTGCATGTAGAATCATATTGCATTGCATCCTCCCAAATCGCGTAGCATTTCCATTCTCATGGAGCATTACGCCATTGAAAAATTCAAACATACGCATGTAAGCATAAAACATTCTCGGCATCCCAAGTGACAAGCCAGAAGTTTGTTTCCAGTCCTCAGACTGAAGGTTGTTCATGACTTATTATCCCCAGCAAGGGTTGTTGGCCCACGTGCCGCCTCAATTATCATTTTCCCTATTTCTGCCGATGCTAACAGGCATGAAGTTTTCCGGTATCCAGACCGAAGTGGCATTCAGGCCAGTTTTTTCCGGTATTCAGACCGAAGTGGCATTCAGGCCAATTTTCCGGTTTTCAGACCGAAGTGGCATTCAGGCCAATTTTCCGGTTGTCAGACCGAAATGGCATTCAGGCCAATTTTCCGGTATTCAGACCGAAGTGGCATTCAGGCTAGTTCCCGGTATCCAGACCGAAGTGGCATTCAGGCCAGTTTCCGATTTTCTAAAAATTGTGAAATTTTTTGTATAAGGTCTTTAGACCTTGTTTGACTAAGGATAAATCCTTTGGCGATTTATTTGGTGTTTTGAAGGGATTTGAGGTTTTGTCCAAATTAAAATGCATTTTTTTAATGTGATTTTTAATTGGTTAAATGTTTAAAAATATTGTTGAGCCATTTTTATGGTCTCGTGATGTTTGACTTTCTCTTTGGCCCTTGGTGATGGTTGATTTCACCTTTGTTTGATCAAAACCATTAGATTTTGGGGATTAATGAAATGTACATTTCATCTACCAAAAGGAATGGATGGTGTTTATCAGATGAAATTCCTCTCATGATCAATTTGTGTTTCTATCTCCCCCTCCTTCTTCATCTTCATCCCTATTCTTTCCCATTCCCTCATTTGACAAATGAAACCTCTAATGTTTAAAAGCTAATTGATTCATCAATGACCTTGTGTCCGATGAATCAATACAAGTATGACTGAGATAGGTCCTTCCCATTTCTTTTAGTGTGTGGTATCTTTTAGGAGTTTGGTTCTTTGTACCAAATCTCTAACATATATTAACACCTATATTTTTATTGCCCGACCTCAGATAGTTGCGACTTCTTGTCATACCCCGATTTTGGTCCTGAATTTTTTATGTTTTCACTTTTGTTTAGCACGTTTGGCCTAACCTTACTCTGGTCTTATATGAGGATTGGTCTTGGTCCAAAGTCATGGTGTGGTTCATGTGATTGTTAATACTCATATGGTCTTGGTCATCCAAACAACCAAGCTTCTTGTGTTTCAAGCCACTTGCTAGTCATGTTATTGGTTCATGGATACTATGTCAAAACCCTAACCTTATGGTCTCATTTCATGGCCTTGTTCATGTACATTATCAGTCAAAAGTCAAACATTCAAGTCATAAGACAAAACAATTTGGAAGCCAACTTCAAACCATTTGTTAATCCATTTCAATCTATTTCATGTCATTGTAAACCATTACATTTGATTCTACACAAGAAAATACAAGTCTTGACAATTTTTGACCAATTGTTGACTTTGGTCAACAGTTGACTTTTTGGTCAACATTGACCAAAGTCACCCAAAACCCAAAAGCCTTAATTTTCACCACAATCATCGATCATTTGTCCATTTACAAGAAAAATGCAAATAAAATTGAATTTTAACCAATTGTTAACTTTGGTCAACAGTTGACTTTTTGGTCAACTTTGACCAAAGTCAAGCCTATGCCATTGGTCATCCCTAATCACTAAATGGCTGGCCATAACTCTCATCCCATTATCCATTTCCATGTGATCTTTGGTTTAACCATTTGTGCTTGGCTTCTTCACTTTAATGTGCTAATTCAAGGGCTGTGACAATATTCATTCGTGGAGGTAACAAAATGATCATTGAAGAGACAAAGCGCAGTATTCACGATGCACTATGTGTGGCCAGGAATCTTATTTGCAATAACTCAATTGTGTATGGTGGTGGTTCGGCTGGGATTGCATGCTCTATTGCTGTCGAAGCAGCTGCTGACAAATATCCTGGAGTAGAACAGTATGCCATTAGAGCCTTTGGGGATGCTTTGGAATCTATCCCTATGGCCCTTGCTGAAAATAGTGGTCTCCAACCAATCGAAACATTATCTGCTGTGAAGTCTCAACAAATAAAGGATAATTATCCTCACTTTGGCATTGACTGCAATGATGTTGGCACAAACGACATGAGGGAGCAAAACATCCATAAAGCAATGCTATCAAATCTCATCTGCATAACACACTAATCCAGACCTGCTACAAAACATAACCATAATGGTCAACAATACCTATTGCAAGTCCACATGTGCATCACTTAGCCAGCTGCAACAAGAACTTAAAACAGGTTAAGCACGACAAGACTGCATCATGAGTAGCCATCATCCCTGAACTTACTACAAAATAGGGGCCACATCTAGGCTGTATCAGAGGTTGGATCCAGCAACATCTGCAACATTCAACATGATCCAATCCTGCAGCAACCTACAAGAATCGGTTAGCACAATACCAAATAGAATTTGGCCAATTGCAGACCTCAATCACCCTTATGCAGCAAGCCTACAAAACCCTGCATTTCAAATCAGAGCAGGTTAACCTGCAGGATATTTCGAGGCCAAATAAACACCAATTCAGGGCAAACTCAAACCTACCAAACATGACAAGACTGGTCAAGCATCACACAAATCCTGCAGCAAAACCATAATCTCATGTCAGTTCCATTTCTAGCCTAGCAGGAAGCTCACACATAACCTGCATTATATCAGGCCTAACATACACAGTCCTATGTTGCATCCACAAAAGCCATATGAGTCTTGCAAGCATCATCCTGCAATACTCCTGCTCATCATCAAGCCAAGGTAGTAGCTGCATTGAAGTTCCTGTCAGCTGAAGCAAATTAAAAGAAAACAAGGAAATGAATACAACAATGAGAGTGAGACCTATGAAATATCAACCATAACCTGCAGGAACATAAGCATGCAAAGTGTGAGCATCAACCACAGCTTGCATAAATGCAATGTAACAGGGCATGGTTTAGTGATAGCCATTGGATTTCCTAACTAAGCACATCACAGGCCATGAACAATTTGTCCCATGAAGTGGATTCAGTGGACATCAGAGTCTGCAGTGGAAAAAGAGCATGAATAATTAGTGGAGTCATGAGAATTAATCAAAGGAAAGGATGTACATGTTAAGCTTGTAATGGCTATGACCAGTTCAATAGGTTGCATCTAATTCAATTGGTTTAATCCTAGCTCTAAGGTTACCTGCTACAGCCAAAGAACCATCAACCTTTTGCTTCCTCATTAACCAAACAACTCACAAAACAATCTCAACTGAATCCCTAGCCTCCAGGTTACCCGAAATTTCACTGTAGTTTAAAGGGTACAGGTAAAATTAGTCAAGGCCGTAAAACTCAGAAGATTACCCAAAACAGAGTTAAGACAAATACGAAGAAGAAAGCATATGCTCAGTTCACCTGTTCCAAATCCAAACATCAATTAGGGCAACTGAAACCTGACCACCCAGAAGGAGATTTTGCGGGATACTCTTTTGGACTCCACAGACCAAATCCCAAACCCTAATTTACAGAGGATAAATAGAGAGCGAATCAGCAGAAAAAAAAAGGGGGAGGAATCAACAACGAAAAACCTGGAGGCGGAAAAGAGACTATAAACCCTAATCCCAAAAAAATCAAAGAAAACCACAAGAGAGACGAAATCAGGAGCTTGCAAACTCACCGCCACCGCAGGAATCCTCGCGAAAGCAACATCATCAACATCATCGACTTTCATCCTACATACCAGAGATCAAGAAGAAAGAGAATAAGGAATTTGTGAAAGAAAAGTGCAGGCTCAAGAGATTATCTGAATATCCTTTGGGGCCAATCTCTGCACTGTAGGTAAGCTCCTTCTCCATTCCTCTTTAATTCACATCGACGGCAAACTAAACCCCTAAGGTTTGAGTTCGATTTGAGATTTCAATGCTATTTGATTTCATTTTCTTTGACTCATGGTTCTTGGTTTATGTTTGGCATTTGGAGAAATTCAGTAAATGTTTGATGAAACAAATACGCGATTGAGAGAGAAGGGTGAGAGGTGATGGGCGGTTTTTGAGATCAGAGAGAGATTTCGATTGAGAGATACTGAGATAGAGGGAGCGCGATTGAGAGGTTTTTTTGGTGAGAATGAGAGAGAGAACATTGAGGTTTAGCGTGAAAAAGGAATGGATTTTGATTGTTTCAAAGAGTGTTTCTGTTCCCAATTTTTTTCATTTACTTTTAAGAAAATAGCATTCAAATATGATTAAAGACCATTCCTTTGGTATTCCTTGGTTTTAATTTTAATTATTGGTAATGTTGTTTAGTGCACCTTTTAATTTCTCTTTGGAAACCCAACAGCCAGGCGGCTGGGTTTTCTCTGGTAGTCCAACAGACTTTTTTTTATTTTAGTTTTTATTCTAATGTTTAATCTATTTTGGTTTATATATTTAAATTAGCATCGTCAATAATAACTAACCATGAGTGGTCTGGTGGAGAAGGGTAGTATCATAGTCTTGAGTGGGGTGGGTTCAATACTCATGTATAGCATTTTTTTGGCATTTTATTTCTTTTAGCTATTTTATTTTCTTTTAGCATTTTCATTTCTCTTTATGTTTATGCCTTTATTATACTCATAGTTTCATTTGTTAATAATGCAAATTTGTTTTCTTTTAATTTCATCATTCATTCCAAACCATTTTTAAACTTATAAAAATCATATTTTTCTCGATTTAATATCGAGCCCATTTTCACACCCTTGTAAGTCGATTGCTTTTTAAGCATCGCCATCAACCTCACATAGCTTACTCTTGGGCTTTCTTACAATGAGCCGGTTCCTTTGCACTTACACTCATACATTGCATTATTTATTGTTTGGACCCGATTTAATTATTCCAATACTTTGAATCCCCATTCATAACAAATGTATCCCTCTCCCATGAAATGTATAATATTTATTCTTTCATTCTTTATTCATCTGTTAATACAAGAATTAAAATGAACATTCGATAACCATTTCAAAACAAGATCAAAACCTCGATCCAACGTCGAGTAATCATTTTTCAAAACCTAACAGAACTAGCACGTATTCATCCACCCTTTTGTAAGTCGATTGCTTTATGCATCGCCATCAACCTTGTAAGTCGATTGCTTTATGCATCGCCATCAACCTTGTAAGTCGATTGCTTCATGCATCGCCATCTACCCTTATCCCTAACACTTCTCCTTGCTCCACTCGTCAACTCTTGTTCCGATTAGGTAGCACCCATTAGATAGAACCCTTTGTATGATAAAATAGGTAAGATTCCCATATCCTTTTGTATGATAACATAGGTAGGATTCCCATATTCTTTTGTATGATAACATAGGTAGGATTCCCATATCCTTTTGTATGATAACATTAGGTAGATATTCCCATCTGTAAATCCTAAACACTTAAATACATATTGCATGACAACTCTAGGGCAGAGCTTCCCCACTTCTAGACCTTTCCGAGCGTCTCCGATCTTGTGGCATGTAGTCCATCCTATTGCAAAGAGGTAACTGCCTAAGACTCGATTCAGCGAGCTGCGACACCTACTGCTAGGAAATGAACACATCGCCCACTCTCCTTTGACACAACTGGTGTCCTCCTTTGTAAGTCCATATTCAGATGGCAATCCCTATGTAGCCGAACTACGGCAACTCTGATTCTCATGTTCAGATGAGATACGTAGGGACAAGATGCGATGTCTTGCCGAGTTTGACTAACGACTAACAACTAATCCTTGCTTGCTTTCGCCCTTGTTGCGATCCTTTCTCTCGCCCTCGTTACGATCGAGACTTTCCCTTTCTCTTGCCCTAGTTGCAATCGAGACCCTTATTCCCGTAGATAGCTGAACTACATCTTGCTCTGATTCTCATTCCCGATGAGATACGTAGGCATAAGACGCGACGTCTTAGCGAGCACACTCCTCTTTAACCCATAGGTATCTGAGCTACGAAGACTCTGATTCTCATATTCAGATGAGATACGTATGCAGTGGATGCGACATCCGTGCGAGTCATTTTCTTTGACCCTTTCTTTTAGTAAATAGTACATTAGATAAACACACACCCTTTAGACAAGAACGACAAGAGTGGATCCCGTAGAGTACTACGGATGCGTAGGGGTGCTAATACCTTCCCTTCGCATAATCGACTCCCGAACCCAAGATTTGGTTGCGAGACCTTGTCTTTTCCTTTCCTTTCTCCAGGTTTACTTCGAGCGTTTCCTTTCCCTCCTTTGGGATAAATAACGCACGGTGGCGACTCTTCTGTCACTTCTTTCTCGCCGATTGTTTTTTCGCACCTTCTGTATTTTTCAGGCTGCGACACTTCTACATAAGTCCAATTATGATTACTTAACATAGAGCTAAATTTGATTAAGAAGGCATATCATTCTAATAAGTGAGATTGTAAGTCTCCCCTTCTTCATGGCATTGTTTGGAAACTTGACCTTTTTTTCCTTTCATGAGAGTTAGTGGAAAACTTATTGAATTATCCAAGTTGGAGCCCTTGTCATGGAAGATGTCTTGGTTTAAGGATTCATACTTGTGAATGAATGGTTGAGTGTTCTCCAAAAAATGACTTAATCAATTAAAACTCAACACTAACCTTTGGCTAACCATTGACTAACTCTTATTGATGTTGTTTTACTTTCAAGTTATTTACTTTATGCAATTTAAATTTCAGTACCTTTATCATTCATTGTCATTTATGTTTCATACAACTTGTTTATGTTTCAAGTCATTTTCCCTTTGCTCATTTGAGCCATATCTTGTGATTGTATATATTGTTTGCTTTCTTTCGTTTTGTTTGTGGTTTTAGGACCTTAAAACACCTAATAATAACAAAAACCCTAAAAAACATTTGGTGGATTATTGGGACTTGATCTGAACTTTTGGACTTAGAATTAGGAAACACTCCATATGCTAAAGGACTTGGCCAATGCCAACATTTGAGACTGAGTTATCTTTGATTTTACATTCATCTGATGCAAGATCTTGGATCCCATTGATTCCTCTTCTACCATGTCTTTATGCTTAATTGCTTATTTTGTTATTATTGTTTATGTCTGATGTTTTGTTCTGAGTTGATCAAGGAATATTTTATCTGATACATTGGAAGACATTTGAAGACTGCTAGCTATTGGAGTACTTGCTTGGATGTGGATATCTTTATTTGTTTCCTTGATCTTCATGATGTCCGGATATTTCTCATTTCTTATTGCATGTTGCTTGATTAAAGTCCAAGGGGAAATGAGTTTGTATACGACATTCTTGTCTGTTGGATTGCGTCTCATTGGTTAGATCTTTTTAACTCTCAACTTTTTAATTTTCCTTAGGATAATCTCTTCATCTCCTACAACTTCTTAAATTTCAAAATCTCTCCCTATTTTCAAAAACTTTCTTTGCCTGTGATATCAAACTAAGACATGTTTTAATGATTAGAAACTGTGGCCTTATGCCATTAAATTTAAAACTTCTTTCCTATATCAAACTTTTGAATAAACTTAACCATATTGACTTAAATTTCAAAAGACAAAAAGAACTAACAACTCCATTCAAATTTTATGGCCTCTTGTGCCCTTTCTAGTTAAAACTTTTTTGTTAAAAGCAATTCACTAATTTCTTTGAAATTTTTACCACGAACTACAGGGTTTTGATCCCTCATTTTTATGTTGGTACGTAGGACAAAAATATAATCACTTTGTACAAAAAACATATGCACACATAAAAAGGGCTCCCTAGGAGTACCTTGGACACTTTGGGTGCTAACATCTTCCCTCTGTGTAACCAACCCCCTTACCTGTAATCTCTGGAATTTTATTTGTTTTGATTTGAAAACTTCTTATCTTTGGGTTTTGTCCGTACTTTTCCCTTTTTATTGGGAAATAATAAAAGTGCGGTGGCAACTCTGGGTTAATTATTGTTAAGCTTATCCATAGCTTGGTGGTCATGAATTTACCGCTACAGGAAGCGCCAAACTTTGTGACGAACGGATTGATGTGTCAGAATTGGACTTCTATTGATGATCCCTCTGATGTTCACTTGTCAAATTAATATATTTTTTTTATTTTCAAAAATCTTTTCACCATGCCTAAGGTGAAAGTAAATCTATCTAGGGTTTGTTTCAAATTTTATCATCATGAATAAAATGTTATTTCTTTTATCCAGATTATGTTTTCTCTTTTTTCTTTTTCTAAAAAAATGGTAACATAAAAAACTAAGATAATAATCACTTTTTTATATTTTCATCATACGTGTGCATTTATTCGTTCATATTCTAAAATCAAGCATAAAATTATTGTGCAGATTAATTGTTAAACCCATTGAAAACAATGACTTTATGCCCTCTCCCAACTTTGAATTCCCTATGTTTGAAATGGAAGAAGAGGATGTTGAAGAGACTCATGATGAGATTTATCGTTTGCTCGAGAATGAGAAGAAGACCATTCAGCCCCATGAAGAGCTGTTGGAAGTAATTAATTTGGATATTGAAGAGAACAAGAAAGAAGTCCAGATTGGGGCACTGCTTTGTCCGGATGTTAAGAAGAGTATGGTAGAGCTTCTTGGAGAATATGTGGATGTGTTTACTTGGTCTTATCAAGATATTCCAGACCATGATATTGATATTGTGTGTTGGTTCTATGTGTTGGCATCAATTTTGGTAAAACTTAGAGTTATCACAAGTTGTCACGCGTGTTGTCTTGACATATGATATCAGCTTCCTGCAGGATGTTTAAATATGGTTGTGCAAGATTTAGCCAAGATGTCAAACCCGATGTTATGACATGTGTATACAGAACATTCAGTATGAATGTTATGTATCTTAATATTGCGCTTTTCATGAAAATCTGTGTGTGATTATGTGGAGATTGAATGTGCTATTCAAGGAGTAATTTGATTTAAAACCAGAATGATCTATTTTCAAATAAGGGATGATTAACTGTCGTTACTTAGAAGATATGCAAGGAAAATAAAATTAGGGTTTTATGCTACGCAAGCCCATTCAAAAGCTTCTATTTAAAGACCATGTAAAACCTGGTTTAAACACACAAGAAACGAATGAAAGAGTGAGAGAGTTTTATGGTTTTAGTCTTGTTTGTGCTTGTGTATTGTGAGCCATTCATTCATCTTATTGATGTTTGAATTGGACTAACTTTTGTGTTGTAATTTGTCCACTCTAAGCTTTGAAGGACGAGTGTGTGTTTACTTGGTTGAAGCTTTTAAGCAAGATCAAGTATGTGTCCTTGAAGAGTGTATTCTTTCTTTGTAATCTTTGTTTTTATATCACTGCTGTGATTGAGGGGGAGTGAGTAGGATCTCATATCTAAGAGTTCTTAGATAGAAGTCACACAAGTAGAGATTAGGTAAAAAGACTATAACTTGAAGTTGTTTAATGAGAGTCTTTGAACTAATTTTGTTTAGTGGATTTCCTTCCTAGCTTGGTAGCCCCCAGATGTAGGTAAGTTTGCACCGAACTGGGTTAACAATTTCTTGTGTCACTTGTTCAATTGTTTCTTTGTTTTTTATCCTATTTATATGTTAGTTGTTGTTCAGATATTAGTGTCGTGACATTACCTTCAATATCTCATATTTGATACCAGAATTTCAATTGGTATCAGAGCAGGCATCGTGCTCTGGTTCTAGGTGAGATCTTGGGACGTTACTTTCTGGTACTATGGATAGAGACAGAGGATCTGTACACAGACCACCAATTCTGGATGGATCTAACTATGACTACTGGAAACCTCGAATGGTAGCCTTCTTGAAATCTTTGATAATAAGGCTTGGAAGGTTGTTCTAACAGACTGGAAACATCCCTTCATTACTAAGGAAGGAGAAGTTACAATTGATAAGAAGGATGATGAAGAATGGACCAAGGAGGAGGATGAACTAGCTCTTGGAAACTTTAAAGCATTGAATGCTATATTCAATGGAGTTGATAAGAACATCTTCAGACTGGTGAACAACTGTGAGGTGGCTAAAGAATCTTGGAATATTCTCAAAACCACTCATGAAGGTAATTCTAGAGTGAAGATGTCTAGATTGTAGCTGCTTACTACTAAGTTTGAGATCAGTAGGACCAGTGATGCAGGAAGAAGAACAAAGTCTGAGGGAAATCCAAATAGGGCAAAGGAATTAAGTGCCATGAATGTGAAGTGTATGGACACATTAGAGCTGAATATGGGACCTATCTTAAGAAACAAAAGAAGAGTCTTGCTGCTACTTGGTCTGATGAAAGTGAAATAGAAGGAGAGTCTGCCAATCTTGTGACTGCCTTGACTGGAAGATGGGATTCTGATGAAGACTTCAGTGATGATGAAGTAACCTTTGATGAATTAGCTACTACCTACAGGAAGTTGTGTTTTAGAAGGAAGAAGTGTGTCAACAAGTCGAGAATCAGAAAAAATTGATAACTCAACTAGAGGATGAGAAGACAAAACACTTAGAAACCATTTCTAAGTTGAAGATCGAAGCCGTGTTCCTGAACTCCAATCTGGATGAGATGAAAAAGTATGTCAGAATGCTAAACAGTGGATCTGGCACCTTAGACAAAATCCTCCAGAATGGAAAGATGGCAGGAGGCATGACTGGCCTTGGGTTCAATGAATCCTCTCCTGAGTGTAGTCCCACTGGTAGCAAACCAAAGATGTCACATCAGATGTCTCAACATCACAAGGAAAGACATCATAAAGGAAAACACCAAAGATGGAGATGTCACTACTATGGGAAATTTGGCCACATAAAACCATTCTGCTTTAAGTTGTATGGTTATCCTACTCATCATCAACCTAGACCCAAATAACACATCCCTGTTAACAGAAAATAGTGGGTTCCTAGGGCTGGTGCTACGAACTTGATAGCTCACACTTCCTTCAGAGCTTCAGCCAAAGAAGACTGGTACTTTGACAGTGGATGCTCCAGACACATGACTGGAAGCAAAAACCTGCTAATTGACCTCCAACCTCATGCCACCAGCTATGTAACTTTTGGTGATGGAGAAAAGGGTGAAATCAAGGGGATTGGAAAGCTGAACTGTTCTGGAGTCCCTAACCTTGATAATGTGATGCTTGTTAAAGGATTGACTGCAAACTTGATCAGTATCAGTCAACTATGCGACCAAGGTCTAAATGTGAACTTCACAAAAACTGAATGCTTGATTACTAATGAAAAAAATGAGGTGATCATGAAAGGATTCGGGTCTAAGGACAACTGCTATATGTGGAATTCTCAAGAAACTAGCTATTCATCAATGTGTACACTAGCTAAAGAAGAAGAAGTGAAACTATGGCATTAAAAATTGGGTCATCTACATCTTAAAGGAATGAAGAGGATTATATCTGTTGAAGTTGTTAGAGGAATCCCAAAATTAAAGATTGACGAAGGAAGAGTTTGTGGTGACTGTCAGATTGGAAAGCAGACAAAGATGTCACATCAGAAGATCAAACATGACACCACATCTAGAGTGCTGGAACTTCTCCACATGGACTTGATGGGACCTATGCAGGTGGAAAGTCTAGGTGGGAAAAGGTATGCTTATCTTGTGGTGGACGACTTATCCAGATATACCTAGGTAAATTTTATAAGGGAAAAATCTGATGTGTTTGATGTGTTCAAAGATCTTTGCCTAAGACTTCAAAGAGAAAGAGAGAGTCATGTTATCAGAATCAAAAGTGATCATGGGAAAGAATTTGAGAACAGTAAATTCGCTAATTTCTGTTCATCTGAAGGAATTGGTCTTGAGTTCTCCTCTCCCTTTACCCCTCAGCAGAATGGTGTGGTAGAAAGGAAAAGTAGAACTCTCCAAGAATCTGCTAGAGCTATGATTCATGCTAAGAAGTTGCCTTACCACTTCTAGGCTGAAGCTATGAACACAACTTGCTATGTTCACAACAGAGTAACCTTGAAGAAAGGGACCCCAACCACTTTATATGAAGTCTGGAAGGGCAGAAAACCTACTGTTAAATACTTCTATGTGTTTGGTAGTAAATGTTATATCCTGGCTGATCGTGAACAAAGAAGAAAAATGGACCCCAAGAGTGATGAAGGAATATTTCTGGGCTACTCAACAAACAGTAGAGCATTTAGAGTTTTTAATTCCATAAAAAAAGTTATGATGGAATCTATCAATGTTGTTGTTGATGATCAAGAGACTGATGTCACAGACGATGTTGAAACATTTCTGAATGATGGCTCAGCTGACCTCCTGGACAAAAATAATGAGAGTGAGTCCACTCAAGCTGAACCTGAAGCTGATAAAATTAATAAGGGACCCTCTATCAGAATTCAGAAGGATCATCCTAAAGATATCATTATAGGAGACCCAAATAAAGGGGTCACCACTAGATCAAGGGAAGTGGTCTAACATGCCTATTTTGTGTCCAAGATTGAGCCTAAGAATGTCAAAGAAACCTTAACTGGTGAATTCTGGATCAATGCCATGCAGGAAGAGTTAGGCCAATTGAAGAGAAATGAAGTGTGGGAATTGGTTCCAAGACCTGAAGGAATAAATGTTATTGGAATAAAGGTGGTTTACAAGAATAAATCTGATAAAAAAGGTGTGGTTACTAAAACTAAAGCAAGACTGGTAGCACAAGGATACACTCAAGTTGAAGGAGTTGACTTTGATGAAACATTTGCTCATGTAGCTCTCCTGGAGTCCATTAGATTACTGCTAGGAGTGGCATGTCTTCTGAAGTTTAAACTGTTCCAAATGGACGTGAAAAGTGCCTTCTTAAATGGCTACTTAAATGAGGAAGTCCCCTGTGAAAGTTGTTGTTGTGCATTTGGATAATATCTTTTTCCATCTTGAAGATGGAGCTGCCAAATGGAAATTTGTGATTCAAAGAAGGGTGGCTGTAAGGAGGGAGTTAGGAAAGGATGTTGTTGAAGTCAAAGAGGCCATGGACCTAATAAAGACTGTTGGGTTGATGAAGATTGTGGTTGGGTTATCTCAGTGTTATGAGGGTTTGGTCAAGGAATTCATTGTCAATATTCCTGAGGATATTGCTGATAAGAACAACAGGGAATTTTGCAAAGTATTTGTGAGAGGTAAGTGTATCACATTCTCTCCCACTGTCATTAACAATTTTCTGGGAAGAAGAGTTAAGGGTGCTGATGAATTGGAAGCTACAGACAATGAGGTCTGTAGAGAAATTACAGCAAGGTAGGTGAATGGGTGGCCTATTAAAAAGCATCTTCCTGTTGGGAAGTTGGTTGTCAAGTATTCTATATTGCATAAAATAGGATCTACAAATTGGGTGCTTACCAACCATATTTCCATAATTTCTAATACCCTTGGAAGATTTATCTTTGTTGTTGGAACCAAACTAAAATTTTACTATGGTAGATTTATGTTTGAACAAGTTGTCAAGCATGCATCTACTAATGCAGTGAAGCTGCCTATAGCCTTTCCCTCTATGATTTGTGGGATTATCCTGAGTCAACACCCTGGGATTCATAGTTCTAATGACTTACCAAGTAGAAGAAAACCTGCTCTGTCAGTGCACTATAAACTGTTTGAAGGCAGTCCTGTCGAAGACATTGTCATGACATCTACTATGAAAAAGCCAGCCTCAAAAGTTGGAACTATTGCTGAGCTGAAGGAGACGTGTAAAGAGCTGGGTGAAGGGATAAGGGTAGCAACAAATAGGAAAGAATCGTTGGAAGCCCTGATTGCAAGCTTGGAGCGAGTTGAAGGTGAGAATATTGAACATGCTAAGGAAGCTAAAGCCCACACCTCTATTGAGAGGTCTGCAACTAATGATGAGACAAGTGGCAATTCTGTTTTTGATGCGGATGAAGCTGCAAGCTCAAGCTCATCTGCTTAGCTCCTTTGAATTTAGCCCCCATTGATGTGATGATTTTTCTTGTTGTTTTGATGGATTTTCTTGATTTTGGCAATTATGTTCTAATTTTTTGATGTTTACTTTGTTGGTTTGTATGTCAGCTTGCTTAAAGCTGTTTATGTGCTTGGTTCTGTAACCCTTAACTTTTGACATTCTGGTTTTTGATTGAATAGACATTTATTTTGTCTCTTTGGTCTCTTTTGGCTAAAAAGGGGGAGAAGTAGCTATAGCTATAGATGTTGTTGGAGATGATGTTAGATGTTTGATACAAAGAGGAAGAATAGGGGGAAGTGTTCTGTTTGTTCTGAGCACAAGTGCAAGTGTGTTTACTAGTTGCTATTTTTGCTAGTAATGTGTATATGTTTACTTCTGCTGCTGAACTGATACTGTGATTGATTTCTTGTGAAACATATGATCTGATGTATGTTTTAGCCAAAATTTGCCAAATGGGGAGTTTGTTGGTTCTATGTGTTAGCATCAATTTTGGTAAAACTTAGAGTTATCACAAGTTGTCACGCGTGTTGTCTTGACATGTGATATCAGTTTCCTGCAGGATGTTTAAATATGGTTGTGCAGGATTTAGCCAAGATGTCATACCCGATGTTAAGACATGTGTATACAGAACATTCATTCTGAATGTTATGTATCTTAATACTGCGCTTTTCATGCAATCTGTGTGTGATTATGTGGAGATTGAATGCGCTATTCAAGGAGTAATTTGATTTAAAACCAGAATGATCTATTTTCCAATAACGGATGATTAGCTGTCGTTACTTAGAAGAAATGCAAGGAAAATAGAATTAGGGTTTTATGCTGCCCAAGCCAATTCAAAAGCTTCTATTTAAAGACCATGTAAAACTTGGTTTAAACACACAAGAAACGAACGAAAGAGTGAGAGAGTTTTAGGGTTTTAGTCTTGTGTGAGCTTGTGTATTGTGAGCCATTCATTCATCTTATTGATGTTTGAATTGGACTAACTTTTGTGTTGTAATTTGTCCACTCTAAGCTTTGAAGCACGAGTGTGTGTTTAGTTGGTTGAAGCTTTTAAGCAAGATCAAGTATGTGTCCTGGAAGAGTGTCTTCTTTCTTTGTAATCTTTGTTTTTATATCACTGCTGTGATTGAGGGGGAGTGAGTAGGATCTCATATCTAAGAGTTCTTAGATAGAAGTCACACGAGTATATATTAGGTGAAAAGACTGTAACTTGAGTGGTTTACTGAGAGTCTTTGAACTAATTTTGTTTAGTGGATTTCCTTCCTGGCTTGGTAGCCCCTATATGTAGGTGAGTTTGCACCGAATTGGGTTGACAATTGCTTGTGTCACTTGTTCAATTGTTTCTTTGTTTTTTATCCTGTTTATATGTAAGTTGTTATTCAGATATTAATGTCGTGACATTACCTTCGACATCTCATATATGATACCAGAATTTCATTGTGGAGCATAGATTACCATTTAAGCCAGAGTGTCCACCAGTTAAATAGAAGTTGAGAAGAACTTATACTGATATGGATGTTAAGATCAAAGAGGAGGTTCAAAAGCAGATTCATGTTCGTTTCCTTGTTACTTCTGAGTATCCTCAATGGGTGGCCAACATTCTTCCTGTTCCAAAGAAGGATGGGTAGGTTCGGGTGTGTGTTGATTATAGAAATTTGAACAAAGCTAGACCAAAAGATGATTTTCCTCTACTACATATTGACATGTTGGTAGATGATACAACTAAGTTTAATGTCTTCTCGTTTTTGGATGGTTTCTCCAGTTATAATCAGATCAAGATGGAACCCGAGGACATGGAAAAGATAATGTTTATTACACCCTGGGAACATTATGCTATAGAGTGATTCCTTTTGGTTTAAAAATGTTGGTACGACATACCAGAGAGCCATGACTACTCTTTTCCAAGACATGATGCACAAAGAGATAAAGTATATATTGATGATATGATTGCTAAGTCGAAGATTGAAGAAGATCATGTTAAGTATTTGCTGAAACTGTTTCAATGTTTGAGAAAGTTTAAACTCTACTTGAATCCTAATAAGTGTACTTTTGATATCCGTTCAGGAAAGCTGTTGGGCTTCACTATCATCTAGAAGGGTATTGAAGTAAATCTTGATAAAGTTAGAGCTATTCAAGAGATGCCTACACCAAAGACAGAAAAAGAAAGTTAGAGGATTCCTCGGGTGTCTGAATTACATCTCTAGGTTTATATCAAGGTTGTGTTTGGACAGAAGACTTCCAGAAAGCTTTTGACAACATCAAGGCGTATCTGCTTGAACCTCTTATCTTGTCTCCTCCGGTGGAAGGAAGACCCTTGATCATGTACTTAACCGTGTTAGAAGAGTCCATGGTTTATGTACTTGGACTACAAGATGAAACTGGTAGAAAGCAGCATGCCATCTACTATCTGGGTAAGAATTTTACAGACTGTGAGTCTCAGTATTCCATGATTGAGAAGAATTATTGTGCTTTAGTTTGGGCTACCAAATGTCTACGCTAATATATGACTAATCATACCACTTGGTTGATATCCAAAATGGATTCAATCAAGTATATTTTTGAAAAGTTGCTTTGACTGGGAGGATTGCTTGTTGGTAGAGGCTATTTCCTGAATAAGATATTGAGTACCATACATAGAAGGCAATTAAAGGAAGTATTCTTGCAAATTATTTGGCTCACCAGACGATTGATGATTATCAATCCATCAAGTTTGACTTCCCTAATGAATATGTTATGTACTCAAAAGCTAAAGATTGTGATGAACCATCGCCTGAGGAAGGACCAAAGACTCTATCTCGATTGGGTTTAGTGTTTGATGGAGTTGTTAATGCTTATGGAAATTAAATTGGGGAAATCATCATTACTCCTCAGGGTTCTCATATCCCTTTCATTGCAAGATTGATGTTTGATTGTACGAATAACATGAAAGAATATGAAGCTTGTATCATGGGTCTTGAAGAAGCCATTGATTTGAGAATCAAGATTCTTGATGTATACGGAGATTCAACCTTGGTATTTAATCAAATTAAAGGAGAATGGGAGACTCGTCATCTTGGCTTGATTCCTTACAAAGATTATGCAAGAAGGTTGTTGACTTTATTCAAAAAAGTTGAATTTCATCATATACCTCGTGAAGAGAATTATATGGAGGATGCTTTGGCTACTTTGTCCTCTATGTATAAAGTAAATCGTTGGAATGGCGCGCCCATTATCAGAATTATGCGCCTTGATAGGCCTGCTCATGTGTTTGCAACAGAAGAGGTCACAGATGATAAGCCTTGGTATCATGATATCAAGTGTTTCCTTCAAAGTCAGGAGTACTCGCTTCAGGCATCCATCAAAGATAAGAAGACTTTGAGAAGACTGGATAGAAATTTCTTTATGAATGAAGATGTGTTGTACAAGAGAAACTTTGACATGGTTTTGCTCAGATGTGTGGATAGACACGAAGTATACATGTTAGTGTAAGAAGTTCATGAAGGGTCGTTTGGTACTCATGCCAATGGATATGCAATGGCTAAAAAGATGTTAAGGGCATGTTTCTAATTGGCTAACAATGGAATCTGATTGCTGTAAATATATGAAGAAGTGCCATAAATGTCAGATTTATGCTGATAAGATTCATGTGCCTCCGACTCTGGTCTATGTTATTTCATCCTCATGTCCTTTCTCTATGTGGGGGGTTGATATGATTGGCATGATTGAACCCATAGCGTTGAACGAACATCATATCATTATGGTAGCTATTTATTACTTCACCAAATGGGTTGGAGCAACATCTTACACAAATATGACTAAGCAGGTTGCATTCAGATTTATCAAGAATCATATTATTTACCGATATGGTGTTCCAAGTAAGATCCTCACAGATAATGGGTTTAACTTGAATAATAAGATGATGAAAGATATTTGTGATGACTTCAAGATTGAACATCATAACTCTTATTCTTTCAGATCTAAGATGAATGAGGTTGTTGAAGCTGCAAATAAGAATATTAAAAAGATTATCCAGAAAATGGTTGTGACATATAAGGATTGGCATGAGATGCTCTCTTTTGCTTTGCATGAGTATTATACATCCGTCCATACCTCAACAAGGGAAACCTTTTTCTCTCTTACGTATGGAATGGAAGCAATGCTCCCCGTAGAGGTTGAGATCCCATCAATGCGAGTCTTGATGGAAGCCAAATTGTCTGAGGCTGAATGGTGTCAAAGCAAGTATGATCAATTGAATTTGATTGAAGAGAAGAGGATGACAACTTTGTGTCATGGTCAATCATATCCAAAAAGAATGAAGAAAGCATTTGACAAGAAGGTTCGACCTCACGTATTCAGGGAAGGCAACCTCGTGCTAAGAAAGATCTTGTCTTTCAACACTGGTTTTAGAGGAAAATGGACTCCTAATTATGAAGGGCCATATATTGGTAAGAGAGCCTTCTCTGGCGGTGCAATGATTCTTACGACTATGGATGGTGAGGAGCTCCCTCGTCCTATAAATGCTTATGTAGTCAAGAAATACTTCTCCTAAAAAAGAAAAGAGCAACCTACTAAGTTGAAAACACGAAAGGGCGACTTAGGAAAAAATGAACATCTCGGTGGATTGAAAACCCGAAAGGGTGGTCTAGGCAAAAATTAGAGACATAAATAGAAAATAACCATCCCAGTAGATTCAGTACTCGAAAGGTCAATCTAGGAAAAAGTTAGGGATTATGGTAAGTAACAGCATCATGCCAGACTTGATCATTTGAAGCAACAATGCCTATCAAAGTCTCTCATTCAGTCATCCTCAACCAAAGTTTTAAGCATAAAGGAATTCAAAGTTGTTAGGGAGAATAGTGGTCATTGTATTTCAATGTAGCCTTTTCCATGTATTTACCATTTTTCAACTTTGTAATGATCCATGGAGTCACACCACTTGCGGGCTACCATTCTATTAATAAAATTTGAGCCTTTTGTCCATTTGTTTGTTGTTCTTATCTTATTTCCATTTATGAGATTTCATTTATTTTTTATAGTAAGTTTTGAAACAAAAGATATATAAACAATCATGTTTTTGACATTTACAAAAAAAATATATTTTCGTCAGTTTTGTGAATATAAAAGAGGAATGTCAACAATGATCTCAAGGATGGTAAGATCTTGAAGATTCGAGCTCAGTGCTCTCTAAGACAGGATTTTCCTTAGGAATGTAAGTAGGATAATCAATTTCCCCATCACGAGATTGTCGGAATGGTAGAATCCCTAGTGAAGTTGCTAACAGGTCTTCATAGCAGTGTTTGTTTGGATGTTTCTTATCCCCGAAAAACCTCTCCTCCTTTGGAACGGAGTTCATGTTTTTAAGAGATTAACTTTGGGTCTCCAAGCAATATCTTTTTCTCTCTCTAGAAGGATTTAAGCCTTATATCAGGATTTAGCTCCTTTGATGACTTGGGATCATTCCTTGCAGGGTTTTCTTCAGCTAAATCCCTAGAAAGATCTCCTGTAGCATCTCCACCTTGTTGAGATTAGACGAGTTTCCGATTGTACCGTGTTATTGATCTAACCCTTTTGTGCCTATTTTGTCAGCATATTCATACATATACTCATACGCATATGCATATTATCATGATGTTTATTTGTGCATCTTGTATTTCTCGATGCATTCCCCGCTCTCTGGTGTTTTTCTCCCCACGGAGTGTGTGCGTCCTCTCTCCAATAGACTGTCGACTTTAAGTAGAAAGTGCTTATCCTTTCTAATTCCCCATTGAGTTTGATCCTCTTGTAAGGTTTTGTTTGAGTCTTCATTTCCAGTTCATTATCTGGATGGAATTAATCACCATTTGAGTTTATCTCCTCATTAGATTGAGTGTTCTTTGAGTGTTTCTCTCCAATTTATTCCTGGGTTGAACTTTGGTCCCTGGAGCTTATTACATTTTTTTAAGTTATCACTTGGCTGATAGTTAGGTAATATTTGTCTTACCTTTGATTGGTTACCTTTGTTAAGTTATCACTCAGTTGGTAGTTGGTATCTTCCTTTTTTGAGCTTATTACCTTTTGTTAAGCTATCACTTGGATAATAGTTAGGTAATATTTATTTTTACCTTCGGTTGGTTACCTTATTAAGTTATCAATTGGCTGATAGTTGGTAATCTTTCCTTTGAGCTTATTACATTTTGTTAAGTTGTCACTTGGCTGATAGTTAGGCAATAATTTATCTTTCCTTTTGGATAGTTATCTTGTTAAGCTATCACTTCGATGATAGTTAATAATCTTTATTTTGAGCTTATCATCTCTTATTAAGCTATCACTTGGTTGATAGTTAGGTAATACTTATTTTTACCTTTGGTTGGTTACCTTGTTAAGCTACGACTCAACTGGTATTTGGTATCGTTCCTTTTTTAGCTTATTACCTTTGTTAAGTTATCACTCGGCTGATTGCAGGTAATATTTCCTTTTTATCTTAGGTTTGTTATCTTTGTTAAGCTATCACTTGGCTAGTAGTTGGTAATGATTCATTTGAGCTTATTACCTTTGTTAAGCTATCACTTGGCTGATAGTAGGTAATATTTCTCTTACCTTTGGTTGATTACCTTTGTTAAGCTACCACTTGGCTGGTAATTTGTAATTGATAGAGTGAAAAAGCATCATGTTTTTAGACTCGTTTCGCATGTTATTTATCGTTATTTAACTATGTTTTGTCACTATTACGTCTTTTTTTGTCCGTGTTTCAGGTACTTGTTAATTACGGAGCATATGCATGTACGAAGTGGAAAAGGGAGAAAAATGGTGAAGAAAAGTGCAAAAATGTAGCATTCTAGTGCATGGCGTTCGCCATGGCCTTATGGAGTCTGCCATGGCACCAAAACACACCAGTCCCTTCATTAAACCTCATGGAGACCGCCATGAGCCTTGTGGAGACCGCCATATGCCTTCAATAATAGAATACATGGAAGTGGGTTGGACTCACTCCTTCCCACTTCCCTACTTTTCCTCAACTATATTGCAACGTGAATGAAGAAGTTTCACAGTGTTGTAGCCCTATATATGACGCTCTTGTACCTTGTTTTCAAAAACCCGGGCAGATATAGGCGAAGCACTCTCGGTTTAGTTTGAGCATAAATTATATTTTCAAGTGATAATCACTCGATTAAGCGATTACCACGAACTAGTTTTAGGATTTGCTTTTAATCTTTGATCAACAATCTTGCTGTTATAATTGAAGTTTATTCTAGTTCCATTTTTACTTCCAGTCGCGCATTTATTTTCCCGCATTTACAAGTTCTTTAATATATTGCTTTATTATTATTGTTGTCACATTATATAATTTTTTAAGCGAGCTATTTTTAATTGCAATTACTATGCTTAAGTTGTTTTCAATTAAGTTCATGTCTAGCTAAACCATTTGAGTCAGGTTGATGAGGATCGTCCTTTCCGACGGGACTCGATAATGAAATTGATTTAAGGCCTTTATTAAATTCAGTTTTGGTGTTTGTTTCTAAGTTAAATTGATATGATCTTTTATGATAGTGAGAATCAATTAAGGTTTGAGCCGGCACTGCGAGAGCGTGAGGGTCGAACCAGATATTAGGAACGGGGCATCGATCCTAAAGAGAACGAGAGCGTTTTAGGGATCGATTAGGACTTGTTTAGTTTTCAAAATACATTTCTTAATTTAAATGGGCGAGCAAGAGCAAAGTATCATGTTTAGGGAGCGTGGTTTTATTCAATAGCGCGAGAGTCAGAGGTTTAGACTTTAAACTAATATTTTCAACAGAACACGATTTAACCATAAGTATGAGTCAATCTATTGTAGAGTCCTTGAGGTGCGCAGAATCCATATTCTAGGTCTCTCTCTCTCTATCTTTATTATCATATTTTCTATGTTAACTTTAGTTTCAGTTTTTATTCGTTTAATCAAAGAAATGAGTCGCCTTAGCTTTACAAAACATGGATAGATAACATTAGTTTGATTGTTAGTTCCTGTGAGTTCGATATCTTTTAAAACTACGCGATAGACTGTACACTTGTAGTTAGTAATCCGACAAACTTATATAGTCACGCGATGAAGTTTTTGGCACTGTTATCGGTACTAATTTAGTCAATATTGTGATTCCGTTGTTGTGTAGTATAGACTAAGACAACTTTTATTTTATTTACCCTTCTAAACCAATAATTGTATGCCAAGCACTCGCTCACAAGGCGAAGAGCTAGAACAACTAGTTGACGAAGTCGAGCATTTTATTAACTTACAACGCCGAATTCACAAATTCTGAATTAAGTACAATCTTCCTTTTCCAAAATCATATTCAAAATCTGAACCAGTTATGGATGAAGGACCAAAAAACCTTCCTCTTAAGTATTATGTTGTTCCTGCGCATGAGGAACTACACAACAACATTGCTGGCTGTAAGACCCCAATTTTGGGCCCTAAGATCCCTCATGGCCCATATCATTCATACCATAACCTCAAGGATCATTGCATGCCTTTGTCCCCTCCTAGTGGGTTGGTTTGCCTTGTGGGTTTGTTTCTTGATCACCAGGCATACTTTGCATTTGTATATTTTTGCTTTCATATGTTTATCATTCAAAAAGTACAAAAATATTGTCTGTTTAACCTTGTTGCTTGCAGTTGAAGTAATCATCAGCAATTAGGTCAAAGTCAGTCATTGATCAGTCAAAGCAATAGATGGTGGCCATTCTTGCAGAATTTGGGCACCATGATCATTAATCAAAAGTTCATATGACTTGAGACATCATTTGAAGTCAAGTCCTCAAAGAATTAGGGTTTGGAATTCATCAGAAGAGGTCCAATCAGTCCAAAACCCTAGAAAAGTCAAACTTGGTCAACTGTTGATTTAATCAAAGATTTGATGGATAGAATTGATTTGAAGGAGTTCATTCATGCTTGTATAAGCCTCATATATCATGTTCAACCTCATCATGGAAGAAAATCAAGTCAATCAGAAAATTTTCCAGAAATAGAAAGTGGACCTGTAATTTCAACTGCCAAAAATGGAAACTTCTTGATCTTAAACTTACATCATGATACAAGCTCCAAATGAATTTTTGCCCAACATGAAAGTTGAAGATCTTGTTCTCCCATTTTCAAAAAGTCCAAGAACATCAAAATCCCATGTGTGGTTGTCAAGATATGATCAAATCATTTTCATCAATTTTTGAACTTCAACAAGCCATATCTCTCAAACCATAAGGCCAAATTTGGTGGGGTTTTTTCCTACAAACCACATTTTTCATCCTCTTTCCAAAAATATAAATTTCATGACCTAAAACCTTACCATTCAAAATGGCATTTTTGGACCTTTTGCATTTAAAATCAAAGTTTGACCAAACTTTGACTTTTTGTTCCTTTGACTTTTTCTTGATTTGGCCAATTGGGAAATGCTTTAAACCATATTTGAAACTTGCTCAAATTCCAAAACCATCATCATATCACTATTTTACCACATTTTGGACCAAAAGTGCAAAGTTGTTAAAGTGAGCAAAATGACTTCATTTGAACAAACCAAGTGAACAATCCAAGTACAACCACAAGACAGCATTTGGTAAGGTCCTTCTGCAGCATACTCAAGCCCAACTCGAGCCAATTCACACCTCTCCTCCACTTGGCCAAACATTAGCAATTTTGCAAAATGGTTTAATTAAGTTAATTTTGGTTAGCACATGAATGGTTAATCTTAAACAGTCATATAAGAGATCATTTTCAGCACAAAGCAACCCTAATTTTGACAGCCACCACACAGAAAACACACTCTCACTCTCTTCTTGCAAATTTGCATTTGGAAAAATTCTGTCCCAACCATCAAGAGACACGAGCAACCCTTGCTTCCTCCATCATCTAAACATTGTTTGGGAGTGCTTTTGAGCATCATTTGTCAACTGGAACACCTCCTTTTGTTCTGCATCTCCAAGCATTCAACCATGGTGAAATCGAAATTGGACATTTTCCTGCATCTTTGAGCCAAGCAACCTCAAGTACCCTTCATTGCAAAGCATCATCATCATCTGTTTGCCCTTAAATCCACCAAAGCAACACTACTTCACACTTTCTTCAAAAATAAGTAAGTAAATCGACCTCCCCTTTTTACCATGCTATAATATGCTTTTGAAAGGTATTCTTATGCTGACTCTAGAGAACTAAAGCATGCTTAATTTGGTTGTGTTTTGGCCAAGAAATCTGAAAAATAAGTTTGGTGCTCATATGATGTTTTGCTCGATTCCTGGTACACAACATGTTTGGTTGAAAATTGATGTTGGTTTCTCATTCACCTTGCCATGCTGAGCATCTTTATGTGTGTGTTTTTAATTTCTGGAAATATCATTGAAAATTCGAATTATTGATGATGAATGTGTATGCTGTTTATGCTTGAACCTAGAACTCTGCCTATGAAATCCCCATGATTGTGCTTATGCTGTTGTTGAGTGATGTTAGTTGATGTTAGTTGTTGCATGAGCATTGAGGCTGGTTAGTTTTATTTTGTTCATGGTTGATTGTTTGCTGCTGTTGTTGCCTTGTTCGAATTTCAATTGATATTGAGCTTGGGAATGATGCTTGAATGCTGTGCTGATTGTGTGTTTTGGTCGAGACATTTTGTTTGATGTTGGTGACAACATGAGTATGCTGGCTGTTATTGTGTGATGTTGCTGTTATGATGAACTGCCCAGGGATTCCACCTGTTGTGTTTGGTTTTGTTGTTAGCTTGATGATGCTTAATATGTACATGCTGCTGTCCATGCCAAACCATAAACTCTGCTTGCTGTATGAACATTTCCAATGTTGCTGTTGTTTGGTTCTGTTTGGATGTTGGCTAAGCTTGGTTGAAATTTCCCATGAGCATGCTTGTTCCAATGTTGGTTGATGTTCTATAATGATAGTTGTTGCAGGGCCTGTTGGATTATTGTTGCTGGATGTGTTGAATGTTGTTGATTGTTGCTGTTTTCTTGTTGTTTGAATGATGATGTTAATTGTGTTGCTACATAAGCCAAACCCTCATACTGTTTCCAAAAATCCAGCCTATGTTTTGGTTGCTGTGTGTTATATGTTGCATAAACCTCATGAGTGTATTATCATGTGGTGTCCATGTGGCTGTTTGAGTTTTATTGGTTAATGAACATGAATGTATGGACCTACTGCAAAACCATGTTGCTGTCTTGAACTGGCCCATGAAAATCCGTATGATTTGTTGGTCATGCTGATTAAACCTTGCTTGCTAAATCCATGCTGTTGTATGCTGTCATGTACTGTTGTTTGGTTTGATATGATGCTGATGAACACATGCTGTAATACATACCCTGCTGCTGTTTTGCAAAACTACCCTGTCCAGGATTTTTCCCATGTTTATGTGTGGTATGCTGACTGATTACTTGCTGCCACACATTGCCAAATTCGATGCTTACAATGCTGAAACCATGTTGCTGCTTGTTTGAAACTCTAGGAACATGTCCAGAAATCCACCTTGATTCATATTATGTTTGCTTGTGTTGAATGCTGTTTGTTTATTTCATTTGGTTACATGTTGATGATTACACGATGCCATGCTGTTGCCTTGCTGCTGTTTGAAACCTCATGACCATGTGAAGCATTTTGTATGCTGTTGTTTGGTTGCAGTATGAGTATTCCCAATGCCATGTTATTGTGTGATGTTGCTTGAAGTTCGTTTTTATGATGATGAACTCATACCTTTCCCATATTGTCTTGTTGGTTGCTGTTGTTCTATGCTGCATGAATACCACATTTGTGTTACCATGTTGGTCTGTGTGATTTTGCTTGAGGTTTGTTGGCCATGATAATCAATTGAAGATGAGCATTTTGAGCTGCCCTGCTGTATGTTAAACCCTAGGGTTTCTAAAAATCAGAAAATATGAAGTTTCTTTGGTGTTTACTGTTCCATTGGCCGTTGGCCAATGAGAACATTCCGTTTCCATGCATCAAAACGCACAGTTTGGTTTAATGAGGTCCAGAATTACACTTGTGCCACTGCTTTGACTTTGCTTTGACCACTTTGCCATGCCATTTGTTCATATTGCATCCAACTATTTCCTCCATTTCTACAATTTATTTCTCATTCAATTTTCACTCAAAAATTATGAAATTTTTTGCATGATGATCACAAAGATGTCTACTATTTTATGGTGAATTTTAATTAATTTTCCATGTTCTGGATTTTAAATGATAAATGATTTTTCACATGTGTGCCAAAATGATACATTGTGCCATTCTTATTGTGAAATTCTCATGTTATATCCAATGCCTTTGAAATTTTTTGTGGTAAAACTAGACACCTTGACCTTCATTTCCATATAAAGTTTGTGCATTTATCATTTGTGGATTGAGAGTTATGATTTTTTGAAGTCATGTGTTGCATTTGGTGTCATACCATGATCATGCATTTTCACAATTTTTGTTCACACACTTCCCTACATCCAAATCACTTGAAATTTTTCATGAATGATCCCTTGTATGTCTAATTGATGTATGAATTTTCTTGGAATTAATCTTGCTGTTTTCCATTTGATTGAGAATTTTCTTCCATATGTGGTCATTTGTTGACTTTTTGTGCTATGCCTTGCCAAATCTTTTGTGAAATTCTCAAATCTTATTGTATGTCCATGACTTTTCATATGTGATAACTAGACATCTCAAGCTTTGCATTGGTGTTAATCTCATTCATTTCTCTTTTGTTTTCAAATTGATATGATTTTTTGAAGTTGACTTATGTTTGTTGACTTTCACCTTGCTTACTTGAATTTGGTTTGACTTCATGATTTTTGTTGACTGCCTTCCTCTCATCCAAATGCCATGAAATTTTGCATGTATACCATGTTAGATGTTAGGATTGAGTGTGATTTATTTCATAATTTTTGAAAATGTTTGAGTTGACTTTTGAATGAAGTCTTTGCTGTTGACTTTTGTATGCTTCTCTTGCCATGCTTTGCATCCTTTTGCATATGAAATGACCATGATGCATGATATAATTATGAATCCAATTGAAAATGCTTCTTGAATGATTAAACTTGGTTTGGGTTGACTTTTTCTTGCTGCCTTGACTTCTTCTTTCATCTTTGACCCTAGGCTAGTCCTAGTGGTCTTCTAAGCTTATGTTGAGTTCATCTGTTTCAGGTTAAGCACCAATGCCTTGAGGATCATTCAAATGTTTGCTTGAGTTGAATTATATGATGTGCTAACCTTTGTTTTGTAGGTGACTCATATGCTTGAGTCTTTGTGCCTTGCACAATTGGTCCTTCTGTGTGACTATTGGGTTATTTCCTTTTGGTTTTGACTGTTGACTTGTTTGCTAATAAGTTTGACTTTTGCAGGTACTTTAGTTGCTTAAGTTCTTTGAACTTGATTGCTTGCTTTGCTTTTTAGCATTTGCTTTGAGGTATAATTACTTCTTCTTCATGTAGTCTGGAGACCCGGTCTGTTATTTGACCGGGCAAACTGTCTGAAGTCCTCCTTAAGAGGCAATGCCTGTGTTTGTTTAAATTTGTCCTAAGCAGGAAAAGTCCTTCAAGTAAGGCAATTGGTGGAAGGTAGGGATAAGCAATCTATCCCCCACTATTCAGTGTGTCCTCTCTTTGCTCCTAGTACCTGGTTGAAGCAATGAGATAAAATACCCAAGATCTAATCGAGTCAATAATGTGGAGAGAGTTCCTACTTTCTGAACTCCCACACTTTCTTTGATGCTCTCTCTGATTTGAGATAGAAGCAATGAGGCATACCCCTCATCTCCTTTTCATCTGCTTCACCTGAGCCCCTCAATGGCCAGGTTAAGAGCAACCTTTACCCATTACAGTGGACTTTCAAAGTCAAACCCTCTTGTGTGAGCCCCCAATTGTTTGGCTATAGAGTGTGCTGTTTGATATTCATTGCTCGATTAATTGCTTCATGTGCACTTGTTTGCCTATATGTTATGCATTTATCATCATCATCAATTGCCATTAATGCATGATCATCTCATTGATCTTTGTGATGTTTTCATTTGTTGTTTGCCCATGGAGGACAATTGTAAGTCCATTGCTTTGGCATTTGCTCCTGTGATATGGAAGGATAGAGTGTAAGACCTCATTGGTCACTCATATCTTCTGTTCATCTGTTTGGTATGTGAGGTTGCAGTTATAAGTCCCTGTAAGTTGGCATCTGCTTTCCTGTGATCATAGTTTGTTCATCTGCTTGTATGAGAGGTTGCAATTATAAGTCCCTGTAAGTTGGCATTTGCATTCCTGTGATCATATTGTTGCTTTTGTTCTTGTATGTGAGGATCCATTGTAAGTCCCTGTGATGTGGCATTGGATTTCCTGTGACCATACTGTGGAGTTAACCTAAGTCCAGACAGATTGGCAGTTGACTTCCACATTTCATTCTTTGTTTTCTTTTGAGGAGATTGGTGTAAGTCCATTGAGTGGCTTCTGATATCCTGTTCTGTTTTAGGAGACTGGTGTAAATCCATCTATTGGTATCCGGTATCCGCTTTTATTTCTTTTCCTGTGGAGATCGGTGTAAGTCCATTGAGTGGCTTCTGATATCCCATTTTGTTTTAGGAGATTGGTATAAGACCATTGATTGGCATCTGATATCCGCTTTTGCTTGCTTTGTTTGTTTTTTTTATTATTAATTGCTATTCCAAAGGACACACTTGAATCATCTCCCATATGATTTCAAGAAGTGAACCGCCTGAGAAGTTTTACTATCCATCCTTCATCCATTCATCATTCATTATGTCCTAGACTTTTCACACAATATCTTTCAAATTTGACATAAGTGTTGTGCAAACATTCTCATGTTTTCTAACTAAAAACCTGGACTCAAGTCCTTGACCTTTTTTTCAAACTCATTTTCATAATACTTATTTGAATTGATCTTAATTATACTTTGACTCCATTTTCATAATCATAATCAGTAATTTCACTCATTCACTTGTTTTGGCTTTGTCCATTAATCTTTTCATGCATGAGCTATAGGTTTGATTTATCTTAGTGGTTGATATTAATCTCACCTTCTGTCTTTAGTGATTGAATTGTAAGTCTTCCTCGCCTATTATAGGGTTAACCCCTCCCTGGCCAGTTGAAGCTGTTCTCACATGGTGGACGTTGTTGTCTGTATAAGGTTGAGTTTTCTCCCGTGGATAACGTAAGACCTAGGGTTTGTGTTTAAAATTGAACCTAACCCACTTTTGGAAATCTTTTAGCCGAACTACGGCGTTCTGATCCTTACCTTTGATGGAAGGTACGTAGGCAACGGGTTCATCCGTTCGAACCCAATAACCCAATAAATAATAAAAATGTATATTCTTTCCTCATCATCCCAATCATGTTTGCACAATCTTTATGTCATAACAAATAATAATTTTTGCATAACAAGTGTGAAAAGGGCTCCCTAGGAGTACCTAGGACGTAGTGGGTGCCTAACACCTTCCCATTGCGTAATTTACCCCTTACCCAGAATCTCTGATCTTTTTATTAGTTTTCTACGTGTAAAACTTCTTAGGCTTTTGTTCGCTTTTTAGCCAATCCTTTGGATAAATAAAAGTGCGGTGGCGACTCGAAAATTTCAATGTATCTCCTAGCTTATGACTTAATCGATAGATCATATAGCGACGAATACACCGCTACAGAAAAGTGGCGACTTCACTGGGGAGATCTCACCAGAATCCTTGGTGGTATTGCCTACTTTTCACCCTTGTTGTGCTATATTGTTATTCTTTATCTGACATATTTTTGTACAATTTGGGATCACTGTATTGATTGTAATGTGTGAATTGCTTGATATACATTTGCTGTTTGCTTTGGTGATTTGTGAGATGAGTTCTATACCCGAACTCGAGTGCACTCTAGGATAGGAGAATGGCATAGTCTTGTCGACTGGTGTGGAGTAGTCCTTAGCCAGTTGACTTGCGAGTCCATTCACTTGGTGGAGGTCATGTTGAATTAATAATGTCGCACAAGTTATTTGTGGTTAGACATTATTCTTTCAATCATGTTCCGCAGAAGCCAAGGACCTTAGTTTACCAAACCCATCTTGGCCTATTTTTAGGACCGTAGTGCGGAGGTCGTTCAGATGTCAGTTCTGATACGATTGTCACGCGATACTACACTCATAAGAGTTTCTCTTGAGAATATTCTTGGAATACGAGTATTCGTTCCTCCGATAATATTCGAAAGATGGGACGATGATTATGGGAACCTCTGATAGAACATGTCTGGCAGGTTTAAATCCTAGTACACTCCCTTTGGGTGGTTCTTAACCGAGACTCCATGCTCGTGACTCTCAACAAACCCATGATTCGTGGTTGAGTCGTTCAAACATTGTTAATATCAATGGATCCCGGATCAGGTGTAAAACCTAAAATCCATCAAAGCGGCTGGTTGATATTAGGAATGTTTGAACCGGTTCATGTACCGTTAATATCAATGGAACTGGGGTGTCGATAAGGTGAAAACCTAAATCCACCAAAATGGATGATTGATATTAGGGATACATAGATCTTTCCCACGACCTTTGTTTGGTGTGCTTTGTTTGATCCTTGAGTGTGTTTGTTGCATTCATGCATTCACGCATTCATCCGCATTCATGTCATCAAAGAGAAAATTTTCAAGGAACTTAAAGGGTGTATTTGCAAAATTTTCAGACATGGAAAGACCGAAAAGGCATACAAAGAAGTACAGCTTCAAACAGCCCGATGTAAAAGAGTTAAGGAATCTGACATCATATGTATTAGATCCCTTGGGTTTCAAAGCTCGATATGGGAAGCTTCTGCCGTTGCTGACTACTCAAGTGGATGAGGGATTGATGAGCACTCTTGCTCAGTTCTATGATCCGCTCTATCATTGCTTCTTATTTCCGGACTTCCAGTTGTTGCCAACTTTGGAAGAATACTCTCACCTTATTGGGATTCCTATTCTGGATCAAGTGCCGTTCAGTGGCTTAGAGAGTATTCCATCTGCTCGAGAGATTTCCAGCCTGTTGCACATAGATGAAGATCTGATTAGAGCTAATCTGACTATCAAAGGCGGAATTCAGGGTTTTCCTTCCGAGTTCCTCATTGCACAAGCAACCTTTTATGGGAAGGCCATGAGTGAGGATGCCTTTGAGGCTCTATTTGTGCTGCTCATCTATGGATTGGTGCTATTCCCCAACTTCGACAAGTTCGTCGACATGAATGCCATTAGGATCTTTTCAGTCCTTAATCCGGTTCCGACCTTGTTGGGTGATGCATATGTCTCCATGCATCTGAGGAATATGAAGAATGGAGGAGTCATTGTCTGCTGTTTACCCCTGCTGTACAAGTGGTTTATTTCGCACTTGCCGCAAACAGTTGCTTTCAAGGAGAACAAGGGATGTCTACGGTGGTCTCAGAGACTCATGTCTCTCACCAATGATGATATCACCTGGTATGATCGCGTGTATGACACCGTCCAGATCATTAATTCTTGTGGTGAATTCCCTAATGTGCCTCTTCTTGGTACATGTGGTGGGATTACCTACAACCCTACGCTTGCACGTCGTCAGCTTGGGTTCCCCCTAAAGGATAAACCCCATAACATTCTGTTAGAAGGTGTATTCTTTCAGGAGGGTAAAGATCCCCAAGGCCTGAAAGCCAGATTTGTCCGCGCTTGGCGCAATATTCGCATAAAGAGTAGGAATGAATTGGGTCCAAAGAACTGCATTGCTTTGGAGCCCTATACCTCTTGGGTCAGACAGAGGGCTGCTACCTACCTGATGCCATATGATCATCCGAGACCTACACTGTTGGATGTGGCTGGGCCTTCAACCCTCCCTACCCAACGTGTAGAGGAGTTGAGAGAAGAAGACCTTTCGCGTGCCTGGATCCGCGAGAGAGAGGAATTGCTGCAGCAGCTCAAGGAGAAAGATGATATGATTGAATTTCTCGAGCACCGAGTGATCGACGATCCGAACGACACTTGGACTTCTCTGCTTCCTCAGTCATCCAAATTCTGGAAAAGGAAGTATGATCAACTTGCAAAGGAGAAAGCTGATATGGAGGCTGCCTATGAGAGAGAGATCAAGAAGTTGTACACTTCTCGTCTTCCGGCATCCCGAGCTAATAGGGATCCATAGGATGTCATTTACCTTTCCTCTTTGTAATATTTAAAAGAATGCTGTACTTCTTTGGCTTAGTATTTTGAATGAAATATTTTCCATGAGCAATCAAAATGTTTAAATATTCGAAATATTGCAAACAAATACCCTGAGGGTTCCTTGAAAATCAAAGCATTTGCACAAAGCATTTCATGCATCATTCTTGCATAAACAGGTACCCATTTTTTCTGGTCTTCTGGTTCTAACCCTCTGCTCTTCATTTATTTTGAAGACAAGCTGACTCACCGGTATTATACGAGAGTCAACTCTGCAAGGATTATGGAGCAATTGGAACAAGAGAACCAGAGTTTGAGAGATGAAGTCGCCAGACTTGGCGCATTGATGGAGCAACTCCTCGCTGCTCAGAATCAGCCTGCTCCTCAGCCAGCAACTCCCGTTCAGCGGACGGTTATATCTGAGATAGCTACGTCAACGGTGCCTGTCAGTGCCCAGCAGCCAAACGCCATGCCTCCCGGTTTTCCTTGGGGGATGCCTCCTGGCTTTATGCCCGATCTGCCAGCTCCTACATTTGCTCAAATGCCGGCATCTAGCCCGGTCCCTATTCCTGTTCCTCCTGTCGTGCATACCATGCCGAGGGTAGACGACACCATTTATCACTCTGAAGCGTCTGAGGGCTCAGATGTTCATGAGAAAATGGATGCAATGAACGATCAGTTCCTTGAGCTGAGAAAGGAATTGAGAACTCTTAGAGGCA
Source organism: Lathyrus oleraceus (assembly GCF_024323335.1). NCBI lineage: Eukaryota > Viridiplantae > Streptophyta > Magnoliopsida > Fabales > Fabaceae > Lathyrus > Lathyrus oleraceus. The sequence goes on along the minus strand of NC_066585.1, from coordinate 481,443,446 downwards.
AAGATCTCTTCGGCAAGTCAGCAGCCGAACTTTGTCTAGTTCCCGGTGTGAAAATACCAGTTAAATTCAAGGTCCCAGACTTTGAAAAGTATAAGGGGAACACTTGTCCTTTGGCACATCTGGTCATGTATGCCAGGAAGATGTCCACGCAAACAGACAACGATCAACTCTTGATCCACTACTTTCAAGACAGCTTGTCTGGTGCTGCCCTCCGTTGGTACATGAGTCTGGACAGTGTCAACATCCGCTCTTTCAATGACCTTGGCGAAGCTTTCGTCAAGCAATATAAATATAACGTTGACATGGCGCCTGACAGAGATCAACTCAGGTCTATGTCACAAAAGGACAAGGAGTCGTTCAAGGAGTACGCCCAGAGATGGCGTGAGCTGGCAGCTCAAATTACTCCACCATTAGAAGAGAAGGAGATGACCAAGATCTTTCTGAAGACTCTTGGGTCATTTTATTATGAGAGAATGGTGGCCAGCGCTCCCTCTGATTTCACCGAGATGGTGAACATGGGGATGCGTCTTGAAGAAGGCGTCCGTGAAGGACGGTTAGCCAAGGATGATGGTTCTTCCTCTAAGCGATATGGGGCGTTTAAGAGGAAAGAAGGTGAAGCGCATGCTGTACAGTCTCAGCCCAAACATCGAAGACCCTCTGTTCAGAGGAAGCCTGCACATCGTGCCGGACATCAGCATCAGGTGGCTAGTGTGGCACCTGTATTCAAGGATAATGCTCAACAGTATCAGCATCAGCAGCAATATCCACAACCGCAATATCAACAGCAACAGCAACGTCTACAGCAACAGGCTTACCAGCCTCGTGGAAGTACAACCAATCAGGCTAATGTGAACTATGATAGGAAGAAGGTCAGCTTCGACCCGATTCCGATGACATATACAGAGCTTTATCCCTCCTTGTTGGAGAGGAAATTGGTTTCTCCCAGGGATCCTCCTGCTATTCCTGCCAATCCGCAATGGTGGTACAAACCAGACCAGCATTGTGTCTACCATTCCGGTGCTCCGGGCCACAACGTAGAGAACTGTTTCCCGCTGAAGACTAAGGTTCAAGACCTTATGAGAAGCGGAATTCTGAGTTTTGAAGACTCCAATCCGAATGTCACCAGGAACCCATTGCCTTCGCATGGGAAGTCTGTGAATATGATCCAGGAAGACCTTGGGAAGTACAAGGTGAAGTACGTCAGTCATATCCGGCAGTCATTGGTTGGATTACATAAGATGCTGTGTCAGTACAGTTATTTGAAGCATAACCATGACCAGTGCCGTGTCTGCTCGGTCAACCGCTTGGGTTGTGACCAAGTTCGCAAGGAATTGCAAATGCTGTTGAATGAAGGTACCATTGAGATTCTCCAGAATCGAAATGTTGATACAGTTGAACCCGAAGTGAGTGTCATCTCCCCGGTGTTCAAATTGCCTGAACCGGTTGTTATTCGCTACAATAGCAACAAGCCTAAGGCTTCACCTTCTTTGGTTATTAAACCAGCCGGCCCTGTGCCATATTCATCCGATAAAGCCGTACCTTTCCGATACAATCCTGTTGCTGTCCAGGATGGGGTTGAGGTACCTCTGCCGTCTACTTCCGTGACCACTATTGCTGATGTTAGTGGGTTGACCCGCAGTGGTCGTGTCTTTTCTGCGCCTGCTAAGGCTGTTGCTTCTGAATCTGTTGAGCGTCCTGTAGGGAATGCTGTGAATGTTCAGAATCCGGCACTTGCTGTTGCCCAGCCTTCCTCCTCTGTACCAAAGACTCCTGTTTCTTCAGATGGCCCTAGTGGCATTGTTGATGAAGAATCTGATGAGATGCTGAGGCTCATCAGAAAGAGCGAGTATAATATCGTAGACCAGCTTCTACACACGCCCTCCAAGATTTCCATTCTTTCTTTGTTGCTGAATTCAGAACCCCATCGGGAATCTCTTCAGAAAGTCTTGGACCTGGCATATGTCGATCACGACGTCACCCTGGAACAATTCGATAGCATTGTTGCAAACATTACCGCTTGCAACACTCTGAGCTTTTGTGACGCTGATCTCCCCGAGGAGGGAAGAGACCACAACATGGCTTTACACATCTCAATGAATTGCAAATCTGATGCAATGTCCAATGTGTTGGTGGACACTGGATCGTCCCTTAATGTATTGCCAAAATCCACACTCTCACGATTGTCATATCAAGGTCCTCCTATGAGGCAGAGTGGGGTTGTTGTTAAAGCTTTTGATGGGTCGCGTAAGACCGTGATTGGGGAAGTTGACCTCCCAATCAAAATTGGACCAAGTGATTTCCAGATCACTTTTCAAGTAATGGATATTCACCCATCTTACAGCTGTCTCTTGGGCAGACCATGGATTCACGAGGCTGGCGCCGTGACATCCACCCTACACCAAAAGCTGAAGTTTGTGAAAAACAAGAAATTAGTTGTAGTAGGGGGAGAAAAGGCTCTCCTGGTCAGTAATTTGTCTTCTTTCTCGTACATTGATGCAGAGGATGAAGTTGGAACCCAGTTCCAAGCTTTATCTATTGATAAACCAATCGAGAAGAAGTCTCCTTCATTCACTTCCTACCGAGATGCTAAGCTGGCCATTGAATGTGGTGCAGTTGCTGGATTAGGGAAAGTGCTTGAACTTGAAGATAATCGATCCCGGGCTGGCATTGGCTTTGGTTCTGGGGCATGCAATGAGCAAGGTCTGTTCACCAGTGGAGGATTCATCCATGCTGATCAACCTGCAGAAGAGGAAGCTGCTGCTATCATTGAAGAAGAAGATGCAGAAGACTTGAACAATTTTGTTATTCCTGGTGGTGTCTGCCACAATTGGGTCGCTGTGGATGTTCCTACAGTTATCCATAGATCAGAGTAATTGTTCATTTTGTTTAAAACCCTTCTCCCATGCCAAAAGGAGAAGTGATGACATTGTTGGCAAAGCATATATACAATGATGTTTTCATTCAATTTTTGCATTGTCAAAACATTTGTTTTTCCTTTGTTTTCACTTTTTGCTTTCTTTATGAAATCAGTGATCACAAAAAACCATAAAAACAAAAATAAAAGCTGTAAAAGCAACATTCTTTCATCTGCATAATGATTTGCTTGCTTAAATTCTGAAGTTTTTCTTAACCAAAATCATTATGCAGGTTGATCCTAAAACCCATTGAACATAATGATCCAACGCCATCTCCCAATTTTGAATTCCCTGTATTTGAGGCAGAGGAAGATGACGTTGAAGAGATTCCTGATGAGATCACCCGTCTCCTTGAGCACGAAGAGAAGATCATTCAGCCGCATCTCGAAGACTTGGAAACAGTCAACTTGGGATCTGAAGATTGTGAGCGCCTGGTGAAGATTGGGGCACTTCTTGAAGGGTCTGTTAAGGAAGATTTGATCAGCTTGCTACGAGAATATTCAGATATCTTTGCTTGGTCCTATGAAGACATGCCGGGTTTAGATACAGATATTGTGCAACATTTCCTGCCTTTGAAGCCTGAGTGCGTGCCTGTGAAGCAGAAGCTCAGAAGAACTCATCCAGATATGGCAGTGAAGATCAAAGAGGAAGTTCAGAAGCAAATTGATGCGGGGTTTCTGGTGACTTCGACATATCCTCTATGGGTGGCCAATATTGTGCCTGTTCCTAAGAAGGACGGAAAAGTCCGTATGTGCGTTGATTACAGAGATTTGAATAAAGCTAGCCCAAAAGATGATTTTCCTCTACCACACATTGACATGTTGGTAGACAATACAGCTAAATTCAAAGTCTTTTCCTTTATGGACGGATTTTCCGGATATAATCAAATCAAGATGGCACCAGAGGATATGGAGAAGACAACATTCATCACACCTTGGGGAACATTCTGTTATCGAGTGATGCCCTTCGGTTTGAAGAACGCCGGAGCCACGTATCAACGAGCTATGACTACCTTGTTTCATGACATGATGCACAAGGAGATAGAAGTCTATGTTGATGATATGATTGCTAAGTCCCGAACGGAAGTTGAGCATATTGAGCATTTGTTGAAGCTTTTCCAGCGTTTGAGGAAATTCCAGCTTCGTCTGAATCCGAACAAATGTACTTTTGGAGTCCGTTCCGGCAAGTTGTTGGGTTTTGTGGTAAGTGAAAGAGGTATTGAGGTTGATCCTGCAAAGGTCAAAGCAATACAAGAGATGCCCGCACCCAAAACTGAGAAGCAAGTCCGAGGTTTTCTTGGCCGCTTGAACTACATTTCCAGATTTATATCCCACATGACTGCCACATGTGCGCCGATATTCAAGCTCCTCCGGAAAGATCAGTCTCATGATTGGACCGAGGATTGCCAGAAAGCTTTCGACAGTATCAAGGATTATCTGTCTGAACCTCCGATTTTGTCTCCGCCTGTGGAAGGAAGACCTCTGATTATGTACTTAACAGTTCTTGAAGACTCGATGGGTTGTGTACTCGGTCAACAAGATGAATCAGGGAAGAAGGAGTTTGCTATCTACTACCTCAGTAAGAAGTTTACTGATTGTGAGTCTCGGTACTCTATGCTTGAGAAGACGTGCTGTGCTTTAGCTTGGGCAGCTAAGCGTTTGCGCCAGTACATGATAAATCATACAACTTGGTTGATATCCAGAATGGATCCAATTAAGTATATCTTCGAGAAGCCTGCTTTAACTGGGAGGATTGCCCGTTGGCAGATGCTGTTGTCTGAGTATGATATTGAGTATCGAGCTCAGAAAGCTATCAAAGGTAGTATCTTGGCTGACCATCTAGCGCACCAGCCGATTGAAGATCATCAGTCTGTTCAGTATGACTTCCCTGACGAGGAAATTCTGTATTTGAAGATGAAAGATTGTGATGAGCCTACACTTGATGAAGGTCCAGAACCTGGTTCCAGATGGACGATGGTGTTTGATGGCGCTGTTAATCAATATGGAAATGGAATTGGGGCAGTAATTGTTAATCCCCAGGGTTCGCACATTCCATTTACAGCAAGGCTAACCTTCAAATGCACGAACAATATGGCGGAGTATGAAGCCTGTATTATGGGACTTGAAGAATGCATTGACTTGAGAATCAAGTATCTTGATGTCTATGGTGATTCAGCTTTGGTTGTCAATCAGATCAAAGGTGAATGGGAGACAAATCAACCAAGTCTCATCCCATATAGAGATTATGCAAGACGGATTTCAACTTTCTTCACAGAAGTTGAATTTTATCATATTCCTCGAGAGGATAATCGGATGGCAGATGCCCTTGCTACGCTTGCTTCCATGATAGTTGTCAGATGGTGGAATGATGTTCCCAATATTACTGTGATGCGTTTGGACAGACCCGCTCACATATTTGCAATTGAAGAAGTGAAAGATGACAAGCCTTGGTATTTTGATATCAAGAATTTCCTCCAGAACCAGGTCTACCCGCCTGGGGCATCTGTGAAAGATAGGAAAACTTTGAGAAGGTTGTCAGGCAGTTTCTACCTCAGTGGTGAAGTGCTGTACAAGAGAAATTTTGATATGGTTTTGCTCAGATGCGTGGATAGACACGAAGCAAACCTATTGATGACTGAGGTCCATGAGGGTTCATTTGGTACTCATTCCAATGGACATGCCATGGCTAAGAAGATGTTGAGAGCAGGCTACTATTGGCTGACAATGGAGTCTGACTGTTGCAAGTATGTGAAGAAATGTCACAAGTGTCAAATTTATGCGGATAAGATTCATATTCCTCCGACACTTCTGAATGTGATTTCATCACCATGGCCTTTCTCTATGTGGGGAATCGACATGATCGGTATGATTGAGCCGAAAGCGTCCAACGGACATCGTTTTATTCTCGTAGCAATTGATTACTTCACCAAATGGGTTGAAGCCGCGTCATACGCGAATGTAACCAGGCAGGTGGTTGTGAAGTTTATCAAGAACCAGTTGATTTGCCGTTATGGTGTGCCAGAGAGGATCATTACGGATAATGGATCCAATCTGAATAATAAGATGATGGATGAGTTGTGCGCTGAATTCAAGATTGCACACCATAATTCCTCTCCTTACAGACCTAAGATGAATGGGGCTGTTGAAGCTGCTAACAAGAATATCAAGAGAATTATCCAGAAGATGACTGTCACCTACAAAGATTGGCATGAGATGCTGCCATTTGCTTTGCATGGATATCGTACGTCTGTACGCACTTCAACAGGGGCAACCCCTTTCTCTCTTGTTTATGGCATGGAAGCCGTTCTCCCAGTAGAGGTGGAGATCCCATCAATGCGAGTCTTGATGGAAGCCAAGTTGACTGATGCTGAATGGATTCAGAGTCGTTATGACCAACTGAATTTGATTGAAGAGAAGAGATTAACTGCCATGTGCCATGGTCAGTTGTATCAGCAGAGAATGAAGAAAGCATTCGACAAGAAGGTCAAGCCTCGTGTGTTCCGAGAAGGTGACCTTGTGCTCAAGAAAGTTTTGTCTTTCGCGCCCGATTCCAGGGGCAAGTGGACTCCAAACTACGAGGGTCCATATGTTGTTAAGAGAGCCTTTTCAGGCGGAGCTTTGATGCTTACAACAATGGATGGGGAGGATTTCACTCGTCCTGTGAATTCAGATGCAGTTAAGAGATACTTTGCCTAAGAAAAAAAGTATATGCAAATAAAAAAGAATGAAAAAAACAGAATAGCTCGCTAAGTTGAAAACCCGAAAGGGCGGCTTAGGCAAAAATGAGCGTCTCGGTGGAGAACCCGCAAGGGTAATCCAGGCAAAAATTAGAGACTTGAAAAAAAGAAAATATTTGCATCCCGCTAGATTGAGTACCTCACTCTGGGGCAATCTAGGCAAAAATTAGGGATTTGGCAAGTAACTGCATCCTGACAAGACTTTCTGTTCATCAGTCGTCATTTCGTCAGAAGATTCTCGATTCGTCGTCAACTGAAGCTTCGGATACATCGAGATTCAAATTGGTAGAGAAAGGATCATTATGTTCAATGTAGCCCTCTTCCAATATATATCACTGATTTCAAATTTGTACAGATCTATGGAGTCTCGCCATTTGCAGACTACCATTCTATCAAATCAGTTTGAGCTTTTTATCCAATTATTTGCACTCTTATTTGTTTCAATTCAACAAATGTTTTGCATGTTTTAAATTGATAAAATGTCATTGTTTTAAACAAATCAAATTTTTCAAAATTTTTGTTTTAAACAAAGTGAACATTCACAAGATTGAAAGGATACTCAAGAATATCTCAGTGCTCTCCCGAGGGTGGCATGATTCCCAACAGGTAAGACATTCGTTCATATTCCTGGTTTGGTGGTATCTTCTTTCTTCAGATCTTTGTTGGGGTTGTTCCTCAAGCAGAGTTGTTGTTGGGGTTGTTCCCCAGTATAGTCTCAAGCAGAGTGTTATTGAAGACTTCGTTTTCTCCAGCAGCAATCTTCCCTAGCATGGGTGTTTTTCTTGAGAAGTTTCGGCGGTTGATGGTTTGTCATCTGGGTGCCCGTCACTTTCTCCAGTGGGTCGTATATCCCCAGACTTTATTTGTCTCCTCAGCACAGTCATGAGTATACTGATTGATTGATACTCCCCTCGGAGTCGCGAGTAGAGCTGTTATTAATATCCCCACCAGGGTTGCAAGTGGAGTTGTTACCGCTCTTTTCCCCATGCAGTGTGCCAGCGGGATTTATCTGTTTCCTCAGAATGATCGCTTGCTTTTTGAAGACTCGGTAAGTCAGTGGTTTGATACCCGGTACTTTACCTTTTCCCCGGCGAAGTCGTCTGCGGAATTGTTGCTATCTCTCCATCAGAGTTATTCTCTCCAGCAGAGCAGGATTTATTTTCCTGAGCAGTTTTGATTTGGGTTGACATCCCAGTATTGCAATCATCTTTTCCTCAGCTTAGTCTGCAGAACGTTTGTTGTGGCAGTTTCGCATGTTGAATACTCCTTCAATCCCCAATATGGTCGGATGATGGCTTTGGCCTCCAGTGAACGGATTGATTTCCTGACCGTTTGTGATCCTCAGTAGAGTGGCTTATATTGCAGAATCTACTTGTTGTGATCAATTTGCTGTATATTCTCCCCAAGTGGAGTGGTTCGTTGCAGAATATATTTGTTTGATCTGTCCTCCCTCAGTGGTTTGTTCCCCAAGAGAGTAGCCGACAGCTTTTCCCCAATAGAGTTGCTTATGCAGTTAGATTCTATTTGGATGATATCATTCTCCCTCAGTGGATTCTCCCCCAGTGGAGTTGTGTGGATTTGCTTCTACAGCAGTTTGTGCTTATGCAATGCGTACCCTTTGTTTCTCAGTTGACACTGGGATCCCCTGCGGATACTTTGGGATTTCTCTTGTTCCCCTACAGATGTGTCTTGGTGGCTGTTTTGCCCGTTGTGACTTTCTGTACCCCGATTGGGTTATTTCCTGATTCTCTGCTTCTTCAGCAGTACTCGTAGATCTTTGCTTTACAGCTTATAGATCTCCGCAGATTGGCTTTCCAGCTGGTTTTTCCCCTGGAAGTATAATACCGGACGTTTGGTTCCTGGACCTGTTAGAATTGTCTGTTTTGTCAGCATTCATCAAACATAAATCACGCATATTCATGCATATTCATAAACATTCAGATATTCATGTTGCATTTCTTGCCATATATCTTTTGTTTGTCGTGTCTCCTGCTATGGTGATATAGATCTCTTCACAGATCTCCCCAAGCAGATGTCGGGTGTTATAAATCTCTCCATATAGAGTCAACCCTATAAGCAGAAAATGTTGTCTTTCCTTCTGCAGTTCCCCACTGAGATATATCCTCGTGGATGACGGTTTCTTCCGTTTCCTCCCAACACATATATTGGGATGGATTTTCCTATTTGAGTTACATCCTCATTAGGACGCGTCTTGATTCAGTCCGTCTTTTCGGATCATCCCCGAATTGAGTATTTGTCAGATATCTTGTGTTTCCCAGTGGGTTGTTCCCCAGCGGAATGTTTTTGGGCCTCTACCCAGTAACCGGTAGTTGTAAGTCCTATCTTTTCCTGGCTTTCTTAACAGAATTTGTGGTTATACACCTTTTATTCTCCAGCCAGAGTTTTGGTTTTCTACCCTACTACCCGGTAGTTGTAAATCCTATTTTCCTGCTCTTCAGCAGTTTGTGGTTTGTTATAAACCCTATTTTGGTTGCCCGTGCGGATTTGTGATTTGTTCTATCCCCACGTGGAGTTGTTGGTCTTCTACCCCGTATTCGGTAGATGTAAACCCTAATATTTTGTGGTTATCTTCATTCAATATTTGATGATGATTTTCCTTTTGCTTGTATAAGTTGCTCAGATCAGCACTTATATACTCAGCAAGTCTTTTGTGGATAATTGCCGTATGCTAGCAATTTTTATCCCCAGTGGGTCTTTTCACCGTATGCTAGTGATTTGTTCCCCGGATCATTGGTTGTTTACCAATGCATCCCCAGCTAGTCTTCTGTCGATAGTTGCCGGATGCTTGCAATTTATCCTCAGCAGTTCGCCTTTCATTTACCCTTTTGTCGGTAATGTCTGTTGCCTTTTGATTGGTCATCATTATATACCTATTTGGTATCCCGATGCCTTTCTGTTCGGTTGATTTATCCTTTTTTAACCCAGTAACCGGTTGTGGATAGTCTTCCATGCGAGTATATTATTCACGGTCTGCCGGTAATGAATAATATATCTCATGCACTCTTCAGTCGAAACCTTTTGTGTTTCCCCAGTCGAGTAAGATTCGTTATTTCCCTTTGCGGAGTCGAATATTTCTTTGTTGTCGGATAATTGCCGGATGCTTGCAATTTATCCCTTTGAGTTGTCTTTCGTTTACCCGTATGCTTGGTATCGATTGTCTCTCTTTCTGGATAGTCACCTATTATATACCCAGTAACCGGTATCTCTGGTGTCTTTTCCTTTCGAGTGTATTATTCACGGTCTGCCGGTAATGAATAATATTTCTCATGCGCTCTTTAGTTGGAATCCTTTGTTGATTTTCCCCAACTGAGCAAGATTCGTATTCTTTGTAGAATCGAATAGCCATCCTTTAACCAGTTTGTGTTTTGGATGATGAGTGTTTTGGAAGTGAAAACCAATTCACGTTTTCGGTAGATCACCTATTATATACCCAGTAACCGGTATCTCTGGTGCTTCTTACCATGCGAGTTTATTATCTACGTTCTGACGGTAATAGATAATATATCTCATGCGAGTATTCTTATCCACGGTCTGCCGGTAATGGATATTATATCTCATGCACTCTTTGGGTTTGTGTCCCCATTTGAGTAAGATTCGCTTTCCCGTTGTGGATTCGAATGCCCATCCTGTAAGTTGTTTTGCTTTTTCAAGCCCTCCTTTCGGATGATGAGTGTTTTGGAAGTGAAAACCAATTCACGTCTTCGGATTTTATCCTATAAACAACCCAGTAACCGGTTCAGGATAATTTCCCATTCGAGTATATTATTCACGGTCTGCCGGTAATGAATAATATGTCTCATCTGAGTATTCTATCCACGTTCTGACGGTAATGGATATTATATCTCGTTCACTCTTGAGTCGATCTTTTGATTGTTTTCCCCTCAGAGTAAGATTCATTTTCCTTGTGGAATTGAATGTCCATCCTATAAACAAGTTTGCTTTTCTAGCTCTCTTCAGGATGATGAGTGTTTTGGAAGTGAAATCCAATTCACGCTTTGGTTGGTCACCTATTATATACCCAGTAACCGGTATCCTTGGTGTTCCCTCCTTTCTGCTCCCTATTATGACCTCGGTCCCCCTGTGGAGTCAGATTTCCCTGAGTTTGTTACCCGTATGCCTGGTAACATCTCATTTCTTTGTTACTTCCCCAGTGGAACTTTCTGTTGCTTCTCCCCAGGAGTCAGCTTGTGTCTCTCCAATGGATTTATTTTCCATTTGGAATTCTTTTCCCCAGTGTGAGTTCTTCACTCCCCAGTGAGTTCTCCAGTCTGTTTTCTGTTTTTCTTAATCAGAGTCGTGTTTCGATCACGTTTTGTCAGTTTTATCTCCCCAGTTTGGAGTCGTGTTTTGTACACATCTCTTTCTTTTATTATCACCATAGAGTCTTATTAGAGTCTCTGTTCCTGGTGAGTATATTACTCCGATGGATCGTCTTTTCTTCTGTGTGAATCATATTCCTCACAGAATTTGTGTCTTTTGCACGCATACATTTGCATCATGAGGTCTCTTAGGGACCAAAATTTGTCTCATTACTGTTATTTAAGTCCATTCTACCGCGTCGAGATGAAGATTTCTAAACTTCACTTCTCCGGCTAGAATGACCTTAAATAGGGGCATCTGTAAGACCCCAATTTTGGGCCCTAAGATCCCTCATGGCCCATATCATTCATACCATAACCTCAAGGATCATTGCATGCCTTTGTCCCCTCCTAGTGGGTTGGTTTGCCTTGTGGGTTTGTTTCTTGATCACCAGGCATACTTTGCATTTGTATATTTTTGCTTTCATATGTTTATCATTCAAAAAGTACAAAAATATTGTCTGTTTAACCTTGTTGCTTGCAGTTGAAGTAATCATCAGCAATTAGGTCAAAGTCAGTCATTGATCAGTCAAAGCAATAGATGGTGGCCATTCTTGCAGAATTTGGGCACCATGATCATTAATCAAAAGTTCATATGACTTGAGACATCATTTGAAGTCAAGTCCTCAAAGAATTAGGGTTTGGAATTCATCAGAAGAGGTCCAATCAGTCCAAAACCCTAGAAAAGTCAAACTTGGTCAACTGTTGATTTAATCAAAGATTTGATGGATAGAATTGATTTGAAGGAGTTCATTCATGCTTGTATAAGCCTCATATATCATGTTCAACCTCATCATGGAAGAAAATCAAGTCAATCAGAAAATTTTCCAGAAATAGAAAGTGGACCTGTAATTTCAACTGCCAAAAATGGAAACTTCTTGATCTTAAACTTACATCATGATACAAGCTCCAAATGAATTTTTGCCCAACATGAAAGTTGAAGATCTTGTTCTCCCATTTTCAAAAAGTCCAAGAACATCAAAATCCCATGTGTGGTTGTCAAGATATGATCAAATCATTTTCATCAATTTTTGAACTTCAACAAGCCATATCTCTCAAACCATAAGGCCAAATTTGGTGGGGTTTTTTCCTACAAACCACATTTTTCATCCTCTTTCCAAAAATATAAATTTCATGACCTAAAACCTTACCATTCAAAATGGCATTTTTGGACCTTTTGCATTTAAAATCAAAGTTTGACCAAACTTTGACTTTTTGTTCCTTTGACTTTTTCTTGATTTGGCCAATTGGGAAATGCTTTAAACCATATTTGAAACTTGCTCAAATTCCAAAACCATCATCATATCACTATTTTACCACATTTTGGACCAAAAGTGCAAAGTTGTTAAAGTGAGCAAAATGACTTCATTTGAACAAACCAAGTGAACAATCCAAGTACAACCACAAGACAGCATTTGGTAAGGTCCTTCTGCAGCATACTCAAGCCCAACTCGAGCCAATTCACACCTCTCCTCCACTTGGCCAAACATTAGCAATTTTGCAAAATGGTTTAATTAAGTTAATTTTGGTTAGCACATGAATGGTTAATCTTAAACAGTCATATAAGAGATCATTTTCAGCACAAAGCAACCCTAATTTTGACAGCCACCACACAGAAAACACACTCTCACTCTCTTCTTGCAAATTTGCATTTGGAAAAATTCTGTCCCAACCATCAAGAGACACGAGCAACCCTTGCTTCCTCCATCATCTAAACATTGTTTGGGAGTGCTTTTGAGCATCATTTGTCAACTGGAACACCTCCTTTTGTTCTGCATCTCCAAGCATTCAACCATGGTGAAATCGAAATTGGACATTTTCCTGCATCTTTGAGCCAAGCAACCTCAAGTACCCTTCATTGCAAAGCATCATCATCATCTGTTTGCCCTTAAATCCACCAAAGCAACACTACTTCACACTTTCTTCAAAAATAAGTAAGTAAATCGACCTCCCCTTTTTACCATGCTATAATATGCTTTTGAAAGGTATTCTTATGCTGACTCTAGAGAACTAAAGCATGCTTAATTTGGTTGTGTTTTGGCCAAGAAATCTGAAAAATAAGTTTGGTGCTCATATGATGTTTTGCTCGATTCCTGGTACACAACATGTTTGGTTGAAAATTGATGTTGGTTTCTCATTCACCTTGCCATGCTGAGCATCTTTATGTGTGTGTTTTTAATTTCTGGAAATATCATTGAAAATTCGAATTATTGATGATGAATGTGTATGCTGTTTATGCTTGAACCTAGAACTCTGCCTATGAAATCCCCATGATTGTGCTTATGCTGTTGTTGAGTGATGTTAGTTGATGTTAGTTGTTGCATGAGCATTGAGGCTGGTTAGTTTTATTTTGTTCATGGTTGATTGTTTGCTGCTGTTGTTGCCTTGTTCGAATTTCAATTGATATTGAGCTTGGGAATGATGCTTGAATGCTGTGCTGATTGTGTGTTTTGGTCGAGACATTTTGTTTGATGTTGGTGACAACATGAGTATGCTGGCTGTTATTGTGTGATGTTGCTGTTATGATGAACTGCCCAGGGATTCCACCTGTTGTGTTTGGTTTTGTTGTTAGCTTGATGATGCTTAATATGTACATGCTGCTGTCCATGCCAAACCATAAACTCTGCTTGCTGTATGAACATTTCCAATGTTGCTGTTGTTTGGTTCTGTTTGGATGTTGGCTAAGCTTGGTTGAAATTTCCCATGAGCATGCTTGTTCCAATGTTGGTTGATGTTCTATAATGATAGTTGTTGCAGGGCCTGTTGGATTATTGTTGCTGGATGTGTTGAATGTTGTTGATTGTTGCTGTTTTCTTGTTGTTTGAATGATGATGTTAATTGTGTTGCTACATAAGCCAAACCCTCATACTGTTTCCAAAAATCCAGCCTATGTTTTGGTTGCTGTGTGTTATATGTTGCATAAACCTCATGAGTGTATTATCATGTGGTGTCCATGTGGCTGTTTGAGTTTTATTGGTTAATGAACATGAATGTATGGACCTACTGCAAAACCATGTTGCTGTCTTGAACTGGCCCATGAAAATCCGTATGATTTGTTGGTCATGCTGATTAAACCTTGCTTGCTAAATCCATGCTGTTGTATGCTGTCATGTACTGTTGTTTGGTTTGATATGATGCTGATGAACACATGCTGTAATACATACCCTGCTGCTGTTTTGCAAAACTACCCTGTCCAGGATTTTTCCCATGTTTATGTGTGGTATGCTGACTGATTACTTGCTGCTACACATTGCCAAATTCGATGCTTACAATGCTGAAACCATGTTGCTGCTTGTTTGAAACTCTAGGAACATGTCCAGAAATCCACCTTGATTCATATTATGTTTGCTTGTGTTGAATGCTGTTTGTTTATTTCATTTGGTTACATGTTGATGATTACACGATGCCATGCTGTTGCCTTGCTGCTGTTTGAAACCTCATGACCATGTGAAGCATTTTGTATGCTGTTGTTTGGTTGCAGTATGAGTATTCCCAATGCCATGTTATTGTGTGATGTTGCTTGAAGTTCGTTTTTATGATGATGAACTCATACCTTTCCCATATTGTCTTGTTGGTTGCTGTTGTTCTATGCTGCATGAATACCACATTTGTGTTACCATGTTGGTCTGTGTGATTTTGCTTGAGGTTTGTTGGCCATGATAATCAATTGAAGATGAGCATTTTGAGCTGCCCTGCTGTATGTTAAACCCTAGGGTTTCTAAAAATCAGAAAATATGAAGTTTCTTTGGTGTTTACTGTTCCATTGGCCGTTGGCCAATGAGAACATTCCGTTTCCATGCATCAAAACGCACAGTTTGGTTTAATGAGGTCCAGAATTACACTTGTGCCACTGCTTTGACTTTGCTTTGACCACTTTGCCATGCCATTTGTTCATATTGCATCCAACTATTTCCTCCATTTCTACAATTTATTTCTCATTCAATTTTCACTCAAAAATTATGAAATTTTTTGCATGATGATCACAAAGATGTCTACTATTTTATGGTGAATTTTAATTAATTTTCCATGTTCTGGATTTTAAATGATAAATGATTTTTCACATGTGTGCCAAAATGATACATTGTGCCATTCTTATTGTGAAATTCTCATGTTATATCCAATGCCTTTGAAATTTTTTGTGGTAAAACTAGACACCTTGACCTTCATTTCCATATAAAGTTTGTGCATTTATCATTTGTGGATTGAGAGTTATGATTTTTTGAAGTCATGTGTTGCATTTGGTGTCATACCATGATCATGCATTTTCACAATTTTTGTTCACACACTTCCCTACATCCAAATCACTTGAAATTTTGCATGAATGATCCCTTGTATGTCTAATTGATGTATGAATTGTCTTGGAATTAATCTTGCTGTTTTCCATTTGATTGAGAATTTTCTTCCATATGTGGTCATTTGTTGACTTTTTGTGCTATGCCTTGCCAAATCTTTTGTGAAATTCTCAAATCTTATTGTATGTCCATGAATTTTCATATGTGATAACTAGACATCTCAAGCTTTGCATTGGTGTTAATCTCATTCATTTCTCTTCTGTTTTCAAATTGATATGATTTTTTGAAGTTGACTTATGTTTGTTGACTTTCACCTTGCTTACTTGAATTTGGTTTGACTTCATGATTTTTGTTGACTGCCTTCCTCTCATCCAAATGCCATGAAATTTTGCATGTATACCATGTTAGATGTTAGGATTGAGTGTGATTTATTTCATAATTTTTGAAAATGTTTGAGTTGACTTTTGAATGAAGTCTTTGCTGTTGACTTTTGTATGCTTCTCTTGCCATGCTTTGCATCCTTTTGCATATGAAATGACCATGATGCATGATATAATTATGAATCCAATTGAAAATGCTTCTTGAATGATTAAACTTGGTTTGGGTTGACTTTTTCTTGCTGCCTTGACTTCTTCTTTCATCTTTGACCCTAGGCTAGTCCTAGTGGTCTTCTAAGCTTATGTTGAGTTCATCTGTTTCAGGTTAAGCACCAATGCCTTGAGGATCATTCAAATGTTTGCTTGAGTTGAATTATATGATGTGCTAACCTTTGTTTTGTAGGTGACTCATATGCTTGAGTCTTTGTGCCTTGCACAATTGGTCCTTCTGTGTGACTATTGGGTTATTTCCTTTTGGTTTTGACTGTTGACTTGTTTGCTAATAAGTTTGACTTTTGCAGGTACTTTAGTTGCTTAAGTTCTTTGAACTTGATTGCTTGCTTTGCTTTTTAGCATTTGCTTTGAGGTATAATTACTTCTTCTTCATGTAGTCTGGAGACCCGGTCTGTTATTTGACCGGGCAAACTGTCTGAAGTCCTCCTTAAGAGGCAATGCCTGTGTTTGTTTAAATTTGTCCTAAGCAGGAAAAGTCCTTCAAGTAAGGCAATTGGTGGAAGGTAGGGATAAGCAATCTATCCCCCACTATTCAGTGTGTCCTCTCTTTGCTCCTAGTACCTGGTTGAAGCAATGAGATAAAATACCCAAGATCTAATCGAGTCAATAATGTGGAGAGAGTTCCTACTTTCTGAACTCCCACACTTTCTTTGATGCTCTCTCTGATTTGAGATAGAAGCAATGAGGCATACCCCTCATCTCCTTTTCATCTGCTTCACCTGAGCCCCTCAATGGCCAGGTTAAGAGCAACCTTTACCCATTACAGTGGACTTTCAAAGTCAAACCCTCTTGTGTGAGCCCCCAATTGTTTGGCTATAGAGTGTGCTGTTTGATATTCATTGCTCGATTAATTGCTTCATGTGCACTTGTTTGCCTATATGTTATGCATTTATCATCATCATCAATTGCCATTAATGCATGATCATCTCATTGATCTTTGTGATGTTATCATTTGTTGTTTGCCCATGGAGGACAATTGTAAGTCCATTGCTTTGGCATTTGCTCCTGTGATATGGAAGGATAGAGTGTAAGACCTCATTGGTCACTCATATCTTCTGTTCATCTGTTTGGTATGTGAGGTTGCAGTTATAAGTCCCTGTAAGTTGGCATCTGCTTTCCTGTGATCATAGTTTGTTCATCTGCTTGTATGAGAGGTTGCAATTATAAGTCCCTGTAAGTTGGCATTTGCATTCCTGTGATCATATTGTTGCTTTTGTTCTTGTATGTGAGGATCCATTGTAAGTCCCTGTGATGTGGCATTGGATTTCCTGTGACCATACTGTGGAGTTAACCTAAGTCCAGACAGATTGGCAGTTGACTTCCACATTTCATTCTTTGTTTTCTTTTGAGGAGATTGGTGTAAGTCCATTGAGTGGCTTCTGATATCCTGTTCTGTTTTAGGAGACTGGTGTAAATCCATCTATTGGTATCCGGTATCCGCTTTTATTTCTTTTCCTGTGGAGATCGGTGTAAGTCCATTGAGTGGCTTCTGATATCCCATTTTGTTTTAGGAGATTGGTATAAGACCATTGATTGGCATCTGATATCCGCTTTTGCTTGCTTTGTTTGTTTTTTTTATTATTAATTGCTATTCCAAAGGACACACTTGAATCATCTCCCATATGATTTCAAGAAGTGAACCGCCTGAGAAGTTTTACTATCCATCCTTCATCCATTCATCATTCATTATGTCCTAGACTTTTCACACAATATCTTTCAAATTTGACATAAGTGTTGTGCAAACATTCTCATGTTTTCTAACTAAAAACCTGGACTCAAGTCCTTGACCTTTTTTTCAAACTCATTTTCATAATACTTATTTGAATTGATCTTAATTATACTTTGACTCCATTTTCATAATCATAATCAGTAATTTCACTCATTCACTTGTTTTGGCTTTGTCCATTAATCTTTTCATGCATGAGCTATAGGTTTGATTTATCTTAGTGGTTGATATTAATCTCACCTTCTGTCTTTAGTGATTGAATTGTAAGTCTTCCTCGCCTATTATAGGGTTAACCCCTCCCTGGCCAGTTGAAGCTGTTCTCACATGGTGGACGTTGTTGTCTGTATAAGGTTGAGTTTTCTCCCGTGGATAACGTAAGACCTAGGGTTTGTGTTTAAAATTGAACCTAACCCACTTTTGGAAATCTTTTAGCCGAACTACGGCGTTCTGATCCTTACCTTTGATGGAAGGTACGTAGGCAACGGGTTCATCCGTTCGAACCCAATAACCCAATAAATAATAAAAATGTATATTCTTTCCTCATCATCCCAATCATGTTTGCACAATCTTTATGTCATAACAAATAATAATTTTTGCATAACAAGTGTGAAAAGGGCTCCCTAGGAGTACCTAGGACGTAGTGGGTGCCTAACACCTTCCCATTGCGTAATTTACCCCTTACCCAGAATCTCTGATCTTTTTATTAGTTTTCTACGTGTAAAACTTCTTAGGCTTTTGTTCGCTTTTTAGCCAATCCTTTGGATAAATAAAAGTGCGGTGGCGACTCGAAAATTTCAATGTATCTCCTAGCTTATGACTTAATCGATAGATCATATAGCAACGAATACACCGCTACACTGGCCCTACCATCGAACAAAACGATTTCGAATTAAAACCTTCGTTGTTGTCATCCGTACAATAGAACTAGTTCTCTGGTAGTCCTACAGATGATCCGAACGTTCATTTATTAGTGTTTGTGTAGAACACAAATATAGTAAAGGTGAATGGTGTCAGCCCCGAAACAATAAGAGTACGTCTTTTCCTTTTTTCTTTAAGGGATAGAGCTAGAACTTGGCTCCAGTCTCTACCATCCAACTCTGTCACTACATGGGACGAGTTGAAGAAAGTTTTCTTAGCGCGATATTTCCCACCAAGCAAGACTGATATGCTAAGAGCCCAAATCGATGAATTTAGGCAGAAAGACAACGAATCTCTTTTCAATGCTCGGGAGAGATACAAGGACACGATGATACTTTGTCCATACCATGGACTTGAGCAATGGTTAATTATCCATACTTTCTATAATGGTATTTTGTACAACACTAAGATGAAGTTAAATGTTGCAGCTGGCGGTGCTTTAATGGACAAACCTTATGAAGACGCCTATCGACTCATTAAAAACATGGCACAAAACCATTTCCAATGGGGAGGTGAGCGAACTTCTACTGAAAAACCAACTACGAAGACTGGAATGTACAGAGTCAATGGCATATACCACGTCAATGCTAAAGTGGATGCTCTTACTCAAAATATTGAGAACTTAACCATAACCCCAACAGTTGTCGTAGCTGTTGTGGCACCCAACTGCGAATTATGCGGAACCCCTGGGCACACTAATGTTGAATGTCAATTATCGGCCTGTATTCCTACCGACCAAGTAAACTATGCCCAAGGAAACCCATATTCTAATACCTACAATCCTGGCTGGAAAAATCATCCAAACGTTTCTTATAAAAACAACAATTCTTTGTTTGCACCAAACCCAACCCCTATTATACCTCCAGGTTATCAGAAAGGAGCCCTTACTGCTCCACAAGCACTTAGAAAGTCAAATCTCGAACTCATGATAGAAAACTTCATGAACGCCAAAGTTCAAAAAAATAAAGATTTCGCTAATCAAAATGCTCACATGAGTGAGCTAATGAAACAGATGTCGAGTAAGCTTGATGCTATGGCTACCCATAACAAAATGTTAGAAACCTAAATTTCTCAGGTAGCCCAACAATAAGCAGCAAAAGCAGCCCCAACTAGAGCATTTCCTGGTCAACCTCAACCAAATCCAAAAGGTCATGCTAACGCTATCACGCTACGAAGTGGGACAAAATTAGATGGACCAGTTAACCCAAGACTTCAAAATCCATCCTTGTATCAAAACTTTGGTAAAGCAACTGAAACGGTAGCAATCGATGATCAACCAGAAGAACAAAAGGATAAAGGAGACGAAGACAAAAACAAAAAGGCCATAGAGAAATAAAAACCTTATGTGCCTCTGCCGACATACAAACCACATATACCTTATCCTCAAAGACTTGCTAAGTCTAAAAATGAAGGGCAATTTAAGAAATTCATAGAACTTCTGAAACAACTGAATATCATTATACCTTTTACAGAAGTTATTACACAAATGCCCTCATATGGTAAGTTCCTTAAAGAGATCTTATCTAATAAGAAAAAGCTCGAGGATAATGAGACTGTTACACTTACTGCTGAGTGTATTGCTATAATCCAAAATAACATGCCTCCTAAGCTAAAAGATCCAAGTAGTTTTTCCATACCTTGCGTAATCGGAAAGTTTATCATAGACAAAGCTCTATGCGACTTAGGAGCCAAAGTTAGTTTAATGCCCTTATCCATATGCGAAAGACTAAAAACAGGAGAAGTAAGACCGACGAGAATGTATCTTCAACTAGCTGGCCGTTTTGTTAAATTTCTAGTAGGTATGCTAGAGAACATTCCCATTCGTATAGGTCAATTCTATATTCCCACCGAATTTATAATAATGGACATAAAGGCGGATTCCAACATCCCTATCATTTTAGGAAGACCATTTTTGGCCACTACTAGATTTATCATAAATGTGAAGAAAGGAAAGCTAGAGAACATTCCCTTTCAGGTTGGTGAAGGAAAAGTTAAATTTATTCTATCACAGTTCTTAAATGCACCAACTATAGAAGATTTGTGTTGTTTCCTAGACGTCATAGATGAATGCATTAAAGAAATGGAGATGGAACAATCTAAGTATACTGAAGTACAAAATATTCCACCAACTCGTATATCTAAAGAAGAAAATTGGCGTGACCCATACGTAGATGGAAATCTAAGGGAATGTTTAGCACTAACTCCTAATCATATACCTTGCCCGAAGAAACATGACGTAGAACTTAAAATATTACCCAAAGATTTAAGGTATGAATTCCTAGACACAGAGCTTAAAAGACCAGTAATAGTCAACGCAGACTTAGGACATATTGAAACCGATAAATTACTACATGTCTTAAGAAAATACCCTACAGATATAGGCAATAACATCTTAGATCTTAAAGGAATAAGCCCCTATATATGTATGCATCGCATTATGCTAGAAGAAGGTTGCAAAACCTCTAGAGAACACTAGAGGAGAATCAATCCCATCATGAGTGATGTAGTCAAAATAGACGTACAAAATCTATTAGAAACAAAAATTATATACCTGATATCCGACAGCCAATGGGTTAGCCCAGTACACGTCGTGCCTAAAAAGGGAGTTGTTATGGTTGTTAGTAACGAAAAGGGTGAATCACTAGAAAAACATACTCAAACTAGATGGAGAATGTGAATTGATTATAGCAAGTTAAATAAATCCACTCGTAAGGATCATTTTCCTCTACCTTTTATCGATCAAATGCTTGAACGATTGGCTAAGCATTCTCACTTCTGCTATTTAGATGGTTATTTAGGATTTTTCAAATTCCTATTCACCCTGATGACCAAGAAAATACTACCTTCACATGTCCTTATGGTACATTCGCCTACTGGCGAATGCCATTTGGACTATGTAATGCTCCCGCAACATTTCAAAGATGCGTGATGTCGATCTTTGCTGATTTTATAGACGACATAATGGAATTATTTATGGATGACTTTTCTGTTTGTGGGCATAGTTTTGAAGGATGTCTATCGAACCTAGAAAGGGTACTTGAAAGTTGCGTGAAAGTTAATCTTATACTAAATTGGGAAAAATGTCATTTCATGGTCAGACAAGGAATCGTACTTGGACACATCGTGTATGATAAAGGGATTGAATTAGATAAAGCTAAAATAGAAATCATAGAAATCCTTCAACCTCCGAAAACCATTAGATAAATACGTATTTTCCTAGGACACGCCGGTTTCTACCGACGATTCATTAAGGATTTCTCTAAAATAACCGAACCACTAACTAGGTTATTAATGAAAGACGCTGAACCTTAGACAAAGAAACGACCATGCTATTTAGAACAAAGAAAAGACAAAAAGATTCATGCGATTTATTACACAAGTAGAACCTTAGACCATACGCAAATGAACTACGCCACAACAGAAAAAAACTCTTATCCGCCGTGTTTGCACTAGATAAATTTGGTTCTTACTTAGTAGGAGCAAAAATAATTGTCTATACTGACCACGCTGCAATTAGGTACCATTAAGTAAAAAAGACGTTAAACCAAGACTCTTAAGATGGATTCTACTCCTACAAGAATTTGACTTAGAAATTAAAGACAAGAAAGGCACCGAAAATGTAGTAGCTTACCACCTCTCTAGAATTGAGGATATGAAACCTGAACAAGTGCCTATCAATGACAATTTCCCCTATGATAGACTTGTAGCCCAGTTAGGAAATAACATAATTGAATTCTCTTTAACTTATAATGATACAAAAACTAATGAAGTTGTGGAAACAGTTTATACCAAAACCACACAGCCATGGTATGCTGACTTTGTCAACTACCTAGCAGCCGAAGTACTTCCACCAGACCTAACCTACAAACAAAAGAAGAAATTCTTCCATGATCTAAAATGTTACTACTGGGATGAGCCCTTTCTTTTCAAAATAGGCACCGATGGTATCTTCCGTCGATTTTTCCCCGAAGAAGTAGACAATATCATATCCCATTTCCATTCTGCACCTTATGGAGGGCATGCAAACACTTCAAAGACTTGTGTGAAGATCTTACAATCTGGCCTCTTTTGGCCTTATATATGGAAATATGTCCACACCGCAGTTATAAATTGCGACCAGTGCTAACACACTGACAGTATCTCTAGACGCGACGAGACGCCACTAAAAGGTATCTTAGAAGAAGAAGTATTTGACGTTTAGGGTATAGATTTTATGGGCCATATCCCATCTTCTTTCGGTAATGAATACATACTTGTTGATGTCGATTACGTATCGAAATGGATCGAGGATGTAGCCTCTCCTACAAATGATGCACGAGTAGTGATTAAAATCTTTAAAAATATAATTTTTCCTAGATTCGGTGTGCCGAATCTTGTAATTAGCGACGATGGCCCCCATTTCATTTCAAATATTTTTGAAAGACTGTTGCTCAAATATGGAGTCCGACACCGAGTAACGACACCTTACCATCCTCAAACGAGTGGTCAAGTAGAGATTTTTATTCAAGAAATTAAGAAAATACTATAGAGAACTATTAAAACCTCTAGGAAAGATTGGTCTTCAAAACTTCATGATGCTTTATGGGCTTATAGAACAACTGACAAGACTTCGATATGAACCACACCATTTAAACTAGTTTATGGTAAATCATGTCATCTGTCGGTAGAACTAGAACATAAAGCTTATTGGTCCATTAAGACCCTCAACTTGAATTATACTGCCACAGGTGAAAAAAGGACTTTAGATATCCATGAATTAGAAGAACTTAGACTAGATGCCTATGAGAATGCCCGTGTCTTCAAAGAGAGAACTAAACAATGGCATGATAAACGTATATCAAGGAAAGATTTCAATGAAGGAGACGTAATACTTCTCTTTAACTCTCGACTGAAAATTTTCCCAAGCAAACTTTGTTCTAGATGGTCGGGCCCTTTCGAGGTTACGAAAGTATTTCAAAGCCGTAGAAATAAAACGTAAATCAAAAGAGACATTCGTTGTAAACGGGCAGCGTCTTAAGCATTATCACAATGTAGAAAATAGGGATTACTATTTTAATTACAAATTAGAAGAGCTGCCCGCTCATTCACAAGAATAAACTTTGAATTAATGTTGAGCTATCGACATTAAATGAAGCACTGCGTGGGAGGCAACCCACATTTTAAATTTTTAGATTTTAGGATTTTAGATTTTTAAGTTTTAGTTTTTCTTAGTTTTCCCCCGAATTTTACGCGATATATTATTTTGTATTGACCACTACTAACTTAATTTATGTCTACTTTTAGGATAATATAGCATAAGCTAATTGATCTTACTAACTTTAGAGAATGTAACAAGTAGACACTATGGATATCACTTTCAAGACAAGAGGCCAAAGGGCGCTTTGAAATTCTTGCTCAGAGAGAGCTGGCACTAACCATTTACCCTGATGGACCTAGCCTAACTAAACTAGGAATCAAAGATAGTGTCATGTATCTACTTAACCAGTTAGGTTGGGACAATTTTGTTGTGAGAAGACGATTTAGCTCTTACCGTAACCTAACCCTCGAGTTTTTGAGTTTACTTTCCTATGACCCTACCCGAGGAATATGATTTAACATATGACTTATCACTTTTAGGTTGTTTCTTATTGACTACTGTTATAAACATCGTGAACTAACTGAACTTTTAGGATTTTCTAATGGCCCAGATGTTTTTACTATTAGACAGGAAGAGGTTCTTATGGAACTTCAGCTTGACTACTTTTGGGGTAGTATTACTGGAAACCATCACCTGAGCCAAATAACATGTTTTCTGCGAATATCCATAATCCGCCTATCCATTACTTTCACAAAATCCTAGCCCACACCTTATTCGGAAGAGAGGAAAACGTCACTTTTGTATCTCGAGATGAGCTATTCATTTTATTTTGTGCTTCTCAGTCCAGGGAGGTTAATGTTGCAACATTTATGCTAGCCAACCTGAATCGAATTGCACATGATGCCCATGGACCTATCCTTGTAGGAGGCCAAGTCACTATGATTGTTGATGTTATAGGTCTTAGATTCCCTCTTGCTAGAATCCATCCTCTAGACGGAATCTGACCTATGAACTTTCACTTCTTTTTTAACCGCGATATCATAAGAAACTTAGGTCCTGATGAGTTTGAATTTCTGATTAACAATGAGGTAGTACAACTTTTCACTTTGCCAAACCATGAAAGGACGAGTGTACACAACCAAGACAATTGGCTTATAAACTTAGAAGGTCAAAATGAATCACCCTCTCCACCTGGAACACCTCAAATCTATGATAATTTGTTGCCCCTGTCTCTGATGTTACTTCATTTACTCTTGTTGCTCATGTCGCTCCTCCTACCGAATGTACTGCTGAAATTAACACCTTACAGACGGAAGTTTCTAGCCTTAGAGGAGAGTTCACCACGTTGCGTGTGGATTTCCACGACTTCATGGATGTAGCCAATGAGCAATTCAATCAATTTTTCAACAAATTTACTCCATTCATATATTTTTCGGGCCTAATATTCGACGTCGTAGTGGATAATCACATTATATACTACCGCATTTCCGACTCTTCCATTTGAACAGTGAGGACATTGTGTTGTTTAAGTGTGTGTGTGGGAGGGGGGGGGGATAACATTTATTTCCCATTTTTATTAAGATAGGATTTCAATTGCTTTCTAATTAGGATTTCCTTGTTTTCCAGTTTTTTTTTTCAAATTTTGTCGAGCTACCGACAAAAAACTAGCTATGCATGGGAGGCAACCCATGACTTTTCGTTTTAGTAATGCAATATTTCTACTTTCCATCAATTATTTTTGTCTATTTTTATATGCTTTCCTTTATTTCTCATAATCCAAATAATCTACTCATGGCCATAATGTTGTTTTATCGATTTTACATTAATAATATCGCATTGGAACAACCTTAGGAACATCTAGATTGCCTAGACACAGCTAAAAATCTATTTTCTACACACTTTACACCTTTGGCGCTTGCCATTAAACTAATGGTGTTTTCCATTAGCATTTAAAAAACAAAAGAGTGAATTATAGGCCAATGGCATTCGCCATTAGCCTTATGGCGTCCGCCATTGTGCCTCAGAGGCAGAATACGTTTTAAAATCCCCACCCCCCATAATTTCTTCTCAATCCCACTCTCATAAGCCACCACTTGTTCATTGTTTTGCCTCTCCACTACCTCATTGACCTTCCAACTTCTCTCTAACTCATCAAATCTCATTAAAACCTCTCATTCACTTTTATTTTTCCAACTTCCTTCATCTTCAACTCATTCCATTCTCCACCACAAACCCTTATCAAATTTCAATTCATCTCCAAAATGCCTCAGAGAGTTGTTAGGTCGAGAAGGGAAATCGATTTTATGGGAATAGAATTCGTGGAAGGAACAGAAGGAGAAAACCAAAGAGCTAGGTATACAAAATTGTTCAACTGTGAAGTCACGCCGTCTAGGTATGCTCACTAAACTGCTTCGTGCGACTTAGGGTTGTATAATAGCGTTAGATGGATGTTAGGAAACTTGAGATGTCTGATTTTTGTGCCATAACAAGTCTTACGTATGTTAGGCTTACCTACGAATTTCTAAGTTCCTTTTACTATTCCACTCAACCCAGTGCAACACGCTTCTCAGGTACTATTAAATTTAGGATGTTGAATGTAAGCTATGAGTTTGACCAAGACCGAATTGTTGATTTGCTTCATTTCCCTCATTAGGAAGGTTGGGCTTGCAAAGGGTGCCTAGAAAGCGATTTGGCACTTGATGCTTTCCGCTTCTGGCAGCGACTATCTGGTGAGACCACCATTGATTGGGAAGGTCTAAAATCCACCTGCATTCACAACCCAACAATTTTCTATTTAGACCGCATTCTGGCTTATACAATTTTTGGACTAGAAAATAATGGCAAAGTCAATTCCAAAGAGCTTTATGTTCTACATTATGCACTCGCACCAACACGGGTTAATTCAACACCTTTTATGCTTGCACATTGTCAATATGTTTCTTACAGGACCACATGTGTTATCTGCATCGAGGGCTTATCACCTCTTAGCCCTTGCGATGAATCTTCATGTTGAGTTGGCCACGCTAGTGCCATTCCCCACACCATTTCTTGATAAGGATGCCTGCCACAATATGCGCATGATAAATAACAAACAAGATGGAAGGTACTATTTGATGGTTAGGAATAAAACTATTAAGAGTATTATCCTTCCTTGCTCCGTAGGGATTGATGTCCAAAATGAGCATAATTGGACTTTTGATTTGAATCCCCCAGAACCTGGCGATAACATTGACACTTAGGTTAATGAGGGCCACAAAACTGATGCTGATTTGAAACCTCTACACACACACACACACATACACACCGCACATGGTACTTCTGACACTTTTGCGGGTACGCCCTCCGGACACCAGCCACATAGGATGGATGATTATGTCTCTATAAGGATCTCCCTTGACGATATCCTTGCTGAGATGAGACAACACTACACACTAGAAGTCGCACATAATCAGATGATGTATGATATACAAGCTCAACAGCTTGAGATGATGACGCATATGCAACACATCCAACAGCACCAGCACGACTATGCTGGTAAAACAAAGCACAACATGTCGGGCTTCATTAACGAGATGGAGGTGATGAGGGTACGTGTGGAAGATTTTCAAGAATACATCCATCATGTGGGTATGCCACCTTACCAGTATGGACGAGGTGGGCATGGACGAGCACGAGGAAGAGGCAGTCAGTAGTCGTCATTTCAAGGTTTTCATTTCTTTTTCCACCTTCTATCAAATTATTGGGGACAATGTTTGGTTTAAGTGTGGGGGTGGGACTTTTATCACTTTCTATATTTGTTTTAGTTACTTCTTTCTAGTTTAATTTATGTTTTCATTTTATTTTCTTCTGGTCAAGTTGTAACATGTGTTGTTGAATCCTGTTTGCATGATTTTGTTTCACTTGTTATCGAATTCCCTTAGATTTGACCCCAACAATTTTTTTTTCACTTTGATTCATTGCACTCACTTGAAAGTATATAGGTTGTCACACTTTAGGCTTGTTAGAAAAACTTGGGAAAGTTTCAGTAATACTGATACCGTTCTGACACCCTAAACCCCCTTGTTATATGATATCAATTTGAGTAACCGTTATGCCAATACCTTAGGATCCGAGTTTTTAAAGTAGCTCCTAAGTAGTTTATAATAATAGTCAATATCATCCTTATGCACGCACTACGTAAGTAGCCGGTGCAAATATGTGTATGATATCTAAGCCAAATTGAAAAAAAACTGAAGAGAAAAAAACAAATGATAGGATATGTTCCCTCTAAGTTAGGTTGTTCCCACCCAACCACTTATCCTAACGGAGTAGACTCTTTGAACTCGATGAGCCGAGAAAAAGAAAAAAAAAAGAAGAAAGTTCAAAGTGAGATCATTAAACACTAATAGGTTAAATTACTATGTACGAGAAGGGATAACGAGCTTAATATGATTGCACTTGAATGAAAAGGAGCGAAAGAGAGCGAGGGACATAGGTTAAGTTATAATGGCATGATTCAGATTGGTTTGCATAAAGTGGGAGTTTTTGAAGAAAAAAATTGTGTCGTTACAGTATCCTTGGTCCTGATTTCTATTCCTAGTTGATTTAACATAGCCTAGCAGTCACATACAATTAGAGTGTTATGTGTTTTTATTTCGAACTGCGCTTAATTCATTTTCATCCGAGTTGGTTTATTGCTTGAGGACAAGCAATGATCTAAGTATGAGGGAGTTTGATAGCGTGAAAACGCATCATGTTTTTATACTCGTTTCGCATGTTATTTATCATTATTTTACTATGTTTTATCACTGTTACGTCTTTTTCTATATGTGTTCTAGGTACTTGTTAATTACGGAGCATATGCATGTACGAAGTGGAAAGGGAGAGAAATGGTGAAGAAAATTGCAAAACTGCAACATTCTGGTGCATGGCATTCGCCATGGCCTTATGGCGTCCGCCATGGCACCAGAACACGACATCCCTTTCATTAAAGATCATGGAGATCGCCATGATCCTTATGGCGACCGCCATCTACCTTCAGTAAAAAAATACGTGGAAGTGGTTAGGACTCACTCCTTTCCACTTGCCTACTTTTCCTCACCTACTTTTAAACGTGAATGAAGAAGCTTCACAATGTTGTAGCCCTATATAAGACGCTCTTGTACCTAGTTTTCAAAAATCCAAAATAGGAGAAGCTTTGTTAGTTTAGTTTGAGCATATATTATATTTTCAAGTGATAATCACTCGATTGAGAGATTACCATAAACTAGTTTTAGGATTTGTTGTACTCTTGGATCGACAATCTGACTGCTATAATTGAAGTTTATTCCAGTTCTATTTTTACTTCCAATCTCGCATTTATTTTCCTGCATTTACATGGTCTTTATTATATTTATTTATTATTATTGTTATCACATTCTATAATTGTTTAAGCATGTTATTTTTAATTGCAATTACTATGTTTAAGTTGTGTTCAATTAAGTTCATGTCTAGCTAAACTGTTTGAGTCTGGTTTGTGAGGATCGTCGTTTTTGACAGGACTCGGTAATGAAATTGATTTGAGGCCTTTATTAAATTCTGTTTTGGTCTTTGTTTCTAAGTTAAATTAATACGATTTATCATAAGAGTTAGAATCAATTAAGGTTCGAGTCGGCACTGCGAAAGTGTGGGGGTCGAACCAGATAGTAGGAACGCGACATCGATCCTAAAGAGGGCGAGAGCGTTTTAGGCATTGATTAGGACTTGTTCAGTTTTTAAAATACGTTTCTTAATTAAAATGGGCAAGCAAGAGAAAAATCTCATGGTTAGGGAGCGTGGCTTTATTCAATAGCGCGAGAGTGTGAGGTTTAGTCTTTAAACGAATATTTTCTACTAAACACGATTTAGCCGCAAGTCTTAGTCAATATGTTGCAGAGTCCCTGAGGTGCACGAAATCCATATTCTGGTCTCTCTCTCTCTCTCTCTCTCTCTCTCTCTCTCCCTTTCTATCTCTTTATTATCATATTTTCTAAGTTAACTTTAGTTTTAGTTTTTATTTGTTTAATCAAAGAAATCATTTTCTTAGCTTTACATAGAATCGATAGATAACATTAGTTTGATTATTAGCCCCTGTGGGTTTGATATCTTTTAAAACCACACGATAGACTGTGCACTTGCAGTTAGTAATCCGACAGACTTATATAGTCACGCGATTAATAATCATTCCTTTAGAGCTTATCACCTTTGTCAAGATATCAACTGGTTGATGGTTATGTAATATTTCTCCCCCCTAAGTGGATTTGGGCATCCTTTTTGTTTGATATTTTCCCCGACGGAGTCTTGCTTTGATACATCTTCCCTCATTGGGTCTTTGGTTCGTTTGTTTTCTAACTATGCATTGAGTTCTTTCCAATAAAATATTTATTCCCGAGCCGAGTTATTCCCCTGTTGAACTTTGTTTGTCCCCAGCTGGACCCCCCTTTGGAATATGTTATTCCCTTGCAGAATTTTAATCTCCTCGTTTCTCCAGCAGTTCTTTGTCTCTCGTTGTGCTATATTCCCCACGGAGATCCTCATCTACATTCATATAATATCATAAACATTTTTATAGTAGCTTAGGGCCAAAAATTGGGTTATCTGTATTTAAGTCTCCAAAATCTTGTCGAGACGAAGTTCCCAATCTTCACATCTCCTAATTGAAGAAACTTAAATAGGGGCATCTGTCATTCCCTAATTTTTAACCCTAATATCCCACATACTATTTGCATTCTTGCATACAAACAAGATCACATCTTGGTCCTCTCTCTCTCATCTTTGGGGTTTGCCTTTTATAGGGACCATCAATCACCTCTTTATTGGGGTTTTACCTTTTGTGTTCATATGTTCATTGCTTATCTAACCAATAAACAAAATATCAAAAATATGTTTTTTTAAGTCTATTATGCACGGTACGACTTTCCAATCAAGAACATAAAGCATAGCTCCTCAGTTAGGGTTTTGTTGATTCCTTAAATCAAAGTGTGGTCGACCATTGGTTCTCAAGGGGATTATCTCTAAAGCATGATCTCTAAGGTTCTCAAGCAACATTCAATCTCATTTGGATCAAAAACATCTCAAAGTCTTGTGGTTTATTTCCCAAGTGAAGTTAAAGGTTCGTGTGTTTATTTGCATGCCTTCTTCAATAAGTTACTTCAAACATTGAGCAATATAATTAAAATAAATTCAAGGACACCTTATTTTGAGTTCATATGATCATCGATGTGCCTTGAAATGCAAGGAAAGTTCAATTTCACAAGTTTCTTCCAAGAAGTTTGACCAAAAAGTCAACATTTGAAGTCAATGTTCCAAGGATCATAACTCCTTCAATTCTCAATATTTTTGAATTATCCTTTTTGAATATGTGTAATACCCCAAAATTTACCCTTCATTTTTCCTGGAAGCATGGGATTATGTTTTACACTTCATTAGCATCATATTAGGTCATACTCATTGCATACTGCATTAGTGACACGGAGATCAGGTTTTGATCGATCACTCCTTAACAGAAGGAGCCCACACAAAGCAAGATTGAGAATTGGACTTCATTTTCTAAGTATACAAGTCTCAAGGGTCTCAGGGGGGTCCAAGTATCTTATTATGGTCCTCAGTTCATCAGTGAAGGATTCAAAGCTATCAGAGTGTTCATCTGGATTTAATCAAAAATTAGGGTTTCATGGCTACCTGCAACAGGAAATGTTTGGTTGGAAGTAGAGGATCTCATCCATGTCATGATTAGAGAGGCATCTTGGCCTAGGAAGATTCATAATTATCTCAGAAAGATCCATTGGCAATCAGTGCAATCAGTTCCTGATCATTTTGCCATAAAACTAGGGTTTGGTATAAAATTAGTTTTTTCTGATTCTTTGGGTGAAACGTTTTTCCATGGCCCTCCATATGTCCACAAGGGTCTACATACAAAAAATCAGCTCTTTATTTGAGCTAGAAGTGCTTCAATTGATCAATGGAATCGGGAATCAGACAGTTTGGGAAAAGTCAACTGTGGGGCCAGAAAAGTCAACTCCTGACACTTTTGAGAGTGGAATCTCAAAATTCATGCCTAGGGGATCCTATATGTGAAATTTGATCAAGGTTGGATCATGGATTCATCATTTAATCAGGAATTGGAAAAGTTACTTAATTTGGAAATGGTTGACTTTTCATTTAGGGCAAGTTTTTATGATTGTTGCACTCACTTTGAGCCCATTTTCCATCAAGATAAAAGCTCCATTTGAAAATTTCTCCAACATGAAAGTTGTTCCTCTTGTTCCAAGATTTCTAGAGATATAAAGTTTTCTCCATTTGGATTAGAATTGAGAAAGTTATGCTTAGTCAAAGTGAGACATTCTTTTAGGACACTAAAAAAATTTTCTAAGTCCAAAATCTTCAAAATTTGTCAAGACTTCTTGGCCAGTTTTCTTGCACTTCAAGGCATTATTTGAAAATACTTTCTTCACAATAATTGTACCTTTCCATGTACTCTTTCACATCCTTTTAGAATCATCTAATTTGGATCCATGGTTTGAGAGATACATTCATTTAAAGTGGGCACCATGACTTGATTTTCTAGGCAGATTTTGGGTCTGGCTGGCCCAATCAGATTTTCTAACCATGCTGCACAAACCAGTCACGTTTTTTACCTCTTTTGGCCATGCATTGGACATCCATTAACTTAAGTTTGGCCCAAAATAACAACATTTTACACCTCACTTCACACTTTTATTCTTATGGATAAATCACTTATTAAAAAGCCCATGAGAACACCAAATCCACCCTATTTAAGAAGCTGAAACCCTAACCCTAAAGGAGCATCGGAATTTCGTGGCAAGGAGGCAAAACTTCATCACATATCAGATTCCATTCCACTTCTATTTTCCATTAGGTAATCATCTCTTCCATTGCCATGTTTTGATATATTTGCGCTTGCTTACCATGTTCATCACCATTAATCATTCCATTTTCATATTTCTTTTTCTTATTTAAAATATTTTCTTCGTCCATAAAATTACCCAAAAATATTTTTCAATTTTCTTAACGTTTTATTTAATTTTATATAATTTTTATTTTCGTATTTTTTTTATATTAATATTTTATTTTAATTATTTATTCTAACTGGTCCATTTTAACACACTTTCTTTTATTGATTTTATTTTTATGACTTAAAATTATTGTTAGCATTTTATTTTTGGGATGAAAGTTGATCACTGTCTCATGGTCAACCTGACCTTTTGTTGGAATTTTATTTCACATTTTCAATTTATTTTGGATTTATGTTTTGACCTAGTTTGGTTGGTGGTCTTTTAATTTGACTTCTGTTTAATTTTAATTAATTTATGTACCAATTTTTGTTATTTTTAAAATATTTTTGGGGGATGATGATATCCTGACCTCACCTTATTTATTTTAATTTTTAATAATTTTCTTGATTAATTTACTATTTATTCTTGATTCATTTCTAAGCTAGCCTCATTAATTGACTTTTGGTTTGACCTCGGTTTTATTTTAACTAATTTATGTACCATTTTTCGTTATTTTTAAAATCTTTTTGGAGGATGATGATGTCCTGACCCCACCGTATTTATTTTAATTTTTCATAATTTTCTTGATTAATTTGCTATTTATTTGTTATTTTTTAAGTTGACTTAAATTTTCAGTTGACTTCTTTATGATCGATGTTTGACTTAGGGATTGCTTATGGAAATTGAAGAGATCTTTTGATCCTCCCTTGTTCATCTCATATGCCATGTATTAGAGGCCTTTTACCTTGATTTTATTTGGTCCTTACCTCATTTCCTGATTAAATTATTTAGTGGACCCTTCGTGTGCATATTTTCATTTGTTTGATTCATCTGTTATCTTTTATACTTGTTTCTCTCATTCATGCTTTCTATTGCTTGATTATTTAACATGTTCATACTCCCATGCATTGTTTAAATTCTCCATTATTTGATTCTTTGGTTTGATTATATATTGTTTATTTATCCGATCTGATTGATAGCTGTTGCCTACTTGTATGATGTATGAGGCATATATTCTTATTGTTTGTTTGCCATGAACAATCCCCATTCATAACAAATGTACCCCTCTCCCATAAAGTGTATAATATTTATTTCTTTATTTCTTTAGTCACCTGTTAATACAAGAATTAAAACGAACATCCTATAACCATTTCAAAATAAGATCAAAAGCTCGATCCAACGTCGTGTAATCATTTTCAAAACTTAACAGAACCAACACGCATTCATCCATCCTCTTGTAAGTCGATTGCCTCAGGCATCGCCATCTACCTGTAAGTCGATTGCCTCCGGTATCGCCATCTACCCTTATCCGTAACTCCTCTTCGCGCTCCATCCATCAACTCTTGTTCCGTTTAGGTAGCACACATTAGGTAGAACCCTTTGTATGATAACATAGGTAGAATTCCCTTATTCTTTGCATGCTAGCATTAGGTAGATGTTCCCCTTTGTAAATCCTAGCACATATGTCCATATTGCATGACAACTCTAGAGAAGAGCTTCCCCACTTTTAGACCTTCCGTGCATCTCCGATCTTGTGGCATGTCAGTCCGTTCTATTTCAAAGAGGTAACTGCCTAAGACTCGATTCAGCGAGCTGCAACACCTACTGCTAGGACGTTGAACACACTGCCCACCCTCCTTTGGCACAGCTGGTGTCCTTTTTTATAAGTCCATGTTCAGATGGCAATCCTTAACCCCTAGTTAGCCGAACTACGTTTTGCTCTGATTCTCATTCCAGATGAGATACGTAGGCATAAGACGCGACGTCTTACCGAGCACACATCTCTTTAACCCATAGGTAGCCGAGCTACGAAGACTCTGATTCTCATACTCAGATGAGATACGTAGGCAGTGGATGCGACATCCTTGCGAGTCATTTTCTTTTAACCTTCCTTTTAGTAAATAGTACTTTAGATATACCTACACCCTTTAGACTAGAACAACACTTATGAAAAGGGCTCCCTAGGAGTACCTATGATGTTTTGGGTGCTTAAAATCTTCCCATTGCATAACCAGCCCCCTTACCCAGATCTCTGACATTTTTACTAGTTTTTGATTCGATAAAACTTTTAGGTTTTTTGTTCGCTTTCTAACCATTCCTTTGGATAAATAGAAGTGTGGTGGCGACTCGACTTGTATGGTTTACCTTGGATTTAGTCAATATCTCTAATGGTAACGAATACCCTGCTACAATATGACTCTTCTCAATATCCTATATAACTTCTATTTACATGACAAAACCCAATTATGCTTAGAGGGTCATTAAAAGTTTGAAGATATTATAGGTCATTTGTGGACTTAGTGAAATTTGACCTATTTTTAAGTGATTTTTTCTCAACTTTCAAGATTTATAACTTCTTCAATTCTTAACATTTGAGGCTGATTCTTTTTACACAATATCATTTGTGATGCACGATACAAGTTTTCCTCAAGGATCAAAGTCAAATTATGCTTGGAAGACCATGGAATTCTTTGCAACATTATAGGTGATTTTCAGCCATTTAGGACTTAGAATTTTCTAGGTTACACGACCAGTTTTTCGATCCAACTTTAACATGCAACAACTTTGTTATCAAGAATCCAAATGAAACCTTTCTTGGAACATTGTAATATTTTCTATGATGTCAACACATTGCAAAGAGAATGGGATCAAAGAGCCTTATGAGCAAGATGCCCCATTGAGTTGAACATGGTGGCTTGAAACTGAAGAAATCACCACGGTCCGAAATTTGAACTTCACTAATTTCAACTCCAAGCCAAATTAGCACGCGTTTTGGACCTCAACTTGTTTAACCAAGTCTCTGGAAGTTAATTGACTCTTAAAATGCATCATTTAACTGAGTTTTGATGGATTGGAAGTCACACTTTTCTCACTTCATGATCAAATTCGTTTTGCATGAATTACGCTTGACTCCATACATATTTAGATCCAAAAACATTCCCTATAAATAGAGGAAGCTACTGTATTCATTTCCAAGCTTTTAAGAGCCAAGAAATCAAACTTCAATCTGAAATTTCTCCAAGAAACTCAACTATCGTGTTTTGAATTCCAACTTGTTTTAATCTAATTTCTTGATCTCATTAGTTCCTTCGGTCTTCTCTGAAGATTTTGCAACAATTCTGAACCTCGAAGACCTCCTGAATTGCTCTAACCAGATCGAGCTTCATCAACTTCTGATCACCATTTGGACAAGGTTGTTTTGACCATCATTTGAACTAAAACAAGTTACCACAATGTAGTCCTTCACTCTCTGATGCTTTCCCCTAACTTATCTGGTGCTGATTGATCGTGTTTATCATTTAATTTGTAGCATAAGGTTAAATTCTTGATGAGAAGGCGGTCACATTGGTGGTGTTTTCGTGCATTTTAAAATTCTTAAAAATTTATTATGTGTTTCTTATTTTATTTCCATCCTTCCATAATTTTCTTGGCCATTTTTTTGGTGTTTTGAAGGACTTTATGGATTTTCTCTTTTATTTCCCTTTTAAAATTCATTTTTAAATTGTTTTAATGGATTTTATTTTATTTTCTTGCAATTTTATGTTTTTTTGACCTTTGTTGACTTCTGTTAGTCTTGGATCTTAGTTGATTTGATCACTGGTTTCGTCAAACTCAATGGATCTTGGGTGTTGATGGGGTGAAATACCTAATCCACCAAAATGGATGACTGATTTTGATGATGACTTGATTAAGCCTTTGATCCAATTTGGGTGTGATCTCTCTTTTCCTCTTCTTCTTTTTCTCTTTCTTTTTCTTTTGATCAACTGAATGGTTTATTTCCATCTTGATCATGATGTGTGGATTGATGCTTGATGAACTTTCATCATTTCAAGTCTACCTCCTAATTGATCATGGATCATTTAATGTACTTTGGATTGGTGCATAAGTTTTTCCTAAGTATTATAAAGTATGAATTGATGTAATGGACCACTCTCCTAGCCTTTGTGCTTGATCAATTCTCTTTTTTTTTTGGCATAGATTTAGGAGAATGATTTACATATAATTTCTCTAGCATGTATTAACACAAACATTCTTATTGACCGACCTCAGATAGTTGTGACTTCTACATAAGTCCAATCACGATTGATTAATATATCGCTAAATTTGTCCTGAAAGTAAGTCATTTCATAAGTGAGATTGTACGTTTCCTACTCCTCATGGTATTGTGTGAAAATATTGTTTCCTTTTCACTTATGAGAGCTAGTGGCATACTTATTGATTTTATCCAAGTTGGATCCCTTCTCATAGGTGATGTAAAGGTCCATATTTTCATGCTTGTGCGTGAATAGTTGAGTGTTCTCCAAAAAATTTCCTTTTTGATTACTAACATCATTTTATATTAACTTTACTTTAATGTCATTTATCTCATGTTCTTTATCCTTTTGTCATTTACTTTATGCTTTTATTTTAGCATCTCATACCATATTGTTTATGTTTATGCTCTTTTACTCTTTGTCCATTTGGATTTCTTTTTCTATTAAAAGACATTAATAAAAGAGAAACCCACTAAAAAACTTGGTTTTCTGAATTTATGGACTTGTGGTTACTATCCTTAACATTGTTATGGAGTTACGGACTTATAACTAGGACCTTGACCCTTGATTTGGAAGCTTGTGATTTGATACTTTGGGATTCCTCTGGTACCTTTGACTTGGGACTTCTTTTGAAGACATGGCTTGGTTATCCTGGTATCATCTAATACATGATTTATTTGGGTTGCTTGAGGCTTAATTCAAAGACGGGAATTTTTGCTTGACTTATGTTATATAACTTACTATCTCTTTGTTAGATATTTCCTCCCTAGCTTTTAATTTATCCTCTAGGATAGTCTCTTCTTCTCCTCTCATTCTTTAATTTTCAAAATCTTCTCTCTTTTCCAAAACCTTCTTGTTTTAAAATTGAACCACTTTCTCAATAAACCTTGACTTTTGTCAAGTGATTTTCAAAACCGTTTTCTTAATAAATGTTACACGTCTTAAACATATTCAGACCAATTTCAAAAAGACTAAAAAACATATAACTCATTCAAACCATTTTATTCTCTTTGTGCACTTTTTCTTTTAAAACTTTTTCTCAAAGTTTATACATGAGTCATTTTCATAGTTGAGATGTAATTATCCTATCCCCATAGTATTGATGATAATTGTTTTCCACATAAGAGAGCTAGTGGCATACTTGTTGAGATGTAAAGTTCTCATACTTGTGTGTGGCTAGTTAAGTGCTCTCTTTAAAATGACAAAATGTGTTTTCATTAAAATGAATCAAAACAAACATTTTTGTTATTTTTACCATGAACTACGAGGTTTTAACCTTCATTGCACTTTGTTGGTACGTAGACATGAGACATAGAAAGTCTTGGCAAACAGATAAAAAAATCATAAAAAACATTTCTTCTCTCACCTCCATTTTCTAAACCAAAATGCACAGATTTTCAAAGAGGTTCCTATAGAGTACTATAGATGTTTAGTATTCTAATACCTTTTCTTTACATACCTAACCCCCAAACCGTTATCTCTTTTTATTTTAAAACTTCTTTGGGTTTTATTCGTAACTTTTTCCTTTCCTTTAGAAATAATAAAAGCGTAGTGGCGATTCCTTCTTTGTGAGTTAAGTTAATCAATAACATAATCTCATAAAATTTACCATTACATCTAGTACACTGAGCTTACTGTCGCATCTCCAAAAAACACGCACACAAAACAGAGTCGCCACCAATGTTATTTATCACAAGAAAGGGAAATGAAACACTGAGTAAACCTACAAAAGTATGAATACAATGGTCTCGTAACCAATAGATAAGTAAGGCAGTCGATTACGCGAGAGGAAGGTATTAGCACCCCTAGTACTCTACAAGATCCACTCTTGTTGTTCTAATCAAAAGGGTGTGTTTGTTATAGAGCCTACAAATTACAAGGGAATGCATGCAAAAAATCTTGAGTTATTCACACAAAAAAAAGATTTTTTTATTATTATTATGCTCTCTTAGGCTTTGCAACTCAATGCCTACGTATCTCGAAAGAATCAGAGCACTGTAGTTCTTCTCAAAAAAATTGGTTTGTTGGTGCTTTTTATGGGTAACCACCCTTATTGAAAATTTTCATAAGAAAACCCAAGTGGCAAAAGAAGTTTGATTGGTTGAGTATTTTTGTTGAAAGAATACATCAAATGATCCACCCAAGGTAGGAGGTATCTGATAGCGACTTAGTAAGTCTATGGGAATCATGACTGCAAGTACATAGTCGTATCGTGTAGTTTTAAAGATTATCGAACCCAAAAGGACTAATAGTCGAACGTATCGTTACCTAATGTTACTATGTAAATCTAAGGCTGAAGATCATTCTAAGATTGGAGAGATGAAGAGAAATAACTATAACATAAACAAAATATTAATAAAGATATTTAATAAAGGGATATCGGTATGTAACACATCAAACTTCAGGGATTCGATAGATAATTGGCGTGATCTTAAAGATCAAAATATTCTTCAATAGAAATTATTTTTAAAAAGGACTTTGTCTCACACTCTCGTTTTTATTGACTCTGACCATACTCTTAAACCATAATGCTTGGGTCCCGCGGTCTCATTATGAATTTAAAAGTAATTTTTGAATATGAATAAAGTCTAATTAATCCTAAAGCGCTCTCGTTGTGTTTAGGATTAATGCCTAGTTTCAGCTATCCGGTTAAAATCTCAAACTCTCGTTCTTATTGACTGTAACCTTTGTTTCCTTTATACTCTCGTACAAAAAATAGTTTTGAATAAAACAAGAAACTAAAACCGGAAAATAATATTTTATAAAAGCCAACACCAATTATTTATAAATCCCGTCGTTTCGACGGTCTGTATATACTGATACCTATGGGTTTAGTCGGACAATTAAGCATACAATAAGGCATAAATAATTAAAATGGCAATTAAAATAAAACCTAGAATGTAAATCAAGAACCTGGAATGAATCCTGATTCTTCAAATTAAACAATGCCGACAAACTTTGGCAATCGAATACACCGTTACAATCAAATGCAGATGCTTAAACAATAATTGCAATAGTCCCCGATGTGGAGAACCTATTGCTTTTACAAAGTAGGAAACTGCCTAAGAAAATCTAACAACATAATCTGACTGGAAAAATGCACACCTTTTCATAAAAACCGACCTTCCCATATATACTCCACACTCTCCTTACATTTAGCATTGGATATCTACTAGTGTGGAGTGGTTGGTTGAAAAAGTAAGAGGAGGTCGTGGAAA
This sequence comes from Lathyrus oleraceus, assembly GCF_024323335.1. Lineage (NCBI taxonomy): Eukaryota > Viridiplantae > Streptophyta > Magnoliopsida > Fabales > Fabaceae > Lathyrus > Lathyrus oleraceus. Next base: position 481,403,529 of record NC_066585.1, on the reverse strand, counting down.
AAAGTGTGAAGAGGAATAAGGAAGATTGGGTTGATGGTGGTTGCCACAACCCTAATGTGGTCTATGTGGCGGGCGCCACATTTTATGAGATGGGCGCCACGTATTCAAGCCTTGTGGCGAGCACCACATTATGTGAGTTGGGCGCCACCACTTCCTAAAGCCATGTGGCAGGCGCCACATATCCATGTGGCGGGCGCCACATACCCAAGTGGTGCGCGCCACACATCCAAGTGGTGGGCGCCACCATTCATTTGGTGTGGTGAGCGCCATGCTTCCAAGTGTGGTGGGCGCCATGCTTCCTATTTTGCTCAATTTTCTTCCCTTTTTCTTTCCGTTTTGCTATTTTCCACTTTACTTGCCTATACATCTCTTATTCGATAAATACCTGAAATAAACATAAAATACTGCCTAATAATAAGTGTTAATCAAGTAAAAAGCAATGCATATTAAGCCAAATATACGATGCGTTTTCGCGTTATCAAACTTCCCCATGCTTAAACCTTTGCTTGTCCTCAAGCAAATGTTGTGCACATGAATAAATAAAACAATTTTATAAAATCTTTACAGCATACAGTATCAAGACTCGTGAAAGACACAGTCGCATTCGGATACTCATTCTAGTCTATAAACTCTACTTTGGTCAAAAATTACATCGACAGGTACTAACTTCCACACTAAGGGTATCGTTAGAAAACATAGTCACAATAGTGCCACCATAAGCCCCCCTCCTATACGAACTAATCTGAATCATGTCATCACGCCTAAGTCTACCTTACTAATCCTTCTTTTTATCCTTTTTCATTATGGCGCAATCACATTAAGCCCGTTATCCTTTCATATTAATAGCAAGATAATCTGTTAGTGAATATGATCTCATCATTATTTCTTTCTTTCTTTTCTCACAATTTGGCTCAAATACAGCTAAAGATGTGTAAGACCCTAATTTTGTCCCTTAGATCCCTCATGGCATCATAACATTGCATTTGCAAAGCCTCAAGGATCATAAGCATCTTGGTTCCCCTTGCCTTTGGGTGGGACCTCTTGTGAGTGGTTTGAGATCACCAAGTATGCTTGAATTGTATATTATTGCTTTTCTCATCTTTATTAACTTACCAAAAGCAGAAAAATATGTCACTAATATCTTTTGTTTGTAGCTTGAGCAATCACAAGGTCTAAAAGCTCCTAGGAGATCATTGGTGTAAAGATATGGCCAAGAGAAGATGAAGGCAAGCATGGAAATGGTTCCCAAAGCTATCATCCATCAAATATTCCTCTCAAGTATCTCAATTCATCATTTTGATCAAAGCAAGTCAAAGGGTTTGAGGTTTGTCTCCCAGGGAAACCTTAATTCATCTGTGTATCAAGTGTGACTTGCCCATGAAGCAATCTCAGCCCATGATCAAATAAAATCAAGGGAAGTTCTTTAATTCATCATTTCATGAATATTTGAACTTATTTTAGTGTCCTCAATCATTAATTAATCAAGATATGAGTTGTGGACTTGAGAAGTTGATCAGTCAATTCATCTAACTATTTTGAAATGCACTGAGACCTATATTTTTATGTGTTGGTCAAATGGAGAGGATCCCAAAATAAAAAATGTTCTTAAGGACAATATGAACAACTTTAGTGTTCATAAAAAATTTATTTGAAGCTTGGAAGGTCATCTCCCAATCCAAGACATTATAGGGCATTTTGACTGAAACCCTTATTTTGGGTCAACTTCCCAAGAATATAACTCATTCATTTTGTATGATTTTGAGGTGGGATAAAATGCATTAGAAAGCTTAAGATGTCTACTTCAAATGTTATGTTGAACAAAATTTCCAAATCTCATAAGAAATACATGTGATAATGCAAAACATTATAGGTCCCTTTAGACCAAATGCATTGAAAGGCAAAAAAGTCCAACTTCAAGTGCCCATAACTCCTTCATCAAAAATCCAAATGATGCAAACTTTAAGTCCATTTTGATTATCTTGAAAATACCTACAACTTTTATGTTTAAGGTTTTCCATTTGAGGCTTGCATCATCAAAACAGAAGGGCTTGAACATTGGTCAAAATTGAAAACTTCACTTATGCATGTTTTGCACCTTATACTTCCAACTCAAAATTCACTAATTTCCAAGGCCCAATTGAAATTTTGTTCAACATAACAGTTGTTCCTTACATCAAGACCTTTCCAACCATTACTCACATGCTTATGATTGGATTTTCTAAGTGGCATTTTTGAAGAGATGAAGTTTTAAGCTCATTTATGCATAACATGTTGAAACTCATTACACAAGCCAATTCAATCACATGTACACGTCCATTTCATCTTGCTTGCATCTGAACACTCATTTGCCATGGTATTTGGGCCTCCCATGCGCCTGTACAGGCCCATGCATGGAGGCCCTCTCACTTCATGCACACGAATTCTACATGCCTTGCATCACTTTGTGCTATAAATAGAGCTACTCAGATTCATTCTAAACGAACCTAAGGGAGCCTGAAATGCTGCAAGAGTGAATTCCCAACCATACCAATTTCTTGAGCTTCGCAAGGAACTGAAGACGTTGATGGGGAAAGACCTCTTTGGTAAGAGTGCTGCTGAGTTGTGCCTTGTGCCTAACGTGAAGATCCCTATTAAATTCAACGTGCCTGACTTTGAGAAGTATAAGGGGAACACATGCCCTCTCAGCCATCTTGTGATGCATGCTCGCAAGATATCGACACAAACTGATAATGATCAATTGCTCATCCACTATTTCCAGGACAGTTTGTCCGGTGCCGCGCTCCGGTGGTACATGGGTCTGGAAAGTTCGAACATCCGCTCTTTCAATGATCTTGGCGAGGCCTTCGTCAAGCAATATAAATACAATGTGGATATGGCTCCTGATAGGGACCAGTTGAGGGAGATGTCCCAAAAAGAGAAAGAGACCTTCAAAGAATACGCCCATAGATGGCGCGAGTTGGGAGCTCAGATAGTGCCACCCCTTGAGGAGAAAGAGATGACCAAGATCTTTTTGAAGACCTTGAGTTCGTTCTACTATGAGAGAATGATAGCCGGTGCTCCCTGAGACTTCACCGAGATGGTGAATATGGGGATGAGATTGGAAGAAGGGGTCCGTGAAGGACGCTTAACTCGAGATGACGGCTCTTCAGCAAAGAGATATGGAAGCTTTGCAAATAAGAAAGAGGGAGAGGCACATGATGTGTCTTCCCATGTCAAGAGAGGACCCTCTGTGAAGAGGAAGATTGTTCGCCCAGTCAATAATCAGCATCAGGTGGCTCATATAGCACCTGCTTTCAGGGAAGCTCAACATTATCAGCAACCGCAAACTCAGCAATATTAGCAACAACAACAACGTCCACAACAGCAGGCCTACCAGCCTCGAAATAACAACAACAATGCCAGCACCAGCTATGAGAGGAAGAGGGTCACCTTTGATCCAATTCCGATGACTTACGCTGAACTCTATCCATCTCTGATTGATAGAAAGTTAATCACTTTGCGAGACCCTCCCGCCGTACCTGCTAACCCCCAGTGGTGGTACAAGCCTGAGCTTCATTATGTGTATCATTCCGGTGCTCCCGGACACGATGTGGAGAATTGTTATCCCTTGAAGACGAAGGTGCAAGACCTTGTGAGAAGCGGGATTTTGTTTTTCGAGGACGTAGGTCCGAATGTGAAGAAGAACCCATTGTCCGAGCATGGGAAATCTATCAATATGGTCCAGGGCTGCCCTGGCAAATACAAAGTTAAATATGTCAGCCATATCCGGCAATCGCTGATCGAGTTGCATCGCTTGCTGTGTGACTATAGTCATTATGAGCATGACCATGATAGATGCAGAGTCTGTTCTGTCAATCAGAGAGGGTGTCGCCAGGTGCGCAGAGATGTTCAAGAGATGTTGGACGAGGGAGTCATCGAGATCCTTCAAAATAGAAATGTTAACGAAGATGAGCTCGAACTCAACGTAATTTCTCCGGTATTCCGGATACCTGAGCCTATTGTTATCAAGTATGATGGTAGCAAACAAAAGGTTTCTCTAGCTCTGACTATCAAGCCAGCCGACCCTGTACCGTACTCCTCTGAGAAGGTGGTTCCTTATCGCTACAATGCTGTAGCAGTGGAAAGTGGGAAAGAGGTGCCCTTGCCCTCTTCGTCTGTTGTAAACATTGCTGACGTCAGTGGTTTGACCCGCAGCGGTCGTGTATTTTCAGCTCTGGTGAAACCCCAGGCTGATGCTCGAGGAAGTGTTGACGCTGATTTTGTTGAAGGCCCGATTGGGAATGCTGTGAGCACTCCGAATCCGGCACTTTGCTAAGCCCGCCTCGATGTTGAAAACTCCTGCTTCTGTTGGCCCGAGTGGCAATACGAAAGAAGATTGTGATGAGATGCTGAGGCTTATCAAAAGGAGCGAGTACAATGTTGTAGACCAGCTTCTACAAACGCCATCCAAAATATTTGTGTTATCATTACTTTTGAATTCAGAATCACACCGAGAGGCTCTACAGAAGGTGTTGGATGTGGCGTACGTAGATCACGATGTCACTCTAGAACAGTTTGATAGCATTGTTGCAAATATCACCGCTTGTAACAATTTGAGTTTTTGTGACTCTGATCTCCCCGAGGAGGGAAGAGACCACAACTTGGCATTACACATATCTATGAGCTGCAAAGACGACGCCATGTCCAATGTGTTGGTGGACACTAGGTCATCATTGAATGTATTGCCAAAGACCACTCTCGCGAAGTTGTCATATCAGGGGCCTCCCATGAGGCAGAGTGGGGTAGTTGTGAAGGCTTTCGATGGGTCTCGCAAAACTGTGATTGGTGAGGTTGATCTCCCAGTCAAAATCGGACCAAGTGATTTCCAGATTACCTTCCAGGTTATGGATATTCACCCATCATATAGCTGTCTCTTAGGCAGACCATGGATTCACGAGGCAGGTGCCGTGACATCCACCCTACACCAGAAATTGAAATTTGTAAAGAATAAGAAGCTGGTGGTGGTAGGGGGAGAAAAGGCTCTCCTGGTTAGCCATCTGTCTTCCTTCTCTTATATTGATACTGTGGATAAAGTTGGAACTCCATTCCAAGCTTTATCTATTGCTGAGCATGTTGAGAAGAGAACTCCTTCATTTGCTTCCTACAAAGATGCGAAGTTGGCCATTGAGCATGGTGCAACTACTGGATTGGGGCAAATGATCGAGTTGGAAGACAACAAGTCCCGGGCTGGCATAGGCTATTCTTCTGGGGTCTTCAACAAGCAAGGTTTGTTCAAGAGTGGAGGTTTCATCCATACTAGTCAGGATGAAGAGGTTGATGGCATTTTGTAAGAGGACAAAGAGGATTCCGACAACTTCATCATCCCTGGAGGGATCTGCAATAATTGGGTCGCTGTGGATATTCCAACAGTTATCCATAAGTCAAAGTAATGTTCATTATGTTTGAAAACCCTTCTCCCATGCCAAAAGGAGAAGTGATGACATTGTTGGCGCATAAATGCAATGATACTTTCATTCAATAAATTCATGTTAAATGTTTGTTTTTCCAATTATTTTTCCTTTTCGCTTTTTGCATGAAATTGGTGATCACATAAAACCCTAAAAAGATAAAATAAAATCAATCTTTTCATCTGCATAATGATTTGCCTTGCTTGAATTCTACAAGCTTTTATATCCAGAATCATTATGCAGGTTGATCAAACCCATTGAAAATAATGATCCAACACCATCTCCCAACTTCGAATTCCCTGTATTTGACGCGGAAGAAGATGATGTTGAAGAGATTCCTAACGAGATTACCCGTCTACATGAGCATAAAGAGAAGATCATTTAGCCGCATCTTGAGAATCTAGAAACAGTCAATTTAGGGTCTAAAGATTGTGTACGAGAAGTAAAGATTGGGGCACTCCTGGAAGAGTCTGTTAAGAAGGGGTTGATTGAATTGCTACGAGAATATGTTGACGTCTTCGCTAGGTCATATGAAGACATGCCTGGTCTAGATACTGATATTGTGCAACATTTCCTACCTTTGAAACCTGAGTGCATGCCTGTGAAGCAGAAGCTCAGAAGAACTCATCCCGATATGGCAGTGAAGATCAAAGAAGAAGTTCAGAAGCAAATTGATGTGGGGTTTCTGGTGAATTCTACGTATCCTCAATGGGTGGCCAATATTGTGCCCGTGCCTAAGAAAGATGGAAAAGTCTGAATGTGTGTGGACTATAGAGACTTGAATAAAGCTAGTCCGAAAGATGATTTTCCACTACCACATATTGATATGTTGGTAGATAATACAACTAAATTCAATATCTTCTCATTTATGGACGGATTTTCTGGATATAATCAGATCAAAATGGAACCCGAGGATATGGAAAAGACAACATTCATCACACCTTGGGGAACATTCTGTTATCGAGTGATGCCCTTCAGTTTGAAGAACGCCGGAGCCACGTATCAACGAGCTATGACTACCTTGTTTCATGATATGATGCATAAGAAGATCGAGGTATATGTTGATGATATGATTGCTAAGTCGAGAACGGAAGTTGAACATATAGAACACCTGTTGAAGCTTTTTCAGCGTTTGAGGAAGTACATGCTTCGTCTGAATCCCAACAAGTGTACATTTGGGGTCCGTTCCGGCAAGCTATTGGGCTTCGTCATTGGTGAAAGAGGTATTGAGGTTGATCCTGCAAAGGTCAAAGCAATACAAGAGAAGCCTGCGCCCAAAACTAAGAAGCAAGTCTGAGGTTTTCTTGGCCGCTTGAATTACATTTCCAGATTCATATCCCACATGACTGCCACATGTGCGCCTATATTCAAGCTCCTCCGGAAAGATCAATCCCATGATTGGACCGAGGATTGTCAGAAAGCTTTTGACAGTATTAAAGAGTATTTGTCTGAGCCTCAGATCCTGTCTCTGCCGGTAGAGGGAAGACCATTGATTATGTATCTGACAGTTCTTGAGGACTCAATGGGTTGTGTCCTTGGTCAGCAGGACGAATCAGGAAGGAAAGAGTATGCCATCTATTACTTGAGTAAGAAGTTTACCGATTGTGAGTCCCGATACTCAATGCTCGAGAAAACATGTTGTGCTTTGGCTTGGGCTGCTAAGCGCTTATGTCAGTATATGTTAAATCATACGACTTGGTTGATATCCAGAATGGATCCAATCAAGTATATCTTCGAGAAGCCTGCTTTGACTGGGAGAATTGCCCGTTGGTAGATGTTGTTATCTGAGTATGATATTGAGTATCGAGCTCAGAAGGCTATTAAGGGTGGTATCTTGGCAGATCACTTGGCACATCAGCCGATTGAGGATTATCAGTCAGTTCAGTACGACTTCCCAGATGAGGAGATTTTGTATTTGAAAATGAAAGATTGTGATGAGCCTACGCTCGATGAAGGGCCAGAGCCAGGTTCTTGTTGGAGCATGGTATTTGATGGCGCTCTAAATCAATATGGAAATGGTATTGGGGCAGTGATTGTTACTCCTCAAGGCACACATTTTCTTTTTACAGTAAGGCTAACTTTCAAATGCACGAATAATATGGCTGAGTATGAGGCCTGTATTATGGGGTTGGAAGAATGCATCGATCTTAGGATCAAGCATCTTGATGTTTATGGTGATTCGGCACTCGTTGTTAATCAGATTAAGGGTGAATGGGAAACGAAATAGCCTGGCCTCATTCCATATAGGGATTATGCGAGGAGGGTTTCAACATTCTTTACTAAGGTTGACTTCCATCATATTCCTCAAGATGAGAATCGGATGGCAGATGCTCTTGCTACACTTGCTTCGATGATTGTGGTAAGACTTTGGAATGAAGTTCCTAATATCACTGTGATTCGCTTGGACAGACCAGCTCATGTATTCGCAGTAGAAGAAGTAAAAGATGATAAGCCATGGTACTATGACATCAAGTGTTTCCAACAGAGCCAGAATTACCCGCCTGGGGCATCTGTGAAAGACAGGAAGACCCTGAGGAGATTATCAGGAAGTTTCTACCTCAATGGTGATGTGCTTTATAAGATAAATTTTGACATGGTGGTGCTCAGATGCGTGGATAGACACGAAGCAGACCTGTTGATGAATGAGGTCCATGAGGGTTCATTTGGTACTCATTCCAATGGACATGCCATGGCTAGAAAGATGTTGAGAGCAGGCTACTATTGTCTGACAATGGAGTCTGACTACTGCAAATACGTGAAGAAATGCCATAAATTTCAGATTTATACGGATAAGATTCATATTCCTCCGCAACTTTTGAATGTGATTTCATCACCATGGCCTTTCTCTATGTGGGGAATCGACATGATTGGCATGATTGAGCCGAAAGCATCTAACGATCACAGATTTATTCTCGTAGCAATTAATTACTTCACTAAGTGGGTTGAAGCGGCATCATACGCAAATGTGACCAGGCAGGTGGTTGTGAAGTTTATCAAGAATCAACTCATATGCCGATATGGTGTGCCAGATAAGATCATTACTGATAATGGATCTAACTTGAACAACAAAGTGATGAAAGAGTTGTGTAGTGAGTTCAAGATTGCACATCATAATTCCTCTCCTTATAGACCCAAGATGAATGGGGCTGTTAAAGCTGCTAATAAGAATATCAAGAAGATTATCCAGAAGATGGTTGTCACGTATAAAGATTGGCATGAGATGCTGCCATTTGCTTTACATGAATATCGTACATCTGTCCGCACTTCAACAGGGGCAATGTAACACCCCAATTCTACCCGTCGTAAATTCAATTAAAAATCAGAGTAAACAAATTTCACACAAAATTGAGGCATCACATATATCATTTCATCAACACTTAAACAAATTGCACAACACGGCAATTGCGCAAGGATCCACTTAGTCCTTGTTAAATAATAAACAACATTGTATATGGATTCACCTAGTCCATATAGCAGCAAGACACAAAACATCGCAACGAAAATAATTTAGATAATTAAGTTGAGTCGTACATCTACACATTCAAAAGAAAACAAGCAAACAAATGCCCATCACAACTATCATATACAATGATATACAAAAGGGCATTGTTACTATCAAAATCATGGAAAACGTCCATTAACCCCTGAATGTTACAATCCTAATCAGTGCAATGACGCCAAAAGTGTGCTACCACTATCCTCCTCTCAACGCGGAGCACCTGCACGTTACCAATATAAAGGTAACGGCCAACAACAAAAGGGTGAGATACTCAAATCATATAATCAAGATAATGATAAGCAATATATAAGTAAATTCGGAAAGTTAGGAATATTGTTACCACATCGCACAATCCTTCACTTGAATACTTATGTATTTAATCATAAACAAAGTCAATAATCATCCACAACATCAATGTTACATCATAGCATCTCATCACTTTAACATTTCATCAATCCATCATAAAACATTACGATTCATCGCATCATCGCAAAATATCACCGCACATCATAAACCGTCACATAACAACAATTATCACAAAATACAGAAATAAACATAACCAACATATGTGACTCAACTGTGCAAATGCTATGCGGTACCGACTCGTCGCTTTGCCATCAAGGCCGAGGCTTTATGCCCACTTCGCTTTTGCCAAAAGGCCACGTCGCTATTGCCAAAAGGCCACGTCGCTTATGCAAATGTATATGACTCCATGATAAATGATACACATACACCAAAATCATCATCGCATCAACATAACTCATCACAATGGCCGAAGCCCACGTCGCTATTGCCATTTAGGCCACGTCGCCATTCACATGCATAAAAGCATTCACACAACATCATCTTCACCAACATTCATACATATGTTTATATATAAAACAAATGAGAATATTCATCACAATCAATTGTTTCATCATACAATCTCTTAGGTAATTCAACCTCATGCTATGTTTATTTACATCGCACACCTACACACTCTAAATAAGTGGTATTCCTCATTAATCAAATAGGCTTCCTACTATATCAATTATTAATCACTTTTCCAAAATAATCACTTGTTAAAATAAGCCCTTATAATGGCCTATAAACATCAACAACATGTAGAAAATTTCATAAGCTTCGAAATACTTCGAACGGGGACCAAAACGGAGTTATAGTTCAAAAGTTATGACTTTTTGAAGTTTACAAAAGAATTTTGTTTTCAACTCAGTTGGCGCCGCGAACTCTCTTTTGCGCCGCGAATTTAGCAGAAAACAGAGAAAATGCATTTTTGACCGTTAAATACCTTCCGGACCTCCGATTACGATTCCGTAAAAAGTCTCATTCTCAGAATTCGACGAACTACAATATTTTCAATATTACAAAGCCATTCTAACCACAATTTAACTTTTATTTCATCATTCTGTACATCATTCAATTAATTTCCAACACTTCCTAAATTCAAGATTTGTGAAATTACTCATACTTTGATTCATCAACATAATAGCATATTTTTCACAACATACATCAACCCCAAACCATCAACAACAACACAACACACAATGTTATTTATCATTCTTCTAAACCTAACCCTAACATTTTGCAAAGAATTGATACATGTTCAATAATCACAAACAATCAACACTACATCTAGAACACAAACAACATTTTCAAAGCAAGGAATCCAATCACAATATCAAAACCCAACAATATCCTCTAACAACCATTACCCACATAAAACCCATCATTTTCATAATTATAGGAAATGATAACTCACACCCTTACCTTAGAGCTGATGATTGAGTTACTCTATAGTGTTCTAGCAAGCTTGGGTTGATCAAGATGATGCTCTTCTTCTCCAATTTCCTCTTCCTCCTCCAAAACCTAACTTTTCTCTCTTTTCTTCTCTTTTCTCTTCCTTCTCTCTACTTCTTTCTATTTCTCTTCTTTCTCTTTCTATCTTATTTCTATTCTATTTCTATTCTTTGTTTTAATTAAATAAAAACTAACTAATAGGCTTAATTGTTACACCTCCGTTAATTACTATATACACCACTAGGCCCAATAACTATTATACCACAATTCTCATAATTAAACTCTAATAATAAATTAACACACAATAAAATATTATACCGAAATAATTATAAATCAAACATTACGAAAATAATAATAATAACACTTAATAAAAATCGAGGCGTTACAACTCTCCCCCACTTAAATATTTTCGTCCTCGAAAATTACCTCATTCGAATAACTCGGGGTAGGAGTCGCGCATCCTGTTCTCCAATTCCCATGTCGTGCTTTCTCTGACTGCACCAATCGAAACACCGGTCGTAGGTGTGACTCTTAGAAACACATGATCACCCTCTTGAAATTCCAAATCCTTTCTCCTCTATTCATGATAACTCTTTTGCCTACTTTGAGAAATCTTCATCTTATCCCGAATCATCTTAACCGTCTTGGTAGTTTCTCGAACAATCTCGGGTCCAAGTGCCACACTTTCACCAGATTCATGCCAACACAACGGAGTCCTACACCTCCGCCCATACAAAGCTTCAAAAGGCGCCATTCCAATACTTGAATGGTAACTATTGTTGTAAGTAAACTCCACCAACAGAAGGTGAGTATCCCATGAACCTCCTTGTTCAAGAATACATGCCCTTAACAAATCTTCCAAGGATTGGATAGTCCTCTCCGTTTGACCATCCGTCTGAGGATGATACGCCGAACTCAACCTCAACTTGGAACCTAAAGCTTCTTGCAAACTCTTCCAAAATTCTGAAGTGAACCTCGGATCTCTATCCGAAACAATACAAAGAGGAACACCGTGCAGCTTCACAATAACATTGGTATAAATCTCCGCCAACTTCGACACCGGATAACTTATGTTAATAGGAATAAAGTGAGCCGACTTCGTAAGCCTATCAACAATCACCCAAATAGCATCACATCCTCTAGATGTATTCGATAAACCCGTCACAAAGTCCATGGAAATGTTATCCCACTTCCACTCAGGAATTTCTAACGGTTGCATCAACCCCGCAGGTTTCTGATGCTCCAACTTTGATTTCTGGCAAGTCAAGCACGCATACACGAACTGAGCTACTTCACGCTTCATTCCCGACCACCAAAATAATCTTTTCAAATCTTGGTACATCTTAGTCGCTCCGGGATGAATACTCAAATTACTCCCATGGCTTTCTTCCAAGATCATCCTTTTTAAACCCACATTATCGGGAACACAAATCCTATCACGAAACCTCAACACACCTTGTGCATCCAATTTGAAATCCTCATTCTCAGATTGTCCAAGTCCAATGATCACATCAACAAGTTTCATATCCAACTTCTGAGCCTCTCTAATGCTATCAAGAAAATCATTGTTAATCCTTAACATACCCAAAATTACACTTCTTGGTGTCATCTCGATCACTAAGCTCATATCTCGGAATTTCTCAATCAACTCCAACTCTTTCATCATCAAGGTCGACATATGCAAATTCTTCCTACTTAGAGCATCGGCCACCACATTCGCTTTTCCCGGATGGTAGTTCAACCTAAAGTCATAATCCTTTAGCAATTCCAGCCATCTCCTTTGTCTCATGTTCAGCTCTTTTTGATCAAACGAATACTTCAAGCTTTTATGGTCACTAAAGACTTCAAATCTAAATCCATAAAGGTAATGTCTCCAAATTTTCAAAACAAACACAACCGCCGCAAGCTCCAAATCATGCGTAGGGTAGTTCTTCTCATGAATCCTCAATTGTCTAGAAGCATAAGCAACCACCTTACCATTCTGCATAAGCACACCTCCTAATCCCATCTACGAAGCATTGCAATAAACCACAAACGGTTCCTCGGGATTTGGCAAAATCAAAATCGGAGCCGTTGTCAACCTTTTCTTCAACTCAAGGAAACTTTCTACGCATCGGACATCCCACACAAAAGCAGCACCCTTACAAGTTAACTTAATCAAAGGAAGTGCTAACTTAGAAAAGCCTTCTATAAACCTCCTATAGTAACCTGCCAAGCCTAGGAAACTTCTTATCTCGGTAACTGACGTAGGAGCTTCCCATTGCAACACCGCATCAATCTTCGATGTATCAACCGCAATTCCGTCACCAGAAACAACATGACCAAGAAAGCTAACTTCTCTCAACCAAAACTCACACTTAGACAACTTAGCATACAATCTCTTCTCTTTCAACACTTGCAAAACAATACGCAAATGTTCCACATGCTCTTCCTCCGACTTAGAATAAACCAAAATGTCATCTATGAACACCGCCACAAATTGATCCAAATAAGGATGGAAAATGCGATTCATGTACTCCATGAATACTCCCGGCGCATTAGTAACGCCGAAAGGCATCACCGTGTACTCGTAGGGTCCATAATGAGTCCTGAAAGCAGTTTTCTGAATGTCCTCATCTTTCACCTTAATTTGATGGTAGCCCGACCTTAGATCAATCTTACTGAAAATACGAGCACCCACTAAACGATCCATCAAGTCATCGATCCATAGGAGTGGATACCTATTCTTAATCGTCACCTTATTCAATTGTCTATAATCAATACAAAGTCGCATGCTTCCGTCTTTTTTTTTTTTTCACCAGCAAAACTGGAGCTCTCCAAGGTGATACACTAGGTCTCACAAACATCCTTTCAAGCAAATCCTCTAGCTGACTCTTCAGTTCAGCCAACTCTGATGCTGACATATTATACGGCGCCATAGAGATGGGTCTAGTACCAGGTACAAGGTCAATAGTGAACTCAACTTCTCTTTCTGGCGGTGCACTAGGAATCTCATCGGGAAAAACTTCAGGGAAATTGCACACCACCGGCAAGTCCGCAATTAGGGCCTGACTCTCCACAGTTAAAGCAAACAACATCCTTCTGCTTACAATCACGAGCCGCATGTCCCAGCATACCACAACGGAAACATCTCGTTTCACCAAGCCTACACACATTACTCTTGTGACCCGGCTTTCCACACTTGAAACAGATAACATTAGCAGGAGCATCTCCCCCACTTGTTCTTCGACCCGGAATCACTTTCTGTTTCCCTTTTCCAACCGGAGTTTCATATGGCTTACGACGACTGTGTTGACCCCTTCCTCTCTTCTCATACAAGATCTTATAGTGTGCATTGTTGTCCTCTTCAAAGATTCTACAACTATCAATCAGATCCGCAAAGACGCGAATCTTTTAATATCCCACAGCTTTCTTAATTTCCGGACGCAATCCATTTTCAAACTTGATGCACTTAGAGAATTTGGCATTGGCTCCATCATAGCAAGGATAGAACTTAGCCAATTCAGTGAACTTAGCAGCATACTCCGTGACTGACAAGTTCCCTTGCTTCAACTCGAGGAATTCAATCTCTTTCTTTCCTCGCACATCTTCTGGATAATACTTCCTCAGAAATTCTCTATGAAACACTTCCCAAGTAATCTCCTCGCCTGCAGTTTCCAACCTTACACGAGTGTCCACCCACCAATCATCGGCTTCACCTGACAGCTTATGAGTTCCATAACGGATCTTTTGCACAAGAGTGAAATCCATCACTCTGAAGATTCTTTCAATCTCCTTCAACCAAGCCAAGGCTCCTTCAGAATCATACGTACCCAGAAAAGTAGGTGGGTTCTCCCTCTGAAACGTCGCCAGACTACGAGACCCCACGTTCTCGTCAGCATTGAATGGGTTCTGGAACGCCTGAGCCATTGTCGGCATAGCTGCACCAAGAGCCTCATCATTCCTCCCAGCGTTTCTTCTGGCCATCTTACACTTCTTCTCACAACACAAACAAGGATTAGCAACAAATTAATAACACAAGGTCGTTAAATAACAAAAGACTCAAAAACGTGGTCGGATGGACCGACCTGCTCTGATACCACTAATGTAACACCCCAATTCTACCCGTCATAAATTCAATTAAAAATCAGAGTAAACAAATTTCACACAAAATTGAGGCATCACATATATCATTTCATCAACACTTAAACAAATTGCACAACACGAAAATTGCGCAAGGCTCCACTTAGTCCTTGTTAAATAATAAACAACACTGTATATGGATTCACCTAGTCCATATAGCAGCAAGACACAAAACATCGCAACGGAAATCATTTAGATAATTAAGTTGAGTCGTACATCTACACATTCAAAAGAAAACAAGCAAACAAATGCCCATCACAACTATCATATACAATGATATACAAAAGGGCATTGTTACTATCAAAATCATGAAAAACATCCATTAACCCCTGAGTGTTACAATCCTAATCAGAGCAATGACGCCAAAAATGTGCTACCACTATCCTCCTCTCAACGCGGAGCACCTGCACGTTACCAATATAAAGGTAACGACCAACAACAAAAGGGTGAGATACTCAAATCATATAATCAAGATAATGATAAGAAATATATAAGTAAATTCAGAAAGTTAGGAATATTGTTACCACATCGCACAATCCTTCACTTGAATGCTTATGTATTTAATCAAAAACAAAGTCAATAATCATCCACAACATCAATGTTACATCATAGCATCTCATCACTTTAACATTTCATCAATCCATCATAAAACATTATGATTCATCGCATCATCGCAAAATATCACCGCACATGATAAACCGTCACATAACAACAATCATCACAAAATATGAAAATAAACATAACCAACATATGTGACTCAACTATGCAAATGATATGCGGTACCGACTCGTCGCTTTGCCATCAAGGCCAAGGCTTTATGCCCACTTCGCTTTTGCCAAAAGGCCACGTCGCTATTGCCAAAAGGCCACGTCGCTATTGCCAAAAGGCCACGTCGCTTATGCAAATGTATGTGACTCCATGATAAATGATACACATACACCAAAATCATCATCGCATCAACATAACTCATCACAATGGCCGAAGCCCACGTCGCTATTGCCATTTAGGCCACGTCGCCATTCACAGGCATAAAAGCATTCACACAACATCATCTTCACCAACATTCATACATATGTTTATATATAAAACAAATGAGAATATTCATCACAATCAATTGTTTCATCATACAATCTCTTAGGTAATTCAACCTCATGCTATGTTTATTTACATCGCACACCTACACAATATAAATAAGTGGTATTCCTCATTAATCAAATAGGCTTCCTACTATATCAATTATTAATCACTTTTCCAAAATAATCACTTATTAATATAAGCCCTTATAATGGCCTATAAACATCAACAACATGTAGAAAATTTCATAAGCTTCGCAACGCTTCAAATGGGGACCAAAACGGAGTTACGGTTCAAAAGTTATGACTTTTTGAAGTTTCAAAAGAATTCTGTTTTCAACTCAGTTGGCGCCGCGAACTCTCTTTTGCGCCGCGAATTTAGCAGAAAATAGAGAAAATGCGTTTTTGACCCTTAAATACCTTCTGAACCTCCGATTACGATTCCGTAAAAAGTCTCATTCTCAGAATTCAACGAACTACAATATTTTCAACATTACAAAGTCATTCTAACCACAATTTAACTTTTATTTCATCATTCTAAACATCATTCAATTAATTTCCAACACTTCCTAAATTCACGATTTATGAAATTACTCATACTTTGATTCATCAACACAATAGCATATTTTTCACAACATACATCAACCCCAAACCATCAACAACAACACAACACACAATGTTATTTATCATTCTTCTAAACCTAACCCTAACATTTTTCAAAGAATTGATACATGTTCAATAATCACAAACAATCAAAACTACATCAAGAACACAAACAACATTTTCAAAGCAAGGAATTCAATCACAACATCAAAACCCAACAATATCCTCTAACAACCATTACCCACATAAAACCCATCATTTTCATAATTATAGGAAATGATAACTCACACCCTTACCTTAGAGATGATGATTGAGTTACTCTATAGTGTTCTAGCAAGCTTGGGTTGATCAAGATGATGCTCTTCTTCTCCAATTTCCTCTTCCTCCTCCAAACCCAAACTTTTCTCTCTTTTCTTATCTTTTCTCTTCCTTCTCTCTACTTCTTTCTATTTCTCTTATTTCTCTTTCTATCTTATTTCTATTCTATTTCTATTCTTTGTTTTAATTAAATAAAAACTAACTAATGGGTTTAATTGTTACACCTCCCTTAATTACTATATACACCACTAGGCCCAATAACTATTATACCATAATTCTCATAATTAAACTCTAATAATAAATTAACACACAATAAAATATTTTACCGAAATAATTATAAATCAAACATTACAAAAATAATAATAATAACACTTAATAAAAATCGGGGCATTACAGGCAACCCCTTTCTCTCTCGTTTATAGCATGGAGGCTGTGCTCCAAGTAGAGGTGGAGATCCCATCAATGAGAGTTTTGATGGAAGCCAAGTTGACTGATGCTGAATGGGTTCAGAGTCGTTATGACAAGTTAAATTTGATGGAAGAAAAGAGATTGACTGCCATGTGCCACGGTCAGTTATATCAGCAAAGGATGAAGAAAGCCTTTGATAAGAAGGTCAAGCCTCGTGTGTTCCGAGAAGGCGACCTTGTACTCAAGAAAGTCTTGTCTTTCGCCCCCGATTCCAGGGGAAAGTGGACTCCAAACTACGAAGGTCCATATGTTGTTAAGAGAGCCTTTTCAGACGGTGCATTGATACTCACAACTATGGATGGGGAGGATTTCACTCGTCCTGTGAATTCAGATGCAGTCAAGAAATACTTCGCCTAAAAATAAAAACAGAATGGTTCGCTAAGTTGAAAACCCGAAAGGGCGACTTAGGCAAAAATGAGCGTCTCGGTGGATTGAAAACCTGAAAGGGCGGTCCAGGCAAAAGTTAGAGACATAAAAAATGAATGTATATATCCCGCTAGATTGAGTACCTCACCCTGGGGCAATCTAGGCAAAATAATAGGGATTTGGCAAGTAACTGCATCCTGACAAGACTTTGTTCTACAACTGCCATCCGTCAAAGATTCTCACTCATTCATCATCAACCAAAGTTTCAAATACATCGAATTCAAAATTGGTGGAGAAATGGTCATTATGTTCAATGTAGCCATTTTCCAATATATATCACCAATTTCAAATTTGTAAAGATCTATGGAGTCTTGCCATCTGCAGACTACCATTCCATCAAATAAATTTGAGCCTTTATCCAATTATTTGCATTCTTACTTGTTTCTATTTCAACGAATGTTTTACATGTTTTAATTGAAAAAAATATCATTGTTTTAATCAAATCGTTCGTAATTTGTTTTTAAACAAGGTGAATATTCACAATGATAAAGGGATATTGTGGATGTCTTCAGTGCTCTCCCAAGGATGGTAAGATTCTCGACAGGGTAAGACATTTGTTCATGTTCCTGGCATGCTTGTGTCCTCTTCCTCCGAAACCTTTTATGGTTCTTTCTCTCAAGCATAATGTTGGGTAAGATTATTCATCCCTCCTTCCTTCAGCAGAGCAGCATTTCTTCCTCCTCGGCAGAAGTGATCTCATTATTTGGGACAGTATTTGATGACCCTTGAAAACTTCTGATTTTGGCGGTTGTTCCTCACAGAGTTCCATCCTTCTCTTGGATAACTTCCCCAGTAGAGCTGCTTCTACATCGGAGCTCATTTGTGTAACGACTTCGCCCCAGTTGGAATGATGGATGCTCATTCCCCTGCAGAGATCTCTGTGGTTCTGGCTTTCTCTCTCGAGATGTAGTACCGGATGTTTGTGTACTTATTCTTTGGACCATGTTTGTGTTAGAAATGTCTATTTGTCAGCATTCATCATACATAAACCACGCATGAGTGCATATAATTTTCAAACATTCAGATGTTCATGATTCCATTCTTTGCCATATATCTTTGTTTGTTATCCCCTGCTAGTTGGTAATACATTTCCCCAAGCAGATATCAGTATCTGATCTCTCCATATAGAGTCAGCCCCATAAGCAGAAAATGTTTATCTTTCCTTCCATATTCCCCACCGAGATATGTCCTCGTGGATGATGGTTGTTTTTGTTTCCTCCCAGCACATATATTGGGAAGGAGTTCCCCATTGAGTTATATCCTCATTGGGGCGAGTCTTGATTCAGCGTGCCTCTCTAGTTTGACCCTAGATTGGCTTTTGCGTCTTTTCCCGCGCTCCCCTGAGGTAGATGAATGATTGCTCAGTAACCAGTAATTATCCCCAGTGGAGTATGTGGTCTTCTACCCTTATACCGGTAGTTGTAAACCCTATTTCATCTTCTTGCAGATTTAACCTTTTGTTCATCCTAATCGATGACGGTTACTTGTCTGTGGTTTTCTACCCAGTATCCGGTAGATGTAATCCCTTCCTTGACGGTTATTATTATCCAATATTCGGTATTGATAAGTCCTTCACCCCCCGATGATATACCTTTTGGATAATTGCTCTGATAAAGAAATTTATCCCTAACAAGTCATCTTTCATACACCCTTTTGTTGGTAATGATTGTTTCTTCCCCCTAGATTGGTCATCACTGTATACCTAGTTTTCGGTATCTCGGTGTCCTCTCCCTTCGGTCGATTTATCCTTTATTAATCCAGTAACAGGTTGCGGATAATCTTCCATGTGAGTATATTATCTATGTTCTGACGGTAATAGATAATATATCTCATGCACTCGCTGGATGAAGCCTTTTGTTCTTCCCTAGTCGAATAAGATTCGTATCCCTTTTTATTGGAATCGAATGTCCATCCTATAATCGAGTTTTTCTTCTATCCCTCTTTTGGATGATGAGTGTCTTGGGAATATTCCCCAATTCACGCTTTGGTGGGTCACCTATTATATGCCCAGTAACCGGTATCCCTGGTGTTCCTTCCTCCCTGCTCCCTATTATGACTTTTTGTCCCCTGCGGAGTCAGATTTTCCTGAGCTGAAGTATACCTTTTTCGGTCTTCCTCAGATGATTTCGGATGTTTGATATCTCTCACCCTTATACCGGTCTTAGATATTCATTCTTCCTGAGCATGTTGTATCTCTCACCCTTTATACCGGTGTTCAGATCATATGTCTCTTTGAGATTATTACCCAGTAACCGGTAATACCTCATCCCGTTGCTTCCAAAGAGGAGTTTTTGTTTGGGTTTTCCCCAGCGAGGTCCCTTAGTGGATTCTCCCAGCCTGAGTCCGGATTTTCATCCGAAGTATCTGAAGTGGATAATTTTTGCTGTATTGGCATATTCCCCAATACGTGCATCTTCGAGTCAGCTCGGGTCTTTCCATAGATTTACTTCTTTTGGAATTCTGCTCCCCAAGCTTTGAGTCGTGCCCTGCTCACGCAATGTATCCCCTCTTTTATCCCCATGAGAGTCCCAGAGTCTCTGTCCCATGGAGTAAACTACTCATATGGATTATCAACTTCTCCTGATTTCTTTTCTTTCTTTGTTGACACATATCTCCACAGAGTATTACCTTTTGCATACATACATTACCACCATGAGGTCTCTTAGGGACCAAAATTCGTCTCTCTGTTATTATTTAAGCCCATTTTACCCCGTCGAGACGAAGATTTTAACATTCACTTCTCTGGCTAGAATGACCTTAAATAAGGGCATCTGTAAGACCCTAATTTTGTCCCTAAGATCCCTCATGGCATCATAACATTGCATTTGCAAAGCCTCAAGGATCATAAGCATCTTGGTTCCCCTTGCCTTTGGGTGGGACCTCTTGTGAGTGGTTTGAGATCACCAAGTATGCTTGAATTGTATATTATTGCTTTTCTCATCTTTATTCACTAACCAAAAGCACAAAAGTATGTCACTAATATCTTTTGTTTGTAGCTTGAGCAATCACAAGGTCTAAAAGCTCCTAGGAGATCATTGGTGCAAAGATATGGCCAAGAGAAGATGAAGGCAAGCATGGCAATGGTTACCAAAGCTCTCATCCATAAAATATGCCTCTGAAGTATCTCAATTCATCATTTTTATCAAAGCAAGTCAAAGGGTTTGAGGTTTGTCTCCCAAGGAAACCCTAATTCATCTATGTATCAAGTGTGACTTGCCCATGAAGCAATCTCATCCCATGATCAAATACAATCAAGGGAAGTTATTTAATTCATCATTTCATGCATATTTGATCTTATTTGAGTGTCCTCAATCATCAATTCATCAAGATATGAGTTATGGACTTGAGAAGTTGATCAGTCAATTCATCTAACTATTGTGAAATGCACTGAGACCTAACTTTTTATGTGTTGGTCAAATGGAGATGCTCCCGAAAGCAAGAAAGTTCTTAAGGACTATATGAACAACTTTAATGTTCATCAAAAATTTATTTTAAGCTTGGAAGGTCATCTCCCATTCCAAGACATTATAGGTCATTTTGACTGAAACCGTAATTTTGGGTCAAATTCCCAAGAACATAACTCATTCATTTTTTATGATTTTGAGGTGGGATCAAATGCATTGGAAATCTTAAGATGTCTACTTCAAATGTTATGTTGAACAGAATTTCCAAATCTCAAAATAAATACATGTGATAATGCAAAATATTATAGGTCACTTTGGACCAAATGCATTGAAAGGCAAAAAAGTCCAACTTCAAGTTGCCATAACTCCTTCATCAAAAATCCAAATGATGCAAACTTTAGGTCTATTTTGAATATCTTGAAAATACCTACAACGTTTATGTTGGAGGTGTTTCCATTTGAGGCTTGCATCATCAAAACAAAAGGGCTTGAACATTGCCAAATTTGGAAACTTCACTTATGCGATTTTTGCACCTTATGCTTCCAACTCAAAATTCACAAATTTCTAAGGCCCAATTGAAATTTTGTTCAGCATAACAGTTGTTACTTACATCAAGACCTTTCCAACCATTACTCACATGCTTATGTTTTGATTTTCTAAGTGGCATTTTCGAAGAGATGAAGTTTTAAGCTCATTTATGCATAACATGTTGAAACTCATTACACAAGCCAATTCAATCACATGTACACGTCCATTTCATCTTGCTTGCATCTGAACACTCATTTTCCATGGTATTTGGGCCTCCCATGCGCCTGTACAGGCCCATGCATGGAGGCCCTCTCACTTCATGCACACGAATTATACATGCCTTGCATCACTTTGTGCTATAAATAGAGCTACTGATATTCATTCTAAACGAACCTAAGGGCGCCTGAAATGTTGCAAGAGTGAATTCCCAACCATACCAAAGGAGCTAAATCCACTTTCTTAAAAAAATTCAGATCTGAAATTCAATTGAATTTGGTTGAATCTTTAGATCTAAAGCTCCTAAACCTTCATCATTTGATCCATAGAAGTTCTGTTTTGCAAAAGGAACCAAAGAAAGGGACTCAAAGCTTCACTATCCAAAGGTTTTGGTCAACTGTTTTTTGCTTCGATTCTCTTATTTCTTTGATCTATTGAACTGGATATTGTGTTGTCTGAAGTCCTCTCTATAGAGACATCATTGTTGTGTGTTTAATTTTTGAAATCGAGCAAGTTCATGATGAACACCATCAAGTTTCCATCTTTGATTTCTCCATTTATAGGAATCTAGAGTGGAAATGAGTGGTACAGGAGTGATGTACATCACTTCCTCTTTTGAACGGTGCCTAGATCGTCAATTTTAATGAGTATTTTCATCTCTGCATTTTTTGAGTCTCGCCGGAGCTCACCGGAGAAGACGGTGGCGCTGGCCACCGTCCCTTTGCCAGATTCAATCTGGATCGTTGGATGCAATTCCCAGATCTAATCTCCACCTTCCATAATTATGACTTATTTTAAATCAGTGTGTGGTTGCTTTGACTAAGGCCTACCATGTGCGCGCGCATGTGGAGCGTCTGATCAGCCACGTCAATTAATGAGGCTTGATCAGACGATTGTGGTTTTTTCTGATTTTTATAATTTCCATTTTATTCCTTTTATTCAATTAAACTTCAAAAAATCCTAACTCTTTCATTTTAATTCCAAAAAATATGTGACCAATTGCATTATTTCTCTTTTTAATTCTAGTTTCAAAAAATTGATTTTTAATATTTTTTATTTCATCATTTGATATTTTTTCTGAATTTTCTCTTTTCTGGTCATTTTAATTCATTTTAAATAATTTTTGATATTCAAAAAATACAAAAATATTTTCTCAACCCATTTGAATGATGATGGATCTATGAAAAATATTATCATCAATTTTTTAATTGATTTGAGATTTATTTGAGATTTTAGTTCAATTAGGTTATTTTTATTCATTTTTAATTGATTAAAAATAGTTTCTGACTTTTAAAAATGCTGAATTTTTTTGTCAAACTTTGTTTGACCTTGTTGAACATAAGATAAATCACTTGGACTTTTCAAAGTTGATTTGAAGTGATTTTGAAGTTTAACCTTTCTTTAATATTTTAGTTCAAGTTTATTTTGAATATTAAAAATGCCTAAAAATATTTTTATTCCTTTCTTGATTTCCAATCTTCATCTCACTTCTGTTTTTGATTGTTTGACCATGATCCTCAACGTCATTGGTCAACACTTGTTGATTGGTACATTCCATTTCATTTAATGCACTTATTTCTTTTCATTATCCATCTTCTTCATCTCCTTCTTCTTCTTCTTTTTCCTTTTTGATCAATGAGTTGAAGGTTGATAAGTTAGCATTGATTAGGGAGACTTAATCTTCCTTGATTCAAACCTAATTCATCTTGATCAATTGATCAAATGAATGGCTTTGCATTAAGGATAGGTTGCTTCCTAAATCATGCAAAGGACTTAAACCAATACAAGATCAATTCTCTTGTTCTTTTTGGCATGGCAATTTGTTGGAACTTGGTTCACTAATCAAGACTTCTAACTTGTGTTGTTGCCTACATTATTATTGACCGGCCTCAGATAGTTGTGACTTCTACATAAGTCCAATTACGATTGCTTAACATAGCGCTAAATTTGCCTTATGGCACACTAACTACTAACACTAATTATTAACCATTAACATTTACTTTTTGCACTTTACATTTATGCAATTTACTATTCTTGTACATATTATTCATTTGCTTTTTCCTTTGCTCACTTGGGCACATGTTTATGTTAATGCAATTTGCATTTTTCTCACTTGAGGACATAATTGTGAATATACTATTATGCTTGTGTTTTGTTTTGATTGTTGTGGACCAAATGCAAAGAAATGGACAAATGGACTTAGTTTTCTAGGACTTTCCCTATGCAAATTGGAGTAAAAGGATCTTAATGTTGAAGATGGATTATAAGGACCAAACCTCTAAACTCACTCATGTCCATTCTTGATTTGTTTCATAAAACTTTTGATGTGTGTGCTCTTTTGCTAGGGAATCCTATGAGAGCTCAAATTGAAGAACCATTGCCCTATTCATCCAAAGTGAAAGATACAAGATGCATTGAGGATATTTTAAGAGACTTGTTTGATTGTTGCTTGAGCTTACTATTATTTTGCTTGCTTATTCCAAAGGATGGGAGCTACTTGGATCATCAATATGATCTCAAGAAAGGAACTCCATGTGTGGTTTTGCTTCTTGTCCCTTACCTCTTGTATGTTTAGGACTTTAGCCATTCTTCTTCTTCTCTCCACTCTAACCCAAGCCAAAACTTTTGTGCAAACATTTAACAATGATTTTAAAAAATTAGAAACCTAAGCATTATGCTTTTGATTTTCAAAATTTCTTTTCTTAATACTTATTTTGAATTGAACTCCTAAGTCAACTTTGACCATTTTGTACATACTTTTCATTGGTAAATACAACCCATTCAAATGTCTTTTTGTGGTTTCAATGGCCACCTTCTTAATCAAATTTTTCATAACCTTTAGCTATTAGGTTTGAGTTATCCTTGAGGTAGATGTAATGCTCACCTATATCCTTAGTGATGGATAATAAGTCTTCCATGCTTATTATAGGGTTAACCCCTCACTAGCATGTTGAAGCTATCCTCACATGGTGGATTTGTGGTTTTAGGTTGAGTTTTCTCCCTTGGATAACAAAAGACCTTAAGGCTTTTGGACCAATCAATTCACCAACTCATTTTGAGATTTTTACCCCGAACTACGAGGTTTTGATCCTAATCTTTTTTAAAGATGGTACGTAGGCAATGGGTTTATCCATCCAAAAAAAATGTAAATAACTTGTACATTCTCTTCTCATCTCTTCAATCATGTTTGCACAAACAAATTTTCACAAAATACCAACCTTACAACAAATGTGAAAAGGGCTCCCTAGGAGTACCTAGGATGTTTTGGTGCCTAACACCTTCCCATTGCATAACCAACCCCCTTACCCAGATCTTGGACATTTTTACTAGTTTTTGATTCGATAAAACTCTTAGGTTTTTGTTCGCTTTCTAACCATTCTTTTGGATAAATAGAAGTGCGGTGGAGACTCGACTTGTATGATTTACCTTAGATTTAGTCAATATCTCTAATGGTAACGAATATCCCGCTACAAGATGGTTATACCGTTGGGTTAAATGATCGGGTGAGGGTCACCTAACTTAGAAGGAACAACATTTTTCACAAATTTTGTCAATCTTTTTCTCTTTTAAGCCTGAGATCATACACTTATTTGCATCGACTTCTTGCGTAGTGTATGCTTAGGATTGTGCTGAGTGCTATATAAACTACTTAAGGAATATTAAAGGATATAGTTTAAAGTTATGACATGATGAGTACTCAAATCGATCTTATACTTGGGATATTTAAGGTGTTAAAACGATACCGATCTTGTAAAGTTTTTCCAAATCTTTACAATTCAACCTCAGTTTTATTTATAGGTTAGAATTTTCAAAAGATGTATTGTATTTTTAAGTCTAGATTTTTACAAAAAAAATATTTATGGCTTAAGCAAATGGGAGAATTAGTAAATAATGGAAACCACGCATAAAGACTCGACAACACATTGATATTTGACTCGACTGACACTTACAAAAAAAAATAACAAAAGGAAAGGAAGGATGGTCCGCGCTCTGCGCAAGATTTATAGGAAAGGAAGGAATGAGTTGGGTCCTAAGAACTGTGTCGCTTTGGAGCCTTACACTGCTTGGGTGAGGAAGAGAGCTTCTGAGTACCTCATGCCTTACGAATATCCGAGACCTACACCTTTGGTTATGGCTGGGCCTTCAACCCTCCCTGACCAAGGAATAGAAGAGTTGAGAGATGAAGACCGTTCCCGTGCTTGGATCCGTGAACGAGAAGAGTTTCTTCAACATATCAAGGAGAAGGATGCTTTGATTGAGTTCCTCGAGCATCAGGTTATTGACGATCCTAATGATGCATGGAATTCTCTACTTCCTCAGTCTTCCAAGTTTTGGAAGAGGAAGTACGATCGACTCGCCAAGGAGAAGGCAAAATATGGAGGCAACCTATGAGGAGGAGGTTAAGAGGCTTCGTGCATCTTATTTTCCTGTATCCCGAGCTTTAGATGATTGTTTTTAGGGATACATAGGATGATCATTTTCCTTTTCTCTTGTACTATCTTTGGTTACCAATGCTGTACTTCTTTGGTGTAAAAATATTTCCCAGAATATTATTGATGAGATGTTTCCACAAAAAAATGTAATATTTCCCAAATTTGCAAATAGAACTCTAAGAGTTCCTCTGAAATAAAAACAAATCATATGCACAAGCATTACATGCATCATGTGCATAAGCAGGTTTTGCTCCAGACTTCTTGTCCTATGGTCTAACTCTGTGTTCTTCATTTATTTCAAAGAATACGCCCATAGATGGCGCGAGTTGGCAGCTCAGATAGTGCCACCCCTTGAGGAGAAAGAGATGACCAAGATATTTTTGAAGACCTTGAGTTTGTTCTACTATGAGAGAATGATAGCCAGTGCTCCCTGAGACTTCACCGAGATGGTGAATATGGGGATGAGATTGGAAGAAGGGGTCCGTGAAGGACGCTTAACTCGAGATGAAGGCTCTTCAGTAAAGATATATGGAAGCTTTGCAAATAAGAAAGAGGGAGAGGCAGATGATGTGTCTTCCCATGTCAAGAGAGGACCCTCTGTGAAGAGGAAGATTGTTCGCCCAGTCAATAATCAGCATCAGGTGGCTCATATAGCACCTGCTTTCGGGGAAGCTCAACATTATCAGCAACCGCAAACTCAGCAATATCAGCAACAACAACAACGTCCACAACAGCAGGCCTACCAGCCTCGAAATAACAACAACAATGCCAACACCAGCTATGAGAGGAAGAGGATCACCTTTGATCCAATTCCGATGACTTACGCTGAACTCTATCCATCTCTGATCGATAGAAAGTTAATCACTCTACGAGACCCTCCCGCCGTACCTGCTAACCCCCAGTGGTGGTACAAGCCTGAGCTTCATTGTGTGTATCATTCCGGTGCTCCCGGACACGATGTGGAGAATTGTTATCCCTTGAAGACCAAGGTGCAAGACCTTGTGAGAAGCGGGATTTTGTTTTTCGAGGATGTAGGTCCGAATGTGAAGAAGAACCCATTGTCCGAGCATGGGAAATCTATCAATATGGTCCAAGGCTGCCCTGGAAAATACAAAGTTAAATATGTCAGCCATATCCGGGTATCGCTGGTCGAGTTGCATCGCTTGCTGTGTGACTATAGTCATAATGAGCATGACCATGATAGATGCAGAGTCTGTTCTGTCAATCAGAGAGGGTGTCGCCAGGTGCGCAGAGATGTTCAAGAGATGTTGGACGAGGGAGTCATCGAGATCCTTCAAAATAGAAATGTTGACGAAGATGAGCTCGAAGTCAACGTAATTTCTCCGGTATTCCGGATACCTGAGCCTATTGTCATCAAGTATGATGGTAGCAAACAGAAGGTTTCTCCAACTCTGACTATCAAGCCAGCCGGCCCTGTACCGTACTCCTCTGAGAAGGTGGTTCCTTATCGCTACAATGTTGTAGCAGTGGAAAGTGGGAAAGAGGTGCCCTTGCCCTCTTCGTCTGTTGTAAACATTGCTGACGTCAGTGGTTTGACCCGCAGTGGTCGTGTATTTTCAGCTCCGGTGAAACCCCAGGTTGATGCTCGAGGAAGTGTTGACGCTGATTTTGTTGAACGCCCGATTGGGAATGCTGTGAGCACTCCGAATCCGACACTTATTGCTAAGCCCGCCTCCATGTTGAAAACTCCTGCTTCTGTTGGCCCGAGTGGCAATACGAAAGAAGATTGTGATGAGATGCTGAGGCTCATCAAAAGGAGCGAGTACAATGTTGTAGGCCAACTTCTACAAACTCCATTCAAAATATTTGTGTTATCATTACTTTTGATTTCAGAATCACACCGAGAGGCTCTGCAGAAGGTGTTCGATGTGGCGTACGTAGATCACGATGTCACTCTAGAACAGTTTGAAAGCATTGTTGCAACTATCACCGCTTGTAACAATTTGAGTTTTTGTGACTCTGATCTCCCCGAGGAGGGAAGAGACCACAACTTGGCATTACACATATCTATGAGCTACAAAGACGACGCCATGTCCAATGTGTTGGTGGACACTGGGTCATCATTGAATGTATTGTCAAAGACCACTCTCTCGAAGTTGTCATATCAGGGGCCTCCCATGAGGCAGAGTGGGGTAGTTGTGAAGGCTTTCGATGGGTCTCGCAAAACTGTGATTGGTGAGGTTGATCTCCCAGTCAAAATTGGACCAAGTGATTTCCAGATTACCTTCCACGTTATGGATATTCACCCATTATATAGCTGTCTCTTAGGCAGACCATGGATTCACGAGGCAGGTGCCGTGACATCCACCCTACACCAGAAATTGAAATTTTTAAGAATAAGAAGCTGGTGGTGGTAGGGGGAGAAAAGGCTCTCCTGGTTAGCCATCTGTCTTCCTTCTCTTATATTGATGCTGAGGATGAAGTTGGAACTCCGTTCCAAGCTTTATCTATTGCTGAGCATGTTGAGAAGAGAACTCCTTCATTTGCTTCCTACAAAGATGCGAAGTTGGCCATTGAGCATGGTGCAACTACTGGATTGGGGAAAATGATCGAGTTGGAAGACAACAAGTCCCGGGCTGGCATAGGCTATTCTTCTGGGGTCTTCAACAAGCAAGGTTTGTTCAAGAGTGGAGGTTTCATCCATACTGGTCAGGATGAAGAGGCTGATGCCATTTTGGAAGAGGACGAAGAGGATTCTGACAACTTCATCATCC
Source organism: Lathyrus oleraceus (assembly GCF_024323335.1). Classification (NCBI taxonomy): domain Eukaryota; kingdom Viridiplantae; phylum Streptophyta; class Magnoliopsida; order Fabales; family Fabaceae; genus Lathyrus; species Lathyrus oleraceus. The sequence goes on along the minus strand of NC_066585.1, from coordinate 481,374,460 downwards.
CTGGAGGGATCTGCAATAATTGGGTCACTGTGGATATTCTAACAGTTATCCATAAGTCAAAGTAATGTTCATTATGTTTGAAAACCCTTCTCCCATGCCAAAAGGAGAAGTGATGACATTGTTGGCGCATAAATGCAATGATACTTTCATTCAATAAATTGATGTTAAATGTTTGTTTTTCCAATTATTTTTCCTTTTCGCTTTTTGCATGAAATTGGTGATCACATAAAACCCTAAAAAGATAAAATAAAATCAATCTTTTCATCTGCATAATGATTTGCCTTGCTTGAATTCTAAAAGCCTTTATATCCAGAATCATTATGCAGGTTGATCAAACCCATTGAACATAATGATCCAACATCATCTCCCAACTTTGAATTCCCTGTATTTGACGCGGAAGAAGATGATGTTGAAGAGATTCCTAACGAGATTACCCGTCTACTTGAGCATGAAGAGAAGATCATTCAGTCGCATCTTGAGAATCTGGAAACAGTCAATTTAGGGTCTGAAGATTGTGTACGAGAAGTAAAGATTGGGGCAATCCTGGAAGAGTCTGTTAAGAAGGGGTTGATTGAATTGCTACGAGAATATGTTGACGTCTTCGCTAGGTCATATGAAGACATGCCTGGTCTAGATACTGATATTGTGCAACATTTCCTACCTTTGAAACCTGAGTGCATGCCTGTGAAGCAGAAGCTCAGAAGAACTCATCCCGATATGGAAGTGAAGATCAAAGAAGAAGTTCAGAAGCAAATTGATGCGGGGTTTCTGGTGAATTCTACGTATCCTCAATGGGTGGCCAATATTGTGCCCGTGCCTAAGAAAGATGGAAAAGTCTGAATGTGTGTGGACTATAGAGACTTGAATAAAGCTAGTCCGAAAGATGATTTTCCACTACCACATATTGATATGTTGGTAGATAATACAGCTAAATTCAATATCTTCTCATTTATGGACGGATTTTCCGGATATAATCAGATCAAAATGGAACCCGAGGATATGGAGAAGACAACATTCATCACACCTTGGGGAACATTCTATTATCGAGTGATGACCTTCGGTTTGAAGAATGCCGGAGCCACGTATCAACGAGTTATGACTACCTTGTTTCATGATATGATGCATAAGGAGATCGAGGTATATGTTGATGATATGATTGCTAAGTCGAGAACGGAAGTTGAACATGTAGAACACCTGTTGAAGCTTTTTCAGCATTTGAGGAAGTACAAGCTTCGTCTGAATCCCAACAAGTGTACATTTGGGGTCCGTTCCGGCAAGCTATTGGGCTTCGTCGTTAGTGAAAGAGGTATTGAGGTTGATCCTGCAAAGGTCAAAGCAATACAAGAGAATCTTGCGCCCAAAACTGAGAAGCAAGTCTGAGGTTTTCTTGGCCGCTTGAATTACATTTCCAGATTCATATCCCACATGTCTGCCACTTGTGTGCCTAGGATTGTCAGAAAGCTTTTGACAGTCTGAAGCAAGCTCCTCTGGAAAGATCAATCCCATGATTGGACCGAGGATTGTCAGAAAGCTTTTGACAGTATTAAAGAGTATTTGTCTGAGCCTCCGATCTTGTCTCCGCCGGTAGAGGGAAGACCATTGATTATGCATCTGACAGTTCTTGAAGACTCAATGGGTTGTGTCCTTGGTCAGCAGGACGAATCAGGAAGGAAAGAGTATGCCATCTATTACTTGAGTAAGAAGTTTACCGATTGTGAGTCCCGATACTCAATGCTCGAGAAAACATGTTGTGCTTTGGCTTTGGCTGCTAAGCGCTTATGTCAGTATATGTTAAATCATACGACTTGGTTGATATCCAGAATGGATCCAATCAAGTATATCTTCGAGAAGCCTGCTTTGACTGGGAGAATTGCCCGTTGGTAGATGTTGTTATCTGAGTATGATATTGAGTATCGAGCTCAGAAGGCTATTAAGGGTGGTATCTTGGCAGATCACTTGGCACATCAGCCGATTGAGGATTATCAGTCAGTTCAGTACGACTTCCTAGATGAGGAGATTATGTATTTGAAAATGAAAGATTGTGATGAGCCTACGCTCGATGAAGGGCCAGAGCCAGGTTCCCGTTGGAGCATGGTATTTGATGGCGCTGTAAATCAATATGGAAATGGTATTGGGGCAGTGACTGTTACTCCTCAAGGCACACATTTTCCTTTTACAGCAAGGCTAACTTTCAAATGCACGAATAATATGGCTGAGTATGAGGCCTGTATTATGTGGTTGGAAGAATGCATCGATCTTAGGATCAAGCATCTTGATGTTTATGGTGATTTGGCCCTCGTTGTTAATCAGATTAAGGGTGAATGGGAAACGTATTAGCCTGGCCTCATTCCATATAGGGATTATGCGAGGAGGATTTCAAGATTCTTTACTAAGGTTGACTTCCATCATATTCCTCAATATGAGAATCGGATGGAAGATGCTCTTGCTACATTTGCTTCGATGATTGTGGTAAGACTTTGGAATGAAGTTCCTAATATCACTGTGATGCGCTTGGACAGACCAGCTCATGTATTCGCAGTAGAAGAAGTAAAAGATGATAAGCCATGGTACTATGACATCAAGTGTTTCCTGCAGAGCCAGACTTACCCGCTTGGGGCATCTGTGAAAGACAGGAAGACCCTGAGGAGATTATCAGGAAGTTTCTACCTCAATGGTGATGTGCTTTATAAGAGAAATTTTGACATGGTGCTGCTCAGATGCATGGATAAACACGAAGCAGACCTGTTGATGACTGAGGTCCATGAGGGTTCATTTGGTACACATTCCAATGGACATGCCATGGCTAGAAAGATGTTGAGAGCAGGCTACTATTGGCTGACAATGGAGTATGACTGCTGCAAATACGTGAAGAAATGCCATAAGTGTCAGATTTATGCGGATAAGATTCATATTCCTCCGCAACTTTTGAATGTGATTTCATCACCATGGCCTTTCTCTATATGGGGAATCGACATGATTGGCATGATTGAGCCGAAAGCGTCTAACGGTCACAGATTTATTCTCGTAGCAATTGATTACTTCACTAAGTGGGTTGAAGCGGCATCATACGCAAATGTGACCAGGCAGGTGGTTGTGAAGTTTATCAAGAATCAACTCATATGCCGATATGGTGTGCCAGATAAGATCATTACTGATAATGGATCTAACTTGAACAACAAAATGATGAAAGAGTTGTGTAGTGAGTTCAAAATTGCACATCATAATTCCTCTCCTTACAGACCCAAGAGGAATGGGGCTGTTAAAGCTGCTAATAAGAATATCAAGAAGATTATCCAGAAGATGGTTGTCACGTATAAAGATTGGCATGAGATGCTACCATTTGCTTTACATGGATATCGTACATCTGTCCGCACTTCAACAGGGGCAATGTAACACCCCAATTTTACCCGTCGTAAATTCAATTAAAAATCAGAGTAAACAAATTTCACACAAAATTGAGGCATCACATATATCATTTCATCAACACTTAAACAAATTTCACAACACGGCAATTGCGCAAGGATCCACTTAGTCCTTGTTAAATAATAAACAACACTGTATATGGATTCACCTAGTCCATATAGCAGCAAGACACAAAACATCGCAACGGAAATCATTTAGATAATTAAGTTGAGTCGTACATCTACACATTCAAAAGAAAACAAGCAAACAAATGGCCATCACAACTATCATATACAATGATATACAAAAGGGCATTGTTACTATCAAAATCATGAAAAACGTCCATTAACCCCTGAGTGTTACAATCCTAATCAGAGCAATGACGCCAAAAGTGTGCTACCACTATCCTCCTCTCAATGCGGAGCACCTGCACGTTACCAATATAAAGGTAACGGCCAACAACAAAAGGGTGAGATACTAAAATCATATAATCAAGATAATGATAAGCAATATATAAGTAAATTCGGAAAGTTAGGAATATTGTTACCACATCGCATAATCCTTCACTTGAATGCTTATGTATTTAATCATAAACAAAGTCAATAATCATCCACAACATCAATGTTACATCATAACATCGATCCTTAGGACTGAAAATATGAGCACCCACTAAACGATCCATCAAGTCATCGATCCTTAGGAGTGGATACCTATTCTTAATCGTCACCTTATTCAATTGTCTATAATTAAAACAAAGTCGCATGCTTCCGTCTTTTTTTTTTTTTCACCAGCAAAACTGGAGCTCTCCAAGGTGATACACTAGGTCTCACAAACATCCTTTCAAGCAAATCCTCTAGCTGACTCTTCAGTTTAGCCAACTCTGATGCTGACATATTATACGGCGCCATAGAGATGGATCTAGTACCAGGTACAAGGTCAGTACTGAACTCAACTTCTCTTTCTGGCGGTGCACTAGGAATCTCATCGGGAAAAACTTCAGGGAAATTGCACACCACCGGCAAGTCCACAATTAGGGCCTGACTCTCCACAGTTAAAGCAAACAACATCCTTCTGCTTACAATCACGAGTCGCATGTCCCGGCATACCACAACGGAAACATCTCGTTTCACCAAGCCTACACACATTACTCTTGTGACCCGACTTTCCACACTTGAAACAGATAACATTAGCAGGAGCATCTCCCCCACTTGTTCTTCGACCCGAAATCACTTTCTGTTTCCCTTTTCCAACCGGAGTTTCATATGGCTTACGACGACTGTGTTGACCCCTTCCTCTCTTCTCATACAAGATCTTATAGTGGGCATTGTTGTCCTCTTCAAAGATTCTACAACTATCAATCAGATCCGCAAAGACGCGAATCTTTTGATATCCCACAGCTTTCTTAATTTCCGGACGTAATCCATTTTCAAACTTGATGCACTTAGAGAATTCGGCATTGGCTCCATCATAGTAAGGATAGAACTTAGCCAATTCAGTGAACTTAGCAGCATACTCCGTGACTGACAAGTTCCCTTGCTTCAACTCGAGGAATTCAATCTCTTTCTTTCCTCGCACATCTTCTGGATAATACTTCCTCAGAAATTCTCTACGAAACACTTCCCAAGTAATCTCCTCGCCTGCAGTTTCCAACCTTACACGAGTGTCCACCCACCAATCATCGGCTTCACCTGACAGCTTATGAGTTCCATAACGGATCTTTTGCACAAGAGTGAAATCCATCACTCTGAAGATTCTTTCAATCTCCTTCAACCAAGCCAAGGCTCCTTCAGAATCATACCTACCCAGAAAAGTAGGCGGGTTCTCCCTCTAAAACGTCGCCAGACTACGAGACCCCACGTTCTCGTCAGCATTGGGTGGGTTCTGGAACGCCTGAGCCATTGCCGGCATAGCTGCACCAAGAGCCTCATCATTCCTCCCAGTGTTTCTTCCGGCCATCTGACACTTCTTCTCACAACACAAACAAGGATTAGCAACAAATTAATAACACAAGGTCGTTAAATAACAAAAGACTCAACAACGTGGTCGGATGGACCGACCTGCTATGATACCACTAATGTAACACCCCAATTCTACCCGTCGTAAATTCAATTAAAAATCAGAGTAAACAAATTTCACACAAAATTGAGGCATCACATATATCATTTCATCAACACTTAAACAAATTGCACAACACGGCAATTGCGCAAGGGTCCACTTAGTCCTTGTTAAATAATAAACAACATTGTATATGGATTCACCTAGTCCATATAGCAGCAAGACACAAAACATCGCAACGGAAATCATTTAGATAATTAAGTTGAGTTGTACATCTACACATTCAAAAGAAAACAAGCAAACAAATGCCCATCACAACTATCATATACAATGATATACAAAAGGGCATTGTTACTATCAAAATCATGAAAAACGTCCATTAACCCCTGAGTGTTACAATCCTAATAAGAGCAATGACGCCAAAAATGTGCTACCGCTATCCTCCTCTCAACGCGGAGCACCTGCACGTTACTAATATAAAGGTAACGGCCAACAACAAAAGGGTGAGATACTCAAATCATATAATCAAGATAATGATAAGAAATATATAAGTAAATTCTGAAAGTTAGGAATATTGTTACCACATCGCACAATCCTTCACTTGAATGCTTATGTATTTAATCAAAAACAAAGTCAATAATCATCCACAACATCAATGTTACATCATAGCATCTCATCACTTTAACAACAATCATCACAAAATATCATCGCAAAATATCACCGCACATCATAAACCGTCACATAACAACAATCATCACAAAATACGAAAATAAACATAACCAACATATGTGACTCAACTATGCAAATGCTATGCGGTACCGACTCGTCGCTTTGCCATCAAGGCCAAGGCTTTATGCCCACTTCGCTTTTGCCAAAAGGCCACGTCGCTATTGCCAAAATGCCACGTCGCTATTGCCAAAAGGCCACGTCGCTTATGCAAATGTATGTGACTCCATGATAAATGATACACATACACCAAAATCATCATCGCATCAACATAACTCATCACAATGGCCGAAGCCCACGTCGCTATTGCCATTTAGGCCACGTCGCCATTCACATGCATAAAAGCATTCACACAACATCATCTTCACCAACATTCATACATATGTTTATATATAAAACAAATGAGAATATTCATCACAATCAATTGTTTCATCATACAATCTCTTAGGTAATTCAACCTCATGCTATGTTTATTTACATCGCACACCTACACACTATAAATAAGTGGTATTCCTCATTAATCAAATAGGCTTCCTACTATATCAATTATTAATCACTTTTCCAAAATAATCACTTATTAATATAAGCCCTTATAATGCCCTATAAACATCAACAACATGTAGAAAATTTCATCAGCTTCGCAACGCTTCAAACGGGGACCAAAACGGAGTTATGGTTCAAAAGTTATGACTTTTTGAAGTTTACAAAAGAATTCTGTTTTCAACTCAGTTGGCGCCGCGAACTCTTTTTTGTGCCGCGAATTTAGCAGAAAACAGAGAAAATGCGTTTTTGACCCTTAAATACCTTTCGGACCTCCGATTACGATTCCGTAAAAAGTCTCATTCTCAGAATTCAACGAACTACAATATTTTCAATATTACAAAGCCATTCTAACCACAATTTGACTTTTATTTCATCATTCTAAACATCATTCAATTAATTTCCAACACTTCCTAAATTCACGATTTATGAAATTACTCATACTTTGATTCATCAACACAATAGCATATTTTTCACAACATACATCAACCCCAAACCATCAACAACAACACAACACACAATGTTATTTATCATTCTTCTAAACCTAACCCTAACATTTTTCAAAGAATTGATACATGTTCAATAATCACAAACAATCAACACTACATCAAGAACACAAACAACATTTTCAAAGCAAGGAATCCAATCACAACATCAAAACCCAACAATATCCTCTAACAACCATTACCCACATAAAACCCATCATTTTCATAATTATAGGAAATGATAACTCACACCCTTACCTTAGAGATGATGATTGAGTTACTCTATAGTGTTCTAGCAAGCTTGGGTTGATCAAGATGATGCTCTTCTTCTCCAATTTCCTCTTCCTCCTCCAAACCCTAACTTTTCTCTCTTTTCTTATCTTTTCTCTTCCTTCTCTCTACTTCTTTCTATTTCTCTTCTTTCTCTTTCTATCTTATTTCTATTCTATTTCTATTCTTTGTTTTAATTAAATAAAAACTAACCAATGGGCTTAATTGTTACACCTCCCTTAATTACTATATACACCACTAGGCCCAATAACTATTATACCACAATTCTCATAATTAAACTCTAATAATAAATTAACACACAATAAAATATTTTATCGAAATAATTATAAATCAAACATTACAAAAATAATAATAATAACACTTAATAAAAATCGGGGCGTTACAGGCAACCCCTTTCTCTCTCGTTTATAGCATGGAGGTTGTGCTCCCAGTAGAGGTGGAGATCCCATCAATGAGAGTTTTGATGGAAGCCAAGTTGACTGATGCTGAATGGGTTCAGAGTCGTTATGACAAGTTAAATTTGATTGAAGAAAAGAGATTGACTGCCATGTGCCACGGTCAGTTATATCAGCAAAGGATGAAGAAAGCCTTTGATAAGAAGGTCAAGCCTCGTGTGTTCCGAGAAGGCGACCTTGTACTCAAGAAAGTCTTGTCTTTCGCGCCCGATTCCAGGGGCAAGTGGACTCCAAACTACGAAGGTCCATATGTTGTTAAGAGAGCCTTTTCAGACGGTGCATTGATCTCACAACTATGGATGGGGAGGATTTCACTCGTCCTGTGAATTCAGATGCAGTCAAGAAATACTTCGCCTAAAAATAAAAACAGAATGGTTCGCTAAGTTGAAAACCCGAAAGGGCGACTTAGGCAAAAATGAGCGTCTCGGTGGATTGAAAACCTGAAAGGGCAGTCCAGGCAAAAGTTAGAGACATAAAAAATGAATGTATATATCCCGCTAGATTGAGTACCTCACCCTGGGGCAATCTAGGCAAAATAATAGGGATTTGGCAAGTAACTGCATCCTGACAAGACTTTGTTCTACAACTGCCATCCGTCAAAGATTCTCACTCATTCATCATCAACCAAAGTTTCAAATACATCGGATTCAGAATTGGTGGAGAAATGGTCATTATGTTCAATGTAGCCATTTTCCAATATATATTACCAATTTCAAATTTGTAAAGATCTATGGAGTCTTGCCATCTGCAGACTACCATTCCATCAAATAAATTTGAGCCTTTATCCAATTATTTGCATTCTTACTTGTTTCTATTTCAACGAATGTTATACATGTTTTAATTGTAAAAAAATATCATTGTTTTAATCAAATCATTCGTAATTTGTTTTTAAACAAGGTGAATATTCACAATGACAAAGGGATACTGTGGATGTCTTCAGTGCTCTCCCAAGGATGGTAAGATTCTCGACAGGGTAAGACATTTGTTCATGTTCCTGGCATGCTTGTGTCCTCTTCCTCCGAAACCTTTTATGGTTCTTTCTCTCAAGCATAATGTTGGGTAAGATTATTCATCCCTCCTTCCTTCAGCAGAGCAGCATTTCTTCCTCCTCGGCAGATGTGATTTCATTATTTGGGACAGTATTTGATGACCCTTGAAAACTTCTGATTTTGGCGGTTGTTCCTCACAGAGTTCCATCCTTCTCTTGGATAACTTCCCCAGTAGAGTTGCTTCTACATCAGAGCTCATCTGTGTAACGACTTCGCCCCAGTTGGAATGATGGATGCTCATTCCCCTGCAGAGATCTCTGTGGTCCTAGCTTTCTCTCTCGAGATGTAGTACCGGATGTTTGTGTACTTATTCTTTGGACCATGTTTGTGTTAGAAATGTCTGTTTGTCAGCATTCATCATACATAAACCACGCATGAGTGCATATAATTTTCAAACATTCAGATGTTCATGATTCCATTCTTTGCCATAGATCTTTGTTTGTTATCCCCTGCTAGTTGGTAATACATTTCCCCAAGCAGATATCAGTATCTGATCTCTCCATATAGAGTCAGCCCCATAAGCAGAAAATGTTTATCTTTCTTTCCATATTCCCCACCGAGATATGTCCTCGTGGATGATGGTTGTTTCTGTTTCCTCCCAACACATATATTGGGAAGGAGTTCCCCATTGAGTTATATCCTCATTGGGGCGAGTCTTGATTCAGCGTGCCTCTCTAGTTTGACCCTAGATTGGCTTTTTGCGTCTTTTCCCGCGCTCCCCTGGGGTAGATGACGGTTACTTGTTCGTGGTTTTCTACCCAGTATCCGGTAGATGTAATCTCTTCCTTGACGGTTATCATTATCCAATATTCGGTATTGATAAGTCCTTCACCCCCCGGTGATATACCTTTTGGATAATTGCCCTGATAAAGAAATTTATCCCTAGAAAGTCATCTTTCATACACCCTTTTGTTGGTAATGATTGTTTCTTCCCCCTGGATTGGTCATCACTGTATACCTAGTTTTCGGTATCTCGGTGTCCTCTCCCTTCGGTCGATTTATCCTTTATTAATCCAGTAACAGGTTGCGGATAATCTTCCATGCGAGTATATTATCTATGTTCTGACGGTAATAGATAATATATCTCATGCACTCACTGGACGAAGCCTTTTGTTCTTCCCCAGTCGAATAAGATTCGTATCCCTTTTTATTGGAATCGAATGTCCATCCTATAATCGAGTTTTTCTTTTAGCCCTCTTTTGGATGATGAGTGTCTTGGGAATATTCCCCAATTCACGCTTTGGTGGGTCACCTATTATATGCCCAGTAACCGGTATCCCTGGTGTTCCTTCCTCCCTGCTCCCTATTATGACTTTTTGCCCCCTGCGGAGTCAGATTTTCCTGAGCTGAAGTATAGCTTTTTAGGTCTTCCTCAGATGATTTCAGATGTTTGATATCGCTCACCCTTATATCGGTCTTAGATATTCATTCTTCCCGAGCATGTTGTATCTCTCACCCTTTATACCGGTGTTGAGAACATATGTCTCTTTGAGCTTATTACCCAGTAACCGGTAATACCTCATCCCGTTGCTTCCAAAGAGGAGTTTTTGTTTGGGTTTTCCCCAGCGAGGTCCCTTAGTGGATTCTCCCAGCTTGAGTCCGGATTTTCATCCGAAGTGGATAATTTTTGCTGTATTGGCATATTCCCCAATACATGCATCTTCGAGTCAGCTCGGGTCTTTCCATGGATCTACTCCTTTTGGAATTCTGCTCCCCAAGCTTTGAGTCGTGCCCTGCTCACGCAATGTATCCCCTCTTTTATCAGCATGAGAGTCCCAGAGTCTCTGTCCCATGGAGTAAACTACTCATATGGATTATCAACTTCTCCTGATTTCTTTTCTTTCTTTGTGGACACATATCTCCATAGAGTATTACCTTTTGCATACATACATTAGCGTCATGAGGTCTCTTAGGGACCAAAATTCCTCCCTCTATTATTATTAGAGCCCATTTTACCCCGTCGAGACGAAGATTTTAACATTCACTTCTCCGGCTAGAATGACCTTAAATAGGGGCATCTGTAAGACCCTAATTTTGTCCCTAAGATCCCTCATGGCATCATAACATTGCATTTGCAAAGCCTCAAGGATCATAAGCATCTTGGTTCCCCTTGCCTTTGGGTGGGACCTCTTGTGAGTGGTTTGAGATCACCAAGTATGCTTGAATTGTATATTATTTCTTTTCTCATCTTTATTCACTAACCAAAAGCACAAAAAAATGTCACTAATATCTTTTGTTTGTAGCTTGAGCAATCATAAGGTCTAAAAGCTCCTAGGAGATCATTGGTGCAAAGATATGGCCAAGAGAAGAAGAAGGCAAGCATGGAAATGGTTCCCAAAGCTGTCATCCATCAAATATGCCTCTCAAGTATCTCAATTCGTCATTTTTATCTAAGCAAGTCAAAGGGTTTGAGGTTTGTCTCCCAAGGAAACCCTAATTCATCTCTGTATCAAGTGTGACTTGCCCATGAAGCAATCTCAGCCCATGATCAAATACAATCAAGGGAAGTTATTTAATTCATTATTTCATGCATATTTGAACTTATTTGAGTGTCGTCAATCATCAATTCATCAAGATATGAGTTATGGACTTGAGAAGTTGATCAGTCAATTCATCTGACTATTTTGAACTGCACTGAGACCTAACTTTTTATGTGTTGGTCAAATGGAGATGCTCCCAAAAGAAAAAATGTTCTTAAGGACAATATGAATAACTTTCATGTTCATCAAAAATTTATTTGGAGCTTGGAAGTTCATCTCCCATTCCAAGACATTATAGGTCATTTTGACTAAAACCCTAATTTTGGGTCAAATTCCCAAGAACATAACTCATTCATTTTTTATGATTTTGAGGTGGGATCAAATGCATTGGAAATCTTAATATGTCTACTTCAAATGTTATGTTGAACAAAATTTCCAAATCTCAAAATAAATACATGTGATAATGCAAAACATTATAGGTCACTTTGGACCAAATGCATTGAAAGGCAAAAAAGTCCAACTTCAAGTGCCCATAACTCCTTCATCGAAAATCCAATTGACTAATTTCCAAGGCCCAATTGAATTTTTGTTCAGAATAACAGTTGTTCCTTACATCAAGACCTTTCCAACCATTACTCACATGCTTATGTTTGGATTTTCTAAGTGGCATTTTCGAAGAGATGAAGTTTTAAGCTCATTTATGCATAACATGTTGAAACTCATTACACAAGCCAATTCAATCACATGGTCACGTCCATTTCATCTTACTTGCATCTGAACACTCATTTGCCATGGTATTTGGGCCTCCCATGCGCCTGTACAGGCCCATGCATGGAGGCCCTCTCACTTCATGCACACGAATTCTACATGCCTTGCATCACTTTGTGCTATAAATAGAGCTACTCATATTCATTCTAAACGAACCTAAGGGTGCCTGAAATGCTACAAGAGTGAATTCCCAACCATACCAAAGGAGCTAAATCCACTTTCTTCAAAAAATTCAGATCTGAAATTCAATTGAATTTGGTTGAATCTTCAGATCTAAAGCTCCTAAACCTTCATCATTTGATCCATAGAAGTTCTGTTTTGCAAAAGGAACCAAGGAAAGGGACTCAAAGCTTCACTATCCAAAGGTTTTGGTCAACTGTTTTTTGCTTCGATTCTCTTATTTCTTTGATCTATTGAACTGGATATTGTGTTGTCTGAAGTCCTCTCTATAGAGGCATCATTATTGTGTGTTTAATTTTTGAAATTGAGCAAGTTCATGATGAACACCATCAAGCTTCCATCTCTGATTTCTCCATTTATAGGAATCTAGAGTGGAAATGAGTGGTACAGGAGTGATGTACATCACTTCCTCTTTCGAACGGTGCCTAGATCGTCCATTTTAATGAGCATTTGCATCTCTGCATTTTTTTAGTCTCGCCGGAGCTCACTGGAGAAGACGGTGGCGCTGGCCACCGTCCCTTTGCCAGATTCAATCTGGATCGTTGGATGCAATTCCCAGATCTAATATCCACCTTCCAAAGTGATGACTTATTTTAAATCAGTGTGTGGTTGCTTTGACTAAGGCCTACCATGAGCGCGCGTATGTGGAGCGTCTGATCAGCCACGTCAATTAATGAGGCTTGATCAGACGCTTGTGGTTTTTTCTGATTTTTATAATTTCCATTTTATTCCTTTTATTCCATTAAACTTCAAAAAATCCTAACTCTTTCATTTTAATTCCAAAAAATATGTGACCAATTGCATTATTTCTCTTTTTAATTCTAGTTTCAAAAAATGATTTTTAATCTTTTTTATTTCATCATTTGATATTTTTTGTGAATTTTCTCTTTTCTGGTCATTTTAATTCATTTTAAATAGTTTTTGATATTCAAAAAATACAAAAATATTTTCTCAACCCATTTGAATGATGATGGATCTATGAAAAATATTCTCATCAATTTTTTAATTGATTTGAGATTTATTTGAGATTTTAGTTCAATTAGGTTATTTTTATTCATTTTTAATTGATTAAAAATAGTTTCTGACTTTTAAAAATGCTGAATTTTTTTGTCAAACTTTGTTTGACCTTGTTGAACTTAGGATAAATCACTTGGAGTTTTCAAAGTTGATTTGAAGTGATTTTGAAGTTTGACCTTTCTTTAATATTTTAAATGAAGTTTATTTTGATTATTAAAAATGCCTAAAAATATTTTTATTCATTTCTTGATTTCCAATCTTCATCTCACTTCTGTTTTTGATTGTTTGACCATGATCCTCAATGTCATTGGTCAACACTTGTTGATTGGTACATTCCATTTCATTTAATGCACTTATTTCTTTTCATTATCCATCTTCTTCATCTCCTTCTTCTTCTTCTTTTTTCTTTTTGATCAATGAGTTGAAGGTTGATAAGTTAGCATTGATTAGGGAGGCTTAATCTTCCTTGATTCAAACCTAATTCATCTTGATCAATTGATCAAATGAATGGCTTTGCATTAAGGATAGGTTGCTTCCTAAATCATGCAAAAGACTTAAACCAATACAAGATCAATTCTCTTCTTCTTTTTGGCATGGCAAGTTGTTGGAACTTGGTTCACGAATCAAGACTTCTAACTTGTGTTGTTGCCTACATTATTATTGACCGGCCTCAGATAGTTGTGACTTCTACATAAGTCCAATTACGACTGCTTAACATAGCGCTAAATTTGCCTTATGGCACACTAACTACTAACACTAATTATTAACCATTAACATTTACTTTTTTCACTTTATATTTATGCAATTTACTATTCTTGTACATATTATTCATTTGCTTTTTCCTTTGCTCACTTGGGCACATGTTTATGTTAATGCAATTTGAATTTTTCTCACTTGAGCACATAATTGTGAATATACTATTATGCTTGTGTTTTGTTTTGATTGTTGTGGACCAAATGCAAAGAAATGGACAAATGGACTTAGTTTTCTAGGACTTTCCCTATGCAAATTGGAGTAAAAGGATCTTAATGTTGAAGATGGATTAGAAGGACCAAACCTCTAAACTCACTCATGTCCATTCTTGATTTGTTTCATAAAACTCTTGATGTGTGTGCTCTTTTGCTAGGGAATCCTATGAGAGCTTTGATAACATGAAATAATATCACATTCTAGGACTCAATTTAATTAAATTATATTATTATTTACTTCAATTTATTTCATTTTACGCGATATTACTCGGTATTTTCTTTCTATTTATCTCAGGTAGTCTATTTGAAGCACAAGTAAAAAAGGAAGAAAAGGAGGTGAAAAAAGGAATGAAAAGAAGAAAATATCAAAAGCCAAAGCCCAGCCCAAAAACACAGGCGCTGTGCCTGTGACGAGCGTCACACAGGCTGTGACGAGCGTCACGCTTTACCCACTTGTGTTACGAGCGTAACACATGGTGTGACGAACGTCACACCATTCTCCTATATTTTTGGCTTCAGAAGCGCAACAAAGACGTTGAGGCCTATTGTTACGCTTGACCATTGGAACGTGAACGGAAGAATCTTGGAAACCGTTACAACAGAGTGACCAGTATAAATATTGGCTTTGCAAACCCTGCAGAAGCCCCCCGACTTCGTTCAATTTTCTTCTTCCAGCCGTGCAAGCATACCATTATTTTTCTTTACTGTTTTTGCTTTTAATATCAGTTTTTATTTTTATTTTTATTTTCTTTTCCAGTTAAGCTTTCAGCACTTAATTAATTCTTTTTCGCACAATAGTTTCTACACCAGAAACTATTGTGTATCTTTTACTAGATCTAACCTTACGTTAGACCCTAGATTTTTATTCCTTCACTTTTATTTTTCTGTCTGATTGAAGAATTCAAGAACAAATCCAACTGGTCTATGGTGGATGTTCAAGACTGCTATTTAATTACTCAGGTTCTTTAATTATTGTTTGAATTTATATATGCTTTGTTTTACTGTTTATTTATATTATTTGCCTGAGATGGATTTATTTATGCATGCTGATTATTTAGATCTGTTTAGTATGTCTGTCTAATTTATTTAGGTATCGGTATGTAAAGTAAGCGGAATGAAGGAATCAAAACTAAGTTGGTTTAATTAAGTTTAAAATTAAAATCACTTTTTTCACGGTCTCAATTTACAGGTTTAATAACAAGGTTTTTGTACGAAAGTAAAAGACATAAAGAAGTTAAAATCAATAGAACAAGAGTTTGAGTTTTTGACTGGACAGTGTTAATTGGACATTAATTCTAGATCAGGGCGAGAGCAATTTTTAGAGTTAATTAAATTCTAATCTTTTTCAAAAAGTATTTTTAAAGGTTGAATGTGAGGACGAGAGTTAAGCATTTGAATTTAATTATATAACCTAAGTCAACAGAGCGAGAGTTTGAGACAAGGGTGTTTAAACGATTAGTGTTTTCTTAAAAAGAGTTTCTACGGATTCTATTGTTTTTAAAAAGTGGTTTTTGACTTAACTAATAAGTGACAGCTACGTTAATATAAAATCATAGTTCATTCACAGAGCGAGAGTTTGAGATAAGACTTTTAATCAATAGTGTCAACTGAAAAGATTTATTTTAAAACCAAGAAACCAACGAAGAATTGATTCCCTAATTACGACGAACTACATACTGATATCCGTTTAGTTGATATTTAATTTAGATCCTATTTTTAGTTTTACCTTTTCCCCAAACAATCAAAGTATTACCCGCCTTAGCTTTACGAAGTAACCTTAGAAAATGGTATATCGATTCATAAGTCCCTGTGGGGTCGATATCTTTTAAAACTACGCGATAGAACTGTGCACTTGCAGTTTGTACCCCGAATTCAACTCATAAAGTCGCGATCATGTTCTTGGCGCCGTTGCCGGGGACTTTTATTTAGTCGATATCGTAACTCTTCTGTTACGCTGTAGAGACTAAGGCTTATTTTCCTTTTCTTTTCTTTCTTTCGTTGATTTGTATGCCACACACTCGCTCACAAGGTGAGCCGTTCTACTTACGAATCAACGATATCGAACTATATCTCCGAGTCTTAAGACGAATTCGGGAATATCGTGCTGCAAAGAATCTCCCTCCTGTCGAACTTCCTGATCTCAAAAATCTTCTTCCTTCGCCGATACCCGAGATGGCAGAACCAGCTCGTGCTCTTCGAGATTACGCCGCTCCATCGCAAGATGAGCCGCATTCGAGTATTGCTCCACCCGCAATCGAAGCAAACAACTTTGAACTTAAACCTTCACTGTTGCAGGCAGTGCAACAGAACCAATTCTCTGGAAATCCTACCGAGGATCCAAACCTTCATTTATCCGTATTTGTCCAATACGTTGATACTGTTAAAGCTAACGGTGTCACTTCAGAGGCAATTCGACTTCGTCTTTTTCCTTTCTCGTTAAGAGATAGCGCTAGAAGATGGCTTTAATCTCTTCCTTCCAACTCAGTCACCACATGGAACGAGTTGAAGAAAGTTTTTCTTGCCCGATATTTTCTGCCGAGCAAAACAGCTATGTTAAGAGCCCAGATAAATGGATTTAAACAGAAAGATAACGAGTCTCTCTTTGAAGCATGGGAAAGATACAAAGACATGATGAGACTTTGTCCACACCATGGTTTAGAAGACTGGTTAGTAATTCATACCTTCTATAATGGTCTCCTGTACAACACGAGGTTAACAATAGACGCCGCCGCAGGTGGTGCACTAATGAACAAACCTTATGCTGATGCTTACCAACTTATCGAAAGCATGGCTCAAAATCACTATCAGTGGGGAAGCGAACGAACAATGGTAGAAAAACCTCAAACGAAAACTGGCATGTACGAGATAAGTAACCTTGATCATGTTAATGCAAAAGTGGATGCTCTGGTCTAGAAAATTGAAACTTTAAATGTATCACCTCCAGCCACCGTGGTTGCCATAACTCAGAATTGCGAAGTCTGTGGAATCCAGGGTCACACTCCTGCAGATTGTCAACTCCTAACAGGAATCCAAGCGGAGCAAGTAAACTATGCTCAAGGAAGCCCCTACTCGCATACCTATAACTCAAATTGGAAGAATCTTCCCAATTTATCATATAAGAGTAATAATGCTTTATACGCACCTGGACAATCTCCAAATCAAGCCCCAGCTATACCTCCAGGATATCAAAAGCCAATCCCATCTACACCTAACAATAACGCCCCTAGGAAATCCAACTTGGAAATGATGATGGAAAACTTTATAGCTTCTCAACAGCAAACCAACAAAGATTTCTTAAACCAGAATGTACACACTGGCGAACAAATTAAACAACTAGCAAGTAAAGTAGATGCCCTGGCTACCCATAACAAAATGCTGGAAACGCAAATATCACAAGTAGCTCAACAACAAGCGCCTACTGCTGCCCCAACTGGTACATTTCCTGGCCAACCCCAACCTAATCCAAGAAGCCACGCTCATGCAATTATACTGAGAAGTGGAACGGAAGTGGAAGGACCGTCTGACCCAAGGATAGAAAACCAAAACTCTAAAATTCAACTGAGGAGGAAAGTGAACCTAAGGAAAAGGAAGAGAGTAATAAGGAAACCGTAGAAAAGAAGGAACCTTATGTACCTCCACCACCTTATAAACCACCTATCCCTTACTCTCAAAGGCTTATTAAAACCAAAGATGCGGGCCAATTCAAAAAATTTGTTGACCTACTAAAACAATTAAACGTCACAATTCCGTTTACAGAAGCTATTAGCAGATGCCCTCATATGCCAAGTTCTTAAAAGAAATTCTTTCTAATAAAAGGAAACTTGAAGATAGCGAAATCGTTACACTCACCGCTGAATGTAGCGCTATAATCCAGAATATGCCTCCTAAACTTAAAGACCCAGGTAGTTTCTCTATACCCTGTCACATAGGAAAATTTGTCATTGACAAAGCCTTATGCGATTTAGGAGCCGGTATTAGTGTTATGCCTTTATCCATATGCAAGAGACTTGAAATGGGAGAATTAAGACCAACTAAAATGTCTGTGCAACTAGCAGATCGTTCCGTTAGATATCCTGTAGGAATTCTTGAAAACGTTCCAGTGCGCATAGGTCAATTCTACATTCCAACAGATTTTATAATTATGGATATTAGAGAAGATGAAGTTACACCCATTATACTGGGAAGACCGTTCTTAGCAACGGCCGGTGCAATCATAGACGTAAAACGAGGACGACTCACTTTCGAAGTAGGAGAAGAGAAAATTGAGTTCATTCTTTCCCAATTTTTGAAAGCACCTGCAATAGAAGATACATGTTACTTCATGGATATCATCGATGAATGCATAAAAGAAACAGAGTTAGAAAAAGACAAATCATCTGACTATCTTGTAGAAGACAAACTTAACCAATGTTTAGCAATAACACCGGACCCTACGCAATGCCTTAAGAAACCAACCCTAGACCTGAAAACACTTCCCAAAAATCTGAGATATGAATTCCTAGACTTAGAACTTGAACGACCAGTGATAGTTAATGCTGACCTAGGAAGACTCGAAACAGAAAAACTCCTCCATATCTTAAGAAAATATCCAACCGCACTAGGATACAACATCACCGATCTTAAAGGAATAAGTCCTTTTATTTGTATGCACCGCATCATGCTAGAAGAGGACTGTAAAACTTGTAGCGAACACCAGAGGAGACTAAACCCGATCCTGAGTGAGGTAGTGAAGAAGGAAATAACCAAGTTATTAGAGGCAGGTATCATATATTCTAAATCTGATAGCAAATGGGTTAGTCCTGTACACGTAGTACCAAAGAAAGGAGGTGTAACAGTCATTGAAAATGAAAAAGGAGAAACTATAACCAAACGAATCGAATCGGGATGGAGAATGTGCATTGACTATAGGAAACTAAACAAAGCAACCCGAAAAGATCATTTCCCTTTACCATTCATTGACCATATGTTAGAACGATTAGCAAAACATTCTCATTTCTGCTATCTAGACGGTTACTCAGGCTTCTTTCAAATACCAATTCACCCTGATGACCAAGAAAAGACAACGTTCACGTGTCCTTTTGGTACCTTCGCTTATAGACAAATGTCGTTTGGCTTGTGTAATGCTCCCGCAACCTTCCAAAGGTGCATGATGGCAATATTCGCCGATTTTCTAGAAAACATCATGGAAGTATTTATGGATGACTTTTCCGTATGCGGACAAAGCTTTGAAGAATGCCTTGAAAACCTAGAAAGAGTTCTAGAGCGATGTGTAAAAGTAAACCTAGTACTTAATTGGGAAAAATGTCACTTTATGGTACAAGAAGGAATTGTTTTAGGACACATCATCTCGAACAGAGGAATTGGAGTAGACAAAGCCAAAATAGAGGTAATCGAAAACCTTCAACCCCCGAAAACTGTGAGAGAAGTACGAAGCTTCTTAGGACATGCCGGTTTTTACCGACGATTCATTAAAGACTTCTCTAAAATAACTAAACCTTTAACCGGGCTATTAATGAAGGATGCTGAATTCATATTCGACAATAAATGTTTAGAAGCATTTCAAACGCTTAAACAAGCACTGATCTCCGCGCCCATAATGCAGACACCAGATTGGAATGAACCATTCGAAATAATGTGTGATGCCAGTGATTACGCTGTAGGTTCTGTTTTAGGACAACAAAGGGATAAAAAGCTTCACGTTATATATTACGCAAGTAGAACTCTAGATGAAGCACAAATGAATTACGCCACAACCGAGAAAGAACTTCTAGCAATAGTGTTTGCGCTAAATAAATTTTGTTCTTACTTGGTCGGAGCCAAAATAATCATCTACACTGACCACGCTGCTATCAAATACCTCTTAACAAAAAAAGATGCTAAACCTAGACTCCTAAGGTGGATCCTGTTGCTACAAGAGTTCGATTTGGAAATCAAAGACAAGAAAGGAACTGAAAACGTAGTAGCAGATCACCTCTCGAGACTTGAGAACCTTAAATCGGAAAGAACATCAATTAACGATGATTTCTCGTACGATAAGCTTATAGCTACTTTGGAAGAAAATAACGCTGATAAACAGGTAGAAACCACCTTAGCTATATTTGTTACACCGTGGTACGCTGACCTCGTCAATTATTTAGCTGCCCGAATAGTTCCACCTACCTTATCCTACCAGCAGAAGAAACGATTCTTCTATGACATAAAACACTATTACTGGGATGACCCCTTACTTTTCAAAAGAGGCCCCGATGGTATTTTCCGTCGGTGTATACCCGAAGAAGAGGTGGAAAATATAATCCAACACTGTCACTCCGCTCCTTATGGTGGACATGCAAGTACATCCAAGACCTGCTCTAAAATCCTACAAGCCGGTTTCTATTGGCCAAATATATGGAAGGATGTACATGCAGCTATTAAGAAATGTGACAGATGTCAACGCACAGGAAACATATCTAGACGTGACGAGATGCCACAAAAGGGCGTTTTGGAAGTAGAGATTTTTGACGTGTGGAGAATAGACTTCGTGGGACCTTTTCCATCCTCTTTCGGTAACAAATACATACTCATGGCAGTTGACTACGTATCAAAATGGATTGAAGTTATAGCTTCTCCAACAAACGACACACGAGTAGTAACTAGACTCTTTAAGAATATAATATTTCCAAGGTTTGGTGTCCCAAGAATAGTAGTCAGTGATGGTGGATCGCATTTCATATCCAAGGTACTCAAAAAACTACTGCTTAAGTATGGCATAAGACATAGAGTAGCGACACCTTACCACCCTCAAACCAGTGGGCAAGTGGAAGTGTCTAACAGAGAAATCAAACAGATACTAGAGAAAACAGTCGCCACTTCAAGGAAAGACTGGTCATTGAAATTACCAGAAGCTTTATGGGCTTACAGAATTGCTTACAAAACTCCCATAGGGACAACCCCATTTAAGCTCATTTATGGAAAATCCTGCCACCTCCCGGTAGAATTAGAACATAAAGCCTATTGGGCTATTAAAAATCTAAATTTAAACTATAAGGCCGCCGGCGAAAAGAGAATCCTTGATATAAGCGAATTAGAGGAACTCAGAAGAGACGCTTACGAAAATGCCAGAATCTACAAAGAAAGAACAAAACAATGGCATGACAAGCGCATATCAAGGAAAATCTTCAAACAAGGCGATACAGTCCTTTTATTTAACTCTAGGCTAAAGTTATTCCCAGGAAAACTACGATCTAGATGGTCAGGTCCTTTTCAAATCACCAATGTTTTTCCCAGTGGAGCGGTAGAAATTAAAGGCAAATCTATGGAACCATTTACCGTAAACGGGCAACGTCTAAAACATTATCACTATGCAGAAAACAATGAAGATTCGCAAGTCTTGCACTTAGACGAAATGCCTCCAGAACTTATAGATTATAATTGATAGTTTTTATGTCGAGCTTGCGACATTAAACAAAGCGCTTAGTGGGAGACAACCCACAAATATTATTTTTTTTATTTCTTCCTTAATTATTCTTTTAAATTTTGTTTAGTGTTCATTCTTAATTATTTTAATTTATTAAAAAAAACTTTTCTCTTCTTCTTTTGGCATTTGGCCAAATCCTGACTAAAACTCTTGTTTTTCTTTTCTCTAGCTAACATTAACCTGATGGGACAAATCGATCGTATGGGTATCAAATTCAGAGGAAAAGCTCAGAAACAAAAGTTTGAGGAACTAGCCACGAGAGAGATACTACCTAGCCTGTATGCTGATGACTGGGCAATGACTGCCCTTGGACTAAGAGAAAGTCTCTTGTATTTGCTGAGTCAGATAGGGTGGGAAACCTCTCCTATCCGTAGACATTTCGTCACCTACCGGAGACTAACACTAGAATTCCTTAGTTCCCTGGTCTATCTACCCAGCCATGGGAAAGGAATAAGCAGAGGTTTCATCCAGTTCAGAATGTTTAACATGGAGTACCAATTTAATATTCAAGACTTTACCAACCTTTTAGGTTTCCCTACCTCCTTTGACACATTCACAGTGAGCCAAGAAGAACTTTTTGAATATAGAGAACTTGAACACTTTTGGGGAAGCTTGACTGGAAATGACGATCCCGAGGAACATGAGTTTCTCTCTGGAAACATACATAACCCGACCTTTCGTTATTTCCATAAGATCCTGACCCACACCTTATTTGGGAAGAAGCCAAACAGTACCACAGTTTCACGTGATGAACTCTTCATCATATTTTGTGCTTCCCAGAACCGTCCAGTAAACGGTGCCACTTTTATGTTGGCCAATTTAGACCACCTTATCCAAGATGAACGAGCACCAATTCGAATAGGCGGTTTGATAACCATGATTGGTAATGCTATCGGATTACGTCAGCCTATGCTTGACTTAAGCCCTTTTTGTGGCATTACTATTATGAGTATACCCTTCCTCTTCAACACTATGTTTATAGCAAACCTAGGATCTGACGAGTTTGAGCTTATAATTAATAACCAAGTTCTTTGCCTATTCACCATGCCCAATCCTAGGACTAGTGTTCATAAACGCAATAACTGGCTCTACAATCTGAACGAAACCCCCTCTCCTGCTAGATCCACTGAATCCATCCAGGACTATGAAATTTGTGATGACCAGATTCCTTATGCTGAATCCGACCCTCAGACACCATCTGGTTATTATGATATTGATCCTCCTCCTCAACCTGTTCAGACCGAAGAATCGGCAATACCCGACCTTAGACATCATATGCCCGGAACTGATTATAACACTGCCATTGAAGCTTTGATGTCAGAACAAGACGCCCTCAGAGAAGAGTTTGCTAACATGAGACACGAATTTCTGGGATACATGAACTGTATGACAAATCAGTTTCACGAGTTGCTATACCGTGTTAACTCCTTTGTTCCTCCGGCCAGAGATCATGCAGATGGATAGAAGTCGTTTTTCTTAGTTATTTAGTTTTAGTTAGATTATTCATTAATGTTATTTCAAATTATGTTCGTATTTGTTTCTCTTTTGCATTTTTGTTTTTTTTTCCAATGTTACATTATGATTATTTTATGAAGCTATTGATTTATTCTATTTTATTATGAATTATGCAATATCTATCAATAATGCTCTCTACTGTTGCTGCATACATAACTTATTAAAGAAAAAATATATTTATGCACTATTATACAAAGTAGAATAGCATGCAGGGGAAATTTAAATAGCAGAGTAAAATAATCTGAAGCAAAGCAAAACAAAAAAAATAAAATAAATTACTATAATTATTATGAAGAACGCAAGCAGTAACCATGCCAGAATGACTGTGTGACGAGCGTCACACAATCTATCACGGACGTCACGCCAAGTGCCTGTGACGCCCGTCATGCCCCTGTCACGAGCGTGACACCGTCTGACCATGTTAACGTTACTAACCGTTGGGAGACGACCGTTACACCACTTCACCTTTTTACCTTCCCCATTTATTCACATTTACCCATATTTATTTACTTTTCAACCACTCCCTTTCCAACTTCCAATTTTTTTTCCCTATAAATACCCACCATACCTTTCTTCATACACCACAAACCATTCTCTAAAATCAATGTCATTTCCCTTCTCCCCTAATTACCTCTTTCAAACCACTTATCGATATGGCGGGCAACCAAGCTTTCCGAAATATCATCTTCCGATCCGAAGATGATAATTATCAAAGGGAGCAGTTCGAGCGTTTCCAACAACGAGGTGTCACCTCTACCAGGTATCCTGATTTAACTTGTTTACAAGAATTAGGATTACTTCAAGGTATAGAATGGATGCTCCGTCTTGCTGATTTAACCTTTCTATGCACGCATAATCAACCTACCTACCCGTCCCTAACCTTAGAATTTTTAAGTTCATATGCGTACAACACTCCCACCGGTGAAGACGAGTACTAAACCGGTACCGCAACCTTCCGCATGTTCAACACCGAGTACTCCCTATCCCAAAACCAATTGAGTACCATGCTACAGTTCCCCATCGAAGGTCAAGTCTACCCCAGAATCCCTCCAAACTCAAACTGGAACACAGTTGCCGCTTTCGACCTCTTTAGGAAAATATCCGGTGTAGATGCCAACAACTGGGAAGAGCTCCTTGTTTCCCATATACATAACCCAACTATCCGGTACTTTATCCGCATCCTGCAAAACACAGTTTTTGGAAGACCGAACAACATCAAGGTCAACGCAAAGGAATTATTCTTCCTCGAATACGTCTTCGAACCGAATACTAAGGTAAACGCCGCCTCCTTCCTATTACATCATATCCGCACCTTATGTGCTAGAGGTCGTCAACCTTTTGTAATTGGTGGATTAATCACCACCATAGCACTTGGCTTAAACCTAGGGGACCGACTCCAAACTTTAGGATCTTTACCTCCCCTCTTTATGGATATAAGCTACTGTCGATCCAGCCACCTAATTAAGAACAGAGTAGGCGGAAAATATTACCTAATGGTGAATAACCAGGCAGTCCCAAGCGTTGTTCTACCTAACATTGCCCTAACAGATGTCACCAACCCCAACCGCCACCTCTATGATCTGAATGCTCCCGAAGCTACCGAGCCTTCATATGCAAACCCGTCTACAGACGAGTTCGAAGAAATGGAGCAAGGTGATCATGCTCCTGCACAACAATCAGTCCCGCTCAACCCTTCCGATAATGCAGCTGGCCCATCCTCACGACGTCGTCGACGAAGAAGGCCTGCAACCAACGACGACATCATGCATGCTATTGATGGTATGCAAGCACAGAATCTCGAAATGATGCAAATGATGCGCCAAATGCAACAACAACAGGAAGAGAGGAATGCCATAACCGACCAGCGGTTCACTGATTTGCTTAGCAGGTTTGACAACTTAGAAGTACATCAACGATCACCAGGTCCAAGAACAAGAGGCGGCAAGCAGCATTAACTTTAGTTTCTTTTCCCTCTCTTTTTTATTTATCTTTTGTTTTCTTTGAAACATTGGGGACAATGTTTCATTTAAGTATGGGGGGAAACCGTGTTCTTTCTATCCTTCTTTTTCTTTTTCAAGTATGTATCTTTCTTTTCATTGTTATTTCCCTTATAAAAAAAAATATATTTCTTATAATATAGATTTATTTTAAGTTAAGTCCCAAGTGTGAAAAATTTCTATTATCTATTCCCTCAAAATTTTCATGAGCCATAACAAAAATCCAACACACTCAGTAAGTATAAAGGTTGCTCATTTTATCGAACTTGAGACAAATTAAGACAAAAACTATTACCGCCAAACACTCTAAACAAACCTCAACATGTTAGATCAGAAAGGCACATGCTATACAAGTCCATGGACTTTTAACTTTATAGTAACCCCGAGTAGTTTATACAAGAAGTCAGCACCATCTTAATAGCAAACTACGTGGAGGGCCGATGAATATAAGTGAATGATTCCCAAAATAAAAAATAAATAAAAATAAATATATATATATATATATATATATATATATATATATATATATATATATATATATATATATATCAGGAAATGCACTAATTAAGTTAGGTGATCCTTACCAGATCATTTAATCTAAAGGTTGCTGATCATACAAAAACATAATACGAAAGACCCATTATGAGTTGGTTCAGCAGGTATCTGGTACTGAACTTGGTAGGGAGGACTACGGTCCGATCCCCCGCAATTCGCAATGGACTAAATAACGAAGTTATCCGACTCATGTACCAGAGCTTCAAGCTAAAAAGGGGATCAGAATCACTAACCGGCCACTCCACTATGTGCGCGAAACGATAAAGGGCTTAATGTGATTTCGCTAGAATGAAAATGGGTGAAATAAGAGTAAAAGAACCAGACTAGCTATAATAGCATGACTCGAACTGGTTTGCATGAGGTAAGATTATCAGATGTGGTAACGGTAGTTCTTGATGTCGAAATAAATTCAAGCTGCTTCTAAACAAAATTTACTTGCAACCTAGTACGAATTGATGTGTGTTTTGAAATTTCATCTGGCTAAAATTTTAAAAAACAAGTTCTATACTGTATTTTGCTTGAGGACAAGCAAAAATCGAAGTATGGGGGAGTTTGATAACATGAAATAATATCACATTCTAGGACTCAATTTAATTAAATTATATTATTATTTACTTCAATTTATTTCATTTTACGCGATATTACTCGGTATTTTCTTTCTATTTATCTCAGGTAGTCTATTTGAAGCACAAGTAAAAAAGGAAGAAAAGGAGGTGCAAAAAGGAATGAAAAGAAGCAAATATCAAAAGCCAAAGCCCAGCCCAAAAACACAGGCGTTGTGCCTGTGACGAGCGTCACACAGGCTGTGACGAGCGTCACGCTTTACCCACATGTGTTACGAGCGTAACACATGGTGTGACGAACGTCACACCATTCTCCTATATTTTTGGCTTCAGAAGCGCAACAAAGACGTTGAGGCCTATTGTTACGCTTGACCATTGGAAAGTGAACGGAAGAATCTTGGAAATCGTTACAACAAAGTGACCAGTATAAATATTGGCTTTGCAAACCCTGCAGAAACCCCCGACTTCGTTCAATTTTCTTCTTCCAGCCATGCAAGCATACCATTATTTTTCTTTACTGTTTTTGCTTTTAATTGCAGTTTTTATTTTTATTTTTATTTTCTTTTCCAGTTAAGCTTTCAGCACTTAATTAATTCTTTTTCGCACAATAGTTTCTACACCGGAAACTATTGTGTATCTTTTACTAGATCTAACCTTACGTTAGACCCTAGATTTTTATTCCTTCACTTTTATTTTTCTGTCTGATTGAAGAATTCAAGAACAAATCCAACCGGTCAGTGGTGGATGTATAAGACTGCTATTTAATTACTCAGGTTCTTTAATTATTGTTTGAATTTATATATGCTTTGTTTTACTGTTTATTTATATTATTTTCCTGAGATGGAATTATTTATGCATGCTGATTATTTAGATCTGTTTAGTATGTCTGGCTAATTTATTTAGGTATCGGTATGTAAAGTAAGCGGAATGAAGGAATCAAAACTAAGTTGGTTTAATTAAGTTTAAAATTAAAATCACTCTTTTCACGGTCTCAATTTACAGGTTTAATAACAAGGTTTTTGTACGAAAGTAAAAGACATAAAGAAGTTAAAATCAATAGAACGAGAGTTTGAGTTTTTGACTGGACAGTGTTAATTGGACATTAATTCTAGATCAGGGCGAGAGCAATTTTTAGAGTTAATTAAATTCTAATCTTTTTCAAAAAGTATTTTTAAAGGTTGAATGTGAGGACGAGAGTTAAGCATTTGAATTTAATTATATAACCTAAGTCAACAGAGCGAGAGTTTGAGACAAGGGTGTTTGAACGATTAGTGTTTTCTTAAAAAGAGTTTCTACGGATTCTATTGTTTTCAAAAAGTGGTTTTTGACTTAACTAATAAGTGACAGCTACGTTAATATAAAATCATAGTTCATTCAACAGAGCGAGAGTTTGAGATAAGACTTTTAATCAATAGTGTCAACTGAAAAGATTTATTATAAAACCAAGAAACCAACGAAGAATTGATTCCCTAATTACGACGAACTACATACCGATATCCGTTTAGTTGATATTTAATTTAGATCCTATTTTTAGTTTTACCTTTTCCCCAAACAATCAAAGTATTACCCGCCTTAGCTTTACGAAGTAACCTTAGAAAATGGTATATCGATTCATAAGTCCCTGTGGGATCGATATCTTTTAAAACTACGCGATAGAACTGTCCACTTGCAGTTTGTACCCCAAATTCGACTCATAAAGTCGCGATCAAGCTCAAATTGAAGAACCATTGCCATGTTCATCCAAAGTGAAAGATACAAGATGCATTGAGGATCTTTTAAGAGACTTGTTTGATTGTTGCTTGAGCTTACTATTATTTTTCTTGCTTATTCCAAAGGATGGGAGCTACTTGGATCATCAATATGATCTCAAGAAAGGAACTCCATGTGTGGTTTTGCTTCTTGTCCCTTACCTCTTGTATGTTTAGGACTTTAGCCATTCTTCTTCTTCTCTCCACTCTAACCCAAGCCAAAACTTTTGTGCAAACATTTAAAAATTATTTTCAAAAATTAGAAACCTAAGCATTATGCTTTTGATTTTCAAACTTTCTTTTCTTAATACTTATTTTGAATTGAACTCCTAAGTCAACTTTGACCATTTTGTACATACTTTTCATTGGTAAATAAAACCCATTCAAACGTCTTTATGTGGTTTCAATGGCCACCTTCTTAATCAAATTTTTCATAACCTTTAGCTATTAGGTTTGAGTTATCCTTGAGGTAGATGTAATGCTCACCTATATCCTTAGTGATGGACAATAAGTCTCACTACGCCAAATAAGGGAAAAGAGGGCGCTTATTTTGGCCTATAACAGCGCTTTTAAGCGCCCTCTAAAGTGGCGCTGGCATAGGTAAAGACAGCGCTTTGTTTTCCTGGAGAAAACGCTGTCTAAAGTGGCCCTTTAAGGGCCACATTATAGTGTGCTTTCAGAAAAAAGCGCCCTCTGGAGTGGTCCATAAAGGGACACCTTAGAGGGCGCTTTCTGGAAAAAGCGCCCTCTAAAGTTGTCAATGTAAAGTGTTTAGAGGGCGCTTTCTGGAAAAAGCACCCTCTAAAGTTGTCAATGTAAAGTGTTTAGAGGGCGCTTTCTAGACAAAGCGCCCTCTAAAGTTGTCAATGTAAAATGTTTAGAGGGCGCTTCCTACATAAAGCGCCCTCTAAAGTGTTAAGCGCCCTCTAAAGTTGTCAATGTAAAGTGTTTAGAGGGCGCTTTCTAGATAAAGCGCCCTCTAAAGTTGTCAATGTAAAATGTTTAGAGGGCGCTTCCTACAGAAAGCGCCCTCTAAAGTGTTAGTTGTTTTAAAAAAATTTGTTTGAAAAACAGTGGATATTTAATTAGTAACCTGTTCGCATGCTGCAAAAGTGTAAAATTCATATTGATTTCATCCTTTAATCCAATGTTATACACCATTAATCCATTGATATATACAACATGAATCCATTTATATACAACATTAATCCTCCATATATACAACATAATATATGTTTCTTTGATCAACAATATACAACAACATATTCATGAGTTAGTAAAAGTACAACAACAATATACAACATATATACAACAACAGCATACAACAACAACATCCCATACATATATGTACAACAATATACATCCTAGCTATATGATTCTTTGATCAACAATGAATTGACACAATTCATCCTTCATTTCATCCAAATGAGCTCTTGAGTAAGATTTGTATTCCTCAAAGTACTACAATTAAGAGAATAAAACATATTCATGATTTAGTAACAAATTAGATGAAATATTCGATAATATTAAAATAAACCCTAAGTTATTATTCCATACCATTTTTGGGATGTCTATACGATTCAACGCAATGATATCTCTCATAAATCTCAATACAAAAAATCCGCAATCGACCGAATTATTTTGCTGAGGACACTACACAGAAAAACAAACAATATATATATAGTTAATTTCTTACAAACACTATTATAAGCAAAAAAACAAACACTATTATAAGCAAAAATAAGATACTTAATATATACCTGAACTCTGATCCAGGTAATGTCCTTCCTATTGCGATAATTCTTTTTCGATCTAAATTTTATTATTGCCCTAACAAAATAAAAACGTATATTGAGATCAGTCTGACAGACATAATTAAATATACAAATACACACGAATATTTACTCCAATCACCCGATAACGTCTTCTTCATACTCGGATATTTACTCCAATCACCCGATAACGAATCGAGATAATACACTATTAGTCTCGAAAGATCCATAGCAACCAACACCCAGTGGCCACTGTAAAATAAAACAAAAATTTAGATGAATGAAAATTTTCTACGTAAAAGATATACATAGATTAGAATGAAATTATTAGAAAGAAAATCTAACCCGTTGCCAGAATTAAACGGTAAAAAATACAAACTGGGTGTAGTCTTATCGCCGGCCGCCATGAATCTATCGACTAGATCATTCTTTACGGATGTTGGATTTTTCGTTATTAACGTTGCGTTGATACGGGAAGCAGCAATAAAATTGAAACGGTTACACAATTCAGTTCCCCGCAGCAATGTTACATACATATACCTTAAATAGAAACATAATAAACATTAGACTACTCATTGAAATGTGTAAATAAATTGTTCAACTAAGTAAATTATAGATTGATCGGAGTACCATATGTATGTATGAATGACAGCGATGCCCAATTCGTCGTGTTCAAAAAGTTGTTGCATGTCCTCCTTTGCAATTATTTCAAAATGAGCAGCTCCGAAAACACCTTCATCAAAATCTATAGTACGAATGGCCCCGTGCATAATATCGGACTCATTCACCATTTTCTCAAGACGCATCATAATTTGAGATTTTGTCCCGGACGTCGTTGGAGGAATATCGTTACCAGCTTTTTTCAACTTTCGACCGGGAACCTAAAAATTCATATAAATTAAATCATGACTTTTTGTGATGCAACAGAATCGTTGCGTATATAATTCAATAGGTATATATATTTGTACCTCTTTTAGAGATGCAACCGACTCGATGCGTCTTGAAATCCCTTTACCAGCTTTATGCGTGGGTCTTGTAGGAGTCTAACATTACCATGTAATAAAGATTGATTAAATATCATAATTGTAGCTGAATTGAAATGTGAATACTAAAGATTCATAATCATTTAGAACATATATACCTCGGCATCTGGGAAAATTAGATCTGACGGCCATCCAACAAAGGATCCGACTGCTTCTCGCATCAACGTTGTCTCTGAAACAACGTCAGGTAATGGTAGAAGTGCGTCGGTATCTAATACAAGGTCAACCGAAACTTTCATATATCCCACCGGGAGGGGATTATGGTGAAGTAATTCACCCGGAGTGTTGTGCACTTTTCCCTTGCCAACCATGCGATAAGTTGGTGACGATAGATACAGCTGACAAGGTGAAATGCCCTAAACCAATAATAAATGTTATTGTTAACGTGTATATGTGTCAAGTAAAAAAGTGCTATTTTAATTTCATAATAACATATATAATTACCTCGGGAAATTTCGGTTGACAATTGATACTAGCTCGGTCACTAGTATCTTTTGCCTCGGAGGCGCACCTTTCCTCTCTATACCTTGCATTCTCGTTTTGCAGTTGGAGTACTTATGCCCTTAACTCCGCCAAGGTCTCCATCACCTCTTTGTTGGTAGGATTTTTTGTTTTTGGTTTTTTATAAAATGACGACGGAGTCACACCAAAACCCTTACCCCTCACACGACCGGAATACTCAGGAACATTTAGTACTCGACTAAGTACGCTCCTGCAATCCTGGACCTCGGTTGAAGGTACGGTTTGGGATAAAGTCTCCTGAAATATTATTAGAGGAGATTAAAAATGAATTATATGTCTAACAAAATTTTTGATATAATTAAAGAAATAATGTTACATATACTTACACATTCGTCATAAACAGTTTGGACCGCTTCAACGACAGCCTCATCCTTCCCAACCCGAGCAGCCTTCCATAATACGTGCTCCGGAAGAGATGTTGCGTCACTTTTCTCCTCGGCTAGCTACACATTGAATTAGATTATAAGATCATCAATTATAACATATTGTGACAATGTATAAGCTCATAGCATTTGAATATACTCACAATTTGTTGTTGTAACCGTGCATATCCCGTACGCCCTTTTTTGTACGGATACGCGGGTTTTGATGCCCTTTTCCGATTTATGTCGCTTACTTCCTGGATAAAAAAGTTTAAGGCATATTAGAACCAAGTAACTTAACAATTGTATAATACCATAATTAATAGACATTACATGGAATTTTTCGTTTCTTCGTTTGGCGACAAAGTTATTCCATTCATCGGCTGAAATAATCTCGGCATACTTCATTGGCCGTTCTGCTTCAACAAATTTTCCTTCCTCATCCTTGAGAAATTTGTTGGACAAAAAGGATCGAAATCCTCGGAGTCTTTTTCCGGCCAATTGAATACAATATTTTTGCCGGCTTTCATCGATGTGAAAGGATCTCTAAAAAACATACACATGGAGTGTGTTATTATAAAGTAATATTATAACAATATATGGTCAACAAATAGTCAACAAAAAAAACATATAACAATATATGGTAAGTACCTGTATCTCCGACCATATTTTTTCTTTGCCAACCTTCAAGTCCGGACTTCTCCAATTATCACATGTAATCGGAATATGTTGTCGAACAAGGAAACCAATGTAACCTGCCAACATTGAATCGTTAGGCTCGATTAGTTGGTCTTCAGCACTCCAATGTACTTCAAATTTTACACCCTTGTCTCTTGCACGAATGATTGACTTCATAATAGTCAATCCTCGTTCGATTTCTTTTTCAACATTGTTACGTGATCCATTCGCGTCATGGGTATCGTCTTGGTTAGCCATTTTATCTGTAATATAGAAATGATTCAATAAGACCCAAGTAAGACAATGATTCAATACGTGAACACATTCATATACCTTCCATTTCTCTCATGTTACAACAATCTAAACTCTTTTTTTTTATCATTATTGAATACAAACTCACACACACCTACTGCATGCAAAAGACCAATGCAAACTTATGGTGTTTGGAACATGAACAAACTTGCATCCATAATCATCAAACTTCCAAGCACAAGCTCAAACACACTTCAAATGATATCAGTTTTCAATCAGAAATAAAAAACTCAGTTTGCCCTAAACAACATTAATCAACATAATGCACAAAATGTAAAACTAAGTTTAGAAAATGCCCTAATCAAACACATGAAGAAAGTGAACGGTAAAGATGGAGAAGAGAAATACCTTCAAGGTGACGGTAACGATGGAGAAGAAAGTGAACAGTGACGGTGGACGTGAACATGAACACAGCAGCAGAAAAAGGCGACGGAGACGATGACGGTGAGGGAGGGAGAACGAACGGAGGACGAGAGTAATCGCAGTAGAGAGTAATCGCAGTAGAGAGAAAACCCAGTTACGTAAACGAAATAGCTTATAGAGAGGGAAAATAAAGAGACATGCAGTATATGTTATAATTTTAATGTTTACTAAAGGGGACCTTAGAGGGCGCTTTAGTAAAAAAAGCGCCCTCTAAAGGGGGCCTAAGAGGGCGCTTCTGAAAGCGCTCTCTAAGGCTTTCCAAAAGCGCCTTCTAAACTGGAAATGTACATGGACTTAGAGAGCGCTTTTTTAAAAGCGCCCTCTAAGGGTAACCTTAGAGGGCGCTTTCACTAAAGCGCCCTCTATTGTTGTCCCTCCATTTCCTCATTATTTTTTTTTGGCTTCACTTTAGAGGGCGCTTTGTTACAAAAGCGCCCTCTAAAGGGGGCCTAAGAGGGCGCTTCTAAAAGCGCTCTCTAAGGCTTTCCAAAAGCGCCTTATAAACTGGAAATGTACATGGACATAGAGAGCGCTTTTTCAAAAGCGCCCTCTAAGGTTACCCTTAGAGGGCGCTTTCAATAAAGCGTCCTCTATTGGTGTCCCTCCATTTCCTCATTATTTTTTCGCTTCACTTTAGAGTGCGCTTTGTTACAAAAGCGCCCTCTAAAGTGCGCTGTCTATTCCAATAGTATGCTCCTTATTTTTTCTCTTCACTTTAGAGTGCGCTTTTGTAATAAAGCGCCCTCTAAGGGGCGCTGTCTATTCCAGTTTTTGGCGTAGTGTCTTTCATGCTTATTATAGGGTTAACCCCTCACTAGGATGTTGAAGCTATCCTCACATGGTGGATTTGTGGTTTTAGGTTGAGTTTTCTCCCTTGGATAACAAAAGACCTTAAGGCTTTTGGACCAATCAATTCACCAACTCATTTTGAGATTTTTACCCCGAACTACGAGGTTTTGATCCTAATCTTTTTTAAAGATGGTACGTAGGCAATGGGTTTATCCATCCAAAAAAAATGTAAATAACTTGTACATTCTCTTCTCATCTCTTCAATCATGTTTGCACAAACAAATTTTCACAAAATACCAACCTTACAACAAATGTGAAAAGGGCTCCCTAGGAGTACCTAGGATGTTTTGGGTGCCTAACACCTTCCCATTGCATAACCAACCCCCTTACCCAGATCTCGGACATTTTTACTAGTTTTTGATTCGATAAAACTCTTAGGTTTTTGTTCGCTTTCTAACCATTCATTTGGATAAATAGAAGTGCAGTGGCGACTCGACTTGTATGATTTACCTTAGATTTAGTCAATATCTCTAATGGTAACGAATACCCCGCTACAAGATGGTTATACCGTTGGGTTAAATGATCGGGTGAGGGTCACCTAACTTAGAAGGAACAACATTTTTCACAAATTTTGTCAATCTTTTTCTCTTTTAAGCCTGAGATCATACACTTATTTGCATCGACTTCTTGTGTAGTGTATGCTTAGGATTGTGCTGACTGCTAGATAAACTACTTAAGGAATATTAAAGGATATACTTTAAAGTTATGACATGATGAGTACTCAAATCGATCTTATACTCGGGGTATTTAAGGTGTTAAAATGATACCGATCTTGTAAAGTTTTTCCAAATCTCTACAATTCAACCTCAGTTTTATTTATAGGTTAGAATTTTCAAAAGATGTATTGTATTTTTAAGTCTAGATTTTTACAAAAAAAAATTTATGGCTTAAGCAAATGGGAGAATTAGTAAATAACGGAAACCATGCATAAAGACTCGACAACACATTGATATTTGACTCGACTGACACTTACAAAAAATAAAATAACAAAAGGAAATAACAATAATTTAAATCTACCTAGAAAGCGATAAATAAAAGCGGTAAAGCTTCCTCCCTCATACTTAAACTGTGCATTGTCCCAAACGCAACGACGTAAGATAGGAAAGAAGGGTAGAACCTGGGTAGCCTGCTACTGGCGCCTTCTGCCACATGTTCGTGCATGTCCACGATTTCCAGGTTGGTGAGGTGGCGCATAGTCTTGTAGATCTTCCACACACACTGTCAATGTTGCCATTTCATCGATCAAGCCAGACATGTTCTATTCGATTCTGAAAGCATAATCATGATGGTCATGCTACATCTGGCGAAGGATTTGCAGCATTTTTTTTTATGAGTTTCCATATTTTGGATTTTTTGGTCACGATGAGCGTCTAGTTTGCTATGCCGCACCAGTTCAGCATAGATCTCATCAAGAGTGGAAGGTGCCACATTTCTTCTCCTGGGTCTTTGGCTGGATGATCTACCTGCAACATTTTCAGATGACATGTGTGGGGTGTGTGGGTGTGTGTCATTAGCTGGAGTAGTTTGCTCTAGAATATAATCCTCGTCGGTGTCCCCGCCAGCAGCCACATTCTCAGGAATGTGCGCGGGGACTTGGTCAGGTACCACATCATGTATATAGCGATAATTTTCCTGGTTACGCACATCTGTGCGAGTTGGGTTTGGGAGGATGAAATCTTATAAAACATTATTTGCAATTATTAGATTAAACTTACCGTCTCACCTTCGTTTTACCAATTTCATGCTCCTCGACATTTCAATGTCGATGGCACGAGGCAGGAGCGGAGTTAGCGAGGAGACTTTTTCTTCGAGTCCTAGGACTCTGGTTATTGAGTTTATTAAACCTCCAAAAATAATTGGCCCTCTCTTCGTGTTGATAATGGCTTGCATGTGAGAGAGCATAAAAGGGACGGTATTTACCTTTTGTGGCAGAAAAGTGGCGAGCAGATAACAAAGTTCTTTTTCGTTCACCTTGTTAGAGTTTGCTCAGGCAAAAATGGTGCATGCCAAAATTTGGCGGAAATATCGAATAGCCGGATTATGAATTAAAGTGGCTTTGTTTCCCTCAAAATGTTTGAAAGGCGCGTTGCCAACCCTCAATATCTAGGACCTCACATACTACGCCATCCCCATGGGGGAATTGTAGCAGGTCTGCCAGTTGGGCAAAGGTAAAAGCATATTCTGTGTTGAAGGCTTCATATTTCTGGATAAGCGCCATAACCTTTGTCTCTTTGACCTGAGAGTTTCCTTCATGAGTCATCCTCAGAGAGTCAAGTATGTCTTTGGCTGTTTCTCTGTTGGTGATCTTTTCATACTCGTTGTAAGATATAACATTGAGAAGTATGGTTCTGGCCTTGTGATGATTTTTGAAAACTCGCTTCTGATCATCTGACATCATACTTCTGGGAACTTCAACTCCAACCTCTGTGACAGGAGGTTTGTATCCATCTGTGACAATGTCCCAGAGATCAGCATCATAGCCTAGAAAGAAGCTCTCAATCCTATCTTTCCAGTAGTCGAATTTTTCTCCATCAAAGACAGGAGGCTTAGCATTGTAACTGTCTCTTTCATTTGTGTGGGCCATGGTTTTTCTCGTTCTAGATCTCTCTACACTGTTAAGTGTTTGATTAGAAAATCAATAATAGAGCCGAAGCTCTGATACCAATTGAAGGTGAGAAAAACAAGAAAGGGGGGTTTGAATTGTTTTGGAAAATAAGCGCTTTTTCAGAAAAAGACCACACAAGGAATTTATACTGGTTCGCTTATAACACAAAGCTACTCCAGTCCACCCGGCCAAGGTGATTTCGCCTTCAATAAGGACTTAATCCACTAATCTTGAAAGATTATTACAACCAACGTCTAAGAGAAAGATCTCTTAGTCCTCTCAAGTATACAGACTGCGCAGAGTCACTTGAGGAAATAAAATAATAGATAAAAAAGACTTTGTAATCTAGAGTGCTTCTAGGATAAAGCAAATATTACAACAGTAAGAACAAAAGAATGTTTCACGTTCTAAGCAAAAGCTTCGTGAAAGATTGAGAGAAAGAGAAGAATGAGTTTATGCGTGTTGGGGTATCTCTCAATGCTGTTTGTTGTCCTTTATATAGAGGTGAAAGGACCGTTGACATTGATGGCAGATAATTTAGTCTTGAATAGGAATTAATGCCATAACTTTTGTTGTTTCTTGCCAAAATAACTTTGTCTCCCTGAATAACTTCTTTCCAATAATAGCTCCTTTCCATTTAAATTCGAAGTTGACGTTACTCTTTCTGATTTAGGAAATCCATAATCAAGGTCTATGTGACTCTGTTACTCTGAGATCTTGTTATTTGGAGCTTCTGATGTTTTGATCTCTTAGGGTTCTAATGATGTCTTTGGATGACGCTGAAAGCTTCTGGAATTTAGATATACCTTTGTTCAGAGTCAGAACTTCTAGAGCGAACTCCTTGTTCAGATGCCTCTGATGTTTTTGCTGTTTTGCTCAGAGTTAGAACATCTTGAGCGCGTTACTACTTCAGATGCTTCTGATAATTTGTATCTGATATGATTCTGTGTCTGATGACGTAATCAGATTCCTTTCTTTTTGTTTAGATTCCTGTACACTTAGAAACTTTATGTTAGAGTGCCATTTTTGGTTTCGTCTTTTGTTATCATCAAAATCTTGGAATCTGTTGTAGAACAATTTTTGTTCTTACAAAATAGGCATACCAGTAAACAACAATCCTAACATGTCAAGTATCCAAACAAAACATGGTATGAGAAGAGTGAAGTGAGGGAAAAGAGATGATAAGTCATAAAAGTTAGTAGAAAACACATTAAAGACCTATCATCATCACCTAAACATATTTGAGAAAGACTCTCAACCAAAACACACCAGGAAAGACAACTACATAACCATAAATGGACATAAGTCCTCATGCAATGCTAATAAATAAAACAAGTAAAGAGAATGGATTTATGGAATAAGGAAGATACAAACATAGACATGTTATTCAATTAAAAAAAGTCTCAAGATCAAGAAGTTCAAATATGCATTGAATTCATGGTACAAGCATCAAAGTACACAAGCATCATTCAAAATTGTAAAGGGAAATGAATGTAAGGGTGTGAACAATTAGACATGGAAAAGTACATAAAAATGAATGAGACCATAAGAATAGACATGTTGTAAATATACATAATAAATCTAAATACATCACAGAGGCATCATATCAAAGCACACACAAAGATTGAGACAAGTAACGATCAAAATCAAACCCTAGTAATGCTCCTAAAGGCTAATGAACTTCAAGCAAGTATAGATGAAGTAGAATTATGGGGAAAATGGTATCAAACCACATAAGTCAGAAGTATATGACATATTAAACTCCACATACAAGTAACTCAAGCATCATGGATGAATCACACAAGTTATGCTCAAAGTTAGGCCAAAAGATAGGCAAACAATCACACAAGTGCAAAGAAGCTTGAGCACGAAGCAATCAAATAGTGAAGGCACACACATGACATCAAGGGATGTGTTACTTGTACAATAAGTTAACTTAATATGAGGTTCAAGAGCAACAAGATAAGTCATCAAAACTTCATACATACATCAAAGCATAAAAAAGTAAAGATATCATCCTAGAAAAGGAATCCTTTATCAAAATTCAACAAGATAAACAAAGATCAAAAGAGGGATGATTATAGGCCATCGTACAATAAAAAAATACTTTTCAAAGCCTAAAATACAACCTCGAAACCTCAAGAGGTATCAACAAGCAAGTAAACTCAAAGTTCAAGCATAACTAACAAGTCAAAAGGTGGGCATCATCCTAGTAAGGAATCCTTTGCCCAATCAAAGTAAATGAGAAATGTAAAATGAAATTGAGACATAAATAAATTAAATGAGAACAACATCATAATACACAAATATGTATCCCAAGGACTTAAGATCTTCACCATCTACTAAACTCAAAACTAGGTCAAGAAAAGAAGAAATGGATCCCAAGCACTTAATATGTCATCATGATGAAGTTGAAATGGAATACCATTCCAAGAATCATAAGATAAATTTATAAGGATACTAAGACCAAGGAATTAATAAACACAAACAATAGGAATCAAATTCATTTGGACCCATGATACTCAAGTTGGAATGCACAAGACCAAGTCTAAACAAGGGTCCTAAAAGCAAACAAGTAGTACTCAAGATAATCAATCAAAGAAGCATCAATTGGAGATACCTAAAATGGTTCCCATGATTGAATTTAGGAATCCTAAATGATGATGAAAATGTCCATAAATAACGGGAAAGGGATCCCAAATGGTTGCACAAGTGCATACCAAAACAAACAACTAGGTGCAAATGTACCACAAGAAACAAACACATTTTGAATAATTCAAGAAAAATTGTTAGAAGCATAGAAAAAGCATGAAAAATTAGACATGTAAAGATGGATTTAGGAGCTCAAAGTTTCCTAAAAATGTATTTGAAGTTATGTGCAAAAGATGTTCAAACAATCCAAACACTTGAACAATGCACAAACAAATGATCACACAAAGAATTTTTCAAAAATAGGTTCAAACATGATTCAAAATTGATAATCCAAACACCAAATGAAATCTAAAAGGACCTATGTTCATGTGTCTACATGTGTACAAAAATTTGGATCAAAATCAAAAAGGGGAAATCAAGAATTAAACCCTAACTTTTAAAACTAGGTCAATTAAACACATTTAATTATAAAAAAATAAAAAATATTAAAAGAAAAGAAAAATGAAATAAAAAAATATGGAAAATTAAAGAACACAGAAATAATTATTCATGTATTTTTTGGGGGACTTTTGGACAAAAGTAATTATTTAAATAAAAATTAAAAAGAACAATAAACAAATATCCAAGAAAAGAAAATAGGGGTGCATGCTAGTAACTTAAATAAAAGGCCAATTAGTTAAAGTAGGAAACTGGGCCAGAACAAGGGGGTGTGGAAAGCATAAACACACGCGGCCCAGTCCACATATCCATCCGAATAAATAAAATGAAATAAAATAGGGGATGTCACGTTTTATCATGTGGAACATTCATCAACCAACCACTTTTCACTTAAACGCAAAAGGACAAAAACAAACCATGGCTAATCACACGCTGCCACCTACCCATCTTCAACATCGGCCATGCATCAAGAAACAAAAAAAAAACCCTAAACCCGACTCCAACATACATTCTTATCCCTCAAATATCTCCCTCATCTCTCTACCAAATTAAGTGAAATTTGAATCAAAATTGAAGTATGCAAATAGTAGAACAACATGGCACCTTCAGTTTTCACAAATGGATGAGGGAACATGGAGAAATATTGGAAAGAACACACGGGTCCAAACATGTTTAAGCAAAATCAAACAAAGTTGTAAACATAGATTTGAGCCTAGCTCCATGATCTACTCAAGAGTAGATCTTGCAGCTGCATATGTGTATACGTGCGTTTTCGACGCCATGAGATTTAGTGTAAGAAATGATTTTTTCGACAAATGGTGACATGGGTTGAAACGATTTGATTAATAAGTATGGTTCGACACTTCGACAAAATGGAAGTTTCGTCATTTCGACAAAGATATTTGCACCTAGGAAAAGCACTTTTGACAGATAGGGAGAACATTGCAGTATGTTGATAATTCGACAAAAATCCTGAAGGAAGACGTCATTTCGACTTAAAAGTAAATTTGAATTTAAAAGGTTGTGACGTTTGGCAGAAGACGCGTGGAAGCATCTGGCGAAAGGAGGAGAGCCATGTGTCATAGTTTTAGGATTTAGTCGTTAATAATAGTTATGTTATTTGTGTATATATAGGGTAGTTATTATCTAAAAAAGGTGTGAAGAATTACTTATACAAAATTCCTGAAAATACTCAAAGTACCCGTGTGAGAGAAAAGAGTCATATTTGGAAAATGTATGTGTAAACAAACACCAATTCCTTCAAAGTTTATTTTATAAAGTTCAAAGTTCTTTACAAATCTCTTTTATGTTTTCCAGTCATTTATCTTTCTGCACTTTATCCTTTTCGACACTTTACATTTCGTCAGTTATTTTCCGCCATTTACTTTATCTTGTTAAATTTACATCCACTTAACATTGTAATCAACATATTTCGACGTAAAACACTTAGAGAACAGAAATGAAAGATATGAAAGTGATTTTAGACATCTTCAAGACTATCTAGATTTTGCACATGTCCTAGGATTTGTGTGGTTGATCCTGCAAGTGACCCAATTCTACAAGTTTTGGTAAACCAGAGGTTGTTCGCCAAAATTCACAGCGAACAAATTGGCACGCCCAGTGGGACTGTGCAGAAAATTTTAGAAAGTTAGATAATCGCTAGTCAAAATCTGTCCTTCATTTGTATGAGACTGAGAAGCGGTAAATTAGCCGTATCCGAAGTAGAAATACCTAAAAGAACAAGAGTAAGGAAAATGGCGAACCAGCCAAATAATCCTAACGAATCCATCCCAGTATCTAACCCTGTCCCTTCGACAGAAGGCAATATAGGATCGGTCCCTGTGTCAGAGGCTGTACCTTCGTCAGCGGGGTCGATACCAGCGGTTTCGATGTCACAAAACGCGCCTAGTTCGTCCTTCAGGGCACAACAAATGCCCATTGGGACACCCCCCCTGTGGGAAACACTTCTAGGCCTTTTGTAACGAATTTCACCATGCCTCCGCCTGGTAGGGAACAACCCTTCAGAATGCCAACTTCGGTGATGGCAAATTTACATAACTCCCCGTTAATATATTCAGACTCGATGGCCAACGTGTCTTCACCCTTACAAGGGTCAGGATATGGTGGAAACGTGAGTAGACTGAATCAACAACCACTTTACGTGCCGCCGATAACAAATAATTCGGCGCAAGTGATTAGACAGCAGATGGACGAGAGTAATCATGATATGGTCCAAATGTTGACGCAACAAATGGGAGCGGTGTTTAATCCACTGATACAGAACACCACTCAAACAAACCAAGCGTTGGCAGCGCAAATGACGCGCATTGCTGATTTCTTTGGAGTCCCTCAAACTCGACACAGAGAACAAGTGGTTCATAACCCAGCGGTAGCGGTCCAAGAAGAACCTACGATAAACCAGATACCGTTAGACAATCCTCAAACGAACGTCAGAAATCGAGAGGATGTAGTCAAATAGCCTCGTGTCGAAATCCCCATTCCACAAGAGCCTAGAAGGATAGTAATCCAGAGAGGCCAGGACGCGGATGTTGTATTGCAACAACGGATGCGGTATAATAATCCGCCTGTCGAAAATAATTTGGCAGCCATGGTCGAAACGATAATGGCACAAAATGGGATGAACATGGGTTTACAAAGGCCTAGTTACGCATCCCCACTATCAGAATATATTCTGCAAGAAGAATTGCCACCAAGGTGGAAAGTCCCTAAGTTCACAAAGTTCTCAGGGGACACTAGTGAGTCCACTATAGAACATGTGGCACGTTACCTGATCGAGGCAGGGGAGATAGCCCGTAACGAAAATTTGAAAATAAAATATTTCCCTAGTTCCTTAACAAAAAACGCGTTTACTTGGTTTACATCTTTGCCTGCAAACTCAGTATACACGTGGACCCAATTAGAAAGGCTGTTCCATGAACAATTCTACATGGGACAAACAAAAATAAGTCTGAAAGAATTAGCCAGTGTCAAGAGAAAACACTCCGAACCAATAGATGATTATTTAAATAGGTTCAGATTGCTAAAGGCTAGATGTTTCACCCCAGTGCCAGAACATGAGTTGGTCGAAATGGCCGCAGGGGGACTAGACTATTCTATAAGGAAGAAACTAGATACCCAGTATCTGAGGGATATGGCACAATTAGCGGATAGAGTGAGACAGGTCGAAAGGTTAAGGGACGAAAAATTCAGGGCAAATAAGAATAAAAAAGAGAGGGTAGCCTACGTAGGGGTTCGCCAAGATGATGAGTTCGACGAACACGAACCAAGTAGCTTCGACGAACAAGAAATCGACCTAGCAGAACTAAAACAAGGGCCACCTTATTCGTGCAAAGTACTA
The DNA here is from genome assembly GCF_024323335.1 of Lathyrus oleraceus. Taxonomy (NCBI): domain Eukaryota; kingdom Viridiplantae; phylum Streptophyta; class Magnoliopsida; order Fabales; family Fabaceae; genus Lathyrus; species Lathyrus oleraceus. The sequence goes on along the minus strand of NC_066585.1, from coordinate 481,331,196 downwards.
ACTCCGTCGAACGGAAACCCAGTCGAAACCAACGATAAGTTCCCCAAAAGGACTTATACGTTCGACATTACCAAATGTGACGAAATCTTCGATCTGTTGGTTAAAGATGGTCAATTAATAAAACCACCAGGCGCTAAAGAACCGCCTATGGGACAACAGAAAAAGAGAGGTTTTTGTAAATACCATAATTTTCTGGGCCATAAGACGTCTCGTTGTTTCCTTTTCAGGGATCTCGTTCAAAATGCTATCCGGGACGGAAGGCTGAAGTTTGGTGACAAACCAAAACAACAGATGAAGATCGACTCGAATCCTATGCAAGCAGTCGAAGCCCACTACGCTGAACCATCCGTCGTAAACATGGTGGAGGCCGAAGTTGCTCCTGATGGCAATTTGGAAATGGTGGAAGCCCCTGGAAGCTTCGACGCAAATGTCAACATGGTCGAGATTACTGATGATCTCGCAAGCCAGAAAAGAATAGAAACTACTGAAGGTTTCGACAAGAAGGACGGTGACAATGCTGTCGAGAATGTGGAGTTTCGACAAGAGGAGAATTGGGACCGCTTGGGACAGCCAAATGGGAAATATGATTTTCTTGTGAAGTACAACGCGCCGGCAAGCTCTCAGATCGACATCAACACAATCCAACCAAGCGGTTGAGGAGATGCCTCTTCAGAAAACAATGAGGAGACAGTCGACGCAATTGAGCATGCCCCTAATACGAAGGGGAGGGTTACTGAAGACCCAGCGATTGAAAACAAGGCTGCTGAAGGCCTTGATTCTAACAAAGCAAAGAAAGGTGATATCGCCAACTGCGTCAACACCATGGGGCCTTTCAGTGAAGAGGTCACAAAAATCAAAGCGGAAGCCGCTAACGGTCCTTCGAAGCCCATGATCAGTGGGATTCTGCGTAGGACAATGGAAGACCCCAGAAGGAATTGGAACAAATGCTGTTGCAAACATGGTCCCAGGACCATATCTTGGTGCTGTTGCCCAGAGAAAGAGTTCGACCAGACACCAAAAGGCGTCGAAGGCGAAGAAGAGAGGCTCATCAGGAAGATGAACGAATTAAGCATCGCCGACGAACAAAATGTTGGGGTAAATATGGTAGAAATATCTCAGAAGGACCAGGTCGAAAAGGGCGAAGAGCGTCGTCAGAAAGAGTACCAAAGGCTGGCGTACCCTAGAGAGGAGGAAAACTTAATGGAATTCATCAAGAGGTGCCAAAGGATGAAAACCAAAGTGATGTTGTGCCCACGCTGCAGCGCAGTCTTCGACAGGAAGGCAGCAACCAACCTGGAAGCGGTGGATAAGACCAAAAGGAAAGAGAATTGGGGAACAGTGAGATATGACCCAAGGAGAAGTGATCACCACCAGTGGAGGCACGGAGAGAGACGCCAGAACACCTATAAACCATCTGACAAAGCGACGGACGACAAATGGGTTCAACCCATTAGGGACGCCCAGGGGCAGAAGAAATGGGGAAAGTTCGAGGTTCAGAGAGGCTCGTCGATGGAGGGCAAGAAGGAAATGGAAAAACACAAGCCAAGACCATACCCGTCAGAGAATTACAAAGGCAAAAATCCCATGTCCAGGTCCCAATGGAGGAGGTTCCAAAGGCAGAAGAGGGCAGAAATAGAGACGGCGAAAAAGAACATGAATGGTCCAAACGAAGCAGAATCTAGCAACAATCGTCAGACAAGGAGCAGGAAAGAGACTCCCCTCCAGATCAATCCTAGCGGAGTTGTCGAATCGGTGGCGTCGAAAGAGAAGATGCAGGAAGATGATGAAGTAACCGACAGTTTTAACTCTGACTCAGAGGCATCCTTCAACGTGATTTGCAACGTGGTCTCTGTTCTCCCTAGAGACTATGATAGAGTCATGGAAATTGAGGATGAAGGAGACGAAATGGAGGAAGAAACAATGGCACACAAGCCCGTCTGCTACTATGTGATGAACAACGGATGCGTCGAAGAGCATAACGCTTTTTTCGAAAGACCAGACGACTCCATGAAAGCGCATTTGAAACCTCTGTTTATAAAAGGAAAGGTGGTAAATGTCGGCGTGAATAAGATACTGGTGGACGGAGGAGCGGCAGTGAATTTGATGCCCCACTACATGCTGAAGAAGATTGGAAAAGACGATTCGGACGCGAAGCCTCACAACATGGTGCTGTCGAATTACGAAGGGAAGATAGGGACAACTATGGGAGTCATCCAAGTGAACTTAACTGTAGGAACCATAACAAGACCTACAATGTTCATAGTCATCGCTTCGAAAGCCAACTACAACCTGCTGCTTGGTAGGGAATGGATTCACGGCGTAGGAGCTGTACCCTCTTCAATGCACCAGCGGATAGCCATATGGAGGCCAGATGGAATCGTCGAAAACATCGAGGCTGACCAAAGCTACTTCATGACCGAGGTAAACACTGTCAACAGCCAAAGCTTCGACAAAAACCTGGCTCATATACCTCCCTGCAGCCCGGCAGAATTCGACTTGAAGACGACAAACAATGCCTATTGCTCCATGTACCTACATCCAACGCATGGTTTCCAGTGGGATAAAGAAGTGATTGGCGAAACTTACATATGGGGAACCACTCATATAGCGCCGACGGGATGGGGTAGTGAATTTGACGATGACGAGTGAACAATCAGCGATCGAAAAGATTACGGCTTACATGGCCGAAAACAAACTAAAAGAGGCCCTTGAGGCTGAGGTAAAAAATATGGCTGTCGAAGCCAACCAAGAAAACTCCAACAAACAATGTCCTCAAGAAGACGTTGCGGAAGATCATGTCACCAACCAAATGGTCGGATGGCAACACCAAAAGCTTGACGCCATTTACGACGACGAACCTCTGGGGTTCGAAAAAGATCCAGTGTCAACTAACGAGAAGATGGTGGCGCAGGATCCTTTAGAAGAAATAAACTTAGGAGTGGGGGCAGAACATAGACCAACGTACATAAGCGCAAAAATGGACCCCCAGTTCAAGGTCGAAATAGTCCAGTTGCTGAAAGAGTTCAAAGACTGTTTCGCATGGGATTATGACGAAATGCCTGGTCTTGGCAGAAGTCTGGTCGAAATGCAGTTGCCAATAATGGAAGGGAAGAAGCCAGTAAAGCAGACTCCGAGACGCTTCGCACCAGAAATCCTGTCGAAAATAAAAGAAGAGGTCGAAAGACTTCTAAGATGCAAGTTCATCCGCACAACCAGGTATGTCGAATGGATTGCAAATATTGTTCCAGTAATTAAGAAAAATGGCAAACTAAGGTTATGTATTGATTTTCGAGACTTAAACTCGGCTACCCCGAAGGATGAATATCCTATGCCAGTGGCAGAAATGCTCATAGATTCTGCAGCCGGCCATGAGTACTTAAGTATGTTAGACGGATACTCTGGCTACAACCAAATTTTTATCGCTGAAGAAGATGTTCCTAAAACGGCTTTCCGTTGTCCTGGAGCCATAGGAACGTACGATTGGGTAGTAATGCCTTTTGGTTTAAAGAACGCTGGAGCGACTTACCAACGCGCCATGAATTCCATCTTTCATGACTTCATCGAAACTTTCATGCAAGTGTATATTGACGACATTGTGATTAAGTCTGTTTCAGGAAAAAATCATATAGATCATCTTCGACAATCCTTTGAAAGGATGAGGAAGTTTGGTTTGAAAATGAACCCACTTAAATGTGCTTTTGGTGTGCAGGCGGGTGATTTCTTAGGCTTTGTGGTCCATAAGAAGGGGATCGAAATAAACGAAAATAAAGCCAAGGCCATAATGGAAGCGAAAGCACCATCAACCAAAAAGGGGTTGCAGTCTCTGCTAGGGAAAATCAACTTTCTCAGAAGATTCATCTCCAACCTCAGTGGGAAGACACAAGCTTTCTCTCCTCTACTTCGACTAAAGAAAGAAGACTTCGCATGGGGGCAAGAACAGCAAGCGGCTTTTGACAAAATCAAGGAGTACCTGGCTAATCCCCCAATCCTAATGTCTCCTTGCAGAAAAAGAAATATGAGATTGTACATTTCGGCATCAGACAAAACATTAGGAAGTATGTTGTGTCAAGAAGATGAGAATGGCGTCGAAAGGGCCATTTATTATCTCAGTAGAGTCCTGAACGATGCCGAAACTAGATATAGCATTATAGAAAAGTTATGCCTGTGTGTATATTTCTCTTGTATCAAACTAAAGCATTATATAAAACCTGTCGATGTATATATTTCTTCCCATTTCGACGTAATAAAGTATATGTTATCTAAATCTATTTTACATAGTCGAATTGGAAAGTGGGCTTTAGCTTTAACAGAATACTCCTTGAAATATCTGCCTTTAAAAGCAGTGAAAGGACAAGTGGTCGCTGATTTCATAGCGGACCACTCTATAAACGAAGACGTGGAATACGTCGAACTGGAACCTTGGAAACTGTACTTCGACGGTTCCAGTCATAAAAACGGAACGGGCGTTGGGATGTTGATTATTTCTCCTGAAAAAATTCCAACAAAATTCAAGTACAAAGTTGAAAGTCTGTGTTCAAATAATGAAGCAGAATACGAAGCTTTGCTCGCTGGACTTGAAATCTTGTTGAAATTGGGGGCAACGAGAGTCGAAATAATGGGTGATTCCGAACTGGTAATAAAGCAGTTAACGAAAGAGTATAAGTGCGTGAAAGAAAATTTAATCATGTACTTTGTAATAGCCAATAGACTTCTCAAAGCATTCGACAACGTCATCTTCAGGCACATTCCCAGGTTGAAGAATCAAGAAGCGAATGATCTTGCTCAACTAGCGTCCAGATACAAAGTGTCGAAGGAAAAGTTAGAAGAAGCCATTGAAGTCAGAAGAAGAGTCGTATCCACCAAGTTGTCCCCATCAGATCTAGAGTCAATAAGATTAGGATACGGTGACGAAGAAAACTTCGAGATATTCAACATAGATGATTCAGGAATAACAGACTGGAGAAAGCCTGTCAAGGATTATCTACAAGACCCAAATCAGAAAGCAGAAAGAAAGATAAAATACGGAGCTTTGAGTTACGTACTTTTGGGAAATGAATTGTTCAAAAAGACTGCAGAAGGGGTTTTGTTGAAATGCCTGAGTGAAGACGAAGCCTACATAGCCTTGTCGAATGTACACAGTGGAGCGTGTGGCGCACACCAAGCAGGTCACAAAATGAAGTGGCTTTTATTTCGACAAGGAATGTATTGGCCAACAATGCTGAAAGATTGTGTCGAATTCGCAAAAGGTTGTCAGGAATGTCAAGTACATGCAGGCATACCCCACGTCCCTGCAAGTGAGTTGCACTCAATTATAAAACCTTGGCCATTCAGAGGATGGGCGTTGGATTTGATCGGGGAGATTCGACCAGCTTCCTCAAAAGGGCAAAGGTACATTTTGGTTGGGATAGACTATTTCACAAAATGGACCGAAGCCATACCATTGGCGAACGTGGATCAAGAAGCAGTCATAGACTTTATCCAAAAATACATAATCTACAGATTTGGGATACCTGAGACAATAACAACAGATCAAGGATTTGTGTTCACCGGTAAAAACATGCAGAAGTTTGCACAAGAAACAGGTTTTAAGCTCCTGACTTCGACACCTTACTACGCTCAAGCAAATGGGCAAGTTGAAGCAGCCAACAAGGTAGTGATAAACTTGATTAAGAAGCATGTGGGGAAAAAGCCTAGAAATTGGCATAAGACTTTGGATCAAGCCTTGTGGGCTTGTCGAACGTCCCCCAAAGAGGCAACGAATTCGACTCCATTCAAGTTGACTTACGGACACGATGCAGTTTTGCCAGTCGAAATATATCTGCAGTCAGTCAGAGTGCAAAGGCATCATGAAATCCCATCAGATACATATTGGAGTATGATGATGGACGAACTAGTTGATTTAGACGAAGAAAGGCTGCGCGCGCTAGACCTAATAAGAAGACAAAAAGAGAGAGTCGAAAGATTTTACAACAAGAAAGTAAGATTCAAGACCTTCTTAATAGGTGATCTTGTGTGGAAAGTAATCCTTCCTATGGATCGAAAGGATAAATTAATGGGAAAGTGGTTTCCTAAATGGGAGGGACCTTTCCAGGTCTTGAGAACATTTTCAAACGGCGCATATGAAATAGAAGAAATAGAGAAGGATAAGAGAATCCTAAGAATAAATGGCAAGTATTTGAAAAAATATAAGCCTATATTGCAGGAAGTAAAAGTAGTAACAGAATAAGTGCAAAACATAATTGTGATAAGATGGGCCAAATAAAAATGGCATTCAAAAGTTATTACAAAGAAAGCCTCAAAGGGCTGAGAGTTGCTAAATAAATTCGACTAAAAATTAAAATTGGCAAAAGTATCCCTCAAAGTGGCAAACTTCTGCCTCTGGAGTTGGAGTCGATGATCACAAAGACTTTTGTGAGTAGAGAGAGTCTCAATCTCCTGACTAAGTTGATGGGCTTTCTCTACATGTCGAATACCCACCCTCAATTCTTCGTCAATCTCGCTCTGCTTGGGTTGCTGAATGGATGCCTTACGTTTCTCCTCTTGAGAGATCTTTTCTTGAAGTGCTGCTATCTGTGTTTTCCATTTTTGAATATTGTCATTGCAAGCAGCAACTTCTTCGACATACGTTTCAGAGAGCTTTTGCAATTTTGAAACTTTGTCAGTCGAAGTCGAAACAGCATCCCATTCAGCAGTTTGAGTTTCAGACTTGGAGGAGATTTGATTGGTAAGATCCCTTTGACGATGGAGATCTGCAGTGGCCAAGTCAATGAGAGTCATCAGCTCCATCACAAAACTTCCAATCTCAGCAGAAGCTTCCAGGACATTCACTTGCTTCAGAATTTTCTTAAGACCAATTTGAGCAAGGGAATTTTCTTCCAAGACTTTAAACAAATCGACATCAAGGATTTTCGTTTTGATTTTGGTCAGGAGGTTGCCAAGTGATGGTGCTTCAGAAGTTGCCCCAGAAGTGGTCGAACTACTCTGCGAAGAATCCTGAAAATTAAAGCGGGTGCTAAGCATGGCTTTCAGATACTCCAAAGGTCTTTGCACTTTGAGATTCTCAAGCTCCTCGCGAGAAAAACTGGTCGAACCAGTTGATTTGCCACTCCCTTGGGCCCGGTCAGGAGCAGGTGGAGTGTTTCGCGTCGAAGTAGGCTCAACCTCTGTTCGTTTCAACTGGTTGTCCCCATCTCTGGCAGCTCCATCTTCAGGATCATCTTCGACTACAACCTCCATTTCAATATCATCACCCTGAGGTGCAACATGTAATCCTGGATGAGGAGGAGATTCATCTTCAGAAGCTTCACCCACTGTAGTGTCGAATTCTTCTACGGTTTGCATGTCATGGTCACTGGCGGGGATATCTTCCTCTGGCGCTGTTTCCTCCAAAATTTTCTCAGACGTTCCTTCGACAGCCACTTGTTCCTAAAAATAAATTCTAAGATTTAGAAGAAAGATGTAGGAAAGGTAAACATATGCTGTCGAATTGAAAAAATTACCTCAGGAATTTCAGTGTTAAAACCGGATTTCCCACTCCCCGTATCTTTCGACTGAGGCTTGGCAGGAGAAGTACTGGCAGAATCCTTCCTGATTGGGTTGACGATGGACCTTTGGGAAGAAACCTTCGTGAGTTTCTTTTTCTTCTGAGGAGGAGGGACTAACTCTGGAGATTCATCACCAGACTCTTCACTAGGGACTTTATCCTCTTTTCTCTCCTCTTCACTCTTCTTCTTTTGGATTGTTGAGGGTTTTCGACTTACCTAGTCATACAGGCCAAAGCCAGTTAGTTTTGAATAACGGAAGGAAAATAATAAGAAAAAAAGTGTTGTACCTTTGTCGAAGGCTTCTTAGCAGTACTGGGCGACGCTTCGACAGCAGCTTTCTTAGCAGGGATCTTCACGGCTAAGGAAAGAAAGAAAATTCAGAAACAAATATAAGAGATACATGATAAGACAGTTAGAATAACAGAAAGAAAAATCATATTTTTCTGTGAACACCTTCAAGAATGGTATCTTCCACGCGAACGTGTTCTATTCCAATATGAAGGTGTTCTGGATATTCGCCCAGATGATACTTAGTCGGAACCACACGCTCAGCAGGTTTTTGATACTTTTGACGAAGAATTTTCATAAAATCCCCACAAAGGAACCAGTCTGGAAGTGGAAAACCAAACGCCACCCCAAAGTCAGCAGTTGGCAAAGGAGGAAACTTTGGTGGATGACAATTGAAAGCCAGGTCATAGCGCGCCTCTGGTGAAAGATTGGAAGGCAATGACAGTTTTTTAAACTTCTCTGTCAATTTACGTTTTAATTCGGCCGCTGCTTCGCATATGGTTCGACTAAGATCATCAGGTCTATACGCAGTTTCAAAATATTTTTGAAATTTCTGTATTTCCTTAATATGTCGTGGAATACCTTTTTTGGTCCGATCCTGCACAAAAGCGAAAGCATTTGTCAAATGTGTAGCAAAAGCAGCTACGTCAAAAAATTTGTTGGAATAATAATCCTTCCACCATTCATCAAACTCAGGAGTGCATAAGAATGATGGTCGAAAAATAACTGGTCGAATGTCGAGAGAAGCATCAGCTAGTTTCTTCGACAGCTCTCTGCCTTCGTCTTCAGTGTGAAGGGAGTTATAAAAGATGATGGACCCCTTTTTGGGGAATATAGGTTGAGGTTTGATTTGGATTAGACCAAATTGTCTAGAAACAAGGTTGGGTTGATAAACTATCAAAGCAATTTGGTTTTTAATGGTGTTACGATAAGAAAAAAGGAGCCTAGGGGTCAAGAACGATTCCCAAACATTCAGAAATGTGTTTTCGTCCTTTTGCATCTCCAAGGGCAGCTGTTGGGTAAACCACTTAGGTCCGATTTTTCTATCAGCAAAAGGTGCCATGGTCGAAGTAAATTGATGACTTTTAGCAAACATCATAACATAGCTTTTAAAAGCTTGTCGAAGGCTGATTCCTTCATCAGTTGGCGTTAGTAGCACTAATCTTGGCCATTCGACAGTCCTATTGTTTACTTCTTCTTCATCTATTTCTGGTGCTACAGGAAGACTAGCTTCGAAGGTGGCATTGAGCCATAGTTGCAAGAGCCAAAAAGGTCCTGATAAGTTGATTTTCCCTTGGGATTTGGTGTTCTTTAAGAAATGTACGCTCTCGCTCAGAGATTCATAGAGATTCGCCAGAATCATTTCGCTCAAACATAGTTTCGTGCCTGCATGAAGCTGATTGGCTATGGTGATAAATCTCTTGGCAACTTGAAGAGAGCGAGAACAAAACACATATTTGGACAGCCATAGTGTCAAAAAGGCTATATGTTCGACATCTAAAACTTCAGTGGTACTCTTATCATGGTAATAGGACATGAATAACGAGTAGGGTGCAAGGCTAGTCTCGAAAGCAATGGTATCTTCACTTAAGACAGTAGGGTCGAAATCTATACCATTGGGGTGAAGACCAACAATGGCTGCTGCGTCGAAAAGGGTAGGCGTAACCATCCCACAAGGAAGGTGAAAGGTGTTGTAAGTACTATCCCAAAAGTAGAGAGAAGCCAAAAGCATATTTGGGCAGATATTGGGTCCTACTCTCGACAACTGGATAAGGTCGAAAATGCCTACTTCTTTCCAAAAAGACCCTTTAACTTTTTCGATTTTATCTAACCAAGATACGTAGTCAGAAGGATCTTTCGACCATGGGCAGGTTCTAAATATCCTGGGAAAATTCACATAGGTTAAGTCCAACTCCCCAATATCCGTCGAACTCGATGAATCTTTTTGTTCTACAACTTTCTCTTTAGGCTGAGGTTTTCTTCCAGCGCCTATGGGTTTTGTGTGAAAGTAAGATGGAAAAAATTCTCTTAAACGCTCTGGCTTAATCTCTGGATTTGGAAGGGGACCTAACATAGCGTGATAATTTCCAGAAATAAGAACAGGGATTAGTACCTGAGATTTATAGATGCAGTCTTTTTCCTTTTCATTTGGAGGTTCCGGAACATACTGTTGATTTCCAATGGTCATTGGCCCTTTTAAATCATGCACAGGAGGAAAAGATGAGTCTTGTTTCTTCTTGGAGTGTTTACTGCTTAAGGGTTTTTGAGGCGCCATTGCTGGAAAAAACTGAAGAAGATTTCTCAGAAAATGTGAAAAGCTTGAGAAATGGGTATGAAAAAAGGAAATCTGAAACGTAAAAAGGTTTAAAGAAAAGGTTTATGGGTATTTATAGGAAGAAGATGTTGAAACGTTTTAGATGTAATGGTGTTAGTGGGACACGTGGCCATTTCTGATGGAAATGATAAAGAGGTGGAAGTTGAAAAGAAACCATGATGTGAGGAAATGATGGAAGTAGATTGTGAACGTGGGCTAGACGTGACATTGTGGAGAAAGTGTAATGATGAACCTGCATTGGGAATTGAGATTATCAGACTTGCATTTAATGAAGATTAAATGACATGGCATCAAAACACTGATTGACAACAAATGACTGTTTCTCCAGAACAACGGTCGAAACGTCTTTGCTGGGGGGCAATTTGTATACGTGCGTTTTCGACGCCATGAGATTTAGTGTAAGAAATGATTTTTTCGACAAATGGTGACATGGGTTGAAACGATTTGATTAATAAGTATGGTTCGACACTTCGACAAAATGGAAGTTTCGTCATTTCGACAAAGATATTTGCACCTAGGAAAAGCACTTTTGACAGATAGGGAGAACATTGCAGTATGTTGATAATTCGACAAAAATCCTAAAGGAAGACGTCATTTCGACTTAAAAGTAAATTTGAATTTAAAAGGTTGTGACGTTTGGCAGAAGACGCGTGGAAGCATCTGGCGAAAGGAGGAGAGCCATGTGTCATAGTTTTAGGATTTAGTCGTTAATAACAGTTATGTTATTTGTGTATATATAGGGTAGTTATTATCTAAAAAAGGTGTGAAGAATTACTTATACAAAATTCCTGAAAATACTCAAAGTACCCGTGTGAGAGAAAAGAGTCATATTTGGAAAATGTATGTGTAAACAAACACCAATTCCTTCAAAGTTTATTTTATAAAGTTCAAAGTTCTTTACAAATCTCTTTTATGTTTTCCAGTCATTTATCTTTCTGCACTTTATCCTTTTCGACACTTTACATTTCGTCAGTTATTTTCCGCCATTTACTTTATCTTGTTAAATTTACATCCACTTAACATTGTAATCAACATATTTCGACGTAAAACACTTAGAGAACAGAAATGAAAGATATGAAAGTGATTTTAGACATCTTCAAGACTATCTAGATTTTGCACATGTCCTAGGATTTGTGTGGTTGATCCTGCAAGTGACCCAATTCTACAAGTTTTGGTAAACCAGAGGTTGTTCGCCAAAATTCACAGCGAACAATATGCATGATCCTAAACATGGTGAATGACTAAGCATGAAGAAGAACAAAGTGAATGATGCTTAACTAGTGGAGAGTGTCGGCTGCATCTTTGGTTCTTGGAGAAGGCAGAAGAGCAGGATCAGTAGGAAGATGATGAGTAAGGATGAGCAAGATAAATGCTCAAGAGGGAGCTTCAAAATGGAGAAAAAGTAAATGAGAATGAGTCATGCTCAGATCTGTTTTTCCTTTTTCCAACGTATCCGCTAGGTTTAGAGAGTGGGAATGAGTTTTATATATACTCTAGGTGAAGGCAAAAGGGTCAATACATGTGGCAAAGTTGGTTATTTCAAATTTAGAAAAATGAAAGTGGGTGAACATGAGATGTATGTGTCGCGTTTTGGATGACAAGATGGTGGGTTATGGGTCATTTTTGGAAGCCGAATGAGGATGGAAAGGGGTCAGAATTCATGGGACTTAGGAGAGAGTGGAGAGAAAAGGAAGGGGAAATGGTACATTTCCTCATTTGGCCAATTTTAGGCATGGTGTGCATGCATAAAATATGAATGTGGTTTGGTCATAAGAGGCAAGGAAGAGGTGTGGCATGCGTGTGATGTTGGCTATGCTGCAAGCAAATGGTGACACAATGCCCAAAAACCAATGACACTCATGGTAATGAAAGTTAAAGATCAGCCATGTTCAAGCCATCATAACTCCATGGTTTCTTGACCAGAGGAAACAAACTTGAGATTTTTGGAAAGAGGGAAGGGATATGAACAAGTTTCATGTTGGGGAAAAGTTGAGGTAATGCCTAGAAGTTCATCAAAAATGGACAAGAAAATAGCAACATAAAACTGCATGCATGCATGCAAATTATAGATCATTTGGCAATTTTGAGGACCCAAATTTGCAACTCTATAACTTGTTCACTAAACCACCAAATGAGAAACGTTTGGAATCTAAAATGGAGAGGGGAATGTGATCAAGAACTTTCATGTTTAAGTCATTTTGAAATGAAACTTGCATCTAGGTGAAAAATGTCCATGAAGGTAGTTACTTGAAACTGGCTAAACACAACAAAAAAAGTACAAAACCCAACTACAAATTTAAGGTCATGACTTTAGAAGAGGATATCTTGATTTGTATCCAACCAAATGAGGAGTTCTTGGAACCATTGGAAAGAGGAAACTTTGTACTACAATTTGCATGTTGAAGTTGTCTTAAAATGGAGCTTGCATCTGGGTGAAAAGTGGCCATGAAGTTGATTGAAATTATTTGCAAACTTGCCCAAAATAGTAACCTTTCTTCAAAACCCTAATTTCCAATTTTGAAAACTTTTCATAATCCTTGATTTTTGATGAATATCTTGACTTTTCTTGCTCAAATTTCAACCATAGACCATATTTGACTTGTAGAACACAATTTTGACCCAAAAAAATCAAGAGTTGACTTTTTAATCTGCTCAGTTGACTTGTCCCCCAATTGAATCAAGTTATTGATCATTTGAGAAATTGAAACTCTTATGATTAAACACTTAGGGACATATAGAATACCATGGAATCAAGTCTTTCTCAAAAAATCAGAAATAAACTGATTTTATCACAAACCCGATTTCAGTCCGAAAAGATAAGAGATGAATGCACAACTTCACAACCTGGATTCCTCTAGGGAAAGTGGAGAAACTTTTGAACAAAGATTTCTTGTATAATGATATGATGAAGATGATTCAATATTTTGTCCATTGGTATGCCACACACTGATATAATCAACATTCCCAATTCAAGGACCCAAAGATAGGAGAGTGTGATCAACTTCCATTCTTTTGCAATTCTCAATCAACTCGTGAAGTAATGGACCATTTGAGATGTATTAGGGCATAATAAACCCCTTGTATCTTGAGTAATCATAAAGTTGAGAACATATCACCTTCCTTGCACTGTTTATCACCCCTCTCTCTTCCAAAGCTTGAAGAAGGCCAAAAGAGAGATACCTTGATCCCACAACCATAAAACCAGTGACATACATGAATGTATATGATGATAAAACATAATCCAATTAGGGTTGAAAAGAAGAGGGTAAATTTTGGGGGACAACAGCTGCCCCTATTCAATCTTCTTGCACCCGAGAGGTTGAAAAAGCGATAGCTTTCAAACGTTCAAGGTGGGAGAGGATTGAATACCAAAAGAGCCCAAAACTTTTCACTCTAGAGAAAAGGAAAAGAGTTAGGTATGTAGAATTTGGAGTTTTATGGTGTATTCGAGCAAAATATCCAATCTCAAAGACTGCCAATCTATACGGGCACGTCTGTGAACAAAATATGTTGTGCTGGGAAAGAACTGGATAACCAACAAAGGTACCATGATAGAACTTGACCTAACAATCACAAAGATTACCAATTTGTACGGGCACGCCTGTGAACAACAGATGTTGCACCAGGAAAGAACTGGATCACCAACAAAGGTACCAGGATAGAACTGGACCTAACAATCATAAAGACTACCAATCTATACGGGCACGTGTGCGAATAAAAGATGTTGCGCTAGGAAAGAACTGGATCACCAAAAAAGGTACCGAGAAAGAACTGGATTTGGAAAGATTACTAGGATAGAACTTGATTTGGAGAGATTACCAGGGTAGAACTGGATTTGGAAGCTTACCAGGGTAGAACTGGATTTTAAAAGATTAGCAAGGTAGAACTGGATTTGAATGATTACCAAGATAGAACTGGATTTGAAGAGATTACCAGGATAGAACTGGATTTGAAGAGATTACCAGGATAGAATTGGATTTGAAAAGATTACCAGGATAGAACTGGATTTGGAGAGATCACAAGAGTAGAACTGGATTTGAAAATATTACCAGGATAGAACTGGATTTGGAGAGATTACCAGGGTAGAACTGGATTTGGAATGAGGATACGAAAGAAATCAAAGGCTTCATGGATACCTGCAGGTAAAATCAAATGAATCTTGTGAGGATAAAAAGAATTTGGAGATATACCAAAGGACTGATAACCTCACTAGGAAGCAAGGAAATACAATTGGCTTATGCTTTGATGCATGTTTAAATTTTTCTATGGCATAATGTTCCATGTAAAATGGAAATGCTATGCAATTTAATGGATGCAGTATAATGATGCATGATTTTTCATTGGAATAAATAAGATATAAGGAACCACTGAAGAAAAGTCCTTGAAATATCTGAAACTCTGTGGGGAGTAATAAAACAGAGTGACCGGTAACCACGTGCTGCAAACTCTTAGGGGAATTTGCAAAAATAAATCACTAACTCTGCCGAAGAAACTCAAATCTCAAAGCAAACTCTGAGCGAGGACACCAATGAAGATTGGACGTTGCTGAGGAAGGTTACCAACAAACTCTTATTGGGAATGAGGTGAACTTTGCGTAAGAAACTCAGAAAAACATCACTTCTGCAGGAGATGTGAGAAGTCTTGATCAAGAAGTCTCAACAATGAAACTCTATTGGAGAATAAAAAATTCTCAACCAAGACCCAGCTGAGGAAAGAGAAATTTCTCACAACTAGGGATGAAACACTGCTCTAGGGGAATGCAGATTCTTTACAAAGAAAATCACATCAACCAAAAACCTATCAGATAATGATTCTTTACTTGACAATCTGCCGGGGAGAAGGAAAATTCCAGTACCAACTAGGGAATGATGATTCTTAACCAAAGATTCCATCAGTCATCCCCTTCAACCACAAACTCTGCTTAGGGAGAAAAGAAATCTTAACAAACTTGTTGGGGGAACAAAGCGAAGTTCAAAGGTCATCTCGATGATTCTTGCCTCCGTACTGGTATGTCGTACATCTGTGAGTGAACATCATTCCTGCAACATAAGACACACCCAAAATGCTCCAAGTGTAGTGTGACCACTTTGTCTACCAACCCGGCCACACATAAAATCACAAGCATATTGAAATGTATCTTTTATCATGTCCCGTGAAGCCCAAAATTTTCAAATGCAATGATTATCAAAAATTCGGACATTTTTGCAAACAAAACAGATAAAGGAAAAATAAAGAACAAGCTTTTGAATGAAATAAATTTTTATTGATTGAGAAATTTTCCTATGAATAGGCATTTACATCAGGAG
Organism: Lathyrus oleraceus; assembly: GCF_024323335.1. Classification (NCBI taxonomy): domain Eukaryota; kingdom Viridiplantae; phylum Streptophyta; class Magnoliopsida; order Fabales; family Fabaceae; genus Lathyrus; species Lathyrus oleraceus. The sequence continues at coordinate 481,315,723 of NC_066585.1, read as the reverse complement.
GTAATTCCTAAGAAAATGTAATTGTAAAAGCAAAAATAAAAGATTATTACAAGAATGGCAATGTGAAAACGGATTTCCATCAGGTTTCGATTCAGCTATAACTCTTATGACCTTGACGTTCTCATCCCTTTTCTTTTTGAAGAAAATGATTGAACTGATTCCTACCCTTCGAGGTTTCCAACTATAGTAGTGAGATAAAATTATATATCTAACACAAGATATAGTCATTCGCTTTAAATCCCGAACTTTGCCTGGATCGCCCTTTCAGGTTTTCAATCCACCGGGATACCCTTTTTTGCCTAAGCCGCCCTTTCGGGTTTTCAACTTAGCGGGTGTACTTTTTTTTATCCCTAATTTTTGCCCAAACCTTTTATTCATTTTTGTGGTTCACCGCGATGCCCAGTTTTTCCTAAGTCGTCGACTTAGCGGGTCCTTTTCATGCGAAGTATTGTTTGACTACGTCTGCATTCATAAGGAGTGGGAAGTCTTCACCATCCATAGTTGTAAGCATCATGGCTCTGTCAGAGAAGACTTTCCTTACAATGTATGACCCTTCATAATTCGGAGTCCACTTGCCCCTGGGATCGGATTGAGGAAGAATAATCCTTTTCAAGACAAGGTCACCAGCTTTGTAATTTTGAGGACGAACTCTCTGATCAAATGCCTTCTTCATCCTCTTTTGATACAATTTCCCGTGATAGATAGCAGCCATTATTTTCTCCTCGATGAGGTTCAGCTGATCAAATCTATTTTGCACCCACTTGGCCTCTTCGAGTTTCACATCTGTCGTCAACCTTAAAGAAGAGAATTCAACCTCAACGGGAAGAGTTGTCTCCATGCCAAACACTAATGAAAATGGAGTTTCCCTAGTAGAGGTACGTACCGAGGCACGGTAACCATGTAAAGCAAAAGGTAACATCTTATGCCAGTCCTTGTACGTTACAACCATCTTTTATATTATCTTCTTAATGTTCTTATTGGCTACCTTCACTTCCCCATTTATCTTCGGGCAGTAAGGAGAGGAATTATGATGTTGAATCTTGAAACTTTTGCACAAATCTGTCATCACCTTGTTGTTGAGATTGGATCCATTGTCTGTTATTATCTTCTCAGAGATTCCATAACTACAAATGATATTCTTCTCGATAAAACGAGCAACCACCTATTTAGTCACATTGGCATAGGAAGCAACTTCTACCCACTTGGTGAAATAGCCAATAACCACTAAGATGAAATGGTGTTCGTTTGAAGCAGTGGGCTTAATACGTCTGATCATATCAATACCCCACATTGCGAAGGGCCACGGAGAAGTCAAAACATTCAAATTCATGGGAGGAACATGCACTTTATCAGCATAAATTTGACACTTGTGACATGATCTGGCATGAATGTGGCAGTCGGTTTCCATGGTCATCCAATAATAACCTGCTCTCATAATCTTTTTCGCCATGGAATGGCCACTAGAGTGTGTTCCAAATGAACCTTCATGAATCTCCTCAATAATTTTATTTGCTTCGTGTCTATCCACGCATCTGAGCAAAACAGAATCATGATTCCTCTTATACAGTACATCACGATTCAAGAAAAACCTGGCAGACAACTTCCTTAGTATTTTCTTGTTTTGGATAGATACATCCTCCAAGTATTCCTGTTTTTTAAGGTATCTCTTGATATCATAAAACCAAGGTTTATCATCCCATGCTTCATCATTAGTGTAGAAAAAACTTGGCTCGTCCAACCTCATAATGATGATGGAGGGGGCCTCATTCGCCCATTTAACTTTGAACATGGATGCTAGAGTATCCAGTGCATCTGCTAAATGATATTCTTCTCTTGGAATATGATCAAACGTGATCTCCTCAAAGTATGGAATCAATTTCATCATGTGCTCTCGGTATGGAATGAGATTCGGGTGACGAGTCTCCCAATATCCATTTATTTGGATGATAACTAGAGCAAAATCCCCATATACCTCAAGATACAGCTTCATATTTGGCCATCTTATTTGTGCAGTCAAAACAAATTCTAGCAGTGAAAGGATTATGAAAACCCGTGGGAGAAATAATGACAGCTCCCACACTGTTTCCCAAAGCACTTGAAGCACTGTCGAACACGAACGTCCACCGCAATCCTGGTTCTGGGCCTTCTGTCGCAACCTGAAAAATACAATGCGCAAAAAAACAACCGGCAAAAGAAAATGACAGAAGAGTCGCCACCGTGCGTTATTCATCCCAAATGAGGGAAAGGAAACGCTCGAAGTAAACCTGAAAAAGGAAAGGACAAGACGGGGTCTCGCAACCAAATCTTGGGTTCGGGAGTCGGTTATGCGAAGGGAAGGTATTAGCACCCCTACGCATCCGTAGTACTCTACGGGATCCACTTTTGTGGTTCTTGTCTAAAGGGTGTGGGTTTATCTAATGTCTTATTTACTAAAAAAAAGAAAAAAAAAGGGTTAAATGAAAATGACTCGCGCGGATGTCGCATCCACTGCATACGTATCTCATCTGAATATGAGAATCAGAGTCTTCGTAGCTCGGCTAACCTATGGGTTGGGGGGATGTGTGCTCGCTAAGATATCGCGTCTTATGTCTACGTATCTCATCTGGCCTGAGAATTAGAGCAAAACGTAGTTCGGCTAACTATGGGGTTATGGATTGGGTTTTGGACGAACGACGTCACTACGCAATCTACCGGATGCTCGACCTTTGGAGACTTACTCGCCTGTAGTAGAAGGAGTTAACGTGTTGCTTTGGGTTTTAGGGTTTGGGATGCTCAAGGGCAAAAAGGCAGTCCTTGGCGAAGGAACCGCGCTACCTGCAGGGATTCGAACACATACAAAACAAACATGTATAAAGTAAATGTGCCAACAAGGGGCTCAGAAGTAAATAAACAAAAGAAAACAAATGCCTCCTATCGAGGTCTTCCAGCTAAGAAAGCGATAAAATGCGGAAAAAGAGGTAAAAGTACCACACGGATAAAGATTCGAAGTAACAGCAATTAAAGGAGTAAGAAACCCAGGGATCTCCCAAGCTAATGCCATCAAAGAAAGGTGAGTCAGTACAGGTAATCGGAATGAACCTCCAGGGGGTATCCCACAAATAAAGTGGGAAACCACGCAAGTTATCCCTGCAAAAGTCATGTGATCCCTCACAAAACAAAACTCAACAAACAGGTTAGAGAAACAAGATAGGGTAACCAAGAGTTGCCCCCAAATCAAAATGTAACCACATGAATCATGCTCTTTCAATTCACAAAAAAGCTCACAAAAAGCAACCAAGGGTAGGAGGCCTAAACCTCTTGTCAAACACATGCATCAAAAGGGTATCAAATTCACCCATAATACCTCATACATTTAGAGCATTCAAATTAAAGGCATAAAGATGATGGATATAGGGCAAACCTGATTGGAGAGCTTGATCGAAATTGAGTTGCACCCGTGAGGTTTACAAAACAACCTTTAGGGTTTATGTGATTCTGTGCAGTTGAGTTCCCTTCAGGGTTTGGAGGCTGCTCTGAACTTTGTTAGCTCTTCTCTCACTATCTTTTTCCTCAGGGTTTTGTTCCAAGGAAACCTCAGAGTATTTTGCTTCTCCTCCTTTTTCTCAAGTGAAGCCTTGGTATTTATAAACTGAATTTCATGGCTTTGTGGGCTCAAATGAGAGAGACCCAAGTCAAAAAAACTTTTGTTATATTTTATTTATTTATTTATTATTATTTTTATTTAAATAATTTTTTTGTAAATTTTTTTTTTTTTTATCATTTTACTTTTCGTTTTTTTTTTTTCGTTTTTTTTTTTTTTTTTTTTTAAAGTTTCTTGGATCTACTTTTGATTGACATGATGAAATGCAATATGAAATGCTAAATGAATGCATGTATGAGGAGGGCAAATTTTGGGGTATTACAGCTGCCCCTATTCAATCATCAGCTAACCCGAGTAGGATGAAAGCGAACAACTTATCAGACAAACGGGGTGAGCTGTGATTGAATACCAAAGACAGACCGAAAATTTGCGCTCCGAGAACACCACAAAAACACGGAAATACACCGCGGTGTTTATTGTTCTTCCGATCCTCTGGCTGGATCTGAATCAGTCTTCTGGTTTAATCTGGAGTTTCGATCCTCTGGCTGAACCTATACTCAATTTAGTCCTCTGGTTGGATATTAATTTTGATCCTCGGGCTGGATACGATTTTGATCTTCTGGCTAGATCTCCTTCGTTTCGATTCTCTGGCTGAATCTATTTGGATCTTCTGGCTAGATCTGAATTGTTTCGATTCTTTGGCTGAATCTATTTCTGGTCTTCGGGCTAGACCTGACTTTGATCTTCTGGCTAGATCTTCTTCGATCTTCTGGCTAGATCTCCTTTGTTTCGATTCTCTGGCTGAATCTATTTCCTTTGATTCTCTGGCTGAATCTACTTCGATCTTCTGGCTAGATCTGAATTGTTGCGATTTTCGATCTTCTGGCTAGATCTTCTTTGTTTCGATTCTCTGGCTGAATCTACTTCGATTTTCTGGCTAGATCTGAATTATTTTGATGATAAATTCCCATCATTAGGATCCCGCATCTGAGGCATGCGCTGGTTGACCCTCTTTTGAAATCTACACCCAACCTTCATATTAGATATGCAACTTCGAGAATATTTCACTTTTGGGCTTCGTACATATTCTTCGGGCTAGAACATGTTGTAACGACTCCTCAATTAGACTTGGGTTTGCTGGGGAAATAAAGCTTCTAGGCGAATTCACTGGGGAATCTTCAAATTGAGCCTTAGGCAGGCTTAATGGAACACGATTCTCTGGCTGAATCTTCGAAATGACCCTCAGGCTGGATCACTGGAACACGATTCTCAGGCTGAATCTTCAAAATGAACCTCAGGTCGGATCACTGGAAAACGATTCTCAGGCTGAATCTTCGAAATGACCCTCAGGCTGGATCATTGGAAAACGATTCTCAGGCTGAATCTTCAAAACGACCCTCAGGCTGGATCACTCACGCTTGATCCTCTGGCTGGATCTCATGACCTTGGTTGTAAAGTAATTCTTTCAGTCTACTTGGAAGAACCTGTTTATCAGCTTATGTGTATGCTTGATATGATATGCATGCAAATGCAAATGTTATGCATGGTGTAAAAAGAAATCTGCTTGGGGAAGCAAACTCCGGTAGGGAACAGATCGTTGTATCAATCCTTGAACGCTCTGTGGGGAATGTTCCGTCTGCCGAGACCAATGAGCCACCAAAAATAAATCGGCTGCTTGAAAAGTTGACCTTGCGGGGGGAGTATCAACTATGGAAACTTTGTTCGGCGAGGCTCTGTGAGCAGAGTCTGTGGGGAAAACACTTCCTGGGGAAATGTCGTAGGAAACGACCTTTGCTGGGGATATGAACTTGCTAATCGCCCTCAAGCTGGGGATTAACAAATCTGTTAAAAATAATCTGCTGGGGAATGAGATGAACACTGGGAACACCACCCTCTCATCTGTTGGTTATGCAACCATTCCGGTGTTGCTAGGAAGATACAGTCTGACACTGTCACCTCCGCAGGGGATATATAGTCTGGATACTGTAAACTCTGCTGGGAAACATGCTCTGCTGAGGAGAGACTTTGCCAACCGCTTGGGGATGAGGATTCATGACTTGGCATCCGGTTCCTGTGACCTGCAACCAAAAATACATGTATGCCTCGGGGGAATTACTTGGTTTGAATTCACCGTCCGGGATTAAGCACATTCAAAGCAATTTTAAATGTTTTCCTGTGCAAATCATCTGCAAAAGCCACCATTATGTTCATATGCAATATGTTTTATCAAAAATTCAGACATTTTTGCAAACAAACTGATAAATGAAAAATAAAGAGGCTCTTTAACTGAATTATTCGACTCTTACTGGGGAGAAAATTTGTTCCAGGAATAGGCGAGGGTATCAGGAAGTTGATCCCTGAAAAGAGGTGATTGCTATAAAAAGAGAACTATCTTAATGGCAATGGGGATACGGGGTCCCACCGAGTTTCGACTCTGTTATGGCTCGTATGTCCTCAAGACGCTCTGCTCATCTTGCTTTCTGAAGTGGATGATTAGTCGATCTTTAACCTTCAAAGATTGTCGGATTGAATGAAACGGTGATATAACACTGATGAACTCAGGTCACAGTCATTCGCTTATTCCCTAACTTTTGCCTAGATCGCCCCCTTTTCGGGTTTTCAATCCACCGGGATACCCATTTTTGCCTGAGCCGCCCTTTTGGGTTTTCGGCTCACCGGGTGTACTCTTTTTTATATCCCTAATTTTTGCCCGAACCTCTTTATTCTTTTTTTTTGGAACGTCGGGATGCCCTTTTTTTGCCTGGACTATTCTTTTTATCGTCCAGCGGGTCTATTTTATGCGAAGTATTTTTGTTTTAACTGCGTCTGAGTTAATAGGGGACGGGAATCCTTCGCCATCCATGGTTGTTAGCATCAAAGCTCCGCCATAGAAAATCCTTTTAACCACGTACGGACCCTCATAGTTCAGTGTCCATTTGCCCCTGTGATCTGTGTTGGGAGGAAGAAATCTTTTGAGTACCAATTCACCGACTTGATACCCCCGAGGGCGCACTTTCTGACCAAATGCTTTCTTCATTCGTCTCTGACCGAGATACGTCGATTCTGGGTACGTAGTTCCAGCATAGCACCATTTCCCGTTGGTTTGATTGATGACCAAAGCTGAATCCCCGTATACATCCAGGGTTTTAATCTGTATATTGACGGCTTCCTCAAGTCTTAGGATACAAGCTTCGTATTCGGCTTCATTGTTGGTGCAGGGAAAAGTTATTCTGGCACCAAATGGCATATGAACCCCCTTCCGGTGTGATCAACATTATACCAACTCCGTGACCATTGACGTGGACCGCCCCATCAAACATCATAACCCATTTGGATTCAGGGTCAGGCCCCTCCTCCGGGAGTGGTTCCTCTCAATCTTTCGATTTGAGAAACATGATGTCCTCATCAGGAAAGTCAAACCTCATAGGTTGGTAATCATCAATCGGTTGCTCTGCAACATAATCTGACAAGACACTTCCCTTGATGGCTTTTTGTGAAGTGTATTGGATGTCATACTCTGTCAGTATCATTTGTCACCTAGTAACCTTTCCGGTAAGTGCTGGCTTTTCAAAAATATACTTGACTGGATCCCTTTTTGATATCAATAGAGTCGTGTGAGTCAACATATACTGTCTTAGTGGGCGAGCAGCCCATGCCAAAGCGCGGCAAGTTTTCTCGAGCAATGAGTATCTTTGTTCATAATCGATAAACTTTTGCTAAGGTAGTATATTGCATGCTCTTTTCGACCTGACTCGTCATGCTGACCGAGCACACAACCCATTGACCTTTCTAACACAGTCAAGTACATGATCAACGGTCTTTCCTCTCGGCCTGTAGACTTGCCCCGATCTTGATCTCTTTCTTGTCGTCTGCGGTACCGATGTTGACGGTCTCAATCACCTCCTGATAAGGTGTAATAGCTCGGTCCTCCTGTTTCAACAATCTGGCTAATCCTTCAGGCAATTCACAATCTTCCTCAACCCCTTCTTCGGCTTAATAGATAGGATTGTCGAAGTCATACTTGGCCATAGCAGTGTCGTTAGTAGTGAGATCCGGGTGGTCCGCTCTGCATGATGGAGGATCATGCTCTACCTTAGAATGAGAGTTTTTTTTTTGGAAAGAAAGAAAAAACGAAAAAAGAAACATTGCCATTTTTTGTTGTAAAAGTAGAAAAAACTGAAAGAAAGAGAACACAAAATTGTTTGCAAAAGTCGTCCTTTATTGATGATAAAAATAATTGCGAAATGTAACTAAATGGATGGCCCTACAAATGAGCCCTTACACCTTGGGCAAAGTGTAAGACTTTATTATGCATGTAATAAAGGAAAACAATAAAAATCACTCTTTCAGTAGAGCAACCCGAACGGTTTTTTCAGACGACCAATTGTTGAGCTTTTCTCCCGGGACACACGGGCGAATCCAGCTATCTAAGTCACAGTCGCTGTCAGCCTTGTCTTCATCTGCACCATTGACGATGTGGGGAGAAACCAAACCCCCCGCTGGAGAGAGTACCGGTTTCATTCTTCTGATATCCCGGAGCATACCCCAATCCAAACTTGTCTCCTTTGATGACTAGCTCCACAAATTTGCCCCAGCCTTGGGCATTACCAGCTTTAACCACTTTGACAGCTTGCTTGTATGAAGAGACAGAAGTCCCGACCTTCTCAAACTCAGGTGAAAAGACAACTTCGGGCACGACCTCACTGATGTTTATGGCTTCGAAGCCCTGACAAAGCATCTCGTGCATCTCGCCGTCCATCTCTACATACTTAAATGTAGACAGGTGGCTAACAAAAATATCCTCTTCACCACAGATAGTGACGACCTGACCTTCTAGTTCATATTTGAGCTTCTGGTGGAGGGTAGAAATAACAGCACCGGCAACATGAATCCAAGGCCGACCTAGCAGACAGCTGTAGGCAGGCTGGATATCCATCACATAAATGGTGCTCTTGAACACCTGCGGTCCAATCTTAACTGGCAACTCAACTTCGCCAAAGACAGCTCTCTTAGAGCCATCAAAAGCCCTCACAACTAAGTTACTTGGCCTCAGGATGGTGTCATCGCAATCCAACTTCATTAAGGCTTTCTTTGGAAGAACATTCAGAGAAGAGCCTGTATCAACCAAAACATGGGAAAGCATCACCCCTTTGCACTCCATTGTGATATGCAAGGCTTTGTGGTGATTCCTGCCCTCAGATGTCAGGTCATTATCGGTGAAACCTAACCCCCGGCTAGCGTTTACATTGGAAACTACCGACTCCAGCTGGTTAACAGTTATCTCCGGTGGAACATAGGCCATATTCAGTACTTTTAACAAGGCTGCTCTGTGCGCCTCAGAGCACAGCAATAGTGAGAGAATGGAGATCTTTAAGGGTGTCTGATTTAGCTGGTCGACTACCTTGTAGTCACTTTTCTTGATAATCCTCATAAACTCGTCCACTTCCTTCTCGAATGCGGTCTTAGGAGGATCTTCCTGAGTAGTATCCTCTTCGGCGGCCATCTGTTTCCCTTTAGCCTTGGCAGCTGCCTCGGCTTCAGCATTCGCGCGTAATGTTGATGGTGCAAATAGGCGTCCACTACGAGTGAAACCACCAACGCCTCCAACATTGTCTACAACGGAGCTACCAATCTCAATGTCTTCTTCGTTAACTTTCTGCCCCTGGCAGTAGATATCAGCCCCATAGTGCCACGGGATAGCACTGTCTTTCTCATACGGAACGGGTCCTGGTATTGTGATGGTGATCGGACCAACCAAAGTCGGTTGAGGGCTGTCAGAGTAAATTGCGACTGGTGTTGAACTTTCGATGTTCACCGCTGCTGGTTCTGTAATTTCTGGGAAATATATTGTTGTCGGAGCGAGTCTCTCGAGAACACATATTTCTTCAGGAGTGAAATAAAACATCACCGTCGATACATCATTCTTCACTGGACGGGCCTGATCGAACTGAAGACAACCTTCATCTATCAGTTGCTGAATACCCCTTCTCAAACTGTCACATCCATTTTCGGCAGCTTGACAATTTCTGCACTCTTCCCCACAACCCGGGAAAATCTGTCATTTTAGAAGTCGGTCTTTAACCACCGATAGCGAAGTCTTCACCTTAGTTCCCCCACTATCAACAGCATTAATCCTCTGCCCGCCGTGAGCCGGCCTCGGGTTCTGGATAACATTAGGCACCGGAGCAAAATTGATAGTCTGGGCATCTCTCAAATCTTGTACCTTTAACTGGAGAGCCTTGCAATTATTTGTAGTATGGCCAGGTGCATTGGAGTGAAAAGCACATCTGGCGTTGACATCATAACCTCTAGGAAAATTATTGGGATCGATTGGTAGGGCCAAAGTTCTCAACGTAACCAGATTCATGTCAATCAGCTTGGGAAGTAATACTGAATAAGGCATTGGGATTGGCTCGATGACCCGGTCCGTCTGCCTTGGACGTTGTTGATAGTGTCTCTGCTGACCCGGATTACCTCCTTGTTGTTGATTGTTGTACCTGGGTTGTTGTTGCGGATGATATTGCGGTTGAGGAACAAGTGTTGGAATAGTGACTGCGGCCACTTGATCTTGATAATAATTAGGGCGTCCTCTACCCCTGCCTCTGCCGGCATACACAATGCTTGCCTCGCCTTCTTTTCTTCGCTGACCGTGACCAGCAAATGGTCTCTTGGGACCTGATGAGTTGGAAGCACTATTGTCTTGAATTTGGCCCATCTTCAACAGACTCTCGATTCTTTCTCCAGCAATTACTATCTCTGCAAAGCTGATTGACGGGCAAGCAGCCAATCTCTCAATATAATTGCCTTGAAGAGTGTTCATGAACATGTCCGCCATCTCCCTTTCAGACATAGGGGGTTGGATGGACGCAACAATCTGTCTCCAACGCTGAGCATACTCTCTAAAGGTTTCCTTGGCAGTCTGAGACATACCTTGCAACAAGGTCCGATTTGGAGCCATGTCCAAGTTGTATTGATATTGCTTGACAAAAGCCTCTGTCAAGTCTTTCCAGCTCTTGATGGTAGTACAAGACAAATGAGAATACCATTCACGAGAAGCTCCAGTTAGACTGTCTTCAAAATAGTACATCCACTGCTTTTCATCTTCCGTGTGAGCTCCCAACCTTCCCAGATAAGATTGGAGATGAGTGCGTGGGCAAGAAGCCCCGTTGTATTTCTCAAAAGTAGGGGATTTGAACTTGTGAGGAATCCTTACTCCCTGAACCAGACCAAGATTTGTGACATCAAAGCCTAGGGAATTTTGAGACTCCAAAGATTTGAGCTTCTCAGCAAGCTCATCCATACGGCGAGTGGTCTCGAGGGCCTCGTCGTGCAAAGAAAATTGATCATATTGATAATCTTCAGTAATGGGGCGCCCGTTAATCCGAATTCCTTGATTCACATTGTACCTTCCTCCAATACCATTTCCAACATTCCCTGTGTTGCCAACATTACCCGGGTTTCAAGCAGCATTTGCGTTACCCGCGTTACCAGTGTTCACAGGGTTATCAGCGTTCCCAGGGTTACTAGGGTTTCCCTCAGCATTTGGTATCTCCACCTCCGGATCGGGTCTCGGTTGCTCAACCAATTCCCTCAGCTTTTCCTGGCCTTCTGTCATACCAGTCATCAATGTCATGAACTGATCCATCCTTTCACGCATATTAGCCAGCTCTTTCTGTACTTGGTCCATCGCTAGCTGCAGACGATTTTCCTTTGTCGGGTACCTGTGGACTCGCTTGGGACCAATAATTGCCTGATACAGGGAACAAACATTAGACATTGCGGTGACACCTGCAAAACAGACAAGGGTTAATATGAATGGTATGCGATGCACTGCTTGTTCAGTTTTAAGGCACCCCCGTTTTGAAAGGGAATACCCTGCAAATGAATAAGCATGAGATGTTGAATGCAAATATGCAGATGATGTTATGCAATGCAAAGGCATATCAATCAGAATTGATGGATCCGCTTGAACATCTGTCAGGTTGCACTGCCTGGAGAGAAATTCACTGAGGAATATAATACAAGCCTAAAACTCTGCTCCAGAAAACCGGGTTGGTTGGAGGTTAAGGTTTCTGGAATTTAGCCCGCCCCTCACTGGTAGGTTCTAAGAACAGAAGTTCGTCAGCTTCAGCCCTTCAGTCGCGAATAATACGTTTACCACTGAAGGTTTGGTATTATTACGGGACAAAAGACCTCCATTGACTCCCTAATAGCAAGTTCCCAGTGTCGGGATCCTCGGATTGAGCAGCGAGAATGCGCCCACCAGAGCTAACATAATCACGTCTCGGAGGAGAGGCCTCGACTGAGTTCTCGGGAAATGGTCACCAGAGTCGACGATTTCTAGAGGAACATCCTGCCGTTACGGTACACCCGTAAGACATAATATATCCAAAAGAAACCTCGTCTGAGTGTGGTTCTTCACGAACGACTTAACGTAGCAACACGCCACGCAAGCCTCATGATTATCCACTCTAAAACCTGTGTGTACACTCAAGCCTGGGTAATGGGCTTATCTCTCATAGAACACCCCATCCCAACAAACAAACAAACAAACAAATCCAACAGATACAACAGATGCATGCAAGCAGGTAAGCAAATAAAGGTACAAAAGCACGAACACCCAATAAACAAGAAATCACACAACCTAGGAGGGACTCGCTTAGGGAAGATGGACCAGCAAGAGGTCAACTTCTTAGTATCCCCAGCAGAGTCGCCAGCTATTGCAACCTGAAAAATACAGTGCGCGAAAAAACAACCAGCGAAAGAAAATGACAGAAGAGTCGCCACCGTGCGTTATTCATCCCAAATGAGGGAAAGGAAACGCTCGAAGTAAACCTGAAAAAGGAAAGGACAAGACGGGGTGTCGCAACCAAATCTTGGGTTCGGGAGTCTGTTATGCGAAGGGAAGGTATTAGCACCCTTACGCATCCGTAGTACTCTACGGGATCCACTTTTGTGGTTCTTGTCTAAAGGGTGTGGGTTTATCTAATGTGTTATTTACTAAAAAAAAGAAAAAAAAGGGTTAAATGAAAATGACTCGTGCGGATGTTCCATCCACTGCATACGTATCTCATCTGAATATGAGAATCAGAGTCTTCGTAGCTCGGCTAACCTATGGGTTGGGGGGATGTGTGCTCGCTAAGACATCGTGTCTTATGCCTACGTATCTCATCTGGCCTGAGAATCAGAGCAAAACGTAGTTCGGCTAACTATGGGGTTATGGATTGGGTTTTGGACGAACGACGTCATTACGCAATCTACCGGATGCTCGACCTTTGGAGACTTACTCGCCTGTAGTAGAAGGAGTTAACGTGTTGCTTTGGGTTTTAGGGTTTGGGATGCTCAAGGGCAAAAAGGCAGTCCTTGATGAAGGAACCGCGCTACCTGCAGGGATACGAACACATACAAAACAAACATGTATAAAGTAAATGTGCCAACAAGGGGCTCAGAAGTAAATAAATAAAAGAAAACAAATGCCTCCTATCGAGGTCTTCCAGCTAAGAAAGCGATAAAATGCGGAAAAAGAGGTAAAAGTACCACACGGATAAAGATCCGAAGTAACAACAATTAAAGGAGTAAGAAACCCAGGGATCTCCCAAGCTAATGCCATCAAAGAAAGGTGAGTCAGTACAGGTAATCGGAATGAACCTCCAGGGGGTATCCCACAAATAAAGTGGGAAACCACGCAAGTTATCCCTGCAAAAGTCATGTGAGCCCTCACAAAACAAAACTCAACAAACAGGTTAGAGAAACAAGATAGGGTAACCAAGAGTTGCCCCCAAATCAAAATGTAACAACATGAATCATGCTCTTTCAATTCACAAAAAAGCTCACAAAAAGCAACCAAGGGTAGGAGGCCTAAACCTCTTGTCAAACACATACATCAAAAGGGTATCAAATTCACCCATAATACCTCATACATTTAGAGCATTCAAATTAAAGGCATAAAGATGATGGATATAGGGCAAACCTGATTGGAGAGCTTGATCGAAATTGAGTTGCACTCGTGAGGTTTACAAAACAACCTTTAGGATTTATGTGATTCTGTGCAGTTGAGTTCCCTTCAGGGTTTGGAGGCTGCTCTGAACTTTGTTAGCTCTTCTCTCACTATCTTTTTCCTCAGGGTTTTGTTCCAAGGAAACCTCAGAGTATTTTGCTTCTCCTCCTTTTTCTCAAGTGAAGCCTTGGTATTTATAGACTGAATTTCATGGCTTTGTGGGCTCAAATGAGAGAGACCCAAATCAAAAAAAAATTGTTATATTTTATTTATTTATTTAAATAATTTTTTTGTAAAATTTTTTTTCTTTTTTTTTCGTTTTACTTTTCGTTTTTTTTTTTTTCGTTTTTTTTCTTTGTTTTTTTTTTTTTTTTTTTAAAAAAAAAAAAAAGTTTCTTGGATCTAATTCTGATTGACATGATGAAATGCAATATGAAATGCTAAATAAATGCATGAATGAGGAGGGCAAATTTTGGGGTATTACACCTTCATCTGGGTCCGGTCTATTGTAATATTCTTTGATAAATAATATATCTTCATCAAGAAACTCAAACTTCATTGGCTGGTGATCCTCTACAGGATGACGAGCCAAGTAGTCAGCAACTATACTACTCTTTATGGCTTTTTGAATCGTATACTAGATATCATACTCTGTTAGAATCATTTTCCAATAGGCAACCCTTCTCGTGAGGGTAGGCCTCTCAAAAATATACTTGATCAGGTCCATCTTTTAGTTCAACAAGGTAGTGTGAGTCAACATATATTGTCTCAGACGACGAGCAACCCATGCTAGAGCGCAACAAGGTTTTTTAAGTAGTGAATATTTGATTTCACGGTTGGTAAACTTTTTTCTCAGGTAGTATATTGCGTGCTCTTTTCGGCCAGACTCGTCATGTCGGCCTAATATACCCCTCATTGACTCGTCGAGGACTGTGATATACATGACCAACAGTCTTCCTTCTACTGGAGGCATCAGAACTGGAGGTTCCTGCAAGTACTCCTTTATCCTCTCGAACGCTCTTTGACAATTGTCGTTCCACACCATTGCCTTATCTTTTCTCAATATGTGGCTGTTAGATTGAACATAAATCTAGCAATGTAGTTTAACCTCCCTAAGAAACCACACACTTATTTTTTAGTTTTCGGTTCAGGCGTCTCTTGAATTGCTTTCATCTTTGCAAGATCAACCTCAATTCCTCTTTCACTAACCAGAAAGCCAAGTAAATTACCAGACCTTACTCTGAAAGTACATTTGTTGGGATTCAGCCTCAGTCTGAACTTCCTCAATCTCTCGAACAATTTCCGCAATTTGACTAGATGTCCCTCCTCTGTATTGGATTTTGCAATCATATCACCCACATAGCACTCAATCTCCTTATGGATCATGTCATGGAATAGGGTTACCATTGCACATTGGTAAGTTTCCCTTGCATTCTTCAAACCAAATGGCATGACCTTGTAACAGAAGGTTCCCCAAGGTGTGATAAACGTGGTCTTCTCCATATCTTCCAAAGCCATTTTAATTTGATTATAACCGAAGAAACCATCCATGAAAGAAAATATCGAGAAATGAGTAGTGTTGCTGACCGATACATCAATACGAGGGAGCGGGAAATCATTCTTGGGACTTGCTCTATTCAAATTACAATAATCAACACACATCTGCACTTTGTCGTCCTTCTTAGGCATATGTATAATATTAGCTACCCACAGAGGATAAGAAGTAACTGCCAGAAAACCTACGCAAACTGCTTTTGAACTTCATCCTTGATCTTCTTAGACATATTTGGGCGCGTTCTTCAAAGCTTCTGCTTAACAGGGGGTGTAAGACCTTAATTTTGACCCTAAGATCCCTCATGGCATCATATCATTTCACATTGCATTTTGCCTCAAGGATCATAGCATCTTGGATCCTTAACCCTAGCATGCTTGAATTGTATATTTATTGCTTTTCTTATTTTGTTCACTAACCAAAATCACAAAAATATGTCACTAACTTGGTTGTTTTGTAGCTTGAGCAATCATATAACCCAAGGCTCGTAGGAGGCCCCTATGCTCAAAGAATGGCCAGATGAAGTTGAAAGCAAGCATGAAAATGGTTCCCAAATCTCTCAATCATCATATATGCCTCCCAAGTATCTCAATTTGTCAATTTTGTCAAGATAAACCAAAGGGCTTGAGGATTGTTTCCCAAGGAGACCCTAATTCAAATGTGCATTGACTGTGCCTTGCTCATGAAGCAACCTCAACCCATGATCAAATACAATCAAGGGAAGTTCTTTAATTCATCATTTTATGCATATATGTGCCTATGTGAGTATCCTCAATCATTAATTCATCAAGATTTGAAGTTTGGACTTGAGAAGTTGATCAGTCAATTCATCTGACTATTTTGAAATCCACTGAGACCTAACTTTTGATGTGTTTGTCAAATGAAGATGACCCCAAGAGGAATAATGTTCTTAATAACCATATGAACAACTTTCATGTTCATCAAAAATTGATTTGAAGCTTGGAATGTCATCATCCATTTCAAAACATTATAGGTCATTTTGACTGAAACCCTAATTCTGGGTCAACTTCCCAAGGACCTAACTCACTCATTTTTCATGATTTTGAGGTGGTATCAAATGAATTGGAAATTTGAAGATGTCTACCTCAATTGTTATGTTGGACAAAATTTCAAAATCATAAAATAAACGCATGTGATAATACAAAACATTATAGGTCACTTTGGGCCAAAGTCATTGAAATGTGAAAAAGTCCAACTTCAAGTGCCCATAACTTTCTCATAAAAAATACAAATTATGCAAAATTTAAGTCCAAATTGATTTTCTTGAAACGTTCTACAACGTTTATGTTTAAGATTTTATCATTTGAGGCTTGAATCATTGCAAAACAGAAGGGCTTGAAGTTGGTCCATTTTGGCAAGATTTCCATGCACATGTTTTGCACCTTGAACTTTATGATCAGTTTTCATTAATTTCCCAACACCAAATGGATTTTTTTTCAACATAACATTTGTTCCTCATGTAAATACATTTCCAACCATTACCCACATGTGTATGTTTCATTTTGGCAAAGTGCATTTTCGAAGAGGAGAAGATTTATGTTCATTTATGGAAACAATGTTGAAACTCCATGCACAAGCCAATGTAATCAAAATTGCACGTCCAAACCATTGCATACTCATATCAGCTTGCATTTGCAATGGATTTTGGGCCTCACATGCGCCTGTACAGGCCCATGCATGGAGGCCCTCATTCCACATGCACACGAGTTTGCCATTGCTTGCATCAGCTTCCACTATAAATACACATGTCTGGCTTCATTCATTTCCAACCCTAACACTCTGCAGAATTGAAATCCTAACCTCCATCAAAAGGAATTTTGCGTTTTCTTCTTCAATTTTTCAGTTCAATTTTCAACTTCCTTGGTTGATTATTCAGCTTCAATTCCTAAGCCTAGCTACTTTGCCATCTCAAGATCACACTACATCAAGGAGTTGGAAGAGATCGTGCCTTGTAAAGCTGCACTTCAAAGGTTGTTGTTCAAACTTTTTTGATTCGAAACTCCCTAGATCTTGCTTATTTCTTGTGTTTGTTGGTTCCTCTGAAGTCCTCATGTGAGAGGCAATTGATTTGTGCATTTAATTTCATGAATTGAGCAAACTCAGATTGAACTCCATAATTTTCTATCTCAGATTTCTCCTTCTATGAGAGTCTAGAGTAGAAACCAATGGCATAGGGGTGATGTACATCACCCCAGCTTTCCAATGATATGAGGATCGTTCGTTTTGGTGAGGTTTTCAAAACCTGCAACTCTGGGCGGAGCTGGCTTGCTCGTCGGGGAAGACGGTGGTGTACACCACCGTCCCCCACGCGTGGATGCATCTGGACCATTGAATGTTGTTTCCAGATCAAATCCCAGCCATGCAATGTTATGACTTTTATTAATGCCCTGAAATTCTCATTTGACTTTGGATCATCATACGCGCGCGCCTCACAGCCCTTAGATTGGACACGTCAATTAATGAATGTGATCCAACGTGCCAGGATTTTTTCTTAATATCTGAATTTAATTTAATTTTCTTTTATTTCCTTTTATTTCAAAAATTCATATCTTCTTCATTTTAAATCCAAAAAATATGAGACCAATTGAATTATTTCCCTTTTTAATTCTAGTTTTTGAAAATGATTTTTAATATTTTTTATGATGTCATTTAATATTTTTTGTGAATTCTCTCTTTTCTGGTTATTTTTAATTCATTTAAAATAGTTTCCAATATTCAAAAAATGCAAAAATATTTTCTTAACATCTTTGAATGATGATGAATCTATGAAAAATATTCTCATCAATTTCTTAATTGATTTGAGATTTATTTGTGATTTTAGTTCTATTATGTTATACTTTCTTCATTTTTAATTGTTTAAAATTAGTTTCTGGTTTCTAAAAATGATGAAATTTTTTGTCAAACCTTGTTTGACCTTGTTGAACTTAGGATGATCCATTTGGACTTTTCCAAGTTGATTTGAATTGGATTTGAAGTTTGACCTTTATTTGTTTATTTTAATTCAAGTATTATTTTAATTTCAAAAAATACCAAAAATATTTTTATTGTTTCTTGACTTCTAAGCATCATCTCACTTTTGTTTACCATTGATTGACTTTGATTCCATTCATGTTTGGTTAATGTGTGTTGATTATTTCATTTGAATTTCAATCATGTACATTCTTATTCTTCTTCTTCTTCATCTTTTTTCTTTTTGATCAATGAGTTAAAGATTGGTGGTTAGCCTTGACATATGAGAGGCTTAACCTTCCTTGGTTCAAATCAAATTCATCTTGATCAAAGATCAAGTGAATTGTTTTGCATTAAGGATAGGTTGCTTCTTGGTCAAGATAAAAACCTAAATCAATACAAGGTCATTCTTCTTTTCTTTTGGCATGGCAAGTCGTAGGAGCTTGGCTTACTAGTCATGGTCTCTAACTTGTGTTTGTTGCCTAAAGTTTTATTGAGCGGCCTCAGATAGGTGTGACTACTACATTAGTCCACTTACGATTGCTTAACATAGCGCTAAATTGCCTTATGGCACACTAACACTAACTACTAATCACTAACTTTTAATTCAAGCCTTTAATTCTTGCAATTTACTTTAATGCAATTTAATTTCTTGCACATTAATTCATTTGGTTTTGCCCTTTTCTCACTTGAGCTCATGTTTATGTTAATGCAATTTGCCTTTTGCTCACTTGAGCACATTATTGTGTATATATTATTGTGCTTGTTTTGTTTTGCTTGTGTGAACCTAATGCAAATGGACAAAGGACTTAGATTTTAGGACCTTACCTATGCTAATGGAGTTTGAAGAGCAACTAGGCCTCATGCCTTTAGAGTGTTAAAATTGTCAAAGAGCAACTAGGCCTCATGCCTTTAGAATACTTAAATCTTGAAGATGAATTGAAAGGATCCTACTTCTAAACTCACTCTTGTCCATTCTTTATTTGTTTTGTGGAACTTTTTGATTTGTGTGTTCTTGTGTGCTAGGGATCCCAAACTTGCCAATTAGAAGAACCATTGTCATGGACATCCAAAGTGAGAGATACAAAAGCCAATTGGAAGATTCCTAGGAGCTTGATTGTCATTTGCTTGATTGCTTGAGTTATTTGCTTATTGCTTGCTAATTCCAAAGGATGGGAGCAACTTGGATCATCTTTATGATCTCAAGAAGGGAACTCCAATGTGGTTTTATTTCTCTTCCTTCATCTTTTCATGTTTAGGACCTAGCCATTCTCTTCTTCTCTCCACTCTAACCCAAGCCAAACTTTTGTGCAAACTTTAACATTGTTTTCAAAAATTAGAAACCTAAGCACTATGCTTTTGATTTTCCAAACTCTTTTCATAACAGTTATTTTAAATTGAATCCTTAAGTCAACTTTGACCTTACTTTGTGAATACTTTTCATTTGTAAATACAACTCACTCAATTGTTTTTGTGGTTCCAATGACCACTTTTGCCAAGGCTTTTCATAAACATTAGTTATTAGGTTTGAGTTATCCTAGAGGATGATATAATACTCACTTGTATCCTTAGTGATGGACTATAAGACTTCCATGCTTATTATAGGGTTAACCCCTCACTAGCATGTTGAAGCTCTCCTCACATGGTGGAATTGCGGTTTTAGGTTGAGTTTTCTCCCTTTGATAACAAAAGACCTTAAGGCTTTTGACCAATCAATTCACCAACTTCTTTTGAGATTTTTACCCCGAACTACGAGGTTTTGATCCTAATCTTTTTTAAGATGGTACGTACGCAATGGGTTTATCCATTCAAACACAAAAATTGAAAATAACTTGTATATTCTTTTCTCATCTCCCCAATCATGTTTACACAAAATATTTTAACAAATACCAACCTACCTTACAACATTGGTGAAAAGGGCTTCCTTAGAGTACTAAGGATGTTTTGGGTGCTTAAAACCTTCCCATTGCATAACCAACCCCCTTACCCAGATCTCTGACATTTTTATTAGTTTTTGATTTCATAAAACTTCTCGGTTTTTGTTCGCTTTCTAACCGTCATCTCTTTCAATTCGAGAATGTCGGCGTTGGATGGATCCATTAGCTTGGACTTGTCGGGTCTGGAAGGACGTCTGAGCGGGAGAATTATGTGCACTGGTTAGATACTGACACCTACAAAACAACAAACAGGTTAATATGACTCACACATGCAATGTCTATCCGTATGAGGAGAATTCCGTCCTTTGATTCTGGTTTCATTGAGATGGATAACATTTCAACAACAACATTGACATCTGGATGTCTCTCAACCGGAATCTCAATCAAAAAATGGACCCTGAGTACGGATAGACATGGGTTAAATGCAGATGGATGCGAAATGGGAATGATGCAAATGCATGCAGGCAGGTCACTGTGCCATCTTCCATGTCAACTGAGGATCAACTGTACTGGACCGGTCTCTGAACTGATTACGATCATCTGAGGGCCCGAGTAACCATAAATCCAACTTGGGGAGTTCCGAAATAAACGGAACTGGGGAATATATCACCATCATCGAGGAAATCCACTGAACGGATGACAACCAGATCCTCTGAACAAGTACCTTTGGATTCAACCCGGGGATCCGAAATAAACGGAACCGCTGATAAATACCATGGACAAACCTCCGGCGTCCAGAAATCAAGATCCAAAAATCCAATGTACCAAAATCACCATCACATCATCACTGGCAGACACAGTACTGGCAAGAATCAAACCCTCCCCTCACAGGTGAATTCTAACAAGGTCATCCTAAGGCGGATAATGGTCTCGGCAATCGGGCAAAGATACTCAACGGGTTTGCCCTTTCAGGTGTGCCGTTGCAGCTCTCTTGAGATTATATAAACCAAAGATCCGGGAAAGAACGGTCACCGAAGTCAATAGCTCAGATGAGATAACCCAACCTGAGTGGAATAACTCCAAACGGAAGGACTCTCTCAAATGAACCTCGTCTGGCTGTGGTGACACGTCTCCTCATCATGTCGTACAACATGTGAAGAAACATGAGACCACACTAATCCTAGGTGTATACTCAGGCCTGGGTATTGGGCCTCACTCAGAACACCCACCCCAAATCAGAGGAACCCACCTGTACAGAATCCAACAGGATGACAGTATGATGCATGCAAGTATCTATGCAAGTATATACAATCACAGCATAATAAAAATGAATGCAATAAATAAGTAGTAAAAGCAACCACAACCATCCTAAAGAGCGCTAGGACTGACTCGCTTAGGGAAGATGGACCAGCAGGAGGTCAACTTCTCCACAGCAGAGTCGTCAGCTGTCGCATTACGCGAAAAACCGGCGGGAAAAGACACAGAGCCGCCACCGTGCGTTATTTGTCCCAAAGGAGGGAAAGGAATGGTCTCGCACTCGGAGATTGATGGGATCGGGAGTCGGTTATGCGAAGGGAAGGTATTAGCACCCCTACGCATCCGTCATACTCGACGGGATCCACGCTCACAAAGAAATAGAAGAAAGGTTGCTAAAAAACTGCACAGAACTGGAATGAAACACAGACGAAAGACGGAGAAAGCGGACTCGGCAGGATATCGCATCCTGGGCCTACGTAGTTTGTCAGACACAGACATCAGAGTCGACGTAGTTCGGGGGAAATGGGAAACATGCTCGCTAGGATGTCGCATCCTATGCATACATATCTTCTCTAACCAAAGAAAGAATCAGAGCACTCGTAGCTCGGCTAACGCACGCCAAACGACACAGACAGGAAACCGACTGCCAATCGCTGGACTTACGTCATACTCCACACAAATAGGCAAACCTGGAAACCGAATGCCAATCGCTAGACTTACATCAGACTCTGAACCAACAAACACACACAAGAAACCAACTGCCAATCGCTGGACTTACGTCAGACTCCAACAAGCAAATAAGACACAGGAAACCAACTGCCAATCGCTGGACTTACGTCAGACTCCAAACACACACAAAGGGGTTGAAAAAGAAAAAAGGGCGCCCGGAGAGATCAGCTCATCTCCTGCCTACGTAGCTTATCTGGTATGAGGATCAGGGCGACGTAGTTCCCCTAAACAGGGAAAGAACTTCTAACCTAACCAGAGACAAGGGAGATAACAAGCTACTAGGGAGATTACGACTCGAGCCTAGAAGTTGTCATGCATACGATCCCTATGTTGAGGTCTCTATCCTAACTTGCACAGGAAGCAAGCTAGCCTAAACAGCACACCATCAAGCACAAGCACAAGAGAGCAAGCACACACACTATATATAAACAAGTGGCTCATACAAGGCTGGGCTCTAGTCAAGGGGTCACATCAACCTCGACAAACAAGCCAACTGGAATGGGGTGTTTTTAGCTCTTAACCCTAACATTGAGAGTTAGGGTGAAGCAGATGAAATGGAGATGAGGGTTATGCCTCATAGCTCTTATCCCTGGCCTGGGAGAGCTTGAATCAAATAGAAAATGTGGGAGTTCAGAATGAAGGAACTCTTCTCCACATGACTGACACAACAAGATCTTGGGTTCTTATTCACAATGCCTCAACACATGGTGTGAGCAAAGTGAATGACACAACTGAATAGCAGGGGATGGATTGCACATCCCTTTTATCTTCCAATTGCCTCTTAAGAGGTCTTTACCTGCTTGGCACAAAATTAAACATCCACAAACATTGCCTCTTAATGAGGGCTTCAGACAGGTGCCTGCCAAAGTAACATGACAGGTCTTCCAGACTACATGAAGATCAAGGAATTATACCTCAGTGGTATGCCAACCACAAGCAAGCAAAGCAAAGTTCAAATGAACTTAAAGCAACTTAGGTACCTGTGGAAACAACTAAATCAATCAGTACAATCCAGACAAACAGTCAACCGTCAATATCAAACAGACAACCCAATATGCAACACATAAGCCATAAGCACAAGTGAACCATCATCAAAGCTTACAAAACAGCAAGTGTTAGCCAACAATAACAAATGATCAAGCTCAAATGAAGGAGCAACATCAACCATGGAGATGTATACTTGAACCTGAAATCACAACTCAAATGTAAGTAACAAACCACTAGGTCAAAGCCTAGGGTCAAAAGTGAATCAAAAATCCAAAACAGAACTTGATATTCAACATGGATCATATTTAATCAATAAAGATCAAGTCCTAAAAAGGACCAAATCAACATCAATAGGCAAGTCCATGTAACAGGCAAGAGAAGTCAATGACCAATTCAAGGCATCCAAATGATCATCATAAATTCCCAATCAAAACAGAAATGATTCAAATAATTCTGGAAAAATTCATGAGCATTCAACACATCTAACATGATCATCACACAAAAAATCATAAGCATTAGAGGTTATTTGGTATGGAAATCAAATTGCACAAGTAAGACAATCAAATGGTGTGACACAAATTGTCACACCATGCAAACATAGGCATAAAACAGAATTGGAAAATGAGAAAAATACCAAACCAAGCCTAAAACATCCATTAACATGTCTAGAATCAGCATGTAAAATTTCAAGTCCATTGGATTAAAATCAAGCATTTCATGATAGAAAAAGCAAGGCAAGGTCACATATGCACCTATGATCAATCAACCTAGAACAAATAAAATTCCAGCCATGCACAACTTTTGAAATCATCATCATAAAAAACTAGACATCACAAGGATCATTTGGCAAAAAATTGGGAGTGATTTGATGCATTTTTCAATTTTATATGGATTTTAGAAGTTAGCATAAACAAATGAAAATGAAAGATGAACATGGCATGACAAGTGGAGGGAAAACATGAAAATGCTGAACAATTTGAATATTTGTCTTCGCTGGGAATCGATCCTTGTACACATTTAAAATGTGCGCGCGCCAATACAAAAAACGACACCGTTTTGTCTAAAACCCTAAGCCAGCGTAAAATTCCAGAATCCGTCGCTAATGAGGCAAAATCCGTCGCTAAAGATGATCTTCATCTTCTTCATGAAGATGAAGATGAAGATGATGAACTTCATGCATCCATTTTCCAGAAAATTCCAGAGATGTCCAGAAATCAACAAGACGCATACCAAATCAAAGCTTATGCCATGTAGAACACAGATCAATCAACATCTAATCTTAATTCATCATAACAAGTGAGAATCGATCATGAACATTTTTGAATGCAAAACTTCAAACGCACATAACTCAATGAATAATGCACCATTTCAATTGATTTTTATACCAGAATGATCAGCAACACAAGTCTACACAAATATGTACATGAATTGGAGAATTGTGAAGATCGAAAATCCTACCTCTTGAAGAGCAGGTTCTTGTTTTGCACGTTCCAAGGCTCTAAATGATCCAAAGCTGCTCCAGAATCCTTGTTATGATGATTGATGAAGAAGTTGAAGCTCAAACACGTGTGGATTTAGCTTAATTTGAAAACTCCATTAACACCTTCAAGCTTCAAGTATGATTGAATCTGGCACGAATTCTTCAAAATACACGTTCAATCTCACTCAAAACCACTCCATGATCATGAATTTACCAAGAGAAATGAGGTTTATGTGAGGAATTTTCAAAATCGAGCAAGAGGAAAATTGAGAGCAAATATGAATTTCTAGATCTGAACTTGTGTATCGTGATCAATGCAATTGTGATTATGCTTTTATATGCTTTGCTAATGAATCTGAAATTAAGCTTAAGCCATGTTTAATTGGGATTAGAGGAATACAAGGTGTATGCACCAATTTGCATTTTCACCTCATGCATGAGATGCACACGTGAACAGTACCCCAAGCTGGCCCAAATTCACTCAAAATTACTCCATGCACACATTGGAAATGGAATTACATGCATGTGATCAACCAATTTTGATTTTGACAATTTTCCTTCAAAAGTTTCATGAACAAGCAAGTGATCATATGTTCCAATTTCATGTAATGTAATGGATGTTTTAGAAACTTCATGACATGAGAAACATTTTTCAAAAAGAACCACCAAATTTGGAGTCTTGGTTCAAAAGATATGGCCATTTGAAGTTTCAAGCACACTTTGTAATGATTTGATCATAACTCCTTAACCATTCATCAGATGCTCTTGATCTTGGACTTTTTAGAAATAGGAGAAAAAGATCTTCAACTTTTATGTTGGACAAAATTTCATTTGAAGCTTCTTTGATGTTGTAAAGTTGAGTTGAAGTTGGTCCAAAAACTTGCCATTTTTGGAAACTTGAAATTACAGGTCACTTTCCATTTTTGGAAACTTTTGATCTGGCTTCAAAATCTTCAAGGTAGACGTTTGACATGTTGAATAACCTTCTTTGGGACATGAATGAAGTGTCTCAAACCATTCCTCCATCTCCTAGCCCTCAGTTGACTTGCAGTTGACTTTTATGGGCCTCAGATGACTTGAAACTGCACTATGGACTTTGAGCCTTCAACACTTGGCCAAATTGCATCAAAATGAACCTTGGGTCATGTAGGATTTCTAGAACAACCATAGGGCCTTTGTCTCATGGAAAAACCCTTGCTCTCTTGAACAGTTGACTTCTCCTAACCAGTTTTGACTTATGCAATGCAACATGATATGCAATGACAATGCAAGGTTAATGACCTAAAAATGATATGAATGTACAAATGGGGGGTGCAAATTTGAGGTGCTACACTTCCACCATATTGTTATTCAAGTTTGATCCATTATCAGCAATGATCTTACTTGGCCCACCATAATGGTATATAATCTGATTCTTGATAAACCTTACAACAACTCGCTTGGTTACATTTGCATATGATGCCGCTTCAACCCATTTTGTGAAGTAGTCAATTGCCACCAAAATGAAACGATGTCCATTCGAAGCTTTGGGCTCAATCATCCCAATCATATCAATTCCCTACATGGAGAAGGGCCATGGGGAAGAGATAACATTCAAAAGTGTCGGAGGAACATGAATTTTATCAGCATAAATTTGACACTTGTGGCACTTCTTCACAAATTTGCAACAGTCAGATTCCATTGTCATCCAATAGTAACCTGCTCGCAACATCTTCTTTGCCATTGCATGTCCATTGGAATGAGTACCAAAGGAACCTTTGTGCACTTCGGCCATCAACAAGTCCGCTTCGTGTCTATCCACATATCTGAGCAAAACCATGTCGAAGTTTCTCTTGTACAGTATATCACCATTCAAGTAGAAATTTACTGGCTAATCTTCTCAAAGTCTTCTTATCTTTAAAAGATGCCCCAGGCAGGTAAATTTGACTTTGGAGGAAACATTTGATGTCATAATACCATGTCTTCTCGTCTTTGATCTCTTCAACAGCAAACACATGAGCTGGCCTATCAAGACGCATCACAGATAAATTGGGAACTTCATTCCAATACTTCACTACAATCATTGACGCCAATGTTGCAAAAGCATCTGCCATCAGTAAGACCCTACTTTTGACCCTAAGATCCCTCATGGCATCATGTTATTACACTAGTGCATTGCCTCAAGGATCATAGCATGTTTAGCTCCTTAACCCTAGGGTGGGAATTGGTTGAGTGTTTTGAGACCACCAAGCATACTTTTATTGTATATTATTGCTTTTATTATTTTTGATTACTAACCAAAATCACAAAAATATGTCACTAACTCTTTTTATTTTGAAGCTCAAGTGATCATGTGCTCCCGTGCTCCTAGGAGGCTCCTAAGCTCAAAGAAATGGCTAGATGAAGATGAGAACAAACATGACAATGGTCCACAAAGCTCCTAATCATCATATGTGTCTACCAAGTATTTCAATTTGCCAATTTGATCAAGATAACCTAAAGGGCTTGAGGATTGTTTCCCAAGGAAACCCTAATTTCACTATGCTATGATTGTGCCTTGCCCATGAAACAACCTCAACCTATGATCAAATTTAATCAAGTTAAGTTATTTCATTCATAATTTTATGCATATATGAGCCTATGTGATTCCCCTCAATCATTTATTCATCAAGATTGGAAGTTTGGCCTTGAAAACTTGATCAGTCAAGTCATCTGACTAAGTTGAGGTCCACTGAGATATAACTTGTGATGTGTTTGTGAAATGAAGATGATCCCAAGAGAAAAAATGTTCTTAAGAACCATATGAATAACTTTCATGTTCATCAAAAATCCATTTAAAACTTGGAAGGTCATCATTCATTTCAAAACATTATAGGTCATTTTGCCTGAAACACTAATTTTGGGTCAACTTCCTAAGGACCTAACTCCCTTAATTTTTATGATTTTTAGGTGATACCAAATGAATTGGAAATCTTAAGATGTCTACTTAAAATGTTATGTTGGACAAAATTTCATAATCCTAAAATAAATACATGTGATAATACAAAACATTATAGGTCATTTTGGACCTAAGTCATTGAATTTGAAAAATGTCCAACTTCAAGTACCCATAACTTTCTCATGAAAAATCCGAATGATGCAAAATTTAAATCTAAATTGATCATATTGAAAATATCTACAACTTTTGTGTTGGAGGTTTTTCCATTTGAAGCTTTCATGATTGAAACAGAAAGGCTTGAAGAGGCTTGCTTTTGGTAAAAAAATTCAAAGGTGACTTAGACATGTTTTGTACCTAGACTTTCACAGCCAGTTTTCACTAATTTCCAAATTCCAAATTAATTTTTGCCCAACATG
Organism: Lathyrus oleraceus; assembly: GCF_024323335.1. Taxonomy (NCBI): domain Eukaryota; kingdom Viridiplantae; phylum Streptophyta; class Magnoliopsida; order Fabales; family Fabaceae; genus Lathyrus; species Lathyrus oleraceus. The sequence goes on along the minus strand of NC_066585.1, from coordinate 481,287,961 downwards.
ACTTTTGTTCCTTATTTCAAGAGCTTTCCAACCATTACTCACATTACTTTTTTGGACTTTCCATGTGTGAGTTTCAAAGAGCTTTCTCTTTATGTCCATTTTGGCATTTCATGATATAACTTGATGTGAAAGCTTGTGTGGTTCATTATGCACGTCCAATTCATTCCCAGTTGGCCTCAGCATGGTGTATCACCCATCATTGGGCCTTACATGCATTTGTACAGGCCCATGCAAGGAGAATTCAAATCCCATGCACACGAGGGAACCATGCCTTGCAACACATTTCAGCTATAAATAAGTGCTCATTCTCATTCATTTTTCAACCAAGTGGAGACCTGAAGTGCTGCAGAATTGAAATCCCAACCCTGACTAAAGGAATTTTCAGATTTCTCTTTCTCTTTCAAGCTTGAAATTCAAAATCATTAGTTGATTTTCAAAGCTCAATTCCTTAACCTATCATCACCATCACACTTCCAGAGCAAAAGCAGATCAAGATCTTGGAGAATTCGTGGCATTTGAAGCTTCATTTCAGAGATAGAACCTCAAACTTTTTTTATCTAGATCTTGCAATACAATGTGATTTTCTTTGGTTTATGATGTTTTCTGAAGTCCTCTCATTTGAGGCAGGCCAGTGGTGGTCTTAACTGTTCAAATCGTGCCATTCCTGTTGACACACCATGATCTTCAAGCTCACATTTCTCTCTAAATAGGAAGAGTGAGGATGATCTATGGTTACAGTGGTGATGTACATCACCTAAGCTTCATTTTGTTGTCCTTACAATTCATTTTCATTACAATTTATTTTCTTGCGCATGGTGGCCGGAAATGGTTAGATCACCGGAAAAGATGGTGGTTTCCACCACCATCTCCACGTGTTTGAGTCTCAGCCCTTGGATCGTGTCTAAACGTTATAATCATGGCCATCCATTGTGATTACTTGTTTTAATGCCATGTGATGCGCGCTTAACTTAGGTCTACCTTGCATCTGCGCCTCTGAGCTGTTGATCCCTTGTCACGTCAATTAATGAAATGATCTGATGGTTGCGCTTTTTTCTTATTATTCCTATTTTCTTTTAATTTCAGTTAATTCCTTTTATTTTCAAAAATTCAAAAATATTTTATTTGAAGTCACAAAAATATGAGACCAATGCCAAAAAATTTCTTGAAAAATCTAGTTTCATATTTTGATTTTTAATTATTTTTGTGACTTCATTTAATATTTTTTGTGAATTATTTGTTTTTTAATAGTTTTAATTCATTTTAAAATACTTTTTGATATTTGAAAAATCCAAAAATATTTTCCTAACACCTATGGATCATGATAAGTCAACAAAAAATAGTCACATCAATTTCTTATTTGATTAGAGATTTATTTGAGATTTTAATTCGTATTGTGTTATTTTTCATTGTTTTTAATTTTTTTTAAATAGTTTCTGATTTCAAAAATTATTGAAAAAATTTATCAAAGTTTGTTTGACCATGTTAGACCTATGAGAATTAAATTGGACTTGTTGAAGTTGATTTGAATTAAATTTGAGGTTTGACCATATTTTGTTTATTTTATTTTGCATTTATTTTTAATTCAAAAAATACCAAAAAATTATGGTTGACTTGTTGACTTGTGATCTTCATTTCTCTTCTGTTTGGCATTGATTAATGATGACTTGGTTCACATTTGATCAATTGAATTTGATACTTGAATTCTCTTTCCATTCATTTTATCTTCATCCTTTTCTTTTTATTTTGGCCAATGAGTTAATGTCTTATGGTTGGTCTTGACAAATGAGAGGTTTAACCTTCTTTGAGCAATTTAATTAAGAGGCCATCAAGGAAACATTATTTTTAGTTCATATGATCACCCATGTTCTTTGAAATGCAAGGAAAGTCCAAGTACACAAGCTTGTTCCAAGGGGTTTGACCAAAAAGTCAATATTTTGAAGTCAAGGTTCCAAGGATCACAACTCCTTCAATTCTCAGTATTTTTGAATGATTATTTTTGCATATGACTCTTCTTAACATACTATATAACCTCTATTTACATGACAAGAGCCAATTATTCTTGGAGGATCATCAAAACTTTGGAGACATTATAGGTCAGTTGTAGACTTAGTGAAATTTGACCTATTTTCAAGTGACTTTTCCTCAATTTTCAAAAATCATAACTTCTTCAATTTTCAACATTTGAGGCGAATTCTTTTTTCAAAATGTCATTTGTGATGCCCTCTACAAGGTTTCTTCAAGGATCAAGGTCAGATTATGCTTGGGAGGCCATGGAATTCATTAAAACATTACAGGTCATTTTCAGCCATGGAACACTTGAAGTTTTCTAAGTTATATGAGCAGTTTTTCATGCCAACTTCAACATGACATAACTTTGTGCTCAAGCATTCAAATTCAAAATTTCTTGGCACATTGTAATCTTTGCCATGATGTCAACACATTGCAAAGAGAATGGGATCAAAAAGCCTCATGAGTAGGATGCCCCATTGGGTTAAACATGGTGACTTGTAACTGAAGAAATTACCATTGCCCGAATTTTGAACTTCACTAATCTTAATTCCCACCCAATTAACATATGTTTTGGACCTAAACATGTTTAACCAAGTCTCTAGAAGTTAATTGACCCTTAAAACACATCATTTGGTTGAGTTTTGATGAGTTTTAAGTCACATTTTTCTCACTTCATGATCAAATTCGTTTTACACGAACTCGGCTTGATTCCATATGCATTTGGTGCAAACACATTCCCTATAAATAAAGGAAGTTATTACATTCATTTCCAAGCTTTTGAGAACCAAGAAATCCCTGCTGTAACTTGAAATTTTTCCAGAAACTTAAACTATCGTGTTTTGAGTTTCAGCTTCAGCATCTTCAGCATCCTATGAAACTTTTGCAACAATTCCCAAGATCTGAGACCTTTTGAAGTTCTCTAACTGAATCGAGCTTTATCAGCTTCTGATCACCATTGGACAAGGTAGTTTTGAGCATCATTTAAACTCAAACAAGTTACCACAATGTAGCCCTTTACTCTTTGATGCTTTCCCCTAACTTATTTGGTGTTGATTAATCGTGTTCATCATTTAATTTTATTTTTCGTGGCTTGCTTGTTTTCTAAAAATTCTCTAAAATTCCCTTTGCCCAATTTATATAAATGAATTTGAAGCCTAAGGTTGAATTCAGGATGAGAAGAGGATCATAACGGTGGTGGTCTCGTGTTCTGAATTTACCAAATAATGAAGCTCCGGTGAGAGCTCATCGAAGAAGATGACAGGAGTTTTCCATGTCGTCTGAGTTTGGCCAGACACGTTGGACATTTGAAATGTTCTGATTGGTTGGATTTGAATTGGATTTTGTGTGCTGCTTGTAGCGTGTTCCATTGTGCTCTCTAACACGAGGAGTGTTGGATCTACCACGTCAATTAATGAGGCGTGATCCAACGCTCCGTATTTTTCCTGATTTTATTTATTTTTCTTTTATTATTTTTAATTATTTTTTCTTTTAAAATTCATAGTAATTTCATTTTTCATCCAAAAAACCACAAAATAATTTCTAAAATTCTCTTTTATTTTTCTTCATCTAATTTATATTTTTTCACATTTTATTTCACTAATTTTCTATATTTTTTTAATTTTATCTTTTCTCTTTGTTTTAATTTGTTTAAAAATACTTTTTTGCATTTTTAAATTCTGAAAATTTTATTATATGCTTCTTATTTTATTCCAACCTTTCATAATTTTCTATGCCATTTATTTGGTGTTTTAAAGGACTTTATAGATTTTTCATTTCATTTCTATTTTAAAATTCATTTAAAAATACTTTTGGTGCATTTTTATTTCATTTTATTGCATTTTATATTTGTGTGAACTTTGTGAACTTCTGTTGGCCTTGGATCATGAGTCTCATCAAACTCAATGGGTCTTAGGTGTTGATGGGGTGAAAACCCTAATCCACCAAAATGGATGATTGATTTTGATGATGACTTGATCAAACTTTTGGTCCAATTTGGGTGTGACTTCTATTGTCTCCTTTTTCTTCATCTCATTATTTTCCTTTTGATTAATTGGATGGCTTGTGTCCATCTTGTTCATGATGTGTTGATTGGTACTTGATAGACTTTCATCATTTCAAATCTATCTCCTAATTGATCATGGATCATTTAAGGTACTTGGGATTAATGCATAAGTTTTTCCTAAGTGTCATGAAGTGTGGATTGAAGTAATGGACCATCCTCCTAGCATTTGTTCTTGATCATTCCCTATTTTCTTTTTGTGTAGCATGACTTTAGAAGAATGATTTACATATCATTTTTCTAGCATGTATTAATACAAATATTCTTATTAACTCGCCTTAGATAGTTGTGACTTCTACATAAGTCCAATTACAATTGCTTAACATAACGCTAAACTTGTCCCAAAAGAAAAGGTATTTTCATAAGTGAGATTGTAAGTATCCTACTCCTCATGATATTGTGTGAAAATATTGCTCCCTTTCCATTTGTGAGAGCTAGTGGCATACTTGTTGACTTTATCCAAGTTGGATCCCTTCTCATAAATGATGTATAGGTTCATATTTTCATACTTGTGAGTGAATATTTGAGTGTTCTCCAAAAAATGACCAAACCATTCTTTTTTATTACTAATATCATTTACTAACATTTTACTTGTATTAACTTTTACTTCATAGTCATTTACTTTATGCTCTTTTACTTTATGCTATTTATTTTATACTTTATGTTTAGCATCCCATATCATATCATTTGTGATTATGTCATTTGTTCTTTGTCCATTTGGACTTTTCTTTTATATTCTTGTAAAGAAAACACTAATAAAGAAAAAACCTAAAAAGAAACTTATTCCGCCTGACTCATGGACTTTGGTTACTATCCTTGGTATCGTTGTGGAGTTATGGAATTAGATTTAGGACCTTGACCTTTTCTTTGGACTTGTGATGTTAGACCTTGGGATTCATCTGATACCTTTGACTTTGGACTTCTTTGGAGACTTAGTTGAGTTACTTTGGTTTCATTTGATGCATGGATTATTATTTGCTTATTTGGCTTCCTTGAGGCTTAGTACAAAGGAGAGAATTCTTGCTTGACTTATGTCATAAAGCTTGTTATTTCTTGGTTAGATCTTTCCTCCCTAGGTTTTACTTTACGCTCTAGGATAGTCTCTTCTTCTCCTCCCTTTCTTTAATTTTCAAAATCTTCTCTCTTTTTTAAAACCTTTTTGTTTTCCAACTTGAACCATTTTATCAATAAACCTTGACTTTTGTCAAGTGATTTTCAAAACCCTTTCCTAATAAATGATAATTCATCTTAAGCATATTTAGTCCAATTTCAAAAGACTTCAAAAATGCATAACTCATTCAAATTGTTTTTGTACCCTTTCTGCCCTTTTCCTTTTAAAACTTTTCTCGTAGTTTAGACATGAGTCATTTCAATAGTTGAGATATAATTCTCCTATCCCTATAGTATTGATGACTATTCTTTTACATTTAAGAGAGCTAGTGACATACTTGTTGATCCTTATCCAAGTTGGAGCCCTTATCATGATGATGCAAAGATCTCATACTTGTGGGTGACTAGTTGAGTATTCTCCTTAAAATTGACAAAATGTTTTTTCATAAAAAATGAATCAAAACCAACACCTTTTTTATTTTTACCATGAACTAAGAGGGTTTGATCCTCCATTTCACTTTGTGGTACGTAGGCATGAGACTTCAAAAGGTCTTGGCAAACACAAAAATCCTAAAAAATATTTCTTTTCCCATCTCTCCAATCTTTTGCAAACAATACCCATTTTCAAACCAAAAGGCACATCTTCAAATAGGTTCCCGTGGAGTACCATGGATGTTTAGGGTGATAATACCTTCCCTTTTCATAACTAACCCTCATACCCTTATCTCTTTTATTAGTTTCGATTTAAAACTTCTTCAGGTTTTGTTCGTAATTTTTCCCTTTTCCTTTGGAAATAATAAAAGTGCGATGGCGACTTTGGCTTTATGAGTTAAGTTAACCAATGTCTTAATCTAAAAAATTTCACCGCTATAGAAAAGTGGTGACTCTGTTGGGGAGTAGTCCCTAGTGGGTTAAGCCCATCTTTGTTGTGTGCATTTATTATGTTTGTTGTTGTTTGTTATTGTTTGTTTTGTCTGGCTTGGGTGATCTCTGTGTGGTGAGATAAGACCTATACCCGAACTTGAGAGCTCTTATGATAGGAGGGTAGTATAGTCATGTTTGGATTACGTGGAGTTAATCCTTAATAAGCTGACTTGAGATCCCCCACTCAGTGGAGGCCCCTTTGGGATTACTGATGTCACACGAGTAGTCGTAGATAGCATTACTTTTTCCGACCTAGGAGCCCGAGAAGTGGAGGACCTTAGAACCCTTAACGCATCTTGGCCTTTTAGGATGTAGTGCGGTGGTTGTTCAGGTGTAGACTTGAATTAGTTGTTACGTGATACTACACTCAGACAATTTTCTCTTGAGAATATTATTGGTTAACGAGTAGTCGTTTAAGCCAGTAATATCCAAAAGATGGAATTATGACTCTGGGAACTTTTTAGAACCTTGTTCTAGAAGTTATTATATCCTTAGCACATACATTGTGGGTTGGTTCTTACCCTTGGGTCCATGCTCGTGACTTCGAAACTTTGAACCTTGTTTGTGTGCTTTGTGTGATCTTGTTTGGGGTTGTTGCATCATGCACTCATTGCATTCATAAGAATTTTTTCCCAATTTTCAAGGAACATAGAGACTCTTTTTGCAAACATCGCAAATATATTGCTCATGGATATTGGAAGAAGGAATACTCGGAAGTAGAGTTTCAGATATCCTGATCTCATGGAAATTAAGGAAGATAGCATCTTTTGTGGATGATCTTAAGGGTTTCAGAGACCGTTTTGGAAGACTTTTATCTGTTATATCTACTGATGTTGAGGATGGTCTTCTTTGTACTTTGGTTCAGTTCTATGATCTTGTTTATCAGTGTTTTACTTTCCCCAATTATCAGTTGTTACCTACCACCATGAAGGAGTATGCTTATATTTTGGGTATGCCAGTTTCTGATGGAGTTCCTTTTAATGGGGTGGAATGAATTCTTGAGTCTGGAGCTATTGCTGAAGCCATTCACCTTAGGAAGTCGGACATAGACTCAAACATCACTATCAAAGGAGGTATTAAAGGGTTGACGTCAAAGTTTCTAATTCAGAAAGCCTTTTCTTTTGCTAATGTTGGTAGCATGGTGGCCTTTGAAACTGTTCTTGCCTTACTCATCTATGATTTGGTCTTGTTTCCCAACATTGATAATTTTGTTGACGTTAATGCGACAGAGGATCTTCTTGATTAGGAATTGGGTCCCAACTTTGCTCAGTGACACTTATTTCTCCATTCATCATAGGACTTATAAAGGGGGTGGAACTATTATCTGTTGTCTGCCTTTACTGTACAAGTGGTTTATTTCGCACTTGCCGCAGTACCCTATCTTCAAAGAAAACAAGGATCATTTAAGGTGGTCCCAAAGGATTATGTGTCTCACCAATGATGACATCACTTGGTATTCTTATTTTTACGATGACGTTGAGATTATTGATAGTTGTGAGGAGTTCTCTAATGTGACTCTTCTTGGTACACAAGGGGGAATCAACTACAATCCGACTTTGGCAAGACGTCAACTTGGGTTACCCATGAAGTAGAAACCTAATAACACTTTGTTAGAAGGTTTATTTTTTCAAGAAGGAAAAGACACTCATGGATTGAAAGCTAGGATGATGCATGCTTGGCACAATGTTCATATGAAAGGAAAATATGAGCTAGGATTGAAAAATTGTATAGCTTTGGAGCCTTACACTAGTTGGGTGGAGAAGAGAGCAAAGGAATTCAAGATGCCATATGATTATGAAAGACCTAGGTCCTTGGTAATAGTAAAACCGCCCACTACTAAAGGCATAGAGGGGTTGAAAAAGGCTTTGGATAGGATGAAGTAAGAGAGGGATGATTGGGGAGACAAATTTCACACCTCACACCTTGAGAAAGTAGAATTGCATAAGCAGCTAAAGGAAAAAGATGACCTGATATAATTGCTTGAGCAACATGCTGTGAAGAGATCTAGGGACCAAGAGGATTTTTTTTCCTCTAACAGTTCATCATCTACCCATCTTCCTACTTCCGGTGTTTGGAAAGGCATTATAGACCAGCTCGTGATAGAGAAGAATGCTATGGAAAGTAGCTATGAAAGAGAGATCAAAAGCTTTTGCAAGAAGTACCAGCTTGGAGTTGGGTCGTCATTGGACATGATTCAATAGATCTAATTTATTTATTTTTGTGATCATTGAAATTGTATTTCTGATTGTAATCCTTTACATTATTAATAAAATGAGATTTTCAGTACATCGAAACACATTATTCCCATTATTATGTTTGCAATTTATGTCTTAAAGTTCCTTGAAAAATAATAATAATAACATTTACATTTGCATTTGCATAGCATGCATCATCTTGGTATTACTTTGAGAAAGTTTTCCAGGGGTCTTATTTCTTTCTTGGTCTTCATCTAGACAAGTTGTCTCACCGGTATAATACTCGAGTTAACAAGTTGAAGAAGATGGATTGTCTAGAACAAGAGAATCGAAATCCGTGAAGAGGTGACCACTTTAAGGGCATCTTTGCAGTCTTCTACCCAGTAAATGGTAGATATAAATCCTAATGTTCCCCTCAGAGTTCATCCTTGATATGTTCATCCTAACCGGTGACTGATTCTCTCTATTTTTGTGGTCTTCTGCCCAGTAACCAGTGGTTGTAAATCTCGTTTCCTCTGCTGAGTCCATTCTTGATATGTTCATCCTAACCGATGACAGATATTCTCTATCTTTGGTCTTCTACCTAGTAACCGGTAGTTGTAATTCCTATTTCTCCCCATCAGCTTATCCTTGATATGTTCACCCTCACAAGTAACAAATATTCTTTCTCTTTCCCCAGGTGGTCTATCCTTGATATGTTTATCCTAACCGATGACGAATATTCTTCCTTTGAATTTATCCTTGATATGTTCACTTTAACCAGTGACGGATACTCTCTCTTTGATCTTCTTCCCAGTAACCGGCAGTTGTAAATCCTATTTGATCTTCTCTCCCCAGTAGGTTATTCTTGCCTAATAACCGGTAATGAATACACCTCTTTTTCCTCAGTGAGTCATCCCTGATATGTTTACCCTAATCGGTAACGGATGTCCCTCTATCTGAGTGTATTGATCTTCTTACCCAGTAACCAGTAGTAGATAATACATCTCTTTTTACTCCTGTGTTAAAGTTCGTTCTTCTCCAGTTGAGTTTGAGTGTGTATTTCCTCAGTGAAGTCGCCATCCCCTGCAGATAACCTTCCCCAGGCCGAGTCCTTCCTTTGATTTATTTTTGTGGAAAACCCCTTGTGTCTCCAGCAGTTATCAAGTTGTAGCTTGGCCTATGCATAGCTTTTTATCCTCTAGAGTCTCTGTCTCCTTAGTGAGTTTTCCTTACAGAATGCATAGCGCTCCTTTGGACTTTCAGTCTCTCCGGATTCTTTTCCTTTATGGAAATATATTCCTCACAAAGATTATTTTTATATACATATCATATGCATCATGAGGTCTCTTAGGGACCAAAATTTGTTTCTAGATGTAGTTATTTAAGTCCATTCTAATGAGTTAATACGAATATTTTAACCTCACATCCTCAGTTAGAATGTCCTTAAACAAGGGCAACTTTAAGACCCCAATTTTGAACCTAAGATCCCTCATGCTATCTCATCATATGCATTGACTTTGGGATCACACCCTAGCATCCTCCTTACCCCTCATTCATTGGGTTTACATTAGGAGAGAACACCAAGCACATTTGATTGTATCATACTTTTGTTTTTCTTTGTCTACTAACCAAAATACCAAAAATATGTCTATGTATAGCTTTGTTTCTTTTGTAGGTAGTGTGTGCATCCACCAATGCCTCATTAAGCTCACAACTAGGGTTTGAGACCCTCAGTGCAAGGAAATCAATCAAGAGATAGTTAAATATGGTTATAGACATCATATATGGATCCCCATGTTCTTAATTTATCATTTGGATCAAGAAACCATCAAGAGTTTGAAGCTTGTTTGCCTTGGAAACCCTAATTAATCTAGGTATCTTGTGTAACTTCCTCAACAAGTTTCTTCAACAATTGGTCCAATATATCAAGGTATACTTCATTTAACATCATCTTATGCATATATGATCCTCCATGAGTCCAACAGATCAAGAGAACTTCAAGTTTTCAAGTTGGTTTAAAGAGGTTGACCAGAGAAAGTCAACTAGTCAAAACTAGGGTTCCCTAGGCCCTATCTCCTACAATTTTTGGCATATGAAAATTATTACAAGAGAAAAGTTACTCCTTATGACATTACCAATAACTTTATTTTTAAAATTAAGAGATAATTTTTCTTGGAAAGTCATTTTTTATGGTGAACCATTATAGGTCATTTTGTTTGTGCCCTAGTTAGGAGGTCAACTTCCAAGGACCATAACATGCTCAATTTTTATGAGATGAAGTCCATCTAAGTTCCATGATCAATTTCAATATGTCTCTCCAAATTTTATTCTTTTAGAAATGTCAAATTCAATTTTCAAGGGCATGTTCCAAGAGGAAACATTCTAGGTCATTTTGGGCCATTACCATTAAACAAGCAATTTTCCTCAACTTCTAAAATGCATAACTCCCTCATGCCAAATCAAAGTGAAAAACTTTAATAAGGATGAAATATCTACAACTTTTATGAAGGAAACATTTCCATTTGAAGCTCATAGCAAAAGTTATTCAAGGTGGAAGAAGTGGTCATTTGACTTGGTACTTAGAAAAATTTCAATTATGTTTGATTTCTAAAACTTCCACCTCAAAATTCATCATGATCCAAGCTCCAAATGGAAATGTGTTAAACATAAAAGTTGTTCCCCTTGATGCCACCTTTCCAAAATGTCCAAAATGGAAAGATTTGAATTCAATTATCCATTTCCTTTTGCATGCTTACATGTTATTGTTGCAGGGTCAATTGTGCACGAATTGGAATGTGGTAGCATCATGAATTGGGCCCAAATCATTTCCCATGTATCCATGCACCAAACTTGCTTATTTGGAAAAAAATTCAAATGGTGTAGAAAGCATTTCCTTGCCTAATTAAACAACTGCATTGCATCAGAACTTCAGAGACACCTTGCCCAAGCTTTGCCAAGTGATCCCAGAACCTCACACCATAGAATTCCTTGAAGGTTTCTTTGAAATCGAGTTTGAATTTCACCTTTTGTTTTAAGATTCAAACTCCAAGGATTCATTGCCTTTTTCATCTCAATTGGTCACTGCAAGCAAGAGAAGGAAGAACAAAGCAAATTCAGATCAAGATCAAGCTAGATTCAAGCTACCCGGAGGTGATTTTCAAGGAACTTTGAGCTTTCGATTCTCTCTCATATCTTCACTATTATCTTTGATTTTTGGTTGGTTGAAGTCTTACCAATGTAGGCAACAAGATTGAATTGCTTTGAGGTCAAATTGAAACAACTCAGATCATGAACCTCAATTTTCAAATCCATGTATCTTTCAATATACTTGGAATTGGATAAAATGGAGGCCAGATTCGAGCTCCTGAGCATTTTTCCTTTAAATCCATGTCCTTACTTTTCATTTTTGTGGTGGTTTGTGGTGGACCAGTCCGGTGAGGTCCACTAAAGAAGGTGATCGGAGCTAGGGCTCCGATGGTGTGCTGGCATTGCCCAGACTATCTGATCATGTATCCACGTTCTAATCCTGGCCCTTGCTTTTGAATACCACGCGTGTGATGCAGTTGACTGATGTGTTTAATGGAAGTGCGCACTTCGCTATCAGATCTTCCACCTCAATTAATGAGGGAGATCTGATGGCCCTTGATTTTTGATATTTTTTTATTTTTCATTTAATTTCCTTATTTTGTTTAATTCATAATAAATCCATTTTTAAGCCAAAAAATATGGTACTTTCACCAAAAATCTTTAAATATTTTTCTCTTCCATATTCTGAATTAAAATTATTTTTTGGATTAATTTTGGTATATTTCATGAATTAAATGTTTTTGTGCATATTTTTAATTGTTTAAAAATACTTTTGACTTTCTAAAAATTGTGAATTTTTTGTCTAAGATCTTTTCACCTTGTTTAACCTAGGATAAATCCCTTGGCCATTTTTTTTGGTATTTTGAAGAGATTTGAGGTTTTGACCAAATTAAAATGCATTTTAATTCATTTTTAAATTGATTTTAATTGAATAAATACTTGAAAATTATGTTGAGCCATTTTTATGGTCTTGTGATGTTTGAATTTCTATTTGGGCCTTGGTCATTATGATGTGACTTTTGTTTGATTAAAACAATTGGATTTAGGCGATTGATAAAATGTACATTTCATCTCCCAAAATGAATGAATGGTATTGATCAGATGAAACTGCTCTCATGATCAATTTGTGTTTCTATTTCCCCATACCTCTTCATCTTCATCCCCATTCTTCTCCATTCCCTTATTTGACCAATGAAATCTCTAATGTCTAAATGCTAATTGATTCATCAATGACCTTGTGTCAGATGAATCAATACAAGTATGACCGAGATAAGTCCCTCCCATTTTCTTTTAGTGTGTGGTATGTTTTAGGAGTTTGGTTCTTTGTACCAAATCTCTAACATACATTAACACCTATATTTTTATTGCCCGACCTCAGATAGTTGTGACTTCTACATAAGTCCAATTACAATTGCTTAGAGCTAAATTTGACCCTCAAAGCATAACATTCTAGTAAGTGAGGTTGTAAGTTTGCCATTCTTCATGGCATTGTGTGGAAACTTAACTTTTTTTCCTTTCATGAGAGCTAGTGGCATACTTGTTGAACTATCCAAGTTGAAGCCTTTCTCATGGAAGATGTCTTGGTTTAAGGATTCATACTTGTGAATGAATGGTTGAGTGTTCCCTAAAGAATGACTTAACAAAAATTAAAACTCAACACTAACATTTGACTAACCATTGACTAATTTTTATTCATTATGCTTTTGCTTTCAAGCCATTTACTTTATGCAATTTAAATTTCAATCATTTATCATTCATTGTCGTTTACATTTCATACAATTTTTTTATGTTTAAGTCCTTTTTCACTTTGCTCACATGAGCCATATCTTGTGATTGTATATATTGTTGTGTGTTTTGATTTTGGTTATGGTCTTAGGACCCTAAAAAACCTAATAACAATAAATACTCTAAAAAACATTTGGTAGACTGTTAGGACTTGATCTGAATTTTGGATTTAGAATTAGGCAACATTTCATATGCTAAAGGACTTGGCCAATGCCAACATTTTGAGACTGAGCTATCTTTGATAGTGACTTTCATCTGATGCAAGACTTGAGGATTTCTTTGATTCATTTGCTACTTTGCCTCTATACTTAATTCATATTTTGTTATGGTTTATGTCTGAAATTGATCCTTCATTTCATCCATTTTCTCATAAACATCGGGTCCTCAGACGGCTCAGAATGATAAATGGTCTCTTCAACACGAGGCAGAGTATGCACAACAGAAGGAGAAACATACATGATCGGGCTAGATGCCGGCATAGGAGCAAAAGTTGGCGCATAACCTTCAGGCACGAAGTTCAAAGGCATTCCCCATGATATTTGGTTGGCATGGTTGGTGCAAACTGGCTAGCAGGAAACACAGACACAGGCGTTACAACAACCTCAAAGATGAAATTCTTTTGAGGAGGAGTTGCAGGAGTTAGAGATGGTTGATTCTAAGCAGCAATGACAGACTCCATCATAGCAGTGAGTCTGGAAATTTATTTCTTGAGCTCTCGGTTTTCTTGTTCCAAATGATCCATTCTTCTTTAACGATTAGATCGATTATCATAATAATGAGTCAGCTTGTCTGATACAAAGATGAAGAATAATAAGACATCTGACTGAAGGAACCTGCTTATGCAAATGATGCATGAAAATGAAATGTTTTTATTTTAATTTTCAAGGAACATATAAGGTTTTACTTGCAAATATTTCAAAATTAATAACAATCAATAATAACAATTGGGTTGAACATAAAATCTCTTTTTATTCATATAAATTTGGAAAGATTACACTAAGTACAATTTCAGAAACCAAAAATACAGGGCTAATTGATTTGGAAAGATTACACTAAGTACAATTTCAGAACATAAAATCTCTTTTTATTCATAACCGGAGACAATTGTCCTAGATGCTAGTTGTAGTGCAATCATTCAACGGACGCTTCCGAGAAAAGAGGTTGACCCGGGACGAGTTACTTTGCCGGTTAAAATTGGTGATGTCTATGTTGGAAAAGGGCTAATTGATTTGGGGTCAAGCATTAATCTACTACCATTGTCTATTGTGAAGAGGCTTGGCAACATTGAAATGAAGGCCATCCGGATGACTTTGCAATTGGCCGATAAGTCGACTACCCATCCTCATGGGTTAGCTCAAGATGTTTTGGTCAAAGTTGACAAATTCTTCTTCCTGGTTGATTTCATTGTGATTGATATGGAAGAGGATCACGATGCTCCGCTTATTCTTGGCCGACCGTTCATGAAAACCGCACGCATGATGATTGACGTTGACGACAGTTTGATGAAAGTAAGGGTCCAAAATGAAGAAGTTACTTTTGATCTATTCGAAGCCATGAAGCATTCAAAGGATAGAAGTGATAGCTTTCGCATTGATGTGATCGAAGAGGCAACTTTTGAAGTTTCTAAACATATTCATGAGATATCTCCTATGGAGTTAGCTCTTGATGACTCCTTTGAAGTTTTCACAATTGAAGAAGAGCAAGCTCTTGATGAATGCCTAAGGGAACTTGATAGTCTAAAAGAGTTACATCCGTGGGAAGTTGAGGAGGAAGTATTGAAGAAGGAGCCAAATGAAGAAAAATCGCCGATTGAATTGAAAATGTTACCTTCTAATTTGAAGTATGAATTCCTCGACGAGACCGAAGCAAAGTCGGTTATCATAAGCAATCTTTTGTCAAATAATGAAGAAGCTCGTTTGATCAATGTTTTGAAAAAGAATCAAGAGGCCATGGGTTGGACTCTTTCTGATCTCAAAGGAATTAGTCCTTCCTATTGCATGCACAAGATCTTAATGGAAGAGGACTTTAAGCCGGTAGCTCAACCGCAACGCCGCTTAAATCCTACTATGAAGGAAGTTGTTAGAAAGAAGGTTGTTAAGTTGTTGGATGCGGGAATGATTTACCCGATTTCGGATAGCCCATGGGTTAGTCTTGTACATGTGGTTCCGAAGAAAGGTGGCATTACCGTGATTCAAAATGAAAAGGATGAGTTGATCCCGACAAAAGTGGCAACAGGGTGGCGTATGTGCATTGATTATAGGTGGTTGAATACCGCAACTTGAAAAGATCACTTTCCACTCCCGTTCATGGATCAAATGCTAGAAAGACTTTCTGGGCAACAATACTATTGTTTCTTAGATGGCTATTCCGGGTATAACCAAATTGCGGTTGACCCGGCCGATCAAGAAAAGACGGCTTTCACATGTCCTTTTGGAATTTTTGCATATCGTAAAATGCCCTTTGGTTTGTGCGATGCACCGACGACTTTCCAAAGATGTGTGCAAGCTATTTTTTCCGACCTTATCGAGAAAACAATGGATGTCTTTATGGACGACTTCTCCGTATTTGGTGGTTCCTTTGGTCTATGCTTGGCCAACTTGGAAACGGTTCTTGAAAGATGAGTGCAGACAAACCTTGTTCTTAATTGGGAGAAGTGCCACTTCATGGTGACCGAGGGGATAGTGCTTGGCCATAAAGTCTCTTCAAAAGGGCTTGAAGTTGATCGTGCTAAAGTTGAAGTGATTGAAAAGCTACCTCCTCCGGTGAATTTTAAGGGAATCCGAAGCTTTCTGGGGCACGCCGGTTTCTATCGGCGCTTTATCAAAGACTTCTCAAAGGTAGCTAAGCCTTTGAGTAACTTGCTAGCTAAGGATCAAGTATTTCTTTTAACTGATGAGTGTTTACAAGCTTTTGAAATTTTAAAGGAAAAATTGGTTACCGCTCCAATTATAGTCGCTCCAAATTGGAATTTAAATTTTGAGCTCATGTGTGATACGAGCGACTATGCAATTAGAGCGGTATTAGGCCAAAGAAAAGAGAAATTTTTTCATGCGATACACTACGCAAGTAAAGTTCTTAATGAGGCTCAAGTTAACTATGCCACCACTGAAAAAGAATTACTTGCGATAGTGTATGCGCTTGAAAAGTTTAGGTCCTATCTTATTGGTTCCAAGGTCGTAGTGTATACCGACCACTCGGCGATTAAATATTTGCTCACCAAACCGGACTCGAAGCAAAGGCTCATCCGTTGGATCCTCTTGTTGCAAGAATTTGATGTTGAAATCAAAGACAAGAAAGGATCGGAAAATTTGGTGACAGATCATTTATCTCGCTTAGTTAATGTGGAGGTTACCGCTTCCGAGAAGGAAATCCGGGAAGAGTTTCCAGATGAAAAACTTTTCAAAGTTCAAGTTAGGCCGTGGTTTGCGGACTTTGCGAACCATAAGGCTAGTGGTTTGGTGCCTCCCGACCTAACTTCGAACCAAAAAAGGAAATTTCTCTAGGATGCTAAGTATTACGTGTGGGACGACCCATACTTGTTTAAATTGGATGGTGACAACCTTTTAAGGAGGTGTGTTACTGGCGATGAAGCGCAAAGCATTCTTTGGCATTGTCATAACTCGCCTTACGGCGGACACTACAATGGGGTAAGAACGGCCACTAAAGTCCTTCAGTCAGGATTTTATTGGCCTACTATTTTCAAAGACGCAAATGCCCATGCGCAAAGTTGTGATAGTTGCCAAAGAAGTGGTGGGATTGGTAAGAGAGACGAGATGCCTCTCAAAAATATCCAAGAGGTTGAAGTATTCGGTTGTTGGGGTATCGACTTTGTTGGACCATTCCCACCCTCATATGGTAATGAATATATGCTTGTGGCGGTTGACTATGTTTCTAAGTGGGTTGAGGCGATTGCCTCACCTCGGGCGGATGCTAAAACGGTAATCAAATTTTTGAAGAAAAACATCTTTTCCCGTTTTGGAACCCCCCGTGTGTTGATTAGTGATGGAGGGTCACACTTTTGTAATGCACCGTTAGAAAACGTTTTGAAACATTACGGTGTATCACATAGAGTGGCGACTCCGTATCACCCACAAGCAAACGGTCAAGCCGAAGTCTCTAATCGTGAGATTAAGAGAATTCTTGAAAAAACCGTGTCAAATTCAAAAAAAGAGTGGTCGCAAAAATTGGATGAAGCTTTATGGGCATACCATACCGCTTTTAAAGCTCAAATTGGGCTAACTCCTTTTCAATTGGTATTTGGTAAAACTTGCCATTTGTCGGTCGAATTGGAGCACAAAGCTTTGTGGGCTCTGAAATTATTGAACTTTGATAAGGATTTGGCCAGTGACAAAAGAAAAGTGCAATTGCTTGAGTTGGAAGAAATGCGCAATGCCGCTTATCACTCGAGTTTGTTGTACAAAGAAAAGGTGAAAAAGTATCATGACAAAAAGCTTAGGAAGAAGGAATTTGTGCCCGGACAGTTGGTCCTATTGTTCAAATTCTAGGTTGAAGCTATTCCCCGGAAAATTGAAATCTAAATGGTCCGGGCCATTTCGTGTCAAAGAAGTCAAAGAATATGGAGCTGTTGTCATTGAGGACTTGGAGAAGAAAGAGAGTTGGACGGTTAACGGCCAACGTTTGAAGGTTTATCTTGGCGGTCTTGTGGATCGTGAGAGTTGTGCTATCTCCTGGGATGCTCCTTTGTGAGTGATCAGTCACCATTTCCATTGAATTCCCACCATTAATCTGACGTATTTTCATCACTTTGGTAAGATTTGTGTTTGTTTATAGTTGTTTCAGAGTCATTTATCATGTTTTGTTAGTTTGGTATCGCATTTCATTTTATTACATGTTTATGTCAAAAAGGTCTCTTTTACATTTCGTTTTGGTAGTGTTATTGTTACAGGCCGTTGCACAGGTTTAAAATCACTAATAGTGGAGTTGGGGATACTCAGAAAGGCAAAAATATGAAAATACAGCAGTTCAACACGGGCACCCGTGTGCCACAACACTGCCCGTGTTGTTGGTCAGGCAAAGCAAGCTTGGAGAGGGAAAAAACAGAGAGTTAACACGGGCACCAGTGTGTAGGAACATGGCCCGTGTTGATGCCCTTGTAACTTAATCTGAAAATAATCATGTTGGAAAGCACACACGGGCACCCGTGTGTACACACACGGCCCGTGTTGATGGGCGCGGCTTAGAAACTTCAACTTTTGCCATGTGAATCTATTTTGCTCATTAAGGGTAGTTTGGACTTTTTGCTTTGGGAATATCCATCTGAAACTATTAGAAGGCTTGGGAGATAAAGGAGAAGACACTTTTTGACGTACAAAAGAAAACACTACATTGAGAAAATAGCTACTACGGAGGATTCGAAGACGGCGAGATTCAAGGGTTTCAACCATTGAAGATCAAAATCTCCTAGTTCTTTGTAATGTTTAATTTTCATACTATGATTTTGTTTAATACTATGAGAGGCTAAACCCCCCCTATGTTAAGGGGGTGGTCCTGATTTGATCGTATGTTATGAATTTGAGCAAATGATTTCCTTATTACTTTGTTACTTATTTCAATTCAATTGTGTTATGTTATTATGCTTTTGTATCGGAAAAATACAAATTGATCTATGACTATCAATTACAGGATTGTGATCGTTAGGGTTTTCACACAATTGGGTTTATGATTGCATTATCTAGGACTAGTAACTTTTGTAAACCACCGCAAACCTTGATATTGTTTATGATTAAAACCAATGATTAATTGAATGGACATTTGAGTAAAAATTGGTAGTTTAATAGTTTCTTCCTTAAGGACTTAAGGAAGAGCATGCTGAGGTTAGGTAATTGAATGTTTCATATGTATGAAGGAAATCTTGACTGAATTCATAACTGGTGAATTCAACCACTTCCCCTAGCATATTTTATATTAATCAATTATATTTTACTGTCTGTTGTGTTTATTGTTAAAATTCCAAAACAACCAAACCATTATCTTTTTGTTATGATAGAATCAAAGTAAAATAAGTATTTCCTACGCAATCCCTGAGATCGATACTTGGAAATAAAACTCCTTATTACTACATCGGTAAAAATAGTACACTTGCTATTTTTCCGATCAAGTATTTGGCGCCATTGCCGGGGATTGCCAAAATACCTATTTTAATTTTTATTCTATTGAAATTTTGTTGCTCGGCAACCAAAATTTTATCTATGACAATCTTGTTATTCGAGTCTAATATTTGTCTAACTTGTGTATGCGAGGTAAGGCCTCAGCGGATTTTTCTTTTGACGCAAATCCAGAAAGAACTCTTCGCGCTAGACTGAGACAAGCTAAGCGAGAAAAACTGGAATTAGCAGAGAGAGCAGAGGAGGAAATTGTTTCAGTGCACTCAGAGAATTTAGATTCAGACGCGGAAACAGTTCCTGAAATCATGGATGCAAACCTACCACCACCACCACCACTAGAGAGACTTCTCGGTGACTATGGTGGAAACAACACTGCGGGTGGTCGTATGACAATTGTCAACCAACCGGTTAATGTTGAACAATTTCAGCTGCATCCCAGCACAATTAATCAACTCGAAAGGCGGTCCTTTTCTGGAAGAGTGAATGAAGATGCCAACAAGCATCTCCAAAGGTTTTTGACTATGAGCACAACACTGAAAATGACTGGACATAACGAAGAAGAAATAAGGCTTCGTATGTTCCCATTCACTTTAGCAGATGAAGCCGAATAGTGGTTCTATTCGTTACCTGCTGGCAGTATCACTACATGGGAGCAGATGGAAACAACATTCTTGCAGGAATATTTTCCCGCATCTGTGTCACTGAGAAAAAGATACGAGATCCTTAACTTCAAGCAGAAGAAGGGTGAGTCACTAGGAGATGCCTATAAAAGATTCAAGAGAATCCTAGTGGCTTGTCCTACTCACAACATGGATGAAACTGAGCAGATGCAAATGTTTGTTAATGGTCTTCGAATTCAAACGAGACAAATCCTTGATTCAGCAGCTGGTGGCTCAGCTAACTTTGCAACAGCCACCGGTATGAAAAAGATAATTGAAGCAATTGACTCAAATGAGCATCTGGAGTTGTATGATAGGGTGTCAAGCAAATCTGCAGTAATTGATTTGAAGCTTGAGACAAACAAATAGGTAAAAATTGAAGAAGCAGTTGCTGCAGAGGTGGAGAAAAGGTTGAAGGCATTAAACATAGGTGCTCAGAAAGTGGCTCAAGTGCAACAGGCACCAAACGATGTGTGTGGCATTTGTAATGGACCACACAATACTGTTCATTGTTTTGCAACACCACAATAGATAGAAGATATCAAGTTTTTAAAGCAAAACAATCCCTACTCCAACACATACAACCCGGGGTGGAAGAATCATCCCAACTTTGCATGGAAGGATCAGAAAGGGAATGTGCAACAACAGGTACAAGGTCAATATCAAAACCAATATCAGCAACAACAATAACAAGTCCCAAAGAAGGAAGGTTGGGAGATTGCAATTGAAAAGATGGCAGCTCAAAATGGGTAATTTGAAGAAGAGACTAGAAACAATCAGAAACACACCGCCGCATCCCTAAAGAATCTCGAAGTTCAGCTGGGGCAGATAGCCCAGCAACTGGCAAGTTCCCGAACACCAGGTTCCCTACCAAGTGAAACAGTTCAAAATCCGAGAGGTCAGGAGAATGTTAATACTGTCACGACGACAGAGAAAAAGGTGGCTAAAAAGAAAAAAATTACATCACCGAGTGAGTCGACTAAAGAAGAAACTACCAAAGGAACTAAACCGGTGATTAAGTTGCCCTATCCTCAGAGAATGATAAATAAGGAACCTAGTGAGCCAGATTTGGAGAAATTCATGACAATGTTTAAAAGGATTGAGGGTCATATGGCTTTGTTTGAAGCACTTGAAAGGATGCCCATGTATAAGATATTCGTGGAAGAGGTAATGGCTGAAAAGAAACCAACTACTGAAGAACAAGTATCCGGTAAGGAACAATATAAGGCAAACTCCCTGGAATAGAACATTCCTAACAAACAAAAGGATCCAGGAACCGTCACAGTACCATGCACAATCAAAGAAAGAACCTTCAAAAAGGTACTAATAGATTCGGGAGCTAGTGTGAATCTGATGCCATTATCGATCTATCACAGGCTGGGTATTAAAAATATCAGTGATATAAAGACCAATCTGAAGTTTGCGGATCACTCAAGAAAAGATGCTTATGGTATGGCTGAAGATGTGCTGGTAACGATAGCGGACTTGACTTTCCCAATCGATTTTGTAATCCTAGACATACCTGAAGATAATGAGGCACCAATCATTCTGGGTCGACCTTTCATGAAGACGAGTCGATGCAAGCTCGATATGGATGCGTGCACGTTAACCTTGAAAGTTCACAACAAGGAAATAACATTGAATGCTATTGAAGACCAGGAAATAGAGGAAGATACAAAATCTCTGTATCAAGTAGGCTTAATCAGGACATTAAATACTATCAAAGTCTCACCACTGCCAGTAGCCACCCTAAACGGAAAGATTCCTAACACCGAAAGGAAGGTTAAAAAGGAATCGTGGCACAAAGGATTCCACACTGATAAAAGAGACAACGTCTGAGTTATAGACAAGAGGTGCAACAAGGTTTTGAACCTGAAATACCCCTATGATAAGGGAAATGAACCGTCGAGCCATGCGACGTTAAACGAAGCACTTCGTGGGAGGCAACCCACGCGTTTGATTTCTAATTTATGTCATTTTTCTTTTTCTTTGTGTGTGCTAAAATTTTGTTGTAGGGCAGGAGGGGAATGAGAAGGGCAAAGTCACAAACACCTCAAAATGGAAGGACACCACACAAGTGCAATAAAACAATAGTAGTCGCTGTGAGTCCCCTTTGTATCTGGATTTAAACATTGAGGTCAATGTTTAGTTCAGGTGTGGGGGGGTTTTTCCTTTCATGTTTTATTTCGTTTTTATTTTGTTCATGTTTCCCTTCATCGTTTTTGGCTTTCGTTTTTGCTTCTGTTGTCGTAGTATTTTGTTTTTTTTACCCGTGTGTACAGAGTGATGAGAAATTGTTGGATGAATCCGGGATCGATTGTAGTGGATGAAAGACACTCCTCATATTTGTTTTGTTAAAGTACCCCGGAAGTTGATGCAACCATGAAAAGTAAAAGTCAGACACAATTTGGTGACACTGGACCAAGAGAGCGGTATGGTAGAACCGAATCAGAAAAGAAACCACATGACACGAGGAGGCTTCAGAGCTTGTAAGTCTAACCAACATGGTGAGAATACAAAAGCCAAACACTAAACATCAACATGAGAGTTCAGCCAGGTATGACTCTACCACTCTGATTTTGCATATGTCCTTTTGACACTTCACAACATGACAACACACACTGAGGCAAGTTGTTTGTTTAGCCAGGGCCTTTCTATCCATCCCTATCTGTATGTTTTCCCTTCGTGAACCCCGTTGAGCCTTAGCCATTTTATTCATAATAAACCCCATGTTAACCACTAATCATTCATTTCTTCCATCACTCGGCATGATTGTTGTGAGTTACAAGATGTGCATAAAGCTAAGTTAGGGCAAGTGCATAATAAGAGATCATACAAAAAGAAGAGATTTGTGTATGTCCAAAAAGAAAAAAAAAGAAACAAAAAAGAAAACTGCACTTGCCGAGACTTAAGACTCTAACACCTATAAAATGCTCGCAAAGAATTGAGTGGAAAAAACGTCAAAAGAGTGAAATTAACACCCAAAGTTTAAGTGATGCACGAAAAAAAAAGAGAAAGAAAAATCACACAACATGAATTCCGAGTTCTAAACCTTTTGTTATCCATTTTTGTGTTTATCCCACCGTACCCAAGCCCCGTTACAACCTAAAAGACCTCGTAAAGTGTGTGAAATCTGCTGTTGTCGTGAATTTAGAATATATTCAAATTTAAGAGTTTGGTATTGCATACTGTGCTGAGAGTGTACACACCCTAACCATGAGAGATGTTGTGAGTGTGTGAAAAAGCTTGCAGGTAACGAGGCTTCTGATGTGGAAATGTGGCGAATTGTCTGAGTCGGAGATACCGGAAACTTGATTGGAAAGGAAGAACACAAATTGTGAAGGACAAGGTTGCATTGTGGGAAATGAATTCGTGGGTGACCTTTGTTTGGACTCAATACATCACTTGAGGACAAGCAATGAGACAAGTCTGAGGTTGTGATCGGTCACCATTTCCATTGAATTCCCACCATTAATCCGACGTATTTTCATCACTTTGGTAAGATTTGTGTTTGTTTATAGTTGTTTTAGAGTCATTTATCATGTTTTGTTAGTTTGGTATCGCATTTCATTTTATTACATGTTTATGTCAAAAAACTCTCTTTTACGCTTCATTTTGGTAGTGTTATTGTTACATGCCGTTGCACAGGTTTAAAAGCACTAATAGTGGAGTTGGAGATACTCAGAAAGGCAAAAATATGAAAATACAGCAGTTCAACACGGACACCCGTGTGCCACAACACTGCCCGTGTTGTTGGCAGGAAAAGCAAGCTTGGAGAGGGAAAAAACAGAGAGTTAACACGGGCACCCATGTGTAGGAACACAGCCCGGGTTGATGCCCCTGTAACTTAATCTGAAAATAATCATATTGAAAAGCACACACGGGCACCCGTGTATACACACACGGCCCGTGCTAATGGGCGCGACTTAGAAACTTCAACTTTTGCCATGTGAATCTATTTTGCTCATTAAGGGTAGTTTGGACTTTTTGCTTTGGGAAAATCCATCTGAAACTATTAGAAGGCTTGGGAGAGAAAGGAGAAGACACTTTTTGACGTACAAAAGAAAACACTACATTGAGAAGATAGCTACTACGGAGGATTCGAAGACGACGAGATTCAAGGGTTTCAACCATTGAAGATCAAAATCTCCTAGTTCTTTGTAATGTTTAATATTCATACTATGATTTCGTTGAATATTATGAGAGGCTAAACCCCCTCTATGTTAGGGGGGTGGTCCTCATTTGATCGTATGTTATGAATTTGAGAAAATGATTTCCTTATTACTTTGTTACTTATTTCAATTCAATTGTGTGATGTTATTATGCTTTTGTATCGGACAAATACAAATTGATCTATGACTATCAATAACAGGATTATGATTGTTAGGGTTTTCACACAATTGGGTTTATGATTGCATCATCTAGGACTAGTAACTTTTGTAAATCACCGCAAACCTTGATATTGTTTATGATTAAAACCAATGATTAATTGAATGGACATTTGAGTTAGAATTAGTAGTTTAATAGTTTCTTCCTTAAGGACTTAAGGAAGAACATTCTGAGGTTAGGTAATTGAATGTTTCATATGTATGAAGGAAATCTTGACTGAATTCATAACTGGTGAAATCAACCACTTCCCCTAGCATATTTTATATTAATCAATTATATTTTACTCTCTGTTGTGTTTATTGTTAAAATTCCAAAACAACCAAACCATTATCTTTTTGTTCTGATAGAATCAAAGTAAAATAAGTATTTCCTACGCAATCCCTGAGATCGATACTTGGAAATAAAACTCCTTATTACTACATCGGTAAAAATAGTACACTTGCTATTTTTCCGATCAGTGAGCATCTCGAACCGTCGAGCTTATCCGACGTTAAACAAGCGCTTGTTGGGAGGCACCCCAACATTGTAAGTATTTACAGCTTTCTGTTATGTGGTATTGGTGTTCAAACTGATGGAACCTTGATGAAATGTGTTGTGCATGCTGTTTTGAAAAAACAAAATACTGACATGTTCGCTAGCAAGCTCGCTAGGCGAAGCAGTAGCGAGCTGATTCGCTAGCTGCTCGCTAGGCGATGCAGTAGCGAGCGTGGCAGAAACCCAATAAATTTTCAGAAGGCCACTCATTTGGGCCCAAAACCATTTTAAATTGTTTTAATATGAACCTCACGAACTCACAAATACTCTCACACTTTTCACTCCCATCTCACGCAAACCTTAACCGTTGCATTCCAAATTCAATCGACCTCTCCAAACAGGTTTGATTCTATCTCCATTACTTTATGCTTTCAAGTTGTAAATTCTGAAGTATGAGACATTTAGGGTGAATTTGGGAGATTGGGTATCATTTGGTTTTGCATGTATGTTTAGGTTTGCATGTATGTTTAGAACGATTCCTAGCATGTTAAATCACTTTGTTTCTGAAATGGGTACCATTAGACTTAGGGTTTTCTGAAATCGGTTTGTTATCAAGGAAGAACTCAGAATCCCGTAACATTCGCTAGCATCTTCGCTAGGCGAATCAGTGGCGCCATGATTGGATGGCGGCGACTCAGCGCGCCATGATTGATATTCATGATTCTATGCAGTTGTTACAGTTGCAGGTACGTGACCCTTCTGGAGAGCATCCTCTGATGACGCGTGAGCAGTTCCTGCAACATGCTGGCTGGCCTGAGGACATGCCTGTTTTCGGAGAAGGGGCGGGTGTTGGTGCTTCTTGTTCTGGTGGTGATGATGATGATGCTGATGATGATGATAGTGATGATGGTTCCGGTTCTGAGGCCGGTAGTGAAGAGGGTTCTGAGTCCTATGAGGACTAAGTTTTTTTTTATGTTATGTTTTATTTTATTTTATTTTCAGATATTTGGTAGTTGGTTATGTACGTTTTGGGGTGTTTTGTCCCCGACGCACATTTTCAACATTTTGAAGTAATGGTTATTATTTATGTTTTAAATTATTGTGTTGAGTTGAATTTCTTTTGTTTAATAAATTTTTGGTTGTTGAGGGTCAAACCTTCTAGATTGGTTGCTCCTCAAAGAAGTATGTAATGAAGGTGCATCCGAGCTTGGATGGCAATGATAAAAATAAACAAGCGAATAATGCTAAGGTACATGGTTGCCTCCGGTTAGAATTTTAGAATGCATTAAGAACTTTACTCTTTTCGTAAGTAAATATTGTTCTTTTTGCAACATAATTCAATGAATGATTCACATAGGACTTAGAACCACAAATTATGAGGAAACCTCCATTGTACACTAAAACTGCTGGATTCTAATAAACTGTGTCAATTCATTTGATTCATGCTTTGTCTTTTATTATTGTGAATTTGTGGAAGCAATTAGAAATGATCAAGGCACTTGTTTTCTTTCGAGCACAACCAGTTCCAAATACAACTTACCTGTGAGCAGAGAGTATTCGTGAACCCCTTTGAGCTTAAATAGTTGAATATCTGCTTGAAATAAGGCGAGATGTCAAAATCTTTTTTCTTGAAACCCTGAAATTTTTTATAATTGTTCTTTTGCCGTAAAAAGTCAAGAGCATTCACTTGGGGTGAGTAAAAGATAAGTTGGGGAGAACGAAAATGAGAATCGGTAGGTGCCACAACTCTTGAATAACCGAGCAAGCATTAAAAAAATAAAAATTAGAAAAGAGAAACATCTATTTTGTGAATACAATATGAAAAAAATAAATAAAGAAAATGAAAATGAATGTTTGCTTGGAAGAAAAATAGTGAAAAACAAAAATTGAGGTGTGAAATAAGAGTTGTGAAGGTTTCAAATGAGAAACAAGTGGAACAAAGTTGAGATGTGTGAATAACTTGTATAGTGAATGTCTCTTTCGCGTCGGCAAGTTCGTTTTCAATGGCCTTAGATATGACCTTTGTTTGTAAACCTGACCAAGCTACAACCGGAAAAGACCTTAGTGATCTTCGCGCTTCCGCATTTTCATTTATAATTGTTAGACATTGTATGAATTGAATTGAGTTGTGCATTGTTTGTTGGAGAGTGAAATTGTTCCCGCGGTTGCAAACGCGTAATTTCTTCAATCCTTATTCGAAGAGGAGAGATAGGATGTTTCATTCAGGATAACAGTGTTGTGGATTGATACATGTTTTGAATTTCTATAAGGTTTTAGTTCTTGTGTATTGTGTCATTCTAACCATTGGGAACTTGTGTCTGGTTGATTCTCTTGTGTTTGAGCCATTTTATCCGATTTCGGAGAAATCTTTTTCTTTAAGCAAATCCTCTTGTCCTTCAAGAGGCATACTTTGCTTGAGGGCAAGAAAGAATCTAGTTGGGGAGAGTTGTTAGATGCCAAAGTGTGTTCATTTGAGCTATCAAATATGGGCATCTTTCACTCCTTTTTGTCGAAAAAGTGTTCGAAACCGCCCTTGCTTTTGATGATTTGAAATACAATGTGAAATGATCTTGGTACCTTTAATTTGTGTGTTATTGTGCAAGAATTAGGCATGAAAAGAGTAGAAAACTAAGGCACAAGAAAGATGGCAAAGGAACCAAGAAAGAATGCTAACATCAACAAGCTCGCTAGGCGAGTGAGGTAGCGAAGTGCTCGCTAGGCGAGCACTCAGCGAGATGCCAGCGAACACTCCCAGACTTGGGCAGAACCAAAGCTATCAATTACTCGCTAGGCGAGCATCCAGCGAGGAAGTAGCGAGCAATTCCAGTAGCAAAATGATCAAAACTCGTTGTGGCGAGGGAAGTAGCGAACGCTTCTAGTGGCAAATTCTTCAACATTCGCTAGGCGTTCATCCAGCGAGCTTCCAGCGAGCAATTCCAGTAGCAAAACATCAAACCTCGCTGGAGCGAAGGTGTGAAACGTGGGCTTCGCTTAGCGAAGGATTGTTCTCCTAGCGAACATATGCATACTGGACTTGGATGATTCCTCTGGACGCAGGCTCTTCTGGTGGCCTATTTTGGGGCTCGCTAGGCGAACCATTCTGCTCGCCTAGCGAGCATGACAACTCAGTAACCAATACTATAAGTACCATGGGCTACTTTTTGGAAAGGACACTTAGATATTTTTCAGATCTTTTCATTTTTCTTGGGATCATATTTTGTACCTTAGAAACCCATTTTCTCATATTTTTTCTTCTCTTAACAATATTTCACAAAAAGAAGGTGGATTCCCATCCAATCTCGATTCTTCGACTCAGATGTTGATCAACCTTCGACCGAAACTTGTTGACCAAGCTACCATGAAAATGAGTAGCTAAGTCCTTCATTTTGTCAAGGTTAGATGTAGATGATCATAAGCTTTGTATGTATATGGGTTGATCTTCATTTGTAAACTCTTTGATGATGAATGTATGGTGAAAACCTTGTTTTATTGATAACTCTTTGTGTTGGTTTATGATTGAAAGATGTTTTCCAACTCTTGACCTAGGTTTTCATCCATCCTTATTATTTAGCTAGAGATAGTAATGAATGAGTTTGTTCACTAAAAAAGTTGAACCTAAAAGTTGTCATTTTGATAGATTGTGTGAGAGATCAACAATGGATCAAAATGGGAAAACCCACAATGTGTGTTAGAAATAAACACATTGGGAGGACTTTGTGATTGTGTTTATCATCTAATGGAGTTTATGAGTTTTGTTTGATCGAACATGTGCATGCAAAGTGATCGTCGAACCCTAACTTTGACAATCTTTCTCAAATCGTAAAACCAAAACTTTTACCGCAATTTCTTACTTTTTATGCAAGCTACCGTAACCGAAAACTAAAACACCCCTTGTTACTATAAGTTAAGAACTTAACAACTGTCGAACGGCGGCAATATCACATAATACCCGTGGAGACGATAACAAACCCCGATACTCTAACCCTGTACCAAACATCTCCCAAGTATCTCAATTTTCCAATTTGATCAAGATAACCCAAAGGGCTTGAAGATTGTTTCCCAAGGAAACCCTAATATCACTGTGTTTGTACTGTGCCTTGCCCATGAAGCAATCTCAACCTCTGATCTAATTTAATCAAGTTAAGTTCTTTTGTTCATCATTTTATGCATATATGAGCCTATTTGAGGCCCCTCAATCATTTATTCATCAAGGTTGGAAGTTTGACCTTGAAAAGTTGACCAGTCAAGTCATCTGACTAAACTGAGGATCAATGAGACATAACTATTGATGTATTTGTCAAATGAAGATGACTCCAAGATAAAAATATGTTCCTAAGAACCATATGAACAACTTTCATGTTCATTAAAAATCCATTTAAAGCTTTGAAGGTCATCATTCATTTCAAAACATTATAGGTCATTTTGACTAAAACCCTAATTTTGGGTCAACTTACCAAGAGCATAACTTCCTTAATTTTTATGGTTTTGATGTGATACAAAATGAATTCGAAATATTGATATGTATAATTCAAATATTATGTTGGACAAAATTTCATACTCCTAAAAGAAGTACATGTGATTTGAATATGTTTTGTACTTGAATTTTCCCAACCAGTTTTCATCTATTTGCATATGCCAAATGATTTTTTACCCAACATGACTTTTGTTCCTCATTTCAAGGGATTTCCAACCATTACTCACAATACTCATTTGGATCTACCATTTGTAAGTTTCAAAATTCTTTTCATTTATGTGCATTTTGGTATTTTTATGGTGAAACTTGAATTGCAAGCATGTTTCAGTCCAATGCACACGACCAATTTCCCTCTACATGATATCGGCAAGCTTTTGCGTTCATCCATGGGCCTTCCACACGCCTACAAAGGCCCATGCAATTCAAATTCCATTTGCCATGCACATGAACAAAGTGTGATCAGCTGATGCATTCACCTATAAATAACCATTTCCTCTCATTCATTTTCTAACCTTTTGGAGATCCTAAGTGTTGCAGAAGTGAAACCACAACCTCACCAAAGGAATCATTCCATTTTTTCTCTGATTTTCGAGCTTGAAATTCAACATCATTAGCTGAGTTTTAAAGCCAGATTCCTTAGCCAATCACTTCTATTACATTCATAGATCAAGAAGGAGCAAGGATCTTGAAGAATTCGTGGCCAAAAATTCATCAATTTGAAGGTATCCATTCGAACTTTTTAGATCTGAATCTCCTAATTTAATGTAGCATTCTTGTGTTTCTGTGGTACAGTGATGATCTACATCACACGAGCTTCATTTCCATGTCCTTATTTTCCATTTTCATTGAAGTTTATTTCTCTGCAAATGTGGCCGGATTCTGTTGCTTCGCTGGAGAAGGCGGTGGTTTCCACCACCACCACCACGTGTCTTGCTCCTTGGCCATTGGATCTCCATTCAGGATCTAATCGTGTGCATCCGTTTTGATTACTTCATTTAATCCTTTGTGTGGCGCGTTTGACTCATGAGTAGCGTGTTCCCTCAGATCCAAACCATTGCCTTGTGCCACGTTAATTAATGAAATGCTGGCTTTTTCGCTTATTTCATTTTCTTTTTATTTTCTGTTAATTCCTTTTATTTTCAAAAATTCATTTGAAGTCAGAAAAATATGAGACCAATTCCAAAAAGTTTCTTAAAAAATCTAGTTTCATATTTGTAATACCCCAAAATTTACCCTTTGTAGCGGGGTATTCGTTACCATTAGAGATATTGACTAAATCCAAGGTAAACCATACAAGTCGAGTCGCCACCGCACTTCTATTTATCCAAAGGAATGGTTAGAAAGCGAACAAAAACCTAAAAGTTTTATCGAATCAAAAACTAGTAAAAGAGAGTCAGAGATCTAGGTAAGGGGGTTGGTTATGTAATGCGAAGGTGTTAGGCACCCAAAACATCCTAGGTACTCCTAGGGAGCCCTTTTCACATTTGTTGTAAGGTTATTCTTTTGTAAAAAAAAAATTGTTTGTGCAAACATGATTGAAGAGATGAGAAAAGAATATAAAAGTTATTTACATTTTTTGTGTTTGGATGGATAAACCCATTGCCTACGTACCATCTTAAAAAATATTAGGATCAAAACCTCGTAGTTTGGGGTAAAAATCTCAAAATGAGTGAGTGGATTGATTGGTCCAAAATCCTTAAGGTCTTTTGTTATCCAAGGGATAAAACTCAACCTAAAACCACAAATCCACCATGTGAGGATATCTTCAACATGCTAGTGAGGGGTTAACCCTATAATAAGCATGGAAGACTCATTGTCCATCACTAAGGATATAGGAGAGTATTACATCTACCTCAAGGATAACTCAAACCTAATAGATAAAGGTTATGAAAAATTGATTTAAGAAAGTGGCCATTGAAACCACAAAAGCATTTGAATGGGTTATATTTACCAATGAAAATTATTTGCAAAAATGGTCAAAGTTGACTTTAGAAGTTCAATTCAAAATAAGTGTTATGAAAAGAAAGGTTTGAAAATCAAAAGCATAAGGCTTAGGTTTCTAATTTTGAAAGCAAGTGTTAAATGTTTGCACAAATGTTTTGGCTTGGGTTAGAGTGGAGGGAAGAAGAAGAAATGCTAAAGTCCTAAGTATACAAGAGGTGAGGGATAAAGAAGCAAAACCACACATAGAGTTCCTCTCTTGAGATCATATTGATGATCCAAGTAGCTCCCATCCTTTGGAATAAGCAAACACATAAGCATAAACTCAAGCAATCAACAATCAAATGAACTCTTGGAAGATCCCTCTCTCTTAGAAGCTTATGGCAATGGTTCCTCAACTTGGCTCAATGTTGGAATCCCTAGCACAAAAACACACACATCAAAAGGTTCTATGAACAATCAAAGTCCTAAAGTCTAAGTCCATTTTGTCTAATTCTTCACATTTGGTTCTCAACAAACAGACAAACACAAGCACACAAGATATATGTATACACAATTATATGCTCGAGTGAGCAAAAGGCAAATGGCATTAACATAAACATGTGCTCCAATGAGCAAAGGAAAAAGCAAATGAATAATATGTACAAGAATGATAAATTGCATAAATGTAAAGTGCAAAAAGTAAATGTTAATGGTTAATGGTTAGTGTTAGTAGTTAGTGTGCCATAAGGTAAATTTAGCGCTATGTTAAGCAATCGTAATTGGACTTATGAAAAAGTCACAACTATCTGAGGCCGGTCAACAATAATGTAGGCAACAACACAAGTTAGAAGTCTTGATCAGTGAACCAAGTTCCAACAACTTGCCATGCCAAAAGAAAAAAAGAGAATTGATCTTGTATTGGTTTAAGTCTTTTGCATGATTTAGGAAGCAACCTATCCTTAATGCAAAGCCATTCACTTGATTATTTGATCAAGATGAATTAGATTTGAATCAAAGAAGATTAAACCTCCCTAATCAATGCTAACTTATCAACCTTCAACTCATTGATCAAAAGAAGAAAGAAGAAGAAGAAGATGAATAATGGATCATGAAATGGAAGGATTAAAATGCATAAGACGAAATAAAATGTACCAATCCATGTGTGTTGACCAAATGACATTGAAAGTCAAAGTCAAACAATGAAAAACCAGAAATGGGATGAAGATTGGAGGTCAAACAATGAGCAAAATATTTTTGGCATTTTTAATATCAAAATAAACTTGAATTAAAAATAAAAGAAAGGTCAAACTTCAAAATCACTTCAAATCAACCTTGAAAGGTCCAAGTGATTTGTCCCAAGTTCAACAAGGTCAAATAAAGTTTGACAAAAAATTTCAGCATTTTTAAGAGTCAGAAACTATTTTTAGTCAATTAAAAATGAATAAAAATAACCTAATTGAACTAAAATCTCAAATAAATCTCAAATCAATTAAAAATTTGATGAGAATATTTTTCATATCTCCATCATCATTCAAATAGGTTAGGGAAATATTTTTGTATTTTTTGAATATCAAAAACTATTTAAAATGAATCAAAAATAACCAGAAAAGAGAAAATTCACAAAAAATACCAAATGACAAAATAAAAAATATTAAAAAACATTTTTAGAAACTAGAATTTATTTGGAGTAGAATGCAATTGGTCCCATATTTTTTGGATTTAAAATGAAGAAGATATGAATTTTTGAAATAAAAGGGAATAAAAGAAATAAAATCAGAACGCTCCAGATGCGCGCTGCAATGGTAGGCTTCAGTCCACGCGTAACACAATGAATTATTAAAAGTCATAAGATCCAAAGGATGGGATACAAACTGGAGATCATATCCAATGGTCCACAATCCATCTGGCAAAGGGACGGTGACCGGAGCCACCGTCTTCTCTGGTAAGCATGAAGGTTCCGGCCAAAATTGCAGACAATAAAAACTTAACCAAATGAAGCGATCCTCATATCATTGGAAAGCTGGGATGATTAACATCATCCCTGTACCATTGGTTTCTCCACTAGATCCTCATAGAGAGAGAAATCAGAGAGAGAAAATCATGGGGTTCATACTGAACTTCATGGATTTCAACAATTGAGCACTCAAAACAATTGCCTCTATGAAGAGGACTTCAGCCAGCACAATATCCAAGCAAGTAGATCAAGAAATATTGTGTTTCAAAGAAAAAACCAGTTGGAGAGAACCTTTGAATTGTGGTGATCTGAGCTTGCTTCCTTTCTTCCTTTGGCCAAACAGAAGTACAATGGACATTAGGATGAAGGTCTAGGAACTTTAGACCTAGAGATTCAACCAGATTTAGTTGAATTTCAGATCTGAAAAAATTGAATGAAAATGAAATAGTTCCTTTGGTGAGAGGTTTGGTTTTTAATTCAGCAACATTTTAGGTTGATTCCTGGATCCAAATTGAATGGAATAGTGCTTCTGTTTATAACCAAGCATGGTGCAAGCAATGAGAAATCCGTGGGTGCATGGCAAGTGGATACTCTTCGCATGGGCTTGCATGATCATGTAAAAGGCCCAAATTCAATGCCAAATGCAATCTGCAGTGTAATTAAGCTTAAATGGACGCGTAATTGGCAATGCACAAGCTTGTGTAATGAGTTCCAACATGTTATGCACAATTATCCCTAAACCTTCTCCTCTTCGAAAATGCCATTTGCCAAATCCAAACATGAGCATGTGAGTAATGGTTGGAAAGGTCTTGATGTAAGGAACAAATGTTATGTTGGGCAAAAATCCATTTGAAGTGGGGAAATTAGTGAATTTTGAGTTTAAAGTGTAAGGTGCAAAGCATGCAAAGGTGAGGTTTCCAAATTTGGCCAATGTTCAAGCCCCTCTGTTTTGATGATGCAAACCTAAAATGAAAAAACCTTCAACATAAAAGTTTTAGATCTTTTCGAGACTATCAAAATGGACTTAAATGTTGCATCATTTGGATTTTTTATGAAAGCGTTATGGGCACTTGAAGTTGGACTTTTTTGCCTTTCAATGCATTTGGTCCAAAGTGACCTATAATGTTTTGCATTATCACATGTATTTCCTTTGAGATTTTGAAATTTTGTTCAACATAAAATTTGAAGTAGACATCTTAAGCTTTTCAATGCATTTGATCCCACCTCAAAATCATAAAAAATAAATGAGTTATGTTCTTGGGAAGTTGACCCAAAATTAGGGTTTCGGTCAAAATGACCTGTAATGTCTTGGAATGGATGATGACCTTCCAAGCTTAAAATCAATTTTGGATGAACATGAAAGTTGTTCATATTGTCCTTAATAACAGTTTTGATTTTGGGATCATCTCCATTTGACCAATACATAAAGCGTTTGGTCTCAGTGCATTTCAAAATAGTCAGATGAATTGACTGATCAACTTCTCAAGTCCATGTCTCATATCTTGATGAATTGATGATTGAGGGCACTAAAATAAGTTCCAATATGCATGAAATTATGAATTAAAGAACTTCCATTGATTTTATTTGATCATGGGCCGAGGTTGCTCAGGAGCAAGGCATTGTGGTACACAGGTGAATTAGGGTTTCTTTGGGAAACAAACCTCAAACTCTTGACTTGATTTGATCAAAATGATGAATTGAGATACTTGGGAGGAATATTTGATGGGTAAGAGCTTTGTGAACCATTTCCATGCTTGTTTTCATCTTCTCTTGACCATATCTTTGCACAAAGGACCTCCTTGAAGCTCTTGACCTTGTGATTGCTCAAGCTACAAACAAAAGATGTTAGTGACATATTTTTGTGCTTTTGGTTAGTGAATAAAGATGATAAGAGCAATAATATACAATTCAAGCATACTTGGTGATATCAAACCACTCACAAGAGGTCCCACCCAAAGGCAAGGGGAACCAAGATGCTTATGATCCTTGAGGCTATGCAAATGAAATGATATGATGCGATGAGGGATCTTAGGGTCAAAATTAGGGTCTTACAGATGCCCCTATTTAAGGTCATTCTAGCCGGAGAAGTGAAGGTTAAAATCTTTCTCTCGACGAGGTAGAATGGGCTTAAATAAATAACAAAGAGACGAATTTTGGTCCCTAAGAGACCTCATGATGCAAATGTATGTATGCAACAAGTAATACTCTGTGGAGATATGTGTCCACAAAGAACGAAAAGAAATCAGGAGAAGCTGATAATCCATATGAGTAATTTACTCTATGAGACAGAGACTCTGGGACTCTCATGGGGATAGAAGAGGGGATACATTGTGTGAGCAGGGCACGACTCAAAGCTTGGGAAGTAGAATTCCAAAAGGAGTAAATCCATGGAAAGACTCGAGCTGACTCGAAGATGCATGTATTGGGGAAATTGCCAATACAGCCAAAATTATTCAATTCAGATATTTCAGATGAAAATCCAGACTCTGATGGGGAAAATCCACTACGAGACTCCACTGGGGAAACATCAGGATGAGGTATTACTGGTTACTGGGTAATAAGCTCAAGGAGACATATGATTCGAACACCGGTATAAGGGTGAAGGAACAACATGCTCGGGGAGAATGAATATCGAAGACCGGTATAAGGGTGAGAGATATCAAACATCCGAGATCATCTGAGGAAGACCTAAAAAAAGGTACACTTCAGCTCAGGAAAATCTGACTCCGCAAGGGACAAAGGTCATAATAGGGAGAAGAAGGGAAGGAACACCAGGGATGTCGGTTACTGGGCATATAATAGGTGACCAACCAAGGCGTGAATTGGGGAATATTTCCAAGACACTCATCATCCAAAAGAGGGATAAAAGCAAACTCTAACATAGGACGAACATTCGACTCCGCAGCGGGATACGAATCTTACTCAACTGGGGAAGAACCAAAGGCTTCGACCAAAGAGTGAATGAGATATATTATCTATTACCGTCAGAACGTAGATAATATACTCGCATGGAAGATTATCCACAACCGGTTACTGGGTTAATAAAGGATAAATCGACCGACAAAGAAAGGCATCGGGATATCGAAACTAGGTATATAAGGATGACCATTCAAGGGGAGCAACAACCATTACCGGCAATCGGTGTATGAAAGATGACTTGCTGGGGATAAACTTCCTAATTAGAGCAATTATCCAAGAGATATATCACTAGGGGTGAAAGACTTATCAATACCGAATATTGCATAATGATAACCGTCAAGGAAGGGGATTACATCTACCGGATACTGGGTAGAAAACCACGAAAGAGTAACTATCATCGATTAGGATGAACAAGAGGTTAACTCTGCAAGGGGATGAAATAGGGTTTATAACTACCAATATAAGGGTAGAAAACCACAGACTCCGTCGGGGATAAGATGAATGATTACTGATTACTGAGAAATTATTCATTTATACCACAGGGAAGCGTAGGAAACAGTCACAAGAAGCCAATCTAGGATCAAACTAAAGAGGCAAGCTGAATCAAGACTCGTCCCAGTGAGGATATAACTCAATAGGGAATCCTATCCCAATATATGTGTTGGGAAGAAACAGAAACAACCATCATCCACGAGGATATAACTCGGTGGGGAATATGGAAGGAAAGATAAACACTTTCTGCTTAAGGGGCTGACTCTATATGGGGAAATCAGACACCGACATCCGCTTGGGGAAATGTATTACCAACTAGCAGGGGATAGCAAACAAAGATATATGGCAAAGAATGCAACATGAATATTATCAGTATGCACATATGCATGGTTTATGTATGATGAATGCTGACAAACAGACGTTTCTAACATCAATAAGTCCAACGAACAAGTACATAAACATCCGGTACTACATCTCAAGAGAGAGAGCTAGGCCCAGTGGAAAGATATCCAATCTGATGAGGGGCAAGAGATACCAGGAACAAACATTTCCGCGGGGGAATGAGCATCAGTCATTCCAACTAGGGCGAAGTCGTTGCACAGATGAACTTCGACGTAGGAGCAACTCTACCGGAAAAGTTATCAAGAAGGAGGATGGATCTCCAATACTCTGCTTGAGAAGAAAAACCAGAAGAGGCTCCGGAGGAAGAGGTCATGAGCACTGCAGGCGTTCCCAGTATTCCTATGTCATTGTGAATGTTCACTTTGTTTAAAAACAAGTTATGAAAAGTTAAAACAATGATATATTTTTTCAATTAAAACAATTAAGAGTGCGAATAATTGGATAAAGGCTCAAATTTATTTGATGGGATGGTAGTCTGCAAATGGCAAGACATCATAGATCTTTACAAATTTGAGATTGGTGATGTATATTGGAAAAGGGCTACATTGAACATAATGACCATTTCTCCACCAATTCTGAATCCGATGTATTAGAAGCTTTGGTTGATGATGAATGATCGAGAATCCCTGACGGATAATAGTTGTAGAACAAAGTCTTGTCAAGATGCAGTTACTTGCCAAATCCCTATTTTTTGCCTAGATTGCCCCAGGGTGAGGTACTCAATCTAGTGGGATACATATATTCAATTTTTATATGTCTCTAATTTTTGCCTGGATCGCCCTTTCGGGTTTTCAATCCATCGAGACGCTCATTTTTGCTTAAGCCGCCCTTTCGGGTTTTCAATCCATCGAGACGCTCATTTTTGCTTAAGCCGCTCTTTCGGGTTTTCAACTTAGCGAGCTATTCTGTTTTTATTTATTTTTAGGCAAAGTATTTCTTGACTACATCTGAATTCACAGGACGAGTGAAATCCTCCCCATCCATAGTTGTAAATATCAAAGCACTGCCTGAAAAGGCTCTCTTAACAACATATGGACCTTCATAGTTTGGAGTCCACTTGCCCCTGGAATCGGGCGCGAAAGACAAGACTTTCTTGAGCACAAGGTCACCCTCTCGGAACACACGAGGCTTGACCTTCTTATCAAAAGTTTTCTTCATTCTTTGTTGATATAATTGACAATGGCATATGGCAGTCAATCTCTTTTCTTCTATCAAATTCAACTGGTCATAACGACTCTGGACCCATTCAACATCAGTCAACTTGGCTTCCATCAAGACTCTCATTGATGGGATCTCCACCTCTACTGGGAGCACAGCATCCATGCCATAAACGAGAGAGAAAGGGGTTGCCCCTGTTGAAGTGCGAACAGATGTACGATATCCATGTAAAGCAAACAGCAGCATCTCATGCCAATCTTTATACGTGACAACCATCTTCTGGATAATCTTCTTGATATTCTTATTAGCAGCTTCAACATCCCCATTCATCTTGGGTCTGTAAGGAGAAGAATTATAATGCGTAATCTTCAACTGACTACACAGCTCTTTCATCATCTTGTTGTTCAGGTTAGATCCATTATCACTAATGATCTTATCTGGCACACCATATCAGCATATGAGTTGATTCTTGATAAACCTCACGACCACTTGCCTGGTCACATTAGCATATGATGTTGCCTCAACCCACTTAGTGATATAATCAATTGCTACGAGAATAAATTGGTGTCCATTGGACGCTTTTGGTTCTATCATGCCAATCATGTTAATTCCCCACATGGAGAAAGGCCATGGTGATGAAATCCATTGAACGTGAAGAAAGGCCATGGTGATGAAATCTGACACTTATGGCATTTCTTCACATATTTGCAACAGTCAGACTCCATTGTCAGCCAATAGTAGCCTGCTCTCAGCATCTTTCTAGCCATGGCATGTCCATTGGAATGAGTACCAAATGAACCTTCATGGACCTCAGTCATTAACAGGTCTGCTTCGTGTCTATCCACGCATCTGAGCAACACCATGTCAAAATTTCTCTTATAAAGCACTTCACCATTGAGGTAGAAGCTGTCAGACAATCTTCTTCAACTACAAACACATGAGCTGGTCTGTCCAAGCGCATTATAGTGATATTGGGAACTTCATTCCAAAGTCTAACCATAATCATCAAAGCAAGTGTAGCAAGAGCGTCTGCCATCTGATTCTCGTCTCGAGGAATATGATGGAAGTCAATCTTAGTAAAGAACGTTGAAATCCTCCTCGCATTATCCCTATATGGAATGAGGCCAGGCTGATTCGTTTCCTATTCACCCTTAATCTGATTAACAATGAGGGCCGAATCACCATATACATCAAGATGCTTGATCCTTAGATCAATGCATTCCTCCAATCCCATAATACATGCCTCATACTCAACCATATTATTCGTGCATTTGAAAGTTAGCCTTGCTGTAAAAGGAAAATGCGTGCCCTGAGGAGTAATAATTACTGCCCCAATACCATTTCCATATTGATTTACAGCGCCATCAAATACCATGCTCCAACGGGAACCAGGCTCTGGCCCTTCATCGAGCGTAGGCTCATCACAATCTTTCATTTTCAAATACAGAATCTCCTCATCCGGGAAGTCATACTAAACAGACTGATAATCATCGATCGACTGATGTGCCAAGTGGTCAGCCAAGATACTACCTTTAATAGCCTTCTGAGCTCGATACTCAATATCATACTCAGATAACAACATCTGCCAACGGGAAATTATCCCTGTTAAAGCAGGCTTCTCGAAGATATACTTGATTGGATCCATTCTAGATATCAACCAAGTCGTATGATTTAACATATACTGGCGTAAGCGCTTAGCAGCCCAAGCCAAAGCACAACATGCCTTCTCGAGCATTGAGTATCGAGACTCACAATCAGTGAACTTTTTGCTCAAGTAGTAAATAACATATTCTTTCTTTCCTGATTCGTCTTGCTGACCAAGGACACAACCCATTGAGTCTTCAAGAACGGTTAGATACATAATCAAGGGTCTCCCTTCCACAGGCGGAGACAGGATCGGAGGCTCAGACAAATATTCCTTAATACTATCAAAAGCTTTCTGGCAATCCTCGGTCCAATCATGGGACTGATCTTTCCGGAGGAGCTTGAATATTGGTGCACATGTGGCAGTCATGTGGGATATGAATCTGGAAATGTAATTCAAGCGGCCAAGAAAACCTCGGACTTGCTTCTCAGTTCTGGGCGCAAGCATCTCTTGTATTGCTTTGACCTTTGCAGGATCAACCTCAATACCTCTTTGACTAACAATAAAGCCCAATAACTTGCCGGGACGGACTCCAAATGTACACTTGTTGGGATTCAGGCGAAGCTGATACTTCCTCAAACGCTGAAAAAGCTTCAACAGGTGTCTACATGTTCAACTTCTGTTCTTGACTTAGCGATCATATCGTCAACATATACCTCGATTTCCTTGTGTATCATATCATGAAACAAGGTGGTCATAGCTCGTTGGAACGTGGCTCTGGCGTTCTTCAAATCGAAGGGCATCACTCGATAACAGAATGTTCCCCAAGGTGTGATGAATGTCGTCTTCTCCATATCCTCGGGTGCCATTTTAATCTGATTATATTCGGAAAATCCACCCATAAAAGAGAAGACATTGAATTTAGCCGTATTATCTACCAACATGTCTATGTGTGGTAGAGGGAAATCATCTTTCGGGCTAGCCTTATTCAAGTCTCTATAGTCCACACAAATCCGGACTTTTCCATCTTTCTTAGGCACGGGCACAATATTGGCCACCCATTGAGGATATGTAGAAGTCACCAGAAACCCCACATCAATTTGCTTCTGAACTTCCTCTTTGATCTTTACATGCACTTAGGCTTCAAAGGTAGGAAATGTTGCACAATATCAGTATCTAGACCAGGCATGTCTTCATATGACCAGGCAAAGACGTCAACCTATTCTCGTAGCAATTCAATCAACCCCTTCTTAACAGACTCTTCCAAGAGTGCCCCAATCTTTACTTCTCGCACACAATCCTCAGACCCCAAGTTGACTGTTTCAAGATTCTCAAGATGCGGCTGAATGATCTTCTCTTCATGCTTAAGTAGACGGGTAATCTCGTCAAGAATCTCTTCAACATCTACTTCTACCGCCTCAAATACAGGGAATTCAAAGTTGGGAGATGGTGTAGGATCATTATGTTCAATGGGTTTGATCAACCTGCATAATGTTTTTTGGGATATAAAGAGCTTTAGAATTCAAACAAGGCAAATCATTATGCAGATGAAAAGATTGATTTTATTCTATTTTTGAGGTTTTATGTGATCACCAATTTCATGCAAAAGTGAAAAGGGAAAATAATGGGAAAAACAAACATTTAACATGAATCTATTGAATGAAAATATCATTGTATTTAGGCGCCAACAATGTCATCACTCCTCCTTTTGGCATGGGAGAAGGGTTTTTAAACACAATGATCATTACTTTGACTTATAGATAATTGTTGGAATATCCACAGCGACCCAATTATTGCAGATCCCTCCAGGGATGACGAAGTTTCCGGAATCCTCTTCGTCCTCTTCCAAAACGGCAGCAGCCTCTTCGTCTTGACCAGTGTGGATGAATCCTCCACTCTTGAACAAACCTTGCGTATTGGGAACCCCAGAAGAATAACCTATGCCAGCCCGGGACCTGTTGTCTTTTAACTCAATCATTTGCCCCAAACCAGCAGTTACGCCATGCTCAATGGCCAACTTCGCATCTTTGTAGGAAGCAAATGAAGAAGTTCCCTTTTTAATAGGCTCAGCAATAGATAAAGCATGGAACGGAGTTCCAACTTCATCCTCAGCATCTATATAAGAGAAGGAAGATAAATGGCTAACCAGGAGAGCCTTTTCTCCCCCTACCACTACCAACTTCTTATTCTTTACAAATTTCATTTTCTGGTGTAGGGTGGATGTCACGACGCCTGCCTCGTGAATCTATGGTCTTCCCAAAAGGCAGCTATACGATGCGTGAATATCCATAACCTGGAAGGTAATCTGGAAATCACTTGGTCCGATTTTGACTGGGAGATCAACCTCGCCAATCACAGTTTTGCGAGACCCATCGAAAGCCTTCACAACCACTCCACTCTACCTCATGGGAGGCCCTTGATATGACAGCTTCACAAGAGTGGATTTTGGCAACACATTCAATGAGGACCCAGTGTCCACCGACACATTTGATATGGCGTCGTCTTTGCAGCTCATAGATATATGTAATGCCAAGTTGTGATCTCTTCCCTTCTTGGGGAGATCAGCGTCACTAAAACTCAAATTGTTACAAGCAGTGATGTTTGCAACAATGCTATCAAATTGTTCTATCGTGACATCGTGATCCACGTACGCCACATCCAACACCTTATGCAGAGCTTCTCGGTGTGGTTCTGAATTCAAAAGCAGTGATAACACAAATATTTTTGATGACGTTTGTAGAAGCTGGTCTACAACATTGTACTCGCTCCTTTTGATGAGCCTCGACATCTCATCATAATCTTCTTTCATATTGCCACTCGGGCCAGCGGAAGCAGGAGTTTTCAATACGGAGGAGGGCTTAATAACAAGTGTCGGATTCGGAGCATTCACAGCATTCCCAATCGGGCGCTCAACAAAATCAGTATTAACACTTCCTTGAGTGTCAGATTGAGGCTTCAACGGTGCTGAAAATACACGACCGCTTCGGGTCAACCCACTGACATCAGCAATGTTGACAACAGATGAAGAGGGCAAGGGCACCTCTTTCCCACTTTCCACTGCTACAACATTGTAGCGATAGGGAACCGCTTTCTCAGAAGAGTACGGTACAGGACCGGCAGGCTTGATAGTCAAAACCGGAGAAACCTTCTGCTTGCTACCATCATACTTGATAACATTTCTATTTTGAATGATCTCAATGACTCCTTCGTCCAACATCTCTTGCACGTCTTTGCGCACCTGGCGACATCCTCTCTGATTGACAGAATAGACTCTGCATCTATCATGGTCATGCTCATAATGGCTATAGTCACACAACAATCTATGCATCTCAACCAGCGATTGTCGGATATGACTGACATATTTAACCTTGTACTTGCCAGGGCAGCCCTGGACCATATTGACAGACTTCCCATGCTCGGGCAATGGGTTCTTCTTCACGTTCGGACCTACGTCCTCGAAAAACAGAATCCCACTTCTCACAAGGTCTTGTACCTTGGTCTTCAGGGGATAACAGTTCTCTACGTCGTGTCCGGGAGCACCAGAATGATACACACAATGAAGTTCAGGCTTATACCACCACTGAGGGTTGATAGGTACAGCGGGAGGGTCTCGTGGAGTGACCAACTTTCTATCGACCAGAGATGGATAGAGTTTGGCATAAGTCATCAAAATTGGATCAAAGGTGACCCTCTTCCTCTCGTAGCTGGTGCTTGCATTATTGTTGTTATTTCGAGGCTGGTAGGCCTGCTGTTGTGGACGCTGTTGTTGTTGATGATACTGCTGAGTTTGCGGTTGTTGATAATGTTGAGCTTCCCTGAAAACAGATGTTATATGAGCCACCTGATGCTGATTGTTGACTGGGCGAGCAATCTTCCTCTTCATAGAGGGTCTTCTTTTGTCATGGGAAGACACAACATGTGCCTCTCCCTCCTTCTTCTTCGCAAAGATTCCATATCTCTTTGCTGAAGAGCCTTCCTCT
Source organism: Lathyrus oleraceus (assembly GCF_024323335.1). Taxonomy (NCBI): domain Eukaryota; kingdom Viridiplantae; phylum Streptophyta; class Magnoliopsida; order Fabales; family Fabaceae; genus Lathyrus; species Lathyrus oleraceus. Next base: position 481,244,275 of record NC_066585.1, on the reverse strand, counting down.
CGAGTTAAGCGTCTTTCACAGACCCCTTCTTCCAATCTCATCCCCATATTTACCATCTCGGTGAAATTTGAGGGAGCACTGGCTATCATCCTCTCGTAGTAAAACGAGCTCAAGGTCTTCAAGAAGATTTTGGTCATCTCTTTCTCCTCTAGAGGTGGCACTATCTGAGCTACCAACTCGCGCCACCTCTGGGCGTATTCTTTGAAGGTCTCTTTCTGGGACATCGCCCTCAACTGGTCCCTATCAGGAGCCATATCCACATTGTATTTATATTGCTTGACGAAGGCCTCGGCAAGGTCGTTGAAAGATCGGATGTTCGAACTCTCCAAACCCATGTACCGCCGGAGAGCGGCACCGGACAGACTGTCCTGGAAATAATGGATGAGTAGTTGGTCATTATTAGTCTGCGTTGACATCTTGCGAGCATACATCACAAGATGGCTGAGAGGGCAGGTGTTTCTCTTATACTTCTCAAAGTCAGGCACTTTGAATTTAATAGGGATCTTCACATTGGGCACAAGGCACAACTCAGCAGCACTTTTACCAAAGAGGTCTTTCCCCCTCAAAGTTTTCAGTTCCTTGCGAAGCTCAAGGAATTGGTCCTTCATATCATCCATCTTTTCATAAACGTCTGGGCCCTGAGATGGCTCAGAGTGGTAAATGGTATCTTCGACCCTTGGTAACGTGTGAACGACGGGAGGTGGCACAGAAAAGACCAGGCTAGATGCCGGTAGAGAAGCAAGGGTAGGTGCGAAACCCTCTGGCACAAAGTTGGGGGGCATTCCCCAAGGGAACCCGACTGACATAGATGGTGTGAAGTGAGTCGTTGCAGCAGGCACAATAGAAGTCACGATCTCAGAAATGACCGTCCTCTGGGGAGGAGTTGAGGGCGTTGGAGAAGATTAGCTCTGAGCGGCCAAGAATGACTCCATTAAGGCAGTCAACCGGGCTACTTCTTCCTTCGGTTCGCGGTTTTCTTGTTCTAGGTGATCCATCAGTCTTGAAGAATTGGCTCTGGTGTAGTACCGGTGAGTCAGCTTGTCTTTGAAATAAATGAAGAACACAGAGTTAGACCATAGGACAAGAAGCCGGGAACAAAACCTGCTTATGCACATGATGCATGCAATGCTCGTGCATATGATTTGTTTTTTTTTTCAGAGGAACTTTAGAGTCTCTATTTGCAAGAATTTGGGAAAAATTACATTTGTATCACATATGGAAATATCTCAATCAATAATATCTGGAAAACAATTTTTTACCAAAGAAGTACAACATTGGTAACCAAGATACATGAGAAAAGGACAATGATCATCCTATGGATCCCTAGAAACAATCATCTAAAGCTCGGGATACGGGTAGATAAGACGCACGAAGCCTCTTCACCTCCTCCTCAGAGGCTGCCTCCATATCTGCTTTTTCTTTGGCGAGTCGATCGTACTTCCTCTTCCAGAACTTGGAAGACTTAGGAAGTAGAGAAGTCCATGCATCATTAGGATCATCAATAACCTGATGCTTGAGGAACTCGATCAAAGCATCCTTTTCCTTAATCTGCTAAGGCAACTCTTCTCGTTCATGGACCCAGGCACGTGAACGGTCTTCGTCTCTCAACTCCTCTACTCCTTGGTCAGGGAGGGTTGAAGGCCCAGCCATAACCAATGGTGTAGGTCTTGGATACTCGTACGGCATGAGATACTCAGACACTCTCTTCCAAACCCAAGCAGTGTAAGGCTCCAAAGCGACACAGTTCTTAGGACCCAACTCATTCCTTCCTTTCCTATGAATCTTGTGCCAAGCGCGGACCATCCTAGCTTTCAAGCCTTGGGGATCTTTACCCTCCTGAAAGAACACACCTTCTAACAGAATGTTATTAGGTTTATCCTTTAGGGGGAACCCAAGCTGACGTCGTGCCAAAATAGGGTTGTAGTTAATCCCACCACATGTACCAAGAAGAGGTACATTGGAGAATTCACCACAAGAGTCGATAATCTGCACACCATCATACACACGATTGTACCAAGAGATGTCATCATTAGTGAGAGACATAAGTCTCGTGGACCACCGTAGACATCCTTTGTTCTCCTTGAAAGCGACCGTCTGCGGTAAGTGAGAAATAAACCACTTATACAACAAAGGCAAACAGCACACAATGGCACCACCACCCTTTGCATTCCTCATATGCAAAGAGAAATAAGCATCACCCAACAGAGTCGGAACGGGATTAAAATTAGTGAAAATCCTAATAGTGTTTACATCCACAAACTTGTCGATGTTGGGGAATAACACTAACCCATAGATGAGAGGTACAAATATGGCTTCAAAGGCGTCCTCACTCATGGCCTTCCCATACACAATATCTTGAGCAACGAGGAACTCAGAAGGGAGACCTTGAATTCCACCTTTGGTAGTCATATGAGCACCAACCAGAGATTCATCTATATGTAACATGTCTGCTATCTCTTGAGAAGTGGGAACATCCTCCAAGCCACTGAACGACAACTGGTTTAGAATATGTATACCCACAAGGTAGACATACTCCTCAAGCGTGGGCGAAAGCTGAAAATCCGGAAATGTGAAGCAACGGTACAAAGGACCATAAAATTGCACCAATACACTCATCAATCCTTCATCCACCTGAGTAGTCAGAAGACGAAGAAGCTTCCCAAAACGAGCCTTGAAACCCAAGGGATCTAATACATAGGATGTCAGATTCCTTAACTCTTTCAAATCTGGTTGTCTGAAGCTATACTTCTTTGTATTCCTTCTTTGTCTTTCCATGTCTGAAAATTTGCAAATATACCTCTTAAATTCCTTGAAAATTTTCTTCATTATTGATGATATGGATGTGAATGGGTGCATGAATGCAACAATCACACTCAAGGATCAAGCAAAGCATACTAAACAAAGGTCGTGGGATGGATCATGCTATCCTCAATATCAATCATCCATTTTGGTGGATTATGGTTCACACCTTATCAACACCCAAGTTCCATTGATATTAAGGACACATGAACGGATCAACCACGAATCAAGGGTTTGTTGCAAGTCACGAGCATGGAGTTTCGGTTAAGAACCACCCAAAGGGAGTGTACTAGGGTTCAAACCTACCAAACATGTTCTACAAGAGGTTCCCATAGTCATCATATTATCTTTCGGATATTATCGGAGAAACGACTACTCGTATTCCAAAAATATTCTCAAGAGAGACTCTTATGAGTGTAGTATCGCGTAACAATCGTATCAAATCTTACATTTTAATGACTTTTGCACTACATCCTAAGAATAGGCCAAGATGGGCTTGGTAAACTAAGGTCCTTGGTTTCTAAGGTTCATATTGGAAAGAGTAATGTCTAACCACAACTACTCCTATGACATTATTGATCCCAACATCACCTCCGCCAAGTGAATGGGCTTGCAAGTCAACTTGCTAAGGAATAACTCCACACAAGTCAACAAGACTATGCCATTCTCCTATCCTAAGTGCACTCGAGTCCGGGTATAGAACTCATCTCACAAAGATCACCAAGCATACAAGGAATTAATATTCAAGTAATTCAATCATTACATACAATACAGTAATCCCAAATTGCACAAAAATATGTCACAAAAAATAATACAACACAATACAACAAATATGAAAAGTAGGAAAAACCCACTAGGCAAATCTCAACTCCTCCCCAGCGGAGTCGCCACTTTTCTGTAGCGGGGTATTCGTTACGATTAGAGATATTGACTAAATCCAAGGTAAACCATACAAGTCGAGTCGCCACCGCACTTCTATTTATCCAAAGGAATGGTTAGAAAGCGAACAAAAACCTAAAAGTTTTATCGAATCAAAAACTAGTAAAAGAGAGTTAGAGATCTGGGTAAGGGGGTTGGTTATGCAATGGGAAGGTGTTAGGCACCCAAAACATCCTAGGTACTCCTAGGGAGCTGTAACACCCCAAAATTTGCCCTCCTCATTCATGCATTCATTTAGCATTTCATATTGCATTTCATCATGTCAATCAGAATTAGATCCAAGAAACTTTTAAAAAACAAAAAAAACAAAATAAAACAAAAAAACAAAAAAAAACGAAAAATTTTTTTTTACAAAAATAAATAAATAAATAAAAATAATAAAAAAAGAATACATAAAATATAATAGAAAAAATTGGACTTGGACCTCTCTCATTTGAGCCCACAAAGCCATGAAATTCAGTCTATAAATACCAAGGCTTCACTTGAGAAAAAGGAAGAGAAGCAAAAATACTCTGAGGTTTCCTTGGAACAAAACCCTGAGGAAAAAGATAGTGAGAGAAGAGCTAACAAAGTTCAGAGCAGCCTCCAAACCCTAAAGAGAACTCAACTGCACAGAATCACCTCTGCCTCACATAAACCCTAAAGATTGTTTTGTAAACCTCACGGGTGCAACTCAATTTCAATCAAGCTCTCCAATCATGTTTGCCCTTATTCCCATTACCTTTTTGCTTTGAAGTTGAATACTCTTAATGTTGGAGGTATTATGGGTAAATTTGATACCCTTTTGATGCATGTCTTTTTTGTGAATTTTAATGGCATGATTCATGTGGTTACATTTTGATTTGGGGGCAACCCTTGATTACCCTATTTTTTTTGTCTCTAACCTGTTTGTCGAGTTTTTGTGAGGGCTCACATGAGTTTTGCAGGGATAACTTGCGTGGTTTTCCACTTTATTTGTGGGATACCCCTTGGAGGTTCATTCCGATTACCTGTACTGACTCACCTTTCTTTGATGGTATTAGCTTGGGAGATCCCTGGGTTTCTAACTCCTTTAATTGTTGTTACTTCGGATCTTTATCAGTGTGGTACTTTTACCTCTTTTCCGCATTTTATCGCTTTCTTAGCTGGAAGACCTCGATAGGAGGCATTTGTTTTCTTTTGTTTATTTACTTCTGAACCCCTTGTTGGCACGTTTACTTTATACATGTTTGTTTTGTATGTGTTCGTATCCCTGCAGGTAGCGCGGTTCCTTCGTCAAGGACTGCCTTTTTGCCCTTGAGCATCCCAAACCCTAAAATCCAAAGCAACACGTTAACTCCTTCTACTACAGGCGAGTAAGTCTCCAAAGGTCGAGCATCCGGTAGATTGCGTAGTGACGTCGTTCGTCCAAAACCCAATCCATAACCCCGTAGTTAGCTGAACTACGTTTTGCTCTAATTCTCAGGCCAGATGAGATACGTAGGCATAAGACGCGATGTCTTAGCGAGCACAATTACCCTTAACCCCTAGGTAGCCGAGCTACAAAGACTCTGATTCTCATACTCAGATGAGATACGTATGCAGTGGATGCGATATCCGCGCGAGTCATTTTCATTTAACCCCCTTTTTTTTAGTAAATAACACATTAGATAAACCCACACCCTTTAGACAAGAACTACAAAAGTGGATCCCGTAGAGTACTACGGATGCGTAGGGGTGCTAATACCTTCCCTTCGCATAACCGACTCCCGAACCGAAGATTTCATTGCGAGACCCCGTCTTGTCCTTTCCTTTTTCAGGTTTACTTCGAACATCTCCTTTCCCTCCTTTGGGATGAATAACGCACGGTGGCGACTCTTCTGTCATTTTCTTTCGCCGGTTGTTTTTTCGCGCACTGTATTTTTCAGGTTGCGACAGCTGGCGACTCTGCTGGGGACCTATAGAAGTTGACCTCTTGCTGTTCCATCTTCCCTAAGCGACTCCCTCCTAGCTTGTGTGATTTCTTGTTTATTGGGTGTTCATGCTTTTGTACATTTATTTGCTTACCTGCTTGCATGCATCTGTTGTATCTGTTGGATCTGTTTGTTTGTTTTTGGGATGGGGTGTTCTATGAGAGATAAGCCCATTACCCAGGCTTGAGTGTACACACAGGTTTTAGAGTGGATAATCATGAGGCTTGCGTGGTGTGTTAATACGTTAAGTCGTTCGTGAAGAACCACACCCAGACGAGGTTTCTTTTGGATATATTATGTCTTACGGGTGTTCCGTAATGGCAGGATGTTCCTCTAGAAATCGTCGACTCTGGTGACCATTTCCCGAGAACTCAATCGAGGCCTCTCCTCCGAGACGTGATTATGTTAGCTCTGGTGGGCGTATTCTCGCTGCTCAATCTGACGATCCCGAGACTGGGAACTTGCTATTAGGATGTCCTGTTGAGGGGAGTCAATGGAGGTCTTTTGTCCCGTAATAATACCAAACCTTCAGTGGTAAACGTATTATTCGTCACTGAATGGCTGAAGCTGACGAACTTCTGTTCTTAGAACCTACCAGTGAGGGGCGGGCTAAATTCAGGAAACCTTAACCTCCAACCAACCCGGTTTTCTGGAACAGAGTTTTGGGCTTGTATTATATTCCTCAGTGAATTTCTCTCCAGGCAGTGCAACCTGACAGATGTTCAAGCGGATCCATCAATTCTGATTGACATACCTTTGCATTGCATAACATCATCTCATGCTTATTCATTTGCAGGGTATTCCATTTCAAAACGGGGGTGCCTTAAAACTGAACAAGCAGTGCATCGCATACCATGCATATTAACCCTTGTCTGTTTTGCAGGTGTCACCGCAGTGTCTAATGTTTGTTCCCTGTATCACGCAGTTATTGGTCCCAAGCGATTCCACAGGTACCCGACAAAGGAAAATCGTCCGCAGATAGCGATGGACCAAGTACAGAAAGAGCTGGCTGATATGCGTGAAAGGATGGACCAGTTCATGACATTGATGACTGGTATGGCAGAAGGCCAGGAAAAGCCGAGGGAATTGGTTGAGCAACCGAGACCCGAACGGAGGTGGAGATACCAAATGCTGAGGGAAACCCTGGTAACCCTGGGAACGCTGATAACCCTATGAACACTGGTAACGCGGGTAAAGCAAATGCAGATGGAAACCCGGGTAATGTTGGCAACACAGGGAATGTTGGAAATTGTATTGGCGGAAGGTGCAATGTGAATCAAGGAATTCGGATTAACGGGCGCCCCGTTACTGAAGAATATCAGTATGATCAATTTTCTTTGCACGACGAGGCCCTCGAGACCACTCGCCGTATGGATGAGCTTGCTGAGAAGCTCAAATCTTTGGAGTCTCAAAATTCCTTAGGCTTTGATGTCACAAATCTTGGTCTGGTTCAGGGAGTAAGGATTCCTCACAAGTTCAAACCCCCTACTTTTGAGAAATACAACGGGGCTTCTTGCCCACGCACTCATGTCCAATCTTATCTGGGAAGGTTGGGAGCTCACATGGAAGATGAAAAGTTGTGGATGTACTATTTTGAAGACAACCTAACTGGAGCTTCTCGTGAATGGTATTCTCATTTGTCTCGTACTACCATCAAGAGCTAGAAAGACTTGGCAGAAGCTTTCGTCAAGCAATATCAATACAACTTGGACATGGCTCCAAATCGGACCTTGTTGCAAGGTATGTCTCAGACTGCCAAGGAAACCTTTAGAGAGTATGCTCAACGTTGGAGACAGATTGTTGCGTCCGTCCAACCCCCTATGTCTGAAAGGGAGATGGCGGACATGTTCATGAACACTCTTCAAGGAAATTATATTGAGAGATTGGTTGCTTGCCCGTCAATTAGCTTTGCAAAGATAGTAATTGCTGGAGAAAGAATCGAGAGTCTGTTGAAGATGGGCCGAATTCAAGATAATAGTGCTTCCAACTCATCAGGTCCCAAGAGACCGTTTGCTGGTAACGGTCATCGAAGAAAAGAAGGCGAGGCAAGCGTTGTGTATGCCGGCAGAGGCAGGGGTAGAGGATGCCCTAATTATTATCAAGATCAAGTGGCCGCAGTCACTATTCCAACACCTGTTCCTCAACCGCAATATCATCCGCAACAACAACCCAGGTACAACAATCAACAATAAGGAGGTAATCCGGGGCAGCAGAGACACTGTCAACAACGTCCAAGGAAGACGGACCGGGTCATCGAGCCAATCCCAATGCCTTATTCAGTATTACTTCCCAAGCTGATTGACATGAATCAGGTTACATTGAGAACTCTGGCCCCACCAATCGATCCCAATAATTTGCCTAGAGGTTATGATGTCAACGCCAGATGTGCTTTTCACTCCAACGCACCTGCCCATACGACAGATAATTGCAAGGCTCTGCAGTTAAAGGTACAAGATTTGAGAGATACCCAGGCTATCAATTTTGCTTCGGTGCCTAATGTTATCCAGAACCCGATGCCGGCTCACGGCGGGAAGAGGATTAATGCTGTTGATAGTGGGGAAACTTTGAATTTGGTTTCTGATGTGACTAAGGTGAAGACTTCGCTATCGGTGGTTAAAGACCGACTTCTGAAAGGACAGATTTTCCCGGGCTGTGGGGAAGAATGCATAAATTGTCAAGCTGCCGAAAACGGATGTGACAGTTTGAGAAGGGGTATTCAGCAACTGATAGATGAAGGTTGATACAGGCTCTTCTCTGAATGTTCTTCCAAAGAAAGCCTTAATGAAGTTGGATTGCGATGACACCATCCTGAGGCCAAGTAACTTAGTTGTGAGGGCTTTTGATGGCTCTAAGAGAGCTGTCTTTGGCGAAGTTGAGTTGCCAGTTAAGATTGGACCGCAGGTGTTCAAGAGCACCTTTTATGTGATGGATATCCAGCCTGCCTACAGCTGTCTGCTAGGTCGGCCTTGGATTCATGTTGTCGGTGCTGTTACTTTTACCCTCCACCAGAAGCTCAAATATGAACTAGAAGGTCAGGTCGTCACTGTCTGTGATGAAGAGGATATTTTTGTTAGCCACCTGTCTACATTTAAGTATGTAGAGATGGACGGCGAGATGCATGAGATGCTGTGTCAGGGCTTCGAAGCCATAAACATCAATGAGGTCGCGCCCGAAGCTGTCTTTTCACCTGAGTTTGAGAAGGTCGGGACTTCTATCTCTTCATACAAGCAAGCTGTCGAAGTGGTTAAAGCTGGTAATGCCCAAGGCTGGGGAAAATTTGTGGAGCCAGTCATCAAAGAAGACAAGTTTGGATTGGGGTATGCTCCGGGATCTCAGAAGAATGACACTGGTACTCTCTCCAGCGGGGGTTTGGTTTCTCCCCACATCGTCAATGCTGCAGATGAAGACAAGGCTGACAGCGACTGTGACTTAGATAACTGGATTCGCCCGTGTGTCCCGGGAGAAAAGCTCGACAAATTGGTCGTCTGAAAAAACCGTCCGGGTTACTCTACTGAAAGAGTGATTTTTATTGTTTTCCTTTATTACATGCATAATAAAATCTTACACTTTGCCCAAGGTGTAACGGCTCATTTTTAGGGCCATCCATTTAGTTACATTTCGCAATTATTTTTATCATCAATAAAGGACGGCTTTTGCAAACAATTTTGTGTTCTCTTTCTTTCAGTTTTTTTTCTACTTTTACAAAAAAATGGCAATGTTTCTTTTTTCGTTTTTTCTTTCTTTCCAAAAAAAAAATCTCTCATTCAAAGTTGACTTTAGAAGTTCAATTCAAAATAAGTGTTATGAAAAGAAAGGTTTGAAAATCAAATGCATAAGGCTTAGGTTTCAATTTTGAAAGCAAGTGTTAAATGCTTGCACGAATGTTTTGGCTTGGGTTAGAGTGGAGGAAGAAGAAGAAATGCTAAATTCCTAAGCATACAAGAGGTGAGGGATAAAGAAGCAAAACCACACATGGAGTTCCTCTCTTGAGATCATATTGATGATCCAAGTAACTCCCATCCTTTGGAATAAGCAAACACATAAGCATAAACTCAAGCAATCAACAATCAAATGAACTCTTGGAAGATCCCTCTCTCTTAGAAGCTCATGGCAATGGTTCCTCAACTTGGCTCAATGTTGGAATCCCTAGCACAAAAACACACACATCAAAAGGTTCTATTAACAATAAAAGAATGGACAAGAGGGAGTTTAGAATATGGTCCTTTCAATGTTCATCCTTAAGCTTTAAGCATTCTAAAGGCATGAGGCCTAGTTGCTCTTTGACATTTAAGCACTCTAAAGGCATGAGGCCTAATTGCTCTTCAAACTCCATTTGCTTGCGTAAAGTCCTAAAGTCTAAGTCCATTTTGTCCAATTCTTCACATTTGGTTCTCAACAAACAGACAAACATAAGCACACAAGATATATGTATACACAATTATATGCTCGAGTGAGCAAAAGGCAAATGGCATTAACATAAACATGTGCTCCAATGAGCAAAGGAAAAAGCAAATGAATAATATGTACAAGAATGATAAATTGCATAAATGTAAAATGCAAAAAGTAAATGTTAATGGTTAATGGTTAGTGTTAGTAGTTAGTGTGCCATAAGGCAAATTTAGCGCTATGTTAAGTAATCGTAATTGGACTTATGTAGAAGTCACAACTATCTGAGGTCGGTCGGCAACAACACAAGTTAGAAGTCTTGATTAGTGAACCAAGTTCCAACAACTTGCCATGCCAAAAGAAAAAAGGAGAATTGATCTTGTATTGGTTTAAGTCTTTTGCATGATTTAGGAAGCAACCTATCCTTAATGCAAAGCCATTCACTTGATCATTTGATCAAGATGAATTAGATTTGAATCAAAGAAGATTAAACCTCCCTAATCAATGCTAACTTATCAACCTTCAACTCATTGATCAAAAGAAGAAAGAAGAAGAAGAAGATGAATAATGGATCATGAAATGGAGGGATTAAAATGCATAAGATGAAATAAAATGTGCCAATCCATGTGTGTTGACCAAATGACATTGAAAGTCAAAGTCAAACAATGAAAAACCAGAAATGGGATGAAGATTGGAGGTCAAACAATGAGCAAAATATTTTTGGCATTTTTAATATCAAAATAAACATGAATTAAAAATAAAAGAAAGGTCAAACTTCAAAATCACTTCAAATCAACCTTGAAAGGTCCAAGTGATTTATCCCAAGTTCAACAAGGTCAAACAAAGTTTGACAAAAAAATTCAGCATTTTCAAGAGTCAGAAACTATTTTTAGTCAATTAAAAATGAATAAAAATAACCTAATTGAACTAAAATCTCAAATCAATTAAAAAATTGATGAGAATATTTTTCATAGATCCATCATCATTCAAATAGGTTAGGGAAATATTTTTGTATTTTTTGAATATCAAAAACTATTTAAAATGAATTAAAAATAACCAGAAAAGAGAAAATTCACAAAAAATATTAAATGACAAAATAAAAAATATTAAAAATCATTTTTAGAAACTAGAATTTATTTGGAGAAGAATGCAATTGGTCCCATATTTTTTGGATTTAAAATGAAGAAGATATGAATTTTTGAAATAAAAGGGAATAAAAGAAATAAAATCAGAAAATAGGAAAATCAAAAAAAACAAGGAGCGTCTGATCAAGCCTCATTAATTGACGTGGCTAATCAAACCCTCCAGATGCACGCTTCCATGGTGGGCTTCAGTCCATGCGTAACACAATGAATTATTAAAAGTCATAAGATCCTAAGGCTGGGATACAAACTGGAGATCAAATCCAATGGTCCACAATCCATCTGGCAAAGGGACGGTGACCGGAGCCACCGTCTTCTCGGGTGAGCATTAAGATTCCGGCTAAAATTGGAGACAATAAAAACTTAACCAAATGAAGCGATTCTCATATCATTGGAAAGCTGGGATGATGTACATCATCCCTGTACCATTGGTTTCTCCTCTAGATCCTCATAGAGAGAGAAATCAGAGAGAGAAAATCATGGTGTTCATACTGAACTTCATGGATTTCAACAATTGAGCACTCAAAACAATTGCCTCTATGAAGAGGACTTCAGCCAACACAATATCCAAGCAAGTAGATCAAGAAATAGTGAGTTTCGAAGAAAAAACCAGTTGGAGAGAACCTTTGAATTATGGTGATCTAAGCTTGCTTCCTTGCTTCCTTTGGCAAAACAGAAGTACAATGGACTATAGGATGAAGGTCTAGGAACTTTAGATCTAGAGATTCAACCAGATTTAGTTGAATTTCAGATCTGGAAAATTTGAATGAAAATGAAATAGTTCCTTTGGTGACAGGTTTGGTTTTTAATTCAACAACATTTCTGGTTGATTCCTGGATCCAAATTGAATGGACTGGGGCTTCAATTTATAGCCAAGCATGGTGCAAGCAATGAGAAATCCGTGGGTGCATGACAAGTGGATACTTTTTGCATGGCCTTGCATGATCATGTAAAAGGCCCAAATTCAATGCCAAATGCAATCTGCAGTGTAATTGAGCTGAAATGGACGCGTAATTGGCAATGCACAAGCTTGTGTAATGAGTTCCAACATGTTATGCACAATTATGCCTAAAACGTCTCCTCTTCGAAAATGCCATTTGCCAAATCCAACCATGAGCATGTGAGTAATGGTTGGAAAGGTCTTGATGTAAGGAAGAAATGTTATGTTGGGAAAAAATCCATTTGAAGTGTGGAAATTAGTGAATTTTGAGTTTAAAGTGTAAGGTGCAAAGCATGCAAAGGTGAGGTTTCCAAATTTGGCCAATGTTCAAGCCCCTCTGTTTTGATGATGAATACCTCAAATGAAAAAACTTTACACCACAAAGTTGTAGGTCTTTTCGAGACAATCAAAATGGACTTAAAGTTTGCATCATTTGGATTTTTGATGAAAGAGTTATGGGCACTTGAAGTTGTACTTTTTTGCCTTTCAATGCATTTGGTCCAAAGTGACCTATAATGTTTTGCAATATAACATGTATTTCCTTTGAGATTTTGAACTTTTGTTCAACATAACATTTGAAGTAGACATCTTAAGCTTTCCAATTCATTTTATCATACATAAAAATCATAAAAAATGAATGAGTTATGTTCTTAGGAAGTTGACAAAAGATTAGGGTTTCAGTCAAAATGACCTATAATGTCTTAGAATGGATGATGTCCTTACAAGCTTCAAATCAATTTTTCATGAACATGAAAGTTGTGCATATTGTCCTTAAGAACATGTTTTCTCAAGACAATCAAAATGGACTTAAATTTTGCATCATTTGGATTTTTGATGAAAGAGTCATGGGCACTTGAAGTTGGACTTTTTTGCCTTTCAATGCATTTGGTCCAAAGTGACCTATAATGTTTTGCATTATCACATGTATTTCCTTTGAGATTTTGAAATTTTGTTCAACATAAAATTTGAATTAGACATCTTAAGCTTTCGAATTAATTTTATCCCACCTCAAAATCATAAAAAATGAATGAGTTATGTTCTTGGGAAGTTGACCCAAAATTAGGGTTTCAGTCAAAATGACCTATAATGTCTTGGAATGGATGATGACCTTCCAAGCTTCAAAACAATTTTTGATGAACATGAAAGTTGTTCATATTGTCCTTAAGAACATTGTTTCGTTTGGGATCATCTCCATTTGACCAACACATAAAAAGTTTGGTCTCAGTGCATTTCAAAATAGTTAGATGAATTGACTGATCAACTTCTCAAGTCCACGTCTCATATCTTGATGAATTGATGATTGAGGGAACTCAAATAAGTTCCAATTTGCATGAAATGATGAATTAAAGAACTTCCCTTAATTGTATTTGATCATGGGCTAAGGTTGCTTCAGGAGTAAGGCATTGTGGTACACAGATGAATTAGGGTTTCTTTGGGAAATAAACCTCAAACTCTTGACTTGCTTTGATCAAAATGATGAATTGAGATACTTGGGAGGCATATTTGATGGGTAAGAGCTTTGGGAACCATTGTCATGCTTGTTTTCATCTTCTCTTGACCATATCTTTGCACAAAGGACCTCCTTGAAGCTCTTGACCTTGTGATTGCTCAAGCTACAAACAAAAGATGTTAGTGACATATTTTTGTGCTTTTGGTTAGTGAATAAAGATGATAAGAGCAATAATATACAATTCAAGCATACTTGGTGATCTCAAACCACTCATAAGAGGTCCCACCCAAAGGCAAGGGGAACCAAGATGCTTAGGGTTAAAATTAGGGTCTTACACCCTTCATTTTTCTTGGAAGCATGGGATTATGTTTCACACTTCATTAGCATCATACTAGGTCATACTCATTGCATACTGCATTAGTGACCTGGGAATCAGGTTTTGATGGATCACTCCTTAACAAAAGGAGCCCACACAAAGCAAGGTTGAGAATTGGACTTCATTCTCTAAGTATACAAGTCTCAAGGGTCTCGGGGGGCTCTAGGTATCTTATTATGGTCCTCAGTTTATTAGTGAAGGATTCAGAGCTATCAGAGTGCTCATCTGGATTTAATCAGGAAATTAGGGTTTCATGGCTACTTGCAACAGGAAATGTTTGGTTGGAAGTAGAGGAGCTCGTCCATGTCATTATTGGAGAGGCATCTTGGCCTAGGAAGACTCAGAATTGTCTCAGAAAGATCCATTGGCAAGCAGTGCAATCAGTTCTCGATCAATTTTGCCCTAAAATTACGGTTTGGTATAAAATCAGTTTATTTCTGACTCTTTGGGTGAAACTCTTTTCCATGGCCCTCCATATGTCCACAAGGGTCTACATACAAAAAATCAGCTCTTTATTTGAGCCAGAGGTGCTTCAATTGATCATTGGAATCAAGAATCAAACAGTTTGGGAAAAGTCAACCGTGGGGCCAGAAAAGTCAACTCCTGACTTTTTGAGAGTGGAATCTCAAAATCCATGCCTAGGGGAGCCTACATGTGAAATTTGATCAAGGTTGGATCATGGATTCATCATTTAATCAGGAATTGGAAAAGTTACCTAATTTGGAAATGGTTGACTTTCCATTTAGGGCAAGTTTTCATGATTGTTGCACTCACTTTAAGCCCATTTTCCATCAAGATAAAAGCTCCATTTGAAAATTTCTCCAACAATAAAGTTGTTCCTCTTGTTCCAAGCTTTCTAGAAATATAAAGTTTGTTTCATTTGGATCAAAATTGAGAAAGTTATGCTTAGTCAAAGTGAGACATTTTTTTAGGACACTTAGAAAAATTTCTAAGTCTCAAAATCTTCAAAGTTTGTCAAGAATTCTTGGCCAGTTTTCTTGCACTTCAAGGCATCATTTGAAAATGTTTTCTTCATAACAATTGTACCTTTCCATGTCCTCTTTCACATCCTTTTGGAATTATCTCATTTGGATCCATGGTTTGAGAGATACATTCACCTAAAGTGGGCACCATGACTTCATTCTCTAGGCAAATTTTGGGCCTAGCTGGCCCAACCAGTTTTGCAATGTTGAAACCTGAACTTGAGGGCCATTTTTCACCTTTTCCATTCATCATTTCAACTTGTGATCAACATGAAAGATGCTATGCTCCATGAGGTCTTGCTACTGTTTGCATTATTTCGTCATTTGGTGACTTGATCATCAAGTTACATGGCCACAAAGTCACCACCTTGGAATGTTTTCTTGCTTGCCAAACCAGCCATGTTGTATGCTGCACAAACCAAGCCACGTTTTTGTTACCTCTTTTGGCCATGCATTGGATATTCACTCACTTAAGTTTGGCCCAAAATAACAAACCTTCACATGCCCTCTTTCTACACCTCACTTGGCATTATTTTTCTCATGGACATCACATTATTCTGAGCCCATTAAGCATAAGATCCACCCTATTTAAAAGCCTAAAACCCTAAACCTAAAGAGGGAATTGGAATTTCGTGGCAAGCAAGCCAAGGTCAGATCCCATTCTTCTCATCAAGCTCTCAAGTTGGAGATTCTTGAGGCATCAAGACAACACTTTTCTTCTTCCATTCTCTCCATAACCAAGAGGCAATGGACCTAACATCCACTAGGTAACCATCTTACTCTATCTTCCATGGTCATGTATTGATATACTTATGCTCATCATCATTATCACTACTTGTTCACCATGCTATTTATATGATTGCTTACCATGCTCATCATCATTACCATGCCAATCATGTACTTGTGAAGCCCTCAACACGAGGCAATGTCTATGATATTGATTTATGCTGCTGAGTTTTTGCCCTAGCCCGTGCCCATGTTGTCACCTTGTTGACAACATGGCTCCATGATTAAGCCATCATTTTACCTAAAATAAGTCACCATGTTAATCTACACGTTTCATACATGAGATCTGGATTTTATTTCATCTCATTTGGTGCATTATAGTGTTGGTATTTTGTTGTGGAAGATTGAAGAAATCCACTGTTTTTTGTGCATGCATGGCGTTAGGGTTTGTTTAGTGAAGAAGACGATGATGTGTCATCTTATGAACCCTTGGATCACTTGCGCATGTTTTAATCCTGGTTGTCCATCCGTTTTTGTCTTCTAGTCACTTAAAGTACATGTGACCCGTTGATATATGTTACATAATTTATTTTAATAAAATGTTCATTTTAGTTGTCACGCTGGATTTAGTTGGTTGTGGACCATGGGCTTGCGCCACTTACTATCCACGCCCCTTTTCCTGGTCCATCCATACTGATCCATTTCTCTTTTTCATTTTCTTTTTAATTCTCATTTATTCTATTTTGATTTTAATTATTTTAAAATATTTTCTTTGTCCATAAAATTACCCAAAAATATTTTCCATTTTTATTATTGCCTTATTTAATTTCCAAGTGGTTTATTTTAACACACATTTTTTTATTGACTTTATTTCCATAGCTTGAAATTATTTTTAGCTTTTGATTTTTGGTATGAAGGTTGACCAATGTCCCATGGTCAACCTGACCTTTTCTTGGAATTTAATTTCCCATTTTTAATTTTTTTTGATTTAATTTTAACCTAGTTTTGTTGATTGACTTTTGGTTTGACTTCTCTTTTGTTTCAATTAATTTATGCACCAATTTTCATTACTTTTAAAATAGTTTTGGGGAATGATGATGTCTTGACCCCAACTTACATAGTTTAATTTTTCATAATTTTCTTGATTAATTTGCTATTTATTTGATATTTTTTATGTTGACTTGAATTTTCAGTTGACTTCTTTATGATCGATGTTTGACTTAAGGATTGCTTATGGCAATTGAAGAGATCTTTTGATCTTACATTGTTCATCTCATATGCCATACATTAGAGGCCCTTCATCTTGATTTTATTTGGTCCTTACCTCATTTCCTGATTAAATTATTCAGTGGACCTTTCTTGTGCACTTTTCACCTGTCTGATTCATCTGTCATTTGTTACACTTGTTTCTCTCATCCATGCTTCTATTGCTTGATTGCTTAACATGTTCATACTTCCCATGCCTTGTTTAATGCTCCATTATTTCATTCTTTTATTCTTTGGTTTGATTACATACTTGTTTACTTATCTGATTTGATTGACAATTGTTGCTTACTTGTATGATGTATGAGGCATATTATTCTTATTGTTTAATTGGCATGAACCATCCCCATTCATAATAAATGTACCCCTCTCCCATGAAGTGTATAATATTTATTCTTTCATTCTTTATTCATCTGTTAAGACAAGAATTAAAACGAACATCCGATAACCATTTCAAAACAAGATCAAAAGCTTGATCCAACGTCGAGTAATCATTTTCAAAACTTAACAGAACCAGCATGTATTCATCCATCCTTTTGTAAGCCGATTACTTCATGCATCGCCATTTCTACCTGTAAGTCGATTGCTTCAGGCATCGTCATCTACCTGTAAGTCGATTGCTTCTGGCATCGCCATCTACCCTTATCCGTGACTCCTCTCCTTGCTCCATCCTTCGACTCTTGTTTCGTTTAGGTAGCACCCATTAGGTAGAACCCTTTGTATGATAACATAGGTAGATTCCCTTATTCTTTGCATGCTAACATTAGGTAGATGTTCCCTTCTGTAAATCCTAACACATATGTCCACATTGCATGACAACTCTAGTGCAGAGCTTCCCCACTTTTAGACCTTTCGTGCGTCTCCGATCTTGTGGCATGTCAATCCGTTCTATTGCAAAGAGGTAACTGCCTAAGACTCGATTCAGCGAGCTGCGACACCTACTGCTAGGACGTGAACACATTGCCCACTTTCCTTTGACACAGCTGGTGTCCTTTTTTGTAAGTCCATGTTCAGATGGAAATCCTTAACCCTTAGTTAGGCGAACTACGACAACTCTGATTCTCATGTTCGGATGAGATACGTAGGCATGAGATGCGATATCTTGCCGAGTTTTTTATTTAAGACTAACAACTAATCCTTGTTTGTTTTCGCCCTTGTTGCGATTCTTTTCTCTCGCTCTCGTTGCGATTGAGACCTTCCCTTTCTCTTGCCCTAGTTGCAATCGAGACCCTTGTTCACGTAGTTAGCTGAACTACGTTTTGCTCTAATTCTTATTCCAGATGAGATACATAGGCATAAGACGCGATGTCTTAGCGAGCACACTTCTCTTTCACCCATAGGTAGCCGAGCTACGAAGACTCTGATTCTCATACTCATATGAGATACGTATGCAGTGGATGCGACATCCTTGCGTGTCATTTTCTGTTGACCTTCTTTGGCAGATAGTACTTTAGATATACCTACACCCTTTAGACTAGAATAACAAGAGTGGATCCCGTAGAGTACTACGGATGCTTAGGGGTGCTAATACCTTCCCTTCGCATAATCGACTCCCGAACCAAAGATTTGGTTGCGAGACCTTGCCTTTTCTTTTTCTTCAGGTTTTCTTCGATCATTACCTTTCCCTCCTTTGGGATAAATAACGAACGGTGGCGACTCTCCTGTTTCTTTTTCTATCGTTGGTTGATTTTTCGCACCAGTTGCGACAGCTGGCGACTCTGTTAAGGACCCGGTTTCCATATGCGAGTCCCTCCTAGCTTTTGTGAGTTTCTTGTTTGTTGGATGTTTATTCTTTTGTACCGTTATTTACTTTCATAATTTATCTGCTTTATCTTATTGCATTGTGTACATATGATTGCTGTATCTGTTGGATCTGTGGGGTTGGTTGTTGTAAGACCCTAATTTTAACCCTAAGATCCCTCATGGCATTATAACATTTCATTTGCATATTCTCAAGGATCATAAGCATCTTGGTTCCCCTTGCCTTTAGGTGGGACCTCTTATGAGTGGTTTGAGATCACCAAGTATGCTTGAATTGTATATTATTGCTCTTATCATCTTTATTCACTAACCAAAAGCACAAAAATATGTCACTAACATCTTTTGTTTGTAGCTTGAGCAATCACAAGGTCAAGAGCTTCAAGGAGGTCCTTTGTGCAAAGATATGGTCAAGAGAAGATGAAAACAAGCATGACAATGGTTCCCAAAGCTCTTACCCATCAAATATGCCTCCCAAGTATCTCAATTCATCATTTTGATCAAAGCAAGTCAAGAGTTTGAGGTTTGTTTCCCAAAGAAACCCTAATTCATCTGTGTACCACAATGCCTTACTCCTGAAGCAACCTTAGCCCATGATCAAATACAATTAAGGGAAGTTCTTTAATTCATCATTTCATGCAAATTGGAACTTATTTGAGTTCCCTCAATCATCAATTCATCAAGATATGAGACATGGACTTGAGAAGTTGATCAGTCAATTCATCTAACTATTTTGAAATGCACTGAGACCAAACTTTTTATGTGTTGGTCAAATGGAGATGATCCCAAACGAAACAATGTTCTTAAGGACAATATGAACAACTTTCATGTTCATCAAAAATTGTTTTGAAGCTTGGAAGGTCATCATCCATTCCAAGACATTATAGGTCATTTTGACTGAAACCCTAATTTTGGGTCAACTTCCCAAGAACATAACTCATTCATTTTTTATGATTTTGAGGTGGGATAAAATTAATTCGAAAGCTTAAGATGTCTAATTCAAATTTTATGTTGAACAAGATTTCAAAATCTCAAAGGAAATACATGTGATAATGCAAAACATTATAGGTCACTTTGGACCAAATGCATTGAAAGGCAAAAAAGTCCAACTTCAAGTGCCCATGACTCTTTCATCAAAAATCCAAATGATGCAAAATTTAAGTCCATTTTGATTGTCTTGAGAAAATATACAACTTTTATGTTGGAGGTTTTTTCATTTGAGGCTTGAATCATCAAAACAGAGGTGCTTGAACATTGGCCAAATTTGGAAACCTCACCTTTGCATGTTTTGCACCTTACACTTTAAACTCAAAATTCACTAATTTCCACACTTAAAATGGATTTTTGCCCTACATAACATTTGTTCCTTACATCAAGACCTTTCCAACCATTACTCACATGCTCATGTTTGGATTTGGCAAATGGCATTTTCGAAGAGGAGAAGTTTTAGGCATAATTGTGCATAACATGTTGGAACTCATTACACAAGCTTGTGCATTGCCAGTTACACGTCCATTTCAGCTCAATTACACTGCAGATTGCATTTGGCATTGAATTTGGGCGTTTTACATGATCATTCAAGCCCATGCAAAGAGTATCCACTTGCCATGCACCCACGGATTTGTCATTGCTTGCACCATGCTTGGCTATAAATAGAAGCACCATTCCATTCAATTGGGATCGATGAATCAACCTGAAATGCTGCTGAATTGAAAACCAAACCTCTCACCAAAGGAACTATTTCATTTTCATTCAAATTTCTCAGATCTGAAATTCAACTAAATCTGGTTGAATTTCTAGATCTAAAGTTCCTAGACCTCTCTCTCATAATCCATTGAAGCTCTGTTTGGCCAAAGGAAGCAAGGAAGCAAGCTCAGATCACCATAATTCAAAGGTTCTCTTCAACTGGTTTTTTCTTCGAAACTCACTATTCTTTGATGTATTTGCTTGGCTATTGTGTTGTCTGAAGTCCTCTCCATAGAGGCATCATTGCTGTGTATTTAATTTTCAAAATCTAACAAGTTCATGATGAACACCATCAAGTTTCAACCTCTGATTTCTCTCACTATGGAGATCTAGAGCAAAAATGGATGGTACAGGGGTGATGTACATCACCCCAACTTTTATTTGGTACCTAAATCGTGGATTTTGGTTGAGTTTAGAGGACCTGCAACTCTGGCCGGAGCTTGTGTGCTCGCCGGAGAAGACGGTGGCGCTGGCCATCGTCCACCATGCCAGATTCAATCTAGATCGTTGGATGCACATCCCATGTTTTAATCTCAGCCATGCATCTTGTTTACTTTCAATAATGCCACATGTTTCGCGTTGACTGAAGCCTACCATGGAAGCGCGCATGTGGAGCGTTTGATCAGCCACGTCAATTAATGAGGCTTGATCAGACGCTCCTTGTTTTTTTGATTTTCCTATTTTTCTGTTTTAATTTCTTTTATTTTCTTTATTTTCAAAAAATCATAACTTCTTCATTTTAATTCCAAAAAATATGGGACCAATTGCATTTTTCTCCAAATAATTTCTAGTTTCTAAAAATGATTTTTAATATTTTTTATTTTGTCATTTAATATTTTTTGTGAATTTTCTCTTTTCTGGTTATTTTTAATTCATTTTAAATAGTTTTTAATATTTAAAAAATACAAAAATATTTCCCTATCCTATTTGAATGATGATGGATCTATGAAAAATATTATTGATTTGAGATTTATTTGAGATTTTAGTTCAATTAGGTTATTTTTATTCATTTTTAATTAACTAAAAATAGTTTCTGACTTTTAAAAATGCTGAAAGTTTTTGTCAAACTTTGTTTGACCTTGTTGAACTTGGGATAAATCACTTGGACCTTTCAAGGTTGATTTGAAGTGATTTTGAAGTTTGACCTTTCTTTTATTTTTAATTCAAGTTTATTTTGATATTAAAAATGCCAAAAATATTTTGCTCATTGTTTGACCTCCAATCTTCATCCCATTTCTGGTTACTCATTCTTTGACTTTGACTTTCAATGTCATTTGGTCAACATACATGGATTGGTACATTTTATTTCACCTTATGTACTTTATTCCTTCCATTTCATGATCCATTATTCATCTTCTTCTTCTTCTTTCTTCTTTTGATCAATGAGTTGAAGGTTGATAAGTTAGCATTGATTAGGGAGGTTTAATATTCTTTGATTCAAATCTAATTCATCTTGATCAAATGATCAAGTGAATGACTTTGCATTAAGGATAGGTTGCTTCCTAAATCATGCAAAAGACTTAAACCAATACATGATCAATTCTCCTTTTTCTTTTGGCATGGCAAGTTGTTGGAACTTGGTTCACTAATCAAGACTTCTAACTTGTGTTGTTGCCTACATTATTATTGACCGACCTCAAATAGTTGTGACTTCTACATAAGTCCAATTACGATTGCTTAACATAGCGCTAAATTTGCCTTATGGCACACTAACTACTAACACTAACCATTAACCATTAACATTTACTTTTTTCACTTTACATTTATGCAATTTATTATTCTGGTACATATTATTCATTTGCTTTTTACTTTTCTCATTGGAGCACATGTTTATGTTAATGCCATTTGCCTTTTGCTAACTCGAGCATATAATTGTGTATACATATATCTTGTGTGCTTGTGTTTGTCTGTTTGTTGAGAACCAAATGTGAAGAATTGGACAAAATGGACTTAGACTTTAGGAGTTTGAAGAGCAAATAGGCCTCATGCCTTTAGAGTGCTTAAATGTCAAAGAGCAACTAGGCCTCATGCCTTTAGAATGCTTAAAGCTTAATGATGAACATTGAAAGGACCATATTCTAAACTCCCTCTTGTCCATTCTTTGATTGTTAATAGAACCTTTTGATGTGTGTGTTTTTGTGCTAGGGATTCCAACATTGAGCCAGATTGAGGAACCATTGCCATGAGCTTCTAAGAGAGAGGGATCTTCCAAGAGTTCATTTGGTTGTTGATTGCCTGAGTTTATGCTTATGTGATTGCTTATTCCAAAGGATGGGAGCTACTTGGATCATCGATATGATCTCAAGAGAGGAACTCCATTGTGGTCTTATTCTTTATCCTTCACCTCTTGTATGCTTAGGACTTTAGCCTTTCTTCTTCTTCCCTCCACTCTAACCCAAGCCAAAACTTTTGTGCAGACATTTAACATTTTTTTTCCAAACATTAGAAACCTAAGCCTTATGCTTTTGATTTTCAAACTTTCTTTTCATAACACTTATTTTGAATTGAACTTCTAAGTAAACTTTGACCATTTTGTAAATACTTTTCGTTGGTAAATACAACCCATTCAAGTGTCTTTTTGTGGTTTCAATGGCCACCTTCTTAATCAAAATTTTCATAACCTTTAGCTATTAGGTTTGAGTTTTCCTTGAGGTAGATGTAATACTGTCCTATATCCTTAGTGATGGACAATGAGTCTTCCATGCTTATTATAGGGTTAACCCCTCACTAGCATGTTGAAGCTATCCTCACGTGGTGGATTTGTGGTTTTAGGTTGAGTTTTCTCCCTTGGATAACAAAAGACCTTAAGGCTTTTGGACCAATAAATACACTCACTCATTTTGAGATTTTTACCCCGAACTACGAGGTTTTGATCCTAATCTTTTTAAGATGGTACGTAGGCAATGAGTTTATCCATCCAAACACAAAAATGTAAATAACTTGTATATTCTCTTCTCATCTCTTCAATCATGTTTGCACAAACAATTTTTTTTACAAATAACAACCTTACAACAAATGTGAAAAGGGCTCCCTAGGAGTACCAAGGATGTTTTGGGTGCCTAACACCTTCCCATTGCATAACCAACCCCCTTACCCAGATCTCTGACTCTCTTTTACTAGTTTTTGATTCGATAAAACTTTTAGGTTTTTGTTCGCTTTCTAACCATTCCTTTGGATAAATAGAAGTGCGGTGGCGACTCGACTTGTATGGTTTACCTTGGATTTAGTCAATATCTCTAATGGTAACGAATACCCCGCAACAAAAAAGTGGCGACTCTGCTGGGGAAAAGATTTGCCTAGTGGGTTTTGCCTACTTTTCATATTTGTTGTATTGTGTTGTATTATTTTATTGTGACATATTTTTGTGCAATTTGGGATTACTGTATTGTATGTAATGATTGAATTGCTTGAATATTAATTCCTTGTATGCTTGGTGATCTTTGTGAGATGAGTTCTATACCTGGACTCGAGTGCACTTAGGATAGGAGAATGGCATAGTCTTGTTGACTTGTGTGGAGTTATTCCTTAGAAAGTTGACTTGGAAGCCCATTCACTTGGTGGAGGTCATGTTGGGATCAATAATGTCACACGAATAGTTGTGGTTAGACATTACTCTTTCCAATATGAACCTTAGAAGCCAAGGACCTTAGTTTACCAAGCCCATCTTCGCCTATTCTTAGGATGTAGTGCGAAAGTCATCCAAATGTAAGATTTGATACGATTGTTACGCGATACTACACTCATAAGAGTCTCTCTTGAGAATATTTATGGAATACGAGTAGTCGTTTCTCCGATAATATCCGAAAGATGGGATGATGACTATGGGAACCTCTTGTAGAACATGTTTGGCAGGTTTAAACCCTAGTACACTCCCTTTGGGTGGTTCTTAACCGAGACTCCATGCTCGTGACTCGCAACAAACCCTTGATTCGTGGTTAATCCTTTCATGTGTCCTTAATATCAATGGAACTTAGGTGTTGATAAGGTGTAAACCATAATCCACCAAACTGGATGATTGATATTAAGGGTGCCATGATCCATCCTGTAAGACCCCAATTTTGTCCCTAAGATCCCTCATGGCATCATAACATTGCATTTGCATTGCCTCAAGGATCATAAGCATCTTGGTTCCCCTTACCTTTGGGTGGGACCTTTTGTGAGTGGTTTGAGATCACCAAGCATGTTTGAATTGTATATCATTGCTTTTCTTATTTTGTTTACCAACCAAAAGCACAAAACTATGTCACTAACATCTTTTGTTTGTAGCTTGAGCAATCACAAGGTCAAAAGCCTCTAAGAGATCATAAGTACAAAGATATGGCCAAGAGAAGATGAAAACAAGCATGGTAATGGTTCCCAAAGCTCTCATCCACCAAATATGCCTCCCTAGCATCTCAATTCATCATTTTTTTATCAAATCAAGTCAAAGAGTTTGAGGTTTGTTTCCAAAGGAAACCCTAATTCATCTGTGTACCACAATGCCTTGCTCTTGAAGCAACCTCAGCCCATGATCAAATAAAATCAAGGGAAGTTCTCTCATTCATCATTTCATGCATATTTGAACTTATTTGAGTATCCTCAATCATCAATTTATCAAGATATGAGTCTTGGACTTGAGAAGTTGATCAGTCAATTCATCTGACTACTTTGAAATGTACTGAGACGTAACTTTTTATGTGTTGGTCAAATCGAGATGATCCCAAAATAAAACATGTTCTTAAGGACAATATGAACAACTTTCATGTTCATCAAAAATTGATTTGAAGCTTGGAAGGTCATCATCCATTCCAAGACATTATAGGTCATTTTGATTGAAACCTTAATTTTGGGTCAACTTCCCAAGAACATAACTCATTCATTTTTTATGATTTTGAGGTTGGATAAAACGCATTGGAAATCGTAAGATGTCTACTTCAAATGTTATGTTGAACAAAATTTCAAAATCGCAAAGGAAATACATGTGATAATGCAAAACATTATAGGTCACTTTGGACCAAATGCATTGAAAGGCAAAAAAGTCCAACTTCAAGTGACCATAACTCTTTCATCAAAAATCCAAATGATGCAAAATTTAAGTCCATTTTGATTGTCTTAAAAAGATATACAACTTTGATCATGAAGGGTTTTTCATTTGAAGTTTGCATCATTAAAACAGAGGGGCTTGAACATTGGCCAAATTTGGAAACCTCACCTTTGCATGTTTTGCACCTTACACTTTAAACTCAAAATTCACTAATTTCCACACTTCAAATAGATTTTTGCCCAACATAACATTTGTTCCTTACATCAAGACCTTTCCAACCATTACTCACATGCTCATGTTTGGATTTGGAAAATGGCTTTTTCGAAGAGGAGAAGTTTTAGGCATAATTGTGCATAACATGTTGAAACTCATTACACAAGCCTATGCATTGCTAACTACACGTCCATTTCAGCTCAATTATACTTCAGATTTCATTTGGCATTGGATTTGGGCCTTCTACATGATCATGCAAGTCCATCCAATGCATATCCTCTTGCTATGCACACGGATTTTCCACCTCCTTGCATCAACTTCCACTATAAATACACTTGCTTGCTTCACTTGAAATGATCCATGAATCAACCTGAAATGCTGCTGAACTGAAAACCAAACCTCTCACCAAAGGAACTATTTTAGTTTTCACTCAAATTTCTCAGATCTGAAATTCAACTAAATTTGGTTGAATTTCTAGATCTAAAGTTCCTAGACCTTCATCCTATAGTCCATTGTACTTCTGTTTGGCCAAAGGAAGCAAGGAAGCAAGCTCAGATCACCACAATTCAAAGGTTCTCTCCAACTGGTTTTTTTTCTTCGAAACTCACTATTTCTGGACCTATTTGCTTGGATATTGTGTTGGCTGAAGTCCTCTTCATAGATGCAATTGTATTGAGTGCTCAATTGTTGAAATCCATGAAGTTCAGTATGAACACCATGACTTTCTCTCTCTGATTTCTCTCTCTATGAGGATCAAGAGGAGAAACCAATGGTACAGGGGTGATGTACATCACCCCAACTTTCCAATGATGTATGGATCGTGTATTTTGGTTAAGCTTTTGAAACCTGCAATTTTGGCCGGAATCTTCATGCTGACCGGAGAAGATGGTGGCTCCGGTCACCGTCCCTTTGCCAGATGCATCGTGAGCCCTTGGATCTGATCTCCAGATTTAATTTCCACTGTCCAATGTTATGACTTTGTTTTAATGTTTGTGTGACGCATTGACTTGGACGTACCATGAAGCGCGCATCTGGAGCGTTTGATCAGCCACGTCAACTAATGAGGCTTGGTCAGAAGCTCCTGGTTTTTTTTATTTTCCTATTTTCTGATTTAATTTCTTTTATTTCTTTTATTTTCAAAAATTCATATCTTCTTCATTTTTAATCCAAAAAATATGGGACCAATTGCATTCTTCTCCAAATAATTTCTAGTTTCTAATTTTGATTTTTAATATTTTTTATTTTGTCATTTGATATTTTTTGTGAATTTTCTCTTTTCTGGTTATTTTTAATTCATTTTAAATAGTTTTTGATATTCAAAAAATACAAAAATATTTTCCTAACCTATTTGAATGATGATGGATCTATGAAAAATATTCTCATCAATTTTTTAATTTATTTGAGATTTATTTGAGATTTTAGTTAAATTAGGTTATTTTTATTCATTTTTAATTGATTAAAAATAGTTTCTGACTTTTAAAAATGCTGAAATTTTTTGTCAAACCTTGTTTGACCTTGTTGAACTTGGGATAAATCACTTGGACCTTTCAAGGTTGATTTGAAGTGATTTTGAAATTTGACCTTTCTTTTATTTTTAATTCAAGTTTATTTTGATATTAAAAATGCCAAAAATATTTTGCTTATTATTTGACCTCCAATCTTCATCGCATTTCTTGTTTCTCATGGTTTGACTTTGACTTCAAATGTCATTTGGTCAACACACATGGATTGGTACATTTTATTTCACCTTATGCACTTTATTCTTTCCATTTTCTTTTCCATTATCCATCTCTTTCTTCTTCTTCTTCTTTTTCTTTTTCATCAATGAGTTGAAGGTTGATAAGTTAGCATTGATTATAGAGACTTAATCTTCCTTGATTCAAATCTAGTTCATCTTGATCAATTGATCAAGTGAATGGCTTTGCATTAAGGATAGATTGTTTCCTAAATCATGCAAAAGACTTAAAACAATACAAGATCAATTCTCTTCTTCTTTTTGGCATGGCAAGTTGTTGGAACTTGGTTCACTAATCAAGACTTCTAACTTGTGTTATTACCTACATTATTATTGATTGGCCTCAGATAGTTGTGACTTCTACATAATTCCAGTTACGATTGCTTAACATAGCGCTAAATTTGCCTTATGGTTTCAATGGCCATTCTCTTAATCAATTTTTTTCATAACCTTTAGCCATTAGGTTTGAGTTATCCTTAAGGTAGATATAATAATCACCTATATCCTTAGTGATGGACAATGAGTCTTCCATGCTTATTATAGGGTTAACCCATCACTAGCATGTTGAAGCTATCCTCACATGGTGGATTTGTGGTTTTAGGTTGAGTTTTCTCCCTTGGATAACAAAAGACCTTAAGGCTTTTGGACCAATCAATTCACCAACTCATTTTGAGATTTTTACCCCGAACTACGAGGTTTTGATCCTAATCTTTTTAAGATGGTACGTAGGCAATGGGTTTATCCATCCAAACACAAAAATGTAAATAACTTGTATATTCTTTTCTCATCTCTTCAATCATGTTTGCACAAACAAAATTTTCACAAAATACCAACCTTATAACAAGTGTGAAAAGGGCTCCCTATGAGTACCTAGGAGGTTTTGGGGGCCTAACACCTTCCCATTGCATAACCAACCCCCTACCCAGATCTCTGACTCTCTTTTACTAGTTTTTGATTCGATAAAACTTTTAGGTTTTTGTTCGCTTTCTAACCATTCCTTTGGATAAATAGAAGTGCGGTGGCGACTCGACTTGTATGATTTACCTTGGATTTAGTCAATATCTCTAATGGTAACGAATACCCCACTACAGAAAAGTCGCGACTCTGCTGGGGAGGTAATGATTTGCCTAGTGGGTTTTGCCTACTTTTCATATTTATTGTATCATATTATGTTATTTTTGTGACATATTTTTGGTTCAATTTGGGATTACTGTATTGTATGTAATGATTGAATTGCTTGAATATCAATTCCTTGTATGCTTGGGGATCTTTGTGACATGAGTTCTATACCCGAACTCAAGTGCACTTAGGATAGGAGAATGGCGTAGTCTTATTAACTTGTGTGGAGTTATTCCTTAGCAAGTTGACTTGCAAGTCCATTCACTTGGTGGAGGTCATGTTGGGATCAATAATGTCACACAAGTAGTTGTGGTTAGACATTACTCTTTCCAATATAGACCTTAGAAGCCAAGGACCTTAGTTTACCAAGCCCATCTTGGCCTATTCTTAGGATGTAGTGCGAAATTCGTTCAAGTGTAAGATTTGATACGACTGTTACGTGATACTACACTCATAAGAGTCTCTCTTGAGAATATTTTTGGAATACGAGTAGTCGTTTCTCCGACAATATCTGAAAGATGGGATGATGACTATGGGAACCTCTTGTAGAACATGTTTGGAAGGTTTAAACCCTAGTACACTCCCTTTGGGTGGTTCTTAACCGAAACTCCATGCTCGTGACTCACAACAAACCCTTGATTTGTGGTTGATCTATTCATGTGTCGTAAATATCAATGGAACTTGGGTGTTGATAAGGTGTAAACCATAATCCACCAAAATGGATGATTGATATTAAGGATAACATGATCCATCCCATGACCTTTGTTTGGTGTGCTTTGCTTGATCCTTGAGTGTGATTGTTGCATTCATGCATTCATGCACCCATTTGCATCCATATCATCAATAATAAGAAAAAATTTCAAGGAATTTAAGAGGTCTATTTGCAAATTTTTAGACATGGAAAGACAAAGAAGGAATACAAAGAAGTACAGCTTCAGACAACTAGATTTGAAAGAGTTAAGGAATTTGACATCCTATGTACTAGATCCCTTGGGTTTCAAGGCTCGTTTTGGGAAGCTTTTTCCTCTTCTGACTACTCAGGTGGATGAAGGATTGATGAGTGTATTGGTGCAGTTTTATGATCCTTTGTACCATTGCTTCACATTTCCAGATTTTCATCTTTTGCCCACGCTTGAGGAGTATGCCTATCTTATGGGTATACCTATTCTAGACCAGTTGCCGTTCAGTAACTTGGAGAGTATTCCTACTTCTCAAAAGATAGAAGACATGTTACATATAGATGAATCTCTAGTTGGTGCTCATATGACTACCAAAGGTGGAATTCAAGGTCTCCCTTCTGAATTCCCCATTGCTCAAGCTATTATGTATGGTAAGGCCATGAGTGAAGACGCCTTTGAGGCCATATTTGTACTTCTCATCTATGGGTTAGTGTTGTTCCCCAACATCGACAAGTTTGTGGATGTGAACGCTATTAGGATTTTCTCTACTCTTAATCCCGTTCCGACTCTGTTGGGTGACACTTATTTTTCTTTGCATATGAGGAATGCAAAGGGTGGTTGCGCCATTGTGTGCTGTTTGCCTCTGTTGTATAAGTGGTTTATTTCTCACTTACCACAGACGGTCGCTTTCAAAGAGAACAAGGGATGTCTACGGTGGTCCACGAGACTTATGTCTCTCACTAATGATGATATCTCTTGGTACAACCGTGTGTATGATGGTGTGCAGATTATCGACTCTTGTGGTGAATTCTCCAATGTACCTCTTCTTGGTACACGTGGTGGGATTAACTACAACCCTGTTTTGGCACGTCGTCAGCTTGGGTTCCCCCTAAAGGATAAACCCAATAACATTCTGTTAGAGGGTGTGTTTTTTCAGGAGGGTAAAGATCCCCAAGGCTTGAAATCTAGGATGGTCCGCGCTTGGCGCAAGATTCATAGAAAAGGAAGGATTGAGTTGGGTCCTAAGAACTGTGTCGCTTTGGAGCCTTACACTGCTTGGGTTAAGAAGAGAGCGTCTGAGTATCTCATGCCTTACGAGTATCCAAGACCTACACCTTTGGTTATGGCTGGGCCTTCAACCCTCCTTAACCAAGGAGTGGAGGAGTTGAGAGACGAAGACCATTCACGTGCTTGGATCCACGAACGAGACGAGTTGCTTCAGCAGATTAAGGAAAAGGATGCTTTGATCGAGTTCCTCGAGCATCAGGTTATTGATGATCCTAATGACGCATGGACTTCTCTACTTCCTCAATCTTCTAAGTTCTGGAAGAGGAAGTACGATCGGCTCGCCAAGGAGAAGGCCGATATGGAGGCAGCCTATGAAGAGGAGGTGAAGAGGCTTCGTGCATCCTATCTTCCTGTATCCCGAGCTTTGGATGATTATTTCTAGGGATCCATGGGATGATCATTTTCCTTCTCTCTTGTATTTTTATCTAGCTACCCATGTTGTACTTCTTTGATGTAAAACTATTTTCCAGACATTAGTGACAAGATACTTTCATATACGATAAGTGTTTAATATTTCTGAAATTTGCAAATAGAACTCTAAAGTTCTTTTGAAATAAAAAAACAAATCATATGCACAAGCATTGCATGCATCATGTGCATAAGCAAGTTTTGTTCCCAGCTTCTTGTCCTTTGGTCACACTCTGTGTTCTTCATTTATTTTAAAGACAAGCTGACTCACCTGTACTACACCAGAGCCAATTCTTCGAGACGGATGGATCATCTAGAACAAGAAAACCGCGATCTGAAGGAAGAAGTAGCCAGGTTGAATGCCCTGATGGAGTCATTCTTGGCCGCTCATAGCCAATCTTCTCCAACGCCATCAACTCCTCCCCAGAGGACGGTCATTTATGAGATCGTGACTTCTACTGTGCCTGCTGCAACGGATCATTTTGCGCCATCTATGCCAGTTGGGTTCCCTTGGGGAATGCCCCCCAACTTTGTACCAGAGGGTTTTGCCCCTACACTTGCTTCTCTGCCGACATCTAGCCCGGTCCTTTCAGTGCCACCGCCCGTTGTACACACGTTACCAAGGGTCGAAGATACCATCTACCACTCTGAGCCATCTGAGGGCCCAGATGTTTATGAAAAGATGGATGATATGAAGGACCAATTCCTTGAGCTTCGCAAGGAACTGAAAACTTTGAGGGGGAAAGACCTCTTTGGTAAAAGTGCTGCTGAGTTGTGCCTTATGCCCAACGTGAAGATCCCTATTAAATTCAAAGTGCCTGACTTTGAGAAGTATAAGGGAAACACATGCCCTCTCAGCCATCTTGTGATGTATGCTCGCAAGATGTCAACGTAAACTGAAAATGACCAACTGCTCATCCACTATTTCCAGGACAGTCTATCCGGTGACGCTCTTCGGTGGTACATGGGTTTAGAGAGTTCGAACATCCGATCTTTCAACGATCTTGGCGAGGCCTTCGTCAAGCAATACAAATCCAATATGGATATGGCTCCTGATAGGGACCAGTTGAGGGCGATGTCCCAGAAAAAGAAAGAGACCTTCAAAGAATACGCCCAGAGATGGCGCGAATTGGCAGCTCAGAAAGTGCCTCCCCTTGAGGAGAAAGAGATGACCAAGATCTTCTTGAAGACCTTGAGCTCGTTTTATTACGAGAGAATGATAACCAGTGCTCCCTAAGATTTCACCGAGATGGTAAATATGGGGATGAGATTGGAAGAAGGGGTCCGTGAAGGACGTTTAACCCGAGACGAAGGCTCTTCGGCAAAGAGATATGGAAGCTTTGCAAAGAAGAAGGAGGGAGAGGCACATGTTGTGTCTTCCCATATCAAGAGAAGACCCTCTGTGAAGAGGAAGATTGCTCTCCCAGTCAACAATCAGCATCAGGTGGCTCATATAGCACACATTTTTAGGGAAGCTCAACATTATCAGCAACTGCAAACTCAGCAATATCAACAACAACAATAGCGTCCACAACAGCAGGCCTACCAGCCTCGAAATAACAACAACAATGCCATCACCAGCTATGAGAGGAAGAGGGTCACCTTTGATCCAATTCCGATGACTTATGTCGAACTCTATCCATCCCTGATCGATAGAAAGTTGATCACGTCACGAGACCCTCCCGCTGTACTTGCCAACCCTCAATGGTGGTACAAGCATGAGCTTCATTGCGTGTATTGTAACACCCTTCTAAAATACCCCAATAATTAATTAAATCAACAAAATATAAATCAGAGTAAGTATGCAATTAAGGGTGTCACACTTGACACTTCACACCATGTTCCAAAATATCTGGTCATACTCATTTATTTATCAAAATAAAACATTGCACAATACGCAGCAGATAGAGATCTATCAATCATGCAAACCATGTAACACATTACATGTAAGATCATTCAACAACCAACAATGAAAATAAGGTAAAACATCCCGATCCGATGTTACATCTACCAGAGCATGACCCACTAAGGAACTACACTAGACTCCAAGTACTAGCTTCTACTCAATCACTGCTCGTTACCTGAAAAATAGTTGTAAGGGTGAGTTCCTCAATCGATATAATAAGCATTATAAAATATCATGTAATGTTAAGTAAATTAACACATTTCATCACCCTAATCATAACACATATTCAGCAACGGCAATATCAACTCATAATCATCATCATCATCATACTCAACTCAACACAACCATAAAACCACGTATAATATTGGAATACATCCATTCATATTATACGCCATACATACATACATTATGCAATGAGACTCCATGCATGCGGTACCGACTATTCGTGAACATATAGTTCAACCTCACCGATCAAATCCAGATACGGCTACCAAGCTCACTAGTCCCACTCATTTGAGACCTAGTGACTCACTCACTAATTCCTCACCATGGGAATTAGCTACCACCCCAAGGGCTATGATATGCACGCTAATCACCTAGCATGCAAACATCAACAACAATCCACAATACTAACTCACTAATTCCTCACCATGGGAATTAGCTACCACCATAAAGGCCACAATATGCAAGCTAAATCACTTAGTCATGCAAACATCAACAATCATCCACAATGGACATATGCTCACACTCTAAGCCATAAACAGTCCATCCATAATTTTATACATGATAGATACATTCACAACATTATGCATATCATCATACATCATCAACATATTCACCACATAATCATATCATGTCATACCACATAATCAATCACAGCATTAGCACACTCTACTAATACCTATACTACTCAAAACAACGGGAAATGATCCCTACTCTATCATACATCAGCTAAATTACATTACTCAGCTGAACAACCAAAGAACTGCACAACAACAGCACAGAAAAATCACAATCCTGCCCATATGCGTATTGCCTAGTCCCATACGCGTATGGCCCATTTCTCAGCCAATCCCATACGCGTATCACCTATCTCATACGCGTATGCTACGCGTACCACTTCCCCATACGCGTACCAACAGAGACCAAACCACGTTCAAAACATCATCTTCCTCATCCATACGCGTATTGCCTAGTGCCATACGCGTACCAGACCATCTTATACGCGTATTGCCTAGTGCCATACGCGTATGACCAGAAACCAGATTTCCAGATCTGCTATGGTTTTCTCTGCTACGAGATCTCCCAATTCCAACCTCCTACAATCCAATTTTTCACATTAATCGTTCATATCATCAAACACGAATCATACCCTATTCGATTTCACCAATTCTAACATTATTACATCCAATTCCTACGAATTTCCTTCAATTATAACCCAAAATTTCGTTCGTCCAAAAGTTCACAATTTCATCATGCATCATTCCAATTAGATTCAAATCAATGGTTTATCACTACCCATTACATGTTATCCCATAATACCCATTAAACGATGATAAACCCCCCTTACCTGAGTTAATCCGGCAATCCTTCGGCTTCGAGCTCTTCCTCTCTTCAACCCTTGTTCTCTGGCTCTTTGCCCTTTTTCCACTTTAGAGTCGTTTCTCTGTTTTCACGTGAAAACCTCTTTTTACCAAATGGGACCTTTTCTAATTCCAACTTTTATTCCAATAATAATAATAATAATCCAATAATAATAATCCCAATAATATTCCAATAATAATCCAATTATTTAATTAAATTAATAAATATACTATTAACTTAATTTAAATAATTATCTTATTTTTATCGGGGTGTTACAACTCTCCCCCACTAAAAGAGTTTTCGTCCTCGAAAACATACCTCAAGCGAACAACTCAGGATAAGACTCCTTCATCTGACTCTCAAGTTCCCAAGTCACATTGCCCCCTGCTGGTCCTCCCCAAGCTACCTTCACCAAGGCAATCTCTTTACCCCGCAACTGCTTCAACTCTCGATCCTCGATCCTCATAGGTGATGTTTCAACAGTCAGGTTACCTCTCACCTGTACATCATCCACTTGGACTACATGCGACGGATCAGGAATGTACCTCCTCAACTGAGACACATGAAAAACCTCATGCAAATTCGCAAGTGACGGCGGTAAAGCAATATGATAGGCTACCTCCCCTATCCTCTCCAAAATCTGATAAGGACCAATAAATCGAGGTGTCAACTTCTTCGACTTCAAAGCTCGATCAACCCCAGTTATCGGAGTAACACGAAGAAACACATGATCTCCCTCTTGAAACTCAAGTGACTTCCTCCTCTTGTCGTGATAACTCTTCTGACGACTCTGAGCAATTCTCATCTTCTCCTGAATCATCTTAATCTTTTCCGTAGTTTGTTGAACAATCTCCGGTCCAACCACAACACTCTCACCGGACTCATACCAACATAAAGGTGTCTGACATCTCCTACCATACAAAGCTTCAAACGGTGCCATACCAATGCTCGAATGAAAACTATTGTTGTAGGTAAACTCAATCAAAGGTAAATAACAATCCCAAGCACCTCCCTTTTCCAAAACACAAGCCCTCAAAAGATCCTCCAGTGATTGAATCGTCCTCTCAGTCTGACCATCAGTCTGTGGATGATATGCAGAACTCAATCTCAGCTTAGTTCCCAAAGCCCTCTGCAAACCTTCCCAAAACTTCGATGTAAATCTAGGATCTCTGTCCGAAACAATACTCGACGGAATACCATGCAAACTTACAATCTTCTCAATATACAACTCGGCTAATCTCTCTAACGGATAATCCATTCTGATCGGAATAAAATGAGCCGATTTCGTCAATCTGTCTACAATCACCCAAATAGCTTCAAAATTCTTATTTGTCCTCGGTAAACCAGAAACAAAATCCATACTGATACTATCCCACTTCCACTCTGGAATAACCAACGGTTGCATTAGCCCAGACGGCTTCTGATGCTCAATCTTTGACTTCTGGCAAGTCAAACAAGAATAAACAAAACTTGCAATTTCTCTTTTCATTCCCGGCCACCAAAATAACTTTTTCAAATCACGATACATCTTCGTAGCCCCAGGATGAATACTCAGGCCACTACGATGTCCTTCCTCAAGAATACTCTTCTTAAGTTCGGTAACATCCGGAATACACACCCGATTACCAAATTTCAAAACACCATTCTCATCAACTCTGAATTCACTACCTTGACCTTGATTCGCTAGAGTCAACTTATCAACCAAAAGCACATCGGATTTCTGACCCTCTCTAATCTCATCCAGAATACCACTCGTTAACTTCAACATTCCCAATTTAACACTATTGTGAGTACTCTCACACACCAAACTCAAGTCTCTGAACTGCTCAATTAAATCCAATTCCTTAACCATTAACATAGACATATGCAATGATTTCCGACTCAATGCATCAGCCACTACGTTTGCTTTACCCGGATGGTAATTCAAACCAAAGTCATAATCCTTCAGAAACTCTAACCATCTCCTCTGTCTCATATTCAGCTCTTTCTGATCAAACAAATACTTTAAACTTTTATGGTCACTGAAAACCTCAAATCTTGACCCGTACAAGTAATGCCTCCACAACTTCAGAACAAATACCACAGCTGCCAACTCTAAATCGTGTGTCGGATAGTTCCTCTCATGAACCCTCAGCTGTCTCGAAGCATAAGCCACAACCTGCTTATTCTGCATCAAAACACCACCCAAACCCAACAATGAAGCATCACAGAAAACCTCAAATGGTTCCGATGGACTTGGTAATATCAGAATAGGAGCAGTAGTTAACCTTCTCTTTAACTCTTGGAAACCGTCTTCACATCTTGAGTCCCAAACAAATGCTTGCCCCTTTCTAGTCAACATCGTCAACGGTAACGCCAACTTAGAAAATCCCTCGATGAACTTCCTATAATAACCTGCAAGTCCAAGAAAACTCCTTATCTCAGAAACTGACTTCGGAGCTTCCCACTTAGATACCGCTTCTATCTTAGAAGGATCAACAGCAACACCACCTCTTGAAATCACATGACCAAGAAAACTAACCTCTTCTAACCAAAATTCACACTTTGACAGTTTAACAAACAACTTCTTATCTCGCAGAACTCCTAAAACCACTCTCAAATGCTCAACATGCTCTCCTTCAGATTTCGAATACACCAAAATATCATCAATAAACACCACGACAAACTTGTCTAGGTACGGATGGAAAATCCTATTCATATACTCCATAAACACTCCAGGCGCATTAGTCACACCAAAAGGCATTACAGAATACTCATAATGTCCATACCTCGTTCTGAAAGCAGTCTTCTGAATATCCTCAGTTTTCACACGTATCTGATGATACCCAGATCTCAAATCTATTTTGCTGAACACACTCGCACCAACCAACTGATCCATCAAATCATCAATCCTCGGCAAAGGATACCGATTCTTGATCGTCACTTTATTCAGTTGCCTGTAGTCCACACACAACCTCATAGTACCTTCTTTCTTTTTAACTAATAACACTGGTGCACCCCACGGTGACACACTCGGACGAATAAATTTCTTATCCAACAGATCTTCCAACTGACTCTTCAATTCAGTTAACTCAACAGCAGACATACGGTACGGAGCCATCGATATCGGCCTAGTACCAGGTACCAAATCAATCGAGAACTCAACTTCACGCTCTGGCGGCAATTCATTCACTTCTTCGGGAAACACATCAGGAAAATCACACACCACAGCTAGATCGCAAATCACCAGTTTATCTTTAGCCTCCAAAGTCGCTAACAGCATAAACAACTCTGCCCCATCTGCTACTGCCTCATTCACCTGCCTCGCTGATAGAAACAAATCCTTTCCTTCCTCAATCTCAGGAAAGATCACAGTCTTATCAAAACAGTTGATATAAACTCGGTTACACACCAACCAGTTCATACCCAGAATAACATCAATCTGCACTAGTGGAAGACACACAAGGTCCATTCCAAAGTCTTTACCAAAAATACTCAAAGGACAATTCAAACAAACTGAAGTAGTAGTCACTGAACCCTTCGCAGGAGTATCAATCACCATACTACCATGCATCTCAGATATCTCTAATTTAAGTTTCACAGCACAATCCAATGATATAAAGGAATGAGTCGCACCTGTGTCAATAATAGCTACAAGAGGAAAGCCATTAATATAACACGTACCTCGGATCAAACGATCATCTGCAGAAGTCTCAGAACCCGATAAAGCCAAGACCTTGCCTCCCGACTGGTTCTCTTTCTTCGGCTTAGGACACTGTGGGCTAATATGACCCACCTCTCCACAGTTGAAACAAGTCACAGTCTTCAACCGGCACTCTGCAGCCAAGTGACCACTTTTTCCACACTTGAAACACTTCTTCTCATTACTGGTACACTCATGGATATGATGTCCAGCCTGACCACATCTGAAACACTTAGCAGGGGCACTGGAGTCTCCCCCACTAGGCCTCTTCATCCCACCCTGTCTCTGGAAACCTTTGCCAGCTGCATACGGTTTCCCACGATCATTCTGATTCTTGCCTTTCCTATCAACCCTCTGCTGATAGCTCTCCGCTCTGGCCTTGGTATCCTGTTCAAAAATCCTGCAACAGTCAACCAAATCAGAAAACACTCTAATCCGCTGATACCCAATAGCCTGCTTGATCTCGGGACGTAACCCGTTCTCAAACTTCACACATTTTGAAAATTCCCCAGTAGCCTCGTCATAGGGAGTGTAATACTTTGACAGCTCTGTGAACTTAGCAGCATACTCAGTAACAGACCGGTTGCCCTGTTTCAATTCCAAGAACTCTATCTCTTTCTTTCCTCTGACATCCTCTGGAAAATACTTCCTCAGGAATCTCTCTCTGAACACCGCCCAAGTGATCTCAGCATTCCCAGCAGTTTCCAACTCAGTGCGGGCAGCAACCCACCAATCATCTGCTTCCTCTGACAGCATATGCGTACCGAACCTGACCTTCTGGTTTTCGGCACACTCAGTCACTCGAAAGATCCTCTCAATCTCTTTCAACCACTTCTGAGCACCATCTGGATCGTATGCTCCCTTGAACATTGGAGGATTGTTCTTCTGGAACTCACTCAGTTGACGAGCAGCTCCCATTCCCACAACATTCGGGTTTCCTCCAAGTACTCCAGCTAACATACCCAGAGCCTCAGCAATCGCAGCATCGTCTCTACCTCTTCCAGCC
Source organism: Lathyrus oleraceus (assembly GCF_024323335.1). Taxonomy (NCBI): domain Eukaryota; kingdom Viridiplantae; phylum Streptophyta; class Magnoliopsida; order Fabales; family Fabaceae; genus Lathyrus; species Lathyrus oleraceus. The sequence goes on along the minus strand of NC_066585.1, from coordinate 481,205,193 downwards.
ATCTCTATTCTGAAAACCCAACAAGCTAAAACAATAAGTACTGATAGGGTTACACAACACCTATCCCGTACAGGGAAACAGAATAATTACGACTCAACTCGACCGACTATGCTCTGATACCACTAATGTAACACCCTTCTAAAATACCCCAATAATTAATTAAATCAACAAAATATAAATCAGAGTAAGTATGCAATTAAGGGTGTCACACTTGACACTTCACACCATGTTCCAAAATATCTGGTCATACTCATTTATTTATCAAAATAAAACATTGCACAATACGCAGCAGATAGAGATCTATCAATCATGCAAACCATGTAACACATTACATGTAAGATCATTCAACAACCAACAATGAAAATAAGGTAAAACATCCCGATCCGATGTTACATCTACCAGAGCATGACCCACTAAGGAACTACACTAGACTCCAAGTACTAGCTTCTACTCAATCACTGCTCGTTACCTGAAAAATAGTTGTAAGGGTGAGTTCCTCAATCGATATAATAAGCATTATAAAATATCATGTAATGTTAAGTAAATTAACACATTTCATCACCCTAATCATAACACATATTCAGCAACGGCAATATCAACTCATAATCATCATCATCATCATACTCAACTCAACACAACCATAAAACCACGTATAATATTGGAATACATCCATTCATATTATACGCCATACATACATACATTATGCAATGAGACTCCATGCATGCGGTACCGACTATTCGTGAACATATAGTTCAACCTCACCGATCAAATCCAGATACGGCTACCAAGCTCACTAGTCCCACTCATTTGAGACCTAGTGACTCACTCACTAATTCCTCACCATGGGAATTAGCTACCACCCCAAGGGCTATGATATGCACGCTAATCACCTAGCATGCAAACATCAACAACAATCCACAATACTAACTCAATAATTCCTCACCATGGGAAGTAGCTACCACCATAAAGGCCACAATATGCAAGCTAAATCACTTAGTCATGCAAACATCAACAATCATCCACAATGGACATATGCTCACACTCTAAGCCATAAACAGTCCAGCCATAATTTTATACATGATAGATACATTCACAACATTATGCATATCATCATACATCATCAACATATTCACCACATAATCATATCATGTCATACCACATAATCAATCACAGCATTAGCACACTCTACTAATACCTATACTACTCAAAACAACGGGAAATGATCCCTACTCTATCATACATCAGCTAAATTACATTACTCAGCTGAACAACCAAAGAACTGCACAACAACATCACAGAAAAATCACAATCCTGCCCATACGCGTATTGCCTAGTCCCATACGCGTATGACCCATTTCTCAGCCAATCCCATACGCGTATCACCTATCTCATACGCGTATGCTATGCGTACCACTTCCCCATACGCGTACCAACAGAGACCAAACCACGTTCAAAACATCATCTTCCTCATCCATACGCGTATTTCCTAGTGCCATAAGCGTACCAGACCATCTCATACGCGTATTGCCTAGTGCCATACGCGTATGACCAGAAACCAGATTTCCAGATCTGCTATGGTTTTCTCTGCTATGAGATCTCCCAATTCCAACCTCCTACAATCCAATTTTTCACATTAATCGTTCATATCATCAAACACGAATCATACCCTATTCGATTTCACCAATTCTAACATTATTACATCCAATTCCTACGAATTTCCTTCAATTATAACCCAAAATTTCGTTCGTCCAAAAGTTCACAATTTCATCATGCATCATTCCAATTAGATTCAAATCAATGGTTTATCACTACCCATTACATGTTATCCCATAATACCCATTAAACGATGATAAACCCCCCTTACCTGAGTTAATCCGGCAATCCTTCGGCTTCGAGCTCTTCCTCTCTTCAACCCTTGTTCTCTGGCTCTTTGCCCTTTTTCCACTTTAGAGTCGTTTCTCTGTTTTGACGTGAAAACCTCTTTATACCAAATGGGACCTTTTCTAATTCCAACTTTTATTCCAATAATAATAATAATAATCCAATAATAATAATCCCAATAATATTCCAATAATAATCCAATTATTTAATTAAATTAATAAATATACTATTAACTTTATTTAAATAATTATCTTATTTTTATCGGGGTGTTACATGTATCATTCCGGTGCTCCCGGACACGACGTAGAGAACTGTTATCCCCTGAAGACCAAGGTGCAAGACCTTGTGAGAAGTGGGATTCTGTTTTTCGAGGACGTAGGTCCGAACGTGAAGAAGAACCCATTGCCCGAGCATGGGAAGTCTGTCAATATGGTCCAGGGCTGCCCTGGCAAGTACAAGGTTAAATATGTCAGTCATATCCGACAATTGCTGGTTGAGATGCATAGATTGCTATGTGACTATAACCATTATGAACATGACCATGATAGATGCAGAGTCTGTTCTATCAATCAGAGAGGATGTCGCCAGGTGTGCAAAGATGTGCAAGAGATGTTGGACGAAGGAGTCATTGAGATCCTTCAAAATAGAAATGTTGACGAAGATGAGCTCGAAGTCAATGTAATTTCCCCGGTGTTCCGGATACCTGAGCCTATTGTCATCAAGTATGATGGTAGCAAGTAGAAGGCTTCTCTTGCTCTCGTCATCAAACCAGTCGGACCTGTACCGTATTCTTCTGAGAAGGCGGTCCCCTATCGCTACAATGCTGTAGCAGTGGAAAGTGGGAAAGAGGCGCCCTTGCCCTTTTCGTCTGTTGTTAACATTGCCGATGTCAGTGGGTTGACCCGCAGTGGTCGTGTATTTTCAGCACCGTTGAAGCCTCAAGTTGATGCCCGAGGAAGTGTTGATACTGATTTTGTTGAGCGCCCGATTGGGGATGCTGTGAGCACTCCGAATCCGGCACTTGTTGTTAAGCCCTCCTCTATGTTAAAAACTCCTGTTTCTGCTGGCCCGAGTGGCAATGCGAAAGAAGACTGTGATGAGATGCTGAGGCTCATCAAGAGAAGCGAGTACAACGTTGTAGACCAGCTTCTACAAACGCCATCCAAAATATCTGTGTTATCCCTGCTCTTGAATTCAGAACCACACCGAGAGGCTCTACAGAAGGTTTTGGATGTGGCGTACGTGGATCACGATGTCACGATAGAACAATTTGATAGCATTGTTGCAAACATTACCGCTTGTAACAACTTGAGTTTTTGTGACTTTGATCTCCCCGAGGAGGGAAGAGACCACAACTTGGCACTACATATATCTATGAGCTGCAGAGACGACGCCATGTCCAATGTGTTGGTGGACACTGGGTCCTCATTGAATGTGTTGCCCAAATCCACTCTTGCGAAGCTGTCGTATCAAGGGCCTCCCATGAGGCAGAGTGGAGTAGTTGTGAATGCTTTCGATGGGTCTCACAAAACTATGATTGACGAGGTTGATCTCCCAGTCAAAATTGGACCAAGTGATTTCCAGATTACCTTCCAGGTTATGGATATTCGCCCATCGTATAGCTGTCTTTTGGGCAGATCATGGATTCATGAGGATAGCGCCGTGACATCCACCCTACACCAGAAATTGAAATTTGTAAAGAATAAGAAGCTGGTAGTGGTAGGGGGAGAAAAGGCTCTCCTGGTTAGCCATTTGTCTTCCTTCTCTTATATAAATGCTAAGGATGAAGTTGGAACTCCGTTCCAAGCTTTATTTATTGTTGAGCCTATTAAGAAGGGAACTTCTTCATTTGCTTTCTACAAAGATGCGAAGTTGGCCATTGAGCATGGCGCAACTACTGGTTTGGGGCAAATGATCGAGTTAAAAGACAACAAGTCTCGGGCTGGCATAGGTTATTCTTCTGGGGTTTCCAATACGCAAGGGTTGTTCAAGAGTGGTGGATTCATCCACACCAATCAAGACGAGGAGGCTGCTGCCATCTTGGAAGAGGACGAAGAGGATTCTGGAAACTTCGTCATCCCTGGAGGGATCTGCAATAATTGGGTCGCTGTGGATATTCCAACAGTTATCCATAAGTCAAAGTAATGATCATTGTGTTTAAAAACCCTTCTCCCATGCCAAAAGGAGGAGTGATGACATTGTTGGCGCCTAAATATAAGAATATTTTCATTCAATAGATTCACGTTAAATGTTTGTTTTTCCCATTATTTTCCCTTTTCACTTTTGCATGAAATTGGTGATCACATAAAACCTCAAAAATAGAATAAAATCAATCTTTTCATCTGCATAATGATTTGCCTTGTTTGAATTCTAAAGCTCTTTATATCCAAAAAAACATTATGCAGGTTGATCAAACCCATTGAACATAATGATCCTACACCATCTCACAACTTTGAATTCCCTGTATTTGAGGCGGAAGAAGATGATGTTGAAGAGATTCCTGATGAGATTACTCGTCTACTTGAGCATGAAGAGAAGATCATTCAGCCGCATCTTGAGAATCTGGAAACAGTCAACTTGGGCTCTGAGGATTGTGTGCGAGAAGTGAAGATTGGGGCACTCCTAGAAGAGTCTGTTAAGAAGGGGTTGATTGAGTTGCGACGAGAATATGTTGACATCTTTTCCTGGTCATATGAAGACATGCCTGGTCTAGATACTGATATTGTGCAACATTTCCTACCTTTGAAGCTTGAGTGCGTGCCTGTGAAGCAGAAGCTCAAAAGAACTCATCCTGATATGGCAGTAAAGATCAAAGAAATACAAAGAAGTACAACTTGATCCTCTTCTGACTACTCAGGTGGATGAAGGGTTAATGAGTGTATTGGTGCAATTTTATGATCCATTGTACCGTTGCTTCACGTTCCCGGATTTTCAGCTTTTGCCCACGCTTGAGGAGTATGCCTACCTTGTGGGTATACCTATTCTAGACCAGTTGTCGTTCAGTGGCTTGGAGGATGTTCCCACTTCTCAAGAGATAAAAGACATGTTACATATAGATGAATCTCTAGTTGGTGGTCATATGACTACCAAAGGTGGAATTCAAGGTCTCCCTTCTGAGTTCCTCATTACTCAAGCTATTGTGTATGGGAAGGCCATGAGTGAGGACGCCTTTGAAGCCATATTTGTACTTCTCATCTATGGGTTAGTGTTATTCCCCAACATCGACAAGTTTGTGGATGTGAACGCTATTAGGATTTTCCCTACTCTTAATCTCGTTCCGACTCTGTTGGGTGATGCTTATTTCTCTTTGCATATGAGGAATGGAAAGGGTGGTGGTGCCATTGTGTGTTGTTTGCCTTTGTTGTATAAGTGGTTTATTTCTCACTTACCGCAGACGATCGCTTTCAAGGAGAACAAAGGATGTCTACGGTGGTCCACGAGACTTATGTCTCTCAATAATGATGATATCTCTTGGTACAATCGTGTGTATGATGGTGTGCAGATTATCGACTCTTATGGTGTATTCTCCAATGTACCTCTTCTCGGAACATGTGGTGGGATTAACTACAACCCTGTTTTCCATGTTTTAATTCAACAAATGTTTTGATGGTGTGCAGATTATCGACTCTTGTGGTCAGTTTTTATTTGCACTCTTATTTGTTTCTATTCAACAAACATTTTGCATGTTTTAATTGAAAAAATGTCATTGTTTTAAATAATTAAAATTTTCAGAATTTGTTTTTAAACAAAGTGAACATTCACAATGACATAAGGATACTGGAAAAGCCTTCAGTGCTCTCCCAAGGATGGTAAGATTCTTGACAGGGTAAGGCAGTTGTTCATATTCCTGGCATGTTGGTGTCCTCTTCCTCCTGAGCCTTTTGTGGTTTCTCCCCCTAGCAGAGTGTTGGGAAGATTTATTCCTCCCTCCTTCTTTCAGCAGAATAGAGATTCTTCCTCCTCGGAAGATGTGATTTCATTATCTGGGACAATGTTTGATGACCTTTGGAAATTTCTGATTTGGTGGTTGTTCCCCACAGAGTTCCATGATCCCCTCTGATGATTTCCCCAGTAGAGTGTTTCCATGGCGGATTTTTGATGATCTTTGCCTCCAGTTGGAATGTTTTGCTCATTCCCCTGCGGAGATCTTTGTTATTCTGGCTTTCTCTCTTCAGATGTAGTACCGGATGTTTGTACTTGTTCGATGGACTTGTTGGTGTTAGAGATACCTGTTTGTCAGCATTCATCATATATAAAACTACGCATGTGTGCATATAGTTTTCAAACATTCGGATATTCATATCACATTCTTTGCCATATATCTTTGTTTGCGATCCCCTGCTAGTTGGTAATACATTTCCCCAAGGAGATGTCGGTGTCTGAACTCCCCATATAGAGTTAGCCCCTTAAACAGAAAGTGTTTATCTTTCCTTCCATATTCCCCACCGAGTTATATCCTCGTGGATGATGATTATTTCTGTTTCCACCCAACACATATATTGGGATGGGAGTCTCCATTGAGTTATATCCTCACTGGGATGAGTCTTGATTCAGCTTGCCTCTTTAGTTTGATCCTAGATTGGCTTCTTGTGACTGTTTCCTGCGCTTCCCTGTGGTACAAATGAATAATTGCTCAGTAATCAGTAATCATTCATCTTATCCCCAGCGGAGTCTGTGGTTTTCTACCCTTATACCGGTAGTTGTAAACCCTATTTCATCCCCTTGCAGAGTTAACCTCTTTTTCATCCTAATCGATGACGGTTACCTTTCCGTGGTTTTCTACCCGGTATCCGGTAGATGTAATCCCCTCTTTGACGGTTATCATTATCCAATATTCGGTATTGAAAAGTCCTTCACCCCCGGTGATATATCTCTTGGATGATTGCTCTTATCAAGCAGTTTATCCCCAACAAGTCATCTTTCATTTACCGATTGCCGGTAATGGTTGTTGCTCCCCTTGAATGATCATCATTATATACCTAGTTTCGGTATCCCGATGCCTTTCTTTGACGGTCGATTTATCCTTTATTAACCCAATAACCGGTTGTAGATAATCTTCCATGTGAGTATATTATCTACATTTTGACGGTAATAGATAATATATCTCATGCACTCTTTGGTCGAAGCCTTTTGTTCTTCCCCAGTTGAGTAAGATTCGTATCCCTTTTTGAAATCGAATGTCCATCCTATAATCGAGTTTGCTTTTAGCCCTCTTTCGGATGATGAGTGTCTGGGGAATATTCCCCAACTCACGTTTTGGTTGGTCACCTATTATATGCCCAGTAACCGGTATCCTTGGTGTTCCTTCCTTCTGCTCCCTATTATGACCTTGTGTCCCCCTGTAGAGTCAGTTTTTTCCTGAGCCAAAGTTTACCTTTTTAGGTATACCTCAGATGATTTCTGATGTTTGATATCTCTCACCCTTGTACCGGTCTTAGATATTCATTCTTCCCAAGCTTGCTGTTCTCTCACCTTTATACCGGTGTTCAGATCGCATGTCTCCTTGAGCTTTTTACCCAGTAACCGGTAATACCTCATTTGTTATTTCCCCACCTGAGTCCGGATTTTATCCGAAGTATCCGTTATGGATAATTTTTGATGTATTGGCATTACTTCCCAATACATGCGCCTTTGAGTCAGCTCGGGTCTTTCCATGGATTTACTCCTTTTGGAATTTTGCTCCCCAAGCTTTGAAGTCGTGACCTGCTCACGCATTTTATTCCTTTCTTATCCCCATGAGAGTCCCAGAGTCTCTGTCCCATAGAGTAAATTACTCATATAGATTATCAGTTTCTCCTGATTTCTTTTCCTTCTTTATGGACGCATATCTCCACAGAGTGTTACCTTTTGCATACATACATTTGCATCATGAGGTCTCTTAGGGACAAAAATTCGTCTCTCTATTATTATTTAAGCCCATTCTACCTCGTCGAGACGAAGATTTTTACCTTCACTTCTCCGGCTAGAATGACCTTAAATAGGGGCATCTGTAAGACCCCAATTTTGTCCCTAAGATCCCTCATGGCATCATAATATTGCATTTGCATTGCCTTAAGGATCATAAGCATCTTGGTTCCCCTTACCTTTGGGTGGGACCTCTTGTGAGTGGTTTGAGATCACCAAGCATGTTTGAATTGTATATCATTGCTTTTCTTATTTTGTTTACTAACCAAAAGCACAAAAATATGTCACTAACATCTTTTGTTTGTAGCTTGAGCAATCACAAGGTCAAAAGCCTCTAGGAGATCATAAGTACAAAGATATGGCCAAGAGAAGATGAAAACAAGCATGGTAATGCTTCCCAAAGCTCTCATCCATCAAATATGCCTCACTAGCATCTCAATTCATCATTTTTTATCAAAGCAAGTCAAAGAGTTTGAGGTTTGTTTCCAAAGGAATCCCTAATTCATTTGTGTACCACAATGCCTTGCTCTTGAAGCAACCTCAGCCCATGATCAAATAATATCAAGGGAAGTTCTCTCATTCATCACTTCATGCATATTTGAACTTATTTGAGTGTCCTCAATCATCAATTTATCAAGATATGAGTCTTGGACTTGAGAAGTTGATCAGCCAATTCATCTGACTATTTTGAAATGTACTGAGACCTAACTTTTTATGTGTTGGTCAAATGGAGATGATCCCAAAAGAAAACATGTTCTTAAGGACAATATGAACAACTTTCATGTTCATCCAAAATTAATTTGAAGCTTGGAAGGTCATCATCCATTCCAAGACAATATAGGTCATTTTGACTGAAACCCTAATTTTGGGTCAACTACCCAAGAACATAACTCATTCATTTTTTATGATTTTGAGGTTAGATAAAATGCATTGGAAAGCTTAAGATGTCTACTTCAAATGTTATGTTGAACAAAATTTCAAAATCGCAAAGGAAATACATGTGATAATGCAAAACATTATAGGTCACTTTGGACCAAATGCATTGAAAGGCAAAAAAGTCCAACTTCAAGTGCCCATAACTCTTTCATCAAAAATCCAAATGATGCAAAATTTAAGTCCATTTTGATTGTCTTGAAAAGATATACAACTTTGATCATGAAGGGTTTTTCATTTGAAGTTTTCATCATTAAAACATATGGGCTTGAACATTGGCCAAATTTGGAAACCTCACCTTTGCATGTTTTGCACCTTACACTTTAAACTCAAAATTCACTAAATTCCACACTTCAAATGGATTTTTGCCCAACATAACATTTGTTGCTTACATCAAGACCTTTCCAACCATTACTCACATGCTCATGTTTGGATTTCGTAAATGTCATTCTCGAAGAGGAGAAGTTTTAGGCATAATTGTGCATAACATGTTGAAACTCATTACACAAGCCTATGCATTGCTGACTACACGTCCATTTCAGCTCAATTATACTTCAGATTGCATTTGGCATTGGATTTGGGCCTTCTACATGATCATGCAAGTCCATGCAATGCATATCCTCTTGCCATGCACACGAATTTTCCACCTCCTTGCATCAGCTTCCACTATAAATACACTTGCTTGCTTCACTTGAAATGATCCATGAATCAACCTGAAATGCTGCTGAACTGAAAACCAAACCTCTCACCAAAGGAACTATTTCATTTTTCACTCAAATTTCTCAGATCTGAAATTCAACTAAATCTGGTTGAATTTCTAGATCTAAAGTTCCTAGACCTTCATCCTATAGTCCATTGTACTTCTGTTTGCCCAAAGGAAGCAAGGAAGCATGCTCAGATCACCACAATTCAAAGGTTCTCTCCAACTGGTTTTTTTCTTCGAAAATCACTATTTCTTGAGCTATTTGCTTGGATATTGTGTTGGCTGAAGTCCTCTTCATAGAGGCAATTGTTTTGAGTGCTCAATTGTTGAAATCCATGAAGTTCAGTATGAACACCATGACTTTCTCTCTCTATGAGGGTCAAGAGGAGAAACCAATGGTACAGGGGTGATGTACATCACCCCAACTTTCCAATGATGTATGGATCGTGTATTTTGGTTAAGCTTTTGAAACCTGCAACTTTGGCCGGAATCTTCATGCTGACCGGAGAAGACGGTGGCTCCGGTCACCGTCCCTTTGCCAGATGCATCGTGAGCCCTTGGATCTGATCTCTAGATTTAATTTCCACTGTCCAATGTTATGACTTTGTTTTAATGTTTGTGTGACGCGCATCTGGAGCGTTTGATCAGCCACGTCAATTAATGAGGCTTGGTCAGAAGCTCCTGGTTTTTTTTATTTTCCTATTTTCTGATTTAATTTCTTTTATTTCTTTTATTTTCAAAAATTCATATCTTCTTCATTTTTAATCCAAAAAATATGGGACCAATTGCATTCTTACCAAAATAATTTCTAGTTTCTAATTTTGATTTTTAATATTTTTTATTTTGTCATTTGATATTTTTTGTGAATTTTCTCTTTTCTGGTAATTTTTAATTCATTTTAAATAGTTTTTGATATTCAAAAAATACAAAAATATTTTCCTAACCTATTTGAATGATGATGGATCTATGAAAAATATTCTCATCAATTTTTTAATTGATTTGAGATTTATTTGAGATTTTAGTTCAATTAGGTTATTTTTATTCATTTTAAATTGATTAAAAATAGTTTCTGACTTTTAAAAATGCTGAAATTTTTTGTCAAACCTTGTTTGACCTTGTTGAACTTGGGATAAATCACTTGGACCTTTCAAGGTTGATTTGAAGTGATTTTGAAGTTTGACAATTCTTTTATTTTTAATTCAAGTTTATTTTGATATTAAAAATGCCAAAAATATTTTGCTTATTATTTGCCTCCAATCTTCATCCCATTTCTGGTTTCTCATGGTTTGACTTTGACTTCAAATGTCATTTGGTCAACACACATGGATTGGTACATTTTATTTCACCTTATGCACTTTATTCTTTCCATTTCCTTTTCCATTATTCATCTCTTTCTTCTTCTTCTTCTTCTTTTTCTTTTTTATCAATGAGTTGAAGGTTGATAAGTTAGCATTGATTAGGGAGACTTAATCTTCCTTGATTCAAATCTAGTTCATCTTGATCAATTGATCAAGTGAATGGCTTTGCATTAAGGATAGATTGTTTCCTAAATCATGCAAAAGACTTAAACCAATACAAGATCAATTCTCTTCTTCTTTTTGGCATGGCAAGTTGTTGGAACTTGGTTCACTAATCAAGACTTCTAACTTGTGTTGTTGCCTACATTATTATTGACCGGCCTCAGATAGTTGTGACTTCTACATAAGTCCAATTACGATTGCTTAACATAGCGCTAAATTTGCCTTATGGTTTCAATGGCCATTCTCTTAATCAATTTTTTTCATAACCTTTAGCCACTAGGTTTGAGTTATCCTTAAGGTAGATATAATAATCACCTATATCCTTAGTGATGGACAATGAGTCTTCCATGCTTATTATAGGGTTAACCCCTCACTAGCATCTTGAAGCTATCCTCACATGGTGGATTTGTGGTTTTAGGTTGAGTTTTCTCCCTTGGATAACAAAAGACCTTAAGGCTTTTGGACCAATCAATTCACCAACTCATTTTGAGATTTTTACCCCGAACTACGAGGTTTTGATCCTAATCTTTTTAAGATGGTACGTAGGCAATGGGTTTATCCATCCAAACACAAAAATGTAAATAACTTGTATATTCTTTTCTCATCTCTTCAATCATGTTTGCACAAACAAAATTTTCACAAAATACCAACCTTACAACAAGTGTGAAAAGGGCTCCCTATGAGTACCTAGGAGGTTTTGGGTGCCTAACACCTTCCCATTGCATAACCAACCCCCTACCCAGATCTCTGACTCTCTTTTACTAGTTTTTGATTCGATAAAACTTTTAGGTTTTTGTTCGCTTTCTAACCATTCCTTTGGATAAATAGAAGTGCGGTAGCGACTCGACTTGTATGATTTACCTTGGATTTAGTCAATATCTCTAATGGTAACGAATACCCCACTACAGAAAAGTCGCGACTCTGCTAGGGAGGTAATGATTTGCCTAGTGGGTTTTGCCTACTTTTTATATTTATTGTATCATATTATGTTATTTTTGTGACATATTTTTGGTTCAATTTGGGATTACTGTATTGTCTTTAATGATTGAATTGCTTGAATATCAATTCCTTGTATGCTTGGTGATCTTTGTGACATGAGTTCTATACCCGAACTCAAGTGCACTTAGGATAGGAGAATGGCGTAGTCTTATTAACTTGTGTGGAGTTATTCTTTAGCAAGTTGACTTGCAAGTCCATTCACTTGGTGGAGGTCATGTTTGGATCAATAATGTCACACAAGTAGTTGTGGTTAGACATTACTCTTTCCAATATAGACCTTAGAAGCCAAGGACCTTAGTTTACCAAGCCCATCTTGGCCTATTCTTAGGATGTAGTGCGAAAGTCGTTCAAGTGTAAGATTTGAAACGACTGTTACGCGATACTACACTCATAAGAGTCTCTCTTGAGAATATTTTTGGAATACGAGTAGTCGTTTCTCCGACAATATCCGAAAGATGGGATGATGACTATGGGAACCTCTTGTAGAACATATTTGGAAGGTTTAAACCCTAGTACACTCCCTTTGGGTGGTTCTTAACCGAAACTCCATGCTCGTGACTCACAACAAACCCTTGATTTGTGGTTGATCTGTTCATGTGTCGTAAATATCAATGGAACTTGGGTGTTGATAAGGTGTAAACCATAATCCACCAAAATGGATGATTGATATTAAGGATAACATGATCCATCCCATGACCTTTGTTTGGTGTGCTTTGCTTGATCCTTGAGTGTGATTGTTGCATTCATGCATTCATGCACCCATTTTCATCCATATCATCAATAATAAGAAAAAATTTCAAGGAATTTAAGAGGTCTATTTGCAAATTTTTAGACATGGAAAGACAAAGAAGGAATACAAAGAAGTACAGCTTCAGACAACTAGATTTGAAAGAGTTAAGGAATTTGACATCCTATGTACTAGATCCCTTGGGTTTCAAGGCTCGTTTTGGGAAGCTTCTTCCTCTTCTGACTACTCAGGTGGATGAAGGATTGATGAGTGTATTGGTGCAGTTTTATGATCCTTTGTACCATTGCTTCACATTTCCGGATTTTCATCTTTTGCCCACGCTTGAGGAGTATGCCTATCTTATGGGTATACCTATTCTAGACCAGTTGCCGTTCAGTGGCTTGGAGAGTATTCCTACTTCTCAAAAGATAGCAGACATGTTACATATAGATGAATCTCTAGTTGGTGCTCATATGACTACCAAAGGTGGAATTCAAGGTCTCCCTTCTGAATTCCCCATTGCTCAAGCTATTATGTATGGTAAGGCCATGAGTGAAGACGCCTTTGAGGCCATATTTGTACTTCTCATCTATGGGTTAGTGTTGTTCCCCAACATCGACAAGTTTGTGGATGTGAACGCTATTAGGATTTTCTCTACTCTTAATCCCGTTCCGACTCTGTTGGGTGACACTTATTTTTCTTTGTATATGAGGAATGCAAAGGGTGGTTGCGCCATTGTGTGTTGTTTGCCTCTGTTGTATAAGTGGTTTATTTCTCACTTACCACAGACGGTCGCTTTCAAAGAGAACAAAGGATGTCTACGGTGGTCCACGAGACTTATGTCTCTCACTAATGATGATATCTCTTGGTACAACCGTGTGTATGATGGTGTGCAAATTATCGACTCTTGTGGTGAATTCTCCAATGTACCTCTTCTTGGTACACGTGGTGGGATTAACTACAACCCTGTTTTGGCACGTCGTCAGCTTGGGTTCCCCCTAAAGGATAAACCCAATAACATTCTGTTAGAGGGTGTGTTTTTTCAGGAGGGTAAAGATCCCCAAGGCTTGAAATCTAGGATGGTCCGCGCTTGGCGCAAGATTCATAGAAAAGGAAGGAATGAGTTGGGTCCTAAGAACTGTGTCGCTTTGGAGCCTTACACTGCTTGGGTTAAGAAGAGAGCGTCTGAGTATCTCATGCCTTACGAGTATCCAAGACCTACACCTTTTGTTATGGCTGGGCCTTCAACCCTCCCTAACCAAGGAGTAGAGGAGTTGAGAGACGAAGACCGTTCACGTGCTTGGATCCACGAACGAGACGAGTTGCTTCAGCAGATTAAGGAAAAGGATGCTTTGATCGAGTTCCTCGAGCATCAGGTTATTGATGATCCTAATGATGCATGGACTTCTCTACTTCCTCAATCTTCCAAGTTCTGGAAGAGGAAGTACGATCGGCTCGCCAAGGAGAAGGCCGATATGGAGGCAGCCTATGAAGAGGAGGTGAAGAGGCTTCGTGCATCCTATCTTCCTGTATCCCGAGCTTTGGATGATTATTTCTAGGGATCCATGGGATGATCATTTTCCTTCTCTCTTGTATTTTTATCTAGCTACCCATGTTGTACTTCTTTGATGTAAAACTATTTTCTAGACATTAGTGACAAGATACTTTCATATACGATAAGTGTTTAATATTTTTGAAATTTGCAAATAGAACTCTAAAGTTCTTTTGAAATTAAAAAACAAATCATATGCACAAGCATTGCATGCATCATGTGGATAAGCAGGTTTTGTTCCCAGCTTCTTGTCCTTTGGTCACACTCTGTGTTCTTCATTTATTTTAAAGACAAGCTGACTCACCGGTACTACACCAGAGCCAATTCTTCGAGACTGATGGATCATCTAGAACAAGAAAACCGCGATCTGAAGGAAGAAGTAGCCAGGTTGAATGCCCTGATGGAGTCATTCTTGGCAGCTCAGAGCCTATCTTCTCCAACGCCATCAACTCCTCCCGAGAGGACGGTTATTTATGAGATCGTGACTTCTACTGTGCCTGCTGCAACGGATCATTTTGCGCCAGCTATGCCAGCTGGGTTCCCTTGGGAATGCCCCCCAATTTTGTACCAGAGGGTTTCGCCCCTACTCTTGCTTCTCTGCCGGCATCTAGCCCGGTCCTTTTAGTGCAACCGCCTGTTGTGCACACGTTACCAAGGGTCGAAGATACCATCTACCACTCTGAGCCATCGAGGGCCCAGATGTTTATGAAAAGATGGATGATATGAAGGACCAATTCCTTGAGCTTCGCAAGGAACTGAAAACTTTGAGGGGGAAAGACCTCCTTGGTAAAAGTGCTGTTGAGTTGTGCCTTGTGCCATATGTTGAACAAAATTTCAAAATCGCAAAGGAAATACATGTGATAATGCAAAACATTATAGGTCACTTTGGACCAAATGCATTGAAAGGCAAAAAAGTCCAACTTCAAGTGCCCATAACTCTTTCATCAAAAATCCAAATGATGCAAAATTTAAGTCCATTTTGATTGTCTTGAAAAGATATACAACTTCGGTCATGAAGGGTTTTTCATTTGAAGTTTGCATCATTAAAACAGAAGGGCTTGAACATTTTCCAAATTTTGAAACCTCACCTTTGCATGTTTTGCACCTTACACTTTAAACTCAAAATTCACTAATTTCCACACTTCAAATGGATTTTTGCCCAACATAACATTTTTTCCTTACATTAATATCTTTCCAACCATTACTCACATGCTCATGTTTGGATTTCGCAAATGGCATTTTCGAAGAGGAGAAGTTTTAGGCATAATTGTGTATAACATGTTGAAACTCATAACACAAGCCTATGCATTGCTAACTACACGTCCATTTCAGCTCAAATATACTTCAGATTGCATTTGGCATTGGATTTGGGCCTTCTACATGATCATGCAAGTCCATGCAATGCATATCCTCTTGCCATGCACACGAATTTTCCACCTCCTTGCATCAGCTTCCACTATAAATACACTTGCTTGCTTCACTTGAAATGATCCATGAATCAACCTGAAATGCTGCTGAACTGAAAACCAAACCTCTCACCAAAGGAACTATTTCATTTTTCACTCAAATTTCTCAGATCTGAAATTCAACTAAATCTGGTTGAATTTCTAGATCTAAAGTTCCTAGACCTCTCACCAAAGGAAGCAAGGACCTCTCACCAAAGGAAGCAAGGAAGCAAGCTCAGATCACCACAATTCAAAGGTTCTCTCCAACTGGTTTTTTTTCTTCGAAACTCACTATTTCTTGACCTATTTGCTTGGATATTGTGTTTGCTGAAGTCCTCTTCATAGAGGAAATTGTTTTGAGTGCTCAATTGTTGAAATCCATGAAGTTCAGTATGAGCACCATGATTTTCTCTCTCTGATTTCTCTCTCTATGAGGATCAAGAGGAGAAACCAATGGTACAGGGGTGATGTACATCACCCCAACTTTCCAATGATGTATGGATCGTGTATTTTGGTTAAGCTTTTGAAACCTGCAATTTTGGACGGAATCTTCATGCTCACCGGAGAAGACGGTGGCTCCGGTCACCGTCCCTTTGCCAGATGCATCGTGAGCCCTTGGATATGATCTCCAGATTTAATTTCCACTGTCCAATGTTATGACTTTGTTTTAATGTTTGTGTGACGCATTGACTTGGACGTACCATGAAGCGCGTATCTGGAGCGTTTGATCAGCCACGTCAATTAATGAGGCTTGGTCAGAAGCTCCTGGTTTTTTTTATTTTCCTATTTTCTGATTTAATTTCTTTTATTTCTTTTATTTTCAAAAATTCATATCTTCTTCATTTTTAATCCAAAAAATATGGGACCAATTGCATTCTTCTCCAAATAATTTCTAGTTTCTAATTTTGATTTTTAATATTTTTTATTTTGTCATTTGATATTTTTTGTGAATTTTCTCTTTTCTGGTTATTTTTAATTCATTTTAAATAGTTTTTGATATTCAAAAAATACAAAAATATTTTCCTAACCTATTTGAATGATGATGGATCTATGAAAAATATTCTCATCAATTTTTTAATTGATTTGAGATTTATTTGAGATTTTAGTTCAATTAGGTTATTTTTATTCATTTTTAATTGATTAAAAATAGTTTCTGACTTTTAAAAATGCTGAAATTTTTTGTCAAACCTTGTTTGACCTTGTTGAACTTAGGATACAACACTTGGACCTTTCAAGGTTGATTTGAAGTGATTTTGAAGTTTGACCTTTCTTTTATTTTTAATTCAAGTTTATTTTGATATTAAAAATGCCAAAAATATTTTGCTTATTATTTGACCTTCAATCTTCATCCCATTTCTGGTTTCTCATGGTTTGACTTTGACTTCAAATGTCATTTGGTCAACACACATGGATTGGTACATTTTATTTCACCTTATGCACTTTTTTCTTTCCATTTCCTTTTCCATTATTCATCTCTTTCTTCTTCTTTTTCTTTTTCTTTTTGATCAATGAGTTGAAGGTTGACAAGTTAGCATTGATTAGGGAGACTTAATCTTCCTTGATTCAAATCTAATTCATCTTGATTAATTGATCAAGTGAATGGCTTTGCATTAAGGATAAGTTGTTTCCTAAATCATGCAAAAGACTTAAACCAATACAAGATCAATTCTCTTTTTCTTTTTGGCATGGCAAGTTGTTGGAACTTGGTTCACTAATCAAGACTTCTAACTTGTGTTGTTGCCTACATTATTATTGACCGGCCTCAGATAGTTGTGACTTCTACATAAGTCCAATTACGATTGCTTAACATAGCGCTAAACTTGCCTTATGGCACACTAACTACTAACACTAACTATTAACCATTAACATTTACTTTTGCTCTTTACTTTTATGCTATTTACTATTCTTGCGCATATTATCCATTTGTTTTTTCCTTTGCTCACTTGAGCACATGTTTATGTTAATGCAATTTTCCTTTTGCTCACTTGAGCACATAATTGTGTATATACTATTGTATTTGTGTTTTGTTTGATTGTTGTGGACCAAATGCAAAAAATGGACAAAAGGACTTAGACTTTAGGACCTTCCCTATGTAAAATGGAGTCAAAGAGCAATTAGGCCTCATGCCTTTAGAGTGCTATAAATGTCAAAGAGCAACTAGGCCTCATGCCTTAAAGCTTGAAGATGAACATTGAAAGGTGTAACACCCCAAAATTTGCCCTCCTCATTCATGCATTCATTTTTAGGTCATTTAACATTTCATATTGCATTTCATCATGTCAATCAGAATCAGATCCAAGAAACTTTATTTTGTTTTTTTAAAAAAAAACGAAAAAAAAAACGAAAAAGAAAAAAAATTAATTAAATAAATAAATAAATAAAATATAATAGAAAAATCTTGGACTTGGACCTCTCTCATTTGATCCCACAAAGCCATAAAAATCAGGTTATAAAAGAGGGAGAACAGACAGAAAAAGGAAGAGAAGCAAAACACTCTGAGGTTTCCTTGGAACAAAACCCTGGACAAAACCTAGAGAGAAACCTAGATAGAGAGAGTGAGAATTAATCTACAGCAACCACCAGGAAACTCTGAAAGGTTCATTCTGACTCACACACTTTCAGCTCAAGCAAACCCTAACATTGGTTTGCAAATCCAGCCGTGCCATTTGATTTCAACCGATCTCTCCAATCAGGCTTACCCTCATTCCCATTACCTTTGTGCTTTGAAGTTGAATACTCTGAACGTGTGAGGTATGATGGATGAATTTCATTAGGTTTTTGCCCACGGGTTCATAATTATGTATGAATGTATAAATAATGCCTTGAATGCTTAATCGTTTAATTTCTGAAGTGTATGCCACAGGGTTTGAGGTTTCTGAAACCATATTGTTATCCATGAAAAAAATGCTTATCGTGTTTCACTAACCCTTTTGTTGAGTTTTTGTGAGGGCTCACATACTCTTGCAGGGATAGCTTGCCTGGTGTTCCACTTTATTTATGGGATACGACCTGGAGGTTTATTCCGATTACCTGTACTGACTCACTTTCTTTGATGGTGTTTAGCTTAGAAGGATTCCTGGGTTTCCCATTCCTCTAATTGCTTTTACATTTTTCCCGCATTTTACTGCTTTCCTAGCTGGAAGACCTCGATAGGAGGCAATGTTTTTGTGTGTTTATATTTTTTTTTACAGGTTCCTTCATCCAGGACTCCTTTTGCATGAGCATCCCTAACCCTACCAACTCATTGATTTTTCTTCTCCTAAGAACACGTTAACTCCTTCTACTACAGGCGAGGAAGTCTCCAAAGGTCGAGCATCCGGTAGATTGCGTAGTAACGTCGTTCGTCCAAAACCCAATCCATAACCCCGTAGTTAGCCGAACTACGGCTTGCTCTGATTCTCATTCCAGATGAGATACGTAGGCATAAGACGTGATGTCTTAGCGAGCACAATTACCCTTAACCCCTAGGTAGCCGAGCTACGAAGACTCTGATTCTCATATTCAGATGAGATACGTATGCAGTGGATGCGACATCCGTGCGAGTCATTTTCTTTCGACCCCCTTTTTTAGTAAATAACACATTAGATAAACCCACACCCTTTAGATAAGAACTACAAGAGTGGATCCCGTAGAGTACTACGGATGCGTAGGGGTGCTAATACCTTCCCTTCGCATAATCGACTCCCGAACCCAAGATTTGGTTGCGAGACCCTGTCTTGTCCTTTCCTTTTTCCAGGTTTACTTTGAGCGTTTCCTTTCCCTCCTTTGGGATAAATAACGCGCGGTGGCGACTCTCCTGTCCTTCTTCGCCGGTTGTTTTTTTCCGCATTCCATTTTTCAGGTTGCGACAAAAGGACCATATTCTAAACTCCCTCTTGTCCATTCTTTGATTTGTAAATAGAACCTTTTGATGTGTGTGTTTCTTTGTGCTAGGGATTCCAACCTGATCCAAATTGGGGAACCATTGCCATGTGCTTCTAAGAGAGAGAGATTCAAGATACATTGAGGAACCTTCCAAGAGTTCATTTGATTGTTGATTGCTTGAGTTTATGCTTATGTGATTTCTTATTCCAAAGGGTGAGAGCTACATGGATCATCCATATGATCTCAAGAGAGGAACTCCTTTTGTGGTTTTGTTTCTTATCCCTCACCTTTTGCATTGCTTAGGATCTTAGCCATTCTTCTTCTTCCCTCCACTCTAACCCAAGCCAAAACATTTTGTGCAAACATTTAACAATTGTTTTCAAACATTAGAAACCTAAGCCTTATGCTTTTGATTTTCAAACTTTCTTTTCATAACACTTATTTTGAATTGAACTTCTAAGTCAACTTTGACCAAATTTTGTACATACTTTTCATTGGTAAATATAACCCATTCAAATGTCTTTTTGTGGTTTCAATGGCCACTCTCTTAATCAATTTTTTTCATAACCTTTAGCCATTAGGTTTGAGTTATCCTTGAGGTAGATATAATACTCACCTATATCCTTAGTGATGGACAATGAGTCTTCCATGCTTATTATAGGGTTAACCCCTCACTAGCATGTTGAAGTTATCCTCACATGGTGGATTTGTGGTTTTAGGTTGAGTTTTCTCCCTTAGATAACAAAAGACCTTAAGGATTTTGGACCAATCAATTCACAAACTCATTTTGAGATTTTTACCCCGAACTACGAGGTTTTGATCCTAATCTGTTTAAGATGGTACGTAGGCAATGGGTTTATCCATCCAAACACAAAAATGTAAATAACCTGTATATTCTTTTCTCATCTCTTCAACCATGTTTGCACAAACAAATTTTTTTTCACAAAAAAACAACAACCTTACAACAAGTATGAAAAGGGTTCCCTAGGAGTACCTAGGATGTTTTGGGTGCCTAACACCTTCCCATTGCATGACCAACCCCCTACCCAGATCTCTGACTCTCTTTTACTAGTTTTTGATTCGATAAAATTTTTAGGTTTTGTTCGCTTTCTAACCATTCCTTTGGATAAATAGAAGTGCGGTGGCGACTCGACTTGTATGATTTACCTTGGATTTAGTCAATATCTCTAATGGTAACGAATACCCCGCTACACATCCCATGACCTTTGTTTGGTGTGCTTTGCTTGATCCTTGAGTGTGATTGTTGCATTCATGCATTCATGCACCCATTTGCATCCCTATCATCAATAATGAAGAAACTTTTTAAGGAACTTAAGAGGTCTATTTGCAAACTTTCAGACATGGAAAGACAAAGAAGGAATACAAAGAAGTACAGCTTCAGACAACCAGATTTGGAAGAGTTAAGGAATCTGACATCCTATGTACTAGTGCAGTTTTATGACTTGATCCTCTTCTGACTACTCAGGTGGATGAAGGGTTGATGAGTGTATTGGTGCAGTTTTATAATCCATTGTACGGTTGCTTCATGTTCCCGGATTTTCAGCTTTTGCCCACGCTTGAGGAGTATGCCTACCTTGTGGGTATACCTATTCTAGACTAGTTGTCGTTCAGTGGCTTGGAGGATGTTTCCACTTCTCAAGAGATAGAAGACATGTTACATATAGATGAATCTGTGGAATTCAAGGTCTCCCTTCTGAGTTCCTCGTTGCTCAAGCTATTATGTATGGGAAGGCCATGAGTGAGGACGCCTTTGAAGCCATATTTGTACTTCTCATCTATGGGTTAGTGTTATTCCCCAACATCGACAAGTTTGTGGATGTGAACGCTATTAGGATTTTCTCTACTCTTAATCCCGTTCTGACTCTGTTGGGTGATGCTTATTTCTCTTTGCATATGAGGAATGCAAAGGGTGGTGGTGCCGTTGTGTGTTGTTTGCCTCTGTTGTATAAGTGGTTTATTTCTCACTTACCGCAGACGGTCGCTTTCAAGGAGAATAAAGGATGTCTACGGTGGTCCACGAGACTTATGTCTCTCACTAATGATGATATCTCTTGGTACAATCGTGTGTATAATGGTGTGCAGATTATCGACTCTTATGGTGAATTCTCCAATGTACCTCTTCTCGGTACATCTGGTGGGATTAACTACAACCCTGTTTTGGCACGACGTCAGCTTGGGTTCCCCCTAAAGGATAAACCTAATAACATTCTGTTAGAAGGTGTGTTCTTTCAGGAGGGTAAAGATCCCCAAGGCTTGAAAGCTAGGATGGTCCGCGCTTGGCGCAAGATTCATAGGAAAGGAAGGAATGAGTTGGGTCGTAAGAACTGTGTCGCTTTGGAGCCTTACACTGCTTGGGTTAGGAAGAGAGCGTCTGAGTATCTCATGCCGTACGAGTATCCAATACCTACACCTTTGGTTATGGCTGGGCCTTCAACCCCCCCTAACCAAGGAGTAGAGGAGTTGAGAGACGAAGATCGTTCACATGCCTGGGTCCGTGAACGAGAAGAGTTGCTTCAGCAGATTAAGGAAAAGGATGCTTTGATCGAGTTCCTCGAGCATCAGGTTATTGATGATCCTAATGATGCATGGACTTCTCTACTTCCTCAGTCTTCTAAGTTCTGGAAGAGGAAGTACGATCGACTCTCCAAAGAAAAAGCAGATATGGAGGCAGCCTTTGAGGAGGAGGTGAAGAGGCTTCGTGCGTCTTATCTTCCCGTATCCCGAGCTTTAAATGATTGTTTCTAGGGATCCATAGGATGATCATTGTCCTTTTCTCATGTATCTTGGTTACCAATGTTGTACTTCTTTGGTATAAAAATTGTTTTCCAGATATTATTGATTGAGATATTTCCATATGTGATACAAATGTAATTTTTCCCAAATTCTTGCAAATAGAACTCTAAAAGTTCGTTTGAAATAAAAAACAAATCATATGCACGAGCATTGCATGCATCATGTGCATAAGCAGGTTTTGTTCCCGGCTTCTTGTCCTATGGTCTAACTCTGTGTTCTTCATTTATTTTGAAGACAAGCTGACTCACCGGAACTACACCAGAGCCAATTCTTCAAGACTGATGGATCACCTAGAACAAGAAAACCGCGAACTGAAGGAAGAAGTAGCCAGGTTGACTGCCTTGATGGAGTCATTCTTGGCCGCTCAAAGCCAATTTTCTCTAACGCCCTCAACTCCTCCCCAGAGGACGGTCATTTCTGAGATCGTGACTTCTAATTTGCCTGCTGCAACGGCTCACTTCGCACCATCTATGCCAGCCGGGTTCCCTTGGGGAATGCCCCCCAACTTTGTGCCAGAGGGTTTCGCACCTACCCTTGCTTCTCTGCCGGAATCTAGCCAGGTCCTTTATGTGCCACCTCCCGTCGTGCACACGTTACCAAGGGTCGAAGATACCATTTACCACTCTGAGCCATCTGAGGGCCCAGACGTTTATGAAAAGATGGATGATATGAAGGACAAATTCCTTGAGCTTCGCAAGGAACTGAAAACTTTGAGGGGAAAGACCTCTTTGGTAAAAGTGTTGCTGAGTTGTGCCTTGTGCCCAATGTGAAGATCCCTATTAAATTCAAAGTGCCTGACTTTGAGAAGTATAAGGGAAACACCTGCCCTCTCAGCCATCTTTTGATGTATGCTCGCAAGATGTCAACGCAGACTGATAATGACCAACTGCTCATCCATTATTTCCAGGACAGTCTGTCTGGTGCCGCTCTCCGGTGGTACATGGGTTTGGAGAGTTCGAACATCCGATCTTTCAACAATCTTGGTGAGGCCTTCGTCAAGCAATATAAATACAATGTGGATATGGCTCCTGATAGGGACCAGTTGAGGGTGATGTCCTAGAAAGAGAAAGAGACCTTCAAAGAATACGCCCAGAGGTGGCGCGAGTTAGAAGCTCAGATAGTGCCACCCCTATAGGAGAAAGAGATGACCAAGATCTTCTTGAAGACCTTGAGCTCGTTTTACTACGAGAGGATGATAGCCAGTGCTCCCTCAGATTTCACCGAGATGGTAAATATGGGGATGAGATTGGAAGAAGGGGTCCGTGAAGGACGCTTAACTCGAGAGGAAGGCTCTTCAGCAAAGAGATATGGAAGCTTTGCGAAAAAGAAGGAGGGAGAGGCACATGCTGTGTCTCCCCATGACAAAAGAAGACCCTCTGTGAAGAGGAAAATTGCTCGCCCAGTCAACAATCAGCATCAGGTGGCTCATATAGCACCCGTTTTCAGGGAAGCTCAACATTATCAACAACCGCAAACTCAGCAGTATCATCAACAACAACAGCGTCCACAACAGCGGGCCTACCAGCCTCAAAATAACGACAACAATGCCAACGCCAGCTACGAGAGGAAGAGGTTCACCTTTGATCCAATTCCAATGACTTATGCCGAACTCTATCCATCTCTGGTCGATAGAAAGTTGGTCACTCCGCGAGACCCTCCCGCTGTACCTGCCAACCCTCAGTGGTAGTATAAGCCTGAACTTCATTGTGTGTATCATTCCGGTGCTCCCGGACACGACGTAGAGAACTGTTATCCCCTGAAGACCAAGGTGCAAGACCTTGTGAGAAGTGGGATTCTTTTTTTCGAGGACATAGGTCCGAATGTGAAGAAGAACCCATTACCCGAGCATGGGAAGTCTGTCAATATGGTCCAGGGCTACCCTGGCAAGTACAAGGTTAAATATGTCAGTCATATCCGACAATCTCTGGTTGAGATGCATAGATTGGTGTGTGACTATAGCCATTATGAGCATGACCATGATAGATGCAGAGTCTGTTTTGTCAATCAGAGAGGATGTAGCCAGGTGCACAAAGATGTGCAAGAGATGTTGGACGAAGGAGTCATTGAGATCCTCCAAAATAGAAATGTTGACGAAGATGAGCTCGAAGTCAATGAAATTTCCCCGGTATTGCGGATACCTGAGTCTGTTGTTATCAAGTATGATGGTAGCAAGCAGAAGGTTTCTCCGGTTTTGACTATCAAGCCTGTCGGTCCTATACCGTACTCTTCTGAGAAAGCGGTTCCCTATCGCTACAATGGTGTAGAAATAGAGAGTGGGAGAGAGGTGTCCTTGCTTTCATCTGTTGTTAACATTGTTGATATCAGTGGGTTGACCCGAAGCGGTCGTGTATTTTCAGCACCGTTGAAGCCTCAATCTGACACTCGAGGAAGTGTTGATACTGGTTTTGTTGAACGCCCGATTGGAAACACTGTGAGCACTCTGAATCCGGTACTTGTTGTTAAGCCCTCCTCCGTATTGAAAACTCCTGCTTCCGTTGGCCCGAGTGGGAATATGAAAGAAGATTGTGATGAGATGTTGAGGCTCATCAAAAGGAGCGAGTACAATGTTGTAGACCAGCTTCTACAAACGCCATCCAAAATATCTGTGTTATCACTGCTTTTGAATTCAAAACCACACCGAGAAGCTCTGCAGAAGGTGTTGGATGTGGCGTACATGGATCACGATGTCACGATAGAACAATTTGATAGCATTGTTGCAAACATCACTGCTTGTAACAATTTGAGTTTTAGTGACGCTGATCTCCCCGAGGAGGGAAGAGATCACAACTTGGCATTACATATATCTATGAGCTGCAAAGACGACGCCATGTCCAATATGTTGGTGGACACTGGGTCCTCATTGAATGTGTTTCCAAAATCCACTCTTGCGAAGCTGTCATATCAAGGGCCTCCCATGAGGCAGAGTGGAGTAGTTGTGAAGGCTTTTGATGGGTCTCGGAAATCTATGATTGGCGAGGTTGATCTCTCAGTCAAAATCGGACCAAGTGATTTCCAAATTACCTTCCAGGTTATGGATATTCACCCATCGTATAACTGTCTTTTGGGCAGACCATGGATTCACGAGGCAGGTGCCGTGACATCCACCCTACACCAGAAATTGAAATTTGTAAAGAATAAGAAACTGGTAGTGGTAGGGGGAGAAAAGGCCCTCCTGGTTAGCCATTTGTCTTCCTTCTCTTATATAGATGATGATGATGAAGTTGGAACTCCGTTCCAAGCTTTATCTATTGCTGAGCCTATTAAGAAGGGAACTTCTTCATTTGCTTCCTACAAAGATGCGAAGTTGGCCATTGAGCATGGCGCAACTGCTGGTTTGGGGCAAATGATTGAGTTAAAAGACAACAAGTCCTGGGCTGGCAAAGGTTATTCTTCTGGGGTTCCCAATACGCAAGGTTTGTTCAAGAGTGGAGGATTCATCCACACCGGTCAAGACGAAGAGGTTGCTGCCATCTTGGAAGAGGACGAAGAGGATTCTGGCAACTTCGTCATCCCTGGAGGGATCTGCAATAATTGGGTCGCTGTGGATATTCCAACAGTTATCCATAAGTCAAAGTAATGATCATTGTGTTTAAAAACCCTTCTCCCATGACAAAGGGAGGAGTGATGACATTGTTGGCGCCTAAATACAATGATATTTTCATTCAATAGATTCATGTTAAATGTTTGTTTTTCCCATTATTTTCCCTTTTCACTTTTGCATGAAATTGGTGATCACATAAAACCTCAAAAATAGAATAAAATCAATCTTTTCATCTGCATAATGATTTTCCTTGTTTGAATTCTAAAGCTCTTTATATCCAAAAAAACATTATGCAGGTTAATCAAACCCATTGAACATAATGATCATACACCATCTCCCAACTTTGAATTCCCTGTATTTGAGGCGGAAGAAGATGATGTTGAAGAGATTCCTGACGAGATTACCCGTCTACTTGAGCATGAAGAGAAGATCATTCAGCCGCATCTTGAGAATCTGGAAACAGTCAACTTGGGGTCTGAGGATTGTGTGCGAGAAGTGAAGATTGGGGCACTCCTGGAAGAGTCTGTTAAGAAGGGGTTGATTGAGTTGCTACGAGAATACGTCGATGTCTTTGCCTGGTCATATGAAGACATGCCTGGTCTAGATACTGATATTGTGCAACATTTCCTACCTTTGAAGCCTGAGTGCGTGCCTGTGAAGCAGAAGCTCAAAAGAACTCATCCTGATATGGCAGTAAAGATCAAAGAGGAAGTTCAGAAGAAAATTGATGCGGGGTTTCTGGTGACTTCTACATATCCTCAATGGGTGGCCAATATTGTGGCCGTGCCTAAGAAAGATGGAAAAGTCTGAATGTGCGTGAACTATAGAGACTTGAATAAGGCTAGTCTGAAAGATGATTTCCCCTTACCACACATAGATATGTTGGTAGATAATACAGCTAAATTCAATGTCTTCTCATTTATGGATGGATTTTCCGGATATAATCAGATCAAAATGGCACCCGAGGATATGGAGAAGACGACATTCATCACACCTTGGGGAACATTTTATTATTGAGTGATGCCCTTCGGTTTGAAGAACGCCGGAGCTACGTACCAACGAGCTATGACCACCCTGTTTCATGATATGATGCACAAGGAAATCGAGGTATATGTTGACGACATGATCACTAAGTCAAGAATGGAAGTTGAACATGTAGAACACCTGTTGAAGCTTTTTCAGCGTTTGAGGAAGTATCAGCTTCGCCTGAATCCCAACAAGTGTACATTTGGAGTCCGTTCCGGTAAGTTATTGGGCTTTATTGTTAGTGAAAGAGGTATTGAGGTTGATCCTGCAAAGGTCAAAGCAATACAAGAGATGCCTGCGCCCAAGACTGAGAAGCAAGTTCGAGGTTTTCTTGGCCGCTTGAATTACATTTCCAGATTCATATCCCAGATGACTGCCACATGTGCATCGATATTCATGCTCCTCCGGAAAGATCATTCCCATAATTGGACCGAGGATTTCCAGAAAGCATTTGATAGTATTAAAGAGTATCTGTCTGAGCCTCCGATCCTGTCTCCGCCCGTGGAAGGAAGACCATTGATTATGTATCTGACTGTTCTTGAAGACTCAATGGGTTGTGTCCTTGGTCAACAAGATGAATCAGGAAAGAAAGAGTATGTTATTTACTATCTGAGCAATAAGTTCACTGATTGTGAGTCTCGATACTCAATGCTTGAGAAGACATGATGTGCTTTGGCTTGGGCTGCTAAGCGCTTAGGCCAGTATATGTTAAATCATACGACTTGGTTGATATCCAGAATGGATCCAATCAAGTATATCTTCGAGAAGCCTGCTTTAACAGGGAGAATTTCCCGTTGGCAGATGTTCTTATCTGAGTATGATATTGAGTACCGAGCTCAGAAGGTTATTAAAGGTAGTATCTTGGCTGATCACTTGGCATATCAGCCGATTGAGGATTATCAGTTAGTGCAATATGACTTCCCAGATGAAGAGATTCTATATTTGAAAATGAAAGATTGTGATGAGCCTACGCTCGATGAAGGGCCAGAGCCTGGTTCCCGTTGGAGCATGGTATTTGATGGCGCTGTAAATCAATATGGAAATGGTATTGGGGCAGTGATTATTACTCCTCAGGGCACACATTTCCCTTTCACAGCAAGGCTAACTTTCAAATGCACGAATAATATGGCTGAGTATGAGGCTTGTATTATGGGGTTGGAGGAGTGCATTGATCTAAGGATCAAGCATCTTGATGTATATGGTGATTCGACCCTCGTTGTTAATCAGATTAAGGGTGAACGGGAAACGAATCAGCCTGGCCTCATTCCATATAGGGATTATGCGAGGAGGATTTCAACGTTCTTTACTAAGATTGACTTCCATCATATTCCTCGAGATGAGAATCGGATGGCAGACGCTCTTGCTACACTTGCTTCGATGATTGTGGTTAGACTCTGGAATGAAGATCCCAATATCACTGTGATGCGCTTGGACAGACCAGCTCATGTATTTGCAGTAGAGGAAGTGCAAGATGATAAGCCATGGTATTATGATATCAAGCGTTTCCTTCAGAGCCAGATTTACCCGCCTAGGGCATTTGTGAAAGATAGGAAGACTTTGAGGAGATTGGCAGGCAGTTTCTACCTCAATGGTGACGTACTTTATAAGAGAAATTTTGACATGGTGCTGCTCAGATGCGTGGATAGACACGAAGCAGACCTGTTAATGACTGAGGTCCATGAGGGTTCATTTGGTACTCATTCCAATGGACACGCCATGGCCAAAAAGATGTTGAGAGCAGGCTACTATTGGCTGACAATGGAGTTTGACTGCTGCAAGTACATGAAGAAATGCTATAAGTGTCAGATTTATGCGGATAAGATTCATATTCCCCCGACACTTCTGAATGTGATTTCATCGCCATGGCCTTTCTCCATGTGTGAAATTGACATGATTGGCATGATAGAGCCAAAAGCGTCCAATGGACACAGATTTATTCTCGTAGCAATTGATTACTTCACAAAGTGGGTTGAAGCGCCATCATATGCTAATGTGACCAGGCAGGTGGTTGTGAAGTTTATCAAGAATCAACTCATATGCCGTTATGGTGTGCCAGATAAGATCATTACTGATAATGGTTCTAACCTGAACAACAAGATGATGAAGGAGCTATGTAGCAAGTTCAAGATTGCGCATCATAATTCTTCCCCTTACAGACCCAAGATGAATAGGGCTGTTGAAGCTGCTAATAAGAATATCAAGAAGATTATCCAGAAGATGGTTGTCACGTATAAAGATTGGCATGAGATGCTTCCGTTTGCTATATATGGATATCGTACCTTTGTTCGCACTTCGACGGGGGCAACCCCTTTCTCTCTCTTTTATGGCATGGAGGTTGTGCTCCCAGTAGAGGTGGAGATCCCATCAATGAGAGTCTTGATGGAAGCCAAGTTGACTGATGCTGAATGGGTTCAGAGTCGTTATGACCAGTTGAATTTGATAGAAGAAAAGAGATTGACTGCCATGTGCCATGGTCAATTATATCAACAAAGGATGAAGAAAGCCTTTGATAAGAAGGTCAAGCCTCGTGTGTTCCGAGAAGGTGACCTTGTGCTCAAGAAAGTCTTGTCTTTCGCGCCCGATTTCAGGGGCAAGTGGACTCTAAACTATGAAGGTTCATATGTTTTTAAGAGAGCCTTTTCAGGCGGTGCTTTGATACTTACAACTATGGATGGGGAGGATTTCACTCGTCCTGTGAATTCAAATGCAGTCAAGAAATACTTCGCCTAAAAATAAAAACAGAATAGCTCGCTAAATTGAAAACCCGAAAGGGCGGCTTAGGCAAAAATGAGCGTCTCGGTGGATTGAAAATCTGAAAGGGCGATCCAGGAAAAAGTTAAAGACATAAAAAAAAATTAATGTATGTATCCTGCTAGATTGAGTACCTCACCCTGGGGCAATCTAGGAAAAAAATAGGGATTTAGCAAGTAACTACATCCTGACAAGACTTTGTTCTACAACTGTTATCCGTCAGAGATTCTCGCCCATTCATCATCAACCAAAACTTCAAATACATCAGATTCAGAATTGGTGGAGAAATGGTCATTATGTTCAATGTAGCCCTTTTCCAATATATATCACCAATTTCAAATTTGTAAAGATTTATGGAGTCTTGCCATTTGCAGACTACCATTCCATCAAATAAACTTGAGCCTTTATCCAATTATTTGCACTCTTATTTGTTTCTATTCAACAAATGTTTTGCATGTTTTAATTGAAAAAATATATCATTGTTTTAACTTTTCATAACTTGTTTTTAAACAAAGTGAACATTCACAATGACATAGGAATACTGGGAATGCCTGCAGTGATCTCCCAAGGATGGTAAGATTCTCGACAGGATAAGGCATTTATTCATACCCCTGGCATGCTCATGTCCTCTTCCTCCGGAGCCTCTTGTGGTTCTTCTTCTCAAGCAGAGTATTGGAGATCCATCCTCCTTCTTGATAACTTTTCCGGTAGAGTTGCTCCTACGTCGGAGTTCATCTGTGCAACGACTTCGCCCCAGTTGGAATGACTGATGCTCATTCCCCCACGGAAATCTTTGTTCCTGGTATCTCTTTCCCCTCATCAGATTGGATATCTTTCCACTGGGCCTGGCTCTCTCTCTTGAGATATAGTACCAGATGTTTGTGTACTTGTTCGTTGGACTTATTGATGTTAGAAACGTGTATTTGTCAGCATTCATCATACCTAAACCATCCATATGTGCATACTAATAATATTCATGTTGCATTCTTTGCCATATATCTTTGTTTGCTATCCCCTGCTAGTTGGTAATACATTTCCCCAAGCGGATGTCGGTGTCTGATTTCCCCATATAGAGTCAGCCCCTTAAGCAGAAAGTGTTTGTCTTTCCTTCCATATTCCCCACCGAGTTATATCCTCGTGGATGATGGTTGTTTCTGTTTCTTCCCAACACATATATTGGGATAGGATTCCCTATTAAGTTATATCCTCACTGGGACAAGTCTTGATTCAGCTTTCCTCTTTAGTTTGATCCTAGATTGGCTTCTTGTGACTGTTTCCTGCGCTTCCCTGTGGTATAAATGAATAATTACTCAGTAATCAGTAATCATTCATCTTATCCCCGACGAAGTCTGTGGTTTTCTACCCTTATACCGGTAGCTGTAAACCCTATTTCATCCCCTTGCAGAGTTAACCTCTTGTTCATCCTAATCGATGACAGTTACTCTTTCGTGGTTTTCTACCCAGTATCCGGTAGATGTAATCCTCTTCCTTGACGGTTATCATTATCCAATATTCGGTATTGATAATTCCTTCACCCCCGGTGATATATCTCTTGGATAATTGCTCTGATTAGGCAGTTTATCCCCAGCAAGTCATCTTTCATACACCGGTTGTCGGTAATGGTTGTTGCTCCCCTGGAATGGTCATCATTATATACCTAGTTTCGGTATCCCGATGCCTTTCTTTGTCGGTCGATTTATCTTTTAATAACCTAGTAACCGGTTTTGGATAATCTTCCATGCGAGTATATTATCTACGTTCTGACGGTAATAGATAATATATCTCATGCACTCTTTGGTCGAAGCCTTTTGTTCTTCCCCAGTTGAGTAAGATTTGTATCCCGCTGCGGAGTCGAATGTCTGTCATATGTTAGAGCTTTCTTTTAGCCCTCTTTTGGATGATGAGTGTCTTGGAAATATTCCCCAATTCACGCCTTGGTTGGTCACCTATTATATGCCCAGTAACCGGCATCCCTGGTGTTGCTTCCCTTCTGCTCCCTATTATGACCTTTGTCCCTTGCGGAGTCAGATTTTCCTGAGCTGAAGTGTACCTTTTTTTAGGTGTTCCTCAGATAATCTCGGATGTTTGATATCTCTCACCCTTATACCGGTCTTCGATATTCATTCTCCCCGAGCATGTTGTTCCTTCACCCTCATACCGGTGTTCGAATCATATGTCTCCTTGAGCTTATTACCCAGTAACCGGTAATACCTCATCCTGATGTTTCCCCAGTGGAGTCCCGTAGTGGATTTTCCCCATCTAAGTCCGGATTTTCATCCAAAATATCCGAAGTGGATAATTTTGGCTGTATTGGCGTATTCCCCAATACATGCATCTTCGAGTCAGCTTGAGTCTTTCCATGGATTTACTCCTTTTGGAATTCTGCTCCCCAAGCTTTAAGTCGTGCCCTGCTCACGCAATGTATCCCCTCTTCTATACCCATGAGAGTCCTAGAGTCTCTGTCCGATGGAGTAAATTACTCATATGGACTATCAGCTTCTCCTGATTTATTTTCGTTCTTTGTGGACACATTTCTCCATAGAGTATTACTTGTTGCATACATACATTTGCATCATGAGGTCTCTTAGGGACCAAAATTCGTCTCTTTGTTATTTATTTAAGCCCATTCTACCTCGTTGAGACGAAGATTTTAACCTTCACTTCTCCGGATAGAATGACCTTAAATAGGGGCATCTGTAAGACCCTAATTTTGACCCTAAGATCCCTCATGGCATCATAACATTTCATTTGCATAGCCTCAAGGATCATAAGCATCTTGGTTCCCCTTGCCTTTGGGTGGGACCTCTTGTAAGTGGTTTGAAATCACCAAGTATGCTTGAATTGTATATTATTGATCTTATCATCTTTATTCACTAACCAAAAGCACAAAAATATGTCACTAACATCTTTTGTTTGTAGCTTGAAAAATCACAAGGTCAAGAGCTTCAAGGAGGTCCTTTGTGCAAAGATATGGTCAAGAGAAGATGAAAACAAGCATGGCAATGGTTCCCAAAGCTCTTACCCATCAAATATGCCTCCCAAGTATCTCAATTCATCATTTTGATCAAAGCAAGTCAAGAGTTTGAGGTTTGTTTCCCAAAGAAACCCTAATTCATCTGTGTACCACAATGCCTTGCTCCTGAAGCAACCTCAGCCCATGATCAAATACAATCAAGGGAAGTTATTTAATTCATCATTTCATGCATATTAGAACTTATTTGAGTGCCCTCAATCATCAATTCATCAATATATGAGACATGGACTTGAGAAGTTGATCAGTCAATTCATCTGACTATTTTGAAATGCACTGAGACCTAACGTTTTATGTGTTGGTCAAATGGAGATGATCCCAAAAGTAAAAATGTTCTTAAGGACAATATGAAAAACTTTCATGTTCATCAAAAATTGATTTGAAGCTTGTAAGGTCATTATCCATTCCAAGACATTATAGGTCATTTTAACTGAAACCCTAATTTTAGGTCAACTTCCCTAGAACATAACTCATTTATTTTTTATGATTTGGAGGTGGGATCAAATGCATTGGAAATATTAAGATGGCTACTTCAAATGTTATGTCGAACAAAATTTCAAAATCTCAAAGGAAATTCATGTGATAATGCAAAACATTATAGGTCACTTTGGACCAAATGCATTGAAAGGCAAAAAAAGTCCAACTTCAAGTGCCCATAACGCTTTCATCAAAAATCCAAATGATGAAAGATGTAAGTCCAGTTTGATTGTCTTGAGAAGATCTATAACTTTGATGTTGGAGGTTTTTTCATTTGAGGCTTGCATCATCGAAAACAGAGGGACTTGAACATTGGCCAAATTTGGAAACCTCACCTTTGCATGTTTTGCACCTTACACTTTAAACTCAAAATTCACTAATTTCCAAACTTCAAATGGATTTTTGCCCAACATAACATTTGTTCCTTACATCAAGACCTTTCCAACCATTACACACATGCTCATGTTTGGATTTGGCAAATGGCATTTTCGAAGAGGAGAAGTTTTAGGCATAATTGTGCATAACATGTTGGAACTCATTACACAAGCTTGTGCATTGCCAATTACACGTCCATTTTAGCTCAATTACACTGCAGATTGCATTTGGCATTGACTTTGGGTCTTTTACATGATCATGCAAGCCCATGCAAAGAGTATCCACTTGCCATGCACCCACGGATTTCTCATTGCTTGCACCATGCTTGGCTATAAATAGAAGCACCATTCCATTCAATTGGGATCGATGAATCAACCTGAAATGCTACTGAATTGAAAACCAAACCTCTCACCAAAGGAACTATTTCATTTTCATTCAAATTTCTCAGATCTGAAATTCAACTAAATCTGGTTGAATTTCTAGATCTAAAGTTCCTAGACCTCTCTCTCATAATCCATTGAAGCTCTGTTTGGCCAAAGGAAGCAAGGAAGTAAGCTCAGATCACCACAATTCAAAGTTTCTCTTCAACTGGTTTTTTCTTCGAAACTCACTATTCTTTGATCTATTTGCTTGGCTATTGTGTTGTCTGAAGTCCTCTCCATAGAGGCATCATTGTTGTGTATTTAATTTTCAAAATCTAACAAGTTCATGATGAACACCATCAAGTTTCAACCTCTGATTTCTCTCACTATGGAGATCTAGAGCAGAAATGGATGGTACAGGGGTGATGTACATCACCCCAGCTTTAATTTGGTACCTAGATCGTGGATTTTGGTTGAGTTTGGAGGACCTGCAACTCTGGCCGAAGCTTGAGTGCTCGCCGGAGAAGACGGTGGCGCTGGCCACCGTCCACCATGCCAGATTCAATCTGGATCGTTGGATGCACATCCCACATTTTAATCTCAGCCATGCATCTTGTTTACTTTCAATAATGCCACATGTTTCACGTTGAGAGAAGCCTACCATGGAAGCGCGCATGTGGAGCGTTTAATCAGCCACGTCAATTAATGAGGCTTGATCAGACGCTCCTTGTTTTTTTGTTTTTCCTATTTTTCTGTTTTAATTTCTTTTATTTCCTTTATTTCCAAAAATTCATAACTTCTTCATTTTAATTCCAAAAAATATGAGACCAATTGCATTTTTCTCCAAATAATTTCTAGTTTATAAAAATGATTTTTAATATTTTTTATTTTGTCATTTGATATTTTTTGTGAATTTTCTCTTTTCTGGTTATTTTTAATTCATTTTAAATAGTTTTTATTATTCAAAAAATACAAAAATATTTCCCTAACCTATTTGAATGATGATGGATCTATGAAAAATATTCTCATCAATTTTTTAATTGATTTGAGATTTTAGTTCAATTAGGTAATTTTTATTTATTTTTAATTAACTAAATATAGTTTCTGACTTTTAAAAATGCTGAAATTTTTTGTCTAACTTTGTTTGACCTTGTTGAACTTGGGATAAATCACTTGGACCTTTCAAGGTTGATTTGAAGTGATTTTGAAGTTTGACCTTTCTTTTATTTTTAATTCAAGTTTATTTTGATATTAAAAATGCCAAAAATATTTTGCTCATTGTTTGACCTCCAATCTTCATCCCATTTTTGGTTTCTCATTGTTTGACTTTGACTTTCAATGTCATTTGGTCAACATACATGGATTGTGTAGCGGGGTATTCGTTACCATTAGAGATATTGACTAAATCCAAGGTAAATCATACAAGTCGAGTCGCCACCGTACTTCTATTTATCCAAAGGAATGGTTAGAAAGCGAACAAAAACCTAAAAGTTTTATCGAATCAAAAACTAGTAAAAGAGTGTCAGAGATCTGGGTAAGGCGGTTGGTTATGCAATGGGAAGGTGTTAGGCATCCAAAACATCCTAGGTACTCCTAGGGAGCCCTTTTCATACTTGGGGTAAGATTGTTGTTTTGTGAAAATTTGTTTGTGCAAACATGATTGAAGAGATGAGAAGAGAATATACAAGTTATATACATTTTTGTGTTTGGATGGATAAACCCATTGCCTACGTACCATCTTAAAAAAGATTAGGATCAAAACCTCGTAGTTCAAGGTAAAAATCTCAAAACAAGTTGGTGAATTGATTGGTCCAAAAGCCTTAAGGTATTTTGTTATCAAAGGGAGAAAACTCAACCTAAAACCACAAATCCACCATGTGAGGATAGCTTCAACATGCTAGTGAGGGGTTAACCCTATAATAAGCATGGAAGACTCATTGTCCATCACTAAGGATATAGGTGAGTATTACATCTACCACAAAGATAACTCAAACTTAATAGCTAAAGGTTATGAAAAAGTTTTGATTAGAAAGTGGCCATTGAAACCATAAAAAGACATTTGAATGGGTTATATTTACCACTTAGAAGTATATACAAAATGGTCAAAGTTGACTTAAAGATTCAATTCAAAATAAGTATTATGAAAAGCAAGTTTGAAAATCAAACGCATAAGGCTTAGGTTTCTAATGTTGAAAACAAGTGTTAGATGTTTGCACAAAAGTTTTGGCTTGGGTTAGAGTGGAGAGAAGAAGAAGAAGGGCTAAAGTCCTAAGCATGAAAGAGGTAAGGAATAAGAAATAAAATCATAATGGAGTTCCTCTCTTGAGATCATATTGATGATCCAAGTAGCTCCCATCCTTTGGAATAAGCAATCACATAAGCATAAACTCAAGCAATCAATAGTCAAATGAACTCTTGGAAAGATTCCTCAATGTATCTTGGATCTCTCTCTCTTGGAAGCTCATGGTAATGGTTCCTCAATTAAGCTTAAGTTGGAACTCCTAGCACAAGAGAACACACATCAAAAGGTTCTATAATACAATCAAAGAATGGACAAGAGGGAGTTTAGAATATGGTCCTTTCAATGTTCATCTTCAAGATTAAGCATTCTAAAGGCCCAATGCCTAGTTGCCCTTTTGAATTTTTATAGCACTCTAAAGGCCCAATGCTAGTTGCTCTTCGACTCCAAATTTGCATAGGGAAAGTCCTAAAGTCTAAGTCCATTTGTCCAATTCTTTGCATTTGGTTCAGAACAATCAAAACAAAACACAAGCACAATAGTATATACACAGTTATGTGCTCAAGTGAGCAAAAGGCAAATGGCATTAACATAAACATGTGCTCAAGTGAGCAAAAGGAAAAGCAAATGGATAATATGTGCAAGAATAGTAAATTGCATTAAAAGTAAATAGCAAAAAGTAAATGTTAATTGTTAATGGTTAGTGTTAGTAGTTAGTGTGCCATAAGGCAAATTTAGCGATATGTTAAGCAATCCTAATTGGACTTATGTAGAAGTCACAACTATCTGAGGTCGGTCAATAATATTGTAGGCAACAACACAAGTTAGAAGTCTTGATTAGTGAACCAAGTTCCAACAACTTGCCATGCCAAAAAGAAGAAGAGAAATGATCTTGTATTGGTTTAAGTCTTTTGCATAATTTAGGAAACAACCTATCCTTAATGCAAAGTCATTCACTTGATCAATCGATCAAGATGAATTAGATTTGAATCAAGGAAGGTTAAGTCTCCCTAATCAATGCTAACTTATCAACCTTCAACTAATTGATCAAAAAAAGAAAAAGAAGAAGAAGAATTAAAAGAGATGAATAATGGAAGATGAAAATAGGAAAATAAAGTGCATAAGATGAAATAAATGTACCAATCCATGTATGTTGACCAAATGACATTGAAAGTCAAATTCAAAAAATGAGAAATCAGTAATGAGATGAAGATTGGAGGTCAAACAATAAGCAAAATATTTTTGGCATTTTTAATATTAAAATAAACTTGAATTAAAAATAAAAGAAAGGTCAAACTTCAAAATCACTTCAAATCAACCTTGAAAGGTCCAAGTGATTTACCCCAAGTTCGACAAGGTCAAACAAAGTTTGACAAAAAATTTCAGCATTTTTAAAAGTCAGAAACTATTTTTAATCAATTAAAAATGAATAAAAATAACCTAATTGAACTAAAATCTCAAATAAATCTCAAATCAATTAAAAAATTGATGAGAATATTTTTCATAGATTCATCATCATTCAAATAGGTTAGGAAAATATTTTGGTATTTTTTGAATATCAAGAACTATTTAAAATGAATTAAAAATAACCAGAAAAGAGAAAATTCACAAAAAATATCAAATGACAAAATAAAAAATATTAAAAATCAAAATTAGAAACTAGAAATTATTTGGAGATGAATACAATTGGTCCCATATTTTTTGGAATTAAAATGAAGAAGATATGAATTTTTGAAAATAATGGGAATAAAAGAAATAAAATCAGAAAATAAGAAATTCAAAAAAATAAGGAGCGTCTGATCAAGCCTCATTAATTGACGTGGCTGATCAGACGCTCCACATGCGCGCTTCCATGGTGTACCAAAGTCATCAGCGAAACACATGGACGACCACGTTTGGATCTGGAGACCAGACGGTGGCCAACGCCACCGTCTTCTCCGGCTAGCTCCGGTGAGAGCTCAAATTTACAGAAGAGCAAATGTGCGCCAAAACACTCGATCCAGGCATCAATCGAAAGAGGAAGTGATGTACATCACTCCTATACCATCCACTTCCACTCTAGATTTCTATTAAGAGAGAAATCAGAGATGGAAGCTTGATGGTGTTCATCATGAACTTCATGGATTTCAACAATTCAGCATTCAAAACAATTGCCTCAATGAAGAGGACTTCAGCCAACACAAAATCCAAGCAAATAGATCAATAAATGGTGAGTTTCGAAGAAAAAACCAGTTGAAGAACAACCTTGAATTCCGGAGATTTGAGCTTGCCTCCTTGCTTCCTTTGGCCAAACAGAAGATCAATGGAGTATGAGAGAGAGGTCTAGGAACTTTAGATCTAGAAATTCAACCTGATTTAGTTGAATTTCAGATCGGAGAAATTGAAGAAAATAGGAATAGTTCCTTTAGGTGTTGCTCGGTTTTCAGTTCAGCAGCATTTCAGGTTGATTCATGTATCTAATTTGAATGGAGTGAGGCTCTTATTTATAGATGGAAAGGCAAGGTAAGTGTGATCAAAGCTGTGTGCATGGAATTGGATATTCATTGCATGGGCTTGCATGATCATTCAAAAGGCCCAAATTCAATGCCAAATGCACTCTGAATCATAACTGAGCTGAAATGGTCGTGGAATTAGCAATGCACAAGCTTGTATAATGAGTTTCAACATGTCATGCATAATCATGCCTAAAACTTCTCCTCTTCGAAAATGCCATTTTCCAAATCCAAACATGAGCATGTGAGTAATGGTTGGAAAGGTTTTGATGTAAGGAACATTTGTTATGTTGGGCAAAAATCCATTTGAAGTGTGGAAACTGGTGAAATTTGAGTTTAAAGTGCAAGGTGCAAAACATGAAAAGGCAAAGTTTCTAAATTTGGCCAATGTTCAAGCCCCTCTGTTTTGATGATGCAAACTTCAAATGAAAAAACCTCCAACATCAAAGTTGTAGATCTTTTCAATAAAATCAAAATGGACTTAAATTTTGCATCATTTGGATTTTTCATGAATGTGTTATGGGCACTTGAAGTTGGACTTTTTTGCCTTTCAATGCATTTGGTCCAAAGTGACCTATAATTTTTTGCATTATCACATGTATTTCCTTTGAGATTTTGAAATTTTGTTCAACATAACATTTGAAGTAGACATCTTAAGCTTTCCAAAGCATTTGATTCTATCTCAAAATCATAAAAAGTGAATGAGTTATGTCCTTGGGAAGTTGACCCAAAATTAGGGTTTCAGTCAAAATGACCTATAATGTCTTAGAATGGGAGATGACCCTCCAAGATTCAAATAAATTTCTGATGAACATGAAAACTGTTCATATTGTCCTTAAGAACAATTTTTCTTTTGGGATCATCTCCATTTGACCAACACATAAGAAGTTAGGTCTCAGTGCATTTTAAAATAATCAGATGAATTGACTGATCAACTTCTCAAGTCCATGACTCATATCTTGATGAATTGATGATTGAGGACACTCAAATAAGTTATAATATGCATGAAATGATAAGTTAAAGAACTTCTCTTGATTGTATTTGATCATGGGCTGAGGTTGCTTCAAGAGCAAGGCATTGTGGTGCACAGATGAATTAGGGTTTCTTTGGGGAACAAACCTCAAACCCTTTGACTTGTTTTGATCAAAATGATGAATTCAGATGCTAGGGAAGCACATTTTATGGAGGGGAGCTTTTGGAACTATTACCAAGCTTGCTTTCCTCTTCTTTTGACCATATCTTTGTACCAATGATCTCCTTGAAGCTTTTGACCTTGTGATTGCTCAAGCTACAAACAAAAGATATTAGTGACATATTTTTGTGCTTTTGGTTAGTAAACAAAATAAGAAAAGCAATAATATATAATTCAAGCATGCTTGGTGATCTCAAACCACTCACAAGAGGTCCTACCCAAAGGTAAAGGGAACCAAGATGCTTATGATCCTTGAGGCTTTGCAAATGCAATGTTATGATGCCATGAGGGATCTTAGGGTCAAAGTTGGGGTCTTACAGATTGGTACATTTTATTTCACCTTATGTACTTTATTCCTTCCATTTCATGATCCATTATTCATCTTCTTCTTCTTCTTTCTTCTTTTGATCAATGAGTTGAAGGTTGATAAGTTAGCATTGATTAGGGAGGTTTAATCTTCTTTGATTCAAATCTAATTCATCTTGATCAAATGATCAAGTGAATGGCTTTGCATTAAGGATAGGTTGCTTCCTAAATCATGCAAAAGACTTAAACCAATACGAGATCAATTCTCCTTTTTCTTTTGGCATGGCAAGTTGTTGGAACTTGGTTCACTAATCAAGACTTCTAACTTGTGTTGTTTCCTACATTATTATTGACCGGCCTCAGACAGTTGTGACTTCTACATAAGTCCAATTACGATTGCTTAACATAGCGCTAAATTTTCCTTATGGCACACTAACTACTAACAATAACCATTAACCATTAACATTTACTTTTTGCACTTTACCTTTATGCAATTTATTATTCTTGTACATATTATTCATTTGTTTTTTCCTTTGCTCATTGGAGCACATGTTTATGTTAATGCCATTTGCCTTTTGCTCACTCGAGCATATAATTGTGTATACATATATCTTGTGTGCTTGTGTTTGTCTGTTTGTTGAGAACCAAATGTGAAGAATTGGACAAAATGGACATAGACTTTAGGACTTTACCCAAGCAAATGGAGTTTGAAGAGCAACTAGGCATCATTCCTTTAGAGTGCTTAAATGTCGAAGAGCAACTAGGCCTCATGCCTTTAGAATGCTTAAAGCTTAAGGATGAACATTGAAAGGACCATATTCTAAACTCCCTCTTATCCATTCTTTGATTGTTAATAGAACCTTTTGATGTGTGTGTTTTTGTGCTAGGGATTCCAACATTGAACAAGATTGAGGAACCATTGCCATGAGCTTCTAAGAGAAAGGGATCTTCCAAGAGTTCATTTGATTGTTGATTGCTTGAGTTTATGCTTATGTGATTGCTTATTCCAAAGGATGGGAGCTACTTGGATCATCAATATGATCTCAAGAGAGAAACTCCATTGTGGTCTTATTCTTTATCCGTCACCTCTTGTATGCTTAGGACTTTAGCCTTTCTTCTTCTTCCCTCCACTCTAACCCAAGCCAAAACTTTTATGCAGACATTTAACACTTTTTTTTCAAACATTAGAAACCTAAGCCTTATGCTTTTGATTTTCAAACTTTCTTTTCATAACACTTATTTTGAATTGAACTTCTAAGTCAACTTTGACCATTTTGTAAATACTTTTCGTTGGTAAATACAACCCATTCAAATGTCTTTTTGTGGTTTCAATGGCCACCTTCTTAATCAAATTTTTCATAACCTTTAGCTATTAGGTTTGAGTTATCCTTGAGGTAGATGTAATACTCTCCTATATCCTTAGTGATGGACAATGAGTCTTCCATGCTTATTATAGGGTTAACCCCTCACTAGCATGTTGAAGTTATCCTCACATGGTGGATTTGTGGTTTTAGGTTGCGTTTTCTCCCTTGGATAACAAAAGACCTTAAGGCTTTTGGACCAATCAATCCACTCACTCATTTTGCGATTTTTACCCCGAACTACGAGGTTTTGATCCTAATCTTTTTAAGATGGTACGTAGGCAATGGGTTTATCCATCCAAACACAAAAATGTAAATAACTTGTATATTCTCTTCTCATCTCTTCAATCATGTTAGCACAAACACTTTTTTTTACAAAATAACAACATTACAATAAAGGTGAAAAGGGCTCCCTAGGAGTACCTAGGATGTTTTGGGTGCCTAACACCTTCCCATTGCATAACCAACCCCCTTACCCCGATCTCTGACTCTCTTTTACTAGTTTTTGATTCGATAAAACTTTTAGGTTTTTGTTCGCTTTCTAACCATTCCTTTGGATAAATAGAAGTGCGGTGGCGACTCGACTTGTATGGTTTACCTTGGATTTAGTCAATATACCTAATGGTAACGAATACCCCGCTACAGTTGTTTGTTGGGTTGGGTTGTTCTATGAGAGATAAGCCCACTACCCAGGCTTGAGCGTACACACAGGTTTTAGAGTGGATAGTCATGAGGCTTGCGTAGCATGTTGCTACGTTAAGTCTTTCATGAATACCACACCCAGACGAGGTTTCTTTTGGATATATTCTGTCCTACGGGTGTTCCGTAACGACATGATATTCCTTTAGAAATCGTTGACTCTGGTGACCATTTCCCGAGGACTCAGTCGAGGCCTCTCCTCCGAGACGCGATTATGTTAGCTCTGGTGGGCGCATTCTCGCTGCTCAATCCGAGGACCCCGAGGCTGGGAACTTGCTTGTAGGATGTCCTGTTGAGGGGAGTCAGTGGAGGTCTTTTGTCTCGTAATAATGCCAAACGTTCAGTGGTAAGCGTATTATTCTCGACTGAAGGGCTAGAAGCTGACGAACTTCTGTTCTTAGAACCTACCAGTGAGGGGCGGGCTAAATTCAGAAAACCTTAACCTTCAACCAACCCGGTTTTCTGGTATTCTTATTGGAGCAGAACTTTGATCTCTTATATGTTCCTCAGTGGTTTTCTCTTCGGACAGTACGACCTGACAGTTGTTCAAGCAGATGCAGCAATCCTGATTCCCATGTCACTGTATTGCATCACATCATTTTGCATTCATATCATTTAACACATGTTTATCTATTTCTAGGGGTTTATATCTTCTTCTTGATTCTAGTCGGGGTTTTCTGGTTCTCCTAAGATTTTTATCTGATGTTAGACTGGAATCAAGGGGCAGACTACCCTGTGGAATTGATAAACATGTCATTGCATTTGCATACACATTAGCATGTCTTGCATAACAGGTACCGCCGCAGTGTTCTCAGTTTGTTTTGTATTCCACTAGCAGGATAGCTGCCTCAGGCATTCACCGATATGGTACCCGAAGGAATCAACAAAGAGCAATGGAAGGCCTACAAGCAGAACTCGCTGAGATGAGGATTCACATGAATCAGTTCATGGAAGTGGTCCAAGGAGTGGCTCAGGGACAACATGAGATTAGATTATTGGTACAGAGGGATCCCCCTACTACTCAACCAGAGGTTATGATTGATCCTCCAGCTAGAGAGACCAATAGACCCAATGGACCAGGGCCTATCCCGATCCCACGTGTCGACCTTGATCAACAACCCATCCATGATGATAAGGAGGATCAGTTCCCCCTGCTTCAGGAGGACTTTGGCATGGGCCATGGTGTGGACCCTATGTTTCGGAGACTAGAAGAGAGGTTGAAAGCTGTGGAAGGGCAGAATGCTCTTGGTGTGGATGTTGCTGACTTAGGGCTGGTCCCAGGTGTGAGAGTTCCACCAAAGTTCAGAGTCCCAATTTTTGATAAATACAATGGCAACTCTTGCCCGAAGACTCACGTACAAGCTTACTTCCGCAAGATGGTTGCGTATTCTGATGATGAGAAGCTGCTCATGTACTTCTTCCAGGACAGTCTAGCTGGGGCATCCCTAGAGTGGTACATGAGGCTGGACATAGCCCATATTCATTGCTGCAGAGACTTGGTTGAGGCCTTTGTGAAGCAATATCAGTACAATGCAGATATGGCACCTGACAGGACTTAACTCCAGAATCTGTCTCTCAAGAGCAACGAGTGCTTCAAAGAGTATGCTTAACGCTGGAGAGAGATGGCTTCCCGTGTTCAGCCTCCGATGTTGGAAAAAGAGATGGCCAACATGTTCATGAACACACTGCCTGGATCTTATTTGGAGCGTCTGGTGGGTGGCAACGCCTCGAATTTTGCTGATATGGTCTCTACCGGTGAGAGGGTGGAGAACTATTTGAAGACGTGTAAGATCTAAAATGGGGTTGGATCATCTTCGGGGTCAAAGAAGCCGTTCTTAGAAGGACAGAAGAGGAGAGAAGGGGATGAAAATGTTGTGTCTTCTTATCAGAGTAGAGGTAACCGAAGGAGCAGTTTTCAGAATTACCATCAGCAACCGTATGTTGCAGCTGTGACCATTCCGGCTGCAGCACCAGTACAACAACAACAACAACCTCAACGTCAACAAAATCAATACCAATAACAACAGGGTAACAGACCTGCTTATCAACAGAGACAGAGGATGATGGATAGGCGTTTTGACACTCTTCCGATGTTGTACGCCCAGTTACTTCCCAACCTTCAACAGTTGCAGCTTGTGCAGTTACGCACTTTGGCTCCTCCCGTTGGCAGGCTTCCAGTGGGTTATGACGCCAATGCTAGGTATGAGTTCCACTATGGGGAACCTGACCATACTATTGAGAACTGCAAAGCTTTTAAGCACGTAGTTCAGGACCTTATTGACTCAAAGGCCATTAACTTTGCGCCGGCTCCTAATGTTACCAACAATCCTATGTCGCAGCATGGTAGAGCAAATGTTAACATGGTTGAAGGAGAAGTCAGATTAGTCAAGGATGTGTTGAAACTGAAGACACCGCTATTGGAAATTAAAGAATACTTGCTAAAGGCAGATGTTTTCCCCGGTTGTGGGAGCGGTTGTTTGGGTTGTGTTGCACAGAGCGGAGGTTGTTCGAAGCTGCAGCAGGGTATCCAGGCCTTGCTTCACGATGGTATCCTCCAAGCTGAAGACTTGTCTGCCCAAAAGTCTGTTGAAGAGGTTGTTGAAGGGGTTGTTAAGAATGTAGATGTTGATCCTCTCTTTCCTGAAGATGCTGAAGAATTTACA
Source organism: Lathyrus oleraceus (assembly GCF_024323335.1). NCBI lineage: Eukaryota > Viridiplantae > Streptophyta > Magnoliopsida > Fabales > Fabaceae > Lathyrus > Lathyrus oleraceus. The sequence goes on along the minus strand of NC_066585.1, from coordinate 481,160,336 downwards.
AATGTTGTTCCTACTGATTTTGTAATTCCCAACGATGTAATTGATCTTTCCGATGTTGTTGTTGATATTCCAAACATTGTGCTTGATTCTGTTGTACTTGTTGAACTTGATTCTGATGTTTCAGATGTTTGTACTTCAATGAATAAGATTTCTGAGTATGACTGTGATGTTACCACTATCACGATTTTCTACCCGACCACTCAGATCAGTGTGCCAGTAGTGCAACCGGTATCACCAGTGCGACCGCATCAATCCACTATGACCATCACGACCCCTGGTCCTTTACCTTTCACCAGCGAAAGGGCCATTCCTTGGCATTACGGGGGGAGTGTGTACACGCATGATCATGGAGTGGAGCAGCCACTGAAAATAGAAGAGGCGCAAGATCAGAAGTCTGAACCTGGAGTTGAAATAAAAGATCCGGCAGTGGACAATGTTGGTGGAATCGGGCGATTCACCAGAAGTAGTAGACTGTTCTCACCACCGGTTATCCAACTTGATAGTGCTGACGCCGCGGCGAAGGCCAAAGGCAAGCAAGTTGCGAATGAAGGTACCTCTGTACCACAGGCTGGCTCTGAGCCTGCTTTTGCGAAAGATGCGGACGAGCTTTTGAGAATCATAAAGAAAAGCGACTACAAGGTAGTCGATCAGTTGATTCAGACGCCGTCTAAGATATCTATTCTCTCACTCCTGCTGTGTTCGGAGGTACACAGGGAGGCACTGCTGAAGGTCCTTAATGCTGCATATGTGCCTTTGAGAATAGTGCAAAACATGCCTTTGAGAATTTTGTCAAATTGAACCAACTTCAAGCCCTTCTGTTTTGATGATGAAATACTCAAATGGAACAACCTCCAACATCAAAGTTGTAGATCTTTTCTAGACACTTAATATGGACTTAAATTTTGCATCATTTGGATTTTTTATGAAGAAGTTATGTGCACTTCAAGTTGGACTATTTTGCCTTTCAATGCATTTGGTCCAAAGTGACCAATAATGTTTTGCATTATCACATGTATTTCCGTTGAGATTTTGAAATTTTGTTCAACATAACATTTGAATTAGACACAATAAGCTTTCTAATTCATTTTATCCCACCTCCAAATCATGAAAAATGAATGAGTTATGTATTTGGGAAGTTGACCATAAATTAGGGTTTCAGTCAAAATGACCTATAATGTCTTGGAATAGGAGATGACCTTCCAAGATTCAAATCAAATTTTGATGAACATGAAAGTTGTTCATATTGTCCTTAATAACATTTTTTCTTTTGGGATCATCTCCATTTGACCAACAGATAAAAAGATAGGTCTCAGTGCATTTCAAAATAGTTAGATGAATTGACTGATCAACTTCTCAAGTCCACAACTCATATCTTGATGAATTGATGATTGAGGACACTCAAATAAGTTAAAATATGCATTAAATGATGAATTAAAGAACTTCCATTGATTGTATTTGACCATGGGCTGAGGTTGCTTCCTTAGCAAGGTACACTTGGTACACAGATGAATTAGGGCTCTTTGGGACACAAACTTCAAACCCTTTGATTTGCTTTGATCAAAATGATGAATTGAGATGCTAGGGAGGCATATTTGATGTATGAGAGCTTTGGGAACCATTAGCATGCTGACCTCGGACACAACCCATTGAGTCTTCAAGAACTGTCAGATACATAATCAATGGTCTTCCTTCTACAGGCGGAGACAGAATCGGAGGTTCAGACAAATATTCTTTAACACTGTCAAAAGCTTTCTGGCAATCCTCAGTCCAATCATGGGACTGATCTTTCCGGAGGAGCTTGAATATCGGCGCAGATGTGGCAATCATATGGGATATGAATCTGGAAATGTAATTCAAGCGGCCAAGAAAATCTCGGACTTGCTTCTCACTTTTGGGCGCAGGCATCTCTTGTATTGCCTTGACCTTTGCGGGATCAACCTCAATACCTCGTTCACTAACGACAAAGCGCAATAGCTTGCCGGAACGGACTCCAAATGTACACTTGTTGGGATTCAGACGAAGCTTGTACTTCCTCAAACGCTGAAAAAGCTTCAACAAGTGTTCTACATGTTCAACTTCCGTTCTTGACTTAGCAATCATATCATCAACATATACCTTGATCTCCTTATGTATTATATCATGAAACTAGGTAGTCATAGCTCGTTGATACGTGGCTCCGGCGTTCTTCAAACCGAAGAGCATCACTCGATAACAGAATATTCTCCAAGGTGTGATGAATGTTGTCTTCTCCATATCCTCGGGTGCCATTTTGATCTGATTATATCCGGAAAATCTATCCATAAATGAGAAGACCTTGAATTTAGCTGTATTGTCTACCAACATATCAATATGTGGTAAAGGGAAATCATCTTTCGGACTAGCTTTATTCAAGTCTCTGTAGTCCACACACATTCAGACTTTTCCATCTTTCTTAGGCACGGGCACAATATTGGCCACCCATTGAGGATATGTAGAAGTCACCAGAAACCCCACATCAATTTGCTTCTGAACTTCCTCCTTGATTTTCACTGCCATATCGGGATGAGTTCTTTTGAGCTTTTGCTTCACAGGCACACACTCAGGCTTCAAAGGTAGGAAATATTGCACGATATCAGTATCTAGACCAGGCATGTCTTCATATGACCAGGCAAAGACGTCGACGTATTCTCGTAGCAACTCAATCAACCCCTTCTTAACAGATTCTTCCAGGAGTGCCCCAATCTTCACTTCTCGCACACAATCTTCAGACCCCAAATTGTTTGCTTCCAGATTCTCAAGATGCGACTGAATGATCTTCTCTTCATGCAAAAGTAGACGGGTAATCTCGTCAGGAATCTCTTCAACATCATCTTCTTCTGCCTCAAATACAGGGAATTCAAAGTTGGGAGATGGTGTTGGATCATTATGTTCAAATGGTTTGATCAACCTGCATAATGATTTTGGATATAAAAGAAGCTTTAGAATTCAAACAAGGCAAATCATTATGCAGATGAAAAGATTGATTTTATTCTTACTTTTTAGGGTTTTATGTGATCACCAATTTCATGCAAAAACGAAAAGGGAAAATAATCGGAAAAACAAACATTTAGCATGAATTTATTGAATGAAAACATCATTGTATTTATGCGCCGACAATGTCATCACTTCTCCTTTTGGCATGGGAGAAGGGTTTTCAAACACAATGAACATTACTTTGACTTATGGATAACTGTCGGAATATCCACAGCGACCCAATTATTGCAGATCCCTCCAGGGATAATGAAATTGCCAGAATCCTCTTCGTCCACTTCCAAAATGGCAACGGCCTTTTCATTTTGATTGGTGTGGATGAAATCCCCACTCTTGAACAAACCTTGCTTGTTGAAGACCCCAGAAGAATAGCCTATGCCAGCCCGGGACTTGTTGTCTTCCAACTTGATCATTTGCCCCAATCCAGCAGTTGCACCGTGCTTAATGGCCAACTTTGCATCTTTGTAGGAAGCAAATGAATGAGTTCTCTTCTTGATAGGTTCAACAATAGATAAAGCTTGGAAGGGCATTCCAACTTCATCCTCAGCATCTATATAAGAGAAAAAAGACAAATGGATAACCAGGAGAGCCTTCTCTCCCCCTACCACCACCAGCTTCTTATTCTTTACAAATTTCAGTTTCTGGTGTAGGGTGGATGTCACGGCGCCAGCCTCGTGAATCCATGGTCTGCCTAGGAGACAGTTATACGATGGGTGAATGTCCATAACCTGGAAGGTAATCTGGAAATCACTTGGTCCGATTTTGGCCGGGAGATCAACCTCTCCAATCACAATTTTGCGAGACCCATCGAAAGCTTTCACAACTACTCTACTCTGACTCATGGGAGGCCCCTGATATGACAACTTCGCGAGAGTGGTCTTCGGCAATACATTCAATGATGACCCAGTGTCCACCAACACATTGGACATGGCGTCATCTTTGCAGCTTATAGACATGTGTAATACCAAGTTATGGTCTCTTCCCTCCTCGGGGATATCAGCGTCACAAAAACTCAAGTTGTTACAAGCGGTGATGTTTGCAACAATACTGTCAAATTGTTCTATCGTGACGTCGTGATCCACGTACGCCACATCCAACACCTTTTGCAGAGCCTCTCGGTGCGGTTCTGAATTCAATAGTAGTGATAACACAAATATTTTGGATGGCGTTTGCAGAAGATGGTCCACAACGTTGTACTCGCTTCTCTTGATGAGCCTCAACATCTCATCACAATCTTCTCTTGTATTGCCACTCGGGCCAGCAGAAACAGGAGTTTTCAACATAGAGGAGGGCTTAGCAACAGGTGCCGGATTCGGAGTGCTCACAGCATTCCCAATCGGGCGTTCAACAAAATCAGTATCAACACTTCCTCGAGCATCAACTTGAGGCTTCAACGGAGCCGAAAATACATGACCGCTGCGGGTCAAACCGCTGACGTCAGCAATGTTAACGACAGATGAAGAGGGCAGGGACACCTCTTTCCCATTCTCCACTGCTACAACATTATAGTGATAAGGAACCGCCTTCTCGGAGGAGTACGGTATAGGTCTGGCTGGCTTAATAGTTAGAGCAGGAGCAACCTTCTGCTTGCTACCATCATACTTGATGACAATAGGCTCAGGTATCCGAAAAACTGGAGAAATTACGTTGACCTCGGGAGCATCTTCGTCAACATTTCTGTTCTGAAGGATCTTAATGACTCCTTCGTCCAGTATCTCTTGAACATCTCTGCGCACCTGGTGACATCCTCTCTAATTAACAGAACAAACTTTGCACCTATCGTGGTCATATTCATAATGGCTATAGTCACACAGCAAGCGATGCATCTCAACCAACGATTGTCGGATATGACTGACATATTTAACTTTGTATTTGCCAGGACGGCCCTGGACCATATTAACAGATTTCCCATGCTCGGGCAATGGGTTCTTCTTCACATTCGGACCTACTTCCTCGAAAAACAAAATCCCACTTCTCACCAGGTCTTGCACCTTGGTCTTCAGGGGATAACAGTTCTCTACGTCGTGTCCGGGAGCACCGGAATGATACACACAATGACGCTCAAGCTTGTACCACCACTGGTGGTTAGCAGGTACAGCGGGAGGGTCTCGCTGAGTTATTAACTTTCTATCAATCAGAGATGGATAGAGTTCAGCATAAGTCATCGGAATGGGATCAAAAGTGACCCTCTTCCTCTCATAGTTAGTGCTGGCATTGTTGTTGTTATTTCGAGGCTGGTAGGCCTGCTGTTGTGGATGTTGTTGTTGTTGCTGATATTGCTGAGTTTGCGGTTGTTGATAATGTTGAGCTTCCCCGAAAACAAGTGTTATATGAGCCACTTGATGTTGGTTATTGACAGGGCGAGCAATCTTCCTCTTCATAGAGTGTCTTCTCTTGATATGGGAAGACACATCATGTGCCTCTCCCTCTTTCTTCTTCGCAAAGCTTCCATATCTCTTTGCTGAAGAGCCTTCATCTCTAGTTAAGTGTCTTTCACGGACCCCCTCTTCCAGTCTCATCCTCATATTCACCATCTCGGTGAAGTTTGAGGGAGCACTGGCTATCATTCTCTCGTAGTAAAACAAGCTAAAGGTCTTCAAGAAGATCTGCCAATTCGCGCCACCTTTGGGCGTATTCTTTGAAGGTTTCTTTCTCTTTCTGGGACATCGCCCTCAACTGGTCCCTATCAGGAGCCATATCCACATTGTATTTATATTGCTTGACGAAGGCCTCGCCAAGGTCGTTGAAGGAGCGGACGTTCGAACTTTCCAAACCCATGTACCACCGGAGAGCGTCACCGGACAGAATGTCTTGGAAATAATGGATGAGCAGTTGAGCATTATCAGTTTGCGTTGACATCTTGCGAGCATACATCACAAGATGACTGAGAGGGCATGTGTTTCCCTTATACTTCTCAAAGTCAGACACTTTGAATTTAATAGGGATCTTCACGTTGGGTACAAGGCATAACTCAGCAGCACTCTTACCAAAGAGGTCATTCCCTCTCAAAGTCTTCAGTTCCTTGCGAAGCTCAAGGAATTGGTCTTTTATGTCATCCATCTTCTCATAAACGTCTGGGCCCTCAGATGGCTCAGAATGATAGATGGTATCTTCAACCCTTAGCAAAGTGTGCACGATAGGAGGTGGCACTGAAAGGACCGGGCTAGATGCCGACAGAGAAGCAAGAGTTGGAGCAAATCCCTCTGGCACAAAGTTGGCAGGCATTCCCCACGGGAACCCGACTGGCATAGATGGCGCAAAGTGAGTTGTTGCAGCAGGCACAATAGAAGTTACGACCTCAGAAATGACCATCCTCTGGGGAGGAGTTGAGGGTCTTGGAGAAGACTGGCTCTGGGCGGCCAAGAATGACTCCATCAGGACAGTCAATCTGGATACCTCTTCCTTTAGCTCGCGGTTCTCTTGTTCCAAATGATCCATCAGTCTCGAAGAGTTGGCTTTGGTGTAGTACCGGTGAGTCAGCTTGTCTTTAAAATAAATGAAGAACACAGAGTTAGACCACAGAACGAGAAGCCGGGAACAAAACATCTTATCAATAATATCTGCAAAATATCCCTTTTTTACACCAAAGAAGTACAGCATTGGTAACCAAATACAAGAGAAAAGGAAAATAATCATCCTTTGGATCCCTAGAAGCAATCATCTAAAGCTCTGGACGCAGAAAGATAAGATGTTCGAAGCCTCTTCACCTCCTCCTCATAGGCTGCCTCCATATTTGCCTTCTCCTTGGCGATTAGATCGTACTTCCTCTTCCAGAACCTAGAAGACTGAGGAAGTAGAGAAGTCCATGTATCATTAGGATCATCAATAACCTGATGCTCGAGAAACTCAATCAAAGCATCCTTTTCCTTGATCTACTGAAGCAACTCTTCTCGTTCACGGATCCAAGCACGTGAACGGTCTTCGTCTCTCAACTCCTCTACTCCTTGGTCAGGGAGGTTTGAAGGCCCAACCATAACCAAAGGCGTAGGTCTCGGATACTCGTACGACATGAGATACTCAGAAGCACTCTTCCTAACCCAAGCAGTGTAAGGCTCCAAAGCGGCACAATTCTTGGGTCCCAACTCCTTCCTTCCTTTCCTATGAATCTTGCGCCAAGCGCGAACCATCGTGTTCTTCAAGCCTTGGGGATCTTTACCCTCCTGGAAGAGCACTCCCTCTAGCAGAATGTTATTGGGTTTATATTTTAGGGGGAACCCAAGCTAACGTCGTGCCAAAATAGGGTTGTAGTTAATCCCACCACATGTACCAAGAAGAGGTATATTGGAGAATTCACCACAAGAGTCGATAATCTGCACATCATCATTAGTGAGAGACATAAGCCCCGTGGACCACCGTAGACATCCCTTGTTCTCCTTGAAGGTGACCGTCTGCGGTAAGTGAGAAATAAACCACTTATACAACAGAGGCAAACAGCATACAATGGCACCACCACCCTTTGCATTCCTCATATGCAAAGAAAAATAAGTGTCATCCAACAGAGTCGTAACGGGATTAAGAATGGAGAAAATCCTAATAGCGTTCACATCCACAAATTTGTCGATGTTGGGGAATAACACTAACCCATAGATGAGAAGTACAAATATGGCCTCAAAGGCGTCCTCACTCATGGCCTTCCCATACATAGTAGCTTGAGCAATGAGGAACTCAGGAGGGAGACCTTGAATTCCACCTTTGGTAGTCATATGAGCACCAACCAGAGATTCATCTATATGCAACATGTCATCTATCTCTCAAGAAGTAGGAATACTCTCCAAGCCACTGAACGGCAACTGGTCTAGAATAGGTATACCCACAAGATAGGCATACTCCTCAAGCGTGGGTAAAAGCTGAAAATCCGGAAATGTGAAGCAACGGTATAAGGGATCATAAAACTGCACCAATACACTCATCAGCCCTTCATCCACCTGAGTAGTCAGAAGAGGAAGAAGCTTCCCAAAACGAGCCTTGAAACCCAAGGGATCTAATACATAGGATGTCAAATTCCTTAGCTCTTTCAAATCAGGTTGTCTGAAGTTGTACTTCTTTGTATTCCTTCTTGGTCTTTCCATGTCTGAAAATTTGCAAATAGACCTCTTAAGTTCCTTGAAAATGTCTTATTATTTTGATGATATGGATGCAAATGGGTGCATGAATGCATGAATGCAACAATCACACTCAAGGATCAAGCAAAGCACACCAAACAAAGGTCATGGGATGGATCAAGTTATCCTTAATATAAATCATCCATTTTGGTGGATTATGGTTTACACCTTATCAACACCCAAGTTCCATTGATATTAAGGATACATGAACAGATCAACCATGAATCAAGGGTTTGTTGCAAATCACGAGCATGGAGTCTCAGTTAAGGACCACCCAAAGGGAATGTACTGGGGTTTAACCTACCATTCATGTTCTACAAGAGGTTCTCATAGTCATCATCCCATCTTTCGGATATTATCGGAGAAACGACTACTCGTATTCCAAAAATATTCTCAAGAGAGACTCTTATGAGTGTAGTATCGCGTAACACTCGTATCAAATCTTACATTTGAACGACTTTCGCACTACGTCCTAAGAATAGGCCAAGATGGGCTTGGTAAACTAAGGTCCTTGGCTTCCAAGGTCTATATTGGAAAGAGTAATGTCTAACCACAACTACTTGTGTGACATTATTGATCCCAACATGACCTCCACCAAGTGAATGGGCTTGCAAGTCAACTTGCTAAGGAATAACTCCACACAAGTCAACAAGACTATGTCATTCTCCTATCCTAAGTGCACTCGAGTTCGGGTATAGAACTCATCTCCCAAAGATCACCAAGCATACAAGGAATTAATATTCAAGCAATTCAATCATTACATACAATACAATAATCCCAAATTGCACAAAAATATGTCACAAACAACATACAATACAATACAACAAAAATGAAAAGTAGGCAAAACCCACTAGGCAAAGATCCCCAGCAGAGTCGCCACTTTTCTGTAGCGGGGTATTCGTTACCATTAGAGATACTGACTAAATCTAAGGTAAACCATACAAGTCGAGTCGCCACCGCACTTCTATTTATCCAAAGGAATGGTTAGAAAACGAACAAAAGCCTAAAAGTTTTATCGAACAAAAACCTAGTAAAAATGTCAGAGATCTGGGTAAGGGGGTTGGTTATGCAATGGGAAGGTTTTAAGCACCCAAAACATCCCAGGTACTCCTAGGGAGCCCTTTTCACATTTGTTGTAAGGTTGGTATTTTGTGAAAATTTATTTGTGCAAACATGATTGAAGAGATGAAAAGAGAATATACAAGTTTATTTACATTTTTATGTTTGGATGGATAAACCCATTGCCTACGTACCATCTTAAAAAAAGATTAGGATCAAAACCTCGTAGTTCGGGGTAAAAATCTCAAAATGAGTTAGTGGATTGATTGGTCCAAAAGCCTTAAGGTCTTTTTTTATACAATGGAGAAAACTCAACCTAAAACCACAAATCCACCATGTGAGGATAGCTTCAACATGCTAGTGAGGGGTTAACCCTATAATAAGCATGGAAGACTCATTGTCCATCACTAAGGATATAGGTGAGTATTACATTTACCTCAAGGATAACTCAAACCTAATAGCTAAAGGTTATGAAGAATTTGATTAAGAAAGTGGCCATTGAAACCACAAAAGACATTTGAATGCGTTATATTTACCAATGAAAAACATGTACAAAATGGTCAAAGTTGACTTAGAAGTTCAATTCAAAAATAAGTGTTATGAAAAGAAAGTTTGAAAATCAAAAGCATAAGGCTTAGGTTTCTAATGTTTGAAAAGAGATGTTAAATGTTTGCACAAAAGTTTTGGCTTGGGTTAGAGTGGAGGGAAGAAGAAGAATGGCTAAAGTCCTAATCATACAAGAGGTGAGGGATAAGAATTAAAAACCACAAATGGAGTTCCTCTCTTGAGATCATATTGATGATCCAAGTAGCTCCCATCCTTTGGAATAAGCAATCACATAAGCATAAACTCAACAATCAACAATCAAATGAACTCTTGGAAAGCTCCTCAATGTATCTTGGATCCCTCCCTCTTAGTAGCTCATGGTAATGGTTCCTCAATTTGGATCAAGTTGGAATCCCTAGCACAAGAACACACACATTAAAAGATTCTAACAAAAAAAACAAAGAATGGACAAGAAGAGTTTAGAAGTTGGTCCTTTCAAGGTCATCTCTCAACATTAAGCATTCTAAAGGTCCAATGCCTAGTTGCTCTTTGACTCCAAATTTGCATAGGGAAAGTCCTAAAGTCTAAGTCCATTTGTTCATTTCTTTGCATTTGGTCAACAACAATCAAAACAAAACACAAGCACCATAGTATATACACAATTATGTGCTCAAGTGAGCAAAAGGAAAATTGCATTAACATAAACATGTGCTCAAGTGAGCAAAGGAAAAAGCAAATGAATAATATGTACAAGAATAATAAATTGCATAAATATAAAGTGCAAAAAGTAAAGGTTAGTGGTTAATGATTAGTGTTAGTAGTTAGTGTGCCATAAGGCAAATTTAGCGCTATGTTAAGCAATTGTAATTGGACTTATGTAGAAGTCACAACTATCTGAGGCCGGTCAATAATAATGTAGGCAACAACATAAGTTAGAAGTCTTGATTAGTGAACCAAGTTCCAACAACTTGCCATGCCAAAAAGAAGAAGAGAAATGATCTTGTATGGGTTTAAGTCCTTTGCATGATTTAGGAAACAACCTATCCTTAATGCAAAGTCATTCATTTGATCAATTGATCAAGATGAATTAGATTTGAATCAAGGAAGATTAAGCCTCCCTAATCAATGCTAACTTATCAACCTTTAACTCATTGATCAAAAGGAAAGAAGAAGAAGAAGGAGATGAAGAATGGAAAATGAAGATGGAAGGAATAAAGTACATTAAATGAAATAGATTATACCAATCAACATGTGTTGACCAATGACATTGAGGATCATGGTCAAACAATCAAAAACAGAAATGAGATGAAGATTGGAAGTCAAGACATGAACAAAATATTTTTGGCATTTTTTAATATTAAAAATAAACTTGAATTAAAATATTAAAGAAGGGTCAGACTTCAAAACCATTTCAAATCAACTTTTAAAAGTCCAAGTGATTTATCCCAAGTCCAACAAGGTCAAGCAAAGTTTGACAAAAAATTTCAGCATTTTTAAAAGTCAGAAACTATTTTTAATCAATTAAAAATGAATAAAAATGACCTAATTGAACTAAAATCTCAAATAAATCTCAAATCAATTAAAAAATTGATGAAAATATTTTTCATAGATCCATCATCATTCAAATAGGTTGAGAAAATATTTTTGTATTTTTTGAATATCAAAAACTATTTAAAATGAATTAAAAATAACCAGAAAAGAGAAAATTCACAAAAATTAACAAATGATGAAATAAAAAATATAAAAATCATTTTTAGAAACTAGAATTAAAAAGAGAAATAATGCAATTGGTCCCATATTTTTTGGATTAAAAATGAGAGAGCTATGAATTTTTGAAATAAAATGGAATTAAAGAAAATAAAATGGAAATTAATAAAATCAGAAAAAAGGAGAGGCGTTGGATGGGATTTCATTAATTGACCTGGCACATCTAATAGTCCAGAGGCGCGCGCTCACCATGAGTCCAAGTCAATGCAACCACACACTGAATTAAAATAAGTCATACAGATGGAAGGTGGAGATTAGATCTGGAAATCAGATCCAATGGGCCATATTCAACCTGGAAAACGGACGGTGGTGTACACCACCGTCTTCTCCAGCGAGTCCAGGGATTCCGGCCAAAGTTGCAAGTTCTAAAAACTTGATGAAAACGAGCGATCCTCATATCATTGGAAAGCTAGGGTGATGTACATCACCCCTGTACCATCCATTTTCATTCTAGATCTCCATGGTAAGAGAAATCAGAAGTTGAAAAATGTGGTGTTCAACTAAAACTTCATGGATTTGCAAAATTAAAAGCATCAACAAGTTGCCTCCATTGAGAGGACTTCATCCAAGCAAAATGACACAAGAAACAAGCTATAAATGAAGAGTTTCGAAGCAAATAAGTTTGAACATGAACCTTCTAAATACAGATCTGTGGAGCACGATCCTTCAACACACTTGCTTGCAGTTTGTTCTGGAGATGGAAATGAGCAAGGCTAAGGAATTAGAGTCCAATAATCAACCTAGGAAGTTGAGAATTGGATCTAAAAATTTCAAGTGAAAAAGCAAAATTCCTTTAGAGTATGGTTTGGGATGATTTCTGCAGCATTTCAGATTGATCCAGGGATCCCAATTGAATTAAATGGTGCTTCTATTTATAGATGGAAAGGCCATGCAAGGGTGATCAAACTCGTCTGCATGAAGTTGGGTCCTCCATGCATGGGCCTGTACAGGCGCATGTGAGGCCCAAGATCAAGTGAAACTGCAAGCTGAGCTCATTCTGAAGTGAAATGGACATGCATTTTGAATGGTATTTGCTTGTGCATGAAGCTTCATCATGAATTGCATAATTGTGCCTAAAACTTCATCTCTTCGAAAATGCCAATTAGGAAATCCAAACATAAGCATGTGGGTAATGGTTGGAAAGGTCTTGACATAAGGAACAAATTTTATGTTGAGCAAAAACTCATTTGAAGTGTGGAAATTTATGAAAACAGGCCATGAAGTTCATAGTGCAAAACATGCCTTTGAGAATTTTGTCAAATTGAACCAACATCAAGCCCTTCTGTTTTGATGATGCAAACCTCAAATGGAAACACCTACAACTTCAAAGTTGTAGATCTTTTTAAGAAACTCAAGATGGACTTACATTTGGAATCATTTGAGTTTTTGATGAAGAAGTTATGGGCACTTGAAGTTGGACTTTTTTGCCTTTCAATGCATTTGGTCCAAAGTGACCTATAATGTTTTTCATTATCACATGTATTTCCTTTGAGATTTTGAAATTTTGTTCAACATAAAATTTGAAGTAGACACAATAATATTTCAAATTCATTTGATCCCACCTCCAAATCATGAAAAATGAATGAGTTATGTTCTTGGGAAGTTGACCCAAAATTAGGGTTTCAGTCAAAATGACCTATAATGTCTTGGAATGGGAGATGACCTTCCAAGCTTCAAATCAAATTTTGATGAAAATGAAAGTTGTTCATATTGTCCTTAAGAACATTTTTTATTTTGGGATAATCTCCATTTGACCAACACATAAAGAGTTAGGTCTCAGTGCATTTCAAAATAGTCAGATGAATTGACTTATCAACTTCTCAAGTCCACAACTCATATCTTGATGAATTGATGATTGAGGACACTCAAATAGGTTCAAATATGCATGAAATGATGGATTAAAGAACTTCCCTTGATTGTATTTGACCATGGGCTGAGGTTGCTTCCTTAGCAAGGCACACTTGGTACATAGATGAATTAGGGCTCTTTGGGACACAAACTTCAAACCCTTTGATTTGCTTTGATCAAAATGATGAATTGAGATGCTAGGGAGGCATATTTGATGTATGAGAGCTTTGGGAACCATTACCATGCTTTTTTCATCTTCTCCTGGTCATATCTTTGCACAAAGGATCTCCTAGGAGCTTTTGACCTTGTGAATGCTCAAGCTACAAACAAGAGATGTTAGTGACATATTTTTGTGCTTTTGGTTAGTAAATAAAATGAGAAAATAAATGATGCATAATTCAAGCATGCTTGGTGATCTCAAACCACTCACAAGAGGTCCCACCCAAAGGCAAGGGGAACCAAGATGCTTATGATCCTTGAGGCTTTGCAGATGAAATGCTATGATGCCATGAGGGATCTTAGGGTCAAAATTGGGGTCTTACATGTCCAAGATAGGTTGCTTCTTGGTCAAGAAAATAACCAAAAGTCAATACAAAACCCTTCCCCTTTTGTTTGACATGGCAAGTTTATGGAGCTTGGCTTACTAGTCATGATCTCTAACTTGTGTTCTTTGCCTATATTCTTATTGACCGGCCTCAGATAGGTGTGACTACTACATTAGTCCACTTACGATTGCTTAACATATCGCTACATTGTCTTATGACAAGCTAACATAACCTCACTAACTACTAACTTTAATTTGAGCTTTTAATTTCTTGTCATTTATTTTTAATGTCATTTATTTCTTGCTCATTATTCATATTGATTTTCATCTTTGCTCACTTGAGCACATATTTTATGTTTATGTCATTTTTCTTTTGCTCATTTGAGCTCATTATTGTATATAAATATATTGCTATTTTGTGTTGTTTGTGTTTGTTTTGATGTGAACCAAAATGCAAAAGGAGAAAGGACTTAGAATTAGGATTTACTCATGCTTAAAGGAGTTCAAGAGCAACTAGGCCTCATGCCTTTAGAAGGCAAAATATGTTGAACAGCAACTAGGCCTCATGCCTTTAGAATGCTAAAATTAAAAGTTGATCTCAAAGGACTTCTCCTCAAACTTATTCTTTGTCCATTCCCTTTATTGTGTTGTGACCTTTTTTGATGTTTGCTTGTGTGTGATAGGGATCCCATCTTGAGATTGTGAAAAGAGGACCATTGTCATGAGTAGCCAAGTTAAGAGCAAAGCCAAATGGAGATCCTAAGAGCTTGAATTCAAACTTATTGATTGCTTGTTTGTGTGCTAAGTCAATAGGAAATGAGCATCATGAGTCATCTCTATGACTTCAAGAAAAGGAACTCCAAGGGTTTTTCTTTCCCCTCTTATCTTTGTATGCTTTAGGAATAGCCCTTCTCTTCTTCTCCCCACTCTAACCACGCCAAAAAATCATTTTCAAAACTCTGACTTTGTTTCAAATTTGAAACCTAGGCCTTATGCCTTTGACTTTTCAAAACCATTTTTTCATAAATACTCACTGTAAATAAACTTTAATCCCACTTTGACTTCATTTTGTAAATAAATTTAACTTGTAAATATAACCCATTTCAAGTTGTTTTGTTGTTCCAATAGACACTTGTTAAAACCTTTTCAAAAACATTAGTCATAGGTTTGAGTTATCATAGTGGTTGATATAAATCTCACCTCATCCTTAGTGTTAGATTATAAGTCTTCCATGCTTATTATAGGGTTAACCCCTCACTAGCATGTTGAAGCTTTCCTCACATGGTGGATTGTTGGTTTAGGTTGAGTTTTCTCCCTTTGATAACAAAAGACCTTAAGGCTTTTGATTAAAATCAATTCACCAATCCTTGAGATTTTTACCCCAAACTACGAGGTTTTGATCCTCCTTTGCGATGGTACGTAGGCAATGGGTTCATCCATTCAAACAACAAAATTTGTAAATATAATTTATTCTCTTCTCATCCCTCCAATATTTTGTACAAATCTTTTCACAAATACCAACCTACAACACACATTTGCAAAAAGGGTTCCCTTAGAGTACTAAGGATGTTCTGGGTGTGTAAAACCTTCCCATTTCAGAACCAACCCCCTTACCTAGATCTCTGACATTTTTATTAGTTTTTGATTTGAGAAAATTCTTACTTGGCTTTTGTTTATTTTTTAGCCTTTCCTTTGGAAAAATAAAAGTGCGGTGGTGACTCGAATTGTATGTTGAATTTTGGTTTAGTCAATAAACCTAAAAGTAACGAAAACCCCACTACAGTGTGTTGTCACGCTTACTGGCCATCTGATCATGATTGGATGTTATAATCTGGACCGTTGCATATGAATACCACGCGTACATTGCATCGACTGAAGTCCACCACGTGGAGCGCGCGCGTGGCCATCAGATCTGCCACCTCGATTAACGAGGGAGATCTGATGTCCCTTGTTTTTTTCTATTTTTATTTTAATTTCTGATTTTATGTTTAATCCTTTTATTTTGTTTAATTCATATTCATTTCATTTGTAATCCAAAAAATATGGGACTTTCACAAAAAATCTTCAAATATTTTTCTATTTAATATTCTGAATTAAAATTATTTTTTGGATTAATTTTGATATTTTTTATGAATTAAATGTTTTTGTGCATATTTTTAATTGTTTAAAAATACTTTTGACTTTTCAAAAATCATGAAATTTTTTGTCTAAGGTCCTTTGACCTTTTTTGACCTAGGATTAATCTCTTGGCCATATATTTGGTGTTTTGAAGAGATTTTAGGTTTTGACCAAATAAAAATGCATTTTAATTCATTTTTAATGGAATTTTTAATTGATTAAATGCTTAAAAATTATGTTAAGCCATTTTTATGGAGTTGTGATGTTTGACTATCTGTTTGGGCCTTGGTCATGGTTGATTTGTCTTTTCTTAGATCAAAACCATTAGATTTAGGGGATTGATGAAATGTACATTTCATCTCCCAAAATGAATGAATAGTTTTGATTTGATAAAAGTCGTCCCTCTGTCAATTTGTGTTTCTATCTTCCCCTCCCTCTTCATCTTCATCCATATTCTTCCCCATCCTTTCATTTGACCAATGAAATCTCTAATGTCTTAAGGATAATTGGTTCATCAATGACCTTGTGTTAGATGAACCAATACAAGTATGACTAAGATAAGTCCCTCCCTCTTGATCTTTTCTTTTAGTGTTTGGTATGTTTTAGGAGTTTGATTCTTCATACCAAATCTCTAACATGCATTAACACCTAAATTTTTAATGCCTGGCCTTAGACAATTGTGACTTCTACATAAGTCCAATTATGATTGCTTAACATAGAGCTAAATTTGACCCTAAAGGCATATCATTCTAGTAAGTGAGATTGTAAGTCTCCCATTCTTCATGGTATTGTGTGGAAACTTGACCTTTTTTCCTTTCATGAGAGCTAGTGGCATACTTGTTGAATTATCCAAGTTGGAGCCCTTCTCATGGAAGATGTCTTGATTTAAGGATTCCTACTTGTGAATGGATGGTTGAGTGTTCTCCAAATAATGACTTAATCAATTAAAAAAAACATCACTAATACTTGACTAACTTTTGACTAACATTTGACTAACTCTTGTTAATATTACTTTACTTTCAAGTCATTTACTTTATGCAATTTAAACTTTAGTCATTTATCATTCATTGCCATTTACATTCCATTTAACTTGTTTATGTTTATGTCATTTTTACTTTGCACATTTGAGCCACGTCTTGTGATTGTATATATTGTTTGTGCATTTTGGTTTTGTTTGTGGTCTTAGGACCTTAAAATACTTAATAACAACAAAAACCCTAAAAAACATTTGGTGGACTGATGATCTTGATATGAAATCTTGGACTTAGGATTAGGCAACATTGCCTGTGCAAAAGGACTTGACCAATGCCAACGTTCTGAGAACGAGCTATTATAAACTGAGCCTTCATCTAATGCAAGCATTTAATCTCGTTTGAATTCATCTGCTACTCTGTCCGTGTACTTAATTATTATTTTGACCTTGTGTCTGATGCTTTGCTTTGAGTTGATCAAGGAATATTTCATCTGATACATGAGAAGACAAAGAAGACTGCTAGCTTTGGGGATTGCTTGCTTGGATGTGGCTATCTTTATTTGATGCCTTGATCTTCATGATGTCTGATATTGCTAATTGCTTATTGATTATTGCTTGATTCGAAGTCCAAAGGGAAAGTGGGTTTCTATATGACATTCTTGTCTGTTGGATTGCATCTCATTGGTCAGATCTTTTCAAATCTTAACTTTTAATTTTATGCTTAGGATAGCCTCTTCTTCTTCTCCAACTTCTTAAATTTCAAAATCTCTGCCCCCTTTCAAAAAAAATCTTTACTTGTGATTTCAAACCGAGACCTTATTTTAAATGGAAACTTTGGCCTTATGCCAATGAATTTTCAAACTCTTTCTTAAATCAAATTTAAATAAACTTAATCATATTGACTTAAAATTTCAAAAGACAAAAAGAACTAACAACTTCATTCAAATGTTTGGCCCATTGTGCCCTTTTAATTTAAAATTTTGTTAAAAGCAATTCACCAACTTTGAAATTTTTACCACGAACTACGAGGTTTTGATCCCTCATTTTTATGTTGGTACGTAGGCACAAGTCTGAAGGTCTTGTCAAACATAAAAATATAATCAATGAATTCTTTTCTCATCCCTACATTCTATTTTTCTCAAACATATTTTATACCAAACACATATGCACACATAAAAAAGGGCTTCCTGGGAGTACCTAGGACACTTTGGGTGCTAACACCTTCCCTCTGTGTAACCAACCCCCTTACTTGTAATCTCTGGCATTTTATTAGTTTTGATTCGAAAACTTCTTATCTTTGGGTTTTGTTCGTACATTTCCCTTTTCCTTCGGAAACAATAAAAGTGTGGGGTGACTCTAGCTTTATTGACGTTAAGCTTATCCATAACTTGATGGTCATGAATTTATCGCTACAGAAGTTAAGTGGCAACTCTGCTGGGGAGTAGTCCTTAGTGGGTTTAGCCTACTTTTTGTGTGTGTATATTTGTATATTTGATGTTTGTATATATGTTTGTGTGATATAATATGTTTGTTGTGCTTGGTGATCTCTGAGTGGTGAGATAAGTTCTAACCCAAACTTGAGTGCAATTAAGATAGGAGGATGGTATAGTCATGTTCAACTTGTGTGGAGTAGTCCTTAACAAGTTGGCTTGAGACCCATCTACTCAGTGGAGACCCTTTTGGAGTTACTAATGTCACACAAGTTATTTGTAGTTAGGCATCACTCTCTCTAATTTGGGGTCCGAGAAGCTGAGGACCGTAGAATATTTAACCCAACTCAACCTATTTAGGACGGAGTGCGGAGGTTGTTTAGGTGTATACCTGATAACAGTTATTACGCGATACTACACTCAGACGAGTTTCTCTTGAGAATATTATGGGTTAATGAGTCAGTCATCCTAACCTATAGTATCTGATAGTTGGTATTAAGAATCTGGGAAGTTTTTAGAACATGATCTACAGATTTTTATCCTTAGTACACTCCTTTGGGATGGTTCTTAACCTGACTCCATACTCGTGACTCACAACAAACCCTTTGATTCTTGGTTGATCCGATCAAGTCTTGTCAATATCAATGGAACTTAGGTGTTGATAAGGTGAAAACCATAATCCGCCAAAATGGACAATTGATCTTGATGATGACTTGATCCATCCCTTGACCTTTTCTTGTGTTTTCCTTGTGTTTGATCCCTTGTGTGTGATTTTTGCATCCATGCATACATGCGCATCATAACATTCATAAAAAAAACATTTCAATGAACTGGGGTCTCATTTGCAAATATTTTCAGACCATGGATTATGGACGAAGGAATACTCAGAAGTACAGTTTAAGATGTCCTGATTGTAAAGAGCTAAGGAAGTTGTCATCCTTTGTATTAGGTCCCTTGAATTTCAAGAAACGTCATGGGAAGCTTTTGTCGGTATTATCTGTTAATGTAGTTGAAGGACTTCTGAGTGTTTTGGTTCAGTTTTATGACCCCCTCTACCGGTGCTTCACTTTTCCCGATTATCAGCTTATGCCTATGTTAGAGGAGTATGTCCATCTCTTGGGAATACCCGTATCTGACAAGGTACCTTTTAGTGGATTGGAGGAGATTCCCTGATCTCATATCATAGTTGAAACTCTACGTCTGAAGAAATCTGAGATTGATGCTCATTTGGTGATGAAAGGAGGTATTCTTGGGTTGACTTCTGAGTTCCTTATTGGTAAAGCTACTTTTTTGCTCAAGCCGGTAGTATGGATGCTTTTGAAGCCATCTTTGATTTCTCGTCTATGGTTTAGCTTTGTTCCCAAAACATTGACAGTTTTGTTGATGTTAACACCATTAGAATCTTCTTGATTGGGAATCTTGTTCCTACTCTGTTGGGTGACATGTATTTCTCTCTGCATTTAAGGAATTCTAAATGTGGTGGGACTATTATGTGTTGTGTTTCTCTTCTGTACAAGTGGTTTATTTCGCACTTGCCTCAGATTCTTGCTTTCTTGGAGAACAAGCAATGTCTACGGTGGTCTCAGAGACTTATGTCTCTCACTAATGATGATATTGTTTGGTATGATTCTGCATTGAGTAGCTTGGATATTATTGATAGTTATGGTGAATTCTCTAATGTTTCCCTTCATTGGTACACAAGGAGGAATCAACTACAACCCTGCTTTGGCTCGTCGTCAACATGGGTTCCCCTTGAGAGATAAACCTAATAACACTCAGTTAGAAGGTCTTTTCTATCAAGAGGGTAAAGATTCCTAACATTTGAAGCAGAAAATGATACATGCTTGGCATAATGTGCATAGGAAGGGAAGATCCGAGCTTGGTCCATGCAATTGTGTATCTTCATAAGCTTACACTATTTGGGTGAAGAGGAGAGCTTGGGAGCTGAAGATTCTGTATGCTTGTGAAAGACCTATGTCTTTCGTTGTGGCTGAGCCATCAACTCTCCCTCACCAAGATATAGAGGAGTTGGAAGACGCACTCAGCAAGATGAAGAAAGAGAAGAATATGTGGGAAGAGAGGTTCCATGCTTTGAGCCGAAAGCATGAAGAGTTTCAGCTTGAGTCGAAAGACAAGGATACGCTTATTGAGATTCTTGAAGATCGAGCAGTGAAGAGACAGAGAGAGCCAAAGGGTCTACCTTCCTCTAGCATGCCTCAACCTTCTGGTGCATCATTTGCATAACAGGTTTTCTTCTGCCAGATGTCTTATCAGTTCTTCTTATATGCATCAGCCAAGCTGGCTCACCGTTATAACACCCGTGCTAATCAACCAAGGATCATGGAGCATCTAGAGCAAGAGAACCGAGAGCTGAAGGATGAGATCGCCAGATTAATGGCTATGATGAAATCTGTCATTGTTTCACATAACCAATCATCACTAACTCCCGTAACTCCTCCTCAAAGGACTGCCATTTTTGAGGTTGCTACCTCAATTGTTCCTGTTGCTACCAACCAATCCGGTCCTTCCATGCCTCATGGATTCCCTTAGGGAATGCCATCCAACTTTGTGCCAGAAGGGTATGCACCCGCCTTTGTTTCTCTGCTGGTATCTAGCCTGGTCATGTCAGTGCCACCTCTTGTTGTTCATACTCTTCCTCGTGTTGAGGACACTATCTACCACTCTGAGCCGTATGAAGGTCCAGATGTGTATGAGAAAATGGACGAGATGAAACATCAGTTCCTCGAGCTGCGTAAAGAGTTGAAGACTTTAAAAGGAAAGGATTTATTTGGGAAGAGTGTTAGTGAGCTCTGCCTGGTCCCCAATGTTAAGATCCCGATTAACTTCAAGGTCCCCGACTTTGAAAAGTATAAAGGGAATACTCGTCCGCTAAGCCATCTGGTGATGTATGCCAGAAAGATGTCTACTCAAACTGATAATGACCAGTTGCTGATTCACTATTTCCAAGACAGTTTGACTAGAGCCGCTTTAAGGTGGTATATGGGTTTGGACAGTGCAAGCGTCCGTACTTTCAATGACTTAGGAGAGGCCTTTGTCAAGAAGTACAAGTACAACATGGATATATCACCAAATAGAGACTAGTTGAGGTCTATGTCTCAGAAGGATAAAGATACATTCAAAGAGTATGCGCAGAGATGGAGGGAGTTGGTTGCCAAGATTAGTCCACCTCTTGAGGAGAAAGAAATGAAGACGATCTTTCTGAAGACATTGAGTTCGTTCTATTACGAACGCATGATTGCAAGTGCCCCAAATGATTTTACCGAAATGGTAAATATGGGGATGAGGCTAGAAGAAAGAGTCCAAGAAGGGCGTCTGTCTAAAGAAGAAGCATCGTCTAGCAAGAAGTATGGTGGGAGTTTCTCTAAAAGGAAGGAGGGAGAAACTAATTCCGTATATGTGTGGAGGCAGAGGAGGCCTCATGTTAGAAAGAGTTCTCAACCCCGTCAGCATCAACATCAAGTTTCATCAGTGATTCCTGTATTTTCCAATAATTCCAACAATCAATCAATTCTGATTCAGCAACAACAATGTCAACAATAACCGTAAAAAAGAACTAACTAACAACAACAATAATAATAACCAACAAAGATTTGAGAGTAAGAAGGTCTCCTTTGACCCTATTCCTATGTTATATGCAGAATTGTACCCGTCCTTGGTTCTCAAGAACCTCATCCAACCAAGAAATCCTCCGCAGATTCCTAAGCCACTTCCATGGTGGTTCAAAATTGAACTTCACTATGCTTTTCACCAGGGAGCCCCTGGCCATGACATCGAGAGTTGTTATCCATTGAAATATGAAGTCCAAAAGCTTGTAAAGAGTGGAATGGTGTCCTTTGAGGACATAACGCCTAATGTGAAAGCTAATCCTTTGCCTGCTCATGGTAACGCTTCTGTCAAGATGGTAGATGGTTGTCCTGGTGAGTTTAAGGTTTATGATGTTCTCCATATCAGACAATCTTTGGTGGTAATTCATAAAGACATTTGTTTGGTCAGTGAATGTGAGCATGACCATGCTAGTTGTGTGATTTGCGGTGTGAACCCTCGTGGATGTGTTATTGTTAAGAGGGATATTCAAAAGTTAATGGATGAAGGACTCATTCAGATTTGCCAGTCCCGTCATTTAGGAGATAATGTGAATGTAATTGTACCAGTATTCAAGACCCCTGAATGGGTAGTTATCCAGTTTGATAGTAGAAGGAACAATAATGTTAACAGATCGGTATCGCCATTGGTTATACGGTTAACGGGCCCTGTCCCGTATACATCCGATAAAGTTGTTCCATATCAATACAACGCCACGATGGTTGAGAATGGTCAAGAGATTCCTCTACAAGTTGCAGACTCTGTGGTGAATATTTATGATATTGCAAAGGTGACCCATAGTGGTCGTGTGTTCGGTTCGGTATTTCTGAAAGAAGTAGAAGATGTTTCCGCAAGTAAGAAGGAAGAGATTCCAGTGGTGAATCTAGTTAGTACTTTGGTGTGTCAGTCCGGTGAATCCAGCAAACTGAAGGCTAACGATGATGATGAAGTTTTGAAATTAATCAAAAGAAGTGAGCTCAATGTGGTAGAGCAGTTATTCTAAACTCCGTCAAAGATCTTCGTGATGTCACTATTGATGAACTCTAAAGCACATAGGGAGGCGCTGCAGAAAGGGCTAGAGCAGGCTTACGTTGAGCATGATGTAATTGTGGATCAGTTTGACCATATTGTTGCTAACATCACTTCTTGTAATAATCTAAGTTTTTGTGATAAAGAACTTCCTGAGGAAGGCAGGAATCACAATTTGGCGTTACACATTTCTTTGAATTATAAGGAGGATGCTATGTCCAATGTGTTGGTAGACACTGGTTCGTCTTTGAATGTGCTGCTGAAATCAACTCTATCAAGACTTTCTTACCAGCTGTCGTGATCGAAGATAGTGATGATGAGGACAAAGCTCGCGCCAACTTAGTGACGCATGGCCAAACTTGCAACAATTGGGTTGCTGTTGATGTTCCTACTGTTATTCATCGCTCTAAGTAGTTTGTTTTCATTTTTTAAAATAAAAATCCTTCTCCTATGCCTAGGGGAGAAGTGAACATTGTGGGGGCATTTTCCTTATTATCATCAATAAAATACAATTTTATTCATCCACATCTATGATGTTTTATTTTTACTTTTTTCTTTTCTGAAAATGGTAATCACAAAAAAAAAAATAATAATCTCCATCTACATAATATTTGGTCGCACTCCACTTCTCTAAAATCAAAATATCAAATCATTATGTAGGTTAGTTCTCAAACCCATTGAATACAATGATCCTAGTCCATCTCCAAACCTTGATTTCCCTGCGTTTGAAGTTGAGGAAGAGATTAATAATGAAGAAGTATCTGATGAATACCTCGTTTACTTGAGCGCGATGAAAAAGCCATTCATCCATTTGAAGAGCAGATTGAACTAGTCAACTTGGGTTCCGAAGATGACATGAAGGAAGTCGAGATTGGGTCTCAACTATGTCCAGAAGATAAGTAGGGGTTGATTAATCTTCTTCGAGATTATTCTAATGTGTTTGCTTGGTCCTATCAAGACATGTTTAGTCTAGATTCTGAGATTGTGGAGCATATTTTACCGTTGAAACCAGAATGCCCATCGGTCAAGCAGAAGTTGAAAAGATCTCATCCTGATATGGAAGTAAAGATCCAAGAGGAAGTGCAGAAGCAAATTGGCGGTGGTTTCCTTGTTACCTCCGAGTATCCGCAATGGGTGGTCAATATTGTGTCGGTTCCTAAGAAAGATGGAAAAGTATGCATGTGTGTTGATTACAGAGATTTGAACAAAGCTAGTCCGAAAGATGATTTTCCTCTGCCACACATTGATATGTTGGTAGACAATACAAATAAATTCAAAGTCTTTTTGTTTATGGACGAATTTTCCGGTTATAATCAAATCAAGATAGCACCTGAAGATATGGAGAAGACCATAATCATTACACCCTGGGGACCGTTCTGTTATAGAGTGATGCCTTTCGGATTAAAGAATGCCGGTGCAACATACTAGAGAGCGGTGACTACTCTTTTTCATAACATGATGCATAAAGAGATCGAAGTTTATGTTGATGATATGATTGCCAAATCAGGTGATGAAGAAGAACATGTTGAGCATTTGTTGAAGCTATTCCAGCGTTTGAGAAAGTACAAACTTCGCTTGAATCCTAATAAGTGTACTTTTGGTGTTTGTTCTAGTAAGTTGTTGGGCTTTATTGTCAGTGAGAAGAGTATTAAAGTTGAACCTGCCAAGGATGCATGCGCCCAAAACTGAAAAGCAAGTCAGAGATTTTCTCGGCTGCTTGAATTATATCTCAAGATTTATATCGCATATGACTTCCACATGTGCGCCTATCTTCAATCTTCTTAGAAAAGATCAGTCTTATGATGGGACTGAAGGTTTCCAAAAAGCTTTTGATAGTATCAAAGAATATATGCTTGAGCCTCTGATTCTATCTCCGCCTGTTGAAGGAAGACCGTTGATCATGTATTTAACTGTGCTTGATGAGAGTATGAGTTATGTTCTTGGTCAGCAAGATGAATATGGAAAGAAAGAATATTAAATTTACTACCTCAGTAAGAAATTCACCGATTGCGAAACTCGGTATTCTATGCTTGAAAATTCTTGGGCTGCTAAGCGTCTGCGCTAGTATATGTTGAATCATACTACTTGGTTGATATCCAAAATGGATCCAATCAAGTAGATTTTTGAGAAACCCGCTTTAACTAGGAGAATTGCCCATTGGCAGATGTTGTTATCTGAGTATGATATTGAATACCTATCTCAGAAAGCAATTAAAGGTAGTGTTTTGGCTGACCATTTGGCTCACCAACGGATTGAAGACTATTAGTCAGTGTAGTATGATTTTCTTGACGAAGATATTTTATACTTGAAGATGAAAGATTATGATGATTCATTGCTTGAAGAAGGGATAGAACCTGGTTCCTGTTGGGGCATGGTATTTGATGGAGTTGTTAATTCGTATGGTAATGGCATCGGGGCAGTGATTATTACTCCTTAAGGCACTCATTTTCCGTTTATAGCTAAATTGACTTTCAAGTGTACAAACAATATGGCTGAGTATGAAGCTTGCATTATAGGGCTTTAAGAGGCCATTGATCTCAGAATAAAATATCTTGACGTCTATGGAGATTCAGCTTTGGTTGTGAATCAGATCAAAGGTGAATGGGAGACGAATCAACCCAGTTTGATACCATATAGAGATTACACGAGGAGGATTTCAACTTTCATTACAAAGGTTGAGTTTCACCATATCCCTCGAGATGAAAACTGGATGGCATATGCTCTTGCAACATTGGCTTCAATGATTATGGTGAAATTTTGGAATGAAGTTCCTAGTTTGACTGTGATACGTCTTGATAGGCCATCTCATGTGTTTGTTGTTGAAGAGGTTAAAGTAGAAAAACTCGTGGTATTTTGATATCAAGTGTTTCCTCCAAAGCAGATTTATCCACCTGGGGCATCTTTGAAAGATAAGAAGACTTTGAGAAGATTAGCTGGTAACTTCTACCTGAATGGTGATGTGCTTTACAAGAGAAACTAAGATATGATTTTGCTCAGATGCGTGGATAGACACGAAGCAGACTTATTGATGACTAAAGTCCATGAAGGTTCCTTTGGTACTCATTCCAATGAATATGTTATGGCTAAGAAGATGTTGAGAGTAGGTTACTATTGGCTGACAATGGAATCTGACTGTTGCAAGTTTGTGAAGAAATGCCACAAATGTCAAATTTATGCAGATAAGATTCATGTTCCTCCGACACTATTGAATGTCATTTCCTCTCCATGGCCCTTCTCCATGTGGGGAATTGATATGATTAGCATGATTGAGCCCAAAGCTTCGAACGGACATCGTTTCATTCTGGTGGCTATTGACTACTTCACAAATTGGGTTAAAGCGACATCGTATGCAAATGTAACCAAGCATGTTGTTGTGAGGTTTATCAAGAATCAAATTATAGGCCATTATGGTGTGCCGAGTAAGATCATTACTAATAATGGATCGAACTTGAACAATAATATGGTGGAAGCTCTTTGCAAAGACTTCAAGATTGCACATCATAATTCTTCTCCCTACAGGCCCAAGATAAATGGGGCTGTTGAAGCTGCGAACAAGAATATTAAGAAGATCATCCAAAAGATGGTTGTGACATACAAGGATTGGCATGAGATGCTCCCATTTGCTTTGCATGGGTACCGTACATCCGTCCACACTTCAACAAGGGAAACCCCTTCTCTCTCGTTTATGGCATGGAAGTTGTGCTCCCAGTAGAGGTTGAGATCCTGTCACTATGTGTG
Source organism: Lathyrus oleraceus (assembly GCF_024323335.1). Classification (NCBI taxonomy): domain Eukaryota; kingdom Viridiplantae; phylum Streptophyta; class Magnoliopsida; order Fabales; family Fabaceae; genus Lathyrus; species Lathyrus oleraceus. The sequence continues at coordinate 481,133,570 of NC_066585.1, read as the reverse complement.
CTAATGGAAGCCAAGTTGACAGAAGCTGAATGGTGCCAAACCAGACATGACCAATTGAATTTAATTGAAGAGAAAAGATTGATTGCCATGTGCCATGGTCAGTTATATCAGCAAAGAATGAAGAAGGCATTTGATAAAAAGGTCAAACCTCATGTGTTTAGAGAAGGTGACCTCGTGCTTAAGAAGATTTTATCTTTCAAACCTGATGCCAGGGGAAAATGGACTCCTAATTATGAAGGCTCATATGTTGTTAAGAGAGCCTTCTCAGGTGGTGCTTTGATTCTTACAACTGTGGATGGTGAAGAGTTCACTCGTCCTGGGAATGCCGATGCAGTCAAGAAATACTTTGCCTAAAAAAAGAAAAGAACAACTCGCTAAGTTGAAAACCCGAAAGGGAGGCTTAGGCAAAAATGAGTGTCTCGGTGGATTAAAACCCCGCAAGGGAGATTCAGGCAAAACTTAGAGACATTAAACAGAAAATTTATCCTGGTAGATTGAGTACCCCACCTTGGGGAAATCTAGGCAAAATTAGGGATTATGGAAAGTAACTGCATTCAGATTGGTCCTAGTCATGGAGACGGTTTTTAGTAAGTCGTCTGGTTCTGATTCATCATTCTCAATCGAAACCAAAAGCACAGTGGATATCGAAGTTGGTGGGAGAGTAGTGATCATTGTATTCAATGTATCCCTTTTCCATGTAAATTACCAATTTCAAGTTTTGTAAAGATCTATGGAGTCTTGTCATTTACAGACTACCATTCTATTAAATAAAGTTGAGCTTTTTATCCAATTGTTTCTACTCTTATTTATTTCTGCTAGATAAAATTGAACTTTTATGATGATAATTTTTAAATAAATTAATGAATAAAAATTATTTTTCTAAAAAAATAATAAAAACAATTACTTTAAGAACAATCGATTTCAGCAAGGAATATCAACATTAGTCTGAGAACAGGTAAGTCTTGACATCCGAAGGCTTGTTGGTTTTCCCCAAGTAGTTGGTTTAGTAATTTTTCCCCAACAGTTCGTCAGGAATCCCCAGTTGAGTTGTACGCTCACATCCCCATGTAGAGTTGAGTTGATCATCAGGTCTCTCTCCCACAACTGCGATACCCCTTTTGATATCCTTATGTTTGTGACTTCGGATATCCGGAACCTTTATTTGGTTTCCATTCGCATATTTGTGTTGCATAACTTTGGCAGTTCATCAAATTTGGTTATCTTTTCCTTGGAATTGGTTTATTTCGAAATTTCCTAAGGGAATTTGATGATTTTTGAGGGATGCAACGATCTTGGTCATAACATCCTTAGTTTTTCGCTTAGACCCCCATGTAGAGTTTTATCTCTTATATTCCCCGATGGAGTTCATCTTCAGATATCAAAGATCCCTTATTCTCGACAATGTTGGGTTTTGAGCAGCATTTGATTTTAGTCCCCCGCAAGGTTGTCTCCCATTTGATATGGTGTTAACCTAAAATTCTCCGCAGTTTTGATGATCTGAGCCTTAGTAGAGATTTTTACCTATCCTCGATGTGAGTGTTGATCTTCCTTCAGTAATGTTCTCTTTTCCCTATAGAGTTTACCATGGCAGATTGGAACCATGTTCTTCATGATTCCCCATCCAAAGTTGAGTTGTTCAGAGCTGGATGATTCACGTTCATCCCCAGCATTTTCTCCAGTTGGTGTTTCCATCTTGTTGAGATTAGCCGAGTGTTGCAGCGATGATTCAAATCTGTGATATTTGTATCCTTTGTGTTGTTTTGTCAGCATAATTATAATAATATACATACATATTCATACATAAAACACAATATCAAATATTTCATTATGCATTTTATTACACTTGATTCCCTTATTCTGATCCCCTGCTACGGTGATATTATTTCCCCATGTAGGTTTGGTGTGTCTGTCCTCCTTCAATGGTAGAGTGTCAGCCCCCTTTAGGCATAAAGAGTTTAACCTTTCTCATTCCCCACTGAGTTATTTCCTCGTGGATGATCATTATTTCAGTTTCCTCCCAGTTAATTATCTGGATGGAATCACTCCCCTTGAGTTATATCCTCATTGGGTTGAGTCTTTGTTTGACTGTTTCTTTCTAGTTACTACCTAGATAGATTTTTTTTGTCTCTTAAGAGTTTGTTACCCAATAACTGGTAATATTCTTCTTGATTTTTGAGTACTTTACTTTTGCCCAAGGCCCGGTAAAAGTAATTTATTTCCTTTGTTGTCCCTAGTGGATTCGTTTTCACGATTCCCCAGACATTCTATCCTTGATATGTTCATCCTAACCGATAACAGATATTCTTCCTTTTGTAGTTTTCTACCTATTAAAAAGGTAGTTGTAATCCCAACTTTTACTCCTCAGAGAGTTAATCCCTGATATGTTCATCTTAACCTATGATGGATTTTCTCCTCTTTGTGGTTTTCTGCCCAGTAACTGGTAGTTGTAATTCCTACTTTCCCCTATTGAGTTTATCTTTGATATGTTCATCCTAACCGATGACAAATCTTCTCTCTTTGGTATTCTATCCAGTAACTGATAGATATAATTCCTTTTTTTTCTCTCCGGTAGTCTATCCTTGATATGTTCATCCTAACCGATGACATATATTCTTCCTTTGAGTTTATCCTTGATATGTTCACTTTAACCGGTGACGGATATTCTCTCTTTGGTCTTCTGCCCAGTAACCGGTAGTTGTAAATCGTATTTGGTGTTTTCCCCAACAAGCTATTCTTACCCAGTAACCGGTAACAAATACACCCCTTTTCCCCCAGCGAGTCATCCTTGATATGTTTACCCTAATCGGTAGCAGATGTCCCTCTATCAGAGTATGCTATCTTCCTACCCAGTGACCAGTAGTAGATAATATATTTCTGATACTCCTACGTTGAAGATCATTCTTCCCCAGTTGAGTTTGATCTAGGTATTTCATATTTGTTCTGATCTACTCGTTTCTCCTGCAGATTTTTCCCTTATCCCCAACCGGGTTCTTCCATTGATTTATTTTCATGGATATTCCCCTCGTGTTTCCGGCAGTTTTCAAGTCATAGTCTGGCCTATGCACAACTTTTATCCCCATAGTCTCTGTCTCCATAATGAGTTTTCCTTATGGAATGCATTATGCTTCTATAGACTTTCAGTCTCTCCGGATTCTTTTCCTGTGTGGCAATATATATTCCCCACAAAGATTATTTTTAACATTTCATATCATAAGCATCATGAGGTCTATTAGGGACCAAAATTTGTTTCTATATGTTGTTATTTAAGTCCATTCTACTGAGTTGATACAAAGATTTTAACCTTCACATCCTCAGTTAGAATATCCTTAAATAGGGGCAGCTGTAAGACCCCAATTTTGACCCTAAGATCCCTCATGCTATCTCAGCATATGCATTAGCTTTGGGATCACACCTTGGCATCCTCTTGACCCCTTATTCATTGGGTTTGCATTGGGAGAGGTTACCAAGCACAATTGATTATATCATACTTTTTTTTCATTATTTACTAACCAAAATACCAAAAATATGTCTATGTATAGTTTACTTCTTTTGCCTTGGAAATCCTAATTCATTTGGGTATCTTGTGTGACTTCCTTAGCAAGTTTCTTCACCATTTGATCAAATATCTCAAGGGATACTTCATATCACATCATCTTATACATATATGATCCTCGATGAGTCCAAGACATCAAAAGAACTTCAAGTTTGCAAGTTGGTTCATGGTGGTTGACCAGAGAAAGTCAACTCGTCAAAACTGGGGTTCCCTAGACCCTATCTCCTATAATTTTTGTCATATGAAAATGATTCCAAGATGACAGTTACTTCTTATGACATTCCAAACAACTTTCATGTTCAAGTCAAGAGCTAGTTTTGCTTGGAAAGTCATCTTTTTATGGTAAAAGATTATAGGTCATTTTGTCTGAACCCTAGTTAGAAGGTTAACTTCCAAGGACCATAACTTGCTCAATTTTTATGATATAAAAGCCATTCAAGTTTCATGATCAAATTCAAGATGTTTGATTCAACTTTGATTCTTGGAAGAAATTCAAATTCAACTTGCAAGTGCATGTGCTAATACGAAACATTATAGGTCATTTTGGGCCATTACCATTAAACAAATGATTTTCCTTAACTTCTAAAATGCATATCTCCTTCATGCCAAATCCAAATAAGGTAAAATTTGTGAGCAAATTTAATACTTTTTAAATATCTACAACTTTGATGAAGGAACGTTTTCTATTTGAAACCCATAGAAAAAGTTATTCAAGGTGGAAGAAGTGAACATTTGACTTGGTACTTGAAACTTTTCAAATATGTATGATTTTCCAAACTTCCACCTCAACATTAATCATGATAAAAGCTTTAAATGGAAACATTCTCAACACAAAAGTTGTTCCCCTTGATCTAACCTTTCCAAAAAGTCTATGATCATCTCATTTGGCCAAGAATTGGAGGACTTGCGCATGGGTTCCTTTGAAGGGTTCATTTGGATGAAATTGCATGAACACATTTCAATCTCCATTGTATGATCACATAACATGATTTAAGCATTGCACATGAGGGATTTTGGACCTAATCACATCATTTTATGGGCCTATCACACGCCCACACAAGCATGCAAGAGAATTGCTATTTTTGGTCAATTTTGGAAGTGTGTGGAAATCAAATGCATTGCCTATAAATAAGACCCTCATAGCTCATAATTAGGGACACCTTGCCCAAGCTTCATTTGAGGATAATCTTGAAGGTTTTCATTTAAAAATCAAGCTTCAAAACTCCTTCTGTTTTAAGAGTGAAACTCCAAGAGTCCAAGCCTTTCCTTGATCCAATTCAACTCCTACAAGCTTCTAAAGTCAATCCAAGGCCAATTGGAAGCAAGATCAAGCAAGTTTGAAGCTCACTCGAAGGTGATTTTCCAGAATTTTCATCTCTTCGATTCTCTCTCAATTCTTCACCATTCTTTCTGATTTTTGGTTGGCTGAAGTCCTATCAATATAGGCAACAAGATTGAGTTGCTTTGAGGTCAAATTGAAGCAACTCAGTTCATGATCCTCAAAATTCAAATCCCTATATCTTTTTATACACTTGGAATTGGAGAAAATTGAGGCCAGATTCGTGATCCTGAGCATTTTCTCTTTGAAATAGTGTCCGTGTTTTTCATTTTCCATTGAGATGAAGTTGGACCAGTCCGGTGGAGGTCACCGAAGAAGATGACCGGAGCCCTAGCTCCAGTGGTGTGTTGTCACGCTTCCTGACCATCTGATCATGATTGGATGTTATAATCTGGACCGTTGCATTTAATTACCACGCATACATTGCATTGACCATCAGTTCTGCCACCTCAATTAATGAGGGAGATCTGATGGCCCTTGTTTTTTCTATTTTTATTTTAATTTCTGATTTTATGTTTAATCCTTTTATTTTGTTTAATTCATATTAATTTTATTTTTAATCCAAAAAATATGGGACTTTCACCAAAAACCTTCAAATATTTTTCTATTTCATATTCTGAATTAAAAATATTTTTTGGATTAATTTTGATATTTTTCACGAATTAAATGTTTTTGTGCATATTTTTAATTATTTAAAAATACTTTTGACTTTTCAAAAATCATGAAATTTTTTGTCTAAGGTCCTTTGACCTTGTTTGACCTAGGATAAATCACTTAGCCATTTATTTGGTGTTTTGAAGAGATTTTAGGTTTTGACCAAATAAAAATGCAATTTAATTCATTTTTAATTGATTAAATGTGTAAACATTATGTTGAGCCATTTTTATGGACTTGTGATGTTTGACTATTTGTTTGGCCCTTGGTCAAGGTTGATTTGACTATTATTGGATCAAAACCATTGGATTTAGGGCATTGATGAAATGTACATTTCATCTCCCAAAATGAATGAATAGTTTTGATTTGAAAAAAGTCCTCCCTTGGCCAACTTGTGTTTTTATCTTCCCCACCCTTTTCATCTGAATCCCTAATTTGTGAGAAGTCATTGGTCAATGAAGGATTGGGAAGAAGGAGATGAAGATGAGAAGATGAAATGAAAAAAGAAATCCCAAATTGATTAAGGGATGAACTTCATTTGATCAATATCATCCATTCATTTTGAGGGATGAAGTTCAAACTTCATCAACCCCCTAAATCCAATGGTATTGATCAAATTGAAGTCCAATTCAACCAAGATTAAGGCCAAACAGAAGATGAGTCAATACAAAGCCAACCAAATAACTCAACATAATTATAAAGCAATTAAACAAATTAAATTAAATTTTAAATGAATAAAAATGTATTTTAAAAGATGAAAACCTCAAATCCCTTCAAATCACCAAAGAAATGACCAAGGGATTTATCATAGGTCAAAAAAGGTCAAAGGACCTTAGACTAATTTTTTTGACATTTTTTAAAAGTCATAAGTATTTAAAATCAATTAGAAACAAGTCAAAAATTATTAAATTCACAAAAAATATCAAATATAATCCAAAAAACGACTTTAATTCAAAATACGTAAGAGGAAATTATTTAAAGATTTTTGGTGAAAGCCCCATATTTTTTGATTTATAATTGAAATTAATATGGGTTTAATAAGAAAATGCTAATTAAAATATTAAAACAAAAAATCAGTTAATTCAAAAAAACGAGGGACATCAGATCTCCCTCATTAATTGAGGTGGTAGATTGGATAGCCAAGCGCGTGTCATCCATGGTACACCCCAGTCAACGCGTATGCAAATATGGTAATCAGAATGGAAGGCCAAGATTAAAACGTGGCAACCAGATCAGATGGTCGGGATATATCCAGCGCACCACCGGAGCCCTAGCTCTGGTCATCTTCTCCGGTCACACTTGTCGGACTGTCAGGACCAAAACGTCACCAAAATGGATGGGTCATATATGGTTTTGAAGATAAAATCATGAGGGTCTCGAATCTGACCTCCAATTTTTCCATCTCTCACTATATAAAGAGATACGTGGAGTTGAAAAATGAGGTATGCAAATTGAGTTGCTTTGATAAAACCTCAAGGAAACTAAATCTTGTTGCTTACATTGGTAGGACTTTAGCCAACCACAAATCAAGAAAAATTATAGAGAAATGAGAGAGAATCAGAGACTTGAAGTTTGAGAAATTTCACCTTCGGGTGAAGAATTCCGAGCTAGATCTTGATGCAAATTCAATTGGCCTTGCCTATTCTTGCTTGCATGAGATGATTAGAACACAAATGGCTTTGAATCCTTGGAGTTCTAATTCAAAAACAAAAAGTGAATTAGAAGCTTGATTTCAAATGAAACCTTCAAGGTATTCTATCAATGGAGGTTAGGGATTGTTGATCAAATCTTGGGCAAGGGTCCTCCTCAACTCTGAGGCCAATGAGCTCATTAAATAAGCATTGCAAAGTGATTTACACACCATTCCAATTTGAATCCAAAGATATTAAGTGATGTGCATGGGTGCATGGGCATGCATTCAGGCCCAAATGATGATTGCAATAGGTCTAAATCCGTGCATAATTGATGCTGAGATCACTTTATGAAGCCATGCAAAGTTATTGAGTTCAAAAGTTGCCAAATTGGGCCATGCGGAATTCAAAGCTTGGATCATGATGAGTTTTAGTTTTGAAGTTGGAGGAATCAAACATACTTGAAAATTTTCTAAATTAAAAGTCAAATGACCCCTTTTTCCACCTTGAATAACTTTTGCTATGAGCTTCAAATGACTTTGGTTCCTTCTACAAAGTTGTATATATTTCAATTAGATTTAATTTGGTAAAAAATTTGATACCATTTGGATATTTCATTATAGAGTTGTGGGTTTTAGAAGTTGAGGAAAAATGCTTGTTCAATGATGATGACCCAAAATGACATATAATGTTTCCTTATGGAACATGCCCTTGCAAGTAGAATTTGAACTTTCTTAAAGAATAAAAGTTTAAGAAGACATCTTAAATTTAATCATGAAACTTGGATCAACTTCATATAACAAAAAATGATCAAGTTATGGTTCTTGGAAGTTGACCTCCTATCCAGGGCACATACAAAATGACCTATAATCATTCACCATAAAAAATGACTTTAAAAGAAAAATTAGCTCTTGATGCTAACATGAAAGTTGTTTGGAATTGTAGCGGGGTTTTGGTTACCTTTAGGTTTATTGACTAAACCAAAAGTCAACATACAATTCGAGTCGCCACCGTACTTTTATTTCTCCAAAGGAAAGGCTAAAAAGCGAACAAAAGCCAAGTAAGAAGTTTTTCAAATCAAAAACTAATAAAAATGTTAGAGATCTAGGTAAGGGGGTTGGTTATGAAACTAGAAGGTTTTCCGCACCCAAAACATCCTTAGTACTCTAAGGGGACCCTTTTTGCAAACATGTGTTATAGGATGGTATTTGTGAAAAGATTTGTGCAAAAGATTGGAGGGATGAGAAGAGAATAGATTATATTTAAAATTTTTGTTATTTTAATGGATGAACCCATTGCCTACGTACCATTCCAAAGGAGGATCAAAACCTCGTAGTTCGGGGTAAAAATCTCAAATATTGGTGAATTGATTTTAATCAAAATCCTTAAGGTCTTTTGTTATCAAAGGGAGAAAACTCAACCTAAACCAACAATCCACCATGTGAGGAAGGCTTCAACATGCTAGTGAGGGGTTAACCCTATAATAAGCATGGAAGGCTTATAATCCAACACTAAGGATGAGGTGAGACTTACATCAACCACTATGATAACTCAAACCTATGACTAATGTTTCTGAAAATATTTTAACAAAGTGGCCATTGGAACCACAAAACAACTTGAAATGGGTTATATTTACAAGTTAGATTTATTTACAAAATGAGGTCAAAGTTGGATTAAAGTTTATTTACAATGAGTATTTATAAAAATGGTTTTGAAAAGTCAAAGGTCTAAGGCCTAGGTTTCTAATTTGAAATAAAGTCAAAGTTTTGAAAATGATTTTGGCTTGGTTAGAGTGGGGAGAAGAAGAGAAAGGCTATTCCTAAAGCATACAAATATAAGAGGGGAAAGAAAAACCCTTGGAGTTCCTTTTCTCGGAGTCATAGAGATGACTCAAGATGCTCATTTTCTTTGGACTTAGCACACAAACAAGCAATCAATAATTGAATTCAAGCTCCTAGGATCTCCATTTAGCTTGGCTCTTAACTTGGCTACTCATGACAATGGTCCTCTTTTCACAATCTCAAGATGGGATCCCTATCACACAAAAGCACACATCAAAGAGTTCACAACACAATAAAGGGAATGAACAAAGAATAAGTTTAGAGAGAAATCCTTTGAGGTCAACTTTGAATTTTAGCATTCTAAAGGCATGAGGCCTAGTTGCTCTTCAACTTATTTTTGCATTCTAAAGGCATGAGGCCTAGTTGCTCTTGAACTCCTTTAAGCATGGGTAAATCCTAATTCTAAGTCCTTTCTCCTTTTGCATTGTGGTTCACATCAAAACAAACATAAACAACACAAGATAGCAATATATTTATATACAATAATGAGCTCAAACGAGCAAAAGAAAAATGACATAAACATAAAATATGTGCTCAAGTGAGCAAAGATGAAAATCAATATGGATAATGAGCAAGAAATAAATGACATTAAAAATAAATGGCAAGAATTTAAAAGCTCAAATTAAAGTTAGTAGTTAGTAAGGTTATGTTAGCTTGTCATAAGACAATGTAGCGTTATGTTAAGCAATCGTAAGTGGACTAATGTAGTAGTCACACCTATCTGAGACCAGTCAATAAGAATATAGGCAAAGAACACAAGTTAGAGATCATGACTAGCAAGCCAAGTTCCATAAACTTGACATGCCAAACAAAATGGGAAGGGCCTTGTATTGACTTTTGGTTATTTGCTTGACCTAGAAGCAACTTATCTTTGACACAAAATAACTCACTTGATCATGGATCAAGTTAAGTTTGGTTTGGATCAAAGAAGGTTAAACTTCTTATTTGTCAAAACCAACCTCAAGACTTTAACTCATTGACCATTAAGGGAAAGAAAAGGATGAAGATGAAAGGGAGAGGGGAAAGAAGTCAACTACAAGTCCCAATTGATCAAAGTTGAATCAAATCAAACTCAATCAACACCAAACAGAAGAGAAATGAAGATAACAGGTCAAGAAGTAAATGATATTTTTTTTGGCATTTTTTGAATTAAAAGAAAATACAAATAAAAAATGAACAAACCAAATGGAACCTCAAACTTAATTCAAAACAACTTTAAAAAGTCCAATTAAATTCCTATAGGTTCAATATAGTCAAACAAGCTTTGACTAATTTTCTCACAAGTTTTTGAAATCAGAAAGTAATTAAAAACAATTAACAATAGCATAATATGAATTAAAATCTCAAATCAATCAAGAAATTGTTGAGACTGTTTTTCATTGACTATCATGATCCATAGATGCTATGAAAATATTTTTGGATTTTTTAAAAGTCGTTAAGTATTTTAAAATGAATTAAAAGCATTAAAAACCAAGTAATTCATAAAAAATATCAAATGAAGTCACAAAAATAATTAAAAATCATAATATGAAACTAGATTTTTCAATAAAATTTTTGGAATTGGTCTCATATTTTTCTGACTTCAAATGAAATTTTAATGAATTTTTGAAAATAAAAGGAATTAACAGAAAATAAAAAGAAAATGGAATAAACGAAAAATGCACAACCATCAGATGCGTTTCATTAATTAACGTGGCACTTGGCACGGTTCAGATGTGATGGCGCACGATACATCCAAGTCAAACGCGCCACATCCAGCATTAAATGAAGTAATTGCAATGAATGAACAAGATTAAATCGTGGCATGGAGATCCAAGGGCCCTAGCGTGCACACGTGGTGATGGTGGTGGAAACCACCATCTTCTCCGGCGAAACAACCAATTCCGGCCACCAGTTGCAGGAAAATAAATCTTAATGAAAATTAAAAACAAGGCCATGGAAATGAAGCTCGTGTGATGGAGATCATCATTGTACAAATGAATCTCCCTCACTCTTCCTATATTGAGAGAAATGTGAAGGAGAAAATCATGGTGTTCATACTGATTGTTCATGAAATGATGAATTGAATGCATCACAAGCTTGCCTCAAGTATGAGGACTTCAGAAAACCATAGAAACACAAGAATGCTACATTGAATTAGGAAATTCATATCCAAAAAGTTTGAATGGATACCTTCAATTTGATGAACTTCTGGCCACGAATTCTCCAAGATCATTGCTCCTCTTTGATCTATGAATGTAATGGAAGTGATAGGCTTAGGAATTTGGCTTTAAAACTCAGCTAATGATGCTAAATTTCAAGCTCGAAAAATTGAAGAAAAGTGATTAATTCCTTTAGTGATGGCTATGGTTTCACTTCTACAGCACTTGGGATCTCCAAAAGGTTCGCAAATGAATGAGAGAAAGTGGTTATTTATAGGTGAATGCATCAGCTGATCACACTTTGTTCATGTGCATGGCAAATGGAATTTGAATTGCATGGGCCTTTGCAGGCGTGTGAAAGGCCCAATGATCGCTGAAAGAGATTGCTGAGTTCACATAGAAAGCCTTTGTACATGCACATGAAATGGAAACAGCTTGCATACCAAGTTATAACATGAAATATCCAAAATGCACCTAAATGAAAATAAATTTGAAACTCACAAATGGTAGATCCAAATGTGTATTGTGAGTAATGGTTGGAAAGCTCTTGAAATAAGGAACAAAAGTCATGTTGGGAAAAAAATCATTTGGCATTTGAAAATTGATGAAAACTGGCTTGGAAAATTCAAGTACAAAACATATTCAAGTCATTTTGAAAAAGTTCACCAAAAGAAAGCTTAATCAAGCCCCTATTTCTTAATGATAAAAGCTTAAAATGAGAAAACCTCCAACATCAAAGTTGTATATAGTTTCAAGATGGTAAATATATACTCATATTTTGCATCATTTGGATTTTTCATGACAAAGTTATGGGCATTTGAAGTTGGGTATTTTTTCAATTTCAATGAATTAGGTCCAAGATGACCTATAATGTTTTGCATTATCACATGTATTTCTTTTAGGATTATGAAATTTTGTCCAAAATAACATTTGAATTAGACATCTCAAGATTTCCAATGCATTTAGTCTCACCTCAAAATCATAAAAGGAATTTATGCCCTTGGTAAGTTGACCCAAAATTAGGATTTCAGTCAAAATGACCTATAATGTTTTGAAATGAATGATGACCTTCCAAGTTTAAAATGGATTTTTTATTAACATAAAAGTTGTTCATATGGTTCTTAGGAACATGTTTTCTCTTGGAGTCATATTCATTTGACAAACACATCAAAAGTTATATCTCATTGATCCTCAGTTTAGTCAGATGACTTGACTGGTCAACTTTTCAAGGTCAAACTTCCAACCTTGATGAATAAATGATTTAGGGGCCTCAAATAGGCTCATATATGCATAAAATGATGAATTAAATAACTTCCCTTGATTAAATTTGATCAGAGGTTGAGATTGCTTCATGGGCAAGGCACAGTCAAAGCACAATGAAATTAGGGTTTCCTTGGGAAACAATCTTCAAGCCCTTTGGGTTATCTTGATAAAATTGGAAAATTGAGATAATTGGGAGACATATATGATGACTAGGAGCTTTGTGGAACATTTCCATGCTTTTTCTCATCTTCATCTAGCCATTGCATTGGGCTTAGGAGCCTCCTAGGAGCATTGTGGAGCACATGATCACTTGAGCTTCAAAACAAAAAGAGTTAGTGACATATTTTTGTGTTTTTGGTTAGTAATAAAATAAGAAAAACAATAATATACAATACAAGCATGCTTGGTGGTTTCAAAACACTCAAACAAACCCCAATCCTAGGGTTAAAGAGCCAAACATGTTATGATCCTTGAAGCAATGCACTTGTGCAATAACATGATGCCATGAGGGATCTTATGGTCAAAATTAGGGTCTTACAGGAATGTCATAAAGAGTAACATTTCTCTTGGAATAATTTTCATAGGACAAAAATTGTAGGAGATAGAGTCTAGGGGACACAAGATTTGACCAGTTGATTTTTTTGATCAACCTCCCTTAACCAACTTGAAAACTTGAAGTTATTTTTCTCTTTGGGGTTCATGGAGGACCATATATGCTTATGATGAATTTAAATGAGGTATACCCTAATATCTTTGACCAATTGTTGAAGAAACTCACTGAGGAAGTCACACAAGATACCTAGATGAATTAGGGTTTCCTTGACAAACAAGCTTCAAATTTTCGATGAATTATTGATCAAAATAAAACATTAAGAACATGGGGATCCATATATGATTCTTAGAATTAAAGTGGACCATTTCTTGATTGATTCCTTGCACTGAGGGTCTCAAATCCTAGTTGTGAGATTGATGAGGCATAGGTGGATGCATACACTACCTACAAAAGAAACAAAAATATAGACATATTTTTTCGTATTTTGGTTATTAAACAAAGAAAAAAAAAGTATGATACAATCACAAATGCTTGGTGATCTCTCCCAATGCAAACCCAATGATCGATAGGTGATGAGGATACCAAGATGTGATCCCAATGCCAATGCAAATATGATGAGATGACACGAGGGATCTTAAGGTCAAAATTTAGGTCTTACAATATGTTTTGCAAAGGTTGTTTTAGCCAAAATTTTCCAAAGGGGGAGACTATTAGGTTGTTTGTTTTGTGATTGGAGGGATTCTCTTAAAACAAGTAAAATTGCAAGATGTTGGACAAGATGTCTTGACATGCTTGTACGACATCTTTGTGTGCTGAGTTTTTACTTTCTTGAAAGATTTGTGTTTCAACGTGTGATCATGAAGATTATTTGATGATTTGATTCTCGTCTTTTGCGGTTCAAAGTGCCCGTTCTAGAAGCTCAAAGTTCGGTTCCAACTATGCAATGTTTCCTAAGAATGGTGGTCAAAACATTTAAGGAAACATTTGATTTTGATCCGAAAATTATGCAGAAGATTGTGCAGATGTCAAAATATTTAAGGAGACATTTGATTCTACAGAAGATTGTGCAGCAATCTGTTTTTCGATTTGTTATGTTTCTTAGCCCGAAGCCCATGCCATTTTAAGGTTATTTAAAATAGGGATTCTAAACCTAAAAGGTGAAGTAAGATGTGCATGTGATAGTCTCTATTAAAGTTTTGTTTGTTCATTGTTATTTGTGAGCAAATCGAGTATCTCTTGGACGCTTGAATTGGACTAAGTTTTGAGTTGTAATTGTGAATCACTCATGAGATTTTAAGAAAGAGTGGATTATGTTTCATTGGAAATGTGTCTTATGTTGTTATCACTGTTGCGTGATTGAAGGGAAGTGAGAAGGATCTCATATCTAGGAGAGACTTAGATAGAAATTCCACGGGTAGTGTTAGGTAAGAAGTTTGTAAAACTGGAGGTTGTTTAGAACTTAAAACTAATGATGTTATAGTGGATTTTTTTCCTGGCTTGGATGCCCTAAAATGTAGGTGAAGTTGCACCGAACTGGGTTAACAACTATCTGTGTTATTTACTTTAAAATTATAGTTGTTTGTGTTGTGATAATGTCATGACCCAGGTGTCGTGACATCGTATACGACATATGTCATCTACGTACCAGAATTTCAAAAAGGTTATAAATTTCTTACTCAGTTTGGAAAAAATTTCTTTTCAAAGGATGTAGCTTTCTTGAAAATTCCTTCCATTTCAAAACCTGGGTCTCAAATAGTCAATCTCCTACCCCTATGCGTCCTAAGTCACTTCACTTTCCTCAAGCGTCCCTTCCTTACATACTTGTTGGACCTTCCATTTTTCATAGAGATAATATATTTGTTCTTGATATTCCTGAAAACATGTCACATGTAATCCAAAACTCGACTACACTTGTAATTCGACAATATAATATTCAGACTCTTCACCTGAGTCATTGTTGTCAGTGATACCAAACTCGACTGCACCCACATTCCAATAACCTCGTATTCAGACCCCTTCAACTGACTCATTATGACTTGTGATACCAAACTCGACTGGACCCTTACTTCAAAAACCAAATATCCATACCTCTTTGACTGAGCCATTATCCCCTATGATCCTAATACTCCACTGGACCCTCAATTCAACAACATAACATGTTGACTCCTTTAGATGAGTCTTGTCACCTATGATTCAAAACTTGAATTCTCCCTCAATAAAACAACATAATACTCATCCCATGTTTACTAGGTCTAAGACATGTCACTCTAAACCTAATGTGTTTCTCTATCATGTTGAACCTACCTCTGTGAAGTAAGCCCTAGCTCATCCTGAGTGGTGCAAAAGGTTACATGTATAAAGTTCGATTGGTTGCAAAAAGTTATCATCAACAACATATTTTTGATTTTATTGAAAAATTTCCCTTTGTGAGTTGTAGCACGTGGATATTAACAATTCATTTTTGAATGGTTCTTCACAAGAGGAAGTGTACATGATCCAACCTCTAAGTTTTGAACAACAGGGTTATGATCTTATGTGCAAGCTGAACAAAGCACTATAAGGTCTCAAACAGGCACCTAGGGCCTGATATGATAAATAAACTCAAGCCCTTGTTCATTTTGGCTTTGTTCATAGTAGATGTATCACTCCTTGTTCATATACTCAAATCATGGAGTCACCATGTATGCATTAGTTTATCTTGATGATATCCTCATCACGGGCTCTTCTTCCACACTTGTTCACAAGCTAATTGAGAATTTGCATACAACATTTTCTCTCAAAAAGCTGGGTATCCATGAGTATTTCCTTGGCATAGAGATCAAAAGACTATCTACAGTTGGACTCCTACTCACTTGGACCAAATATATATGTGCTTCTTGTAACACCCCGATAAAAATAAGATAATTATTTAGTTAAGTTAATATTATATTTATTAATTTAATTAAATAATTGGAATTATTGGATTATTATTATTATTATTGAAATAATAATTATTGGAAAATATATATAAGTTGGAAATAAGAAAAAGAGTCCATTTGGTAAAGAAAGGGTTTTTACGTGAAAAACAGAGAAGCGGCTGAAAAGTGGAAAGTGGAGAAAGGGCAAAGAGGCAGAACAAGAGGAAGAAGGTTGAAGAAGGAAGAGCTTGAAGCTAAAAGATTCGCCGGATTAACTCAGGTAAGGGGGGTTTATCGTCGTTTAATGGGTATTATGGATTAGCATGTAATGGGTAGTGATAAACCGTTGAATTGACCCTAATTGGGATTGTGAATGCTGAAAATTACGTTGGATAAACTGTGTTAAAAACTGTAATTGAATCGATAGTCGTGTGAGTCGTAAATTGTTGGACGTATAGCTTGTTACGGAATTGGAATCGGAGGTCCGGAAGTCCTCCAACGGTGGAAAATGCGGAGAATTCTGCATTCTGCCTTGTGTTAGCGCAGGAACAGCTTTCTGTCTTGCGTTAACCGGTTAACCCAGGGTGTTAACCGGTTAACACTGTGTTGTATTGTGTAAAATTGCTGTTTTGTCTGCGTTAACCGGTTAACCCAGGGTGTTAACCGGTTAACACTGTTGTGATTGCTGAGATATTGCTGTTCTGTCTGCGTTAACCGGTTAACCCAGGGCGTTAACCGGTTAACACTGTTAAGTTTTGGGCAGGAAGCGTGTTTGTGCTGCGTTAACCGGTTAACCCAGGGCGTTAACCGGTTAACACTGTTGCAGAGTGGAAAATTGGTGTTTTAAATGTTGTGTACTTAATTGATGGTTGGCATATGTTGGCGGATGATGTAATAGGGATTATTTCCTGTTGTTTTGAGTAGTAAGGGTATTAGTAGAGTGTGCTAATACTGTGATTAATTATTTGACATGATATGGTGTTTGATACATGTGTTGATGATGTATGATGATATGCATAATGTTGTGAATGTATATATATTATGCATGTATTTGTGAATGGACTGTTGATGTTGCATTGCTAGATGATTAGCGTGCATAGCATAGCCCTTGGGGTTGTAGCTAATTCCCATGGTGAGGAATTAGTGAGTGAATCATTGTGGATTCGTTGTTGATGTTTGCATGCTAGGTGATTAGTGTGCATAGCATAGCCTTTGGGGCTGTAGCTAATTCCCATGGTGAGGAATTAGTGAGTGAGTCACTAGATCTCAAATGAGTGGGACTAGTGAGCTTAGTAGCCGTATCTGGATTTGATCGGTGAGCTTGAACTATATGTTCAAGAATAGTCGGTACCGCATGTGTGGAGTCTCATTGCATAATATGTGTATGGCGTATAATATGAATGGATGTATTCCAATATTATACGTGTGTTTGTGTTGATAGTGAGTATGAACATGAATTGTATTGGTATTGAGTATGATATTTGAATTGATGTGCCGTTACCGAATATGTGATGTGATTAGGGTGATTAATGTGTTAAATTACTTAACATGACATGATATTTTATAATGCTCATTATATTGATTGAGGAACTCACCCTTACAACTATTTTTCAGGTAACGAGCATTGATTGAGTAGAAGCTAGTGCTTGGAGTCTAGTGTAGTCTCCTTAGTGGGTCATGCTCTGATAGATGTAACATCGGGATGGGATGTTTTAATTGTTTTACTGTTGGTTGTTGAACCATTTTACATGTAATGTGTTACATGTTTTACAATGATTGATGAGATTTCTATCCGCTGC
This sequence comes from Lathyrus oleraceus, assembly GCF_024323335.1. Taxonomy (NCBI): domain Eukaryota; kingdom Viridiplantae; phylum Streptophyta; class Magnoliopsida; order Fabales; family Fabaceae; genus Lathyrus; species Lathyrus oleraceus. The sequence goes on along the minus strand of NC_066585.1, from coordinate 481,115,899 downwards.
GTATTATGCAAATGCTTATGTTTTGATTTAATAAAAGAGCATGACAGTTATTTGGCAAATGGTGTGAAGTGATTGTGTGACACCCTTGATTGCATATTTACTCTGATAGATAATTGTTGTTTTGATTAAATATTTGGGGTATTTTAGAAGGGTGTTACATTAGTGGTATCAGAGCATAGTCGGTCGAGTCGAGTCGTAATTATTCTGTTTCCCCTGTACGGGATAGGTGTTGTGTAACCCTATCAGTACTTATTGTTTTAGCTTGTTGGGTTTTCAGAATAGAGATGGCTGGAAGAGGTAGAGACGATGCTGCGATTGCTGAGGCTCTGGGTATGCTAGCTGGAGTACTTGGAGGGAATCCGAATGTTGTGGGAATGGGAGCTGCTCGTCAACTGAGTGAGTTCCAGAAGAACAATCCTCCAATGTTCAAGGGAGCATACGATCCAGATGGTGCTCAGAAGTGGTTGAAGGAGATCGAGAGAATCTTCCGAGTGACTGAGTGTGCCGATAACCAGAAGGTCAGGTTCGGTACGCATATGCTGTCAGAGGAAGCAGATGATTGGTGGGTTGCTACCCGCACTGAGTTGGAAGTTGCTGGGAATGCTGAGATCACTTGGGTTGTGTTCAGAGAGAGATTCCTAAGGAAGTACTTTCCAGAGGATGTCAGAGGAAAGAAAGAGATAGAGTTCTTGGAATTGAAACAGGGTAACAGGTCTGTTACTGAGTACGCTGCTAAGTTCGCAGAGCTGTCAAAGTATTATACTCCCTATAATGAGGCTGCTGGAGAATTTTCGAAATGTGTGAAGTTTGAGAACGGGTTACGTCCCGAGATCAAGCAGGCTATTGGATACCAACGGATCAGAGTGTTTTCTGATTTGGTTGACTGTTGCAGGATTTTTGAACAGGATTCCAAAGCCAGAGCAGAGAGCTATCAGCAAAGGGTTGATAGGAGAGGCAAGAATCAGAATGATCGTGGAAAACCGTATGCAGCTGGCAAAGGTTTTCAGAAGCAGAGTGGGATGAAGAGGCCTAGTGGGGGAGACTCTAGCGCCCCTGCTAAGTGTTATAGATGTGGTCGGGCTGGACATCGTGTCCATGAGGGTACCAGTGCTGAGATGAAGTGTTTCAAGTGTGGCAAAGGTGGTCATTTGGCTGCAGAGTGCCGGTTGAAGACTGTAACTTGTTTCAACTGTGGAGAGGTGGGTCATATCAGTCCACAGTGTCCTAAGCCGAAGAAAGAGAATCAGTCAGGAGGCAAGGTCTTTGCCTTATCGGGTTCTGAGACTTCTGCAGATGATCGTTTGATCAGAGGTACGTGTTATATTAATGGCTTTCCTCTTGTAGCTATTATCGACACAGGTGCTACTCATTCCTTTATATCTTTGGATTGTGCTGTGAAACTTAAGTTAGAGATATCTGAGATGCATGGTAGTATGGTGATTGATACTCCTGCGAAGGGTTCAGTGACTACTACTTCAGTTTGTTTAAATTGTCCTTTGAGTATTTTTGGTAGAGACTTTGGGATGGACCTTGTGTGTCTTCCACTAGTGCAGATTGACGTTATCTTGGGTATGAACTGGTTGGTGTCTAACCGGGTTTCTATCAACTGTTTTGATAAGACTGTGATCTTTCCTGAGATTGAGGAAGGAGAGAGTTTGGTTCTATCAGCGAGGCAGGTGAATGAGGCAGTAGCAAATGGGGCAGAGTTGTTTATGCTGTTAGCGACTTTGGAGGCTAAAGATAAGCTGGCGATTTGTGATCTAGCAGTGGTGTGTGATTTTCCTGATGTGTTTCCGGAAGAAGTGAATGAATTACCGCCAGAGCGTGAAGTTGAGTTCTCGATTGATTTGGTACCTGGTACTAGACCGATATCGATGGCTCCGTACCGTATGTCTGCTGTTGAGTTAACTGAATTGAAGAGTCAGTTGGAAGATCTGTTGGATAAGAAATTTATCCGTCCGAGTGTGTCACCGTGGGGTGCACCAGTGTTATTGGTTAAGAAGAAAGAAGGTACTATGAGGTTGTGTGTGGACTACAGGCAACTGAATAAAGTGACGATCAAGAATCGGTATCCTTTGCCGAGGATTGATGATTTGATGGATCAATTGGTTGGTGCGAGTGTGTTCAGCAAGATAGATTTGAGATCTGGGTATCATCAGATACGTGTGAAAACTGAGGATATTCAGAAGACTGCTTTCAGAACAAGGTATGGACATTATGAGTATTCTGTAATGCCTTTTGGTGTGACTAATGCGCCTGGAGTATTTATGGAGTATATGAATAGGATTTTCCATCCGTACCTAGATAAGTTTGTTGTGGTGTTTATTGACGACATTTTGGTGTATTCGAAATCTGAAGAAGAGCATGCTGAACATTTGAAAGTGGTTTTAGAAGTTCTCCGAGGAAAGAAGTTATTTGCTAAACTGTCTAAGTGTGAATTTTGGTTAGAAGAGGTTAGTTTTCTTGGTCATGTAATTTCAAGAGGTGGTGTTGCTGTTGATCCTTCTAAGATAGAAGCGGTGTCTAAGTGGGAAGCTCCGAAGTCTGTTGCTGAGATTCGAAGTTTCCTTGGATTGGCTGGTTATTATAGGAAGTTCATTGAGGGATTTTCTAAGTTGGCGTTACCGTTGACGATGTTGACCAGAAAGGGGCAAGCGTTTGTTTGGGACTCAAAATGTGAAGAAGGTTTCCAAGAGTTAAAGAGAAGGTTAACTATTGCTCCTATTCTGATATTACCGAGTCCGTCGGAACCATTTGAGGTTTACTGTGATGCTTCATTGTTGGGTTTGGGTGGTGTGTTGATGCAGAATAAGCAGGTTATAGCTTATGCTTCGAGACAACTGAGGGTTCATGAGAGGAACTATCCGACACACGATTTAGAGTTGGCAGCTGTGGTATTTGTTCTGAAGTTATGGAGGCATTACTTGTATGGATCAAGATTTGAGGTTTTCAGTGACCATAAAAGTTTAAAGTATTTGTTTGATCAGAAAGAGCTGAATATGAGACAGAGGAGATGGTTAGAATTTCTGAAGGATTATGACTTTGGTTTGAATTACCATCCGGGTAAAGCAAACGTAGTGGCTGATGCATTGAGTCGGAAATCATTGCATATGTCTATGTTAATGGTTAGGGAATTGGATTTAATTGAGCAGTTTAGAGACTTGAGTTTGGTGTGTGAGAGTACTCACAATAGTGTTAAATTGGGAATGTTGAAGTTAACGAGTGGTATTCTGGATGAGATTAGAGAGGGTCAGAAATCCGATGTGCTTTTGGTTGATAAGTTGACTCTAGTGAATCAAGGTCAAGGTGGTGAATTCAGAGTTGATAAGAATGGTGTTTTGAAATTTGGTAATCGGGTGTGTATTCCGGATGTTACCGAACTTAAGAAGAGTATTCTGGAGGAAGGACATCGTAGTGGCCTGAGTATTCATCCTGAAGCTACGAAGATGTATCATGATTTGAAAAAGTTATTTTGGTGGCCGGGAATGAAAAGAGAAATTGCGAGTTTTGTTTATTCCTGTTTGACTTGTCAGAAGTCAAAGATTGAGCATCAGAAGCCGTCTGGGCTAATGCAACCGTTGACTATTCCAGAGTGGAAGTGGGATAGTATCAGTATGGATTTTGTGTCTGGTTTGCCGAGGACAAATAAGAATTGTGAAGCTATTTGGGTGATTGTTGACAGATTGACAAAGTCGGCTCATTTCATTCCGATTAGAATGGATTATCCGTTAGAGAGATTAGCTGAATTGTATATTGAGAAGATTGTAAGTTTGCATGGTATTCCGTCGAGTATTGTTTCGGACAGAGATCCTAGATTTACATCGAAGTTTTGGGAAGGTTTGCAGAGGGCTTTGGGAACTAAGCTGAGATTGAGTTCTGCATATCATCCGCAGACTCATGGTCAGACTGAGAGGACGATTCAGTCACTAGAGGATCTTTTGAGGGCTTGTGTTTTGGAAAAGGGAGGTGCTTGGGATTGTTATTTGCCTTTGATTGAGTTTACCTACAACAATAGTTTTCATTCGAGCATTGGTATGGCACCGTTTGAAGCTTTGTATGGTAGGAGATGTCGGACACCTTTATGTTGGTATGAGTCCGGTGAGAGTGTTGTGGTTGGACCGGAGATTGTTCAACAGACTACGGAAAAGATTAAGATGATTCAGGAGAAGATGAGAATTGCTCAGAGTCGTCAGAAGAGTTATCATGACAAGAGGAGGAAGTCACTTGAGTTCCAAGAGGGAGATCATGTGTTTCTTCGTGTTACTCCGATAACTGGGGTTGGTCGAGCTTTGAAGTCGAGGAAGTTGACACCTCGATTTATTGGTCCTTATCAGATTTTGGAGAGGATAGGGGAGGTAGCCTATCGTATCGCTTTACCGCCGTCGCTTGCGAATTTGCATGAGGTTTTTCATGTGTCTCAGTTAAGGAGGTACATTCATGATCCGTCGCATGTAGTCCAAATAGATGATGTACAGGTGAGAGATAACCTGACTGTTGAAACATCACCTATGAGGATCGAGGATCGAGAGTTGAAGCAGTTGCGGGGTAAAGAGATTGCCTTGGTGAAGGTAGCTTGGGGAGGACCAGCAGGTGGCAATGTGACTTGGGAACTGGAGTGTCAGATGAAGGAGTCTTATCCGGAGTTGTTCGCTGGAGGTATGTTTTCGAGGACGAAAACTCTTTTAGTGGGGGAGAGTTGTAACACCCCGATCAAAATAAGATAATTATTTAGTTAAGTTAATATTATATTTATTAATTTAATTAAATAATTGGAATTATTGGATTATTATTATTATTATTGGAATAATAATTATTGGAAAATATATATAAGTTGGAAATAAGAAAAAGAGTCCATTTGGTAAAGAAAGGGTTTTTACGTGAAAAACAGAGAAGCGGCTGAAAAGTGGAAAGTGGAGAAAGGGCAAAGAGGCAGAACAAGAGGAAGAAGGTTGAAGAAGGAAGAGCTTGAAGCTAAAAGATTCGCCGGATTAACTCAGGTAAGGGGGGTTTATCGTCGTTTAATGGGTATTATGGATTAGCATGTAATGGGTAGTGATAAACCGTTGAATTGACCCTAATTGGGATTGTGAATGCTGAAAATTACGATGGATAAACTGTGTTAAAAACTGTAATTGAATCGATAGTCGTGTGAGTCGTAAACTGCTGGACGTATAGCTTGTTACGGAATTGGAATCGGAGGTCCGGAAGTCCTCCAACGGTGGAAAATGCGGAGAATTCTGCATTCTGCCTTGTGTTAGCGCAGGAACAGCTTTCTGTCTTGCGTTAACCGGTTAACCCAGGGTGTTAACCGGTTAACACTGTGTTGTATTGTGTAAAATTGCTGTTTTGTCTGTGTTAACCGGTTAACCCAGGGTGTTAACCGGTTAACACTGTTGTGATTGCTGAGATATTGCTGTTCTGTCTGCGTTAACCGGTTAACCCAGGGCGTTAACCGGTTAACACTGTTAAGTTTTGGGCAGGAAGCGTGTTTGTGCTGCGTTAACCGGTTAACCCAGGGCGTTAACCGGTTAACACTGTTGCAGAGTGGAAAATTGGTGTTTTAAATGTTGTGTACTTAATTGATGGTTGGCATATGTTGGCGGATGATGTAATAGGGATTATTTCCTGTTGTTTTGAGTAGTAAGGGTATTAGTAGAGTGTGCTAATACTGTGATTAATTATTTGACATGATATGGTGTTTGATACATGTGTTGATGATGTATGATGATATGCATAATGTTGTGAATGTATATATATTATGCATGTATTTGTGAATGGACTGTTGATGTTGCATTGCTAGATGATTAGCGTGCATAGCATAGCCCTTGGGGTTGTAGCTAATTCCCATGGTGAGGAATTAGTGAGTGAATCATTGTGGATTCGTTGTTGATGTTTGCATGCTAGGTGATTAGTGTGCATAGCATAGCCTTTGGGGCTGTAGCTAATTCCCATGGTGAGGAATTAGTGAGTGAGTCACTAGATCTCAAATGAGTGGGACTAGTGAGCTTAGTAGCCGTATCTGGATTTGATCGGTGAGCTTGAACTATATGTTCAAGAATAGTCGGTACCGCATGTGTGGAGTCTCATTGCATAATATGTGTATGGCGTATAATATGAATGGATGTATTCCAATATTATACGTGTGTTTGTGTTGATAGTGAGTATGAACATGAATTGTATTGGTATTGAGTATGATATTTGAATTGATGTGCCGTTACCGAATATGTGATGTGATTAGGGTGATTAATGTGTTAAATTACTTAACATGACATGATATTTTATAATGCTCATTATATTGATTGAGGAAGTCATCCTTACAACTATTTTTCAGGTAACGAGCAGTGATTGAGTAGAAGCTAGTGCTTGGAGTCTAGTGTAGTCTCCTTAGTGGGTCATGCTCTGATAGATGTAACATCGGGATGGGATGTTTTAATTGTTTTACTGTTGGTTGTTGAACCATTTTACATGTAATGTGTTACATGTTTTACAATGATTGATGAGATTTCTATCCGCTGCGTATTATGCAAATGCTTATGTTTTGATTTAATAAAAGAGCATGACAGTTATTTGGCAAATGGTGTGAAGTGATTGTGTGACACCCTTGATTGCATATTTACTCTGATAGATAATTGTTGTTTTGATTAAATATTTGGGGTATTTTAGAAGGGTGTTACACTTCTCTCTCAATCCAATATGTGTAATGCCAATGGTACACCAACTCCTATGCTCAGTAACTATAAACATAAAAATCATGGCACAAGTGTCTTATCACATCCTCACTTATATCATTCAATTGTTGGTGTATTGCAGTATATGTCTCTTACTCGACCTGATATTGCTTTTAGCATGAACAAAGCATGTAAATTCATAACTTCTTCTCTAAACTCACATTGGGAAACTTTGAAGTGGATTCTACGGTATCTAACTGGTACTATCACTCATGGATTTTTCCTATCTCCTGCTCTTGTGGCCCATAAAGCTTCTCTTTATGCATATAACGTTTTTGACTGGGCAAGCGATCTAGACGACCGTCGATCCACGTTTGGTTCTTGTACTTTCTTTAGTCCCAATCTTGTCTCATAGAGCTCTAAGAAGAAACATCTCGTGCATCACTCTAGTATTGAAGTCGAATATTATGCTCTTGCTCACACGACATCAGAGCTTCTTTAGTTGGAATCCTAGCTCAATGAATTTATTGTGACATTCTATCATCCTACTTTACTATGTGATAACTTGAGTGCCGTGTTGTTAAATCACAACCCAATTTTTCATGCACGTACAAAACATATTAAACTCAATTTTCACTTTGTTCGGGAGCATGTTATTGAGAAAAACATGAAGATTCAACATCTACCTAGCGCATTGCAACATGTTGGTGCTCTCACAAAGCCTTTTGGAACTACCATCTTTCAGGATCTTCAAACCAAGCTCAAGGTGGTTAGCTTCTTCCCTCATTGATCTTATCGGGGAGTATTAGAAGTAGTTGCATGTTCGACAGTCAAAGAAGCAAGTATTCGACATTCGAAGCAACATGTATTTGATAGTCAAAACAATATGTTTGACAGTAGTCGAAGCAACGTGCAATAATGGTAGCATGAAGAATATAACTATGGAAATCATGTAATAGAAAAACCAACATCATGATGCGACCATACATAAGATATATAAGATAATGGTATATATATAGTTGCATCTAGGGGTGGAAATAGGCCAGGTCAAGTCAGACCTTAGAAGACTTGAGCCTAACTTACTATAAATTTAAAAGGCTTGAGCCTAACCTCTGGTCTACTATAAGCTTTTTTTACCTAGCATGACCTTTTTAAAAGTAAGGTTTGACCTGAAAACCTATTTAAAAGCTTGTTTTACATTAAAGCTTTCAAATAGTTTATTTTACCAATGAAACCTTATAGGCCAGCTATATATGCAAATATAGGTCGACCTATTTAATATATATATATATATATATATTATATATATATATATATATATATATATATATATATATATATATATATATATATATATATATATATATATATATATATATATATATATATATATATATATATATATATCGGTCTATAAGGCTTCATAGATATTTTTTTAATAGTCTAAGCCTGACATATTTAATTAAATAAGCTTTTAAAAAAGTCTAAACCTAACCAATTTATTAAGTAGGTTTGGCCTTACAATAAATGGGCTACGTTATAAGTCACTATAGGTTGGTCCGACATATTCTCATTCCTAGTTGCATCATATATCTTGTAAAATCAACTCATACATGTAAAGTCTAAAATAAGTTTACTTAACAAATTTGAATGTGGTATCAATTCATCTTTATAAAACCAACTTATAAGATGAGGAGTGTTATTTTATATAAACTCTTCTAATACTCTATCTCCAACCAATGTGGGACTTAGGATCTTCCTAATACGCCCCCTCACACCCAATACTTTTTTATAGGTTTGGGGCGTGAATATAAACGGTGGACGGATCATGGTCAGATCGATAGACTCTGATACCATATTAGAATATGCTAATTCGAACTATCTTTCACACTTTGCATGAATGAGTTGATTTTACAAAATGTATGATGGAACTCTATATAGACCACTATCTTATGTATCTTATGTATGGTTGCATCATGATGTCAATTATTCTATTACATGATGTGCATAACTATATTCTTCTATGCTGCTTCGACTGTCGAACATGCAGCTACTTCTAATAACCACAAAGTCTATAATAGAAGGGACTCAAAAACAAAGCCATCAACAAAAAAAGCATCACGAAGAGGAGAAAGGTGTGCAAACAATATTCCATTTCAGCATATATCCAACAAGGTAAAAGTTGTGAGGGAAGTGAAGTTAGTGAAAGTGGCTGCTTTTGTTGTTTCGTATAATTGAACACCGTGGCTCCCATTCCGCGTGAGTTTGCGCACTAATTAAACAAGCAATGATTTAATTGATTATGAGATCAGAATATGTCTGCCTTGAGAAAGTCAATTGCTCTTGATTTTCATTTTCTGAATGATTTCAGTTTCTTTTAAAAGTCAATTCAATCATTCCATTGGATCCAACAAAGAAACAGAATGAAACAATTAGGATATAAACTGTCATAGTAACCCTACCATTATCCAAATCAATCACTAGATTCCGTATCAATAATTAATTTGAAATCTAATATTCCTTAACTCTTATACAAATTAATTAAAAAATATACAATCTCCATAAAACGAGAAGGCATAAGATATATATATATATATATATATATATATATATATATATATATATATATATATATATATATATATATATATATATATATATATATATATATATATATATATATATATATATATATATTTCATTAATTGCTGTTAATAAAACCATACAATAAATGGAAGTTTATACAACCTAAGACATGAAAACTAGATGGATACGTAACATATGCTAGTTAATTAATGATCAATAAATTAAAAGATGTCATGGCTCAATCAACTCAACCACTCCCACATGCATATTGTTTTATGGACACTACATGATTATGATCAATCTGTTAAAATAGTTTCATCTTCTTAGGATTCTTACCGCTAGGACCAATACCCAAATCTAAAGGAGTGGAAAACAAGGATTCTATATCTTGAGATAGATCTAGAATAACTTGAGGGCGAAAACAACCTTTTCGTTTCGTGGATGAACGATGTTGTTTTGGCTTTCTAGGTGGAGGTGGAAGAATGGGTTGAATTTTGTGTTCCATGGTTGTTGGAGTCTTGAAACCGTCGTTTAATGAATCAATATCTTTCTCTTCCTCGTACGATGGAATCTTGATCTTCAAATCTAAAGGAAGATTGTTGTGTTGTTTCTCTTCATGTTCTTGTTTTTGTCTAACCTCGTAGTCTTGTTTTGTTGAAGGTTGGAATTCTTGATCGTGAAACTCCATAAGAAATGGATATAGATTAAACTATGTTTGAGATGATTAAGAAGTAGTGGTTATAAATTTCTATTTAAGATGAGGTGGTTGATATGTAGCTAGTAGTGTGATGAGAATCCAAGAAAGAACGGGGAGAGTAGAAACTTCATGGGATTGTAGTACTAGGTGATGGAGTGAAGGTGGGGAAGGTAGAAGTTAGAATTTGTGAGAAGAGAGAGAAGGTTTGAAACATCCACTTTGGCGAAGAATCCAATGCAACCAAAAAATGTGGTCACTTTCTCACTATATAAGGAAAAGGAATGATATAACATAATTTCAAGCAATCTCTTTTTCCTTTTATCAAATTCTGCAAACATTGATGGGTCTAAATATCCACGTGGTTTGTTATACTATTATACTTGAAAACCATAACGTGCATGCTACTTTATGTCAAAGTGAGTTCTTGTTTAAGCCCGGAATCGGGTAGTTGAAAATTTTAAAAAGAAATGAATAGTTGTTATATATATATATATATAATATATATATATATATATATATATATATATATAATATATATATATATATATATATATATATATATATATATATATATATATATATATATATATATATATATATAGATTAATTACTATACACTGTCAGTGTAAAAAGTTTTACACCGTCGGTTCATCACCATCACCCGTTTGTATTACTTTATAAATTTTTAAAATAAAAGTCAAACTTCTTTTAATATCCAACATTTATAATTAACTGATAGTGTAAAACTCTTTTACACTGACAGTGTATTTCAATTAATCTCATATATATATATATATATATATATATATATATATATATATATATATATATATATATATATATATATATATATATATATATATATATATATATATATATATATATATATATATATATATATATCAACGGTTGGTTTTAGTTTTCTTTATCATATAAATTTGTTTAGGTGTATTTTATTTATAAGTAAGATTAGTGCATATTCACATAGAGTACTAAAGTTACTCTAACCCTCTTACAAAGATACATCCTTCCATATAAAGTTTAAGACACTTTAAAAAAATGTTTTGGGTGCATGCACAAATCATTGAAATTACATTTATTTTACATTTAAAATTTATCATTGGATAACGTTTCGAGATTGAATGGATTCATGTTTGAATTTTGAAAGAATCACGTTTCTTATATTATTTTAAGCACTTTAAAAATTTATTAGAGTTTTTAAGCAAAAATATCTAGGATAATTCAGCATTTCCGAGTTTTCACAAGACGGATGAAAACACGAATGTAGCGAAGAGTGTCTAGAATTTATTCTAGAGGATATGGATTTTTTGTTATGATTTATCTGAATACATAATAAAGTATTTATATGTCATATTAGTGTTGTTTCAAAAGGTTGCGACCCTCGGTGAAATAACTTCCTTTCAGTAATACTTTTACCAAAAGCTACAGTGTTTCGCCACAGTAACACTTTTCAAGAGTTGTATATTTTCATTCTATAATATTTCACGAAGTGTTGCCTACTTCGAATTCAAAATTCAAATACAAGAAACAAAAAAAAATAAGGGCAACGACTACATGTCGGCGAAGGCCAACCGTCGGAGCGCCACCCACACTGCCATATAGCGTTGCGAGTAGCCATATTGCTTTGATACGTCGTGCCTAACTACTCAAGTGTTACCTACAAGTCGTCACTAGCGCCGTTATGCCTACACTCTCAGACCCGGTCTTAGAACCGGTGTCGTCGATGGCGACATCGACGAGGGGTCATATGGAGGAGACAAATGACATAATGCTTGGGACCGTCACACATGTTCATGTGACACTTTATCTTTTTTTGTCCTTTTGTTGAGTTAATGAACATAACTTTTTATAAAAGTTTTAAATGTGAGTACCACTTTCTATGTTGAACTATCTCCCATGCATTTATTAGATTTTACTCGCTTCCAATTTTCATGTCATTTTGCTTATCCTAGGCTTGGGTTGTGTTTCAACAATCCAGGAAAAATCTTCATTACGAAATTCTTCATTCATGGGAATCTCAAATTCCTTATCCTTTGTGATAAGGTTTTCGAAGAATTTCACATCTCGGGATTCAACAATGATATTAGACTCCAGATTTAAAAGTTTATATGCTTTACTGTTGGGTGCATATCCTATTAAAGCACATCTGATCCCTCGAGGATCCAATTTAGTTCTTTTAGGATCCATGTTCTTGTAATAAGCTACACACACCCCACACTCACAAAATAACCAATATTTGGTGATCTAGCTTTCCATATATCATATGAAAAAATACCGATTATTTTTAAAAGGAATCATGTTCATTATGTGACATGCGGATAATAATGCTTCACCCCATAATTTAAATGGAAATTCAGAATGCATTAACATAACATTTATCATTTCTTGATATATTCGATTCTTTCTCTCGGCCAGACCATTTTGTGGTGGTGTACGAGGCACGGAACATTCACGTATAATGTCATGTTTTTCATAATATGCATCAAATTCTATAGAAAAGTACTCACCTCCCCTATCATTTCTATGGACTTTGATACTTTTTCTTAATTGGTTTCTACTTCTTCTTTATAAATTTTAAATGCATCATCTTTATGCTTTAAAAGGTAACAATGTGTGAACCTAGAACAATCATTGATAAAGGTTATGACATACCGGTTTCTCCCACGAGTTAGTATGTCATTAAATTCACACAAATTAGAATGCACAAGATGAAGCACATTTGATTTTCTTTCAACACTTTTGAAAAATTTCTTGATCATTTTTTATTTAAAACATATTTCACATTTTTAGAAATCATGAATGTTACATGAGATTAATCATGATTTAATTATTCTATTCATAGTTATAATATCAATATGTGTTAATCTAGAGTGCCGTAAAGAAATAGATTTAATCATATAAGCAGAATTAGAAATTTTATTAATAATATTTTTGGTAGAACAAAGTTTGATCATTCCTTCAACGGAATATCATTTTCCTATAAATACACCATTACGAGTCAATATTAGTTTGTCTGATTCATATACAGATATAATTCCATATTTTCCCAACAAGTCCCCATTAACAAGGTTCCTATTCATGTCGGGGACACAAAGCACATTAATAAAATTGACTTTCTTTTCAAAAGTGAATTTGAGTTCGATGGATCATGTTCTAACGACTATAAGTCGCACTTCATTTTCCATTTGTACTTCTTGTCCATCATTAACTTCAGAATATGTTTTAAATGCTGCTTTGTCATAAGATACATGCACGATTGCACATGTATCATATCACCATCCTTGCATTTTTCCTTTGATTGCCATAATTTTTCTCACCATATTGATTATATCTTCATAAACATGAACAACATTAACTTCATTTTTGGGCTTGTTGTGTCTGCAGTCTCGAGCATAATGGCCTGGTTTTCTGCATGCATAACATCCGTTTTTTGTTCCCTTTGGTCCGCTAGAATTCTTGAACTTCTTACGTTCCTTCTTAGGGCCAAGATGGTTCTTCATGCCATCATCTTTTTTCTTTCCTTTTGCAATAAAAACATGTAGGTTTATGAATATGATGGTTTTTATATGCATATGAGTTATATCTACCATATGAATAATTTTTTCAATAGCAACTATTTCTATCACTAGAAGAATTTCTACCATATGAAATATTTCTAACATTAGACCTTTTAGGAGGATTTACAACAAGCAATTTCTTTGGATCAACATTGTTGAATTTTGTGCTAGCTTTAACGAAGATGGTTTAACTTATGCCCGGTTTATCAAAATTAGAAAAGCCAATCCCATATTTATCATTCGAATACCTTTGTCTACTAAACACATCTTCTTGACATTTTTTTATATTTTTTATAACTTGGTTTTCTTCAACAATTTTGAAGTCATGTTCTTGAAATTTATTACATGTAGAATTTTTGAAATTTTATAATTCCACATTTGTTTCATTAGTCTTGCTTTCTAGAGATAAAATTATTTTCTTTTGGTTTGCACAAGTTTTAGAAAGTGTCAAGCATTCCTCATGTAGTTCATGAAAGGAATTTTTTTAATTCTTCATATGAAGTTATATCATTTAATTCACAATCCATAATCTCTTGTTCATAACTTGAATGATGTGAGACCATTATTGCAAAGTTTTCACATTCTACATTCTCTGAGTCAGAAGCTGAACTTACTTCATTAAAATCCCATGCAATATAGGCCTTATTTAATTTTGATTCTTTCTTTCCTTTGAGGCTACTTTACATTGCAAGATAAGGGCAGTCCGCTTTCATGTGACCTTGCATTCCACATTTAAAACATGTGAAAATTCGGTTTGATGTTGATGCCTCTTTTTTCTTGAATAATATCCTTCTTTTACCAAACTTTATAGTCTTGTCATTTTGAAGAAACTTTCCAAACTTTTTTACAAGTAGGATAATGTTTTCATCTTGATATGAACTATCATCTATCATAGCTTCCTTTGATTCCAATCTTAAGGAAATACTTTTGGGTTTCTTATCTTGATCTTCTTGCTTTTCCAATCTTAGAAGTTCTATCTCATATTTTGGGAGTTTATCGAACAATGTTTCAGAAGACATTTTTAAGAGACTTTTCTTTTCCGATATAGTTGTCGTCTTTGGTTGTCATACTCTTGTCAATGATCTAAGGTTTTTGATATTCAAACAATCATTTGTAAAAAAAATCAAGAACCATCAAAATATTTCTTAAGTGTGAGAATCTCTTCTGTAAATCAAGAATTGATTCACCGAGCTACATTAAACAAATCATATTCTTGTGATAAAGTGTTTACTTTGGATCTTTTTACCTATATCGTTCCTTCATGTGTTACTTCTAATGTATCTCAAATTTCTTTTTTTGTTGAACAATTTGAAACACAGAAGAATTCATCCATACCTAGTGCAGATGCAAGAATGTTATTTGCGTTTTTGACAAACAACAGTTTCTTCTAGTCATCTTCATTCAAAGATCATTTCACCTATACATGTTCTACTTTGTTAATGGCAGTCTTAGAAATGCATGGACAATTTCCAACATCATCCCATACTTCTTCTCACTGTACATCTAGATACATCTGCATGCGAATCTTCTACAAAAATCATAGTATTCACCTACGAAACATGGAGGTTTCTTGTTGTTACCATCATCTGCCAAGAACAGTTTTATGGAAACTATCTTTCCCGGATCGAGGAGCAAGTTACCTTAACTTACTATTACTATGTTATCAATTGCAAGTATATAGTAAAACCTAAGAGGGGATGTGAATTAGGTTTTAAGACTTTTTCTCATTATTTTGTAGATGATATATTTCTTTTATTGTTCCTGAATGACTATGATGAACGTATGAATGAAAAGGCGGAAAAACAAAAGTGCAGTAAAGAAATTATCACAAGATATATCATGGTTCCCCTTTTCAAACAAGGATAGTCCAATCCCTCCACTCCTCTTGAAGGATTTCACTATGTTAGAAATTATTACAGCCTCACACCAAGACTCTCTTTACAATCTTTTAACACCTACTTTAGCCTAAACTTTCTTGTTTCCATAAACTTGGCAAAAAAGTTACAATATAATGATACAAATATATTTATGAGTACAAATATATTTTGATAACTTCCAAAATTCTACCTTTGTCTTCTCTTTTTCAAAAAAACAATTCAAAAATATAATTCTAAGTGCTTAAGAAACTTTTCTTTGATATATAAAATTTATGAAGTAAAGTTCCTAAGAGCTTTAACAATGCACAAATCAATTATTTAAAAATATTAGATGAAAGAGGTTATTTCAAATCGGACAAATAATGCAATATATACATCACAAGATGCCTCTTGGATTAATAGTCATGAATGAAAAAAAATTCATGAATAATTGCAATGATTTGGAAACGGTATCATGAACATGTGCATTTGGAGAGGTGTTGCAATGTTTCATATTTTTCAAGAGAATGTGGATGACGATCAATTGTAGTAGTATGTCAATCAATTTGTGTAAGTTTTACGTTCAAAAATATTCCAAAATTACTCATGACAATCTATTTACGGATGCCTCAATCTATCGTGGGGGAAACATTTCAAGGCAATAGGAGACCCCTCTATTGATTATCACATAGCATCAATAGATTGATGTTTCAATCAAAACATGAATTTAGAATCCAGGGAAGTCGCTAAGTGAGACATGTGTTATGAATGTAAATCATGTATGAATGCTATAGATATTTAAGAATGGTTTAGATGAAAAGTTGTGAACACCTAAAGCTTATACCTAATTGAATTTCTTTAGGTACCTTAGAATGATCGAATTCCATTGAAATCTTTGATATAACCATGATAATTCCTTTCTTGAGATCTTTTCCTAGTTTTGTCTTCGGCAAAACATCATCTTATAAAAAGCTTATCTTTGCAACTTTAGGATATGTGGGAGTGTAGAGATGTTGGCTCACCTTTATCAGTAAGTAAAATACTTTCTTCGTCTATGGGGACTGCGCTTTGACTAATCCTCTTCCGCCCCAAGGTAGCATCTAGGAGCCAAGATCGGAATCCTCACCCAACACAATTTTTTGTATTGTTGCTCCATGAAAATTGATTGTCTCTAAACGACAAACAACAAGCCTCACAACATAATGTTTTATTCTTAGTTAGTTACTAGAGTGGTGGAGGCAAGTGATGGAGAGTATCGTTCTTATGTAGTGGATTTTCATGACGGAGTGGAACATCCGCCATCCTAAAGGATTTATAGTTGGGGTGGAAGTATAAGTGTTCCTTATGATGATGAGAGTGTGGTTTTCACTTGTAGGGACACCTGAGTGATTTTAAGGATTTTAATATCAATAAATTGATGATATTAGGTTGCGGTGGCCGTCTCCACCTTCTTACCTTTGTTTATCATAAGATCTTTTTAAGTGAGAATATGAAAACGTTGGAGGATATTTCCATGAAAACAATTAAATGTGAAAAAATTATCGCAAATTATTATTATTTTTTAATATGAATAAAGCATTAATATTTTTTATTATATTAATATATCTTTATCACACTATTAATAAATAATAAATTGGTCAAGTAATTTATAATATCTCTTTTCTATCCAACATATTTATTTATTTATATGAAAATGATAAAGTATACCATCTAATTTATGATTGTATTATAGCAAACTAGTGGTACCTCCTATATTACATTTTTTTTGTATCCCTTGACTCATTTACCGTGAGTGATAGGTATTTATGACAAGTTTTAAATGACATATAAATAACATTTTTCTTTGAGTAAGGTTTAGCCCTTCCGGTTCTGTATATAATTTTTCTTTAATAGTCTAGTTTTCGATTTTTATTTTAAAAAACATTCTATTATTTTTTTAATTTGAGACAAACAATTTTTAGAATATTGTATTTTCGATGCCACAACCTTGAAAAATATAATTTCAAACTTCAAAACAAACACACTCATGTAATGTTTGACTTATCGTTGATATTCTTTTAAACTATTTTGATACATGAGTTACTTGCCGTCAAAATATAAATCCTACATTTATGCATATATGCATACTTGAAAGGACTAAAAAGTCCTCTAGAATGAAAGCCACGAGAAGAAACAATCCATTTTGGCATATATCAAAGTAAAAGTTGCTGGAAGTGAAGTTTGTGACAGTATATGCTTTTGTTATTTTGTGTAATTGAAAGGTTGTGACAGTATATGCTTTTGTTATTTTGTGTAATTGAAAGGTTGTGTGTCCCATCTCGCGTGAGCTTGCGCACTAATTCAACAAACAACGATTTAATTGATTAAAAGAGCAGAATATGTCTATAATGAGAAAGTCAAATGCTCTTGATTTTCATTTCTGAATGATTTCAGTTTCTTTTAAAAGTCAATTCAATTATTCCATTGGATCCAACAAAGTAAGAAAATGAAACAAGTCCTAGTAACCCTACTATATATTATCCAAATCATTCACTAGCTTAAGTTTCAATTACAAATTTGAAATCAAATTTTCCTTAATTTTCAGCTTTCATCTTAAAAGAATCAGATGGATTAATATATATAAATATATATATATATATATATATATATATATATATATATATATATATATATATATATATAAAGTTTTCATCTCATTTAATAAAATAATTGAGGTATAGTGTCAAAGCACACCATATTTATCTATTTTTAAATGAATATCACATATTCTCTCGGATTCTAAATATAATCGAGAGAGAAAAATAATCAAGACTTTCTTCGAATCTCAGTAAATGCAGTTTATGTTTTTATTTCTTAACTACTATAAAATAAACTTTTTGTAACATCAATATTACAACGGTCTTCTGTTAACTGTGGTAATAGTTATTTTTTGTGCGTTTTTATTTGTTTACCAAAACACATTTCACAACGGTCATATGTATCAACTATAGGGAAATGTATCTGGAGTGAAATGGTTCAAATCTCAGCACCATATTTTTTTTTATCGTGACATAATGGGCTTGACCTTGTATATAACCATGTCTTTTATAATTAGTCGTGGTGTAAGTTGCAACCATTTCATCACGGTTCATATTTCCAAGCATAGTGAAAGATGTTACTTATTTATATATAAGCGAAATTATCTCTCGCTTCAGTACATTACATCTGTCTCTCTCAAAATAAAACTCTAACATCTTTTTCACTCTTCTCTCTCAAAACAAAACTCTAACATCTTTGTCACTTGTCTCTCATATGGAAATCTCAAACTTATGCAGCTAACTCATATTCTTCAAAGGATACCTTTGTTGCATCAAATCTTAGCAAATGGCTACTTTACAAGTTCATCTTCACTATAATTTATGTTTCAAAACCTGTTTATGTATTATTGTTTATGTTTTAATAATTTTTTTCATTATATTTGAACTTTCTGTTTGTTTTGACTTGTAGTTAGAGATGCTTGTTTCAATAACGAGGACGAAGCTAAAGTGAGCGTTGCAAATTTGTGTGAAAGACACAGAATGATATTCATTCAAAATAGACACAACTTTGCAGCTCTAACTTCATCTTCACCCTTCTTTCATTGTGGACGTGATTATTTGACATGTACATTTCTAAAATAACCTATGAGTTGATATGTTTGTTGTATTGTGTATGTTATTTATGGTTTGTTGTTGATGAATGTTATTGGTGAGTGTTATTGTTAATGTTTGTTTAAAAGACGAGTCTATTATATCTTATGTGGTTTGAGTATTTTTTCAACCCCTTACCGAATATAACTTTTCAGATTGCATTATAAAATTATAATATGATAGATAAAGTTATATTAGAAAACTAGTACATGTTCAATTCTAGACAAGAATTGTTTAATTCATTATCTGCATATTGTTCTTTATCTGTTAGAACTTTATTTAATGATTGTAGTTCTTCAACCGCCCCACTCTCCACCTTTAATTTTGTTTTCAAAGTAAATAATATTTTACAAAATGAACTAGAGGTGAAGGAAGGGGCGGTTGAAGAAATAAGAGCATTAAACAAAGTTCTAATTGTTCAAGAGAAAAATGCGGATAAGGAGTTGAAGAACTCTTGTCTAGCATTGAATGTGAACTTGTTATGCTAATATAACTTAATTTGTCATATTATAATATTCTAGATCAGATTGAAAGGTTATATATTTAGTGAGCATTGGCGAAATAAGCATTTCACGTTATAATAAACCCACTGTATGTATCACAACGGTTGTTTATACTAACCGTTGTTAAATGTTATGCATTAAAGAATATCACAACGGTTGATTAATGTAACTGTTGTGGTAAGTAGCGTGTTACATAGCGTATAATCAAGGTTGCCCGACCATGGTGGAAGCATCATACATACAATCACACATTACCTCACAGCGGTTGGTCCGACATGATGGTATCCCTTTTCCAACCGTTGTGATAAGTGTTTTCTATAGTAGTGCTTTAAAAGTTGTGTCTTTTTTTTTTATTTTTAATTTAATGATCTATTCCTTCGGTTTTCTTTAATAATCAAGGGATTAAATAATTATATTTTAATATAAAAGCACTCGTTAATCAGATTTACCATAAATCTAACTTATATTTAGCCCCTCCAAACTTGTACGCATTATTCATTGGGATGGATTACAAGACAGGTAAAATCTTCAATGTTCTTCTATCATGAACAAAATATTTTTTTTTCTCTTGCAATCTATCTCCCATAATGGTGTTGATGTTGTTGTTGTAATTTTGGAATAACTTTCCTATGTTGTCAGTCAAAGAAAACACTCCATAATTTATTCTCTTTCTCGATTGACAACATTGAGAAATGTATTCCTAAACATGATGTAAATTGCAAGAAATTTTAGTACAAAAAATGGTGAATGGTAAAAAATTGAAAAGGAAACAAGACATGTTGCTTTCAATTTTTTTTTATCATTCACCATTTTTTGTAAGTAATATATTACATTGGTTTTTTTTTTATAATATCGAGAGGAAAGTCCTTATTTTAACAACACTCATGATATTTGCAACACATCAATCCACAAGAAACTCTCTACATTCACCACTGTATATCTTGGTCTCTTGTGAAAGCATTTCACATGAAAATATTTGCTCAAGATAATAAAATCTTTGTACAAATCTTTGGGATGGATTGTGTAACACCATACTTCCCGAATCACTAATTAATAAAGAAAATATAATTATATTCAAGTAGGATGTCACTTCACAATCCAAGAAGTCTGAATGCTACTTCACTTAATAAAAAACATAGTCCAAACATCGAAATTAAACAAAAGTATGGCATCCATAGCCTCAACAAATCATCCAAACCAAAAGTGGTTCAATAATTACTTTAAAATAAAAGATATATAACAAAATAACATAAAGAAAACAGTTTGTTCCCCGATGTTACGTATCAGAATAACTCCACTACTAGACTCGACCGATAGTAACATGAGGTACGTCTCCAACTACTCAGGTACATGATTGTCTGTACTCCGAGGGAGCACAAACACAACAAACACAAAAGGGGTGAGAAATTCATTCATATAATAAATGGTGTATAATAATTAAGAGATTAGTATTTATACACACAAATTACATTCATTCACAATCACATTCTCACCATAACAAATGCATAAGCATAATATAACTACAATGTAATGAGACCCGACAATGTTACACGATGCATGTGGTACGAATGTTCATCAATTATTCATTATACGAACCTGATCCCCCCTTCAAAATCTTGAACTCCCCCTTCGGAGTTCCGGATAAGTCTTTCGTTCCCCTTCAGATTTAAGACTTATCTCCTTCAACATATCAACAATGAATGCATGACATGGTAATAATGCAATTAACACAACAATTATAATAATATTTAGCGATCCACAATCGATCACACAATTGCAACCATGCATAACGCAATCCACTCTTGTGGACTACCACCAATATAATCAAATACACCATCCCAATCATTCACAACACACACAAAATTCAATACGAACCTCATCCATATTCATCACATCATACACTTCTTTTCCACCTGCTATTGACCTCTGATAAAATCGTTAAAAGTCTTTTATCTTTGAAATAAAATTATAATCTTCTGTTTCAGCTATCCAACTCTTCAAACCCCATCCCAAAATGATTATTTAGTTGAAAGTTATGATCAAAACTGTGCATGAATGCGTTACCAAAAAATTGTTGTTTTTCCTGAAATTTCAAGCACGATTTTCATATTCTCCAACCCCGAAAACGTCCATGAGATCATCACCAAAAATATTCAATGGTTTTAAAATCAATCATAAAGATATTAATATCAATCAATACTTATTTCATATAATCACACCAATAATTTCACAATTTCATACTCTACCATCATCATAATCATCATCTCAAACCCTTAACATACAACACAAATAAAATTCAGCAACAATTCAAAATTCATCATCAACAAATATCAATTGTTATAGCCACAATAATTACAATTCATTCCTCACAATCACGGACATAATTCAACAACAATCATAAAATAACATAAAGCCAACCTAAGAGTGTAAGGACCCCTCACTATGCTCTCATGATTAGACACCCTTATAAGAATAGTTTGTACCTTACCTTAGAATTTTAAGCTTCAAGCTCTTCTACAATGGTGGTCTTCTTCTTCTTCCTACCATTTCCTCTTGTCCTAACTCTCCCTTTTCCAATTCTTTCACGTATGTTCCCAAATATTTGTTTTCTCATCGCCTTCTTATAACTAGACCAACTAAATCCCTTATTTTTAAATCTTAATATTATTATTACTATAATATTAAATCAAACTAAAGAATCCAATATATATATATATATATATATATATATATATATATATATATATATATATATATATATATATATATATATATATATATATATATATATATATATATATATATATATATATATATATATATATATATATATATATATATATATATTATATATATATATATATCATATCATTAGGATAACTACCCAATAAAATAGTAATAAAAGCAATATTATCTCTATATTATTATTTTTATTTTAAATAAATATTAACTTATTTATTATTACTACTAAATTAATTTAATTAAATCTCATTCTCTCCAACACCCTATGCTTCTCTTTAATTACTACCACACCACTCACATAAAATTTTAAAATTCTAGGGACACTATCCCATACCCAAGGCTCCGCAACTACCTCAACCATTCAAAGGACATACATTACAATTAAATTATTCTATAGAATTTGATAATTCAAATGAGGTGTTACAAACTCTCTCCCACTTAGAATATTTTCGTCCTAAAAAATTTACCTGATAAAAACAACTTCGGATATACTTCTCACATCCGACTCTCCAACTCCCAAGTCATATTTCCTCCAGCAACTCCTCCCCAGACAACTTTCACTAGAGTAATCTTCTTGCCCCTCAGCTTCTTCAACTCTCGGTCCTCAATCCTCATAGGCAACGCTTTTACCGTAAGGTTATCCCTCACTTGCATATCATCCAACTAAATCACATGAGACGAATCAGGAATATACTTCCGAAGTTGCGACATATGGAATCCGTCATGCATATTCAAAAGATCGGGTGACAAGGCCACTCTATAAGCCACGGTTCCAATTCTCTAAGAAATCTGATACAAACTGATAAACTTAGGAGTAAGCTTCTTTGATTTCAGTGCACGCCTAACACCAGTCACAAGATTGACTCTTAGGAACACATGATCACCTTTTCTAAATTCCAGATCTTTCCTCCTCTTATCATGGTAGTTTTTTTGCCTACTTTGTGATGCTTTCATTTTATCTCTGATCAACTTCACCTTCTTAGTAATTTGCTGCACAATTTTCGGTTCAAGTGCAACACTCTCACTAGATTCATACCAACACATAGGTGTCCTACACCTCTGATCGTACAATGCTTCAAACGGCGCCATTCAAATGCTAGAATGAATTTATTTATTATAAGTGAAATTGATCAATGGTAGATGGCTATCCCAAGTACCTCATTGTTTGAGTACACAAGCCCTCAACAAGTCCTCCAATGATTGAATAGTTCTTTATGTCTGACCATCAATCTGTGGATGATAAGCAGCACTCAACCTCAGCTTTGTACCCAAAGCTTCCTGCAAACTTCCCCAAAATCTGGATGTATACCGTGGGTCTCTATCAGAAACTAAACTCGACCAAGCAACATGTGACTTCATGATTACCCTTATGTAAATCTCAACCAACTTATGTAACGGGAAACTGATATTAATCGGAATAAAATGGGTCATTTTGCCAGTCTATCAACAATCCCCCATATCGCATCAAATCCTCTTGGAATATTTGGTAATCCATAATTACTACTTATATTCATTTAATTACACCAATAATTTTACAATTTCATACCCTACCATCATCATAATCATCATCCCAAACCCTTAACATACAACAAATATAAAATTCAGCAATAATACAAAATTCATTATCGACAAATATCAATTGCTATAGCCATAACCATTACAATTCATTACTCACAATTCAACAAAAATCATAATTTGGCATAAGATCAGCCTAAGAGGGTAAGGACCTCCACTACCCTTTCATGATTAAACACCCTTATAAGAATATTTTCCCCCTTTACCTTAGAATTTTAAGTTCTTAGCTCTTATATAATGATGATCTTCTTCTTCTTCCTACCCTTGCCTCTTGCCCTAACTCTCTCTTTTTCAACTCTTTCACATACGTTCTCAATTCTCTATTCTCTCATCACCTTCTTATAAGTAGATCAACTAAATCTCTTATGTTTAATTTATTTTAAAATATTATTATTATTACTATAATATTAAATTAAACAAAAAAATTAAATACTAATATATATATATATATATATATATATATATATATATATATATATATATATATATATATATATATATATATATATATATATATATTGAAGGAGAATTGCGATCCAAAATGCAGCGGAATTTAAAATTTTCTCCTTTAGTGATTCTTACGAATGGGCATGATCAGTGATAGAATTGTTACCTCTTGTGATGATTGAAACCTTTGATGCAGATCTACGGAGCGATCACGAACGTTGAACGATGACAACGTCTCTACTCTGTCCACACGAACGGATTCCTTCAATCTCAGTGCTAGCTGCTACGAATGAGAGAGAGAGAGAGAGAGAGAGAGAGAGAGAGAGAGAAATGAAATTGCAACTACTCAAATTCTTCTGCACAAGGATTCTATTTATAGAACCACTTGTGTGGGCTATAAGCTAAAAAACTCACTTAAGTGTATGTGGCCCATATCTTATAATATGCCAAAATCACTTAAGCGCGTGGTACCTTACCATATTTCGTATTCTACTTAAGTACACTGTACCTTACGATGTTCTACAATTCACTTAAGTGCACCGTACCTTACGGTGTTCCTTAGTTACTCTATCTCTCATCAATCTATCCTTTTGTGTGTGACCCTGTAGGTTTTCGCGGCATTGACAATTATATTAAATGACGTATTTAACATAATAAACAATGAGCGGTATCTAGCAACACATCACTGCTATCCAAGACACAAAAATGTCATGTGATTTGACAAATCCTTTTGTGATAATGCTTATGTGTATAATTACTCTTTTGCCCTTATGTCTATATTGAACACAAGGCATAGACCGTGTCATCCTTGTCTAGTTCAATATTAGGCCCATAAACATTTATCCTGTTATGAGGGAGGGGCAAATTCCATCTAGGTCACTCATGTCCCTTAGCATGCTTCGTGGAGTACCCATCAAATGCCTTTATGGTCATCCAGTTATGGACAATGTTTGATCAAGAATAAGACACTCGACTTTACATCTAGGGTCCATAGTGGTTTCAGGTCGAAAGATGGTATACACCATTATCACCATAAGAATAACTTATGACACTTTGCATAACATTCTATATAGTATTTTCATAGCGGGTTAATCCAATATAAATATTACTCTTAATATTCATACCTATGTTTAAGACTTGATAACTCTTTATCCATGATCCATGAGATGTGATCATAAGTCTATATACATAATAGTCTTAATGCTTTAATGTTATCCCACTTCACAATAAAGCTCGACTACGGATACTTTAAGAATAATGTCATTATGTTTAATGTGATCTCATGATTAAGTCACACTTGATACATTAAACGGACTAGCTATTCTATGGACTTTATTAAACAGACATAATAAAGAAAAATTCTTTTATTATTAATAAATAATTTGATACAAGTACCAAAAGTATTACACCAACATATATATATTAGTGTTTTTCTAAATCATATCAGTAGACCAACTTTCTAATAAAATAATAATAAAAACATACTATCTCTATATTATTATTATAATTTTAAATAAATATTATCTTATTTATTATTACTACTAAAGTAATTTAATTATATCTAATAGTAATACTATTAATCTCATTGTATCCAACACCCCTTCTCGTTAATTACTACCACACCCATCACTTAAAATTCTAATATTCTAGGGACATTACCCCATATGAAAGGTTTCCCTACTACCTGAACCATTCAAAACACATACAATACAATTAAATTATTCTATAATCTTAGATAATTCGAATTGGGTGTTACAGTTGACAAGTGTAGAAAACAATTCTCAAGGTGTGAATAAATAACTTATCAGAAACTTGATGCATGCAATTGATTGAACTTGAAAAGAATGAGTACAAAGGGCATGCAACAAAATCTGGATAACAACAAAGATTTGTTGTTCCCCAAGAATAACTTGAAAAGATTTGTTGTTCTCCAAGAATGCATTATCAAAATATGAATTTTCTTAAACAATGTATCTTAATGTTATGTGTAAATAATGTAATTTAAAAAAAAACTTACTCCCCTCGATTTTTACAGAAACTAAGAGGTATGTGACTTGTGATGAAATATATATTTTTGTATTTTTTATTTAAAAAGAAACACATTTTACCTCGGTTTTGAATAATAATTGGTGGAAAATATAAGTGTGTTTATTGAGTTTCTTCACCGTCCTTAAATAAATCTTTATCATCTATTTAATGAGTATCAGCACTCAAGATACGGTCGTTAGTGATCCACATGAAACCTAATAGAAATTATAATAGCATTTTGAATATTAAAAGTTGATTATGAAAAATTTGACATGAAAATTTTGAAATTTAAAGAAGCTTGAAAAAATTCTTTATGATGGATTGCAATAGTAGAAAATTATTTGATTTCAATGTTTGTGTTCTTAAATAATCATATAACTGAATATTTATTTTATTTATCTAACCATTTTTTTTTTGTTTTATATCAAAAACAAATGTATGAAAATCCAACATTTGATCTTCCCCAAGATTCAATAAAACGACGATCTATCATTTGTTCTTCTCCAAGATATTCAGCATTTGTTCTTCACCGATAGCGATGACGATGAATCAGATTCAAAATTTGTTATATATTTTTACGTTAATATAATGTGTAAATAATATAGTTTGTAAACTATAATTTATTAATATTACGTGTAAACTATGTAATGAATATTTTTTAAATTTTTTTATCTCTCCCCTCGATTTTGGCCATAAACCGAGAGGTATGTGACGCTAATTTTAAAAATATAGAAAAGATATTGTTGGGGATAAAATCAATGACAATTTCAACTATCCCCTCAATTATTCTAAATCCATAGGTTATTCTAAAACAATTACCATTTCATGACGTCATTCATTACCTTGCATCTGTAACCAATGTTAAATCAACTTGACGTTTGAGGTTAAATATATTTTTTGTAGCAGTGATAACGCTAATCAAGAGGATAAGGCTAACAAGATACAATATTCTATACATTATCGGAAGACACTAATCAAGAGGATAAGGGGGTGCCATGAAAACCTAAAAGACAACAAAACCACGACAAAGGATGAATCAACAATAAATAAAAATAAATAAACCAACAACCAACAACACTTTACACCAATAAAGTGTAATAGATTAGAACTCAGCGCTAAGAACCACCGTCAATACAACAACAACCTCTAAAAGAATGACATAAATATCTAAAAGCTAGGAAAAATAGGCCATAAACTCTCAAACTATTATTGTCTTAATTGAGAATAGAGTTCTCAAACCATTAGAAAAATTACACGAGTAAACCAAGGACCTACTCTGATACCATTTCAAATCAAAGAAAATGTATTTGCCTTCCATGTTCTCCTCACCATTCAAAATCAAAGGAAATGCATTTGCCTTCTATGTTCTCCTCGTTTAGCAACGTACCTTTAAAAATAGTGTCATTATGGAATTTCCAAATAGATCACACCACTTAGTGCCAAATCATTGTAAATCCTCCTCTAACTCTAATTTACGTCTCTAAAAAACTAAAAAACTTTATACAAGGAAACAAGATCCCTCAGCAAGACAACTACCCTTCGAATCAACCTAAAGATTGATATCATAGATTTTCCACCTTGTTGCAGGTAACAAACAAGTGAGAAACAAATTCAACCAATCCTAGTACACAACCAACACAAAATACCGTCAGAGTTAGATATGACTCTGCGCTTCTCCATATTATCTAGACATTTATTCTTGTAGGAGTTGTCAATAGAAATCAAACCACCTTAAAAGGGCCTAACTGCACTAAATTGATGGCAGAATGTGATATATCCTAATATATAGGCACGAAGATATGCCTCAATCGCCACATCATAGTTTGAGACAATAGAGTACAGATTATCCTTTCTAAAATACAAAGACAAACAATCACTCTCAAGAAAAAAACTATTCTCTAAATCGACAAAATAAAATCATCAACCAACTCATACTCATAGTCAAAAAAAAGTCTCTTCCATTAAATTTCCGAAACCAATAACTCATCCTCGTGAGACACAATCTCGGCCACCCTCCGACCTGATGGTTGGAAATAATATACTATCAAACTTATTCAAAAATCATCCTAAAAATGAGTGAGCATGTTCAACCTCAAACTATCTAAAAACAATTCCAAGAAGGCATCAACTTCAAGATTAAAGACTAGAAATACAAATATATAGAGCAATATCGGAGACTAGTCACTTGATTAATAATTTTTTTTTCAATATAATTAATTAATTAATTAAAAAGTAATAAACAGAAGTGAAATATATCAATGTCAATTAAAAAAGACTTAAGATATAAAGTATATCTATCATCAATTGCCGTTAATTAAAAGATGTAGATCCAACCATCCAAATAAATGGAAATTTATACAACCTAACACATGAAAACTAGATAGATACATAACATATACTAGTTAATTAATGATCAATAAATTAAAAGATGTCGTGGCTCAATCAACTCAACCACTCCCACATGCATATTGTTTTGTGGCGGTCACTACATGATTATGATCTATTTGTTAAAAATGTTTGACCTTCTTATGATTCTTACCATTACTAGGGCCAAGATCCAAATCTAATGGAGTAGTGGAAAACAAGTACTCAATCTCTTGAGATAGATCAAGTATAACTTGAGAGTTAAAACAACCTTTTCTTTTCTTGGATGGACGCAGTTGTTTTGGCTTTCTAGGTGGAGGTGGAAGAATGGCTTGAATTTTGTGTTCCATGGTTGTTGGAGTCTTGAAACCGTCGTTTAATGAATCAATATCTTTCTCTTCCTCGTACGATGGAATCTTGATCTTCAAATCTAAAGAAACATTGTTGTGTTGTTTCTCTTCATATTGTTGTTTTTGTCTAACCTCGTAGTCTTCTTTTGTTGAAGGTTGGAATTCTTGATCGTGAAATTCCATATGAAATGGATATAGATTAAACTATGTTGGAGATGATTAAGAAGTAGTGGTTATAAATTTCTATTTAAGATGAGGTGGTTGATATGTAGTTAGTAGTGTGATGAGAATCCAAGAAAGAACAGGGAGAATAGAAACTTCATGGGATTGTAGTACTAGGTGATGGAGTGAAGGTGGGGAAGGTAGAAGTTAGAATTTGAGAGAAGAGAGAGAAGGTTTGAAACATCCACTTTGGCGAGGAATCCAATGCAACCGAAAATGTTGTCACTTTCTCAACTATATAAGGAAAAGGAATGATATATATC
Source organism: Lathyrus oleraceus (assembly GCF_024323335.1). NCBI lineage: Eukaryota > Viridiplantae > Streptophyta > Magnoliopsida > Fabales > Fabaceae > Lathyrus > Lathyrus oleraceus. Next base: position 481,086,352 of record NC_066585.1, on the reverse strand, counting down.
ACATAATTTTAAGCAATCACTTTTTCCTTTTCTCAAATTCTGTAAGCATTGATGGGTGGGTGTATATATCCACGTGGCTTGTTGTTTTACGGGTAAACCATAACGTGCATGCTACTTCTAGCCGAATAGATATTACTAGTTTTATATTTTATGAGGCGCCTAATTATATATGTATTTGAATTTAATTAATACACATTCATAATATTATTTCAGAAAACTCTTTATCGCATTTGTTTGTTGAAGTGTTAATTTTGAAAGTTCACCCTGCGTCACAAATTCAAAGATCAACATCACCAATTCTAAAATCTTACATCATCAATTAACATCAATTCTGATTTTATAACGGAACAACAATATCAATATATATATATATATATATATATATATATATATATATATATATATATATATATATATATATATATATTTGTTGTTCCGTTATAAAGTCATAATTGATGTTAATTGATGATGTAGGACTCTAGAATTGGTGATATTGATCTCTTAGTTGATGTCGCGGGGGTGAACTTTTAAGGTTAGCACTTCAACTGACAAATGAGTTTAGGGTCCAAGATGCGTATAGTAAAAAATGAAGATCAGAAAAGTGTGTCTTGAATCTCACGTGTGCTTACTTTATGCATTCAATAATCTTGATTGGGTTTGTTTGTGTGACTGGACATTTAAATTGAGTCTTTGGCCGACCCAAAACAGTTTTTTCCCGCAAGACTTGTCGGGTGTAAACTAGTCGAAAAATCTTCAAAGTTATGGTCGACCTTTAATAATGATGTCCAACCAATGTGAGAAGTAGAAAAGTCCTGGATCAGTTACAAAAGTAGTGGGAGACAGATGCATTAAATGGTCTTCCAACATGGAGATGTATCATTGGCTTTTAAGGTGTGTGGCTCTAGGTCTATGAGTGAGGGCATGGTTCCCCTTCATATGGTGCTAGAGTGCGTATGAACTATTTATACTCCCAAGGAATAGTTGATCCATCACCCTTAAATTTCCTCCCAACTGTCGATTTGGACCGTTAGTTCGATGTTGCTTTTATTATAAAAGGGTTGGTTTTTTCCTAAGATTTTCTTTTCTTCGTTTATCATTTGGAGTACGCATTCCCCCATTCTTAGTGTGTTCTCCTGTTTGCATGTTCTAGCAACTTCAGCTTTTTGTTATCCCTCCATTTTTGTGTCATTCTTCTTAAGGTACGACAATATCCTCCCATTGTGTGTCGTTATGGTTAACCCGTAAGATCTTCCCATAAATGATGCTTTTGGACTTGGTAGTGATGAGTCTTCCTTGTCTTCGGGAGTTGAGAATCCAAAGCTCGTGGATATTTTCTAAAGGGTGGACTTTCCCATTCTTGCACAAAATGTGCCTTGTGGTGAACTCGGGTAAGGGTTGGATTTTTTAAGTGACGAGGACGATCCTTTATTGGGGGAAGTATCCACTCATACCACCTCTCTTGCTCGTGCTAAATTTAATTTGGATATCATTTTTTTTGAGATAACGACACGCGAAACTTGTTTTTCCATCGAGTCCTTTGAGATAATTTATTCTCGTCAGTGTTATATTATCACTAGATGGAATGATTCATTTTATGATGCAGAGATGGAAGTGGTTTGTCCTAAGGAGTTAATGAGGTCGACTGATGCAAATTATTATCCTCGGGTGGACCCTGACTACCTTGGGATAATTTCTTATTATACCCAGGAGGCTATTATGGAGAAGGCCACCTTTGAGGTAGGGTCACCCTCTAACTGGTCTATCTTTACCATCCCACTAACAAAAAGATATGTAGCAAGTTTGATGGATATTATATCCCTTTTAATGATTTTATCTTCTAGAAGTGGGGTGTTCAGCTTCCTCTTTCTACCTTTGAAAAGAAGGTGTTGGACTACCTTCAGATTTCTCCCTCACAACTCCACCTAATCATCTGGGGCTTGGTAAGGGTGTTCGATTATCGGTACGAATACATAGGCACTCCACTACAAAATATATCTTTCGTAACATATTATTATCTCAGATATTCAATCAACCAAAGTAATAGGTGATATTTAGGCGTGTGCTTTTTTTTATTAAAAGACTTTCCCACGCGATCCTTGATAACTACCGTGGTGAAAAGTAGGAAGACATCACTTTTAACCACAACTGGAATTCCAACCGTTGTAAAAAGTGGCGTATGGTCATGGGTTCAAATCCCAACACCAGCATTTTTGGATTTTTACTTATTTTTATGCCACTTTTCACCACGGTTGAAATTCCAAATGTGGTAAAAAGTGGCGCCTAGTCATGTGTTTGAATCCTAACACCAACATTTTTTACTTTTTACTTATTTTTAAGCCACTTTTCACCACGATTGGAATTTCAACTGTGGTGAAAATGGCGTCTTTTTTAAAAAATATATATAACACTTTTAGTACATTCACTTTTCCCTAGACGTACTTAGACAAACTTCATCTTCTGCCTCTAAACTTCTTCCATTTATGAAACATTATCCCTCCACAAAACCAAACTTGAAAACATCATTTCTTCCATAAATGAAAATCAAAAATATTTCTTCTATTATCGAGTTTCAGAACTCCATAATTTCTTCTCCAAATTGAACGAGGCATGAAAAACATGGATTCAACTTAGGAATATTAGTTGTTGTTATTGTGTCAGGTAAAATGTTCTTGTTTAACAATTTTATTTATTTATTTTGCTATTGTTCTTGTTGTTGTTATTTTTGTTATTCTTTTTGTTTTTGTTGTAATTGTCATCATCGTTGTTGTTGTTATTGTTCTTGTTGTTGATGTTATTGTTGTAATTGTTGTTGTTTTTGTTGTTGTTCTTGTTGAAGGTTCAAGAAATACAAGAAATATGAGTTTGAATTGGGTTTCAAGAATGATAATTTTTCGCAACCCAAAACAACAACTTAAAAACAATGGGCATAATGATAAAGTACGCAATGATTTTTATTCTGGTTCACTCTTAACAAGGCTACCTCCAGTCCACCGACCTAGGTGATTTGCCTTAAACAAGGACTTAATCTAATAATCAAACCTAATTACAAAAGCAGTGATAACCTGTCCTGACATTCTTCAGGATTCTGACAAAACTGATCTCCTAAGAAAACTGACGATCAATGACTCCTTAAGACCTGGCCTACCTGGCCGCTTAAGAAAATTTCAAAGTGAATAACAATATGTTATTGCCTTCTCAAGAGCCTCACCTATCCTAGTTGTTTGAGGATTACAATAAAAAATGTAATAATAGTTTTTATGTTTTCAGATGCTTCTGAAAAGCAGATACACAAGTTTACAGTCAAGTACCACACTTAACAATAATATTCAATGATCTTTGTTCTAATTGTATAAGTGTAAGATACACTTCTTATTTGTTTCTAAGTGTGAGCGTTTATGAGTTTGGTACGTGTAGCTTTTCTTTGCTCGTCACCCTCTTCAATCTTCAAAGTCCTCTTTAAATAAATGAAAAATAGATCCGTTGGAGGTGAAGATGAAAACATCCACTAAGTATTTGTTGTATGAAGATCCCTTCAAACAAAACACTAGAGTGGCACTGTAGCCTATAGTTGTTGAAGATGATTGGATGCAGAAGACTTCTTTGGCACAGGGTACACTACTTTATGGAAAAAGTAGATTTGCTTTTGTACTTCTATCACATCAAATATTTTGTTGAATTTTATACAACTTCTATTCAAAGGCTTCTGATATTTGTTGTTGAAGCTTGAGTAGCATTTCCAAATTCTATCTTCAGAATCTTTGGTGAGACTTTATAGTCTTTGGATGCTAGGTTCTGAGACTTTAACAAGCAGATAGTCAAATCTTTTTATATCAGAGTAAGACTGGAAAACTTATGTTCAGAATATTTACCTGATAGATCATAGTTGACTTGTTTGAGCGCTTCTATTTTTTGGTTTAAAATCTAGACATCTTTAGAGTCAGAATCTATTCCAATATTTCTACACACTCAACAAACTGGTTAGAGTACAAAATTGTTCTCTTAAACTTTGTTATCATCAAAACTTAAAGATAGTTTTAAAACCAAACTTGTTCCAGTAATCTCCCCATTTTTTATGATGACAAATCCATGTATTTTGGTGAACAGTTTTTATTCAATAAGCAATCATATTTTATAAAACTTCATAGATAGGTTTGTAATATTTTTCTTAGTTTTATACTTTCAAAATTATTTCTTGAACTTAAATCTACAAAGTGAGGTTTGCAAGCTCCCCCGGAGTTTAAGACTCAAAATAACTTCGGTTTCAATTAAGATCTTAAATTAGATAAGCAGGCTAAAATTCAGAGTAAGGTTTGTAAGCTCCCCCTGAGTTTTAAGACTTAGAATCAAATAACAAAGCAAAGAAAAAAAATTCACATAAAAAAGCACATTAAGATATAGAGATATAACAAAACATTAAAAAACATAATAAAATAAAAAATACAAACAAAGATAAATCAGAAGGAAATTTCGTTCATTTGTTATAGCATCAGAATTATAAATAAATTTCATCCAGGCTTGTTGATGTTCGGGATTGATCATTGGATAAAAATGATTAAAATCAAATACTTACTACTCCCTAAGACTATAGACTCAATACCCCTAAACCCTAAACCCATTTCTCTCCCTTTGTCATCAATGCAAAAGATTGACAACAAGACTAGAAAAAGATGGAAGGGTGAGAAAACTAAAAAAAGGAGAGCCTGGAAAAGCTCAAGAAAACAGAAAACAAGTGAAGACAAGGTGAGGGAAAAGACCAGAGAAGGGAAGTTAGACAACACATAAACAATAACATGTGCTCCAAATAAGCGGTTACGATAGGGAGATAGACTCCCATGATGACTCCAAAAAGATTGAATCAATTGAATCACACAATTGATTAACTCTGACAATGACTTCTACTAAGCCCATTCGATATCTTATCTTCAAAATTTCTTCAAAACATAAGCTTTTGGTTTTGAGATACATTGGACATGTGGTTGTAGGATCTAAAGAGGGATGAGGGGTTTGAAAACTGAAGAGTTGATAGGAAAGGAAGAGTTATAAAGAAATATGAGAGAAAAATTGTGTTTAAAAAGAGTGAAATGAGAGTAAAGGCAGAGGTTTTTAGGGAAAACATATTTATGACAGTGACAACTTAAAAGTTTTTGGGAACCCAAGAAATAAATTATATAACGCTACATGTTTTGACAGGAGATGAAAAGACTAGAAAACTTTAGAAACATGAAAGACATGTGGAGTATTAAAGTAAGATTTTGTTTTACCCAATAAAGATTTCTCCCAACGATTACCCAATCAATTTGGAAGTTAAAAAAAATAAAAAAAATAGCTTAACTAAAACATTGATATGTATCAGAGTCCAAAAGTTAGAGAAACCCATAGGGATTCTATCTTGGACCTTCTGATTCAGAAAACCATATAACTATCAGAGGGCTGGTTGTTTCAGAGTTTAAACAAAAAACATAAAGTCTTAGAGTCTCATTTTTAATCTACCAGAGTTTGCACATATTGAGATTTTAATCAGGACAAATTTCCATTTTCAAATTTCTCAAAATAAAAATAAATTTGTCCTCATCAAGGGGTTTAGTAAAGATATCAGCCTATTGATGGTTTGAATCAATAAATTTTAAGTTTAGAATACCCTTATGAACATAGTCTCTGATAAAATGGTGTTTGATCTCAATATTCTTCGCTCTAGGATGTAAAATATGATTCTTAAAGAAGAAAATAGCCTAAGTATTACCACAGAAGATATGAATGTTACTTTCACTTAGCTGATAATCTTCTATATGACTTTTCATCCAGAGGATCTGAGTACTACATCCAGAGGCTTCAATGTATTTAGCTTTTGCTGTTGATAATGCAATTGTTGATTGTCTCTTGATGGATTTTAAAAACCTTTTTTTAGTGGTTTTTCAATTAAAGGTAAGTATTTTTGTATCGTCTCCATAGGAATTAGTGCGACATAACCGCCATTCAACAATTAATATAGTTTTAAGGAAAGGGTAACAAGAGTTTTTTTGTAGGAAAGTAATGATTGCAACAGTTTATAACAACGGTAAATGCGTTTAAGAAATTAACAATAAGAGAAATATGTCAAGATTGAATTTCATTAATCTTTATCATATGTATTTTCTTAATCTAGCATGTGAACATGTTTATCAATCTCTATTATCACGTATCCTCTCAATACCGTTTATGTCTAAAGCAATATTGTGAATATTACCGTATTGATTACTAAATGATCTCTCAACCTAATAATCAACACAAAGATCTTAAAACTTGATACAAGTGAATATCAATTTACAAATCTATATCTAGAGTTTTCTCATTGATATATGATTATCTTAGGTCTAGGTTTGAAAGATATTTATCAATAGTAATTCAAACCAAATAAAGACATGAAAGTAAAGAAAATTTTAATATTGATTAATAACTTTGTTCACAAGACAAGATTCAAACATAATACATACGATCAAGATTAACTACATCCAATCCAGACAATAAAGGTTTAACTATCCATAACCATAGTAGCATGCTCCAAAAGAAATGACAAGAGATGAATAAGCATCCAAGTTGAATAATCGACCAAGGTTGCATATTCAACTCTAATTCAATGGATTCTGAGTTTTTGATCTTACAATGAGTTTTAGGGTATAAAAATATCAAGACTCCCTTCAAAATCCTGATTTGGTTGCTATTTATAGAAATAACAATTTTCCTGTCTTGCCCATCGAAAGTACCTTTTTGACAGGCACTTTTGTCAACACACACACCTCAAACCTCCTTTGGGAGAACTAACTGTCTTTCCCGATAACCAAGACCTCGCCCGACAAGCTTCCTGCTAAAACCCTGGCCCGGCGACCATGACACTTTTTCTTACTCGAATCGTTATGTTTTGCCTCACCTTCACTTTGTTGGGCGAGCTCACCTCCACTTCGCTCCTTCTCGTTGTGCAAGCTTGCTGACTTCTCTCTTCCTTTCTTTGTGATATTTTCTTTGTTTTGAGGAGACACATTTGGAATAATGCATCAATTTCCTGCATACTAACACACATATCAAAGATACCACAACCAAGTGCAAATCAATTTACATTCTATCAAAAATTGGGGAATTAAATGATTGAAAATGTAAAATCGAGCTTACATATGCCAAGTTTTTATGTGAAATTATAGTCCAATTTGATACTCATAAAACTCTCCCCAACTTGAATCTTTGTTTTCCCTTAAACAAAGTTTAAACTCTCTTATAGAAAACAAGAAGGTTTACTAAAGCTTAACAATCACAAGAAACATGCATGGTTCAAATCGCTTTCTATAATCAAATCATGAATATGAATTAAGTTAAAAAAAAGCATGTAATACATTCTCAAGCAACAAAATTTTCATACTTGAGTCACCCTAACTCTCATATTCATAAAATGGATGAAGAATTTTATACTTATTCATTCGGGACTAATACACTCATCTGATAATCTTATTAACATCTAGATCAACTCATGCATTCATCTCAACAATTATTTTGAAATCATAAAAGCATAGATCACTAAGGGATTTTCATGGTTGAAACTTGGTAGGGTTTCACAATAAAGGGTCATTTCTAAGGTTTTTGAAACAACATTGGTTTAAAATTTTATGAAGAACACTTCAAGTTGATATAACATATCTTCTTGTTCTTTTCTCATTCTCTTTTTCATCCCTCAATGTCTTTTGATAACCAATGCAATCTTTTTTTTCTTTGTTGTCTTTTTCTTTATTTTCTTTCTCATCATTGGCCCTTTTTTACATTTTTATTTTTCTTATTTCATTCAACAAAAATTTCTCCCCAAATTTAAAAATTTATTTCTTTCCTTTCAAGAACATGTTCTTCATTTTTTTTTTGATAAAATTGGGTTGTATTTGCTTTGAAGAATTATTTTTTTGCAATTAAATTTTTTTAATTCATTCAAGATTTTTATGGCTCAAAGGGTTTTTCAAACACTCACTCTCTCACAAGATAAATTGAAGTCATTTTTTGGTTTAGTGGTATTTCTCATAAAGAAAAAATGCATTGATCTTTTTCATGCTTTCACAAATTTACAACAAATGCAAGATTTACCATGAATAAACTGATCTAAAACAAGAATTATTAGTCATCCTTAGAAATTTAGTGAACAATGAAGAGTTTTCTCACAATTTCTAGTCCTAATTGATTCAAGTATTTGGAACAAGTTTTTGCAAAATGATGCATGAAATGATTTTACATAAAGCACAAAGTTCAAATACACGCTAACATTCTATAAAGTAATAACCATTTACCTTTCTTGTATGCTTCACATCAAAATTTCTATGGTCACCATCAAATTTTTGTTCAACAACTTTAAAACTAGATTAAGTCTTGCAATCCTTCTAAAAGCAAGTTAGAAAACTAAACTTAAAGACAAACAACAAAAATTTCTATGCTAAATTTTTTTTTTAAAAATGCAACATAATCAACAATAACTTAAATTACTTAACATTCAATGTTTTTGGTGTAAACACCGATAAGAGACTCAAAAGTAGAATTATACACCCCCAAAATAGTTTTGAACTACTAAAGCTAGTAGAAATATACCCGAACGCATCGCACGCTCAAACATACAACAGAGTCAACATCGAAGTTTATTTTTTCCTGAAGGAAAGGGAAACATCGATGAAACCCGCGAGGAAAGAGATATGCTAGGTAAGGAAGTCGGTTATGCAAGGGGAAGATGTTAGAATCCCTAACATCCATGGTACTCCATGGAGGCCATTTTGATTGTTCTTGCTCAAATATGTGTTATATCTAAGATTACTTGCAAAAGGATAAGGGAAAAAGAAAAAGAAATAGATAGAGTGCTCGGTGAGGATTAATGCCCACATGCCTACGTATCCTCATAGTGCAATAAGGAATTCAGAGCTCTGTATTTCAAAGAACTAATGGTGGGAGGTGAAAAGAAGCGTGATCAGAGCATGGTATGAACCAAAGGATAATATTGTTTGAACTCCTACAAGGGGTGAAAATATGAACCCAAGAGTAAAACTGGTATAGACTAAGACGTGGAGGAAACTAGGCATACCCACTATATTGTCTTACCAAAAAAAAGAAGGAACTAGGTGTTTTGGTACAAGCCAAACAACTCTTAGTTCACAAGCTGACACAAGATGGAGCACAATGAAATAATGTATTTGGCTCAAAGAATAGGGTATATCACATGAAGTGAATGAAGGTAGAATATCAATGTATTATGGAAATGAATGGAATGAATGACCAACGTCTCAGAATTGGGGTTTTAATAACGAGTGACCGAAAAGGTATAGCTTGAAACCAAAGGTAGGGGTATATTGGAATCCATAGGATACATGGTATTTGTAACTCAAGAGTAAAGGTGGCACGACTAAGATGTGGAGGGACAAAGGCATGCCCATTGTATTGTCATGACCAAAAAGAATGGATTAAGTGTTTGGGTACAAGCCAAACAACTCTTGGTTCACAAGATAGATAAATGCCCTAAAAAGGTGTATATGGAACTCTAAAGGAAGTGTATCTGATTTCAAATAAATAGTATGTCACTGGTGTGAGTGGTAATGAGTGAAGATAGATAATGGATTATGGAAGATATGAATGGTGCCCTAAGGCGGGAGGAATAATTAGAAGTATTCTCGCCAAGGATTCGCATCCTCGTGCCTACGTATTCTCACTGTGCAATGATAAAATTAGAGCAATCATAGTTCATAGAACTACAAAAACGAAGGAAAGATAAGGAAGTGTTTGCCTAAGCAACTAGGACTAACACGACAAATAACTTCAAGGATATGATTATAGTGATGAACAATATAACTTGTACCAACAGAATTGTAATGTGGGAACCCATAAAGGCAAACTGACTTTGAACCCAATAGTAAAAAGGTAGATACTAAGATGTGGAGGGACAAAGGCATACCCACTATATTGTCTTACCAAAAGGAATGAATTAAGTATTTGGGTACAAGCCAAACAAATCTTAGTTCACAAGATGGACAAATATCCTAAAAGGATGGGCATGGGACCCACAAAAGTATTGTTGGATACAAGGAAAAATATATCACTTTCTGGGGAAACAAACAATTCGAGATCAAAGAGAAATATTATCTTAGATCCATGAAGGAATAAATCCTAAACCGAAGAGAAAATAAGGTATAGACTAGGACGTGGAGGAAACTAGGCATACCCACTCCTGTCATAAACAGAAACAAAGAGAATTAAGTGTTTGGGTATAAGCCAAAAAACTCTTGGTTCACAGGAAAACATTGATTATGGAATCCAAGGAGAAATATATTTGATCTCAAAAATATGATATTGATTGATGAAATAATGATGGATTAATAAATAAGGTAGCTCCCGAATAATATGAATTCTCCTACCTACATATTCTCATTATGCAATGAGAAAGTCAGAGTTTTCATAGTTCATCCTATTAGGGTTGACAACAAGATGATTGAGGAAAAATAAGTGATTGATTGGATATGAAGAGACTTCATAGTTACTTTGGTTAAGGCACTAGCAGAGAGAGATTGGTGAGAATCCAAGAGCGGAGGTGCTAAAGGTTATTGGTGATGAAGATGAAGATTTGCAAATCCCCCTTGAATGAGAGAAAAGCGTCTGCATTTATGAAACATTATAGGTCATTTTGTATGTTGAAACATTATAGGTCATTTTGTCTAAACCCTAATTTCAAAGTCAACTTTCCAAGGCCATAACTTTCTCAATTTCAAGATGTCTACTTCAACTTTTATGTTTGGAGTGAAATCTAATTCAACTTTTATGAGAATGTGATATGAGGATACATTATAGATCATTTTTGACCTATAGCATTGAACAAGTGATTTTCCTCAACTTCAGAAATGCATAACTCTGTCATTCTAAATCCAAATGACATGAAATTGGTGACCATTTTGAAGTTCTTTGAAATATCTACAACTTTGATGAAGACACGTTTCTCATTTGGAGCTCACATGAAAGGTTTAATAAGGAGGAACATTAAGGTATATGGCTTGACACTTAGAAAAATTTCGATCGTCCAATCTGTGGGGAATTTTAGGTCAACACCATGAAAATGGGAGACAACCTTACAGAGAAGTAATCAACAAAAGGTGCTCAGAAACAAGGAGGAAACTCTGACTGGGAGCAAATTGAATGGCGATTAGTGGGGACACGAAAGCGATCCACTGTGTAAGATCAACCATCTCTGAAGATCAACCCAACTAAGGAGATACGAACTTTGTTGGGGAAGGCAGAAACTTTGTCGGAGAACACAATACACTGCAGGGTATCCGAATCAACCAAATCAGCTGAGGACAAAGAAGTTCCACTAAGGATCAAACACTCCACCGAGGAATTGAATCAACACTAATGTCTAGGGATACCCAAAGGGTTAACTTCTTGGGGAACCTCTGATGCTTCACACTTAAGGACTTTCTATTGAAATGCTGTTGATATTCCTTTTACTTGCTTTTGGAAAAAAATATTGCTTTTATATATTAAAGAAAACTTCATTTTGATTTCAAAATGATCATAATAAAATTTAAAACTATTGGCTGAAGTAATAAGGGTAAAAACAATTTGGATAAAAGCTCAACTTTATTTAATGGGATGGTAGTCTGTAAGTGACAAGACTCCATAGATTTTTACAAAGTTGAAAATGGTAATTTACGTGGAAAAGGTTACATTGAATACAAATGATCCTTAATCCTTCTACCAACTCTTGATATCCACTGTGCTCTGGACCACTGGTGGAGATGAACTGATGTCAACCCTTTATGCTCAAACAAGCCTTCAAAACACTAAAGATCAGCATAATGCAGTTACTTGCCATAATCCCTAATTTTTGCATAAGTTACACCATGGTGGGGGACTCAACTTATCGGGAAATTCTTTTTCTTTTATGTCTCTAATTTTTGCCTGGATCTCCCTTTCGGGTTTTCAATCCACCGAGACGCTCAATTTTGCCTAAGCATCCCTTTCGGGTTTTCAACTTAGCGAGTTGTTCTTTTCTTTTTATCCGAAGTATTTCTTGACTGCATCTGCATTCACAGGGCGAGTGAACTCTTCACCATCCATAGTTGAAAAGAATCAATGCACCGCCTGAAAAGGCTCTCTTAACAACATATGGGCCTTCATAATTAGGAGTCCATTTTCCTCTAGAATCTGGCTTTAAGGTCAAAATCTTCTTGAGCACAAGGTCACCTTCTCTGAACACTCGATGTTTGACCTTCTTATTAAAAGCTTTCTTCATTCTCTACTGATATAACTGACCATGACACATGGTAGTTAATCTCTTCTCTTCAATCAAACTCAACTGGTCAAACCTGGTCTGACACCATTCAACTTCAGTCAACTTGGCTTCCATGAGCACACGCAATGAAGGAATCTCAACCTTTACGGGGAGCACTGCTTCCATACCATATACAAGAGAGAAAGGGGTTGCCCTTGTTGAAGTGCAGACGGATGTATGATACCCATGCAAAGCAAATGGGAGCATCTCATGCCAATCCTTAAATGTGACAACCATCTTCTGGATAATCTTCTTGATGTTCTTATTCGCAGCTTCAACAACCCTTTTCATCTTGGGTCTGTAGGGAGAAGAATTATGATGTGCAATCTTGAAGTCTTTTGCAAAGAGCTTCCACCATATTTTTATTCAAGTTTGATCCATTATCAGTAATGATCTTACTTGGCACACCATAACGGCATATGATCTGATTCTTGATAAACCTTACAACAACTTGCTTGGTCACGTTTGCATACGATGCCGCGTCAACCCATTTTGTGAAGTAGTCAATTTCCACCAAAATGAAACGATGTTCATTCGAAGCTTTGGGCTCAATCATCCTAATCATATCAATTCCCCACACGAAGAAGGGCCATGGGGAAGCGATAACATTTAAAAGTGTCGGAGGAACATGGATCTTATCAGCATAAATTTGACACTTGTGGCACTTCTTCACAAATTTGCAACAGTCAAATTCCATTGTCAGGCAATAGTGACCTGCTCGCAACATCTTCTTCGCCATTGCATGTCCATTGGAATGAGTACTAAAGGAACCTTCATGCACTTCAGTCATCAACAAGTCTGCTTTTTGTCTATCCACGCATCTAAGCAAAACCATGTCGAAGTTTCTCTTGTACAATATATCACCATTCAAGTAGAAATTACAGGCTAATCTTCTCAAAGTCTTCTTATCTTTTAAAGATGCCCCAGGCGGGTAAATCTGACTTTAGAGGAAACACTTGATGTCGTAATACCACTGCTTCTCGTCTTTGATTTCTTAAACAACGAACACATGAGCTTGCCTATCAAGACGCATTACAGACAAATTGGGAACTTCATTCTAATACTTCACTACAATCATTGACACCTTTGTAAAGAAAGTTGAAATCCTCCTCGCATAATCTCTATATGGTACTAAACCGGGTTGATTTGTATCCCATTCTACTTTGATCTGATTCACAACCAAAGCTGAATCACCGAAGACATCCAAATACTTGATTATGAGATTCATGGCCTCTTCAAGCCCCATAATGCAAGGTTCATACTCTGCCATGTTTTTTGTACACTTGAAAGTCAATCTAGCTGTAAATGGTAGACGCGTGCCTTGAAGAGTAAGAATCACTGCCCCAATGCCATTTCCATATTGATTAACAGCTCCATTGAATACCATGCCCCAAAAGGAACCAGGTTCTGGCCCTTCTTCAAGCAATGGTTCATCATAATCTTTCATTTTCAAGTGCAAAATCTCTTCATCAGGAAAATCATACTGTACTGACTGATAATCTTCAATTGGTTGGTGAGCCAAATGGTCAACCAAGATACTACCTTTGATCGCTTTCTGAGATCGATATTCGATATCATACTCTGATAACAACATCTGCCAACGAGCAATCCTCCTAGTTAAAGCAGGATTTTCAAATATATACTTGGTTGGATCCATTTTTGATATCAACCAAGTGGTATGATTTAACATATATTGACGCAGACGCTTAGAAACCCAAGCCAATGCGCAACAAGTTTTTTCAAGCATAGAATACGGAGTCTCACAGTCGGTGAACTTCTTACTGAGGTAGTAAATAGTAAATTCTTTCTTCCCAGTCTCATCTTGCTAACCAAGAACACAACCCATACTATCTTCTAGCACAATCAAATACATGATCAACGGTCTTCCTTCAACATGTGAAGACAAAATCGGAGGCTCAAGCAAACATTCCTTGATACTTTCAAAAGCTTTCTGGCAGTCTTCGGTCCAATCACAAGACTGATCTTTCTGAAGAAGTTTGAATATAGGCGCACATGTGGAAATCATGTGGGAAATGAATCTGGAAATATAATTCAAGCGGCCGAGAAAACCCCTGACTTGCTTCTAAGTTTTGAGCGCATGCATTTCTTGTATTGCTTTGACCTTGGCAGGATCAACTTCAATACCCTTCTTGCTGACAATAAAGCCTAACAACTTACCAGAACGAACACCAAAAGTACACTTATTTGGATTCAAGCGAAGTTTATACTTCCTCAAATGCTAGAATAGCTTCAACAAATGCTCAACATGTCCCTCTTCATCAATTGATTTAGCGATCATGTCATCTACATAAACTTCAATCTCTTTATGCATCATATCATGAAAAAGAGTATTCATTGCTCCCTGGTATGTTGCACCAGCATTCTTTAGACCGAAAGGCATCACTCTATAAAAGAATGTTCCCCAGGGTGTAATGAATGTGGTCTTCTCCATATCTTCGGGTGCCATTTTGATCTGATTATAACCGGAAAATCCATCCATAAACAAAAAGACTTTGAATTTAGCAGTATTGTCTACCAACATATCAATGTGTGACAGATGGAAATCATCTTTCGGACTGGCCTTAATCAAATCTCTATAATCAACACACATGCAGACTTTTCCATCTTTCTTTAGAACAACCACAATATTGGCCACCCATTACAGATACTCAGCGGTCACAAGGAAATCGGCGTCAATTTGCGTCTGCACTTCCTCTTTGATTTTCACAGCCATATCAGGATGCGTTCTTCTCAACTTCTGCTTGACTAGCGGGCATTCTGGCTTCAATGGTAATCTATGCTCCACAATCTCAGAATCCAACCCAGACATGTCTTGATAGGACCAAGCAAACACATCTGAATACTCTCGAAGAATATCAATCAACCCCTTCTTAGCATTTGGACACAGTCGTGACCCAATCTTGACTTCCTTCACATCATCTTCGGAACCCAAATTGACTAGCCAATCTGCTCTTCAAACAGCTAATTAATCTTTTCATCTTGCTCAAGAAGATGAGACAATTCATCACTCACTTCTACATCACTTTCCTCCTCGGCCTCAAACACAGGGAATTCAAAATTTGGAGAAGGAGAAGGATCTTTGTATTCAATGGGGTTAGGAACCAACCTGCATAATGATTTGATATTTTGATTTTAGAGAAGTGAATTTGTGACCAAATATTATGCAGATGGACAATTATATTGTTTATTTATGTTTTTTGTGATTACCATTTTCAGAATAAAGCAAAAAAGTCAAAATAAACATCAAAGACGTGGATGAATGGAATTAATTTTATTGATGATCAATTTAAAATGCCCAAACAATGTTCATTCTCCCTTAGGCATAAGAGAAGGATTTTCAAATATAAAAGCAATTACTTAGATCAATGCAAAATAACAGGATATCAACGGCAGTCCAATTGTTGCATAACTTTCCATGCTTTACAAAGTTGGTGCAGTCTTCCTCTTCGTTATCCTCTAGCACAACAGCTAAGTGTTGTTCATTGCCATGAATGAACCCTCCGCTACGGAAGCTGAGTTGCATATCTTCAGACCTAAGAGTTGATGAGCCTTTTTGGAACCCCAACCCGGTTCTGCCTTTGTTGTCGGAGACCTCTACCATGCGCCCCCATTAATCAACAAAAACTTCTTCAACAATCTTATGAGCATCTTTCAACGAGGACATAGGTGCCCTAACTCTCTTCTCAGCAACAATAGATAAGGCTTGGAACGGAGTTCCAACCTCATCCTCAGCCTCAACATACGAGAAAGATGACAGATGGCGAACCAACATCGCCTTCTCTCCTCCAACAATCACAAGCTTACCAGTATTGACAAATTTCAATTTCTGATGCAGAGTGGAGGTAACAGCTCTTGCCTCATGAATCCATGGTTTTCCCAATAATCAACTGTAGGCCGGGTGGATATCCATTACTTGAAAAGTAATCTGAAAATTACTCGGACCTATCTTGACTAAAAGGTCCACTTCACTAATTATCGTCTTACGCGAACCATCAAAGGCTTTGACGATTACACCGCTATACCTCATGGGCGCTCCTTGGTAAGATAGCTTTGATAAAGTTGACTTTGGAAGCACATTGAGTGACGAACCGGTGTCAACAAGCACATTTGACAAAGCATCTTCCTTACAGTTCATTGAAATATGCAAAGCCAAGTTATGATTTCTTCCGTCCTCAGGGAATTCTTCGTCACAGAAGCTCAAATTATTGGATGAAGTGATGTTAGCCACGATGTGATCAAACTGATCCACAGTAACATCATTCTCTATGAAAGCTTGTTCAAGAAATCTCTGTAGTGCTTCTCTGTATGCTTCGGAATTCAAAAGCAGAGACAACACTGATATTTTTGAGGGGGTCTGGAGCAGCTGCTCTACCACATTAAACTCGCTTCTCTTTATTAATCGGAGTACCTCATCATCATCATTGGCTTTCAAGTTGCTGGATTCACCAGACTTATCCTTTGAACAGCCCACTAGATATACATTAGGCACCTCCGCCTTCTTACCAACAGTTGTTTCCTCTTTGTCTTCTGGGACCACTGGCCCAAACACTCGACCACTGCAGGTCACCTTCGTAACATGAGCAATGCTCACCACCGAACTGGTACGGTACAACCTTATCATATGAATACGGGACTGGGCCCACTAACCGTATTATCAACGGCGATACTGATCTTTGACTAACATTCTTATTATTGCTGCTATCATATTGGATTACCAACTGCTCTTGTTGCTTGAAAATGGGCACTATGACATTGAAGTCGTCATCTACGTGACGAGATTGAACAATCTGGATCATGCCTTCATCCATCAGACGTTGGATGTCCCTTTTCACCACATCACACCCTCTTGGGTTCACACTACAAATAACACAACCATCATGATCATGTTCACAGTCACTCACCAAACAGATATCCTTGTGCATATGCACTAAAGATCTTCGGATAAACTGGACGTCAAAAACCTTGAATTCTCCAGGACAATCGTCCACCATATTCACTGAAGAGTTCCCATGAGCGGGAAAAGGGTTTGCTTTTACATTTGGCACACAGTACTCAAAGGACACCATACCACTCTTCATAAGCTTTTGAACCTCATACTTCAATGGATAACAGTTTTCAATATCGTGTCCGGGTGCTCCTTAGTGAAAAGCACAACGGAGTTCAGGTTTATACCACCTGGGAAGTGGTTTTGGGATCTGCGGTGGGTTCCTCGGTTGAATTAAGTTCTTGAGAACTAGCGAGGGATAAAGCTCTGCATACGACATAGGAATTGGGTCAAAAGAGACCTTCGTTTCAAAGTTCTGCTGATGATGATTGTTGTTGGTATTGTTGTTGTTGTAGGTGTTCGTTCTTTGTCGCGGTTGTTGTTGTTGACGTTGATGTTGTTGTTGTTGAATTGGTGTTGCTTGTTGATTAGAAAATACCGGAATTACTGATGACACTTGATGATGATAATATTGAAGGGGTGGTGGATTTCTTCTGATCTGAGGCCTCCTCTGCCTCCCACTAATTACTGCGTTGGTCTCACTGTCCTTCTTTTTACCAAAGTTGCTACCATATCTCTTGCTTGTTGACGCCTCATCTCTTGACAACTGTCCTTCACGGATTCCTTCCTCAAGTCTCACCCCCATATTTACCATTTCGGTAAAATCACTAGGGGCACTAGCGATCGTTCGTTCATAATAAAATGAACTCAGGGTTTTTAAGAAGATCTTCATCATCTCTTTCTCCTCCAAAGGAGGAGTGATCTGGGCAGCCAACTCCCTCCATCTTTGCATGTATTCTTTCAATGTCTCTTTGTCTTTTTGAGACATATACCTCAACTGATCTCTATCCGGCGCCATGTCCAGATTATACTTGTATTGCTTCACAAAAGCCTCTCCTAAGTCGTTGAAAGTGCGAATGCTTGCACTATCCAACCCCATGTACCAACGGAGGGCAGCACCAGTTAGACTATCTTGGAAGTAGTGAATAAGGAATTGATCATTATAGGTCTGAGTAGACATCTTGCGGGCATACATCACAAGATGACTGAGAGGACAAGAGTTCCCCTTATATTTTTCAAAGTCAGGCACTTTGAACTTCACCGAGATTTTGACATTGGGCACCAAACATAACTCGGCAGCACTCTTCCCAAACAGATCTTTTCCTCTCAGCGTCTTAGATTCCTTGTGCAGCTCAAGAAACTGATCTTTCATTTCGTCCATCTTCTCATAAACATCCGGACCCTCAGACGGCTCGGAATGATAGATGGTATCCTCTATGCGAGGCAAAGTGTGCATAACGGGAGGTGGCACGAACATGACCGGAATAGATGTCGGCATGGAAGCAAAGGTAGGCGCAAAACCTTCTGGCACAAAGTTGGGCGGCATTCCCCATGGGAATCCGATAGGCATAGTCGACGCGAAATGGGCGGTAGCAGTAGGTACGGTAGAGGTAACCACTTCTGAAGTAACAGTCCTCGCAGGAGGAGTTGCAGGTGTTGGAGAAGCTTGATTCTGAGCAGCAAGAACTGACTCCATCATGGCATCCAGGCGGGTGATCTCGTCCTTCATCTCTCTGTTCTCTTGCTCCAAATGTTCCATGATTTTCTGATGATTGTCTCGGGTATTGTACCGGTGAGTCAGCTTGGCTAAAGCACAGAAGAAACACCAATCAGACATCTGGCATAAACTTGCTTATGCAAATGATGCATAAAATGTAATGCTTGATTATTTTTATTTTCAAGGAACTTACTATATCATTTGAAAATATATAATATTTAAATGGCAATTGTAAAAATATGATATGACAAAAAATATCTTTTTATTTATATGAATTGGAAGGATTACATTGAGTATAATTTCAGAAACCAAAATAAAAAGATACAAGAGAAAAGAAACTAGTCATCCTAAGGATCCCTAACAACAAAGATAGAAGATCTGGCTGAAGGCGCGTACTTCCTCCGAATGCGACGGATCTCGACCTCAAAAGAAGCCTTCATATGAGTCTTCTCGAGGACAAGCTGGTCAAGAATCTTCTTCCAAGCAATGGAAGGCAGAGGCATGCTAGAAGATGAAACCTTTGGCTCTCTCTGTCTCTTCGTCACTCGGTCTTCAAGTAGCTCGATAAGTGCACCTTTGTCCTTAGACTCCAATTGTAACTCTTCATGCTTCTTGCTCAAAGCATGAAAACGCTCTTCCCACACATCCTTCTCTTGCTTTATCTTGGCGAGCGCATCTTCCAACTCCTCTACATCTTGGTTAGGGAGAGTTAATGGCTCAACCACAACCATAGACATAGGTCTTTCACAAGGATAAGGCATCTTCAACTCCATAGCTCTCTTCTTCACCGAAAGAGTGTAAGCTTCCAAAGCTACACAATTGCGCGGACCAAGCTCGGATCTTCCTTTCCTATGCACATTATGCCAAGCATGCAGAATCTTCTGCTTCAAATGTTGGGGATCTTTACCCTCTTGATAGAAAAGACCTTCTAACAACATGTTATTAGGTTTGTCTCTCAAGGGGAGCCCAAGTTGACAACGAGCCAGAGCAGGGTTATAGTTAATTCCTCCTTGTGTACCAATGAGAAGCACATTAGAGAATTCACCACAACTATCAATAATCTCCAAACTGCTTAAGGACGGACCATACCAAACTATATCATAATTAGTGAGAGACATAAGTCTCTGAGACCACCTTAGACACTGTTTGTTCTCCACAAAAGTAGGTGTCTGAGGCAAGTGCGAAATAAACCACTTGTGCAGAAGAGGAATGCAACAGACAATAGTTACACCACCTTTAGAATTCCTTAGATGCAAAGAGAAATACATATCACCCAACAAAGTAGGAAAACAATTCCCAATCAAGAAAAGTCTAATGGCGTTAACATCAACAAAACCGTCAATGTTAGGGAACAAAGGTAATCCATAGATGAGCAACATAAAGATAGCTTCAAAAGTGTCCACACTACCAGCTTGAGCAAAAGTAGTAGCTTCCTTGATGAGGAAAACAGATGGCAACCAAAATAACCCTCATTTCTTCACCCAATGAGCCTCTATCTCAGACTTCTTCAAGTGAAGAGCTTCAGCAATAATACGAGATCGGGGAATCTCTTCCAATCCACTAAAAGGCACTCATCTAGAAATAGGTATCCCCAAAATATGAGAATACTCCTCCAAGGTAGGCACAAGTTGAAAATCTGGGAAAGTGAAACAATGGTAGAGAGGATCATAGAACTGCACTAGCACACTCAAGAGTCCTTCAACCACATCTGCAGACAATATGGACAGAAGCTTCCCATGACGTTATTTGAAGTTTAAGGGATCTAATACAAAAGTGCTAGCTTCCTTAACTCTTTCAAGTCGGGACATCTGAAACTGTACTTCTTAGTGTTCCTTCGTCCATAATCCATGGTCTGCAAATATTTACAAATGATACCTTAGTTCCTTGAAATTGTCATGTGATGAATGTTATGATGCGAATGAATGCATGAATGCAACAATCACAAATAAGGGATCACACACAAGGAAAACAAAGGTCAAGGGATGAATCAAGTCATTGTCAAGATCAATCATCCATTTTGGTGGATTATGGTTTACACCTTATCAACACCCAAGTTCCATTGATATTGACAAGACTTGATTGGATCAACCAAGAATCAAGGGTTTGTTTCAAGTCACGAGCACAGAGTTTGGGTAAGAACCATCCCAAAAGAGTGAACTAAGGATAAAAACCTGTAGATCATGTTCTAAAAAGTTCCCAGAGTCTTAATTCCATCTATCGGATATTACAGGTTAAGATGACTGACACATCGACCCATAATATTCTCAATAGAAACTCGTCTGAGTGTAGTATCGTGTAACAACTGTTATCCAGTCTACACTTGAACAGTTTCCACACTATGTCCTAAATAGGCCAAGATGGGTTAAATGTTCTAAGGTCCTCAGCTTCTCAGACGCAATTAGAGATAGTAATGCCTAACCATAAATACTTGTGTGACATTTCCAAATCCAAAGGAGTCTCCACTGAGCAGATGGATCTCAAGCCAACTTGTTAAGGACTACTCCACACAAGTCAAACATGACTATACCATCCTCCTATCTTAATTTCACTCAAATTCGGGTTAGAACTTATCTCACCACTCAGAGATCACCAAGCACAACAAACAGATTATATCACACATACATATATATAAACATCACATATATACAAATATATTCACACAAAAAGTAGGCTAAACCCACTAGAGACTACTCCCCAGCAGACTTGCCATTTTATTTCTGTAGCAGGAAATTCATGATCACCAAGCTATTGACAAGCTAGAGATCAAATAACAAGAGTCGCCACCGCGCTTTTTTTTGTGTCCAAGGGAAAAGGGAAAAAGTACAAACAA
This sequence comes from Lathyrus oleraceus, assembly GCF_024323335.1. Taxonomy (NCBI): domain Eukaryota; kingdom Viridiplantae; phylum Streptophyta; class Magnoliopsida; order Fabales; family Fabaceae; genus Lathyrus; species Lathyrus oleraceus. Next base: position 481,064,652 of record NC_066585.1, on the reverse strand, counting down.
AACCCAAAAGTAAGAAGTTTTCAAATCAAAACCAATAAAAAGTCAGAGATCACAGGTAAGGGGGTTGGTTACACAGAGGAAAGGTGTTAGCACCCAAAGTGTCCTAGGTACTTCTAGGGAGCCCTTTTTGTGTGCATATGTATTTTGTACAAAGTGATGTTTACAAACAAATAGAATGGGGGGATGAGAAAATAATTAATTAATTATATTTGTGTTTGACAAGACCTTCGATCTTGTGCCTACGTACCAACATAAAAATGAGGGATCAAAACCTTGTAGTTCGTGATACAAATTTCAAAATGGATGCATTGATTTTAACAAAATTTAAGTTTGAAAGGCACAAAGGCCTAAAATGGTTTGAATGAGTTAGTTCTTTTTGGCTTTTTGAAAGTTTAAGTCAAGTATAGTTAAGTTTATTTACAAGTTTGATTTAAGAAAATAAGTTTGAAAATGCAATGGCATAAGGCCAAAGTTTCTATCTTTTTGCAAAAGTGGTCAAAGTTTAGAACAAAAGTAGTTCACACAAAGAAGATTTTGAAAAATGGAGGGAGAGATTTTGAAATTAAAGAAATGGGAAGAAGATGAAGAGACTATCCTATGCACAAAATTAAAAGTTTAGAGTTGAAAAGATCTGACCAAGTGGATAGAAATCCAATAGACAAGAATGTCAATAGAAACCCAGAATTCCCTTGGACTTTTAGAATAAATAAATACACAAATGCACAATTATATTATCTCTAAGAGCAAGACATCAAATAAAGATGGCCACATCCAATCTTATCCATTCCATGATCTTCTTCAAAATAGCCCATGTAACAGGTTCAAAATAGCAGCTTTACAATGATCATGTTGCATATGAACTTAGAGATGTCTTGAATGATGTATCAGATGAAGTTCAAATTGTAAGCACTTGGTTCTTCAACAAGTTGGAATTGGCCAAGTCCAATAGGATAGGAAGGTTGCCTAGATTCTAAGTCCATTTGTCCAAGATCAAGCCAACAGTCCATTCAAAAGTTTTTTAGGGTTTTTGTTATTATTATGTACATTAATGGTCAAAGACCACACAAACAAGCAAAGTATACACAAGCAAAATATATCACACAATATGGTCCAAATGGACAAAGTGAAAATTGCATTAACATAAACAATTAGAATGATATGAACAATGGAAAATGAAATAGAGTGCTAAAAGTAAATGGCATTAAAGTAAAAGTTTGAAATTAAAAGTTAGTAGTTTATAGGTTAGAAGTTAGTATTGTTTTGCTTTTGCTTTTCATTTCAAGACATTCTTTGGAGAACACTCAACCCACTTATCACAAGCATGAATCCTTGAGCCAAAACATCTTCCAAAGGAAGCAAAGAAGGCCAAGTTTCCATATAATACAATGAAAGAGAGGAGACTTACAATCTCACTAACTAGAATGCTTATGCCTTTTATGTCACCAATTTAGCGCTATGTTAAGCAATCGTAATTGGACTTATGTAGAAGTCACAACTATTTGAGGTCGGGCAATAGAATTTTGGTTTTAATGCATGTTAGAGACATAGTATAATTGACTATGCTCATGAAACATACCACACACAAAAGGAATATACAAAAGGTGTGGCCTAATCTCATCCATACTCATGTCAATTTTTCAATCAACTAGCATTAGGACTTTAAGATGTCATAGGCCAAATGGAATGAATGAATAAAGAAGAGGAATGAATCAAAACACAAATTGGTCAAAGGAGGACTTTTACCAAATTAATATCATCCATTCATTTTGGGAGATGGAATGTACATTCCATCAATCCCCTAAATCCAATGATATTAACATGACAAAGTCAAATTAAGCTTGACCAAGGTCCAACAACAAGAGTCAAACACAAACAAAGTCATCACAATTGGTCAACAAATTTATTTGGGATTTATTCAATTTAAAAACACTAAAATAGTGCATTTAAATTAAATATGGTTTGTCCAATTCCTAAAATCTCATCAAAACACCAAAGAAATGGTCATGAGAGTTATCATAGGTCAAACAAGGTCAAAGGACCTTGGAGAAAAAATTTCATAATTTTTGGACATTTAAAAATATTTTTAAACAATTAAAAACAAATGGAAAATCAATTAATTCATGAAAAATATTAATAATGATCCAAAAAATAATTTTAATTCAGAATGTGAAAGAGAAAAATATTTGAAATTTTTTGGTGAAATTCCCATATTTTTTGGGTCAATATCGAATTTAATATGAATTATTGAAAATAATGCAATTAAAATGAAAATTAAAATATCAGAAAAAACGTGGACCACTTAATCTTCCTCATTAATTGAGGTGGCAGACAAGTGGCCAGAAATGCGCGTTCTACCATGGTCATTAGTCAGCGCGTTGCAACATTGGTAATTCAAATGCACGCTCCAGATTAAAACAAATCAAGAGGATCATGTGGCTGTGAGACATGCCAGCGCATGGCCGAAGCTGTAGCTCCCGTCTTCTTCTCCAGTGGACCTCACCGGACTGGTCCACCATCAACCATCACCAAAATTAAAAACAACGACATGATTTTCAAAGTAAAAATGGCATTGAGCTCGAATTTGGCCTCAATTCACTCCAACTCCAAGTATATTGAGAGATACATGGAGTTGAAATTTGAGGTACATGAACTGAGTTGCTTCGGTTTAGCCTCAAAGCAACTTAAACTTCTTGCCTACATTGTTAGGACTTTAGACAACCAAAGAATCAATATAATTGAGCAAGAATTTGAGAAAATCGAAGAGATCAAAATTTCTGGAAAATACCTTCAATGGAGGTATGGATTCAACTGATCTTGATCTTGCTTGTGCTTGATCTTACTCCACTTGCTTGCACAAGAAGGATTGAAAGCTTACAAGGCTGTTTATTCTTGTAGATTTGAATTTCAAAATAGTGGAAATTCAACCTCAAATTCAAATGAATTTCTCAGGTTTATCCTTTGCAAATTGAGGGTTTGAGATGTGGGATCAAAGCTGGCGCGAATGTGTGTGAAATTCAGAGCATATGGAGCTCTATTTATAGCCAATTTAGTTGATATTTGCACACTTGAAATGAACTTCCAAAATTAGCAATGTGTGATGCATGAGTGCATGGGCGTGTGCAAGCCCATGAAATCACTCTATCTGATCCATAATTGAGTGTAAGAAAGGTTGAAGTCATGTTGGAATGTAAGCAATTGTGTATGGATGTTTGAAGTTTGATCCTTGCCAAGTTATGTCACCATGTTTATGCCATGTGAACCCTATGTATTTCTTGTCCAAAATGAATGAATTTGAGCTCTTTGGAAAGGTGAGAACAAGGGAAACAACTTTCATGTTCAACACTTTTTCATTTGGAGCTTGTAACTTGGAGAAATTTGAGGTGGAAGTTTTGGAAATTTTTGACATATCAAATTTTTTCTAAGTGTCAAGCCATATGTCTCAATATTCCACCTTTCTTAACTTTTTATATGAGCTTCAAATAAGAAAAGTGTATTCATCAAAGTTGTATCTCTCTCAAAGACCTTCAAAATGGTCACCAATTTCATGTCATTTGGATTTAAAATGATAGAGTTATGCATTGCTAAAGTTTGGAAAAATCACTTGATCAATGGTATAGGTCAAAAGTGACCTATAATGTAACCTCATATCACATGCTCAAAAAAGTTGAATTAGCTCCCACTCCAAACATAAAAGTTGAAGTATACACACTGAATTTGATTATGCAACTTGGAAATCTTTCATCTCATAAAAAATGAGCAATTTATGGCCTTGGGAAGTTGACTTTCAAATTAGGGTTTAGACAAAATGACCTATAATGTTTCAACATAGAAAATGATTTTCCAAGAAAAACTAGCTCTAGGTCTCAACATGAAAGTTGTTTTGAATGTCATTTAGAGTATGTTTTATCTTGGAATCATTTTCATATGGTGAAAATTATAGGAGATAAGGTCTAGGGAGACCCAATTTTGATCAGATGAATTCATCTGGCCAACCACCACCAACCAACTCGCTAACTTCCAATTCTCTTGACTTTATTGGCTTATGATAGATCATATATGCATAAGGTGATGAATTTTGAAGTGTCCCTTGAGAAATTTGATCAATTGGTGAGATAGCTTGTTGGAGAAGTTACTAAAGATACCCAGTCACACTAGGGCTTCCAAGGCAAATCACCCTCAAACTCTTGAAGAAAACTTGATCAAAATAACATGTAGAAATCATTGGGACTCATATATGATGCTCATAACCATTATTGGATCTATTCTTGGTTGTGCTCTTTGTTCATGAGGGTCTCAAACCCTAATGTGAACTTGATGAATCAATGGAATCATGCCCTTCATACAAAAGAGTTAGACAAATGCAAAGACATATTTTTGGTATTTTGGTTAGTGAAATGATAAAATAAAAGTATGATACAATCACAAAGTGCTTGGTGATCTCTCTCCAAACAAACCCAATGCTAATGCTTATGATAAAATTGCATGAGGGATCTTGGGGTCTTACACATACTTGAGTGGGTAACAGTTCTCAATATCATGTCAGGGTGCCCCTTGATGAAAAGCACACCGGAGTTCTGGCTTGTACCACCATGGAAGTGGTTTGGGGATTTGCGGAGGATTTCTTGGTTGTAACAGGTTCTTGAGAACCAATGATGGATATAGCTCTGCATACGTCATAGGAATAGGCTTGAAAGAGACCTTCTTCCTCTCAAAATTATGTTGTTGATGATTGTTGGTATTGTTGTTGTTGTAGGTGTTTGTTCGTTGTTGTGGTTGTTGTTGTTGACGTTGTTGTTGAACTGGTGCTAATTAACTTGCTGAAAATACATGAATTACTAAAGATACTTGATGATGATGTTGACGGGGTGGTTGACTTCTTCTGATATGAGGCCTCCTTTGCCTCCCACTCGAAATTGCATTGGCTTCATTGTCCTTCTTCTTACTAAAATTGCTGTTGTATCTCTTGGACAATACCTCCTCTCTAGACAATCGTCCTTCTCGGACACCTTCTTCTAGCCTCATCCCAATGTTTACCATTTCCGTAAAATCACTAGGGGCACTAGCGATCATCCGCTCATAGTAAAATGAGTTAAGGGTCTTCAGAATTTTTTTGGTCATCTTCCTTTCCTCTAAAGGAGGGTTGATCTAAGCAGCGAGTTCTCTCCATCTCTGAGCATACTCCTTAAACATCTCTTTGTCCTTCTGAGATAGTGATCTCAACTGATCTCGATCGGGAGCCGTATCAACATTGTACTTGTACTGTTTTATTATGCTTCACCCAAATCGTTGAAAGTGTAGATGCTCACACTATCCAACCCCATATACCATCTCAATGCAGCACCGGTCAGACTGTCTTGAAAATAATGGATCAACAACTGATCATTATCTGTTTGGGTAGACATGTTACGGGCATACATCACCAAATGGCTGAGTGGACATGTGTTCCCTTTGTATTTCTCAAAATCAGGCACTTTAAACTTCACTAGAATCTTCACATTCAGCATTAGACACATCTCAACAACACTTTTCCCAAATAAGTCCTTACCTCTTAAAGTTTTCAACTCCTTGCGTAGCTTAAGAAATTGATCCTTCATTTCATCCATTTTTTCATACACATCTGGGCCCTTAGATGGCTCAGAATGATAAATGGTGTCTTCCACACGAGGCAAAGTATGCACAACAGGCAGTGACACAGACATGACCAGGCTAGATGTCGGCATAGAAGCAAATGTAGGCGCAAAGCCTTCAGGCACGAAGTTTGGCGGCATTCCCCACAGGAATCCGGTAGGCATGTTGGGTGCGAAATGAGCAGCAGTTGCGGGAACAGTAGAGGTAGCCACCTCCAAAATAACAGTCCTTTGAGAAGGAGGAGTTATGGGCATTGGAGAAGACTGGCTCTGTGCAGCTAAAACTGACTCCATGATGGCAGTCAGGCGAACGATCTCCTCTTTCAAGTCTCTATTCTCTTGCTCAAGATGTTCCATAATTCTGGAGTGATTGGCGCGAGTATTGTACCGATGAGTCAGCTTGGTTGAAGCATAGAAGTGTCGCATCGCGCGAAAAAACCGGCGGGAAAAGAAAGAAACAACAGAGCCGCCACCGTGCGTTATTTATCCCAAAAGAGGGAAAGGAAACGCTCAGAGTAAACCTGGGAAAGAACATGGTCTTGCGACCAAAGAGAATGGGTTCGGGAGTCGGTTATGCGAAGGGAAGGTGTTAGCACCCCTACGCATCCGTAGTACTCTACGGGATCCACGCACACTAGAAAGGAAAATGGTTGCTAAACGCTGCTCAAACACACGCACTGGCTGAAAGAGACAAAAGAAACTGACTGAAACTGACTCGGCAGGACATCGTATCCTGGGCCTACTTAGTCTATCAGGCATAGACATCAGAGTCGAAGTAGTTCGGACTGGGGAAACGACACATGCTCGCTAGGATGTCGCATCCTATGCATACGTATCTTCTTGGACGAAGAAGAATCAGAGCATTCGTAGCTCGGCTGACACGCACACAAACAAACACTGGCAAAGGCAAACGTGGAGCCCGAATGCCAATCACTGGACTTACATCAGCATCCGAACCAAACACACGCACACTGGAACCCGAATGCCACTCGATGGACTTACATCAGCTTCCAAGCACACAACAACACAACAAGTTAATAGGGAGTCGGGGACTCGAGCCTATAACTGTCAAGCACGCACTCAAACAAACAGACAACGAATTGCTAAGGAGTCAGGCACTCGAGCCTAGCAACTGTCAAACAACACACACAAAAAAGAAAAAGGGCGCCCGGAGAGATCAGCTCAATCTCCTGCCTACATACTTCATCTGGTATGAAGATCAGGGCGATGTAGTTCCCCTACAGAGGGATAAAGGACTAGCCTAACCAGATAACAGAGGGAGACACAACTAGGGAGACTACGACTCGAGCCTAGATGTTATCATGCAAATCATCCCTAAGTTAAGGTTTCTAGCTAAATGGCACGAGGGCCAACCTATCCTAAGCATGGCTCACACAGGAAGCAAGCCACACACACTTAACTTGCACAGGAAGCAAGCCAAGCGAAACCTAACTTGCACAGGAAGCAAGTCTAAACTAATCCTAACTTGCACAGGAAGCAAGTCAAACAATCCTAACTTGCACAGGAAGCAAGTCAAACAATCCTAACTTGCACAGGAAGCAAGTCAAACAATCCTAACTTGCACAGGAAGCAAGTTAAACAATCCTACAAGCACAGATAGCACACACTATACACAAACAAGTGGCTCAGTCAAGGGTTAGGTTTTAGTCGAGGGGTCATATCAACCTCGACAAACAAACCTCTGGAACTGGGTGAATGTTGCTCTTAACCTTGCCATTGAGGGGCTAAGGTGAAGCAGATGAAAGGATGAAGTGAGGATGAGACCTCACAGCTCTTATCCCTGGCCTGGGAGAGCTCAAGACAAGAATGTGTGGGTTCAGAAAGTGGGAACCCTTCTACACATTTAAAACTGACTCAGTTGTACAATTGTACAAGATCTTGGGTTTGTATCTGCAATGCATCAACACAGTGGTGTGAGCAAAGCAGATGACACACTGAATAGTGGGGGATAGATTGCATATCCCTACCTTCCACCAATTGCCTCTTCACTTAGGAGGACTTTGACTCTGTGCAAGGACAAAAGTAAACAGTCACAAACATTGCCTCTTAAGGAGGACTTCAGACAGCTGCCTGGCCAAGTAACAGGCCAGGTCTTCCAGACTACATGAAGACAAAGAGACATACCTCAATGCAAATTTCTTATACAAGCAAAGCAAAGCAAAAAGTTCACAAGGAACTAAAAAGCAACTAAAGTACCTGAAACAGCCAAGCAGATGTTAGTATGCAACTTCAAACAAAGTAAAAGGAAACAGAGGTCAACAGTTAATTGGAGGCAAATGAATGTGCAAGGCACAAGGCTTAAGGCATGTGAGCCAAGCCACCTACAAGACAAAGAAGTTAGACAATGGTATTTAGGCAAGCTCAATCAAAAGAATTGGTCTCAATGGCCATTTGATGGTCAACCTGAAAACACAAGTTCAAAGGTGAGTAACAGGACCACTAGGGCAAACCTAGGGTCAAAAATGGATGAGAAAGTCAAAACAGAAAAGGGCAAGTATCCAAAATCATCTTCAAACAATCAAGAAACAAAACCAATTGGGTTCACATTCATATCAATCATCATCATCATTTCATGAACCATTTAGGTCAAAGTATGGCATTTAGAAGCTCATAGAAGTCAACAGCAAGACTTAACTCAAAAGCAATCTTAAACATTTCCAAAAATCACCAAATAAATCATGATCAACCACAAATACATAGCATGGTAAGCATGTCAAATTTCATCTCATTTGGACAAGTGGAAGGCAGTCAATGAAAATCAGAAAGTCAAAACCATTTTGAACATGCTCATAGAAGTCAACCAAACATGCATCAACTTAGAAAAATCATAAGTCAAGAATGGTGTATGATAAATGAATGGGATCAAAACCATGGCAAGGATGAGGATGTCTAGTTATCTCATGTAAAATTTCATGTCCATCCAATAAAGTATGAGAATTTCACAAATGAAATGGGAACATGTGTCACACAAAGTCAACATATGACCAACCAGGGGAGAAAATCTCAAACAATTAGGAAATGCCACAAATAATTCCAAGAAAATTCACATGTAAACTAGACATATAAGAGTAGGTTCATGCAAAAAATCAAGTCAATTGGAGGTCAAGAAGCATGGTAATGAAAATCATGAAGTTGGTCATCAATGGTGTGACACAAATTGTCACACCCTAATTCAAAAAATCATAACTCACAAACCACAAATGATAAATTCACAAACTCTACACCAAAATCACCATGAGTGTGTCTAGTTTAAGCACAAAAAATTTGGGAGCCATTGGATACATTCTCATCATTTCACAATTGATTTGGCAAAGTGTACAAAAATTGGTCACATGTCACAAACCCTAGCAACATTTAAAAACCACTCATCCAAAATTCTGGAAAAATAATGATAAAAAAGTAGAGATCATGATGAACACAACACAAAAAATCCCATTCAAATTGGATTAAAATTGAAGCATTTATGATTTTTGGAAGATGGGATATCAAATGTGAAATTAGAATGGAATAAATGAAGCAAGAATGGCATTTTTGTAATATTTGAATCCACTAATCAAAACACAGTCGTTTTGGGCATAAAATGAAATGTTTCTATTGGTTGATGAGTTTAAGCCATGCAGCACGAAAATGGGGGAAAAATCTGGGAAATTCAAAGGCTAGGGTTTCATGAACAGTGGCATCCCAAATCGTGATTTCACAAACTTGCTCAGAAATTGCAATTGGCTATACCATTGTGATCATCAAACAACATACAACAACATCCTAACATTGGTTTTCATTAATTTGAGCTATCCATCAAGTTATATGCAAAATAAGTTTGGATCATCAATGTTCATTTCAAAATAACTCAAACATCACTTGACCATTTGTAAAACTAAGACCATCCATGAAATCAGCATCAAAAGACCTACATTAAGCATGCACTAATTTCACAAAATAGGGAGGTTGAAAATTTACCAAATTGGGAGAACAGTAGTGGTGCAGATGCTTTTTGATGTTGCTGGAATGAAACAGTTGAAGCACAATCTTCCAAGTGATGATTAGTGAAGGCCCTTTGAATTGTGGATGCTTAGCTTGGCTTCAACCTTGGACTGCTGTTGGATGTTGCTCTTGGCCAAGGCAAGCTTTGTCTTTTTTGGAAGTTTTACAGGTTTTCTTGAAAAGATGCAAAGCAAGGTCAATGAAGTTTTTAGGATGAGTATCTGCTGTGATGTGTTTGGTGGCTGCTAGCTTAGGGTTGGTTTTTGACAGGAAAATGATAAACAGAACTGCTATGTGCAGTACCAAGCATGGCAAATTGGATGTTGTTAGAAGTTCTTTGACAGCCCTCTTAGAAATGCAACAGCAAAGTAATGTTTTTAGAGTGAGTGAACCATTCTACGTGCAGTGTGTCCTTGCTGCTAGTTAGAGGCCTAGGTTTCATTTTTGACAGAAAAAAGGCAGGGCCATGCTATTTGGCATTGTGCAATGCCTTGGTTCTTTGGAGTTTGACAGAAAAGTGACCAAAACCTGCTCTTTGATGTTGCTTTGTGGTAGGGCAGTGTTTTGGTTCTTTGGTGTTTGACAGGTTTTCTAGAAAAAATGGCCAAAGTGATTTTTTAATGAATGAATTTTTACTGGTTTGTGCTGTGTGATGGCTTGGTCATTTTAATGTTTTGGACAGGGTTTTAGAAATGCAAAGCAAAATGAATGCAGTTAGAATCAGTGATCTTTTCCTGTGTTGCAATGTTTGATGCTTTTGTGTTTTGGACAGAAAAAATGAAATGCAAATAGCAGGGTCAGTTTTTCAGGATGTGTGAACCATGCTTCTACTGTTGGATGGCTGCCTTTTCTGGTCCTGCAGGGTTTTGGTGCTTTTGTGCTTTGGACAGAAAACTGGAATGCAAACAGCAAGGTGAGGTTTGAGAGGGTGTGAACAATGGATTTTTTTGCTGTGTTAGGTTGGTTGCAGCTAGTCATGCTAAATGACAGAAAAAATGTGATGAAAAGGACCTGCTGTTTGGTATTGTGCCATGCCTTCTTGACAGTTTGACAAGAAATTGGAAAATGCCAAAATGAGATCTTTGAGAAAATTGTGAACCAAGGTTTTCTGCTATTGGATGGTTGTTAGCAGGGTTTGAAATCACAGTGCAAGGCTCAGGTTTGGTTCATTGTGAGTTTTGGAAAATGCAAGTGAGAGGAGTTTGAATGAATGAGTGAAATTGGTTTGTGTTTGTTGGTTTTTGTTATGACAGGAAAATGATATTAAGATTTTGCTATCTTGTTCTGAACTGCCCTTGCCATTTTTGAGAAAGGAATGCCTCTATCCGAGGGAGTAAGGATTTGGGTGGTTTTTTGTTGCAGTTGCTCCTACTGATGTCCTCATGACAGAAAAATATGATGATCAAGGCTGCTATGGTCATGGCACAAAGCATGGTTTGGAAGTATGGATGAAATGTACTTTTGCCCATTCTTAAGCAACTAGGACATGGCCTCTTGTTTTGCTGTTGGTTAGGCTGCTAATCAGGTCTCAAACTGACAGAGAATGATCAGTATAAACTCTGTTTGAAGGTACCAAGGCATGGTTCAAATGCAAGCATGGGGTAGCATGGTGAAAGTGTCCTTTTATCCAAATTTCAAGCAAGTTAAAGAATGGCTTCATGTACTGCATAATTGAGCTTGCAAACATGTTTTAAATGACATTTCTGAGCTGTTCCAATTGGCCAAATGGTAGAAAAAGGTTTATATCAAAAAGTCAAACATTGGTCAAACTTGCATTTAAATGAGATAGGTCAAAAAATGCCATTTTGATTGGTGAAGTTTTGGCTCATGAAATTTATATTTTTGGAAAGAGGGGATCAAATGTGACTTGTAGGAAAAAACCCCACCAAAATTGGCCAAACGGTTTGGGAGATATGGCCCTTAGAAGTTCAAGATTTTCTGAAATCGATTCGATCATAACTTGTCAACCACACATGGGAATTGAGAGTTCTTGGACTTTTTGGAAATGGGAGAACAAGATCTTCAACTTTCATGTTGGGCAAAAATTCATTTGAAGCTTGTATCATGATGTAAGTTTGAGGATCAAGACTTTCCATTTATGGCAGGTTTCAGTTACAGGTCCAGTTTCCATTTTTGGAAATTTCTGATTTGGCTTCAAATTCTTCCATGATGGTGTTTGACATGATATATGAGGACTATTTGGCCATGAATGAGCTCTCACAAACCAATTCCAATCATCAAATCACTGATTAAATGGACAGTTGACCAACAGTTGACTTTTAGGGTTTCTGGCTGTCTGCTCATTGACTGAGGACTTCCAAACCCTAATTCCTTGAGAATTTGACTTCAAATGATGTCCCAAGTTGTATGGACTCTTGATTATTGATCATGATGCCCAAATTCCACAAGAATGACCACCATCCACTGCTTTGACTGACTGTTGACTTTCTAGGGTTTTTGACTGTCTGTGTATGAACTGATGACCTCTGAGCCTTCAACCCTTGACTTGAACACTTCAAATGGACCTCCAAGTCATGTGAACTTGTTGGACCAACCCCAAGGCTTTGGATCCTTGAAAATCACCCTTGCTTGATTGGTTGACTGATCTCCTGATCAGTTTGACCTAATTTCTTGATTGGCTTGCACCTGAGGCAAATGAGGCAATGCAATGCTATGCAATGGACCATGATATGCTATGACCTAATATGAAAATGTATGTACCATGATAGGTGCAAATTTGAGGTGCTACAGCTGCCCCTATTCAATCAGCTGGGAACCCGAATGGATGAGAGCAACGGCTGTCAGACTTTCAGGGTAAACAGGGATTGAATACCAAGAACCGTAGAATTTGCACAACAGGGATCCACCAATGGAAACGTCCACTGGGATTTGATTTTTATTACTGGGTATATATTTTGGTTTTGTTTTCAAAAGGTACGGCCACGTCCAGACATCGCAACGACGATGAATGGGGAAAGAAATCACAACTAGATGCCAACGGACAACTAGGAAAAACTCGACGTTTATCGGGACCAACGGAGAGGTAACCAGACGTTATTTGAATAACTGGAAGGGATATAACCATACGTCAATGGACGAAATGGGAAAAACTCAACGTTTACCAAGACCAACGGAGAGGTAACCAACTGGGGACGACCAGGAAAAACTCGACGTTTATCGAAACCAACGGAGAGGTAACCAGACATTAATGAATGACTGGGGGGACTCGACCAGACATCAACGGATGAATGGGAGAAAACTCGACGTTTACAGACATCGGAAGATGATGTTTACAGACACCAAAAGGATCGACCAGACATTTACAGATGAAAGGGAATAAAACTCGACGTTTACAGACATCGAAAGATGATGTTTACAGACACCAAAAAGATCGACCAGACATTTACTGATGAATGGGAATACTCGACGTTTACAGACATCGAAAGATGATGTTTACAGACACCAAAAAGATTGACCAGACATTTACAGATGAATGGGAATGAGAGAAACACAACCAGACGTCAACGGACGACTGGGAAAAACTCGTCGTTTATCGAAACCAACGGAGAGGTAAGTCCACACGGGGAGGGTACAACTAGACATCACCGGATGACTAGGAAAAACTCGACGTTTATCGACACCAACGGAGAGGAGTAATTAACTGGGGACGGCCCTGCGGGGAAAGACATCAACTATACGCCAACGGACGCATAGGAAAAACTCGACGTTTATCGACACCAACGGAGAGGAGGAATGCTTCACTAGGGAAGAAGGACACAACCAAATCATCAACGGATGATCGGGAAAAACTCGACGTTTATCGACACCAACGGAGAGGAGGAAACTCTACTGGGGAGAGTGAACACAACCAAATCATCAACGGATGATTGGGAAAAACTCGACGTTTATCGACACCAACGGAGAGGAGGAAACTCTACTAGACGTCATAGGACGAAAGGGAGACTCAACGTTTATCGACACCAACGGAGAAGGAGAAAACTCTACTGGGGAGAGTGAACACAACCAAATCATCAACGGATGATCGGGAAAAACTCGACGTTTATCGACACCAATGGAGAGGAGAATACTTCTTCGGTCTGAATACCGGAAAATTGGCCTTGTGCCATGAGTACATCGACCTGATCGTCGGAAACTCCTTCGGTCTGAATACCGGAAAATTGGCCTTGTGCCATGAGTACATCGACCTGATCGTCGGAAACTCCTTCGGTCTGAATACCGGAAAATTGGCCTTGTGCCATGAGTACATCGACCTGATCGTCGGAAACTCCTTCGGTCTGAATACCAGAAAATTGGCCTTGTGCCATGAGTACATCGACCTGATCGTCGGAAACTCCTTCGGTCTGAATACCGGAAAAACATGAGACATATTATCTAAAGCCGTCAAAACGTAGATAATACACTCGCATGGAAGATTATCCATAACCGGGTTGTGGGTTGCTAGATGAATAATCGACCGAAAAGAAAGGCATCTGGGTACCAGACTAGGTATGCAAAAGATGACCAATCAAAAGAGGATAAAGTTGCTAACTTGGAGCAAGTATCCAAAAAGAAAGTGAATACCCAATGGGGACAATACTGTTTGATCAAAGCAAGTATCCAAAGGGGACAATACCATTAATACCACAAAGAGGGGATTACATCTACTGGTTTGTAGGCAGAAAACCACGGAAAAGTAACCAATCATCATCGGGATGAGCACAAAGGGTTAATTCCAACAAGGGGAGGAAAGTGGGATTTTACAACTACCAGCTAGTGGGTAGAAAACCACAAAGATAGGACTTACAACTACCGGTTTGGTGGTAGAGGCCCACAAATTCCGCTGAGGATGAGATGAATGAGTGCCGGTTAGTGAGCGACTATTCATTTATGCCCCAGGGAAGCACAGGAGACAACGGAAAGCCGATTTAGGATTGATCCAAAAAGGCAGACTGAAACAAGACTCATCCTAATGAGGAAAGAACTCAATAGGGAAAACCCATCCCGTGTGTTGGGAGGGAACGAAAACAACCGTCATCCACGAGGATGTATCTCAGTGGGGAAATGGCAGGAAAGGATAGACACTTTCTGCTTAAGGGGTTGGCTCTACATGGAGAGATCGGACACACCCGACTCTGCTAGGAAAATCTACTGGGGAGATTTGTATTACCAAATAGCAGAAGGCAATCATCAACAGATACACGGCAACAGCTGCAACATGAGTACCTGAATGCTATGATTATGCATGTATGCTTTATACCTAAAATGCATGATGAATGTTGACAAACAGACATGCTTAACACGCAGGTCCGGGAATCAACCATCCGGAGAGAAAACCAAAGTCACCAGAGAGCCAAGAAAATCCACTGGGGACTGGGATATCCGGGAACATTTATCCTGCAGGGGAGAAAGGCCACCCGAGGCTTCCGGAGGGATCGTCGGTCACAACCGGAGAGAAGAGTTCAACATACAAGCGGATGCGCCACAACAACTTGTGCTAGAGATACCAAGAAGCAATCAGATCTCTGATGAAGATAGATAGGCATTGAGAAAGCTTTTCATACCAATAACTCCGTTGGGGAATCTATCTGAGGGACATGATGGAGTACTGGGATGTCAATTTGCAAAATACTGAATCTTCCAAGAAAAGCACCCATGCTGGGGAGAGATGAAGACTGCTCTGCTGGAGAGGCGAAAGTTGAAGTCTTCGGTAAACACTCTGCTAGGGGAGCTGCCCCACAATAATGTCCGAAACAGCAAACTTGCTGGGGATGCCCCACGATAGGGCTCAAACAAACCTATACTGGAGATGCCCCACAGTAGGGCTAACAGGGATTTGGAGGAAGAATGTTGTACTGCCGGGAACATGAAGATAAACAGCTTCAACCAACACTGCACTGAGCAACTATGCTGAGGAGAAACCAAAAGAGGTTCGACAGGAGAGAGATAAAGTTATGCTCGAGATACGAACAAATGTCTTACCTGTTGGTAATCATACCACCCTTGGGAGAGCATTGTGGGTCTCCTAAGTATCCTTCCATCATTGTGAACGTTCACTTTGTTTAAGAACAAAATTTTTTTTGAAAAATTTGTTTATTTTGAAAAACAATGATACTTTATCAATTAAAACATGCAAAACGTTTGTTGAGTTGAAACAAATAAGAGTGCAAATAATTGGATAAAAGCTCAAATTGATGTGATGGAATGGTAGTCTGCAAAGGGCGAGACTCCATGGATCTGTACAAGTTTGAAATCGGTGATATATATTGGAGAGGGCTACATTGAACATAATGACCTTTCCTCTACCATTCTGAATTTTCGATGTATTCAGAGCTTCAGTCGACGACGAATCGAGAATTCCTGACGGATGACATATATAGAGCACAGTCTTGTCAAGGTGCAGTTACTTGCCAAATCCCTAATTTTTGCCTAGATTGCCCCAGTGTGAGGCGTTCAATCTAGCGGGATGCAAATTCTTTTTTTTTTCAATGTCTCTAACTTTTGCCTGGATCGCCCTTTCGGGTTTTCAATCCACCGAGACGCTCCTTTTTGCCTAAGTTGCCCTTTGGGGTGTTCAACTTAGCGAGCTGTTACTTTTTTTGTTTGTTTTAGGCGAAGTATTTCTTGACTGCACCAGGATTCACAGGACGAGTGAACTTCTTCATCCATCGTAGTAAGTGTCAGAACACTGCCTGAAGAGGCTCTCTTGACAACATATGGACATTCATAGCTTGGGGGTTCACCTGCCCCTGGAATCGGGTACAAAAGACAAGACTTTCTTGAGCACAAGGTCACCTTCTCAGAACACACGAGGCTTGACCTTCTTATCAAATGCTTTTTCACTCTTTGCTGATATGACTGACCATAACACATGGCAGTTGATCTCTTCTTTTCGATCGAATTCAGCATCAGTCAACTTGGGACTTTGAGGGTGCTATTTCTCTTTTGTTTTTTTTTCCTTTCTTTCTTTTTTTTCTTTTGATTTCTTTTGATTTTGATTGATTTCTTTTCTTGATTTTGCACCCTCCTCTTTCTCTTTTTTCTCTTTTTTTTTGATAATGCCCCAGTTGGCTGTTCTGCTGATTCTCGAGATGCAGCTGAGTGATCTTCTTTTCTTGCTCAAGAAGTCGGGAAATCTCGTCAGGAATCCCTTCAACATCATCTTCGTCCACTTCGAATACAGGGAGTTCAAAATTGGGAGATGACGTCCGATCATTATGTTCAATGGGTTTGAGAAACAACCTGCATAAAGATTTTGATATGAAAAGCTCTTTGAAAATCAAACAAGACAATCGTTATGCAGATGAAAAGATTTCTTTTATTCTTGTTTTTTAGGGTTTTTTTGTGATCACCAATTTCATGCAAAAAAGCAAAAAGGGAAAACAAATGGAAAACAAATGTTTTAACATGAATTAATTGAATGAAAATATCATTGCACAAAATGTTGCCAACAATGTCATCACTTCTCCTTTTGGCATGGGAGAAGGGTTTTTAAACAAAGTGATTGTTACAAAGACTTATGAACAACTGTAAGAAAGCCCACAGTGACCCAATTGTGATAGATCCCATCAGGGACGACAACTGTCAGTATTTCTTGCATCAGCAGCTTCTGCTTTTCTAACAACCCTTCTGAAGAAAAGTCGGCGCCAGCCCCGGACTTGTTATCTTCAAACTTGATTAGCATTGGGACCTAAGTCCTCCAAGATCAGAATACCTGACCTCACAAGGTCTTGAACCTTCATCTTCAGCTGGAAACAACTATCCACGTCATGACCAGGAGCACCCGAATGATACACACAATGCTGATCGGGCCTATATCACCACCGAGGGTTGTCGGGTTTAGCCGGCGGGTCTCTGGGAGTAATCAAGTTCCGCTCTATCAACGAGGGACAGAGCTCGGCGTAGGACATGGGGATTGGATCAAAAATGATCTTCTTCCTCTCATTACTCGTACTGGCTTGCTGGGAAGCCTGCTGTTGAGGACGATGTTGTTGATGCTGATATTGCTGAGCTGGTCTTCTCGGTTGCTGTTGAGTAACTGGAATAGTCACACCAACAGCCTGACGATACTGTCCTCTGTTCACACTCCTCCGTCGGTGCACATCATTTGTTTCAATCTCTCCCCTTTTGGGTGCCCCAGAGTATGTCTTCTTAGTACTCGAGGAACTTGAAGAGCCAGGATGGCGAACCGGAGCGCGGGTTGCTCTGACATTAACAGTCTCTGCAGCAAGAGGCTGTTCACTGATTCTGATCCCCTTCAATTCATCTCCCACGACATGATCATTGACGAGAATAGTGACAGCAGCATTCTCATGAACGGGTACACCCACTGGTGAAGCACGGTGGACTGGTGGAATCATGGCTTCCAGTCTCTGGGCTAAGGCACGCAGCTCCTCTTGCCCCTGAACAACTCCTTGCATCGTTGTCATGAACTGGGCCATGTTTGCCCTCATCTCGGCCAATTCTGCTTGAACCTGATCCATAATCCTCTGATGATTGAGTCTGGTTGAGTAACGATGCGGTCGGCGGTCAGCAATCCTCTCTCAGTCAAGAACCGAAGTGAGAAGTCTCTCCAAACATGTCTGTAATGCAAGGATGCTATGTGCATGATATGCATGATATGGGTACTATTTTGTCATGAATGATCCTGATAAAGGATATGCATATGCAAGTTAACTTTTCTTTTTCATGCATTACTATTTTTTTGGAAAATAAACATGCTATGATGCAAATGATGCAACATGACTGGTCAGGCTGTGCGTCTCAAGGCACAGGGTCAAAGCTTCGGCTTGAACGCTGATCACAAACATCTGAAACCCAAAGTCAATCTGATCAACTGGCATCTGAAACCAATCTGAGGAACCAAGTCACCATAAATCCGACTTGGGGAGTTCCGAAATAAACGAAACTGGAGATTACATCACTATCATCACAGGAACATCCATTGAACGGATGACAGCCAGCTCCTCTGAACAGGTACTTTCAAATTCAACCCGGGGATCCGAAATAAACGGAACCCGCTGATAAACCACGGACAGAACTCCGGCGTCCCAGAAATAAATGTCCATAATTCACAGTCACCATCTGTACCGAGAGTCACCAACTGTACCTGTTAAAATGATCAATCCCCCCCACTCACGGGTGTCATCTAGGCCAGGGTAAGGTCGAGAGAAACGCAGCATAAATAACCTTTCGCAGAATATCATCCTGTGCACACCCGATGTATGCACCGATAATATCCCACCAGGGTCTGAACTGCTCGTGATATCAATGTTCCGCTAAGTGGCGCCATACCACCCGCTTCCCATGAATCACTCTAATCCTAGGTTTCCTAGATTTCACTCATAGCCTGGGTATTGGGCCTTTTACCTCGAGTAACTCCCACCCCAAACAGAGAAACAGACAACCAGCCAGGTGAACAGACGAATATGAATGCAAACATTAATGCAAACAATAAATGCAAACAATAAATGCACATATATACAAATGGATGCAATAAGATACAACAGCAAACAGCAACCAAAACCCTAACCTAGAGAGCGCTAGGAGAGACTCGCTTAGGGAAGATGGACCAGCATAGGTCAACTTCTCTTTATCCCCAGCAGAGTCGCCAGCTGTCGCATCGCGCGAAAAAACCGGCGGGAAAAGAAAGAAACAACAGAGCCGCCACCGTGCGTTATTTATCCCAAAAGAGGGAAAGGAAACGCTCAGAGTAAACCTGGGAAAGAACATGGTCTTGCGACCAAAGAGAATGGGTTCGGGAGTCGGTTATGCGAAGGGAAGGTGTTAGCACCCCTACGCATCCGTAGTACTCTACGGGATCCACGCATACTAGAAAGGAAAATGGTTGCTAAACGCTGCTCAAACACACGCACTGGCTGAAAGAGACAAAAGAAACTGACTGAAACTGACTCGGCAGGACATCGTATCCTGGGCCTACTTAGTCTATCAGGCATAGACATCAGAGTCGAAGTGGTTCGGACTGGGGAAACGACACATGCTCGCTAGGATGTCGCATCCTATGCATACGTATCTTCTTGGACGAAGAAGAATCAGAGCATTCGTAGCTCGGCTGACACGCACACAAACAAACACTGGCAAAGGCAAACGTGGAGCCCGAATGCCAATCACTGGACTTACATCAGCATCCGAACCAAACACACGCACACTGGAACCCGAATGCCACTCGATGGACTTACATCAGCTTCCAAGCACACAACAACACAACAAGTTAATAGGGAGTCGGGGACTCGAGCCTATAACTGTCAAGCACGCACTCAAACAAACAGACAACGAATTGCTAAGGAGTCAGGCACTCGAGCCTAGCAACTGTCAAACAACACACACAAAAAAAAAAGGGCGCCCGGAGAGATCAGCTCAATCTCCTGCCTACATACTTCATCTGGTATGAAGATCAGGGCGATGTAGTTCCCCTACAGAGGGATAAAGGACTAGCCTAACCAGATAACAGAGGGAGACACAACTAGGGAGACTACGACTCGAGCCTAGATGTTATCATGCAAATCATCCCTAAGTTAAGGTTTCTAGCTAAATGGCACGAGGGCCAACCTATCCTAAGCATGGCTCACACAGGAAGCAAGCCACACACACTTAACTTGCACAGGAAGCAAGCCAAGCGAAACCTAACTTGCACAGGAAGCAAGTCTAAACTAATCCTAACTTGCACAGGAAGCAAGTCAAACAATCCTAACTTGCACAGGAAGCAAGTCAAACAATCCTAACTTGCACAGGAAGCAAGTCAAACAATCCTAACTTGCACAGGAAGCAAGTCAAACAATCCTAACTTGCACAGGAAGCAAGTCAAACAATCCTACAAGCACAGATAGCACACACTATACACAAACAAGTGGCTCAGTCAAGGGTTAGGTTTTAGTCGAGGGGTCATATCAACCTCGACAAACAAACCTCTGGAACTGGGTGAATGTTGCTCTTAACCTTGCCATTGAGGGGCTAAGGTGAAGCAGATGAAAGGATGAAGTGAGGATGAGACCTCACAGCTCTTATCCCTGGCCTGGGAGAGCTCAAGACAAGAATGTGTGGGTTCAGAAAGTGGGAACCCTTCTACACATTTAAAACTGACTCAGTTGTACAATTGTACAAGATCTTGGGTTTGTATCTGCAATGCATCAACACAGTGGTGTGAGCAAAGCAGATGACACACTGAATAGTGGGGGATAGATTGCATATCCCTACCTTCCACCAATTGCCTCTTCACTTAGGAGGACTTTGACTCTGTGCAAGGACAAAAGTAAACAGTCACAAACATTGCCTCTTAAGGAGGACTTCAGACAGTTGCCTGGCCAAGTAACAGGCCAGGTCTTCCAGACTACATGAAGACAAAGAGACATACCTCAATGCAAATTGCTTATACAAGCAAAGCAAAGCAAAAAGTTCACAAGGAACTAAAAAGCAACTAAAGTACCTGAAACAGCCAAGCAGATGTTAGTATGCAACTTCAAACAAAGTAAAAGGAAACAGAGGTCAACAGTTAATTGGAGGCAAATGAATGTGCAAGGCACAAGGCTTAAGGCATGTGAGCCAAGCCACCTACAAGACAAAGAAGTTAGACAATGGTATTTAGGCAAGCTCAATCAAAAGAATTGGTCTCAATGGCCATTTGATGGTCAACCTGAAAACACAAGTTCAAAGGTGAGTAACAGGACCACTAGGGCAAACCTAGGGTCAAAAATGGATGAGAAAGTCAAAACAGAAAAGGGCAAGTATCCAAAATCATGTTCAAACAATCAAGAAACAAAACCAATTGGGTTCACATTCATATCAATCATCATCATCATTTCATGAACCATTTAGGTCAAAGTATGGCATTTAGAAGCTCATAGAAGTCAACAGCAAGACTTAACTCAAAAGCAATCTTAAACATTTCCAAAAATCACCAAATAAATCATGATCAACCACAAATACATAGCATGGTAAGCATGTCAAATTTCATCTCATTTGGACAAGTGGAAGGCAGTCAATGAAAATCAGAAAGTCAAAACCATTTTGAACATGCTCATAGAAGTCAACCAAACATGCATCAACTTAGAAAAATCATAAGTCAAGAATGGTGTATGATAAATGAATGGGATCAAAACCATGGCAAGGATGAGGATGTCTAGTTATCTCATGTAAAATTTCATGTCCATCCAATAAAGTATGAGAATTTCACAAATGAAATGGGAACATGTGTCACACAAAGTCAACATATGACCAACCAGGGGAGAAAATCTCAAACAATTAGGAAATGCCACAAATAATTCCAAGAAAATTCACATGTAAACTAGACATATAAGAGTAGGTTCATGCAAAAAATCAAGTCAATTGGAGGTCAAGAAGCATGGTAATGAAAATCATGAAGTTGGTCATCAATGGTGTGACACAAATTGTCACACCCTAATTCAAAAAATCATAACTCACAAACCACAAATGATAAATTCACAAACTCTACACCAAAATCACCATGAGTGTGTCTAGTTTAAGCACAAAAAATTTGGGAGCCATTGGATACATTCTCATCATTTCACAATTGATTTGGCAAAGTGTACAAAAATTGGTCACATGTCACAAACCCTAGCAACATTTAAAAACCACTCATCCAAAAATTCTGGAAAAATAATGATAAAAAAGTAGAGATCATGATGAACACAACACAAAAAATCCCATTCAAATTGGATTAAAATTGAAGCATTTATGATTTTTGGAAGATGGGATATCAAATGTGAAATTAGAATGGAATAAATGAAGCAAGAATGGCATTTTTGTAATATTTGAATCCACTAATCAAAACACAGTCGTTTTGGGCATAAAATGAAATGTTTCTATTGGTTGATGAGTTTAAGCCATGCAGCACGAAAATGGGGGAAAATCTGGGAAATTCAAAGGCTAGGGTTTCATGAACAGTGGCATCCCAAATCGTGATTTCACAAACTTGCTCAGAAATTGCAATTGGCTATACCATTGTGATCATCAAACAACATACAACAACATCCTAACATTGGTTTTCATTAATTTGAGCTATCCATCAAGTTATATGCAAAATAAGTTTGGATCATCAATGTTCATTTCAAAATAACTCAAACATCACTTGACCATTTGTAAAACTAAGACCATCCATGAAATCAGCATCAAAAGACCTACATTAAGCATGCACTAATTTCACAAAATAGGGAGGTTGAAAATTTACCAAATTGGGAGAACAGTAGTGGTGCAGATGCTTTTTGATGTTGCTGGAATGAAACAGTTGAAGCACAATCTTCCAAGTGATGATTAGTGAAGGCCCTTTGAATTGTGGATGCTTAGCTTGGCTTCAACCTTGGACTGCTGTTGGATGTTGCTCTTGGCCAAGGCAAGCTTTGTCTTTTTTGGAAGTTTTACAGGTTTTCTTGAAAAGATGCAAAGCAAGGTCAATGAAGTTTTTAGGATGAGTATCTGCTGTGATGTGTTTGGTGGCTGCTAGCTTAGGGTTGGTTTTTGACAGGAAAATGATAAACAGAACTGCTATGTGCAGTACCAAGCATGGCAAATTGGATGCTGTTAGAAGTTCTTTGACAGCCCTCTTAGAAATGCAACAGCAAAGTAATGTTTTTAGAGTGAGTGAACCATTCTACGTGCAGTGTGTCCTTGCTGCTAGTTAGAGGCCTAGGTTTCATTTTTGACAGAAAAAAGGCAGGGCCATGCTATTTGGCATTGTGCAATGCCTTGGTTCTTTGGAGTTTGACAGAAAAGTGACCAAAACCTGCTCTTTGATGTTGCTTTGTGGTAGGGCAGTGTTTTGGTTCTTTGGTGTTTGACAGGTTTTCTAGAAAAAATGGCCAAAGTGATTTTTTAATGAATGAATTTTTACTGGTTTGTGCTGTGTGATGGCTTGGTCATTTTAATGTTTTGGACAGGGTTTTAGAAATGCAAAGCAAAATGAATGCAGTTAGAATCAGTGATCTTTTCCTGTGTTGCAATGTTTGATGCTTTTGTGTTTTGGACAGAAAAAATGAAATGCAAATAGCAGGGTCAGTTTTTCAGGATGTGTGAACCATGCTTCTACTGTTGGATGGCTGCCTTTTCTGGTCCTGCAGGGTTTTGGTGCTTTTGTGCTTTGGACAGAAAACTGGAATGCAAACAGCAAGGTGAGGTTTGAGAGGGTGTGAACAATGGATTTTTTTGCTGTGTTAGGTTGGTTGCAGCTAGTCATGCTAAATGACAGAAAAAATGTGATGAAAAGGACCTGCTGTTTGGTATTGTGCCATGCCTTCTTGACAGTTTGACAAGAAATTGGAAAATGCCAAAATGAGATCTTTGAGAAAATTGTGAACCAAGGTTTTCTGCTATTGGATGGTTGCTAGCAGGGTTTGAAATCACAGTGCAAGGCTCAGGTTTGGTTCATTGTGAGTTTTGGAAAATGCAAGTGAGAGGAGTTTGAATGAATGAGTGAAATTGGTTTGTGTTTGTTGGTTTTTGTTATGACAGGAAAATGATATTAAGATTTTGCTATCTTGTTCTGAACTGCCCTTGCCATTTTTGAGAAAGGAATGCCTCTATCCAAGGGAGTAAGGATTTGGGTGGTTTTTTGTTGCAGTTGCTCCTACTGATGTCCTCATGACAGAAAAATATGATGATCAAGGCTGCTATGGTCATGGCACAAAGCATGGTTTGGAAGTATGGATGAAATGTACTTTTGCCCATTCTTAAGCAACTAGGACATGGCCTCTTGTTTTGCTGTTGGTTAGGCTGCTAATCAGGTCTCAAACTGACAGAGAATGATCAGTATAAACTCTGTTTGAAGGTACCAAGGCATGGTTCAAATGCAAGCATGGGGTAGCATGGTGAAAGTGTCCTTTTATCCAAATTTCAAGCAAGTTAAAGAATGGCTTCATGTACTGCATAATTGAGCTTGCAAACATGTTTTAAATGACATTTCTGAGCTGTTCCAATTGGCCAAATGGTAGAAAAAGGTTTATATCAAAAAGTCAAACATTGGTCAAACTTGCATTTAAATGAGATAGGTCAAAAAATGCCATTTTGATTGGTGAAGTTTTGGCTCATGAAATTTATATTTTTGGAAAGAGGGGATCAAATGTGACTTGTAGGAAAAAACCCCACCAAAATTGGCCAAACGGTTTGGGAGATATGGCCCTTTGAAGTTCAAGATTTTCTGAAATCGATTCGATCATAACTTGTCAACCACACATGGGAATTGAGAGTTCTTGGACTTTTTGGAAATGGGAGAACAAGATCTTCAACTTTAATGTTGGGCAAAAATTCATTTGAAGCTTGTATCATGATGTAAGTTTGAGGATCAAGACTTTCCATTTATGGCAGGTTTCAGTTACAGGTCCAGTTTCCATTTTTGGAAATTTCTGATTTGGCTTCAAATTCTTCCATGATGGTGTTTGACATGATATATGAGGACTATTTGGCCATGAATGAGCTCTCACAAACCAATTCCAATCATCAAATCACTGATTAAATGGACAGTTGACCAACAGTTGACTTTTAGGGTTTCTGGCTGTCTGCTCATTGACTGAGGACTTCCAAACCCTAATTCCTTGAGAATTTGACTTCAAATGATGTCCCAAGTTGTATGGACTCTTGATTATTGATCATGATGCCCAAATTCCACAAGAATGACCACCATCCACTGCTTTGACTGACTGTTGACTTTCTAGGGTTTTTGACTGTCTGTGTATGAACTGATGACCTCTGAGCCTTCAACCCTTGACTTGAACACTTCAAATGGACCTCCAAGTCATGTGAACTTGTTGGACCAACCCCAAGGCTTTGGCTCCTTGAAAATCACCCTTGCTTGATTGGTTGACTGATCTCCTGATCAGTTTGACCTAATTTCTTGATTGGCTTGCACCTGAGGCAAATGAGGCAATGCAATGCTATGCAATGGACCATGATATGCTATGACCTAATATGAAAATGTATGTACCATGATAGGTGCAAATTTGAGGTGCTACAAGAAGAAATACCAATGAGACATCTGGCGAAAGAGAAACCTGCTTATGCAAATGATACATGAAATGCAATGCTTGATTTTTTTTATTTTCGAGGAACTTACTATATTATTTGCAAATATATATGAAGGAAATAATTTGATATGACCATAAAAATCTCTTTTATTTATATAATTGGAAGGATTACACTAAGTACAATTTCAAAAATCAAATGAAAAAATACAAGAGAAAAAGGAGACTAGTCATCCTAAGGATCCCTAACAACAACGTCAGAAGATCTGGTTGTAGGCGCGTACTTCCTTTGAATACGTCGGATCTCGGTCCCAAAAGAAGCCTTCATATGAGTCTTCTCGAGGACAAGCTGATCAACAATCTTCTTCCAAGCGACAAAAGGCTAAGGCATGCTAGAGGAAGATGAAACCTCTGGTTCTCTCTGTCTCTTTGTCACTCGGTCTTCAAGTAGCTCAATAAGTGCATCTTTATCCTTAGACTCAAGCTGCAACTCCTCATGCTTTTTGCTTAAAGCATGGAAACGCTCTTCCCACATATCCTTCTCTCGCTTTCATCTTGGAAAGTGCGTCTTCCAACTCCTCTACATCTTGGTTAGGGATATTTAATGGCTCAACCACAACCATAGACATAGGTCTTCCATAAGGATAAGGCATCTTCAATTCCATAGCTCTCTTATTCAACCAAAGAGTGTAAGCTTCCAAAGCTACACAATTGCACGAACCAAGCTCGGATCTTCCTTGCCTATGCACATTATGCCAAGCATGCACAATCTTCTGCTTCAAAATTTGAGGAACTTTACCCTCTTGATATAAAAGACCTTCTAACAAAGTGTTGTTAGGTTTGCCTCTAAAGGGGAACCCAAGTTGACGACGAGCCAAAGCAGGGTTGTAGTTAATTCCTCCTTGTGTACCAATGAGAGGTACATTAGAGAATTCAACACAACTATCAAGAATCTCCAAACTGCTCAAATAAGGGTCATACCAAACTATATCATCATTAGTGAGAGACATAAGTCTCTGAGACCACCGTAGACATTGTTTGTTCTCCACAAAAGCAGATGTCTAAGGCAAGTGCGAATTAAACCACTTGTACAGAAGAGGAATGCAACAGACAATAGTTCCACCACCTTTAGAATTTCTAAGATGCAAAGAGAAGTACAAATCACCCAACAAAGTAGGCACAAGATTCCCAATCAAGAAAGTTCTAATAGCGTTAACATCGACAAAACCGACAATGTTAGGGAACAAAGCCAACCCACAAATGAGCAACACAAAGATAGCTTCAGAAGTGTCCACCCTACCGGCTTGAGCAAAAGCAGTAGCTTCCTTGATGAGGAAATCAGATGGAAACCCAAACAATCCTCCTTTCTTCACCTAATAAGCCGTTATCTCAAACTTCTTCAAGTGAAGAGCTTCAGCAATAAGATGAGTTATGGGAATCTCTTCCAATTGATTAAATGGCACTTTGCTAGAAATAGGTATTCCCAAGAGGTGGGCATACTCCTCCAACATAGGCACAAGCTGATAATCGGGAAAAATGAAGCAATGATAAAGAGGATCATAGAACTGTACTAACACACTCAAAAGTCCTTCAACCACATTAGAAGACAAGATAGACAGAAGCTTCCCATGACATTGTTTGAAGTCCAAGGGATCTAATACAAAAGATGCTAGCTTCCTTAACTCTTTCAAGTCGGGACATCTGAAACTGTACTTCTTAGTGTTCCTTCGTCCACAGTCCATGGTCTGAAAATATTTGCAAATAACACCTTAGTTCCTTGAAAATTTCGTGTGATGAATGTTATGATGCGCATGAATGCATGAATGCAACAATCACAAATAAGGTATCACACACAAGGCAAACAAACAAAGGTCAAGAGATGAATCAAGTCATTGTCAAGATCAATCATCCATTTTGGTGGATTATGGTTTTCACCTTATCAACACCCAAGTTCCATTGATATTGACAAGACTTGATTGGATCAACCAAGAATCAAGGGTTTGTTGTTAGTGACGAGCATGGAGTCTGGGTAAGAAACATCCCAAAGGAGTGAACTAAGGATAAAACCTCTAGATCATGTTCTAAAAAGTTCCCAGAGTCTTAATTCCATCTATCGGATATTACAGGTTAGGATGACTGACTCATCAACCCATAAGATTCTCAAGAGAAACTCGTCTGAGTGTAGTATCGCGTAACAACTATGATCAAGTCTACACTTGGATAGTCTCCGCACTACGTCCTAAATAGGCCAAGAGGGGTTAAATGTTCTAAGGTCCTCAGCTTCTCGGACCCCAAATTAGAGATAGTAATGCCTAACCACAAATACTTGTTTGACATTTCCAAATCCAAAAGGGTCTTCGCTGAGTATATAGGTCTCAAGCCAACTTGTTAAGGACTACTCCACACAAGTCGAACATGACTATACCATCCTCCTATCTTAATTGCACTCAAGTTTGGGTTAGAACTTATCTCACCACTCAGAGATCACCAAGCACAACAAGCAGATTATATCATGCAAACAAATATATATACATGAAATATATAGAATTATATACACACAAAAAGGTAGGTTAAACCCACTAGAGACTACTCCCCAGCAGAGTCGCCACTTAATTTCTGTAGCGGTAAATTCATGATCATCAAGCTATGGCTAAGAAAGACATCAAATAACAAGAGTCGCCACCGCGCTTTTATTATTTCCAAGGGAAAAGGGAAAAGTATGAACAAAACCCACAAATAAGAAGTTTTCAAATCAAAACTAATAAAATGGCAGAGATTACAAGTAAAGGGGTTGATTACATAGAGGAAAGGTGTTAGCACCCAAAGTGTCCTAGGTACTCCTAGGGAGCCCTTTCTTGTGTGCATATGTGTTTTGTACAAATGATGTTTGCAAACAAATAGAATGGGGGGGATGAGAAAAGAATTCATTAATTATATTTTAATGTTTGACAAGACCTTCGGACTTGTGCCTACGTACCAACATAAAAAATGAGGGATTAAAACCTCGTAGTTCGTGGTATAAATTTCAAAATGGATGCATTGCTTTTAACAAAAAATTTAAGTTTGAAAGGCACAAAGGCCTAAAATGGTTTGAATGAGTTAGTTCTTTTTTGGCTTTTGAAAATTTTAAGTCATGTATGGTTAAGTTTACTTACAAATTTGATTAAGAAAATGAGTTTGAAAATGCAATGGCATAAGGACAAAGTTTCTAGTTTGCAAAAGTGGTCAAAGTTTAGAAAACAGACACAAGCAAAGAATTTTTTTGAAAGGAGAGAGAGATTTTTGAAATTAAAGAAATGGGGAGGAGATGAAGAGACTAATCCTAAGCAAAAATTTAAAAGTTGAGAGTTGAAAAGATATGACACATGGCCTGCAATCCAATAGACAAGAATGTCATATAGAAACCCAAATTCCCTTGGACATTAGAATCAAGCAACAAACAATGCACAAAATATCAACTTGAAGAGCAAGGAATCAAATAAAGATACCCATATCCAAGCTTAGCAACTCCATGTTCTTCTTCAAATTTGCCCATGTAGCAGATGCATTTCAGAATGCATAAGTCACAGGTTCAAAGTAACAACTTCACAATGATCATGTTGCAGATGAACTCAAATGGATCTTCAATGATGTATCAGATGAAGTCTCAAATTACAAGCACTTGGTCACATGAAAGTTGGCATTGACCAAGTCCTTTGTATAGGGAGTGTTGCCTAAATTCTAAGTCCAATTGTCACAGATCAAACCAATAGTCCACACAAGATATTTTTTAGGGTTTTTGTTCTTATTATGTACATTAATGGTCAAAGACCACACAAACAAACACAATATGCACAATCATAATATATCACAAAATATGGCCCAAATGGACAAAGTAAGAATGACGTTAACATAAACAATTAGAATGGTATGAAATATTGCAAATGAATAAGGCTTAAAAATAAAGTGCATTGAAAGTAAATGACTTGAAATTAAATGTTAGTTGTTAATGAGTTAGAAGTTAGTATTATTTTTGCTTTTTTTTGTTTTAAGTCATTCTTTGGAGAACACTCAACCAACTTATCACAAGCATGGATCCTTGAACCAAGACATCTTCAAAAGGAAGGAAAAAAGGCCAAGTTTCCATACAATACCATGAAAGAGGGGAGACTTACAATCTCACTAACTAGAATGTTATGCCTTTTGTATCAAAACTTAGCGCTATGTTAAGCAATCATAATTGGACTTATGTAGAAGTCACAACTATTTAAGACTGGGCAATAGAATTTTGGTGTTAATGCATGTTAGAGACATAGTATAATAAACTATGCTCATGAAACATACCACACACAAAAATAATATGCAAAAGTGAGGACCTAATCTCATCCATACTTATGTTGATTTTGTAATCAACTAGCCTTAGGATATAGAGACATCATAGGTCCATAACATGAATGCATAAAGAAGGGGAATGAGATGAAGAGAGAGGGGAAATGGATCAAACTTAAATTGGACAAAGGAGGACTTTTACCAAATTAATATCATTCATTCATTTTGGGAGATGGAATGTACATTCTATCAATCCCCTAAATCCAATGATCTTAACTTAATAAAGTCAAATCAACCTTGACCAAGGCCCAACAACACAAGTCAAACTTCCAATGTCAATCAAAATGGCTCTATACAATTTATTCAATTAAAAATACTAAAAATAATACATTAAATTAAATATGGTTGGTCAATTTCATAAAACATCATCAAAACACCAAAGAAATGGCCATGAGATTTATCATAGGTCAAACAAGGTCAAAGGACCTTGGAGAAAAAATTTCAGAATTTTTGGAAACTTAAAAGTATTTTTAAACAATTAAAAATATTCACAAAATCAATTAAATCATGAAAAATATTAATAATGATCCAAAAAATAATTTTAATTTAAAATATGAAAGAGGATTTTATTTAAAAAAATTTGGTGAAACTCTATATTTCTTGGATCAATATTAAAATTAATATGAATTAATGAAAATCAAAGGAACAAAAACTAAAATCAGAAAATCATAAAAACGTGGACCACTTGATCTCCCTCGTTAATTGAGGTGGGAGATCAAGTGGTCTGAACCGCGTAATCCACGATGGTCTTTAGTCAGCGCGCCACAATAATGGTCATCCAAACCAACACTTATGATTAAAACATTTTAAACCAAAAAAATGGTTATGAACCGTGCCACATCACTGCCGGAGTCAAAGGTCGGTCATCTTCTCCGATGACCCTGGCCGGACTGGTTCAATCATCACCATGACTTAAATGAAAAAGAAGGACATGTTCTGAAATATACAATGACATAGATCACGAATATCACCTCAATTTTAACTAACTCCAAATATATAGAGATATATGTGGAGTTGAATTTTGAGGTGTGTCAACTGAGTTGCTTTGATTTGACCTCAAAGCAACTCAATCTTCTTGCCTACATTGGTAGGACTTCAGACAACCAAAGATCCAAGAGAATTGATGAGAATTGAGTGAGAATCGAAGAGAAGAAAAAATCTGGAAAATACCTTCAATGTTGTGCAAAACTTGATCTCTTTTGCTTCAATTCGTGTTTGATTTTGCTCCAATTTCTTGCAGAAGTGGCTTAGGATTGGTACAAAGCTTTGGATTCTGGAGTTTTTGAATCTCCAAACAGTGAGATTCAAACTCAATTTTCAAATGAAAATTATCAGGATTTCCTTTCAAATGTGAGGGTTTGAAGAGTGGAGGCAAAGCTGGCGCACAAGGATCCCTTGAAATGAGTATAGAGGGTCTCTATTTATAGAAAATGGAATGTTATTTGCACACTTGAAATTTTGTCCAAATTTAGCAATGATATGTTCATGCTTGCATGGGTGTGTACAGGCCCATGAAGCAACTCAATTAAGTCCAAAATCAACTATGATGAGGTCTGAATGAAGCTTGAATGGCAAGGCAAAGTTATGTGATCACTTGAAGTTTGAATCTTGCCAACTGATACAACTGCGTTTACACCATGCGCAGACCCCTCTAACTTCATCCAAAAGAATGAATTAAAACTCTTTGGAAAGCTTAGATCAAGTGGAACAACTCTTATGTTGAACATGTTTACATTTGGAACTTGTATCATGGTGAATTTTGAGGTGGAAGTTTGGAAATTTCAACATGTTGAAATTTTTTCTAAGTGTCAAGCCATATACTTCATTATTCCATCTTGCTTAACTTTTTATGTGAGCTCCAAATGAGAAACGTGTATTTATAAAAGTTGTATATCTTTCAAAGACCTTCAAAATGGTAACCAATTTGACATCATTTGATTTATAATGAGTGAGTTATGCATTTTTTAAGTTGAGGAAAATCACTTGTTCAATGGTATTGGTCCAAAATGACCTATAATGTATCCTCATATCACATGCTCATAAAAGTTGATTCAGCTCTCACTCCAAACATCAAAGTTTACATAGACATACTGAATTTGATTTTTAAACTCTTAAATATTTCATCTAGTAAAAATTGAGCAAGTTATGGTCTTGAGAAGTTGACTTTCAAATTAGGGTTTAGACAAAATGACCTATAATGTTTCAACATAGAATATGACTTTCTAAGAAAAATTAGCTCTAGACCTCAACATAGAAGTTGTTTGGAATGTCATTTAGAGTAAAGTTTCTCTTGGAATTATTTTCATATGATGAAAATTGTAGGAGATAGGGTCTAGAGAGACCCAGTCTTGATCAGATGAAAACATTTGGCCAACCACCATCAACCAACTTGCTAACTTGCATATCTCTTGACTTTTTAGGCTCATGGTAGATAATATATGCATAAGATGATGAATTTTAAAGTTTCCCTTGATAAATTTGATCAATTGGCGAAGAAGCTTGTTGAAGAAGTTACTCAAGATACCCAATCAAACTAGGGTTTCCAAGGCAAACCAACTCCAAATTCTTGAGGAAATCTTAATAAAAAAATGTAAAGATCAATGGGACTCATATATGATACTTAGAGACATTTTGGATCATTTCTTGGCCGTGCTCTTAGCAATTAGGGTCTTAAACCCTAGATGTGAACTTGATATATCAATGGGGATCATGCCCTACCTACAAAAGAGTTAGGCAAAAGCAAAGACATATTTTTTGGTATTTTGGTTAGTAAAAATGATAATATACAGGTATTATACAATCATATGGTGCTTGGTGATCTCGTCCAAAACAAACCCAATGAAAGAGGGGTAAGGAGGATGCCAAGGTATGATCCCAATGCTAATGCATATGATGAAATTTCATGAGGGATCTTAGGGTAAAAATTGGGGTCTTACACCCGGCCTCATATAGTTGTGACTTCTACATAAGTCCAAGTACGATTGCTTAACATAGCGCTAAATTTTGACCCAAAGGCATATCATTCTAGTAAGTTAGATTGTAAGTCTCCCCCCTTTCATGGTATTATGTGGAAACTTGACCTTTTTTCCTTCCTTTGGAAGATGTCTTGGTTCAAGGATCCATGCTTGTGAATATAGGGTTGAGTGTTCTCCAAAGAATGACTTAAACAATTGAAAATCAAAACTCCACTAACATCTAATCAACTAACATTTGACTAACTTTTAATTCTAAGTCATTTACTTTCTGGAATTTAAATTCAAGCCATTTATCATTTTGCCATTTTACATATCATTTAACTTGTTTATGTTTATGCCATTTTCACTTTGCTCACTTGAGCCATATATTGTGTTTGTATATTTGTTTGTGTATCTTGTTTGTGTTTGTGGTCTTAGGACCTTAAAGTACATAATAAACAACAAAAACCCCAAAAATGTTTGTGTGGGCTGTTGGATTTGATCTGAGCTTTGGACTTAGAATTAGGCAACATTCCCTATGCAAAAGGACTTGGTCAATACCAACATTTCTGAAACCAAGTTCTTGTGATTTGAATTCTCATATGATGCAAGTATTGGGATCCACTTGAGTTTATCTGCTACATGGTCTTGATGCAAATGTCACTTTGAACTTGTGTCTAATTCCTTATTTTGAGCCATTCAAGGAGTATGTCATCTGATACATGGGGAATATTATGAAGAAGATTGTGAAGTTGCTAGCTTGGATGTGGCTATCTTTATTTGATGCCTTGCTCTTCATCTTGCTATTTGTGTGTTGATATTGCTTGATTTAAAGTCCAAAGGAAAAATGGGTTTCTATATGACATTCTTGTCTATTGAATTGCATCACATAGGTCAGATCTTTTCAACTCTTAACTTTTAGATTTTTGCTTAGGATTAGTCTCTTCATCTCCTCCCACTTCTTAAATTTCAAATCTCTCACTCTTTTCAAAATCTTTTTTGCTTGTGATTTCTAAACTTAGACTCTTTTTGCAAATTAGAAACCTTGGCCTTATGCCATGCATTTTTGAACTCTTTTCTTAAATCAAAATTGTAAATGAATCTAACCATATTGACTTAAAATTAAAAAAAACAAAAAGAATTAACACTCATTCAAACTCTTTTAGGCCCTTCGTTCCTTTCTTAAACTTAATTTTGTTAAAACCAATCCACTCATTTTGAAATTAATACCACGAACTACGAGGTTTTGATCCCTCATCTTTATGTTGGTACGTAGACACAAGTTCGAAGGTCTTGTCAAACACAAAAAAATAATTAATGAATTCTTTTCTCAAAACATCTTTAGTACTCTAAGGGAACCTCTTTTTGCAAACAAGTGTTGTAGGTTGGTATTTTTGAAAATATGTGCAAAAGATTGGGGGGATGAGAAGAGAATAGATTATATTTACAAATTCGTTATTTGAATGGATGAACCCGTTGCCTACGTACCATCACAAAGATAGGATCAAAATCTCATAGTTCGGGGTAAAAACCACAAAGATTGGTGAATTGACTTGATCAAAAGCCTTAAGGTCTTTTATTATCAAAGGGAGAAAACTCAACCTAAACCAACAATCCACCATGTGAGGAAGGCTTCAACATGCTAGTGAGGGGTTAACCCTATAATAAGCATGGAAGACTTATAATCCAACCACTAAGGATGAGGTGAGGTTTACATCAACCACTATGATAACTCAAACCTATGGCTAATGTTTATGATTTTTTTTAGCAAAGGTGGCCATTGGAACCACAAAATAACTTGAAATGAGTTGTATTTACAAATTAGGTTTATTGACAAAATGAAGTCAAAGTTGGATTAGCATTTATTCACAATGAGTATTGATGAAAAAGATTTTGAAAATTCAAAGGCGTAAGGCCTAGGTTTCTAGTTTGAAAACAATGTCAAAGTTTGAAATAAAAGCTTTTTGGGTTGGGTCAGAGTGAGGAGAAGAAGAGAAGGGCTAGTCCTAAAGCATACAAAGATAAGAGAAAGAGATAAAACCCTTGGAGTTCCTTTTCTTGAAATCATAGAGATGATTCAAGATGCTCCTTTCCTTTGGATTTAGCAAACACAATCAAGTAATCAAACAATTTAGATTCAAGCCCCTAAGATCTCCATTTGGCTTGGCTCTCTTAACTTGGCTACTCATGACAATGGTCCTCATTACTATCTCAAGATGGAATCCCTATCACACAAGAGCAAACATCAAAAAGTTCACAACACAATAAGAGGAATAGACAAAGAATAAGTTTTGGAAAGGAAGTCCTTTAAAGTCAACTTTGAGATCTAGCATTCTAAAGGAATGAAGCCTAGTTGCTCCCTTACAAATTTATCATTCTAAAGGCATGAGGACTAGTTGCTATTGAACTCCTTTAAGCATGGGTAAGTCCTAATTCTAAATCCTTTCTCCTTTTTGCATTGGGTTCACACAAAACAAAAGTAAAACCAACACAAGACAACAATATATTTATATACAATAATGAGCTCAAATGAGCAAAAGGAAAATGGGATAAACATAAAATATGTGCTCAAGTGAGCAAAATGAAAAGAAATATAAATAAATGAGCAAGAAGTAAATTATATTAAAGTAAATTGCAAGAATTAAATGCTCAAATTAAAGTTAGTAATTAGTATGGTTTTGTTACTTTGTCATAAGACAATTTAGCGCTATGTTAAGCAATCGTAAGTGGACTAATGTAGTAGTCACACCTATCTGAGGCCGGTCAACAAAACTATAGGCAAATAAGCACAAGTTAGAGATCATGACTAGTAAGCCAAGCTCCAAAAACTTGCCATGCCAAAAGAAAGGAGAATGGCTTTGTATGGACTTTAGGTTTTTTGCTTGACCAAGAAGCAACCTATCTTGGACATAAAACAACTCACTTGATCTTGGATCAAGTTGAGTTTGGTTTGGATCAAAGAAGGTTGAACCTCTCATTTGTCAATATCAACCATAAGACATTAACTCATTGGCCAAAAATAAAAATAAAAGAAATATGATGAAGATGAAATTGATGGAAAGAGAATTCAAGTATCAAATACAATTGGTCAAAAGTGAATCAAATCATCATCAACCAATTTTAAACAGAAGAGGAATGAAGGTTACAAGTCAGCAAGTCAAACATATTTTTTTGGTATTTTTGAATTAAAAATAAATGCAAAAAATAAAATGGACAAAATAAGGTCAAACCTCAAATTTAATTCCAATCAAGTTCAACAAGTCCAAATAAATTCTCATGGGTCTAACATGGTCAAACAAGCTTTGAGAAATTTTCTCAATAATTTTTGAAATCATAACCTATTTAAAAATAATTAAAAACAATAAAAATAACACAATATGAATTAAAATCTCAAATAAATCTCAAATCAATTAAGAAATTGATGAGACTATTTTTCATTGACTTATCATGATCCATATGTGTTAAGAAAATATTTTTGGATTTTTCAAATATCAAAAAGTATTTTAAAATGAATTAAAACTATTAAAAACAAATAATTCACAAAAAATATTAAATGAATCACAAAAATTATTAAAAATCAAAATATGAAACTAGATTTTTCAAGAAATTTTTTGGCATTGGTCTCATATTTTTGTGACTTCAAATAAAACATTTATGAATTTTTGAAAATAAAATGAATTAAATGAAATTAAAACAAAAATAAGAAAAATAGAAAAAACCAGCGCCCTCTGATCATCTCATTAATTGACGTGGCAATGATCATGTTATTCTGAGGCGCGGTCACACCATGTGCCTTGGTCAAACGTGCTACACTTGGATTTAAAAGAAGTCAAAACAAAGAAAGGCCAGGATTATAACGTTTCAGTGAGATCCAAGGGCCATGAAGCTCCCACATGGGGATGGTGGTGGAAACCATCATCTTCTCCGGCGATCTAACTAGATCCGGCCACCACGCGCAGGGAAATGAAGTTTAACGAAAATGAAAAATGAAGGTAACAAAATGAAGCTGACGTGATATACATCACCCCCTATAACCATGGATCCTCCTCAAAGTTCCTATTTAGAGAGAAACATGAGCTTGAAGATCATGGTGCATGAACTAAAATGGCACAATTTGCAAAATTGAGACCACCATTGGCCTGCCTCATGCATGACGACTTCAGAAAACAACACAAACCAAGGAAATTCACATCATATTACAAGATCCAGATCAAGAAAGTTTGGAGTTATACCTCTGAAATGGAGCTTCAAACAACACGAATTGTCCAAGCTCTTGATCCAATCTTGCTCTAGAAGTGTGATGGTGATGCAAGGTTAAGGAATTGAGTTGTGAAGATCAACTAATGATGTTGAAATTCAAGCTTGAAATTGGAAATGAAAACTGAAAAATTCCTTTAATGAGGGTTTGGTTTTCAATTCAGCAGCACTTCAAATCTCCTTGTGGTTACCATTTGAATGAGAATGGTCTTCTACTTATAGTTAGAATGCATTTGAAGTAGACATATTAATATTTCCAATGCATTTGGTCTCACCTCAAAATCATAAAAATTAAGGAAGTTAGGTCCTTGGGAAGTTGACCCAAAATTAGGGTTTCAGTCAAAATGACCTATAATGTTTTGAAATGAATGATGACCTTCCAAGTTTCAAATGGATTTTTGATGAACATGAAATTTGTTCATATGGTTCTTAAGAACATTTTTCTCTTGGGGTCATCTTTATTTGACAAACACATCAAAAGTTATATCTCAGTGATCCTCAGTTTAGTCAGATGACTTGACTGGTCAACTTCTCAAGGCCAAACTTCAAATATTGATGAATGAATGATTGAGGATACTCAAATAGGCTCATATATGCATAAAATAATGAATTAAAGAACTTCCCTTGATTAAATTTGATCATAGGTTGAGGTTGCTTCATGAGCAAGGCACAGTCAATGCACAGTTGAATTAGGGTTTCCTTGGGAAAAAATCCTCAAGCCCTTTGGGTTATCTTGACCAAATTGGCAAATTGAGATGCTTGGGAGACATATATGAGTATTAGGAACTTGGTGGACCATTGTCATGCTTGCTTTCATCTTCATCTAGCCATCTCATTGAGCATAGGAGCCTCCTAGGAGCATGGGAGCACATGATCACTTGAGCTTCAAAACAAAAGAGTTAGTGACACATTTTTGTGCTTTGGGTTAGTAAGAAAATCAATAATATACAATACAAGCATGCTTGGTGGTCTCAAACCACTCACACAAGTCCCACCCCTAGGGTTAAGGAGCTAAACATGCTATGATCTTTGAGGCAATGCAATGAGCAATGATATGATGTCATGAGGGATCTTAGGGTCAAAATTAGGGTCTTACAGATGCCCCTATTTAAGGTCGTTCTAGCTGGAGATATGAAGGTTAAAATCTTCGTCTTGACGCGGTAGAATGGGTTTAAATAATAACAAAGAGACGAATTTTGGTCCCTAAGAGACCTCATGATGCAAAATGTATGCATGCAAAATAAAATCTTCATGGTGAATAATTGCCATGAAGGAAAAGAAATCAGGAGAAACTGAAAATCCATAGGAGTAACATACTCACTAGGGAGACTAAGACTCTGGGGGAAACAGGGTAAAAATGCGTGAGCAGGTCACGACTTGAAAACTAGCTGAGAGACACGAAGGGATTCCACAAAAATAAATCGATGGAAAGACTCGAGCTGACGCAAAGATGCATGTATTGGGGAATATGCCAATACAACACAACTATCCATAAAGGATTCATCGGATAAAATCCTAGCTCAGACGGGGACATCCACAAAGGACTCAGCTGAGGAAGAAACAATGAGATATTACCAGTTACTGGGTAGTAGACTCAAAGAGAGACATTTTTTCAAAACACCGGTTACTGGGTGAGAGGACAACACACTCAGGGAGAAAGAATATTTAAGACCAATATTAGGGTGAGAGATATCAATCATCCAAAAACATCTGAGGAGGACCCAAAAGGCACATCTCAACTCAGGAAAATCTGACTCCACAAGGGACAAAAAGTCATAATAGGGAGCAGAAGGAAGGAACACCTGGGATACCGGTTACTGGGCATATAATAGGTGACCAACCAGGCGTTAGTTGGGAACATATCCAAAACACTCATCATCCGAAAGGAGGGCTGAAAAAGCAAACTCAACTTACATGATGGACATTCGATTCCACAAGGAAATACGAATCTTACTCGACTGGGGAAGAAAAAGACTTCGACTGAAGAGCGCATGAGATATATTATCTATTACCGTCATAACGTAGATAATATACTCGCATGGAAGATTATCCATAACCGGTCACTGGGTTAATAAAGGATAAATCGACCGAAACGAGAGGACATCGGGATACCGGTTACTGGGTATACAATGATGACTAATCAGAAAGGAGAAAAAATCATTACCAAACAAGGATAAATGAAAGATGACTCGGCGGGGATAAATCTCTTGATAAAAGTAATTATCCAAGAGATATATCACCGGTCACTGGGTGGTATACTCAAAAATGAAGGAATATCAATACAGGTTACTAGGTAAAGATAACCAACAAAGAGGGGATTACATCTACCGGTTACATGGGTAGAAAACCACAGAAATAGGACTTACAACTACTGGTTACTGGGTAGAAGGCCATAAAATCCACTGGGGAGAAGATGGACAATTACTGGTTACTGAGCAATTGAACCACTAATCCGCAAGGAACTGTAGGGGATAACAAGAAAGGAGTCAATCTATGAACAAACTAGGAAGACACAGTTAACAAGACTCAACTTAATGAGGATATAACTCAGGGGAGTAATTCCATCCCGATACATAACTAGGGAGGAAACTGAAACAATGATGATCCACGAGGACATAACTCAGTGGGGAATAAAGAAGGAAAGATAGACACTTTCTGCCTATGAGACTGACTCTAAATGGAGAGATCAGACACAAACATCTGCTTGGGGAAGAACATTTCACCAATAGCAGGAGATAACAAGCAAAGATATATGGCAAAGTATGCAACATGAATACCTGATTGCTATGATTATGCATGTATATGCGTGGTTTATGTATGATTAATGCTGACAAACAGACATATCTAACACAAACAGGTGCGAGAGCCACGAACGGGCATCCGACATAACATCTCAAAAGAGAAAGGCCAGGCCCACAGGAGAAATCAACTCTGATGGGGATGATCTAATATCAAGAGACATAGATCACCGCTGGGGATATGCAAAGGTCACAACTACCAACTGTCGTGGATCTTCCACCAGTTCTCGGGAACAGGTGACTGGATACCAATAAGATCTGTCGTAGAATAAACTCTACTGGGGAACTTATTAAGGGATGTTGTGAAATTTTGTGGGGGACAACCACCAAACAGATACCCATCAATCAAACACTCCCTTCTAAGTGTTGGAGAGATATCTCTGCTAAGGGGAGAAAGAACAATTTTCTCCGTTGGGGGAAAGGAAACAACACATCTTCCTCATCACCATCCAATACTGGAAGAGATCTCAGACTCAGAGGGGATACAAATTGTCAAGCTCGGATTGGGCAACCTTACTAGGGATGGACTGTAAGCAACCCTATTGGGGAAAAATTGCTAGTATTCCCGAAGGAACTGTCCTGGCTGAGGGAAACGGAAACGAATCCTTCGTCAACAAGTTCCCTGCTGGGGATGAAAAGGGGAACAGGCCCTTCATCAACTACTCTAGCCAAACTTCCTGCTTGAAGAGACAATTTATCTGGAAAGGCAACTATACCGGGAACACATGCTTACTCCGCTGGGGACTTCTACTTATACTGGGGAAAGACAAACTTCCTCGTGAATAGATAGCATACCAACATTTATCAATCTATAAGGGATTTTAGGTCAGTCCACACAAGGGATGACAACCATATAATTGATAAAACACAAATGCTAGTGTCAGACTCTCTGGGAAGCTGATGATGTATCATTCTTCTGCGTTCGCTGGGGAGACAACTTCAAAGCTGATGAAGAGGATATAAGAATGCCAGAATAAATGTTTAAATGTCTTACCCTTTTGGAAATCGTACTATCCTTGGGAGAGCACTGAAGACGTTCCAACTATCCTTTTAGTCATTGTGAATGTTCAATTTGTTTAAAACAGTTCATAAAAACTTTATTTGTTTAAAACAATGATATTTATCAATTAAAACATGTAAACATTTGTTAGACAGAAACAAATAAGAGTGCAAAGAATTGGATAAAGGCTCAAATTTATTTAATAGAATGGTAGTCCGTAAATGGCGAGACTCCATGGATCTTTACAAATTTGAAATTGGTGATATATGTTGGAAAAAAGGCTACATTGAACATAATGGTTGTTTCTCCACCAATTTTGAATCCATTGTATTTGAAGCTCCAGTTAAAGACGACTGAAATAGACTCTTTGACAGATGACTGCTGTAGAGCAAAGTCTTGTCAGGATGCAGTTACTTGCCAAATCCCTAATTTTTGCCTTGATTTCCCCAGGGTGAGGTACTCAATCTAGCGGGATATATATTCATTTTTTATGTCTCTAACTTTTTCCTGGACCGCCCTTTCGGGTTTTCAATCCACTGAGACGCTCATTTTTTCCTAAGCTGCCCTTTCGGGTTCTCAATTTAGCGAGTTATTCTGTATTTATTTTTAGGCGAAGTATTTCTTGACTGCATCTGAATTCACAGGACGAGTGAAATCTTCCCCATCCATAGTTGTAAGCAACAAAGCACCACCTGAAAAGGCTCTCTTAACAACATATGGACCTTCATAGTTTGGAGTCCACTTGCCCCTGGAATCGGGCGCGAAAGCTAAGACTTTCTTGAGCACGAGGTCGCCTTCTCGGAACACACGAGGCTTGACCTTCTTATCAAAGGCTTTCTTCATTCTCTGCTGATATAAATGACCATGACACATGGCAGTTAATCTCTTCTCTTCAATTAAATTCAACTGGTCATAACGACTCTGAACCCATTCGGCCTCAGTCAACTTGGCTTCCATCAAGACTCTCATTGATGAGATCTCAACCTCCATGGGGAGTACAACCTCCATGCCATATACAAGAGAGAAAGGGGTTGCCCCTGTTGAAGTGCGGACAGATGTACGATAGCCATGCAAAGCGAATGACAGCATCTCATGCCAATCTTTGTACGTAACAACCATCTTCTGAATAATATTCTTGATGTTCTTGTTAGCAGCTTCAACAACCTCATTCATCTTAGGTTTGTACGGAGAAGAATTATGATGTGCAATCTTGAACTCGCTACACAACTCTTTCATCATCTTCTTGTTCAAGTTAGATCCATTATCCGTAATGATCTTGTCTGGCACACCATATCGGCATATGAGTTGATTCTTGATAAACTTTACAACCACCTGCCTGGTCACATTTGCTTATGATGTCGCTTCAACCCACTTGGTGAGGTAATCAATAGCTACGAGAATAAAATGGTGACCGTTTGACGCCTTAGGAGCAATCATGCCGATCATATCAATTCCCCGCATGGAGAAAGGCCATGGTGAGGAAATAACATTCAGAAGTGTTGGGGGAATATGAATCTTATCCGCATAAATCTGACACTTGTGGCATTTCTTCACATATTTGCAGCAATCAGACTCCATTGTCAGCCAATAGTAGCCTGCTCTCAAC
The DNA here is from genome assembly GCF_024323335.1 of Lathyrus oleraceus. Taxonomy (NCBI): domain Eukaryota; kingdom Viridiplantae; phylum Streptophyta; class Magnoliopsida; order Fabales; family Fabaceae; genus Lathyrus; species Lathyrus oleraceus. Next base: position 481,022,057 of record NC_066585.1, on the reverse strand, counting down.
ATCTTCTTTGCCATGGCATGCCCATTGGAATGAGTACCAAATGAACCCTCATGGACTTCAGTCATTAACATGTCTGCTTCGTGTCTATCCACGCATCTGAACAGAACCATGTCAAAATTCCTCTTGTAAAGCACATGCCATTAACGTAAAAACTGCTAGATAATCTCCTCAAAGTCTTCCTGTCTTTAACAGATGCCCCAGGCGGGTAGATCTGACTTTGGAGAAAGCATTTGATATCATAAAACCATGGCTTATCATCTTTCACCTCCTCAACTGCAAACACATGAGCAGGTCTATCCAAACGCATCACAGTAATATTCAGGACTTCATTCCAATAATTCACTACAATCATTGAAGCAAGCGTAGTAAGAGCATCCGCCATCCGATTCTCATCTCGAGGAATATGATGGAAGTCAAACTTGGTAAAGAAAGTTGAAATCCTCCTCGCATAATCTCTGTATGGGATGAGGCCAGGCTGATTCGTCTCCCATTCACCCTTAATCTGATTAACAACAAGGGCCGAATCGCCATAAACATCCAGATGTTTGATCCTAAGACCAATACATTCTTCCAAACCCATAATACAAGCCTCATACTCCGCAATATTATTCGTGCATTTGAAAGTTAGCCTTGCTGTAAAAGGATATTGTGTGCCTTGAGGAGTAATAATCAATGCCCTAATACCATTTCCATACTGATTAACAGCACCATCAAACACCATACTCTATCGGGAACCAGGATCTGGTCCTTCATTGAGTATAGGCTCATCACAATCTTTCATCTTCAAATACAGAATCTCCTCATCAGGGAAGTCGTACTACACCGACTAATAATCTCCAATTGGTTGATGTGCCAAGTGGTAAGCCAAGATACTACCTTTAATAGCTTTTTGAGCTCGATACTCAATATCATACTCAGATAACAACATCTTCCAATGGGCGATCCTCCCAGTTAAAGCAGGCTTCTCAAAGATATAGTTGATTGGATCCATTTTGGATATCAACCAAGTTGTATGATTCAACATATACTGGCGTAAGTGCTTGGCAGCCCAAGCCAAAGCACAACATGTCTTCTCAAGCATTGAGTACGGAGACTCACAATCAGTGAACTTCTTACTCAAGTAGTATATGGCATACTCTTTCTTCCCTGATTCATCTTGCTGACCCAATACACATCCCATGGAGTCATCAAGCACGGTCAAGTACATAATCAACGGTCTCCCTTCAACAGGCAGAGACAGAATCAGAGGCTCAGACAAATACTCTTTAATACTGTCAAAAGCTTTCTGGCAATCCTCGGTCCAATCATGACGCTGATCTTTCCGAAGGAGCTTGAATATAGGCGCACATGTGGCAGTCATGTGGGATATAAATCTCGAAATGTAATTCAAGCGGCCAAGAAAACCTCGGACTTACTTCTCAGTTTTGGGCGCAGACATCTCTTGTATTGCTTTGACCTTGGCAGGATCAACCTCAATACCTTTTTCACTGACAATAAAGCCCAATAACTTGCTGGAACAGACTCCAAATGTACACTTGTTCAAATTCAGGCGGAGTTTGTACTTCCTCAAACGCTGGAAAAGCTTCAACAAGTGTTCTACATGTTCAACTTCCGTTTTCGACTTTGCAATCATATCATCAACATACACCTTAATCTCCTTGTGCATCATATCATGAAACAAGGTAGTCATAGCTCGTTGATACGTGGCTCCGGCGTTCTTCAAACCGAAGGGCATCACTCGATAACAGAATGTTCCCCAAGGTGTGATGAATGTTGTCTTCTCCATATTCTCGGGTGCCATTTTAATCTGATTATAACCGGAAAATCCGTCCATAAATGAGATGGCATTGAATTTAACTGTATTATCTACCCACATATCAATGTGTGGTAGAGGAAAATCATCTTTTGGACTAGCTTTATTCAAGTCAAAGTAATCCACACACATTCGGACTTTTCTATCTTTCTTAGGCACATACATAATATTGGCCACCCATTGAGGATATGTAGAAGTCACCAGAAACCCCGCATCAATTTGCTTCTGAACTTCTTCTTTAATCTTCACTGCCATATCAGGATGAGTCCTTCTGAGCTTCTGCTTCATAGGCACACACTCAGGTTTTAACGCAAGAAATGTTGCATAATATCAGTATCTAGACCAGGCATGTCTTCATACGACCAGGAAAAGACGTCGACATATTCTCGTAGCAACTCAATCAACCGCTTCTTAACAGACTCTTCAAGGAGTGCCCCAATCTTCACTTCACGAATGCAATCTTCAGACCCCAAGTTGACTGTTTCCAGATTCTCAAGATGTGGCTGAATGATCTTCTCTTCGTGCTCAAGCAAACAGGTAATCTCATCAGGAATCTCTTCAACATCATCTTCTTCCGCCTCAAATACAGGGAACTCAAAGTTGGGGATGATGTTGGATCATTATGTTCAATGGGTTTGATTAACCTGCATAATGATTTTGAGTATAAAAGAGATTTCAGAATTCAAACAAGGCAAATCATTATGCAGATGAAAAGATTGATTTTATTCTCTTTTTAGGGTTTTATGGTGATCACCAATTTCATGCAAAAAGAAAAAAATGGAAAAAATAATTTGGAAAAAACAAACATTTAACATGTGATTATTGAATGAACATCATTGTATTAATCAAATTATGCCAACAATGTCTTCACTTCTCCTTTTGGCATGGGAGAAGGGTTTTCAAACAAAATGAACACATTACGTTGACTTATGGATAACTGTTGGAACATCAACAGCGACCCAATTATTGCAGATTCCGCCAGGTATGGCAAAATTGCCAAGGTCTTCCTCTTCATCATCTTCCACAATGGCAGCAGCTTCCTGGTCTTAAACAGTGTGGATAAAACCTCCACTATGAAACAACCCACGCTCATTAGAAATACCAGAAGAATACCCTATGTCAGCTCGGGACTTGTTATCTTCCAACTTTATCATTTGCCCTAAACTAGTAGTTGCACCATGCTCAATGGCCAACTTTGCATCATTATAGGAGACAAATGAAGAAAGTCCCTTCCTAGAAGGCTCAGCAATAGACAAGGCTTGGAACGGAGTCCCAACCTCATCCTCATCATCAATGTAGGAAAAGGAAGATAAATGACTGACCAAGAGAGCCTTCTCTCCCCCTATCACCACCAACTTCTTATTCTTCACGAATTTCAACTTTTGGTGTAGGGTGGATGTCACGGTGCCTGCCTCGTGAATCCATGGTCTGCCAAGCAAACAACTGTAAGATGGATGAATATCCATGACCTGGAAAGTGATCTAGAAATCACTAGGTCCAATCTTGACCGGGAGTTCTAATTCGCCGATCACAGTTTTCCGCGATCCATCAAACGCCTTAACAACCACTCCGCTCTGCCTCATGGGAGGCCCCTAATAAGAAAGTTTGGCAAGAGTGGATTTTGGCAACACATTAAGCGATGATCCTGTGTCCACCAACACATTGGATAAGGCATCATCCTTACAGTTCATTGAAATGTGTAAAGCCAAATTATGGTCTTTTCCCTCCTCGGGAAGATCAGCATCACAGGAGCTCAAATTGTTGCAAGCGGTTATATTTGCAACAATGCTATCAAACTGCTCTATTGTGACATCGTGGTCCACGTATGCCACGTCCAACACCCTCTTCAAAGCTTCGCGGTGTGGCTCAGAATTCATCAACAAAGATAAGACAGATATCTTTGTTGGAGTTTGTAGCAGCTGATCAACAACATTGTATTCACTCCTCTTGATGAGCCTTAGCATCTCATCACCATCCTCTTTTAACATGCCAGACTGGCCAACCAGGACGGGAGTGTTATTGTTCTTGACAGCAACAGGGTCAACAACAGGAACATAATTGTTTGAAGAAGAAGTCCCCAAGGGACAAGCAGGACTAACAACAATTCTCTTCATGACATCTTCGTGGGACTTCGGTTGCGCCGAGAAAACACAACCACTACGGGTCACACCACTAACGTCTGAAGTTCTTACTACGGAAGTTGAGGGCAACGACACCTCTTTCCCATCTTCTAGCATGATTACGTTATATCGATAGGGAACAACTTTGTCTGATACATATGGGACAGGGCCCGCTGGCTTGATCACAAGAGTGGGCGATACCTTCTTCTTGCTGCCATCATACTTGACAATAATAGGCTCAGGAATTCTAAATACAGGGGAGATAACATCGACTTCATCCTCATTACGATTCTGAAGTATCTCAATCACTCCCTGATCAATCATCTCTTGGATGTCCTTTCTTACCTGTCGGCATCCTCTCTCATTGATAGTGCACACCTGGCACCTATCGTAGTCATGCTCGTAGTGGTTGTGTTCACACAACAACTTGTGCATCTCGACCAAAGATTTCCTTATGTCATTAACATACAGAACATTATATTTGCCAGGGCACCCCTGGACCATATTGAAAACTACTTTCCCATGATCAGGCAATGGGTTCTTCTTGACATTAGGACCTACGTCCTCAAAAAACAATATCCCACTTCTAACAAGGTCTTGCACCTTGGTCTTCAACGGGTAACAATTTTCCACGTCATGTTCGGGAGCACCAGAATGATATATGCAATGAAGCTCGGGCTTATACCACCACTGAGGATTGGTTGGTACAGCGGGAGGGTCTCGTGGAGTTATCAGCTTTCTATCGATCAAAGAAAGATAGAGCTCAACATATATCATCGGAATCGGGTCAAAAGTTACCCTCTTCCTCTTGTAATTGCGGGTGCTGGTGTTGTTATTTTTGCGAGGATGGTAGGCCTGTTGTTGTTGACGATGTTGTTGTTGTTGTTGTTGATGATGAACTTCTCAAAAAGCAGGTGCTATATGAGCCACTTGGAGTTGGTTGACGGCAGGACGCACATCCTTCCTCCTCACGGAAGGGCCTTCTTTTAATATGGAAGGACACAACATGAGTCTCTCCCTCTTTCTTCCTTGCAAAGCCTCCATACTTCTTTACTGAGGAGTTGTCATCTTTAGACAAACGTCCTTCATGGACCCCTTCTTCCAATCTCATCCCCATATTCACCATTTCGGTGAAGTCTGAGGGAGCACTGGCAATCATTCTTTCATAGTAGAAAGAGCTCAAAGTCTTCAAGAAGATCTTTGTCATCTCCTTCTCTTCTAGGGGTGGAACTATCTGAGCTGCCAACTCTCGCCATCTCTGGGTGTACTCCTTGAAGGTCTCTTTGTCCTTCTGCGACATAGCCCTCAACTGGTCCCTGTTAGGAGCTATATCCACATTATACTTATATTGCTTTACAAAAGCCTCTCCAAGATCGTTGAAAGAACGGATGCTAGCACTCTCCATCCCCATATACCACTGGAGCGCAGCACCTGTCAGGCTATCCTGAAAGTAGCGGATCAGCAGTTGGTCATTATCAGTCTGTGTGGACATCTTGCGAGCATACATCATAAGATGGTTGAGCGGGCATGTATTTCCCTTGTATTTCTCAAAGTCAGGCACTTTGAATTTAATAGTGATCTTCATGTTGGGCACTAGGCACAACTCAGCAGCACTTTTACCAAAGAGGTCCTTACCCCTCAAAGTCTTCAGTTCCTTGTGCATCTTAAGGAATTGGTATTTCATTTCGTCCATCTTCTCAAATACATTCGGGCCCTCAGATGGCTCGGAATGATAGATGGTGTCTTCAACACGGGGTAAGGTGTGCACAACGGGAGGTGGCACCGATAGGACCGGGCTAGATGCCGGCAGAGAAGCGAGAGTAGGAGCGAAACCCTCTGGTACAAAATTAGCAAGCATTCCCCATGGGAACCCGGCTGGCATGGATGGAGCGAAGTGAGCCGTTGTAGCAGGCATAATTGACGTTGCTACCTCAGATACAACCGTCCTCGCGGGAGGAGTTGCAGGAGTAGGTGAAGCTTGTCTCTGGACGGCCAGCACTGACTCCATCATGGCAGTCAGCCTAGCAATCTCTTCCTTCAATTCCCTGTTCTCTTGCTCTATATGCTCCATTACTCATGGCCTTCCCAAACAGAGGAACTTTATAGAGATCTATTTGCAAATATTTGAAAATATTTAATCTTTAAGACGTATATGGAATACTCATAGCAATGATATTTGGAAGCTTTTTACACCAAAGAAGGAATACATTTTTGATAACCAAATACAATACAAGAGACAAAGGAGAATGAACATCCTATGGAGCCCTAGAAACAATTGTCCAAAGCCTTCGAGATCGGAAAATAAGCTGCACGAAGCCTCCTCACTTCTCTCTCATAAGCTGCTTCCATATTGGCCTTCTCCTTAGCAAGCCGATCATACTTCCGCTTCCAGAACCTAGATGAGTGAGGAAGAAGAGAAGTAACTACATCATCAGGCTCATCGATAACCTGATGCTCTAGAAACTCTACCACTGCATCCTTATCTTTGAGCTGCTGAAGAAGTTCCTCTTGCTCACGAACCCATGCACGCGACCGGTCTTCGTCTCTCAACTCCTCTACTCCTTGGTTAGGGAGGGTTGAAGGCCCAACCATAACCATAGGGGTAGGTCTCGGATAATCGTACGACATGTGGTACTCAAAAGCTCTCTTCCTCACCCAAGAGGTGTAGGGTTCCAAAGAAATACAATTCTTCGGACCAAGCTCTTTCCTTCCCTTCTTATGAACCTTGCGCCAGGCACAGACCATTCTATCCTTCAAGTTCTGGGGATCTTTACCCTCTTGAAAGAACACACCTTCCAACAAAGGGTTGTTAGGTTTATCCTTTAAGCGGAACCCAAGCTGACGGCGAACCAAAGCAGGGTTGTAGTTAATTCCACCACATGTACCAAGAAGAGGCACATTGGAGAATTTACCACAAGAGTCAATAATCTGAACTCCATCATAGACACGGTTATACCAAGAGATATCATCATTAGTGAGAGACATAAGTCTCGCAGACCACCGTAGACATCCCTTGTTCTTCTTGAAGGCAAGCGTCTGAGGCAAGTGCGAAATAAACCACTTGTACAACAGAGGCAGAAAACACACAATGGAACCACCACCCTTTTCATTCCTCATATGCAAAGAGAAATAAGTATCACCCAACAGAGTCGGAACGAGATTAAGAGAAGAGAAAATCCTAATAGCATTCACATCTACAAAATTGTCGATGTTGGGAAATAACACTAGCCCATAGATGAGGAGTACAAACAAGGCTTCAAAAGCTTCCTTACTCATGGCCTTCCCAAACAAAGTAGCTTTGGCAATCAGAAAATCAGATGGGAGACCTTGAATTCCACCTTTGGTAGTCATATGAGCAACAATGTCAGATACATCCACATGAAGCATGTCAGCAATCTCTTGAGAAGACGGAATCTTCTCCAAACCACTGAACAGCAACTGATCAAAAATAGGTATACCCGTATGATAAGCATACTCCTCAAGTGTAGGTAGAAGTTGGAAATCCGGAAAAGTAAAGCACTGATACAAAGGATCGTAGAACTGCACCAACACACTCATCAGACCTTCATCCACCTTGGTGGAAAGAATAGACATAAGCTTCCCATACCGAGCTTTGAACTCCAAAGGCTCTAATACATAAGATGTCAAACTCCTTAACTCTTTCAGGTCGGGTTGTCTGAAACTGTACTTCATCGTATTCCTTCTTTGCTTATCCATGTCTGGAAGTTTGCAAATAGACCTCTTAAGTTACTTGAAAATTCTTTATTGTTGATGATATGGATGCAAATGAATGCATGAATGCATGGATGCAACAATCACACTCAAGGATCAAGTAAGTCACACAATACAAAGGTCACGGGATGGCTCAAGTCATCGTCAATATCAATCATCCATTTTGGTGGATTATGGTTTACACCTTATCAACACCCAAGTTCCATTGATATTGAGGATATACGAGAACGGATCAACCGCGAATCACGGGTTTGTTGTAAGTCACGAGCATAGAGTCTCGGTTATGAACCACCCAATGGGAGTGTACTATGGTTAAACCTGACAATCATGTTCTAAAATGGTTCCCATAGTCATCATCTCATCTTTCGGATATTATCGGATAAAACGACTACTTGTCCTCCAAAAATATTCTCAAGAGGGACTCTTATGAGTGTAGTATCGCGTAACAATCGTATCAAATCTTACACTTGAACGACCTTCGCACTACATCCTAAAATAGGCCAAGAAGGGCTAGGTATCTAAGGTCCTTGGCTTCTATGGTTTCTATTGGAAAGAGTAATGCCTAACCACGACTACTCGTGTGACATTATTGATCCCAACAAGACCTCCACCAAGTGAATGGGCTTGTAAGTCAACTTGCTAAGGAATAACTCCACACAAGTCAACAAGACTATGCCATTCTCCTATCATAAGTGTATTCAAGTTCGGGTATAGAACTCATCTCACAAGACACCACCAAGCATACAAGCAATTAATATGTCAAGCAATTCATACATTACAAACAATACAATCATCCCAAATTTGCACAAAAATATGTCACCAATATAAACATACAACACACATAAGCAAAAAAGTAGGCTAAACCCACTAGGAAAGAAATCCCCAATAAAGTCGCCACTTTTCTGTAGCGGGGTTTTCATTACCTTTAGGTTTATTGACTAAACCAAAAGTAAACATACAATTCGAGTCGCCACCGCACTTTTATTTATCCAAAGGAAAGGCTAAAAAGCGAACAAAAGCCAAGTAAGAAGTTTTATCAAATCAAAAACTAATAAAAATGTCAAAGATCTGGGTAAGGGGGTTGGTTATGAAATGGGAAGGTTTTACGCACCCAAAACATCCTTAGTACTCTAAGGGAACCTCTTTTTGTAAACAAGTGTTATAGGTTGGTATTTGTGAAAATATGTGCAAAAGATTAGGGGGATGAAAAGAGAATAGATTATATTTACAAATTTGTTGTTTGAATGGATAAACCCATTGCCTACGTACCATCACAAAGATAGGATCAAAACCTCGTAGTTCGGGGTAAAAATATCAAAGATTGGTGAATTGATTTGATCAAAAGCCTTAAGGTCTTTTGTTATCAAATGGAGAAAACTCAACCTAAACCAACAATCCACCATGTGAGGAAGGCTTCAACATGCTAGTGAGGGGTTAACCCTATAATAAGCATGGAAGACTTATAATCCAACCACTAAGGCTAAGGTGAGGTTTACATCAACCACTATGATAACTCAAACCTATGGCTAATGTTTATGAAAAAAAATTAGCAAAGGTGGCCATTGGAACCACAAAACAACTTGAAATGAGTTGTATTTACAAATTAGGTTTATTGACAAAATGAAGTCAAAGTCGGATTAGCATTTATTCACAATGAGTATTGATGAAAAAGATTTTGAAAAGTCAAAGGCGTAAGGCCTAGGTTTCTAGTTTGAAAACAATGTCAAGGTTTGAAATAAAAGCTTTTTGGCTTGGGTTAGAGTGGAGAGAAGAAGAGAAGGGCTAGTCCTAAAGCATACAAAGATAAGAGAAAGAGATAAAACCCTTGGAGTTCCTTTTCTTGAAATCATAGAGATGATTCAAGATGCTCATTTCCTTTGGACTTAGCAAACACAATCAAGTAATCAAATAATTTAGATTCAAGCCCCTAGGATCTCCATTTGACTTGGCTCTCTTAACTTGGCTACTCATGACAATGGTCCTCCTTACTATCTCAAGATGGAATCCCTATCACACAAGAGCAAACATCAAAAAGTTCACAACACAATAAGAGGAATGAACAAAGAATAAGTTTTGGAAAGGAAGTCCTTTAAAGTCAACTTTGAGATCTAGCATTCTAAAGGCATGAGGCCTAGTTTCTCTTCAACAAATTTAGCATTCTAAAGGCATGAGGCCTAGTTGCTCTTGAACTCCTTTAAGCATGGGTAAGTCCTAATTCTAAGTCCTTTCTCCTTTTTGCATTGGGTTCACACAAAACAAAAGCAAAACCAACACAAGACAACAATATATTTATATACAATAATGAGCTCAAATGAGCAAAAGGAAAATGGAATAAACATAAAATATGTGCTCAAGTGAGCAAAATGAAAAGCAATATGAATAAATGAGCAAGAAGTAAATTTCATTAAAGTAAATTGCAAGAAATTAAATGCTCAAATTAAAGTTAGTAATTAGTATGGTTATGTTAGTTTGTCATAAGACAATTTAGCGCTATGTTAAGCAATCGTAAGTGGACTAATGTAGTAGTCACACCTATCTGAGGCCGGTCAATAAAACTATAGGAAAATGAACACAAGTTAGAGATCATGACTAGTAAGCCAAGCTCCAAAAACTTGCCATGCCAAAAGAAAGGAGAATGGCCTTGTATGGACTTTAGGTTTTTTGCTTGACCAAGAAGCAACCTATCTTGGACACAAAACAACTCACTTGGTCTTGGATCAAGTTGAGTTCGGTTTGGATCAAAGAAGGTTAAACCTCTCATTTGTCAAGACCAACCATAAGACATTAACTCATTGGCCAAAAATAAAAAAAAGAAATGGGATGAAGATGAAATGGATGGAAAGAGAATTCAAGTATCAAATACAATTGGTCAAAAGTGAATCAAATCATCATCAACCAATGTTAAACAGAAGAGAAATGAAGGTTACAAGTCAGCAAGTCAAAAATATTTTTTTGGTATTTTTGAATTAAACATAAATGCAAAAAATAAAATGGACAAAATAAGGTCAAACCTCAAATTTAATTCAAATCAACTTCAACAAGTCCAATTAAATTCTCATAAGTCTAACATGGTCAAACAAGCTTTGACAAATTTTCTCAATAATTTTTGAAATCAGAAACTATTTAAAAACAATTAAAAAAAATAAAAATAACACAATATGAATTAAAATCTCAAATAAATCTGAAATCAATTAAGAAATTGATGAGACTATTTTTCATTGACTTATCATGATCCATATGTGTTAAGAAAATATTTTTGGATTTTTCAAATATCAAAAAGTATTTTAAAATGAATTAAAACAATTAAAAACCAAATAATTCACAAAAACTATTAAATGATGTCAAATAAATAATTAAAAATCAAAATATGAAACTAGATTTTTCAAGAAATTTTTTGGCATTCGTCTCATATTTTTGTGACTTCAAATAAAATATTTATGAATTTTTGAAAATAAAATGAATTAAATGAAGTTAAAACAAAAATAAGAAAAATAGAAAAAACCAACGCCCTCTGATCATCTCATTAATTGACATGGCAATGATCATGTGATTCAGAGGCGCGATCACACCATGTGCCTTGGTCAAACGCGCTACACTTGGATTTAAAAGAAGTCAAAACAAAGAAAGGTTGGGATTATAACGTTTTAGTGAGATCCAAGGGCCATGAAGCTCCCACGTGGGGATGGTGGTGGAAACCACCATCTTCTCCGGCGATCTAACCAGATCCGGCCACAACGCGCAGGGAAATGAAGTTTAACGAAAATGAAAAATGAAGGTATCAAAATGAAGTTGACGTGATATACATCACCCCTGTAACCATGGATCCTCCTCAAAGTTCCTATTTAGAGAGAAACATGAGCTTGAAGATCATGGTGCATGAACTGAAATGGCACGATTTGCAAAATTGAGACCACCACTGGCCTGCCTCATGCATGAGGACTTCAGAAAACAACACAAACCAAGGAAATTCACATCATATTACAAGATCCAGATCAAGAAAGTTTGGTGTTATACCTCTGAAATGGAGCTTCAAACAACACGAATTGTCCAAGCTCTTGATCCAATCTTGCTCTGGAAGTGTGATGATGATGCAAGGTTAAGGAATTGAGCTGTGAAGATCAACTAATGATGTTCAAATTCAAGCTTGAAATTGGAAATGAAAACGGAAAAATTCCTTTAGTGAGGGTTTGGTTTTCAGTTCAGCAGCATTTCAGATCTCCTTGTGGTTACCATTTGAATGAGAATGAGCTTCTATTTATAGCTGGAATGGATGCAAGGCAATGCTTGGCTCGTGTGCATGAAATTTGGATCCTCCATGCATGGGCCTGTACAGGCGCATGTGAGGCCCAAGAATGAATGGAAATCCATGATGAACTCAAATGTAATTGAATTGGACGTGCACCAGGCTTGGCATTTGCTTGCACATGAAGTTATAATGTGAATTGCAAAAATGAACATAAACATTAAGCTCTTCGAAACTCACTCATGGGAAGTCCAAAAAAATAATGTGAGTAATGGTTGGAAAGCCATTGAAATAAGGAACAAAAGTCATGTTGGGAAAAAATTCATTTGGAGTTTGGAAATTTATGAAAACTGGCTGTGAAGGTTTGGGTATAAAACATGTCTAGGTTCCCTTTGATTTTTTTTTACCAAAAACAAGCATTTTCAAGCCCTTCTGTTTCGATGATGCAATCCTCAATTGGAAAGACCTACCACATCAAAGTTGTATATATTTTCAAGATGATCAATTTATAGTTAAATTTTGCATCATTTGGATTTTTCATGAGAAAGTTATGGGCAGTTGAAGTTGGACATTTTTCAAATTCAATGGCTTAGGTCCAAAGTGACCTATAATGTTTTCTATTATCACATGTGTTTATTTTAGGATTATGAACTTTTGTCAAACATAACATTTGAATTAGACATCTTAAGCTTTCCAATGCATTTGGTCTCACCTCAAAATCATAAACATTAAGGAAGTTAGGTCCTTGGGAAGTTGACCCAAAATTAGGGTTTCAGTCAAAATGACCTGTAATGTTTTGAAATGAATAATGACCTTCCATGTTTCAAATGGATTTTTTATGAACATGAAAATTATTCATATGGTTCTTAAGAACATTGTTTCTCTTGGGGTCATCTTTATTTGACAAACACATAAAATGTTATATCTCAGTGATCCTCAGTTTAGTCAGATGACTTGACTGGTCAACTTCTCAAGGCCAAACTTCAAATATTCATGAATGAATGATTTAGGATCCTTACATAGGCTCATATATGAATAAAATAATGAATGAAAGAAATTCCCTTGATTAAATTTGATCATAGGTTGAGGTTGCTTCATGAGCAAGGCACAATCAATGCATAGTTGAATTAGGGTTTCCTTGGGAAACAATCCTCAATCCCTTTTGTTTATCTTGACCAAATTGGAAAATTAAGATTCTTGGGAGACATATATGAGTATTAGGAACTTTGTGGACCATTGTCATGCTTGCTTTTATCTTCATCTAGCCATCTCATTGAGCATAGGAATATCCTAGGAGCATGAGAGCACATGATCACTTGAGCTTCAAAACAAAAGAGTTAGTGACATATTTTTATGGTTTTGGTTAGTAAGAAAAGCAATAATATACAATACAAGCATGCTTGTTGGTCTCAAACCACTCACACAAGTCCCACCCCTAGGGTTAAGGAACCAAACATGTTATGATCCTTGAGGCAATGCAATGAGCAATGATATGATGCCATGAGGGATCTTAGAGTCAAAATTAGGGTCTTACAATAAAAAGGGCTCCCTAGGAGTATCTAGGACACTTTGGGTGCTAACACCTTCCCTCTTTATAACCAACCCCCTTACCTGTAATCTCTGGAATTTTATTAGTTTTGATTTAAAAACTTCTTATCTTTGGGTTTTGTTCTTACTTTTCCCTTTTCCTTTAAAAATAATAAAAGTTGGCGACTCTGGTTTTATTGACGTCAAGTTTATCCATAGCTTGATGGTAATGAATTTACCGCTATAGTTAGTGATGATTTTTAATTGATTAAGTCATTCTTTGGAGAATATTCAACCATTCATTCACAAGTATGAATCCTTAAACCAAGACATCTTCCATGAGAAGGGCTCCAACTTGGATAATTCAACAAGTATGCCACTAGCTACCATGAAAGGAAAAAAGGTCAAGTCTTCATACAATGCCATGAAGAATGGGAGACTTACAACCTCACTTACTAGAATATTATACCTTGAGGGTCAAATTTAGCTCTATGTTAAGCAATCGTAATTAAACTTATGTAGAAGTCACAACAATCTGAGGTTGGGCAATAAAAATTAGGTATTAATGCATGTTAGAGATTTGGTATGAAGAACCAAACTCCTAAAACATACCACACACTAAAAAAAGAGTCAAAAGGGAGGGATCTATCTCAGTCATACTTGTATTGATTAATCTGACACGAGGTCATTGATGAATCAATTAGTCTTTAGACATTAGAGATTCCATTAGTCAAATAAGGGGATGGGAAAGAATAGGGATGAAGATGAAGAGGGAGGAGAAGATAGAAACACAAATTGATCATGAGAGGAATTTCATCAAATCAAAACCATCCATTCATTTTGGGAGATGAAATGTACATTTCATCAATCCCCTAAATCCAATGGTTTTGATCCAACAAAAGTCAAATCAATCTTGACCAAGACCCAAACAGAAAGTCCAACAACACAAGACCATAAAAATGGCTCAACAACATTTTTATACATTTAATCAATTAAAAATCAATTTAAAAATGAATTAAAATGCATTTTAATTTGGTCAAAACCTAAAATCCCTTCAAAACACCAAATAAATGGCAAAGGGATTTATCCTAGGTCAAACAAGGTCAAAGGACCTTAGACAAAAAATTTCACAATTTTTAAAAAGTCAGAAGTATTTTTAAACAATTAAAAATATGCATAAAAACATTTAATTCATGAGAAATACCAAAATTAATCCAAAAAATATTTTAATTTAGAATACGGAAGAGAAAAATATTTAAATGTTTTTGGTGAAAGTCCCATTTTTTTGGATTAAAAATGAAATTAATGTGAATTAAACAAAATAAAGGGATTAAATGAAAGATCAGAAAATAAAAAGAAAATTCAAAAAGACAAGGCCCATCAGATCTCCCTCATTAATTGAGTTGGCAGATCTGATGGCCACGCGCTAAAGTGCACCAAACACCTGAGTCAAATGCGTGGTAACATGAGTCAAACAAAACAAGGGTCAGGATTAAAATATGGATGTGAGATCAAATGGTTCAGCTCATGCCAACATACCACTGGAGCCCTAGCTCCATCCATCTTCTCCGGTGGACCTCACCGGACTGGTCCACCCTCAACCAAATGAAAAATGAAAAGTGAGTACATATTTTTGAAGGAAAAATGCTTAGGAGCACAAATCTGACCTCCATTTCTTCCAATTCCAAGTGTATTGAAAGATACATGGATTTGAAATTTGAGGTTCATGATCTGAGTTGCTTCGATTTAACCTCAAAGAAACTTAATCGTGTTGCCTACATTGGTAGTACTTCAGTCAACCAAAAATCAAAGAGAATGGTGAAGAATTGAGAGAGAATCGAAGAGAGAAGGTTTGGCAAATTTCACCTTCTGTTTGCAGTGATAAAGCTCGATCTGGATTTTAATTTGCTTGGGCTTGCTTCCACTTGATTGCAGGAGGTGAATTGAGAGCTCAAATGGCATAGATTCTTGGAGTTTCAACTTCAAAATAGAAGTGAAATTAAAACTCGATTTTCAATTGAAAACCTTCAAGTTTATTCTCTAATGGTGATGGGAAGGTTGCATGAACAAAGCTTGGGCAAGGTCTCCCTAATTCTGAGCACGGGGCAATGTATTTATAGGCTTGGCAATTGATTTCCACACACTTCCATTCAAATGCCAAAAATAGAAATTCTCATGAGTGATGCTGAAAGTGTAACATGAAGCCATGCATTTGAAATTGAGAAGTGATCATGAGATTCATCCAAATGGAATCATGAAGAGTAACCATGCCCAAGTTATTCCAAACTTGTCCAAATGAAGTGATTTTGGAATTTTAGGAAAATTGAGATAAAGGGAATAACTTTCATGTTGAATACTTTTCAATTTGTAGCTTGTATCATGATGGATTTGGAGGTGGAAGTTTGGGAAATCAAACATATTTGATAATCTTTTAAGTCCCAAGTCAAATGTCCACTTCTTCCACCTTGAATAACTTTTTCTATGAGCTTCAAATGGAAATCCACTTCTTCCACTTTGATAATCTTTTAGTTCCTTCATAAAAGTTATATCTCTTTAAATCCTCTTAAATTTGGTCACAAATTTGACCTCATTTGGGTTTGTCATGAAGGAGTTATGCATTTTAGAAGTTGAGGAAAATTGCTTGTTCAAGTAATGGCCCAAAATGACCTATAATGTTTCTTCTTGGCACATGCCTTTTCAAGTTGAATTTTAAGTTTATAAAAGAATAAAAGTTGTATAGGATATCTTGAAATTGATCATGAAACTTGGATGGATTTCATCTCATAAAAAATAAATAAGTTATGGTCCTTGGAAGTTGACCTCCTAACTAAGGCACAAACAAAATGACTTATAATCTTTCACCATAAAAAGTGACTTTACAAGAAAAAATAGCTCTTGACCTAAAAATGATTTTTTTTTTGGAATGTCATAAGGACTAAATTTGATCTTGGAATCATTTTCATGTGACAAACATTATAGGAGATAGGGTCTAGGGAACCCCGATTTTAACTAGTTGACTTTCTTTGGTTAACCTCTTTGAACCAACTTGCAAACTTTAAGTTCTCTTGATCTTTAGAGCTCATGTAGGTTCATATATGCATAAGATGATTTATAATTAAGTATCCCTTGATATATTTGATCAATTTCTGAAGAAACTTATTGAGGAGGTCACATAAGATACCCAGATGAATTAGGGCTTCCAAGGCAAACAAACCTCAAACTCTTGATGATTTATTGATCAAAATGATAAGTGAAGATTATAGGGACCCATATATGATATCTAGAAACAATGTGAACCATCTCTTGATTAATCTCCTTGCACTGAGGGTCTCAAACCCTAATTGTGAGCTTGATGGGGCATTGGTGGATGCACACACTACCTACAAAAGAAACAAATATATACATAGACATATTTTTGTATTTTGGTTAGTAAATAATGAAAAACAAAGTATGATACAATCAAATGTGCTTGGTGATCTCTCCTAATGTAAACCCCATGGATGAGGGGTAAGGAGGATGCCAAGGTGTGATCCCAAAGCCAATGCATATGATGAGATAGCATGAGGGATCCTAGGTTCAAAATTGGGGTCTTACAACATCAAGATATTTAATTCTGAGATCAATGGCTTCTTCTATCCCCAAAATGCAAGCTTCATACTCAGCCATATTGTTTGTACATTTGAAGGCCAATCTAGCTGTAAACGGAATTGAGTGCCTTGAGGAGTAATAATCACTTCCAAATACCATTACCATACAAATTAACAACTTCATCAAATACCATTCCCCAACGGGAACTAGGTTCTTTCCCTTCTTCAAGCAATGGTTCATCACAATCTTTCATCTTCAAGTACAAAATCTCTTCGTCAAGAAAATCATATTACACTGACTGATAATTTTCAATAGGTATGTGAGCCAAATGGCCAACTAAGATACTACCTTTAATAGATTTCTGAGATCGGTATTCAATATCATACTCTAATAACAACATATGCCAACGGGCGATCCTCCTAATTAAAGCAGGCTTCTAAAAAATTTACTTGATTGGATCCATTTTGGATATAAACTGTAAGACCCTAATTTTGACCCTAATATCCCTCATGGCATCACATATTTGCTCATTGCATTTTGCCTCAAGGATCATAGCATGTGTGGCTCCTTAACCCTTGGGTTGGGACTTGTGTGAGTTGGTTTGAGACCACCAAGCCTGCTTGAATTGTATTTTATTGCTTTTCTTATTTTGTTTACTAACCAAAAGCACAAAAATATGTCACTAACATCTTTTGTTTTGAAGCTCAAGCAATCATGAGATCCAAGGCTCCTAAAAGGCCCCTTTGCCCATTGAAATGGCCAGATGAAGATGAAAGCAAGCATGAAAATGGTCCCAAAAGCTCTCAATCATCATATATGTCTCCCAAGTATCTCAATTTGCCAATTTGATCAAGATAAACCAAGGGGCTTGACGATTATTTCCCAAGGAAACCCTAATTCAACTATGCATTGATTGTGCCTTGCTCATGAAGCAACCTCAAACCATGATCAAATTCAATCAAGGTAAGTTTTTTCATTCATCATTTTATGCATATATGAGCCTATGTGAGTGTCCACAATCATTCATTCATCAAGATTTGAAGTTTGGACTTGAGAAGTTGACCAGTCAAGTCATCAGACTATTTTGAAATCCACTGAGACCGAACTTTTGATGTGTTTGTCAAATGATGATGACCCCAAGATAACAAATATGATTAAGAACCATATGAACAACTTTAATGTTAATAAAAAATCAATTTTAAACTTGGAAGGTCATTATTCATTTCAAAACATTATAGGTCATTTTGACTGAAACCCTAATTTTTGGTCAACTTCCCAAGGACCTAACTCCTTCATTTTTTATGATTCTGAGGTGAGACCAAGTGCATTGGAAATTTTGAGATGTCTACTTAATTTGTTATGTTGGACAAAATTTCATAATCCTAAAATAAACACATGTGATAATACAAAACATTATAGGTCACTTTGGACCAAAGACATTGAATCTTGAAAAAGTCCAACTTCAAGTGCCCATAACTTTCTCATTAAAAATCCAAATTATTCAAAATGTAAGTCCAAATTGATTGTGTTGAAAAGATATACAACTTTGATTTTGGAGGTTTTTATATTTGAGGATGGAATCATTAAAATAGAAGGGCTTGAAGTTGGTCACTTTTGGCAAAATTTTCAAATACATGTTTTGTACCTCAAACTTCATGGCCAATTTTCACAATTTTCCAAACTCCAAATGAATTTTTGTTCAACATAGCTTTTGTTCCTTATGTCAAGACCTTTCCAACCATTACTCACATGCCTGTGTTTGGATTTTCTAAATGGGACTTTCGAAGAGGAGAACAATTATGACCATTTATGCATTTCATGATGAAACTTCATACACAAGCAAATGCCATGCAAACCACACGTCCAAACCTTTTCATTATGCTATCAGCTTGCAAAACAATAGCTTTTGGGCCTCACATGCGCCTGTACAAGCCCATGCATGGAGGACCCAAAGCTTCATGCGCACGGTTTCCATCCACTTTGCCTTGGATCTCAGCTATAAATAGCATGCTCACTTCATTCAATTCTCAACTTGAAGGCGCCTGAAACCCTGCTGGAATTGAATCCTAACCTCTCACCAAAGGAATTTGAATTTTCATTTCTCTTTTTCAAGTTTGATTATCAACAACATCAGTTGATTTTCAACAGTAATTCCTAAGTCTTAGACTCATACCACACCTCAAGATCAAGCTGTAATCAAGAATTGGAGTGGATCGTGTTCATCAAAGTTGCACTTCAAAGGTTTGCAGTTCAACTGTTTTGCTTTGAA
Source organism: Lathyrus oleraceus (assembly GCF_024323335.1). NCBI lineage: Eukaryota > Viridiplantae > Streptophyta > Magnoliopsida > Fabales > Fabaceae > Lathyrus > Lathyrus oleraceus. The sequence goes on along the minus strand of NC_066585.1, from coordinate 481,002,765 downwards.
TCTCACCATATATTATGCGTTGCTTGTGTTGGTTTGGTTTTCTAAAGTCCTCGTGTGAGAGGCAAGCCAATGGTGGCTTTAATTTCATGAATTGTTGCTCTGCAGATTGAACGCCGAGATTTTCAACCTCAGATTTCTCCTTCCATAGGGATCTTGAGTGAAAACTAAGGTTATAGAGGCGATGTACATCACCGCAACTTTAATTTGGTATAAGGATCGTTTGATTTGGTTGAGGTTGCAAAACCTGCAACTGGTGGCCGGATTTAGTGAGCTCACCGGAGAAGATGGTGGTTTCCACCACCGTCCCTACGTGGTTGGCCTTATGTCCATTGGATCTCACTAGAAGGATCTAATCGTGGCCATGCGTTTTAATTACTTCTTTTATTCCAACGTGTGGTGCTGTTGACTAATGAACATGATGAGCGCGTGCCTGAGAGCCTTAGGATTAGCCACGTCAATTAATGAATGTTGATCCAAGCGCTATGGATTTTTCTACTTTTATTAATTTCTGTTTTATTTTCTTTAATTCTATTTATTTTCAAAAATTCATAACTCTTTTATTTGGATTCACAAAAATATGGGACCAATTGCAAAATTTTTATCTTAAATTCTAGTTTCATAATTTGATTTTTAATTATTTTTGTGATTCCATTTAATATTTTTTGTGAATTATTTTGTTTTTGATTATTTTTAATTCATTTTAAATACTTTTTGATATTCAAAAATGCCAAAAATATTTTCTTAATACATATGGATGATGATAAGTCTATGAAAAATATTCTCATCAATTTCTTAATTTATTTGAGATTTATTTGAGATTTTAGTCCATTTGTATTATTTTTTCTTCATTTTTAATTATTTAAAAATAGTTTCTGTTTTCAAAAAATGTTGAGAAAATTGGTCAAACCTAGTTTGACCATGTTAGACTTATGATGATCCAATTGGACTTATCCAAGTTGATTTGAATTGGATTTGAAGTTTGACCATGATTTGTTCATTTTATTTTATGTATTATTTTAATTCCAAAAAATACAAAAAAGTATGTTTGACCTTTCTTGACTTTTAATCTTCATTTCACTTTTGTTTACCATTGGTTGATGATGATTCCATTCACATTTGACCATTATATTTTGATTATGTCATTTGAATTTCCATTTTGTACATTTCATCTTCATCTCCTATCTTCTTCTTTTTTTCTTTTGACCAATGAGTTAATGATTTGTGGTTACCCTTGATATATGAGAGGCTTAACCTTCTTTGATCCAAATCAAATTCAACTTGATCAAAGATCAAGTGAATTGCTTTGTGTCCAAGATAGGTTGCTTCTGGGTCAAGCAAAGAACCTGAAATCCATACAAGGTCATTCTTCCTTTCTTTTGGCATGGCAAGTTATATGAGCTTGTCTTACTAGTCACGATCTCTAACTTGTGTTCATTTGCCTATAGTTGTATTGAATGGACTCAGATAGGTGTGACTATTACATTAGTCCACTTACGATTGCTTAACATAGCGCTAAATTGCCTTATGGCACACTAACACTAACTACTAATCACTAACTTTTAATTCAAGCATTTAATTCTTGCGATTTACTTTAATGCAATTTAATTTCTTTCTCATTTATTCATATTGTCTTTTTCCTTTGCTCACTTGAGCTCATGTTTATGTTTATGCTATTTTCCTTTTGCTCACTTGAGCACATTATTGTGTAAATATATTATTGCCTTGTGTTTGTTTTATCTTTGTTTGTGTGAATCCAATGCAAAAAGGAGAAATGACTTAGATTTAGGACCTTACCTATGCTTAATGGAGTTGAAGAGCAACTAGGCCTCATGCCTTTAGAATGCTAAAATTGTTGAAGATCAACTAGGCCTCATGCCTTTAGAATGCTTAATCTTGAAGTTGACTTGAAAGGACCCCTAATCTAAACTCTCTCTTTGTCCATTTCTTATTGGATTGTGAACTTTTTGATTGTTTGTTCTTGTGTGATAGGGATTCCAAATTTGAGATAGTTAGAAGGACCATTGTCATGAACATCCAAGTTAAGAGAAATACAAGCCAAATGGAGATCCTAGGAGCTTGATTGAATATTTGCTTGATTGCTTGAGTAAATTGTTTGATGCTACAAAGTCCAAAGGAAAGGAGCATCTTGAATCATCTTTATGATCTCAAGAAAGGAACTCCAAGGGTTTTATTCTTTTCTCTCATCTTTGCATGTTTAGGACTAGCCATTCTCTTCTTCTCTCCACTCTAACCCAAGCCAAACTTATTTTGTGCAAACATTGATATTCTCTTCAAATTAGAAACCTAGGCCATATGCCTTTGATTTTTCAAACTCTTTTCATTTAATACTTATTTTGAATTGAATCTTAAGTCAACTTTGACATCATTTTTGTGAATACTTCTAATTGGTAAATACCACTCACTTCAAATGATTCTTTTGTGGTTCCAATGACCACCTTTGTTAAAAAATCTTTTTTCATAAACATTAGCCATAAGTTTGAGTTATCATAGTGGTTGATGTAAACCTCACCTTATCCTTAGTGATTGAACTATAAGTCTTCCATACTTATTATAGGGTGGATCCCTCACTAGTATGTTGAAGCTCTCCTCATATGGTGGATTGTTAGTTTAGGTTGAGTGTTCTCCCTTTGATAACAAAAGACCTTAAGGCTTTTGACCCAATCAGTTCACCCATATTTTGAGATTTTTACCCCGAACTACGCGGTACTTAGGATTGTGTGCTTGGTGGTCTCTTGTGAGATGAGTTTTATACCCGAACTCGAGTGCACTTATGATAGGAGATTGACATAGTCTTGTTGACTTGTGTGGAGTTATTCCTTAGAAAGTTGACTTGGAAGCCCATTCACTTGGTGGAGGTCTTGTTGGGATCAATAATGTCACACGAGTAGACGTGGTTAGGCATTACTCTTTCCAATATAAACCTTAGAAGCCAAGGACCTTAGATTACCTAGTCCATCTTGGCCTATTTTAGGACGTAGCGCGAAGGTCGTTCAAGTGTAAGATTTGATACGATTGTTATGTGATACTACACTCATAAGAGTCTCTCTTGAGAATATTTTTGGAATACGAGTAGTCGTTTTATCCGATAATATCCAAAAGATGAGATGATGACTATGGGAACCTTTTTAGAACATGATTGTCAGGTTTAATCATAGTACACTCCCTTTGGGTGGTTCTTAACCAAGACTCCATGCTCGTGACTTGCAACAAACCCTTGATTTGCGGTTGATCCGTCCTCGTATATCCTTAATATCAATGGAACTTGGGTGTTGAGAAGGTGTAAACCATAATCCACCAAAATGGATGATTGATATTGAGGATGACTTGAGCCATCCCGTGACCTTTGTGTGGTGTGACTTGCTTGATCCTTCAGTGTGATTTAGACATAAAGAAGCAATGAGAAAATTTTCAAGGAACTTAAGAGGTCTATTTGCAAATTTTTAGACATGAAGAAGCAAAGAAGGAATACGAAGAAGTACAGTTTCAGAAAACCCGACTTGAAAGAGTTAAGGAGTTTGAAATCCTATGTATTAGATCCCTTGGAATTCAAAGCTCGCCATGGGAAGCTTCTATCTATTCTTTCTACTCAGGTGGATGAAGGTCTGATGAGTGTGGTGGTGCAGTTCTATGATCCCTTGTACCGTTGCTTCACTTTCCCGGATTTCCAGCTTTTGCCTACGCTTGAGGAGTATGCCTATCTTGTGGGTATACCTATCTTAGATCAAATGCCATTCAGTGGCTTGGAGAGGGTTCCTTCTTCTCAAGAGATTGTTGATCTGTTGCACATAGATGTATCTGATATTGGTGCTCATATCACTATAAAAGGTGGAATTCAAGGTCTCCCATCTGATTTCCTCATTGCTCAAGCTACTTTATTTGGGAAGGCCATGAGTGAGGACGCCTTTGAAGCCGTATTTGTACTTCTTATCTAGGGGCTAGTGTTATTCCCCAACATCGATAATTTTGTGGATGTGAATGCTATTAGGATTTTTTCTACTCTTAATCCCGTTCCGACTCTGTTGGGTGACACTTATTTCTCTTTGCATATGAGGAATGCAAAGGGTGGTGGTACCTGTTCCGGACTGGGCCATGACCCTAGGCACGGCACGGCCCAATGCTCGCCAAGCCCACGTCCAAACGGCCATGTCCACACGACCACGAGGACACGTCAGGTGGACGACAGTCCGCCCGACGAACGTCTCCCCGGCCCCTTAAACACGTGTCGGACAGCGAGCGGGTCCTCCCCATACGATCTCCATCCACTCACCGTCAACCCACGTCGCGGGCACCTCGGGTGTGTCGGGCAGAGCCCTAACGGCATCCCACTCACCACGTCACCCAACTCCCCTATATTGTCGCCTTAGGGATAGGGGCAGTTGGACCAGGGGGCAGACTTTGGTCTAGGTCTTAACGCTTCTTACGCGTCCCCTGGCAGCTCCTCCTTGGGCCTAGCTAATCCAGCCCATTAGGAGCCTTGGCCCAGCGCTGGGGGCTCACTATAAATACCCCTTTCATGGCAAAGGGGCAGGTATCCTAACTCACACTCTGATAACCTCATTCTGTACCTTTTCTGACTTAAGCATTGGAGCACCTTGCAGGTACACCCCCCTCTCATTTCATTCTCCGGCCCATTAACCAAGACCGTGGAAGGCCCTCCTGATCAGGTGAGATCAGTACCATTGTGTGCTGTTTGCCTCTGTTGTACAAGTGGTTTTTTTCGCACTTGCCACAAACGCTCGCCTTCAAGGAGAACAAAGGATGTCTACGGTGGTCCACGAGACTTATGTCTCTCACTAATGATGATATCTTTTGGTATAACCGTGTGTATGATGGTGTGGAGATTATTGACTCTTGTGGTGAATTCTCCAATGTACCTCTTCTTGGTACATGTGGTGGAATTAACTACAACCCTATTTTGGCTTGCCGTCAGCTTGGGTTCCCCTTAAAGGATAAACTTAATAACATTTTGTTAGAAGGTGTGTTCTTTCAAGAGGGTAAAGATCCCCAAAACTTGAAGGGCAGGATGGTCTGCGCTTGGCGCAAGATTCATAGGAAGGGAAGGAAAGAGCTTGGGCCAAAGAATTGTATTGCTTTGGAACCCTACACCTCTTGGGTGAGGAAGAGAGCTTATGAGTACCGCATGCCCTATGACTATCCGAGACATACACCTATGGTTCTGAGTACCGCATGCCCTATGACTATCAGAGGACGTGGTTACTTCACTTCTTCCTCAGTCATCCAGGTTTTGGAAGAGGAAGTATGATCAACTCGCCAAGGAGAAGGCAGATATGGAGGCAGCCTATGAGAGAGAGGCGAAGAGGCTTCATGCAGCTTATCTTCCGGTCTCGAGAGCTTTGGACGATTGTTTCTAGGGTTCCATAGGATGTTCATCTTCCTTCTCTCCTGTATTGTATTTGGTTACCAAGATTGTACTTCTTTGGTGTAAATTTTTTTCCATATATTATTGATATGAATATTCCATTATATGTCTAAAAGATTAATATTTCCAAATATTTGCAAATAGATCTCTAAAAGTTCCTCAAATAAAAATAAAATCATGTGCACAAGCATTGCATGCATCATATACATAAGCAGGTTTTGTTTAGGGCTTCTTGATCAGTGGTCTAACTATGTGTTCTTCATTTATTTTGAAGACAAGCTGACGCACCGGTACAACACCAGGGCCAATTCTTCAAAGCTGATGGATCATCTTGAACAAGAGAATAGAGAACTTAAGGAGGAAGTGGCTAGGCTGACTACCCTGATGGAGTCATTCCTGGCCGCCCAAAGTCAATCATCTCCAACGCCTGCAACTCCTCCCCAGAGGACGGTCATCTCAGAAGTAGCTTCCTCTACTGTGCCTGCCGCCACTGCTCATTTCGCTCCTTCTACTATGCCAGCTGGGTTTCCCTAGGGGATGCCCGCAAACTTTGTGCCAGAGGGTCTTGCTCTGACCTTTACTTCTCCGCCGGCATCTAGCCTGGTCCTTGTTGTGCCACCTCCCGTTATGCACACGTTACCGAGAGTCGATGACACCATTTATCATTCTGAACCATCTGAGGGCCCAGATGTTTATGAGAAAATGGATGCTATGAATGACCAATTCCTTGAGCTGCGCAAGGAACTGAAGACTCTAAGAGGGAAAAACCTCTTCGGTGAATCTGCTGCTGAGTTATGCCTCGTGCCAAATGTCAAGATCCCTATCAAGTTCAAAGTGCCTGACTTTGAAAAGTACAAGGGAAACACTTTCCCTCTCAGCCATCTTGTGATGTACGCACACAAGATGTCAACTCAGACTGACAATGATCAACTCCTCATCCACTATTTCCAGGACAGCCTGTCCAGTGCCGCACTCAGATGGTATATGGGTGTGGATAGTGCGAACATTCGCTCCTTCAACGACCTTGGCGAAGCTTTCATCAAGCAGTACAAGTACAACGTTAATATGGCTCCCGATAGGGACTAGCTGAAGGCGATGTCCCAAAAAGAGAAGGAGTACGCCCAAAGATGGTGTGAGTTGGCCGCTCAGATTGTGCCACCCCTCGAAGAGAAAGAAATGACAAAGATCTTTTTAAAGACTTTAAGCTCTTTCTACTATGAGAGAATGATAGCTAGTGCTCCCTCGGACTTCACCGAAATGGTGAATATGGGGATGAGACTAGAGAAAGGAGTCAGTGAAGGACGTCTATCTAGAGATGAAGGCTCTTCTGCAAAGCGATATGGGGGCTTTGCAAAGAAGAAGGAGGGAAAGGCACATGTTGTGTCTTCCCATACCAAGAGAAGACCCTCAGTGAAGAGGAAGACTGTTCGCCCTGCCGTCAGTGAGCACTAGGTGGCTCATATAGCACATGGCTTCAGGGAAACTCAACATTATCAGCATCAACAACAACAACAACAACAATATCAACAACAACATCCTCCACAACAGCAGGCCTACCAGCCTCGAAACAACAACAATACCAACACTAGCTATGATAGGAAGGGGGTCACTTTTGATCCAATTCCAATGACCTATGTTGAGCTCTATCCTTCATTGATAGACCGAAAGCTTATCACTCCACGTGACCCACTTGTTGTCCAATCCTCAGTGGTGGTACAAGCCAGAGCTTCACTGTGTTTATCATTCTGGTGCTCCCGGACATGATATGGAGAATTGTTATCCCCTGAAGACCAAGGTGCAAGACCTTGTTAGAAGTGGGATCTTGTTTTTCGAGGACGTAGGTCCAAATGTTAAGAAAAACCCATTGCCCGAGCATGGGAAATCTGCTGTGAACATGGTCCAGGGTTGCCCTGGCAAATATAAAGTCCTGTATGTCAGCCATATCAGGCAATCGTTGGTCGAGATTCATAGACTATTATGTGGATACAGTCATTACGAGCATGACCATGACAGATGCCGAGTGTGCACTGTCAACGAGAGAGGATATCGCCAAGTCAGGAAGGACATCCAAGAGATGCTGGATCAGGGTGTGATCGAGATACTTCAGAATCGTGATGAGGACGAAGTGAATGTTATATCCCCTGTTTTAAGAATACCAGAACCTGTTGTTGTCAGATATGATGGCAGCAAGAAGAAGGTTTCTCCATCTCTTATTATAAAGCCAGCGGGCCCTGTCCCGTACTCCTCAGATAGAGTTGTTCCCTAAATATATAACGCAGTTGCGTTAGAAGATGGGAAGGAGGTGTCGTTGCCCTCCACTTTTGTGGTGAATATTTCTGACGTTAGTGGTGTGACCCGCAGTGGTCGTGTTTATTTGGCGCCGCCGAAACCCCATGAAGACGTATTGAGAAGAACTGATGTTGTCGATAATTCTGTCGGCCCTGTGGGGACTTCTTCTTCTTCTCCGAATCCGGCACTTGTTGTTGATAAATCTCCTAAAGCTCCTGTCCCTGTTGGCCAGCATGGCATATTGAAAGAGGACTGTGATGAGATGTTGAGGCTCATCAAAAGGAGCGAGTATAATGTTGTTGATCAGCTGCTTCAAACTCCATCAAAGATATCTGTATTATCTTTGTTGATGAATTTTGAGCCACACCGCGAGGCTTTGCAGAGGGTGTTGGACGTGGCATACGTGGATCACGATATCACAATTGAACAGTTTGATAGCATTGTTGCAAACATAACTGCTTGTAACAATTTGAGCTTTTGCGATGCTGATTTCCCCAGGAGGGAAAAGACCACAATTTGGCTCTACACATTTCTATGAATTGCAAGGATGATGCCTTATCTAATGTGCTGGTAGACACAGGATCGTCGCTAAATGTGTTGCCAAAATCCACTCTGGCCAAACTTTCATACCAGGGGCCTCCCATGAGGCAGAGTGGAGTGGTAGTCAAGGCTTTTGATGGATCCAGGAAAACTGTGATTGGTGAGGTTGAGCTCCCAATCAAGATTGGAACTAGTGATTTTTAGATCACTTTCTAGGTCATGGATATCCACCCATCATATAGCTGCTTGCTTGGCAGACCATGGATTCACGAGGCAGGCGCCGTGACATCCACCCTACACCAAAAGTTGAAATTCGTTAAGGTTAAAAAGTTGGTGGTGATAGGGGGAGAGAAGGCTCTCTTGGTAAGCCATTTGTCTTCCTTTTCCTATATAGATGTTGAGGACGAGGTTGGGACGTTGTTCCAAGCCTTATCTATTGTTGAGCCTTCAAGGAAAGGACCTTCTTCATTTGCTTCTTACAATGATGCTAAGTTGGCCATTGAGCATGGTGCAACTACTAGTTTAGGATAAATGATTAAGTTGGAAGATAATAAATCTCGGGCTGGCATAAGGTATTCTTCAGGCACTTTCAACGAGCAGGGTTTGTTCCAGAGTGGTGGTTTCATCCACACGGTCGAAGACCAGGAGGCAGTTGCTATAGTGGAAGATGATGCAGAGGAAGATTCTGGCAAATTTGTCATCCCTGGAGGAATCTGCAATAATTGGGTCGCTGTTGATGTTCCAACAGTTGTCCCTAAGTCCATGTAATGTGTTCGCTTTTGTTTAAAAACCCTTCTCCCATGCCAAAAGGATAAGTGATGACATTGTTGACACATTAATATAATGATATTCATTCAATAATTACATGTTAAATGTTTGTTTTTCCAAATTATTTCCCCTTTTTGCTTTTTGCATGAAATTGGTGATCACTAAAAAACCCTAAAAAGAGAATAAAATCAATCTTTTCATCTGCATAATGATTTACTTTATTTCAATTCTGAAATCTCTTTTATCCAAAATCATTATGCAGGTTGATCAAACCCATTAAACATAATGATCCCACACCATCTCCCAACTTCGAGTTCTCTGTGTTTGAGACCGAAGAAGATGATGTTGAAGAGATTCCTGATGAGATTATCCGTCTGCTTGAGCACGAAGAGAAGATCATTCAGCCGCATCTTGAGAATCTGGAAACAGTCAACTTGGGGTCTGAAGATTGTGTTCGTGAAGTGAAGATTGGGGCACTCCTGGATGTAGATGTTTGATTGGCTGCATTGTATGGTAAAACACTAGCTGGATTCTAATGTCTTGACTGATGTCATGACATGCTGTGGAGATGTTTGTTTGACTGCATTGTATGTTAGAATACCTAGCTGTACTCTGATGTCTTGGCTGATTTCATGACATTCTGAGTAATGTACTGCAGGATTAGCTAATACAGGATTCATTGAATGTCAAACTGGATGTTATGACATTCATCCCTGTCAGCAGATACTGAGGAATAGAACAGTTGGTGTCCTGTTAGAACTCAGTATTTATTTTCAGTCTGGTTATCAAGGGAATACCAGATCTGGCATAAGGCCTACTGTCTAAATGTCAAACTGGATGTTATGACATTCATCATTGACAGCATATACTGAACAATAAGCAGATTGGTTTTCTGCTACATTTCAGTATGCAACTCAGTCTGCTTATCAAGAGGATAACAGACCTGATGTAAGGCTCTATGTGTGAATGTCAAATTGGATGTTTTGACATTTATTAATGTACGCTGATACTGAAGTATGGACAGATTGGTTATGTACAGTACAGCAAATTATACAGTCTATTTTCAGGAAAAACAGACTTAGCATATGGTTAATGATTTGGAAGTCAAACTGAATGTTGTGACATTCATTCCTGACAGCATATGCTATATTGTAGGTTGTTTAGTTTTTCTGTTTCAGCATTTTTCTCAGGCTAAAATCCAGAAAACCAACAACCAAGCTACAATTAAGGAACCTAACAAATAGCCTATTTGTTAGCACACTAATATGTGGAAATTAGTTAGAATCCTATGTGGCATTATTTGTGGAGGTCTTGAGATATTTTAGGAACTAAATATGGAGATATTTTAGGAACTAAATATGGAGATATTTTAGGAACTAAATATGGAGATATTGTAGGAACTAAATATGGAGATATTTTAGCAACTAAATATAGAGATATTTTAGGAACTAAAAGATTGAAGACCTTGTTTGTAGCAGAAAGTTTCTGCTGATGTTGTAACAGCAAAGAAGAAGTTTGCTGCGATTTTTGAAGGCCCAAATCCAGTTGGGTGCTTAGGTTATAAATATCATATTGTAACCTAGTTTTTGTAAGCCTCTTAGAATGAAAAATTTAGGGGTGTGTGTGAGGTAAACCTCCCAATCTGTGGGAAGGTTACCATGTGTTTCTCAGTGTTCAAAGCTGAGAGTGTTTGTAACTCAAAGCCTATAGGCAAGAGTGATTATGTGCTTGAACGAAGTTGTGAAGCAAGTTCAAGTTGTTTTAACATTACATTGTATTTGTAGTGATAGGAATGGAAACTGGAGGTTTCTATCTAGGAGTTCCTAGGTATAGATTGCATTGGGTAGGGATTAAGTGAAGAGTTGTAAACGGGGGAGTTTAACTCTGAATTAATACTGCTGATAGTGGATCTTCTTCCTGGCTTGGTATGCCCCCAGACGTAGGTGAGTTGCACCAAATTGGGTTAACAATTGCTTGTGTTTTTACCTTCTGCACACTATATTTTGTCTGTTATAACTCAGTCTGGTTTTAGTCTGTTTATGAAGGGAATAACAGATATGACACATAGCCTGCAGTCTGAATGTAAAACAGAATGTTATGTCATTCACCATTGACTGCTGATATTGATGGACTGGTTGATCTGTTACAGTTCACTCATCTGTAATGTTGGGACAGGTGATGTTCAAACCAATGTTGAGACATCATGCTGATAACTGGGCAGGATAAATAAACATAAGGGCTATGTTTGATCTCTACTGTGTGTTTGCACTAGATGGACAGAACTAGGTGTTCCTCCATTCTAGGGTGATATAGAAGCAGATGTCGTGACATCTGTGAACGTGTGCATATTAGTACAGGGTTTAACAACTGTCTTGCAGTATTAGTTACAATGTTGGATCAGATGTCATGACTTGGAGTAGAACATCTGAAATCTGACTACACCAGAATTTCACTGGAAGAGTTTGTGAAGAAGGGGTTGATTGAGTTGCTACGAGAATACGTCGACGTCTTTGCCTGGTCGTATGAAGACATGTCTGGCCTAGATACATATATTGTGCAACATTTCCTGCTTTTGAAGCCTGAGTTTGTGCCTGTGAAGCAGAAGCTCAGAAGAACTCATCCTAATATGGCAGTGAAGATTAAATAAGAAGTTCAAAAGCAAATTCATGTGGGGTTTCTGGTGACTTCTACATATCCTCAATGCGTAGCCAATATTGTGTCTGTGCCTAAGAAAGATGGAAAAGTCCGAATGTGTGTGGACTATAGAGATTTGAATAAAGCTAGTCTGAAAGATGATTTTCCTCTACCACACATTGATATGTTGGTAGATAATACAATTAAATTCAATGTCTTCTCATTTATCTTGAATATTCTTACATTCTAACTCTTAGACAATAAAAAAAATGCTTCAAATATTTTTTTTAAAAATAACATTCAAATCTGGAACCATTCAATCTTAACGATTTATCTATAATTCTAGACTTCTTTAAAAATAATATATAGACCAAACAATCTATTGTTAAATAAAAGAGACCCTCCCCGTACCAAAATTTGTTGAAAATGACTTTTTATTTTTAGTAATGAGTACGCATCAAACAAAAGAGAAGTATATCACGTAGTATAAGCAAGCTTATAACGAAGCGTGGCACGTGGATACAAATGAGTCCTACGTACTACTGGCAATACTTGATGCGCTATACGTGTTGTTAATTTCTGTTGAACATAGGATTCCCAAGTTTGAACAAGAACAACCGAGTTATGGGATTAGGTAAGTTTCGTTTTTTTGGGATATATGTATCAAAGGAAATAGAGTTAAAATGAATGTGATAAAAGGGTTTAGTTCCAATTAATTAGACAAGCTCCATGTAGTCTTGTTATTTAGCTAGTTCGACCCTTAACTCAAAATGTATGTGCTCCCACTACATTTAAAAAAAATTAAATATCATTATAAACTTATATAATAATGATTAAAAATAATATTTAATTAAAATAGTATAATTTAAATTATTTGAAATAATATTCCTGCTATGAATATATTATTAGAAATTAAATGTAAACTTATGAATAATTGTTTAGGGTCCTGATTGAAATGAGTATGAGTTTTTTTATTTTGAAAGTAAATTTTAAAATAAAAATATGTTAACTAAAATATAATCGAATTGATTTTGTGTTTTATTATAAAATAATTTTTCACTAAAATTAAAAAAATAATTTTTGATTTATAGATTTTTATTTTAACACTAAGATTTCATCATAAAAAATCACACACACACACACATATATATATATATATATATATATATATATATATATATATATATATATATATATATATATATATATATATATATATATATATATATATATATATATATATATATATATATATATATATATATATATATATATGTATATATATATATATATATATATATATATATATATATATATATATATATATATATCTATACATATGTATATATATATATATATACATATGTATATATATATATATATACATATATATATATATATATATATATGTATATATATATATATATATATAGATATATATGTATGTATATATATATATATACATATATATATATATACATATATATATATATATATATATATATGTATATATATATATATACATATATATATATATATATATATATATATATATATATATATATATATATATATATATATATATATATATATATATATATATATATATATATATATATATTATAAAAATGAGAAAATTAAAAAAAAATTATTAAATAATTTTTAAAGATATATCTCATAAGTAATTATATAATGTATTTATGCTTTAAAAATAAATGGTAACAAATTCATGAGTTAATATAATGCCCCCACAATTTAAAATCTATTGCTTTGTTCCTGAATTCAATATGTATTCATATTGATTAATTCCATCATTTTGTATTTCTACCTTGTATTTTTCATCTTACTTTTTAACTCAGATTTTTAACCTTTATTCTCCTTTTTGTTAGGAGATTTTTTGCCTATTCTTTGGTGCGATCCCCTTAGAAATCGGTGGCTAAAGTGTTAGTCATTAGACTTGGGTCTCTGATAGACAAATTTGTATCCTCTAATCAATCAGGTTTTTGTAAGGGGAAAATGTTGGTTTATATAGTGGTGGTTGTCAACGAAGTGGTCGATATGGTCCAGAGATATAATAGAGTTGGCGTGATTCTTTAGGCAAATTTTGAGAAAGTGTATGATTAGTTAGTTGGAACTTATTACATTATATGCTTATCAGAGTCGGGTTTAGTAAGAACTAAAAGTCTTGGATGAGAGTTTGTGTTTTTGCTAGTAATCTTGCGATGCTGGTACTTAGGAGATAAACATCCAAAGGGGTTTGAGGCAAGGGGATCCTCTAACTCCCTTACGTTTCTTTCTAGTGGAGAAGGTGTGACATCCTAAAACCCAAATTCTTTTTTTCTTTTTATAAAACTGGGGTTGTGGAATATTTATTTAATATAATAAAATAAAACATCACATTTATTCAAATGACATACTCATTCTCCTGTATGAGTACTTGTTCAAACATTAGGCAAAACATATAAATTTAAAAGTGAATCCCGACCCTGATTTCACAATACCATATTCTTATTACAACTTAAACACACTAACTAACTAAATACATCAACATGCATAAACACAATTGAAATCTAGTGGATTATTCTTTTAATCATCCTTAAGAACCTTACAACAACGCAACTAATCCCCAGTCTCAATCTGAGGATATCCTGCACATAGGTTCACACCATAGAAAAAAAGAAGAGGGGATGAGAGTACATTCTACAAACTCTAAGGTATAATAACAATAAAGGGTTGCATGAATCATAACATGAATTTATATTACATTACACAAATCCATATGATATTACACAAACTCATAAAATATTACACCAATTCATACAATGTTACATAGAACTATACAACATTGCACGTCGTACACATTAAGGCTTATGTAATGCATTTTATCCTCTACTCAATATACATGTGGTACCAGCCATTGAACTCATGATATATTTTGGAAGTACATGCAGACTATATTTTGTACTATAACACATGTCTTGAGTTCTATATTTTAGGAGTACACGTGAGCTACAACCTGTACTATAATACTCTCGCTAAACTTAATAGTTTGGGAGTACATGAGAACTACACTCGTATTACAACACTCTCGCTAATCTAGGAGTACATGTGAGCTACGTCAGTACCACAACGCTGTCTCTAAACTTAATAGTCTAGGAGTACATGTGAGTTGCATCTGTACTACAACACTCTCTAGATGTAAACCTACTCCAACTCTAATATGATGCATGATCAAACATACATGTATTCCTCCCAAACCACCTCCTTCTTTTGAAACACACTTACATTTATTGCCACATTAGGGCTTCACCATAATTTATCAAACTTACATTTCTACATTAGCGCTTCACAATAGTTTTACCAAACTTGAATTTCCACTTTCACATGGGTTGCCACATTAGGGTTTCACATTAGTTTTACCAATTATTGGACTCATGTCCTAAAGTTTACCTTAATAACTTTAAGTATCACTAACTATGGTGATAATGATATCAAGATCTTCATTAGGGTCGAGCTCTCCTCATTAGATTTCTAACGCAACTAATCGTGCCTCAATAAGAGTTTTTACACTTAAGATATGATGGTTACAAGCTCACCCAGTACAAATATCCTAGAGCATTAAAGGATGGTCGTAATGGTTCTAGTATTTTTTTTTTCATTTTTTTGTTCCTTTTCTTCAATCCAAACCCTTCTCCAACATGTTTACTCAGCCCAAACTCATAAAAATAGTACCGACATAAAATTTCATAACATATATTCATACAAGCAATGCATGAGATCATCAAACACATACATGATCATGAGTAAACATACAAATTTATACAATTAACTTAAGGGATCTATTATTCAAAAAGAAAACCCCAATCTAGGGTTCATAAGTAATCATCCCTTATAGAAGTTCCTACAAGGGGTTAGGCCAAAGTCGGGGTTCAAGGAAAACCCCACCACCTAAACACTAAAATATCTATTATAGAATAACCACCCTTTTACCTTGTGTTTGCATAATTTTCTTTGTGGACCTCCTAACACTGGCAACAAATCTCCCTTGCACACTGTCTATTGTGTAAGAATAGAGTGCACCTAATAAGGGAGAGGGGAGGGGGTGAATTAGGTACTTTGAGATTTTATGGATTTTAATGGATTGTTTCTTTATTTTGCTGGTTTGATGAATGGTTAAGAAAACAATAAAGTCCAGAAGAGTAAAGAACACAAAAGGTTTATACTAGTTCCCCTCAGAATTTGAGAGTACGACTAGTCCCCTTACCACACTGTTAGATATTTCGCTATACTCAGAACTTTGTACAACCCTATAGACAAGATTCTAACAAAATCAATGAGGCAAACCACCTTATGATTTTACGAAACAAAAAAAAGAAAACAATCCTCTCTTTTTCTAACTCTCTTGTTTCCAACAATCATGGACAACAAGGTATTGCGGTTTTCTAATAACAACAATTTTGAGTTTTGAATGATAAGAATAGTTGAGTTTTAATTTCAACAAAATATTTGTTCTTCCCTTTTCCTGTAACAATTATGAATCAAAAAAATAAATCTTAAGTTCTTACTCGGGAAACTTCTATATGATGTGGAATTTTATGGAGAAAAACAAGTTTCTTGTTTTAACAGAAGTTTGAACACTTTGAAAATTTTATTAAGAAAAGAGGTAGTTTTAGAATTTGGAAATTATGCTATTTATTATGATCATGCACCTCTTAATTTTTCAGAAGCAATTGTTAGATAAAATCTTATGAACAATTGTCATGGTTAAGAAAAAAACTGAAGATGAAAAGAGGTGACAAAAAAAATGCAATGTTTTAGTAAAAAAAAAAGGAAACAACATGCAAAAAATATGATAAAAGAGAGTGTTAATCGATTAACCTTGGTAATACATTACCTAGTTTTTCTTTTCTAAGAGATAATCGATTATGCTTCTTCAAAAGATCAAGTTTCCTTTTTTTACAGTAGTGAGAATAATCGATTGAGTTTGTAAAGAGAAGGAATGGCTAATTGATTAACCAATAAATTATCCTTAGGAAGGATGCAATTTAATTGATAAAACCATATAGGTTAATGGATTAACATGTCTTATACTTAGAAACAATCCTAAGTTAAAAAAGACATACTTAAGGTTTGGACCAACAACACTTGAGTTCTTTACTTGTTAAAAAAATATCATTTAACATTTTTATGAGAAAGATTAAGATTTTTACAATTTTATTAGTGCCACTTCATGCTAACATTAAAAAAAAATATGAAATAATGCATATTTTTACCTTGCAAATTAGTAAACAACCACTGATCTTCCAAATTTCTAAATTTGGTTACTCACAGGATCAATCAGATTGATCCTAGGACATGTGCTAACTGTTTTCAAAATGAATTCTAGTAATCATGAACACTTCGACAGTGTTTGTGGGACTAGTGATTAAAACTTACGGTAAAAAGATAATATGAATTAAGGAGAAAAAATGTAAAATAATATGATGATAAACAAGTGGCAACGGTAAGTGTTCGAAACAAAGAAATATTAAGACTATTTGAACTAACGAAGTAAAGGAGACTGTTTGAAATAAAGAAGTAAAGAAGACTGTTTGAAATAAAGAAGTAAAGAAATGTATTTCTGGAAGAAAAGTAAAGGTGAATTGTATTGCTTTAAAATAACTAACAATGGTGTAAACAAACATACATTCTTTAATTTACAGTTCCTTTTCACACGGGTACTTGGTAAATTTTATAGACTCTGTACACACTTTGACACACTTGATCCTAACACTAAGACCCTTTATTTATACTCAATCGAAATAACCATTTCTAACGGCCCTTCAATCACGTCGAGACACATGGCACCTTGCATGGATGTAACTATCCATTATGCCCCACGTGTACCTTCAACAGTTTCAGACAAAAGCAAAGTTACCTCATTTATTTGAATTTTGAATCTCCAATCAAAACCCTTCTTCAACCACTTTAAGAAATATCTCTAAGTCTTAACTGCACGCTGACCCTTATTACCCAGGGACTTTCGACTGGGTCTTTTTAATATCATATCCAGTTGAAACAACTCTACCCTGTCGAAACATCTCTTCATGGTCGAAACATATCTACATAGGATTTCCCTTTTGGTAATTCTTCAGTGGGCGTCGAAATTATGAGCTAACTAATTGCCCCCCAAAAATGTTATTTTCGACATATGAGAGAAAAATACATTTTTTGAGACCACACTTCGACGCCTTAATAACTTTGACATTGTGCAAAGTGTTCCAATATTGCAAACTTTTCAATTTCTCCAACTGTCTAGTGACGTTAGAATCATTACCTTTTTCCTAACCACGTCTCTTCATCCCACAACCAAGTCTTTTCACGGATCACGTTTCCTAGACTCTAGGAAATCATGGGTTTAGACATTAATCAACATCTCCGTCACACTGCCCAAGGAAGACACGTGTCCCCCTAACTTGTCAACCATTAATGCTCACTTGAAGCGTTTTCTCTTCCAAGCACGCCTTTAAAACCCACAAACTTACCCATTTCAAACTTTACTCTTTTTGAACTTCCAAATGCTCTAGCTTTTTCTCTTCAAACAATCTTCAACCAAAAAACCTAGATTTCTCTCTTTCAATCTCCAACAGAAATGGTAACTTCAAGCAAAGCTCCTAAAGAAGTAAGCATAGCCATCAAGAACACAACTACCAAAATAAAAACTCCCAAGAAGATCTCAACTTCCTCCTTTCACCACATTGTCTGCTCCACTAATGGTAGGTAACCAGCAATACATACCAGAGCCCAAAATGGAGGAACAACATAGAATCTATGCTTCTCAGGTACTTATTCCCGTTCTTGTTTTTGGAAAAAATCATGCATTATCTAGGCCTCTAACTGATTTAGACATTAATTCTAGCAAGCTTAGAGAGTATTTCCCCTCTTATCACAAATTCAAGCCTATAGGGCAAGCAAAAAACCCTAGGACTAAAATAACCACCACTGAAAACCCTAAGGCTAGTGAGACCATAAATGTATGGTTTATGAACAACGGATTCAAAGTTTTCCGCGCTACCCCCACATTCAAAGACCCCATTGATTATTTAGATTGGTTAAAGAAAGTAGAGAAAGCTAAATCTCAGAACTGGAAAGACAGAGGCATTTGTGACCTAATCAAGTTGTCGAAGATAGAGTTGGAGTATAGCAACTCTATGTTGATTTTTTCATTGAAATTTTGGGATAGTACACACTATACTTTTCACTTTCCTTGTGGTATGGCCACACCAACGCTCTTCGACTTGGCTGCTATCACGAGGCTAAAACCTACTGGACATACCTACGATCCTGAAATCGATGTTGTGGACACCATAGCCTTTTTGACCTCTCGAGCAACATATTCGACTCACACAGCCCATTATCATGACAAAGATACTGACACCATCTCCGACGTGGAGCACATAGCTTTCTTGGCCTTGTGGTTGTCTCACTCTGTCTTCTTCTCGAAGTCTTTACAAGTTGCCAAGAAATATCTCACCTTGGCGAATCAATTACATACTGGACATGATATTTGTCTAAGTGAGATGATATTGGCAAGTCTCTATGAGTCATTGAGTGATGAAGTCTCTCAATTGAAAAATTTGGGCGCAAAAGGGAATCTTCTCCTCTCTGGCCCTTTTTGGCTATTGCAACTCTGGCTCAATTCCACCTTCGAGGCTAGTCTACCGAACAAAGGCCTCATTGATGAAGAAGCTGAGGAGGTTAAAAACAGAAGGGTCAAAGGCATTAGACTGGCTCAACTGACTCCTAGTGATGAAGGACAAGCCCTGCAACCAATTTTCATGAGCTACATAATTATGTTTGCCAAGCGCCATGTTTTCACTTTGAGCATGACCCCATTTGCTTCCAGAAAGTACGGTCCAAAATGGTTTACCAGGACTTTCCCATCTCCATCCAAGAAACAAGAGACATAATCTTTACTAATTTGGGAAACCTTCTTGACCCCCAGGATCCTAACCCTTCGATTTAATCCTTCAAAGGCTCAGGTTACTTTGATCACCTATCAACCCAACCTTGTCACTCGACAACTTGGGTTAATTCAAGTTCTTCCAAAGTGCCTGTATGACAAAAAGGGTAGCCCCCTTCTCTACAATGCAGTCCACAATGAAGCCACTGCCCTTAAGCAGATAGCCAGATACACTGGTAGGACCCAACTTACTCCTTCTAACTTCGAGCCTAACTTCCTCTACACTCGAGAGTTTGGGAGATGGTGGACTAAATACTACATTGAAGAGTTATGTGTGTAGTAGGGTATTCGTTACCTTTAGATTTATTGATTAAATCAAAAGTAAACCATAAAAGTCGAGTCGCCACCGCACTTCTATTTATTATGTGTGTAGTGGGGTATTCGTTACCTTTAGATTTATTGATTAAATCAAAAGTAAACCATAAAAGTCGAGTCGCCACCGCACTTCTATTTATCCAAAGGAATGGTTAGAAAGCGAACAAAAACCTAATAGTTTTATCGAATCAAAAACTAGTAAAAATGTCAGAGATCTGGATAAGGGGGTTGGTTATGCGATGTGAAGGTGTTAAGCACCCAAAACATCCTAGGTACTCCAAGGGAGCCCCTTTCACACTTGTTGTAAGGTTGGTATTTTGTGAAAATTTGTTTGTGCAAACATGATTGAAGAGATGAGAAAAGAATATACAAGTTATTTATAATTTTGTGTTTGAATGGATAAACCCATTGCCTACGTACCATCTTAAAAAGATTAGGATCAAAACCTCGTAGTTCGAGTTAAAATCTCAAAACAAGTTGGTGAATTGATTGGTCCAAAAGCCTTAAGGTCTTTTGTTATCCAAGGGAGAAAACTCAACCTAAAACCACAAATCCACCATGTGAGGATAGCTTCAACATGCTAGTGAGGGGTTAACCCTATAATAAGCATGGAAGACTCATTGTCCATCACTAATGATATAGGTGAGTATTACATCTACCTCAAGGATAACTCAAACCTAATAGCTAAAAGTTATGAAAAGTTTTTGATAAGAAAGTGGCCAGTGAAACCACAAAAAGTATTTGGATGAGTTATATTTACCAATGAAAAGTATTTACAAAATATGGTCAAAGTTGACTTTAAGATTCAATTCAAAATAAGTGTTATGACAAGAAAGTTTGAAAATCAAAAGCATAATGCTTAGGTTTCTAATGTTTGAAAAGAAGTGTTAATGTTTGCACAAAAGTTTTGGCTTGGGTTAGAGTGGAGGGAAGAAGAAGAATGGTTAAAGTCCTAATCATACAAGAGATGAAGGAGAAGAAATAAGACCACAAATGGAGTTCCTCTCTTGAGATCATATTGATGACCCAAGTAGCTCCCATCCTTTGGAATAAGCAAGCAAATAAGTGTAAGCTCAAGCAAACAAATCAATCAAGCAAGCTCTTAGAAGATCCCCAATGGCTCTTAGATCTCTCTTTTTAGAAGCTCATGACAATGGTTCTTCACTTAGGCTCAATGTTGGAATCCCTAGCACAAGAACACACACATCAAAAAGTTCTATCAAGCAAACAAAGAATGAACAAGAAGGAGTTTAGAATTTGGTCCTTTCAAAGTTTTCTTCAACATTTATAGCACTCTAAAGGCCCAATGCCTAGTTTCTCTTTGAATTTTATAGCACTCTAAAGGCCCAGTGCCTAGTTGCTCTTTGACTCCAATTTTGCATAGGGAATGTCCTAAAGTCTAAGTCCTTTTTGTCCATTTTGGCATTTGGTTCACAACAATCAAACAAAACACAAGCACAAAAGTATATACACAATTATGTGCTCAAGTGAGCAAAAGGAAAATTGAATTAACATAAACATGTGCTCAAATGAGTAAAGGAAAAAGCAAATGAATAATATGTACAAGAATAGTAAATTGCATAAATGTAAAGTGCAAGAATTAAATGTTAATGGTTAATGGTTAGTGTTAGAGTTAGTGTGCCATAAGGCAATTTAGCGCTATGTTAAGCAATCGTAATTGGACTTATGTAGAAGTCACAACTATCTGAGGCCGGTCAATAATAATGTAGGCAACAACACAAGTTAAAGATCTTGATTAGTGAATCAAGCTCCTACAACTTGCCATGCCAAAAGAAGATGAGAAATTATCTTGTATTGATTTAGGTTCTTTGCTTGATTAGAAAGCAACCTATCCTCAATGCAAAGCCATTCACTTAATCCATGATCAAGTTGAATTAGATTTGAATCAAGGAAGGTTAAACCTCCCATGTATCAAGGCTAACCACCAATCTTTAACTGATTGATCAAAAAAAGAAAAAGAAGAAGAAGAAGAAGAAGAAGATGAATATTAAAGTACATTAATGGAAATGGAATGAAATAATCAACAAGCATTGACCAAAGATAGAGAAGATCAAGGTCAAACAATAGTAAACAGAAGTAAGATGAAGATTAGAAGTCAAGAAACAAATAAAGTATTTTTGGTATTTTTCAAAATTAAAATAATACTTGAATTAAAATAATAAAGAAAGGTCAAACTTCAAACTCACTTCAAATCAACTTTGAAAATTCTAAGTGAATTATCCTAAGTTCAACAAGGTCAAACAAAGTTTGACAAAAAAAATTCAGCATTTTTAGAAGTCAGAAACTATTTTTAATCAATTAAAAATGCATAAAAAAAACCTAATTGAATTAAAATCTCAAATAAATCTCAAATCAATTAATAAATTGATGAGAATATTTTTCATAGATCTATCATCATTCAAAGAGGTTGGAAAAATATTTTTGTATTTTTTGAATATCAAAAACTATTTAAAATGAATTAAAAATAACCAGAAAAGAGAAAATTCCTAAAAAATATCAAATGATAAAATAAAAATATTAAAAATCATTTTTAGAAACTAGAAATTAAAAGAAGAAAAATGCAATTGGTCTCACATTTTTTGGACCAATAATGAAGGAGATATGAATTTTTAAAATGAAATGGAATTAAAAGAAATAAAAGAAAATAAAATCAAAATTTAAAAAAATGTGAAAAAGCGTGGAGCGTGTGATGTGATCTCATTAATTGACGTGGATCATCACGTGGCCAGGAAGCGCGCGCTCACCATACACACGAGTCAATTGAGTCACACATGGCCAATAAATAAGTCACAACATTGAGTGGACGAGATTAAATCTGGAAAAGCAAATGGATGGTTCAGATTCAATCTGGAGATTGAACGGTGACCTGCGCCACCGTCTTCTTTGGCCAGCTTCCGGTGAAGCTCAAATTTGCAGAGAAATAAATGTGCACCAAATGCCACGATCTAGGTACCAATCGAAAGCTGGGGTGATGTACATCACCCCTGTACCAACCAAATCCACTCTAGGTTTCTACATTGAGAGAAATCAGAGATGGAATTTCTATGGTGTTCAACTGAACTTGCTACAATGTGAAAATTCAAAGCTCAAATCAACTGCCTCTATAAAGAGGACTTCAGATCACACAACAATGACAAGAAACAATCAGTATATTAGCAGATTCGAAGAAAATAAATTTTGAAGTAAACCTCTGACTTGCAGAGTTTGAGAGCAAAATTTCTTACGGTGGATGCTTGTAGTATACTCTAGGGATCAAAGTGAGCAAGGCTAAGGAACTTTAGATCTAAAAAACAATCAATGAAATTGAATTCTAGATTTGAAAAATTGAGAGAAAATTGGTGAGTTCCTTTTAAGTGTGGTTGAGGGATCAGTCGTGCAGCATTTAGGGCGCCTTTAGGTTGCTGAAATGAGAGGCATGGGCATTGTATTTATAGCAAAAGCATGGATGAAATGCATGATCAAAGTGTTGCATGAATGGAAAGGGCCTCCATGCATGGGCCTGTACAGGCGCATGGAGGGCCCAATTCCACTTGGATTTGGCAGCTAATCATCAATAGATGCAAATTGGACGTGCAAATGGTGTAGTATTGGCTCATGCAATGCAAATTTAAATGGTTTCCAAAATTGTACCAATATGTTCATGCCCTCGAAAATGCCATGTCCATACTTGAAACACAACCTTATGAGTAATGGTTGGAAAGCTTTTTGCATAAGTATCATTTGTTATGTTGATCAAAACTTCAATTGAAACTTGGAAATTGATGAAAAGTGGTCATGAAGTGTAGGGTGCAAAACATGTACATGTGAGATTTTCAAAAATGGCCAAACTTTAAGCACCTCGTTTTCAATTATGCAATCTCCAAATTATAAAACCTTCAACATAAATGTTGTAGCTCTTTTCACGACAATAAATTTGGACTTAAATTTTGCATCATTTAGATTTTTGATGAAGAAGTTATGGACACTTGAAGTTGGACTTTTTCACATTTCAATGTCTTTGGTCCAAAGTGACCTATAATGGTTTGCATTATCACATGTATTTCTTTTTGGATTTTGAAATTTTTCTCAACATAAAATTTGAAGTATACATCTTAAGCTTTCCAATTAATTTGACCTCATATCAAAATCATGAAAAATGAAGGAGTTATGTCCTTGGGAAGTTGACCCAAAATTAGGGTTTCAGTCAAAATGACCTATGATGTCTTGAAATGGATGATGACCTTCCAAGATTCAAATCAATTTTTTATGAACATGAAAGTTGTTCATATGGTTCTTAAGAACATTGTTTATCTTGGGGTCATCTCCATTTGATAAACACATTAAAAGTTAGGTCTCAATGTAATTCAAAATAGTCAGATGAATTGACTGATCAACTTTTCAAGTCCATGCCTCATATCTTAATGAATTGATGATTGAGGACACTCAAATAAGTTCAAATATGTATGAAATGATGAATTAAAGAACTTCCCTTGATTGTATTTGATCATGGTTTGAGGTTGCTTCATGAGCAAGGCATAGTTGATGAACGGATGAATTAGGGTTTCCTTGGGAAACAAGCCTCAAGCCCCTTGGTTTGCTTTGATCAAAATGATGAATTGAGATACTTGGGAGTCATATTTGAATGGATGATAGCTTTGGGAACCATTGCCATCCTTGCTTCCATCTTCTCTTGGCCATATCAATGCACATAGGACCTCCTAGAAGCTTTGGATCTTGTGACTACTCAAGCTACAAACAAAAGATGTTAGTGACATATTTTTATGCTTTTGGTTAGTGAATAAAAATGAGAAAAGCAATAATATACAATTCAAGCATGCTTGGTGATCTCAAACTAACTCTCAAAAGATCCCACCCAAAGGTAAGAGCCAAGATGCTTATGATCCTTGAGGCAAGATGCAAATGCAATGTTATGATGCCATGAGGGATCTTAGGGTCAAAATTAGGCTCTTACACTGTGATATCTCTTCTTTTATCCAACTCTTTGACAAAGCTTTTCTTCTTGTGCAGGGAAAGACCAGAAAAGGTACTTACACGCTTATAAAGGAAATCCAAACTTTTCAAAACTACTTTAAAACTGCCTATAGGCCTGATGATCTTAGTCGGACCATCCGAGAAGCAACTGTCACGCTCAAAGAATTTTTTTCAAAGAAAATGGAAAGTCTAAAGATTCCTTCGTACGTTCTTCATGAGAAACACTATGAAATGGCTTTCGAACTGTTTCCCCCAAAATTCCCTCCACTGTCTAATGCTGACTTTGGAGTGACTCTTGCCCCTCCATTTCCAGACTGGTTTATTTGTGGAGACTCCATTAAGATACTTAGGAACCAGTCCTTGAAAAAAGCTCAGCGGGTGGTTGTGACTAAGCATACTCTAGACAGTTTTAAAAGGCATCTTCATATAGAGATCGAAGATGTCCGCATCGAATCGGACATATATGAAGGTGTGACACAGGAGGTTTTCCTTGAAGAAAATCCCTCTTTTAGGCTATTTACTCTTAGCTAACACTAACTGCTTTATGTTATTTTCATTTAGCCATCAGGGTTCCACCTAAGAAACCCACCATCAGAAGACCAGTCGAATCGAAGACTGAGGGAGGTAGCAAGCCTACAAAGGTTGACTTTTTCCATCTCATTTCTTTTTGCTTTTGTTATGTTTAATGATGCTGACATTCCAATTCTTAACTCAGGATGCTTGAAAACCTTCTCTAAGCCCCATCAAAATCCAAAAACCCGTAGAAACCCCCATCATAATAGAATCTGACGAAGAGGATTTGTCGCTGGTTCTCGACCTAACTTCCAGGAAGAGGAAGCAGCAACCGAAGGTCACCGACACTTTTAGCCAACCTCCAGCAAAACTCCCGAAGGAAAGACCTTTTGCACTTACTATCCAAGAGCCTACTCCTGAAGAAATGGCAAAGATAGCAGTGGCCCAAAGTGAGAGTGACAACTCCAACCCTGGGGTCGAAGGTGACAAGGTAAAATAAACTTCACTCTGCCTTAAATAGTTTATTTACCGTCCTTCACCACTCGTTGTTTCGATTGTGTTGATTTTAGGGTGGCGCAAGTACCGTGGTTCGAACCAAAACCATAACTTCCTCTGTGCCAGGTTCAATAGCGGGTGTCTTAAACAGTGCTGGTGAACCCACTTATCTACCATCATCTGAAAAAGGCTCCATGAGTGAGATTAACCAACCTCCTTCTGGTGGCCTTGATACTTCACAACCAAAGACTGCTACTCAACACTCCCATACTAGCAACTCCGATCATGAAATTGCTTCGATCGAAGAAGGTGAGGCTGGAGTGAAACCAAAACCCATGGTGATGGATGAATTAGTTGAAGATGGAGACAATCCTGGAGACAATTTATACAATGTCGAAGGAACAATCAATCCCCAGGAGGAAGCTGGCAACGTCGAAGATACAATGATGGAGGAAGAGAACAAAGGCAACCAGACCCCAGTCCTTGACGATGATGAAGGCTCTGAAGAGAGGGAGGATGATACAGGCGAAGGGCAGGCTCAAAACCAAACTCTCGTCACTCCAACTATTGCAGTTATTCCGACGAGCGGAGTTTCGACAAGTAGTACTGGGGGCCTTTCTGCAGAAAGTCTGGCTATTTTGAAACGAATCCAACCCCTTGAATATTTGAAGGCTATGTTAAGCTGTAGGGAAAGTTCCTCTTAAAAATTCCTTAACACTGCTTTGGTTTCAGAAGATCAACCTTCGAGCACTCCTGCAGATGAAGTGCTTTTCAAGATTAAAGACAAAAATTTTAAAGGTGACTTGTTCCTGCTGTTGTTGGCTGATCCTTATGCCCCCTTAACCTTAAAGGCTTTTTTGAATCAAGTCGACCTGGTAGAAACTTCCCTTGAAGTTGCCAATGTTATATTAGAGATAGGTACTATGATCGACCAAGTTGTCGTAGATCATAAGCTGATACCTCAGCTAACAGGGGAAATTAAGAAGAAGTCTGGTTCTGAGGCAGCTGCCTGGGATGCTGCCACCGAGTCCACCAACAAGGCAATGTAATTTGAGCAAACTAAACAAAAGAACAAAGAAAAGATCCAAAGCCATGATCGTGATATTGCTTCTTGGAGGAAGAAATTAAAAGAATTCCAGGAAAATATTTTGTGAGGCAGAAAGAAGCAAAAGAAAACTCTTAGAGTTTGATGATGCCTTAATGGCTAAAAAGCTAGAATTCGACATAGAGTTCGTTGAAGAGACTCAAAAACTTGAGTCTGACCTCAAACTTCTCCGGTCGAAGAGATCTTTATGTGAGAAGTATCTGGAGCTTCTTAAAGCGAAGTACCTTCAGATCAAGGTCAAAATTCCTTTCTAATTTTTTAGTCTCCTTTCCATTTTGTTAATTTTTTATATAATGAGACAAATTTTAATTCTAATGAATATTTTCCTATTGGGCCTTCGAATCAAATGTAAACCATTTTAGAATTTTTACCATATTAACTCTGATTAACTTATATATAACTATTTGTTGTTATTTTTATCTCTTGGAGTATTGGTCTATACTGTTTTAAATATTTTCCATTTACTCTCAAAGTCCTCTTGCAAAATCTGAAAAAGGCCTTCCCATTTTAGAGACCACTTACCTAAGATCATATCTTTTCGATCCATTGGAAGGATCACTTTCCATACCAAGTCTTCAAGAAAAAAACTTTTGACTTTCACCTTCTTGTTATAAGAGTACTCTACTCTCTTCTTCTGCCGTTTTAATAACTCCAAGGCATTTAACCTTTCTTCATCTAAATCAACTAATTCATCCAACATCATGCCTCAATATGACTCTGTTGGAATTTCATGATGCCTTTGAATCCTTATGGATTGTAGGCGAATCTATACTGGTAAAATAGCATCACGACCAAAAGTTAGCCGAAAGGGGGTCGACTTAGTGGCTTCTTTGGGAGAGGTACGACATGCCCACAAAATCTGATCTAGAGTTTTGTGCCAATTTCTAGGCTTCCTCCCCACATGCTTTTTAATCAAAATTAATGATCACTTTGTTAGCAGCTTCGACTTGTCCATTAGCCTGAGCATAATATGGCGTCGAAGTTAACAGTTTGAAACCCATTTCTTTATAAAATTCTTGCATCTTTCGACCAGTGAATACTGACCCTTGATCTTGTGATAATCTCTAGGATTCCAAATCTATAAATAATATGCTTCTGGATAAAGTCGATCACATCCTCTTGATTCACGTTTGGTAAGGGTATATCTTCGATCCATTTCGTAAAGTAATCAACGCCCACCAGGATATATCTTTGACTTTTAGATGATGGTGGTCGAATTTCCCCAATTAAATTTAAAGCCCAACCTCTGAATGGCCAAGGCTTGATGATTGAGTGCAATTCGCTTGCGGGAACATGTTGTATGCCTGCATGTATCTAACATTCTTGACATCCCTTTGCAAATTCAATACAATCCTTCAATATAGTAGGTGTCATACGGTGAACTGGACTTTTTTGTGGTTTTAATCGCAATGTCGCGGTTAGCAAGAGTCGCCACCGACTTTTCTTTTATCCAATAAGGAAAGGTGGAAAAGAACAGGAAAAACCTTAATTTAGATTTTGGGTTCGGGAGGTACATTATACAAAGGGAAGGTGTTAGCACCCTTTGTATCCATGGTTATCCATGGGCTCTTAATTGCTCGATCACTTATATTATTTTTGTCTAAAAAAAGTGTTTGTGAATTGTTTAGAAAAATTGTTTTGAAAAGAGAATTTAACTTTGTAATGATTCTTGTATGAATGTATACAAAGTGATTATCTCGTTTAGTTTTGAAAATTGTTTAGAAAAATATAACTCGGTAATGATTCTAGTATGAATGTATACCAAGTGGTGATTTTCTAAAGGCATTTTGAAAGGTGTGAGGTGTAACACCCCGATTAAAATAAGAGAATTATTTAATTGAGTTAATATTATTTTATTAATTTAATTAAATAAAGTTGAATTATTGGATTATTATTATTATTATTTGGAGTAATAATTATTTGGAAAATATATAAGTTGGAAATAAGAGAAAGAGTCTCATTTTTGGAACAGAAGGGTTTTACGTGAAAAAGCAGAGAAGCATCGTGAAAGAGGAAAAGGGCAAGAGAAGGAGCTGTAGAGCAAAGGTTGGAGAACGGAAAAGCTTGAAGCTCGAAGAGTTGCCGGATTGTTAAGGTAAGGGGGGTTTATCGTCGTTTAATGGGTATTATCGATTAACATGTAATGGGTAGTGATAAGCCGTCGATTGACCCTAATTGGGATTTAGGATGCTGAGAAATTATGTTGAATAAGTTGTATTAAAGCTGAAATTGAATTTGTGTTTGAGTGTATTGTGAATTTCTGAGCGTATAGCTTTTTACGGAAGTTGAATCGGAGGTCCGGAAGTCCTCCAACGGCGGAAAATGCGGAAACTCTGCATTCTGCCTTGTGTTAGCGCAGGAACTGCTGTTTCGCCTGCGTTAACCGGTTAACCCAGGGTGTTAACCGGTTAACACTGTTATAAATTGTGAAAAATGTTGAGTTTTGCCTGCGTTAACCGGTTAACCTATAGTGTTAACCGGTTAACACTGTTGCGTTTTGCCTGGAAGTGTAATTTTCCTGCGTTAACCGGTTAACCTATAGCGTTAACCGGTTAACACTGTTGCAGTATGTAAAAATGGTTGATTTTTATGATGTAAGTGTAATTGGTGATTGGCCTATTGTATCCAATTGTGATAAATAAATTCGTGGAGTCTATGTTGTGAAATGTTGATGCAAATATGTTGATAAGTTGTTTTTGTGGAAAATATTAAGTTGTAGGCTGATGAGCCAAAGTTGAATACAAGTTGTTTTGTTGAAAATGCTGAGTTGTAGGCTGATGAGCCAAAGTTGATTTTTAAGTTGTTGTTGCTGAAAAAGCTGTTATGTTGTCGTTGTTATTATGTTGTTGAACTTTCAAGTCGTACATGCCATATACATTCATATGCATTAAGTCGGGGCTTTTGCTCACACCACGTTGGCCTGGATTGGCAAAATTATGGGGCTTTTGCTCACACCACGTTGGCCTGGATTGGCAAAATTATGGGGCTTTTGCTCACACCACGTTGGCCTGGATTGGCAAAATTATGGGGCTTTTGCTCACACCACGTTGGCCTGGATTGGCAAAATTATGGGGCTTTTGCTCACACCACGTTGGCCTGGATTGGCAAAAATTTTAAGTTGAAAGTTGAAGGCTTATGCCTTGATGCCCACTAAACTGGCAATGATTTTAAGTTGGGAGTTTTACTCCAAATGGTACCACATGCATGAAGAGTCGAGTCTCATTTGAGTTGCATTTACGTTGTGTTTGAATACGATGTTGAGTTGAATATGCTGCTACCGAATGCATGATATGATGTGGGTGATTAACGTGTAAAGTTACTTAACATAACATGATGATTTATAATATTTGTTATATCGATTGAGGAACTCACCCTTACAGTTATATTTTTCAGGTAACGAGCAGTGAGTTGAGTAGAAGCTAGTGCTTGAAGTCTAGAGTGGTTTTAGTGGGTCATGCTCTGATAGATGTAACATCGGGACGGGATGTAGTATTTGTTGAATAAATGTTAATTTTAAGATATTACAGATGTTGAATGTTTCTATCCGCTGCGAATTTTTAAAGAAGTGTTTATGTTGAATTAAATAATGAGCATGACTGATTTTTACGGTGAATTATGTGAAGTATTATGTGACACCCTTGGTGCATGATTACTCTGATATTGATTTATATGCTGTTGTTTTAATTAAATATTTGGGGTATTTAGAAGGGTGTTACATTAGTGGTATCAGAGCAGGTCGGTCTGTCCGGCCAGTTGTCGTGTCGTTACTGTCTAACAATTGTGTAATTGTTATTAATCTAACGTTAAGTTGTGTTGTATTGATAAGTTGAAATGGCTGGAAGGAATGACGCTGCAATGGCTGCCGCAATGCAAGCAATGGCACAAGCTGTGCAGAACTTGCCAAATGCTGGTGGTGATGCTGGATCACGTAGCTTGGCGACTTTTCAGAGAGAGAATCCGCCGGTGTTTAAAGGGAAGCATGATCCAGATGCAGCCTTGGGATGGTTGAAAGAGATTGAGAGAATCTTCCGTGTTATGGATTGCACTCCAGCTCAGAAGGTTCGGTATGGTACTCACATGCTAGCAGTCGAAGCTGATGACTGGTGGCTAGAGACTCACGAGAAGTTGACCGTGGCAGGTGAAGTCATTACTTGGGATGTATTCCGTAGGGAATTCCTGAGAAAGTATTATCCGGAAGATGTCCGTGGTAAGAAGGAAATTGAATTCCTTGAGCTGAAGCAAGGAAACATGTCTGTCACTGATTATGCTGCGAAATTTGTGGAGTTGTCCAAATTTTATCCTCATTACACTGGTGGCGGTGCTGAATTTTCGAAGTGCATCAAGTTTGAGAACGGATTGCGCTCTGAAATTAAGAAGGCTGTTGGGTATCAGAAGATACGCATTTTCACTGAATTGGTTGATAGCTGCAGGATATTTGAAGAGGACAATAATGCTCATTACAAGATTGTCAGTGATCGCAGAGGCAAGCAACATCAAAACCGTGGCAAGCCGTATGATGTTCCAGCTGGAAAGGGGAAGCAAAGAGCTGCTCCGGCTCAGAGAGCTAGTGGGGGAGGTGCTCCTGCTAGTATAGTTTGCTTCAAATGTGGTCAAGCTGGTCATAAGAGTAATGTATGCACTGCTGAAGTAAAGAGGTGTTTTCGCTGTGGTAAGATTGGTCATGCAGTAGCTGATTGCAAGCACAAAGAAGTGATTTGTTTTAATTGTGGCGAAGAAGGGCATATTGGAAGCCAGTGTCAGAAGCCGAAGAAAGGGAATCAGTCAGGAGGCAAGGTCTTTGCTTTATCGGGTTCTGAGACTTCTGCAGATGATCGTTTGATCCGAGGTACGTGTTATATTAATGGCTTTCCTCTTGTAGCTATTATTGACACAGGTGCGACTCATTCCTTTATATCTTTGGATTGTGCTGTGAAACTTAAGTTAGAGATATCTGAGATGTTTGGTAGTATGGTAATTGATACTCCTGCGAAGGGTTCAGTGACTACTACTTCGGTTTGTTTAAATTGTCCTTTGAGCATTTTTGGTAGAGACTTTGGGGATGGACCTAGTGTGTCTTCCACTAGTGCAGATTGATGTTATTCTGGGTATGAACTGGTTGGTGTTTAACCGAGTTTCTATCAATTGTTTTGATAAGACTGTGATCTTTCCTGAGATTGAGGAGGGAAAGAGTTTGTTTCTATCAGCAAGGCAAGTGAATGAGGCAGTAGCTGAGGGGGCAGAGTTGATTATGCTGTTAGCGACTTTGGAGGCTAAGGATAAACTGGTGATTGGCAATCTAGTTGTGGTGTGTGATTTTCCTGATGTGTTTCCGGAAGAAGTGAATGAATTGCCGCCAGAGCGTGAAGTGGAGTTCTCTATTGACTTGGTACCTGGTACTAGGCCGATATCGATGGCTCCGTACCGTATGTCTGCTGTTGAGTTAACTGAATTGAAGAGTCAGTTGGAAGATCTATTGGATAAGAAATTTATTCGTCCGAGTGTGTCACCGTGGGGTGCACCAGTGCTATTGGTTAAGAAGAAAGAAGGTACTATGAGGTTGTGTGTGGACTACAGGCAACTGAATAAAGTGACGATCAAGAATCGGTATCCTTTGCCGAGGATTGATGATTTGATGGATCAGTTGGTTGGTGCAAGTGTGTTCAGTAAAATAGATTTGAGATCTGGGTATCATCAGATCCGTGTGAAAACAGAGGATATTCAGAAGACTGCTTTCAGAACAAGGTATGGACATTATGAGTATTCTGTAATGCCTTTTGGTGTGACTAATGCGCCTGGAGTATTTATGGAGTATATGAATAGGATTTTCCATCCGTATCTAGACAAGTTTGTTGTGGTGTTTATTGATGACATTTTGGTGTATTCGAAATCTGAAGAAGAGCATGCTGAGCATTTGAAAGTGGTTTTAGAAGTTCTACGAGAAAAGAAGTTATTTGCTAAACTGTCTAAATGTGAATTTTGGTTAGAAGAGGTGAGTTTTCTTGGTCATGTGATTTCAAGAGGTGGCGTTGCTGTTGATCCTTCTAAGATAGAAGCGGTGTCTAAGTGGGAAGCTCCGAAGTCTGTTGCTGAGATTCGAAGTTTTCTTGGTTTGGCTGGTTATTATAGGAAGTTCATTGAGGGATTTTCTAAGTTGGCGTTACCGTTGACGATGTTGACTAGAAAGGGGCAAGCGTTTGTTTGGGACTCAAAATGTGAAGAAGGTTTCCAAGAGTTAAAGGGAAGGTTGACTACTGCTCCTATTCTGATATTACCGAGTCCGTCGGAACCATTTGAGGTTTACTGTGATGCTTCATTGTTGGGTTTGGGTGGCGTGTTGATGCAGAATAAGCAGGTTATAGCTTATGCTTCAAGACAGCTGAGGGTTCATGAGAGGAACTATCCGACGCACGATTTAGAGTTGGCAGCTGTGGTGTTTGTTCTGAAGTTATGGAGACATTACTTGTACGGGTCAAGATTTGAGGTTTTCAGTGACCATAAAAGTTTAAAGTATTTGTTTGATCAGAAAGAGCTGAATATGAGGCAGAGAAGATGGTTAGAGTTTCTGAAGGATTATGACTTTGGTTTGAATTACCATCCGGGTAAAGCAAACGTAGTGGCTGATGCATTGAGTCGGAAATCATTACATATGTCTATGTTAATGGTTAAGGAATTGGATTTAATTGAGCAGTTTAGAGACTTGAGTTTGGTGTGTGAGAGTACTCACAATAGTGTTAAATTGGGAATGTTGAAGTTGACAAGTGGTATTCGGGATGAGATCAGAGAGGGTCAGAAATCTGATATGCTTTTGGTTGATAAGTTGACTCTAGTGAATCAAGGTCAAGGTGGCGAATTCAGAGTTGATGAGAATGGTATTTTGAAGTTTGGTAGTCGGGTGTGTATTCCGGATGTTACCGAGCTTAAGAAGAGTATTCTTGAAGAAGGACATCGTAGTGGGTTGAGTATTCATCCTGGAGCCACGAAGATGTATCATGATTTGAAGAAGTTATTTTGGTGGCCGGGAATGAAAAGAGAAATTGCGAGTTTTGTTTATTCTTGTTTGACTTGTCAGAAGTCAAAGATTGAGCATCAGAAGCCGTCTGGGCTAATGCAACCGCTGGCTATTCCAGAGTGGAAGTGGGATAGTATCAGTATGGATTTTGTTTCTGGTTTACCGAGGACAATTAAGAATTTTGAAGCCATTTGGGTGATTGTTGACAGGTTGACAAAGTCGGCTCATTTCATTCCGATTAGAATGGATTATCCGTTAGAGAAATTGGCTGAGTTGTATATTGAGAAGATTGTAAGTTTGCATGGTATTCCGTCTAATATTGTTTCGGACAGAGATCCTAGATTTACATCGAAGTTCTGGGAAGGTTTGCAGAAGGCTTTGGGAACTAAGCTGAGATTGAGTTCTGCATATCATCCGCAGACTGACGGTCAGACTGAGAGGACGATTCAGTCATTAGAGGATCTTTTGAGAGCTTGTGTTTTGGAAAGGGGAGGTAGTTGGGATTGTTATTTACCTTTGATTGAGTTTACCTACAACAATAGTTTTCATTCGAGCATTGGTATGGCGCCGTTTGAAGCTTTGTATGGTAGGAGATGTCGGACACCGTTATGTTGGTATGAGTCCGGTGAGAGTGCTGTGGTCGGACCGGAAATTGTTCAACAAACTACGAAAAAGATTAAGATGATTCAGGAGAAGATGAGAATTGCTCAGAGTCGTCAGAAGAGTTATCATGATAAGAGGAGGAAGTCACTTGAGTTTCAAGAGGGAGATCATGTGTTTCTTCGTGTTACTCCGATAACAGGTGTTGGTCGGGCTTTGAAGTCGAAGAAGTTGACACCTCGATTTATTGGTCCTTATCAGATTTTGGAGAGGATAGGAGAAGTAGCCTATCGTATCGCTTTACCGCCGTCACTTGCGAATTTGCATGAGGTTTTTCATGTGTCTCAGTTGAGGAGGTACATTCATGATCCGTCGCATGTAGTCCAAGTAGATGATGTACAGGTGAGAGATAACCTGACTGTTGAAACATCACCTATGAGGATCGAGGATCGAGAGTTGAAGCAGTTGCGGGGTAAAGAGATTGCCTTGGTGAAGGTAGCTTGGGGAGGACCAGCAGGTGGCAATGTGACTTGGGAACCGGAGAGTCAGATGAAGGAGTCTTATCCGGAGTTATTTGCTTGAGGTATGTTTTCGAGGACGAAAACTCTTTTAGTGGGGGAGAGTTGTAACACCCCGATTAAAATAAGAGAATTATTTAATTGAGTTAATATTATTTTATTAATTTAATTAAATAAAGTTGAATTATTGGATTATTATTATTATTATTTGGAGTAATAATTATTTGGAAAATATATAAGTTGGAAATAAGAGAAAGAGTCTCATTTTTGGAACAGAAGGGTTTTACGTGAAAAAGCAGAGAAGCATCGTGAAAGAGGAAAAGGGCAAGAGAAGGAGCTGTAGAGCAAAGGTTGGAGAACGGAAAAGCTTGAAGCTCGAAGAGTTGCCGGATTGTTAAGGTAAGGGGGGTTTATCGTCGTTTAATGGGTATTATCGATTAACATGTAATGGGTAGTGATAAGCCGTCGATTGACCCTAATTGGGATTTAGGATGCTGAGAAATTATGTTGAATAAGTTGTATTAAAGCTGAAATTGAATTTGTGTTTGAGTGTATTGTGAATTTCTGAGCGTATAGCTTTTTACGGAAGTTGAATCGGAGGTCCGGAAGTCCTCCAACGGCGGAAAATGCGGAAACTCTGCATTCTGCCTTGTGTTAGCGCAGGAACTGCTGTTTCGCCTGCGTTAACCGGTTAACCCAGGGTGTTAACCGGTTAACACTGTTATAAATTGTGAAAAATGTTGAGTTTTGCCTGCGTTAACCGGTTAACCTATAGTGTTAACCGGTTAACACTGTTGCGTTTTGCCTGGAAGTGTAATTTTCCTGCGTTAACCGGTTAACCTATAGCGTTAACCGGTTAACACTGTTGCAGTATGTAAAAATGGTTGATTTTTATGATGTAAGTGTAATTGGTGATTGGCCTATTGTATCCAATTGTGATAAATAAATTCGTGGAGTCTATGTTGTGAAATGTTGATGCAAATATGTTGATAAGTTGTTTTTGTGGAAAATATTAAGTTGTAGGCTGATGAGCCAAAGTTGAATACAAGTTGTTTTGTTGAAAATGCTGAGTTGTAGGCTGATGAGCCAAAGTTGATTTTTAAGTTGTTGTTGCTGAAAAAGCTGTTATGTTGTCGTTGTTATTATGTTGTTGAACTTTCAAGTCGTACATGCCATATACATTCATATGCATTAAGTCGGGGCTTTTGCTCACACCACGTTGGCCTGGATTGGCAAAATTATGGGGCTTTTGCTCACACCACGTTGGCCTGGATTGGCAAAATTATGGGGCTTTTGCTCACACCACGTTGGCCTGGATTGGCAAAATTATGGGGCTTTTGCTCACACCACGTTGGCCTGGATTGGCAAAATTATGGGGCTTTTGCTCACACCACGTTGGCCTGGATTGGCAAAAATTTTAAGTTGAAAGTTGAAGGCTTATGCCTTGATGCCCACTAAACTGGCAATGATTTTAAGTTGGGAGTTTTACTCCAAATGGTACCACATGCATGAAGAGTCGAGTCTCATTTGAGTTGCATTTACGTTGTGTTTGAATACGATGTTGAGTTGAATATGCTGCTACCGAATGCATGATATGATGTGGGTGATTAACGTGTAAAGTTACTTAACATAACATGATGATTTATAATATTTGTTATATCGATTGAGGAACTCACCCTTACAGTTATATTTTTCAGGTAACGAGCAGTGAGTTGAGTAGAAGCTAGTGCTTGAAGTCTAGAGTGGTTTTAGTGGGTCATGCTCTGATAGATGTAACATCGGGACGGGATGTAGTATTTGTTGAATAAATGTTAATTTTAAGATATTACAGATGTTGAATGTTTCTATCCGCTGCGAATTTTTAAAGAAGTGTTTATGTTGAATTAAATAATGAGCATGACTGATTTTTACGGTGAATTATGTGAAGTATTATGTGACACCCTTGGTGCATGATTACTCTGATATTGATTTATATGCTGTTGTTTTAATTAAATATTTGGGGTATTTAGAAGGGTGTTACATGAGATGCAAAAAAAATGTTTTAAGTTGTGAGCCAGCAATTAAGAGTTATACCGACCCAAGGTCTTTACGGGCATTTCCTATCCTTATGAGGGTAAAACTGTCCTTATTATTGAGAAATAAGTAGTTTTATCCTTTGGATGTAAAAGGGTCATCGTAGGGTCATCGATTGGTCATTGAAGGCAACAGTTATGAGGATACCTTAGCATTCGAAGGGACTATCATCATTTAACCGTAGGCAACATCGGAGGGTCATCGAGGGACAAAGTTGTATATTCGAAGGCAACATCCGAGGGACTATAATTTATTTTATGATGATTTAACCGAAGGGTCTTTGCTAAGGGTATCCCCACGTTCGCGGGACATGACCGTAATATCGTAATCGTAAGGCAACAAAGAGAGGTCCAAGATCACTTATTCAAAGGCAAAGTTTTACAATTAATTATATAATTAGGATGAAACTCCACATTAAAATTATTAAAAATAATATATTAAAACATTAATACATTAGAAATTAATACATTAAAAATTAATTTAGGGTGAAACTCCACAAGGGTATCCCACAAATAAAGTGGAATACCTAGCCAATAACCTTTTCCTGGGATATGTGAACCTTTACGAAACTCAAAAAAAAAGAAACATGTCAGAACACCAAATCAGGGTGCAATCGAAGATTACACCGGAGAAATATCACAACAATAAATAGGATAGGATAAATAATGCATGGCTATGATAAAAACATAAAAAAAACAGACTAGAAGAATCAGGTACTGTCTCGTTCGCCTCTGCCTCGCCTAGCGAAGGCCACGGATTTTGAATTTGAAAACAGCCCCATGTTAGGAACTTTGAATTTTATGGCATTTTATCACAGGAATAACATGGTCAAACATTCAGGGTATTCAGGCATATTTAAATTCCCATACGAAAGCAAATTATATATCAACATTTAATCATGATGCATTATATATGTAGATATGGCCAATTGAAAGTATAAACAATAGAGATACGCAAACCTGTTTGCCAATTCAAGGTTGAAGGGATTGACCACTTGTAGTATCGGAATAAGTTAGGCAGCGGGAATTGGACGGCGATGGCTTCGGTGCAGATGGGCTGCCTTCAGGGTTTCTTTACTCTGAATTCTCCGGGTAGGCAGGGTTCCTATGCCAAAGTTTCTATCCGTCCTTCTCTGTTCTCTCTCTTTCTTTTTCCTCAAGGTTTTGTTCCAAGGAAACCTCAGAGTGTTTTGCTTCTCTTCCTTCTTTCTCCAGTAAATCTCCCAGTGTAAACTCCAAGTGTCACTCCCCTACTGAAACTTCAGTATTTATAGACTAATTTCGTGGGTAATGGGCTTGGAATGAGGGAGACCCAAGTCCAAAATAATTTGTTATATTTTATTTATTTATTTTAATTATTTAATTAATTAATTAATTAATTAATTAAATTTTTTTTCTTTTTTTTTTTTTTTTTTTTTTTTTTTTTTTTTTTTTTTTTTAGAAAAAATGATGGGTAATTTTTGGGGTATGACAGCTGCCCCTGTTCAATATTCTTGAACCGAGAGAGTTAGGATGACGTGTATGCCATTCGTGGTCTGGAGGTGGAAGATTATTGAACACTAGAATGCCCCAAAAATTTGCACTTGAGAATCGACAGTTGGTCTTGATGGAGATGGGCTTAAAGATGCCATCCGGGAGGTTTGATGACGAAAGCTTCAGATCGCACCG
The DNA here is from genome assembly GCF_024323335.1 of Lathyrus oleraceus. Classification (NCBI taxonomy): domain Eukaryota; kingdom Viridiplantae; phylum Streptophyta; class Magnoliopsida; order Fabales; family Fabaceae; genus Lathyrus; species Lathyrus oleraceus. The sequence continues at coordinate 480,963,844 of NC_066585.1, read as the reverse complement.
TATATTAGGCCAATTTGAAGACATGGGTGCCACACTGGGTCGTACGTTAGACCGTATAATGAGTCATCCATTAGGCTGCCGACTTCGCTGGGGAGTCGGAGTGTGTCATATGCTGTTGGGGATAAAGGATCAGAATGGACCATACGCTAGATCGTATCTGAGTTGCAGAATGAGCCGTACGTTAGGCTGAATCTGATGACGAAAGGGGTAGTCGTACGTTAGACTACACTTCAGAAATGTACCGTATGTTAGGTAGCATCTGAGGGGATGGACATCCGAACGGGTCGTACGTTAGACCGTCGCAGAATGAGTCGTCTGTTAGGCCGCATCTGATGATGAAAGCGGTAGTCGTACGCCAGACTACACTTCAGAAATGTACCGTACGTTAGGTAGCATCTGAGGGTTGTAAGATCCAAACGGGTCGTACGTTAGACCGCGTTGGGGTTGTTGAAGTTCAGAATGGATCGTACGCTAGATCGTATCTGAGTTGCAGAATGAGCCGTACGTTAGGCTGTATCCGAAGAAGAAAGTAGTCGTACGCTAGACTACACCCCTGAACGTACCGTACGCTAGGCAGTATCCGAGGATTTGAAGGTCCAAATGGGTCGTACGTTAGACCGCATTGGAGTTGCTGAAGAAGTCATATGTTGGGCTGAATCAGAATGAACCGTACGTTAGGCTGTATCTGATAACCTGTATATGTTGTACTTGCAATAAATGTCTGGGATGGGCTTAGAGATGCCATCGTTAGGAGGATATCGAAGTGTTGTCAGAATGAATGTTCCCATGAACTGTATTTGAAATATGTATCTGAATCTTGAATGTGATTGATAAAGGTGTCTGTCTGAATGAACCTTCTATTTTGACTATATCAGGAGGATAAATAACCTGCAAAGAAAAGTTAGCTTCATGCTATGTCATGATGCATGAGATGTTTCGTGTTATGCTAAAATAAATGTGAATGTTGTATGCATGCGTATGCTGTGAAATGATGTAATGAATGAGTTATGCGTATGAGAAGTTCTGCTTGGGGACTCTACTGGGGAAAATAAATCCCCATCTACTGATTGGAGATATTTGTAACGATGACCCTTTCTCGGCAGGGGGTTCTTGATTCTGTCTGATGGTAGAAATATTCCACAGATCTTGGCTGAGGATGGATGAGATGATCAATCTGTCTGATGATGCCGACCTCTGTTGGGGAGTAACTGGCTGTGCCGGGGAATACTGCTAATTTCTTCTGAGGAATAACAAACTTGCTGGGGGAATAGAATTGGTAGCGGATTCATTGGAAGCATGGTTAGACCTTCTCCTCGATCCTGAAGTCGGGTAGTAATTGCTATTGCTATTCTACGCATATATTTTGGTAAACATTTATCATATTCAAATGCACATATTAATTCAAATTAAATCAATGGACGTTTACGCAAACAAAACAGAAAAAGAAAAAACAAAAACATCTTTTGAAAGAAGGTTGTATTGATTTTGAAAGAAGGCCTATAAACAGGCAATTTGTGTACAAGGAGACAGAAATCCTAGTAAGAGGAAATTGTCGAAAACAAAGAGAAAGCTATGTGGAAGAAGTCCTATTGATTTTAAGTCTACTACTGTCATTATGTCTTCGAGCATCTCATCCCTTGCTGTCGGATAGAAGTGATTGGCTTGGTCAGTCCCTCGAACTTGGATGAAAGTTGACTGAGAACGGGACATAGTCATACGCTTTAATCCCTAATTTTTGCCTGGACCGCCTTTTCAGGTTTTCAGTCCACCAGGATACCCTTTTTTGCCCAAGCCGCCTTTTCAGGTTTTCGACTTGCCGGGAGTACATTTTTTTTTATATATCCCTAATTTTTGCCCGAACCCTTTTGGTTCGCCGGGATGCCCTTACTTTTGCCTAGATACGTCGATCTAGCGGGTCTCTTTTATGCGTAGTATTTTTTAACTATGTCTGCGTTCACGGGATGTGGGAAGTCTTCACCATCCATTGTAGCGAGTATCATGGCTCCACCTGAGAATACCTTCTTAACCACAAATGGCCCTTCGTATGTGGGAGTCCATTTGCCTCTGGGATCAGTTTGTGGTAGAATGATACGTTTGATTACCAAGTCGCCAATTTGGTACACCTGTCTCTTGACCCTTTTGTTGAATGCCCTGGTCATGCGCTTCTGATATATCTGCCCGTGACATACAGCCGCAAGTCTCTTCTCATCCATCAAATTTATCTGATCGAGTCGAGTCTGAATCCATTCGTCTTCGTCTAAGCCCGCCTCTTTCATGATCCTTAGAGAGGGAATCTGAACCTCTACAGGTAAAACGACTTCCATTCCGTAGACTAAAGAGAAAGGAGTTGCCCCTGTCGAAGTTCGTACCGAAGTACGATAACCATGAAGAGCAAATGGTAACATCTCATGCCAGTCTTTGTATGTTACCGTCATCTTTTGTATAATCTTCTTAATATTCTTATTAGCCGCTTCTACAGCGCCGTTCATCTTTGGCCGGTACGGAGAAGAGTTATGGTGTTTTATTTTGAACTGCGTGCAGAGTTCAGTAATCATCTTGTTGTTCAAATTAGTACCATTGTCAGTGATAACTCTTTCAGGAGACAACAGGTTTCTCAAATAGGTATTTGATAGAATCCATCTTAGAAGTCAATAAGGTGGTATGATTCAACATATACTGTCTTAGTCGGCGAGCAGCCCAGGCCAAAGCACAGCAAGCTTTCTCGGGCTGTGAGTATCTTGTTTCACAGTCGGTACCTTTTGCTAAGGCAGTATATGGCATGCTCTTTTCGACCAGACTCGTCATGTTGCCCTAACACACCTCATTGAATTTTCTAACATGGTCAAATACGTAATTAAAGGTCTTCCTTCAACTGGTGGCATCGGAACTGGAGGTTCTTGGCGATATTTCCTGATTTTGTCATAAGCTTCTTGGCATTCATCATTCCATACCATCTCTTGATTTTGTCTCAGTAATTTGAAGATGGGTTTGCAGGTAGCAGTCAAGTGTGGAATGAATCGGGCAATGTAATTCGAGTGCCCCAAGAAACCTCTGACTTCTTTCTTGTTTATTTCAGTACCCAGATTTACAATTTCAATTGATTCCTCATGCGGCTGTATAGTCTTTTCTTCTTGCAGTAGTCGGGCAAGTTCTCCAGGGACTTCACAATCTTCCTCGCTTCCATCCTCGGCTTGGTAGATCGGATTTTCAAAGTCATAATGAACAGTAGCAGAGTCATTACCAACAGGATCCATAGTGGATATGGATCGGCAAATTGTTACGTGAGTGTGTGCAAGAAACATAGCTTGTTTGAAAAATGACAGGAAAGATAAAGAGCGCAATATTTGAATGCAAAAAGTCCATTGATCTATTGAATATGAATATGCTTATGAAAATGACAAACCCCTAACAAATTAGCCATTGTGCCTCGGGCATAGACACAATGCTTTAAGAAGTTTGATTGTAAAAGAAAATTAAAATTTGCAATTCTAGAATAAACAATAACAATTACTCCTGACTAAAGGAAATCGGGATAATGTCTTCAGTCTTCCAATTGTTGAGTCCGTCACCAATTGTTGGGAAAATCCAGCTATCCAAGTCGCAATCACTATCAGCATCTTCCATAGCATTAATCTGATTTTTGACTATCTTTCCAGAGTTAAACCCCAGGCCAGCTTTATCAGACTTGTACGGTACATTGATCAGTTGACCCCAACCAGCACGATCACCATTTTCAATCGCGGCTTGAGCATCTTTCAGAGAGATCATGACAGGGGGAGCACGAACAACCTTGGGCACAAGGGGAGTTGGCTTAAGGACAGGACTGGGTGGAGGAACCACTTCAAATGACTGAGAAGGAGTCTCAAAGAATTCACCATCCATCTCAACGTATTTGAAGGCTTGCACACTACTGACAATATACTCTTCTTCTCCACATACAGTGACAACCATGCCTGCTATTGGATACTTCAGCTTTTGATGAAGCGACGAAGCTACCGCACCTGCCCTATGGATCCAAGGGCGCCCCAACAAGCAGGAGTAGGCGGGACGAATGTCCATCACGTGAAAGGTAGTGTTGAAGACTTGAGGTCCTATCTTGATAGGGAGAACCACTTCACCATAGACAACACTCTTCGCACCATCGTAAGCACGCACCACAACATCACTAGGTTTCAGTTCAATGCCTTTGTAGTCAAATTTATCGAGTACAGCTTTCGGGAGCACATTCAAGGAAGAGCCGTTGTCGATCAACACGTGAGCCAGGGTGATCCCCTCACACTCGATGGAGATATGCAGAGCTTTATTGTGATTCTTTCCTGCTGGCGTCAGGTCAGCATCGGAAAAGCCTAGGCCATTGTCAACAGTCAAATTAGCAACATAATGTTCGAATTGATCGACGGATGTTTCTTGAGGCACATGAGCGGTCTTCAAGAATTTCATCAATGCATTGGCATGGGATTCAGAGGATAACAACAAGGACAACATTGAGATTTTAGACGGAGTATGCCCCAATTGTTCCACTACATCAAAATCGCTCTTACGGATGATTTTCAGCATCTCTTCCATTTCCTGTTTGGCAACATCTTCAGAAGTAACTTCGACCGATGTCTCTGACTGAGGAGGATTGACTGGTCTTTTTCCTCGAATTTCGGGAGCGGGAGGTGAGATTTCTGGGGAGTAGATCCTTCCACTTCGAGTAACTTTACTAATCCCCACAATATCATTAGGATTAGCAGAACTACCAACTTGCTTTATGCCATGGATGTAAACGTCGCCTCCATAGTTCCACGGAATAGCTTTGCTGGAGGAATATGGCACGGGGCCAGGTGCGGTAATAATCAGGGGAGCCACTTTGGGCTCAGCGGTAATCTTCACAGGCACTCTAGTAGCGGTAATCTTCACTGGAGCTTTGGACCTAGCAATCACAGATACCTCTTCAATAGAGTTGTCCACCTTAGGAACCCTTTCAAATAGAATTGTACGATCATCCATCAGCCGTTGAATGCCGTTCTTCAACTTCAAACAATCATTGGGTCGGAGTACACAGAGATCGCAATCTTCAGCACAACCTGGAAATAAACCAGCTTGCAATAAATTCTTCTTAACGATCAGGAGAGGAGATGCTAAATCAGCAACGTCAGTAACGTGAGAATTGTCGTCCACAACATTAACATTCTGGTCATGATTAGGCATAGGTGCTGTGATGACATTGGGGGTCGCCGGAGGATCAAATTCAATTTCTCCAGCGTCGATCATATCCTGAATCTTGTTCTTCAACAACCAGCAATCATTCGTATCATGCCCGGGGCTATCGGAGTGATAGGCACACCTGGCGTTGGGATTATAACGAGGAGAAGTAGTGTTGGGATTTGCAGGAGGGCCTCTGAGGGTAATCAAATTGGCCTTTAACATACTCTGCAGTGCTTGGGTTAAAGTCATATTGATCTTGGTAAACTGTCTTCTCGACCTGTCTTGTCTGTGTTGGAAGTTCTGAGATGGCGGTGCGGCAATTGTAACTGCCCCAACAGTATGGTCACGATTCTTCTTGTTATGCTTCCTCTCACTGTACACAGCATTTGATTCATTCTTTCCCTGATAGGACTTTTTGGTGCTTGCAGAAGTAGCTGCCTGTATCTTTCCACTTCGAATGCCGCTTTCAACCCGTTCACCTGTCAAGATAAGTTCAGTGAAACCTGACGAGGAACTTCCCAGTAGATGGCTGTAGAATGGACCAGTCAGTGTACCCATGAACATGTCCACTAACTCTCGATCAGTCATAGGGGGTTTGACTCTGCCAGCCAAATCTCTCCATTTTTGAGCATATTCTTTGAAACTTTCTTTAGAGCCCATAGTCATATTTTGTAGCTGTAGCCGAGTAGGCGCTAACTCAGAATTATACTGGTAGTGCTTGTAGAAAGCTGTTGCTAAATCAGTCCATGTGCGGATGTTAGAGCTCTCAAGCTGATAATACCACTCTAACTGTGTGCCAGACAGACTCTCTTGGAAGAAATGGATCCACAGTTTCTTATCAGTAGCGTGCGGCTGAATCTTTCTCACATAAGCCCTTAGATGCATCTGAGGACAAGAGGCACCATCATACTTAGTGAAAATGGGAACCTTGAATTTACGGGGAATGACCACATCAGAGACCAGACCCAAGTTTTCGAAATCCAGACCGGGCACTTTCTGCCCCTCCATAGCTAGCATACGTTCTTCCAGCAACTTGTACTTATCATCCTTCGGAGAGTACTGTTCATGTTCATAATCTTCATCGTCGTCCTCAGAATTGACGAGATTAGGATTCTCATCTTCCGAATCATTCTCGGTCTCTTCTTCTGAATCCTTCGGAATTCTAATCTTGACTCCTGTAACCTGTCCCTTAAGCCTTCTCCCCGGGTTGATGTAACCCACAGGTTTCTGGTCCTTCTTCTTCTCCATCAAAAGAGCTTTCAGTTCTTCCTGACCCTTAGATAAGCTCAGCATCATTTCCTGGAATTGAGCATTCTGGGCCTGGAGATCTTTGACAGTTTGTTCGAGAGCCATTGTTCAATCTGTTTGAATCTGCTGGAATCTGTTTTATAGGAAAATCGTGAGCACACTGATCCTTTAGAATACCTGTTATGCGATGCAATGCAATGTATGAAATGTTTTCAAGGACTTTCGGGATTTAACTTTGCATAAACTAACAAAAAGAGCTTTTTTTTCTTTTCTCTTTTGTTTTTGCTTTTGTTTTTGTTTTTTCTATTTTTTTTTTTTAGCAGAGTTAAATCCCTAAATCCTTGAAATGGTTAGTACAATGCCATGATGTTATGATGTTATGTTGTTAGGATGTCATGTTGTTAGATAAATAACAAGCACAAGCAAGTCACACAACAATCATTCCTAGGTTTTAAGGCTTGCGTGAGTTCCATAGGTAAATACCCTCCCCACTGAAGTTTGGTTGGTTCAACCTGTCTTAGAATAGTAACCGGGTTCTAGAAGGATCTCAAATCATTGACCTTTCCTTAAGTCCACTTCAGTGCAACACCAAGTGGTTGACCGAAGCTTCCCTAAAGTCCAATCTCAAAGAGTGTAGTATCGAGTCTCAACCAACTCCAGTCGGAACCGAAGCCAGTTATCTCACTACTTTCTAATGGCCAGGATGAGTCAATTAGGGTTCTAAAGGTCTGGTTAATGCTTTTATGACACCACGCGAATGCCAAATATTTCCTCAACTAACATGAGGAACATCAGGACATCCAAAGTGCCACATTAATCGTAGCCATCATTTTGACCATTCCAGTATACGCCGGACAGTCGCGATGATCTCTTGCTACTTACCTAAGGTACACTAGATCCGGGTGTAGGATCTTTCACTCAAGCATAACATACCCAAGCAACCCCTTAAAAATAAATCAGACAAATTGAATAAGTGATCTTGTAACCTCTCTTTTTAAATATTTAGTATCCCCAGCAGAGTCGCCAGTTCTGTCATACGGTGAACTGGACTTTTTTGTGGTTTTAATCGCAATGTCGCGGTTAGCAAGAGTCGCCACCGACTTTTCTTTTATCCAATAAGGAAAGGTGGAAAAGAACAGGAAAAACCTTAATTTAGATTTTGGGTTCGGGAGGTACATTATACAAAGGGAAGGTGTTAGCACCCTTTGTATCCATGGTTATCCATGGGCTCTTAATTGCTCGATCACTTATATTATTTTTGTCTAAAAAAAGTGTTTGTGAATTGTTTAGAAAAATTGTTTTGAAAAGAGAATTTAACTTTGTAATGATTCTTGTATGAATGTATACAAAGTGATTATCTCGTTTAGTTTTGAAAATTGTTTAGAAAAATATAACTCGGTAATGATTCTAGTATGAATGTATACCAAGTGGTGATTTTCTAAAGGCATTTTGAAAGGTGTGAGGTGCAAAAAAAATGTTTTAAGTTGTGAGCCAGCAATTAAGAGTTATACCGACCCAAGGTCTTTACGGGCATTTCCTATCCTTATGAGGGTAAAACTGTCCTTATTATTGAGAAATAAGTAGTTTTATCCTTTGGATGTAAAAGGGTCATCGTAGGGTCATCGATTGGTCATTGAAGGCAACAGTTATGAGGATACCTTAGCATTCGAAGGGACTATCATCATTTAACCGTAGGCAACATCGGAGGGTCATCGAGGGACAAAGTTGTATATTCGAAGGCAACATCCGAGGGACTATAATTTATTTTATGATGATTTAACCGAAGGGTCTTTGCTAAGGGTATCCCCACGTTCGCGGGACATGACCGTAATATCGTAATCGTAAGGCAACAAAGAGAGGTCCAAGATCACTTATTCAAAGGCAAAGTTTTACAATTAATTATATAATTAGGATGAAACTCCACATTAAAATTATTAAAAATAATATATTAAAACATTAATACATTAGAAATTAATACATTAAAAATTAATTTAGGGTGAAACTCCACAAGGGTATCCCACAAATAAAGTGGAATACCTAGCCAATAACCTTTTCCTGGGATATGTGAACCTTTACGAAACTCAAAAAAAAAGAAACATGTCAGAACACCAAATCAGGGTGCAATCGAAGATTACACCGGAGAAATATCACAACAATAAATAGGATAGGATAAATAATGCAAGGCTATGATAAAAACATAAAAAAAACAGACTAGAAGAATCAGGTACTGTCTCGTTCGCCTCTGCCTCGCCTAGCGAAGGCCACGGATTTTGAATTTGAAAACAGCCCCATGTTAGGAACTTTGAATTTTATGGCATTTTATCACAGGAATAACATGGTCAAACATTCAGGGTATTCAGGCATATTTAAATTCCCATACGAAAGCAAATTATATATCAACATTTAATCATGATGCATTATATATGTAGATATGGCCAATTGAAAGTATAAACAATAGAGATACGCAAACCTGTTTGCCAATTCAAGGTTGAAGGGATTGACCACTTGTAGTATCGGAATAAGTTAGGCAGCGGGAATTGGACGGCGATGGCTTCGGTGCAGATGGGCTGCCTTCAGGGTTTCTTTACTCTGAATTCTCCGGGTAGGCAGGGTTCCTATGCCAAAGTTTCTATCCGTCCTTCTCTGTTCTCTCTCTTTCTTTTTCCTCAAGGTTTTGTTCCAAGGAAACCTCAGAGTGTTTTGCTTCTCTTCCTTCTTTCTCCAGTAAATCTCCCAGTGTAAACTCCAAGTGTCACTCCCCTAGTGAAACTTCAGTATTTATAGACTAATTTCGTGGGTAATGGGCTTGGAATGAGGGAGACCCAAGTCCAAAATAATTTGTTATATTTTATTTATTTATTTTAATTATTTAATTAATTAATTAATTAATTAATTAATTAATTAAATTTTTTTTCTTTCTTTCTTTTTTTTTTTTTTTTTTTTTTTTTTTTTTTTTTTTTTTTTAGAAAAAATGATGGGTAATTTTTGGGGTATGACAGTAGGCCAATACATCCCTTAGTGAAATAAAACCCACTTTATCTTATGACCAACTTGGTGTGCCCCACACGCCCTACTGTGGACAGTCGAAAGGGCTAAGTACGCCTCTGACTCACTGAGGCACTTAAGCAAAACTCCCTCAGGAGACTTCTTAAACAACTCTAATCCCAAAAGAACATAACTTAATGCTCGATACGTGGTTTTTCGATCAGCAGATGCCGTTGGATTCTTTAGATATACCACTATTGGTTTCCTCCAATATTCTTCTGTCAGATTGTCTACTGCCAATATTTCAAAGTTTCCTTCATCAGCATATACCAACTTTGTCTTTTCTAAGTCTGAAGGATTTAATCTGGTTTCCACGACCTTTCCTCTGACTTCGATGACTTTTTGCAATTTTTCTTTTGAAAATTTATACCTTGATGCAATCTGAGCCAAATCGTTAGCCGCTTGATTTTCTAATCGAGGTATATGTCGAATATTAGCCATTTCAAATCTTTTTAGCAATCAAATGACTATTAAGAAGTACATAATTAAATTCTCCTTAATACATTTGTATTCCTTTGTGATCTGTTTTATGACTAACTCTGAGTCACTCATTATTTCGACCCGAGTTACCCCTAATTCCAACAATATTTTAAGTCCGGCTATGAGGGCTTCATATTTGGTCTCATTGTTCGAATAAAGACCTTCTACTCTGTACTTGAGTCTTTTTGGAATTTTATTAGGAGAAATAATTATCATTCTTATGCCTATTCAGTCCTTGTGACTAGACCCATCGCAGTACAACTTCCAAGGTTCTACTTCAAGAGAGTGTAATGCATTTGCATCTATGGAGTGATTGACTATAAAATCTGCTACCACTTGTCCTTTAACATCCTTTAATGGCATGTTCGTTAAATAAAATTTGGTTAGCGCTAATGCCCACTTCCCAATTCGACATATGTTTAATAACATCGAAATGAGATGAAACATAAACATCATAGGTTCTATATAATGCTTTAACTTTGTACAATAGAAATACAAGCATAAACACAATTTTTCAACTATGTTATACCTAGTTTTTGCCTTATTTAAGACCCTACTGAGGTAATAGATGGCTCTTTTGACGCTATTATCATCCTCTTGAGCTAACATGCTCCCTAAAGTCTTGTCAGACGCGGATATATAAAATATCATACTCTTATTTCTACAAGGTGGCGTCAGGATTGGTGGATGACTCAAGTATGCTTTAATCTTATCGAATGCTTCTTGTTGAGCATGCCTCCATTAGAACACTTCCTTGTTGAGTCAAAGCAATGGTGAAAAAGCTTGTGTCTTTCTTCTAAGGTTTGAGATGAATCTCCTCAGGAAATTGATCTTGCCTAGTAGTGACTGCAATCCTTTCTTCGTTGATGGTGCTTTTGCTTCCATTATGGCCTTGGTCTTATTCTGGTTTATTTCAACTTCCTTTTTGTGGACCACAAAGCCTAAGAAATCCTCAGCCTGGCTCTGCAAATGAAATTACAGCGAAGGAGCCTTTCGACCTCTTCTTTGATCTTCGAAAGTATTGCTGGTGTAAATCGCCTTGGGTTCTGCTTAACAGACTTCTTTCCAAGCTTGATTGGTAACTTCAACTCGACCAGATCTCTTCTCAAACCAAGCATCTCAGCGTAGTCCCATGCAAAATAGTCTTTAAACTCTTTCAATAACTATACTAATTCGACTTTTAGTTGAGGGTGGATATTGGCGCTAATGTAAGTTGGCCTTTTTATCAATCCTTCTCCCAAGTCTATTTCCTCAAGTGTATCCTGAGACATCATTTTAATGTTTGTTGCTAGCGGATCCTTTTCGAAACCCAAAGGCTCATCGTCATAGATAGCATCGAGCCTCTGGCCTTGCTCTTCGTTCTGACCCTTTTTAGGTGGCATTGGGTCAAATTCCTTCCAAGGACCTGGAAGTTGTGCTCCTCGTAGAGGTCGAGATCCCATCATTGTGTGTCTTGATGGAAGCCAAGCTGACTGAGGCTGAATGGTGTCAAACCAGGTATGACCAGTTGAGAATGAAGAAAGCTTTTGATAAGAAGGTCATACCTCGTGCATTCAGAGAAGGTGATCTTGTGCTCAAGAAAATTCTATCTTTCAAACCAGATTCTAGGGGAAAATGGACTCCTAATTATGAAGGCACATATGTTATTAAGAGAGCATTTTCAGGCGGTGCTTTGATTCTTGCAACTATGGATGGTGAAGAGTTCACTCGTCCTATGAATGTTGATGCAGTCAAGAAATACTTTGCCTAAAAAGAAAATAACAACTCGCTAAGTTGAAAACCCGAAAGGGCGGCTTAGGCAAAAATGAGCGTCTAGTTGGATTGAAAACCCGAAAGGGCGATCCAGGCAAAAGTTAGAGACATAAAACAGAAAATTTATCCCGATAAATTGAGTACCCCACCTTGGGGCAATTTATGCAAAAATTAGGGATCATGCCAAGTAATTGCATCCTGTTAGTCTTCAGTCTTAAAGACTTTCTTGAGCACAATGTTTGGTTCTGATTCATCTTCAGCCAAAGCCAAGAGCACAATGGATATTAAAGGCGGTATAAGGATTAGTGATCATTGTATTCAATGTAGCCCTTTTCCATGTAAATTACCATTTTTCAACTTTTGTAAAGATCTATGGAGACTTTTCATTTACAGACTACCATTCTATTAAATAAAGTTGAGCTTTTTATCCAATTGTTTCCACTCTTATTTATTCAGCCAAATAGAATTAAATTTTATTATGATCATTTTAAAATTAAAGTTTTAAAATAAAAAGCATGTTTTCTTAAATAATAAAAGTAGTTACTTTTAAAAAGTAATTAAAGAAATATGAACAACAATTTGAAAACGGTAAGCCCTAAATGCGAAACATTGTTGGTTTTCCCCAAGCAGTTGGCGTGATCTCTGTTTATTCCCCAACAATATTTCAGCATCTCCAACCGAGTTTCATTGGTTTCCCCAGTCGCGTTTGTGATTGCCTCCCTCGAGTTGTAGGCGCGTCATCGCAGCAGTTTGCATAGATTCAACAAATTTTGTTCCCCCGTAAGTCGCCATCAGAGTTGTCCCTAACTCTTGAGCTGTATTTTTGATCCTCTGCAAGGTTGTCTCCCATTTGATATGTTGTTGACCTAAAAATCCCCGCAGAATTGATAATGCAGTTTCCTCAGTAGATCCGCTCGTCTTTTCCCCAGCCAAGGTTGAGCCTTTGAGATGGCCGATTCTCTCCAGCAGTTGTTTCCCTCCTGTGAGGATTGGTGGAATACTATATTGATGACGCAGTCCAGTGACATTTGTATCCTTTGTGATTGTTTTATCGGCATAATCATCATATACATATACATTCGTTTCATTATTGCATTAATAATACACTTTGAGATTCATTGTTTCTCTGATCCTCTGCTACGATGATATACTTTTTACCCACGCAGATTTGAATTTGTCCCAAAAGGCATAACATTTTTGTAAGTGAGATTGTAAGTCTCTCATTCTTCATGGAATTGTGTGAAGACTTGACCTTTTTTCCATTTATGAGAGCTAGTGGCATACTTGTTGATTTATCCAAGTTTTAGCCCTTCTCATGGATGATGTATTGGTTCATGTCTTCATACTTGTAAATGAATGGTTGAGTGTTCTCCAAGGAATGACTTAAAAAATTGAATTCCTCAACTAACATTTGACTAACTTCCTATTAATGTTACTTTACTTTCAAGTCATTTTCTTAATTCAATTTAAATTTCAGTACCTTTATCATTCATTGCCATTTACATTTCATGTAAGATGTTTATGTTTCAGTCATTTTCACTTTGCTCACTTGAGCCAAATCTTGTGATTGTATATATTGTGTGCTTGTGATTTTTGTTCTGTTTGTGGTATTAGAACCTTAAAATACTTAATACCAACAAAAAACCTTAAAAAATATCTTCGTGGACTATTGGACTTAATCTAAACTTTTGGACCTATAATAGGAAACTTCCTTATGCTTTGAGGACTTGGCCAATGCATCTATTTGAGACTGAACTATCCTTGACTATGCCTTTCATATGATGAAAACCTTGAGTGCCCTTGGTTCATATGTTACTTGTCTCTATGCTTAAATTGTTATACTATTATTATGATTAATATCAGATGATTGTTTCTATGAGTTTGCCACAAGGAATATTTTCATCTGATACATTTGAAGACATTGAAGATTGCTTGCTTCGATATTATGGCTATCTTTATTTGATGTCTTCATATTATTTTCTTGGAGGTTTTTTTATGTTTGTTGCTTGCTAAAAAGTCCAAAGGAAATGGGTTTCTATTTGACATCTTGTCTTGTGGATTGCATCCCATTGATTAGATCTTTTCAACTCTTAACTTTTTAATTTTTGTCTAGGGTACTCCCTTCATCTTCTCCTTTATTTATTAAATTTCAAAATCTCCCCCTCCTTTCGAAACCTTCTTTGTTTGTATTTTCAACTTCGACATGTTTTAATGAGTATAAACTTTGGCCTTATACCATTGATTTTCAAAACTTTTTCTTAATCAATCATGTAAATAAACTTAACCATATTGACCTTAATTTCAAAAGACAAAAAATAACTAACAACCTCATTTAAGTCTTTGGCCTTTTTGTGTCGTTTTCTTTTAACCTTTGTTAAAACCAATTCAACAACATCTTTGAAATTTTTACCCCGAACTATGGGGTTTTAATCCCTCATTTTTATGTTGGTATGTAGGAATAAGACCGAAGGTCTTGGCAAACAAAATGTAATTAATTAATTCTTTTCTCATCCCCTCACTCCTTTTTTATTAAACATCATTTTCAACTAAAACACTTGCACACAAAAAAGGGCTCCCTATGAGTACCTAGGACACTTTGGGTGTTAATACCTTCCCTTTGTGTAACCAATCCCCTTACATGTAATCTCTGACATTTTATTAGTTTTGATTTAAAAACTTCTTATCTTTGGGTTTGTTCGTACTTTTTCCCTTTTTCTTTGGAAACAATAAAAGTGCGGTGACGACTCTGGTTTTATCGACGTCGAGTTAATCAATAGCTCGATGGTCATGAATTTACCGGTACAGAAAAAAGTGGTGACTCTGCTGTGGAGTAGTCCTCAGTGGGTTTAGCCTAGTTTTTTGTGTGTATATATTTGTATATTTGATGTTTGTTTGTATATAATGTTTGTGTGGTACTCTGTTTGTTGTGCTTGGTGATCTCTATGTGGTAAGATAAGTTCTAACCCGAACTTGAGTGAAATTTAAGATAGGAGGGTGGTATAGTCATGTTGGCTTTGAAGGAGTAGTCCTGAAAGAGTTTACATGAGCTGCCCCGCTTAGTGGAGACCTCTTTGGAGTTACTGATGTCACACGAGTAAGTCATGGATTGGCATTACTTTTTCTAATTTGGGGGTCTGAGAAGCCGATGACCGTACAACATTTAACCCAACTTGACCTATATTTAGGACGTGGTGCGGAGATTGTTCAAGTGTAGACTTGATAACAATTGTTACGCGATACTACACTCAGACGAGTTTCTCTTAAGAATACAATGGGTTGACGAGTCAGTCATCCTAACCTATAGTTTCCGATAGATGTGATTACGACTCTAGGAACTTTTTAGAACATGATTTACAGGTTTTTGTCCTTAGTATACTCCTTCGGGTGGTTCTTAACCTGACTCCATGCTCGTGACTCACAACAAACCCTTTGATTCTCGGTTGATCCGATCGATCTCATCAATATCAATGAACTTGGGTGTTGATAAGGGTGAAAACCATAATCCACTAGAAAGGATGATTGATATTGATGATGGCTTGATCCATCCCTTGACCGTTTTTTGTATTTTCCTTGTGTGTGATCCCTTGTGTGTGATTGTTGCATTCATGCAATCATGCATATCATAACATTCATCACAATTCAATACAATTTTCAAGGAACTAAGGTCTTCTTTACAAATATTTTCAGACCATGGATTATGGACGAAGGAACACTAAAAAGTACAATTTTAGATGTCCCGACTTGAAAGAGCTAAGGAAGTTGTCATCCTTTGTATTAGATCCTTTGGATTTCAAGTAACGTCATGGGAAGCTTTTATCCATGTTGTCTACTGATGTGGTTAAAGGACTTTTGAGTGTCTTGGTGCAGTTTTACGATCCTTTTTATCCGTGCTTCACTTTTCCTGATTATCAGGTTGTACCCATGTTAGAAGAGCATGCCCATCTCTTGGGTAGGCCCGTATCTAACAAGGTACCTTTTAGTGGATTGGAGAAGATCCCGAGATCTCAAGTCATAGCTGAAGCTCTGCATTTGAAGAAATCTGAGATTGACGCCAACATAGTGAAGAAATGAGGGATTATAGGGCGTACCTCTGAGTTTCTCATTGGTAGAGATACTGATTTTGCTCAAGCCGGTAGCATGGACGCTTTTGAAGCCATCTTTGTATTCCTCATCTATGGTCTAGCTTTGTTCCCTAAGATTGACAGTTTCGTTGATGTTAATGCAATTAGAATATTCTTGATTGGGAATCCTGTTCCGACTTTGTTGGGTGACATTTATTTCTCTTTGCATTTGAGTAATTCTAAGGGTGGTGGAACTATTGTGTGCTGCATTCCTCTCCTGTACAAGTGGTTTATTTCGCACTTGCCTCAGACGCATGCTTTCTTTGAGAGCTGACAATGTCTACGGTGGTCTCAGAGACTTATGTCGCTCACTAAAGATGATATTGTTTAGTATGATTCTGCTTTGGATAGCTTGGATATTATTGATAGTTATGGTGAGTTCCCTAATGTGCCTCGCATTGGTACATAATGAGGAATCAACTACAACTCTGCTTTGGCCCATCGTCAGCTTGGGTTCCCCTTGAGAGGTAAGCCAAATAACATTCAGTTTGAAGGTCTGTTCTATCAGGAGGGTAAAGATCCCCAAAATCGGAAGAGCGGAATGGTGCGTGCTTGGCACAATGTCCATAGGAAAGGTAGAGTCGAACTTGATCCACAGAGTTGTGTAGCTTTTGAAGCTTACACTATTTTAGTAAAGAAGAGAGCTTTGGAGCTCAAGATGCCATATGCTTGCGAGATACCTATGTATGTGGTTATAGTTGAGCCATTAACTCTCCCTAACTAAGATATAGATGATTTGGAATATGCACTTTCCCAGATGAAGCAAGAGAGGCATCTTTGGGAAGAATGGTTCCATACTTTGAACCGAAAGCATGTGGAGTTGCAACTTGAGTCGAAAGATAAGGATGCACTCATTAAGGTTATTCAAGAGAACAATGAAGAGACCGAGAGAGCCAGAGGATTTATTTTCCTCTAGTATGTCTCAGCCTTCCGGTGCTTGGAAGAAGATTTTTGACCGGCTCGTCCTCGAGAAGGCTCAGATGCAGACAATTTTTGAGACAGAGATTCGGCGCATCCGAAGGAAGTGTATTCCATTGGATAGTTCATTTGCAAGAGATTATTAGGATTATATTTTCCTTTTCTCTTGTATTTATATTTTGGTTTCTGAAATTGTACTCAGTGTAATCCTTCCAAATTTTATGAATAAAAAGAGATTTTATGGTCAATTAAATTGTTATTATTGTTAATTACTATTATTAATTGAAAATATTTGCAAATAGGACTTTGTATGTTCCTTGGAATTAAAAACAATCAAAAACATTGCATTTCATGCATCATTTGCATAATAGGTTTCTTCAGCCAAATGTCTTATGGTTCTTCTTCTATGTATCAGACAAGCTAACTCATCACTATAACACTCGAGCTAATCGCTAGAGAAGAATGGAGCATCATGAACAAGATAATAGAGAGCTTAAGGATTAGATTTCCATACTCACTTCTTTGATGGAGTTTGTTATTGCCGCTCAGAGTCAACCATCTCCGCCTCCTGCAACTCCTCCTCCTTAGAGGACTGTGATTTCTGAGATTGCTTCAACGTCTGTGCTTGTTGTTGCTACCAGCCAGTGTGTGCCTACCATGCTTGTCGGATTCCCGTGGGGAATGATGCCAAATTCTATGTTTGAAGGGTATGCTCCAACATTTGCTTCTATGCCGAAATCTAGCCCGGTCTTGTTTGTTCCTCCTACCATTGTGCATACTTTTCCCCGTGTACAGGAAAACATATATCACTATGAGCCATCTGAAGGCCCCAATGTTTATGAGAATATGGACGAGATGAAAGACCAATTCCTTGAGCTGAGAAAAGAATTGAAGATCCTGAGTAAGAGCACTACTGAGTTATGTTCGGTACCCAACATCAAGATCCTAGTCAAGTTCATGGTCATAGACTTTGAAAAATACAAGGGAAATATTTTTCCTCTGATTTATGTTGTCATGTATGCTCGCAAGATGTCTACTCAAACAGAAAACGATCAGCTACTCATCCATTACTTCTAGGACAGTCTAACTGGTGTTGCACTCAAATGGTATATGGGCTTGGATAGTGCTAATATCTGTACTTTTAATGAATTGATTTTAAATTGAAAACCTTCAAGTTTGTCCTCTAATGGTGAGGGTTAGAATTGCAGGTTCAAAGCTTGGGCAAGGTGTCCTCAATTCTGAGCATGGGGGGTCTTATTTATAGGCTATGCATTTGCTTTCTACACACTTCATTCAAAATTCCAAAAATAGAAATATCCCTTGCATGGACGCATGGGTGTGTGATAGGCCCATCCAATGATGTAATCAGGTCCAAATTTCATCATGTACAATGCGGAAAGTGTGTCATGTAATCATGCAATGAAAATTGGAATGTGAACATGAGATTTATCCAAATGGAGCCTTAAAGAGAAGCCATGCGCAAGTCATCCAATTCTTGGCCAAATGAGATGATATTGGACTTTTCGGAAAGGTGAGATCATGGGGAACATTTTTAATGTTTAACACTTTTCCATTTGTGTAGTGGGGTTTTCGTTACCTTTAGATTTATTGACTAAACCAAAAGTCAACATACAATTCGAGTCGCCACCGCACTTTTATTTGTCTAAAGGAAAGGCTAAAAAGCGAACAAAAGCGAAGTAAGAAGTTTTTCAAATCAAAAACTAATAAAAATGTCAGAGATCTAGGTAAGGGGGTTGGTTATGAAATGGGAAGGTTTTACGCACCCAAAACATCCTTAGTACTCTAAGGGAACCCTTTTTGCAAATATGTGTTGTAGGTTGGTATTTGTGAAAATATTTGTGCAAAAGATTGGAGGGATAAGAAGAGAATAGATTATGTTTACAAATTTGGTTGTTTGAATGGATGAACCCATTGCCTACGTACCATCACAAAGGAGGATCAAAACCTCGTAGTTCGGGTAAAAATTTCAAAGGTTGGTGAATTGATTTTAATCAAAAGCCTTAAGGTCTTTTGTTATCAAAGGGAGAAAACTCAACCTAAACCAACAATCCACCATGTGAGGAAGGCTTCAACATGCTAGTGAGGGGTTATACCTATAATAAGCATGGAAGGCTTATAATCCCACACTAAGGATGAGGTGAGATTTACATCAACCACTATGATAACTCAAACCTATTACTAATGTTTTGAAAGGAGTGAAACAAGTGGCCATTGGAACCACAAAACAACTTGAAATGAGTTATATTTACAAGTTAAATTTATTAACAAAACGAGGTCAAGGTTGGATTAAAGTTTATTTTCAATGAGTATTTTATGAAAATGGTTTTGAAAAGTCAAAGGCCTAAGGCCTATGTTTCTAATTTGAAATAAAGTCAAAGTTTTGAAAACTCAAAGGCCTAAGGCCTAAGGCCTCGTAGGATCTCCATTTGGCTTGGCTCTTAACTTGTCTACTCATGACAATGGTCCTCTTTTCCCAATCTTAAGATGAGGTTCCTATCACACAAAAGCACACATCAAAAAGCTCATAACACAATAAAGGGAATGGACAAAGAATAAGTTTGAGGAGAAGTCCTTTGAGGTCAACTTTGAATTTTATTATTCTAAAGGCATGAGGCCTAGTTGCTCTTCCACATTTTGCATTCTAAAGGCATGAGGCCTCGTTGCTCTTGAACTCCTTTAAGCATGGGTGAATCCTAATTCTAAGTCCTTTCTCCTTTTGCATTTTGGTTCACATCAAAACAAACACAAACAACACAAAATAGCAATATATTTATATACAATAATGAGCTCAAATGAGCAAAAGAAAAATGACATAAACATAAAATTTGTGCTCAAGTGAGCAAAAAATGAAAATCAAGTTGAATAATAAGCAAGAAATAAATGGCATTAAAAGTAAATGATAAGAATTTAAAAGCTCAAATTAAACGTAGTAGTTAGTAGAGTTATGTTAGCTTGTCATAAGACAATGTAGTGCTATGTTAAGCAATCGTAAGTGGACTAATATAGTAGCCACACCTATTTGAGGTCGGTGAATAAGAATATGGGCAAAGAACACAAGTTAGAGATCATGACTAGTAAGTCAAGCTCCATAAACTTGCTATGCCAAACAAAAGGGGAAGGGCCTTGTATTGACTTTTGGTTATTTGCTTGACCAAGAAGTAACCTATCTTTGACACAAAATAACTCACTTGATCATGGATCAATTTGAGTTTAGTTTGGATCAAAGAAGATTAAACTCGTATTTGTCAAGACCATCCTCAAGACTTTAACTCATTGGCCATTGAGGGAAAGAAAGGGATGAAGATGAAAGGGAGGGGGTAAGAAGTCAACCACCAATCCTATATGATCAAGGGATAACTCATCCTTGATCAAATTCATTCATCTTTCTAGGTGATGATCCTTAAAGATTTTCAAACCACAAGATCCAATGAATTTGATCAAAGTTGAATAAATTCAACCTTTATCAACACCAAACAGAAGAAGAATCAATATAACAAGTCAAGAAGTCAGTAATATTTTTTTGGTATTTTTTGAATTAAAAGAAAATACAAATAAAAAATAAACAAATAAGGTTGAACCACCAATTCAATTCAAAACAACTTCAATGAGTCCAATTAAATTTTCATAGGTTCAACATAGTCAAACAAACTTTGACTAATTTTCTCACAAATTTTTAAAGTCAGAAAGTATTTTAAAATGGATTAAAATCATTAAAAACCAAATAATTCATGGAAAATATCAAATGAAGTCACAAAAATAATTAAAAATCATAATATGAAACTAGATTTTTCAAAAAAAATTTAGAGTTGGTCTCTTATTTTTCTGACTTCATATGAATTTTTGAAAATAGAATGAATTAAAAGAAAATAAAGAGAAAATGAAAATAAGCAAAAAATGCTGAGCCACTAGATCCAATTCATTAATTGACGTGGCAGTGGTGCACAACATGGATCTGAGGACACACGATACACTCAAGTCAACAGCATCACATAACGAATTAAAACAAGTAATTAAAATGGACACGTGAGATTAGATCGTGAGAGAGAGATACAAAGGTCATGAGCAGCACACGTGGTGGTGGCGGTGGAAACCACCGTCTTCTCCGGCCAGCCAACAGATTTCGGCCAAAAGTTGCAGGAAAACAAATCTTAACAAAAATAAAAAACAAGGACATGGAAATGAAGCTCGTGTGATGTAGATCACCATTGTACCATTGGATTTCTTTCATTCTTCCTATGTTGAGAGAAAGATGAAGGAGAAAATCATGGTGTCCACACGAATTGTTCATGAAATGGAAAATTGAATGCACCAAAAGTTATGCGCATCATTTTAGACTCAAATTTAGACTCAAATTTTGACGGAGAAAATCATGGTGTCCACACGAAATGTTGTAGATCTTTTCAATAGAGTCAATTTAGACTCAAATTTTGCATCATTTTGATTTTCTATGACAAAGTTATGGGCATTTGAAGTTGGGTACTTTTTCAAATTCAATGAATTAGGTCCAAGATGACCTATAATGTTTTGCAATATCACATGTATTTCTCTATACCAGCCCGGGATTTATTATCTTCTATCTTTATCATTTTCCCCAAATCATTAGTTGCGCCACGCTCAATGGCCAACTTCGCGTCATTGTAGGAGACAAATGAAGAAAGTCCCTTCCTAGAAGGCTCATCAATAGATAAGGCTTGGAATGGAGTTCCAACCTCATCCTCATTATTGATGTAGGAAAAGGAAGATAAATGGCTGACCAAGAGAGCCTTGTCTCCCCCTATCACTACCAACTTCTTGTTCTTGACGAACTTCAACTTTTGGTGTATGGTGGATGTCACGGCGCCTGCCTCGTGAATCCATGGTCTACCAAGTAAACAACTGTACGATGGATGTATGTCCATAACTTGGAAAGTGATCTGGAAATCACTAGGTCCAATTTTGATCGGGAGGTCTAATTCACCGATCATGGTCTTGTGTGATCCATCAAAAGCTTTTAGTACCACTCCACTCTGCCTCATGGGAGGCCCCTGATATGAAAGTTTGGCGAGAGTGGACTTTGGCAATACATTAAGTGATGACCCTGTGTCCACCAACACATTGGATAGGGCATCGTCTTTGCAGTTCATAGAGATATGTAAGGCCAAATTGTGGTCTTTTCCCTCCTTGGTAAGATCATCATCAAAGAAGCTCAAATTGTTGCAGGCAGTTATATTTTCAACAATGTTATGAAACTGTTCAATCGCGACATCGTGATCCACATATGCCACGTCCAACACCCTTTGCAACGCTTCGCGGTGTGGCTCAGAATTCATCAACAAAGATAGGACAAATATCTTTGATGGAGTTTGAAGCAAGTGCTCCACAATGTTGTACTCACTCCTCTTGATGAGCCTTAGCATCTCATCACTATCCTCTCTCAATATGCCAGACTGGCCAACTAGGATGGGAGCTTTATCAGTTTTGACAAGAATAGGGCCAACACCCTTCACAGAAAAAATAGAATGATTTGAAGAAGAAGTCCCCACGGGACCGGCAGAACCAACATCATCTCTCTTCACGATGTTTTCATGGGATTTCGGCTAAGCCGAGAAAAACGACCACTACGGGTCACTCCACTAACATCGGATATGTTTACAACAGCGGTTGTGGGCAATGACACCTCCTTCCCATCTTCAAGCATAAGAGCATTGTAACGGTACGGGACCGCTTTGTCCGACTCATACGGGACAGGGCCCGCTGGCTTTATCACAAGAGTTGGCACCACCTTCCTTTTATTGCCATCATACTTAATGACAAAGGATCATGAATATTGAACACAAGGGTAATAACATCGACTTCATCCTCATCACGATTTTGAAGTATCTCGATCATCCCTTGGTCTAGCATCTCTTGGATGTCCCTTCTTATCTTGCGGCACCCTCTTTCATTGATAGTGCACACATGGCATCTATCGTGATCGTGCTCATAGTGACTATGCTCACACAACAGCCTATGCATTTCCACTAGGGACTGCCTTATATCATTCATATAAAGGATCTTATACTTGCCAGGGCAACCCTGGACCATATTAACAGCCGCCTTCCCATGCTTGGGCAATGGGTTCTTCTTAACATTCGGTCCTACATCCTCAAAGAATAATATCCCACTCGTCACAAGGTCTTGCACCTAGGTCTTCAACGGGAAGAATTTCTCCACATCATGTCCGGGTGCGCTAGAATGATACACACAATGAAGTTCAGGCTTGTACCACCATTGAGGATTGGCTGGCACAACAGGAGGATCACGTGGAGTTATCAACTTCCTATCAATCAAGGAAGGGTAAAGTTCAGCGTAGGTCATAGGAATTGGGTCAACAGTCACCCTATTCCTCTCATAATTTTTGGTGTTGTTGTTGTTATTGTTGCTACGAGGCTGGTAAGCCTGTTGTTGTTGAAGAGATTGTTGTTGTGGTTGTTGAGCTTCTCTGAAAGCAGGTGCTATATGAGCCACCTGGTGTTGGTTGACAGTTGGTCGAACTTCCTTCCTCCTTACAGAGGGCCTTCTTTTATTATGGGAAGAAACAACATGAGTCTCCCCTTCCTTCTTTCTGGAAAATCCTCCATACTTCTTTGTCGAAGAATTATCATCACGGGACAGACGTCCTTCATGGACTCCCTCTTCTAGCCTCATCCCCATATTTACCATTTCGGTAAAGTCCGAGGGAGCACTAGCAATCATGCGCTCATAATAGAAAGAGCTCAAAGTCTTCAGAAAGATGTTTGTCATCTCCTTCTCCTTTAATGGTGGCACTAGCTGAGCTGCCAATTCTCTCCACCTCTAGGCATACTCCTTGAAGGTTTCCTTGTCTTTTTGGGACATCGCCCTCAGTTGATCTCTGTCCGGAGCCATATCCACGTTATACTTGTACTGCTTTACAAAAGCCTCACTGAGGTCATTGAAAGTGCACACAGAGCCGTAGTCAAGACCCATATACCATTTCAAGGCAGCGCCAGACAGGATGTCTTGAAAATAATGGATGAGCAGTTGGTCATTTTCGGTATGCGTAGACATCTTTCTAGCATACATGACCAAATGGCTAAGTGGACATCTATTCCCTTTATATTTTTCAAAGTATGGGACCTTGAATTTCATCGGAATCTTCACATTTGGGACCAAACAGAGCTCAGAGGCGCTCTTCCCAAACAAGTCTTTCCCTCGAAGGGCCTTCATTTCCTTCCTCAAATCAGAGAACTGGTCTCTCATCTCATCTAACTTGTCATACACATCAGGGTTCTCAAAGGCCTCGGAATGGTAGATAGTCTCGTCAACACGGACTTGAGCAATGGGAACTAGAGTAGGAACAGAATTAACCACCGGGGGTGGCACCATAAGGACCGGGCTAGATGCCGACTGGACTGGCACTTGCGGATGATGTCCTTCAGGAATGAAATTATGGGGCATCCCCCAAGGGTAACCGAAAGGCATGACATTGGCTGATCCCATAGCAGGGGCTGGTATAGAGGTAGGAGCTACCTCAGGCGATTGATTGGACGCATACGCCTGCACATTTACAGCTTGCTTTTGAGCTTGGAGCAGAGACTCCACTAAAGCAGATAACCGGCTGACTTCTTCTTTGAGTTCTCTGTTCTCGTTCTCTAGTTGTTCGGCCATTGCTTTGACGTTTGCGCGAGTGCGGTACGGATGCGTTAGCTTGTCTTCAAAATAAATGAAGAGCAAAGAGTTAGACCACTGTATCAAGAGCCCGAAACCAAAACCGGCTTATGCATATGATGCATGCAATGCCCGTGAATATGATTTGTGTTTTATCGGAGGAACTTTATAAAAATCTATTTGCAAATGTTTTGAAAATATTGAACTTTTTGAGACATATTTGGAATACTCATATAATATTTGGAAACTTTTTATACCAAAGAAGTTGTACAGTCTCGGTAACCAAATACAATACAAGCGAAAAGGAGAATAAACATCCTATGGAGCCCTAGAAACAGTCGTCTAAAGCCTTCGAGATCGAAAGATACGTCGCACGAAGCCTCTTCACCTCTCTCTCATAAGCTGCTTCCATGTCGGCCTTCTCCTTGGTGAGCTGATCATATCTCTTCTTCCAAAAATTAGACGAGTGAGGAAGGAGAGAAGTAACCACATCATCAGGCTCATCAATAACCTGATGCTCTAGAAACTCGATCATTGCATCCTTATCCTTGAGCTGCTGAAGAAGCTCCTCACGCTCACGAACCCAAGCACGCGAACAGTCTTTGTCTCTCAATTCCTCTACTCCTTGATTAGGGAGGGTTGAAGGCCCAACCATAACCATAGGGGTAGGTCTCGGATACTCATATGGCATGCGGTACTCGAGGGCTCTCTTCCTTACCCAAGAGGTGTAGGGCTCCAAAGCAACACAGTTCCTCGGACCAAGTTCATTTCTCCCTTTCCTATGAACCTTGCGCCAGGTGTGGACCATCCTATCCTTCAGGTTTTGGGGATCTTTACCCTATTGAAAGAATAAGACTTCCAACAAAATGTTGTTAGGTTTATCCTTTAAGGGGAACCCAAGTTAACGGCGAGCCAAAGCAAGGTTGTAGTTAATTCCACCACAAGTACCAAGAAGAGGTACATTGGAGAATTCACCACAAGAATCAATAATATTAATGCCATCATAAACACGATTATACCAAGAGATATTGTCATTAGTGAGAGACATAAGTCTCGTGGACCACCGTAGACATCCCTTGTTTTCTTTGAAGGCGAGCGTCTAAGGCAAGTGCGAAATAAACCACGTGTACAACAGAGGCAGACAACATACAATGGAACCACCACCCTTTGCATTCCTCATATGCAAAGAGAAATAAGCGTCACCCAACAGAGTCGGAACGGGATTAAGAGAAGAGAAAATCCTAATAGCATTATGTAGCGGGGTATTCGTTACCATTAGAGATATTGACTAAATCTAAGGTAAATCATACAAGTCGAGTCGCCGCCGCACTTCTATTTATCCAAAGGAATGGTTAGAAAGCGAACAAAAACCTAAAAGTTTTATCAAATAAAAAACTAGTAAAAATGTCAGAGATCTGGGGAAGGTGGTTGGTTATGCAATGGGAAGGTGTTAGGCACCCAAAACATCCTAGGTACTCCTAGGGAGCCCTTTTCACATTGGTTGTAAGGTTGGTATTTTGTGAAAATTTATTTGTGCAAACATGATTGGAGAGATGAGAAGAGAATATACAAGTTTATTTACATTTGTGTTTGGATGGATAAGCCCATTGCCTACCTACCATCTTAAAAAAGATTAGGATCAAAACCTTGTAGTTCGGGGTAAAAATCTCAAAAGTGAGTTGGTGAATTGATTGGTCGAAAAGCCTTAAGGTCTTTTGTTATCCAAGGGAGAAAACTCAACCTAAAACCACAAATCCACCATGTGAGGTTAGCTTCAACATGCTAGTGAGGGGTTAACCCTATAATAAGCATGGAAGACTCATTGTCCATCACTAAGGATATAGGTGAGCATCACATCTTCCTCAAGGATAACTCAAACCTAATAGCTAAAGGTTATGAAAAATTTGATTAAGAAGGTGGCCATTGAAACCACAAAAAGACATTTGAATGGGTGGTATTTACCAATGAAAAGTATTTACAAAATGGTCAAAGTTGACTTAGAAGTTCAGTTCAAAATAAGTGTTAAGAAAGGAAAGTTTGAAAATCAAAAGCATAAGGCTTAGGAAGCCCAAGTAGCTCCCATCCTTTGGAATAAGCAATCACATAAGCATAAACTCAAGCAATCAACAATCAAATGAACTCTTGGAAGATCCCTCTCTCTTAGAAGATCATGGAAATGGTTCCTCAATTTGGCTCAATGTTGGAATCCCTAGCACAAAAACACATACATCAAAAGGTTCTATTAACAATCAAAGAATGGACAAGAGAGAGTTTAGAATATGGTCCTTTCAAAGTTCATCTTCAAGCTTTAAGCATTCTAAAGGCATGAGGCCTAGTTGCTCTTTGACATTTAAGCACTCTAAAGGCATGAGGCCTAGTTTCTCTTCAAACTCCACTAGCTTGGGTAAAGTCCTAAAGTCTAAGTCCATTTTGTCCAATTCTTTGCATTTGGTTCACAACAATCAGACAAACACAAACACAAACACAAAAGATATATACACAATTATGTGCTCAAGTGAGCAAAAGGCAAATGACATTAACATAAACATGTGCTCAAATGAGCAAAGGGAAAAGCAAATGAATAATATGTACAAGAATAATAAATTGCATAAAGTAAAGAGCAAAAAGTAAATGTTAATGGTTAATAGTTAATGTTAGTAGTTAGTGGGCCATAAGGCAAATTTAGTGCTATGTTAAGCAATCGTAATTGGACTTATGTAGAAGTCACAACTATCTGAGGGCGGTCAATAATAATGTAGGCAACAACACAAGTTAGAAGTCGTGATTAGTGAACCAAGTTCCAACAACTTGCCATGCCAAAAGAAAAAGAGAATTGATCTTGTATTGGTTTAAGCCTTTTGCATGATTTAGGAAACAACTTAATGCAAAGCCATTCATTTGATCAATTGATCAAGATGAATTAGGTTTGAATCAAAGAAGGTTAAGTCTCCCTAATCAATGCTAACTTATCAACCTTTAACTCATTAATAAAAAAAAACAAGAAGAAGAAGGAGATGAATAATGGAAATGAAAAAGGAAAAGAATAAAGTGCATTAAATGAAATAAAATGTATCAATCAACATATGTTGACCAATGACATTGAGAATCATGGTCAAACAATCAAAAACAGAAGTGAAGTGAAGATTGGAGGTCAAGAGAATAAACAAAATATTTTTGGCATTTTTAATATTTAAAATAAACTTGAATTAAAATAATAAAGAAAGGTTAAACTTCAAAATCACTTCCAATCAACCTTGAAAGGTCCAAGTGATTTATCCCAAGTTCAACAAGGTCAAACAAAGTTTGACAAAAAATTTCAGCATTTTTAAAAGTCAGAAACTATTTTTAATCAATTAAAAATGAATAAA
Organism: Lathyrus oleraceus; assembly: GCF_024323335.1. NCBI lineage: Eukaryota > Viridiplantae > Streptophyta > Magnoliopsida > Fabales > Fabaceae > Lathyrus > Lathyrus oleraceus. The sequence goes on along the minus strand of NC_066585.1, from coordinate 480,936,054 downwards.
AATAACCTAATTGAACTAAAATCTCAAATAAATCTCAAATAAATTAAAAAATTGATGAGAATATTTTTCATAGATCCATCATCATTCAAATAGGTTAGGAAAATATTTTTGTATTTTTTGAATATTGAAAACTATTTAAAATGAATTAAAAATAACTAGAAAAGAGAAAATTCACAAAAAATATCAAATGACAAAATAAAAAATATTAAAAATCATTTTTAGAAACTAGAATTTAAATGGAGGAGAATGCAATTGGTCCCATATTTTTTGGAATTAAAATGAAGAAGTTATGAATTTTTGAAATTAAAAGAAATAAAAGAAATAAAATCAGAAATTAGAAAAGGAGAAAAAACCAGGAGCATCTGATCAAGCCTCATTAATTGACGTGGCTGATCAAACGCTCCACATGAGCGCGCTCATGGAGGTCTCCAGCCAAACGCGTCATACAAGGCATTATTAAAAGTCATAAGATCCAAGGGCTGGGATACAAACTGGAGATCAGATCCAAAGGCTCACGATTGATCTGGCAAAGAGACGGTGGTTTACACCACCGTCTTCTCCGGCGAGCTTGCATTTTCCGGCCCGAGTGGCAGACAATAAAAACTTAACCAAATGAAGCGATCCTCATATCATTGGAAAGCTGGGGTGATGTACATCACCCCTGTAACCTTGAATAGTACTCAAGCTTTCTATAGAATAAGAAATCTGAGCTGGAAGATTCAGGTACATAAATTGCAGTTCATTAAAACACAAAATCAAAGCCACCACTGGCTTGCCTCTCAAGTGAGGACTTCAGAAAACACAATAGTCAAGCAAATAGATCAAGGAATAGGGAGTTTCGAAGAAAAAACCAGTTGATGAACAATCTTAGATTGTGAAGATTTGAGCTCTTTTCCTTGCTTCCTTTTGCAAAACAGAAGTTCAATGGATCATATGAAGAAGGTCTAGGAACTTTAGATCTAAAGATTCAACCAAATGCAGTTGAATTTTAGATCTTAAAATTTTATGAAATGTGAACTAGTTCCTTTGGTAATGGCTATGGATTCAGTTGTGCAGCATATCAGGCGCCTTTAGGTTGAAGAATTATGAAGCATAGCATGTCTATTTATAGCTGAATTGGAGGCAAGGAAAGGAAATACTCGTGTGCATGGCAAGTGGATATTCTTTGCATGGGCTTGCATGATCATGTAGAAGGCCCAAATTCAATTGCATTTGCATGCTGATGACCAAACAACTTGAAATGGGCGTGCAGATGGCAATGCAATGGCTTCTGCAATGAGTTTCAATCAAGTTTCCATAATTGAGCCTAAATCTCCCCCTCTTCGAAAATGCCATTTGGAAAATTGAAACATAGCCATGTGGGTAATGGTTGGAAAGGTCTTGACTTAAGGATCAAATGTTATGTTGAGCAAAAACTCATTTGAAGTATGGAAGTTTATGAAAACAGGCCAGGAAATGTATAGTGCAAAACATGCCTTTGAGAATTTTGCCAAATTGGACCAACTTCAAGCCCTTCTGTTTTGATGATGCAAGCTTCAAATGAAAAAACCTCCAACTTAAAAGTTATAGATCTTTTCAAGAAAATCAATCTGGACTTAAATTTTGCATCATTTGGATTTTTAATGAAGAATCTATGGGCACTTGAAGTTGGAATTTTTTGTCTTTCAATGCATTTGGTCCAAAGTGACCTATAATGTTTTGTATTATCACACGTATTTCCTTTGAGATTAGGGTTTCAGTCAAAATGACCTATAATGTCTTGGAATGGGAGATGACATTCCAAGCTTCAAATCAATTTTTGATGAACATGAAAGTTTTTCATATTGTCCTTAAGAACATTTCTGATTTTGGAATCATCTCCATTTGACCAACCCATTAAAAGTTAGGTCTCAGTGTATTTCAAAATAGTTAGATGAATTGACTGATAAACTTCTCAAGTCCACAACTCATATCTTGATGAATTGATGATTGAGGACACTCAAATAAGTTCAAATATGCATGAAATGATGAATTAGAGAACTTCCCTTGATTGTATTTGATCATGGGCTGAGATTGCTTCATGGGCAAGGCACACTTGATACACAGATGACTTAGGGTTTCCTTGGGACACAAACCTCAAACCTTTTGACTTGCTTTGATCAAAATGATGAATTGAGATAATTGGGAGGCATATTTGATGGATGAGAGCTTTGGGAACCATTACCATGCTTGCTTTCATCTCCTCTTGGCCATATCTTTGCACAAATGATCTCCTTGAAGCTCTTGACCTTGTGATTGTTCAAGCTACAAACAAAAGATGTTAGTGACATATTTTTGTGCTTTTGGTTAGTAAATAAAATGAGGAAAGCAATAATGTACAATTCAAGCATGCTTGGTGATCTTAAACCACTCACAATAAGTCCCACCCAAAGGCAAAGGGAACCAAGATGCTCAATGATCCTTAAGGCTTTGCAAATGCAATGTTATGATGCCATGAGGGATCTTAGGGCCGAAATTGGGGCCTTACAGATGCCCCTATTTAAGTTCATTCTAGCCGGAGAAGAGAAGGTTAAAATCTTCGTCTCGATGAGGTAGAATGAGCTTAAATAATATTAGAGAGACGAATTCTGGTCCCTAAGAGACCTCATGATGCAAATGTATGTATGCAAAAGGTAATACTCTGTGGAGATATGTGTCCACAAAGAAAGAAAAGAAATCAGGAGAAACTGATAATCCATATGAGTAGTAAGCTCAACGGGACAGAGACTCTGAGGACTCTTATGGGGATAAGAAAAGGAATAAGATGCGTGAGCAGGTCACAACTCAAAGCTTGGGGGGCGGAATTCCAAAAGGGGTAAGTCAATGGAAAGACCCGAGCTGACTTAAAGGCGCATGTATTGGGGAATATGCCAATACAAAAAAAGTTATCCATAATGGATACTTCGGATAAAAGTCCGGACTCGGGCTGGGAGAATCCACTAAGGGGCCTCGCTGGGGAAAACCCGAACAAAAACTCCTCTGAGGAAGCAACAGGATGAGGTATTACCGGCTACTGGATAATAAGCTCAAAGAAACATATGATTTGAACACCGGTATAAGGGTGAGAGATACAACATGCTCGGGAAGAATGAATATCTAAGACCGGTATAAGGGTGAGAGATATCAAACATCCGAAATCATCTGAGGAAGACCTAAAAAGGTATACTTCAGCTCAGGAAAATCTGACTCCGCAGGGGACAAAAAAGTCATAACAGGGAGCAGGGAAGAAGGAACACTAGGGATACCGGTTACTGGGCATATAATAGGTGACCAACCAAAGCGTGAATTGGGGAATATTCCCAAGACACTCATCATCCAAAAGAGGGCCAAAAGCAAAACTCGATTATAGGATGGACATTCGACTCCGCAAAAGGGAATACAAATCTTACTTGACTGGGGAAAAAGGCTTCGTCCAACGAGTGCATGAGATATATTATCTATTACCGTCAGAACGTAGATAATATACTCGCATGGAAGATTATCCACAATCGGTTATTGGGTTAATAAAGGATAAATCGACCGACAAAGAAAGGCATCGGGACACCGAAACTAGGTATATAATGATGACCAATCCAGGGGAGAAACAATCGTCACCAACAACAAAGGGTAGACGAGAGATGACTTACTGGGGATAAATTGCTTGATCAGAGCAATTATCCAAAAGATGAGGGAATATCAGCACCGAATATTGGATAATGATAACCGTCAAGGAGGGGATTACATCTACCGGATACTGGGTAGAAAACCACGGAAAAGTAACCGTCATCGGTTAGGATGAGCAAAAGGTTAACTCTGCAAGGGGATAGAAATAGGGTTTACGACTACCAGTATGAGGGTAGAGAACCACAAAAATAGGGCTTATAACCACCGGTATTAGGGTAGAAGGCCACAGACTCCGCCGGAGATAAGATGAATAATTACTGGTTACTGAGCAATCATTCATTTACACCACAGGGAAGTGCAAAAAGCAGCCAAAAGAGGCCAATGCTGAAACAAAACTTGTCCCTAAGAGGATATAACTCAATGGGGAACTCCATCCCAATATATGTGTTGGGAGGAAACAGAAGCAACCATCATCCACGAGGGTATGACTCAGTGGGGAATATGGAAGGAAAGACGAACACTTTCTGCTTATGGGCTGACTCTATATGGGGAGATCAGGCACCGACATCTGCTTGGGGAAATGCATTACCAACTAGCAGGGGATAACAAAGATATATGGCAAAGAATGCAATATGAATATATAAATGTTTGAAAATTACATACACTAATGTGTGGTTTATGTATCATGAATGCTGACAAACAGACATTTCTAACACAAACATGGTCCAAAGAATAAGTACACAAACATTCGGTACTACATCTCGAGAGAGAGCCAGGACCACAGGGATCTTCGCAGGGGAATGAGCAAAACATTCCAGCTGGGGGCAAAGATCATCAAAATCCGCCATGGAAGCACTATACTGGGGAAAATATCAGAGGTGATCATGGAACTCTGTGGGGAACAACCACAAACCAGAAGTCTCCAGGGGTCATCAAATACTGTCCCAAATAATGAGATCACATCTGCTGAGGAGGAAGAATCACTATTCTGCTGTAGGAAAGAGGGATGAATAGACTTTCCCAACACTCCGCTTGGGAGAAAAACCACAAAAGGCCCCAGAGGAAGAGGACACAAGCAATGGCAGGAATATGAACAAATGTCTTACCCTGTCAAGAATCTTACCATCTTTGGGAGAGCACTGAAGACATCCTCAGTATCCCCTCATCATTGTGAATGTTCACTTTGTTTAAAAACAAATTATGAAAGATTTAGTTAAAACAATGATATTTTTCAATTAAAACATGCAAAACATTTTTTGAAATGGAAACAAATAAGAGTGCAAATAATTGGATAAAGGCTCAAATTTATTTGATGGGATGGTAGTCTGCAAATGGCGAGACTCCATAGATCTTTTCAAATTTGAAATTGGTGATATATATTGGAAAAAGGCTACATTGGACATAATGACCATTTCTCCACCAATTCTGAATCCAATGTATTTGAAGTTTCAGTTGATGATGACTGAGCGAGAATCTCTGATGGATGACGGTTATAGAACAAGGTCTTGTCGGGATGCAGTTACTTGCCAAAATCCCTATTTTTGGCCTAGATTGCCCCAGAATGGGGTACTCAATCTAGCGGGATATATATATATATATATATATATATTTATGTCTCTAATTTTTTTCCTGGATCGCCCTTTCGGGTTTTCAATCCACCGAGACGCTCATTTTTGCCTAAGCCACCCTTTTGGGTTTTCAACTTAGGGAGCTATTCTGTTTTTATCTAGGCGAAGTATTTCTTGACTGCATCTGAATTCACAGGACGAGTGAAATCCTCCCCATCCATAGTTGTAAGCATCAAAGCACCGCCTGAAAAGGCTCTCTTAACAACATATGGACCTTCATAGTTTGGAGTCCACTTTCCCCTGGAATCGGGCGCAAAAGACAAGACTTTATTGAGCACAAGGTCACCCTCTCGGAACACACGAGGATTGACCTTCTTATCAAAGGCTTTCTTCATCCTTTGCTGATATAATTGTCCATGGCACATGGCAGTCAATCTCTTTTCTTCTATCAAATTCAACTGATCATAACGACTATGAACCCATTCAGCATCAGTCAACCTGGCTTCCATCATGACTCTCGTTGATGGGATCTCCACCTCTACTGGGAGCACAACCTCCATGCCGTAAACAAGAGAAAAAGGGGTTTCCCCTGTTGAAGTGCGGACAGATGTACGATATCCATGCAAAGCAAATGGCAGCATCTCATGCCAATCTTTATACGTGACAACCATATTTTGGATAATCTTCTTGATATTCTTATTAGCAACTTCAACAGGCCCATCCATCTTGGGTCTGTAAGGAGAAGAATTATGATGCGCAATCTTGAACTCACTACACAGCTCTTTCATCATTTTGTTGTTCAAGTTAGATCCATTATCAGTAATGATCTTATCTGGCACACCATACCGGCATATGAGTTGATTCTTGATAAACTTCACATCCACCTGCCTGATCATATTTGCATATGATGCCGCTTCAACCCACTTAGTGAAATAGTCAATTGCTACGAGAATAAATTTGTGTCCATTGGACGCTTTCGGCTCTATCATGCCAATCATGTCGATTCCTCACATGGAGAAGGGCCATGGTGACGAAATCACATTCAGAAGTGGCAGAGGAATATGAATCTTATCCGTATAAATTTGACACTTATGGAATTTCTTCACGTATTTGCAACAGTCAGACTCCATTGTCAGCCAATAGTAGCTTGCTCTCAACATCTTTCTAGCCATGGCATGTCCATTGGAATGAGTACCAAATGAACCTTCATGGACCTCAATCATCAACGGGTCTGCTTCGTGTCTATCCACGCATCTGAGCAGCACCATGTCAAAATTTCTCTTATAAAGCACGTCACCATTGAGGTAGAAACTGCCTGACAATCTCCTCAGAGTCTTCCTATCTTTCACAGATGCCCCAGGTGGGTAAATCTGGCTCTGAAGGAAACACTTGATATCATAATACCAAGGCTTATCATCTTTCACTTCTTCTACTTCAAATACATGGGCTGGTCTGTCCAAGCGCATCACCGTGATATTGGGAACTTCATTCCAAAGTCTTACCACAATCATTGAAGCAAGTGTAGCAATAGCATCTGCCATCCGATTCTCATCTCGAGGAATATGATGGAAGTCAGCCTCAGTAAAGAATGTTGAAATCCTCCTTGCATAGTCTCTGTATGGAATGAGGCCAGGTTGATTCGTTTCCCATTCACCCTTAATCTGATTAACAACGAGGGCCGAATCACCATAAACATCAAGATGCTTGATCCTAAGATCAATGCATTCTTCCAATCCCATAATACAGGCCTCATATTCCGCCATGTTATTCGTGCATTTGAAAGTTAGCCTTGCTGTAAAAGGAAAATGTGTGCCCTGAGGAGTGATAATCACTGCCCCAATACCAATTCCATATTGATTTACAGTGCCATCAAACACCATACTCCATCTGGAACCAGGCTCTGGCCCTTCATTGATCGTAGGCTCATCACAATCTTTCATTTTCAAATACAAAATCTCCTCATCTGGGAAGTCATACTGAACTGACTGATAATCTTCGATCGGATGATGTGCCAAATGGTCAGCCAAGATACTACCTTTAATAGCCTTCTGAGCTCGATACTCGATATCATACTCAGATAACAACATCTGCCAACGGGCGATCCTCCCTGTTAAAACAGGCTTCTCAAATATATACTTGATTGGATCCATTCTGGATATCAACCAAGTCGCATGATTTATCATATACTAGCGTAAGCGCTTAGCAGCCCAAGCCAAAACACATCATGTTTTCTCAAGCATTGAGTATCGAGACTCACAATCAGTAAACTTCTTACTCAAATAGTAGATGGCATGCTCTTTCTTTCCTGATTCGTCCTGCTGACCAAGGAGACAACCCATTGAGTCTTCAAGAACAGTCAGATACATGATCAATGGTCTCCTTTCCACAGGCGGAGACAGAATCGAAGGCTCAGACAAATACTCTTTAATACTATAAAAAGCTTTCTGGCAATCCTCGGTCCAATCATGGGGTTGATCTTTCCGGAGGAGCTTGAATATTTGTGCACATGTGGAAGTCATGTGGGATATGAATCTGGAAATATAATTCAAACGGCCAAGAAAACCTCGGACTTGCTTCTCAGTTTTGGGCGCAAACATGTCTTGTATTGCTTTGACCTTTGCAGGATCAACCTCAATACCTCTTTCACTAACGATAAAGCCCAATAGCTTTCCGGAACGGACTCCAAATGTACACTTGTTGGGATTCAGACGAAGCTTGTACTTCCTCAAACACTGAAAAAGTTTCAACAGGTGTTCTACATGTTCAACTTCCGTTTTTGACTTAGCAATCATATCATCAACATATACCTCGATCTCCTTATGCATCATATCATGAAATAAGGTAGTCATAACTCGTTGATACATGGCTCCGGCATTCTTCAAACCGAAGGGCATCACTCGATAACAGAATGTTCCCCAAGGTGTGATGAATGTTGACTTCTCCATATCCTCGGGTGCCATTTTAATCTGATTATATCCGGAAAAGCCGTCCGTAAATGAGAAGACCTTGGATTTAGTTGTATTATCTACCAACATATCAATGTGTGGTAGAGAGAAATCATCTTTCAGACTAGCTTTATTCAAGTCTCTATAGTCCACACACATCCAAACTTTTCCATCTTTCTTAGGCATGGGCACAGTATTGTCTTGGGATGACAATGAAATAAGTTCTTCATCGGATTCCGATAGTGATCAAAGCGTAAATCTATCATTGATGGCATCACATCATTTCGACGATGAGGGCGATGAGGTATGCTTGAAGGCCTCCTCAAATAAATGGTATCTTGATAGTAGGTGTTCAAGGCACATGACGGTTGACTTAAATAAATTTTCACATCTAACGCTTAAGGCCAAAGGATATGTTACTTATGGTGACAACAACAAAGGAAGAATCCTTGGCATAGGCATCATTGGTTCACCGCCTTCAACAACTATAGAAGATGTCCTATATGTAGAAGGTCTAAAGCATAGTCTCCTTAGCATTAGCCAATTGTGTGACCGAGGTTTCAAAGTCAACTTCACTAAAGATGAATGTTTGATTGAAAATGAAGTTACTCATGAAGTTATGCTAAAAGGTAAAATAGTTAATAATATATTTCAAATCTCTTTAGATAACTTGTCTTTGAATGTTAGGTGTCTCTTGGCAAACAACAATGAATCATGGTTATGGCACAAGAGGTTTGCTCATATTCATATGGAGCACTTGAATAAATTGATCAAGCATGACTTAGTCATTAGATTGCCGAAGATCAAATTCATCAAAGATGGGTTGTGTGGTGCTTGTCAAAAAGGAAAGCAAACTAAGTCAACTTTCATTTCCAAGAATGTGGTGTCCACAACTAGGCCACTACAATTGTTGCACATGGATCTCTTTGGTCCATCGAGAACAAAAAGCTTCGGAGGTAACGTTTATGCATCTATGTCAAAAGTATGACGTTTTTCGATTTTTTCTACAATGTATATTATTTTTCATGATATGTGTTTTTTTACTAAAAGTTTCCTTAATATGTGCTTAAACATGTCTAAGTGATAATTTAAGAAAATTCCTTACCATACTTGCTGTATCAAGTCACTATTTTTCCATATTTGGCTTGAGTAACCAGTTACCTACAGGGTAGTAACCGGTTACCGCTGTTCGTTCTTTTTTATTTATTTATTTTTCGTATTTTTGCTTGCGTAACCGGTTACCACTGAAAAAGTAAAAAAAAAAATTTAATTTTTAACATTCACATGTGTTGCTCTCTTTATGTGTGTTTACCACTTTGTCTTGGAAAACTATCATCTTCCATCTTCCACCTTCCACCTTCAATGTCATAAATCCATTTTCAAGAACATCACACCCACTTACTCAAAATCATAAATCAACCTCTTAAATATCAAACCCACTCTCTCTTCCAACATCCAACCATCTTCACCTCTCTCAATTCAAGTTTCATTTTCGGATTTCCCTTTCAAACCCTAACTCTCAAAACCAAAATCATGGCTCCTTCCAAGAAGAATAAAGGAAAGTAACCTATTGGTGAAAGTTCTCAAGCTAGTGAAATTAGGGAAGAAACTGTGGACATGCAACCTTCAAAGGCTAAGAAATTCAAATCTGAAGTTGGTAGAAGGGAATTGATGAAGACAAAATATGTGAAGTTCACTGCCTTTCCTGCTCACAGTTTCAATTTTGAGGAGCTTCTGCCAAATTCTGGTGTTAAATATTTGGTCTCTGAGGTAGGCTTGATTTATCCCGAATTGGTTAAAACTTTTTATCGCAATATTAAGTTTGCACATGATGAGTTTGGTGACATATGTATGGAGTCTTTTGTTAACAATACTAAGATGTCTATTGGGTTAGAAGATATTTCTAAATGTTTAGGAATTCCAAATAAGGGATATGAATTCCGTATCGAATTTATTCCAAGTGAGGAATGGAAAGATTTTGATACTTTGAACTATTTTGTTGAGATTTCTCGTGGAACTCATGATGATTTAATTGGTAGACAATCTCAATCATCTCGTGTTATCAAGTATGCTAAATCCTTGACTGTTAGTGACCGGATGTTACACTATGTTTTAGCATACATTTTGGTGCCTCGACATTCTAATCATACTCAAGGGGCCGACTTTGATGTGTTTTTTATTAAAGCCTTGAAAATGGGATGGGATATAAATTGGTCATATTTGTTCTTTTATCATTTGAAACATCAACTTGGTCTCGCCGGAGGGCTGCCATATGCTTACTTTGTCTCAAAATTATTGGTTTATTTTAATGTTCCTCTTGAAAATGAAGAATATCTTGAGATGGATGAACAACTGTGTGAGATCAACAAAACCACAATCACTAAGAATACCGGAATTGTTCTTGCTCCGGATGGGACTTATAGATATAGAGATGAATTGGATGTTGCTGCCCCGGAAGTTGGATATTCCTTGGAATCTCTTCATCATGAGATGATGTCTATGAAATTGCAAATGAACTCCAATCATCATCAGGCAATGCGTGGGATTAACAAACTTCTCAAGCTTTACCGCTATAAACCGTCCTTTGAAGAAGAAGAAGATGTGGAGATGGAAGAGGGTTCCGAAAGTGATTAAGTGTTACGGTCTTGTTTCTGTTCTTATCATATCTATGTCGTAGTTTTTATGTGTTATGTTTCTAATTATCTAGTACAATATCATGTTTTTATGTGGTTAAATGTTGGTAATCATTTTTGTGAATGAATGCTTATTATGTTTGTGAATGTATGACTGTTTTTTTTTCAAGTCTTTTCCCAACCTTTTTGCTAATGACAAAGGGGGAGAAGAATTGCATGTTGTTTTTATTTCTCTAACATTTTGTAGAAAAGATACACATTTCCAAAGCTTTGCTCATATTCCAAAAGAAAGGGGAAGCACTTGCATACGGGGAGATATCCTTGGATTAGAGAAACAAGTTTAGAATCAACTTTCAAGTAGTGAGTTGTCATCATCAAAAAGGGGGAGATTGTGAAGTCATGGCTCCTTGATGATTTTGATGATTACAACATCTCTCAACAATTCTCATGTGAAAAGATCAAAAAGCTGTCAAAGACTTTAAGTGAATTGAAGTGGAGTAAAGATTCAAGTGAAGTATATCATTTCAAAGGATCAAGTATCATCATTGGTATATCTAAAACTTTCACCAATATGATATACAAGTGTTCAAATATTTATTCCATGATATCTTGTTTCATATATAAAATTAGGAACTATTGCATTTCATTTTTCACATTCTACCAAATTCTATTTTTCAAAACTGGGCTTCAGTAACCGGTTACCCGCCGAGCAGTAACTAGTTACCACTGTTGTTTTTCAAATAGTTTTTTGACATTGGAAGCAAGTAACCGATTTCCCACCGAGCAGTAACCGGTTAGCAATGACGAATTTTGGCAAATTGGTGCATTTCTTCATTCAAATGTTTTCTTTGCATTCCTTTGAATCATGGCATCCTTTCATTCATCATACTCTTTCAAAAAGGTGTTTGTAGCAATATATAAACATCATTACTCATTTTTTATGACTACCTCCTTTCTTGCTAACACTTTCAATTAATCATTTTTATAAAAACTCAGATTTTTATCAAGTGTCCAAAAACTTTCTTAAAAAAGTATTCTTTGCATTAAACCTTCATATACCTTGCTAAGAATACATATCATTTGGTTTGAACACTTGTATACTACATTGAGTGATTGATATCCAAAGGGGAAGATTAATCCAAGTGATTAATATATTCAAGATTCATCATCAACTTTTTAATTAAGTTCATATTTTTGTATCATACCTTGTTGTCCAGGATTGTTGGAAACAAGTGAAGTGTTGAAGAGGATTATTCTTCATACACTTGATTACCTATAGGTTAGATAGTAAGCATCACCATTGGTTTGAGTAGGCTGTATAATAATTCTAACTATAGTGAAATCTCTTTCGAGTTGAAAGGGGAGTGGAGTACCTTCGGAGTGTGAAGGGAACCACTATAATTTCCGGTGTCCTTTTACTTTCCGCAATTTATTTTTCAGCACTTAAACGAAAAATAACCAAGAACTGGAAACAAGATCGAAGAAATTTTTTACCATCTAATTCACCCCCCCCCCCCACCCCTCTTAGGCGCATTTACAACTTACATTTGGCATCAGAGCAAGTTATAGGTAACTTGTTCCTAAAGATTCAGATGGCTTCCGCAAACAATAATCGTGTATTTTATGATGGTGGTAGTAGTAACAAGCCTCGTTTGTTTTCCGGTCAATATTTCGACTTTTGGAAAATCCGTATGATGGCACATTTAGAAGCACAAGGAAGTGACATACGGGAGGTGGTTCAAAATGGTCTTTTTATTCCTACAACGGTTGTCAAGTTCAACAAAGCCATAAGGATCATGGGATGATGATGATAAGAAAAGGGTTCTCTATGATAAAAGGCGATTAATATTTTACAAAGTGCACTTGGAATGGATGAATTCTTCCGCGTCTCAACATGTACAACGGCAAAGGAAATATGGGATACTCTTGTAGAAACTCACGAAGGAACGACCGAAGTCAAGAGATCTAGATTGAACACGTTAAGTCAAGAGTACGAGTTATTCTGAATGCAACCGTGAGAATCAATCCTCAACTTGCAAAAAAGATTCGTGCATTTGATAAATCACTTGAAAGCACGTGGTAAGACACTAACTAATGATGAACTTAATCTTAAAGTGCTTAGGTCTTTAACAAGAGAATGGCAACCCAAAGTGACGGTGATTTCCGAAAAGAAAAGTTTATCAACAATGACATCCGCTACTTTATTCGGAAAGCTTCAAGAATATGAGAAGGAACTTGGACTATTGGAGAAACATGAGGTCCAAGAGAAGAAATCCAAGAGCATTGCCTAAAAAAGTTTATTCCAAAGTTGTGAAGAAAGAAGACAATCCCGAAGAGGACGAAAACTTTATGCTTCTTGTAAAAAGACTAGGAAACTATTTTGGTGCAGAATATAATATTGGAAACTCTAGTTACACAAGAAGAAAGAAGTTCTAAAAGAACAAAGAAAGAGAAACATCAACATCCAATGAAGACATTATGTCATACGGTGAACTGACTTGGGGTATTTTGCTTTTTATCGCAATGTCGCGGATAGCAAGAGTCGCCACCGACTTTTCTTTTATCCAATAAGGAAAGGTGGAAAAGAACAGGAAAGACCTCAATAGATTTTGGGTTCGGGAGGTACATTATGGAAGGTATTAGCACCCTTTGTATCCATGGTTATCCATGGGCTCTTAATTGCTGGATCACTTATATTTTTCTTGTCTGAAAAAGTGCTTGTGAACGGCTTAGAAAATGTTTTGAAAACAGAGTTTAACTTTGTAATGATTCTCGTATGAATGTATACAAAGTGGTTATCTCGTTTAGTTTTGAAAGTTGTTTGAAAATACAACTCGGTAATGATTCTAGTATGAATGTATACCAAGTGGTGATTTTCCAAAAGAGATTTTGAAAGGTGTGAAGTGTTGAAAATATTTTAGGTTATGATCCAGTAATTGAGAGTTATACCTTCCTAAGGTCGTTATGAACATTTCCTATCCTTATGAGGGTAAAACTGTCCTTACTATTGAGAAGTAAGTAATTTTACCCTTTGGATGTTTAAGGGTCATTGTAGGGTCATCGATAGGTCATTGAAGGCAACAGTTGTAAGGATACCTTAGCATTCGAAGGGACGATCATCATTTAACCGTAGGCTACACCGAAGGGTCATCGAGGGACAAAATCATATATTCGAAGGCAACATCCGAGGGACTATGATTTATTTTAAAGGGACATGATGATTTAATCGAAGGGTCTTTGCTAAGGGTATCCCCACATTCGCGGGACATGACCGTAATACCGTAATACCGTAATACCGTAAGGCAACAAAGAGAGGTCCAAGGTCACATATTCAAAGGCCATGTTTTACAATTAAGTATTTAAGATGAATTTCCATATTAAAATTAATTAGGCAATTAGGATGAATCTCCCCATTAAAATTAATTAGTTCGGAATCCATCTCCATAAGGGTATCCCTCAAATAAAGTGGAATACCTAGCAAGCCACCTTCTTCGGGAGTATGTGAGCCCTTACAAAATTCCGCAAACGGGTCAGAATACCAAATGGGGTGCATTCAAGAGTTGCACCAAAGCAGTAATAGTATCAGGTAAACAAAGCATGGTTATAATAAAACAGGTCAGAAGGGCAAAGATCAAAACAGAACGAAAAACAGCGGCATCCGCTACAACAATTCAAGGTATCCAGGCATACTTAAGTCTACATGCAGAACCTCAAATATATTTATGAATTCAATTATGGTATCACATGGGAATTCGGAACATAAAGCGGCGATAGTAACGCAAACCTGTTTGCAATTGAATTGCAACCTTGAATCGACACTCTTAGGGTTGATGCCGGATTGAGTTGGGCGGAGCCGCCGGCTTTTCCTTCAGGGTTTCCTTTAGGGTTACCCGGAGTAAGTTAAACAGTAGTCCTGAACACTCCACCACAAGCCGGTAGGATTTGTTTTTGGACTTTTCAATTAAACAACAAATTAAAACGAAGGAAATAAACTAGATCCTAACGTAAGGTTAGATTCGGTAAAAAGGTACACAATAGTTTCCGTTGTAGAAACTATTGTGCGAAAAGAATTAACCAAATGCTAAAAAGGAAATGGGAAATTGCAAGGGAAGTAGTGTAGAACTCGTAATAAACAATGCCTAAGCTGCTGGAAAAGAAACTATGCAAAAGCGAAAACGGCAAAAGGGAAAAAATGTGGAAAAGCCCCTCCTCCACTTTAGGTTTTCTTGTGGCTATTTATATTGGTACCATTAAGTAACTACTTGCTGCCAAGAGGTCTTCAACGTGGCTAATTTCATGGCGTGGATATAGGGCCCAACACTCCTCAACGTCTCTTCAAGTCTCTGAGGCGTTACTTGCGCCCAAAAAGTAGAGGAGTGGTGTGACGCTCGTCACACCATGTGTGACGTCCGTCACAAGGCTGTTTTGCGTGACGCTCGTCACGCCCTCTGTGACGTCCGTCACAAGCACAGCATTTGTGTCTTGCGCTTTGGGCTGGGCTTTGCTATTTGGTTCGCTTTCTCTCCTTTTTGCACCTCTTTTCCTCCATTTTTACTTGTGCTTCCAAATAAGCCACCTGAGACAAATAGGAAGAAAATACCGCGTAATATCTAACAACATAAAGTGAACTGAAATAAATAATGATAAAATTTAATTGAATTAAGTCCTAAAATATGATATAATTTCATGTTATCACTAGGCGAGCGTGTAGCGAACAGGCCAGTTTGGGTCATTCGTGAGCTGGGCCTTCGTTCCTTTAAGATCAGTGTCATAAAAATGAGTCGGAGTGCCCTGAAAAATGTCTTGAAATATTAATGGGCAAATTTTGGGGTATGACAGCTGCCCCTGTTCAATATTCTTGAACCGAGAGAGTCAGAATGGTATGTACGCCATTCGTGGTCTGGAGGTGGAAGATTATTGAACACTTAGAACGCCCCAAAAATTTGCACTTGTCAATTAGTTAGTCTTGATGGAGATGGGCTTAAAGATGCCATCTAGGAAGTTTGATGATGAGAGCTTCAGAGTGCGTCGTACGTTAGAAGATATCTGAAGTCATGGGTGTCACTGGGTCATACGCCAGACCGTATAGTGAGTCATTCATTAGGCCGTCGACTTCATTGGGGAGTTAGAATGGGTCATACGCCGCTGGAGATAACAGATCAGAATGGATCATACGCTAGATCGTATTTGAGCTGCAGAATGGGCCGTCTGTTAGGCTGTATCTGACGAAAAGTAGTCGTACGCTAGACTACACCTCGGGACGTACCGTACGCTAGGTAGTATCTGAGGAATGAAGATCCGAATGGGTCGTACGCTAGACCGTATTGTTGGAGGAGTAATATGCTGTGCCGAATCAAAATGAGATAAGAATCCGAATGAGTCATACACTGCTGGGGATAAAGGATCAGAATGGATCGTACGCTAGATCGTATCTGAGTTGCGGAACGAGCCGTCCGTTAGGCTGTATCATTACTGGGGGTGAAGGATCAAAATGGATCGTATGCTAGATCGTATCTGAGTTGTAGAATGAGCCGTCCGTTAGGCTGTACTTGAGGATGAAGGGGGTAGTCATACGCCAGACTACACTTCAGAATGTACCGTACGCTAGGTAACATTTGAGGCCTTGAAGGTCTAACTTGGTCGTACATTAGACTGTATTTGAGCCGCATCTAAGGACTTGAAGGTCTAACTTGGTCGTACATTAGACTGTATTTGAGCAGCATCTAAGGACTTGAAGGTCTAACTTGGTCGTACATTAGACTGTATTTGAGCAGCATCTGGTCTAACTTGGTCGTACATTAGACTGTATTTGAGCCGCATCTGGTCTAACTTGGTCGTACATTAGACTGTATTTGAGCAGAATCTGAGGACTTGAAGGTCTAACTTGGTCGTACATTAGACTGTCACTGAGCAGAATCTGAGGACTTGAAGGTCTAACTTGGTCGTACATTAGACTGTCACTGAGTTATTGAAGGTCAGAATGGATCGTACGCTAGATCGTATCTGAGTTGAAGGAGTCATATGTTGAGATGAATCAGGATGGACTGTATGCTAGGCAGTACCTGAGAAATGAAGGTCCAACTGGGTCGTACATTAGACCGTGTTGGAGTAGTTGAAGATCAGAATGGATCGTCCGTTAGATCGTATCTGAGTGGAAGGAGTCATATGTTGAGATGAATCAGGATGAACCGTACGTTAGACTGTATCTGATCGTATTTGTAGATGCTGTATTTGCAATGAATATTTGGGGTGGGCTTAAAGATGCCACCATTAGGAGGATAATTAACCTGAAAAATAAAGTTAGCTTCATGCCATGTCATGATGCATGAGATGTTTTATGCTTCTGAAACTAAATGCGAACAATGTATGCATGCGTATGTTGTGAAATGATGTAATGAATGAATTATGCATCGGAAAAGTTCTTCCAGAGGACTCTACTGGGGAAAAAAAATCTCAATCTTCTGGTTGGAGATACTGGTATCGGTGATCCTTTCTTAGCTGGGGATACTTGATTCTGTCTGAGGGTAGAAATATTTAACAGAAGCCTGGCTGGGGGTGGAAGAGATGACCCATTTGTCTAGTAATGCCACTCTCTTCTGGGAATGACTGGCTTTGCTGGGGAATAGGATTAGCAACGGATTCATTGGAAAGCATGATTAGACCTTCTCCTCGATCCTGAAGCCTAGTAGTAATCGCTATTCCTATTTTATGCACGCATTTTTGGTAAACATCGATCATATCCAAATGCATATATTAATTCGAATTAAATCAATGGACGCTTATGCAAACAAAACAGAGAAAGTAAAACAAAAGCATTTTTTTTTTGAAACTAAAATTATATTGATTTCGAAAGAGGGCCTATAAACAGGCAATTTGTGTACAAGGAGACAGAAATCCTAGTAAGAGGAAATTGTCAAGAAAACAAAGAGAAAGCTATGCCGAAAACGTCCTATTGACTTTAATTCCCCTACTGCCATTATGTCTTCAAGCCTCTCATCTCCTGCTGTCGGATAGAAGTGATTAGCTTGTTCAGTCCTTTGAACTTGGATGAAGCTGTCTGAGAACGGGACATAGTCATACGCTTTGATCCCTAATTTTTGCCTGGACCGCCTTTTCAGGTTTTCGATCCACCAGGATACCCCTTTTTGCCCAATCCGCCTTTTCAGGTTTTCGACTTGCCGGGTGCACATTTTTTTATGTTTATCCCTAATTTTTGCCCGAACCTTTTTGGTTTGCCGGGATGCCCTTACTTTTGCCTAGGTACGTCGACCTAGCAGGTCTCTTTTATGCGTAGTATTTTTTTTGACTATGTCTGCGTTCACGGGATGCAGGAAGTCTTCGCCGTCCATTGTAGCTAGTATCATGGCTCCACCAGAGAATATCTTCTTAACTACAAACGGCCCTTCGTACGTGGGAATCCATTTGCCTCTGGGATCACCTTGTGGTAGAGTGATGCGCTTTACCACCAAGTCACCAATTTGATACACCTGTCTCTTGACTCTTTTGTTAAATGTCTGGGTCATGCGCTTCTGATATATCTGTCCATGACAAACAGCCGCAAGTCTCTTCTCATCGATCAAGTTTATCTGATCGAGTCGAGTCTGAATCCATTCATCTTCATCTAAGCCCGCCTCTTTCATGATTCTTAGAGAGGGAATCTGAACTTCCACTGGTAAAACGGCTTCCATTCCGTAGACTAAAGAGAAAGGAGTTGCTCCTGTCGAAGTGCGTACTGAAGTTCGATAACCGTGAAGAGCAAACGGTAACATCTCATGCCAGTCTTTGTACGTCACCGTCATCTTTTGTATGATCTTCTTGATATTCTTATTAGCAGCCTCCACGGCACCGTTCATCTTTGGCCGGTACGGAGAAGAGTTATGGTGTTTTATTTTGAACTGCGTGCAGAGTTCAGTAATCATCTTGTTGTTTAAATTAGTACCATTGTCAGTAATAATTCTTTCAGGGATGCCATATCGACAAATGAGATTATTCTTGATGAATCGTGCCACCACATTCTTGGTGACAGAAGCGAATGAGGCGACCTCTACCCACTTTGTAAAGTAATTAATAGCGACAAGGATGAAACGATGTCCGTTAGAAGCAGTAGGTTTAATCTCTCCAATCATATCGATGCCCCACATTGCAAAGGGCCAAGGTGCTGTCAACACGTTCAATGGAGGCACATGTACTTTGTCCGCATAGATCTGGCACTTGTGACAGGTTCTGGAGTGATGATGGCAATCAGCTTCCATGGTAGACCAATAATACCCTGATCTCAGAATCTTCTTGGCCATCGTATGCCCACTAGAATGAGTCCCAAAAATACCATCATGCATATCTTCCATAATCTTTTTTGCTTCCTTTTTATCCACACAGCGAAGCAAAGTCGAATCATGATTATGTTTGTATAATAATCCATTACTCAAAAAGAATTTAGCGGAGAACTTCCTCAGAAATTTTCTGTCATTGATAGATGCCTCTTCAGGGTATTCCTGAGTTTCCAAATATCTTTTTACTTCGTGGAACCAAGGTTTCTCCTCTACTCCATCAGCGTTAAGTTCATAACAATACGCTGGTTCATCCAATCGCTCAATGGTGATCATGGGAGCTTCATTGTCCCATCTGACTCTGAACATAGATGACATGGTAGCTAATGCGTCTGCCAACTGATTCTCTTCTCGTGGGATATGTTCGAATGTAATCTCTTCAAAGTATGGGATTAATGTCATCACCCGTTCTCGGTAAGGGATGAGATTCGGATGCTTAGTGTCCCATTCTCCTTTGATCTGACTGATTACTAATGCTGAGTCTCCGTACACACTCAAAAACTTGACCCGCCGGTCTATAGCAGCCTTGA
Source organism: Lathyrus oleraceus (assembly GCF_024323335.1). Lineage (NCBI taxonomy): Eukaryota > Viridiplantae > Streptophyta > Magnoliopsida > Fabales > Fabaceae > Lathyrus > Lathyrus oleraceus. The sequence continues at coordinate 480,916,430 of NC_066585.1, read as the reverse complement.
GTCCCAAAATACATGCTTCATACTCAGCCATATTATTGGTACAATGAAAACATAGTCTAGCAGTGAAAGGCGTATGGTAACCCTCGGGAGAAATGATTACCACACCAACACCATTGCCCAATGCATTAGAAGACCCATCGAAAACCATAGTCCATCGGGATCCTAGTTCGGGTCCTTCATCCGGTCCAGGTTCTTCATAATCAGTAACAAGCATGACATCCTCATCTGGGAACTCAAAATTCATAGATTGGTAATCATCCACTGCTTGATGAGCCAAATGATCAGCTAGCACGCTTCCTTTGATTGCTTTCTGAGTAGTATACTGGATGTCATACTCTGTTAAGATCATCTGCCATCTTGCTATTCTTCCGGCGACGGCGGGTTTCTCGAATATGTATTTGATGGGATCCATCTTAGAAATCAACAAAGTGGTATGATTCAACATATACTGTCTTAGTCGGCGAGCAGCCCAGGCCAAAGCACAGCAAGTTCTCTCGAGCAGTGAGTATCTTGTTTCACAATCGGTAAACTTTTTGCTAAGGTAGTATATGGCATGCTCTTTTCGACCAGACTCGTCATGTTGCCCCAACACACACTCCATTGAATTTTCTAACACGGTCAAATACATGATTAGAGGTCTTCCTTCAACCGGTGGCATCAGAATTGGAGGTTCTTGAAGATACTTCTTGATTTTGTCAAAAGCTTCTTGACATTCCTCATTCCATATCATCTCTTGATTTTTCCTCAGTAGCTTGAAGAGGGGTTTGCAGGTGGCGGTCAAATGGGAGATAAATCGGGCAATGTAATTCAAGCGTCCCAAGAAACCTCTGACTTCTTTATCTGTACTGGGAACTGGCATTTCTTGAATAGCTCTCACCTTGGCCGGGTCAACCTCAATCCCTTTATCACTGGCAATAAAGCCCAGGAGTTTGCCGGATCTTACTCCAAAGGTGCATTTGTTCGGGTTCAACCTCAACTTGTATTTCTTCAACCTCTCAAACAGTTTGTATAAATGATCGAGATGCTCTCCCTCAGTATGAGATCTGGCTATCATGTCATCCACATACACTTCTATTTCATGATGGATCATATCATGGAACAAAACCACCATAGCACGCTGGTACGTTGCCCCTGCATTCTTTAAACCAAATGGCATTACTTTATAACAGAACGTGCCCCATTGCGTCACAAACGTAGTTTTCTCCATGTCCTCAGGCGCCATCTTAATCTGGTTGTAACCTGAGAATCCATCCATGAATGAGAACACCTTGTGTTGAGCGGTGTTATCTACCAGAACATCAATGTGCGGGAGTGGAAAGTCATCCTTGGGACTCGCTTTATTCAAATCTCTGTAGTCTACACACATTCGCACCTTGCCATCCTTCTTCGGCACTGGTACCACATTAGCAACCCATTGAGGATAAGAAGTAACAGCCAGAAAACCTGCATCAAATTGTTTCATAACCTCGACTTTGATTTTCTCAGACATTTCAGGACGCATGCGACGAACCTTTTGCTTAACAGGACGACAATCTTCCCTCGTTGGCAGCCGACGTACTACTATATCAGTATCCAGTCCTGGCATGTCGTCATAAGACCAAGCAAAAATCTCTACATAGTCATGCAACATCTGAATCAACCTTCTTTTGACACTGTTTTCCAAGCCTGCTCCTATTTTGATTTCTTTCTTGTTTACTTCAGTACCCAGATTTACAGTCTCAACTGACTCCTCGTGTGGCTGTATAGTCCTTTCTTCCTGCAGTAACAGTCTGGCAAGTTCTCCAGGTACTTCACAATCTTCCTCACTTCCATCCTCGGCTTGGTAGATCGGATTTTCAAAGTCATAATGAACAGTAGTAGAACTATTATCAACAGGATCCAGAGTGGGTATGGATCGGCAAATTGTTACGTGAGTGTTTGCAAGAAAACATAGCTTGTTTGAAAAATGACAGGAAAGATAAAGAGCGCAATATTTGAATGCAAAAGGTCCATTGATTTATTGAATATGAATATGCTTATGAAAATGACTAACCCTTAACATTAGCTATTATGCCCCGGGTATAGACACAATGCTTTTGAAATACTAAAATAGCAATAACAATTACTCTCGACTAAAGGAAATCGGGATAGTGTCTTCAGCCTTCCAATTGTCGAGTCCGTCACCAATTGTTAGGGAAATCCAGCTATCCAAGTCATAATCGTTATCAGTATCTTCCACAACATTGACAGTCTCGTCTTGATTAGGCAGAGGAGTAGTGATGACATTAGGAGTCTCAGGCGGATCAAATTCAAATTCTCCGGCGTCGATCATATCCTGAATTTTATTCTTCAACGACCAACAATCGTTTGTATCATGCCCGGGGCTATCGGAGTGATAGGCACACCTGGCATTGGGATTATAACTAGGAGAAGTAGTGTTGGGTTTTGCAGGAGGATCTCTGAGGGTAATTAAATTTGCTTTTAGCATACCCTGCAGTGCTTGTGCTAACGTCATATTGATCTTCGTAAACTGCCTTCTTCCCGGGTTAATGTAACTCACAGGTTTCTTATCTTTCTTCTTTTCGAGCAAGAGAGCCTTCAGTTCCTCCTGCCCCCTGGATAAGTTCAAGATCATCTTCTGGAGTTGAGCATTCTGAGCCTGGAGATCTTTGACAATTTGTTCGAGGTCCATTTTTCTGCTTGGAGGAAAACCGTGAGAACATTGATCCCTTTAGAGTACCTGTTTTGCAATGTTATGTTATGCTATGCAATGTATGAAATGTTTTCAAGGACTTTTGGAATTTAACTTTACGTAAACCAACAAAAAAAGGAAACTTTCTTTTTTTTTTTTTTTTTTAACAAAACAGAGCAAAGTTAAATCCCTAAGTCCTCGAAATGGTTAGTACCATGCCATGATGTTATGATGTTATGATGTTATGATGTTATGATGTTATGATGTTATGATGTTATGATGTTAAGTAAACAACAAGCACAAGCAAGTCACACAACCATCATTCCTAGGTTTTAAGGCTTGCATGAGTTCCAGAGGTAAGTACCCTCCCCACTGAAGTTTGGTTGGTTCAACCTGTCCTAGAATAGTAACCGGGTTCTAGAAGGATCTCAGATCATCGACCTTTCTTTAAGTCCACTTCAGTGCAACGCCAAGTGGTTGACCAAAGCTTCCCTAAAGTCCAATCTCAAAGAGTGTAGTATCGAGTCTCAACCAACCCCAGTCGGAACCGAAGTCAGTTATCTCACTACTTTCTAATGGCTAGGATGAGTCAATTAGGGTTCTAAAGGTCTGGTTAATGCTTTGATGACACCACACAGACGCCAAAATTTTCCTCAAGTAAACATGAGGAACATCAGGACATCCAAAGTGTCACATTAACCGTAGCCATCATTTTGACCATTCCAGTATACGCCGGATAGTCGCGATGATCTATTGCTACTTACCTAAGGTACACTAGATCCGGGTGTAGGATCTTTCACTCAAAAATACCCAAGCAATCCCTTACAAGTAAATCAGACAATTTTAAATAAGTGATCTTGTTTTTAAGGTAACCTCTCTTTTTAAAGTAGTCCCCAGCAGAGTCGCCAGTTCTGTCATACGGTGAACTGACTTGGGGTATTTTGCTTTTTATCGCAATGTCGCGGATAGCAAGAGTCGCCACCGACTTTTCTTTTATCCAATAAGGAAAGGTGGAAAAGAACAGGAAAGACCTCAATAGATTTTGGGTTCGGGAGGTACATTATGGAAGGTATTAGCACCCTTTGTATCCATGGTTATCCATGGGCTCTTAATTGCTGGATCACTTATATTTTTCTTGTCTGAAAAAGTGCTTGTGAACGGCTTAGAAAATGTTTTGAAAACAGAGTTTAACTTTGTAATGATTCTCGTATGAATGTATACAAAGTGGTTATCTCGTTTAGTTTTGAAAGTTGTTTGAAAATACAACTCGGTAATGATTCTAGTATGAATGTATACCAAGTGGTGATTTTCCAAAAGAGATTTTGAAAGGTGTGAAGTGTTGAAAATATTTTAGGTTATGATCCAGTAATTGAGAGTTATACCTTCCTAAGGTCGTTATGAACATTTCCTATCCTTATGAGGGTAAAACTGTCCTTACTATTGAGAAGTAAGTAATTTTACCCTTTGGATGTTTAAGGGTCATTGTAGGGTCATCGATAGGTCATTGAAGGCAACAGTTGTAAGGATACCTTAGCATTCGAAGGGACGATCATCATTTAACCGTAGGCTACACCGAAGGGTCATCGAGGGACAAAATCATATATTCGAAGGCAACATCCGAGGGACTATGATTTATTTTAAAGGGACATGATGATTTAATCGAAGGGTCTTTGCTAAGGGTATCCCCACATTCGCGGGACATGACCGTAATACCGTAATACCGTAATACCGTAAGGCAACAAAGAGAGGTCCAAGGTCACATATTCAAAGGCCATGTTTTACAATTAAGTATTTAAGATGAATTTCCATATTAAAATTAATTAGGCAATTAGGATGAATCTCCCCATTAAAATTAATTAGTTCGGAATCCATCTCCATAAGGGTATCCCTCAAATAAAGTGGAATACCTAGCAAGCCACCTTCTTCGGGAGTATGTGAGCCCTTACAAAATTCCACAAACGGGTCAGAATACCAAATGGGGTGCAATCAAGAGTTGCACCAAAGCAGTAATAGTATCAGGTAAACAAAGCATGGTTATAATAAAACAGGTCAGAAGGGCAAAGATCAAAACAGAACGAAAAACAGCGGCATCCGCTACAACAATTCAAGGTATCCAGGCATACTTAAGTCTACATGCAGAACCTCAAATATATTTATGAATTCAATTATGGTATCACATGGGAATTCGGAACATAAAGCGGCGATAGTAACGCAAACCTGTTTGCAATTGAATTGCAACCTTGAATCGGCACTCTTAGGGTTGATGTCGGATTGAGTTGGGCGGAGCCGCCGGCTTTTCCTTCAGGGTTTCCTTTAGGGTTACCCGGAGTAAGTTAAATAGTAGTCCTGAACACTCCACCACAAGCCGGTAGGATTTGTTTTTGGACTTTTCAATTAAACAACAAATTAAAACGAAGGAAATAAACTAGATCCTAACGTAAGGTTAGATTCGGTAAAAAGGTACACAATAGTTTCCGTTGTAGAAACTATTGTGCGAAAAGAATTAACCAAATGCTAAAAAGGAAATGGGAAATTGCAAGGGAAGTAGTGTAGAACTCGTAATAAACAATGCCTAAGCTGCTGGAAAAGAAACTATGCAAAAGCCAAAACGGCAAAAGGGAAAAAATGTGGAAAAGCCCCTCCTCCACTTTAGGTTTTCTTGTGGCTATTTATATTGGTACCTGTAGCGGTGTATTCGCCGCTATATGATTTATTGATTAAACCATAAGCAAGGTATACAATGATTTTTCGAGTCGCCACCGCACTTTTATTTATCCAAAGGACTGGCTAAAAAGCGAACAAAAGCCTAAGAAGTTTTACACGTAGAAAACTAATAAAAAGATCAGAGAGTCTGGGTAAGGGGTAAATTACGCAATGGGAAGGTGTTAGGCACCCACTACGTCCTAGGTACTCCTAGGGAGCCCTTTTCACACTTGTTGTAAAAAATTGTTATTTGTTATGACATAAGTATTGTGCAAACATGATTGGGATGATGAGAAAAGAATAATACAATTTTTATTGGGTTTGAACGGATGAACCCGCTGCCTACGTACCTTCCATCAAAGGTAAGGATCAAAACGCCGTAGTTCGGCTAAAAGATTTCCAAAAGTTGGTGGATTCAGTTTTAAACACAAGCACTGAGGCTTTTCATTATCAATGGGAGAACACTCGACCAAAACCAACATCCACCATGCGAGGATAGCTTCGACGTACTAGAGGGGTTAGCCCTGTTTTCAGTACGGAAGTCTTACTGTCGACTCACTAAAGATAAGGTGAGGTTTACATCAACCACAATGATAATTGAAACCTATGGCTAATGCATGAAAAGATTAACAATGGACAAAGCCAAAACAAGTGAATGGGTGAAGTTAATTGATTGTGATTATGAAGTGAAGTCAAAGTATGATTAAGATTGATTCAGAGAAGTGTTATGAAAATGAGTTTGAAAAAAAAGTCAAGGACTTGGGGTCCAGGTTTTTAGTTTGAGAACATGAAGATGTTTGCACAATATCTATGTCAAGTTTGAAATCAAAGTGTGAAAAGGTTTAGGACATAATGGGGATGAATGGATGAAGATGGATTGTAAAACTTCTTAGAAGGTTCACTTCTTGAAATCATATAGGGGATGACTCAAGTGTGTCCTTTGGAATAAGCAATGGATAATAATAAACAAACAAAGAAAGTCAACAAAAGCGGATATCGGATGCCAATCACTGGGCTTATACCAATCTCCTAAAATAAAACTGGATATCAGATGCCACTCTATGGACTTACACTAATCTCCTCAAAAGAAAACAAGAATGAAATATGGAAATCAACTGCCAATCTATCTGGACTTAGGTTAACTCCACATATGATCATAGGAAAACCAATGCCACATTACAGGGACTTACAATGGATCCTCACATACAAGAACAGAAGCAACACATGATCATAGGAAAGCAAATGCCAACTTACAGGGACTTACAATTGCAACCTCACATATAAACAAACAAACCAACTTATGATCACAGGAGAGCAAATGCCAACTTACAGGGACTTACAATTGCATCCTCACATAAACAAAGAAAAGCAAAACATGGACGTCAGATGCCAATCTATCTGGGCTTACTCTAACCTCCACAGTATGGTCCTAGGAATACAAATGCCAACTTACAGGGGCTTACAGTTGTATCCTCACATACAAACAAACAAAGCAACATATGATCATAGGAAAGCAAATGCCAACTTACAGGGACTTACAATTGCATCCTCACATACAATCAAACGCATCAAGCAAAGATAAGATGAGTGGCCAAGGTGATGTTCTTATACTCACTTCCATATCATAGGAGCAATGGCCAATGAATGGTCTTACAATTGTCCTCAATGGGCAAACAACAATGATAATGTCACAAAGACAAATGAGATGATTATGTATTGATGAGCAATAAATGATGATAAATGCATACAGCATACAAGCAAACATGTGCATATGAAGCAACAGTCAATCAATGAAAGCAATCAGCACACACTATAACCAAACAAGGAGGCTCATACAAGAGGGTTAGGCACTGAGGCCAACTGGAATAGGGTCAAAGATTGCTCTTAACCTTGCCATTGAGGGGCTAAGGTGAAGCAGATGAAAGGAGATGAGGGGTGTGCCTCATTGCTCTTATCCCTGATCAGGGAGAGCATTTAAATATCAGAAAGTGTGGGAGTTCAGAAAGATGGAGCTCTTTCCACATATAAGACTCTATAGATCTTGGGCTTGGATCTCAATGCTACAACCATGTAATGGGAGCAAGGAGAAGACTCACAGAATAGTAGGGGATAGGTTGCTTATCCCTTTGATCTACCAATTGCCTTACTTGAAGGACTTTTCCTGCTTGGAACAAAATTAAACACACACAAGCATTGCCTCTTAAGGAGGACTTCAGACAGTTTGCCCGGCCAAATAACAGGCCGGGTCTCCAGACTACATGAAGAAAAAGGAATTATACCTCAAAGCAAATTGCTAAATAGCAAAGCAAAGCAAGTTCAAAGAACTTAAGCAACTAAATGGTACCTGAAATAGTCAAACAAATCAGTACACAGTTCAACAGTTTAAATCAGAAGGAGATAGAAACCAAAAGTCAAAATAGACAGGCAAATGTGCAAAGCACAAGACTCAAATAATATGAGTCATACCACCTACAAAACAAAGGTTAGCACATGATATATAATCAAGCTCAATCAAATTTGTATGATCTTTGAGGCATTGTTGCTTAACCTGAAACATGAACTCAATCATAAGCCCAAAGGACCACTAGGACAAGCCTAGGGTCAAAAATAAATGAGAAAGTCAAAACAGCAAAGGAAAGTCAACCAAAATCAAGTTTAAACATTCAAGAAGCAAACTCAATTGGTCCCACATTCATATCATTCATCATCATGATTTCATAAACAAAAGAAGGCAAAGCATGGCAAATTGGTGCACATAGAAGTCAACAGAAAGACTTGCATCAAAAGTCAACTCAAACATTTTCAAAAATCACCAAATAATTCATGATCAATCCTAACACCTAGCATGGTAGGCATGTAAAATTTCATCACAATTGGACAAGTGGAAGGCAGTCAATGAAAATCATGAAGTCAAAGCAAATTTGAATATGCTCAATGAAGTCAACAGAAAGACTTAGCTCAAAAGCAATCATAGTCAATTCCAAAAATTATCAAATAATTCGTGCTCAATCACAATCCATAACATGGCATACATATAAAATTTCAGCTCAATTGGATCATGGGAAGATGGTCAATTAAAATCAGGAAGTCAAAACAATTTCAAGTATGCACAAAGAAGTCAAATATTCATGGGTCAACTTCAAAAAATCATAACTAAATGAAAACAGATGATAAATGAATGGGATCAACACCAATGCAAAGCTCAACATGTCTAGTATGCACATGTAAAATTTCATGATCATCCAATAAGGTATGAGAATTTCCCAAATGAAATGGCAAGATGTATCACACAAGTCAACATTTTGGTCAAACAGGGGATAAAATCTCAAACAATTAGGAAATGGCATAATTAATTCCAGGAAAAATCACAAGTCAGCTAGACACATAAGAGAAGGTTCATGCAAAATTTCACATTAATTGGGAGTCAGGAAGCATGTCAACAAAAATCATGAAATTGTATATCATTGGTGTGACACAAATTGTCACACCCTAATTCCAAAATTCATATCTCACAAACCACATATGATAAATTCAAGAACTCTACATCAAAACAAACATGAATGAGTGTAGATTGAGCACAAAAAAATTCAGGGTCATTGGATACTTCCTCACAATTTCACAATGGTTTTGGCAAAAGGTATCAAATATGCATACATGTTAAGAAACCTAATACCATTTAAAATCCAGCCAACCAAAAATTCAGCAAAAATCATGATAAAATAATAGACATTCATGTGAATATGATGGAAAAAAATTCATGATTTTTGGAGTTGAAATGAATGAGAAATGATTTTTAGAAGTTGAGCATCAATTTGGAATGAACATTGAACAATATGACATGGTTTAGTAGGTCAACATTGACCGAGTGGCATTTTTGCAATTCCCTCCCTCATTAATCAAAACGCACCGTTTTAATGGGACACGCGAAATGTTTTGATTGGCCATCACCAATGAAACAGTAACAAGGCAAGTTGATACACGTTAACATGAAATTCTGGAAAAACAGCTTCTAGGGTTTCTAACAGCAATAGTGTTCATCATCACTTCCAATCAACTCGAAAAAAATTTGGTCACAGAAATGGATAGAAAGCATATCATTAGAATCAGCAAACAATGCATATCAACATGCTACCATTAAAATTCATGAACTCGAGCTAATCATCATGGAATCATGCAAAACAACAACAACCAACAAAATTTTAAACTCAGATTTCTCCCAGCACAGTTAACCAATTTTAGCCATTCAAAGCTCATAATGACCAGGGTAATGAGATCTATACATTTCATATCATGATTCAGAGAAATGAAAGATTCGAAAACTTACCAAAAACGAAACTCAGTGGTGATTCAGTGTTGTTTTGGTGGTGCAAGCTTGAAACAGATGTACACAACGCTTCCAAAAGATGTATGGTTGAATAGCTTTAGCTCATTGATGCTTGGAAATACCCAAATCACGATTTGCCATGGAAGTGTCTTGAAGAAACAGAGCTCGAAAATGGAGTTCCAGCTGTGATTTGATGGTTCAAAATGCTTCCAAATGTTGTGCAAATGAAGAAACAATGAAGATGGCTCGTGGTGTTTTGAAGCTTTTGCTCAGAAATCGCAAAGGTGTAAAAATGCAAAAATGAGAGAATGAGAGTATCCTGTTCGATTGAGGCTGCAGCTAGGTTTAGAATCTGCTGAAAATGAGGTTATATATGTCTGTTTAGCATTGTTAATGAAGGCACTAATCAAAGTTAACTTAAATGAAGCCAATTTGCATTTTTGCTAACTTTGAGCCAATTGCAACAAGGAGGTATGGTCTGCCCGAGTTTGGGCCTCAAACATGTCTTAAATATCCTTCCAAACAATTCCCAAATGGCCAAATTGAGTAAAAATTGTTAAATCAAAAAGTCAACTTTTTCCACACTTAAATTCAAATAAGACAAGTCCAAAAATGCCATTTTGATCCATAGATTTTTGGTACATGAAATTTATATTTTTGGAAAGAGGAGATGAAATGTGGTTTGTAGGAAAAAACCCCACCAAAATTGGCCAAATGGTTTGAGAGATATGGCCTTTTGAAGTTCAAGATTTTGTGAAAATGATTTGATCATATCTTGACAACCATGCATGGGAATTGAGAGTTCTTGGACTTTTTGGAAATGGGAGAACAAGATCTTCAACTTACTGTTGGGCAAAAATTCATTTGAAGCTTGTATCATGATGCAAGTTTAAGATCAAGAAGTTTCCATTTTTGGCAGTTAAAATTACAGGTCCACTTTCTATTTTGGGAAATTTCTGATTTTGCTCCAAATTCTTCCATGATGGTATTTGACATGATATATGAGGCTTGTATAGACATGAATGAGCTCCTTCAAATCAATTCCATCCATCAAATCACTGATTAAATCCACAGTTGACCAAGTTTGACTTCCTGTTGACTTTTCTAGGGTTTTGCATGATTGAACCACTTCTAATGAATTCCAAACCCTAATTCCTTGAGACCTTGACTCCAAATGATGTCCCAAGTTGTATGAACTCTTGATTATTGATCATGGTGCCCAAATTCTGCAAGAATGGCCACCATCCACTGCAATGCCTGACTTTGACTGATTTTGACCTAATTGGCTGATGACTGCTTCAGCTGCAAGCAACAAGGTTAGACTGACAATATTTTTTTACTTTTTGGTTAGTAAACATATGAAAGGCAAAGATATACAAATGCAAACATGCTTGGTGATCAAGAACCAACTCACAAGGCAACCTACCCACTAGGAGGGAAGCTAGGGCATGCAATGATCCTTGAGGCCATGATATGGTATGATATGGGCCATGAGGGATCTTAGGGCCAAAATTGGGGTCTTACAGATGCCCCTATTTAAGGTCATTCTAGCCGGAGAAGTGAAGTTTAGAAATCTTCATCTCGACGCGGTAGAATGGGCTTAAATAACAGTAATGAGACAAATTTTGGTCCCTAAGAGACCTCATGATGCAAATGTATGCATGCAAAAGACACAAATTCTGTGGGGAATATGATTCACACAGAAGAAAAGACGATCCATCGGAGTAATACACTCACCAGGAACAGAGACTCTGACAAGACTCTAGTTGGGGATAAACAAAACTGACACAGCGTGAACAAGACACGACTCTGATTAGAAAAAACAGAAAACAGACTGGAGAACTCACTGGGGAGTGAAGGACTCACACTGGGGAAAAGAATTCCAAAGGAAAATAAATCCATTGGAAAGACACAAGCTGACTCCTGGGGAGAAGCAACAAGAAAAACTTCACTGAGGAAGCACCAAACAAAATGAGATGTTACCAGGTATAAGGGTAACAAACTCAGGAAGGAACACCAAAGATACCGGGTTGTAGGTATGTAACAGGTGACCGACCAAAGACGTGAATTGGTGTGTGTTCCAAAACACTCATCATCCTGAAGAGAGCGAAAGCAAACTTGTTTATAGGATGGATATTTGATTCTGTAAAGAATGCAAATCTTACTCAGTTGGGGAAACAAACAAAGTGTTCGACAAGAGAGTGCATGAGACATATTATCTATAGCCGTCAAAACGTAGATAATGTACTCGCATGGAAAATTATCCTGAACCGGGTTGTAGGTTGTTTGTAGGATAAGATCCGAAATCGTGAATTGGTTTGTGTTCCAAGACACTCATCACCCTGAAGAAAGCTAGAACAGCAGACTTGTTTATAGGATGGATATTCGATTCCTCAAGGAATACGAATCATACTCTGCGGAGAAAACAATCAAAAGATTGACCCAAGAGTGAACGAGATATAATATCCATTACCGGCAGACCGTGGATAGTATACTCAAAAGGAAAATTATCCTGAACCGGGTTGTAGGTTGTTTGTAGGATAAGATCCGAAATCGTGAATTGGTTTGTGTTCCAAGACACTTATCACCCTGAAGAAAGCTAGAACAGCAGACTTGTTTATAGGATGGACATTCGATTCCACAAGGAATGCGAATCTTGCTCAGCTGGGAAAATCAACAAAGGATTCCAACTAAAGAGCGCATGAGACATATTATTCATTACCGGCAGACCGTGAATAATATACTCGAAAGGAAAGTTATCCTGAACCGGTTACTGGGTTGTTTATAGGATAAGATCCGAAATCCTGAATTGGATTTCACTTCCAAAACACTCATCATCCTGAAGAGAGCGAAAGCAAACTTGTTTATAGGATGGACATTCGAATCCACAACGGGAAAACGAATCTTACTCAACTGGGGACACAAACCCGAAGAGTGCATGAGACATATCATTCATAGCCGTCAAAACGTGAATAATATACTCGAAAGGAAAGTTATCCTGAACCGGTTACTGGGTTGTTTATAGGATAAGATCCGAAATCCTGAATTGGATTTCACTTCCAAAACACTCATCATCCTGAAGAGAGCGAAAGCAAACTTGTTTATAGGATGGACATTCGAATCCACAACGGGAAAACGAATCTTACTCAACTGGGGACACAAACCCGAAGAGTGCATGAGACATATCATTCATAGCCGTCAAAACGTGAATAATATACTCGAAAGGAAAGTTATCCTGAACCGGTTACTGGGTTGTTTATAGGATAAGATCCGAAATCGTGAATTGGATTTCACTTCCAAAACACTCATCATCCTGAAGAGAGCGAAAGCAAACTTGTTTATAGGATGGACATTCGAATCCACAACGGGAAAACGAATCTTACTCAACTGGGGACACAAACCCGAAGAGTGCATGAGACATATCATTCATAGCCGTCAAAACGTGAATAATATACTCGAAAAGGAAGAGACACCAGAGATACCGGTTACTGGGTATATAATAGGTGATCTACCGAAACGTGAATTGGATTTCACTTCCAAAACACTCATCATCCAGAACACAAACTGGTTAAAGGATGGACATTCGAATCCACAACGGGAAAACGAATCTTACTCAACTGGGGACACAAACCCAAAGAGTGCATGAGATATAATATCCATTACCGGCAGACCGTGGATAAGAAACTCGCATGAGATATATTATCTATTACCGTCAGAACGTAGATAATAAACTCGCATGGTAAGAAACACCAGAGATACCGGTTACTGGGTATATAATAGGTGATCTACCGAAAACGTGAATTGGATTTCACTTCCAAAACACTCATCATCCAAAACACAAACTGGTTAAAGGATGGATATTCGATTCTACAAAGAATACGAATCTTGCTCAGCTGGGAAAATCAACAAAGGATTCCAACTAAAGAGCGCATGAGACATATTATTCATTACCGGCAGACCGTGAATAATACACTCGCATGGAAGATTATCCTCAACCGGTTACTGGGTTAATAAAGGATAAATCAACCGAAAAGAAAGGCATTGGGATACCAAACTAGGTATATAATGATAACCAATCAAAAGGAGCAACAGACATTACCAACAAAAGGGTAAATGAAAGGCGATCTGCTGAGGATGCATTGATAAAAATCAATGATCCGGGGAACACAATCACTGACACAAGGTGAAAGGACCCGCTGGGGATAAAATTGCTAGCATACGGCAATTATCCACAAAAGACTTGCTGGGGATATAAGTGCTAATCTGAGCAACTTATCCGAGCAAAGGAAAATCAACATCAAACATTAGATGAAGATAACCACAAAGGGGGGAATTGTCATCGGTTGGGATGAACAACAAAGTTAACTCTGCAAGTGGAGAGAACGGGGTTTATAGCTACCGGTTTGTAGGTAGAAAAACCACAAAGATAGGACTTACGACTGCTGGTTTGTAGGCAGAGGGCCAAAATCTGGTGGAGATAACCACAAAATTAGGGTTTACATCTACCGAATACGGGGTAGAAGACCAAAAACTCCGCGTGGGGATAGAACAAATCACAAATCCGCACGGGAAACCAAAATAGGGTTTATAACAAACCACAAACTGCTGAAGAGCAGGAAAATAGGATTTACAACTACCGTTACGAGGGTAGAAAACCAACAACTCTGGCTGGAGAATAAAAGGTGTATAACCACAAATTCTGCCAAGAAAGCCAGGAAAGATAGGACTTATAACTATCGGTATGAGGGTAGAGGCCCAAAAACATTCCGCTGGGGAACAACCCACTGGGAAGCACAAGACATTTGACAAATAGCCAATTCGGGAATAATCCGAAAAGACGGACTGAATCAAGACATGTCCTAATGAGGATGTAACTCAAATAGGAAAACCCATCCCAATATATGTGTTGGGAGGAAACGGAAGAAACCGTCATCCACGAGGATATATCTCAGTGGGGAACTGCAGAAGGAAAGACAACACTTTCTGCTTATGGGGCTGACTCTATATGGAGAGATTTTAAACACCCGACATCTGCTTGGGGAGATCTATAAAGAGATCTATATCACCATAGCAGGAGACACGACAAACAAAAGATATATGGCAAGAAATGCAACATGAATATCTGAATGTTTATGAATATGCATGAATATGCGTGATTTATGTTTGATGAATGCTGACAAAACAGACAATTCTAACACGAACAGGTCCAGGAATTAAACGCCCGGTATTATACTTCCAGGGGAAAAACCAGCTGGAGAGCCAATCTGCGGAGATCTATATGCTGTAAAGCAACGATCTGCGGGTACTGCTGAAGAAGCAGAGGGTCAGAGATATCAGGAAACAACCCAATCAGGGTACAGAAAGTCACAACGGGCAAAACAGCCACCAAGACGAATCTGTAGAGGAACAAGAGAAGACCCAAGATATCTGCGGGGGAACAAGAGAAGATCCAAGATATCTGCAGGGGATCCTAGTGTCAACTGAGAAACAAAGGGTGCATAAGCACAAGCACGAACTGCTGTAGAAGCAAATCCACATAACTCCACTGGGGAACAACCCACTGAGGGAGAATGAATCATCCAAGTAGAATCTAACTGTATAAGCAATTCTACTGGGGAAAACTGTCGGCTACTCTCTTGGGGAACAACCCACTGAGGGAGTACAGGTCAAACAAGCAGATTCTGCAACGGACCAACCTACTTGGGGAGAATACACATAGCAATCTGATCACAACAAGTAGATTTCTGCAATATAAGCCACTCTACTGAGGATCACAAACAGTCAGGAAATCAATCCATTCTCTGGAGGCCAAAGCCATCATCCGACCATACTGGGGGATTGAAAGAGTATTCAACGGCAAAACTGCCACAACAAACACTCTGCAGACTACGCTGAGGAAAAGATGGTTGAAATACACTGGGATATCAACCCAATCAACCGCTGTAGGAAAATAAATCCTGCTCTGCTGAGGAGAAAAACTCTGATGGAGAGATAGCAACAATTCCGCGGACGACTTCGCCGGGGAAAAGGTAAAGTACCGGGTATCAAACCGCTGACTTACCGAGTCTTCAAAAAGAAAGCGATCGTGCTGAGGAAACAGACAATTCTGCTGGCAACTGCACTGGGAAGAGTGACAACAACTCTGCTCGCAAATCCGATGGGGATATCAATAACAGCTCTACTCATGACTGCGCTGAGGAGACAAATACAGTCTGGGGCATACAACCCACTGGAGAAAGTGACGGGGCACCACGATGACAAACCATCAACCGCCGAAACTCACAAGGAAACACCCATGCTGGGGGAAAACTGCTGCTGGAGAAAACGAAGTCTTCAACAACACTCTACTTGTGACTATACTGGGGAACAACCCCACCAACAACTCTGTTTGAGGAACAACCTCAACAAAGATCTGAAGAAAGAAGATACCACCAAACCAGGAATATGAACAAATGTCTTACCTGTTGGAAATCATGCCACCCTCGGGAGAGCACTGAGATATTCTTGAGTATCCTTTCAATCTTGTGAATGTTCACTTTGTTTAAAACAAAGATTTTGAAAATTTTGATTTGTTTAAAACAATGACATTTTATCAATTTAAAACATGCAAAACATTTGTTGAATTGAAACAAATAAGAGTGCAAATAATTGGATAAAAAGCTCAAATTGATTTGATGGAATGGTAGCCTGCAAATGGCAAGACCCCATAGATCTGTACAAATTTGAAATCAGTGATATATATTGGAAGAGGGCTACATTGAACATAATGATCCTTTCTCTACCAATTTGAATCTCGATGTATCCGAAGCTTCAGTTGACGACGAATCGAGAATCTTCTAACGAACAGACAGCTGTGGAACAGAAAGTCTTGTCAGGATGCAGTTACTTGCCAAATCCCTAATTTTTGCCTAGATTGCCCCAGGGTGAGGTACTCAATCTAGCGGGATGCAAATATTCTTTTTTCAAGTCTCTAATTTTTGCCTGGATTACCCTTGCGGGTTCTCCACCGAGACGCTCATTTTTGCCTAAGCCGCCCTTTCGGGTTTTCAACTTAGCGAGCAATTCTGTTTTTTCATTTGCATATACTTTTTTTCTAGGCAAAGTATCTCTTGACTGCATCTGAATTCACAGGACGAGTGAAATCCTCCCCATCCATTGTTGTAAGCATCAAAGCTCCGCCTGAAAAGGCTCTCTTAACAACATATGGACCCTCGTAGTTTGGAGTCCACTTGCCCCTGGAATCGGGCGCGAAAGACAAAACTTTCTTGAGCACAAGGTCACCTTCTCGGAACATACGAGGTTTGACCTTCTTATCGAATGCTTTCTTCATTCTCTGCTGATACAACTGACCATGACACATGGCAGTTAAACGTTTCTCCTCAATCAAATTCAACTGGTCATAACGACTTTGAATCCATTCAGCATCAGTCAACTTGGCTTCCATCAAGACTCGCATTGATGGGATCTCCACCTCTACTGGGAGAACGACTTCCATGCCATAAACAAGAGAGAAAGGGGTTGCCCCTGTTGAAGTGCGTACAGACGTACGATATCCATGCAAAGCGAATGGCAGCATCTCGTGCCAATCTTTGTAGGTGACAGTCATCTTCTGGATGATCCTCTTGATATTCTTATTAGCAGCTTCAACAGCCCCATTCATCTTAGGTCTGTAGGGAGAGGAATTATGGTGTGCAATCTTGAATTCAGCGCACAACTCATCCATCATCTTGTTGTTCAGATTGGATCCATTATCAGTAATGATCCTCTCTGGCACACCATAACGGCAAATCAGCTGGTTCTTGATAAACTTCACAACCACCTGTCTGGTTACATTCGCATACGACGCGGCTTCAACCCATTTGGTGAAGTAATCAATTGCTACGAGAATAAACCGATGTCCGTTGGACGCTTTCGGCTCAATCATGCGAATCATGTCGATTCCCTACATAGAGAAAGGCCATGGTGATGAAATCACATTCAGGAGTGTCGGAGGAATATGAATCTTATCCGCATAAATTTGACACTTGTGACATTTCTTCACATACTTGCAACAGTCAGACTCCATTGTCAGCCAATAGTAGCCTGCTCTCAGCATCTTCTTAGCCATGGCATGTCCATTGGAATGAGTACCAAACGAACCCTCATGGACCTCAGTCATCAACAGGTTTGCTTCGTGTCTATCCACGCATCTGAGCAAAACCATATCAAAATTTCTTTTGTACAGCAGTTCACCACTGAGGTAGAAACTGCCTGACAACCTTCTTAGAGTTTTCCTATCTTTCATAGATGCCCCAGGCGGGTAGACCTGGTTCTGGAGGAAATTCTTGATATCAAAATACCAAGGTTTGTCATCTTTCACTTCTTCAATTGCAAATATATGAGCGGGTCTATCCAAGCGCATCACAGTAATATTGGGGACATCATTCCACCATCTGACTACAATCATGGAAGCAAGCGTAGCAAGAGCATCTGCCATCCGATTATCCTCTCGAGGAATGTGATAAAATTCAACTTCTGTGAAGAAAGTTGAAATTCTCCTTGCATAATCTCTGTACGGAATGAGACCTGGTTGAATCGTTTCCCATTCTCCCTTGATCTGATTGACAACCAAGGCCGAATCACCATAGACATCAAGATACTTGATTCTCAAGTCAATGCATTCTTCAAGTCCCATTATACAGGCTTCATACTCCGCCATATTATTCGTGCATTTGAAAGTTAGCCTTGCTTTAAACGGAATGTGTGAACCTTGAGGAGTAATGATCACTGCCCCAATTCCATTCCCATATTGATTAACAGCGCCATCAAACACCATCGTCCATCTGGAACCAGGTTCTGGACCTTCATCAAGTGTAGGCTCATCGCAATCTTTCATCTTCAAATACAGAATTTCTTCGTCAGGGAAGTCATACTGAACAGACTGATGATCTTCAATCGGCTGGTGCGCTAAGTGGTCAGCCAAGATACTACCTTTGATAGCTTTTTGAGCTCGATACTCGATATCATACTCAGACAACAACATCTGCCAACGGGCAATCCTCCCAGTTAAAGCAGGCTTCTCAAAGATATACTTAATTGGATCCATTCTGGATATCAACCAAGTTGTATGATTTATCATGTACTGGCGCAAACGCTTAGCAGCCCAAGCCAAAGCACAACACGTCTTCTCAAGCGTAGAGTATCGAGACTCACAATCAGTAAACTTCTTACTGAGGTAGTATATAGCAAACTCCTTCTTCCCTGATTCATCTTGTTGACCGAGTACACAACCCATTGAGTCTTCAAGAACTGTTAAGTACATGATCAGAGGTCTTCCTTCCACAGGCGGAGACAAAATCGGGGGTTCAGACAGATAATCTTTGATACTGTCGAAAGCTTTCTGGCAATCCTCGGTCCAATCATGAGACTGATCTTTCCGGAGGAGCTTGAATATCGGCGCACATGTGGCAGTCATGTGAGATATAAATCTGGAAATGTAGTTCAAGCGGCCAAGAAAACCTCGGACTTGCTTCTCAGTTTTGGGTGCAGGCATCTCTTGTATTGCTTTGACCTTTGCAGGATCAACCTCAATACCTCTTTCACTTACCACAAAACCCAACAACTTGCCGGAACGGACTCCAAATGTACATTTGTTCGGATTCAGGCGAAGTTTGAACTTCCTCAAACGCTGAAAAAGCTTCAACAAATGCTCGATATGCTCAACTTCCGTTCGGGACTTAGCAATCATATCATCAACATAGACTTCGATCTCCTTGTGCATCATGTCATGAAACAAGGTAGTCATAGCTCGTTGATACGTGGCTCCGGCGTTCTTCAAACCGAAGGGCATCACTCGATAACAGAATGTTCCCCAAGGTGTGATGAATGTTGTCTTCTCCATATCCTCTGGTGCCATCTTGATTTGATTATATCCGGAAAATCCGTCCATAAAGGAAAAGACTTTGAATTTGGCTGTATTGTCTACCAACATGTCAATGTGTGGTAGAGGAAAATCGTCTTTCGGGCTAGCCTTATTCAAATCTCTATAATCAACGCACATACGGACTTTTCCATCCTTCTTAGGAACAGGCACAATATTGGCCACCCATTGAGGATATGTCGAAGTCACCAGAAACCCCGCATCAATTTGCTTCTGAACTTCCTCTTTGATCTTCACTGCCATATCTGGATGAGTTCTTCTGAGCTTCTGCTTCACAGGCACGCACTCAGGCTTCAAAGGCAGGAAATGTTGCACAATATCTATATCTAAACCCGGCATGTCTTCATAGGACCAAGCAAAGATATCTGAATATTCTCGTAGCAAGCTGATCAAATCTTCTTTAACAGACTCTTCAAGAAGTGCCCCGATCTTCACCAGGCGAACACAATCCTCAGACCCCAAGTTGACTGTTTCCAAGTCTTCGAGATGCGGCTGAATGATCTTCTCTTCGTGCTCAAGGAGACGGGTGATCTCATCAGGAATCTTTTCAACGTCATCTTCCTCTGCCTCAAATACAGGGAATTCAAAATTGGGAGATGGCGTTGGATCATTATGTTCAATGGGTTTTAGGATCAACCTGCATAATGATTTTGGTTAAGAAAAACTTCAGAATTTAGACAAACAAATTATTATGCAGATGAAAAATGTTTGCTTTTATTTTTTTGTTTTTATGGTTTTTTGTGATCACTGATTTCATTACGAAAAGCAAAAAGTGAAAACAAAGGAAAAACAAATGTTTAACAATGCAAAAATTGAATGAAAACATCATTGTATATATGCTTTGCCAACAATGTCATCACTTCTCCTTTTGGCATGGGAGAAGGGTTTTAAACAAAGTGAACAATTTACTCTGATCTATGGATAACTGTAGGAACATCCACAGCGACCCAATTGTGGCAGACACCACCAGGAATAACAAAATTGTTCAAGTCTTCTACGTCTTCTTCAATGATAGCAGCAGCTTCCTCTTCTGCAGGTTGATCAGCATGGATGAATCCTCCACTTGTGAACAAACCTTGCTCATTGCATGCCCCAGAACCATAGCCAATGCCAGCCCGGGATCGGTTATCTTCAAGTTCAAGCACTTTCCCTAATCCAGCAACTGCACCACATTCAATGGCCAGCTTCGCATCTCGGTAGGAAGTGAATGAAGGAGACTTCTTCTCGATTGGTTCATCAATAGATAAAGCTTGGAATTGAGTTCCAACTTCATCCTCTGCGTCAATGTACGAGAAAGAAGACAGATGGCTAACCAGGAGAGCCTTTTCTCCCCCTACTACAACCAATTTCTTGTTTTTGACAAACTTCAGCTTCTGGTGTAGGGTGGATGTCACGGCGCCAGCCTCGTGAATCCATGGTCTGCCTAAGAGACAGCTGTATGATGGGTGGATATCCATTACTTGGAAAGTAACTTGGAAATCACTTGGTCCTATTTTGATTGGGAGGTCAACTTCCCCAATCACGGTCTTGCGCGACCCATCAAATGCTTTCACAACAACCCCACTCTGCCTCATAGGAGGACCTTGATATGACAGACGAGAGAGTGTGGATTTTGGCAATACATTAAGGGACGATCCAGTGTCCACCAGCACATTGGACATTGCATCAGATTTGCAATTCATGGATATGTGTAAAGCCATGTTGTGGTCTCTTCCCTCCTCAGGGAGATCAGCGTCACAAAAGCTCAAGGTGTTGCAAGCGGTAATGTTTGCAACAATACTATCAAATTGTTCCAGGGTGACGTCGTGATCAACGTACGCCAGATCCAAGACCTTCTGCAGAGACTCCCTATGGGGTTCTGAATTCAGCAGCAAAGAAAGGATAGAGATCTTGGAGGGCGTGTGTAGAAGGTGGTCTACAATGTTGTACTCACTCTTTCTGATGAGCCTCAGCATCTCATCAGATTCTTCATCAACAATGCCACTTGGGCCAACTGAAGAAACGGGAGTCTTTTGTACGGATGAGGAGGGTTTGGCAACATCAAGTGCCGGATTCTGAACATTCACGGCGGTCCCCACAGGACGCTCAACAGTGTCAGAAGCAGCAGCCTTTGGAGGCGCAGAAAACACACGACCGCTTCGGGTCAACCCACTGACATCAGCAATAGTGGTCACGGATGTTGAAGGCAAAGGCACTTCGACCCCATCTTGGACGGCAACAGGATTGTACCGGAATGGCACAGCTTTGTCAGACGAATAGGGCACGGGGCCAGCTGGTTTGATGATCAAAGAAGGTGGAGCCTTCGACTTGTTGCTATTGTAGCGAATAACAACCGGCTCGGGCAGCTTGAATACTGGTGATATGACATTCACTTCAGGCTCAACTGTATCAACATTGCGATTCTGCAGAATCTCAATGGTACC
The DNA here is from genome assembly GCF_024323335.1 of Lathyrus oleraceus. Lineage (NCBI taxonomy): Eukaryota > Viridiplantae > Streptophyta > Magnoliopsida > Fabales > Fabaceae > Lathyrus > Lathyrus oleraceus. Next base: position 480,894,390 of record NC_066585.1, on the reverse strand, counting down.
CTCATTCAACATCTTCTGAAGTTCACGGCGTACTTGGTCGCAACCCAAGCGATTAACCGAACAAACGCGGCACTTGTCGTGGTTATGCTCCAAATAGCTGTACTGACACAGCATACGGTGTAAATCAACCAACGACTGCCTGATATGGCTCACATATCTAACCTTGTACTTCCCAAGGCATTCCTGAATCATGTTCACAGACTTCCCATGCGCAGGCAATGGGTTCTTGGTGACGTTCGGGCTTGAGTCCTCGAAACTCAGGATTCCACTTCTCATAAGGTCTTGCACCTTATTCTTCAATGGAAAGCAGTTTTCTACATTGTGGCCCGGAGCACCGGAATGGTAGACACAATGCTGGTCTGGTTTGTACCACCATTGTGGATTTGCAGGAATGGCAGGAGGATCCTTGGGAGAAACCAATTTCCTTTCCAACAGGGAAGGATAAAGCTCTGCATATGTCATAGGAATTGGATCGAAGCTGACCCTCTTCCTATCATAATTCATGTTAGCTTGATTGGTTGTACTTCCACGAGGCTGGTAAGCCTGTTGCTGTGGACGCTGCTGTTGCTGTTAGTATTGCGGTTGTTGATATTGCTGCTGATGCTGATATTGTTGAGGTTGATATTGCTGACGTTGAGGAGTATTGTCCTTGAAAACAGGCGCTACGTGAGCCACCTGGTGCTGATGACTGGTATGTCGTGCAGGCTTCCTCTGAACAGAGGGTCTTCTATGCTTCGGCTGAGATTGCATGGCATGTGCTTCCCCTTCTTTCCTCTTAAACGCCCCATATCGTTTAGAGGAAGAACCATCTTCTTTCGCCAACCGTCCCTCATGGACCCCTTCTTCCAGACGCATTCCCATGTTCACCATCTCGGTGAAATCAGAGGGAGCGCTTGCCACCATCCGCTCATAATAAAATGAGCCAAGAGAATTCAGAAAGATCTTGGTCATTTCCTTCTCTTCCAGCGGTGGAGTGATTTGAGCTGCCAGCTCACGCCATCTCTGGGCGTACTCCTTGAACGATTCCTTATCTTTCTGTGACATGGACCTGAGTTGATCACGGTCAGGCGCCATATCAACGTTGTACTTGTATTGCTTGACGAAAGCTTCGCCAAGGTCATTGAAAGATCGGATGTTGATACTGTCCAGGCTCATGTACCATCTGAGCGCGGCACCAGACAGACTATCTTGGAAATAATGGATCAGGAGTTGATCATTATCAGTCTGTGTTGACATCTTCCTGGCGTACATGACCAGGTGAGCAAGTGGACAGGTGTTCCCCTTATATTTTTCAAAGTCTGGGACCTTGAATTTGATTGGTATCTTGACACCGGGAACTAGGCAGAGTTCGGCTGCAGACTTGCCGAAGAGATCTTTGCCACGGAGAGTCCTCAATTCCTTTCTCAGCTCAAGGAATTGATCGTTCATTGCGTCCATCTTCTCATGAACATCTGAGCCCTCAGATGCCTCAGAGTGATAGATGGTGTCGTCTACCCTAGGCATGGTATGCACAACAGGAGGAGCGGGAGCAAGGACCGGGCTAGATGCCGGCATTTGAACAAATGTTGGAGCTGGCAGATCAGGCATGAAGCCTGGAGGCATCCCCCAAGGAAAACCGGGAGGCATGGCATTAGGTTGATGGGCACTGACTGGCACCGTTGAAGTAGCCACTTCTGATATAACCGTCCTCTGAACAGGAGTTGCTGGCTGTTGAGCAGGCTGGTTCTGAGCAGCAAGGAGTTGCTCCATCAAAGCGCCAAGTCTGGCGACCTCTTCCTTTAGTTCTCTGTTCTCTTGTTCAAGTTGCTCCATGACCCTGGCTGAGTTGACCCGCGTATAATACCGGTGAGTCAGCTTGTCTTCAAAATAAATGAAGAGCAAAGGTTAGAACCAGAAGACCAGAAACAAAGGGTACCTGTTTATGCAAGAATGATGCATGAAATGCTTGTGCAAATGCTTTGTTTTCAAGGAACCTTTAGGGTATTATTTGCAATATTTTGAATATTTAAACATTTTAATTGCTCATGGAAAATATTTCATTTGATATATCAAAACAAAGAAATACAGCATTTTTGATTCATTACAAAGAGAAAAGGTAAATGACATCCTATGGATCCCTATTAGCTCGGGATGCTGGAAGACGAGAAGTGCACAACTTCTTGATCTCTTTCTCATAGGCAGCCTCCATATCAGCTTTCTCCTTAGCAAGTCGATCATACTTCCTCTTCCAGAATTTGGAAGACTGAGGAAGCAGAGAAGTCCAAGTGTCGTTCGGATCGTCGATCACTCGGTGCTCGAGAAATTCAATCATAGCATCCTTTTCCTTGAGTTGCTGCAGCAATTCCTCTCTTTCACGGATCCAAGCACGCGAAAGGTCTTCTTCTCTCAACTCCTCTACACGTTGGGTAGGGAGGGTTGAAGGCCCAGCCACATCCAACGGTGTAGGTCTTGGATGATCATATGGCATCAGGTAGGTGGCAGCTCTCTGTCTGACCCAAGAGGTGTATGGCTCCAAAGCAATGCAGTTCTTTGGACCCAACTCGTTCCTACTCTTCTTGTGGATACTGCGCCATGCACGGACAAATCTGGCTTTCAGGCCTTGGGGATCTTTACCCTCCTGGAAAAACACACATTCTAACAGAATGTTATTAGGTTTATCCTTCAGGGGGAACCCAAGCTGACGACGTGCAAGAATAGGATTGTAGGTAATCCCACCACATGTACCAAGAAGAGGCACATTAGGGAATTCCCCACAATAGTCGATGATCTGGACGGTATCATACACGCGATCATACCAGGTGATATCATCATTGGTGAGAGACATGAGTCTCTGAGACCACCGTAGACATCCCTTGTTCTCCTTGAAAGCAACTGTCTGCGGCAAGTGCGAAATAAACCACTTGTATAGCAGGGGTAAACAGCAGACAATAACTCCTCCATTCTTCATATTCCTCAGGTGCAACGAGACATATGTATCGCCCAACAAAGTCGGAACTGGATTAAGAACTGAGAAGATCCTAATGGCGTTCATGTCCACGAACTTGTCGAAGTTGGGAAATAGCACCAATCCATAGATGAGCAATACGAATAGAGCCTCAAAGGCATCCTCACTCATGGCCTTCCCATAAAAGGTAGCTTGGGCAATGAGGAACTCGGAAGGAAAACCCTGAATTCCCCCTTTGGTAGTCAGATTAGCTCTAATCAGATCTTCATCTATGTGCAACAAGTTAGCAATCTCTCGAGCAGACGGAATACTCTCTAGGCCACTGAACGGCACTTGATCCAGAATCGGAATCCCAATAAGGTGAGAGTACTCTTCCAAGGTAGGCAACAGCTGGAAGTCCGGAAATAAGAAGCAGTGATACAGCGGATCATAGAATTGAGCTAGAGTACTCATCAATCCCTCATCAACTTGAGTAGTGAGCAGAGGTAGAAGCTTCCCATATCGAGCCTTGAAACCCAAGGGATCTAGTACATAAGGTGTCAGATTCCTTAACTCTTTTACATCGGGCTGCTTAAAGCTGTACTTCTTTGTATGCCTCTTTGGTCTTTCCATTGTCTGAAAATTTTGCAATTAAACCCTTTAAGTTCCTTGAAAATTTTCTTTTTCTGATGATGACATGTATGCGGATGAATGCGTGAATGCATGAATGCAACAAACACACTCAAGGATCAAGCAAGGCACACCACACAAAGGTCGTGGGAAAGCTCTATGTATCCTTAATATCAATCATCCATTTTGGTGGATTTAGGTTTTCACCTTATCGACACCCAAGTTCCATTGATATTAACGGTACATGAACCGGTTCAGACATTCTTAATATCAACCAGCCGCTTTGGTGGATTTTAGGTTTTACACCTGATCCGGGATCCATTGATATTAACAATGTTTGAACGACTCAACCACGAATCAAGGGTTTGTTGAGAGTCACGAGCATGGAGTCTCGGTTAAGAACCACCCAAAGGGAGTGTACTAGGGTTTAAACCTGCCAGACATGTTCTATCAGAGGTTCCCATAATCATCGTTCCATCTCTCGAATATTATCGGAGGAACGAATACTCGCATTCCAAGAATATTCTCAAGAGAAACTCTTATGAGTGTAGTATCGCGTAACAATCGTATCAGAACTGACATCTGAACGACTTCCGCACTACGGTCCTAAAAATAGGCCAAGATGGGTTTGGTAAACTAAGGTCCTTGGCTTCTGCGGCACATGATTGAAAGAATAATGCCTAACCACAAATAACTTGTGTGACATTATTAGTTCAACATGACCTCCACCAAGTGAATGGGCTCGCAAGTCAACTGGCTAAGGAATACTCCACACCAGTCAACAAGACTATGCCATTCTCCTATCCTAGAGTGCACTCGAGTTCGGGTATAGAACTCATCTCACAGATCACCAAAGCAAACAGCAATTGTATATCAAGCAATTCACACATTACAATCAATACAGTCATCCCAAATTGTACAAAAATATGTCAAATAACAGATAACAATATAGCACAACAAGGGTGAAAAATAGGCAATACCACCAAGGATTCTGGTGAGATTTCCCCAGCAGAGTCGCCACTTTTCTGTAGCGGTGTATTCGTCGCTATATGATTTATTGATTAAACCATAAGCAAGGTATACAATGATTTTTCGAGTCACCACCGCACTTTTATTTATCCAAAGGACTGGCTAAAAAGCGAACAAAAGCCTAAGAAGTTTTACACGTAGAAAACTAATAAAAAGATCAGAGAGTCTGGGTAAGGGGTAAATTACGCAATGGGAAGGTGTTAGGCACCCACTACGTCCTAGGTACTCCTAGGGAGCCCTTTTCACACTTGTTGTAAAAAATTGTTATTTGTTATGACATAAGTATTGTGCAAACATGATTGGGATGATGAGAAAAGAATAATACAATTTTTATTGGGTTTGAACGGATGAACCCGCTGCCTACGTACCTTCCATCAAAGGTAAGGATCAAAACGCCGTAGTTCGGCTAAAAGATTTCCAAAAGTTGGTGGATTCAGTTTTAAACACAAGCACTGAGGCTTTTCATTATCAATGGGAGAACACTCGACCAAAACCAACATCCACCATGCGAGGATAGCTTCGACGTACTAGAGGGGTTAGCCCTGTTTTCAGTACGGAAGTCTTACTGTCGACTCACTAAAGATAAGGTGAGGTTTACATCAACCACAATGATAATTGAAACCTATGGCTAATGCATGAAAAGATTAACAATGGACAAAGCCAAAACAAGTGAATGGGTGAAGTTAATTGATTGTGATTATGAAAGTGAAGTCAAAGTATGATTAAGATTGATTTAGAGAAGTGTTATGAAAATGAGTTTGAAAAAAAAGTCAAGGACTTGGGGTCCAGGTTTTTAGTTTGAGAACATGAAGATGTTTGCACAATATCTATGTCAAGTTTGAAATCAAAGTGTGAAAAGGTTTAGGACATAATGGGGATGAATGGATGAAGATGGATTGTAAAACTTCTTAGAAGGTTCACTTCTTGAAATCATATAGGGGATGACTCAAGTGTGTCCTTTGGAATAAGCAATGGATAATAATAAACAAACAAAGAAAGTCAACAAAAGCGGATATCGGATGCCAATCACTGGGCTTATACCAATCTCCTAAAATAAAACTGGATATCAGATGCCACTCTATGGACTTACACTAATCTCCTCAAAAGAAAACAAGAATGAAATATGGAAATCAACTGCCAATCTATCTGGACTTAGGTTAACTCCACATATGATCATAGGAAAACCAATGCCACATTACAGGGACTTACAATGGATCCTCACATACAAGAACAGAAGCAACACATGATCATAGGAAAGCAAATGCCAACTTACAGGGACTTACAATTGCAACCTCACATATAAACAAACAAACCAACTTATGATCACAGGAGAGCAAATGCCAACTTACAGGGACTTACAATTGCATCCTCACATAAACAAAGAAAAGCAAAACATGGACGTCAGATGCCAATCTATCTGGGCTTACTCTAACCTCCACAGTATGGTCCTAGGAATACAAATGCCAACTTACAGGGGCTTACAGTTGTATCATCACATACAAACAAACAAAGCAACATATGATCATAGGAAAGCAAATGCCAACTTACAGGGACTTACAATTGCATCCTCACATACAATCAAACGCATCAAGCAAAGATAAGATGAGTGGCCAAGGTGATGTTCTTATACTCACTTCCATATCATAGGAGCAATGGCCAATGAATGGTCTTACAATTGTCCTCAATGGGCAAACAACAATGATAATGTCACAAAGACAAATGAGATGATTATGTATTGATGAGCAATAAATGATGATAAATGCATACAGCATACAAGCAAACATGTGCATATGAAGCAACAGTCAATCAATGAAAGCAATCAGCACACACTATAACCAAACAAGGAGGCTCATACAAGAGGGTTAGGCACTGAGGCCAACTGGAATAGGGTCAAAGATTGCTCTTAACCTTGCCATTGAGGGGCTAAGGTGAAGCAGATGAAAGGAGATGAGGGGTGTGCCTCATTGCTCTTATCCCTGATCAGGGAGAGCATTTAAATATCAGAAAGTGTGGGAGTTCAGAAAGATGGAGCTCTTTCCACATATAAGACTCTATAGATCTTGGGCTTGGATCTCAATGCTACAACCATGTAATGGGAGCAAGGAGAAGACTCACAGAATAGTAGGGGATATGTTGCTTATCCCTTTGATCTACCAATTGCCTTACTTGAAGGACTCTTCCTGCTTGGGACAAAATTAAACACACACAAGCATTGCCTCTTAAGGAGGACTTCAGACAGTTTGCCCGGCCAAATAACAGGCCGGGTCTCCAGACTACATGAAGAAAAAGGAATTATACCTCAAAGCAAATTGCTAAATAGCAAAGCAAAGCAAGTTCAAAGAACTTAAGCAACTAAATGGTACCTGAAATAGTCAAACAAATCAGTACACAGTTCAACAGTTTAAATCAGAAGGAGATAGAAACCAAAAGTCAAAACAGACAGGCAAATGTGCAAAGCACAAGACTCAAATAATATGAGTCATACCACCTACAAAACAAAGGTTAGCACATGATATATAATCAAGCTCAATCAAATTTGTATGATCTTTGAGGCATTGTTGCTTAACCTGAAACATGAACTCAATCATAAGCCCAAAGGACCACTAGGACAAGCCTAGGGTCAAAAATAAATGAGAAAGTCAAAACAGCAAAGGAAAGTCAACCAAAATCAATTTTAAACATTCAAGAAGCAAACTCAATTGGTCCCACATTCATATCATTCATCATCATGATTTCATAAACAAAAGAAGGCAAAGCATGGCAAATTGGTGCACATAGAAGTCAACAGAAAGACTTGCATCAAAAGTCAACTCAAACATTTTCAAAAATCACCAAATAATTCATGATCAATCCTAACACCTATCATGGTAGGCATGTAAAATTTCATCACAATTGGACAAGTGGAAGGCAGTCAATGAAAATCATGAAGTCAAAGCAAATTTGAATATGCTCAATGAAGTCAACAGAAAGACTTAGCTCAAAAGCAATCATAGTCAATTCCAAAAATTATCAAATAATTCGTGCTCAATCACAATCCATAACATGGCATACATATAAAATTTCAGATCAATTGGATCATGGGAAGATGGTCAATTAAAATCAGGAAGTCAAAACAATTTCAAGTATGCACAAAGAAGTCAAATATTCATGGGTCAACTTCAAAAAATCATAACTAAATGAAAACATATGAGAAATGAATGGGATCAACACCAATGCAAAGCTCAAGATGTCTAGTATGCACATGTAAAATTTCATGATCATCCAATAAGGTATGAGAATTTCCCAAATGAAATGGCAAGATGTATCACACAAGTCAACATTTTGGTCAAACAGGGGATAAAATCTCAAACAATTAGGAAATGGCATAATTAATTCCAGGAAAAATCACAAGTCAGCTAGACACATAAGAGAAGGTTCATGCAAAATTTCACATTAATTGGGAGTCAGGAAGCATGTCAACAAAAATCATGAAATTGCATATCATTGGTGTGACACAAATTGTCACACCCTACTTCCAAAATTCATATCTCACAAACCACATATGATAAATTCAAGAACTCTACATCAAAACAAACATGAATGAGTGTAGATTGAGCACAAAAGAATTCAGGGTCATTGGATACATCCTCACAATTTCACAATGGTTTTGGCAAAAGGTATCAAATATGCATACATGTTAAGAAACCTAATACCATTTAAAATCCAGCCAACCAAAAATTCAGCAAAAATCATGATAAAATAATAGACATTCATGTGAATATGATGGAAAAAAATTCATGATTTTTGGAGTTGAAATGAATGAGAAATGATTTTTAGAAGTTGAGCATCAATTTGGAATGAACATTGAACAATATGACATGGTTTAGTAGGTCAACATTGACCGAGTGGCATTTTTGCAATTCCCTCCCTCATTAATCAAAACGCACCGTTTTAATGGGACACGCGAAATGTTTTGATTGGCCATCACCAATGAAACAGTAACAAGGCAAGTTGATACACGTTAACATGAAATTCTGGAAAAACAGCTTCTAGGGTTTCTAACAGCAATAGTGTTCATCATCACTTCCAATCAACTCGAAAAAAATTTGGTCACAGAAATGGATAGAAAGCATATCATTAGAATCAGCAAACAATGCATATCAACATGCTACCATTAAAATTCATGAACTCGAGCTAATCATCATGGAATCATGCAAAACAACAACAACCAACAAAATTTTAAACTCAGATTTCTCCCAGCATAGTTAACCAATTTTAGCCATTCAAAGCTCATAATGACCAGGGTAATGAGATCTATACATTTCATATCATGATTCAGAGAAATGAAAGATTCGAAAACTTACCAAAAACGAAACTCAGTGGTGATTCAGTGTTGTTTTGGTGGTGCAAGCTTGAAACAGATGTACACAACGCTTCCAAAAGATGTATGGTTGAATAGCTTTAGCTCATTGATGCTTGGAAATACCCAAATCACGATTTGCCATGGAAGTGTCTTGAAGAAACAGAGCTCGAAAATGGAGTTCCAGCTGTGATTTGATGGTTCAAAATGCTTCCAAATGTTGTGCAAATGAAGAAACAATGAAGATGGCTCGTGGTGTTTTGAAGCTTTTGCTCAGAAATCGCAAAGGTGTAAAAATGCAAAAATGAGAGAATGAGAGTATCCTGTTCGATTGAGGCTGCAGCTAGGTTTAGAATCTGCTGAAAATGAGGTTATATATGTCTGTTTAGCATTGTTAATGAAGGCACTAATCAAAGTTAACTTAAATGAAGCCAATTTGCATTTTTGCTAACTTTGAGCCAATTGCAACAAGGAGGTATGGTCTGCCCGAGTTTGGGCCTCAAACATGTCTTAAATATCCTTCCAAACAATTCCCAAATGGCCAAATTGAGTAAAAATTGTTAAATCAAAAAGTCAACTTTTTCCACACTTGAATTCAAATAAGACAAGTCCAAAAATGCCATTTTGATCCATAGATTTTTGGTACATGAAATTTATATTTTTGGAAAGAGGAGATGAAATGTGGTTTGTAGGAAAAAAGCCCCACCAAAATTGGCCAAATGGTTTGAGAGATATGGCCTTTTGAAGTTCAAGATTTTGTGAAAATGATTTGATCATATCTTGACAACCATGCATGGGAATTGAGAGTTCTTGGACTTTTTGGAAATTGGAGAACAAGATCTTCAACTTTCCTGTTGGGCAAAAATTCATTTGAAGCTTGTATCATGATGCAAGTTTAAGATCAAGAAGTTTCCATTTTTGGCAGTTAAAATTACAGGTCCACTTTCTATTTTGGGAAATTTCTGATTTTGCTCCAAATTCTTCCATGATGGTATTTGACATGATATATGAGGCTTGTATAGACATGAATGAGCTCCTTCAAATCAATTCCATCCATCAAATCACTGATTAAATCCACAGTTGACCAAGTTTGACTTCCTGTTGACTTTTCTAGGGTTTTGCATGATTGAACCACTTCTGATGAATTCCAAACCCTAATTCCTTGAGACCTTGACTCCAAATGATGTCCCAAGTTGTATGAACTCTTGATTATTGATCATGGTGCCCAAATTCTACAAGAATGGCCACCATCCACTGCAATGCCTGACTTTGACTGATTTTGACCTAATTGGCTGATGACTGCTTCAGCTGCAAGCAACAAGGTTAGACTGACAATATTTTTGTACTTTTTGGTTAGTAAACATATGAAAGGAAAAGATATACAAATGCAAACATGCTTGGTGATCAAGAACCAACTCACAAGGCAACCTACCCACTAGGAGGGAAGCTAGGGCATGCAATGATCCTTGAGGCCATGATATGGTATGATATGGGCCATGAGGGATCTTAGGGCCAAAATTGGGGTCTTACAGTACCATTAAGTAACTACTTGCTGCCAAGAGGTCTTCAACGTGGCTAATTTCATGGCGTGGATATAGGGCCCAACACTCCTCAACGTCTCTTCAAGTCTCTGAGGCGTTACTTGCGCCCAAAAAGTAGGGGAGTGGTGTGACGCTCGTCACACCATGTGTGACGTCCGTCACAAGGCTGTTTTGCGTGACGCTCGTCACGCCCTCTGTGACGTCCGTCACAAGCACAGCATTTGTGTCTTGCGCTTTGGGCTGGGCTTTGCTATTTGGTTCGCTTTCTCTCCTTTTTGCACCTCTTTTCCTCCATTTTTACTTGTGCTTCCAAATAAGCCACCTGAGACAAATAGGAAGAAAATACCGCGTAATATCTAACAACATAAAGTGAACTGAAATAAATAATGATAAAATTTAATTGAATTAAGTCCTAAAATATGATATAATTTCATGTTATCACTAGGCGAGCGTGTAGCGAACAGGCCAGTTTGGGTCATTCGTGAGCTGGGCCTTCGTTCCTTTAAGATCAGTGTCATAAAAATGAGTCGGAGTGCCCTGAAAAATGTCTTGAAATATTAATGGGCAAATTTTGGGGTATGACACATTACATGCTATGAATGTGGAAAACAAGGCCACATCAGACCGAAATGTCCCAAAATCGCAAAGAATCGTGACAACAAAGGAAAGAAGGATTACAATAAGAAGGCTTACATTGCTTGGTATGACAATGAAATAAGTTCTTCATCGGATTCCGATAGTGATCAAAGCGCAAATCTAGCATTGATGGCATCACATCATTCCGACGATGAAAGCGATGAGGTATGCTTGAAGACCTCCTCAAATCAATGGTATCTTGATAGTGGGTGTTCAAGGCACATGAAGGGTGACTTAAACAAATTTTCACATCTAACGCTTAAGGCCAAAGGATATGTTACTTATGGTGACAACAACAAACGAAGAATCCTTGGCGTAGGCATCATTGGTTCACCACTTTTGACAACTATAGAAGATGTCCTATTTGTAGAAGGTCTAAAGCATAGTCTCCTTAGCATTAGCCAATTATGTGACCGAGGTTTCAAAGTCAACTTCACTAAAGATGAATGTTTGATTGAAAATGAAGTTACTCAGGAAGTTATGCTAAAAGGTAAAAGAGTTAATAATATATTTCAAATCTCTTTAGATACCTTGTCTTTGAATGTTAGGTGTCTCTTGGCAAACAACAATGAATCATGGTTATGGCACAAGAGGTTTGCTCATATTCATATGGAGCACTTGAATAAATTGATCAAGCATGACTTAGTCATTGGATTGCCGAAGATCAAATTCATCAAAGATGGGTTGTGTGGTGCTTGTCAAAAAGGAAAGCAAACTAAGTCAACTTTCATTTCCAAGAATGTGGTGTCCACAACTAGGTCACTACAATTATTGCACATGGATCTCTTTGGTCCATCGAGAACAAAAAGCTTCGGAGGTAACGTTTATGAATTCTATGTCAAAAGTATGACGTTTTTCGATTTTTTCTACAATGTATATTATTTTTGTTGATATGTGTTTTTTTACTAAAACTTGCCTTAATATGTGCTTAAACATGTCTAAGTGATAATTTATGAAAATTCCTTACCATACTTGCTGTATCAAGTCACTATTTTTCCATATTTGGCTTGAGTAACAGGTTACCTACAGGGTAGTAACCGGTTACCGCTGTTCATTCTTTTTTATTTATTTATTTTTCGTATTTTTTCTTGCGTAACCGGTTACCACTGAAAAAGTAAAAAAAAATAAAAAATTTAACATTCACATGTGTTGCTCTCTTTATGTGTGTTTATCACTTTGTCTTGGAAAACTATCATCTTCCATCTTCCACCTTCCACCTTCAATGTCATAAACCCATTTTCAAGAACATCACACCCACTTACTCAAAATCATAAATCAACCTCTTAAATATCAAACCCACTCTCTCTTCCAACATCCAACCATCTTCACCTCTCTCAATTCAAGTTTCATTTTCGGATTTCCCTTTCAAACCCTAACTCTCAAAACCAAAATCATGGCTCCTTCCAAGAAGAACAAAGGAAAGTAACCTATTGGTGAAAGTTCTCAAGCTAGTGAAATTAGGGAAGAAACTGTGGACATGCAACCTTCAAAGGCTAAGAAATTCAAATCTGAAGTTGGTAGAAGGGAATTGATGAAGACAAAATATGTGAAGTTCACTGCCTTTCCTGCTCACAGTTTCAATTTTGAGGAGCTTCTGCAAAATTCTGGTGTTAAAGATTTGGTCTCTGGGGTAGGCTTGATTTATCCCGATTTGGTTAAAACTTTTTATCACAATATTAAGTTTGCACATGATGAGTTTGGTGACATATGTATGGAGTCTTTTGTTAACAATACTAAGATGTCTATTGGGTTAGAAGATATTTCTAAATGTTTTGGAATTCCAAAAAAGGGATATGAATTCCGTATCGAATTTATTCCAAGTGAGGAATGGAAAGATTTTGATACTTTGAACTATTTTGTTGAGATTTCTCGTGGAACTCATGATGATTTAATTGGTATACAATCTCAATCATCTCGTGTTATCAAGTATGCTAAATCCTTGACTGTTAGTGACCGGATGTTACACTATGTTTTAGCATACATTCTGGTGCCTCGACATTATAATCATGCTCAAGGGACCGACTTTGATGTGTTTTATATTAAAGCCTTGAAAATGGGATGGGATATAAATTGGTCATATTTGTTCTTTTATCATTTGAAACATCAACTTGGTCTCGCCGGAGGGCTGCCATATGCTTACTTTGTCTCAAAATTATTGGTTTATTTTAATGTTCCTCTTGAAAATGAAGAATATCTTGAGATGGATGAACAACTGTGTGAGATCAACAAAACCACAATCACTAAGAATACCGGAATTGTTCTTGCTCCGGATGGCACTTATAGATATAGAGATGAATTGGATGTTGCTGCCCCGGAAAGAGGATATTCCTTGGAATCTCTTCATCATGAGATGATGTCTATGAAATTGCAAATGAACTCCAATCATCATCAGGCAATGCGTGGGATTAACAAACTTCTCAAGCTTTACCGCTCTACATCTATGTTCCATAGTGGTTTCAGGTCGAAGAGTGGTATACACCATTATCACCATGAGAATAACTTATGACACTTTGCATAACTTTCTATATAGTATTCTCATAGAGGGTCAATCTGGTATAAATATTACTCCTAATATTCATACATATGTTTAAGACTTGATAACTCTTTATCCATGATCCATGAGATGTGATCATCAGTCTACAAACATAATAGTCTTATTATGTTTAATGTGTTCTCATGATTAAGTCACACTTAATATATTAAACGGACTATCTATTCCAGGGACTTTATTAATCAACCATAATAAAGAAAAAGCCTTTTATTATTAATAAATAATTCGATACAAGTACCAAAAGTATTGGCCTCTAGGGCTTACACCAACATTACCCGCCGAGCAGTAACCGGTTACCATTGTTGTTTTTCAAATATTTTTTTGACATTGGAAGAAAGTAAGCGGTTACCCACCGAGCAGTAACCGGTTACCACTGACGAATTTTGGCAAATTGGTGCATTTCTTCATTCAAATGTTTTCTTTGCATTCCTTTGAATCATGGCATCCTTTCATTCATCATACTCTTTCAAAAAGGTGTTTATAGAAATATATAAACATCATTACTCATTTTTTATGACTACCTCCATTCTTGCAAACACTTTCAATTAATCATTTTTATAAAAACTCGGATTTTTATCAAGTGTCCAAAAACTTTCTTAAAAAAGTATTATTTGCATTAAACCTTCATATACCTTGTTAAGAATACATATCATTTGGTTTGAACACTTGTATACTACATTGAGTGATTGATATCCAAAGGGGAAGATTAATCCAAGTGATTAATATATTCAAGATTCATCATCAACTTTGTAATTAAGTTCAGATTTTTGTATCATACCTTGTTGTCCAGGATTGTTGGAAACAAGTGAAGTGTTGAAGAGGATTGTTCTTCATACACTTGATTACCTATAGGTTAGATAGTAATCATCACCATTGGTTTGAGTAGGCTGTACAATAATTCTAACTATAGTGAAATCTCTTTCGAGTCGAAAGGGGAGTGGAGTACCTTCGGAGTGTGAAGGAAACCACTATAATTTCCGGTGTCCTTTTACTTTCCGCAATTTATTTTTCAGCACTTAAACGAAAAATAACCAAGAACCGGAAACAAGATCGAAAAATTTTTTTACCACCTAATTCACCCCCCCCCCCCTTCTTAGGCGCATTTACAACTTACATTTGGCATCAGAACAAGTTATAGGTAACTTGTTCCTAAAGATTCAGATGGCTTCTGCAGACAATGGTCGTGTATTTAAAGATGGTGCAGTAGTAACAAGCCTCCTTTGTTTTCCGGTAAATATTTCGACTTTTGGAAAATCCGTATGAAGGCACATTTAGAAGCACAAGGAAGTGACTTATGGGAGGCGGTTCAACGGTGCTAGTTCAACAATGCCACAAGGATCATGGGATGATGATGATAAGAAAAGAGTTCTCTATGATAAAAAGGCGATTAATATTTTACAAAGTGCACTTGGAATGGATGAATTCTTCCGTGTCTCAACATGTACAACGACATTATTCTTGCTCTGGATGGCACTTATAGATATAGAGATAAATTGGATGTTGCTTCCCCGGAAGGAGGATATTCCTTGGAATCTCTTCATCATGAGATGATGTCTATGAAATTGCAAATGAACTCCAATCATCATCAAGCAATGCGTGGGATTAACAAACTTCTCAAGCTTTACCGCTCTAAACCAACCTTAAAGAAGAAGAAGATGTGAAGATGGAAGAGGGTTCCGGAAGTGATTAAGTGTTATGGTCTTGTTTATGTTCTTATCGTATCTATGTTGTAGTTTTTATGTGTTATGTTTCTAATTATCTAGTACAATATCATGTTTTTATGTGGTTAAATGTTGGTTATCATTTTTGTGAATGAATGCTTATTATGTTTGTGAATGTATGACTGTTTCTTTTTCAAGTCTTTTCCCAACCTTTTTGCTAATGACAACGGGGAGAAGAATTGCTTGTTGTTTCTCTAACATTTTGTAGAAAAGATACATATTTCCAAAGCTTTGCTCATATTCCAAAAGAAAGGGGGAGCACTTGCATTGGGGGAGATATCCTTGGATTAGAGAAACATGTTTAGAATCAACTTTCAAGTAGTGAGTTGTCATCATCAAAAAGGGGGAGATTGTGAAGTCATGGCTCCTTGATGATTTTGATGATTACAACATCTCTCAACAATTCTCATGTTGAAAGATCAAAAAGCTGTCAAAGACTTGAAGTGAATTGAAGTGGAGTAAAGATTCAAGTGAAGTATATCATTTCAAAGGATCAAGTATCATCATTGGTATATCTAAAACTTTCACCAATATGATATACAAGTGTTCAAATATTTATTTCATGATATCTTGGTTCATATAGAAAATTAGGATGTATTGCATTTCATTTTTCACATTCTACCAAATTCTATTTTTCAAAACTGGGCTTCAGTAACCGGTTACTCGCCGAGCAGTAACCGGTTACCACTGTTGTTTTTCAAATATTTTTTTGACGTTTGAAGCAAGTAACCGGTTACCCACCGAGCAGTAACCGGTTACCACTGACGAATTTTGGAAAATTGGTGCATTTCTTAATTCAAATGTTTTCTTTGCATTCCTTTGAATCATGGCATCCTTTCATTCATGATACTCTTTCAAAAAGGTGTTTGTAGCAATATATAAACATCATTACTCATTTTTTATGACTACCTCCTTTCTTGCAAACACTTTCAATTAATCATTTTTATAAAAACTCAGATTTTTATCAAGTGTCCAAAAACTTTCTTAAAAAAGTATTCCTTGCATTAAACCTTCATATACCTTGCTAAGAATACATATCATTTGGTTTGAACACTTGTATACCACATTAAGTGATTGATATCCAAAGGGGAAGATTAATCCAAGTGATTAATATATTCAAGATTCATCATCAACTTTTTAATTAAGTTCAGATTTTTGTATCATACCTTGTTGTCCAGGATTGTTGGAAACAAGTGAAGTGTTGAAGAGGATTGTTCTTCATACACTTGATTACCTATAGGTTAGATAATAAGCATCACCATTGGTTTGAGTAGGCTGTACAATAATTCTAACTATAGTGAAATCTCTTTCGAGTCGAAAGGGGAGTGGAGTGCCTTCGGAGTGTGAAGGGAACAACTATAATTTCCGGTGTCCTTTTACTTTCCGCAATTTATTTTTCAGCACTTAAACGAAAAATAACCAAGAACCGGAAACAAGATCGAAGAAATTTTTTACCACCTAATTCACCCCCCCCCCCACCCTTCTTAGGCGCATTTACAACTTACATTTGGAATCAGAGCAAGTTATAGGTAACTTGTTCCTAAAGATTCAGATGGCTTCCGCAAACAATGATCGTGTATTTAAAGATGGTGGTAGTAGTAACAAGCCTCCTTTGTTTTCCGGTCAATATTTCGACTTTTGGAAAATCCGTATGAAGGCACATTTAGAAGCACAAGGAAGTGACATATGGGAGGAGGTTCAAAATGGTCCTTTTATTCCTACAACGGTTGTCAACGGTGCTAGTTCACCAAAGCCACAAGGATCATGGGATGATGATGGTAAGAAAAGGGTTCCCTATGATAAAAAGGCGATTAATATTTTACAAAGTGCACTTGGAATGGATGAATTCTTCCGCGTCTCAACATGTACAACGGCAAAGGAAATATGGGATACTCTTGTAGAAACTCACGAAGGAACGGCCGAAGTCAAGAGATCTAGATTCAACATGTTAAGTCAAGAGTACGAGTTATTCCGAATGCAACTGGGAGAATCAATCCTCGATTTGAAAAAAAGATTCGTGCATTTGACAAATCACTTGAAAGCACTTGGTAAGACACTAACTAATGATGAACTTAATCTTAAAGTGCTTAGGTCATTAACAAGATAATGGCAACCCAAAGTGACGGTGATTTCCGAAAAGAAAAGTTTATCAACAATGACATCCGCTACTTTATTCGGAAAGCTTCAAGAATATGAGACGGAACTTGGACTATTGGAGAAACATGAGGTCCAAGAGAAGAAATCCAAGAGCATGGCCTTAAAAGTTGATTCCAAAGTTGTGAAGAAAGAAGACAATCCCGAAGAGGACGAACACTTTATGCTTCTTGTAAAAAGACTAGGAAAATATTTTGGTGCAGAAAATAATATTGGAAACTCTAGTTACACAAGAAGAAAGAAGTTCTCAAAGAAAAAAGAAAGAGAAGCATCAACATCCAATGAAGACATTACATGCTATGAATGTGGAAAACAAGGCCACATCTAACCGGAATGTCCCAAACTCGCAAAGAATCGTGACAACAAAGGAAAGAAGGATTACAATAAGAAGGCCTACATTGCTTGGGATGACAATGAAATAAGTTCTTCATCGGATTCCGATAGTGATCAAAGCGCAAATCTAGCATTGATGGCATCACATCATTCCGACGATAAAGGCGATGAGGTATGCATGAAGTCCTCCTCAAATCAATGGTATCTTGATAGTGGGTGTTCAAGGCACATGACGGGTGACTTAAACAAATTTTCACATCTAACGCTTAAGGCTAAAGGATATGTTACTTATGGTGACAACAAAAAAAGGAAGAATCCTTGGCGTAGGCATCATTTGTTCACCGCCTTCAACAACTATAAAAGATGTCCTATTTGTAGAAGGTCTAAAGCATAGTCTCCTTAGCATTAGCCAATTATGTGACCGAGGTTTCAAAGTCAACTTCACTAAAGAAGAATGTTTGATTGAAAATGAAGTTACTCAGGAAGTTATGCTAAAAGGTAAAAGAGTTAATAATATATTTCAAATCTCTTTAGATACCTTGTCTTTGAATGTTAGGTGTCTCTTGGCAAACAACAATGAATCATGGTTATGGCACAAGAGGTTTGCTCATATTCATATGGAGCACTTGAATAAATTGATCAAGCATGACTTAGTCATTGGATTGCCGAAGATCAAATTCATCAAAGATGGGTTGTGTGGTGCTTGTCAAAAAGGAAAGCAAACTAAGTCAACTTTCATTTCCAAGAATGTGGTGTCCACAACTAGGCCACTACAATTGTTGCACATGGATCTCTTTGGTCCATCGAGAACAAAAAGCTTCGGAGGTAACGTTTATGAATTCTATGTCAAAAGTATGACGTTTTTCGATTTTTTCTACAATGTATATTATTTTTGTTGATATGTGTTTTTTTACTAAAACTTGCCTTAATATGTGCTTAAACATGTCTAAGTGATAATTTATGAAAATTCCTTACCATACTTGCTGTATCAAGTCACTATTTTTCCATATTTGGCTTGAGTAACAGGTTACCTATAGGGTAGTAACCGGTTACCGCTGTTCGTTCTTTTTTATTTATTTATTTTTCGTATTTTTGCTAGCGTAACCGATTACCTACGGGGTAGTAACCGGTTACCACTGAAAAAGTCAAAAAAAATAATTTAATTTTTAACATTCACATGCATTGCTCTCTTTATGTGTGTTTAACACTTTGTCTTGGAAAACTTTCATCTTCCATCTTCCACCTTCCACCTTCAATTTCATAAACCCATTTTCAAGAACATCACACCCACTTACTCAAAATCATAAATCAACCTCTTAAATATCAAACCCACTCCGGATCGCACTTATAGATATAGAGATAAATTGGATGTTGCTGCCCCGAATGGAGGATATTCTTTGGAATCTCTTCATCATGAGATGATGTCTATTAAATTGCAAATGAACTCCAATCATCATCAAGCAATGCATGGGATTAACAAACTTCTCAAGCTTTACCGCTCTAAACCGTCCTTTGAAGAAGAAGAAGATGTGGAGATGGAAGAGGGTTCCGGAAGTGATTAAGTGTTGTGGTCTTGTTTATGTTCTTATCATATCTATGTTGTAGTTTTTATGTGTTATGTTTCTAATTATCTAGTACAATATCATGTTTTTATGTGGTTAAATGTTGGTTATCATTTTTGTGAATGAATGCTTATTATGTTTGTGAATGTATGACTGTTTTTGTTTTCGAGTCTTTTCTCAACCTTTTTGCTAATGACAAAGGGGGAGAAGAATTGCTTGTTGTTTTTGTTTCTCTAACATTTTGTAGAAAAGATACACATTTCCAAAGCTTTGCTCATATTCCAAAAGAAAAAGGGGGAGCACTTGCATAGGGGGAGATATCCTT
Source organism: Lathyrus oleraceus (assembly GCF_024323335.1). Lineage (NCBI taxonomy): Eukaryota > Viridiplantae > Streptophyta > Magnoliopsida > Fabales > Fabaceae > Lathyrus > Lathyrus oleraceus. The sequence goes on along the minus strand of NC_066585.1, from coordinate 480,874,646 downwards.
GGATTAGAGAAACAAGTTTAGAATCAACTTTCAAGTAGTGAGTTTTCATCATCAAAAAGGGGGAGATTGTGAAGTCATGGCTCCTTGATGATTTTGATGATTACAACATCTCTCAACAATTCTCATGTGAAAAGATCAAAAAGCTGTCAAAGACTTGAAGTGGATTGAAGTGGAGTAAAGATTCAAGTGAAGTATATCATTTCAAAGGATCAAGTATCATCATTGGTATATCTAAAACTTTCACCAATATGATATACAAGTGTTCAAATATTTATTCCATGATATCTTGGTTCATATAGAAAATTAGGATGTATTGCATTTCATTTTTCACATTCTACCAAATTCTATTTTTCAAAATTGGGCTTCAGTAACCGGTTACCCACCGAGCAGTAACCGGTTACCACTGTTGTTTTTCAGATATTTTTTTGACGTTGGAAGCAAGTAACCGGTTACCCACCGAGCAGTAACCGGTTACCACTGACTAATTTTGGCAAATTGGTGCATTTCTTCATTCAAATGTTTTCTTTGCATTCCTTTGAATCATCATTGCATCCTTTCATTCATCATACTCTTTCAAAAAGGTGTTTGTAGCAATATATAAACATCATTACTCATTTTTTATGACTACCTCCTTTCTTGCAAACACTTTCAATTAATCATTTTTATAAAAACTCAGATTTTTATCAAGTGTCCAAAAACTTTCTTAAAAAAGTATTCTTTGCATTAAACCTTCATATACCTTGCTAAGAATACATATCATTTGGTTTGAACACTTGTATACTATATTGAGTGATTGATATCCAAAGGGGAAGATTAATCCAAGTGATTAATATATTCAAGATTCATCATCAACTTTTTAATTAAGTTCAGATTTTTGTATCATACCTTGTTGTCCAGGATTGTCGGAAACAAGTGAAGTGTTGAAGAGGATTGTTCTTCATACACTTGATTACCTATAGGTTAGATAGTAAGCATCACCATTGGTTTGAGTAGGCTGTACAATAATTCTAACTATAGTGAAATCTCTTTCGAGTCGGAAGGGGAGTGGAGTGCCTTCGAAGTGTGAAGGGAACAACTATAATTTCCGGTGTCCTTTTACTTTCCGCAATTTATTTTTCAGCACTTAAACGAAAAATAACCAAGAACCGGAAACAAGATCGAAGAAATTTTTTACCACCTAATTCAGCCCCCCCCCCCCCCTCTTAGGCGCATTTACAACTTATAGGTTGATTGGTGGTTGGCCAGATGAATTCATCTGATCAAAACTAGGTCTCCCTAGAACCTATCTCCTACAATTTTCACCAGATGAAAATTATTCCAAGAGAAAACATGCTCTAAATGATATTCAAAACAACTTTCATGTTGAGACCTAGAGCTAGTTTTGCTTGTAAAATCATTTTCTATGATGAAACATTATAGGTCATTTTGTCTAAACCCTAATTTGAAAGTCAACTTCCCAAGGCCGTAACTTGCTCAATTTTTGTGAGATGAAATATTTCCAAGTTGCAAAATCAAATTCAATGTGTCTACTTCAACTTTTATGTTTGGATTGACAGCTAATTAAACTTTTTTGAGCATGTGATATGAGGCTACATTATAGGTCACTTTTGACCTATACCATTGATCAAGTGATTTTTCCAAACTTCAAAAATGCATAACTCTATCATTTAAAATCCAAATGACATGAAATTGGTGACCATTTTTAATTTATTTGAAATAGCTACAACTTTTATGAAGACACTTTTCTAATTTGAAACTCATGTAAAAATTTAAGCAAGGTGGAATATTGAGACATATGGCTTGACACTTAGAAAAATTTTGATATGTCAAAAATTTCCAAACTTCCACCTCCAATTTCTCCAAGTTCCATGCTCCAAATGAAAAAGTGTTGAATATGAAAGTTGTTCCTCTTGATACCACATTTCCAAAGAGCTCAAATTCATTCATTTTGGATGAGAAATGCATAGGCTGTGCATGGCTTAAATAGGGTGATATCACTTGGCATGGATCAAACTTCAAACAACAATATGCATTTCCCTTGCAATCCAAGCTTATTTCAGAGCATTTGATCTTCACTTGTGGACCTCTAGCAATCATTTCATGGGCCTATGCGCGCCCATGCAACATTACATCACCATTTGCCAAAATTGGAAAGTGAAAGAGAGTGTGCAATTATCAACCATTTCAGCTATAAATAGAGCTTTAATTACTCAAAAATGACAACACAATCGCGCCAGCTTTGATCCCCCATTTCAAACCCTCAATTCTCAAAGGATTGAAGGTGAGAAAAACAAGAAAGGGGGGTTTGAATTGTTTAAAAAAAAAACGCTTTTCCAAAAAGAAAATCACACAATGATTTTATACTGGTTCGCTTATAACACAAAGCTACTCCAGTCCACCCGGCCAAGGTGATTTCGCCTTCAACAAGGACTTAATCCACTAATCTTGAAAGATTACAAACAACCCCTAAGAGAGAAGAAAATCTCTTAGTCCTCTCAAGTCTACAGACTACAAAGAGTCACTTGAGGAAATCAAACAAATAAAAGATACAAGATATGTAATCTAGAGTGCTTCTAGTTAAGCAAGTATTACAAATTTAAGAACAAATTTTTCACTTGATAAGCAAAAGCTTAGTGAAATTCTTTGAAAACAAAGATGATTTTCTTGAGCGTGAAATAATTCAGTATAGTTTTGGCTAGTTGATTTCTTGCTTACAGAATGTTGATTGCATCTCTATTTATATATGAGTTGGAGTAGAGTTGAATCTGGTGGATATTAAACTGAGTTTACTCCATCACTTAAATAGCTTCTGCAGTTTAACTTTTCATCTTTGAAGTGACTACTTACCACAAGTAGTATCTTTTCTCTTGGAAGCGGAGATTAACGTCTCTTTCTTAATCAGGAAATCCAATTTGAAAATCTTTACTTGTCTTCAACGTTACTCTTTCATGATTACCAAATCCATAATCAGAGTATTTGTGTTTCTGGAGAATCTTGGAATCTTGCTTCTGATGTTGATCTCTTGAGAGTTCAGATGGCGCTGATAACGTTTCTCCAGAATCAGAGCTTCTAGACTTTACTTCATGTTCAGATGCTTCTGATACTTTGCAGTTTTGTCCAGAGTCAGAGCTTCTTGAAACGAGATTCCACTTTAGATGCTTCTGATACTTGATAATTTGTATCTGATCTTGTTGTGCATCTGATGACTTCATCAGATTTATTTCTTCTATCTTTAGAACCCTGCACACTTAGAAACTTTTCGTTAGGGTGCCATTTTTGGTTTCATCCTTTGTTATCATCAAAATCAAGGAATCTGTTGTAGAACAATTTTTGTTCTTACAATCTCCCCCTTTTTGATGATGACAAAACAACTTAAAATAGCAGATGAAACATGAATAAAATAAGATCAGATAGACAGAAGCTCCCCCTGAGTTAGTGCTAGGGAGTTCAGAAGTTATTACCAGAGCTTTTCAAGTAATGAGATTTCTGAAAACTTTCTGCAATTTCTTAAATTTAATGTTAGAGCTATTTAATCAGAGCTATTTTTATCAGAGCTATATCTACAAATGTTGCATAGTGCTTAAGGTTTTAGACAATTTTCATCAGAGCTATTTAATGATTTCTCCCCCTTTTGTCAGAATCAAAAAGGTAGATAAAAAAATAACAAGACAATAAAGAGAAAAACATTTCATTAATCAAAAGCACAAAAGCAATCAAAAACATCAGATCCAAGAGAATATCAGAGCTAAAGAAGACAGAAGCAAAAACACTAGGCAAGCAAACAAAATAAATCCTAAGTGCCTAAGGGTTTGGAGGTTGAGGAAGTCTCTGAAGCAACATGGCAAACATGTTCTGGATGTTTTCATTCAAAGCATCTTGCTTGTCCATCCTGGCACGGAGCTCATTCTGATCTTGCTTGATTTCTTTCTGATCTTGCTTGATCTCTTTCAGAGCATGAAGAATCATAGGGATCGCAGAGGAAGACTCCCCCTGAGTCAGAGCCTGCTGAGCTTCAGCTTCAGCAGCAGCTTGGGCTTCTGCATCCGCCTGAGCCTTGGCTTCAGCTTCCTTAATCCTTAGAAGTTCTGCTTCCTTTGCCAGTCTTTCTTCTTCTAATCTTCTTGCTTCTTCTTCAGCTTCCTTAGCCAATCTTTCCTCCTCTAATCTTCTGGCCTCAGCTTCTCTGGCCAATCTCTCTTGGAGCCGTTCCTCAGCATCTCTGATGTAGCCATTTCTGACTTGTTCAGAGATACTCTTCAGCCTATAAGACTCAGAGGTCATCCAACTAATGACTCTGTTCCAGTGTGTCCTAACAGATTTAGGATCATCACTAACTTCAGAGTTTTTGGCCAGAGACTTGACCTTCTGGACTGAAGCTTCTGCAACCTGTATAATGGCCTCCTCAAGGGTAGGTATGGTAAGTTCAGGTTCAGGTTCAGGTGAATGAGGTGGAGAGTTTGAAGGGCTAAGATTTAGAGGTTGAGGTTCAGATTCTGCTTCTGGTTGAAGTTCAGAATCTGCGTCTGGTTGAAGACTAGGGGATGAAGCATATAGTGGATTTAGGTCTAATGGGTCAGAGTCTGGTCCAGGTACAGCGGGAATAAATGGTGGAGTGATATTAGAGGTGAAGGGATCAGATGGTTGAGTTTCAGAGGGTAAGGTTGTTGTTTGTTGTGGTGGAAGTGAAGTTTGGAAGGGTGAGGTTACTTCAGATTGTCTTGTGGGTTGTGGAGCGAAATTTTTAGCATAAATTTCAGCTATTGTTGGGGAGTTAGGGTCAGAGTGTTCTTGGTCAGAGGACTCTTGGTCAGAAGAAGGGGAAAGGTAAGGAGGTGATTCATATTCAGAGGATGAGGAAGAAGAAGTGCTTTGGTGGGTTTGTATAGGTTGAGAGGGAGGAATGAAAGTTCTAGCTATGTTTAGAACTGGTGTTGGTTGGGAGGTTCTGGTGATTGAGGGTGGGATTTCAGAGGTAGTAAAAATTGGTTGAGAGGAGAGAGGGTTAGAGGAAGCCATTATAGATTCAGAGGAGACAGGAGGAACAGACTTACCGGAAGAGACATTCAGAGGTGCTGAAGCTTTGCTGCCAGAAGTTTCTCCAAGTCTGGCTTTCTTTGCTCTCCTTGCCTCAGCAGCTATCTGTTTCTCAGAGACACCTCTCTTGTATCTGACAAGATCTTCTACAGAGTCCAGACAGTCTTCAAGGCGGAAATCAGAAACATCAACACCTTCTTCCAGCATACGATGAAGATAGAGGGCAACAGCGTCTCTGGGCTCATCCTTGAAGAATCTGACCAGGCCATGAGGCATCTTCCTCTGATCTTTTAGAGATTCCCAGGACACATCCATAGTGGGCTTGACTCTAATCTCTTTGATGATTCCCATGCTCTTCAGGTTTTTGGCATTCAGAGGCTTTCCCACATCAATTGCCAGATCATCCATACATCTGGTCTTCTCCAGATCATCTACCATGCCATGCTCAATGAAGACATCAGAGAGCAATCTTCCCAGAGGAATGTAGGATCTGGGCTTCATATTATTCCTCGTTTCTCTGACTGAATCTCTCAGATATCTAAAGAGGAGAACAGGGAGGTTGATCTGGATACCCTTCTGAATACAGTAAAGGATGCATTTCTGATCAGCGTTTATGTAATCTGAAGAGTTGGAGGCTGGACGATGATGGATTGTTCCCAGAATAATCTTTAGCCAAACTCGGAGGTTCTGATGAAGCTCCTTGTTCTTAGAGGGGTTTCCTTCAACATTAGGTTTGAAGATTGTAGGGTTAATGACTTCAGTGATGCGCTTTGACCTTGGAGGAATGTTGTAAATCCTTTTACCTCCAGCTTTCTCCATGTTTAGCAAGGAAGCAATTGATGCTTCAGTGATGACAATCTTTACTCCCAGAACAAAAGAAACAATGAACTGGTCATCTGCATCAGCATGTCTCCAAAATTCTTTGACAAGAAGAGGGTAAATGGGACCATAAAGCCTGTCGAAGTAGTTCTCCCAACCTTGCTTGCGAAGATCTTCAGTAAGATCAACACTGTTTCTTCTCAAGTTCTCAAAATCTACCAGCGATTCACACAGTACATCCAAATTTTCAAAGGAGGTTGCAAGATGAATGTGGCGTTCACGTTCCAAAATGTGAGGTTCTTGATAAACAGGGGTTATGGTAACGCCTGTAACAGTGGGTGTTTGAGTGTTTGAGGTTTGTGGATTAGAAGCGGATTCCATCTGTTGGGAGAAGTTAAAAACTTCTTGCTCTTGAGCATTCATGAAGAAGATTGATGAAGAAGGTGAAGAACTTGCAGAGAACTTGCAGAGAAGGGTTTAGGGTTTAAGAGTGAGTGAGAGTGATAAGTGTGTGAAATGTGAGAAAAGTGTTTATATACCTTAAGTAAAACACATGCAAAACGACACCTCAGAATGCGTTAAACACAATACTCAAAATAGCACGCTTGGGGGGAAAAATGATTACAGCTCATAAATGAATGTCTAATCCCACAGTTTGCACACTGCTCGAGGAAAACTCAAACGTCTGCCTTTTGAATTTCTTGACAGCTGTCTAGAAGTTCTAAGGTTTGACGCTCAGAGCTCCACGTGTTTAATGTATCTGATCTTCAGGAATACCAAGAGATTGGTTTCTGAAGATTTCTGATTCAGATATCTTCTTAACTTGTAGAAGTATCAGAGTCAGAGGCAGAATCATATTTGTTTTTATCAGAATCTTATTTTATATTTTTCAGAGCCATACTTCATTCAGGACAATTTTTAATGTTCAGATTTTCTAAGATGAAAAGAAATCTATCTTCAGCTAGAGGCTTAGTAAAGATATCTGCCCATTGATGTTCTGTATCAATGAACTTCAGCGTTACTATTCCTTTCTGAACATAGTCTCTAATAAAATGATGTTTAATTTCTATGTGTTTGGCTCTGGAATGTAAAATAGGATTCTTACTCAAACAAATAGCAGCAGTATTATCACAAAAGATAGGAATGTTACTCTCAAAGATTTGTAGATCTTCTAGCTGATGTTTCATCCAGAGCATCTGAGTTATGCACAGTGATGCTGAGATGTATTCTGCTTCTGCAGTTGATAGAGCAATAGTTGACTGTCTTTTGCTAGCCCAGGAGATTAGATTGTTTCCCAGAAGCTGGCAATTTCCAGATGTGCTTTTTCGTTCTATTCTATCTCCTGCGTAGTCTGCATCACAATAACCAGAAAGCCTATACTCTGATGTTTTCTCATACATCAGGCCCAGGTTAGGAGTTCCTTTCAGATACTTAAGAATTCTCTTAACAGCTGTTAAATGAGATTCTCTAGGATCTGATTGGAATCTGGCACAAAGACAGACGCTAAAGAGAATATCAGGACGAGTAGCAGTCAGATAGAGAAGAGAGCCTATCATACCTCGATAGAGCTTCTGACAAACCTTGTTGCTTACCTCTTCCTTTTCCAGAATGCAAGTTGGGTGCATGGGAGTCTTTGCAGAGTTGCATTCAGTCATGTCAAACTTCTTCAGAACGTCTTTAATGTATTTACTTTGATGGACGTACGTGACTTCTGGAGTTTGATTAATTTGAATTCCCAGAAAGAACTTTAGTTCTTGCATTAGACTCATTTCAAATTCTGCCTGCATTAACTTAGAAAATTCTTGGCAAACAGAGATATTAGCAGAACCAAAAATAATATCATCAACATAAATTTGGCATATCATGAGATCATTTTCATGATTTTTACAGAAGAGTGTAGAATCAACTTTCCCTCTGATAAAATTTTGTTCCAGAAGAAAATTGCTCAGACGTTCATACCAAGCTCTGGGGGCTTGTTTTAGTCCATATAAAGATTTTTTAAGTTTGAAAACATGTTCTGGAAAGTTTGAATTTTCAAAACCTGGAGGTTGATTTACATACACTTCTTCTGAAATATAACCATTTAGAAATGCACTTTTGACATCCATTTGGTATAATTTGATAGAGTGATTAATAGCAAAAGATACAAGAAGACGAATAGATTCTAACCTTGCGACTGGAGCAAAGGTTTCATTATAATCAATACCTTCTTGTTGACTATAACCTTGAGCTACCAGTCGTGCTTTGTTTCTGACAACTTCTCCTTTCTCGTTCAGTTTGTTTCTGAAAACCCATCTGGTTCCAATGACATGAGTGCCTCTGGGTTTAGGAACGAGATCCTAGACATCATTCTTGGAGAATTGATCTAACTCTTCTTGCATAGCTGCCACCCAATCGTTATCTTGAAGAGCTTCATCACAGGACGTAGGCTCAATCAGAGACACTAGTCCTAGAGGAATATCTTCAGAAGTTCTGAAGGTAGATCTGGTTCTAACAGGTTCATCTTTGTTTCCCAAAATCAAATCTTCAGATACGTTAATACGACTTTTAACTTTCCTTGGAATTTCTGGAGATTTAATTTCTTCAGAGTCTGGAGTGACAGTTGCTTCTGGAGTTTTCTCAGATTCTACCAGAGTGATCTCTAAATCTGCAAACTTTTCAACTAGCTTTGACTTTTCAGGGTCAAGCTTATCATCAAATCTAACATGAATTGATTCCTCCACAATTTTGGTTTCTGTGTTGTATACTCTATAGCCTTTAGAGCGTTCTGAGTATCCTAACATAATACCTTTCTGTGCTTTGGAATCAAACTTGTTCAGATGTTCTTTAGTATTTAATATAAAACAAATGCATCCAAAAGGATGAAAATATGAAATGTTGGGTTTTCTTCCCTTACACAGTTCATAGGGAGTCTTTTCCAGAATAGGTCTAATAGAGATTCTATTCTGAATGTAACACGCTGTATTTACAGCTTCTGCCCAAAAGTGCTTTGCAACATTTGTTTCATTGATCATGGTTCTGGCCATTTCTTGGAGTGTCCTATTCTTCCTCTCTACAACTCCATTTTGTTGTGGAGTTCTAGGGCAGGAGAAATCATGGGATATTCCATTAGAATCAAATAGTTCTTCAAAATCTTTATTTTCAAATTCTCCACCATGATCACTTCTGACTCTAACAATTTTAGAGTCAAATTCTTTTTGCACTTTAGAACAGAAACTGGTGAATACAGAGTGAGACTCACTCTTGTGCTTTAGGAATTTTACCCATGTCCAGCGGCTGTAATCATCAACGATTACTAGTCCATACTTCTTTCCATTGACTGATGCTGTTTTCACAGGACCGAATAAGTCAATGTGAAGAAGCTCCAGAGGCTTAGAGGTGGAAACAACATTTTTCTTTTTAAAAGATGTTTTTGAAAACTTTCCTTTTTGACAAGCTTCACACAGAGCATCTGAAGAAAACTTCAGTTTAGGCAGGCCTCTGACTAACTCAAGTTTAGTTAGCTGAGAAAGTTTTCTCATGCTAATGTGGCCTAAGCGTCTATGCCATACCCATTGCTCTTTGTGAACGGACATTAAACATTTAACATTTTGATCTTTTAAATCAGAAAGATTTATTTTATAAATGTTGTTTTTCCTCTTGCCTGTGAAAAGGACAGAGCCATCGTTCTGACTAATGGCTTTACACGTTTTTTGATTAAAGATTAAATCATAACCGTTATCACTTAATTGACTTATGGATAACAAGTTATGCATTAATCCTTCTACATAAAGAACATCAGATATAGAGGGAAGGGTACCATTACCAATAGTTCCGGAGCCTCTGATCCTTCCTTTCTGATCTCCTCCGAAGCCTACAAATCCAGCGTCTTTAAGTTCCAGGCTTTGGAACATAGACTTTCTTCCCGTCATATGTCGCGAGCATCCAGAGTCCAGGTACCATGACTGGTGTCTGAACTTTGCTGCATAGGATATCTGCAACATAGATAATCTTATCTTTCGGTACCCAGAATCTCTTGGGTCCTTTTAGATTAGTCTTCCCAGAGTTTCTTATAACTTTGGGTCTTCTATCATTCTTAAATTTTTGTTCTTGTGTGTGTGTGTAATGATATGAAAACGGAGATTTAAGCTGGTTACTGGTAGAGGTTTTATTTTCCTCAGAATCATACCCAATTCCCCTTTTATTATTCTGACCTACTCCATAAATCATGGATGCCATAATACTCCTATCTATCCCATTCTTCAGAAATTGTTGAAAGGCTTCTTCATATTTGTAAATAATTTCATTTGAAGTTTGTGGTGCTTGAGACAACGTTTCTTCTAATTCTAAGCTTTTTGTTTTGGCTACATCTCTTTCTATCGTTAGAGATCTGATAGTATCATCTCGTGCTAGAATTGTTGTCTCAAGTCTACTACATACTTCAGATTTTGCTTTAAGAAGGCCTTTAATGTCTTTAACTTTTTGTTTTAATTTCTGAAGAGAGGTAAGAGTTTCTGATAAACATGATTCTAAGTCAGATCTAGAAAGTTCAGAAAATACCTCTTCAGATTCTTCATCTGAGCTGCTGGATGTGGTAGCCATAAGAGCTACGTTGGCCTGTTCATCAGAGTCAGATTCTGATGATTCGGATTCACTATCGTCCCAGGTGGCCATTAATCCCTTCTTTGTTCTGAAGGTATTTTTCTTGAAGCTTTCTTTCTTAGAGTTATCTTTCTTCAGCTTGGGGCATTCATTTCTGTAATGACCTGTTTCTTTACATTCAAAACAGGTAATATCTTTGTTAGGTTTACCTTTTGAAGTTGACTCTGATCGATCCCCTCTGGGTCTTGATCTTCTGAAGTTGTTGTTGTTCCTCCTTTTCCAGAGTTGCTTAACTCTTCTGGTTAGTAGGGACAGTTCTTCTTCATCATCAGAGTCTTCAGATTCAGAGTCATCAGTGTCTGCAGTTTCTGCTTGAAGGGCTTTGGTTCTGTCTGACTTCCGTCTTTCAGGTCTGGACTTCAGCGCCACTGACTTGTTCCTTTTCTGAGGCTCATCCTCCTCTAGTTCTATCTCATGGCTTCTGAGAGAACTAACAAGTTCTTCAAGGCTGATATTGTTCAGATCCTTTGATAACTTCAGAGCAGTAACCATTGGTCTCCATTTCTTTGGCAGACTTCTGACAATCTTCTTAACATGATCTGCAGTCGTGTATCCTTTGTCTAGCACTTTAAGACCTGCAATAAGAGTTTGGAATCTGGAAAACATAGCTTCTATAGCTTCGTCATCTTCCATCTTGAAGGCTTCATATTTCTGGATCAGCGCCAGAGCCTTCGTCTCCTTGACTTGGGAGTTTCCTTCATGGGTCATCTTCAGAGAGTCAAGTATATCTTTAGCCGTCTCTCTGTTGGTGATCTTTTCGTATTCGTTGTATGATATAGCATTTAGAAGTATTGTTCTGGCCTTGTGATGATTTTTGAACTCACGTTTCTGATCTTCTGACATTTTGCTTCTGGGAACTTCAGCTCCATTTGAGACTGGAGGTTTGTATCCATCTGTGACAATGTCCCAGAGGTCAGCATCATAACCCAGAAAGAAACTTTCGATTCTGTCTTTCCAGTAATCAAATTTTTCTCCATCAAAAACAGGAGGTTTAGCATTGTAAGAATCTCTTTCATTTGAGTGAGCCGTTTGTTTTTCTCGCACTGGATCTCTCTACACGGTTAAGTGTTTGATTTGAAAATCAATAACAGAGCCGGAGCTCTGATACCAATTGAAGGTGAGAAAAACAAGAAAGGGGGGTTTGAATTGTTTGAAAAAAAAAACGCTTTTCCAAAAAGAAAATCACACAATGATTTTATACTGGTTCGCTTATAACACAAAGCTACTCCAGTCCACCCGGCCAAGGTGATTTCGCCTTCAACAAGGACTTAATCCACTAATCTTGAAAGATTACAAACAACCCCTAAGAGAGAAGAAAATCTCTTAGTCCTCTCAAGTCTACAGACTACAAAGAGTCACTTGAGGAAATCAAACAAATAAAAGATACAAGATATGTAATCTAGAGTGCTTCTAGTTAAGCAAGTATTACAAATTTAAGAACAAATTTTTCACTTGATAAGCAAAAGCTTAGTGAAATTCTTTGAAAACAAAGATGATTTTCTTGAGCGTGAAATAATTCAGTATAGTTTTGGCTAGTTGATTTCTTGCTTACTGAATGTTGATTGCATCTCTATTTATATATGAGTTGGAGTAGAGTTGAATCTGGTGGATATTAAACTGAGTTTACTCCATCACTTAAATAGCTTCTGCAGTTTAACTTTTCATCTTTGAAGTGACTACTTACCACAAGTAGTATCTTTTCTCTTGGAAGCGGAGATTAACGTCTCTTTCTTAATCAGGAAATCCAATTTGAAAATCTTTACTTGTCTTCAACGTTACTCTTTCATGATTAGCAAATCCATAATCAGAGTATTTTTGTTTCTGGAGAATCTTGGAATCTTGCTTCTGATGTTGATCTCTTGAGAGTTCAGATGGCGCTGATAACGTTTCTCCAGAATCAGAGCTTCTAGACTTTACTTCATGTTCAGATGCTTCTGATACTTTGCAGTTTTGTCCAGAGTCAGAGCTTCTTGAAACGAGATTCCACTTTAGATGCTTCTGATACTTGATAATTTGTATCTGATCTTGTTGTGCATCTGATGACATCATCAGATTTATTTCTTCTATCTTTAGAACCCTGCACACTTAGAAACTTTTTGTTAGGGTGCCATTTTTGGTTTCATCCTTTGTTATCATCAAAATCAAGGAATCTGTTGTAGAACAATTTTTGTTCTTACAAGGATAAGCCTGAAAAATTCTCTTGAATTTGAGCTTGAATCTCCACTATTTTGGAATTCAATTCTCCAGAAATCCATAGCTTTTTAACCATTCTCTTCCTGCAAGCAAGTGGAGTGAGTCCAAGCACAAGCAAGATCAAGACCTGTTGAATCCAGACCTCCATTGAAGGTATTTTTCAGAAATTTTGAACTCTTCTCACAAATTCTTGCTCAATTCTATTGATTCTTTGGTTGTCTGAAGTCCTACCAATGTAGGCAAGAAGGTTGAGTTGCTTTGAGGTCAAATCGAAGAAACTCAGTTCATGTACCTCAAATTTCAATTCCATGTATCTCTCAATATACTTGGAATTTGAGTGATTGGAGGTCATATTCGAACTCAGTGCCATTTTTTCTTCAAGATCATGTCCTTGTTTTTCATTATGGTGATGGTTTATGGTGGACGAGTCCGGTGAGGTCCACCGGAGAATATGACCGGAGCTCTAGCTCCGGCGATGAGTTGGCAAGGCTTGAACCACATGATCCGTCCCTCACGTTTTAATCTTGATCGTTGGTTTTAAAGACCACCTTTGCAATGCAGTTCTCTCAAGTACATATGGAACGTGTGCTAGGGACCATCAGATCTGCCACCTCAATTAATGAGGGAGATCTGATGGTCCACGTAATTTAGATTTTTCTGAATTTTATTTTAATTGCATTTTCTTCAATAATTCATATTAAGTTCAATATTAATCCAAAAAATATGGGACTTTCACCAAAAATTGTCAAATATTTTTATCTTTCATATTCTTAATTAAAATTATTTTTTGGATCATTATTAATATTTTTCATGAATTAATTGATTTTGCCTTTGTTTTTAATTATTTAAAAATATTTTTAAATATCCAAAAATTATGAAATTTTTTCTCTAAGGTCCTTTGACCTTGTTTGACCTATGATAAATCTCATGGCCATTTCTTTAGTGTTTTGATGATATTTTAGGAATTGGACAAAACATATTTGATTTAAATGCATTATTTTATTATTTTTAATTGAATAAATGCCAATTAAATTTTGTCGACCATTTGTATTGACTTGTATGAGTTTGCTTATTGTTGTTGGGCCTTAGTCAAGGTTGATTTGACTTTGTCAAGTTAATATCATTGGATTTAGGGGATTGATGGAATGTACATTCCATTTCCCAAAATGAATGAATGATATTAATTTGGTAAAAGTCCTCCTTTGACCAATTTGTGATCTCATTCATTCCCTCCCCACTTCATCTAATTCCTCTTCTTAATTCATTCATTCCATTTGGCCTATGACATCTCAAAGTCCTAATGCTAGTTGATTGAAAAATTGACATGAGTATGGATGAGATTAGGCCATATATTTTGCATATTCTTTTTTGTGTGTGGTATGTTTCATGAGCATAGTCCATTATACTATGTCTCTAACATGCATTAACACCAAAATTCTATTGCCCGGCATCAAATAGTTGTGACTTCTATATAAGTCCAATTACGATTGCTTAACATAGCGCTAAATTTGTGACGTAAAAGGCATAAGCATTCTAGTTAGTGAGATTGGAAGTCTCCCCTCTTTCATGGTATTGTGTGGAAACTTGGCCTTCTTTCCTTCCTTTGGAAGATGTTTTGGTTCAAGGATCCATGCTTGTGATAAGTGGGTTGAGTGTTCTCCAAAGAATGTCTTGAAAAGAAAAAGCAAAACAAAACTAACCTCTAACCTACTAACTATTGACTTTTAATTTCAAGTTTTACTTTATTGCAATTTACTTTTAGCACTTTATTTCATTTGTCATTGTACATATTATTCTAATTGTTTATGTTAATGCAATTTTCACTTTGTCCATTTGGACCATATTGTGTGATATATTTTGTTTGTATGTACTTTGCTTGTTTGTATGGTCTTTGACCATTAATGTACATAATAATCACAAAAACCATAAAAAAACTTTTGAGTGGACTGTTGGCTTGATCTTGGACAAATGGACTTAGAATCTAGGCAACCTCCCTAAGCTAAAGGACTTGTCCAATGCCAATTTGTTGAGAACCAAGTGCTTGCAATTTGAAATCCATCAGATACATCTTTGAAGACCTCTTTCGGATTCATCTGCAACATGATCATTGTGAAGTTGTTATTTTGAACCTGTGACTTATGAAACTCATTTGTTACATGGGCTATTTTGAAGAAGATCATGGAATGGATAAGCTTGGATGAGGCCATCTTTATTTGATGCCTTTGCTCTTCAAGATAATACAATTGTGCATTTGTGTGTTGCTTGATTCAAAAAGTCCAAGGGAATTCTGGGTTTCTATTGACATTTTGTCTATGAGATTGCTTCCCATTTGGTCAGATATTTTCAACTTTAAACTTTTAAATTTTGCACATAACGTAGTCTCTTCATCTTCTCCCCATTTCTTTAATTTCAAAAATCTCTCCCTCTATTTTCAAAATCTTCTTTGTGTGCACTATTTTTGTTCTAAACTTTGACTACTTTTGCAAAAAAGGTAGAAACTTTGGCCTTATGCATTGCCTTTTCAAACTTGCTTTCTTAACTAAAATTTGTAAATAGACTTAACTATACTTGACTTAAACTTTCAAAAAGCCAAAAAGAACTAACTCATTCAACCATTTTTAGGCCTTTGTGCCTTGCAAAATTAATTTTTCTTAAAAACAATGCATCCACTTTGAAACTTGTTTCACGAACTACGAGGTTTTGATCCCTCATTTTTATGTTGGTATGTAGGCACAAGACCGAAGGTCTCGTCAAACAAAAAATATAATTAATGAATTCTTTTCTCATCCCCATATTCTATTTGTTTGTAAACATCACTTTGTACAAAATACATATGCATACAAAAAGGGCTTCCTAGGAGTACCTAGGACACTTTGGGTGCTAACACCTTCCCTCTGTGTAACCAACCCCCTTACCTGTGATCTCTGATTTTTATTAGTTTTTATTTGAAAACTTCTTACTTATTGGGTTTTGTTCGTACTTTTCCCTTTTCCCTTGGAAACAATAAAAGCGCGGTGGCGACTCTTGTTAATTGATATCTAGCTTGCCAATAGCTTGATGGTCATGAATTTCCCGCTACATCCTTCAAGGTAGGCACAAGCTGAAAATCTGAGAAAGTGAAACAGCGGTAGAGAGGACCATAGAACTGCACTAGCACACTCAGAAGTCCTTCAACCACATCATCAGACAAGATAGACAAAAGCTTTCCATAGCGTTGTTTGAAGTCCAAGGGATCTAATACAAAAGATGTTAGTTTCCTTAACTCTTTCAAGTCGGGACATCTGAAACTGTACTTCTTAGTGTTCCTTCGTCCATAATCCATGGTCTGGAAATATTTGCAAATAATGCCTCAGTTCCTTGAAATTTTCGTGTGATGAATGTTATGATGTGCATGAATTCATGAATGCAATAATCACAAATAAGGGATCACACACAAGGTAAACAAAGATCAAGGGATGAATCAAGTCATTGTCAAGATCAATCACCCATTTTGGTGGATTATGGTTTGCACCTTATCAACACCTAAGTTCCATTAATATTGATAAGACTTGATTGGATTAACCAAGAATCAAGGGTTTGTTGTAATTCACGAGCATGGAGTCTGGGTAAGAACCGTCCCATAGGAGTGAACTAAGGATAAAACATGTAGATTATGTTCTAAAAAGTTCCCAGAGTCTTAATTCCATCTATCAGATATTATAGGTTAAGATGACTGACTCATCAACCCATAATATTCTCAAGAGAAACTCGTCTGAGTGTAGTATCGTGTAACAACTGTTATCAAGTTTACACTTGAACAGCCTCCGTACTACATCCTAAATAGGCCAAGAGGGCGTAAATGTTCTACAGTCCTCATCTTCTCGGACCCAAATTAAAGATAGTAATGCCTAACCACAAATACTTGTGTGACATTTCAAATCTTAAAGAGTCTCCACTGAGCAGATGGATCTCAAGCCAAATTGTTAAGGACTACTCCACAAAAGTCAAACATGACTATACCATCCTCCTATCTTAATTTCACTCAAGTTCGGGTTAGAACCTATCTCACCACTCAGAGATCACCAAGCACAACAAACATATTATGTCACACATACATATATACAAACATCACATATATACAAATATATACACACAAAAAGTAGGCTAAACCCACTGGAGACTACTCTCCAGCAGAGTCGCCACTTAATTTTTGTAGTGGTAAATTCATGATCATCAAGCTATGGATAAGCTAGAAATCAAATAACAAGAGTCACCACCGCGTTTTTATTGTTTCCAAGGGAAAAGGGAAAAAGTACGAATAAAACCCAAAAGTAAGAAGTTTTCAAATCAAAACTAATAAAATTTCAGAGATTACAGGTAAGGGGGTTGGTTACACAGAGGGAAGGTGTTAGCACCCAAAGTGTCATAGGTACTCCTAGGGAGCCTTTTTTGTGTGCATATGTATTTGGTACAAAAATGATGTTTACAAATGAATAGAATGGGGGGATGAGAAAAGAATTCATTAATTATATTTTTGTGTTTGGCAAGACCTTCGGACTTGTGCCTACGTACCAACATAAAAATGAAGGATCAAA
Organism: Lathyrus oleraceus; assembly: GCF_024323335.1. NCBI lineage: Eukaryota > Viridiplantae > Streptophyta > Magnoliopsida > Fabales > Fabaceae > Lathyrus > Lathyrus oleraceus. The sequence continues at coordinate 480,857,385 of NC_066585.1, read as the reverse complement.
ACCTCGTAGTTCGTGATACAAATTTCAAAGTGGATGCGTTGCTTTTAACAAAAATTAAGTTTGCAAGGCACGGAGGCCCAAAAATGGTTTGAATGAGTTAGTTCTTTTTTGGCTTTTTTGAAAGTTTAAGTCAAGTATATATAAGTTTATTTACAAATTTTATTAAAGAAAAGAAGTTTGAAAATGCAATGGCATAAGGCCAAAGTTTCTATCTATTTTGCAAAGTGGTCAAAGTTTAGAACAAAATAAATTCAATCAAAGAAGATTTTGAAAAGGGATGGGAGATTTTGAAATTAAAGAAATGGGGAGAAGATGAAAAGACTAATCATATGCACAAAAATTAAAAGTTAAGAGTTGAAAAGATCTAACCAAATGGGTAACAATCCAATAGACAAGAATGTCAATAGAAACCCAAAATTTCCTTGGACATTTAGAATCAAGAAACACACAAATGCACAATTATATCAATCTTGAATAGCAAGGCATCAAATAAAGATAGCCACATCCAGGCTTAGCCACTCCATGATGTTCTTCAAATTAGCCCATATAATAGATGAATTCCAAAGGTCATAGGTTCAAAATAACAGCTTCACAATGATCATGTTGCAGATGAACTCAGAGGGATCTTGAATGATGTATCAGATGAAGTTTCAAATCGTAAGCACTTGGTTTCACAAGAAGTTGGCATTGGCCAAGTCCTTTAGCATAGAATGTTGCCTAAATTCTAAGTCCATTTGTCCAAGATCAAGCCAACAGTCCGCACAGTTTTTTTTAGGGTTTTTATTGTTATTATGTACATTAATAGTCAAAGACCACACAAACAAGCAAAGTATACACAAACAAGATATATCACACAATATGGTCCAAGTGGACAAATTGAAAATTTCATTAACATGAACAATTAGAATGGTATGAATAATGGCAAATGAATAAAGGATAAAATTAAATGACATTAAAGTAAATGGCTTGAAATTGAAAGTTAGTTATTAATGAGTTAGAAGTTAGTATTGTTTTGCTTTTGCTTTTCATTTTGTAAGTTATTCTTTAGAGAACACTCAACCCACTTATCAAAAGCATGGATCCTTGAGCCAAGACATATTCCAAAGGAAGGAAAAAAAGCCATGTTTCCACACAATACCATGAAAGAGGGGAGACTTACAATCTCACTAACTAGAATGTTATGCCTTTTGTGTCACAAATTTAGCGCTATGTTAAGCAATCGTAATTGGACTTATGTAGAAGTCACAACTATTTGAGGTCGGGCAATAGAATTTTGGTGTTAATGCATGTTGGAGACATAATATAATGGACTATGCTCATGAAACATACCACACACAAAAAGTATATGCAAAAGAGGTGGCCTAATCTCATCCATACACGTGTTAATTTTTCAATCAACCAACTTTAGGACTTTGAGATATCATACGTCAAATGAGATGAATGTATAAAGAATGGGAATGAGATGAAGAGGGACGGGAATGGATCAAAAATCAAATTGATCAAAGAAGGACTTTTACCCAATTAATATCATCCATTCATTTTGGGAGATGGAATGTACATTTCATCAATCCTCTATATCCAATGATATTAACTTGACAAAGTCAAATCAACCATGACCAAGGTCCAACGACAAGAGTCAAACTCAAACAAGTCATTACAATTGGTCAACAAAATTATTTGGCATTTATTCAAATTAAAAATACTAAAATAAGGCATTGAAATTAAATATGGTTTGTCAAGTTCCTAAAACGTCATCAAAACACCAAAGAAATGGCCATGAGATTTATCATAGGTCAAACAAGGTCAAAGGACCTTGGTTAAAAAATTTCAGAATTTTTAAAGACTTAAAAGTATTTTTTAAATAATTAAAATTAATCATGAAATCAATTAAATCATGAAAAATATTAATAATGATAAAAAAAAAATTTTAATTCAGAATATGAAAGAGGAAATTATTTGAAATTTTTTGGTGAAACTCTCATATTTTTTGGATCAATATTAAAATTAATATGAATTAATGAAAATAAAAGGATTAAAACAAAAATAAAAAAATATGAAAAAACATGAGCCACTTGATCTTCCTCACTAATTGAGGTGGCAAATCAAGCGGACTACAAAGTGCGTGCCATGATGGAACCTAGTCATTGCGCCACACGCGTGATAATCAAAACCAACGCCTCAAATTAAAACAAAATGGCATGATCGTGTGGCTGGGAGATGTCTCAACGTTGGGCCGGAGCTGTAGCTCTGGTCTTCTTCTCTAGTGGACCTCACCGGACTGGTGCACCCTCAACCATCACTAAAAAAAAATGAGGATATGATCTGAAAGAAAAAATGGCGTAGAGCACGAATCTAACCTCAATTTTAACTAACTCCACATATATAGAAAGATATGAGGAGTTGAACTTTGAGGTGTGTCAACTAAGTTGCTTCAATTTGACCTCTAAGCAACTCAATCTTCTTGCCTACATTGGTAGGACTTCAGACAACCAAAGATCCAAGAGAATTGAGTAGAATTTAGAGAGAATCGAAGAGATGAAGTTTTCTGAAAATTACCTTCAATGATATGCAGTTCTTGATGTTGCTTGCTTCAAACACGATCTGATCACACTTGAGAAGCTAACAAGAAGTTATTAGAGAGGTTGAAAGGCTTTAGATCCTGGAGTTCTTGAATCTCCAACAGTTGAGATTCAAACTCAAATTTCAAATTGAAATTTATCAGGTTTTCCTTTGGAATGAGAGGGTTTCAATGGGGGGCAAAGCTGGCGCGCAAGGTGTGATTCAAATGAGCACAGAGGTCATGTATTTATAGCATGAATGAATGATATTTTTACACTTCAAATTTTGTCCAATTTTAGCAATGTTGATGGCACGAATGCATGGGAATGTGCAGGCCCATGATGCAATGCAAAAAGGTCCAAAATGATTTTAAATGAAGTATGGATGCAAGCTTGAATTGCAAGGCATTGTGAACTGAAGTTTTGAAGTTTGATTCTTTCCAATTATGCATCCCTGTTAAAGCCATGCACAGACCTAGCAAACCTCATCCAAAATGCATGAACTTGGGTTCTTTGGAAAGCTTGGATTAAGGGGAACAAGTTTGATGTTTAACACATTTTTCATTTGGAGCGTGGAACATGGAGAATTTTGATGTGGAAGTTTGGAAATTTCAACATGTTGAAATATTTTCTAAGTGTCAAACCATATATCTAAATATTCCACTTTGCTTAACTTTTTATGTGAGCTTCAAATGAGAAAAGTGTATTCATCAAAGAAGTAGCTCTTTCAAATACCTTCAAAATGGTCACCAATTTCATGTCATTTGGATTTAGAATGATAGAGTTATGCATTTTTGAAGTTTGTAAAAATCACTTTTTCAGTGGTATAGGTAAAAAATGACCGATAATGTAACCTCATATCACATGCTCATAAAAGTTGAATTAGCTCTCACTCCAAATATAAAAGTTGAAGTAGACATCTTGAATTTGATTGTGCAACTTGGAAATATTCCATCTCATAAAAATTGAGAGTGTTATGGCCTTGGGAAGTTAACTTTCAAATTAGGGTTTAGACAAAATGACCTATAATGTTTCAACATAGAAAATGATTTTCAAAGCAAAAATAACTCTAGGTCTAAACATGAAAGTTATTTGGAATGTCATTTAGAGTAACGTTTCTCTTGGAATCATTTTCATATGGTGAAAATTGTAGGAGATAGAGTCTAGGGAGACCCAGTTTTGATTAGATGAATTCATCTGGCCAACCACCATCAACCAACTTGCTAACCTTAAATCCTTTGGACTTTCTTGGCTCATGGTAGATCATATATGCATAAGATGATGAGTTTTGAAGTTTCCCTTGAGAAATTTGATCAATTGGTGAGATAGCTTGTTGGAGAAGTTACTCAAAATACCCAGTCAAACTAGGGTTTCCAAGGCAAATCACTTCCAAACTCTTGAAGAAAACTTGATCAATATAACATGTAGTAATCAATGGAACTCATATATGATGCTCATAATTATTCTTAGATCAATTCATGGTTGTTCTCTTTGTCATGAGGGTCTCAAGCCCTAGATATGAACTTGATAGATCAATGGAGATTATGCCCTACCTACAAAAGAGTTAGGCAAATGTAAAGACATATTTTTGGTGTTTTGGTTAGTAAAAATGATAATATACAAGTATGATATAATCACATGGTGCTTGGTGACCTCATCCCAAAATAAACCTAATGAAAGAGGGGTAAGGAGGATGCCAAGTTATGATCCCAATGCTAATGATTATGATGAAATTGCATGAGGGATCTTAGGGTCAAAATTGGGGTCTTACACTTCACCTTTTCCTAAGGGAGAAGCGAACATTGTTTGGGCATTTTCAATTTGATCATTAATAAAATATAATTCTATTCATCCACATCTATGATGTGTTTTTTTATTACTTTTTGCTTTATTCTTAAAATGGTAATCACAAAAAACATGAATAAATAATATAATTGTCCATCTGCATGATATTTGGTCACAAATTCACTTCTCTAAAATCAAAATATCAAATCATTATCCATGTTGGTTTCTAACCTCATTGAATACAATGATCCTTCTCCTTCTCCAAATTATGAATTCCCTGTGTTTGAGGCTGAGGAGGAAAGTGATGAGGTTGTGAGTGATGAATTGTCTCATCCTCTTGAGCATGATGGAAAAGCCATTCAGCCATTCGAAGAGCAGATTGAGCTAGTCAACTTGGGTTCTAAAGATGATGTGAAGGAAGTTAAGATTGGGACTCGACTGTGTCTGGAAGTGAAGAAGGGATTGATTGATCTTCTCCGAGAATATTCAGATGTGTTTGCTTGGTCCTATCAAGACATGCCTGGTTTGGATTCTGAGATATTGGAGCATAGATTACCGTTGAAGCAAGAATGCCCTCTAGTCAAGCAGAAGTTGAGAAGAACTCATCATGATATGGTAGTGGAGATCAAAGAAGAAGTGCAAAAGCAGATTGATGTTGGTTTCCTTGTAACTGCTGAGTATGCATAATGGGTGGCCAATATTATGCATGTTCTGAAGAAGGATGGAAAAGTCTGTATGTGTGTTGGTTACCGAGATTTGAATAAAGACATTCTGAAAGATGATTTCCCTCTGCCACACATTGATATGTTGGTAGACAATACAGCTAAATTCAAAGTCTTTTTGTTTATGGACGGATTTTCCATATATAATCATATCAAGATGGCACCCGAAGACATGGAGAAGACCACATTCGTTACACCTTAGGGAACATTTTGTTAAAGAGTGATGCCTTTCGGTTTAAAGAATGATGGTGCAACGTACCAGAGAGCAATGACTACTCTTTTTCATTATATGATGCATAAAGAGATTGAAGTTTATGTCAATGATATGATTGCTAAATCCATTGATGAAGAGGAACATGTTGAGCATTTGTTGAAGTTATTCCGGCATTTGAGGAAGTATAAACTCCACTTAAATCCCAATAAATGTACTTTTGGTATTCGTTCTGGTAAGTTGTTGGGCTTTATTGTCAGCGAGAAAGGTGTTCAAGTTGATCCTGCCAAGGTCAAAGCAATACAAGAGATGCTTGCGCCCAAAACTGAGAAGCAAGTCAAAGGTTTTCTCGGCTGCTTGAATTATATCTCAAGATTCATTTCACACATGACTACCACATGTGCGCCTATATTCAAGCTTCTCCGGAAAGATCAGTCTTGTGATTGGACCGAAGATTATCATAACGCTTTTAATAGTATCAAAGAATATTTGCTTGAGCCTTCGATATTGTCTCCACCTATTGAAGGAAGACCATTGGTCATGTATTTGATTGTGCTTGAAGAGAGTATGGGTTGTGTTCTTGGTCAGCAAGATGAAATTGGAAAGAAAGAATTTGTAATTTACTACCTTAGTAAGAAGTTCACCAACTGTGAGACTCGACATTCTATGCTAGAGAAGACTTGTTGTGCATTGGCTTGGGCTGCTAAGCGTCTACGTCAATACATGTTGAATCATACCACTTGGTTAATATCCAAAATGGATCCAATCAAGTATATATTTTAGAAGCCTTCTTTAACTGGGAGGATTTCCCGTTGGCATATGTTGTTATCAGAATATGATATTGAATATCAATCTCAGAAAGCGATCAAAGGTAGTGTCTTGGATGACCATTTGGCTCACCAACCGATTCAAGATTACCAGTCAGTGGAGTATGATTTTCCCGATGAAGAGATATTGTACTTGAAAATGAAGGATTGTGATGACCCATTACTTGAAGAAGGGCCAGAACCTGGTTCCCTTTGGGGCATGGTATTTGATGGAGCTGTTAATCAATATGGTAATGGCATTGGGCCGGTGATTATTACTCCTCAAGGCACACGTTTTCCATTTACAACTAGATTGACCTTCAAGTGTACAAACAATATGGAAGAATATGAAGCTTGAATTATGGGGCTTGAAGAGGCCATTAATCTCAAAATCAAGTATTTTGATGTCTAAGGAAATTCAACTTTGGTTGTAAATCAAATCAAAGGTGAATGGGAGATGAATCAACCCGGTTTGATACCATATAGAGATTATGCGATGAGGATTTCAACTTTCTTTACAAAGGTTGAATATCATCATATCCCTCGAGACGAAAACCGGATGGCATATGCTCTTGCAACGTTGGCTTCCATGATTGTGGTGAAATATTGGAATGAGGTTCCCAATTTGATTATGATGTGTCTTGATAGGCTAGCTCATATGTTTGTTGTTGAAGAGATCAAAGACGAAAAGCCGTGGTATTATGATATCAAGTGTTTCCTCCAAAGTCAGATTTACTCGTCTGGGGCATCGTTGAAAGATAAGAAGACTTTGAGAAGATTAGACAACAATTTCTACCTGAATAGTGACGTGTTATATAAGATAAATTTCGATATAATTCTGCTCAGATGCGTGGATAGACACAAAGCAGACTTATTAATGACTGAAGTCCATGAAGGTTCCTTTGGTACTCATTCCAATGGACATGCAACGACAAAGAAGATGTTGCGAGAAGGTTACTATTGGCTGACAATGGAATCTGACGGTTGCAAGTTTTTGAAGAAGTGCCACAAGTGTCAAATTTATGCAGATAAGATTCATGTTCCTCCGACACTGTTGAACTTCATTTCCTCTCCATGGCCCTTATCTATGTGGGGATTTGATATGATTGGCATGATTGAGCCCAAAGCTTCAAATGGACATCGTTTCGTTTTGGTGGCTATTGACTACTTCACAAAGTGGGTTGAAGTGGCATCGCATGCGAATGTAACCAAGCAAGTTATTGTAAGGTTTATCAAGAATCAGATCATATGCCATTATGGTGTGCCAAGTAAGATCATTACTGATAATGGATCAAACTTGAATAATAATATGGTGGAAGCTCTTTGCAAAGACTTCAAGATTGCACATCATAATTCTTCTTCCTACAAACCCAAGATGAATGGGGTTGTTGAAGCTGAAAATAAGAACATCAAGAAGATCATTCAGAAGATGGTTGTAACGTATAAGGATTGGCATGAGATGCTCCCATTTGCTTTGCACAGGTATTATACATTCATCCTCACTTCAACAGGGGCAACCCCTTTCTCTCTTGTATATGGTATGGAAGTTGTGCTCCCAATAGAGGTTGAGATCCTATCACTACGTGTCTTGATGGAAGCCAAGTTGACTGAAGCTGAATGGTGTTAGACTAGATATGACCAGAGAAGGTGACGTTGTGCTCAAGAAGATTCTAACTTTCAAACCAGATTCTAGGGGAAAATGGTCTTTTAATTATGAAGGCCCATATGTTTTTAAGAGAGCCTTTTCAGGCGGTGCTTTGATTCTTACAACTATGGATGGTGAAGAGTTCACCCGTGTTGTGAACGTATATGCAATCAAGAAATACTTCGCCTAAAAAGAAAAGAACAACTCGCTAAGTTGAAAACCTGAAAGGGCGACTTAGGCAAAAATGAGCGTCTCGGTGGATTGAAAACCTGAAAGGGCAATCCAGGAAATAATTAGAGACATAAAACAGAAAGAATTATCCCGATAAATTGAGTACCCCGCTTTGGGGAAATTTATGCAAAATTTAGGGATTCTAGCAAGTAACTGCATCCTGCTGATCTTCAGTTTTGAAGACGTTCTTGAGCACAACGGTTGGATTCTGATCCCCAATAGTAGCTAAGAGCCTAGTGGATATCAAGATTTGGTAGAAGGATTAGTGATCATTGTATTCGATGTAACCCTTTTCCATGTAAGTTACCATTTTCAACTTTGTAAAGATCTATGGAGTCTTGTCATTTACAGACTACCATTCTATTAAATAAAGTTGAACTTTTACCCAATTGTTTCTACTCTTGTTTAATTCAGCCGAATAGATTTAAATTTTATTATGATCACTTTTGAAAATAAAATTTTTAAATCAAAGTCATTTTTCTTAAACATATAAAAGCATGAATTTTAAGCAATCAATTTCATTTAAGAGGAATATCAACATTGGTTCGAAAGTAGTAAGCCCTAACTGTAGAGCATTATTGGTTCTACCCAAGCAGTAGTCACAATTTCTCTTTCATCCCCTACAACATTGTTCAGCACTCGGTGTTTGTTTTTTTCTCTACACGATTATTTTTTCTCCGTCGCCCCAGCTGAGTTGGTTGATTAATCCCCTGCGGAGTTTAGTATGTATTCCCCAGCCGAGTTTATATTTGGTCTCCAGCAGAGTAAGAACGGTTCTTTGCAGCAGTTTGCATGGTTCTGATAGGACTTTGGTTTCCCCACCAGTCGCCATAAGATTCATTCCCAGTCAGAGTTTCCTCCTGGTTTCTGAGCAGTTATTTGTGTTTATGCCCTGTATGGTTATCTCCCATTTGATATGGTGTTGACCTAAAATTTCCCGCAGACTTGAGAATGGTTTTCCTCAGCAGATCTCCTTCATTTCCCCAGCTAGGGTTGAGCCTTCGGGATATTGATTTCACTTTTCTCCAGCAATTGTTTCCCTCTTTTGTGGATTGACCGAGAATTGTATCAATGATTCAAATCTACGACATCTTTATATCCTTCGTGATCGTGTTGTCAGCATAATCATCATATATACATACACATATACATATACACTCATATAATTTCATCATTGCATCATCACATTTGTTGATTCATTCTTGTGGTTGTAATTCTCTATTATGGTGGTACTTTATCCCCCATACAAGTTTGGTGTTTGTCCTCCTTCAATTGTAGAGTGTCAGCCCCTTAAGTAGAAAGATTTTAACCTTTCTTCTTTCCCCACTGAGTTATTTCCTCGTGGATGATGATTTGTTTCAACTTCCTCTCCAGTTGATTATCTAGATGGAACTACTCCCCTTAAGTTATATCCTCATTGGGTTGAGTCTTAATTGATTGTTTTCATTCTAGATCTTACCTAGATCGATGATTCAGGTCCCCTAATAGTTTATTACCCAGTAACTGGTAATGTTCTTCTTAGGATGTATTTTTCTACTTCTTGCCCAATACCCGGCAAAAGTAACCTTTTTCTCCCTAGGGGATTCATTTTCATGCTTCCCCAGGAAGTATATCTTTGATATGTTCATCCTAACTGGTGACAGATATTTTATTCCCCTATTTTGATTCTATCATTGATATATTCATCCTAACCGATGACGGATATTCTCATCTTTGGTATTCTACCCAGTAAAAAGGTAGTTGTAATCCCTACTTGTTCCCTAGAGAGTTAATCATTGATATGTTCATCCTAACCGATGACGGGTTTCCTTCTCTTTGCGGTCTCCTTCCCAGTAATCGGTAGTTGTAAATCCTGCTTTTCTCCCTTTGCAGAGTTTATCCTTGATATATTCACTTTAACCGGTGACGGATATCCTCTATGTGGCATTCTATCCAGCATTTGATAGATGTAATTCCTACTTTTTGTTCAGGTGGTTTATCCTTGATATGTTCATCCTAACCGATGATGGGTATCCTCCTTAACAATTCCCAGGCAAGATTATCCTTGATATGTTCATCTTAACCGATGACGAATTCTCTTTCCTTTGAGTCTATCCTTGATATGATCACTTTAACCGGTGACGAATATTCTCATCTTTGATCTTCTGCTCAGTAACAAGTAGTTGTAAATCCTATTTCTGCAGTTTTTCCCCAGCAAGTCTATTCTTACCTAGTAATTGGTAATGAATGCACTTCCTGGCGGCCCTCAGTGAATCATCCTTGATATGTTTACCCTAACCGGTAACGGGTGTCCTCTCTGATCAGATTTTATTATCTCCTTACCTAGTAACAGGTAGTGGATAATAGATTTATGCTCCTCTTGTGTTAAAGTCTATTTCTTCCCCAGGTGAGTTGAGTGCGTATTTCCTTGGTGAAATCACTTTTCCTGCATGATTCGAGTATTTTAGTTTTATTTTGATCTACCTGTTTCCCCTGCAGATGTCTTTTGTTTATCCGGCTGAGTCTTTCCATTTTCATGGAATTCCTCTAGTCTCCCAACAGTTTTTAAGTCGTAGCCTGGCCTACACACAACATCTTTTATCCCCTCAGAGTCTCTGTCTCCCCATTGAGTTTTTCCTTATGGAATGCATCATGCTCCTACGGACCTTCGGTCTCTCTGACTTCTTTTCCTCTGTGGCAATATTTCCCCACAAAGATTTGCTTTTACATCCATATCATATGCATCATGAGGTCTCTTAGAGACCAAAATTTGTTTCTATATGTTGTTATTTAAGCTCATTCTACTTAGTCAATACGAAGATTTTAACCTTCACCTCCTCAGTTAGAATGTACTTAATGCAATATCATCATATGCATTAGCATTGGGATCATACCTTGACATCCTCCTTACCCCCTCTTTCATTGGGTTTGTTTTGGGAGAGATCACCAAGCACCATGTGATTGTATCAAACTTGTATTTTATCATTTCACTAACCAAAATACCAAAAATATGTCTTTATATTTGCCTAACTCTTTTGTAGGTAGGGCATGATCACTATTGATCTATCAAGTTCGCATCTAGGGTTTAAGACCCTCATTGCTAAGAGAATAACCGAGGATGGATCCATAACGGCTCTAGGAATTATATATGATTCCCCATGATCTTTACATGTTTTTTTGATCAAGATTTCTTCAAAAGTTTGGAGTTGGTTTACCTTAGAAACCCTAGTTCATCTGGGTATCTTGAATAACTTCTTCAACAAGCTTCTTCACCAATTGATCAAATTTCTCAGGGGTCACTTAAAATTTCATCATCTTGTGCATATATGGTCTACCATGAGCCTAAAAAGTCAAGATAATTGCAAGTTAGCAAGTTGGTTGATGGTGGTTGGCCAGATGAATTCATCTTATCAAAATTGGGTCCCCCTAGACCCTATCTCCTACAATTTGTACCATATGAAAATGACTCCAAGAGAAATGTTACTCTAAATTACATTCCAAACAACTTTCATGTTGAAGTCTATAGCTAATTTTACTTGGAAAGTCATTTTCTATGTTAAAACATTATAGGTCATTTTGTCTAAACGCTAATTTGAAAGTCAACTTCCCAAGGCCATACCTTGCTCAATTTTTATGAGATGAAATATTTCCAAGTTTCACAATTAAATTCAAGGTGTCTACTACAAATTTGATGTTTGGAGTAATAACTAATTCAACTTTATGAGCATGTGATATGAGGATACATTATAGGTCATTTTGGACCAATACCATTGAACAAGTGGTTTTCCTTAACTTCAAAAATGCATAGCTCACTCATTCCAAATCCAAATGATGTCACATTTGTTACCATTTTTAAGGTTTTTTAAATAGCTACAACTTTAATGAATACACTTTTCTCATTTGGAGCTCACATAAAAAGTTAGGCAAGGTGGAATAATTGAACATGTGGCTTGACACTTAGAAAATATTTTGACATGTTGAAATTTCAAAACTTCCACCTCAAAATTTAGCATGATACAAGTTCAAAATGGAAAAGTATTCAATATAAGAGTTGTTCCTCATGATCTAAGCTTTCCAAAGAGTCTTAATTCATTCATTTTGGACAAAATTTGAGGGGTCTACGCATGGCTTAAATAGGGTTGTATCAGTTGGCAAGAATCATGCTTCAAACATTCAAATATATTTGCCTTGCAATCCAAGCTTCATTCAGACCTCATTTTAGTTGATTGTGGACCTATTAGAGTTGCTTCATGGGCCTGCACACGCCCATGCAAGCATGTACATTTATTGCCAATTTTGGAAGTATTTTCAAGTGTGCAAATAACACTCATCTTTTGCTATAAATAGAGGTCTAATGCTTCAGTTTGAAGGACCTTGCGCACCAGCTTTGCCTTCAACCGTTGAATCCCTCACCATTCAAAGGAAAACCTAATAAATTTCAATTGAAATTTGAGTTTGACTCTCACTATTTGGAGATTTAAAAACTCCAGGATCCAAAGCTTTGCATCACTCTTAATCCACTTCCACAAGCTCCATAAGCAAGATCAAGCAAGAATTAAAGCAAGAGAGATACATTTCTGCACAACATTGAAGGTATTTTTCTAGATTTTTCTTCTCTTAGATTCTCTCTTAATTCTCATAAATTCTCTTGGATCCTTGGTTGTCTGAAGTCCTACCAATGTAGGCAAGAAGATTGAGTTTCTTTGAGGTCAAATCGAAGCAACTCAATTGACACACCTCAAAATTCAACTCCACGTATCTCTCTATATATTTGGAGTTAGGTTAGATTGAGGTGATATTTGTGATCTACGCCATTTTTTATTTAAGATCATGACCTTCTTTTTTATTTATGATATGGTGATGAATGAACCAATCCGGCCAGGGTCATCAGAGAAGATGACCGACCTTTGGCTCCAGCAATGAGATGGAAGTGTTTAGAGCCATTAATTTGATTTAAAACGTCTTAATCTGAAGCGATCATTGTGATTACCAAACGTGTCGAATGTTGACTAGCGCGCATCAGAGAAGAAGACAGGAGCTACAGCTTCGGCCATGCGTTGGCACGTCTCCCAGCCACATGATCTTGCCATTTTGTTTTAATCTGAGGCGTTGGTTTTGATTATCACGCGTGTGGCGCGCTGACTAGGTTCCATCATGGAACGCGCGTTGTAGTCCACTTGATATACCACCTCAATTAATGAGGGAGATCAAGTGGTCCACGTTTTTTTGATTATCTGATATTTATTTTTATTCCTTTGTTTTTCATTAATTCATATTATTTTTAATATTGATACAAAAAATATGAGAGTTTCACCAAAAAAATTATAATAAAATCCTCTTTCATTTTCTGAATTAAATTTTTTTTTGGATCATTATTAATATTTTTCATGATTTAATTGATTTTGTGAATATTTTTAATTGTTTAAAAATAATTTTAAGTTTCCAAAAATTCTGAATTCTTTTCTCCAAGGTCCTTTGACCTTGTTTGACCTATGATAAATCTCATGGCCATTTCTTTGGTGTTTTGATGAGGTTTTAGGAAATTGACCAACCATATTTAATTTAATGCATTATTTTTAATATTTTTAATTGATTAATTGCCAAATTAATTGACTTTGTGAGTTTAACTTCTGTTGTTGGGCCTTGGTCAAGGTTGATTTGTCTTTGTTAGGTTAAGATCATTGGATTTAGGGAATTGATGGAATGTACATTCCATCTCCAAAAATGAATGAATGATGTTAACTTGGTAAAAGTCCTCCTTTGTCCAATTAGTGTTTGATTCATTCCCCCCTTCCTCTTCATCTTATTCCCCTTCTTTATGCATTCATGCCATAGACCTATGATATCTTAATATCCTAAGGCTAGTTGATTGCAAAATCAACATAAGTATGGATGAGATTAGGCCCCCCACTTTGCATATTCTTTTTGTGCGTGGTATGTTTCATGAGCATAGTTCATCATACTATGTCTCTAACATGCATTAACACCAAAATTCTATTGCCCGGTCTCGAATAGTTGTGACTTCTACATAAGTCCAATTACGATTGCTTAACATAGCGCTAAATTTTGACACAAAAGGCATAACATTCTAATTAGTGAGATTGTAAGTCTCCCCTCTTTCATGGTATTATCTGGAAACTTATCCTTTTTCCCTTCCTTTGGAAGATGTCTTGTGTAAGACCCTAATTTTGACCCTAAGATCCCTCATGGCATCATATCATTGCTCAATACATTGCCTCAAGGATCATAGCATGACTAGATCCTTAACCCTAAAGTGGGACTTGTGTGAGTGGTTTGAGACCACCAAGCATGCTTGTATTCTTTATTATTGCTTTTCTTATTTGTTTACTAACCAAAAGCACAAAAATATGTCACTAACCCTTTTTGTTTTGAAGCTCAAGTGATCATGTGCTCCCACGCTCCTAGGAGGCTCCCATGCTCAACGAAATGGCTAGATGAAGATGAGAACAAGCATGTAAATTGTTCACCAAGTTCCAAATTATCATATATGTCTCCCAAGTGTCTCAATTTTTCAATTTGATCAAGATAACTCAAAGGGCTTGAGGATTGTTTCCCAAGGAAACCCTAATTCAATTATGCTTTGACTGTGCCTTGCTCATGAAGCAACCTCAACCTATGATCAAATTTAATCAAGGGAAGTTCTTTCATTCATTATTTTATGCATATATGAGCTTATGTGAGAATCCTCAATCATTCATTCATCAAGATTTGAAGTTTGGCCTTGAGAAGTTGACCAGTCAAGTCATCTAACTAAACTGAAGATCACTGAGATACAACTTTTAATGTGTTTGTCAAATGAAGATGACCCTAAGAACAAAAATGTTCTTAAGAACCATATGAATACCTTTAATGTTTATCAAAAATCCATTTTAAACTTGTAAGGTCATCATTCATTTCAAAACATTATAGGTCATTTTGAATGAAACCCTAATTTTGGGTCAAATTCCCAAGGACCTAACTTCCTTAATTTTTATGATTTTTAGGTGAGACAAAATGCATTGTAAAGCTTAAGATGTCTAATTCAAATGTTATGTTGGACAAAATTTCATAATCCTAAAATAAACACATGTGATACTACAAAACATTATAGGTCACTTTGGACCAAAGCCATTGAATTTGAAAAATGTCCAACTTCAAGTGCCCATAACTTTCTCATGAAAACTCCAAATGATGCAATATTTGAGTCTAAATTGATCATCTTGAAAAGATATAAAACATTGATGTTGGACGTTTTTAGATTTGAGACTTGCATCACTGAAACAGAAGGGCTTGAAGATGCTTGCTTTTGGTAAAAAAAAATTCTAAGGGAACCTAGACATGTTTTGTACCTAAACCTTCACAGTCAGTTTTCATAAATTTCCATACTCCAAATTAATTTTTTCCTAACATGACTTTTGTTGCTTATTTCAAGTGTTTTCCAACCATTACTCACATTAATTTTTTGGACTTTCCATGAGTGAGTTTTGAAGAGCTTAATGTTTATGTGCATTTTTGCATTTCACGTTGTAACTTCATGTGCAAGCAAATGCAGCTCCAATTACACGTCCAATTCACTTCCATATGAGTTCAGCATGGATTTCCATTCATTCTTAGGCCTCACATGCGCCTCTACAGGCCCATTCATGGAGGATCCAAATTTCATGGACACGAGCCAAGCATTGCCTTGCATCCATTCCAGCTATAAATAGAAGCTCATTCTCATTCAAATGGTAACCACAACGAGATCTGAAGTGCTGCTGAATTGAAAACCAAACCCTCACTAAAGGAATTTCCAGTTTTCATTTTCAATTTAAAGCTTGAATTTCAACATCATTAGTTGATCTTCACAGCTCAATTCCTTAACCTTGCATTACCATCACACTTCCAGAGCAAGATTGGATCAAAGGCTTAGAGAATTCGTGTTGTTTGAAGCTGCATTTCAGAGGTAGAACCTCAATTTTTCTTGATCTAGATTTTGCAATATGATGTGAATTCCTTTGGTTTTTGTTGTTTTCTGAAGTCCTCGAGCATGAGGTAGGCCAGTGGTGGTCTCAATTTTATAAATCGTGTCATTTCAGATCAAGCACCATGATCTTCAAGCTCATGTTTCTCTCTAAATAGAAACTTTGAGGATGATCCATGGTCACAGGGGTGATGTACATCACCCCAACTTCATTTTGATACCTTCCTTTTTCATTTTCATTAAAGTTTAATTCCCTGCGCGTGGTGGCCGGATCTGGTTAGATCGGCAGAGAAGATGGTGGTTTCCACCACCATCCCCACGTGGGAGCCTCAGAACCATTGGATCACACTCAAACATTTTAATAATAGCCTTTCATTTTGTTGACTTGTTTTAAATCCAAATGTGGCGCGTTTGACCAAGGATCATCATGTGACCGCGCCTCTGAGCCCTAGGATCATTGCCACGTCAATTAATGAAATGATCCAGTGGCTGCACATTTTTGCTATTTTCTTATTTTCTGATTAATTCCATTTAACTCCTTTTATTTTCAAAAATTCATAAATATTTTATTTGAAGTCACAACAATATGAAACCAATGCCAAAAAAAATCTTGAAAAATCTAGTTTCATATTTTGATTTTTAATTATTTTTGTGACTTCATTTAATATTTTTTTATGAGTTATTTGGTTTTTAATAGTTTTAATTCATTTTAAAATACTTTTTGATATCTGAACAATCCAAAAATATTTTCCTAACACATATGGATCATGATAAGTCAATGAAAAATAGTCTCATCAATTTCTTAATTGGTTTGAGATTTATTTGAGATTTTAATTCATATTGTGTTATTTTTATTATTTTTAATTGTTTTAAAATATTTTCTGATTTCAAAAATTGTTGAGAAAAATTGTCAAAGCTTGTTTGACCATGTTAGACCTATGAGAATTTATTTGGACTTGTTGAAGTTGATTTGAATTAAATTTGAGGTTTGACCATATTTTGTTTATTTTATTTTGCATTTATTTTTAATTCAAAAAAATACCAAAATATATTGTTTGACTTTTTGACTTATAACCTTCATTTCTCTTCTGTTTAGCATTGGTTGATGATGGTTTGATTCACTTTTGACCAATTGTGTTTGACATTTGAATGTTCTTTTCATCCATTTCATCTTCATCCCCTTTTTTTTTCTTTTCCTTTTTGGCCAATGAGTTAATGTCTTATGGTTGGGCTTGACAAATGAGAGGTTCAACCTTCTTTTATCCAAATCAAACTCAACTTGATCCAAGATCAAGTGAGTTGCTTTGTGTCCAAGATAGGTTACTTCTTGGTCAAGCAAAAAAACCTGAAGTCCATACAAGGCCTTCCTCTTTTCTTTTGGCATGGCATGTTTTTGGAACTTGGCTTACTAGTCATGATATCTAACTTGTGTTTATTTGCCTATAATTTTATTGACCGGCCTCAGATAGGTGTGACAACTACATTAGTCCACTTACGATTGCTTAACATAGCGTTAAATTGTCTTATGACAAACTAACATAACCATACTAATTACTAACTTTAATTTGAGCATTTAATTTCTTGCAATTTACTTTAATGCAATTTACTTCTTGCTCATTTATTCATATTGCTTTTCATTTTGCTCACTTGAGCACATATTTTATGTTTATGCCATTTTCCTTTTGCTCATTTGAGCTCATTATTGTATATAAATATATTGTTGTCTTGTGTTGGTTTTGCTTTTGTCTTGTGTGAACCCAATGCAAAAAGGAGAAAGTACTCAGAATTAGGACTTACCCATGCTTAAAGGAGTTCAAGAGCAACTAGGCCTCATGCATTTAGAATGCTAATCTTGTTGAAGAGCAACTAGGCCACATGCCTTTAGAATGCTAAATCTCAAAGTTAACTTCAAAGGACTTCCTTTCCAAAACGTATTCTTTGTCCATTCCTCTTACTGTGTTATGAA
Organism: Lathyrus oleraceus; assembly: GCF_024323335.1. NCBI lineage: Eukaryota > Viridiplantae > Streptophyta > Magnoliopsida > Fabales > Fabaceae > Lathyrus > Lathyrus oleraceus. The sequence continues at coordinate 480,839,519 of NC_066585.1, read as the reverse complement.
CTTTTTGATGTTTGCTCTTGTGCGATAGGGATTCCATCTTGAGATAGTAAGAAGGACCATTGTCATGAGAAGCCAAGTTAAGAGAGACAAGCCAAATGGAGATCCTAGGAGCTTGAATCTAAATTGTTTGATTGCTTGTGTGTGTTTGCTAAGTCCAAAGGAGAGGAGCATCTTGAATCATCTCTATGATTTCAAGAAAAAGAACTCCAAGGGTTTTATCTCTTTCTCTTATCTTTGTATGCTTTAGGATTACCCCTTCTCTTCTTCTCCTCACTCTAACCCAAGCCAAAAACCTTTTCTAAACTTTGGCATTATTTTTCAAATTAGAAACCTAGGCATTATGCCTTTGACTTTTCAAAATCTTTTCATCAATACTCATTGTGAATAAATCTTAATCCAATTTTGACTTCATTTTTATAAATAAATTAACTTTTAAATACAACTCACTTCAATTTGGTTTTGTGGTTCCAATGACCACCTTTGTTAAAACCTTTTCATAAACATTAGTCATAGGTTTGAGTTATCATAGTGGTTGATGTGAATCTCACCTTTTCCTTAGTGATTGGATTATAAGTCTTCCATACTTATTATAGGGTTAACCCCCTCACTAGTATGTTGAAGCTCTCCTCACATGGTGGATTGTTGGTTTAGGTTGAGTGTTCTCCCTTTGATAACAAAAGACCTTGAGTGTTCTCCATTTCATAACCAACCCCCTTACTCAGATCTCTGACATTTTTATTAGTTTTTGATTTGATAAAACTTCTTACTTGGCTTTTGTTCGCTTTTTAGCCTTTCCTTTGGACAAATAAAAGTGCGGTGGAAACTCGAATTGTATGTTGACTTTTTGTTTAGTCAATAAACCTAAAGGTAACGAAAACCCCGCTACAGAAAATTGGCGACTCTGTTGGGGATTGGAATTTCCTAGTGGGTTTAGCCTACTTTTTGCTTATGTGTGTTGTATATTTATATTTATTTTGTGACATATTTTTGTGAAAATTTGGGATGACTGTATTGTTTGTAATGTATGACTTTCTTGATGTATTACTTGCTTGTATGCTTGGTGGTTTCTTGTGAGATGAGTTTTATACCCGAACTCGAGTGCACTTATGATAGGAGAATGACATAGTCTTGTTGACTTGTGTGGAGTTATTCCTTAGCAAGTTGACTTGCAAGCCCATTCACTTAGTGGAGGCCTTGTTGGGATTAATAATGTCACACGAGTAGTCGTGGTTAGGCATTACTCTTTTCAATATAAACCTTAGAAGCCAAGGACCTTAGATAACAAGCCCATCTTGGCCTATTTTAGGACGTAGTGCGAAGGTCATTCAAGCGTAAGATTTGATACGATTGTTACGCGATACTACACTCATAAGAGTCTCTCTTGAGAATATTTTTGGAATACGAGTAGTCGTTCTATCCGATAATATCCGAAAGATGAGATGATGACTATGGGGACCTTTTTAGAACATGATTGTCAGGTTTAACCATAATACACTCCCTTTGGGTGGTGTCGCAACCTGAAAAATACAGTGCGCGAAAAAACAACCGGCGAAAGAAAATGACAAAAGAGTCCCCACCGTGCGTTATTCATCCCAAAGGAGGGAAAGGAAACGCTCGAAGTAAACCTGAAAAAGGAAAGGACAAGACGGGGTCTCGCAACCAAATCTTGGGTTCGGGAGTCGGTTATGCGAAGGGAAGGTATTAGCACCCCTACGCATCCGTAGTACTCTACGGGATCCACTTTTGTAGTTTTCGTCTAAAGGGTGTGGGTTTATCTTGTGCTGTTTGCCAAAAAAAAAGGGGTTAAATGAAAATGACTCGCACGGATGTCGCATCCACTGCATACGTATCTCATCTGAATATGAGAATCAGAGTCTTCGTAGCTCGGCTACCTATGGGTTGGGGGGATGTGTGCTCGCTAAGACATCGCGTCTTATGCCTACGTATCTCATCTGGAATGAGAATCAGAGCAAGCCGTAGTTCGGCTAACTACGGGGTTGTGGATTGGGTTTTGGACGAACGACGTCACTATGCAATCTACCGGATGCTCGACCTTAGGAGACTTACTCGCCTGTAGTAGAAGGAGTTAACGTGTTGCTTTGGGTTTTAGGGTTTGAGATGCTCAAGGGAAAAAAGGCAGTCCTTGATGAAGGAACTGCGCTACCTGCAGGGATACGAACACATACAAAACAAACATGTATAAAGTAAATGTGCCAACAAGGGGCTCAGAAGTAAATAAACAAAAGAAAACAAATGCCTCATATCGAGGTCTTCCAGCTAAGAAAGCGATAAAATGAGGAAAAGAGGTAAAAGTACCACACGGATGAAGATCCGAAGTAACAACAATTAAAGGAGTAAGAAACCCAGGGACCTCCCAAGCTAATGCCATCAAAGAAAAGTGAGTCAGTACAGGTAATCGGAATGAACCTCTAGGGGTTATCCCACAAATAAAGTGGGAAACCACGCAAGTTATCCCTGCAAAAGTCATGTGAGCCCTCACAAAAACTCAACAAAAGGGTTAGTGAAACACCATAAGCATTTTTTCATGGATAACAGTATGGTTTCAGAAACCTCAAACCATGTGGCATACACTCAAAAATTAAACGGTTAAACATTCAAGGCATTGTTTATACATTCATATACATATTAAACCCATGGGCAAAAACATAATGAAATTCATCCATCATACCTCAAACATTAAGAGTATTCAACTTCAAAGCAAAAAGGTAATGGGAATAAGGGCAAACCTGATTGGAGAGCTTGATTGAAATTGAGTTGCACCCGTGAGGTTTACAAAACAATCTTTAGGGTTTATGTGAGGCAGAGGTGATTCTGTGCAGTTGAGTTCCCTTCAGGGTTTAGAGGCTGCTCTGAACTCTGTTAGCTCTTCTCTCACTATCTTTTTTCTCAGGGTTTTGTTCCAAGGAAACCTCAGAGTGATTTTGCTTCTCCTCCTTTTTCTCAAGTGAAGCCTTGGTATTTATAGACTGAATTTCATGGTTTTGTGGGCTCAAATGAGAGAGACCCAAGTCCAAATTTTTTTTATTATATTTTATTTATTTTTTATTATTATTTTTATTTATTTATTTTTTTTGTAATTTTTTTTTTTTTTTCGTTTTTTTTTTTTCGGATCTAATTCTGATTGACATGATGAAATGCTAAATGAATGCATGAATGAGGAGGGCAAATTTTGGGGTGTTACAGGTGGTTCTTAACCGAGACTCCATGCTCGTGACTTACAACAAACCCTTGATTTGCGGTTGATCCGTTCTTGTATTTCTTCAATATCAATGGAACTTTGGTATTGATAAGGTGTAAACCATAATCCACCAAAATGGATGATTGATATTGACGATGACTTGAGCCATCCCGTGACCTTTGTGTGGTGTGACTTGCTTGATCCTTGAGTGTGATTGTTGCATCCATGCATTCATGCATTCACTCACATTCATATCATCAACAATAAAGATTTTCAAGGAACTTAAGAGGTCTATTTACAAATTTTCAAACATGGATAAGCAAAGAAGGAATACGAAGAAGTACAGTTTTAGACAACCTGAGTTAAGGAGTTTGGCATCTTATGTATTAGAGCCCTTGGAGTTCAAAGCTCGGTATGGGAAGCTCCTGTCTATTCTTTCTACCAAGGTGGATGAAGGTCTGATGAGTGTGTTGGTGCAGTTCTACGATCCTTTGTATCGGTGCTTCACTTTTCCGAATTTCTAGCTTTTGCCTACACTTGAGGAGTATGCCTATCATGTGGGTATACCTATTCTGGATCAGTTGCCATTCAGTGGTTTAGAGAAGATTCCATCTTCTCAAGAGATTGCTGACATGCTTCATATGGATGTATCTGACATTGATGCTCATATGACTACCAAGGGTGGAATTCAAGGTCTCCCATCTGATTTTCTTATTGCCAAAGCTACTTTGTTTGGGAAGGCCATGAGTAAGGAAGCCTTTGAAGCATTATTTGTACTCCTCATCTATGGGCTAGTGTTATTTCCCAACATCGACAATTTTGTGGATGTGAACGCTATTAGGATTTTCTTTTCTCTTAATCCCGTTCCGAATCTGTTGGGTGATACTTATTTCTCTTTGCATATGAGGAATGCGAAGGGTGGTGGTTCCATTGTGTGTTGTCTGCCTCTGTTGTACAAGTGGTTTATTTCGCATTTGCCTCAGACGCTTGCCTTTAAGGAGAACAAGGGATGTCTACGGTGGTCTACGAGACTTATGTCTCTCACTAATGATGACATCTTTTGGTATAATCGTGTTTATGATGACGTCTAGATTATTGACTCTTGTGGTGTATTCTCCAATGTACCTCTTCTTGGTACTTGTGGTGGAATCAACTACAACCCTATTTTGGCCCTCCGTCAGCTTGGGTTCCCCTTAAAGGATAAACCTAACAACATTTTGTTGGAAGGTGTGTTCTTTCAAGAGGGTAAAGATCCCCAGAACATGAAGGGTAGAATGGTCCGCGCCTGGCGCAAGGTTCATAAGAAGGGAAGGAAAGAGTTGGGTCCATAGAACACCAGGTTGCTCATATAGAACCTGCTTTTTGAGAAGTTCATCATCAACAACAACAACAACATCGTCAACAACAGCAGGCCTACCAGTCTCGCAATAATAATAATACCAGCACCAGCAACTACGAGCGGAAGAGGGTAACTTTTGACCCGAATCCGATGACATACGCTGAGCTTTATCCTTCTTTGATCGATAGAAAGCTGATAACTCCACGAGATCCTCCTACTGTACCAACCAATCCTCAATGGTGGTACAAGCCCGAGCTTTATTGTGTATATCATTCTGGTGCTCCGGGACATGACGTGGAGAAATGTTACCCGTTGAAGACCAAGGTGCAAGACCTTGTGAGAAGTGGTATATTGTTTTTTGAGGATGTCGGTCCTAATGCTAAGAAGAACCCATTGCCCGAGCATGGGAAAGCTGCTATTAACATGGTCCAGGGATGCCCTGGCAAATATAAAGTCCTTTATGTAAATGACATAAGGCAATCTTTAGTCGAGATGCATAAGCTGTTGTGTGAACACAGCCATTACGAGCATTACTATGATAGGTGCCAGGTGTGCACTATCAACGAGAGAGGTTGTCGTCAAGTTAGAAAGGATATCCAAAAGATGATTGATCAGGGGATGATTGAAATAATTCAGAATCGTAATGAGGACGAAGTCGATCTTATTATCCCGGTGTTTAAACTTCCTGAGCCTGTTGTCGTCAAGTATGATGGCAGCAAGAAGAAGGTGTCACCAGCTCTTGTGATCAAGTCAGCGGGTCCTGTCCCGTATTCATCAGACAAAGATGTCCCCTATCGATATAACGTAGTTATGTTAGAAGATGGGAAGGAGGTGTCGTTTCCCTCAACTTCTGTAGTGAGCATCTGAGATGTTAGTGGTGTGACCCGTAATGGTCGTGTTTTCTCGGCGCAGCCGAAACCCCATGAAGATGTCACGAGAAGAACTGTTGTTAATCATGCCGGTCCCGTGGGGACTTCTTCTTCAAACAATCCTATTCTTGTTGTTGACCCTGTTGCGGTCAAGAATAATAACACTCCTATCCTAGTTGGCCAGTCTGGCATTTTGAGGGAGGATAGTGATGAGATGCTGAGGTCACCAAAAGGAGTGAATACAACATTGTTGATCAACTGCTACAAACTCCATCAAAGATATATGTCTTATCTTTGTTGATGAATTCTGAGCCACACTGCGAAGATTTGCAGAGGGTGTTGAACGTGGCATACGTGGATCACGATGTCACAATAAAACAGTTTGATAACATTGTTGAAAATATAACTGCTTGCAACAACTTGAGCTTCTGTGATGCTGATCTTCCCGAGGAGGGTAAGGACCACAATTTGGCCTTACACATTTCAATGAACTGTAAGGATGATGCCTTGTACAATGTGTTGGTAGACACAGTATCATCACTTAATGTGCTGCCAAAATCCACTCTGGATAAACTCTCATATTAGGGGCCTCCCATGAGGCAGAGTGGAGTGGGCGTTAAAGCGTTTGATGGATCGCGGAAAACTGTGATCGGTGAATTAGAACTCCTGATCAGGATTGGAACTAATGATTTTCAGATCACTTTCAAAAGGTTAGGGATATTCATCCTTCTTATAGTTGTTTGCTTGGCCGACCATGGATTCACGAGGCAGGCGCCGTGACATCCACCCTACACCAAAAGTAGAAGTTTGTGAAAAACAAGAGGTTGGTGGTGATAGGGGGAGAGAAGGATCTTTTGGTCAGTCATTTATCTTCCTTCTCCTATATTGATACTGAGGATGAGGTTGGGACTCTGTTCCAAGCCTTATCTATTGCTGAGCCTTCGAGGAAAGGACTTTCTTCATTTGTCTCCTATAATGATGCCATGTTTGCCATTGAGCATGGTGCAACTACTGGTTTGGGGAAAATGATAAAGTTGGAAGATAACAAATCCCGAGCTGGCATAGGGTATTCTTCTGGTGTTTCCAATGAGCGCGGGTTGTTCCAGAGTGGAGGTTTCATCCACACTGTTGAAGATCAGGAGGTTGCTGCCATATTTGAAGATGATGAAGAGGAAGACCTTGGCAAATTTGTCATACCTGGCGGGATCTGCAATAATTGGGTCGTTGTTGATGTTCCAACAGTTATCCATAAGTCAACGTAATGTGTTCATTTTGTTTAAAAACCCTTCTCCCATGCCAAAAGGAGAAATGAAGACATTGTTGGCACGATTTGATTAATACAATGATATTCATTCAATAATCGCATGTTAAATGTTTGTTTTCCAAATTATTTTTCACTTTTTGCTTTTTGCATGAAATTGTTGATCATCGTAAAACCCTAAAAAGAGAATAAAATCAATCTTTTCATCTGCATAATAATTTGCCTTGTTTGAATTCTGAAATCTCTTTTATACTCAAAATCATTATGCAGGTTAATCAAACCCATTGAACATAATGATCCAACACCATCTCCCAACTTTGAGTTCCCTGTATTTGAGGCTGAAGAAGATGATGTTGAAGAGATTCCTGATGAAATTATCCATCTGCTAGAGCACGAGGAGAAGATCATTCAGCCGCATCTTGAGAATCTGGAAACAGTCAATTTGGGGTCTGAAGACTGCATTCGTAAAGTGAAGATTGGGGAACTCCTTGAAGAGTCTGTTAAGAAGTGGTTGATTGAGTTGCTAGGAGAGTATGTCGAAGTCTTTGCCTGGTCATATGAAGACATGCCTGGTCTAGATACCGATATCGTGCAACATTTCTTGTCGTTGAAGCCTGAGTGTGTACCTGTAAAGCAGAAGCTCAGAAGAACTCATCCTGATATGGAAATGAAGATTAAAGAAGAAGTTCTGAAGCAAATTGATGTGGGGTTTCTGCTGACTTCTACATATCCTCAATGGGTGGCCAATATTGTGCCTGTGCCTAAGAAAGATGGAAAAGTCTGAATGTGTGTGGATTACCGTGACTTGAATAAAGCTAGTCTGAAAGATGATTTTCCTCTACCACACATTGATATGTTGGTAGATAATACAACTAAATTCAATGTCTTTTCATTTATGGACGGATTTTCCGGTTATAATCAGATCAAAATGGCACCCGAGGATATGGAGAAGACAACATTCATCACACCTTGGGGAACATTCTGTTATCGAGTGATTGCCTTCGGTTTAAAGAACGTCGGAGCCACGTATCAACGAGCTATGACTACCTTGTTTCATGATATGATGCACAAGGAGATTGAGGTGTATGTCGATGATATGATTGTGAAGTCGAAAAAGGAAGTTGAAAACATAGAACACTTATTTTTAATGCAGTTTAATTTTCTAACTTTATTCATTTGCCATTATTCATACCATTCAAATTGTTTATGTTAATGTCATTTCACTTTGTCCACTTGGACCATATTTTGTGATATATTTTGTTTGTGTATATTGTGTTTGTGTGTGTGGTCTTTGACCATTAATGTACATAATAAGAACAAAAACCCTAAAAAATATCTTGTGTTGACTGTTGGTTTGATCTGAGACAATTGGACTTAGAATTTAGGCAACACTCCCTATGCAAAGGACATGGTCAATGCCAACTTTCATGTAACCAAGTGCTTGAAATTTGAAACTCCTTCTGATACATCATGGAAGATCCATTTGAGTTCATTTGCAACATGATCATGGTGAAGCTGTTATATTGAACCTGTGATTTGTGCCATCTTGAAATTTATCTGCTACATGGGCAAATTTGAAGAATATCATGGAGTTATCAAGCTTGGATGTGGCTATCTTTATTTGATGCCTTGCTCTTCGAGTTGATATTTTGTGCATTGTTTGTTGCTTGTTTCTAAAGTCCAAGGGAAATTCGGGTTTCTATATGACATTCTTTTCTATTGGATTGCAGCCCATTGGTCATATCTTTTCAACTCTCAACTTTTAAATTTGTGCTTAGGATTAGTCTTTTCATCTCCTCCCTACTTCTTTAATTTCAAAATATCTCCCTCCTTTTAAAATCTTCTTTGCTTGTGTTTGTTGATTTCTAAACTTTGACCATTTTTGCAAACTAGAAACTTTGACCTTATGCCATTGCATTTTCAAACTCATTTTCTTAATCAAGGTTGTAAATGAACTTAACTATACTTGACTTAAAATTTCAAAAGCCAAAAAGAACTAACACTCATTCAACCCTTTTTTAGGCCTTTGGGCCTTTCAAAACATAATATTTTGTTAAAAGCAATGCATTCATTTGAAATTAATATCACGAACTATGATGTTTTGATCCCTCATTTTTATGTTGGTACGTAGGCACAAGTTCGAAGGTCTTGTCAAACACAAAAATATAATTATTGAATTCTTTTCTCATCCCTCCATTTTATTTGTTTGCAAACATCATTTATACAAAAACACATATGCGCACAAAAAAGGGATCCCTAGGAGTACCTAGGACACTTTGGGTGCTAAAACCTTCCCTCTGTGTAACCAACCCCCTTACCTGTAATCTCTAGCATTTTATTAGTTTTGATTTGAAAACTTCTTATTCTTGGGTTTTGATCGTACTTTTCCCTTTTCCCTTGGAAACAATAAAAGTGCGGTGGTGACTCTTGTTTAATTGATGTCTAGCTTATCCATAGCTTGATGATCATGAATTTACCGCTACAAAAGGATTCTGGAATCACCCGCTTTGGAAAGATCATAATTCATAAATTTTGAGGCCTACAATGCTTTGTGCTCTAAGTCTAAAGGCAAATGATAAGCTTTTCCGTAAACTAACTGATATAGAGACATACCTATTGTATTTTTATATGTGGTTCTGTACACCCACAATGCATCATCCAACTTGGTTGCCCAATCCTTCCTGGAAGAGTTTACAGTATTTTCTAGTATTTGCTTGAGTTGCTTATTGGAAACTTCCACTTGGCCACTAGTCTGAGGATGGTGGAGAGTGGCAACTTTGTGTTTCACATTGTACTTCTTGAGTATGATTTCCATGAGACGGTTTACAAAATGTGTTTCTTCATCACTTATCAATTCCCTCGATACTCTAAACCTCGCAAAGATGTTAGCCCATAGAAATTTAACCACCACTTTAGCATCATTTGTGGGCAAGGCCACGACTTCTACCCATTTAAACACATAATCCACCACTACCCAAATATATTTTTTTCCAAATGAAGGTGGAAATGGTCCCATAAAATCTATGCCATACATCAAATAACTCTAAATCCAACATGGGTTTCTGAGGCATCTAATTTCTCTTTGAAATGTTACCCTTTCTCTAACATCTGTCACAATCCTAAACTATATAATGGGACTCCTTGAAAAGTGCAAGCCAGTACAACCTAGATTGGAGTACTTTTAATGTTGTAATATCCCCACTAAGATGTCCTCCATATTTTGAGTCATGACACGCTTTTAGAACGTCACGCTGTTCTTCCTCTGAAACACATCTTTTAATCGTCCCGTTTATCCCCTTCTTGTACAAGGATGGGTCATCCCACAAAATAATTTGCATAGTCTATGAACCATGGGATACCAGTAATAGCCAAGAGGCGTTCATCAACAAACTCATCCTTAATATGACGTTTCTCTTTCGTCTCTTCAATTGGGGACATCCGGGACAAGTGATCAAAAATAGTGTTTTCACACCCCTTTTTGTCCCAGATTTCTAGATCAAACTCCTGAAGAAGTAGTGTCCATATCAGAAGCCTTGGCTTTGATTCCTACTTAGTAAACAAATACTTCAAAGCAGCATGGTCAATATAAAAAATTACTTTAGATTCTAATAGGTACGACTTGAACTTGTAAAAAACATAAACCACTGCTAGTAACTCCTTATAGGTAGTTGCATAATTCATCTGAGCAGGATTTAAAACATGACTAGCATAATAAATCACATGTAATAACTTATCTCTTAGTTGTCCCAATATTGTCCCTATTGCAATGTCCTTGGAATCACACATGATTTTGAATGGTAGAGACCAATCACGGGCAATCACTACTGGTGCTGACACTAACTTACTCTTCAATGTTTCAAAAGCATCGGCACATTCTTTATCAAACACGAAAGACTTATATTTCACAAGCAAACTATTCAATGGTTTGGCTATTTTAGAGAAGTCTCTTATGAACCTACGGTGAAAAAACCTACATGTCCCAAAAAAACTTTTGATGCCCTTATCATTCAGGAGAGGTGGGAGATTTGATATTACCTCCATGTTTGCTTTGTCAAAATCTATTCCCTTATGGGAAATTGTGTGCCCTAAGACTATGCCTTCACGCACCATGAAATGACATTTCTCCCAATTGAGAATTAGGTTGGTTTGTTGGCATGTTTCTAAAACAAGAGACAAGTTAGTTAAACAGATATCAAAAGAAGAACCGAAAACATAAAATCATCCATGCACACTTCCATATATCCTTTTCAAGCATGTCAGCAGAAATGGATGTCATATACCTTTTAAATGTAGCGGGTGCATTGCACAACCCAAATGGCATCCTTATATAAGAAAAGATACCATATGAGCATGTGAACATTGTCTTCTCTTGATCTTCAGGAGCTACTGCAATCTGATTATATCCCGAATATCCATCAAGGAAACAATAGTAGTCATGACCAACTAACCTTTCCAACATTTGATCAATGAATGGTAGAGGAAAGTGGTCTTTTCTTTTTGCAATGTTCAACCTTCTATAATCTATGCACACTCTCCAACCCATAACAATTATTATGGGACTTAACTCATTTTTTTCATTCATGATGACGGTTGTTCCTCCCTTCTTTGGTACCACATGCATTGGACTCATCCATGAGCTATCGTATAGAGGGTAAATAAGACTTATATCCAACAACTTCAGAACTTCTTTGCGAACCACTTCTTTCATAGCGGGATTAAGTCTCGTCTGTGGTTGGACAACTGGCTTGTGATCATCCTTCATCAGTATCTTGTACATGTAAACTATCGGGCTAATACTTTTAAATCTTCGATTGACCATCCAATAACACTCTTGTGTTTTTTAAGTACTTGGATGAGTTTTTCCTCTTGGAAACTTTTGAGACTAGAATTTATTATAGCTGGGAACTTCTCTTCAGTGTCAATAAAAACATATTTGAGATTCTCTGATAGTTGTTTCAACTCCGTACCCTTCTTGAGTTCTTGCTTTTCTTATGAGGATTGTGGTGGTCTTAAATCTTCCCATTGACATGGTTTAGATTCAATCCACTAAGGTTGTGCTTCCATTATGCCTAGTACTTCAGGTTCTATCTCATCCTTCACTTCATCATTTTCAAAAATTGACTGGCTCAAGACCCATTCGAAAGGTAACTGTGGTTTCTTCATTGGACTTCCCTGAGCAATCACTTGATCTATTACCTCTATAGTATGGCTAGTACCAACATCATCTTTGTATTTCATAGTGTTTCGGACATCAATCTGCAATTCTTCATCATAGACTTTTAGAGTCATCGTACCTTCTTCTATGTTTATCATACATCTCCCCATCTCTAGAAATGGTCTGCCTAAAATGAGAGAAATCTCTTCATCTTCAGACATTTCAAGAATCACAAAGTATACCGGGAATACAAATTTGTCTATCTTCACCAGAACATCTATTACCACTCCATAAGGTCGCTTAAATGAGTGATCAACAAATTGTAATGTCATCCTAGTGTCTTGAACCGTGCTAATGCCCAATTTTTTGTAAATAGATAACGACATCAAATTGACACTAGCTCCCAAATCAATAAGGGCCTTTTTGAAAGTTCAATTTCCTATAGTGCAAGTAATAGTAACTGATCATTTATCCTTGTTCTTCACTAGTATGTTCATCCAATGCAAAATAGCACTACATGTTTCAGTTAAAAGAACATGCTCAGTGTTGGTGGGACGCTTCTTTGAGATGATGTCTTTCATGAATTTGGTGTATAAGGGAATTTTCTCCAAGGCCTCAGAGAACGGAATGTTAATCTCAAATTTCTTGAATATCTCCAAGAATTTCTCGAAAATTTTCTCATTCTTCTTCTTCTTTTTTGTTCTTTGAGGATATGGGAGTCTAATGGTTGGTTTAGGGTCTTTCTGCTTATCTTCCTCCATAACTGGTAATACAATAACCTCTTCTTATATTTTCTCATTATCTCTTACTTATAAATCCACTTCTAACAACTCATCCTCTTCCACCAGTTTATTATCAGAATTCTCAGCAGACTTACCACTTCTGGTCTCAACAACACTCACATTATTATGTTCTCTTAGATTTATCACAGTTCCACTAGGTAGTGTACCTGGTGCTTGGGAAACGACTAATTGTTGTGTTATTTGTCTCATTTGCACTTCAAGATTTTCTTATAGAAGCTTTGATGTTTCTATGATTATTTTTGGTCTCTTCTTGGATCTGAATATTATGAGCTGCCATCTTCTTAATGGCTATTTCCCAATCTGCTTTCTTGGGAGTGTAATACCCCAAAATTTACCCTTCATTTTCCCTGAAAAAAAAACAAACAAAAAAAAACAAACAAAAAAAAAAAAAAAAAAAAATTAATTAATTAATTAATTAATTAATTAATTAAATAAATAAAAAAAATAAATAAATAAAATATAACAAATTATTTAGGACTTGGGTCTCCCTCATTTGAGCCCACTACCCACGAAAATCAGTCTATAAATACTGAAGTTTCAGTAGAGGAAAACACACTTGGAGTTACACTAGCAGATTCACTGGAAAAAGATAGTGAGAGAAAGAAGACAGAACAAAGGGGGATTTTGAGGAGAAACAAAACACTCTGAGGTTTCCTTGGAACAAAACCCTGAGGAAAAAGATAGTGAGAGAAGACCTGACAGAGAACTCAGAGCAGCCTCCAAACCCTGAAGGGAACTCAACTTGTAAACCTCACGGGTGCAACTCAATTTCAATCAAGCTCTCCAATCAGGTTTGCCCTATATCCATCATCTTTATGCCTTTAATTTGAATGCTCTAAATGTATGAGGTATTATGGGTGAATTTGATACCTTTTTTGTGAGCCTTTGTGAATTTTGATGGAATTATTCATGTGGTTACATTTTGATTTAGGGGCAACTCTGGGTTACCCTATTTTGTTTCTCTAACATGTCTTTGCGTTGCCATGGCATTGTTTTCCCTGGATTTCATCCTGTTGCTCTAACCCTTTGTCGAGTTTTGTGAGGGCTCACATGGCTTTTGCAGAGACACTCGCGTGGTTTCCCATTTTATTTGTGGGATACCCCCCTGGAGTTTTATTCTGATTATTCGTGTTGACTGATTTCCTTTGACGGTCCAGCTGGAGAGATTTCAGGGTTTCTTGCTCCTTTAACTGTTATAGCCTCGGATCTTTATCCGTGTGGTAAATTTTTCCTTTTCTCGTACTTTATCGCTTTCTTAGCTGGAAGACCTCGATAGGAGGCAATGTTTGGGCCCCTTGGTGGCATTTTACTTTGAGATACATGTTTTGTGTTTTGTATTCATATCCCCACATGTAGCGCGGTTCCTTCGTCAAGGACTGCCTGTTTGCCCTCGAGCATCCCAAACCCTAAAACCCAAAGCAACACGTTTACTCCTTCTACTACAGGCGAGTAACTCTCCAAAGGTCGAGCATCCGGTAGATTGCGTAGTGACGTCGTTCGTCCAAAACCCAATCCATAACCCCGTAGTTAGCCGAACTACGGCTTGCTCTGATTCTCATTCCAGATGAGATACGTAGGCATAAGACGTGATGTCTTAGCGAGCACACATCCCCCCAACCCATAGGTCAGCCGAGCTACGAAGACTTTGATTCTCATATTCAGATGAGATACGTATGCAGTGGATGCAACATCCGCGCGAGTCATTTTCATTTAACCCTTTTTTGTTTTTTTTGGCAAACAGCACAAGATAAACCCACACCCTTTAGACAAGAACTACAAAAGTGGATCCCGTAGAGTACTACGGATGCGTAGGGGTGCTAATACCTCCCCTTCGCATAACCGACTCCCGAACCCAAGATTTGGTTGCGAGACCCCGTCTTGTCCTTTCCTTTTTCAGGTTTACTTCGAGCGTTTCCTTTCCCTCCCTTGGGATAAATAACACACGGTGGCGACTCTCCTGTCATTTTCTTTCGCCGGTTGTTTTTTCGCACACTGTATTTTTCAGGTTGCGACAGCTGGCGACTCTGCTGGGGACTTTAAGAAGTTGACCTCTTGCTGGTCCATCTTCCCTAAGCGAGTCCCTCCTAGCTTTTGTAGTTTGTTTGTTTATTGGGTGTTCATGCTTTTGTACAGTTATTTATTTACCTGCTTTACCTTATTACATTGTGTACATATCATTGTTGTATCTGTTGGCTGGCTATGGCTGCTTGGTGATCTTTGTGAGATGAGTTCTATACCCGAACTCGAGTGCACTTAAGATATGAGAATGGCATAGTCCTGTCAACTTGTGTGGAGTATTCCTTAGCGAGTTGACTTGCAAGCCCATTCACTTGGTGGAGGTCATGTTGAGATCAATAATGTCACATAAGTAAGTTGTGGTTAGACATTACTTGTTCCAATACAGACCTAAGAAGCCAAAACCTTAGTTTACCAAACCCATCTTGGCCTATTCGTAGGACGTAGTGCGAAAGTCGTTCAAGTGTAAGATTTGATACGATTGTTACGCGATACTACACTCATAAGAGTCTCTCTTGAGAATATTATTGGAATACGAGTAGTCGTTCCTCTGATAATATCCGAAAGATGGGATTATGACTATGGGAACCTTTTGTAGAACATATTTGGCAGGTTTAAACCTTAGTACACTCCTTTTGGGTGGTTCTTAACCTAAACTCCATGCTCGTGACTTGCGACAAACCCTTGATTCATGGTTGATCTGATCAGGTATCCTTAATATCAATGAAACTCGGGTATTGATAAGGTGTAAACCATAATCCGCCAAAATGGGTGGTTGATATTAAGGATAACATGATCCATCCCATGACCTTTGTTTGGTGTACTCTTAATTTCTCTCCAGACAGTGCAACCTGACAGATGTTCAAGCAGATACAGCAATCCTGATTGGCATGCCATTGCATTGCATTCACATCATCACATCATTTGCATTCATATCATTTAACACATGTTTATCCTTTTCAAGGAGGTTTAAATCTTCTTCTTGATTCTAGTCGGGGTTTTCTTCTTACACTGTTTATCAAATGTGAGACTGGAATCAAGAGGGTAGAATACTTTTGGAATTGATAAACATGTCATTGCATTTGCATAGTCATCCGCATGTCTTGCATAACAGGTACCGCCACAGTGTTCTCAGTTTGTTTGGTGTCCCACTAGCAGGATAGCTGACTCAGGCATTCACCGATACGGTACCCGAAGGAATCAACAGAGAGTAATGGAAAGCCTACAGGCAGAGCTCGCCGAGATGAAGATTCGCATGAATCAATTCATGGATTTGGTTCAAGGGGTGGCTCAAGGACAGCAGGAGCTTAGATTATTGGTGCAGAAGGATCCCCCTATTACTCAACCGGAGACGTTGGCTGATCCTCCAGCTGGAGAGGCTAATGGTCCCAATGGACCGGGGCCTATCCCAATCCTACATGTCACCTCCGGTCAACAACCCATTCAGGATGGTCAGGATGATCAGTTCCCCTTGCTTCAGGAAGACTTTGGCATGGACCCCATGTTTAGAAGATTGGAAGAAAGGTTGAAGGAAGTGGAAGGACAGAATCCTCTGGGAGTAGATGTTGCTGACTTGGGGCTGGTCCCAGGTGTGAGAGTGCCACCGAAATTCAAGGTCCCGATATTTGACAAATACAATGGCAGCTCTTGCCCCAAAACTCACGTGCAAGCCTATTTCCGTAAAATGGTTGCATACTCTGATGACGAGAAGCTACTTATGTACTTCTTCCAGGATAGCCTAGCTGGGGCATCCTTGGAATGGTATATGAGGCTGGACAGAGCCCACATCCGTTGCTGGAGGGATTTGGCAGAGGCTTTCGTGAAGCAGTATTAGTATAATGCAGACATGGCTCCGGACAGAACTCAACTTCAGAATCTGTCTCTTAAAAGCAATGAGTGCTTCAGGGAATACGCTCTACGCTGGAGGGATACAGCTTCCCGTGTTCAGCCTCCTATGTTGGAAAAGGAAATGGCCAACATGTTCATGAATACGCTGCCTGAACCTTACTTGGAGCGTCTGGTAGGTTGCAATGCTTCTAACTTTGCTGATGTGGTCTCTACTGGAGAAAGGGTGGAGAATTACCTAAAGACATACAAGATCCAGAGTGGAGGTGGATCCTCATCAGGGGTGAAGAAGCCGTTCATTCAGGGACAGAAGAGAAGAGAAGGGGATGCAAATGCCATATCTTCTTATCAGAACAGGGATAACCGGAGGAATAATTTTCAGAATTATCATCAGCAACCGTATGTTGCGGCTGTGTCCATTCCAGCTGCAGCACCACTACAACAACAACAATCACAACGTCAACCGGCTCAGTATCAACAGCAGCAACAACCGGGTAACAGACCCGCTTATCAACAGAGGCAAAGGATGATGGACCGGCGTTTCGACACCCTTCCAATGTCGTACGCCCAGTTGCTTTCTAGTCTTCAACAACTACAACTTGTGCAATTGCACACTCTGGCTCCTCCTGTTGGTAGACTTCCGGTGGGTTACGACGCCAACGCTAGGTGTAGCTTCCACTCTGGGGCACCTGGCCATGACATTGAGAACTGCAAAGCTTTTAAGCACGTAGTTCAGGACCTCATAGATTCAAAGGCCATCGACCTTGCACCAGCTCCGAATGTCGTCAACAATCCCATGCCCCAGCATGGTGGTGTGAACGTTAATTTGGTAGAGGGAGAAGCCAAGTCCATTAAGGATGTGTTGAAATTGAAGACTCCATTGTTGGATATCAAAGGATGCTTGCTGAAGGCCGAAGTTTTCCCCGGTTGTGGGAAGGATTGTTTGGATTGTGCTACTCAGGGCGGAGGTTGTTTGAAGCTACAGCAGGGTATCCAGGCCTTGCTCGACAAGGGTATCCTCCAGGTTGAAGATTTGTCTGTCCAAGAGTTTGTGGAAGGGGTTGAGGAAGAAGTGTTTGAAGATGCTACTGATGAATTCGCAGATGTTGTTCCTGTTAATTTTGTGATTCCCATCCAGGTCTCTGCGGTCAACGAGGAAGATGGGGATAGTGATTGTGACATCGACAACTGGGTGCGTCCGAGGATCCCGGGTGAAGTCATCAACAATTGGTCTTCTGAGGAGATTATCCAAGTCACTCTTCTTGAAGAGTAATTTTCTTTGTTTATTCATGCATATCCAAGTCTTACGTTCCGCCCAGGGCGTAATGACTCATTGTAGGGCGCGTCTATGTGACACTTGCATTTTTATCATAAATAAAGGACGTATTTTTGCATTCAAATATTTCGTTCCCTGTCTTTCTATTTTTGCAGTTTTTCAAAATAAAAAAATGGCAATGTTTTGTTTAGTTTTCACTTCTTGTTCACACTCATAAGCACATACCATCACTCATGCAGATGCACAACACCGGATCCTATTGATAACGGTTCTGCTATGGCTCGCTTCGACTTTGAAAATCCAATCTTTCAAGCTGAAGAAGAGGGTGATGAAGACTGTGAACTCCCTGAAGAATTTACCAGGTTATTAAAACAGGAAGAAAGGGTCATTCAACCGCATCAAGAGTCTGTTGAAGTGATTAATCTCGGCACCGAGGACGCCAAGAGAGAAATCAAGATAGGGGCTGCTTTAGAAGACAATGTGAAGAAAGGGTTGATTGAATTGCTGCAAGAATACGTTGACATCTTCGCCTGGTCTTATCAGGACATGCCCGGGCTGGACACAGACATCGTGGTACACCGCTTGCCTCTCAAATAAGGTTGTCCTCCGGTCAAGCAGAAACTCAGAAGAACAAGACCAGAGATGGCTGTCAAGATAAAGGAAGAAGTGCAAAAGCAGTTGGATGCAGGGTTTCTAGCAGTCACCAATTATCCGCCATGGGTTGCAAACATCGTCCCAGTACCTAAGAAGGATGGAAAGGTACGGATGTGTGTCGACTACCGAGATCTGAACAGAGCTAGCCCTAAAGATGATTTCCCATTACCTCACATCGACGTTTTGGTGGATAATACAGCTCAGTTCTCGGTATTCTCCTTCATGGATGGCTTTTCTGGCTATAACCAAATCAAGACGGCACCAGAAGACATGGAAAAGACAACTTTCATAACCCCATGGGGCACCTTCTGCTACAAGGTGATGTCGTTTGGTCTGAAAAATGCCGAAGCAACATATCAGCGAGCAATGGTGACTCTGTTCCATGATATGATTCATCATGAAATCGAGGTTTATGTGGACGATATGATTGCCAAATCTCAGACAGAAGAAGAACATTTGTTGAATTTGCAGAAACTGTTTGAGCGTTTGAGGAAATTCAAATTGAGACTTAATCCGAACAAGTGCACTTTTGGGGTGAGATCGGGAAAATTGCTGGGTTTTATTGTTAGCGGAGAAGGGATTGAGGTGGATCCTGACAAAGTAAAAGCGATACAGGAAATGCTAGAGCCAAGAACAGAGAAGCAAGTCCGTAGTTTCTTAGGGAGGTTGAACTACATTGCAAGGTTCATCTCTCACCTAACAACCACGTGTGAGCCAATTTTCAAATTGCTGAGGAAAGATCAGGCTATCAGGTGGAATGAAGATTGTCAAAGGGCTTTCGAGAAGATAAAAGAGTATCTACAGAAACCTCCAATCCTTATACCTCCAGTTCCTGGGAGACCTCTGATAATGTACCTGTCAGTGACCGAGAACTCGATGGGGTGTGTATTGGGACAGCATGACGAGTCTGGTCGAAAAGAGCATGCCATATACTACCTTAGCAAAACGTTTACCGACTGTGAAGTCAAATATTCGCAGCTTGAGAAAACTTGCTGTGCTTTGGCCTGGGCTGCTCGCCGACTGAGGCAGTATATGTTGAACCATACTACCTTGTTGATTTCTAAGATGGATCCAGTGAAGTACATCTTTGAGAAGCCGACTCTCACCAGACGTGTTGCCCGTTGGCAGATGATTTTAACAGAGTATGATATCCAGTATACATCCCAGAAAGCCATCAAAGGTAGTATTCTGTCAGAATACCTTGCCGAGCAACCGATTGATGATTATGAGCCAATGAAGTTTGAATTCCCTGATGAAGACATCATGTTACTCAAGATGAAAGACTGTGAAGAGCCAGTTGTTGAGGAGGGACCTGATCCAAACGAAAAGTGGACTTTGTTGTTTGATGGGGCTGTCAATGCTAGAGGTAGTGGAATTGGCGCTGTCATTACTACTCCGAAGGGTGCCCACATGCCTTTCACCGCTCGTTTGACTTTTGAGTGCACAAATAATGAAGCTGAGTACGAGGCCTGTATCTTGGGTATTGAGCAAGCCATTGATCTGAGAATCAAGACTCTGGACATCTTCGGAGATTCAGCTCTGGTGATCAATCAAGTGAATGGTGATTGGAATACTCTCCAGCCCACTCTGGTCCCCTACAGAGATTACACGAGAAGACTTTTGACTTTCTTCACAACGGTAAAATTGTATCATATACCTCGTGATGAGAACCAGATGGCAGACGCACTTGCTACTCTGTCCTCCATGATCAAGGTAATTCGTTGGAACCATGCTCCCAGGATCGATGTGATGCGCCTTGACAGGGCCGCGTATGTGTTTGCTGCTGAACTGGTAGTCGATGACAAGCCTTGGTATCACGATATCAAGTGCTTTCTGAAGAATCAAGAGTACCCTGCAGGGGCATCCAACAATGACAGAAAGACTTTGAGAAGATTGGCAGGCAGTTTCTTCTTGAACAAAGACGATGTGTTGTATAAGAGGAACTTCGACATGGTTTTGCTCAGATGCGTGGACAGACACGAGGCGGACATGTTAATGCAGGAAGTTCATGAAGGTTCCTTCGGTACTCATGCCGGTGGACATGCAATGGCTAAGAAATTGTTGAGAGCGGGTTATTATTGGATGACCATGGAATCAGATTGTTTCAAGTATGCTCGGAAGTGTCATAAATGCCAGATTTATGCTGATAAGGTGCATGTACCGCCGAATCCTCTGAATGTGATGTCTTCGCCGTGGCCGTTTGCCATGTGGGGCATTGACATGATTGGAAAGATTGAGCCGACTGCTTCCAATGGGCATCGCTTCATCCTTGTTGCCATCGACTATTTCACCAAGTGGGTCGAGGCAGCGTCGTTCACGAATGTCACCAGACATGTGGTTGCCCGTTTTATCAAGAAAGAAATCATTTGTCGCTATGGGATTCCAGAAAGAATCATTACTGATAATGGTTCTAATCTCAACAACAAAATGATGAAGGAGTTGTGTCAGAACTTCAACATTCAGCATCACAATTCTTCCCCTTACCGCCCTAAGATGAACGGCGCTGTTGAGGAGGCAAATAAGAACATAAAGAAGATTGTGCAGAAGATGGTCGTCACGTACAGAGATTGGCATGAGATGCTACCCTTCTCCTTGCATGGGTACCGTACTTCAGTACGTACATTGACCGGGGCAACCCCTTACTCCCTGGTGTATGGTATGGAAGCAGTCCTACCTGTTGAAGTGGAGATTCCTTCTCTAAGAGTCCTGTTGGATGTCAAGTTAGATGAAGCTGAATGGATTCGGACAAGGTTCAATGAGTTGAGTCTTATCGAAGAGAAGCGAATGGCAGCCATTTGTCATGGGCAGTTGTATCAGAGTCGGATGAAGAGAGCTTTTGATCAGAAGGTGCGTCCTCGTTGTTTCCAAGTCGGAGATTTAGTGTTGAAAAGGATCCTTCCTCCTCAGACAGATCACAGGGGCAAGTGGACTCCTAACTATGATGGACCGTATATTGTCACCAAGGTTTTTGATGGTGGGGCCTTAATGCTTGCAACTATGGATGGTGAAAACTTCACTTCCCCTGTGAACTCAGACGCAGTTAAAAAATACTTCGCATAAAATAGACCCGCTGGACAGTAAAAAAGAGTAGTCCGGACAAAAATGGGCGTCCCGGCGAACCAAGAAAATGAAAGGGTTCGGGAAAAAATTAGGGACAAAAATAAAAAAAGATTGTACACCCGGTAAGTTGAAAACCTGAAAAGGCAACTTAGGCAAAAATGGGTATCCCGGTGGATCGAAAACCCGAAAAGGGCGATCCAGGCAAAAGTTAGGGATTAAGCGAATGACTGCGTTCTGAGTAATTCTGAATCTCATCTCGTGCCAATGACTGGAAATTTTTGAAGGATAGGAAACGGTCCAATCACTCTTTCAGAAAGCTGATCATCTGGAGGATCTTGAAGACGGGCAAGGCATAGTAGAATTGGAACCCAATAGAAATCCATTTCACATTGCCATTAGATTAATTTCTGTTTTTATCTATTGTGCGATTACCTCTTTCCAGGGATTGCTTCTTAATGTAAATGCCTATTCAGAGGCCATTCAATCAATAAAATCATGTTATTCAGTATATCTCTGTTTTCATTTTCATTTTACTGTTTTGTTTGCAAAAATGACGTCCGAATTTTTGATAAACATTGCATCATGACACATAAGGGCTTTATAGGTACATGCTTAATAAACATTTAAAATTGCTGTAAATTTTAAGTGCTTTGGATCGTCTATTCAGAACAGATACCCTCGGGGCATTTCCTTAAAATTCCCTGCAGATGATCGTGAATATCTTCCTCAGTGAAGTCACCAACAGACAAATTCGGTGTCTTATCCCTGCAGAGCTGATCAGAGCGTTGGATTCTTCAATCCCCAGCAATTTCTCACCACCGCACTTCCCCAAGCGGTTGTTTCAGGACATACACTCCCCAGCGGAGTTGACAGTGCCAGACTGTATCTTCCCAGCAGAAGTGGCTGCTCCTTAGAGTTTGATGCCAGATCGATAATCCCAATGCAAGATCCATGGTTTCTTTTCTTGAAGCAGAACCTCGGTACCGTATCAGTGTTTGCTCCCCCTGCTGAGTCATCTCTCGCAAATCGTGGTTGCCAGAACCATTGTAGCTTTCCTCAGCAGCAGGCTTCCAATGCCATTCTTTCCCCGATCAGAGTCTCGGTATGGCCAGAACACCGCATGGCTAGTCATCTCCCCACAGAGTTCATTGTGGTGTGTATCTCCAGCAGCCTGGCCAGAGCCCAGAGGATGGTAATCATTTCCCCAGTAGATCCCCTTGCCTCGGCTTGGCATTCTACCCAGCATTTCGCATCCCTGCATGTAGAATCATATTGCATTGCATCCTTCCAAATCGCGTAGCAGTTCCATTTTCATGGAGCATTACGCCATTGAAAAATTCAAACATACGCATGTAAGCATAAAACATTCTCGGTATCCCAAGTGATAAGCTAGAAGTTGTTTCCAGTACTCAGACTGAAGATTGTTCATGACTTACCTTTGTTATCCCCAGCAAGTGTCATTGGCCCATGCGCCGCCTCTATTATCATTCCATATTTCTACCAATGCTGACAGGCATGAAGTTTTCCGATGTTCGGATCGAAGAAGTTTCCGACGTTCAGGTCGATGCGACTTGTGGCATTCAGGCCGGTGTTCCGATATTCTGATCGAAGTGGCATTCAGGTCAGTTTTCCCGATATTCAGATCGAAGTGGCATTCAGGCCAAGTCTTTCCGATGTTCAGATCGAAGAAGTTTCCGACGTTCAGGTCGATGCAACTTGTGGCATTCAGGCCAATTTTCCGATGTTCAGATCGAAGTCATTTCCAGTATTCAGACTGATGAGCGGCATTCAGGCCATGCTTATTTCTGTGTTACCATTTATTTTGGTATCTAGTTTAACATTCTTTTTCGATATTCAGACTGACTTTCACCGTACCAGACGGATTCTTCTTTCAAGACCACCTCTTTGCCGATTCTGACAGACATTGTTACTTCACTTCACTTCAGTGCAAATTTTTGGACTTTTATTGTATTCAATCCCTTGATACCTCGAAAGCACGAAAGCAGCTGCCATCTTCTTTCCGGGTCTCCAGTTGATTGAATAGGGGCAGCTGTAATACCCCAAAATTTACCCTTCATTTTTCCTGAAAAAAAAAAACGAAAAAAAAAAACGAAAAAAAAAACGAAAAATAAATTAATTAATTAATTAATTAATTAAATAAATAAATAAAATATAACAAATTATTTTGGACTTGGGTCTCCCTCATTTGAGCCCACTACCCACGAAAATCAGTTTATAAATACTGAAGTTTCAGTAGAGGAAAACACACTTGGAGTTACACTGGCAGATTCACTAGAAAAAGATAGTGAGAGAAAGAAGACAGAACAAAGGGGGATTTTGAGGAGAAACAAAACACTCTGAGGTTTCCTTGGAACAAAACCCTGAGGAAAAAGATAGTGAGAGAAGACCTGACAGAGAACTCAGAGCAGCCTCCAAACCCTGAAGGGAACTCAACTTGTAAACCTCACGGGTGCAACTCAATTTCAATCAAGCTCTCCAATCAGGTTTGCCCTATAT
Organism: Lathyrus oleraceus; assembly: GCF_024323335.1. NCBI lineage: Eukaryota > Viridiplantae > Streptophyta > Magnoliopsida > Fabales > Fabaceae > Lathyrus > Lathyrus oleraceus. Next base: position 480,815,525 of record NC_066585.1, on the reverse strand, counting down.
CCATCATCTTTATGCCTTTAATTTGAATGCTCTAAATGTATGAGGTATTATGGGTGAATTTGATACCTTTTTTGTGAGCCTTTGTGAATTTTGATGGAATTATTCATGTGGTTACATTTTGATTTAGGGGCAACTCTGGGTTACCCTATTTTGTTTCTCTAACCTGTCTTTGCGTTGCCATGGCATTGTTTTCCCTGGATTTCATCCTGTTGCTCTAACCCTTTGTCGAGTTTTGTGAGGGCTCACATGGCTTTTGCAGAGACACTCGCGTGGTTTCCCACTTTATTTGTGGGATACCCCCCTGGAGTTTTATTCTGATTATTCGTGTTGACTGATTTCCTTTGACGGTCCAGCTGGAGAGATTTCAGGGTTTCTTGCTCCTTTAACTGTTATAGCCTCGGATCTTTATCCGTGTGGTAATTTTTTCCTTTTCTCGTACTTTATCGCTTTCTTAGCTGGAAGACCTCGATAGGAGGCAATGTTTGGGCCCCTTGGTGGCATTTTACTTTGAGATACATGTTTTGTGTTTTGTATTCATATCCCCACATGTAGCGCGGTTCCTTCGTCAAGGACTGCCTGTTTGCCCTCGAGCATCCCAAACCCTAAAACCCAAAGCAACACGTTTACTCCTTCTACTACAGGCGAGTAACTCTCCAAAGGTCGAGCATCCGGTAGATTGCATAGTGACGTCGTTCGTCCAAAACCCAATCCATAACCCCGTAGTTAGCCGAACTACGGCTTGCTCTGATTCTCATTCCAGATGAGATACGTAGGCATAAGACGTGATGTCTTAGCGAGCACACATCCCCCCAACCCATAGGTCAGCCGAGCTACGAAGACTCTGATTCTCATATTCAGATGAGATACGTATGCAGTGGATGCAACATCCGCGCGAGTCATTTTCATTTAACCCTTTTTTGTTTTTTTTGGCAAACAGCACAAGATAAACCCACACCCTTTAGACAAGAACTACAAAAGTGGATCCCGTAGAGTACTACGGATGCGTAGGGGTGCTAATACCTCCCCTTCGCATAACCGACTCCCGAACCCAAGATTTGGTTGCGAGACCCCGTCTTGTCCTTTCCTTTTTCAGGTTTACTTCGAGCGTTTCCTTTCCCTCCCTTGGGATAAATAACGCACGGTGGCGACTCTTCTATCATTTTCTTTCGCCGGTTGTTTTTCGCACACTGTATTTTTCAGGTTGCGACAGGGAGCTTGTTGTTGTGATTGTTGAAATTGATTATGGTATTGGCTTTGACCTTGTTGTTGAACATTCCCTTACAGACCTTTCCAGGAGAAGTTAGGATGATGCTTCCACCCTAGATTATAAGTGTTAGAGTAAGGGTTGTTTTTCCTTAAACTTTATCTCCTATATTTGTTTTGCACTTGCAACACAGTATATAGTCGAACGAGGCACTCCATAAATTTCACAACTAACATTTTGGACTGACTGAATTTGACCTACCTGTTGTGTGCTAATATTCATGGCTTTAAGTTTTTTCTCCGCTTCTGTAGCAACTGTGTCTTCTATCCTAATTTTATTTATTTTAAGCTTCATATCAATAACTCTTTTAGATTTTCTTGAACACCTATCATACAACTCCAAATTATCATTTGCAGATGTTGCCTCAATAATCTTTTTAATACATGTAGCTGTTGAAAGTGTGATGAACCACCAACTACTATATAACTTAATTGTTTTGTTTTCAATCGGAGACCATTGAGAAACATATGCATTTGCTCAGTCTGATCCAAGTTATGTATAGGGAAAGAAACAAGTAACCTCTTGGATCTCTTGTATGAATCACCAAGTGATTCACCTTTCTTTTGTTTGAAGTTCATGATGTCGTATCTTTTCCGGAGGAAAACTGAAGCTGGAAAATACTCATTCAGAAAAGTTGTTTCCATTTATTCCCAAGTGGTAATACTCCTAACTGGTAATGAGTAAAACCATTCTTCTACATCTTCAGATAGGGTAAAAGGAAACATTCTCAACTTCTTTGCTTCTTCAGTGCCCATATATCTTTAGAGTGGTGCTCATAGTCAGAAACCTTTGTAAATGTTTATTTTCATCTTCGTTGATTTTTCTCAAAAAAGGTCTCCTTTCAAGTTGATTAATAGTGATGGGATGCAGCTGAAAGTTAGGCACATTCACTGGTTGGTTCATGATTGTTAGCCTACCACCCGATGCATTTTCCATCCCATAGACACCTAATAGTCTTTCTGATGATGGTGGATTTTCACCCATTGTTTTGACCTCTCTCTCTGACTTTGAATCTAAGTGAATGAAGGGATGCTCTTCGTCTAATTCCCTTCTTGCTAATTTAGCTTGTCTGAGTCTTGCACGCAAAGTTCATTCGATTTCTGCGTCAAAAGGAAAATTAGCTGAGGTCTTACCTCGTATAAAAATATCAGAAATAGATTAGTTGATAATGATCGAAATAAAAATAACAAAAAATTAAATTTTAGTTAGCAACAAAATTTCAATTGAACTAAATTGAAACTCTATAATTTGGCAGTCCCTAGCAACGGCGCCAAAAACTTGATCGGAAAAATAGCAAGTGTATTATTTTGCCTCTGTAGTAATAATGAGGAAAGCTCCCTGAATGTCGGTCTCAAGAACTGCTTGTAAATATTGAGTTTTAATTGTTGTTCAATTAAACGAAAACTAATGTTTGGAATTGTTTTGCTAAATTATAAAAATAATTGTGAAAAGCGTAAATGGTGTAGTGAACGGTTAACAAATATGAGTAATATGCTAGGGAATGTGTGTGATTTCTTCCTGTAACAACTCTGAATCAATATTGCAACAACAAATATAAATTAATTAATATCAGTTCTTAAGATTGTTTTCTCCTAATTTCTTAGTGATAAAAACTTTAATCATCCATCCCTAATCTCTATGTGCATAGAAATTTACCTATGAAATTAAGCCTTTTTTATATCAAGAAAAATTTGGTTTCTATAGGGTATCCCTAGTCCTAGGTGATATCTACTATAGAATATTCTTATGAAAGCATTACCAACAGTGGTCCAACCTAATTGATAATCATATAATGATCTCAACTATTCCGAAAGAAAAGCATTAAGAACATCAAGAGAATAGATTAATCATGAAAAACAACACTGTTATTGCAAATATCAAATCAAAGTCATTACATATTCAAGTCATGGACACCCTCTAGCATTGGGGGGTTTAGCTACTCATAGTATTCAAGGAAATCAAAATATAAAGTGTAGACATTACAAGTACTTAGATGAAATTTTATCTTCAATCACTTTCGCTCATGAAAATCTCTTCTCCCCCAAGCCCTTATTTTCTCCAATTATGAATCGTGTGATTTTCTCTTGCCAAAAAGTTTCCAATTCTTGTCTGAAAAACTCCCTTAAATAGCAAAGTCCTCCTTTTTCCTTTCTCTCCACTCAAACAGATCCAAATCATGTTTTAAATGGACCAAACCACCCTAAGCACTTAAAATAAACAAAAAAGGAAATATTTGGTTTTAGCACCCATGCCTGCTACATCCCGTAGCCGGTGCTACGTGTGTCCATAACAGGGCCCTGTCTCTAATTCACTTGTTCCAGGCCCTTCTTCTATGGCCCATAGAAGGTTCTACAGGTGGCCGTAGCACGCCCCTATTTCATATGAAATTTGTGTTTTGTTTCAGACCTTCCACTATGGCCCGTAGTAGGTGATGCGGGTGGTCACAGTGCGCCCCTATTTTGTGTGGATTTTGGATTTGGTTGAGACCTCTCTACTACGTCCCGTAGCAGGTTCTACGGGTGGACATACAGGCCTACTAGAGCGTGGGAAAGCTTCTCTGATTCTTCGTAATTCTCCTTGGTTTCTGCATTCGATTGAACTAGAATATCTGTTTGAACCTGAAAAACAATAAAGACACATAACCAAAGCATAACATGGAAAAAATAGAAATGAAACTAAAAAAATGATGAAACGATTAAATCAACTAACAGTAAAAGAAATTGACTTAAAAGACCACTAAATAAGAACAAAGTCCTACAGTTTACTTGAATTTTTGCCGAACAAGTGACAGAACATATAACATAAATTATGATTGATCACATCTCATATATTTTCTCTAAATTTTGGGACAATAGCTAATTGTAATCGTTTGTAGTATTATGTCAACGAGTTACATCTGTTAGTTTTTCAGTTTTCTATTTCATAATTGTACCTCATCTCATGTAGTTGTATATTATAATAAATTAATGGTACAAGAGTGTCTTATAAATAACAAACCGCAAATCACAAAGCAAACTGCTTACAAGTATATATATATATATATATATATATATATATATATATATATATATATATATATATATATATATATATATATATATATATTATATATATATATATATATATATATATATATATATATATATATATATACTTGTAAGCAGTTTGCTTTGTGATTTGCGGTTGTTAGCACTAGTTTGCTTTGTGATTTGCGGTTTGTTATTTATAAGACACTCTTGTACCATTAATTTATTATAGTGGAGTTATTTCTTTTGTCTAGATGACCCGTGGTTTGTTACTCTCATATTGAGGGGTTTTCCACTTTAAAAATATTGATGTTCTTTTGTGTCTTTATTTGTTCGATTTGTTGTCTTATGTTTGTTGTTGATCCTCAAGGTTCCTACAAGTATGAGTAATTTTATATTCGCTGCGTATTGGTCTACTATTGTGTCTTAATTTCCCATCAGAGTGACATCAGGGCTCTTGGTTAAGGGCTATTTTACTTGTTTGAATGGAGACAAATACAAAGATGAAGATGGTATTGTCTGATGGCTCTAATTACGATTTATGGAAGGGTAAGAAGAAAGGCTTATTATTTGTGAAGAAATTAAATTTACCACTTTTTAGTTCCGCAAACCCAAATTCTGTGTCTGATGAAGAATGGGATTTTGAACATCAACATGTATGTGGTTTTATTCGACAATATGTAGACAATAATATTTATAATCATATTTCTAATGAGACACATGCAAAAACTTTATGGGAGAAGATAAAGTCCTTGTATGCCTCTTGACGACAAGTTGTCATTGCATATGTTTAGTTGAAGAATCAGGATAAACAAACGAAAGATGAGCCAAAATGAAGAAGAAAGACGAAAGAATGAGGAAAAGATAGTTAAGTGTGAAGATTGTGGATTTAGTGAAATTTTGAATGAAAAATGAGCAAACACTGATGCAGCTTCGAAAATAATCACATGTAACATCACGAGCGTGATAAGACAACAAAAGTTGCATCGCGCGTAAAGCAATTCATCATGCACACGATGGTCACTTTTTCTGAACTTCTCTGATGCGTTCTGGTTTATTCTAAAGCTAATAAAATGGGAGTTTTTTTAACTTTCACAAGGGTTACAATTTGGGGAGAGTAAAACATGATTTTGAGAGCACAAAGAGTGGTTTTTAGAGTATTTGAAGTCGTTGGAGGCCATTACTTCAAGAGAATTCATATGTTATTTTCATATATTAATTCTGGTATTGTTAATTGCATTATAAACAGCTAAGCTCCTCTTGTTTAGGTTGTGTTATGACGAACCTATTTCAATATTGTTGGATTCTATGTTGATTTTAATTTGTTTGAACCTTTTGATCTATAATCTCATTCAATTACTTATTGTTCTTAATGCTTTCTATGTGAGATACTTTTTTAATCTGATCTTGGACACATAGGGAATACTGACCATTAGTTTATATGTTGGACCTAGGTTAATTGTTACACTTACGCTGGTTGAATAAGAATAGGAGACCCCGAGTAGTGGCATATGGAATTAACGTTCTATACATCGCCTAACTCTGCTTACGCTGGCGAACTAGGGATAGAAACCTCTGAGTTGTGGTTAGTGAGTTATTTCGTGAGGGATCGACTATACCAGTTTTGTAAATTCGTTGTGGGTTTATAGTGATAAGATCATTCATACAAGGAACCAAACATCTACAGTAGAGGAATAAGGGATTCTAAAACACAACCTAATCGCTTTCATGATTCTGTTTACTCGCTTATTTACTTTTCGCACTAAAACTCAAAAAACCCCATTTTTACTAGTTTTTATACATTGCACACATTCTGTCTTGCTTGATGGTAGTCCATGTGGATTCGATCTTTTTTATTACTGCAACATTATTGGTACACTTGTCTACAAGTCATCAAGTTTTTAGCATCGTCGTCGGGAACTGTTGATATTTCAACAAGGTGACACTTGTGCAACGTTTAGTTTTTTTTATTTTTATTTTTGTTTTCAATTGTAAATACTTTTATCTGTAAATATTTTATTTTTGTTTCTTCTTAATTTTTATTATCTATTTCTTTCTTTTTTTAGTTTAATTTTTGTTTAATTTTTTAATCTAGTGCAATGCTACCAAGGTATTCTTCTTTTTGTTTTATATGTGAGGTCAAGACAGTCATGCAAGATGACGTCTATGCTACCTTCGCAAAATTTGAAGCTTATGCAAAGAAACTTACAGCAAAAACGCTCATTCTAGAAAATGCTAGAATTATTCAGAACCAGAATCTTACATTGATCATTCATGGGAGGAGGATTCATTATCTCATCTTGAAGAAACCTTGACTCAGTTTATAAAGATGACTCAACTTAATTTCAAGAAAATCAACAGGTATCAAGAAATCGTGCAAAGTAACATGGAAAAATACTTAGAGAATTTAGAGATGCAACTTGGTCAAATATTTAGCCAATTAGCATTAAAATTGAGATCTAGTGGGATGTTCTATGAAAATATGTTAGATAGTCCTAGAGATGCGGAAATTGAAAGAGAAGTCAAACATGAATGTGAGGTAGTCGATGAAGGAAGAGTTGAAAAAATAAATAAGAAGAAAAGTTCCCACCATCTGATGAAGAAATAGAAGCAAGAATAGAAGAAGAAGGGGTGAAAAATATATGTGGGAAAAGAATAAGAATGCAATATGAAGATTATATAGTTTTGGATGAAGCTCCAAATTTAGTCATTTATTTAGACGTAGATATCCAACTACAAGATCTTCAACAAAAGAATAATCTTACACCTAGCAACAAGGCTGATAAAAGAAGAGAAATAGATGAAGTGGGTGAGATTTCTGCCTTGTTCAATACTATCAAACTGAAGAAAATATGGAAGAAAAACTTCCAATTCCTAAAAGTGATGAAATTCCTACCAAACAAAAGGAACAAGAAGGATGATGTGTTTTTCGTGTCATATATGCCGCCCTAACACGAAAATTGAAAGGACACGCTTAGGACCTTAAAGAAGTGTTGGATGGGAGACAACCCATCGTTTATAAGCAATTTTTGTTTTACAGGTTTTACTTAATTTTTATTCAGAACCATCCAAAAGAGGAATTAGCTACTCAAGCATAACACTTTCATGACGATCTATGTTTTCTTTAATAAACAAGTTTGTAACTATTATGTTTTGTTTTTCTTTTCAGATTTGCAAGTTTAGCACTTTAGCATTGAACAAATGATCCAAAAAAAACTAGATCATCAAAATAGCAACTAGCAACTTGAAGGAGAAGGATGAGAAAAGAATCAATGAACTTGTACTAAACCTACATATACCTCATCTAGTAAGGTTTGAGCCAAATAACTTCCATTGTTCATTTTTATTTCTTTATGAGTGTATCCATGCATTATTGTTTTATCTGGTTTGATCTATTTCCGATTAATTTATCTGGTTTGTTCGACACACACTGAGGCAATTTCTTGTTTATAATTTTAAGCATTTTTTAAAAACCACCCTGTAGTAATATGTATATCCATTGCTAACTACTTTGAGCTTTATCATTTCTTTCGGTGGCGTAACCTAAAATTCTTAACCATATGACTTGAAAGATCTTTTCTTTCCACCCTCTCTTTAGAGTTAGGTAGAAGTAAAATTCCTAAAGTGTATGAAAAAGATTAAGTTTGGGATTGCTCTTGGAAGTGAGCAAAGTTTTAACTTTGGGGTTGGGGTACTAGAGAATATTGGCCAAAATTTTCAAATTTTTGAGAGAAAAAAAGTGGAAAAGACACTTCTCCAAAAAAATGAGAAAAGAAAAGAATGATAGTATAAGAAGGACAAAAAATATCTAGTACTGTCAAAAAGGAGCAAAGAGGTATGATGACTGAAGGATAACTATGCACCTAACTCCAAAGATTTAAGTCTACTTTCCTAAAAATATTTTACCCAAACATAAGCCAATTTACAACCATAAAAAAACCCTATAATGTGTGTGTTGTGATTTCTGTGATGAACTCTATTATAACATGATCAAGCTAAGAATAATTGATTTTGCATGTTGATTAAGGGATCACCCTATCCATTGAGTGAGTTAAAGTGAGTTGAGAGACAGTTTGAGTACTCGTTAATGTTGAGGAAATTTTCTGAATTCGTTAGATATAAGTCGGAAGCTAGAACAATGGTCAGCTAAAAGAAATATTTAATTTGGTGATGTTCGATTATTATTGTGTGACTTGTTGTCTATTCAAATGCGCAGATGCAGGAGAGTTACTTGAGGATAATAAATGATTCAAATTTGGGGGTTGTGATGACAGTCCGTCATTGCATATATTTAGTCGAAGAATCAGAGAAAAACAAGTGAAAGATCCAAAATGAAGAAGAAAGACCAAAGAATGAGGAAAAAATAGCTACGTGTGAAGATTGTTGACTTAGTGAAAATTTGAGTGAAAAATGAGCAAAAAGGGACTCAGCTTCGGAAATGATCTCATCCACCATCGCGCGCGTGATGCAAGTCATCACGCACCTGATGATCACATTTTCTAGGCTTTTCTGAAGCGTTCTGGTTCATTCTGAAGCTAATAAAAGGGGATTTTCTGCACTTTCACAAGGGTTACGATTTAGGGAGAGCAAAGCACAATTTTGAGAGTACAAAGGGTGTTTTTTAGAGCATTTGAAGCCATTGGAGGCCATTACTTCAAGGGAATTCATATGTTATTTTTATCTATCAATTTTGATATTGTTAATTGCATTATGAGTAGCTAAGCTCCTCTAGGTTAGGTTGTGTTATGGTGAACCTATTTCAATATTATTGAATTCTATGTTGATTTGACTTTGTATGAACCTTTTGATCTATAATTCCATTCAATTGCTTATTGTTCTTAATACTTTTTATGTGAGATACTCTTTTAATTTGATCTTGGGCATGTAAGGAATACTGACCATTAGTCTATGTGTTGGACCTAGGGCAATTGTTGTACTTACGCTGGTTGAATATGAATAGGAGACCCCGAGTAGTGGTATAGGGAATTAATGTTCTATACATCGCCTAACCCGGCTTATGCTGGCAGGCTAGGGATAGAAAGCTCTGAGTAATGGTTAGTGAGTTATTTCTTGAGGGATCAGCTATAATGGTTTTATTAATTCTGAGTTGGGTTATAATGATAAGATTATTCATACAAAGCATCAGACATCAACAATAGAGGAATAGAGGATTCTAAAACATAACTTGACCGCTTTCGTGATTCTATTTACTCGCTTATTTACTTTTCACACTAAAACTTGAAATCCCACCTTTTTACTAGTTTTTATACATTGCACACATTTTGTCTTGCATGAAGGTAGTTCCTGTGGATTTGATATTTTTTATTACTGCAAAATTATCGGTACACTTGCCGATAAGTCATCACCTATAAATTAGGGAATAGAAAATTATTCTTGATGAATAGCTTCATAAGTTCGAAGTATAATTATGGGACTTGTATTTCAGATCACCTACGTGAATTTGAAGGGCTCCTTGATCAGATGTCAGGAATGAGTATTAAATTTGATGATGAACTTTTAGGACTATTTCAATTGCTCTCTTTACTAGAGTCTTGGGATATGTTTTAGGTTTCTATGAAAAGTTCTACTCCTAGAGGCGTTGTTTCTTTGGAAACGGATAAGGGTGGTATTCTTAATGAGGAGATGAGAAGGCACATGGTTCTTCATCTCAACCCAAGGTGCTTGTCATTGAAAATAGGGGAGAAGTCATAAAAAAGAACCGGAGGGTGGTATAGAGAATAGTAAGAGAAAGTCAAATCCGCATTATAAGAATATGGAGTGTCATTATTGTCACAAAACAGGACACATACAAAAGTATTGCTATTAGTGGAAAAGAGATAGCAAAGGAAAGAATGGTAAGTCTAAACAAAGAGACCATGGTGATCTTGTTATTCTTCGTGATCATGAGTCTATTAATCTTATATCAGACGAGAGCATGTGGATAATTGATAATGGTCCTACATTCCATGTTACACCAAGGAAGCATTTCTTTATATCTTATACTTCTGATAATTTTGGAGTGTTGAATATGGGTAATGATGGTGTATCTAATGTAATTGGTATTTGTGATGTTTGCTTGCAAACCAACATGGGAATGCAATTATTGCTTAGAGGTGTCAAACATGTGCTAGATACCCGCTTTAATTTGATCTTTGTACATATTATAGATGATTGTGGTTATGATAATCACTTTGGTTCTGGAAAGTGGAAACTCAACAAAGGTAACTTGGTTGTGGCTAGAGGGGAAAAGCTTTCTAAACTTTATTGGATAATGCTTTGGTTGCTAGGGACAATGTGAATGCTATCGACATGGAAATATATTTGTGGCACCGAAGACTTAGTCATATTAGTGAAAAGGGGCTTAATGTTTTGTCCAAAAAGGATGTTCTTCCGGGATTAAAGAATGTAGATTTGGAGAAGTTTTCTCATTGCATGGCTAGTAAACAAACTAAATTATCTTTCAAGAGACATCCTCCCTCAAGGAAGTCAAGGTTACTTCAATTGCTACATTTTGATGTTTGTGGTCTATTAAAGATAAAATCCTTTAGTAATGCACTTTACTTTATTACCTTTATTGATGATTGCTCCAGAAAACTATGGATAATTCCTTGATGAAAAAAGACCAAATGTTGGAAAAGTTCAAAGAATTACATGCTTTGGTTGAGAGGGAGACATGCGAGAAGCAGAAATGTGTTCGTTCAGACAATAATGGAGAGCATTATGGACCATTTGATTCCTATTGCAAACATCATGTTATTGATATGAATAGATTCCTCCTAAAACTTATCAATTGAATGGTTTACTAGAGAGGATGAATCAAACACTAATTGAGAGAGTAAGGTGTATGCTCCCTGAAGCTAAGTTGCCTAATCATTATCGAGGAAGGGCACTTTACATAGAAATTCATGTTCTTAATCTCGTTCCTATGGTTGCTTTGAACAGTGAAGTTCCAAAAAAAAATGGTTTGGAAGGAATGTCAAGTATGATCATTTCAGAGTATTTGGTTGTAAGGCTTTTGTGGATATCCAAGAGGATGGAAGATCCAAGTTGTATGCAAAGTCAAAAAAATGTATCTTCATCGGCTATAGGCAAGATGAGTTTGATTAAAGGTCGTATGGTCCTATAGGGAAGAAGCTTATTCGAAGACATGATGTGGTATTTGTGGAAGACCAAACTATTGAATACATTTAAAAGGTAGAGAAGGCTTCACCCAAGAAAAATATCAGTTTTTCTAATGTTGATCCAGTTCGGTTACCTAGTCATAATTTGGATGTTATTGGTGGTGACGATCACAATGGTGAGCCATATGATTATGTTGATGACCAAAAACTTGGAGATGAGATAAATATTCCAAGTAATGATGGTGAAGGCGAGAACGATATGTCATAGGATGAGAATCTTGGTGAAGCTCCATAATCATCTCAAGTTCAACTTAGAAGGTCTAACAGGCAGAGACAACATTCTACAAGGTATAATTCAGATAAGTATGTGACATTGACTAATGAGGGTGAACCTGAATGTTTTCAAGAGGCCATGGAAAGTGATGAAAATAAAAAGTGGATGGATGCAATGCATGATGAGATAAAATCATTGCATGATAATCACACTTATGATTTAATGAAGCTTCCTAAAGGAAAAGGGGCTTTGGAAAACATATGGATTTATAGAGTTAAACAAGAGAGCAGGTCTAAGTCTCCAAGATATAAAGTCAAATTAGTGGTGAATGATTTCTGTCAAAGAAAGGGTGTTGATTTTAATGATATTTTCTCACTTGTTGTAAAGATGTCATAATTAGAACCAGGTTGAGTTTGGCTACTACTCTTAATTTAGAGTTTGAGAAAATGGATGTGAAAACGGATTTCCTTCATGGTAATTTGGAGGAAGAGATCTACATGAAACAACCTGATGGTTTACAAGTTAAAGGTAAAGAAGATCATGTGTATAGATTGAGAAATAGTTTATATGGGTTGAAGCTAGCTCCAAGGAAGTGGTACAAGAAGTTTGAGTCTGCTATGTGTGATCAAGGATACCAAAAGACTATTTCAGATCATTGCATCTTTGTTAGAAAATTTTCTAACAATGACTTCATTACCTTGTTGTTATATGTAGATGATAAGCATATTGTCGAGAAAAGTATTTCTAATATTAAAATGTTAAAGAATAAATTGGGAGATTCATTTTCTATGAAAGACATAGGAGCAACTAAATAGATTCTTGGCATTAGAATGATGCGTGACAAAAAAGAGAAGAAACTTTGGATGTCAAAAAAATATTTTATCGAAAGAGTGTTGCAAAGATTCAAAATGGAAATTTCTAAGGCGGTAAGCACTCCTCTCGCTACTCATTTCAAGTTGAGTTCAAATCAAAGTCCTTCAAAGTGAAAATGAAGCATTTGATACGAAACAGGTTCCTTATGTGTCTGTTATGGGTAATTTGATGTATGCAATGGTGTGTACAAGACCATATATAGAACATGTTGTTGGTATAGTCAGTAGATTTTTGATAAATCCAGGTAGAGAGCATTTAAATGATGTGAAGTGGATTTTAAGGTATTTTCGCGGTACTACTTCTGTGAGGGTTTGTTTTGGAGGAGATAAGCCTACTCTAGTGGGGTATTATGACTTCGATATGGCTGGAGACATTGATTCCAAAAAACCACTTCGGGCTACATGATTAAATTTGCATGTGGACTTGTGACTTGGCAGTCCAGATTGCAAAAGTGTGTAGCACTGTCTACTATAGAGGCTGAGTTCATTGCAATTACCGAAGCATGCAAAAAGTTACTATGGTTGAAGAAATTTTTGCAAGAGCTTGGTTTTGTTCAAGAAAAATATGTGTTATTTGTTGATAGTCAAAGCGTTATTCATCTTGGTAAGAATCTGACTTTTCATAATAGGTTCAAACACATTGATGTGAGATATCATTGGATACATGATATTTTGGATGCTAAGTTGTTAGAGTTAGCTAAAGTTTATACAAATGATAATGTTCTAATATAATGAATAAAGCATTACCAAGAGAGAAATTTGAAGTTTGTTATGATATCACAGGTTTGAGGATTTCCTCCACATAATTGTGAGGGGGGAAATTTGTTGGGATTGGGCTCCCTTCCTATGTTGAGAAAGACACAAATATGATTAACTCATTTATATCACTTATTTAAATGGAGAAGATAAATTTAGGGTTGAGAGAGATAGAGATAAAATAAGGATTCAAAAGAGAGAAAAAAGGAGATAAACTCATTCCCATTTTTCTGTAACTAGTCTCACTAAATCGCCACCCCCGATTCGCTAACCGTAAGATTGAGCTCAAATTTGGAGGATAGGTTTGTAACACATGTATCTAAATTTTGACTGTTCAGAATTGCAAACAAAGATATGAGGTAAGAGTTATCAGCTTTTTGATTCTTATTTGTAAGCTAGTTTGCTCTGTGATTTGCGGTTGTTAGCACTAGTTTGTGAATCACTTTAAGACTCTCTTGTACCCTTAATGGATTATAATGGAGTTAATTTTTTGGTCTGAACGACTAGTGGTTTTTTACTCTCATATTATGGGGTTTTCCATGTTAAAAATATCAGTGTTCTTTTGTGTCTTTATTTTTTTGATTTGCCGTCTTATATTTGTTGTTGATCCTCAACTCCTACAAGTCTGAGGAATTTTATATCTATTGTGTATTAGTCTGTTATTCTATCTCTCTTTCTATCTATCTATCTATCTATCTATTCAAATTTTCACAAATCTTATGATTGTTTGTTCGAGTGCTAGCCACCACTAAATTAATAAATAAAAAAACAATCAACTACCCTAATTATTTGCACTTCCTATCAAGCTTTGCCTACAAGACTAGTCCAAGGCTCCAAGCTAAGACAAATTCTTACATAGAAACGCATCTATATTCATATCTTTAGAAACAACCAATAAAATGTTGCTATTTTAAATTATAAATTTAATTTCTTTTTTAATTGAAATTATTGAGTGGTGGTGATAATGAAGAAGGAAAAAAGTTTATTTTTATTTTTTAATTAAAATATTGTGATTAGTTGATTATAAAAGCATGTTATTAGTTTTTATGCAAGAATTTTTCCAAGCTAATAATGTTTAGCAAAATTCAAAGTGAATAGGATAATAATGAGAGTTATAACTAACATGACGGTGCATGAAAAGCACATGCAACAACCAGAAAGAGTATATGAAAAGTTAATATCTTCATTCAATTCTAGTGTCTACTTAGTACTATTTTCATTTCTCAAATTTCCAAGATTGTTAATCTAATTATCATTGTTGAGAAAAAAATACTTCATCTATTCCTTTTAAAGTGTTACTACTTTCTTGATAATTTATTTTGTTCTTTTTTAATTGTCAATTATAAAGTTAAAGTCAAAATTAATTGCACTTTTGTTAAGATTATTCATAGATAATTATTATAAAAAAAGAGAAAATAAAATGAATGTAATAAATAATTAAGAATATTATAATATAAAAGGATAATTACTATTTAAGTATCAATATTGATTAATTTTTTTGTTATGTGTAAAAGGTCAAAAAATGACACGTAAAAAAGAATGGAAGGAGTAAAATTTAGAGCATTTCTTAATGCATCTCATATGTTTCTTATGCACCATGCGAAATTCCAAAAATGTCCCTAGTTTCCGGCGATGCATCTTCGGACGCACCAAATAGTCAGTTAACGTTAACATTTTCCGGAGTTGCATCTCCGAAGTATTTTGGAGGTTAAATCGCATCCGACTTTTCTCATTCCTCAGTTCACATTACTCAAACTTCAACCCAACTTCAACTCTCAAATTTCTCCTCTACACCAAGTCAAATTTCATTCAACAAGGCTCAAGGAAACTCATGGGAACATCAATCTTCATATGTAACATCATCCATATCTTCATCAAAAACATCAATTTCTTATATGTTTGTCGAGTTTTCGATAAATGTTTGAGTTTTGGTATAAATGAGTAGAAATTATTGATTAGGGTTGGAAATGAGTATAAATCACATTTAAGATAGTTCATCCATATTGTATTAGTTGTTTGTTGGCTGAAATTGATAATAAAAATAATTTTTGTTGAGCTTCATTGTGGTACATTACCCCATTGACGCGACCTCTGAGTTGTAGAAAATTTTGGAGATGCATCTCTAGAATTTTTCAGCGGTTTAGTTTCTCAGTAATCAGAGATGCATCTCCGTAATTTTTCAGCGGTTTAGTTTCCCAGAAACCGGAAATGCATCTTCGGAAATTTCTCAGTCTTTTAATTTTTATGATTTTCTTACTTGTGTTGTTTGTTTGACTGATGGTCTGCCTTACTTTAACTTACAAGCATAATGGTTGATAGACATGATATATTGAGGCATGGCAGGGTTGCTCAACACGCATCCGTTCGGCGGGAGAAGAGTCAATAGGTTTCAGATGCTCCTGGTCCCTATGGTTAGGAAGAGCTTCTCCTAGTGCCACCCAATCTTCTTCTTCCCATAGGATAAGGGATTCACCTTCTGACACATCAGTCTTTCATCCTTCCGTAGGCGTCAGATTTCACTAGTGCCATCTCCTACGGTATATGTTATTAATCTACTCCCACCTCCTACTACTAATGTTGTTGATTCACTCTCACCTCCTACTACTGTGTATGTTGATCCAGTGTCATCCCTAGAGGGTGACGCTGCTACGGATGCTGAGCCAAAGGCCATTGGAGGTGGTTGATTTGTCCTTATTGTCTCTGTATCCAAACCATACTACCAGACATATCTGGGACGGATAGGTAGCATTAGTTGGAGTCTTTATTTATTTTTAAATTAATTTTAATTTCCGACACTGATTATTTCTGACAAATTTCAGGAGTGTGATCCGCAAAAGTTTCTTAACCACGGGAGGAAGATTTATACATTGCCTCAGCCGAATGAGGAATGGTTTTCATTGGTTTCGTCCTTATCTAGCATGAAGGACTTATGCATGATCAATTATACTACAGGAAACCACTGGATGCTTAATGCATTTGTGGAGAGATGGCACTCAGATACCTCATCGTTTTATCTTCCACGTGGTGAGATGTCTATAACACTCGACGATGTCTCGTGTTTGCTACATCTTCTGATCAGGGAGGTTATTCCTAGATCACGGGAGGATGACCAAAGACGAGGCACCTGAGATGATCTAAGGGAAGAGATGAATGAGTTGGATAAGACCAGGGGTACTCATGCTAGACTTGTATACTTGAAGAAGGTATATGACATTGCACTCCTGAGAGAACATCAGGATGATGGTGATGATGAGCAGGTGGTGCTCCACAGATCGCATGCATTTAGAGCATACTGCTTTATTTGGTTGGCATTGCGATTTTTATGGACAAGAGTTTCACCTGTACTGACGTTGTCTACCTACGTTACTTTGTGGATTTCGAGAAGATGCATGAGTACAATTGGGGACGGCATGTCTGGTCTACCTGTATTCGAAGCTGAGAGAGGGTTGTATGTGGAAGACGAAGCAAGTCACATGCATCATCATACTACTGACGGTAATAATTATTGGTCTTTGAATGTTTCTTTGTCATTTCAATTTCATATTTGCAAAGCCATTACTAATGATTCGTGTGTTCAAAGCTTTTCATTTCAGGGTTAGATCCTCCAACACATCATGCACATCTCTGGTTGGGTGAGTGTACCTAACTACACTAAGGATATGTTGCGTGCTATTACTTTTATCCCGCTCAGAGGGAAACGTACGACCGAGCCTTACAGAGTATATCTTGACTGTTAGGTTAATGAGGACATTCACTTCAGCGACTATGTTGATCACCATGAGACGCGACCATTTGACGAGATAATGCTATACTCTAGATGGTTGGCATGCAGATTGCATCTCATTGCTCTTGACATTCCCGAACACGTCATGCAGGAGTTCAGTTATACTCAGACCATTCCCAGATACTCTACTATCTTTGCTCCTCCTGCCTTGACACGTACGCAGATATATGACATGTTTGATGATTATGAGAGTCATTTGGTACTGGAGGAGAATTTGGCTACCATAACCGAGAGTGACTGGAGCTACGTAGAAGGGTATATCGAATGGTTCTTCAGGGTGTCACATCCATACATAGTGCAGGCTGCTCTAGGAGACCCGTAGAGACCAACTCATCAAGAGATACTAGAGGATGAGCAGACACAACTAGATCATGTTGAGGATGTTTTGCCTATGTGTCGTCGCATAGTGGAGATTGCGCAGACAAAAATTGACAGAGGCATTTTCCCTTATGTGTCTGATGTGAGGCATGTCCTAGATGCCATCATGACTGAGGTACGAGGGTATTGATGTACCACAGACATCGCCGAGGGACAAGTAGAGTTGATGGTCGAGGAGGTAGAGCTGACATATGAGGCATATGAGAGGTAGTCAGACATACACAATAGTGTCTTAGTGTATAGTAATAATATTCTGATATGTATTTTATTTTGACAGTCTTGCTACTTTATTGGTCTCGATTGTATGATATTTTAACATTTATTGACATTTTATTTATGTATGACATTTTTTTACTATCTAGAATTATGTACGTAGATTTTTGTTTTTCGATCGTATGGTATGATTTAAGTCTTCATTTGAATGTAGATAAACAAAATATAACATCAAAGAGTAAGTTCTGAGACGTTACGTAGATGTATCTCCATAATATTTTCAGAGATGCATCTCCGGTCTAATTCAAATGTATAATGACTTCTGAATGAAGTGTATTGAATGTTTTAAATTGTTACCGAGATATATCTCTGAAATATTTCAACATTCATTTAGAATTTAATGTGTCCGGAGATGTATTTCCGAAAATTAAGGTCATTTAAATAATTTTGTGTGGTGGTTAAGAAGTATTAAGGGTGCATTACGAAATCTTAGTTTTTTTTATTTATAACAGAAAGATCAGTTATTTGGTAGATATTTTGAATCAATGGGGTCTAGCATGGGCCACTTAATTGAAAAGTAAACACATGATGAATAAAACACCTAGCATGGGCCACTTAATTGAAAAGTAAACACGTGATGAATAAAATAACATGTTACTTAGCATTTCACGCGGCGGTCAGGCTTAATGATTTTGCATCCCATCTCAGAGCATATATATTATATAGTGTCCCCCCACACTATTACAAATTACAATCATCAAATATATTTCGCATAGTATTTCAGATTTTCAATCCACTCATATCTTGCCTTTTGCTCTATAATTTAGAGTGGAAATAGAGACTATAGAGTTAATTCTATTAATTTAATTGTGATTACTACTCTGTTCTCTATTTTTTATTATTATAAGAGAAAAATTATTGTTTAGATTTGTTTGAATAATTAATGTATTTGGTATTCTGATATATATTATTTATTTAATAAATTTAATAAATTGAAAAAATTAACTATGAGGAAGTAAAATTGAAAAAATTAATTATGAGGAGAAGCATGCTTTTGTAGCTCCTTTCAAAATAATTTGACTCTTTTTGACATTCACATGTTTTCTAAATCTTAAGGTGTATTGGATGGACGTTTAGTTTGTTTTCCTTTAGAATTTTATAAATAAAGAAGTATTTGTTTCATAATCTCCTAGTTTTGAGAACCGTGACAATTTTGATCATGTTTTTAAACTAAAAGGACTCTCTATTGTCTCAAACGGTTAGAAGTAATTCATATTCAGAAGTAGTGTTCTGACTTAGAAGTAGACGTTTCTGAGGTTGTTATTCCAAAAGCGATGTTTAGCTTCTGAGTTATAGTTGGGTTTAATTTTTCAGAAGTTACACTGCTCAGCTTGCGTATGTGAGGGCAAATATGCCTAGTCCTTATTTTAATGATGTCAAACCTTTCTAATCGCCCATAACGTGTACTTTGGGCAATATCATCTTATCATAGAATGCATTCATTCTCTAACATGTTGAAAATATAGGTTCAAACGTGTCCAGACATATGTGAGCATATCATAGATGTGAATCATGCACTTGATCATAGTTAATATCCTAGGCTCATAAGAGATCGGTTCAAATTGGTCAAAATACATCTCAAAACTCATTTTTGGGAGTTTGAGAACTGTGAGTCGACTCATGACTTGGAGCAAAACTCTCGGGTCTGAACATGTCGAGTCATAGGTCGACTCAATCTTGGGAAAACTAAATGAGCCGATCCATCCACATGTTGCGTCGACTCATTGCCTATTTTCATTTGAACCATGTAGCCATGTGTCTGAACAGGTCGAGTCATAGGTCGACTCAACCCTGGAAAAAACTCTGTTTGAGTCGACTCATCCCCTGTTTGAGTCGACTCATCGCCTGTTTTACTTGAATAATTTTGCCTCGGGTCCATACAGGTCGAGTGACCTGTATGAACAGGTCGAGTGGGCACTGCTTAGACATAATTTTCTGTTGTGTAATTTTGCAAAATAATTATGTTATGTCTGTTAGTTGGTCCATGCATCATATAAACATTCTAGAGTCTCTTCTTCAATATTCAACAAGAAAAGTGAAAGATATACACCAAAAGTGCTCATCATCTTCATTCTTCATTGCATTTCTCAATAATCACGCATAATAATCTTTGTTGAGCATTGTGCATTGTTGTTTTGATAACGTCCAAATAAGATTGGATTATCTTAGTTTGGGTTGAGGCTTTGTGTGGGTTTTTCTTGAATAAAACCATTGGGGTTTTGTCCTCCAAGAATTGGGGGGTTTTGCACTAACCTTTGCTCCGCAGATTCAACCGATTGAAAAGTATGAAGAACGGTGGGTTCGGTCAAACAAGTAACGGTATCCGGAGGATTGTGAAGAAAGCTTAGGGTTCGAGCGACTTGCGTTCGAAATCAGTTGAGCTGAAGTTTTGGAGAACGTGGCGTTCTTGCAATAAGGTAGCGGTAACCGAAAGTTTGTTCGAAGCGCTTGAAGGACTTGGTTCAACTCGAATCAAGAGGAGAGAATAGAATAAGATCTACAACAACTCTAGGGGTTGATTGGTGGTGATCATTTGTTCTCTTGTATTGACTTTGCAACTTGTTAATAAGAACATCTCAATTCTAGATATAGAATTGAGGGCAGACGTACCCTAAGCGAGGACGATAGGGGAACTGCCTCAACAAATCTGGTCTTGTTCTCTCTATCTCTTAGATCTTTAAATTCTGCATTAATTATGTTTTGTGTGAAATTAATAGTAAAATCAATATCTCACTTGATTGTTATGCATAGTAACTGTTCGATAAATTGGTGCAATCACTTTGATTGCAACTGAGTGAAATTCTGCACATTCAATTTGAGTGAAATTAAAACTTAGTATGCAGTGCACACCAAGTGTTCGATAACATTAATCTCACACAAATCTAGTAATATTTTACTTGATCTCTTATTGTGTTTAAGCATTATTAGAGGTAAAAATATCAAGGATTATAGTGTTTAATCAATTCATTTAGATAGTGGCTGATTATCTCTATCTTAGTTATTCCATTCGGTTTCACGCATATCCGATCTTTCCATTAACGGATCATAGACGATTATAATCTAGGGTGCTTCCGCAACCGTTGAAAACATTTTTAAAAAGAACAAAATTACGAAACTGATCTATTCAACTCCCCTTCTAGATCGGTACCATTGTCTAACAACGTAGAATATCACTTTGCCTACGTGGCATTTTTGTTTGTGTATATAAACCAAATGTGTAACAAAATTTCATAACGTGAACGCAATCAACACAGTTTCTTTAAAAGTTAGTTAGATCTATTTTCTCTCTCTTCTCTCCCCATCTTCATCATTTTCATCTTCAATCTTGTGCACCGACAATTGGTATCCAGAGCTCCGGTTCGACTCATAGGGAAGATTCACAGGGAGACACGAGTGTACGATGAAGTTATATGTTTGCTTTTTTTCTTGAATTCGTGTTAAATTCAAGATCAGAATCATAACATAATCGCATTTCTTGATTTTCTAGGATTGGGGAACACGAGTGTTTGGTGAGATCTGTGTGAGTTTTAGTGGACAAAAATTGAAGATGAACGACAGAAACGATAACTTAAATACAAAGCATCTAGTGTTTGATGGAAAGAATTGGAATCGTTCGTCGATTCAGGTGTGTGTGTTGCTTGACGGTCAAGATATTCTTGATCTCCTCAAATACGGTTATGTTTCGGTTACGGAAGATGCGTCGAAATCACAGAGAAAGCACGAGGAAGAAAGATCAAAAGGCGTTGCTCTACATCAATCAGTGTGTGGATGCAAACATGTTTGATAAAATCGTTGATTCGAAGACGGGGAAGGCTACGTGGGACACACTGGTATGGTGCTACGACGGTGGTGCATCGGTGAAGAAGGTAAAGCTTCATTATCCATATAAAAAGTATGAGAATCTCAACATGAAGGACAATGAGAAGATAGTTGATTACATTTATAGAGTGATTCTGATCACCAATGAGATGAAATCTTGTGGAGAAACTTTGCCATAGAAAGTAATCATTGAGAAGGTATTAAGATCTGTTACTCCTAAATTTAATTACATTGTTATTGCAATTGAACATTCTAAAGACCTAAGCACAATGCGGATTGAAGAGTTTCAGAGCAGTCTAAAGGTAGAAGAGTTGCGTCTGATGAGTGAACCTCTAAAAGAGAGCTAGAGCAGGCTCTAAAAGATTCTTCCGGGAAGAATAGTCAGAAGCAATCTTGGTGATAAGCCAAGAAGAGACATGGTAGTGTTTTTCAGAAGTTAGAAGCCTCAAATTCCAATGAGAAAAAACATCAGAAAGGGAAGGAGAAGTTTGACAAGAAAAATGTTCAATGCTACTATTGTGAGAAGTTTGACCACCTTGCTGTTGATTGTTGGTTAAACATGGAAAGGAAATAAGAAGGATCAAACATAGCCAGAGGAGATTCTGATGATGAACCTGTGTTATTGATGGCTTCTGAATATAATGGTGGATATTGGGTAGACTGGTGGTATATTGATACTGGCTGCTCAAAGAACAAGAAAGCCATCAGCATCATATGGATTTTCAAGGTGAAGTTGAAGTCAGATGGATCAATTGGCATACACAAAGCAAGATTAATAGCAAGAGGATTTTTATAGAAATCTGGGTTAGATTACTTTGATGTTTTTGCGCCTGTAGCTAGACATGAAACAATCAGATTGGTGATTGTTATAGCTGCTAATAGAAATTTACCTCTGATACATATGGATGTAAAATCTGCCTTTATGAACGGTCCATTGCAAGAAGAGGTATACGTGTCACAACCTCCTGGATTTATGAAAAAGAATTAGGAAGAGATGGTGTACAGGTTACTTAAAGTGATGTATGGACTGAAACAAGATGCTAGAGCTTGGAATCTAAAAATTGATTCATTTTTCAAGCTCCAAGTTAGAAAGTGTAAGATGAAGTATGGCGTTTATGTTCAGCATACTTATGAAAGAAATATGATTCTGGTGTGTCTCTATGTTGATGATGTATTGCTGATAGGAAGTTGTTCAGATGACATAATGAAGTTTAAGAAGGTACTGGTGAATGAGTTTAAGATGACTGATCTGGGAAATATGGTATATTTTCTATGGATGTATATTTTTTACTCCGAGAAGGGTATTATTTTGCATCAGCTGAAGTATAAACTTGAACTTTTGAAGAGATTCGAGCTAACAAATTACAAGACTACAATCACACCTGCTGAGACGAATCACAAGCTGGATTCTGATACCGAGGGTGATGATGTAGATGCTACAACATTTAAACTGTTGGTTGGCTCATTGAGGTATATGTGCAACACGAGACCTGACATCTTCTATGCAGTTGGAATGATGAGTAAGATTAAGAACAAACCAAAGTCGTCACATTATCAAGCTGCTGTCAGGATTCTGAGGTACATTAAAAGGGACTCTAAAGTATGGAGTGTTGGTCCATTCTAGTGTTAAATCTGAGTCATAACTATTGTGTTATTCAAATTCTAATTGGTGTGGAGATGGAGTTGACAGAAGAATTACTTCTGGATATTTTTTCAATTATCTGGGAGGTCATATCTCTTAGTGCTCCAAGAAGAAAGCAGCGGTTACATTGTCAACCTGTGAAGATGAGTACATTACAGGTGCTTTGTCTGCGTGTCGGGCTATTTGGCTTATGAATTTGTTGTAGGATCTAAAGATCAATGTGAACAAGCATGTGAAACTGATGATTGACAGCATATCATCCATAAGCCTTGACAAGAATCTAGTGTTGCACGGAAGAAGTGTCGCAACCTGAAAAATACAGTGCGCGAAAAAACAACCGGCGAAAGAAAATGACAGAAGAGTCGCCACCGTGCGTTATTCATCCCAAAGGAGGGAAAGGAAACGCTCGAAGTAAACCTGAAAAAGGAAAGGACAAGACAAGGTCTCGCAACCAAATCTTGGGTTCAGGAGCCGGTTATGCGAAGGGAAGGTATTAGCACCCCTACGCATCCGTAGTACTCTACGGGATCCACTTTTGTAGTTCTTGTCTAAAGGGTGTGAGTTTATTTTGTGCTATTTACCAAAAAAAAAGGGTTAAATGAAAATGACTCTCGCGGATGTCGCATCCACTACATACGTATCTCATCTGAATATGAGAATCAGAGTCTTCGTAGCTCGGCTACTTATGGGTTAGGGGGAGTGTGCTCGCTAAGACATCGCGTCTTATGCCTACGTATCTCATCTGGAATGAGAATCAGAGCAAGCCGTAGTTCGGCTAACTACGGGGTTATGGATTGGGTTTTGGACGAACAACGTCACTACGCAATCTACCGGATGCTCGACCTTTGGAGACTTACTCGCCTGTAGTAGAAGGAGTTAACGTGTTGCTTTGGGTTTTAGGGTTTGGGATGCTCAAGGGCAAAAAGACAGTCCTTGACGAAGGAACCGCGCTACCTGCAGGGATACGAACACATAAAAAACAAACATGTATAAAGTAAATGTGCCAACAAGGGGCTCGGAAGTAAATAAACAAAAGAAAACAAATGCCTCCTATCGAGGTCTTCCAGCTAAGAAGGCGATAAAATGCGGAAAAGAGGTAAAAGTACCACATGGATAAAGATCCGAAGTAACAGCAATTAAAGGAGTAAGAAACCCAGGGATCTCCCAAGCTAATGCCATCAAAGAAAGGTGAGTCAGTACAGGTAATCGGAATGAACCTCCAGGGGGTATCCCACAAATAAAGTGGGAAAACCACGCAAACCATCTCTGCAAGAGTCTGTGAGCCCTCACAAAAACTCAACAAAGGGGTTAGTGAAACACGATAAGCATTTTTTTCATGGATAACAGTATGGTTTCAGAAACCTCAAACCCTGTGGCATACATTTCAGAAATCATGTGATTAAACATTCAAGGCATAGGTTTCACCCATTCATGCATATGCGAAACCTAACGATATCCCCACATCCAAATTCAAACATAATACATCACACATTTAGAACATTCAAATTGAAGGCGTAAAATAATGGGAATAGGGCAAACCTGATTGGAGAGATTGGTTGAAATCAGATGGCACGGCTGGGTGTGCAAGGCAATGAAAGTGTGTGAGTCAGATTGAATTTTTCAGAGCTGCCTGGGGGTTGCTCTGAGTTCTCTGTCAGGTTTTGTCCAGGGTTTTGTTTCAAGGAAACCTTAGAGTATTTTGCTTCTCTTCCTTTTTCTGTCTGATCTCCCTCTTTTATAACCTGATTTTCATGGCTTTGTGGGCTCAAATGAAAAAGGTCCAAGTCCAAGTTTTTTTCCTATTATATTTTATTTACTTTCTTATTATTTTGTTTTATTTATTTATTTTCCTTTTTTTTCCTTTTTTTTTTCCTTTTTTTTTTTTTAAATAAAGTTTCTTGGATCTAATTTTGATTGACATGATGAAATGCAATATGAAATGCTAAATGAATGCATGAATGAGGAGGGCAAATTTTGGGGTGTTACAGCTGCCCCTATTCAATCATCAGCTAACCCGAGTAGGATGAAAGCGAACAGCTTATCAGACAAACGGGGTGAGCTATGATTGAATACCAAAGACAGACCGAAAATTTGCGCTCCGAGAACACCACAAAAACGCGGAAATACATCGCGCTGTTTATTTTTCTTCCGATCCTCTGGCTGGATCTGAATCAGTCTTCTGGCTTAATCTGGAGTTTCGATCCTCTGGCTGAACCTATACTCAATTTAGTCCTCTGGTTGGATATTAATTTTGATCCTCGGGCTGGATACGATTTTGATCTTCTGGCTAGATCTTCTTCGATCTTCTGGCTAGATCTCCTTCGTTTCGATTATCTGGCTGAATCTATTTCCTTTGATTCTCTGGCTGAATCTACTTCGATCTTCTAGCTAGATCTGAATTGTTGCGATATTCAATCTTTTGGCTAGATCTTCTTTGTTTCGATTCTCTAGTTGAATCTACTTCGATCTTCTGGCTAGATCTGGATTGTTTTGATGATAAATTCCCATCATTAGGATCCCGCATCTGAGGCATGCGCTGGTTGACCCTCTTTTGAAATCTACACTCAACCTTCATATTAGATATGCAGCTTCGAGAATATTCCACTTTTGGGCTTCGTACATATTCTTCGGGCTAGAACATGTTGTAACGACTCCTCAATTAGACTCGGGCTTGCTGGGGAAATAAAGCTTGTAGGCGACTTCACTGGGGAATCTTCAAATTGAGCCTTAGGCTGGCTTACTGGAACACGATTCTCAGGCTGAATCTTCGAAATGACCCTCAGGCTGGAACACTGGAACACGATTCTCAGGCTGAATCTTCGAAATGACCCTCAGGCTGGATCACTAGAACACGATTTTCAGGCTGAATCTTCAAAATGAACCTCAGGCCGGATCACTAGAAAACGATTCTCAGGCTGAATCTTCAAAATGACCCTCAGGCTGGATCACTGGAAAACGATTCTCAGGGTGAATCTTCAAAACGACCCCCAGGCTGGATCACTCACGCTTGATCCTCTGGCTGGATCTCATGACCTTGGTTGAAAAGTAATTCTTCAGTCTGCATGGAAGAACCTGTTTATCAGCTTATGTGTATGCTTGATATGATATGCATGCAAATGCAAATGTTATGCATTGTGTCGCAACCTGAAAAATACAGTGCGCGAAAAAACAACCGGCGAAAGAAAATGACAGAAGAGTCGCCACCGTGTGTTATTCATCCCAAAGGAGGGAAAGGAAACGCTCGAAGTAAACCTGAAAAAGGAAAGGACAAGACGGGGTCTCGCAACCAAATCTTGGGTTCGAAAGTCGGTTATGCGAAGGAAAGGTATTAGCACCCCTACGCATCCGTAGTACTCTACGGGATCCACTTTTGTAGTTCTTGTCTAAAGGGTGTGAGTTTATTTTGTGCTGTTTACCAAAAAAAAAAGGGTTAAATGAAAATGACTCGCGCGGATGTCACATCTACTGCATACGTATCTCATCTGAATATGAGAATCAGAGCCTTCGTAGCTCGGCTACCTATGGGTTAGGGGGGAGTGTGCTCGCTAAGACATCGCGTCTTATGCCTACGTATCTCATCTGGAATGAGAATCAGAGCAAGTCGTAGTTCGGCTAACTACGGGGTTATGGATTGGGTTTTGGACGAACGACGTCACTACGCAATCTACCGGATGCTCGACCTTTGGAGACTTACTCGCCTGTAGTAGAAGGAGTTAACGTGTTGCTTTGGGTTTTAGGGTTTGGGATGCTCAAGGGCAAAAAGGCAGTCCTTGACGAAGGAACCGCGCTACCTGCAGGGATACGAACACATACAAAACAAACATGTATAAAATAAATGTGCCAACAAGGGGCTCAGAAGTAAATAAACAAAAGAAAACAAATGCCTCCTATCGAGGTCTTCCAGTTAAGAAGGCGATAAAATGCGGAAAAGAGGTAAAAGTACCACACGGATAAAGATCCGAAGTAACAACAATTAAAGGAGTAAGAAACCCAGGGATCTCCGAAGCTAATGCCATCAAAGAAAGGTGAGTCAGTACAGGTAATCGGAATGAACCTCCAGGGGGTATCCCACAAATAAAGTGGGAAAACCACGCAAACCATCTCTGCAAGAGTCTGTGAGCCCTCACAAAAACTCAACAAAGGGGTTAGTGAAACACGATAAGCATTTTTTTCATGGATAACAGTATGGTTTCAGAAACCTCAAACCCTGTGGCATACATTTCAGAAATCATGTGATTAAACATTCAAGGCATAGGTTTCACCCATTCATGCATATGCGAAACCTAACGATATCCCCACATCCAAATTCAAACATAATACATCACACATTTAGAACATTCAAATTGAAGGCGTAAAATAATGGGAATAGGGCAAACCTGATTGGAGAGATTGGTTGAAATCAGATGGCACGGCTGGGTGTGCAAGGCAATGAAAGTGTGTGAGTCAGATTGAATTTTTCAGAGCTGCCTGGGGGTTGCTCTGAGTTCTCTGTCAGGTTTTGTCCAGGGTTTTGTTTCAAGGAAACCTTAGAGTATTTTGCTTCTCTTCCTTTTTCTGTCTGATCTCCCTCTTTTATAACCTGATTTTCATGGCTTTGTGGGCTCAAATGAAAAAGGTCCAAGTCCAAGTTTTTTTTCTATTATATTTTATTTACTTTCTTATTATTTTGTTTTATTTATTTATTTTCCTTTTTTTTCCTTTTTTTTTTCCTTTTTTTTTTTTTTTAAATAAAGTTTCTTGGATCTAATTTTGATTGACATGATGAAATGCAATATGAAATGCTAAATGAATGCATGAATGAGGAGGGCAAATTTTGGGGTGTTACAGCTGCCCCTATTCAATCATCAGCTAACCCGAGTAGGATGAAAGCGAACAGCTTATCAGACAAACGGGGTGAGCTGTGATTGAATACCAAAGACAGACCGAAAATTTGCGCTCCGAGAACACCACAAAAACGCGGAAATACATCGCGCTGTTTATTTTTCTTCCGATCCTCTGGCTGGATCTGAATCAGTCTTCTGGCTTAATCTGGAGTTTCGATCCTCTGGCTGAACCTATACTCAATTTAGTCCTCTGGTTGGATATTAATTTTGATCCTCGGGCTGGATACGATTTTGATCTTCTGGCTAGATCTTCTTCGATCTTCTGGCTAGATCTCCTTCGTTTCGATTCTCTGGCTGAATCTATTTCCTTTGATTCTCTGGCTGAATCTACTTCGATCTTCTAGCTAGATCTGAATTGTTGCGATTTTCGATCTTTTGGCTATATCTTCTTTGTTTCGATTCTCTAGTTGAATCTACTTCGATCTTCTGGCTAGATCTGGATTGTTTTGATGATAAATTCCCATCATTAGGATCCCGCATCTGAGGCATGCGCTGGTTGACCCTCTTTTGAAATCTACACTCAACCTTCATATTAGATATGCAGCTTCGAGAATATTCCACTTTTGGGCTTCGTACATATTCTTCGGGCTAGAACATGTTGTAACGACTCCTCAATTAGACTTGGGCTTGCTGGGGAAATAAAGCTTGTAGGCGACTTCACTGGGGAATCTTCAAATTGAGCCTTAGGCTGGCTTACTGGAACACGATTCTCAGGCTGAATCTTCGAAATGACCCTCAGGCTGGAACACTGGAACACGATTCTCAGGCTGAATCTTCGAAATGACCCTCAGGTTGGATCACTAGAACACGATTCTCAGGCTGAATCTTCAAAATGAACCTCAGGCCGGATCACTAGAAAACGATTCTCAGGCTGAATCTTCAAAATGACCCTCAGGCTGGATCACTGGAAAACGATTCTCAGGGTGAATCTTCAAAACGACCCCCAGGCTGGATCACTCACGCTTGATCCTCTGGCTGGATCTCATGACCTTGGTTGAAAAGTAATTCTTCAGTCTGCATGGAAGAACCTGTTTATCAGCTTATGTGTATGCTTGATATGATATGCATGCAAATGCAAATGTTATGCATTGTGTCGCAACCTGAAAAATACAGTGCGCGAAAAAACAACCGGCGAAAGAAAATGACAGAAGAGTCGCCACCGTGTGTTATTCATCCCAAAGGAGGGAAAGGAAACGCTCGAAGTAAACCTGAAAAAGGAAAGGACAAGACGGGGTCTCGCAACCAAATCTTGGGTTCGAAAGTCGGTTATGCGAAGGAAAGGTATTAGCACCCCTACGCATCCGTAGTACTCTACGGGATCCACTTTTGTAGTTCTTGTCTAAAGGGTGTGAGTTTATTTTGTGCTGTTTACCAAAAAAAAAGGGTTAAATGAAAATGACTCGCGCGGATGTCACATCTACTGCATACGTATCTCATCTGAATATGAGAATCAGAGCCTTCGTAGCTCGGCTACCTATGGGTTAGGGGGGAGTGTGCTCGCTAAGACATCGCGTCTTATGCCTACGTATCTCATCTGGAATGAGAATCAGAGCAAGTCGTAGTTCGGCTAACTACGGGGTTATGGATTGGGTTTTGGACGAACGACGTCACTACGCAATCTACCGGATGCTCGACCTTTGGAGACTTACTCGCCTGTAGTAGAAGGAGTTAACGTGTTGCTTTGGGTTTTAGGGTTTGGGATGCTCAAGGGCAAAAAGGCAGTCCTTGACGAAGGAACCGCGCTACCTGCAGGGATACGAACACATACAAAACAAACATGTATAAAATAAATGTGCCAACAAGGGGCTCAGAAGTAAATAAACAAAAGAAAACAAATGCCTCCTATCGAGGTCTTCCAGTTAAGAAGGCGATAAAATGCGGAAAAGAGGTAAAAGTACCACACGGATAAAGATCCGAAGTAACAACAATTAAAGGAGTAAGAAACCCAGGGATCTCCGAAGCTAATGCCATCAAAGAAAGGTGAGTCAGTACAGGTAATCGGAATGAACCTCCAGGGGGTATCCCACAAATAAAGTGGGAAAACCACGCAAACCATCTCTGCAAGAGTCTGTGAGCCCTCACAAAAACTCAACAAAAGGATTAGTGAAACACGATAAGCATTTTTTTCATGGATAACAGTATGGTTTCAGAAACCTCAAACCCTGTGGCATACATTTCAGAAATCATGTGATTAAACATTCGAGGCATAGGTTTCACCCATTCATGCATATGCGAAACCTAACGATATCCACACATCCAAATTCAAACATAATACATCACACATTTAGAACATTCAAATTGAAGGCGTAAAATAATGGGAATAGGGCAAACCTGATTGTAGAGATCGGTTGAAATCAGATGGCACGGCTGGGTGTGCAAGGCAATGAAAGTGTGTGAGTCAGATTGAATTTTTCAGAGCTGCCTGGGGTTGCTCTGAGTTCTCTGTCAGGTTTCTCTTCAGGTTTTGTCCAGGGTTTTGTTTCAAGGAAACCTCAGAGTATTTTGCTTCTCTTCCTTTTTCTGTCTGATCTCCCTCTTTTATAACCTGATTTTCATGGCTTTGTGGGCTCAAATGAGAGAGGTCCAAGTCCAAGTTTTTTTTCTATTATATTTTATTTATTTTATTATTATTTTTATTTATTTATTTATTTATTTTTATTTTTTAAAATAAAGTTTCTTGGATCTAATTTTGATTGACATGATGAAATGCAATATGAAATGCTAAATGAATGCATGAATGAGGAGGGCAAATTTTGGGGTGTTACAAGAAGCAATCATATTGATATAAAGTTTCATTTTCTGAGAAATCAGGTTCAAAATGGAGTTTTAGAAGTTGTACATTGTATTACTCAGAAGCATCTTATAAATGTTATGAATAAAGTTGTGAAGACTAAATACTCTATCCACCTGAGGGATGGAATCGGCATTGGAATTTAATTGGCTCCATATGAATTAAAGGATAGTGTTAGATGTAATTCATATTTATAAGCATTCTTTTGACTCTGAAGAAGAAGCTTCAGAGGTTGTTGTTCCAGAAGCGATGTTTAGCTTCTGAGTTGTAGTTGGTTTTAAGTTTTCAAAAGGTACATTACTTAGTCAGCGTAGAATAGCATTTTGCCTACGTGGAATTTTTGTTTGTGTATATAAACCAAACTTGTAACATAATTTCGTAACGTGAACGCAATCAACAAAGTTTATCTAAAAATTAGTTAGATCTATTTTTTTGTCTCTTCTCTCTCCATTTTCATCACATTCATCTTCAACCTTGTGCATCAACCCAAACAAGCTCGTATAGTTTGGTATGAGCGTCTTAGTAACTTCTTACTAAGGAAATGAATTTATCATAGAACCTTAGATATTATATTGTTTATAAAGCATAAAGAACCACATATTCTTTTAGTTCAGATTTATGGTGTTAATATTACTTTTGTTCTACTAATGAGTCTTTGTGTAGGTAATTCTCAAACATCGTGCAAGGTGAATTAGAGATGCCTCTAATGGGATATCTCAATTATATTTTTGGCTTACAAATAAAAAAAACTAATAAATGTATGTTCATTAGCCAAACAAGGTACTGTTTAGAGTTGCTAAAAAAGTATAACATGAAAGATTCAAAATCTATCTCTACCACTAATGACTTTAAATCTTCTAATTGATAACTGTAAGACCCCAATTTTGACCCTAAGATCCCTCATGCTATCTCATCATTTTCATTGGCTTTGGGATCACACCTTGACATCCTCCTTACCCCTTATTCATTGGGTTTGAATTGGGAGAGATCACCAAGCACATTCGATTGTATCATAATTTGTTTTTATTTGTTTACTAACCAAAATACCAAAAATATGCCTATGTGTATCTTTGTTTATTTTGTAGGTAGTATGTGTGTCCATCTATGCCTCATCAAGTTCATAACTAGGGTTTGAGACCCTCAATGAAAGAGATCAATCAAGGAAAGGTTCAAAATGGTTCTAAGAATCATATATGGATCCCCATGTTCTTCATTTACCCTTTTGATCAATAATTCATCAAGAGTTTGAAGCTTGTTTGCCTTGGAAGCCCTAATTCATTTGGGTATCTTGTGTGACTTCCTCAGCAAGTTTCTTCACCATTTGGTCAAAGATATATAGGTATACTCCATTACACATCATCTTATGCATATATTATTCTCAATGATCCCCAAATATCAAAATAACTTCAAGTTTGCAAGTTGGTTCAATGAGGTTGACCAGAAAAGTTAACTGGTCAAGTCTAGGGTTCCCTAGACTCTATCTCCTGCAATATTTGTCATATGAAAATGATTTCAATAGAAAATTTACTCTTTATGATATTCCAAACAACTTTCATGTTGACATAAGGATATAATTTTTATTGTAAAGTCATTTTTTATGGTGAAAGATTATAGGTCATTTTGTCTGTGCCCTAGATGGAAGGTCAACTTCCAAGAACCATAACTTGCTCAATTTTTATGATATGAAGTCCATACAAGTTTCATGATCAATTTCAAGATGTCTTTTCCAAATTTTATTATTTTAGAAATGTCAAAATATATTTTTAAGGGAATGTTCCAAGAGGAAACATTATAGGTCATTTTGGGCCATCATCATTGAACAAGCAATTTTCCTCAACTTCTAAAATCCATAACTCTCTCATGAAAGATTCAAATGTTGTCAA
Source organism: Lathyrus oleraceus (assembly GCF_024323335.1). Lineage (NCBI taxonomy): Eukaryota > Viridiplantae > Streptophyta > Magnoliopsida > Fabales > Fabaceae > Lathyrus > Lathyrus oleraceus. Next base: position 480,782,759 of record NC_066585.1, on the reverse strand, counting down.
ATTTGTGACCAATTGAATAGGAATGAAAGAGATACAACTTTGATGAAGGAGCCATTTTCATTTGAAGCTCATAGCAAAATGTATTCAAGGTGGAAAAAGTGATCATTTGACTTTATACTTAGAAATTTTTCAATTGTGTTTGATTTCTCCAACCTCCACCTCAAAATTCACCATGACCCAAGCTCAAAATGGAAAAGTGTTCAACATCAAAGTGGTTCCCCTTCATGTCATATTTCCAAAACATCCAAGATCATAAAATTTGGATCATTTTTTAAGGACTTGCGCATGGGTGGAATGCATGGCTTCATTTGGAAAGTTCCGTAGTCAACTTTCATTTCACCGTTGCTTGACTTAATGCTATTGTTTCGGGTTGGTTTACACATCATTTTGGACCATTTTCAATCATTTCATGAGTCTATCACACGCCCATGCAAGTATGCACACTTGAATTACTATTGTTGGACAAATTATGGAAGTGTGTGGAAATTAATTGCCAAGCCTATAAATACATGCCATTATACTCAGAATTGAAGGGACATGGCCCAAGCTTTGCTCCTACAACCTTCCCACCCTCCATTGTTAGGATAATCTTAAGGATTTCAATTGAATTTGAGTTTCAATTTCACTTCTGTTTTGAAGTTGAAACTCCAAGAGTCCAAGCCATTTTAGCTCTCATTTCATCTCCTACAAGCAAGTAGAAGCAAACCCAAGCAAATTGAGATCCATATCGAGCTTCATCACTGCAAATAGAAAGTGAATTTTATGAAACTTTCTCTCTTTGATTCTCTCTCAATTTTCCATCATTTCAATTAATTTTTGGTTGGCTGAAGTCCTACCAATGTAGGCGGCAATATTGAGTTGCTTTGAGGTCAAATCGAAGCAACTCAAATCATACACCTCAAATTTCAAATCCATGTATCTTTTAATATATATGGAATTGAGAGAAATTAAGGGCAAATTTGAACTCTTGAGCATTTTTCCATTAAAATAGTATACTCACTTTTCATTTTCATGGAGGTTGGTGGTGGACCAGTCCAGTGAGATCCACCGGAGTAGAAGACCGGAGCTAGGGCTCCGGTGGTGTGTTGGCACCCTTCCAACAGTTTGATGGTGTTTAAATGTTTTAATCTGAGCCATCCTTTGTGATTACCATGCGTGTGGCGCGTTTGACTCGGTGCACCATGTTCAACATGCGCGTGGCCATCAGATCTGCCACCACAATTAACGAGGGAGATCTGATGGCCCTTGTTTTTTCTATTTTCTTTTTATTTTCTGATTATCTTTTTAATCCTTTTATTTGATTAATTCATAATAAATTAATTTTTAATCCAAAAAATATGTGACTTTCACCAAAAAAAAATATTTTCCTCTTCCATATTTTGAATTAAAATCATTTTTTGGATTAATTTTGATGTTTTTTCTGAATTAATTGATTTTTGACTTGTTTTTAAATATTTTAAAATACTTCTGACTTTCCAAAATTTCTAATTTTAAAATCTAAGGTCCTTTGACCTTGTTTGACCTAGGATAAACCCCTTGGCCATTTATTTGGTGATTTGAAGTGATTTGAGGTTTTGTCCATTCAAAAAAGCATTTTAATTCATTTTAAAATTGATTTTTAATTGATTAATTGCTTAAAAGTTTTGTTGAGCCATTTAATTGATCTTGGTCATGGTTGATTTGACTTTTATTTGACCAATACTATTGGATTTAGGGGGTTGATGAAATGTACATTTCATCCCCCCAAATGAATGGATAGTATTGATCAGATGAATTTCCTCCCATGATCAATTTGGGTTTCTATTTCCCCCTCCCTCTTCATCTTCATTAGTATTCTTCCCCAATTCATCATTGACTAATGAATTCTCTTCATGTCTAATGCTAGTTGATTCATCAATGACCTTATGTCAGATGAATCAACATGAGTCTGACTGAGATAAGTCTCTCTCATTTTTATTTTCAGTGTGTGGTAGTGTAAGACCCTAATTTTGACCCTAAGATCCCTCATGGCGTCATACCATTGTACATTGCATTTGCCTCAAGGATCATAGCATCTTGGCTCCTTAACCTTTGGGTGGGAACTTGTGTGAGTTGGTTTGAGACCACCAAGCATGCTTGAATTGTATATTATTGCTTTTCTCATTTTGTTTACTAACCAAAAGCACAAAAATATTTCACTAACATCTTTTGTTTTGTAGCTTGAGCAATCATAAGATTTGAGGCTCCTATGAGGTCCCTATACTTATTAATGTGGCCAGATGAAGTTGAAAGCAAGCATGAAAATGGTTCACAAAGCTCTCAATAATCATATATGTTAGACTATGGCACGAATCTAGAAGGGGGGGTTGAATAGATCCCAATTAAAAACTTGAGTCGGCGCTGCCAATTTAAAAGAAAATTGGTTTTGAAAATTTGTTTTAAGTGCGGAAGCGGCCGAGGAAAATTTTAGTCTAAAACGAACCGTTATTGGAAAACCGGATATGCGTTAAGCTAATGGATTAGAGATAAAGTGAAATACAAATCACTACACTATTTGCACACTCAATGATATATTTCACTAACTAGCAAGCCTAGTTCCAATGATCCAAAATACCAAATTAAACTGGATGCAAACTTAAGACAACTTTGGCTTATGCAAATTAACAAACACTTGGTGTGCATAAACACTCCAAGAGATATTTGAGTTGAGTAAGTAATTCAAATGGACCTAGTAAAATATACTATTGTACTTTGTATTTAAACAACAGTTTTAATATCTTACTCAACTTATATCAACGTTTGGTAAAATTGCTTAAACTAAAATCACTTAATTTTTAAGCTGAAAAACACTTATGCAGAAAATTAAAGAAGACAGAGATTTGATGAGGCAGTTCCCCCGCCGTCCTCGCTTCGGGGTACGTCTGCCCTCAATTCTAAACTTAGAATTGAGATGATTTAATTAGATATCACCTGTGAAATTTAACCGTTTATACAACAGAACTCCCAATGTGTTGAATGATGCTTCTTATCCTTGCTCCTTGATTCAAGATGAATCAAGACCTTCGATCGTTGTTGCTAGACCTCCGATTCCTGCCCCTTTGTTGAAGAATCTTCCGTTCTTCAAACCCTCGGCGCGGCTGATCTCAAATGCAACGAATCGAACCCGAATCCTTCACTTCAATATCACCGAATCTGCTACTAGACTGATGAAGACTTCCTCTTCTCAATCACCTTCGCTCAGCTGAATATTGATGAAGTAATTCGTCCAAAAAACCCCAAACTCAAACCGGTATTGGAGGACAAAACCCTAACGGTTTTATTCAAGAAAGAACCTGCCACAAGCTTCAACCCGAACCGGATTCTCCAATCACACCTTCGAACCTTATCACCTTTAACCGAACACGAAGCACATCAAAAATGGTTGTGTGTAGTTGATGTGTTGTGAGATGTTGAAGATGAAGATGATGAATCTTGGACACCTATTTCACTCTTTCTTGTTTCCTTGAACACTTGAATTCAAATTGACAAATGTTGGTTGATAAAAGTGATTTTACTTCTATTTATAGTAACAACTTACCAACCAAAAATAACAGCTTTTCAAACAGTGGAAAATACTCAGAAAACTGAGTTTACGCCCGAGCGGTCGACCATAGGTCGGCGTGCGCTGACCCGTGGGGAATGCGTTGACCCCTATGGTCGACTTAAAGGTTTCATGCGCTGACCTGTGGATAGCATCACTATGCCATGCGCCGACCTGTGGTCGACTCAAGGGATTTATGCGCTGACCCGTGAGCTATGCGCCGACCCTTATGGTCGACTCAAGCAAGTATGCACTGACCAATCTTCAGTTTGTCTGAGTTATGCGCTGACGCGTGGCTCATGCGCTGACCCTTGCGGTCGACTCAAAGCCTCCATGCGCTGACCTATGGTCGACTCAAGCCCTGCAAATCTGCAAAAATTCAGATTTTTGGTTTTTGTGGTTTTCATGCATTTTGTCATGACCACATCTTGTCCACATATGTTTTTAAGAATTATAACAGATTTAGATAATCATAGGAAAGGATACGATAGGTGATGTGTTGCATTTGTTTGTAGACGTGGAATCGACAATGCCGATTCATCTATGATGGTCATTTGTCATCATCGAAACTTGCGATCGTATGTTGTCTGACACTTTGCCCTTACATACTCCCCCTTTTTGATGATGACAACCTGTGCACAGCCAAAGAGACAAACAACATGCAGTATTTACACACATTGTGCATACTCCCCCTTTCTTTTGTAATCTAACGCTATTTGCAAAACCGACTGTTAATTGTGGCGAACATTTTGGCTGCTTGTACTCTTCTCCCCCTTTGACAACATCAAAAAGAGACAAGGAACAATTATTCAACATAACATAAAAAATTTCACAGGAAATAATACAAACAGATAATAATATCACACCAATATCATTACTGAATGATAATCATTAATTAAAAGAACATTAATCATTAAAATAGATTGTGCACAAACAAGCATAACAGAGAAATGAATACAATCAAACAACAAGCAAAGATTTCAGTTTTTTCATTTTTCTGCCCATACGTTGACAAGTTTGATGCATAGTTAGAATGCCATACGACAATAAACATCCAAAGAGATACATCATGCATATATATACAATATCATTATCTGGTATAACTATGTTAATCATGAAACTTTGCAGAGAGAGAAAGAGAGGAACAGTATCACCTCGATGCCGGAGTGACTTGGTGAACGGTAAACTTGTGCTTGCAACAATATTGATTTGTTAGAAGTACAAGATTAAAGTCTTATATGGAATAAGGTAAAACAGCAGATTATAGTGCCCGTTCCGAAATATCGAGAATGCCAAGTTCTCGGCGGATATGAAAGAAAGGTTCAGTGGCTAGCGGCTTTGTGAAAATGTCCGCTAGTTGATTTTCAGTATTGACATGTTCAAATACAATGTCACCTTTCTCTACATGATCCCGAAGAAAGTGGTGTCGAATTTCGATATGTTTCGTACGTGAATGCAGCATAGGGTTCTTGGTGAGGTTAATGGCACTTGTATTGTCACAAAAAATGGGAATACGTTCAAGTTTGAGGTTAAAATCCAATAGTTGTTGCTTAATCCATAGGATTTGGGCACAACAACTACCGGCGGCAACGTATTCAGCTTCGGCGGTTGACAGAGCAACTGAAACCTGTTTCTTGCTATGCCAACTGACCAAAGAGTTTGAAAATAAGTGACAAGTGCCACTGGTGCTCTTCCTATCCGATTTGCAGCCGGCAAAATCGGAATCGGAGAAGCCTACCAATGAACAATCATTACCTTTGGAATACCATAGTCCATACTTCGGAGTACCGGATAGGTATCGAAGTATTCGTTTAACGGCTTTTAAATGGGATTCCTTGGGACATGATTGATATCTTGCGCACATGCATACGCTAAACATAATATCGGGACGAGAAGCAGTAAGATAAAGGAGTGAACCAATCATACCTCTATACCGTTTTACATCTACTTCCTTACCGTCTTCATCTTTGTTCAAGTTTGTACAAGTAGGCATGGGGGTGTCTATGGCCTTAGCTTTTTCCATGTCAAATCTCTTGATAAGATCCAAACAGTACTTTGTCTGGCTCACAAAAGTTCCTTCTTTGAGCTGTTTAATTTGCAGACCGAGAAAGTATGTGAGCTCCCCCATCATACTCATCTCGAATTCACCCTGCATAAGGTCAGAAAACTCTCTCACGAGATTCATGTTAGTAGATCCAAATATAATATCATCTACATAAATTTGCACTAATATCAAGTGATTTCCTTGATGTTTAATGAAGAGGGTTGTGTCAACCCTTCCTCTTGAGTATTTTTGATCGAGTAAGAATTTGCTTAGTCTCTCATACCAAGCTCTAGGAGCTTGTTTGAGGCCATACAAAGCTCTTTTCAGCTTATAAACATGATCAGGATACTCATGGGATTCGAAACCCGAAGGTTGTGCGACATAAACCTCTTCATTTATGTGACCGTTAAGGAACGCACTCTTGACATCCATTTGGAATAGTTTAAAGTCTTTCGCACAGGCGAAAGCAAGGAGAAGGCGTATAGCCTCGAGTCGGGCAACCGGCGCATAAGTTTCCTCATAGTCGATGCCTTCCTCTTGGTTATACCCTTGCGCGACTAAACGCGCCTTATTACGGGTTATTACCCCGTTTTCGTCCAGCTTGTTCCTAAACACCCATCGGGTGCCGATTACTCGATGATCTCGCGGAGGAGGGACAAGGTCCCAAACCTCATTTCTGGTGAACTGATTAAGTTCCTCCTGCATTGATAAAAACCAGTGTTCATCGAGTAAGGCTTCTTTAGGGTTTTTAGGTTCCATCTGCGAAACGAAAGCGAAGTGATAACAGAAATTACTTAGCTTAGATCGAGTTGTTACACCCCTTGAGATATCTCCGAGAATGTTGTCGACTGGATGGTCTTTGGAAGACTTCCAAGCTTGAGGGAGATCATTGTTTGAAGGCGGATGAGCTACCTCGGTTTCCTCATGGTGTACATCTTTATCCTCCTCAATTTTGACTATGTCGGGTTGATCAATCCCCGGCTCGCAACCTTTGAGTATGTCTTCAGTAGATGTACCTGCACCATGAAAAACACTACCCTTTCCGACGTTTCTTGGATTGGATTCATCAAAAGTAACATGTACAGACTCTTCTACAGCAAGTAATCGTTTGTTGTAAATTCTATATGCTTTGCTAGATTGAGAGTATCCGAGGAAGATACCTTCGTCGGCCTTGGAATCGAATTTCCCTAAGTTTTCCTTTCCATTGTTCAATACAAAACATTTGCAACCAAAGACTTGTAAGTGAGAAACATTTGGCTTTCGCCCTTTTAAAAGTTCATACGGTGTTTTGTTTAGAATGGGGCGAATGAGCACCCTATTCAGAACATAACAAGTCGTACTAATGGCGTCAGCCCAAAAATATTTCGGTAAGCCACTTTCATTGATCATTGTTCTTCCCAATTCTTCCAAAATTCGATTTTTACGCTCCACAACCCCATTTTGTTGAGGAGTACGTGGAGCGGAGAAGTTATGATCAATACCATGGTTACCGCAATATTCTTCAAATAAGTGATTTTCAAACTCACCTCCATGATCGCTTCTAATTGCAACAATGTTTGTATTTAGTTTATTTTGGGAAAGCTTGGCAAATCGTTCAAAGGCGGCGAATGTGTCGCTCTTACTTACTAAGAAAATAGTCCAACAAAATCGAGAAAAGTCGTCCACTATTACGAAACCGTAATAGTTTCCTCCTAGACTTTTAATCCTAGATGGCCCAAATAAATCCATATGGAGAAGCTCGAGAGGTCTCGTTGTTGAAACGATATTTTTGGATTTAAATTAGATCCTCGTTTGCTTCCCCTTTTGACAAGCATCACAAAGGTGATCCTTGGTGAACTTAATTTTGGGGAGACCTAGGACTAGATCTTTTGAGACTACTTTGTTAAGTAAGTCAAAGTTAACATGTGCTAAACGCCTATGCCATAACCATGAATCTTCACTCATTGTTACAAGGCATTTGTCACTTGTTAACGATACTTCATTTAAGTCAAGCATATAGACATTGTTCACACGTAGGCCATTAAACATACTCTTCTTATCATCATTATGTACAATTTTGCAACAATCTTTTGAAAACGATACATTGTATCCTTTGTCACATAATTGACTGATGCTAAGTAGATTGTGTTTAAGACCTTCGACAAGCAAAACATCAGAAATAGTAGTAGAGGAGGGATTACCTACACTACCTTTACCAAGAATTGCTCCACGGTTGTTGTCGTCATAAGTTACATATCCCTTCTTCTTAGCCACGAAGTCAATGAAGAGAGATATGTCTTCGGACATATGCCTTGAGCATCCACTGTCGAGAACCCATCTTCTCTCGGTAGTCTCGAGGCATTGTACCTATGGCAATATAATTAACAAGAGAAGGTACCCAATGGCTTATTGGGTCCTGAATGGTGAGGAACGAAATGGTTGCATTTGGGCATCCATTGGTAAATGCCTTTAGGAACTAAAAACCTCTTAAATCTACATTTAGCAATGGAATGGCCTTTCTTGCAACAATAGAGACAAGAGAAATTTACATTTGGATTGCTTTTGCTATCTTCATCCTTTATAACATATTTATATTTTTGATATGGATTAACCATACTTTTTTCGAAAGTTTGATTTGTCGATAGCAAAAGTAATCTTGGGCTCAAGAGACTTGTCAAGTTTGGCCTTTAGATTTCTTACTTCACCTTGCCAAATGTAACAAGTATCACACCCAAAGTTCATCATTTTACTTCTAAGGTCCTCATAACTTGTTTTTGTGCTTTCCACTATAGAAGCTTTAAGTGCCTCAAGTTTCCGTTCGGATTCTTGAATTTTATGTTCCAAATGAGAGAAAATTTTCTTATTTGAGGCAAGCCTTTTAAAGGCCTCTTTCGCTTCATAGTGTAAAGTATCAAAAGCAGTTTGCAATTCATGATGAGACATACTAGAGGATTTTTCATATTTAGCATGTCGTACCTGTTTCTTTTTGTTCTCTTGATGAGCAGAGAGACATAGATTTGCATTTTCATCTTCATCACTAGAACTTTCATCATCGGAGGAGTCGCTATCGCTTTCCCAAGCTATGTATGCTCTCCTTGGCTTTGATGGTTTCTTGTGTGATTTGTATGAATCTTTTTCTTTTGTCTTCTTGTTCATCGGACAGTCCGGTTTGTAGTGACCAGGCTTTCCACACTTATAGCACGACCCTCTAGTTATTTTTCCTTTTGAGTCATCATTTTTAGAGTACCTAGATTGCTTCTGGAAGTTTACCAAGTTCTTCTCGGAATGTTGGATGCCGTTCTTTCTCACGTAACGGTTGTAGCGTTTAAAAAACAGCCCTATATCTTCACTCTTGTCCTCTTCTTCTTCGTCGCTCGATGAGTAATCACTTTGCTCTTTTGCTTGAGACTTTGAGGAGGAAGTCTTTAGAGCTATTGATTTCTTTTCACTCACCTTTGCTTTGTCCTTCTTATCTTTCTTTTCATGTTGTTCCAGGCTCAAGAGAACTTGTTCGTGCTCTTTTAGTTTACCAAACAATGTTGTCAAGTCCAATGTGGTAAGATCATTTTCCTCTTTGATGGCGGTCACTTTCGGCTGCCATTCCCTGTTAAGACATCTTAAGATCTTATTAGTAGCAATATCATTGGAAACAGGCCTACCAAGTGAATGTAATCGATTGATGAGATGAGTGAATCTCTTTTGCATGTCAGCAATGGTTTCCCCTTGCTCCATGAAAAAGAGATCAAACTCTTGTGTTAGTGTATTGATTCTAGCCAATTTAACATCATTCGTCCCCTCATGGGCAATTTGTAGTGAATCCCACATAGCCTTAGCAGTAGGACAATGGGATACACGATAGTATTCATCTACACCTAATGAGGAGATTAGGATATTTTTGGCTTTCCAATCATAATTGTATTTCTTTTCATCATGATCGGTCCATTGTGCTTCGGGCTTAGGCACCACTTCATTGTTCTCATTGGTCATGGTTATTTGAATTGGACCATTGAGAATAACATTCCATATTTTTCTATCTATGGAATTTATGTGCACCCGCATACAGTCTTTCCAATAACTATAATATTCACCATTGAAAACGGGAGCTCTATTATAAGCCCCTTTAGGTTCGTTAGCCATTTTCTATTAAAGTTGTATTTTGAAGCACGGAGTGAACCGGAGCTCTTGATACCACTTGTTAGACTATGGCACGGATCTAGAAGGGGGGGTTGAATAGATCCCAATTAAAAACTTGAGTCGGCGCTGCCAATTTAAAAGAAAATTGGTTTTGAAAATTTGTTTTAAGTGCGGAAGCGGCCGAGGAAAATTTTAGTCTAAAACGAACCGTTATTGGAAAACCGGATATGCGTTAAGCTAATGGATTAGAGATAAAGTGAAATACAAATCACTACACTATTTGCACACTCAATGATATATTTCACTAACTAGCAAGCCTAGTTCCAATGATCCAAAATACCAAATTAAACTGGATGCAAACTTAAGACAACTTTGGCTTATGCAAATTAACAAACACTTGGTGTGCATAAACACTCCAAGAGATATTTGAGTTGAGTAAGTAATTCAAATTGACCTAGTAAAATATACTATTGTACTTTGTATTTAAACAGCAGTTTTAATCTCTTACTCAACTTATATCAACGTTTGGTAAAATTGCTTAAACTAAAATCACTTAATTTTTAAGCTGAAAAACACTTATGCAGAAAATTAAAGAAGACAGAGATTTGATGAGGCAGTTCCCCCGCCGTCCTCGCTTCGGGGTACGTCTGCCCTCAATTCTAAACTTAGAATTGAGATGATTTAATTAGATATCACCTGTGAAATTTAACCGTTTATACAACAGAACTCCCAATGTGTTGAATGATGCTTCCTATCCTTGCTCCTTGATTCAAGATGAATCAAGACCTTCGATCGTTGTTGCTAGACCTCCGATTCCAGCCCCTTTGTTGAAGAATCTTCCGTTCTTCAAACCCTCGGCGCGGCTGATCTCAAATGCAACGAATCGAACCCGAATCCTTCACTTCAATATCACCGAATCTGCTACTAGACTGATGAAGACTTCCTCTTCTCAATCACCTTCGCTCAGCTGAATATTGATGAAGTAATTCGTCCAAAAACCCCCAAACTCAAACCGGTATTGGAGGACAAAACCCTAACGGTTTTATTCAAGAAAGAACCTGCCACAAGCTTCAACCCGAACCGGATTCTCCAATCACAGCTTCGAACCTTATCACCTTTAACCGAACACGAAGCACATCAAAAATGGTTGTGTGTAGTTGATGTGTTGTGAGATGTTGAAGATGAAGATGATGAATCTTGGACACCTATTTCACTCTTTCTTGTTTCCTTGAACACTTGAATTCAAATTGACAAATGTTGGTTGATAAAAGTGATTTTACTTCTATTTATAGTAACAACTTACCAACCAAAAATAACAGCTTTTCAAACAGTGGAAAATACTCAGAAAACTGAGTTTACGCCCGAGCGGTCGACCATAGGTCGGCGTGCGCTGACCCGTAGGGAATGCGCTGACCCCTATGGTCGACTCAAAGGTTTCATGCGCTGACCCGTGGATAGCATCACTATGCCATGCGCCGACCTGTGGTCGACTCAAGGGATTTATGCGCTGACCCGTGAGCTATGCGCCGACCCTTATGGTCGACTCAAGCAAGTATGCGCTGACCAATCTTCAGTTTGTATGAGTTATACGCTGACCCGTGGCTCATGCGCTGACCCTTGCGGTCGACTCAAAGCCTCCATGCGCTGACCTATGGTCGACTCAAGCCCTGCAAATCTGCAAAGATTCAGATTTTTGGTTTTTGTGGTTTTCATGCATTTTGTCATGACCACATCTTGTCCACATATGTTTTTAAGAATTATAACAGATTTAGATAATCAAAGGAAAGGATACGATAGGTGATGTGTTGCATTTGTTTGTAGACGTGGAATCGACAATGCCGATTCATCTATGATGGTCATTTGTCATCATCGAAACTTGCGATCGTATGTTGTCTGACACTTTGCCCTTACAATATATGCTTCCCAAATATCTCAATTTGTCAATTTGGTCAAAGAAAATCAAAGGGCTTGAGGATTGTTTCCCAAGGAAACCCTAATTCATCTATTCATCAACTGTGCCTTGCTCATGAAGCAACCTCAATCCATGATCAAATACAATCAAGGGAAGTTCTTTCATTCATCATTTTATGCATATTCGAGATTATTTGAGTGCCCTCAATCATCAATTCATCAAGGTTTGAGGTGTGAACTTGAGAAGATTGATCAGTCAATTCATCTGACTATTTTGAAACCCACTGAGACCTAACTTTTAATGTGTTTGTCAAATGGAGATGACCCCAATATAAAAAATTATCTTAAGATCCATATGAACAACTTTAATATTCATAAAAAATTCATTTGAAGCTTTGGAGGTCATCATCCATTTCAAAACATTATAGGTCATTCTGACTGAAAACCTAATTTTGGGTCAACTTCCCAAGGACCTAACTCACTCATTTTTCATGATTTTGAGGTGGGATCAAATGCATTGGACATTTTAAGATGTCTACTTCATTTGTTATGTTGAACGAATTTTCATAATACTAAATTAAATATATGTTATGATGCAAAACATTATAGGTCACTTTGGACCAAAGGCATTGAAATGTGAAAAAGTCCAAATTCAAATGCCCATGACTTTCTCATCAAAAATCCAAATAATTCAAAATTTGAGTCCAAATTGATTGTCTTGAAAAGATCTACAACTTTGATGTTGAAGGTTTTGTTATTTGGAGCTTGCATCACTGAAACAGAAGGGTTTGAAGTTGGTCCATTTTGGAAATTTTCACATGCACATGTTTTGCACCTTGAACTTTATGACCAATTTTCACTAATTTACCAGTTCCAAATGAAGTTTTGTTCAACATAACAATTGATCCTCATGTCCAGACCTTTCCAACCATTACCCACAAAGCCATGTTTCATTTTGGGAATATGCATTTTCGAAGAGGAGAAGATTTTGGTGCAATTATGGGAACTTTGTTCAAACTTCATGCATAAGCCAAATCATTCACATGTACACGTCCAAAACAGCTCAGTTACATTTCAGCTTGCCAAATCAATAGGATTTGGGCCCTCCATGCGCCTATACAGGCCCATGCATGGAGGCCCTTATCATTCATGCACATGCAATTCTCATGCCTTGCCTTTCCTTTCACTATAAATAAGCATGCTTGGATTCATCATTCATCAACCTAAAGGCGCCTTAGATGCTGTAGAATTGAATCCAAAACCTCACCTAAAGGAATTTCTCTCTTTCATTTCAAAATTTCAGATCCAATTTTCAACTACATTGGTTGGTTATTGGACTTAAAATTCCTTGGCCTTGCTTCATCTTCATCCTAAGAGTAAACTGCAATCAAGAGTTGTGAAGAATCGTGCTCCATAGATCTACATTTCAGAGGTGGATGTTCAAACTTTTTTCAATCGAAACTCATTGATTATTGCTTGTTTCTTGTGGTTATTGGCTTGGCTGAAGTCCTCTCATCAGAGGCATTTGAACTGTGTCCTTAATTTTGCAAAATCATCAAGTTCAGTTTGAACTCCATTATTTTCCTCTTCTGATTTCTCTTCCTATGAGGATCTAGAAGGAAAACCAATGGTACAGGGGTGATGTACATCACCCCAGCTTTCTAATGATATGAGGATAGCTTCATTTGGTTAAGTTCTGTTTGTTTGCAACTCTCACCAGAAAATGTAAGCTCGCCGGAGAAGACGGTGGTGTACACCACCGTCTCTTTTCCAGATCCAATATGAGCCATTGGATGCGTTTTCCAGATCTAAGCGTGACCATCATTTTTTATGACTTTATTTAATGCCTCGTGTGTCTCATTGGCTCATGCTTATGGTGAGCGCGCGCATGTGGAGCGTTTGATGTGCCAGGTCAATTAATGAAATTGATCCAACGCGCCAGATATTTTCCCATTTTCCATTTTCTGATTTTAATTTCTTTTATTTTCTTTTATTTCCTTTTATTTCAAAAAATCATATCTCTCTCATTTTAATTCCAAAAAATATGGGACCAATTGAATTATTTCCCTTTTTAATTCTAGTTTCTGAAAATGATTTTTAATATTTTTTATTTTGTCATTTGCTATTTTTTGTGAATTTTCTCTTTTCTGATTATTTTTTATTCATTTTAAATAGTGTCCAATATTCAAAAAATACAAAAATATTTTCTTAACCTCTTTGAATGATGATGAATCTATAAAAAATATTCTCATCAATTTATTAACTGATTTGAGATTTTAATTCAATTAGGTTATTTTTTATTCATTTTTAATTGTTTAAAAATAGTTTCTGGTTTCTAAAAATGCTGAAATCTTTTGTCAAACTTTGTTTGACCTTGTTGAAGTTAGGATGATCCATTTGGACTTTTCAAAGTTGATTTGAAATGGATTTGAAGTTTGACCTTTACTTGTTTATTTTAATTCAAGTATTATTTTAATTTTCAAAAATGCCAAAAATATTTTATTTGTTTCTTGACTTCTAAGTTTCATTTTGCTTGTGTTTACTATTGTTTGACCTTGATTTCATTTGTCTTTGGTCAATGCACTTTGCTTATTTCATTTGAATTCCATTAATGTACATTCTTATTCATCTTCTTCTTCATCTTTTTCTTTTTGATCAATGAGTTAATGATTGGTGGTTAGCCTTGATATATTGGAAGCTTAACCTTCCTTGATTCAAATCTAATTCATCTTGATCAAAGATCAAGTGAATGGCTTTGCATTAAGGATAGGTTACTTCTTGATCAAGCAAAAAACCTATATCGATACAAGATCATTCTCATTTTCTTTTGGCATGGCAAGTTTTAGGAGCTTGGCTTACTAGTCAAGGTCTCTAACTTGTGTTTGTTGCCTATATTTTTATTGACCGATCTCAGATAGGTGTGACTACTATATTAGTCCACTTACGATTGCTTAACATAACGCTAAATTTCCTTATGGCACACTAACACTAACTATTGACCATTAACTTTTTAATTCAAGTCATTTAATTCTTGCAATTTACTTTATGCAATTTAATATCTTGTACATATTATTCATTTGCTTTTTCCCTTTGCTCACTTGAGCTCATGTTTATATTAATGCAATTTTCCTTTTGCTCACCTGAGCACATAATTGTGTATATACGATTGTGCTTGTTTTGTTTTGATTGTTGTGAACCAAATGCAAATGGACAAAAGGACTTAGACTTTAGGACCTTACCTAAGCTAATGGAGTTTGAAGAGTAACTAGGTCTCATGCCTTTAGAGTTCTTAAAATGTCAAAGAGCAACTAGGCCTCATGCCTTTAGAATGCTTAAAGCTTGAAAATGAATATTGAAAGGACCAACTTCTAAACTCCCTCTTGTCCATTCTTTATTTGTTTTGTGGAACTTTTTGATTTGTGTGTTCTTGTGCTAGGGATCCGTAACTTGCCAATTAGAAGGACCATTGTCATGAGCATCCAAAGTGAGAGATACAAAAGCCATTGGAAGATTCCTATGAGCTTTATTTGTGTGCTTGATTGCTTGAGTTATTTGCTATTTGCTTGTTATTCCAAAGGATGGGAGCTACTTGGATCATCACTATGATCTCAAGAAGGGAAATCCATTGTGGTTATACTTCTTTTCCTTCATCTTTGTATGTTTAGGACCTAGCCATTCTTCTTCGTCCCTCCACTCTAACCCAAGCCAAAACTTTTGTGCAAACATTAACATTTGCTTTTCAAAATTAGAAACCTAAGCCTTATGCTTTTGATTTTCCAAATTTCTTTTCATAACACTTATTTTGAATTGAATCTTTAAGTCAACTTTGACCATACTTTGTAAATAACTTTCATTGATAAATACAACTCACTCAATTGTTTTTGTGGTTTCAATGTCCACTTTTGCCAAAGCTTTTCATAAACATTAGCTATTAGGTTTGAGTTATCCTAGAGGTTGATATAATGCTCACCTATATCCTTCGTGAGTGACTATAAGACTTCCATGCTTATTATAGGGTTAACCCCTCACTAGCATGTTGAAGCTCTCCTCACATGGTGAATTTGTGGTTTTAGGTTGAGTTTTCTCCCTTTGATAACAAAAGACCTTAAGGATTTTGACCAATCAATTCACCAACTTGTTTTGAAATTTTTACACTGAACTACGAGGTTTTAATCCTAATCTTTTTTAAGATAGGACGTAGGTAGTGGGTTTATCCATTCAAACACAAAAATTGTAAATAATTTGTACATTTTTCTCTCATCTCCCCAATCATGTTTGCACAAATAATTTTTCACAAATACCAACCTACCTTAAATTAATTGTGAAAAGGGCTCCCTAGGAGTAGCTAGGATGTTTTGGGTGCTTAAAACCTTCCCATTGCATAACCAACCCCCTTACCCAGATCTCTGACATTTTTATTAGTTTTTAATTTGATAAAACTTCTCGGTTTTTGTTCGCTTTCTAACCTTTTCTTTGGATAATTAGAAGTCCGGTGGCGACTCGAATTGCATGATTTACTTTTGATTTAGTCAATAAATCTAAAGGTAACGAATACCCTGCTACAGAAAAGTGGCGACTCTGCTGGGGATCTTTCACCTAGTGGGTTTTGCCTACTTTTCATGTTTGTTGTATTGTATTGTATATATTATTTTGTGACATATTTTTTGTTCAAATTTGGGATTACTATATTGATTGTAATGTATGAATTGCTTGATATATCAATTGCTTGTGTGCTTGGTGGTCTCTTGTGAGATGAGTTCTATACCCGAACTTGAGTGCACTTATGATAAGAGAATGGCATAGTCTTGTTGACTTGTGTAGAGTTATTCCTTAGCAAGTTGACTTGCAAGCTTATTCACTTGGTGGAGGTTATGTTGGGATCAATAATGTCACGCGAGTAGTCGTGGTTAGGAATTACTCTTTCCAATATATGCCTTAGAAACCAAGGACCTTAGTTTACCAAGCCCATCTTGGCCTATTCTTAGGACGTAGTGCGAAGGTCGTTCAAGTGTAAGATTTGATATGATTGTTACGCGATACTACACTCATAAGAGTCTCTCTTGAGAATATTTTTGGAATACGAGTAGTCGTTTATCCGATAATATCTGAAAGATTGGATGATGACTATGAGAACCTCTTGTAGAACATGATTGCCAGGTTTAACCCTAGTACACTCCCTTGGGTGGTTCTTAACCGAGACTCCATGCTCGTGACTTGCAACAAACCCTTGATTCATGGTTGATCCGTTCTTGTATATCCTTAATATCAATGGAACTTGGGTGTTGATAAGGTGTAAACCATAATCCACCAAAATGGTTGATTGATATTAAGGGTGACAAGACCCATCCCATGACCTTTGTGTGGTGTGCTTTGCTTGATCCTTGAGTGTGATTGTTACATCCATGCATTCATGCATTCATACACATCCATATCATCAACAATGAGAAAATTTTCAAAGAACTTAAGAGGTCTATTTGCAAATTTTCAGACATGGATAGACAAAGAAGGAATACGAAGAAGTACAGTTTCAAACAACCCGACTTGAAAGAGCTAAGGAATTTGACATTCTATATATTAGACCCCTTGGAGTTCAAGGCTCGTCATGGGAAGCTTCTGTCTATTCTTGCGACTCAGGTGGATGAAGGTCTGATGAGTGTGTTGGTGCAGTTCTATGATCCCTTGTACCGTTGCTTCACATTCCCGATTTTCCAGCTTTTGTCTACACTTGAGGAGTATGCCTATTTTGTGGGTATACCTATTCTAGATCAGTTTCCGTTCAGTGGCTTGGAGAGAGTTCCTACTTCCCAAGAGATTGTTGATATGTTTCATATAGATGAATCCATTGTGGGTGCTCATATGACTACCAAAGGTGGAATTCAAGGTCTCCCATCTGATTTCCTCATTGCTCAAGCTACTCTGTATGGGAAGGCCATGAGTGAGGACGCCTTTGAAGCCATATTTGTACTTCTCATCTATGGGCTAGTGTTATTCCCCAACATCGACAAGTTTATGGATGTGAACGCTATTAGGATCTTCTCTACTCTTAATCCCGTTCCTACTATGTTGGGTGACACTTACTTTTCTTTGCATATGAAGAATCCAAAGGGTGGTGGTACCATTGTGTGCTGTTTGCCTCTGTTGTACAAGTGGTTTATTTCGCACTTGCCACAGACGGTCGCCTTCAAGGAAAGCAAAAGATGTCTACGGTGGTCCATGAGACTTATGTATCTCACTAATGATGATATCTTTTGGTACAACCGTGTATATGATGGTGTGCAGATTATTGACTCTTGTGGTGAATTCTCCAATGTGCCTCTTCTTGGTACATGTGGTGGGATTAACTACAACCCTGTTTTAGCACGTCGTAATCTTGGGTTCCCCTTAAAGGATAAACCTAATAACATTTTGTTAGAAGGTGTGTTCTTTCAAGAGGGTAAAGATCCCCAAAACTTGAAAGGCAGGATGGTCCGCGCTTGGCGCAAGATTCATAGGAAGGGAAGGAAAGAGCTTGGTCCGAAGAATTATATTGCTTTGGAACCCTATACCTCGTGGGTTAGGAGGAGAGCTTCTGAGTACCTTATGCCTTATGATTATCCGAGACCTACACCTTTGGTTATGGCTGGGCCTTCAACCCTCCCTAACCAAGGAGTAGAGGAGTTGAGAGATGAAGACCGTTCGCGTGCTTGGATCCTGAACGAGAGGAGCTACTTCAGCAGCTTAGAGATAAGGATGCATTGATAGAGTTTCTTGACCATCAGGTTATCGACGAGCCTGATGATGTGGTGACTTCTCTTCTTCCTCAGTGTTCTAGGTTTTGGAAGAGGAAGTACGATCGACTCGCCAAAGAGAAGGCAGATATGGAGGCAGCCTATGAGTGAGAGGTGAAGAGGCTTCGTGCAGCTTATCTTTCAGTCTCGAGAGCTTTGGACGATTATTTCTAGAGTTCCATAGGATGTTCATTTTCCTTCTCTCTTGTATTATATTTGGTTACCAAGACTGTATTTCTTTGGTGTGAATTTTTTTCCAGATATTTCCATATATGTCTAAATGATTAGTATATTTCCAATATTTGCAAATAGAACTCTAAAAGTTCCTCTGATTAAAAAAATAAATCATATGCACGGGCATTGCATGCATCATGTGCATAAGCAGGTTTTTCTCCAGGCTTCTCGTTCAATGGTCTAACTCTGTGTTCTTCATTTATTTTAAAGACAAGCTGACACACCGGTACTACACCAGAGCCAACTTTTCAAGACTTATGGATCACCTAGAGCAAGAGAATAGAGAGCTGAAGGAAGAAGTGGCAAGATTGACTGCCCTGATGGAGTCTTTCTTGGCCGCCCAAAGCCAGTCGTCTCCAACGCCTTCAACTCCTCCCCAGAGGACAGTCATCTCTAAGATTGTCTCTTCAATAGTGCCTGATGCCAGTGCCCATTTCGCGCCTACTGCTATGCCGGCCGGGTTTCCCTGGGGGATGCCCGCGAATTTTGTTCCTGAGGGTCTCGCCCCAACGTTTGCTTCTTTGCCGGCATCTAGCCCAATCCTTGTTGTGCCACCTCCGGTCGTGCATACTATGCCGAGAGTAGATGACACCATTTATCACTCTGAGCCATCTGAGGGCCCAGACGTGTATGAGAAGATGGATGCTGTGAATAATCAATTCCTTAAGCTTCGCAAGGAACTCAAAAATCTCAGAGGGAAGGACCTCTTTGGCAAGTCTGCTTATGAACTTTGCCTTGTTCCGAATGTCAAGATCCCTATCAAGTTCAAAGTGCCTGACTTTGAAAAGTACAAGGGAAATACTTTCCCTCTCAGCCACTTGGTTATGTATGCACGAAAAATGTCGACTCAGACCGACAATGATCACCTCTTCATTCATTATTTCTAGGACAGCATGTCCGGTGCCGCCCTGAGATGGTACATGGGTTTGGACAGCGCGAACATCCGCTCCTTCAACGACCTTGGTGAAGCCTTCGTCAAGCAGTACAAATATAATGTTGATATGGCTCCCGATAGGGATCAATTGAGGGCCATGTCCCAGAAGGACAAGGAAACTTTCAAGGAGTACGCCCAGAGGTGGCGAGAATTAGCTGCACAAATTGTGCCTCCGCTGGAAGAGAAAGAGATGACCAAGATCTTTCTGAAGACCTTGAGTTTATTTTATTATGAGCGGATGATTGCCAGCGCTCCTTCTGACTTCCCCGAGATGGTGAATATGGGGATACGTCTGGAGGAAGGAGTCAGGGAAGGGCGCCTGACTAGAGAAGAAGGCTCTTCTGCCAAACGTTATGGGGCGTTTGCGAAGAAGAAAGATGGCGAAGCACATGCTGTGACCTCCCATGTCAAATCTAGAAGACCCTCTATGAAGAGGAAGACCGTGCGTCCCGCCAGTAATCAACACCAGGTGGCTCATATAGCACCTGTTTTCAGAGATAATCAGTAGTATCAGCATCATAACCAGCAACAACAACATCAACAGTATCAACAACAACAACACTGTCCTCAACAGCAGGCCTACTAGCCTCGAAACAATAATCAGACCAGTACAAGGTATGATAGGAAAAGGGTCACTTTTGATCCTATTCCGATGACCTACGCAGAGCTATATCCTTATTTGATAGAGAGGAAACTGATCACTCCACGTGACCCACCTGCTATACCTACCAACCCTCAGTGGTGGTATAAGCCTGAGCTTCATTCTGTCTATCATTCCGGTGCTCCCGGACATGATGTGGAGAAATGCTATCCGTTGAAGACCAAGGTTCAAGACCTTGTTAGGAGCAGTATATTGTTTTTCAAGGACGTAGGTCCTAATGTCAAGAAGAACCCATTGCCCGAGCATGGGAAATCTGTTGTCAGCATGGTTCAGGGTTGCCCTGGCAAATATAAGGTCCGATATGTCAGCCATATCCGACAATCTTTGGTCGAGATGCACAGACTGTTGCGTGGATACAATCATTACGAGCATGACCACGACAGTTGCCGTGTTTGCACTATCAATGAGAGAGGATGTCGTCAAGTTAGAAAAGACATCCAAGAAATGCTGGATGAAGGTGTAATTGAGATACTTCGGAATCGTGATGAGGATGATAAAGTCAATGTGATATCACCAGTATTCAGGATACCCGAGCCTGTTGTCATCCGATATGATGGTAGCAAGTAGAAGGCTTCTCCTGCTCTCATAATCAAGCCATCCGGTCCTGTGCCATATTCTTCTGATAAAGCTGTTCCCTATCGTTATAATGTTGTGGCATTGGAAGATGGAAAGGAGGTGCCCCTACCCTCCACTTCTGTTGTTAATATTGCTGATGTCAGTGGCCTGACCCGTAGTGGTCGTGTTTTCTCGGTGCCGCCGAAACCCCAAGCTGACACCAGAAGGGCTGATGTTACTGATAGTGTTGTTCGTCCTTTGGGGAATTCTGCTATTTCTTCGAATCTGGCACATGCTGTTAATAGACCTGCCGCCGCTGTTGTTAAAACTCCTGTCCCTACTGGCCAGAATGGCGTGATGAAAGAGGACTGCGATGAGATGCTGAGGCTCATCAAGAGGAGTGAATACAACATTGTAGATCAACTTCTACAAACGCCTTCAAAGATCTCTGTGCTATCTTTGTTAATGAACTCAGAACCACACCGAGAAGCTCTGCAGAAGGTGTTGGACGTGGCGTATGTAGATCATGTCGTCACTATTGAACAATTCGATAGTATTGTTGCAAACATTACTGCTTGTAACAATCTGAGTTTCTGTGATGCTGATCTCCCCGAGGAGGGAAGGAACCATAATTTAACACTTCACATTTCCATGAACTGCAAGGATGATGCCATCTCTAATGTGCTGGTAGACACTGGATCATCACTAAATGTGTTGCCAAAATCCACTCTTGCCAAACTATCATACCAGGGGCCTCCCATGAGGCAGAGTGGAGTGGTCGTGAAAGCTTTTGATGGATCCCGCAAAACTGTGATTGGAGAGGTTGCACTCCCAGTCAAGATTGGACCAAGTGATTTCTAGATCACTTTTCAGGTCATGGATATCCACCCATCATATAGCTGTTTGTTGGGCAGACCATGGATTCACGAGGCAAGCGCCGTGACATCCACCCTACACCAAAATTTGAAATTTGTCAAGAACAAGAAGTTTGTGGTAGTAGGGGGAGAGAAGGCTCTCTTGGTTAGCCATCTGTCTTCCTTTTCTTACATCGATGTTGATGACGAGGTTGGAACGCCGTTTCAAGCCTTGTCTATTGATGAGCCTTCTAAGAAAGGAACTTCTTCATTTGCGTCCTACAGTGATGCGAAGTTGGCCATTGAGCATGGTGCAACTACTGGGTTAGGACAAATGATCAAGCTAGAAGACAATAATTCCTGGGCTGGCATAGGGTATTCTTCAGGCACTTCCAACAAGCATGGGCTGTTTCAGAGTGGTGGTTTCATCCACATGGTTGAAGATCAGGAAGCTGCTGCTATTGTAGAAGAGGATGCAGAGGAAGATTCCGGCAACTTTGTCATCCTTGGAGGAGTCTGCAAATAATTGGGTCGCTGTTAATGTTCCAACAGTTGTCCATAAGTTAACGTAATGTTCATTTTTGTTTAAAAACCCTTCTCCCATGACAAAAGGAGAAGTGATGACATTGTTGGCCCATAAATACAATGATATTCATTCAATAAATTCATGTCAAATGTTTGTTTTTCCAAATTATTTTCACTTTTTTCTTTTTGCATGAAATTGGTGATCACATAAAACCCTAAAAATAGAATAAAATCAATCTTTTCATCTGCATAATGATTTTCCTTGTTCAAATTCTAAAATTTCTTTTATATCCAAAATCACTATGTAGGTTGATCAAACCCATTGAACATAATGATCCAACACCATCTCCCAACTTTGAGTTCCCTGTATTTGAGGCCGAAGAAGATGATGTTGAAGAGATTCCTGATGAGATTACCCATCTACTTGAGCATGAAGAGAAGATCATTCAGCCGCATCTTGAAAATATGGAAACAGTCAACTTGGGGTCTGAAGATTGTGTTCGTGAGGTGAAGATTGGGGCACTCCTTGAAGAATCTGTTAAGAAGGGGTTGATTGAGTTGCTACGAGAATACGTCGATGTCTTTTCCTGTTCATATGAAGGCATGCCTGGTCTGGATACTGATATTGTGCAATATTTCCTGCCTTTGAAGCCTGAGTGTGTGCCTGTGAAGCAGAAGCTCAGAAGAACTCATCCGGATATGGCAGTGAAGATCAAAGAAGAAGTTCAGAAGCAAATTGATGCGGGGTTTCTGATGACTTCTACATATCCTCAATGGGTGGCCAATATTGTGCCCGTGCCTAAGAAAGATGAAAAAGTCTGAATGTGTGTGGACTATAGAGACTTGAATAAAGCTAGTCCGAAAGATGATTTTCCTATACCAGATATTGATATGTTGGTAGATAATACAACTAAACTCAATGTCTTCTCATATATGGATGGATTTTCCGGATATAATCAGATCAAAATGGCACCCGAGGATATGGAGAAGACAATATCAAGCACACCTTGGGGAACATTATGTTATCGAGTGATGCCCTTCGGTTTGAAGAACGCCAGAGCCACGTATCAACGAGCTATGACTACCTTGTTTCACGATATGATGCACAAGGAGATCGAGGTATATGTTGATGATATGATTGCAAATTCGAGAATGGAAGTTCAACATGTTGAGCACTTGTTGAAGCTTTTTCAGCGTTTGAGGAAGTATAAGCTTCGTCTGAATCCTAACAAGTGTACATTTGGTGTCCGTTCCGCCAAGTTATTGGGCTTCATTGTTAGCGAGAGAGGTATTGAAGTTGATCCTGCCAAGGTCAAAGCAATACAAGAGATGCCTGCGCCCAAAACTGAGAAGCAAGTCCGAGGTTTTCTTGGCCGCTTGAATTATATTTCCAGATTTATATCCCACATGACTGCAACATATGCGCCAATATTCAAACTCCTCCAGAAAGATCAGTGTCATGATTGGACCGAGGATTGCCAGAAAGCCTTTGACAGTATTAAAGAGTATATGTCCGAGCCGCCGATTCTGTCTACGCCTGTGGAAGGGAGACCCTTGATTATGTATCTAACAGTTCTTGAAGACTCTATGGGTTGTGTCCTTGGTCAGCAAGACGAATCACGGAAGAAAGAATATGCTGTAGGAGAATTCTTTACATTGAATTAATTTTTAATGATAGCAAATTGTGTGATCATCATCCAAATGTTGGTTGTGCATTGCATTACATGATACATTTGTGTTTTTATTATGTTTTTCATCCCACTCTAATGTTGCATAACTGTACATATAAACCTACATTGATACTTCCCTTAAAATAACAATTAAAATGCATTTTATGTCAGTATGCATCAATACATAAGCCTCTGCATCGATACATACAGCATGTGATAAATCACAAAACCTTTTTGTTCAGTATGCATCGATGCATACGAGTCATGCATCAATACATCGAAGGCTAAAGACTCTATGCATCGATCCACACGATCCCTGCATCGATACATGACCAATTGAAACAGCCTGTGTATCAATACATGCGCATTAGGCATCGGTACATACTAGTGAAATAATCACATGCATCGATACATACGAATTATGCATCGATACATGATTAATAAATTTCACCAAAAATTCACATATCTTACAGTATGCATCGATACACACTCTTATGCATCAATACATAAAGCTGTTTTATGTTATAACAGTAACTGTTTTGCAGCATATATAAGACAGGTTATGACAGCAGTGTAAACAACGAATTCATTGAGGGAAAACAATTGAACACAAGATCAAAAGCAGTGTTGGAGCAATTGTTTGAGAGCAATTAGAAACCTGAAAGAGACTTCATCTTCTTCATCTTCTCAATCACTTTTCTTCAAGAACATTTACACATAACCATTCTTGTTCTTTGGATTAAAGAAGCATCGAGATAACGTTCAGTGGTACGATCAAGGATCTAGCTGTGGTTTGCAGTGGAACGATCGAGGATCTAGCTGAGTTGAAGATTGAAGGGGGTTTCTAGGAAAAACCTACTGGTTTGTCCTTCAAGAACTGGAGTGTTCTTGAGGGTTTGGGAGTCACGTTTGCAGAACATATTCAGCCGCAGCGTTGCGTTTGGAGATCGGGGGATTTCGCAAGCAGGTCGTGGAACCGGTGAATTGTTTGCAATTTCGTGCAGGAAAATCTTGATCGTGCTCAGATCAAGTGAAGGTTCATACAAGAAGAGGTTCTTAGAGTTTAGAATTCTGTCTTTGTATCATAACCTTGTATCAACGGATTCGGCAAAAATTGATAATCAAAGTTCTCAATTTCATTTGAAATTGAGAGGGAGACGTACCCACACGCGAGGACGACGTGGGGAACTTCCTTACCAAATCTCTGCGTATCGTATTCTTACCTTACTCCTCTTTACGTTTTAAAACTGTTTTCGCAATTTCAGTTAGTGTGTGGTGATTGTTCCTGTTGCAAGACAGCAGTGGCAAGAAAACTTTTAATCAAACTCCATTGCTGTTTATCATCGATCACATACACACCAACTGTTTGACAAAACGGTTAGCTAGATTTTATTCATTGGAAATAAACTTTAATGATAAGTGCATTCAATTAGTTAAAATTCTGGTGTGAATTGTTTCTGTCATTCTCATTAAAATCCAACAATTAAACTTGTGTGTCCGGCTTTCTAGTAGCGGTTCAGAATAGACGGAAGTCGATTCGGGACTGATTTTTCCGCCAACTTTGAAAACTCTGATAAAATTTCAAATCCGTTAAATTTCAAAGAGGTGATCTATTCACCCCCCCTCTCGATCACTAGCCACACCGTCTAACAAGTGGTATCAGAGCGCCGGTTCGCTGGTGCTCTGTGGCTGCCTGTAACAGTATGGATTCTGAACCAAAGGGGGCGTATAATAGAGCGCCTATTTTCAACGGTGAAAATTACGGCTACTGGAAAGACTGCATGCGATTTTATATAAATTCTGTGGATAGGCTAGTATGGGCTGCCATTGAAAACGGTCCGTTTCAAATTACTATGACTAATGCAGCTGGCGCCATAGTACCTAAACCAGAAGATGATTGGAATGAGAAAGATGAGAAAAAGTGGTCGTGTGATTGAAGAGCTCGAAACATGTTAATTTCAGCACTTGGTGTTGATGAGTATTATCGAGTATGCCATTGCACGACAACTAAAGAAATGTGGGATGCTTTAGAAGTTGCTCATGAGGGTACTACTGAAGTAAAACAGTCCCGCATTAACACACTCAATCAAGAGTTTGAGCTCTTTCGCATGAAACAAGGAGAATCCATCTCCGACATGCAAAAGAGATTCACTCATCTAACTAACCGATTGAATGCTCTTGGAAAACCTATTTCCAATGAAATTGCTACTAATAAAATTCTCAGGTGTCTTAGCAGGGAGTGGCAACCTAAAGTAACAGCAATCAAGGAAGCCAACGATCTAACAAGACTTACGATTACAACTTTGTTTGGAAAGCTGGAAGAACATCAGCAAGCATTGGAAAGTCTTGAAAAATATGAGAACAAAAGAAAGAAGGAAAAGGAGAAGAAAAGAGACAAAGAGGGAGAGAAGAAGCCAATAGCTCTTGTGGCCTCTAGCTCTAAGTCCTCACGAAAAGAGCAAAGCGACAATGATTCAAGTAGTGACAAAGACTCGGATGATGAGGAAATGGGACTGTTTGTAAGGAGATACAATAGATTCATTCGAAAGAATGGAGTCAAGCATTCCGACAAAAATCTCATGAAGTTTCGAAAACAATCTACAAATTCGAAACAAGAAGAGAACAAGAAGAGTAGAGGAAGAGGATCCTGTTTTAATTGTGGTAAATCTGGACATTATAAAACGGATTGCCCTATAAAGTATAAGGATCAAAGAAAGGATTCACCAAAAGGGTACAGCAAACAAAGAAGAGCGTACATTGCATGGGAAAGTGATAGCGATTCATCAAGCACACAAAGCTCAAGTGATGATGATGAAGCAGCAAATCTGTGCCTTATGGCTCACACAAAAAATCTGTCCTACCACAAGAAGAAAAACAATGACAAAAAGGTAAAACAAGCCTACTACAATAATTTCTCTTCTATGTCTTTTTTGGAACTAAAAATAGCTTTTGAAAAACTGCATAACGAAGCTGTAGATGCTTTTAAAAGACTATCTTCCGACAAACATATTTTTTCATTTTTGGAAGGTAAAGTAAACAAAGCTGAAATTGAGTTAGAAGCGTTGAAAGCTAGTATTGCAGAAAATTCAAAAAATATTGACATTGACGGATGTAGTAGAGTTAGGTATTGTGACGCTTGTTATATTTGGCAAAAAGAGGTAAACACTCTTAAGGTCAAATTAGAGAAAGCGCTACAACCTAAAGTTACTTATACCGTTGACCCCAAGTTGTTTAAGAAGTCATTGAATCTTCCATATGCAAAATACTCTTTTATTCTAAAGGATTCAATGAACAAGAAACAACAAACACATCATCATGGTTTATGTCATTATTGTTGCCATGCTGGCCATACCATTGAGAAATGCAAATTTAGGAGATTTCTTGTCCCTAAAGGCATTTATCAATGGAAGCCAAAAGGCAACCATGTTAGCACTTACCCACTTGGACCCAATGAAAATTGGGTACCAACTTCTCTCTTTTGATGTTGTAGGATGAGTGCCTTGCCTCCGCAGATAGAAGGTGGTTTCTTGACAGCGGCTGCTCAAGGCACATGACCGGTGACATATCGCTTTTTATAGACTTCAAGGCAAAGAAAAAGGGATATGTTACTTATGGAGACAACAACAAAGGAGCTATACTCGGCAAAGGTAGTGTAGGTAATCCCTCCACCACTACTATTTCAAATGTACATTTAGTTGAGGGACTTAAACACAATTTGTTAAGCATAAGTCAACTATGCGACATGGGCTATAAAGTGTCGTTTACAAAAACTTGCTGCATAATTGAACATGTTGAACAAAACATTGTGTTTAAGGGTGTAAGAGTAAACAATATCTATATGCTTGACTTGTTTGATGTACCTTTAACAAATACTAAATGTCTAGTCACCTTGAATGATGATTCTTGGCTTTGGCATAGACGTTTAGCGCATGTTAACTTCGATTTGCTAAATAAGGTTGTATCTAAGGATCTAGTAGTCGGTCTACCAAAAATAAAATTTTCAAAAGACCACCTATGCGATGCGTGCCAAATGGGAAAGCAAACAAGGGTGTCTTTTAAATCTAAAAATGTAATTTCAACTTCACGACCCCTTGAGCTTCTCCATATGGACCTCTTTGGACCTTCTAGGACAAAGAGCCTAGGTGGAAATTACTATGGCTTTGTAATAGTTGATGACTACTCTAGATTCACTTGGACTATATTCCTTCATAGCAAAGATGAAACTTATTCTGCTTTTAAAATTTTTGCAAATCTGTCCCAAAACAAAATGAATTCCAAAATAGTTACAATTCGTAGCGATCATGGTGGTGAGTTTCAAAATTATCACTTTGAGAAGTTTTGTGACAAGTATGGTATTGAGCATAACTTTTCAGCCCCTCGCACTCCACAACAAAATGGCGTTGTGGAGCGTAAAAATCGTGTTTTAGAGGAGTTGGCAAGAACAATGCTTAATGAGGGTGGATTACCAAAATACTTTTGGGCTGATGCTGTCAGCACAGCCTGTTATGTTCTAAACAGAATCTTAATTCGCCCTATTTTAAACAAAACTCCTTATGAACTTTTGAAAGGAAGAAAACCAAACTTGTCACATCTTCACGTATCCGGTTGTAAATGTTTTGTTTTGAATAACGGTAAGGAAAACATTGGGAAGTTTGATGCAAAAGCGGATGAAGGTATCTTTCTTGGTTACTCACTGTCAAGTAAAGCATATAGAGTGTATAATAAGCGTTTACTTACTGTTGAAGAATCTTTTCATGTTTCTTTTGATGAGTCTTATCCGAAAAATGTCGGAAAAGGTATTTCCTTTGATGACGCAGGTGTATCTACAGAAGACATACTCAAGGAAGCTGTTGAGGAAACTGATCAGTCCAAAACAGCTGCCCATGAGAAGGAGGAAGATACTAGTCATGAAGAAATTGAGGAAGAAAAGACAGCTGAAGTGAATGATCTTCCAACAGCTTGGAGATCCTCAAAAGACCATCCCATTGACAACATCTTGGGAGACATTTCAAAGGGAGTAATGACTCGTTCTAAGATAAGTAATTTTTGTTCTCACTTCGCGTTTGTTTCACAAGTAGAACCTAAGAATGCCAAAGAGGCCTTGATTGATGAATTTTGGCTAATGGCCATGCAAGAAGAGCTTAATCAATTTAAAAGAAATGACGTTTGGGAACTTGTCCCTCGTCCGCGAGATCATCATATCATAGGCACTAAGTGGGTTTTTAGAAACAAGCTTGATGAAAACGGAGTGATTACTAGGAACAAGGCACGTTTAGTAGCACAAGGGTATAACCAAGAGGAGGGCATAGACTATGAGGAAACTTATGCTCCAGTTGCTCGCCTTGAAGCTATACGTCTTTTGCTTGCCTATGCGTGTTCTAAGGATTTTAAGCTTTACCAAATGGACGTAAAGAGTGCCTTTCTTAATGGTGTCATAAATGAAGAAGTATATGTTTCACAACCTCCTGGTTTTGAAAATGCTGAAAATCCAGATCATGTTTACAAATTAAAACGAGCTTTGTATGGTCTTAAACAAGCCCCTCGGGTTTGGTATGAAAGGCTTAGCAAATTCCTAATTGATCATGGATATTCAAGAGGTAAAGTGGACAATACTCTCTTTATTAAACACAGAGGAAAGCACATTCTTTTAGTTCAAGTTTATGTCGACGATATTATATTTGGTTCAACTAACATACACTTGGTCGAAGAATTTTCTAAGGTTATGCAAGGTGAATTTGAGATGAGTCTAATGGGGGAGCTGAACTACTTCTTAGGACTGCAAATAAAGCAACTTGATGAGGGTACAGCAGTATGTCAAACAAAATACTGCAGAGAACTACTCAAGCGCTTTGGAATGAATGACTCAAAATCAATCGACACCCCAATGCCTACCAACGGAAATCTAGATAAGGATGAGCACGGTAAGTGTGTAGATGTCAAAAGGTTCAGAGGTATGATTGGATCTCTCTTGTATCTTTCTGCTTCTAGACCTGACATCATGTTTAATGTTTGTATGTGTGCACGCTATCAATCAAATCCTAAGGAATCGCACCTAAAAGCGGTGAAGCGCATATTTAGATATCTTCACGGAACACCTAAATATGGGCTTTGGTATTCCAAAGGAAGTGATTGTAGCTTAGTAGGGTACTCCGATTCTGATTTTGCTGGCTGCAAATCAGATAGGAAAAGCACAAGTGGTACATGTCACCTGTTTTCAAACTCCTTGGTCAGTTGGCATAGCAAAAAGCAAGTTTCTGTGGCTTTGTCAACTGCAGAGGCAGAATACGTTGCAGCCGGTAGTTGTTGCGCTCAGATTTTATGGCTGAAGCAGCAACTACAAGACTTCAACATTCAACTCAAACGTATTCCTATCAAATGTGACAACACTAGTGCCATAAACCTTACTAAAAACCCTGTTTTACACTCACGCACTAAACACATAGAGATTAGACATCATTTCCTTCGTGATCATGTTGAAAAAGAAGACGTTGTCTTTGAGCACGTTGATTCCAAAAATCAGCTTGCTGATATTTTCACTAAACCGTTGGCAACGGAACATTTCTTCAACATTCGTCGCGAATTGGGAATCTTAGATCTTTCTCAATTGATGTCATAAGCATGTTACCTCTTAATTATATTATGCCTCACCATGGTTGATAAGAGCTGTTTTAGATGTCAATTATCCATCACAAGAGTTCTCCAACGGAGGTAATATCAATCCTTTCTACAATTTTCTTATTGCTAAGTGATTGTGTATGTTAGAACAAATGTTCTTACTCTAGTTGATATAAAGTTTGATTGCATATACTCCTTGTCTATATTGTGTGCACATTAACAATCTGACTTCTGAATCTTTCTTGAGCATAATCATCATGACATAGTGCATAATGCATATTCATACTGCATTAAAATTCATTAAAAGCTAGTTCAGCATCAGTATGCATCGACACAAACGAAGCATGCATCGATCCATACATTCTGGAATTCAAATTTTTTAAAAACTGCTTCAGGATGCATCGATGCATCCATCGCATGTATCGATACACATGCCAATTGTGAATATTTGGCATCGACGCATGACCATCTGCATCGATACATACTGATGCCATCTGAATTAAATGCATTTCTTTCTCTCTCATGCATCGACACATCAGCCAATCATATCACTTCCTATCTCAAGACTTCATATCATCTCCCCTCAAAAACCCCAAAACCAGTGGCTAACCCTAATCCTCCTCATCTTCACTCTCTCTCTAAAACCCTAAATCTCACATCACCATGCCTCCACGCACTATTCCAGCCAGAGCCAAAGGAAAAGGAAAGGGAAAGGAAACAGCCGGTACTTCTCAACAACCACCAGACGTTCCTTCAAATGCCTTAGAGCTACTTCATCCTGCTGTTGCTGCTGAATTTGAGGAATCCTTCAAGACAAGGTTAGTCATGAAACCTCATGTCTTTGATAAAACAGATGCTATTCACCTGCACCTAAATGAAGTGGTTGAACTCTTACATGCACAAAGACTTGGGTCATTTCTGTCCACAAAGGATGATTATCATGAGGATTTCATTCGGGTCTTTTATGCTGGCTTACAAACTGGTAGAGGCTATCTGTTCCGGTTCTCTATCGGAGTCAGAACATATACCTTTGAAGCCTCTGATTGGGAAACGGTATTTCAAATGCCGCCTCCGTCGATGGCTGTCAAGTCCTGGCATGACCTGCATTTTGATCCTGAATTTGACATGAAGGACTTTACTCCATCTATCCTAAAGATAGACAGACCGTTGAGTGATGATGAACACGTCACGTCTGGTATGATCAAGCAAACTCCGCGTATTCTTCACTGGATTATTACACACATTCTGCGTCCAACAAACAGTGGACATTCCCGGTTGGACAGGCCCAGCACACATCTTCTCTACATTCTGCAAAATAAGGTTTTCTTAAATTGGGCTAACTACTTTGTAAAACGTCTATTTTACGTGTGAGACAGCTCCAAGAATGTGGCTCTAGGTTATGCTTCTCAAATAATGAAAATTCTTAAGTTTTGGAAAGTTGCAATACCTATTGTTCCTCTCATATCTCCATCTGCTGCTCAAGAGTTTGACTCTGCCACTCTATCGCATATGGGATATCGGTGGGACAAGGACCGCAAATGCTTCTATTTCTACGAAAGAAAGTCCAAAACCAGAATTTACAATTTTGACGTACCTTCGGAACGCATCCATGTTGCTGAAGATCAGCCTGATGAAGAGATGCAGGATGCGGATGAAACAGATGCACCACAAGCTGAGGCCAATGCTGGTTGGGGTGATTGGGTGCCACGAAGGTGGTCTCCTACCAACTATGTACCTGAACCTACAACCCCTCCATTCTCCGGTGGTACTTCAGCCTCAACACCAACTGCGGACATCACTCATATGCTTCAACAGATGGAACTTGCCAACAAAGAACGCCATGAAGAAGCACGGTACTGGCATGTTCAACAATCTGAATGGCACAACGAGCATCGTGACTGGCATGATGATCACACACGGATGTATCAGAATCAACACGCTTGGCACCAAGACTTGGTTAAATGGCATCAAATTTTCTACAATGAAATGTCCGGCTTTATGGATGACTGCCGTGAAAATCCTGGGATTATGGACAGCTTTAGAAGCATTGAAGTTCAGAACCGATTTAGGCAATACTCCTTCATGGGCCAAAATCCAGACACAATGCCTCCTCCTCCGCCTCCGCCAAGCTACCGAGATCCTGACAGACATGATGAGGAGTCCTGTGGTGGCCACAATCCAAATTAACCCACCATCTTTTCATCTCACTGCATTTCATTTCATATTGCTCAAGTTTTATTTTGTTGCACAATATATGGTTTAGCTTATGTAACTCTTAAACTCGTTCGTACCTTTAAAATGCTTTTCAATTTCTGTTTATCTCTATTGTTATTGCCCTTATTCGTCATTCTTTGTGAATGATTCTTTACCTTGAAGCTTCATTCTTTGTGATTGATAGCCTGTTATCCATTATTTGCCATGTCCTGCTACACCTTCCTACCTTGATAAATCTGTTTCTTCCTCTTTTTGATGTTGCCAAAGGGGGAGAAAATGCAGATATGCACAAACTCAGGGGGAGTATCACACATCTTGCCAAAAATTTGCCATCATCAAAAAGGGGGAGTTTGTAGGAGAATTCTTTACCTTGAATTAATTTTTAATGATAGCAAATTGTGTGATCATCATCCAAATGTTGGTTGTGCATTGCATTACATGATACATTTGTGTTTTTATTATGTTTTTCATCCCACTCTATTGTTGCATAACTGTACATATAAACCTACATTGATACTTCCCTTAAAATAACAATTAAAATGCATTTTATGTCAGTATGCATCAATACATAAGCCTCTGCATCGATACATACAGCATGTGATAAATCACAAAACCTTTTTGTTCAGTATGCATCGATGCATACGAGTCATGCATCAATACATCGAAGGCTAAAGACTCTATGCATCGATCCACACGATCCCTGCATCGATACATGACCAATTGAAACAGCCTGTGTATCAATACATGCGCATTAGGCATCGGTACATACTAGTGAAATAATCACATGCATCGATACATACGAATTATGCATCGATACATGATTAATAAATTTCACCAAAAATTCACATATCTTACAGTATGCATCGATACACACTCTTATGCATCAATACATAAAGCTGTTTTATGTTATAACAATAACTGTTTTGCAGCATATATAAGACAGGTTATGACAGCAGTATAAACAACGAATTCATTGAGGGAAAACAATTGAACACAAGATCAAAAGCAGTGTTGGAGCAATTGTTTGAGAGCAATTAGAAACCTGAAAGAGACTTCATCTTCTTCATCTTCTCAATCACTTTTCTTCAAGAACATTTACACATAACCATTCTTGTTCTTTGGATTAAAGAAGCATCGAGATAACGTTCAGTGGTACGATCAAGGATCTAGCTGTGGTTTGCAGTGGAACGATCGAGGATCTAGCTGAGTTGAAGATTGAAGAGGGTTTCTAGGAAAAACCTACTGGTTTGTCCTTCAAGAACTGGAGTGTTCTTGAGGGTTTGGGAGTCACGTTTGCAGAACATATTCAGCCGCAGCGTTGCGTTTGGAGATCGGGGGATTTCGCAAGCAGGTCGTGGAACCGGTGAATTGTTTGCAATTTCGTGCAGGAAAATCTTGATCGTGCTCAGATCAAGTGAAGGTTCATACAAGAAGAGGTTCTTAGAGTTTAAAATTCTGTCTTTGTATCATAACCTTGTATCAACGGATTCGGCAAAAATTGATAATCAAAGTTCTCAATTTCATTTGAAATTGAGAGGGAGACGTACCCACACGCGAGGACGACGTGGGGAACTTCCTTACCAAATCTCTGCGTATCATATTCTTACCTTACTCCTCTTTACGTTTTAAAACTGTTTTCGCAATTTCAATTAGTGTGTGGTGATTGTTCCTGTTGCAAGACAGCAGTGGCAAGAAAACTTTTAATCAAACTCCATTGCTGTTTATCATCGATCACATACACACCAACTGTTTGACAAAACGGTTAGCTAGATTTTATTCATTGGAAATAGACTTTAATGATAAGTGCATTCAATTAGTTAAAATTCTGATGTGAATTGTTTCTGTCATTCTCATTAAAATCCAGCAATTAAACTTGTGTGTCCGGCTTTCTAGTAGCGGTTCAGAATAGACGGAAGTCGATTCGGGACTGATTTTTCCGCCAACTTTGAAAACTCTGATAAAATTTCAAATCCGTTAAATTTCAAAGAGGTGATCTATTCACCCCCCTCTCGATCACTAGCCACACCGTCTAACATATGCCATATACTATCTGAGTAAGAAGTTCACTGATTGTGAGTCTCGATACTCAATGCTTGAGAAAACATGTTGTGCTTTGGCTTGGGCTGCTAAGCGCTTACGCCGGGTATATGTTGAATCATACGACTTGGTTGATATCCAAAATGGACCCAATCAAGTATATCTTTGAGAAGCCTGCTTTAACTGGGAGGATTGCCCGTTGGCAGATGCTGTTGTCTGAGTATGATATTGAGTATCGAGCTCAGAAAGCTATTAAAGGTAGTATCTTGGCTGACCACTTGGCCCAACAACCAATTGAGGATTATCAGTCAGTTCAGTACGACTTCCCAGATGGGAAGATTCTGTATTTGAAGATGAAAGATTGCGATGAGCCTACGTTCGAAGAAGGGCCAGAGCCTGGTTCCTGATGGAGTATGGCGTTTGATGGCGCTGTAAATCAATATGGAAATGGTATTGGGGCAGTGATTATTACTCCTCAGGGCATACATTTTCCTTTTACAGCAAGGCTAACATTCAAATGCACGAATAATATGGCAGAGTATGAGGCCTGTATTATGGGATTGGAAGAGTGTATTGATCTTAGGATCAAGCATCTCGATGTTTATGGTGATTCGGCCCTTGTTGTTAATTAGATTAAGGGAGAATGGGAGACGAATTAGCCTGGCCTCATCCCATACAGAGATTATGCGAGGAGGATTTCAACGTTCTTTACTGAGGTTGACTTCCATCATATTCCTCGAGATGATAATCGGATGGTAGATGCACTTGCTACACTTGCTTCGATGATTGTGGTGAAGTTTTGGAATGAAGTCCCCAATATTACTGTGATGCGCTTGGATAAACCAGCTCATGTATTTGCAGTTGAAGAAGTGAAAGATGATAAGCCATGGTATTTTGATATCAAGTGTTTTCTTCAGAATCAGATTTACCCGCCTGGGGCATCAGTTAAAGATAAGAAAACTTTGAGGAGATTATCCAACAGTTTCTACCTCAATGGCGATGTGCTTTACAAGAGGAATTTTGACATGGTTCTGCTTAGATGCGTGGATAGACACGAAGCAGACCTATTGACGACTGAAGTCCATAAGGGTTCATTTGGTGCTCATTCCAATGGACATGCCATGGCAAAGAAGATGTTGAGAGTAGGCTACTATTGGCTGACAATGGAGTCTGACTGCTGCAAATATGTGAAGAAATACCATAAGTGTCAGATTTATGTGGATAAGATTCATATTCCTCCGACACTTCTGAATGTGATTTCATCACCATGGCCTTTCTCCATGTGGGGAATTGACATGATTGGCATGATAGAGCCGAAAGCGTCCAAGGGTCACAGGTTTATTCTCGTAGCAATTGATTACATCACCAAATGGGTTAAAGCAGCGTCATATGCAAACGTGACCAGGAAGATGGTTGTGAAGTTCATCAGGAATCAACTCATATGCCGTTATGGTGTGCCAGACAAGATTATCACTGACAATGGATCTAACTTGAACAACAAGATGATGAAAGGGCTTTGTAGTGAGTTCAAGATTTGACATCATAATTCTTCTCCTTATAGACCCAAGATGAATGGGGCTGTTGAAGCTTCTAATAAGAATATTAAGAAGATTATCCAGAAGATGGTTGTTACGTACAAAGATTGGCATGAAATGCTGCCATTTTCTCTGCATGGTTATCGTACATCCGTCCGCACTTAAAAAGTGGCAACCCCTTTCTCCCTTGTATATGGCATGAAGGTTGTGCTCCCAGTAGAGGTGGAGATTCCATCAATGTGAGTCTTGATGGAGGCCAAGTTGACTGAGGCTGAATGGGTTCAGAGTCGTTACGACCAACTGAATTCGATAGAAGAGAAGAGATTGACTGTCATGTGCCATGGTCAGTTATATCAGCAAAGGATGAAGAAAGCCTTTGATAAGAAGGTCAAGCCTCGTGTGTTTCGAGAAGGTGACCTGTGCTCAAGAAAGTCTTGTCTTTTGCACCCGATTCCAGGGGAAAGTGGACTCCAAACTATGAAGGTCCATATGTTGTTAAGAGAGCCTTTTCAGGCGGTGCTTTGATACTTACAACTATGGATGGGGAGGATTTCACTCGTCTTGTGAATTCAGATGCAGTCAAGAAATACTTCGCCTAAAATAAAAACAGAATAGCTCGCTAAGTTGAAAACCCGAAAGGGCGGCTTAGGCAAAAATGAGCGTCTCGGTGCATTGAAAACCCGAAAGGGCGATCCAGGCAAAAGTTAGAGACATAAAAAATGAATATATATCCCGCTAGATTGAGTACCTCACCCTGGGGAATATCTAGGCAAAAATTAGGGATTTGTCAAGTAACTGCATCCTTACAAGACTTTTCTTTCTACAACTGTCATCTGTCAGAAATTGTCGCTTAGTCATCGTCAACTGAAGCTTCAAATACATCAGATTTAGAGTTGGTGGAGAAATGGTTATTATGTTCAATGTAGCCCTTTTCCAATATATATCACCAATTTCAAATTTGTAAAGATCCATGGAGTCTTGCCATTTGCAGACTACCATTGCATCAAATAAATTTGAGCCTATATCCAATTCTTTGCACTCTTATTTGTTTCTATTCAACAAAATGTTTGCATGTTTTAATTGATAAATATCATTGTTTTAAATAAATAAATCTTTTATAAATTGTTTTTAAACAAAGTGAACATTCACAATGACTAAAAAGGATATTTGGGACGTCTTCAGTGCTCTCCTAAGGATAGTATGATCTCCAAAAGGGTAAGACATTTGTTCATTATTCCTGGCATACTTGTATCCTCTTCATTATATTTCAAGTTGTCTCCTCCGTGAGCGTAGAAGAAGGTTAAGCATCACCGATTCCCCCAGAGAAGTCTGGAGTTTTGGTCCTGATTCGTTTAGAAGAGTATATCTCTAACAACCCACTAAATCCCCAGAAGAATCTGAAGTTTGGTCTCAGTCTTCTAGCTCCCCAAGTGAAGCTGATTCTAGCATCTGTGTTATCAATTATATGGTTGTCATCCCTTGTGTGGATTGACCTAAAATACCTTATAGATTGATAAATTGATATGCTATCTCTTCGAGGAAGTTGGTTTTCCTTTATTCAGATTCGAAATTCTCCCGCGGAGTGAACAGGAAATCCCAACACGAGTTGAATTCTCAACAACTTGGTTTGTAGCTTATCCTCAGCAGATTCGCATACTGTGATCTCCAACAGGTTTGCTTCTCATCCATCCTCAGCAGGGTTGTTCATGTGAGACTTCCCCATTTTGGTCGCCAGCAGGTTATCACCGGCTGATCGCTGTCAGGTTATCCTCGGTTTGATCACCAATAGTGTTCCCCAGGAGAGTTGTTTGGCTAGATCCTGATTGTTGTTGTTTCCTCCTTCTCGGATGGTTTCTCCTCCTAGCAAAGCGGGTGATGAAAACGTTTATTTTCCATCCCCAGTGGAGTGTTGCTTTCCCTTTCCTCAGCAGAGACTATTTCTCCAGCGGTATGAGGAATTGTGTTGATTCTTGAAAGTTCAGTTTGGTGGTTGTTCCCCACAAAATTTCTATCTTGTCCTGGTGGGTTCCCCAATAGAGTTTCCTTTACGAAAGAATCTTATTCGTATGTTCTCCCCAGCCGAGGGTCTTTTTGATCCTGACTTGGCATTGGAACTTCTGAGGATGATGTGTTGATTCCTTCCCCAGCGGAGTGACTGGTTCTCCTCCTCCTTGGCAGACATATTTCCTTCCGTGTGTAGAAGTGAATATTGTTGGATGAATTTCTTCTTTGGTGGTCGTTCCCCACAGAATTCTACATCACTTCCCGATAAGATCCCCAGTAGTTGCTTCTCTGACTGATCTTATCCTTGTCTCTGCGTACTGTTGGAAGATCCCGAGCTTTGGTGATTGTGATCCCTTACTTATTCCCGACAGCAGTCTCTGATCCCCGGTGATCCTGCTTATTTCCCTGGCAGTAGTCCTTGTTCTCGACAGTGACTCTCTTTGATCCTCAACATTGGCCTTGTTCCCCTGCAGAGAGCATTGTTTCCTGGTATCTGTTGCCCCATCAGATTGGGAGTTTCCCTAGTGGGTTTGGCTTTCTCTTTTGAGATGTAGTACCGGATGTTTGTCCATTGTTTCCTGGACTCGTTTGTGTTAAATATGTCTGTTTGTCAGAATTCATCATACATAAACCATGCATATACATACATAATTTTAACATTCAGATATTCATGTTGCATTCTTTTCCATATATCTTTGATTGTTATCTCTTGCTATTTGGTGATACATATATTCCCAAGCAGATGTGTGTGTATGATCTCATCATATAGAGTCAACCCCATAGGCAGAAAGTGTTTATCCTTTCTCCCATATTCCCCACTGAGTTATGTCCTCATGGATGATTTTGTTTCAGTTTCCTCCCAAAATATGTGTTGGGATGGAATTACTCCCCTGAGTTATATCCTCATTGGGTTGAGTCTTGTTTCATTGTGTCTCTCTAGTTTGTTCCTAGACTGATTGCTCTTGTTATTTCCCTTTGCAGCTTCCCCGTAGTTTAGATGAATGATTGCCCAGTAACCAGTAATCGTCCATCATTTCCCCGACGG
Organism: Lathyrus oleraceus; assembly: GCF_024323335.1. Classification (NCBI taxonomy): domain Eukaryota; kingdom Viridiplantae; phylum Streptophyta; class Magnoliopsida; order Fabales; family Fabaceae; genus Lathyrus; species Lathyrus oleraceus. Next base: position 480,743,482 of record NC_066585.1, on the reverse strand, counting down.
AGTGTTGTGGCCTTCTACCCAGTAACCGGTAGTCGTAAGTCTTATCTCTGTGGTTTTCTACCCTCATATCGATAGTTGTAAACCCCTTTTTATCCCCTTGCAGAGTTAACCCTTGATTTTGTTCATCTTAACCGATGACGTTTACTCTCTTCCGTGGTTTTCTACCCAGTATCCGGTAGATGTAATCTCCTCTTTGTTGGCTTATCCTTATCCAATATTCGGTATTGATATTCCTTCACCTTTTTAGTATATCTCCTAATAACCGGTGATATATCTCTTGGATAATTGGTCTAATAAAGCAATTTATTCCCAGCGAGTCATCTTTCATTACCCGTTTTGTTGGTAATGATCGTTTCTCCCTTTGATTGGTCATCATTTTATACCCAATATCCGGTATCCCGATGTCCTTTCTTTCCGGTCAATTTATCCTTTATTAACCCAATAACCGGTTGTGGATAATCTTCCACGCGAATATGTTATCTAGATTCTGACGGTAATAGATAATATATCTCATACGCTCTTCAGTCGAAGTCTTTTCTTCCCCAGTCGAGTAAGATTCGTATTTCCTTATGGAATCAAATGTCCATCCTGTAATTGAGTTTACTTTTTCAGCCCTCCTTTCGGATGATGAGTGTTTTGGGAATATTCCCCAATTCACGCCTTGGTTGGTCACCTATTATATGCCCAGTAAACCGGTATCCCTTGTGTTCCTTCCTTTCTGCTCCCTATTATAACTTTTTGTCCCCTAAGGAGTCAGATTTCCCTGAGTCGAAATATACCTTTTTGGGTCTTCCTCAGATGATTTTTGGATGATTGATATCCCTCACCCTTATACCGGTATTAGATATTCATTCTCCCCGAGCATGTTGTTCTCTCACCCTTATACCGGTGTCGATCACATGTCTCCTTGAGCTAATTACCCAGTAACCGGTAATACCTCATTTGTTGTTTCCTCAGCTGAGTCCTTTGTGGACGTTCCCAGCTTGAGCCCCTTTGGTGGGTTTTACTCATCTGAGTCCGGATTTTTATCCGAAGTATCCTTTTGTGGATAGTTTTGCTGTATTGGCATATTCCCCAATACATGCATCTTTGCGTCAGTTGGAGTCTTTCCATTGATTCATTTTCATGGAATCCCTTCGTGTCTCTCAGCATATTTTAAGTCGTGACCTGCTCACACATTTTATCCCTTTACTCCCTAGTGAGTTCCCAGAGTCTCTGTCCCATTTATGAGTGTATTACTCATATGGATTTTCAATTTCTTCTAATTTCCTTTTCTTTGTGGACATATATCCCCACAGAGTATTAACTTTTGCATACATACATTTGCATCATGAGGTCTCTTAGGGACCAAAATTCGTCTCTTTGTTATTATTTAAGCCCATTCTACCACGTCGAGACGAAGATATTAACCTTCATATCTCCGGCTAGAATGACCTTAAATAGGGGCATCTGTAAGACCCTTTTTTTGACCCCAAGGTCCCTCATGGCATCATACCATTGCACATTGCATTTGCCTCAAGGATCATAGCATCTTGGCTCCTTAACCTTTGGGTGGGAACTTGTGTGAGTTGGTTTGAGACCACCAAGCATGCTTGAATTGTATATTATTGCTTTTCTCATTTTGTTTACTAACCAAAAGCACAAAAATATGTCACTAACATCTTTTCTTTTGTAGCTTGAGCAATCATAAGATCTGAGGCTCCTAGGAAGTCTCTATGCTTATTAATGTGGCCAAATGAAGTTGAAAGAAAGCATGAAAATGGTTCACATAGCTCTCAATCATCATATATTCTTCCCAAATATCTCAATTTGTCAATTTGATCAAAGCAAATCAAAGGGCTTGAGGATTGTTTCCCAAGGAAACCCTAATTCATCTGTTCATCAACTGTGCCTTGCTGATGAAGCAACCTCAACCCATGCTCAAATACAATCAAGGGAAGTTCTTTCATTCATCATTTCATGCATATTTGAGCTTATTTGAGTGCCCTCAATCATCAATTTATCAAGGTTTGAGGTGTGAACTTGAGAAGATTGATCCGTCAATTCATCTGACTATTTTGAAACCCACTAAGACCTAACTTTTAATGTGTTTGTCAAATGGAGATGACCCCAAGATAAAAAAAGTTCTTAAGAACCATATGAACAACTTTAATGTTCATAAAAAATTCATTTGAAGCTTGGGAGGTCATCATCCATTTCAAAACATTATAGGTCATTTTGAGTGAAACCCTAATTTTGGGTCAACTTCCCAAGGACCTAACTCACTCATTTTTCATGATTTTGAGGTGGGATCAAATGTATTGGAAAGTTTAAGATGTCTACTTCATTTGTTATGTTGAACAAAGTTTCATAATCCTAAAATAAATACATGTGATAATGCAAAACATTATAGGTCACTTTGGACCAAAGGCATTGAAATGTGAAAAAGTCCAACTTCAAGTGCCCATAACTTTCTCATAAAAAATCCTACTGATGCACAATTTGAGTCTAAATTGATTGTCTCGAATAGATATATAACTTTGATGTTTAAGGTTTTGTCATTTGGAGCTTGCATCATTGAAACATAAGGGCTTGAAGTTGGTCCATTTTTGAAATGTTCACATGCACATGTTTTGCACCTTCTACTTTATGACCAATTTTCCACAATTTCATAATTCCAAATGAAGTTTTGTTCAACATAACAATTGATCCTCATGTCCAGACCTTTCCAACCATTACCCATAAGGCCATGTTTCATTTTGGGAATATGCATTCTCGAAGAGGAGAAGATTTTGGTGCAATTACGGAAACTTTGTTCAAACTTCATGCATAAGCCAAATCATTCACATGTACACGTCCAAAACAGCTCAGTTGCATTTCAGCTTGCCAAATCAATATGATTTGGACCCTCCATGCGCCTGTACAGGCCCATGCATGGAGGCCCTTATCATTCATGCACATGCAATTCTCATGCCTTGCCTTGCCTTTCACTATAAATAAGCATGCTTGGCTTCATCATTCATCAACCTAAAGGCGCCTTAGATGCTGCAGAATTGAATCCAAAACCTCACCTAAAGGAATTTCTCTCTTTCATTTCAAAATTTCAGATCCAATTTTCAACTACATTGGTTGGTTATTGGACTTAAAATTCCTTGGCCTTGCTTCATCTTCATCCCAAGAGCAAACTTCAATCAAGAGTTGTGAAAAATCGTGCTCCATAGATCTACATTTCAGAGGTGGATGTTCAAACTTTTTTCAATCGAAACTCATTGATTATTGCTTGTTTATTGTGTTTATTGGCTTGGCTGAAGTCCTCTTATCAGAGGCATTTGAATTGTGTTCTTAATTTTGTAAAATCATCAAGTTCAGTTTGAACTCCATTATTTTTCTCTTCTGATTTCTCTTCCTATGGGGATCTAGAAGGAAAACCAATGGTACATGGGTGATGTACATCACCCCAGCTTTCCAATGATATGAGGATCGCTTCATTTGATTAAGTTTTGTATGTCTGCAACTCTCACCGGAAAATGCAAGCTCGCCGGAGAAGACAGTGGTGTACACCACCGTCTCTTTGCCAGATCAAATATGATCCATTGGATGCGTTTTCCAGATCTAATGGTGGCCATCAGTTGTTATGACTTTATTTAATGCCTCATGTGTCTCATTGACTAAGGCCTATGGTGAGCGCGCACATGTGGAGCGTTTGATGTGCCAGGTCAATTAATGAAATTGATCCAACGCGCCAGATATTTTCCCATTTTCCATTTTCTGATTTTAATTTCTTTTATTTCAAAAAATCATATCTCTCTCATTTTAATTCCAAAAATATGGGACCAATTGCATTATTTCCCTTTTTAATTCTAGTTTCTGAAAATGATTTTTAATATTTTTTATTTTGTCATTTGCTATTTTTTTTTGAATTTTCTCTTTTCTGGTTATTTTTAATTCATTTTAAATAGTTTCCAATATTCAAAAAATACAAAAATATTTTCTGAACCTCTTTGAATGATGATGAATCTATGAAAAATATTCTCATCAATTTATTAATTGATTTGAGATTTATTTGAGATTTTAATTCAATTAGGTTATTTTTTATTCATTTTTAATTGTTTAAAAATAGTTTCTGGTTTCTAAAAATGCTGAATTGTTTTGTCAAACTTTGTTTGACCTTGTTGAACTTAGGATGATCCATTTGGACTTTTCAAAGTTGATTTGAAATGAATTTTAAGTTTGACCTTTAATTGTTTATTTTAATTCACGTATTATTTTAATTTTCAAAAATTCCAAAAATATTTTATTTGTTTCTTGACTTCTATGTTTCATTTTGCTTCTGTTTACTATTGTTTGACCTTGATTCCATTTGTCTTTGGTCAATGCACTTTGCTTATTTCATTTGAATTCCATTAATGTACATTCTTATTCATCTTCTTCTTCATCTTTTTCTTTTTGATCGATGAGTTAAAGATTGGTGGTTAGCCTTGATATATGGGAAGCTTAACCTTCCTTGATTCAAATCTAATTCATCTTGATCAAAGATCAAGTGAATGGCTTTGCATTAAGAATATGTTGCTTCTTGATCAAGCAAAAAAACCTAAATCAATACAAGATCATTCTCATTTTCTTTTGGCATGGAAAGTTGTAGGAGCTTGGCTTACTAGTCAAAGTCTCTAACTTGTGTTTATTGTCTATATTTTTATTGACCAGCCTCAGATAGGTGTGACTACTATATTAGTCCACTTACGATTGCTTAACATAACACTAAATTGCCTTATGGCACACTAACACTAACTATTGACCATTAACTTTTTAATTCAAGTCATTTAATTCTTGCAATTTACTTTATGCAATTTAATATCTTGTACATATTATTCATTTGCTTTTGCCCTTTGCTCACTTGAGCTCATGTTTATGTTAATGCAATTTGCCTTTTGCTCACATAAGCACATAATTGTGTATATACTATTGTGCTTGTTTTGTTTTGATTGTTGTGAACCAAATGCAAATGGACAAAAGGACTTAGACTTTAGGACCTTACCTAAGCTAATGGAGTTTGAAGAGCAACTAGGCCTCATGCCTTTAGAGTGCTTCAAATGTCAAAGAGCAACTAGGCCTCATGCCTTTAGAATGCTTAAAGCTTGAAAATGAATGTTGAAAGGACCAACTTCTAAACTCCCTCTTGTCCATTCTTTGTTTGTTTTGTGGAACTTTTTGATTTGTTTGTTCTTGTGCTAGGGATCCCAAATTTGCCAATTAGAAGGACCATTGTCATGAGCATCCAAAGTGAGAGATACAAAAGCCATTGGAAGATTCCTAGGAGCTTGATTTGTGTGCTTGATTGCTTTAGTTATTTTCTATTTGCTTGCTATTCCAAAGGATGGGAGCTACTTGGATCATCACTATGATCTCAAGAAGGGAACTCCATTGTGGTTATACTTCTCTTTCTTCATCTTTGTATGTTTAGGACCTAGCCATTCTTCTTCTTCCCTCCACTCTAACCCAAGCCAAAACTTTTGTGCAAACATTAACATTTGCTTTTCAAATTTAGAAACCTAAGCATTATGCTTTTGATTTTCCAAATTTCTTTTCATAACACTTATTTTGAATTGAATCTTTAAGTCAACTTTGACCATACTTTATAAATACTTTTCATTGATAAATATAACTCACTCAATTGTTTTTGTGTTTTCAATGGCCAATTTTTCCAAAGCTTTTCATAAACATTAGCTATTAGGTTTGAGTTATCCTAGAGGTTGATATAATGCTCACCTACATCCTTAGTGAGTGACTATAAGACTTCCATGCTTATTATAGGGTTAACCCCTCTCTAGCATGTTCAAGCTCTCCTTACATGGCGGATTTGTGGTTTTAGTTTGAGTTTTCTCCCTTTTATAGCAAAAGACCTTAAGGCTTTTGACCAATCAATTCACCAACTTGTTTTGAAATTTTTACCCCGAACTACGAGGTTTTGATCCTAATCTTTTTTAAGATGGTACATAGGCAGTGGGTTTATCCATTCAAACACAATAATTGTAAATAATTTGTATATTCTTCTCTCATCTCCCCAATCATGTTTGCACAAATAATTTTTCACAAATACCAACCTACCTTACAACAATTGTGAAAAGGGCTCCCTAGGAGTACCTAGGATGTTTTGGGTGCTTAAAACCTTCCCATTGCATAACCAACCCCCTTACCCAGATCTCTGACATTTTTATTAGTTTTTGATTTGATAAAACTTCTCGGTTTTTGTTCGCTCTCTAACCTTTCCTTTGGATAAATAGAAGTACGGTGGCGACTCGAATTGTATGATTTACTTTTGATTTAGTCAATAAATCTAAAGGTAACGAATACCCCGCTACAGGTATCTTTTAGGAGTTTGGTTCTTTGTACCAAATGTCTAACATACATTAACACCAATTTCTTTATTGCCCGGCCTCAGATAGTTATGACTTCTACATAAGTGCATTTACGATTGCTTAACATAGAGCTAAATTTGTCCAAAAAGGCATAGAATTCTTTTAACTGAGATTGTAAGTCTCTCATTCTTCATGGCATTGTGTGAAAAGTTGACCTTTTTTCCTTTCATGAGAGTTAGTGGCATACTTGTTGATTTATCCAAGTTGGATCCCTTCTCATGGATGATGTCTTGGTTCATGTATTCATACTTGTGAATGAATGGTTGAGTGTTCTCCAAGGAATGATTTAAACAACTAAAAAACTCTTCACTAACCTCTAACTAACCCTTTATTAATATTGCTTTACTTTCAAGTCATCTACTTAATGCAATTTAAATTCCAGTACCTTTATCATTCATTGCCATTTACATTTCATGCAACTTGTTTATGTTTCAGTCCTTTTCACTTTGCTCACTTGAGCTATATCTTGTAATTGTATATATTGTATGTTGGTGGTTTTATTTTGACTATGGTCTTAGGATCTTAAAATACCTAATAACTGTAAGACCCTAATTTTGATCTAATATCTCTCATGGCATTATATCATTGCACAAGTGCATTGCCTCAAGGATCATAGCAGGTTTGGTTCCTTAACCCTGGGGTTGGGACTTGTTTGAGTGTTTTGAGACCACCAAGCATGTTTGTATTGTATTTTATTGCTTTTCTTATTTGGATTACTAACCAAAAGCACAAAAATATGTCACTAACTCTTGTTTTTTGAAGCTCAAGTGATCATGTGCTCCACAATGCTCCTATGAGACTCATAAGCCCAATGAAATGGCTAGATGAAGATGAGGAAAAGCATGAAAATGGTCCACAAAGTTCCTAATCATCATATATGTCTCCCAAGTATCTGAATTTGCGAATTTGATCAAGATAATCCAAAGGGCTTGAGGATTGTTTCCCAAGGAAACCCTAATTTCGCTCTACTTTGATTGTGTCTTGCCCATGAAGCAACCTCAACCTATGATCAAATTTAATTAAGGGAAGTTCTTTCATTTATCATTTTATGAATATATGAGCCTATTTGAGGTCCCTTAATCATTTATTCATCAAGATTGGAAGTTTGGCCTTGAAAAGTTGACCAGTCAAGTCATCTGACTAAACTGAAATCCAATGAGATACAACTTTTGATATGTTTGTCAAATAAAGATGAACCCGAGAGAAAAAATGTTCCTAAGAACCATATTAATAACTTGAATGTTAATCAAAAATCCATTTGAAGGTTTTAAGGTCATCATTCATTTCAAAACATTATAGGTCATTTTGATTGAAACCCTAATTTTGGGTCAACTTACCAAGGACATAACTTCCTTTATTATTATGATTTTGATGTGAGACAAACTTAATTAGACATCTTGATATGTCCACTTCAAATGTTATATTGGACAAAATTTCCTAATCCTAAAAGAAATACATGTGATAATACAAAACATTATAGGTCATCTTGGACCTAGTTCATTAAATTTGAAAAAGTACCCAACTTCAAACGCCCATAACTTTGTCATAAAAAATCCAAATGATGCAAAATTTGAGTCTAAGTTGATTAATATGAAAAGATCTACAATGTTTATGTTGGATGTGTTTCCATTTGAAGCTTGCATCATGAAGACAAAGGCGTTTGATTAGGCTTACTTTTGGTGAAAATTTTCAAAGGTGACTTAAAGATGTTTTGTACTTGGATTTTCACAGCCACTTTTCATTAATTTCCAATTGCCAAATGAATTTTTTCCCAATGAAAATTTTGTTCCTTATTTAAAGGGCTTTCCAACCATTACTCACATGACTTTTTTGGACTTACCATTTGGGAGTTTCGAAGAACTCTTCATTTATGTGCATTTTGGCATTTCATGTTATAACTTGGAATGCAAGCTAATTCCACTTCATGTACACGTCCAAATCCATTTCAAATGAACTCAGCACGGTTTTGCACCCATCATTGGGCCTTCCATACGCCTGTAAAGGCCCATGCGTATCAAATTTCAAATGCCATGCACACGAGGGAAGCATGATGCACAGCCAATTTCAGCTATAAATAAGCACTCCTTCTCATTCATTCATCCATCAACCTTTTGGAGATCTGAATTGCTGCAGCATTGGAACCATAGCCAAACCAAAGGGATTTTTTCAGAATTTTTTCTCACTTTCGAGCTTGATATTCAACATCATTAGTTGATATTCAAAGCTCCATTCCTTAGCCTTTCATCTCCACTGCATCCCTAGAGCAAAAAGGAGTCAAGATCCTGAAGAAATCATGGCCTGAAGTGCTCCAATTCACAAGTATACCTTCAAACTTTTTGGATCTAGAACTTGCAATTCAATGTAGCTTTCTCTTGTTTGTGTGGTTTTCTGAAGTCCTCACACTTGGGGCAAGACAATGGTGGTTTCAATTTTCCATTTCATGCATTTACAGTTGGTACACCATGATCTTCCACTTTGCATTTCTCTCAATATAGGAAGAGTGAGGAAGATCCATGGATACAGTGGTGATCTCCATCACACGAGCTTCATTTCCATGTCCTTACTTTCCATTTTTGTTAAACTTCTTTCTCTGCAAATGGTGGTCGGATTCTGTTGGCTCGCAGGAGAAGACGGTGATTTCCACCACCACCATCAACGTGTCTTACTTCCTGGCCCTTAGATATGAATGCCACGTTCTAATCTCATTCATCCATTATGTTTACTTTATTTAATTCACTTTGTGGCGCGTTTGACTTGGTTGTACCGTGTCCCTCATGATCTGGACCATTTCTCCTTGCCTAGTCAATTAATGAAGTCCATCTTGTGACTGTACATTTTTCATTTATTTCTATTTTCTTTTAATTTCAGTTAATTCCTTTTATTTTCAAAAATTCATAAAAAAATTATTTGAAGTCATAAAAATATGAGACCAATTCCAAAAAATTTCTTGAAAAATCTTGTTCCATATTTTGATTTTTAATTATTTTTTTGACTTCATTTAATATTTTTTGTGAATTATTTGGTTTTTAATAGTTTTAACTCTTTTTAAAATACTTTCTGACTTTTGAAAAATCCAAAAATATTTTCCTAGCATTTATGGATCATGATAAATCAATGAAAAATAGTCTCATCAATTTCTTATTTGATTTGAGATTTATTTGAGATTTTAATCCATTTTGTGCTATTTTTAATTGTTTTTAATTGTTTTTAAATACTTTGTGATTTCCAAAATTATTGAGAAAATTAGTCAAAGCTTGTTTGATCATGTTAGACCTATGAGAATTTAATTGGACTTGTTGAAGTTGATTTGAATTGAATTTGAGGTTTGACCTTATTTGATTATTTTTTATTTGCATTTTATTTTAATTCAAAAAATACCAAAAAAATATTGTTGACTTGTTGACTTGTTATCTTCATTTGTTTTCTGTTTGGTATTGATTGATGAATGGACAAATGTGAATCAAATCCTTTTCCATTCCCTTTCATCTTCACCCCATTCTTTTAATTAATGGCCAATGAGTTAAGTTCTTATGGCTGGTCTTGACAAATGAGAGGTTTAACCTTCTTTGATCCAAACCAAACTCAACTTGATCCATGATCAAGTGAGTTGTTTTGTGTCTAAGATAGGTTGCTTCTTGGTCAAGCAAATAACCTAAAGACAATACAAGGCCCTTCCCCTTTTGTTTTGGCATGGCAAGTTTATGGAGCTTGACTTACTAGTCATGATCTCTAACTTGTGTTTATTTGCCTATATATTTATTGACCAACCTCAGATAGGTGTGACTACTACATTAGTCCACTTACGATTGCTTAACATAGCGCTACATTGTCTTATGACAAGCTAACATAACCTTGCTAACTACTAACTTTAATTTGAGCATTAAATTCTTGCCATTAACTTTAATGTCATTTATTTCTTGCTCATTATTCATATTGATTTTCACTTTGCTCACTTGAGCACATATTTTATGTTTATATCATTTTTCTTTTGCTCATTTGAGCCCATTATTGTACATAAATATATTGCTATCTTATGTATGCTTTGCGTTTGTTTTGTGTGAACCAAATGCAAAAGGAGAAAGGACTTAGAATTATGACTTACCTATGCTTAAAAGGAGTTCAAGAGCAACTAAGCCTCATGCTTTAGAATGCTAAATTGTTGAAGAGCAACTAGGCCTCATGCCTTTAGAATGCTAAAATCCAAAGTTGACTTCAAAGGACTTCTCATCCAAATTTATTCTTTGTCCATTCCCCTTACGGTGTTGTGAACTTTTTGATGTTTGCTTTTATGTGATAGGGATCCCACTTTGAGACTGTGAAAATAGGACCATTGTCATGAAGCGCCAAATTAAGAGACAAGACAAATGGAGATCCTTGGAGCTTGAATTCAATTTGTCTGATTGCTTGTTTGTGTGATAAGTCCAAAGGAAAGGAGCATCTTGAGTCATCTTAATGACTTCAAGAAAAGGAACTCCAAGGGTTTATCTTTCCCCTCTTATCTTTGTATGCTTTAGGACTAGCCTTTCTCTTCTTTTCCCCACTCTAACCAAGCCAAAATTATTTTCTAAACTTTGACTTTGTCTCAAATTAGAAACCTAGGCCTTAAGCCTTTGAATTTTCAAAACCATTTCCATCAATACTCATTGTGAATAAATCTTAATCCAACTTTGACTTTATTTTGTAAATAAACCTAACTTGTAAATATAACTCATTTCAAGTTGTTTTTGTGGTTCCAATGGCCACCTTATTAAAACCTTTTCAAAAACATTAGTCATAGGTTTGAGTTATCATAGTGGTTGATGTAAATCTCACCTCATCCTTAGTGTTGGATTATAAGCCTTCCATGCTTATTATAGGGTTAACCCCTCACTAGCATGTTGAAGCCTTCCTCACATGGTGGATTGTTGGTTTAGGTTGAGTTTTCTCCCTTTGATAACAAAAGACCTTAAGGATTTTGATTAAAATCAATTCACCAATATTTGAGATTTTTACCCCGAACTACGAGGTTTGGATCCTCTTTTGTGATGGTACGTAGGCAATGGGTTCATCCATTCAAACAACAAACTTGTAAATATAACTATTCTCTTCTCATCCCCCAATCTTTTTGCATAAATCTTTTCACAAATACCAGCCTACAACACATATTTGCAAAAAGGGTTCCCTTAGAGTACTAAGGATGTTTTGGATGCGTAAAACCTTCCCATTTCATAACCAACCCCCTTACCTAGATCTATGACATTTTTATTAGTTTTTGATTTGAAAAACTTCTTACTTGGCTTTTGTTAGCTTTTTAGCCTTTCCTTTGGACAAATAAAAGTGCGGTGGCGACTCGAATTGTATGTTTACTTTTGGTTTAGTCAATAAACCTAAAGGTAACAAAAACCCCGCTACAGAAAAGTGGCGACTATGCTGGGGAATGCAAGCCCCGTGGGTTTATCCTACTTTTTTATTGTATGTGTTATATGTTTATATTTATTTGTGGCATATTTTTGTGCAAATTTGGGATGAATGTATTGTTTGTAATGTATGAATTGCTTGATATATCAATTGCTCGTATACTTGGTGGTTTCTTGTGAGATGAGTTCTATACACGAACTCGAGTGCACTTATGATAGGAGAATGGCATAGTCTTGTTGACTTGCGTGGAGTTATTCCTTAACAAGTTAACTTGCAAGTCCAATCACTTGGTGGAAGTTTTTATTGGGATCAATAATGTCACACGAGTAGTCGTGGTTAGGCATTACTCTTTCCAATAGGAACCCTATAAGCTAAAGACATTAGATGCCTAGCCCCTCTTGGCCTATTTTAGGACGTAGTGCGAAGGTCATTCAAGTGTAAGACTTGAGGCGATTGTTACGTGATACTACACTCATAAGAGTTTCTCTTGAGAATATTTTTGGAGGACGAGTAGTCATTTTATCCGATAATATCCGAAAGATGGGATGATGACTAAGGGAACCTTTTTAGAACATGATCGTCAGATTTAACCATAGTACACTCCCTTTGGGTGGTTCTTAACCAAGACTCCATGCTCGTGACTTACAACAAACTCTTGATTCACGATCGATGCGTTCTCGTATATCCTAAATATCAATGGAACTTGGGTGTTGATAAGGTGTAAACCATAATCCACCAAAATGGATGATTGATATTGGCGATGACTTGAGCCATCCCGTGACCTTTGTGTGATGTGACTTGCTTGATCCTTGAGTGTGATTGTTGCATCCATGCATTCATGCATTCATTCGCATTCATGCCATCAACAATAAAGATTTTTCAAGAAACTTAAGAGGTGTATTTGCAAATTTTCAGACATGGATAAGCAAAGAAGGAATACGAAGAAGTACAGTTTCAGACAACCCGACTTGAAAGAGTTAAGGAGTTTGGCATCTTATGTATTAGAGCCTTTGGAGTTCAAAGCTCGCCATGGGAAGCTTTTGTCTATTCTTTCTACCAAGGTGGATGAGGGTCTGATGAGTGTATTGGTGAAATTCTACTATCCTCTGTATCGGTGCTTCACTTTTCCGGATTTCCAACTTTTTCCTACACTTGAGGAGTATGCTTATCATGTGGGTATACCTATTCTAGACCAGTTGCCGTTCAGTGGCTTGGAGAAGATTTCCTCTTCTCAAGAGATTGCTGACATGCTTCATGTAGATGTATCTGACATTGTTGTAAATATGACTACCAAAGGTGGAATTCAAGGTCTCCCGTCCGATTTTCTGATTACCAAAGCTACTTTGTTTGGGAAGGCCATGAGTAAGGAAGCTTTTGAAGCCATATTTGTACTCCTCATCTATGGGCTAGTGTTATTTCCCAACATCGACAACTTGGTGGATGTGAGCGCTATTAGGATTTTCTCTTCTCTTAATCTCGTTCCGACTCTATTGGGTGACGTCTCTATTGTGTGCTGTCTGCCTCTGTTGTACAAGTGGTTTATTTCGCACTTGCCTCAAACGCTTTCCCTCAAGAAGAACAAGGGATGTCTACGGTGGTCCGTGAGACTTATGCCTCTCACTAATGATGATATCTCTTGGTATAATCGTGTTTATGATGGTGTTCAAATTATCGATTCTTGTGGTGAGTTCTCCAATGCACCTCTTCTTGGTACATGTGGTGGAATTAACTACAACCCTGCTTTGGCTCGCCGTCAGCTTGGGTTCCCCTTAAAGGATAAACCTAACAATATTTCGTTGGATGGCTTGTTCTTTCAAGAGGGTAAAGATCCCCAAAAATTGAAGGATAAGATGGTCCGCGCCTGGCGCAAGGTTCATAGGAAAGGGAGGAATAAGCTTGGTCCGAAGAATTGTGTCGCTTTGGAACCTTACACCGCTTGGGTGAAGAAGTGAGCTCTTGAGTACCGTATGCCTTATGATTATCCGAGACCTACCCGTATGGTTATGGTTGGGCCTTCAACCCTCCCTAATCAAGGAGTAGAGGAGTTGAGAGACGAAGACTGTTCATGTACTTGGGTTTGTGAGCGTGAGGAGTTTCTTCAGCAGCTCAAGGATAAGGATGCAATGATAGAGTTTCTAGAGCATTAGGTTATCGATGAGCCTGATGATGTGGTTACTTCTCTCCTTCCTCACTCGTCCAGGTTTTGGAAGAGGAAGTATGATCAGCTTGCCAAGGAGAAGGCCGTCATGGAAGCAGCTTATGAGAGAGAGGTGAAGAGGCTTCGTGCTACTTATCTTCCGATCTCGAAGGCTTTGGACGATTGCTTCTAGGGCTCCATAGAATGTTTATTCTCCTTTTCTCTTGTATTGTATTTGGTTACCAAGACTGTACTACTTCTTTGGTGTAAAAAGTTTCCAAATATTATATTGCTATGAGTATTCCATATATGTTCAATATTTTCAAATGTTTGCAAATAGATCTCTATAAAGTTCCTCTGATAAAGAAAATCATGTGCACAAGCATTGCATGCATCATATGCATAGTTTTGTTCTGAGCTCTTGATCAGTGGTCTAACTCTTTGCTCTTCATTTATTTTGAAGACAAGCTGACGCACCGGTATAATACCAGAGCAAATCATCCGAAGATAATAGAACACCTCGAACAAGAGAACAGGGACCTGAAGGAAGAGATCGCTAGACTGACTGCCATGATAAAGTCAGTTCTGGCCGCACAAAGTCAAGCTTTACCAACTCCTGCAACTCCTCCCGTGAGGACTATCATCTCCGAAGTGGCTACTTCAACAGTGTCTGCTGCTACAACCCATTTGGCTCCTACTATGCCAACTGGATTTCCTTGGGGAATGCCATCTAATTTCATGCCAGAGGGTTTTTCCCCTACTCTTGCTTCTATGCCGACATCTAGCCCGATCCTGTCTGTGCCACCTCCTGTTGTGCACACCCTTCCACGTGTAGAAGACACCATTTATCTTCCGAGCCATCTGAGGGCCCGGACGTATATGAGAAAATGGATGAAATGAAAGATCAATTCCTTGAGCTGCGCAAGGAACTGAAGACTTTCAGGGGTAAGGACCTCTTTGGGAAAAGTCTTGCTGAGTTGTGCTTGGTGCCCAACGTTAAGATCCCTGTTAAATTCAAAGTGCCTGACTTTGATAAGTACAAGGGAAATACATGTCCATTCATCCATCTTGTGATGTATGCTCGCAAAATGTCAACACAAACTGACAACGATCAACTGTTGATTCACTACTTTCAGGATAGCCTGACAGGTGCTGCGCTCTGGTGGTATATGCGGCTGGAGAGTGCAAGCATCCGCATTTTCAATGATCTAGGCAAAGCCTTTGTAAAGCAGTATAAATATAATATGGATATGGCTCTGGACAGGGACCAATTGAGGGCAATGTCCCAAAAAGACAATGAGACCTTCAACGAATACGCCCAGAGGTGGCGAGAACTGGCAACTCTGATAGTGCCACCCTTGGAAGAGAAGGAGATGACAAAGATCTTCTTGAAGACTTTGAGCTCTTTCTATTACGAGCGCATGATCGCCAGTGCTCCCTCGGACTTCATCAAAATGGTGAATATAGTGATGAGGCTAGAATATGGGGTCCGTGATGGACGTTTATCTCGTGATGATGGTTCCTCAGCATTGAAATATGGAGGATTTGCTAGGAAGAAGGAAGGGGAGACTCATGTTGTGTCTTCCAATGTTAAAAGAAGGCCCTCTGTGAAGAGGAGAGAAGTCCGTCCAACTATTAACCAGCACCTGGTGGCTCATATAGCACCTGTTTTCAGAGAAGTTCAACAACAACCACAACAACAACATCGTCAACAACAACAGGCTTACCAGCCGTGCAACAATAACAAGACCATCACCAGCAACTATGAGAGGAAAAGGGTGACTTTTGACCCAATTTTGATGACTTATGCTGAGCTTTATCCTTCCTTAATCGATAGGAAGCTGATAACTCCTCGTGATCCTCCTGCTATGCCAGCCAATCCCCAATGGTGGTACAAGCCCGAACTTCACTGTGTGTATCATTCTGGTGCACCCGGACATGATATGGAGAATTGTTTTCCTTTGAAGACCAAGGTGCAAGACCTTGTGAGGAGTGGGATACTGTTCTTTGAGGACGTAGGCCCAAATGTGAAGAAGAACCCATTGCCTGAGCATGGAAAACAACTGTTAATATGGTTCAGGGGTGCCCGGGTAAACATAAAGTCCTTTATGTGAATGACATAAGGCAATCCTTGGTAGAGAGGCATAAGCTGTTGTGTGAACACAACCATTATGAGCATGATCATGATAGGTGCCAGGTGTGCACTATCAATGATAGAGGATGTCGTCAAGTGAGAAAGGACATCCAAGAGATGCTAGATCAAGGGATGATTGAGATACTTGAGAATCGTAATGAGGATGAAGTTGATGTTATTACTCTTGTGTTTAAAATTCCTGATCCTGTTGTTATCTAGTATGATGGCAGCAAGAAGAAGGTATCACCGACTCTTGTGATTAAGCCAGTGGGTCATGTCCCGTATGTATCAGATAAAGAGGTCCCGTACCGTTATAACACTATTATGTTAGAAGATGGAAAGGAGGTGTCGTTGCCCTCAACTTCTATAGTAAGCATTTCAGATGTCAGTGGAGTGACCCGTAGTGGTCTTGTTTTCTCGGCTCAGCCGAAATCCCATGAAGACGTTGTTAGGAAAGGTGTTGTCAGTCCTGCCGGTCCTGTGGGGACTTCTTCTTCAAATTAGTCCATTCCTGCTGTGAAGGGTGTTGACCCTGTTGTTTTTAAATCCAATAATACTCCTATCCTGGTTGGCCAGTCTGGCATTTTGAAAGAGGGTGGTGATGAGATGCTGAGGCTCATCAAGAGGAGTGAGTATAATGTTATGGATCAGTTGCTACAAAGTCCGTCAAAGATATCTGTCGTATCTTTGCTGATGAATTCAAAGCCACACCGTGAAGCGTCGTATAGGGTGTTGGAGGTGGCATACGTGGATCACAATTTCACAATTGAGCAGTTTGATAGCATTGTTGCAAATATATCCGCCTGCAACAATTTAAGCTTTTGTGATGATGATCTTCCCGAGGAGAGAAAATACCACAATTTGGCTTTACATATATCCATGAACTATAAAGATGATGCCCTGTCCAATGTATGGGTGGACACAGGGTCATCACTTAATGTATTGCCAAAATCCACTCTTGCCAAACTTTCGTATAAGGCACCTCCCATGAGGCATAATGGAGTGGTAGTGAAAGCTTTCGATGGATCGCGCAAAACTGTGATTGGTGAATTAGAACTCCCGATCAAGATTGGACCTAGTAAATTTCCAAATCACTTTCCAGGTCATGGATATTCATCCGTCTTATAGTTGTTTGCTTGGTAGACCATGGATTCATGAGGCAGGCGCCGTGACATCCCCCTTGCACCAAAAGTTGAAGTTCATGAAGAACAAAAAGTTAGTGGTGATAGCGGAGAGAAGGCTCTCTTGATCAGCCATTTATATTCCTTCTCCTATATTGATGTTGAGGATGAGGTTGGAACGTTGTTCCAAGCCTTGTCTATTGCTGAGCCTTCGAGGAAAGGACTTTCTTCATTTGTCTCCTATAATGATGCGAAGTTGGCCATTGAGCATGGTGCAACTACTAGTTTAGGGAAAATGATCAAGTTGGAAGATAATAAATCCCGGGCTGGCATAGGGTACTCTTATGGTGTTTCCAATGATCTTGGGCTGTTTCAGAGTGGAGGTTTCACCCACACCGTTGAAGAGCAGGAAGCTGCTGCCATCGTTGAAGAAGATGAAGAGGAAGACCTTGGCAACTTTGTCATATCCGGAAGAATCTGCAATAATTGGGTCACTGTGGATGTTCCAACAGTTATCCATAAGTCGACGTAATGTGTTCCTTTTGATTAAAAACCCTTCTTCCATGCCAAAAGGAGAAGTGAAGACATTGTTGGCATAATTGATTAATACAATGATATTCATTCAATAATCGCATGTTAAATGTTTGTGTTTCTCAAATCATTTTTCCTTTTTGCTTTTTGCATGAAATTGGTGATCACCATAAAACCCTAAAAAAGGAGAATAAAATCAATCTTTTCATCTGCATAATGATTTTCCTTGTTTGAATTCTAAAATCTCTTTTATACTCAAAATCATTATGCAGGTTAATCAAACCCATTGAACATAATGATCCAACACCATCTCCCAACTTTGAGTTTCCTGTATTTGAGGCAGAAGAAGATGATGTTGAAGAGATTCCTGACGAGATTACCTGTCTGCTTGAGCACGAGGAGAAGATCATTCATCCGCATCTTGAGAATCTGGAAACAGTTAACTTGGGGTCTGAGGACTGCATTCGTGAAATGAAGATTGGGGCACTCCTTGAGGAGTCTGTTAAGAAGGGGTTGATTGAGTTGCTACGAGAATATGTCGATGTCTTTGCCTAGTCGTATGAAGACATGCCTGGTCTAGATACTGATATTGTGCAACATTTCTTGCCGTTGAAGCCAGAGTGTGTGCCTGTGAAGCAAAAACTCAGAAGAACTCATCCTGACAAGGCAGTGAAGATTAAAGAAGAAGTTCAGAAGCAAATTTATTTGGGGTTTCTGGTGACTTCTACATATCCTTAATGGGAGGCCAATATTGTGCACGTGCCTAAGAAAGATGGAAAAGTCCGAATGTGTGTGAATTACCGTGACTTGAATAAAGTTAGTGCGAAGGATGATTTTCCTCTACCACACATTGATATGTTGGTAGATAATACGACTAAATTCAATGTCTTTTCGTTTATGGACGGATTTTCCGGTTATAACCAGATTAAAATGACACCTGAGGATATGGAGAAGACAACATTCATCACACCTTGGGGAACATTCTGTTATCAAGTGATGCCCTTCGGTTTGAAGAACGCCGGAGCCACGTATCAACGAGCTATGACTACCTTGTTTCATGATATGATGCACAAGGAGATCGAGGTGTATGTTAATGATATGATTGCAAAGTCGAAAACGGAAGTTGAGCATGTAGAACACTTGTTGAAGCTTTTCCAGCGTTTGAGGAAGTACAAGCTCCGCTTGAATCCGAACAAGTGTACATTTGGAGTCCGTTCTGGCAAGTTATTAGGCTTTATTCTCAGCGAGAGAGGTATTGAGGCTGATCCTGCCAAGGTTAGAGAAATACAAGAGATGCCTGCGCCCAAAACTGAGAAGCAAGTCCGAGGTTTTCTTGGTCGCTTGAATTACATTTCGAGATTTATATCCCACATGACTGCCACATGTGCGCCTATATTCAAGCTCCTCCAGAAAGATCAGTGTCATGATTGGACCGAGGATTGCCAAAAAGCCTTCGACAATATCAAAGAATATCTGTCTGAGCCTCCGATTCTGTCCCCGCCTATTGAAAGGAGACCATTGATCATGTATTTAACTGTGCTTGATGATTCCATGGGTTGTGTCCTTGGTCAGCAAGATGAATCAGGAAAGAAAGAATATGAAATATACTACTTGAGTAAGAAGTTCACTGATTGTGAGTCTCGATACTCAATGCTTGAGAAGACATGTTGTGCTTTGGCTTGGGCTGCTAAGCGCTTATGCCAGTATATGTTGAATCATACGACTTGGTTGATATCCAAAATGGATCTGATCAAGTATATATTTGAGAAGCCTACTTTAGCTGGGAGGATTTCCCATTGGCGGATGTTGTTGTCTGAGTATGATACTGAGTATCGAGCGCAAAAAGCTATTAAAGGTAGTATCATGGCTGACCATTTGGCGCATCAACCAATTGAAGATTATCAGTCCGTGCAATACGACTTCCTTGATGAGGATATTCTGTATTTGAAGATGAAAGATTGTGACGAGCCTACGCTCGATGAAGGGCCAGAGCCTGGTTCTCGATGGGGTATGGTGTTCGATGGTGCTGTCAATCAGTATGGAAATGGTATTGGGGCAATAATTATTACTCCTCAAGGCACACATTTTCCTTTTACAGCAAGACTAACTTTCAAATGCACGAATAATATGGCGGAGTATGAGGCTTGTATTATGGGTTTGGAAGAATGTATTGATCTTAGGATCAAACATCTTGATGTTTATGGTGATTCGGCCCTTGTTGTGAATCAGATTAAAGGTGAATGGGAGACGAATCAACCTGGCCTCATTCCATATAGGGATTATGCGAGGAGGATTTCAACTTTCTTTACTAAGGCTGACTTTCATCATATTCCTCGAGACGAGAATCGGATGGTGGACGCTCTCGCTACGCTTGCTTCAATGATTGTAGTAAAGTATTGGAATGGAGTTCCAAATATTACTGTGATGCGCTTATATAGACCAACTCATGTTTTTGAGGTTGAAGAAGTGCAAGATGATAAGTCGTGGTATTATGATATCAAATGTTTTCTCCAAAGTCAGACTTACCCGCCTGGGGCATCTGTTAAAGATAAGAAGACTTTGAGGAGATTATCTGGCAGTTTCTACCTTAATGGTGATGTGCTTTACAAGAGGATTTTTGACATGGTTCTGCTTAGATGCGTGGATAGACACGAAGCAAACTTATTGATGACTGAAGTCCATGAGGGTTCATTTGGTACTCATTCCAATGGACATGATATGGCAAGGAAGATGTTGAGAGCAGGCTACTATTGGATGACAATGGAGTCTGACTGCTGCAAGTTTGTGAAGAAATGCGACAAGTGTCAGATTTATGCGAATAAGATTCATGTTCCCCCGACACTTTTGAATGTTATTTCCTCACCATGGCCTTTCTCCATGTGGGGAATTGACATGATTGGCATGATTGGCATGATTGAACCTAAGGCGTCGAAAGGTCATCGTTTTATTCTCGTAGCTATTGATTACTTCACCAAGTGGGTTGAAGCGGCATCATATGCAAATGTAACCAGGCAGGTGGTAGTTAAGTTTATCAAGAACCAACTCATATGCCGATATGGTGTGCCAGAAAAGATTATTACTGATAATGGATTTAACTTGAACAATAAGATGATGAAAGAGTTATGTGGCGAGGTCAAGATCGCACATCATAATTCTTCTCCCTATAGACCCAAGATGAATGGGGTTGTTGAAGCTGCTAACAAGAACATCAAGAAGATTATTCAGAAGAGGGTTGTTACGTACAAAGATTGGCATGAGATGCTGCCATTTGCTTTGCATGGCTATCGTACATCTGTCCGCACTTCAACAGGGGCAACCCCTTTCTCTCTTGTATATGGCATGGAGGTTGTACTTCCGGTAGAGGTCGAGATCCCATCAATGAGAGTCTTGATGGAAGCCAAGTTGACTGAGGCTAAATGGGTTCAGAGTCGTTATGACCAATTAAATTTGATTGGAGAGAAGAGATTAACTACCATGTGTCATGGTCAGTTGTATCAGCAGAGGATGAAGAAAGCCTTTGATAAGAAGGTCAAGCCTCGTGTGTTCCGAGAAGGTGACCTCGTGCTCAAGAAAGTCTTGTCTTTCGTGCCCGATTCCAGGGGCAAGTGGACTCCAAACTATGAAGGTCCATACGTTGTTAAGAGAGCCTTTTCAGGCGGTGCTTTGTTGCTTACAACTATGGATGGGGAGGATTTCACTCGTCCTGTGAATTCAGATGCAATCAAGAAAAACGTCGCCTAAAAAATAAAAACAGAATATCTCGCTAAGTTGAAAACCCGAAAGGGCGGCTTAGGAAAAAATGAGCGTCTCAATGGATTGAAAACCCGAAAGGGCGGTCCAGGAAAAAGTTAGAGACATGAAAAAATAAATGAATATATATATATATATATCCCGCTTGATCGAGTACCTCACCCTGGGGCAATCTAGGCAAAAATTAGGGATTTGGCAAGTAACTGCATTCTGACAAGACTAAGTTCTACAGCTGTCATCTGTCAAATATTCCCATTCAGTCATCATTAACTGAAGTTTCGAATACAGTGGATTCAGAGTTAGTGGAGAAATGGTCATTATGTTCAATGTAGCCCTTTTTCCCATGTATATCACCAATTTCAAATTTGTAAAGATCAATGGAGTCTCGCCATTTGCGGATTACCATTCTATTAAATAAGTTTGTGCCTTTATCCAATTCTTTGCACTCTTATTTGTTTCTGTTTAACAAATGTTTGCATGTTTTTAATTGATGAATATCATTGTTTTAAACAAATAAAGTTTGTATAAACTATTTTAAACAAAATGAACATTCACGATGACTAAAAGGATAAGACATTTGTGGTAAGACATTCACGATACCAACCTACAACATATATTTGCAAAAAGGGTTCCCTTAGAGTACTAAGGATGTTTTGGGTGCATAAAACCTTCCCATTTCATAACCAACCCCCTTACCTAGAACTCTAACATTTTTATTAGTTTTTGATTTGAAAAACTTCTTACTTGGCTTTTGTTCGCTTTTTAGCCTTTCCTTTGGACAAATAAAAGTGTGGTGGAGACTCGAATTGTATGTTTACTTTTGGTTTAGTCAATAAACCTAAAGGTAACGAAAACCCTGCTACAATAACAATAAAAACCGTAAAAAATATCTTGATGGACTGTTGGACTTGATTTGAAATTTTGGACTTAGAGTAGGCAACTTCCCTTTGCTTTGAGGACTTGGCCAATGCCACTATATGAGACTGAGTTATCCTTGACAATGCATTTCATCTGATGCAAGCCTTGATTTCCACTTGGGTTTATCTGTCACTTTGTCCTTGTGCTCGATTGTTATATTGTTGTTATTGTTAACGTCTGATGATTGTTTCTGAGCTTACCACAAGGAATATTTTCATCTGATACATTGGGAGATATTGAAGGTTGCTAGCTATTGGAGTGCTTGCTTGTATATTATGTCTATTTTTTTTTGATGCCTTGTTCTTAATATGGTTTGCTTGGATATTTCTTATGCATGTTGCTTGCTAAAGTCTAAAGGAAAATGAGTTTCTATCTGACATTCTTGTCTTGTGGGTTACATCCCATTGGTCAGATCTTTTCAACTCTTAACTTTTAATTTTTATATAGGATAGTACCTTTATCTCCTCCCACCTAAAAAATATCTTTGTGGACTGTTGGACTTGATCTGAACTTTTGGACTTAGAGTAGGCAATTTCCCTTTGATTTGAGGACTTGGCCAATGCCACTATATAAGACTGAGTTATCCTTGACATTTCATTTAATCTGATGAAAGCTTAATTTCCACTTGGGTTCATCTGTCACTTTGTCCCTGTGCTTGATTGTTATACTACTATTATTGTTAATGTCTGATGATTGTTTCTGAGCTTACGAGAAGGAATATTTTCATCTAATACATTGGGAGATATTGAAGGCTGCTAGCTACTGGAGTGCTTGCTTGTATATTATTGCTATCTTTATTTGATGCCTTGTTCTTCATATGGTTGTCGCAACCTGAAAAATACAGTGCGTGAAAAAACAACCGGCGAAAGAAAATGACAGAAGAGTCGCCACCGTGCGTTATTCATCCCAAAGGAGGGAAAGGAAACGCTCGAAGTAAACCTGAAAAAAGGAAAGGACAAGACGGGGTCTCGCAACCAAATCTTGGGTTCGGGAGTCGGTTATGCGAAGGGAAGGTATTAGCACCCCTACGCATCCGTAGTACTCTACGGGATCCACTTTTGTAGTTCTTGTCTAAAGGGTGTGGGTTTATCTAATGTGTTATTTACTAAAAAAGAGGGGGTTAAATAAAAATGACTCGCGTGGATATCGCATCCACTGCATACGTATCTCATCTGAATATGAGAATCAGAGTCTTCGTAGCTCGGCTGACCTATGGGTTGGGGGATGTGTGCTCGCTAAGACATCACGTCTTATGCCTACATATCTCATCTGGAATGAGAATCAGAGCAAGCCGTAGTTCGGCTAACTACGGGGTTATAGATTGGGTTTTGGACGAACGACGTCACTACGCAATCTACCGGATGCTCGACCTTTGGAGACTTACTCGCCTGTAGTAGAAGGAGTTAACGTGTTGCTTTGGGTTTTAGGGTTTGGGATGCTCAAGGGCAAAAAAGGCAGTCCTTGACGAAGGAACCGCGCTACCTGCAGGGATACGAACACATACAAAACAAACATGTATAAAGTAAATGTGCCAACAAGGGGCTCAGAAGTAAATAAACAAAAGAAAACAAATGCCTCCTATCGAGGTCTTCTGTAGCACCTCAAATTTGCACCTCCCATTTGTACATACATTTTCATTTTTAGGTCATTAACATTTGCATAGGTCATTGCATAGTTCATCAAGTCATTAGTCAAGACTGGTCAGGAGATTCAGTTGTGCAAGCAAGCAAGTGCATTTTATATGAGATCAAAGCCCTAGGGTTGGTTCAATGAGTTCATATGACTCAAGGATCATTTTGAAGTGGTTTGGTCAAGCATTGAAGGCTCAAAGCTCATCAGTCAATGATCAATTCACCTGAAACACTAGAAAGTCAACATAAGTCAATTGTCAATTCAACCATGGATTTGAAGGTGGGAGATGGTAAGAGATGCCTCATTCATGTCCATACAAGTCTCATTTGACATTTCAAACATCAAAAATGAAGGATTTGAGGTCAGATGAAAACTTTCCAAAAATAGTAAGTGACCTGTAATCTGAAATTGCCAAAAATGGAAAGGTTTTCTCCTCAAGATTACTTCATCAAGAAAGCTTCAAATGAAATTTTGTCCAACATGAAAGTTGAAGATCTTGCTCTCCCATTTCCAAAAAGTCCAAGATCATGAATTTCTCATATGTGGTTGAAAAGATATGGATCAAACATGGCCAAGTGAACATGGAACTTCAAACATGCATAACTTTCAAACCATAAGTCCAATTGAGATGGCTCTTTTTGCAACATTCATGTCTTGACATACACTATCCAAATCATACATCACAAGCCATGCATTCTCATCACATAATCATTTGGTTTTTCATTTGAATTTTGGAGGGAATTTTCAAATTTAAAAATAATGCATTGTTTACACATCCCAACACTTGCATTGGCTTCCAAATGAGGTTTTAAGTGAAATTCCTATGCCACACGTGCACTATTCCATTCAACTTTCATGCATAAGGTGAATTATCCAAATTGGCATGTGCACTCTCATTTCCCTAATCCAACAGCATATATATAGTAAATCATAAATGTTTTTCTGCTAACAACATCACATTTCCAGATCTAGATTTTTCTACACAAATTTTCTCTCAAACTTTCATCAATTTTATTCAAATACATTGCACTTTCCTTGATTCCTTCATCATCCATAAGCATTGTGGAGCATTATTGAAGCAAGATTCAGTGGAAATCGTGCAATTGGAAGCTGTTTGGAACTTGAAGCTCATCCATGGCAGTTGAGAATTCTGGAAGGATCGTGCACATCTAAGCTTCAAACCTTCATCCATTCATCCATACAAGCACTTTGAAGCATTTGTTTGTGCATTTCATGGCCTGAATCAAGTTGTTCCACTTCTGCATCTTCATCAAGGTCAGAAATCGATTTCCTTAATTCATGAAATTGTTATGTGCTTGTTGTAGATCGTGCCTTGCGGATTAATCTGAGCTTTAGACATTAAATTCCATGTAGAATTGAAGTAGATATAGTGATTTAAGATTGACATGTGAAACTTCATTTGATCGATTTGCTTGATATATCTTGATTCATGTTAAGCCATGCTTGGATTAGTGATGAGTGATGAGAGATGAACGCGTTGATGTGTTTATTTTGTGAATCTGAGAAAAATGTTCATGATCCATGAAGAACACGATGAAGATGGTTGAATATTTTCCAGAAATGCATGTTTGATCCATTCAAGTGTGATATTTGCGTGCTGCATGTGTTTTTAAGATGCTGAACATGTGTTGGTCCACGTAGCGTCTGCATGGCATGTTGATTGGTTATCATTGCTTCGCCTGGCCATGTAGGATTAATGAAGCGCTGCGTTTTGCAGCAAGCGCGCTTCAATTCAAATTTTTCCTCACTTCGATTCCTGGCTCTCACACTTTTTCAAATGACATTCATATTTTATCTCATTTTCCTCCATGTTATTCATACTATGCTTTTCATGTTTTTTTATTTTTTCTTTCATTTCATAAATTCATATCTGATTAAATAATCATCCAAAAAATATGGGAATTTTTGCATCATGCTCCTTATTGTGTCTAGTTTTTTTTGGTTATTTTTTCATGAATTGTGCTTGGCTGGAAATTAATTGGTGTTAGGGATTGTGAATATACATGTTTTTTGTACCTTGCTTGCCATATTTCTTGTGAAATGATGAGTTTTAATCCAATGCCTATGAAATTTGACATGCTTAAACTAGACTCTTGGCTGAACATTTTGGTGTTGAGTTTACATTTTTATCATTTGTGGTTGCTGAGTTATGATCTTGTGAATGTAGGTGTGACAATGTGTGTCACACCTTTGCTTGTCCAACTTGATTAATTGATTTGCCATGCCAAATAAATTCCAAATGCCTTGATTTTTTGCATGATGCTTGATGTGGATGTTGTGATTGAACATGAATTTTCTTGGAATTTTTGGATTCATTTCTGATTTGTTTGATATTGTTCATGTTGGATGGTCATTTGTGAACTTTTGAAGTGTCTTGAATTTCATTCATTTGTGAAATGCTTGTGCTTTATCCTATGGATGTGAAATTTTGCACATTGTTTCTAGACATGTTGAAGATTGTTTTGGCTTTGGTTTTAGGTTTTTACCTTGAGTCATTTCTGTTTTAGGCTTGTGCTAAGTTGGTGTAACATTTGGTGTCCTATTTGAGCTTGTTTTGGTTGCCTTGCCTTATACAATTTGATTACCATGCCTAATCATGTCTAAATGCCCTAATTTTTGGTGTGTTGATCATGTTGTGTGTTCTGTTTAGCTATGATTTTTCTTGAGATTAATTGAATCATTTTTGAATTAATGTGCATTTGTTCATTCTGTTGTCTCAATGTGCTTTCAACTTGCATGCCTTGCCATGATTGGTTTATGAAATGAATTTGGTTGATACTATTGACATGAGACCTTTTGGATCATGTTCTTAATTGATTGAGGTTGATTCTTGTTGAATTTCATGTTTTGTTTTGGATTTTTCTCCCTCTTTGACCCTAGGCCTTGACCTAGTGGTTTGTCTCTCATGTTTGAGTTTTGTTTTCAGGTTAAGAAGCACATGGCCATGATTGGATTGATTCACTTGCTTGAGTTGATTAATTGATTGATATTGGTTAACCTTGAGTTGTTTTGTAGGTGTATTTTAGCTCATTTAAGTTGAGCTTGTGGCTTGCACCTTGTTGCATTGTTTGTTTGACTGTGCACTATTGACTGTTGACTATTGGTTGTCTGTTTGACTTTTTGACTTGTATACTGATTGAGTTAGATTTTTTTCAGGTACATTAGTTGCTTAAGTTCTTTTGAACTTGCTTTTGCTTTTGCTTGGTTGCTTAAGCATTGAGGTATAATTTCTCTGACTTCATGTAGTCTGGAAGACCTGTCCTGTTACTTGGGCAGGCACCTGTCTGAAGCCCTCCTTAAGAGGCAATGCTTGTGTTTGTTTATCTTTGTGCCAAGCAGGAAAAGACCTCTATGAGGCAATTGGCAGATACAAGAGATGTGCAATCCATCTCCTGCTATTCAGTGTGTCATCCCTCTTGCTCACACACCTTGTGTTGATGCATTGTGGATATTAACCCAAGATCTTTGTTGTGTCAGTCATATGTGGATAGAAGAGTTCCCACTTTCTGAACTCCCACTTTCATTTGTCTGAAGCTCTCCCAGGCCAGGCATAAGAGCTGTGAGGTTTTACCCTCACTTCCCATTTCATCTGCTTCACCCTAACTCTCAATGTTAGGGTTAAGAGCTAACTACACCCGATTCCAGTTGGCTTGTGTTTCATAGCCTAACCTTGTGTGAGCCCACCTTGTTTGTATATAGTGTGTGCTAATTGTGTGTATGTTTGCTTTGCTTGTGCTGTTTAGGATAGCTTGCTCCCTGTACAAGTTAGATAGAAACTTTAACCTAGGATCATGGTGAACTTGCATGATAACTATTAGGCTCGAGTTAGTCTCCCTTCTAGTATGTCATTTCCCACTCTCTGGTTAGGTTAGAATTGCTTTCCCTGTGTAGGGGATCTACGTCGCCCAGATCCTCATACCAGATGAGGTACGTAGGCAGGAGATTAGCTGATCTCTCCGGGCGCCCTTTTGTTTTCTCCTTTGTGTTGAGTTGGAGTCTGACATAAGTCCAGCGATTGGCAGTCGGTTTCCTGTGTTTGTTTGTCGTGTGCTTGGAGTCCGACATAAGTCCAGCGATTGGCAGTTGGTTTCCAGTGTGTGTTTCTTGGTTCGGAGTCTGATGTAAGTCCAGCGATTGGCATTCGGTTTCCATGTTTGCCTGTTTGTGTGGAGTCTGACGTAAGTCCAGCGATTGGCAGTTAGTTTCTTGTGTGGTTTTGTTTGGTGTGCGTTAGCCGAGCTACGAGTGCTCTGATTCTTCTTTAGTCCGAGAAGATACGTATGCATAGGATGCGATATCCTAGCGAGCACGTTTCCCCCCGTCCCGAACTACGTCGACTCTGATGTCTGTGCCTGACAGACTACGTAGGCCCAGGATGCGATATCCTGCCGAGTTAGTTTCTTTTGTCTTTCCTGTGTCTCTTTCAGCCAGTGTTTGATGTTTGAGCAGTGTTTAGCAACCTTTATCCTTCCTTTTGTGCGTGGATCCCGTCGAGTACGACGGATGCGTAGGGGTGCTAATACCTTCCCTTCGCATAACCGACTCCCGATCCCATCTCTCTCTGGTCGCGAGACCATGTCTTTTCCAGGTTTACTTCGAGCGTTTCCTCTCCCTCTTTTGGGATAAATAACGCACGGTGGCGGCTCTGTTATTTCGTTTTCCCGCCGGTTTTTCGCGTAATGCGACAGCTGGCGACTCTGCTGGGGATAAGAAGTTGACCTCTTGCTGGTCCATCTTCCCTAAGCGAGTTAGTCCTAGCGCTCTCTAGGATAGGGTTTGGTTGCGTTTGCTATTTCATTCATTGCATTTATGATTATTATGTTGTATATATATTTGCATAAATGTTTGCATGCATCATACTATCATTGTGCTGTCTCTTGTACAGGTGGTTCCTCTGATTTGGGGTGGGTGTTCTGAGTGGGGCTAAAACCCAGGCCCGAGTATACACCTAGGATTAGTGTGGTCTCACGTCTCCTCACATGTTAGGTCAACATGGTTGTTGCGACGTGACATACCACAAGTCGGACGAGGTTCTTTTGAGAGAGCTCTTCCTTTGTGGAGTATCCACTTTGGTTGAGTTACCTCATCTGAGCTGTTGACTTCGGTGACCGTTCTTTCCCGGATCTTTGGTTTAGACGATCTTAAGGGAGCTGCAACGGCACACCCGAAAGGGCAAACCCGTTGAGTATCTTTGCCCGATTGTCGAGACCATTGTCCGCCTTAGGATGACCTTGTTAGAATTCACCTGTGAGGGGAGGGTTTGATTCTTGCAAGTACAGGTTTCTTCCAGTGATGCTGTGTTGGTGACCTTAATCCGGATTTATGGATCTTTATTTCTAGACGCCGGAGGTTTGACCCTGGTATTGATCAGAGGGTTCCGTTTATTTCGGATCCCTGGGCTGAATTTAAGGGTACTTGCTCAGGTGGTGACGTGGTTCAGAAGTATGAGTTCAGATGACTTTGGGGTTTCAGATGATTTATGGTTCCGAGTTCAGGCCGAAGCTTTGATCCTGTGCCGCGTGATACTCAGCTGACCATTCATGGCTCCATCATTTGCATCATAGCATGTTTATTTTCAAAAAAAAAAATAATGCATAGAAAAAGAAGAGTTAACCTGCATACGCATCACACGCATCATACACACATCATTTTGCATAACAGGTGTTCTTGTTCGTGACTTCTCACTCTGGTTCCTGTGTCAGGCAAGATAGTTGATCGACGACCGCATCGCTACTCAAACCAGACTGAATCATCAGAGAAGTATGGACCAGGTTCAGGCAGAATTGGCTGAGATGAGGGCAAACATGGCCTAGTTTATGACGATGATGCAAGGTGTTGTCCAAGGGCAAGAGGAGCTGCGTGCCTTAGCCCAAAGACAAGAGACCGTGATTCCGCAGTCCAACCGAGCGTCACCAGTGGGTGTACCCGTTCATGAGAATGTTGTTGCTGCTCCCGTCAATGACTATGTTGTAGGGGATGAATTGAGGGGGATCAGAATCAATGGACACCCTCTTGCTGCAGAGACTGTCAATGCCAGAGCTACCCGGGCTCCTGTTCGTCATCCTGCTCCGATTGTTGATAGACAAGAGGACATGTTCACTCTGCTCAGTGAAGATGATGGTGATGTGGTTAGAGTGGAAGAGAGGGACCGTAAAGTTGACGCCCTCGCTGAGAAAATAAGAGCTATGGAATGTCAGAACTCCCTTGGGTTTGACGTGACCAACATGGGTTTGGTGGAAGGGTTGAGGATCCCTTACAAATTCAAAGCACCCTCATTCGATAAATACAAAGGTACTTCTTGCCCTCGCACCCACGTGCAGGCCTATTATCGGAAGATCTCTGCTTACACAGATGATGAGAAAATGTGGATGTATTTTTTCCAGGACAGCTTATCTGGGGCTTCCTTGGATTGGTATATGGAACTGAAGAGAGATTCTATCCGATGCTGGAGAGATCTGGGTGAGGCCTTCTTGAGGCAGTATAAACATAACATGGACATGGCGCCGAGCCGGACTCAGTTGCAGAGTCTTTGTCAGAAATCAGGTGAAAGCTTCAAGGAGTACGCCCAAAGGTGGCGTGAATTGGCTGCTAGAGTACAACCCTCTATGCTGGAGAGGGAGTTAACTGATATGTTCATTGGCACTCTGCAAGGTGTTTTCATGGACCGGATGGGAAGCTGCCCATTCGGTAGTTTTTCAGATGTGGTAATATGTGGGGAGAGGACAGAGAGCCTGATCAAAGCTGGTAAAATTCAGGATGCAGGGTCCTCATCTTCGAAGAAACCTTTTGCTGGGGCACCTCGCCGGAGAGAGGGTGAAACCAGTGCTGTGCAACACGATCGAAGAAATGTAAACAGAAATCAGTATCGCCAGGTTGCTGCTGTGACCATTCCGGCACCTCAACCTCGTCAACAACCGCAGCAACAGAGAGTTCAACAATCGCCACAACAACAACAACAACGTCCGTATCAGCCGAGACAGAGGATGCCTGATCGACATTTTGATCCGTTACCGATGACCTATGCTGAGTTGCTACCTGAGCTGCTCAGATTGGGATTCGTGGAGTTGAGGATCATGGCTCCGTTGACAAAAATACCACCTGGGTATGATGCCAACGTGCGATGTGATTTCCACTCTGGTGCACCGGGGCACCACATTAAGAACTGCAGGGCTTTTCATCATAAAGTCCAGGACCTAATTGACGCTAAAACTATCAATTTTGCTCCTGTGCCGAATGTTGTAAATAACCCTATGCCTCCGCATGGTGCACACAGAGTGAACAATGTGGAAGATGGTAGAGCTGAAGACCTGGTTGTTAGCATTGATGAGGTTCAGACATCGCTGATGGTTGTGAAGGACCGTCTGTTGAAAGGGGGCGTATACCCGGGCTGTTGTGAGGATTGTGCTGATTGTGCTGAATCTGAGAACGGTTGTGATTAGTTGAGGGCTGGTATCCAGGGTTTGATGGATGAGGGCTGTTTGCAATTCAGTCGGGCTGTTAAGGATCTTGGGTCGGTGTCAACCGTCACTATCTACTTCAAACCGTCCGAGGGACGTGGCCTGAGGGTTGTTAATGCGCCTACAGCTAGTGGTACTCCTGTTACCATCTCTGCTCCTGTAACTGTCAGTGCTCCAACTATAATTGCTGCTCCGGGCAGAAGGGCTGTTGATAGTAGGGTTGTGTCGTGGAAGTATGACAACGCTTACCGCAGTAATTGGAGGGCTGAGAATCAGGTCAGGCCAGTGAATTAAGCGCCTGTAACTATTGGTGTGCCGGTAAGAACTCCTGTGATTGCAAGTCCAGTTGTGGACAATGTTGGTGGACCAGGAGGTTTTACTAGAAGTGGACGTCTGTTTGCTCCGCAACCGTTGAGAGACAACAATGCCGAGGCTCTTGCCAAGGCTAAAGGCAAACAGGCTGTGGTTGATGAAGAACCGGCTCAGAAGGAGGCGCCTGAGGGTTCGTTTGAGAAGGACAAGGAGGAGTTTATGAAAATAATCAAGAAGAGTGACTACAAGATTGTAGATCAGCTGAATCAGACTCCGTCCAAAATTTCTATTCTCTCGTTGCTTCTGTGCTCTGAGGCACATCGTAATGCCCTGTTGAAGATGCTGAATATGGCTTACGTGCCTCAGGAGATATCTGTCAACCAGCTAGAGGGAGTGATTGCCAACGTGAGCACCAGGCACGGTTTGGGGTTCACTGATTTAGACTTGACGCTGGAGGGTCGTAATCATAACAAGGCCTTGCATATCACCATGGAGTGCAAGGGTGCAGTGTTGTCTCACGTAATGGTAGACACTGGTTCGTCGCTGAACGTGCTGCCTAAGAAGACTTTGGGCAAGATTGATGTGGAAGGAGTTATCCTCACTCCGAGTGATCTGATTGTGCGTGCATTCGATGGATCCAAACGGTCTGTTTTTGGTGAAGTTACATTGCCAGTGAAGATAGGTCCGGAGGTGTTTGACATTGTTTTCTATGTGATGGACATCCAGCCAGCGTACAGTTGTTTGTTGGGGCGTCCTTGGATTCATACGGCTGGGGCAGTTTCGTCAACTCTCCACCAAAAGTTGAAATATGTCTGGAACGGTCAGATTGTGACCGTGTGCAGTGAAGAAGATATTCTGGTGAGTCACCTATCCTCTTTCAAATATGTAGAGATGGATGGCGAGATCCATGAAACCTTATGCCAGGCATTTGAGACTGTTGCTCTTGAGAGGGTGGCTTTTGCTGAGCAGAAGAAGCCAAGTGCCTCAATTGCATCGTATAAGCAGGCTAAGGAGGTTGTCAACTCTGGCAAAGCTGAAGGCTGGGGCAAGATGGTGGATTTGCCTATCAAGGAGGAGAAGTTCAGAATCGGCTACCAACCTCTGCAGGCGGAGCAGGGTATGCAGACAGGTCCGAGTACCTTTACCAGCGCTGGGCTGATGAATCACGGTGATGTCTTTGCGGCCAGTAGTGAAGATGGTGACAGTGATTGTGATCTCGACAACTGGGTTCGCCCGTGTGCACCAGGGGAGTCAGTCAACAATTGGACGGCAGAAGATGTGGTCCAAGTTACTCTTCAAACAGAGTAATTTTCTTTTGTTTTTCATTTTGCACAAATCCCTACGTTCTGCCCAAGGCGTAGTGGTTCATTGTAGGGCCTCATCATGTTTTTCAATGATTATCATTAATAAAGGACGTTTTGCAAACAATTTTATGATCCCTGTCTTTCTATTTTTGTTTTCATTTTTCAAAAAAATAAAAATGGCAATGTTTTTGTTTTTTGTGACTTTCTTGAACTCTTTTTTCTAAAACAAAGCATTAAACATGCAGAAGTGATCTCACGAAATCCACTATGAACAGTTCTGTTATGGCTCAGTATGATTTCAATAATCCCATCTACCAAGCTGAAGAGGAGAGTGAGGAAGACTGTGAACTCCCTAAAGAATTGGTCAGATTGTTGAAGCAGGAGGAAAGGGTCATCCAACCTCATCAGGAGGAGTTGGAGATTATTAATCTTGGTACTGAGGACGCCAGAAGAGATATTAAGATCGGGGCTGCTTTGAAGACAGATGTCAAGAGCAGGTTGATTAAGATGCTGAGAGAGTATGTGGAGATATTCGCCTAGTCTTATCAAGATATACCTGGGTTGGATACCGATATTGTGGTACATAGACTACCTCTCAGAGAAGATTGTCCTTCAGTCAAGCAGAAGCTTCGCAGAACGAGCCCTGATATGGCTGTTAAGATCAAGGAACAGGTTCAAAAGCAGTTCGATGCGGGTTTCTTGTCAGTTACGACTTATCCCCCGTGGGTGGCCAACATCGTTCCCGTGCCGAAGAAGGATGGCAAAGTCAGAATGTGTGTCGATTACCGGGATTTGAATAGAGCGAGTCCGAAAGATGATTTCCCATTACCTCACATTGATGTATTGGTGGATAATACAGCTCAATCTTCGGTTTTCTCTTTCATGGATGGATTCTCGGGGTATAATCAGATTAAGATGGCGCCATAGGACATGGAAAAGACGACATTCATTACACCTTGGGGCACGTTCTGCTATAAGGTGATGCCATTCGGGCTAAAGAATGCCGGTGCTACCTATCAGAGGGCTATGATGACTCTCTTTCATGACATGATGCACAAAGAGATTGAAGTGTACGTGGATGATACGATTGCGAAGTCGCAGACAGAAGAGGAGCACCTAGTAAATTTGTAGAAGTTGTTTGATAGGCTGAGAAAGTTCAAACTGAGGCTGAATCCAAACAAGTGTACGTTTGGTGTAAGATCTGGGAAGCTGTTAGGCTTCATTGTCAGTGAGAAAGGGATTGAGGTTGATCCAGCGAAAGTCAAAGCTATTCAAGAAATGCCTGAACCGAAAACAGAAAAGCAGGTTCGTGGCTTTTTAGGGAGATTGAACTACATTGCAAGGTTTGTATCTCACCCAACTGCCACGTGTGAACCAATATTCAAATTGCTAAGAAAGAATCAAGCAATCAGGTGGAATGACGACTGTCAGAAAGCTTTTGACAAGATAAAAGAGTATTTACAGAAACCTCCAATTCTTATACCTCCAGTGCCAGGGAGACCACTGATAATGTACCTGTCAGTGACTGAGAACTCGATGGGGTGTGTATTGGGACAGCATGACGAGTCTGGTCGAAAAGAGCATGCCATATACTACCTTAGCAAAAAGTTTACCGACTGTGAAATCAAATATTCACAGCTTGAGAAAACTTGCTGTGCTTTGGCCTGGGCTGCTCGCCGACTGAGGCAGTATATGTTGAACCATACTACCTTATTGATTTCTAAGATGGATCCAGTGAAGTACATCTTTGAGAAGCCGACTCTCACCGGACGTGTTGCCCGTTGGCAGATGATCTTAACAGAATATGATATTCAGTACACGTCATAGAAGGCCATCAAAGGAAGTATTCTGTCAGACTACCTTGTCGAGCAACCGATTGAAGATTATCAGCCGATGATGTTTGAATTCCCTGATGAAGACATCATGTATCTAAAGATGAAAGACTGTGAAGAGCCTCTTGTCGAGGAAGGACCGGATCCTGATGACAAGTGGACATTGATGTTCGATGGGGCCGTGAATGTGAATGGTAACGGTGTTGGTGCAATGCTTATCAATCCTAAAGGTGCTCATATACCTTTTTCTGCTAGATTGACTTTCGATGTCACCAACAACGAGGCTGAGTATGAGGCTTGTATCATGGGGATAGAAGAAGCCATCGATCTGAGGATCAAAACTCTTGACATTTTTGGAGATTCCGCTCTAGTGATCAACCAGGTCAATGGAGATTGGAATACCAACCAGCCGCATTTGATTCCTTACAAAGATTACACCAGAAGAATACTGACGTTCTTCAAGAAAGTGAAGTTGTATCATGTCCCCCGGGATGAGAATCAGATGGCGGACGCCTTGGCTACTTTGTCTTCTATGATCAAAGTTCATTGGTGGAATCATGTGCCACATGTTGCGGTGAATCGACTCGAGAGGCCTGCGTATGTGTTTGCAGCCGAGTCTGTTGTTGATAAGAAGCCGTGGTACTATGATATCAAGAACTTCCTTAAGAGCCAGGAGTATCCTAAAGGTGCGTCGAAGAATGATAAGAAAACCTTGAGAAGGCTAGCTGGAAGCTTTTATTTGAATCAGGATGATGTGTTGTACAAGAGGAACTTTGACATGGTTCTGCTCAGATGCGTGGATAGACACGAAGCAGACATGTTGATGCAGGAAGTGCATGAAGGTTCGTTTGGTACCCATGCTGGTGGTCATGCAATGTCTAAGAAATTGTTGAGAGCCGGTTATTACTGGATGACTATGGAATCCGAATGTTTCAAGTACGCTCGGAAATGCCATAAATGCCAGATCTATGCTGATAAGGTGCATGTACCACCAAGCCCTCTGAATGTCATGAATTCGCCTTGGCCGTTTGCCATGTGGGGCATTGATATGATTGGGAAGATTGAGCCTATTGCTTCTAATGGACATCGCTTCATCTTGGTTGCGATTGATTACTTCACCAAGTGGGTGGAAGCAGCTTCCTATGCTAATGTTACCAAACAAGTGGTTGCCCGGTTCATCAAGAAGGAAATCATCTGTCGTTATGGGGTTCCTGAGAGAATCATCACTGACAATGGTTCGAATCTCAATAACAAGATGATGAAAGAACTTTGCAAAGATTTCAAGATTGAGCATCACAATTCTTCTCCTTACAGACCGAAGATGAATGGTGTTGTAGAGGCGGCAAACAAGAATATTAAGAAGATTGTGCAGAAGATGGTCGTGACGTACAAGGATTGGCATGAGATGCTGCCTTTCGCTTTGCATGGGTACCGTACTTCAGTACGTACGTCGAGCGGGGCAACCCCGTACTCCCTTGTGTATGGTATGGAGGCAGTCCTACCTGTTGAAGTGGAGATTCCTTCTTTGAGAGTCTTGTTGGATGTCAAGCTTGACGAAGCCGAGTGGATTCGAATAAGGTTTAACCAGTTAAGTCTTATCGAAGAGAGACGGCTAGCAGCTGTGTGCCATGGGCAGTTGTATCAGAGAAGGATGAAGAGAGCCTTTGATCAGAAAGTGCGCCTCGAAGCTATCAAACTGGTGAGCTGGTTTTGAAGAGGATCCTTCCTCCCGGTACAGATAACAGGGGCAAGTGGACTCCTAATTACGAAGGTCCATACGTTGTGAAGAAGGTTTTCTCCGGTGGAGCCTTGATGCTTACAACTATGGATGGTGAAGATTTTCCGTCCCCTGTTAACTCAGATGTAGTCAAAAAATACTTCGCGTAAATTGACCCACTGGACAAAAAGAATAAAAGAGTCCTGGCAAAAAAGGGCATCCCGGCGAACCAAAAAAAACATAAAGAAAAGGTTCGGGAAAAAATTAGGGATAAAATGAAAAGAATTTGTACACCCGGTAAGTCGAAAACCCGCAAGGGCGGCTTAGGCAAAAATGGGTATCCCGGTGGATTGAAAACCCGAGAGGGCGGTCCAGGAAAAAGAGGGATTAAAGCGAAGACTACAGCCTGAGTTATTGTAGCGGTGTATTCGTCGCTATATGATTTATTGATTAAACCATAAGCAAAGCATACAATGAATTCGATTCGCCACCGCACTTTTATTTATCCAAAGGACTGGCTAAAAAGCGAACAAAAGCCTAAGAAGTTTTACGCGTAGAAAACTAATGAAAAGATCAGAGAGTCTGGGTAAGGGGTAAATTACGCAATGGGAAGGTGTTAGGCACCCACTACGTTCTAGGTACTCCTAAGGAGCCCTTTTCACACTTGTTGTATAAAATTGTTATTTGTTATGAAATATTTATTGTGCAAACATGATTGGGATGATGAGAAAAGAATATACAATTTAATTATTTTTGTGTTCGAACGGATAAACCCGTTGCCTACGTACCTTCCATCAAAGGTAAGGATCAAAACGCCGTAGTTCGGCTAAAAGATTTCCAAAAGTTAGTGAATTCAATTTTAAACACAAGCCTTAAGGTCTTACGTTATCCACGGGAGAAAACTCAACCTTATACAAACAACAAGTCCACCATGTGAGAAAAGCTTCAACTTGCTAGTGAGGGGTTAACCCTATAATAAGCAAGGAAGACTTACAATTCAATCAACTAAGGACAAATAGGTGAGATTAACATCAACCAACTAGGATAAATCAAACCTACGGCTAATGTATGAAAGCTTAACAAGAATGGACAAAGCCACAAAACAATTGAATGGGTGAAGTTAATTGATTATGATTATTCACAAAAGGAGGGTCAAAGTATGATTAAGATTGATTCAAAAGAAGTATTATGAAAATAGAGTTTGAAAAAGTCAAGGACTTGGGGTCCAGGTTTTTAATTTAAAAGCATGAAGATGTTTGCACAATATTTATCTCAAGTTTTGAAAGTAATGTGTGAAAAGGTTTAGGACAAAATGGATGAATGGATGAAGATGGAGTGTAAAACTTCCTAGAAGGTTCACTTCTTGAAATCATATGGAAGATGATTCAAGTGTGTCCTTTGGAATAGGCAATGAGCAATAACAACCAAGCAAAGCAAAAGAAGAAAGTCAACAAAAGCGGATACCGGATGCCAATCTCTGGACTTATACCAATCTCCTAAAACAGAACTGGATATCAGAGGCCACTCTATGGACTTATACCAATCTCCTCAACAAAGAAATAAAAAGTGGATATCGGATGCCAATCTATCTGGACTTATACCAATCTCCAACAACAAAGCAAACACTTGGATGTCAGATGCCAATCTATCTGGGCTTACTCTAACCTCCAACATATGATCATGGGAAAACAAATGCCAAATTACACGGACTTACAATTGCATCCTCACATACAACAAACAAATGCATCAAGCAAAGAGAAGATGAGTGGCCAATGAAATGGTCTTATACTCACTTCCATATCATAGGAACAATGGCCAATGAATGGTCTTACAATTGTCCTCAATGGGCAAACAACAAAGATATGTCACAAAGACAAATGAAATGATCATGCACTAATGAGCAATTAATGATGATAAATACACAAAACATGCAAGCAGACATGTACAAATGAACTAAGTAATCAATCAACCAAAGTCATTCAGCACACTCTATAACCAAACATTCAGGCTCATACAAAGGGTGGGCATTGAAGCCAACTGGAATAGGGTTACTGGTGCTCTTAACCTTGACATTGAGAGCCAAGGTGAAGCAGATGAAAGGATATGAGGGGTGTGCCTCATGCTCTTATCCCTGGTCAGGGAGAGCTTTAAATATCAGAAGGTGTGGGAGTTCAGAAAGTAGGAACTCTCTCCACAAGTTATTGACTCGATAGATCTTGGGTTTTTACTCACTATGCATCAACACAAGTAGTGTGAGCAAGGTGAGTGACTCACAGAATAGTAGGAGATAGGTTACATATCTCTTTTGTCTACCAATTTCCTTATTCAAAGGACTTTTCCTGCTTGGGACAAAAGTAAACAAGCACAAACATCGCCTCTTAAGGAGGACTTCAGACAGTTGCCTGGCCAAGTAACAGGCCAGGTCTTCCAGACTACATGAAGAAAAAGGATTCTACCTCAATGCAAATGCTATCAAGCAAAGCAAAGCAAGTTCTTAAAAGAACTGAGCAACTAATGGTACCTGAAATCAATCAAGTAAAATCAGTATACAACTCAAATTCAAAACCAATATAAGATAAGGATCAACAGAATCAGTCAAATGTGCAATGCGCAAAGCTCAAAGCATATGAGCTAAGCATCCAACAAAACAAACAAGTTAGTTCATGATAATCAATCAAACTCAAGCAACTTGCATAAGGCTCCTTGAAGCATTTGCTTCTTAATCCTGAAAAACCAAACTCAAACATGAGCAACAAGACCACTAGGACAAGCCTAGGGTCAAAAGGGGATAAAAAATCCAAAACAGCAAGTGAAAGCTATCCAAAATCAAGTTCAAACAATTAAGAAACAAACCCAAGTGATTTCACATTCATATCATTCATCATTATCATTTCACAAACAAATTAGGTCAAAACATGTCATATAGAACCTCAAAGAAGTCAACAAAAAGACTCAAGTCAAATCCCATCACAAACATTTCAAAAAAATTCTCAAATAATTCATTCTCAAACATCATCCATAACATGATAAGCATACCAAATTTCAGCTCATTTGGATCAAAGGAAGTAGGTCAATGAAAATCAGGAAGTCAAAGCAAGTTCAAGCAAGCTCATACAAAGCATCAAAACATGCACCAACTTCAATAAATCATAAAACAGTGACAACACATGATAAATGAATGGGACTAAAACCATGACAAACTTTAAGATGTCTACAATTCACGTGTCAAATTTCAAGTCCATCCAATTAAGCATTAGAATTTCACAAATCAAATGAGAACATGTGTCACAAAAAGTCAACAAATGACCAAACAGGGGAGAAAATTCCAATCAAATAGGAAATGCCATCAATAATTCCAGAA
This sequence comes from Lathyrus oleraceus, assembly GCF_024323335.1. Classification (NCBI taxonomy): domain Eukaryota; kingdom Viridiplantae; phylum Streptophyta; class Magnoliopsida; order Fabales; family Fabaceae; genus Lathyrus; species Lathyrus oleraceus. The sequence goes on along the minus strand of NC_066585.1, from coordinate 480,703,463 downwards.
ACATTCACATGTATTCTCAACATCCATAAGTATCTTCATGCAAAAATCCAGACCATTTTGAGTTCAATAAGCATGGTAATTAAAATCATGAAGTTGGACATGAATGGTGTGACACAAATTGTCACACCTCTATTCAAAAAATCATATCTCATCAACCAGCAATGATAAATTCACAAACTCTACACCAAAATCACCATGAACATGTCTAGTTTAAGCACAAAAAAGTTCAGAGGCATTGGATTATGTATCATCATTTCACAAGCAAAATGGCATGGCATACATAAAATGGACAACATGAATAAACCCTATCACATTTTAAAATCCACACATGCAAAAAATCTGGAAAAATCATCATAAAAAACTAGAGGTCAAGCGGAGCATTTCACAAAAAATCCCATCAAATTTGGACAAATAATGAGTGACTTATGATTTTTTGAAGATTGGCATATCAAATGAAATAAATATTGAAATAATGAAATGATTTAATTAAAATTAAAACCGGCAGTGGCAATTTTGTAATATCCCGGTCCCTTAAGTGAAACGCTGCGTTTCACTTAAGGAGGTGTCAAGCGCTCATTGGCTTCATGGCCCAGAAACTGGGAAAAATCATGCAAGGCATGGTTTGGAAGATCAAACACGGGTTTTAGCCGGGCAAATTAGGGTTTCGCTACAGTTCATCATCATCATTCCAGATTTTTTCAGCAAGAACACTTGGCAACCAAAATTCACAAACAATATATCATTGTGTTCATCTAACAGAGTACATCATCAATACAACCATCATTAACCCTAATTCGAACTAACAAGGATGAATCGAGCAGAATAACATCTAAACATCAAATTTCATTTCAACATAACTTCCACAATACTCGACCATTTTCCACGATTTAAAGTTCATCATATTCAGCATGGCAAGATCTTTAATGAGCATAGCATGATTTTATCAAAAGCATGGTTCGAATTTTTACCTTGTTTGAAGAACAGTATGGAATTCGTGGTCCTTTGGTCTCAAAAAGCTGAAACAGATGCACAATGAGGTTTGTATTGATGAATGGAAGCAAGACTTGAAGCTCAGCTGGCACGATTTAGCTCAACCACAAAGCTGCCATGGATGAAGCTTCAATGCAACAGTGCTATTCCTTGATTTACAGTGATGAAATGATGCTTGCAATGGCCCCAACAATGATGGTATATGATGGCACAAAGGATAACAGCACGAGTTCTTTGAAGATTTTCAGAAAAAGTTAAGATGAAAAAGTGAGAGAGTTTGAGAGAAAATGAATTTGGATCTGGTTTGGTGAATAGTGGCTAGGGTTTTTCCAGTCAGAAATGAAGCATATATACTCTGTTTAATGATGCATAAGCTTGGTTAAGGAAGTGGTAATTGAAATTAACTCAAATGGAAATGTTTTGCCAATTAGTGAAATTCCACTTATGCTGCATGTGCATGTGCTACAGTGCGAAAATTGGGCTTTAAGCACATCCAAAACATGATTTCTGAACATTGGCAAATGGTAAAATGCATTGGAAATGGTTAATTTGAAAAGTCACTTTTTCACCTCCTCTTTTTAAATTCAAACCACTTGAAAAAGGCCATTTTGATTGGATGATTTTTGGTGAATTATGATGAAGGATTTGGATAGAGCACATTAAATATGACTTGTAGCAAAAAACCTCACTCAATTTGGCCAAATGGTTTGGAAGATATGCCACTTTGAAGTTCAAAATTTTTTGAGAATGATTTGATCATAACTTGCCAACCACACATGAGAAATGAGTGTTCTTGGACTTTTTGGAAATGGGAGAACAAGATATTCAACTTTCATGTTGGACAAAAATTCGTTTGAAGCTGGTATGATGAAGTAATTTTAAGGAGAAGAACTTTCCATTTTTGGCAAATTCCAATTACAGGTCAACTTTCTATTTTTGGAAATTTCTTGTCTGACTTCAAATTCTTCACTGTGGATGTTTGACATGTTATATGAGGCTTATGGACATGAATGAAACCTCTCAAACCAATTCCCACCATCAAATCACTGATTAAATGCACAGTTGACCACAATTGACTTTGCTAGGGTTTTGGTTGACTGAACCATGTTCTGATGAATTCCAAGCCCCTACCACTTGAGATCTTGATTTAAAATGATGTCACAACTCATATGAACTCTTGATGAATGATCATGGTGCCCAAATTCTTCAAGAATGGCCACCATCCTCTGTTCAATGGCTGATTTGACTGTTTTGACCTAGCTTGCTTCATCTGCAAGTAGCATGGTTAGATGACAATATTTTTGTACCTTTGGTTAATAGACAGATGAAAAGCAATGATATACAAATGCAAAACATGCTTGGTGATCAAGAACCACACTCACAAGATAACCCACCCACTAGGAGGGAAGCAAAGGTGTACAAAGATCCTTGAGGCAATGATATGGTATGATATGATGCCATGAGGGATCTTAGGGACAAAATTGGGGTCTTACAGTTATCTGTACTTCATCGCGCTTTATCGTCTGCCATCTCGAAAGATGTGATCGGTCCAGTCATTCTTCTCAGAAAGCAAGGAAGTTGGGAGGAAAGCTGATGATCTGTGAGTTATAACAGAATTGGGAAATGGTGGATGCCGTGTTCACATTGCCAATAGGATAGATTTTTTCCTTTTGTGCGCAATTACCTCTTTCTAGGAATTGCTTCCCGATGTATTCGCCTTTTCAGGCCCATTTTCAATCAATAAAAGTTGTTATTCAGATAAATAGCTCTCCTGTTTTATTTTACTGTTTTGTTTGCAAAAACGTCCGAATTTTTGATAAACATTGCATATAAAAACATGAAGGCTAAACAATAACGTGCAGAAAGATAAAACATTTGAAAATCATTTTGAATGTTGAGGACACTTGAGCGTATCTCGTCCATGCAAACCCCTGGGGCATGTTTGTTGTGCTGTTTTGCAGGTTGTCATCTGTGAGGACGATTCCCCAGTAGATATTTCCCCAGTTGAGTTCCCAGTTGAGTTCCCAACTGGGTTTGAAGATGGATTATCCCTATTGAGTTGGAGGGATGTTGTACCCCAGCGGAGGTGTCAGTGGAGTGTTGTTCCCCAACAGTCTGGTTTGAAGTACTGCTATCCCCAGCGTGGTCGTGAGCGCTTATCCCCGACATGGTTGTGGATGTCTATCTCCAGCGTGGTCTGGTATGTTCTTTCCCCAACAGAGTTATGCTTTTCCTCAGCAGAGTGGTGAATGCCTGTTCCCGTCAGGGTTGTGAAGTTTTCCCTAGCAGATCTCCCGAGCAGAGGTTTGTGTTGATGGTTTTCCCCAGCAGGATCCCCGAGTGGATCAGGTCCGGTGAAAAGTATCTCCAAAAGAGTTTATCCTACCTGTGGATTGGCAACTCTCCCCAGTGAAGTCGCCTTGATTGTTCCCCAAGCGGAGTCCCCGAGTGGATTGGGATCCTTTCGCCAACAGCAGTGCTATTCTCCAGCATGAGTGAGAAGTCGGTGCTCTCCCCGCAGAGTATTTCTCAGACAGAGTATCCCCACAGAGTAGCTGATCAGTTGGCTCCCTAGCAGGAGTTCATCATTTTGCATTTTTGCATATAGTGATCATTGCATCCTCAAATTGCGTAGCATTTTCCATTCGATATGGAGCATTACGCCATAGAAAAATTCAAACATATGCATTCATGTGTTGAAACCTAGTCAGACCGTATCCCCGACAGAGGCGGATCGTGGTTCAACATTTGTACAACGCGTTTGCTACAGTTGCTCCGGACAGCATTCAGGATTGATAACTCCCCAGAGAGGTTTATTTCCTCACCCGTCCGTGAAAGGAAAGTTTGATTCTCCCCAGTGAGATCCCCAGTAAGTGTTTAGCCTTGCCTTGACATATGTAGATGTCATCCTTGTGATACCGGTAAGTATCTTGACAAAACCCGTGTGTGTTCTTTCTTTGGCATCGGTAAACACCATTCTTTCGGTGTCGGTAAACATCGAGTCTCACTCCAGTCATCGGTTTATGTTTGGTCTTCTTTGTTGATGTCGGTAAACATCATATTTCGATGTTCGTAACATCTTTCTCCTTCCCTAAGAGTCACCTCTCCGTTGGTTCCGATAAACGTCGAGTTTTTCCTAGTTGTCCGTTGACATCTAGTTGTATTTCCCCAGGTCATCCGTTGATGTCTGTTCACCTCTCTGTTGGTTTCGATAAACGTCGAGTTTTTCCTAGTTGTCCGTTGACATCTAGTTGTATTTCCCCAGGTCATTCATTGATGTCTGTTCACCTCTCCGTTGGTTTCGATAAACGTCGAGTTTTTCCTAGTTGTCCGTTGACATCTAGTTGGATTTTCCCCACAGGTCATCCGTTGATGTCTGTTCACCTCTCCGTTGGTTTCGATCAACGTTGAGTTTTTCCCAATCGTCCGTTGACGTTTGGTTGTGATTAGCTTTTCCCTAGTAGTGGTCACCTTTCTCCGTTGATGTCGATAAACGTCGAGCTTCTCCCTTTCGTCCGTTGACGTCTGGTCGAGTCTTTCCCATTCATCCGTTGATGTCTGGTCACCTTTCTCCGTTGGTGTCGATAAACGTCGAGCTTCTCCCTTTCGTCCGTTGACGTCTGGTCGAGTCTTTCTCATTCATCCGTTGATGTCTGGTCACCTTTCTCCGTTGGTGTCGATAAACGTCGAGCTTCTCCCTTTCGTCCGTTGACGTCTGGTCGAGTCCTTCCCATTCATCCGTTGATGTATGGTCACCTTTCTCCGTTGGTGTCGATAAACGTCGAGCTTCTCCCTTTCGTCCGTTGACGTCTGGTCGAGTCTTTCCCATTCATCCGTTGATGTCTGGTCACCTTTCTCCGTTGGTGTCGATAAACGTTGAGTTTTTCCCATTCGTCCATTGACGTATGGTTGTATTCCTTTCTTTCCAGTCATCCGTTGATGTCTGGTTACCTCTCCGTTGGTTTCGGTAAACGTTGAGTTTTTCCCATTCATCCGTTGACGTATGGTTGTATTCCTTTCTTTCCAGTCATCCGTTGATGTCTGGTCACCTCTCCGTTGGTTTCGATAAACGTTGAGTTTTTCCCACTCGTCCGTTGACGTATGGCTGTTTCTCTCTCCAGTCATTCATTAATGCCTGGTTACCTCTCCGTTGGTTTCGATAAACGTCGAGTTTTTCCTAGTCGTCCGTTGGCGTCTGGTTGTGATTTCTATTCCCATTCATCATCTTTCGATGTATGGATGTGACTGTACCTTTGAGAAAAAAATCAAAATCCCCAGTAATAAATATCAGATCCCAGTGGAAGCTTCCGTTGGTGAATTTTTCTTTCTTGGATCCCCGCAGTGTGCAAATTTCTACGGTTCTTTGGTATTCAATCCCTATTTACCTTGAAGGTCTGACAGCCATTGCTCTCATCCGTTCAGGTTCCTAGTTGATTGAATAGGGGCAGCTGTAGCACCTCAAATTTGCACCTCCCATTTGTACATACATTCAGGTTCCCAGTCCTTGACGAAGGAACCGCGCTACCTGCAGGGATACGAACACATACAAAACAAACATGTATAAAGTAAATGTGCCAACAAGGGGCTCAGAAGTAAATAAACAAAAGAAAACAAATGCCTCCTATCGAGGTCTTCTGTAGCACCTCAAATTTGCACCTCCCATTTGTACATACATTTTCATTTTTAGGTCATTAACATTTGCATAGGTCATTGCATAGTTCATCAAGTCATCAGTCAAGACTGGTTAGGAGATTCAGTTGTGCAAGCAAGCAAGTGCATTTTCTATGAGATCAAAGCCTTAGGGTTGGTTCAATGAGTTCATATGACTCAAAGATCATTTTGAAGTGGTTTGGTCAAGCATTGAAGGCTCAAAGCTCATCAGTCAATGATCAATTCACCTGAAACCCTAGAAAGTCAACAAAAGTCAACTGTCAATTCAACCATGGATTTGAAGGTGGGAGATGGTAAGAGATGCCTCATTCATGTCCATACAAGTCTCATTTGACATTTCAAACATCAACAATGAAGGATTTGAGGTCAGATGAAAACTTTCCAAAAATAGTAAGTGACCTGTAATCTGAAATTGCCAAAAATGGAAAGGTTTTCTCCTCAAGATTACATCATAAAGCAAGCTTCAATTGAACTTTTGTCCAACATGAAAGTTTAATATCTTGCTCTCCCATTTCCAAAAAGTCCAAGATCCTGAATTTCTCATGTGTGATTGAAAAGATATGGATCAAACATGGCCAAGTGAACATGGAACTTCAAACATGCATAACTTTCAAACCATAAGTCCAATTGAGATGGCTCTTTTTGCAACATTCATGTCTTGACATACACTATCCAAATCATACATCACAAGCCATGCATTCTCATCACATAATCATTTGGTTTTTCATTTGAATTTTGGAGGGAATTTTCAAATTTAAAAATAATGCATTGTTTACACATTCCAACACTTGCATTGGCTTCCAAATGAGGTTTTAAGTGAAATTCCCATGCCACACGTGCACTGTTCCATTCAACTTTCATGCATAAGGTGAATTATCCAAATTGGCATGTGCACTCTCATTTCCCTAATCCAATTACCAAATGGTCTAAGCATGATTAAAGGATGATTAACACAGCATATATATAGTAAATCATAACTGTTTTTCTGCTAACAACATCACAATTTCCAGATCTAGATTTTTCTACACAAATTTTCTCTCAAACTTTCATCAATTTTCTTCAAATAGATTGCACTTTCCTTGATTCCTTCATCATCCATAAGTATTGTGGAGCATTATTGAAGCAAGATTCAGTGGAAATCGTGCAATTGGAAGCTGTTTGGAACTTGAAGCTCATCCATGGCAGTTGAGAATTCTGGAAGGATCGTGCACATCTAAGCTTCAAACCTTCATCCATTCATCCATACAAGCACTTTGGAGCATCTGTTTGTGCATTTCATGGCTTGAATCAAGCTGTTCCACTTCTGCATCTTCATCAAGGTCAGAAATCGATTTCCTTAATTCATGAAATTGTTATGTGCTTGTTGTAGATCGTGCCTTGCTGATTAATCTGAGCTTTAGATCATTAAATTCCATGTAGAATTGAAGTAGATATAGTGATTTAAAGATTGACATGTGAAACTTCATTTGATCGATTTGCTTGATATATGTTGATTCATGTTAAGCCATGCTTGGATTAGTGATGAGTGATGAGAGATGAACGCGTTGATGTGTTTATTTTGTGAATCTGAGAAAAATGTTCATGATCCATGAAGAACACGATGAAGATGGTTGAATATTTTCCAGAAATGCATGTTTGATCCATTGAAGTGTGATATTCGCGTGCTGCATGTGTTTTTAAGATGCTGAACATGTGTTGGTCCACGTAGCGTCTGCATGGCATGTTGATTGGTTATCATTGCTTCGCCTGGCCACGTAGGATTAATGAAGCGCTGCGTTTTGCAGCAAGCGCGCTTCAATTCAAATTTTTCCTCACTTCGATTCCTGGCTCTCACACTTTTTCAAATGACATTCACATTTTATCTCATTTTCCTCCATGTTATTCATACTATGCTTTTCATGTTTTTTTATTTTTTCTTTCATTTCATAAATTCATATCTGATTAAATAATCATCCAAAAAATATGGGAATTTTTGCATCATGCTCCTTATTGTGTCTAGTTTTTTTTGGTTATTTTTTCATGAATTGTGCTTGGCTGGAAATTAATTGGTGTTAGGGATTGTGAATATACATGTTTTTTGTACCTTGCTTGTCATATTTCTTATGAAATGATGAGTTTTAATCCAATGCCTATGAAATTTGACATGCTTAAACTAGACTCTTGGCTGGACATTTTGGTGTTGAGTTTGCTTTTTTATCATTTGTGGTTGCTGAGTTATGATCTTGTGAATGTAGGTGTGACAATGTGAGTCACACCTTTGCTTGTCCAACTTGATTAATTGATTTTCCATGCCAAATAAATTCCAAATGCCTTGATTTTTTGTATGATGCTTTATGTGGATTTTGTGATTGGTCATGAATTTTCTTGGAATTTTTGGATTCATTTCTGATTTGTTTGAGATTTTTCATGCTGGATGGTCATTTGTGAACTTTTGAAGTGTCTTGAATTTCATTCATTTGTGAAATGCTTGTGCTTTATCCTATGGATGTGAAATTTTGCACATTGTTTCTAGACATGTCGAAGATTGTTTTGGCTTTCGTTTGAGGTTTTTACCTTGAGTCATTTCTGTTTTAGGCTTGTGCTAAGTTGGTGTAACATTTGGTGTCCTATTTGAGCTTGTTTTGGTTGCCTTGCCTTATACAATTTGATTACCATGCCTAATCATGTCCAAATGCCATAATTTTTGGTGTGTTGATCATGTTGTGTGTTCTGTTTAGCTATGATTTTTCTTGAGATTAATTGAATCATTTTTGAATTAATGTGCATTTGTTCATTCTGTTGTCTCAATGTGCTTTCAACTTGCATGCCTTGCCATGATTGGTTTATGAAATGAATTTGGTTGATACTATTGACATGAGACCTTTTGGATTATGTTCTTAATTGATTGAGGTTGATTCATGTTGAATTTCATGTTTTGTTTTGGATTTTTCTCCCTCTTTGACCCTAGGCCTTGACCTAGTGGTTTGTCTCTCATGTTTGAGTTTTGTTTTCAGGTTAAGAAGCACATGGCCATGATTGGATTGATTCACTTGCTTGAGTTGATTAATTGATTGATATTGGTTAACCTTGAGTTGTTTTGTAGGTGGATTTTAGCTCATTTAAGTTGAGCTTGTGGCTTGCACCTTGTTGCATTGTTTGTTTGACGGTGCACTGTTGACTGTTGACTATTGGTTGCCTGTTTGACTTTTTGACTTGTATACTGATTGAGTTAGATTTTTTTCAGGTACATTAGTTGCTTAAGTTCTTTTGAACTTGATTTTGCTTTTGCTTGGTTGCTTAAGCATTGAGGTATAATTTCTCTGACTTCATGTAGTCTGGAAGACCTGTCCTGTTACTTGGGCAGGCACCTGTCTGAAGCCCTCCTTAAGAGGCAATGCTTGTGTTTGTTTATCTTTGTGCCAAGCAAGAAAAGACCTCTATGAGGCAATTGGCAGATACAAGAGATGTGCAATCCATCTCCTGCTATTCAGTGTGTCATCCCTCTTGCTCACACACCTTGTGTTGATGCATTGTGGATATTAACCCAAGATCTTTGTTCTGTCAGTCATATGTGGATAGAAGAGTTCCCACTTTCTGAACTCCCACTTTCATTTGTCTGAAGCTCTCCCAGGCCAGGGATAAGAGCTGTGAGGTTTTACCCTCACTTCCCATTTCATCTGCTTCACCCTAACTCTCAATGTTCGGGTTAAGAGCTAACTACACCCGATTCCAGTTGGCTTGTGTTTCATAGCCTAACCTTGTGTGAGCCCACCTTGTTTGTATATAGTGTGTGCTAATTATGTGTATGTTTGCTTTGCTTGTGCTGTTTAGGATAACTTGCTCCCTGTGCAAGTTAGATAGAAACTTTAACCTAGGATCATGGTGAACTTGCATGATAACTATTAGGCTCGAGTTAGTCTCCCTTCTAGTATGTCATTTCCCAGTCTCTGGTTAGGTTAGAATTGCTTTCCCTGCGTAGGGGAACTACGTCGCCCTGATCCTCATACCAGATGAGGTACGTAGGCAGGAGATGAGCTGATCTCTCCGGGCGCCCTTTTGTTTTCTCCTTTGTGTTGAGTTGGAGTCTGACATAAGTCCAGCGATTGGCAGTTGGTTTCCTGTGTTTGTTTGTCGTGTGCTTGGAGTCCGACATAAGTCCAGCGATTGACAGTTGGTTTCCAGTGTGTGTTTATTGGTTCGAAGTCTGATGTAAGTCCAGCGATTGGCATTCGGTTTCCATGTTTGCCTGTTTGTGTGGAGTCTGACGTAAGTCCAGCGATTGGCAGTTGGTTTCCTGTGTGGTTTTGTTTGGTGTGCGTTAGCCGAGCTACGAGTGCTCTGATTCTTCTTTAGTCCGAGAAGATACGTATGCATAGGATGCGACATCCTATCGAGCATGTTTCCCCCCGTCCCGAACTACGTCGACTCTGATGTCTGTGCCTGACAGACTACGTAGGCCCAGGATGCGATATCCTGCCGAGTTAGTTTCTTTTGTCTTTCCTGTGTCTCTTTCAGCCAGTGTTTGATGTTTGAGCAGTGTTTAGCAACCTTTATCCTTCCTTTTGTGCGTTGATCCTGTCGAGTACGACGGATGCGTAGGGGTGCTAATACCTTCCCTTCGCATAACCGACTCCCGATCCCATCTCTCTCTAGTCGCGAGACCATGTTTTTTCCAGGTTTACTTCGAGCGTTTCCTCTCCCTCTTTTGGGATAAGTAACGCACGGTGGCGGCTCTGTTGTTTCGTTTTCCCGCCGGTTTTTCGAGTAATGCGACATCTTCCAGCTAAGAAAGCGATAAAATGCGGAAAAGAGGTAAAAGTACCACACGGATAAAGATCCGACGTAACAGCAATTAAAGGAGTAAGAAACCCAGGGATCTCCCAAGCTAATGCCATCAAAGAAAGGTGAGTCAGTACAGGTAATCGGAATGAACCTCCAGGGGGTATCCCACAAATAAAGTGGGAAAACCACGCAAACCATCTCTGCAAGAGTCTGTGAGCCCTCACAAAAACTCAACAAAAGGGTTAGTGAAACACGATAAGCATTTTTTTTCATGGATAACAGTATGGTTTCAGAAACCTCAAACCCTGTGGCATACATTTCAGAAATCATGTGATTAAACATTCAAGGCATAGGTTTCACCCATTCATGCATAATTAAACCCGTGGGCAAAAACATAATGAAATTCATCCATCATACCTCATACATTCAGATGATCCAAATTAAGAGCATAAAATCATGGGAATGAGGCAAACCTGATGGGAGAGACCGGTTGAAATCAAATGGCACGGCTGGGTTTGCAAGGCAATGTTAGGGTTTGCGTGAGATGAGAGTGTGTGAGTCAGATTGAATTTTTCAGAGCTGCCTGGGGGTTGCTCTGAGTTCTCTGTCAGGTTTCTCTTCAGGTTTTGTCCAGCGTTTTGTTTCATGGAAACCTCAGAGTATTTTGCTTCTCTTCCTTTTTCTGTCTGATCTCCCTCTTTTATAACCTGTTTTTCATGGCTTTGTAGGCTCAAATGAGAGAGGTCCAAGTCCAAGTTTTTCTATTATATTTTATTTATTTATTTATTTTGTAAAAAATTATTATTATTATTATTATTATTTTTTTTTTTTAAAGTTTCTTGGATCTAATTCTGATTGACATGATGAAATGCAATATGAAATGCTAAATGAATGCATGAATGAGGAGGGCAAATTTTGGGGTGTTACAGCTGCCCCTATTCAATCATCAGCTAACCCGAGTAGGATGAAAGCGAACAGCTTATCAGACAAACGGGGTGAGCTGTGATTGAATACCAAAGACAGACCGAAAATTTGCGCTCCGAGAACACCACGAAAACGCGAAAATACACCGCGCTGTTTATTTTTCTTCCGATCCTCTGGCTGGACCTGAATCAGTCTTCTGGCTTAATCTGGAGTTTCGATCCTCTGGCTGAACCTATACTCAATTTAGTCCTCTGGTTGGATATTAATTTTGATCCTCGGGCTGGATATGATTTTGATCTTCTGGCTAGATCTTCTTCGATCTTCTGGCTAGATCTCCTTCGTTTCGATTCTCTGGCTGAATCTATTTCCTTTGATTCTCTGGATGAATCTACTTCGATCTTCTGGCTAGATCTGAATTGTTGCGATTTTCGATCTTCTGGCTAGATCTTCTTTGTTTCGATTCCCTGGCTGAATCTACTTCGATCTTCTGGCTAGATCTGGATTGTTTTGATGATAAATTCCCATCATTAGGATCCCGCATCTGAGGCATGCGCTGGTTGACCCTCTTTTGAAATCTACACCCAACCTTCATATTAGATATGCAGCTTCGAGAATATTCCACTTTTGGGCTTCGTACATATTCTTCGGGCTAGAACATGTTGTAACGACTCCTCAATTAGACTTGGGCTTGCTGGGGAAATAAAGCTTGTAGGCGACTTCACTGGGGAATCTTCAAATTGAGCCTTAGGCTGGCTTACTGGAACACGATTCTCAGGATGAATCTTCGAAATGACCCTCAGGCTGGATCACTGGAACACGATTCTCAGGCTGAATCTTCGAAATGACCCTCAGGCTGGATCACTGGAACACGATTCTCAGGATGAATCTTCAAAATGACCCTCAGGCTGGATCACTGGAAAACGATTCTCAGGCTGAATCTTCAAAACGACCCTCAGGATGGATCACTCACGCTTGATCCTCTGGCTGGATCTCATGACCTTGGTTGTAAAGTAATTCTTCAGTCTGCTTGGAAGAACTTGTTTATCAGCTTATGTGTATGCTTGATATGATATGCATGCAAATGCAAATGTTATGCATGGTGTAAAAAGAAATCTGCTTGGGGAAGCAAACTTCGGTAGGGAACAGATCGCTGTATCAATCCTTGAATGCTCTGTGGGGAATGATCCGTCTGCCGGGACCAATGAGCCACCAAAAATAAATTGGCTGCTTGAAAAGTTGACCTTGCGGGGGGAGTATCAACTATGGAAACTTTGTTCGGCGAGGCTCTGTGAGGAGAGTCTGTGGGGAAAACACTTCCTGGGGAAATGTCGTAGGAAACGACCTTTGCTGGGGATATGAACTTGCTAATCGCCCTCAAGCTGGGGATTAACAAATCTGTTAAAAATAATCTGCTGGGGAATGAGATGAACACTGGGAACACCACCCTCTCATCTGTTGGGTATGCAACCACTCCGCTGTTGCTAGGAAGATACAGTCTGACACTGTCAACTCCGCTGGGGATATATAGTCTGGATACTGTCAACTCTGCTGGGGAACATGCTCTGCTGAGGAGAGACTTTGTCAACCGCTTGGGGATGAGGATTCATGACTTGGCATCCGGTTCCTGTGACCTGCAACCAAAAATACACGTATGCCTCGGGGGAATTACTCGGTTTGAATTCACCGTCCGGGATTAAGCACATTCAAAGCAATTTTAAATGTTTTCCTATGCAAATCATCTGCAAAAGCCACCATTATGTTCATATGCAATATGTTTTATCAAAAATTCGGACATTTTTGCAAATAAACTGATAAATGAAAAATAAAGAGGCTCTTTAACTGAATTATTCGACTCTTACTGGGGAGAAAATTTGTGCCAGGAATAGGCGAGGGTATCAGGAAGCTGATCCCTGAAAAGAGGTGATCGCTATAAAAAGAGAACTATCCTAATGGCAATGGGGATACGGGGTCCCACCGAGTTTCGACTCTGCTATGGCTCGTATGTCCTCAAGATGCTCTGCTCATCTTGCTTTCTGAAGTGGATGATTAGTCGATCTTTAACCTTCGAAGATTGCCGGATTGAATGAAACGGTGATATAACACTGATGAACTCAGATCACAGTCATTCGCTTATTCCCTAACTTTTGCCTGGATCGCCCCCTTTTCGGGTTTTCAATCCACCGGGATACCCATTTTTGCCTGAGCCGCCCTTTTGGGTTTTCGACTCACCGGGTGTACTCTTTTTTATATATCCCTAATTTTTGCCCGAACCTCTTTATTCTTTTTTTTTTGGTTCGTCGGGATGCCCCTTTTTTGCCTGGACTATTCTTTTTACTGTCCAGCGGGTCTATTTTATGCGAAGTATTTTTTAACTGCGTCTGAGTTGACAGGGGACGGGAAGTCTTCGCCATCCATGGTTGTTAGTATCAAAGCTCCGTCAGAGAAAAACTCTTTTAACCAGGTATAGACCCTCATAGTTCGGTGTCCATTTGCCCTTGTGATCTGTGTTGGGAGGAAGAAATCTTTTGAGTACCAATTCACCGACTTGATACCCCCGAGGGCGCACTTTCTGACCAAATGCTTTCTTCATTCGTCTCTGACCGAGATACGTCAATTCTGGGTACGTAGTTCCAGCATAGCACCATTTCCCGTTGGTTTGATTGATGACCAAAGCTGAATCCCCGTATACATCCAGGGTTTTAATCTGTATATTGACGGCTTCCTCAAGTCTTAGGATACAAGCTTCGTATTCGGCTTCATTGTTGGTGCAGGGAAAAGTTATTCTGGCACCAAATGGCATATGAACCCCCTTCCGGTGTGATCAACACTACACCAACTCCGCGACCATTGACGTGGACCACCCCATCAAACATCATAACCCATTTGGATTCAGGGTCAGGCCCCTCCTCCGAGAGTGGTTCCTCTCAATCTTTCGATTTGAGAAACATGACGTCCTCATCAGGAAAGTCAAACCTCATAGGTTGGTAATCATCAATCGGTTGCTCTACAAGATAGTCTAACAAGACACTTCCCTTGATGGCTTTTTGTGAAGTGTATTGGATGTCATACTCTGTCAGTATCATTTGTCACCTAGTAACCTTTCCGGTAAGTGCTGGCTTTTCAAAAATATACTTGACTGGATCTATTTTTGATATCAATAGATTCGTGTGAGTCAACATATACTGTCTTAGTCGGCGAGCAACCCATGCCAAAGCGTGGCAAGTTTCCTCGAGCAATGAGTATCTTTGTTCACAGTCGGTAAACTTTTGCTAACGTAGTATATTGCATGCTCTTTTCGACCTGACTCGTCATGCTGACCGAGCACACAACCCATTGACCTTTCTAACACAGCCAAGTACATGATCAACGGTCTTTCCTCTCGGCCTGTAGACTTGCCCCGATCTTGATCTCTTTCTTGTCGTCTGCGGTACCGATGTTGACGGTCTCAATCACCTCCTGATAAGGTGTAATAGCTCGGTCCTCCTGTTTCAACAATCTGGCTAACCCTTTAGGCAATTCACAATCTTCCTCAACCCCTTCTTCGGCTTAATGGATAGGATTGTCGAAGTCATACTTGGCCATAGCAGTGTCGTTAGTAGTGAGATCCGGGTGGTCCGCTCTGCATGATGGAGGATCATGCTTTACCTTAGAATGAGAGATTTTTTTTTTGGAAAGAAAGAAAAAACGAAAAAAGAAACATTGCCATTTTTTTTTTGTAAAAGTAAAAAAAACTGAAAGAAAGAGAACACAAAATTGTTTGCAAAAGCCGTCCTTTATTGATGATAAAAATAATTGCGAAATGTAACTAAATGGATGGCCCTACAAATGAGCCGTTACACCTTGGGCAAAGTGTAAGACTTTATTATGCATGTAATAAAGGAAAACAATAAAAATCACTCTTTCAGTAGAGTAACCCGGACGGTTTTTTCAGACGACCAATTGTCGAGCTTTTCTCCCGGGACACACGAGCGAATCCAGCTATCTAAGTCATAGTCACTGTCAGCCTTGTCTTCATCTGCAGCATTGACGATGTGGGGAGAAACCAAACCCCCGCTGGAGAGAGTACCGGTTTCATTCTTCTGAGATCCCAGAGCATACCCCAATCCAAACTTGTCTTCTTTGATAACTGGCTCCACAAATTTGCCCCAGCCTTGGGCATTACCAGCTTTAACCACTTCGACAGCTTGCTTGTATGAAGAGATAGAAGTCCCGACCTTCTCAAACTCAGGTGAAAAGACAGCTTTGGGCGCGACTTCATTAATGTTTATGGCTTCGAAGCCCTGACACAGCATCTCGTGCATCTCGCCGTCCATCTCTACATACTTAAATGTAGAGAGGTGGTTAACAAAAATATCCTCTTCACCACAGACAGTGACGACCTGACCTTCTAGTTCATATTTGAGCTTCTGGTGGAGGGTAGAAGTAACAGCACCGGCAACATGAATCCAAGGCCGACCTAGCAGACAGCTGTAGGCAGGCTGGATATCCATCACATAAAAGGTACTCTTGAATACCTGCGGTCCAATCTTAACTGGCAACTCAACTTCGCCAAAGACAACTCTCTTAGAGCCATCAAAAGCCCTCACAACTAAGTTACTTGGCCTCAGGATGGTGTCATCGCAATCCAACTTCATTAAGGCTTTCTTTGGAAGAACATTTAGAGAAGAGCCTGTATCAACCAAAACATGGGAAAGCATCACCCCTTTGCACTCCATTGTGATATGCTAGGCTTTGTTGTGATTCCTGCCCTCAGATGTCAGGTCATTATCGGTGAAACCTAGCCCCCGGCTAGCGTTTACATTGGAAACTACCGACTCCAGCTGGTTAACAGTTATCTCCGGTGGAACATAGGCCATATTCAGTACTTTCAACAAGGCTGCTCTGTGCGCCTCAGAGCACAGCAATAGTGAGAGAATGGAGATCTTTGAGGGTGTCTGATTTAGCTGGTCGACTACCTTGTAGTCACTTTTCTTGATAATCCTCATAAACTCATCCACTTCCTTCTCGAATGCGGTCTTAGGAGGATCTTCCTCAGTAGTAACCTCTTCGGCGGCCATCTGTTTCCCTTTAGCCTTGGCAGCTGCCTCAGCTTCAGTATTCACGCGTAATGTTGATGGTGCAAATAGGCGTCCACTGCGAGTGAAGCCACCAACCCCTCCAACATTGTCTACAGCGGAGCTACCAATGTCAATGTCTTCTTCGTTAACTTTCTGCTCCTGGCAGTAGATATCAGCCCCATAGTGCCACGGGATAGCACTGTCTTTCTCATACGGAACGGGTCCTGGTATTGTGATGGTGATCGGACCAACCAAAGTCGGTTGAGGGCTGTCAGAGTAAATTGCAACTGGTGCTGAACTTTCGATGTTCACCGCTACTGGTTCTGTACTTTCTGGGAAATATATTGTTGTCGGAGCGAGTCTCTCGGGAACACATATTTCTTCAGGAGTGAAATAAAACGTCACCGTCGATACATCATTCTTCACTGGACGGGCCTGATCGAACTGAAGACAACCTTCATCTATCAGTTGCTGAATACCCCTTCTCAAACTGTCACATCCGTTTTCGGCAGCTTGACAATTTCTGCATTCTTCCCCACAGCCTGGGAAAATCTGTCCTTTCAGAAGTCGGTCTTTAACCACCGATAGCGAAGTCTTCACCTTAGTCACATCAGAAACCAAATTCAAAGTTTCCCCACTATCAACAACATTAATCCTCTACCCGCCGTGAGTCGGCATCGGGTTCTGGATAACATTAGGCACCAGAGCAAAATTGATAGCCTGGGCATCTCTCAAATCTTGTACCTTTAACTGGAGAGCCTTGCAATTATCTGTAGTATGGCCAGGTGCGTTGGAGTGAAAAGCACATCTGGCGTTGACATCATAACCTCTAGGCAAATTATTGGGATCGATTGGTGGGGCCAGAGTTCTCAATGTAACCAGATTCATGTCAATCAGCTTGGGAAGTAATACTGAATAAGGCATTAGGATTGGCTCGATGACCCGATCCGTCTGCCTTGGACGTTGTTGATAGTGTCTCTGCTGACCTGGATTACCTCCTTGTTGTTGGTTGTTGTACCTGGGTTGTTGTTGCGGATGATATTGCGGTTGAGGAACAGGTGTTGGAATAGTGACTGCGGCCACTTAATCTTGATAATAATTAGGGCGTCCTCTACCCCTGCCTCTGCCGGCATACACAACGCTTGCCTCGCCTTCTTTTCTTCGCTGACCGTTACCAGCAAACGGTCTCTTGGGACCTGATGAGTTGGAAGCACTATTGTCTTGAATTCGACCCATCTTCAACAGACTCTCGATTCTTTCTCCAGCAATTACTATCTCTGCAAAGCTGATTGACTGGAAAGCAGCCAATCTCTCGATATAATTGCCTTGAAGAGTGTTCATGAACATGTCCGCCTCTCCCTTTCCGACATAGGGGGTTGGACGGACGCAGCAATCTGTCTCCAACGCTGAGCATACTCTCTAAGGTTTCCTTGGCAGTCTGAGACATACCTTGCAACAAGGTCCGATCGGGAGCCATGTCCGAGTTGTATTGATATTGCTTGACAAAAGCCTCTGCCAAGTCTTTCCAGCTCTTGATGGTAGTACGAGACAAATGAGAATACCATTCACGAGAAGCTCCAGTTAGATTGTCTTCAAAATAGTACATCCACAGCTTTTCATCTTCCGTGTGAGCTCCCAACCTTCCCAGATAAGATTGGAGATGAGTGTGTGGGCAAGAAGCCCCGTTGTATTTCTCAAAAGTAGGGGGTTTGAACTTGTGAGGAATCCTTACTCCCTGAACCAGACCAAGATTTGTGACATCAAAGCCTAAGGAATTTTGAGACTCCAAAGATTTGAGCTTCTCAGCAAGCTCATCCATACGGCGAGTGGTCTCGAGGGCCTCGTCGTGCAAAGAAAATTGATCATACTGATAATCTTCAGTAACGGGGCGCCCGTTAATCCGAATTCCTTGATTCACATTGTACCTTCCGCCAATACCATTTCCAACATTCCCTGTGTTGCCAACATTACCCGGGCTTCCATCAGCATTTGCGTTACCCGCGTTACCAGTATTCACAGGGTTATCAGCGTTCCCAGGGTTACCAGGGTTTCCCTCAGCATTTGGTATCTCCACCTCCGAATCGGGTCTCGGTTGCTCAACCAATTCCCTCAGCTTTTCCTGGCCTTCTGCCATACCAGTCATCAATGTCATGAACTGATCCATCCTTTCACGCATATCAGCCAGCTCTTTCTGTACTTGGTCCATCGCTAGCTGTGGACGATTTTCCTTAGTCGGGTACCTGTGGACTCGCTTGGGACCAATAACTGCCTGATACAGGGAATTAACATTAGACACTGCGGTGACACCTGCAAAACAGACAAGGGTTAATATGCATGGTATGCGATGCACTGCTTGTTCAGTTTTAAGGCACCCCCGTTTTGAAAGGGAATACCCTGCAAATGAATAAGCATGAGATGTTGGATGCAAATATGCAGATGATGTTATGCAATGCAAAGACATGTCAATCAGAATTGATGGATCCGCTTGAACATCTGTCAGGTTGCACTGCCTGGAGAGAAATTCACTGAGGAATATAATACAAGACCAAAACTCTGCTCCAGAAAACCGGGTTGGTTGGAGGTTAAGGTTTCCTGAATTTAGCCCGCCCCTCACTGGTAGGTTCTAAGAACACAAGTTCGTCAGCTTCAGCCCTTCAGTCGCGAATAATACATTTACCACTGAAGGTTTGGTATTATTACGGGACAAAAGACCTCCATTGACTCCCCTCAACAGGACATCCTAATAGCAAGTTCCCAGTCTCGGGATCCTCGGATTGAGCAGCGAGAATGCGCCCACCAGAGCTAACATAATCATGTCTCGGAGGAGAGGCCTCGACTGAGTTCTCGGGAAATGGTCACCAGAGTCAACGATTTCTAGAGGAACATCCTGCCGTTACAGAACACCCGTAAGACATAATATATCCAAAAGAAACCTCGTCTGGGTGTGGTTCTTCACGAACGACTTAACATAGCAAGACGCCACGCAAGCCTCATGATTATCCACTCTAAAACCTGTGTGTACACTCAAGCCTGGGTAATGGGCTTATCCCTCATAGAACATCATATCCCAACAAACAGAAACAGCAGATACGACAATCATATGTACACAATGCAATAAGATAAGGCAGGTAAATAAATAACTGTACAAAAGCATGAACTCCCAATAAACAGACAACCTACAAAAGCTAGGAGGGACTCTCTTAGGGAAACCGGGTCCCCAGCAGAGTCGCCAGCTGTCGCAACTTGAAAAATACAGTGCGCGAAAAAACAACCGGCGAAAGAAAATGACAGAAGAGTCGCCACCGTGCGTTATGCATCCCAAAGGAGGGAAAGGAAACGCTCGAAGTAAACCTGAAAAAGGAAAGGACAAGACGGGGTCTCGCAACCAAATCTTGGGTTCGGGAGTCGGTTATGCGAAGGGAAGGTATTAGCACCCCTACGCATCCGTAGTACTCTACGGGATCCACTTTTGTAGTTCTTGTCTAAAAGGTGTGGGTTATCTAATGTGTTATTTACTAAAAAAGAGGGGGTTAAATGAAAATGACTCGCGCGGATATCGCATCCACTGCATACGTATCTCATCTGAATATGAGAATCAGAGTCTTCGTAGCTCGGCTGACCTATGGGTTGGGGATGTGTGCTCGCTAAGACATCGCGTCTTATGCCTACGTATCTCATCTGGAATGAGAATCAGAGCAAGCCGTAGTTCGGCTAACTACGGGGTTATGGATTGGGTTTTGGACGAACGACGTCACTACGCAATCTACCGGATGCTCGACCTTTGGAGACTTACTCGCTTGTAGTAGAAGGAGTTAACATGTTGCTTTGGGTTTTAGGGTTTGGGATGCTCAAGGGCAAAAAAGGCAGTCCTTGACGAAGGAACCGTGCTACCTGCAGGGATACAAACACATACAAAATAAACATGTATAAAGTAAATGTGCCAACAAGGGGCTCAGAAGTAAATAAACAAAAGAAAACAAATGCCTCCTATCGAGGTCTTCCAGCTAAGAAAGCGATAAAATGCGGAAAAGAGGTAAAAGTACCACACGGATAAAGATCCGAAGTAACAACAATTAAAGGAGTAAGAAACCCAGGGATCTCCCAAGCTAATGTCATCAAAGAAAGGTGAGTCAGTACAGGTAATCAGAATGAACCTCCAGGGGGTATCCCACAAATAAAGTGGGAAAACCACGCAAACCATCTCTACAAGAGTCTGTGAGCCCTCACAAAAACTCAACAAAAGGGTTAGTGAAACACGATAAGCATTTTTTTTCATGGATAACAGTATGGTTTCAGAAACCTCAAACCCTGTGGCATACATTTCAGAAATCATGTGATTAAACATTCAAGGCATAAGTTTCACCCATTCATGCATAATTAAACCCGTGGGCAAAAACATAATGAAATGCATCCATCATACCTCATACATTTAGATGATCCAAATTAAGAGCATAAAATCATGGGAATGAGGTAAACCTGATGGGAGAGACCGGTTGAAATCAAATGGCACGGCTGGGTTTGCAAGGCAATGTTAGGGTTTGCGTGAGATGAAAGTGTGTGAGTCAGATTGAATTTTTCAGAGCTGCCTGGGGGTTGCTCTGAGTTCTGTGTCAGGTTTCTCTTTAGGTTTTGTACAGCGTTTTGTTTCAAGGAAACCTCTGAGTATTTTGCTTCTCTTCCTTTTTCTGTTTGATCTCCCTCTTTTATAACCTGATTTTATGGCTTTGTGGGCTCAAATGAGAGAGGTCCAAGTCCAAGTTTTTCTATTATATTTTATTTATTTATTTATTTTGTAAAAAATTATTATTATTATTTTTTTTTTTCCGTTTTTTTTTCGTTTTTCTTTTTTTTTTCTTTTTTTTTTAAAGTTTCTTGGATCTAATTCTGATTGACAGGATGAAATGCAATATGAAATGCTAAATGAATGCATGAATGAGGAGGGCAAATTTTGGGGTGTTACAATGGTTTGCTTGGATATTGCTTATGACTGTTGCTTGCTAAAGTCTAAAGGAAAATGAGTTTCTATTTGACATTCTTGTCTTGTGGATTACATCCCATTGGTCAGATCTTTTCAACTCTTAACTTTTAATTTTTGTCTAGGATAGTCCCTTCATATCCTTCCACTTATTTAATTTTAAAGACCTCTCCCTCTTTTCAAAACCTTATTTGTTTGTGTTTTTCAACTTAGACATGTTTTAATGATTAGAAACTTTGGCCTTATGTCATTGAAATTTTTAAACTTTTTCTTAAATCAAACTTGTGAATGAACTTAACCATATTGACTTTAATTTCAAAAAGACAAAAGGAACTAACAATCTCATACAAGTCTTTGATCTTTTGTGCCTTTTCTTTTAAAAGTCTTAATTCAAATCAATTCACCAACTTCTTTGAAATTTTTACCACGAACTACGGGGTTTTGATCCCTCATTTTTATGTTGGTACGTAGGCATAAGACCCAAGGTCTTGTCAAACACAAAAATATAATTAACAAATTCATTTCTCTCTCCCCCCCCCCCCCCCCCCCCCCCCCCACTCTATATTTTATCAAACATCATTTTTATCAAAACACTTTCACACAAAAAGGGCTCAGTTGTACATAGGACACTTTGGGTGCTAACACCTCCCCTCTGTGTAACCACCCCCCTTACCTGTAATCTCTGACATTTTATTAGTTTTGATTTAAAAACTTCTTATCTCTGGGTTTTGTTCAAACTTTTTCCCTTTTCCTTTGGAAACAATAAAACCGCGGCAACGACTCTAGTTTTATTGACGTCAAGTTTATTCATAGCTTGATGGTCATGAATTTACTGCTACATAAATTAAGTGGCGACTTTGCTGGGGAGAAGTCCGCAGTGGGACTAGCATACTTTTTGTGTGTATATATTTGTATATTTGATGTTTGTTTGTATATATTGTTGTGTGATAGTATGTCTGTTGTGCTTGGTGATCTATATGTGGTGAGATAAGTTCTAACCCGAACTTGAGTGCAATCTAAGATATGAGGGTGGTATAGTCATGTTGGCTTTGAAGGAGTAGTCCGGAAAAAGTTGACATGAGATCCCCCATTCAGTGGAGACCTCTTTGGAGTTATTTATGTCACAGGAGTAAGTCGTGGATAGGAATTAATTTCTCTAAATTAGGGGTCCGAAAAGTTGAGGATCGTAGAACATTTAACCCAACTTGGCCTATTTATGACGTAATGTGAAGACTGTTCAAGTGTAGACATGATAACAGTTGTTAGGCGATACTACATTCAGACGAGTTTCTCTTGAGAATACTATGGGTTGATGAGTCATTCATCCTAACCTGTAGTATCCTATAGATGGGATCACGACTCTGGGAACTTTTTAGAATATGATCTACAGGTTTTATCCTTAGTACACTCCTTTGGGATGGTTCTTTAACCCGACTCCATGCTCGTGAATCACAACAAACCCTTTGATTCTCGGTTGATCCGATCAGTCCTATCAATATCAATCGAACTTGGGTGTTGATAAGGGAAAACCATAATCCACCAAAATGGATGATTGATCTTGATGACGACTTGATCCATTCCTTGACCTTTGTTTCTGTTTGCCTTGCGTGTGATCCCTTGTGTGTGATTCTTGCATTCATGCATACATGCGCATCATAAAATTCATCACAGAAAATAAATTTTTCATGGAAACTAAGGTCTTATTTGCAAATATTTCAAAACCATGGATTATAGACGAAGGAACACTAAGAAGTATAGTTTGATATATCCTGATTTGGAAGATTTAAGGAAATTGTCATCCTTTGTATTAGATCCCTTGGACTTCAAGCAATGTTATGGGAAGCTCTTGCATGTATTATCTACTGATGTGGTTGAAGGATATCTGAGTGTCTTGGTGCAGTTCTATGACCCTCTCTATTGGTGCTTCACTTTTCCCGATTTTATGCCCATGTTAGAGGAGTATGCCCATCTCTTGGGTATGCTCATATCTAACAAGGTACCTTTAAGTGGATTTGAGGAGATCCCGAGATCTCACGTCATAGCCGAAGCAATTCATCTGAAGAAATCTGAGATTGATGCCAACATGGTTAAGAAAGGAGGGATTCTAGGGTTGACTTCTGAGTTTCTCATTAGTAGAGCTACTGTTTTTGATAAAGCCGGTAGCATGGATGCATTTGTAGCCATCTTTGTATTTCTCATCTATGGTTTAGCTTTATTCCCTAACATTGACGATTTTGTTGATGTTAACGCCATTAGAATCTTCTTGATTGAGAATCATGTTCCTACTCTATTGGGTGACATGTATTTCTCTTTGCATTTGAGGAGTTCTAAAGGTGGTGGAACTATTGTGTGCTGTGTTCCTCTTCTGTACAAGTGGTTTATTTTGCACTTGCCTAAGACGCCTAGTTTCTTGGAGAACCGACAATGTCTACGGTGGTCCCAGAGACTTATGTCTATCACTAATGATGATATTGTTTGGTATGATTATGTATTGGGTAGCCTGGATATTATTGATAGTTGTGGTGAGTTCTCTAACGTGCCTCTTATTGGTATGCAAGGAGGAATCAAATACAACCCAACATTGGCTTGTCGTCAACTTGGGTTCCTCTTGAGAGATAAGCCTAAAAATGTTCAGTTAGAGGGTCTATTCTATCAGGAGAGTAAATATCCCCAACTTTTGAAGACTAGAATGGTGCGTGCTTGGCATAATTTGCATAGGAAAGGAAGATCAGAGCTTGGTCCATGCAAATGTGTAGCTTTGGAAGCTTATAATATTTGGGTGAAAAAGAGAGCTTTGAAGCTCAAGATGTCATACGCTTGTGAGAGACCTATGTCTGTAGTTGTGGCTGAGCCATCAACTCTCCCTAACCAAGATGTAGAGGAGTTGGAAGACACACTTGCCAAGATGAAGCAAGAGAGATTTGTGAGAAGAGCGGTTCCATGCTTTGAACCTAAAACATGAGGAGTTGCAACTTGAGTCGAAATACAAGGATATACTTATTGAGATTCTTGAGGATCGTGCAGTAAAGAGACATAAAGAGCTAGAGGATTTATTTTCCTCTAGTATGCCTTAGCCTTCCGGTGCTTGGAAGAAGATTGTTGATCGGCTCGTCCTCAAGAAGGCTCAGTTGCTAGGGATCCTCAGGATGATAGTTTCCTTTTCTCTTGTATTTATATTTTTGGTTTATGAAATTGTACTCAGTGTGATCCTTCCGAATTTTATGAATAAAAAGAGATTTCATGGTCAAATGAATTGTTATTATTGATGATTATTATTAGTAATTGAAAATATTTGCAAATAGGACTTTGTATGTTCCTTGGAATTAAAAACAACCAAAAACAAAATATATCATGCATCATTTGCATAACTGGTTTCTTCATCCAGATGTCGTATGGTTCTTCTTCTGTGTATTAGACGAGCTGACACATCACTATAACACTCAAGCTAATCGTCTGAGAAGAATAAAGCATCTTGAACAAGAGAATAGAGAGATTGAGGTTGAGATTTCTAGACTCATTGCCTTGATGGAGTCTGTGATTAATGCTCAAAACCAACCATCTCTGCCTCCTACAACTCCTCCTCCTCAGAGGACTGTTATTTCAGAGATTACTTCATCATTTGTGCATGTGTTTGCTAGCCACTCTGTTCCTGCCATCCCTACTAGGTTCCCATGGGGAATGCCACCAAACTTTGTGCCTGAAGGGTACGCGCTAATGTTTTCTTCCATATCGGCATCTAGCCCAGTCCTATATGTGCCTCTGCCCATTATGCATACTCTACCTCATTTTGAGGATACCATTTACCACTCTGATCCGTCTGAATGTTTAGATGTTTATGAAAAGATGGATAAAATGAAGGATCAGTTTCTTGAGTTGCGCAAGGAATTGAAGACCCTAAGAGGAAAGGATTTATTCGGTAAGAGTGCTTCCTAAAGGTAGAGAAATACAAGAAATAGAGGGTTTGAATTATTTTCACAGACAATAAAAACTTTTGGAGTTTCTACACACACACACAAAGTAAAGACAAACAACACATAAGTTATCTTGGTTCGCTTGAAATTCAAAGGTACTTCAGTCCACCCTACCAAGGTGATTTCGCCTTCAATAAGGACTTAATACAATAATATAGAAATATTACAACAACATCTAAGAGTATAATGATCTATGATCTCTCTCAAGTCTACTGACTTCATAAGTCACTTGAGGAACATTACAACAACTGTTTTAGAAATACAAGAAGGTGTTTAATGCTTCTATATAAGCAATGTGGCCACAGTAAGAACAATAGAAAATCATAGTAAGAGCAACAACTCGTGTGAAAACGTAAAACAAGAATTTAGAGAGTGATGAATTTTGATGTTCAGAATTCTTGTAGAATAGCTTTGTGTATTGGTATGATGATGGTTGGACCCTTTTATAGTGCTTGGAGATGATACCGTTGAATGTAGCATTGATGCTGATATCTCGTCAATAATGGGATTTAATGCCATTAATTTTGTTGTCCTTTATATAGCAGTTTAGGAGAGTTTTCAATGTTTATCCATATTGAGATTCATACCATATTTGGAATACTTCGTTGTTAAGTTCTTGATTCTGTTATGTTGGGCTTGATTCAGAGTGCGCGGAATCCAAATACTTTTTCTTAGATCTTGTATTCTTCAGATAGTTGATTGTACTGTCTTCTTCAGAAGTTCTTGACTTTTCTCTTATTATACATCCTTCTAATGTAGGGATTAACAGAGTTTTCATATGTGAGATCCTTCATATTTAGAGTTCCAGAGTCTTCAGATGGAAGATGCCATGGACATCATTGTGTTGAGAGTCAGAGCGAGTACCTTTAACTCTAAGTTAACTGTTTTGGACTTGTGTGACGCCAGATATTGTTTCATCAGATACATACTTATCGTTAGAGTCCTTGACACTTAGAGAATTTTATTAGGTTACACAAATAATTCATCCTTTGTTATCATCAAGACATAGAGATAAATTGAAGAATTAAAATCATGTTCTAACAATCTCCCCCTTTTTGATGATGACAAAACTTTAGACTTTTGATGAAACAGTGATACTACATAATAATTAGAAGAAGATAATTTCAGAGTCAGATATACTATGGCTCCCCCGAGATAAGCAGGCTCCCCACGAGATAAGAAGGCTCCCCCTAAATATGATACTAGAGAAGGTTTGAAGTTTCTTACCAGAGCCTCTTATGTGTCTTAGCGTGTTTCTCATATGTTTTACTTTGTTACTTCCGACAAGAACACTTAGACTGTGCAATATATTTAGATTTTGGATGTAAGTAGTGCATTATGAGAATCAAATATTAGTTACATCAGAAGGCTGTTGAATTACTTCTCCCCCTTTTTGTCAGACTTAAAAAGACCTCGAAAAAAATAGTGCAAAACAAATATAACTTCATTAGATAATATAAGAGGTACAGAGAAAAGATAAGCATAGAAGCTAAAACCGTTAAAGGAAAAACACAACACGTAGAGCCTAAGGTGCCTAAGGGTTTAGAGGAGGAGGCATCCTCTAAAGCAGCTGAGTTAGGAGGGTCTGAATGTTGGAGTTGATAGAGTCTTGTTTGTCGACTCTGGCTCTCAAAAGCTGGTGTTCCTTCTAGAGTTCTTCTAGAGTCTTAGGCATAAGCGGAGCAAGATCAAAGTTAGAAGACTCTCCTTGAGTCAAATCAACTTCTTTTTCCTTAGCAGCTTCTTCTGTAGCAATGTATCTTGCTTCTTCAGTGTCATCCTTAGCTTTGGCTTCAGCTTCAGTAGCAGCAACCTCAACAATAGTTTTTGCTTCAACTTCTTTTCTCTCCCGTTCTTCAGCTTCCAGTCTTGCCTTTTCTTCATCTTCCTGGCTTGCTTTCTCTTCAGCTTCTCTGGCCAGACGTGCCTCTAGCCTCTCGTCATCCTCTCTGATATAGTCATTTATGACTTGCTCAGAGAGTCCTTCCAGCTTGAAGACCTCATATGTCATCCATATGATAATTACATTCCAGTGATTCCCCACTTTAGAGTGATTATCACTTAGGTTGGATTGTTTAGATAATGTTCTGAGATTCACAACCGACGATTCATAAAATAAAGCAACTGAGTCTTCAAGGGTATGGAAGGTTGGTTCAGGTGCAGATGATGGATTAATGGGTTCTTATAAGGTGAAGGTGGTTTCAGTGGGAGGTTCAGAGGCTTAAGCAGTGTGGGTTCAGATGAAGGTTCAGAGGGAGGTTCAGATGGTGGTTCTATTTGAGGTTCAGATAGTCATTCTGTTTGAGGTTCAGATGGTGAAGGCATTGAGGGTTCTGGCACAAATGGAGGTTGGTTAGGCAATGATATGGCTTGGAGTTAGGCCAATGTTGGAGATGGAGGGTCAGTGGCTTCTGGCTAGTCAAAGTCAGAAGCCATGTCATAGTAAGGTGGTGATGAGGGTGTTGAAGAGGGAGGTGAGATGGGTTCATTCAGAAGTAAAGCTTTAGATATCGAAAGTGTTGTGGTAGTGAGATTAAATAGTTGAAAGGGAGGGCGAGGAAGGGTTAAAGTTGTGAGGTTTAGAGGGAGTTAGAATATATGTGGTGGGTTCAGAGTTTGTATAGGTAGAGGATGGTTGAGGTAGAGAGGAAGATAGTTGCTTTAAATTAGAATTTAAAGGAGTTTCAGAGGGAACTGACTTACTTGAAGCAGAGTAGTTCAGACGCATAGGCGGTCTGGTTTCTGATGTTTCTCTCAGCTTCAGAGTCTTTTTCTTCAACTTCCTTTCAGAGGGCTCTCTCATCCTCTTCATGAAGTTTGGTGGATGTTCTGGTAGTCAATCCACCGAGAACTCTAAGATATCCACTCCTTGAGATGCCAGATCCTAGAGGTAATAGGCAATAACCTCAGGAGGATCTATCTTGGAGAACAAATAGAGACCATTTGGAATATTTCTCTGATCCTTCAGAGCTTCGCAAGATGTATCCAGAGTTGGTCTGGCTAAGACTCTTTCAATGACCTCCATGCTCTTCATATTTCTGGCATTTAGAGGTTCGCCAATGTCTATAGTCACATATTCCATCAGATTTTGGGATATCAGATGGTCCACCAACCCGCTTTCAATCAGAACATCAGAGAAGAGCCTTCCTAGAGGATTGTAGTTTCTGGGCTTCATGTGATTCCTTGTGTCTCTGAGTAAATCCCTTAGGTACTTGAAGAGTAACGCTGGGAGATTCAACTTCATCCCCTTGTGAAGGCAATATAAGATGCACTTCTGATCGGTGTTGATGTAGTCAGAAGAGTTTGAAGCTGAACGGTGATGGATGGTACCCAGAATGATCTTCAACTAGAGTCTCATATTCTAGTGAAGTTCCTTGTTCTTAGAGGATATGACTTTAGAGCTTTGTTTGAAGATAGTGGGAACAATATCCTGGGACATGTATCTTACCCTAGGGTTTATGTTGTAAATCCTTCTACCCTTAGTTTTCTCCATATTCAGAAGCTTGGTAATATATTTTTCTGTGATGACCATCTTAACCCCCAAAATATATGAAACTATGCAGTGGTCATCGTAATCTGCAAATCTCCAGAACTCTTTGACAAGGAAGGTGTAGATGGGACCATAGAGTCTTTGAAAGTAATTTTCCCGGCCTTGTTTCTTCAGTTCCTTAGTGAGATCAACTCCATTGAGCTTCATGTTTTCAAAATCCACTAGTGATTCACATAGTACCTCCAGTTTTTCAAAGGGTGTGGCGAGGTTTATGTGGGGTGGACGACCAAGGACGTGTGGTTCCTTGCAAACTATTGTTTAAGTTGTAATAGTTTCAATAGAGGTTTGTTGAGGAGCTTCAAAAAGTTATTCATTTGCTTCCATTTGTTCTGAGTAGTTGTATAACTGTTGTTGTTGAGAATCCATTTGGAGAAGATGAAGATGTTGTTGAATGTTGATGAAGATTGAAAAACATTGATGAACTTGAGGAACATTGAGTACAAGAGGGTTTTGTGTGGGTTTGTGAGTGAAAAGTGTGAAAGTGAGACTTGTGAAAATTATATATAAGCAACATGTAGCATGCAAAATGACAGTGTTAGAAGAGAATAGAAAACACCATAATTAATCATTTCAGAAGTCTGAGTTGACACGTTTAGGGAGAATTAATTGTAGCTAATGATGGTTGTCTTATCTCAAAAATATGCACACTGCTCGAGGAGATCTCAACAGTTTCGCTCTTGAGTTATGAGTTAGACAACTGTCTAGAAGATCCAAGGCCACACGTTTGAGAAACAACGTGTTGATGTTTTTGACATCAAGAATACCAAAGGGTTTTTGATTCAGATAGATTCTAATTCAGATAACGTATCACTGGTAGAAGTATCAAAATCAGAACCAGAAGACCAACAATAATTAAGTCAGAGCCTATTTTAACATCAGAGGAGAAGCACGAGTTCAACATTATTCTGAGCAATCTTCCATGTTTAAATGTTTTAGAATGAAAGAAAATTTATCTTCCGGTACGGGTTTTTTGAAGATATTAGCCCATTGATGGTCTATATCTATGAATTTTAAACTTATTACCCCTTTCTGAACACAGTCTCTGATAAAATGGTGTTTAATTTCAATGTGCTTCGCTCTAGAGTGTAAAATAGGGTTCTTACTTAAACATATGGCAGTTGTATTATCACAAAAGATAGGGATGTTACTCTCATATATCTGAAAGTCCTCAAGCTGATTTTTCATCCAGAGCATCTAAGTATTACATAGTGAAGCTGAGATGTATTATGCTTCCGCAGTTGAGAGTGCAATGATTGATTGTCTTTTGCTAGCCCATGAGATGAGGTTTCCTCCCAGAAACTGACAGCTTCCAGATGTGCTTTTACGTTCCAATCTGTCTCTAGTGTGTAAGACCCCAATTTTTTACCCTAAGATCCCTCATGCTATCTCATCATATGCATTGATATTGGGATCACACTTGGCATTTTCCTTACCCCTTATTCATTAGGGTTTATATTAGGAGAGGTCACAAAGCACTTTAGATTGTATCATATTTTTTTTTCTTTATTTACTAACCAAAATCCCAAAAATATGTCAATATATAGTTTGTTGCTTTTGTAGGTAGTGTACATGCTCACCTACGCTCTATCAAGTTCATATCTAGGGTTTGAGACCCTATATTCAAGGAGCTCAATGAAGAATTGGTTTACATTGGCTCTAAATATCATATATGGATCCCCATGATCTTCACATGTTATTTTGATCAAGAAATATTCAAGAGTTTGAAGTTTGTTTGCCTTAGAAACCCTAATTCATCTAGGTATCTTGTGTGACCTCTTCAACAAGTTTCCTAAAAAATTGATCAAATATCTCAATGGATACTTCATATTGGTCAAAACTGGGGTTTCCTAGACCCTCTCTCCTACAATTTTTGTCATATTAAAATGATTCCAAGAGTAACTTTACTCTAAGTGACATTTCAAACAACTTTCATGTTGAAGTCAAGAGCTAATTTTGCTTGGAAAGTCATTTTTTAGGGTGAAAGATTATAGGTCATTTTGTCTAAACCCTAGTTTGGAGGTCAACTTCCCAAGGCCATAACTTTCTCAATTTTTATGATATGAAAGCCATTAAAATTGAATGGTCCATTTTAAGATGTCTACTTAAACTTTTATATTTAGAGGAAGTGCAAATTCAACTTTCAAATGCATGTGCCAAGAGGAAACATTATAGGTCATTTTGGGCCAATACCATTGAACAAGTGATTTTCCTCAACTTCTAAAATGCATACCTCCTTCATGCCAACTCCAAATGAGGTCAAATTTGTGACCAAATTGAAGAGGTTTGAAAGAGATACAACTCTGATGAAAGAAATTTTCTAATTTTAAGTCTATAGAAAAAGTTATTCAAAGTGGAAGAAGTGAACATTTGACTTGGGACTTAGAAAATTTTCCAATATGTTTGATTTCCCAAACTTCCACCTCATAATTCATCATGATCCAAGATTCAAATGAAAACATGTTCAACATGAACATTGTTCTCCTTGATCTCACCTTTCCAAAACATCCAAGATCATCCCGTTTGGATTAAAATTGAAGGACTTGCGCATGGGTGTAAGTTAAAGCACCATTTGGATAATTTCAAGTTCCAATTTCCACACACACTTGCATGAGCTTCTAACATGATTTCAGCATGAAGTACATTGAACTTTGGATCAGATGGCATCATCTCACGGGCCTAATGCACTCCCATGCATTCATGCAAGGGAGAACTTGCAAATTTTCCAAATTTGGAAGTGTGCAAATATCATTCACATTGGCTATAAATAAGACCCTTCATGATCAGAAATAGGATCCCTCTTGCCCATGCTTCGAACCCCTTCTTTCCCAAACACCATTGAAAGGACAATCTTGAAGGTTTCTTAAGACACCGAGTTTCAATTCTCCTTCTATTTTAGGATTGAAACTCCAAGAGTCAAGGCTTTTTAACCATCTACATCATCTTTTGCAAGCTTCTAGAGTCAAGCCAAGCCAAATTGGAAGCAAGATCAAGCTAATCTGAAGCTTCTCGAAGGTGAGATTTCAGAAACTTTTCTTCTTCGATTCTCCCTCATTTCTCATCCATTTTGACTGATTGTTGGTTTGCTGAAGTCCTACCAATATAGGCAACAAGATTGAGTTACTTTGAGGTCAAATCGAAGCAACTCAGTTCATGATCCTCAAAATTCAAATCCCTATATCTTTTCATATACTTGGAATTGGACAAAATTGAGGCCAGATTCGAGCTCCTGGGCAGTTTTTCTTTAAATCCATGTCTTGGTTTTTCATTTTGGTGATGGTTGATGGTGGACAAGTCTGGTGAGGTCCACCGGAGAAGAAGACCGGAGTTTTGGCTCCGGTGATGAATTGTCTTGCATCTCAACGATAGGATCCTTTTAAAACGTTTTAATCTCATGCGTTGCTTTTGAATACCAAGCCTATACCGCGTTGACTGCAGTGCACCATCGAACGCCCGCTTTCATCCATCTGATCTACCACCTCAATTAATTAGGGAGATCAGATGGCTCTCCTTTTTTTGAATTTCTAAATATTTCTTTTAATTTCTTATTTATATTTAATTCATATTAATTTCATTATTGATCCCAAAAATATGGGACTTTCACCAAAAAATTCAAATATTTTCCTCTTTCATTTTCTGAATTAAAATTATTTTTTGGATTAATATTGATATTTTTCATGATTTAATTGTTTTTGTGCATATTTTTAATTGTTTAAAAATACTTTTGAATTTTCAAAAATAATGAATTTTTTTCTCCAAGGTCCTTTGACCTTGCTTGACCTATGATGAATCTCTTGGCCATTTATTTGGTGTTTTGAAAATGTTTTAGGTTTTTGATAAAACATAGTTTAATTTAGTGCGTTTTAATTTGATTTTTTTTTAATTGTGTAGAAATTATGTTGAGCTATTTTTATTGACTTGTGAAGTTTGACTATGTGTTTGGGCCTTGGTCGAGATTGATTTGACTTTTGTTGGATTAAAATCATTGGATTTAGGGGATTGATGAAATATACATTTCATCTCCCAAAATGAATGAATGATTTTAATTTGATAAAATTCCTCCCGTGATCAATTTGTGTTTGTCTCATCTCCCCTCCCTCTTCATCTTCAATCCCATTCTATCCCATCCCTTTCATTGACCAATGATATATCAATATCCTAAGGCTAATTGGTTCATTTATAACTTCATGTTAGATGAACCAATACAAGTATGGATGAGATTAGGTCCATCCTTTGATCATTTTCTTTTTGTGTGTGGTATATTTTAGGAGTATGGTTCACTATACGATATCTCTAACATGCATTAACACCAAAATTTCTATTGCCCGACCTCAGATAGTTGTGACTTCTACATAAGTCCAATTACGATTGCTTAACACAATGCTAAAATTTAACCCCAAAGGCATATCATTCTAGTAAGTGAGATTGTAAGTCTCCCTCCTTTCATGGTATTGTGTGGAAACTTGGCCTTTTTTCCTTCCTTTGGAAAATGTCTTGGTTCAAGGATCCATGCTTGTGACTACAAGGGTTGAGTGTTCTCCAAAGAATGACTTAATCAATTGAAAAGCAAAAACTCCACTAACATCTAATCATCTAACCTTTGACTAACCTTTATTATAATTGCTTTTAATTTCAAGTCCTTTACCATTTCATTTTTCATTAACATATCAATTAACTTGTTTATGTTTATGCCATTTTCACTTTGCTCACTTGAGCCATATATTGTGGTTGTATATATTTGTTTGTGTATCTTGTTTGTGTTTGTGGTCTTAGGACCTTAAAGTACATAATAAACAACAAAAAACCCTAAAAACATGTTTGTGTGGACTGTTGGATTTGATCTGAGCTTTGGACTTAGAATTAGGCAACATTCCCTATGCAAGAGGAGTTGGCCAATGCCAACATCTCTGAAACCCAACTATTGTGAAGTGACCTTTCATCTGATGCAAATAATAAGATCCTTTTGAGTTTATATGCTAGATTGTCTTAATGCAAATGTTACTTTGAACTTGTGTCTAATTCCTCATTCTGAGCTATTCAAGGAGTATGTGTAACACGGTGGGAGAACTGACTTTAGTTAAATGTTGCGGATAGCAAGAGTCGCCACCGACTTTTATTTTATCCAAAAGGAAAGGACATAAAAGAAAAGGAAAGACCTTAAAAAGATTTTGAGTTCGAGGGGTAGGTTATACAAAGGGAAGGTATTAGCACCCTTTATATCCATGGTTATCCATGGGCTCTTAGTTACTTAGCTCACTTTGTTTATTTGCAAGAGTGTAGTGTGTGATTAGAAAAATTTCTTTAAGTACTTTGTAATGACCCTCGTATGGGTGTATACAAAGCCTAGTTTAGAAATTGTGAGGTGTAAAAGTAATTTTGAAAAGTGTGAGCAAGTAACTATGAGATACCTAGCATAGATTAAGTCTTTCGTGTTCTCGTATATTCTTTCAATGGTAAGACTGTCCCTATTATTAAGGAATAGGTAGTCATTACCTTGGATGTGTTTAAGGGACGGGCGTAGGGTCATCGTATGGTCAATGAAGGAAACATAAGGGGTGTCTTTAGCAACTCGTAGGGACTATCATCATATTTACCGAAGGGACAAGATCATTATATCGTAGGCAACCTCGTAGGGACTTGATCTTTTAAGTTTATAGGGACTTGATGATTTTTTCTGTTTGAATGGACTTTGCTTAAGACACCCCTATTTTCGAGGGACTTGACCATTTAAAGAAGGCAACCAAGAGGAATACCCTAGGAAGTACAGATGGCGATCAAAGATCGACTTACGTGTGTGAGTGTTATTTTTCAGATATTTGTCTTGAATTTAATTTTCTAAGTTCAATTATTTACAGTTAGTTTTTTGCACTCCCTAAATTACTAACCACGCAATAAATATTTACAAAAATAAAAGCAAGAAAAATAAATTCCTAAACTATTACATGGCTATGGGACAGATACATAATAATCAGGCGAGAAAGAATAAATTTACAACCTATACATTTGTTCCTAATATTATAAATAAAACAAAATTAAAATAAGGAAAATAATGAAGCAAAAATAGAATAGATAAAAGCAAATAATAATAAAATGATAAATAAACGATGGTAATAAAGCAATAATAAAATAACAATAATAATATAGTGATAATAAAAAGGTTAGAATTTTAAAAGAAATTATTTTAGGTTAAACAAGTTAGATTTTTTTAGAAGTTATTAGAAAAATATGAGTTTAAAATAAATTAGTAATAATAAGAGAACTTAAAATACATTAATGTACAAATTATAAAATAAAAGAGTTATATGAAAAATATTAAGTTAGTTATTTACAAAATAAATAAAGATTATAGAAAATATCAAATTATTAGATTAATAGGTTTATTATTATTATTCAATTAGAAAAATGGTCAATTAGATTTTATTTACAAAATATATAAGGATTTATTATTATAAGTAAGTAATAAAAAAAGTTATTAAAATAGTTAGTATTTATTATTTATTTACAAAAAATGTAAAGGTTATAGAAAAATATTAAATAATTAATTTAGTAGGTTTTCACGCCCTACATTACTAAACCACGCAGTTAATATAGGACCAATGGCAGGAATTTAAATGGCAGAAAAATAAATGGCAGAAAAATAAAATGGCAGAAAATAAATGGCAGAAAATAAAACCCTAATTATTACAACGCTTTGGTGCAGTTACATAATAAAGATGGCGAAAAGTAAAACTGAAAATATTACAAGTTAAAACTTAAAATATTACAAGGGCGAAGCAGTTACAGTGTATGAATAACATAAATATGAGCGAAAATAGGAAATAATAATAAGGTTTGTTAAGGTTTAAGAAAAAGTTTATGGTTTAGAGGAAATAACACGGTTAAAGTTTTAGGTTTGAAATTTAGAGTTTGTGGCGAAATTGTCAGGGATTAGGAAAAATCAGGGTAGTTAGTTATGAAAAAAAATGTGCAGATCTAAATATTTGTATATAAAAAAAAATATGAATTAAAAAAAAACAACGGCGTTGCTAGCGCAAAATTGCGATCATCGCAACTGGATCGGATAACACAAATGTCACGCCTCATACACGTATATGTGAAAACGGCGTATTGACACGATCCGATCCGAAAACACAATCAAATTATAACATAAAATAGAAATATATATATATTTAACACACTAGTTACATATTATAAATTATATATTATATGATCCATATGCATTCTTATTAACAACAAAATTATTATTATATTATATTATATATTATGAGACATGTAAAACTTATATAAAAACAAACACATCAAATACATAATACAATGAACCAAATTATTATACATGTTATACTTATGTGCATAAAAAAAAGCAAAACGGCGATATCCTG
The DNA here is from genome assembly GCF_024323335.1 of Lathyrus oleraceus. Taxonomy (NCBI): domain Eukaryota; kingdom Viridiplantae; phylum Streptophyta; class Magnoliopsida; order Fabales; family Fabaceae; genus Lathyrus; species Lathyrus oleraceus. Next base: position 480,667,188 of record NC_066585.1, on the reverse strand, counting down.
ATATATTTAACCAAACCGCATGTATCTGGAATACATAACACAGTCACACATATGAACATGTATTTGAAACACAGTAACAAATATATCAACAAAATAGATAAAGTATATATCATATATAAACTATTACCAAACTGTGTGTACGATAGTATAGATCAGCCACTCTCAGTTTCTCTTTTTTGTTCTGTCTTTTTTTGCCTCCCTCTATCAGTCATGCTAGTAAATATATATAGGAACAAATTAGGTTAATGATAATGGGCCTAAGTTTATTTTGAAACCCAATGTTAAATTAAAAACTGAATAAAGTTAAATAATTAAAATAGTTAAAATTAAAATAAAAACTAATTAACCTATTTATTTATTCTAGACCCAATATAAAAATAAATAGACTCAAAAAAAAAAAAGGTCGGGCACCAAAATGCTCGAAAAAATAAAATGAACACGTCAAAATAATCAGCGCGAAATAAATGACTCGGAAAAATACAGCATTTGATCGGATTTTGAAATAAAAATTATGACCGTTTAAACTGCTCAGACTTATTAACATATGACCAAAAATAGTCGTAAAAATATTTTTAGCATGTCAAATTAAACCACGTGAACCGCAGATTAATGTTACCGACATTTGCAAACTTAAACTTGACATTTTTTCGTTGACTAATTTTAGGCACAGTTAAAAAGTTAATTTGACCAGTCTGTTTGTAAATTCCGAGAAATTATTACGGCTAATATTAAGACAGAAAAAAATGTTATGCTATGAAGATGATGCAAATGAATGTGAAACAAAAAAATTGGTTAGAGTTAAAAATAGAGGGGAAATTTTGGGGTGCAACAGCTGCCCCTGTTCAATTTTCTGAAACCTGAGGAGTTAGATTGGCCTGTGTGCCATTCGTGACTTGGAAGGTTGAAGGGGATTGAACACAAAAGCCCAAAAATTTGCACTGGCCGGTGCGTAAAGTAACACTGATGACTGGTTGTATATGCTTAAGTGGGCTTGAAGATGCCACTTGGAAGAACTGGAGATGGGCTTATAGATGCCATCCATAATATCAGGAGGTGATAATATCTTGATGTTGATACTGGATATCAGTATTAGGTCTTCGTATAGGCCGTCTCTGAATCGTATCTAAGAACATACTTTTAATTTAAGTGTCAGAACCAAATCTTCGTGGCGATTTCTTTCTGAATTAAGTATCAACACTAGACCTTCGTATAGATCGTCTCTGAACTGTTTTGAATTGTTGAATAAACCAGTAGAAATAAATCTTCGTGATGATTATCTCTTCTGGAAATATCCTGGATTAGGGAATAGATCTTCGTATAGACCGTTTGCCTAATATCCAAGAACAAAAGAGTGTCAGGATGAAATCTCCTGAAAATATCCTGGACTAGGGAATAGATCTTCGTATAGACCGTTTGCCTACTATCCAAGAACAAAAGAGTATCAGGATTAACTCTCCTGAAAACATCCTGGACTAGGGAATAGATCTTCGTATAGACCGTTTGCCTACTATCCAAGGACACCTTGAGTAATGATTAAGTATCAGCACTAGATCTTCGTATAGATCGTTTCTGACCTGTTATGAATTGTTGATAGTATTTTATCTGTATATAACCATCCAGCAAGGAAAAGGTTAGTTTATGTAATATGTATGCATGCATGGCATGGTGCATCTAAGTAAATGTATTATGCACTTATGGATATTCCATGGTATGATGTAAATGATGTATGTATGAATCATGCGGCCTGAAGCGTCCGGATATCTTTGTATAACAACTGCTGGCTAGGGAAAATAAATCCCGATTCGTTGCTGAAGAATATGAGGAACTCGTTCCCGTCTTGTTTGATAGTATAGTATTTGTCACTTCCCGTATTCGTTCGTCGTACTTCTATTGAAGGAATAAGTTCCTGAGTATCCCGATTGAGGATAAAAGAGATGGACATAAATTCAAGGGGAGACGTAATTCGAAGCATCTATAAAGATAGATTTGCTCTACTGGGGATTTGTAGTGGGGATGAATCGGCGAAGCTTCGTTGAACTACTACCCTCGTTCGTCCTTAGTAAATACTATTACTGCATTTTATGCATTTCTGGTAAACATCAATCGTATTCAAAAGCATACATACATTCAAACACAACCAATGGACGTTTTCGCTTATGTAAATAGAGTAAAAGTAAATCTGGATTCAAAGATGAAATTTTATTTATATCACAAAGTGACCTATACATAGGCAAGTTTGTACAAGGAGACAGAAATCCTAGTAAGAGGAATTCGTCGTAAATTTTTTATAAAACAAAGAAAACAGCTATGTGAAAAATGATCCTATTGAGTTTCAATTCTACTATTGCCATTATCTTCAAATATCTCATCTTCTGCTGTTGAGACAAAAACGATTGGATTGATCTTTATCTGTTTGAACTTGATTTAGGTAGCACCATCAGTTGAAGTTACATGAGTGATCCAAACGAGACATAGTCATACGCTTTAATCCCTAACTTTTGCCTGGATTGCCCTTTCAGGTTTTCAATCCACCGGGATACCCTTTTTTGCCCAAGCCGCCTTTTCAGGTTTTTGACTTGCCGGGTGTACATTTTTTTTATATATATCCCTAATTTTTGCCCGAACCCTTTTGGTTTGCCGGGATGCCCTTATTTTTGCCTAGGCCAGTCAACCTAGCGGGTCTCTTTTTATGCATAGTATTTTTTAACTATGTCTGTGTTTACAGGTTGTGGAAAGTCTTCACCATCCATAGTAGTAAGCATCATGGCACCTCCTGAGAATACTCTTTTGACCACAAATGGTCCTTCATATGTAGTAGTCCACTTACCCCTAGTATCACCCTGTGGTAGTATGATACGCTTGATTACCAAGTCACCAGCCTGATATACCTTTGGCTTAACCTTCTTATTGAAAGCTTTGATCATCCGTTTCTGGTACATCTGACCATGACAAACAACTGCCAACCTCTTCTCATCAATCAAATTTATCTGGTCGAGTCGAGTCTGAATCCACTTATCTTCATCCAAGCCTGCATCCTTCATGATTCTTAAGGAAGGGATCTGAACTTCAATGGGCAGAACTGCTTCCATACCATAGACTAAGGAGAATGGGGTTGCCCCTGTTGAAGTACGTATTGTAGTACGATAACCATGAAGAGCAAATGGTAACATCTCGTGCCAATCCTTGTAAGTAACAGTCATCTTCTGTAGAATCTTCTTAATGTTCTTATTAGCAGCTTCTACTACCCCATTCATCTTCGGACGATACGGAGAAGAGTTGTGATGCTTAATCTTGAACTGCATGCAGAGATCAGTAATCATGGTATTGTTCAGATTAGAGCCATTGTCTGTGATAATCCTTTCAGGGATGCCATACTTACATATGAGATTATTCTTAATGAATTGAGCCACAACATTCTTGGTAACAGATGCGAATGAGGCTGCCTCTACCCACTTTGTAAAGTAATCAATAGCAACTAGGATGAAACGATGCCCATTAGAAGCAGTAGGCTTGATCTCACCAATCATATCAATGCCCCACATGGCAAAAGGCCAAGGAGCAGTCAACACATTTAATGGAGCCGGAGGTATATGCACTTTATCAGCATAGATTTGACACTTGTGACATGTCCTGGAATGTTGATAGCAGTCAGCTTCCATGGTAGACCAATAGTATCCTGCTCTCAATATCTTCTTTGTCATAGTATGACCACTAGAATGAGTGCCAAAAATCCCATCATGCATGTCTTCCATAATCTCTGTTGCTTTCTTCTTATCCACACAACGAAGCAAAGTTGAATCATGATTGCGTTTGTACAAAATTCCATTACTCAAGAAGAACTTAGCAGAAAACCTCCTCAGAAACTTCTTATCTTTGACAGATGCCCCTTCAGGGAACTCCTGAGTTTCAAGATATCTTTTTACTTCATAGAACCAAGGCTTTTCCTCTCCTCCTTCAGTATCAATCTCATTGCAGTATGCAGGCTTCTCAAATCTATCAATAGTAATCTTGGGAGCTTCATCATCCCAGCTAATCTCAAACATAGATGCCATGGTGGCTAATGCATCTGCCAACTGATTCTCTCCTCGTGGAATGTGTCCAAAGGTAATCTCTTCAAAATGTGGGATCAAAGACAGCACATGTTCTCTGTAGGGAATAAGATTTTCATTCTTGGTATCCCAATCTCCTTTAATCTGACTCACTACCAGGGCTGAATCTCCATATACGTCCAGGAACTGAATTTTCATATCAATGGCAGCTTTGATGCCCAGGATACATGCCTCATACTCAGCCATGTTATTGGTACAATAGAAACAAAGTCTTGCAGTAATCGGGGTATGACAACCTTCAGGGGAAATGATCACAACACCAACACCATTACCAAGTGCATTAGAAGCTCCATCAAAAACCATAGTCCATCGGGACCTTTGTTCAGGTCCGTCATATTATCCAGGTTCTTTGGTAATAATCATAATGTCTTCATCGGGGAATTCAAAACTCATTGACTGATAATCATCCACTGCCTGATGAGCCAAATGATCAGCTACAACACTTCCTTTAATGGCCTTCTGAGTAGTGTACTGTATATCATATTCTGTTAAGATCATTTGCCATCTCGCTATTCGTCCGGAGAGAGCAGGTTTCTCGAATATGTACTTGATTGGATCCATCTTCGAAATCAATAAGGTAGTATGAGTCAACATATACTGTCTTAGTCGGCGAGCAGCCCATGCCAAAGCGCAACAAGTTTTCTCGAGCAGTGAGTATCTTGTTTCACAGTCGGTAAACTTTTTGCTAAGGTAGTATATTGCCTGTTCTTTTCGACCAGACTCGTCATGTTGCCCCAACACACACCCCATTGAGTTGTCTAATACTGTTAAGTACATAATCAAGGGTCTTCCATCAACTGGTGGCATCAAAATTGGAGGTTCTAGGAGATATCTCTTGATTTCATCAAAGGCTGTCTGGCACTCATCATTCCACTCCATTACCTGATCTTTCTTTAACAACTTGAAGATTGGTTCACAGGTAGCAGTTAATTGGGAAATAAATCTTGCAATGTAATTCAATCGTCCCAAGAAACCTCTAACTTCCTTCTCAGTACGGGGAGCTGGCATCTCTTGTATAGCTTTCACTTTTGCAGGGTCTACTTCAATACCTTTTCCACTGACAATGAAACCCAGGAGTTTACCAGACCTAACTCCAAAAGTACACTTGTTTGGGTTCAATCTCAATTTGTATTTCTTCAACCTTTCAAACAACTTATACAGATGATCAAGGTGTTGCTCTTCATTCTGGGACCTGGCTATCATATCATCCACATATACCTCTATCTCATGATGAATCATATCGTGAAACAAAGCCACCATAGCACGCTGATATGTTGCCCCGACATTCTTCAAACCAAATGGCATCACTTTATAGCAAAAGGTACCCCACTGTGTAACAAATGTAGTCTTCTCCATATCTTCAGGTGCCATCTTGATTTGATTGTAACCAGAGAAACCATCCATGAAAGAGAATACTTTATGCTGAGCAGTGTTGTCTACCAGAACATCAATATGAGGCAGTGGAAAGTCATCTTTGGGGCTGGCCTTCTTCAAATCCCTGTAGTCTACACACATACGTACTTTACCATCTTTCTTAGGTACCGGTACCACATTTGCAACCCATTGAGGATAAGAAGTCACAGCTAAGAACCCTGCATCAAATTGTTTCGTTACCTCTGCTTTAATCTTTTCTGACATTTCAGGACGCATGCGACGAACCTTCTGCATCTTTGGACGACAAACTTCTTTTACCGGTAAACGGTGAACCACAATGTCCGTATCCAACCCTGGCATATCTTCATAGGACCAAGCAAAGATTTCCACATAATCACGTAACATTTGAATTAATCTGCTCTTGACACCATCTTCTACTTCAGCTCCTATCTTGACCTCTTTCCTGTTTTCTTCAGTTCCCAAATTCACAACTTCGATTGGCTCTTCATGTGGCTGTATAGCTTTCTCTTCTTGTTGTAATAACCTAGCAAGCTCTACAGGTACTTCACAATCTGCATCCTTTCCATCCTCAGCTTGACAGATCGGATTCTCGAAATTATAATTGGCAATAGTAGAACTGTTATCAACAGGATCCAGAGTGGATGAGGATCTGCATTTTAGTGATGTGGGTGTGTGTAAGAACACATAACTGATGAAAATAAAATAAAAGAAAAACAAAGAGCCCAATATTTACGAAAACGAAACGTCCATTGATTTTTATTGAATGAAGTATGCAAATGAAATGACATCACGAAACAAGCATACCATTGTGCCCCGGGTAAGGCACAAGGCTTAAAAGTTTAATTGTTAAAAATAACAACACAGTAATAGTATTTACTCCTGACTAAAGGAGATAGGAATAACGTCTTCAGTCTTCCAATTGTTAAGCCCATCACCCACAGTAGGAAAAATCCAGTTATCCAGATTGTAGTCTTCATTATAGTCACCCACAGCATTGATTTGATCTTTCATGTTCCCTGGATTGGTGATACTAACAGCACGAGCACGACGAACAGCCTTCTGGGACTCTGCAGTGAAACCCAAACCAAACTTGTCAGACTTGTAAGGAATGTCGGGAAGCTGACCCCAAATAGTGCAACCACCTTCTTCAACCACAGCTCTAGCATCTTTGAGGGAAGCCATTGTAGGAGGTACTCTGGTAACCACAGGAACTCTTTTAACCACAGGAGGAGCTTCAGTAGTGGGGACGACCCAAGGAACTACTTCAAATGTCTGGCAAGGAGTCTCAACATATTCACCTTCCACTTCAACATACTTAAATGTATTCACATGACTGACCATATATTCTTCCTCTCCATAAACAGTTACGATCTTTCCCTTCACTGGATATCTCAACTTCTGATGTAGAGTGGAGGTCACAACACCTGCCCCGTGGATCCAGGGGCGCCCAAGCAAACAAGAGTACGCAGGACGAATATCCATTACATAGAAGGTAGAATCGAAGACTTGAGAGCCTACTTTGATCGGGAGATCTATTTCTCCATGCACCACTCTTCTTGAACCATCAAAGGCCCTCACCACTATATTACTTGATCTTAACACAACATCTTCAGGACTGAGCTTGTTCAGAACCTCTTTGGGAAGTACATTCAATGAAGAGCCATTGTCTATCAACACATGAGACAAGGTAGTGCCCCTACATTCAATGGAGATATGTAAAGCTCTGTTATGGTTTCTTTTGGCAGGAGTCAAGTCAGCATCAGAAAAACCTAACCCATTATCATAAGTCAGATGTGCAACACAATTTTCAAATTGATCCACAGAAATTTCATTTGGTACATGAGCAGTCCTTAAGAATTTGATCAAGGCTTTAGCATGAGCCTCAGAACACAGCAACAAAGACAACATGGAAATTTTGGAGGGGGTATGCCCCAACTGGTCAACAATATCATAATCACTCTTACGAATGATCTTCAGCACTTCTTCCATCTGTTTAGAGAGATTTTCAGCAGTCGGTGCTTCAGCTTGCACAGGTTCAACCACAGGACCTTTGCCTCGAGCATCAGTACTTGGCTTAGAAGTGGAGGTAGTAGTTGGAAGAACTGTATTTTTTGAGGTAGCTGGAGGAGAGAAAATTCTTCCACTTCTGGTGATCTTACTAGATCCAACAATATTATCAACATCAAGGTTATCATCAGTAACAGGTGTATCAGTCAAAGGTTCCTGCTTAACACCATGGATATAAACATCAGAACCGTAATTCCAGGGTATAGCTTTATCAGAAGTATAAGGAATAGGGCCAGGAGTGGTAATAATCATGGGAGGCACTCTAACTTCAGCAACAGTCTTCACCAGGCCTTCATCAGTAATTTTGATAGGACCCTTGGAAGTGATCTTGACAGGGCCTTTGGAGGTAATCTTCACTGGCACTTTATCAACCATATCCACATCTTCAAACTTCTTACCTCGAGTTAGGTGTTCACACATACTTTCCACAGAAGGAGTTCTCTCAAACAATATAGTGTAATTGTCCATGAGGCGTTGAATACCATCTTTCAACTTCCAGCAGCTATCAGGTTTGTAGGCACAATAAAAACAGTCTTCGTTGCAACCTGGAAAGAATCCAGCCTGCACCAGCTTCTTCTTGATAATAGATAAGGGAGTAGTCACATCTGCTACTGAGGAAGCATATGAAACTTCATCAACAACATTAACAGTCTTCTCATGATTGGGCATGGGAGCAGTAATCACATTTGGAGTCCCAGGAGGGTCAAATTCAATTTCCCCAGCTTCAATCATATCTTGAATCTTATTTCAGCACCCAGCAATTGTTGGTGTCATGTCCCGGACAATTAGAATGATAGGCACATCGTACAATAGGATTGTACCGAGGAGAGGAAGTATTAGGATTCTGAAGAGGGTCCTTCAAAGTAATGAGTTCCCCTTTCAACATGTGTTGCAAGGCTTGGGCCAGTGACATGTTGATCTTGGTGAATTGTCTTCTAGGCTTCTGTTGATTACTCTGTGGTAGCTCTGGTGTTGCAGGAGTAGGATTAGAAATGTGAATTGCTCCTACGGATTGGTGACTTCTGTTACGGCCAGGTTGACCATACACAACATTAGACTCCTTCTTTCCACTAGGGGGCTTCTTTGCAGTGCTTGATGAAGAGGCACCCACCTGTATCTTACCACTTCTTATGCCACTTTCCACACGCTCTCCAGTCATTATCAGCTCAGTGAAACCAGATGATGAGCTTCCAATGAGGTGACTATAGAAAGGACTATTCAGCATACTCATAAACATATCCACTAGCTCCCTGTCAGTCAGAGGAGGTTGAACTCTGCCAGCCAGGTCTCTCCATTTCTGGGCATACTCCTTGAAATTCTCCTTAGCACTCATTGACATGCTTTGTAGCTGCATGCGAGTAGGTGCTAAATCAGCATTGTATTGGTATTGCCTGTAGAAGGCCTCAGCAAGATCATTCCAATCACGGATATTGACACTCTCCAATTGATAGTACCATTCCAATTTAGCTCCAGACAAGCTCTCTTGGAAGAAATGAATCCATAACTTCTTATCAGCAGTATGTGGTTGAATCCTCCGGACATAGGATCTTAAATGCAGCTTGGGACATGAGACACCATCATACACCACAAAAGCAGGAACCTTGAAACCAATAGGTATAACCACTCCAGATATTAAACTCAGATCTTCAAAATCCAGCCCAGAAGATTTTTGTGACTCCATAGCATTCATTCTATCCACCAACATCTTGTACTTATCTTCATTAGGGTCATGATAATAATTTGCTTCAGAATCAGAATCTCCCACAGTATCATGGAGACTACCTCCCTCTTTCTCAGAATTTTCAGACTCATAATCATCAACCTGTTCCTTTGTCTTGATAGGGCCTCTGAATCTTCTTCCCAGATTGATAAGGCCTCCTGATCTTCTAGTCTCCTTCTTCTTCTTAGCCAGCAATGTCTTCAACTCATCTTGCCCCTTGGACAAGTTCAGAATCAACTCTTGGAACTGTGCATTCTGAGCCTGGAGATGATAAGATACATGTTCATAAGAAACCTGTGATGCAATAATATGGTATGTAGATGCTTATGCAATGTTTTCAAGGACCGTAGGATTTAAATTTGTTTAAACCACCAAAAAGTAAACTTTTATTAGTAATAAACTTGTTTTCCCCTTGGGCTTACAATAAAAATGAAATGAATACAAAAAATGGGGTTTTAAGTCTCCCATGGACGTTTCCTCTTTGTGTTGAGGTATGAGTTGAGATTCCGCTCCTCGTGAAGTTGTTTTGTTAGCTCCAGGATTCTTTCCCGACTTGCCTTGTAATGAGTCTTAAAAGTATCTCTTTGCTCCTTCAACTGGATCCAGGACCTCTGTAACTCTTCCATGTCAGTGGGCATGTCTGGATGAAGAATGATGTAAGAAGTATCTCCTTCAGCAACAGGCTCCATGGTAACTGGCAGGATAGCAGGATATGGCATCATAAGAGTCTAAGCACGAGATCATACCCATCTGAGATATGGTTCCATAGGAATAGTGTACTTGGGTTCCAGAGTCTTGCTGTCAACCTTGTTCACTTTACCCCATGCTCGTATGAACCTTTGACGGTAACCTTGAAGATCGTTGTCGTAGTCGAACACAATACCCTGAATAAGCATGTCATGAGGACCATCAGTCCGAGCGTAACCAAACTGACGTAGAGCTAAAGAAGGGTTGTAGGTAATGCCCCCTCTTATGCCAAGGAGTGGCACATTAGGGAACTCCCCACAACGGTCAATGATGGTAACATTCTTCATAGATCTAGAGCACCAATGAATATCTGAATGAGAAAGTGACATAATCCTCTTGGACCACCTGAACCCTTGTTCATTCTTCATCACTGATCGAGGAAGGTGAGAAATAAACCACCTAGATAATAGAGGTATGCAACACATCAGAGTTCCTCGTGCCTTCGTAGTACGGGTATGAAGAGAGTGTAAGATGTCTCCAAGTAATGTAGGCACTGGATTGCGAGTCAGAAATATGTTGATGGCGTGTACGTCTATGAACTGGTCTGGATTGGGGAACAGTACTAAGCCATAAATCAATAGGGCTAAGATCTCCTCAAAAGCATCATAACTCATAGCCTTCAGGAATACTTAAGCTTTCTCCATCAATACCTTAGCAAGAATACCCTTAACTCCACTCCTTGTTTCTAGGACAATGTCTGATTTCTTTAAATGTAAGGCTGCAGCAATGACTTCAGGTTTAGGCTCTTTTTCCAAGCATGTGAAGGGTTTCTGATCAAGAATAGGTATACCCAGAAGCTTGGAGAACTCTTCCATTGTAGGAACCAGCTGATAGTCGGGAAATGTGAAGCAATGATGTTTAGGGTCAAAGAACTGAAACAGGACACTCATCATGTCTTCATTGAACCTTGAAGTGACTAGATCCAGTAGGTGACCATGCCTCTTGATGAACTGGGAGTTTTCAGAAACTTGAGAGACCAATTCCTTAAGCTTAGGAGGTATTCCTACAAAGTTGATCCAGATAGTATTCCTACGAGCAGAAGCCATGACCTGCAACAAAGAACAAAGATAAGTCCTTTGGTCCTTGAAATGGTTAGTGAAAATGCTATGCTTATGATGCATGATGATGCTATGATGTTATGCTCAATCACAAACATGTGGCACACACAAACAAGTCACACAATAGCCCTAGGTTTTTGCATGAGGTTTAAAGGTAAGTACCCTCCCCTGAAGTTTAGTTGATTCATCCTGTCCTACAAAAGTAACTAGGTTCTAAGGGATCTCAAAATCATTGATCCTTCACAAGGGTGGTTGTTCAGTAGGCAACTTACTTGCCAACCAAAACCCTCCAAGTTTAGGATCTCAATGAGTGTAGTATCGAGTATCAACCAACTTCAGTCTTCACCAAAGCCGGTTATCTCACTACTTTCTAAAGGCCAAGATGGGATGACTAGGGTTCTAAAAGTCAGTTAGTGTATTGACAACATATGGCAGCCTCATATTATCCTTAACTTGCTTAAGGAACATAAGCACCAACCAAGAAGTCACACTAACTATGGCCACCAGATCAACCATATCGATATACGCCGTACAGTTTCCTTGGTCTATTGCCATTTACCTAAGGTACACTAGATCCGGGTTAGGGTCTTTCACACATAAGAGCACCCAACAGATAAGTATAAAGCAAACAAGGCAAACAATTTTAAAGTGATCTAATTCCTAAGGGTACCCCTCTTTTATTAAATCCCCAGCAGAGTCGCCAGTTCTGTAACACGGTGGGAGAACTGACTTTAGTTAAATGTTGCGGATAGCAAGAGTCGCCACCGACTTTTATTTTATCCAAAAGGAAAGGACATAAAAGAACAGGAAATACCTTAAAAAGATTTTGAGTTCGGGGGGTAGGTTATACAAAGGGAAGGTATTAGCACCCTTTATATCCATGGTTATCCATGGGCTCTTAGTTACTTAGCTCACTTTGTTTGTTTGCAAGAGTGTAGTGTGTGATTAGAAAAATTTCTTTAAGTACTTTGTAATGACCCTCGTATGGGTGTATACAAAGCCTAGTTTAGAAATTGTGAGGTGTAAAAGTAATTTTGAAAAGTGTGAGCAAGTAACTATGAGATACCTACCATAGATTAAGTCTTTCGTGTTCTCGTATATTCTTTCAATGGTAAGACTGTCCCTATTATTAAGGAATAGGTAGTCATTACCTTGGATGTGTTTAAGGGACGGGTGTAGGGTCATCGTATGGTCAATGAAGGAAACATAAGGGGTGTCTTTAGCAACTCGTAGGGACTATCATCATATTTACCGAAGGGACAAGATCATTATATCGTAGGCAACCTCGTAGGGACTTGATCTTTTAAGTTTATAGGGACTTGATGATTTTTTCTGTTTGAAGGGACTTTGCTTAAGACACCCCTATTTTCGAGGGACTTGACCATTTAAAGAAGGCAACCAAGAGGAATACCCTAGGAAGTACAGATGGCGATCAAAGATCGACTTACGTGTGTGAGTGTTATTTTTCAGATATTTGTCTTGAATTTAATTTTCTAAGTTCAATTATTTACAGTTAGTTTTTTGCACTCCCTAAATTACTAACCACGCAATAAATATTTACAAAAATAAAAGCAAGAAAAATAAATTCCTAAACTATTACATGGCTATGGGACAGATACATAATAATCAGGCGAGAAAGAATAAATTTACAACCTATACATTTGTTCCTAATATTATAAATAAAACAAAATTAAAATAAGGAAAATAATGAAGCAAAAATAGAATAGATAAAAGCAAATAATAATAAAATGATAAATAAACGATGGTAATAAAGCAATAATAAAATAACAATAATAATATAGTGATAATAAAAAGGTTAGAATTTTAAAAGAATTTTTTTTAGGTTAAACAAGTTAGATTTTTTTAGAAGTTATTAGAAAAATATGAGTTTAAAATAAATTAGTAATAATAAGAGAATTTAAAATACATTAATGTACAAATTATAAAATAAAAGAGTTATATGAAAAATATTAAGTTAGTTATTTACAAAATAAATAAAGATTATAGAAAATATCAAATTATTAGATTAATAGGTTTATTATTATTATTCAATTAGAAAAATGGTCAATTAGATTTTATTTACAAAATATATAAGGATTTATTATTATAAGCAAGTAATAAAAAAAAGTTATTAAAATAGTTAGTATTTATTATTTATTTACAAAAAATGTAAAGGTTATAGAAAAATATTAAATAATTAATTTAGTAGGTTTTCACGCCCTACATTACTAAACCACGCAGTTAATATAGGATCAATGGCAGGAATTTAAATGGCAGAAAAATAAATGACAGAAAAATAAAATGGCAGAAAATAAATGGCAGAAAATAAAACCCTAATTATTACAACGCTTTGGTGCAGTTACATAAGAAAGATGGCGAAAAGTAAAACTGAAAATATTACAAGTTAAAACTTAAAATATTACAAGGGCGAAGAAGTTACAGTGTATGAATAACATAAATATGAGCGGAAATAGGAAATAATAATAAGGTTTGTTAAGGTTTAAGAAAAGGTTTATGGTTTAGAGGAAATAACACGGTTAAAGTTTTAGGTTTGAAATTTAGAGTTTGTGGCGAAATTGTCAGGGTTTAGGAAAAATCAGGGTAGTTAGTTATGAAAAAAAATGTGCAGATCTAAATATATGTATATAAAAAAAATATGAATTAAAAAAAAACAACGGCGTTGCTAGCGCAAAATTGCGATCATCGCAATTGGATCGGATAACACAAATGTCACGCCTCATACACGTATATGTGAAAACGGCGTATTGACACGATCCGATCCGAAAACACAATCAAATTATAACATAAAATAGAAATATATATATATATATTTAACACACTAGTTACATATTATAAATTATATATTATATGATCCATATGCATTCTTATTAACAACAAAATTATTATTATATTATATTATATATTATGAGACATGTAAAACTTATATAAAAACAAACACATCAAATACATAATACAATGAACCAAATTATTATACATGTTATACTTATGTGCATAAAAAAAAGCAAAACGGCGATATCCTGATATATTTAACCAAACCGCATGTATCTGGAATACATAACACATTCACACATATGAACATGTATTTGAAACACAGTAACAAATATATCAATAAAATAGATAAAATATATCATATATAAACTATTACCAAACTGTGTGTACGATAGTATAGATCAGCCACTCTCAGTTTCTCTTTTTTGTTCTGTCTTTTTTTGCCTCCCTCTATCAGTCATGCTAGTAAATATATATAGGAACAAATTAGGTTAATGATAATGGGCCTAAGTTTATTTTGAAACCCAATATTAAATTAAAAACTGAATAAAGTTAAATAATTAAAATAGTTAAAATTAAAATAAAAACTAATTAACCTATTTATTTATTCTAGACCCAATATAAAAATAAATAGACTCAACAAAAAAAAAGGTCGGGCACCAAAATGCTCGAAAAAATAAAATGAACACGTCAAAATAATCAGCGCGAAATAAATGACTCGGAAAAATACAGCGTTTGGTCGGATTTTGAAATAAAAATTATGACCGTTTAAACTGCTCAGACTGATCAACATATGACCAAAAATAGTCGTAAAAATATTTTTAGCATGTCAAATTAAACCACGTGAACCGAAGATTAATGTTACCGACATTTGCAAACTTAAACTTGACATTTTTTCGTTGACTAATTTTAGGCACAGTTAAAAAGTTAATTTGACCAGTCTGTTTGTAAATTCCGAGAAATTATTCCGGCTAATATTAAGACAGAAAAAAATGTTATGCTATGAAGATGATGCAAATGAATGTGAAACAAAAAAATTGGTTAGAGTTAAAAATAGAGGGCAAATTTTGGGGTGCAACAGTATGTCATCTGATACATGGGAAGATCAAGAAGAAGACCATGAAGTTGCTTGCTTGGATGTGGCTATCGTTATTTGACGCCTTGCTCTCCATCTTGATACTTGTTTAATGATATTGCTTGATTCTAAAGTCCAAAGGAAATCTAGGTCTCTATATGACATTCTTGTCTATTGGATTGCATCCCATTGGTTAGATCTTTTCAACTCTTAACTTTTAAATTTTTGCTTAGGATTAGTCTCTTCATCTCCTCCCACTTCATAAATTTCAAAAATCTTCCTCTTTTCAAAATCTTCTTTGCTTGTGATTTCTAAACTTAGACTTTATTGCAAATTAGAAACTTTGGCCTTATGCCATTTCAATTTTAAACCCTTTTCTTATTTGAACTTGTAAATGAATCTAACCATATTGACTAAAAATTTCAAAAGACAAAAAGAAATAACACTCATTCAAACTATTTTAGGCCTTTTGTGCCCCTTTTAAACTTCATTTTTTGTTATAAGCAACTCACTCACTTTGAAATTGATTCCACGAACTACGAGGTTTTGATCCCTCATTTTTATGTTGGTACGTAGGTACAAGTCTGAACGTCTTGTCAAACACAAAAATATAATTAATGAATTCTTTTCTCATCCCCACAATCTATTTATTACAAACATCTTTTATGCCAAAACACATACACACATAAAAAAGGGCTCCCTAAGAGTACCTAGGACACTTTGGGTGCTAATACCTTCCCTCCGTGTAACCAACCCCCTTATCTGTAATCTCTGGAATTTTATTAGTTTTGCTTTGAAAACTTCTTATCTTTGGGTTTTGTTCGTGCTTTTCCCTTTTCATTTGGAAACAATAAAAGCGTAGTGGTGACTTTGGTTTTATTGATGTTAAGTTTATCCATAACTAAATGGTCATGAATTTACCGCTATGGAAATTAAGTGGCGACTCTGTTGGGGAGTAGTCCTCAGTGGGTTTAGCCTACTTTTTTATGTGTATATATTTGTATATTTGATGTGTGTATATTTGTTTGTGTGATTTAATCTGCTTGTTATGCTTGGTGATCTCTAAGTGGTGAGATAAGTTCTAACCCAAACTTAAGTGCAATTAAGATAGGAGGATGGTATAGTCATGTTCGACTTGTGTGGAGTAGTCCTTAACAAGTTGGCTTGAGACCCATCTAATCAGTGGAGACCCTTTTGGAGATATTAATGTCACACAAGTTATTTGTGGTTAGGCATTACTTTCTCTTATTTGGGGCCCGAGAAGCTGAGGACCGTAAAACATTTAACCCAACTTGGCCTATTTAGGACGTAGTGTGGAGACTGTTCAGGTGTAGACTTGATAACAGTTGTTACACGATACTACAATCAGACAAGTTTCTGTTGAGAATATTATGGGTTGATGAGTCATCCATCCTAACATGTAATATCCGATAGATGGAATTAAGACTCTGGGAACTTCTTAGAACATAATCTACATGTTTTTATCCTTAGTACACTCCTTTGGGACGGTTCTTAACCCGACTTCATGTTCGTGACTCACAACAAACCCTTGATTCTTGGTTGATCCAATCAAGTCTTGTCAATATCAACGGAACTTGGGTGTTGATAAGGTGAAAACCATAATTCACCAAAACGGATGATTGATCTTGACAATGACTTGATTCATCCCTTGGCCTTTGTTTGTTTTCCTTGTGTGTGATCCCTTATTTGTGATTGTTTCATTCATGCATTTATGCACATGATAACATTAATCACACGAAAAATAACTTCAAGGAACTGAGGTTTTATTTGCAAATATCTTCATACCATGGAGTATGGACGAAGGAACACTAAGAAGTCCAGTTTCAAATTTCCCAATTTGAAAGAGCTAAGGAAGATATCATATTTTGTATTAGATCCCTTGGATTTCAAGCAACAACATAGGAAGCTTTTATCTATGTGGTTTCTGCTGATATGGTTTAAGGACTCTTGAGTGTTTTGGTTCAGTTTTATGATCCTCTCTACCGTTGCTTCACTTTTCCCGATTAATCAACTTGTGCCTATGTTAGAGGAGTATGCCTATCTCTTGGGAATACCTGTTTTTGACAAAGTGCCTTTTAATGGATTGGAGGAGATTCCCAGATCTAATATTATAGTTGAAGCTCTTCATCTGAAGAAGTATGAGTTTGAGGCTCATTGGGTGAAGAAAGGAGGAATTTTTGGGTTGACTTCTGAGTTTCTCATAGGGAAAGTAACTACCTTTGCTTAAGCCGGTAGTGTGGATGCCTTTGAAGCAATCTTTTTGTTGCTCAGTTATGGTTTGTCTTTGTTCCCTAACATCGATGGTTTTGTTGATGTTAATGCCATTAGAATTTTCTTGATTGGAAGTCATGTGTCTACTTTGTTGGGTGATATGTACTTCTATTTGCATCAAAGGAATTCTAAAGGTGGTGGAACTATTATGTGTTGTGTTCCTCTTTTGTACAAGTGGTTTATTTTGCACTTGCCTCGAACAGCTGCTTTTATGGAGAACAAACAATGTCTACGGTGGTCTCAGAGACTTATATCCCTCGCTAATGATGATATAGTTTGGTATGACTCTACATTGAGTTGCTTGGATATAATTGATGGTTGTGGTGAATTATCTAATGTGCCTCTTATTGGTGCACAAGGAGGAATCAACTACAACCCTGCTTTGGCTCGTCGTCAACTTGGGTTCCCCTTGAGAGACAAACCTAATAACACTCAATTAGAAGGTCTTTTCTATCAAGGGGGTAAAGATCCCCTACATTTGAAGCAAAATATGGTACATGCTTGGCATAATGTGCAAAAGAAACGAAGATCCGAGCTTGGTCTGCACAACTGTGTAGCTTTGGAAGCTTACACTCTTTGGGTAAAGAAGAGAGCTTTGGAATTGAAGATGTTGTATGCGAGTGAAAGACCTATGTCTATGGTTGTGGTTGAGCCATTAACTCTCCCTAACCAAGATGTAGAGGAGTTGGAACTCACCAAGATGAAGCAAGAGAAGGATATGTGGGAAGAGCGGTTACATGCTTTGAGGTTGAAGCAGCTTAAGTCTAAGGATAAAGACGCGCTTATTGAACTTCTTGAAGATCGAGCAGTGAAGAGACAAAGAGAGCCAGAGGGTCCATCTTCCTCTAGCATGCCTCGACCTTCTAGTTCCTGGAAGAAGATTGTTGATCATCTTGTCCTCGAGAAGGCTCAGATGAAGGCTTCTTTTGAGTCTGAGATTCGACGCATCCGTAGAAGTACGCGCCTGCAGCCAGATCATCTGACACTGTTGTTAGGGGATCCTTAGGATGATTAGTTTCCTTTTCTCTTGTACTTGTATTTTGGTTTTTGAAATTGTACTCAGTGTAATCCTTCCAAAATAATATGAATAAAAGATATTTTTATGGTCAATCAAATTGTTATTGTTATTATATACCTGCAAATAAAATGGTATGTTCCTTGAAAATAAAAATAATCAGAACATTGCATTTCATGCATCAATTGCATAACAGGTTTTCTTCTGCCATATGTCTTATTGGTTATTCTTCTGTGCTTCAGCCAAGCTGACTCACCGATACAACACTCACGCCAATCAACCGAGAATCATGGAACATTTGGAACAAGAGAACCGAGAACTAAAAGATGAGATTGCTCGTTTGACTGCCATGATGGAGGCTGTTCTAGTTGCACAGAATCAGTCTTCTCTAATGCATGTAACTCCTTCTCCTTAGAGGACTGTCATTTCAGAGGTTGCTACCTCAACTTTTCCTGCCACTCAGTTTGCTACGACTATGCCTGTCGGATTCCCGTGGGGAATTCCACCGAACTTTGTGCATGAAGGGTTTGCGCCTACTTTTGGTTCCATGCCGGCATCTAGCCCGATCATGTCTGTTCCGTGTCCAGTTGTTCACACTTTGCCTCGTATCGAGGACACCATATAGCATTCCGAGTCGTCTGAGGGTCCGAATGTTTATGAGAAGATGGACGAGATGAAAGATTAGTTCCTTGAGCTGGGAAAGGAATTGAAGACGTTGAGAGGTAAAGGTATATTCGGTAAGAGTGCTGTTGAACTTTGCTTAGTGCCGAATTTTAAGATCCCGATGATGTTCAAGGGAAATAATTCTCCACTTAGCCACCTCGTCATGTATGTCAGGAAAATGCCAATACAAACTGATAATGATAAGTTATTAATTCACTATTTCCAAGACAATCTGATTGGTGTTGCTTTGAGGTGGTACATGGGGTTGGATGGTGCATGTGTTCGCACGTTGAATGATTTGGGTGAAGCTTTTATGAAGCAGTACAAGTACAACACGGACATGGCGCCTGATAGAGACCAGTTGAGGTCTATGTCTCAAAAGGACAAAGAGACATTCAAATACTATGCTTAGAGGTGGAGAGAGCTTGCTGCTCAGATCAATCCTCCGTTGCAAGAAAAAGAGATGACCAAGATTTTCCTTAAGACCCTGAGTTCATTTTATTATGAACGAATGATTGCTAGTGCCCCCAGTGACTTTACCGAGATGATAAACATGGGGATGAGATTAGAGGAAGGAGACCGAGAGGGACGTCTATCTAAAGAAGAGGTATCATTGAGCAAGAAGTATGGAAATAGTTTCGCCAGAAAGAAGGAAGGTGAGACCAATGTAGTATCAGTAGGGAGACATATGAGGCCTCATATCAAAAGAAATCTGCAACCACGTAAGTATCATCACCAAGTTTCTTCAGTTATTCCAGTGTTTTCAAACAATCAATTAGTACCAGTTCAACAACAACGTCAACAACAACCACAACAAAGAACAAACAACTACAACAACAACACCAACAATAATCAACAACAACAGATTTTTGAGAGGAAGAAGGTCTCTTTTAACCCTATAATTGTGTCATATGCCGAACTTTATCCATCTTTGGTTCTCAAGAACCTACTTCAGCCAATAAATCCGCCTCAAATTCCAGAACCACTTCCGTGGTGGAACAAGCCAAAGCTCCATTGCGCCTTTCATCAAGGAGCTCTCAGCCATGATATTGAAAATTTCTACCCTTTGAAGTATGTAGTTCAGAAGCTAGTGAAGAGTGGGATGGTGTCCTTTGAGGACCGTGTGCCGAATGTAAAAGCTAACCCATTGGCTTCCCATGGTAATTCCTCTGTTAATATGGTAGATGGTTGTCAAGGAAGTTTATGAGTGTTCGATGTGCGACATATTTGTCAGTCCTTGGTAGAGATGCATAAGACTTTATGTACAATCAGTGATTGTGAGCACGACCATGACTATTGTGCGATTTGCGGCGTAAACCCCCGTGGGAGTTCGATCGTCAAGAGAGATATCCATAAGTTGATGGATAAGAATGTAATCCAGATTCAACAGTCGAGAGATATAGATGATGTGAATGTGATAGTACCAGTGTTTAAGACCCTGGAGCAGGTGGTGACTCAGTTTGACAGCAGCAGCAATAATAGCGTCAATAGATTGATATCGGTATTAGTCATACGGTTAGCGGGCATCGTCCCATATGCATCCGATAGAGATGTTATGTACCAATATAATGCTACCATGGTGGAGAATGGTCAAGAGGTTCCATTGTCTACGACCAATTTGGTTGTGAACATTGTTGATGTTATGAAAGTGACCGTAGCGGTCGTGTTTTTGGTCCCATTTTCCTAAAAGATATAGAAGAGGTTGGTAAAAAGGTTGATGTGCCTGTGGTGAATCCGGTTAGTGCTCCAATGGGCCAGTCTGGTGAATCCAGCAAATTGAAGCCTAATAATGATGACGAGGTACTGAGATTGATAAAGAAAAGTGAATTTATTATTATGGAGCAGCTGCTCCAAACTCCTTCGAAGATTTCAGTGTTGTCTCTGCTTATGAATTCTGAAGCGCACAGAGAAGCATTCTAAAAAATGTTGGAGCAAGCCTATGTAGAGCATGGCGAACTTGTGGATCAATTTAACCACATTGTGGATAAAATCACTTCCTGCAACAACTTGAGCTTTTGTGATGAAGAACTTCCCCAGGAAGGTAGAAATCACAATCTGGCACTACATATATCAATGAATTGTAAGGACGATGCATTGTCAAATGTGTTGGTTGATACTGGTTCTTCTTTGAATGTACTCCCCAAGTCAACTCTGTCAAGGTTAACGTATCAAGGCGTCCTGATGAGATACTGTGATGTGATCGTCAAAGCTTTTGATGATTCTCGCAAGACTGTTATAGGAGAAGTGGACCTTCCAGTGAAGATAGGTCCGAGTGATTTCCAAATAAATTTTCAAGTAATGGACATCCACCAGGACTATAGCTGCTTGTTGGGAATGGATACATGAGGCTGGAGCTGTGACATCCACTCTGCATCAGAAATTGAAATTTGTGAAGAATGGCAAGCTTGTCATTGTTAGTGGGGAGAAAGCGTTGTTGGTAAGTCACTTGTCGTCTTTTTCGTATGTGGAAGATGAGGATGAGGTTGGAACTCTGTTCCAAGCTCCATCTATTACTAAAGTGAAGAAAACTAGGGCACCCATTTTCTCTTTCAAATATGCTCAGAAGATTATTGAAGATGGCAGTTCAGATCAGTGGGGTCGTACGGTAGAGGTCGCCGAGAACAAGAACCAAGCCGAATTGGGATTTCAACGAGGGTCGTATTATGTCAAAGTAGAAGATATGCAACCTAGTTTCCGTAGTGGGGGGTTCATCCATGGTAATGATCAAGACTCAGCTGCTGTGATCGAGGGTGATGAAGATGAAGACTGAACCAATTTTGTGACGCATGGAAAGGCTTGCAACAATTGGATCGTTGTTGATGTTCCTGTTATTGTCAATTGCTCTAAGTAATTTGTTTTTATCTTTTTATAAAAATCCTTCCCCTATGCCTAAGGGAGAAGTGAACATTGTTAGGCATATTTCAAATTATCATCAATAAAATGCAATTCTATTCATCCACATCTATGATATTTTTATTTTTCTTTTTTCTTTTCTGAAAATGGTAATCACAAAAAACATAAATAAATAAATAATAATTGTCCATCTGCATAATATTTGGTCACAATTCACTTATCTAAAATCAAAATATCAAATCATTATGAAGGTTGGTATCTAAACCCATTGAATACAATGATCATACAACTTCTTCAAAATTTTAATTCCCCGTGTTTGAGGCTGGGGAAGGAAGTGAGAAAGAAGTGTCTGATGAATTGTCTTGTCTACTTGAGTGCGAGGAAAAAGCCATTCTGTCATTCGAAGAGCAAATTGAGTTAGTCAACTTCGGTTCCGAAGATGATGTGAAGGAAGTCAAGATTGGGTCTCAATTGTGTCCAGAGGTTAAGAAGGGGTTGGTTGATCTTCTCCGAGAGTATTCAGATGTGTTTGCATGGTCCTATCAAGACATGCATGGTTTAGATTCTAAGATTGTGGAGCATAGATTTCCGTTGAAGCCAGAATACCCGCCAGTCAAGCAGAAGTTGAGGAGAACTCATCCTGATATGGCAGTGAAAATCAAAGAAGAAGTGCAAAATAAAATCGATGATGATTTCCTTGTTACTGCTGATTATCCGCAGTGGGTGGCCAATATCTTCCATGTTCCTAAGAAGGATGGAAAAGTCCGTATGTGCGTTGATTTTAGAGAATTGAACAACGCTAGTCCAAAAGATGATTTTCCTCTGCCACACATTGACATGTTGGTAGATAATACATCTAAATTCAAAGTCTCTTCGTTTATGGAAGGATTTTCCGGCTATAATCATATTAAGATGGCACCCTAGGATATGGAGAAGACCACATTCATTACACCCTGGGGAACATTCTGTTATAGAGTGATGCCTTTCGGTTTAAAGAATGCGGGTGCAACCTACCAGAGAGATATGACCACTCTTTTTCATGATATGATGCATAAAGAGATTGAAGTGTATGTTGATGACATGATTGCCAAATCAAGTGATAAAGAAGAACATGTTGAGTATTTGTTGAAGCTATTCCAGCATTTGAGGAAGTACAAACACCGCTTGAATCCCAATAAGTGTACATTATTTGTTCATTCTGGTAAGTTGTTGGGCTTTATTGTCAGTGAGAAGGGTATTTAGGTTGATCCTACCAAGGTCAAAGCAATACAAGAGATGCCTGCGCCCAAAACTGAGAAGCAAGTCAGAGGTTTTCTCGGCCTGCTTGAATTATATCTCGAGATTCATATCACATATGATTGCCACGTCTGCGCCTATATTCAAGCTTCTTCGGAAAGATAAGTCTTTTGATTAGATCGAGGATTGCCAAAAAGCTTTTGACATTATCAAAGAGTATCTGCTTGAGCCTCTGATTCTGTCTCCGCCTGTTGAAGAAAGACCTTTGATCATGTATTTGGCTGTGCTTGATGAAAGTATGGGTTGTGTTCTTGGTTAGCAAGATGAAATTGGAAAGAAAGAATATGATATTTACTACCTCAGTAAGGAATTCACCGACTGTGAGATTTAGTATTCTATGTTAGAAAAGAATTGTTGTGCATTGGCTTGGGCTGCTAAGCGTCTACGTCAGTATATGTTAAATCATACCACTTGGTTGATATCCAAAATGGATCCAATCAAGTATTTTTTGAGAAGCATGCTTGAACTGGGAGGATTGCCCGTTAGCAGATGTTGTTATCCGAGTATGATATTGAATACCAATATCAAAAGGCTATTAAAGGTAGTCTCTTGGCTGACCATTTGGATCATCAACCTATTGAAGATTATGAGTCAGTGCAGTACGATTTTCCTGATGAAGAGATCTTGTACTTGAAAATGAAAGATTGTGATGAACCATTGTTGGAAGAAGGGCCAGAACATGGTTCCCGTTGGGCATGGTATTTGATGGAGCTGTTAATCAGTATGGTAATGGCATTGGGGCAGTGATTATTACTCCTCAAGGCACGCATTTTCCAGTTACAGTTAGATTGACTTTAAAGTGTACAAATAATATGGTTGAGTATGAAGCTTGCATTATGGGGCTTGAAGAGGCCATTGATCTTAGAATCAAGTATCTCGTTGTCCATGGAGATTCAGCTTTGGTTGTGAATCAGATCAAAGGTGAATGGGAGACGAATCAACCTAGTTTGATACCATATCGAGATTATGCGAGGAGGATTTCAACTTTCTTTACAAAGGTTGAGTTTCATCATATCCCTCGAGATGAAAATCGGATGGCAGATACTCTTGCAACGTTGGCTTCAATGATTATGGTGAAATTCTAGAATGAAGTTCCTATATTGACTGTGATGCAACTTGATAGGCCAGCTCAAGTGTTTTCTATTGAAGAGATCAAAGATGAAAGGCCGTGGTATTTTGATATCAATGTTTTCTCCAAAGTCAGATTTACCCACCTTGGGCACCTTTGAAAGATAAGAAGACTTTGAGGAGATTAGCTGGCAACATCTACCTGATTGGTGATGTGCTTTCCCAGAGAAACTTCGATATGGTTCTACTCAGATGCATGGATAGACACGAAGCATACTTGTTGATGACCTAAGTCCATTAAGGTTCTTTTGGTACTCATTCCAATGGACATGTAATGGCAAAGAAGATGTTGAGAGCAGGTTACTATTGGATGACAATGGAATCTGACTGTTGCAAGTTTATGAAGAAATGCCACAAGTGTCAAATATATGCAGATAAGATTCATGTTCCACCGACACTGTTGAATGTTACTTCCTCCCGATGGCCCTTCTCCATGTGGGGAATCGATATGATTGGCATGATTGAGCCCAAAGCTTCAAACGGGCATCATTTCATTTTAGTGGCTATTGATTACTTCACAAAGTTGGTTGAAGCGGCATCGTATGCGAATGTAACCAAGCAAGTTATTGTGAGGTTTATCAAGAATCCGATTATATGCCGTTATGGTATGCCAAGTAAGATCATTACTGATAATTGATCGAACTTGAACAATAATATGGTTGAATCTCTTTGCAAAGACTTCAAGATTGCACATCATAATTCTTCTCCCTACAGACCTAAGATGAATGGGGTTGTTGAAGCTGCAAACAAGAACATCAAGAAGATTATCAAGAATATGGTTGTAACTTACAAGGATTGGCATGAGATGCTCCCATTTGCTTTGCACGGGTAGCGTACATCCATCCGCACTTCAACAGGGGAAACGCCTATCTCGCTTGTTTATGTTATGGAAGTTATGCCCCCAGTAGAGGTCGAGATCCCATCATTGTGTGTCTTGATAGAAGCCAAGTTGATAGAAGCTGAATGGTGTCACACCAAATATAACCAGTTGTATTTAATTGAAGAGAAAAGATTGATTGCCATGTGCCATGGTCAGTTATATCAGAAAAGAATGAAGAAGGAATTTGATAAGAAGGTCAGACCTCGTGTGTTCAGAGAAGGTGACCTTGTGCTCAAGAATATTTTATCTTTCAAACCATATGCTAGGGGCAAGTGGACTCCTAATTATGATGGCCCATATGTTGTTAAGAGAGCCTTTTCAGGCGGTGCTTTGATTCTTACAACTATGGATGGTGAAGATTTCACGCGTCCTGTGAAGGCCGATGCAATCAAGAAATACTTCGTCTAAAAAAAAAGAACAACTCGCTAAGTTGAAAACCCGAAAAGGCGGCTTATTCAAAAATGAACATCTCGATGGATTGAAAACTTGAAAGGATGATCCAGGAAAAAGTTAGAGACATAAAACAGAAAAATTTATCCCGATAAATTGAGTACCCCAACTTGGGGAAATTTATGCAAAAATTAGGGATTATGGCAAGTAACTGCATCATGTTGATCTTCAGTCCTGAAGACATTCTTGAGAATGATATTTGGTTCTGATTCAATCAAAACCAAGAGCACAATGGATATTGATGTCGGAAGAAGGATTAATGATCATTGTATTCAATGTATCCCTTTTCCATGTAAATTACCATTTTTCAACTTTTATAAAGATCTATGGAGTCTTGTCATTTATAGACTACCATTCAATTAAATAAAGTTGAACTTTTGTCCAATTGTTTCTACTCTTATTTATCTTTTAACCAAATAGAATTACATTTTTATGATGATCAATTTGAAATTGAATTTTAAAAATCAAAATCATGTTTTCTTAAAATAACAATAGCAGTTACTTTTTTAGAGCAATCGACTTTATTTAAGGAATATCAACTGTAGTCTGAGAACAAGTGATCCCTAAAATACAAAGCATTATTGGTTTTCCCCAAGCAGTTTGTGTGATCTTTATTTCCTCCCCAACAGCATTTCAACATCTCCAGCCAAGTTTTATTGGTTTCCCCAACTGAGTTTTTAATTGCCTCCTTTGTTTTGATGGTGCATTTTCTCAGTTGTTTGCATAGATCCAACACAAGATTTTGTTTCCCCTCAAGTCGCCAGCGGATTTCAGTTAGCACTGATTCTTGAGCAATATTTATGGTCCTCTGCAAGGTTGTCTCCCATTTGATATGGTGTTGACCTAAAATTTCCCACAGAGTTGATGGTGCAGATCCTCAGCAGATCTTTTCCTTTTCCCCAGCCAGGGTCGAGCCTTTGAGACGGATAATTCACGTTCATCCTTTACCTTTCTTTCTCCAGTTGATTCCCTCATGTTGAGATTGGATGAGTGTTGTATTGATGATTCAGATCGGTGAAGTTTGTATCCTTTGTGATCATTTTGTCAGCATAATCATCATATATACATATATATTCATAGATTTCGTTTTTACATTATTGCACTTTGTGATTCATTATTTCTCTGATCCTCTGCTATGGTGGTATCCTTTCCTCCCGTGCAGATTCAGTGTGTTTGTCCTCTTTCAATTGTAGAGTGTCAGCCCCCCCCCCCTTAAGCAACAAGAATTTAACCTTTCTCATTCCCTACTGAGTTATTTCCTTATGGATGATTATTATTTTAGCTTCCTCCCCAGTTGATTATCTAGATGAAATCACTTCCCCTAAGTTATATCCTCATTGGATTGAGTCTTTGATTGATCTTTTCTTTCTAGATCTTACCTAGATAGATGCTTTTGGGTCCCCTGAGAGTCTATTACCCAGTAACTGGTAATATTCTTCTCGACTTACGAGTATTTTACTCTTGCCCAGTACCTGGTAAAAGTAATCTATTTCATTTATTCTCCCCAGCGGATTCGTTTTCACGTTTCCCTAGAGGGTTAATCCTTGATACGTTCATCCTAACCGATGACAGGTTTCCTCCTCTTTGCGGTCTTTTGCCTAGTAACCAGTAGTTGTAAATCCTGCTTTCCCTTTGTAGAGTCTATCCTCGATATGTTCATCTTAACCGGTGACGGATATTCTCTTTTTGGTTTTCTATCCAGTAACTGATAGATATAATTCCTATTTCTCCCCTCGGAGTCTATCCTTGATATGTTCATCTCAACTGATGACGGATACTCTTCCCTTTGAGTCTATCCTTGATATATTCATCTCAACTGATGATGGATATTCTTCCCTTTGAGTCTATCCTTAATATGTTCACTTTAACTAGTGACAAATATTCTCTTTGTTTGGTCTTCTGCCTAGTAACCGGTAGTTGTAAACCCTATTTCGCTTTTCCCTAGTAGGTTATTCTTACCTAGTAACTTGTAATGAATACATCTCCTTGTTTCCCCAGTGAGTCATGCTTGATATATTTAGCCTAACCGGTAACAAATGTCCTCTTTGACATATTTCGTTATCTCCTTACCCTGTAATCGGTAGTAGATAATATACTTCTGATAGTCCTGTGTTGAAGTTCATTTCTTCCCCAGTCGAGTTTGAGTGCGCATTACCTCAGTGAAATCGTCGTCCCCTGCTTGGTTCAGGCATTTCAACTTTGTTCTGATTCACCTGTTTACCCTGCATATTTTTTCCTTTTATCCCCGACTAAGTCTTTCCATTGATTTATGAAATCTCTCGCCTCCCCAAACAATTTTAAGTCGTAGCCTGGCCTACGCACAACTTTTTATTCCCTAGAGTCTCTGTCTCCCCAGTGAGTTTTCCTTATGGAATGCATTATGCTCCTACGGACTCTTAGTCTCTCTAGATTTCTTTTCCTTTGTGGCAACATTTTCCCCACAAAGATTAATTTTTAACATTTCATAGCATATGCATCATGAGGTATCTTAGGGACCAAAATTTGTTTCTTTTGTTGTTATTTAACGTCCTTAAATAGGGGCAATTGTAAGACCCTAATTTTTGACCCTAAGATCCCTCATGCTATCTCATCATATGCATTGACATTGGGATCACACCTTGGCATTCTTCTTACCTCTCATTCATTAAGGTATGTATTAGGAGAGGTCACCAAGCACTTTAGATTGTATCATATTTTGTTTTTTTTATTTACTCACTAACCAAAATACCAAAAATATGTCAATGTATAGTTTGTTTCTTTTGTAGGTAGTGTACATGCTCACTTATGCTCTATCAAGTTCATATCTAGGGTTTGAGACCCTCAATGCAAGGAGCTGAATCAAGAATTGGTTTAAATTGGCTGTAAATACCATATATGGATCCCCATGATCTTCACGTGTTATTTTGATCAAGAAATCATCAAGAGTTTGAAGTTTCTTTGCCTTGGAAACCCTAATTCATCTGGGAATCTTGTGTGACTTCTTCAACGAGTTTCCTTAACAATTGATCAAATATATTAGGGATACTTCATATTTCATCATATTATACATATATGATAGTCCATGAGTCCCAAGGATCAAGAGAATGTCAAGCTAGCAAGTGGGTTCATGGTGGTTGACCAGAGAAAGTCAACTAGTCAAAACTGGGGTTCCCTAGACCCTATCTCCTACAATTTGTGTCTTATGAAAATGATTCCAAGAGAAACGTTACTTTAAATGACATTCCAAACAACTTTCATGTTTAAGTCAAGAGCTAATTTTGCTTGGAAAGTCCATTTTTATGATGAAAGATTATAGGTCATTTTGTCTAAACCCTAATTTGGAGGTCAACTTCCCAAGGTCATAACTTGCTCACTATTTATGATATGAAAGCCATTAAAATTTCATGATCAAATTGAAGATGTCTAATTCAACTTTTATGTATGGAGGATGTGCAAATTCAACTTTAAAATGCATGTGCCAAGAGGAAACATTATAGGTCATTTTGGGCCAATATCATTGAACAAGTAATTTTCCTCAAATTCTAAAATGCATAACTCCTTCATGAAAAATCCAAATGAGGTCCAATTTGAGACTATATTTAATAGGTTTGAAAGAGCTACAACTTTGATGAAGTAACTTTTCTCATTTGAAGTCCATACAACAAGTTATTCAAAGTGTAAGAAGTGAACATTTGACTTGGGACTTAGAAAATTTTCAAATATGTTTGATTTCCCAAACTTCCACCTCAAAATTCATCACGATCCAAGATTCAAATGAAAACATGTTCAACATGAACTTTGTTCCCCTTGATCTCACCTTTCCAAAACATCCAAGACCATACCATTTGTATAACTTCAAGTTCCAATTTTCACACACACTAACGTGAGCTTCTAACATGATTTCAGCATGAAGTACATTAAACTTTGGATCAAATGGCATAATCTCATGGGACTAATGCACGCCCATGCATCCATGCAAGGGAGAATTTGAAAATTTGCCAAATTTGGAAGTGTGCAAATATCATTCACATTGGATATAAATAAGACCCTTCATGATCAGAAATAGGATCCCTCTTGCCCAAGCTTCGACTCCCTTCTTCCCCAAACACCATTGAAAGGATAAACTTGAAGGTTTCTTGAGAAACCAAGTTTCAGTTCTCCTTCTGTTTTAGGATTTAAAATTCAAGAGTCAAGGCTTTTTAACCAACCAAATCATCTTCTGCAAGCTTCTAGAGTCAACCCAAGACAAATTGGAAGCAAGATTAAGCTAATTTGAATGATTGTTGGATTGCTGAAGTCCTATCAATGTAGGCAACAAGATTGAGTTGCTTTGAGTTCAAATTGAAGCAACTCAATTCATGATCCTCATAATTCAAATCTTTGGATCTTTTCATATACTTGGAATTGGACAAAATTGAGGCCAGATTCGAGCTCCTGAGCATTTTTTCTTTAAATACATGTCTTGCTTTTTCATTTTGGTGATGGTTGATGGTGGACCAGTCCGGTGAGGTCCATCGGAGAAGAAGACCGAAGCTATGGCGCCAGTGATGAGTTGTCTTGCATCTCAACCATAAGATCCTTTTAAAACGTTTTAATCTCATGGGTAGCTTTTGAATACCAAGCCTATGCCGCGTTGACTGCAGTGCACCATGGAACGCGTGCTTTCATCCATCTGATATGCCACCTCAATTAATGAGGGAGATCAAATGGCTCTCCTTTTTTTGAATTTCTGATTATTTCTTTTAATTGCTTATATTCATTTAATTCATATTAATTTCATTATTGATCTAGAAAATATGGGACTTTCACCAAAAAAGTTCAAATATTCTCCTCTTTCATTTTCTGAATTCAAATTATTTTTTGGATTAATGTTGATATTTTTCATGATTTAATTGTTTTTGTGCATATTTTTAATTGTTTAAAAATACTTCTGACTTTTCAAAAATAATGAAATTTTTTCTCCAAGGTCCTTTGACCTTGTTTGACCCATGATAAATCTCTTAGCCATTTATTTGGTGTTTTGAAGAGGGTTTAGGTTTTTGATAAAACATAATTTAATTTAATGCATTTTAATATTATTTTTTTAATTGTTTAATTATGTAGAAATTATGTTGAGCTATTTTTAGTGACTTGTGAAGTTTGACTATGTGTTTGGGCCTTGGTCAAGGTTGATTTGAATTTTTTTGGATTAAAATCATTGGATTTAGGGGATTGACGAAATGTACATTTCATCTCCCAAAATGAATGAATGATTTTAATTTGATAAAATTCCTCCCATGACCAATTTGTGTTTGTCTCATCTCCCCTCCATCTTCATCTTTAATCCCATTCTATCCCATCCCTTTTATTGACCAATGATATCTCAATATCCTAAGGCTAATTGGTTCATCAATAACGTCATGTTAGATGAACCAATACAAGTATGGATGTGATTAGGTCCATCCTTTTGTCATTTTCTTTTTGTGTGTGGTATGTTTTAGGAGTATGGTTCATTATACCATATCTCTAACATGCATTAACACCAAAATTTCAATTGTCCGACCTCAGATAGTTGTGACTTCTACATAAGTCCAATTACGATTGCTTTACATAACCCTAAATTTTGACCCTAAAGGCATAGCATTCTAGTAAGTGAGATTGTAAGTCTCCCCCTTTTCATGGTATTGTATGGAAACTTTTCCTTTTTTCCTTCCTTTGGAAGATGTCTTGGTTCAAGGATCCATGCTTGTGAATAGAGGGTTGAGTGTTCTCCAAAGAATGACTTAATCAATTGAAAAGCAAAAATTCCACTAACATCTAATCAACTAAAATTTGACTAACCTTTATTATAATTGCTTTTCATTTCAAGTCCTTTACTTTATTCAATTTAAATTCAAGCCATTTACAATTTCATTTGTCATTAACATATCATTTAACTTGTTTATGTTTATGCCATTTTCACTTTGCTCACTTGAGCCATATATTGTGGTTGTATATATTTGTTTGTGTATCTTGTTTGTGTTTGTGGTCTTAGGACCTTAAAGTACATAATAAACAACAAAAGAACCCTAAAAAAAATGTTTGTGTGGACTGTTGGATTTGATCTGAGCTTTAGACTTTGAATTAGGCAACATTCCCTATGCAAGAGGACTTGGCCAATGCCAACATCTCTGAAACCCAACTATTGTTTAGTGAGCTTTCATCTGATGCAAATATTAAGATCCTTTTGAGTTTATATGCAAATATTACATTGATGCAAATATTACTTGGTCTTGATGCAAATATTACTTTGAACCTGTGCCTAATGCCTTATTCTGAGCCATTCAAGGAGTATGTTATCTGATCCAAGATTCAAATATGAAGTTGCTTGCTTGGATGTGGCTATCTTTATTTAATGCCTTGGTCTTCAGCTTGCTACTTGTTTATTGATATTGCTTGATTCTAAAGTCCAAAGGAAAAGTGGGTCTCTATATGACATTCTTGTCTTTTGGATTGCATCCCATTGGTTAGATCTTTTCAACTCTTGACTTTTAAATTTTTGCTTAGGATTAGTCTCTTCATCTCCTCCCACTTCTTAAATTTAAGATCTCTCCCTCTTTTCAAAATCTTCTTTGCTTTTGATTTCTAAACTTAGACATCATTGCAAATTAGAAACTTTGGTCTTATGCCGTTGCATTTTTAAACCCTTTTCTTAATCGAACATGTAAATGAATCTAACCATATTGACTAAAAATTTCAAAAGAAAAAAATAACTAACACTCATTCAAACTCTTTTAGGCCTTTTGTGCCCCTTTTAAACTTAAATTTTTTTTAAAAGAAATTCACTCACTTTAAAATTGATACCACGAACTACGAGGTTTTGATCCCTCATTTTTTTGGTACGTAGGCACAAGTCCAAAGGTCTTGTCAAACACAAAAATATAATTAACGAATTCTTTTCTTATCCCCACACTCTATTTATTACAAACATCTTTTATGCCAAAACACATACACACATAAAAAAAGGGCTCCCTAGGAGTACCTAGGACACTTTGGATGCTAACACCTTCCCTCTGTGTAACAAACCCCCTTAGCTGTAATCTCTGGCATTTTATTAGTTTTGATTTGAAAATTTCTTATCTTTTGGTTTTGTTCGTACTTTTCCCTTTTCCTTTGGAAACTATAAAAGCATGGTGGAGACATTAGTTTTATTGACGTTAAGTTTATTCATAGCTTAATGGTCATGAATTTACCTTTAAACAACGTAATTCACATCATAATACTCAGAAAGCCTATACTCTGATGTTTTCTTATACATCAGACCAAGGTTAAGTGTTCCTTTCAGATACCTTAGGATTCTCTTAACATCAGTTAGGTGAGATTCCCTTGGATCTGACTAGAATCTGGAACAGGGACAAACACTGAATAATATATCTAGACGTTTGGCAGTCAAATAGAGAAAAAACTTATCATACCACGATAAAGTTTCTGACAAACCTTCTAACTTACCTATTCTTTCTTCAGAATGCAAGTGGGGTGCATAAGAGTCTTTGATGGTTTGCTTTCTGACATTTCAAACTTCTTCAGAATGTCTTTTATGTATTTGCTTTGATAAACATAAGTAGATTCTGATGTTTGATTGATTTGTATTCCCCAAAAGAACTTTAGTTCTTGCATCAGACTAATTTTGAATTCAGCCTGCATTAGCTCAGAAAGTTCTTGACATACAGAGGGGTTAGCAGAACCAAAAATTATGTCATCAACATATATTTTCCAGATCATAAGGTCGTTTCTGATGTTTTTACAGAAGAGTGTAGAATCGATTGTCTCTGATAAAATCATTTTCTAGAAGAAAAGAACTTAGTCTTTCATACCAAGCTCTAGGAGCTTCTTTTCGACCATAAAGGAATTTTTTCAGTTTAAAAACGTGTTTTGGACATTTTGAGTTTTCAAAACCAAGAGGCTGATGAACATACACTTCTTCAAAAATATATCCATTCAGAAACACACTTTTGACATCCATCTGATATAGTTTGATGGAGTAATTTACAGCAAAAGATACAAGTAAACGGATAGATTCTAACTTGGTGGCTGGAGAAAATGTTTCATTGTAGTCAATACCTTATTGTTGACTATAACCTTGTGCCACCAGTCATGATTTGTTTCTGACCACTTCTCCCTTTTCATTGAGTTTGTTTCTATACACCCATTTGGTTCCAATCACATGGGTTCCCTTGGGTTTTGGTACAAGATCCCAGACATCTTTCTTTTCAAATTGATAAAGTTTTTCTTTCATTGCCAGAATCCATTCCTTATCTTGAAGTGCTTCTTCACAGGATGTTGGCTCTATCAGATATACTAGTCCTAGAAGGGTTTCTTTAGAACCTTTGAATGTTGATCTTGTTTTGACAGGTTCATATTTTTTTCCCAGAATTAATTCTTCAGATACATTTTATCTAGTTCTTGATCTTTTCTCATTTAATGTGACTTCGGTTGCTTATGAAGTTCCCTTTTCTTCTTCTTTAGATTCTTTATCCTTTTCCTCAGATCCAATCATTCCAGATCCTCTGATTCTTCCTTTCTGATTTCCTCCAAAGCCTACGAAGCCAACATCTTTAAGTTCCAGGCTTTGGAACATATGCTTTCTTCCCGTCATGTGTCGAGAGCATGCCGAGCCCAGGTACCATGATTGGTGTTTTAACTCTGCTGCATAGGATATCTACAACATATACTATTTTATCTTTTGGTACCCAGAATCTTTTGGGTCCTTTATGATTAGTTCTCCCAGAGTTTCTAGAAACTTTGGGTTTTCTGGCATTATTAAAACCTTGTGTTTGTGCATGTGCGTAATGATATGAAAAGGAGATTTAGGCTTATCCTCTGCAGAAGGTATTTTCTCATCTTCATCAGAGTCATATCCAATTCCTTTTTTCTTATTGTGACTAACACCACAAATCATAGAAGTCATTTTGCTTCTTTCAAGCCCATTTTTCAGAAATTTCTGAAACGCCTTTTTATATTTATATATGATGGTGTCAGAAGTTGGTGGAGCTTTGGAAAGAGTTTCTTCAAGTTTTAAACATTTTTTGGTTGAAAATTCATTTTCTTTTTCCAGGACAAATGTTTCCTTTAAGTTCAAAAACTTCTATTTCAAGCTTATCACATTCTTCAACAGTTTCTTCATGGACCCTTTTTAGGATCTTGAATTTCTGTCAAAGCTTTTGATAGGAGGTTAGAGATTATGATAAATAAGCTTCTAGATCAGAGCGAGAAGGATCAGAAAATACCTTTTCAAAGTCAGATTCTCTTTCGGATGAACTTCCGGATGTTGTAGTCATGAATGCAACATTTTCCAGTTCAATTTCAGAGTCTGATTCTGAGGTATCAGACTCAGAGTCATCCTAGGTAGACATGAGTCCCTTTTTAGTTTTGAAGGAGTTTTTATTGAATCCTTCTTTTCTGGAACTATCTTTCTTGAGCTTTGGACATTCATGTCTATAGTGTCATGGTTCTTTACATTCATAGCAAGTTACCTTTTTGCTTGGTCTGCTTCTGGGGTAGATTTTGAACGATCTCCATTTTGTCTAGGCCTTATGAAGTTGTTATTCCTTTTTCTCTAGAATTGTTTAACTCTTCTGGATAAAAGAGATAACTCTTCGTCATCATCAAAATCGTCCTTTTCAGAATCATCATCGTCTTCTTCTTCAGCTTGAAAGGGTTTGTTCCTTTCTGGCTTTCGTCTTTCTGATTTGGACTTCAGAGCCACTGATTTTCTTTTCTTTTGAAGTTCGTCCTCCTCAAACTCTATCTCATGACTCCTGAGGGAGCTGATGAGTTCTTCCAGGCGTATGTTGTTCAGATCCTTTGACAACTTCTAGGCAGTGACCATAGGTCTCCATTCCATTGGAAGACTTATGATAATCTTTTTGACATGATCTGCAATTGTGTATCCTTTATCCAGAACATTGAGTCCTACAATTAAAGTTTGAAATATAGAAAACACTACCTCTATAACTTCATCATCCTCCATTCTAAAGGCTTCATACTTTTGGATTAGGGCCAAAGCCTTAGTCTCTTTAACTTGATTGTTTCCTTCGTGAGTCATCTTTCGGGAATCAAATATTTCTTTATCTATTTCCATGTTGGTTATCTTTTCATATTCATTGTAGGATATGGAATTCAACAGAATCGTTATGGCTTTATGATGATTTTTGAAGTCACGCTTATGATCATCACTCATTTTGTTTCTAGCAATGACAACCCTAGGAGATGATACAGGTGGTTCATAACCATTTGTAACAATGTCCCATAAGTCAGTGTCATAGCCAAGGAAGAAGCTTTCGATTCTGTCCTTCCAATAATCAAATTTCTCTCCATCGAAGACTGGAGGTTTAACGTTGTAGCTATCTCTTTCATTGGTGGTAGTCATTATGTTTTTCTCACGCTGGATCTCTCTACACTGTTAAGTGTTTGATTTGAAAATCAATAACAGAGATGAACTCTGATACCAATTGAAGATAGAGAAAAACAAGAAAGGGGGGTTTGAATTGTTTTTACAGACAATAAAAACTTTTGGAGATTCTACACACACACAAAGTAAAGATAAACAACACATAAGTTATCCTGGTTCGCTTGAAATTCAAAGCTACTCCAGTCCACCCTACCAAGGTGATTTCTCCTTCAATAAGAACTTAATCCAATAATCTAGAAAGAATACAACAACATCTAAGAGTACAATGATCTATTAACCCTCTCAAGTCTACAGACTTCACAAGCCACTTGAAGAACTTTACAATAACTGTTTTAGAAATACAAGAAGGTGTTTAGTGCTTCTAGATAGGAAATGTGAACGCAGTAAGAACAATAGAAAATCACACTAAGAGCAACAACTTATGTGAAAACGTAAAACAAGAATTTAGAGAGTGATGAATTTTGATGTTCAGAATTCTTGTAGAATAGCTTCATGTATTGGTATGATGATGGTTGGACCTTTTTATAGTGCTTGGAGATGATACAATTGAATGTAGCATTGAAGCTGATATCTCATCTATAATGGGATTTAATGCCATTAATTTTGTTGTCCTTTCAAAAGCAGTTTAGGAGAGTATTAAATGTTTATCCATATTGAGATTCATACCATATTTGGAATACTTCGTTGTTAAGTTCTTGATTCTGTTCTGTTGGGCGTGATTTAGAGTGCGTAGAATCTGGATACTTTTTCTTAGATCTTGTATTATTCAGATAGTTGACTGTAGTGTCTTCTTCAGAAGTTCTTGATTTTTCCCTGACTAGACATCCTTCTGATGTAGGGATCAACAGAGTTTTCATATGTGAGATCCTTCAGATGCAGAGATCCAGAGTCTTCAAATGGCAGATGTTGTGGACATTATTGTGTTCAGAGTCAGAGTGAGTACCTTTAACTCTAAGTTAGATGTTCTGGACATGTGTGATGTCAAATGTTGTTTCATCAGATACATACTTATCGTTAGAGTCCTTCACACTTAGAGAATTTTTTTAGGGTGCAAAAATGTTTCATCCTTTGTTATCAGTAAAACTTAGAGATAAATTGCAAAATCAAAATCTTATTCTAACACTTCCGAGCTCT
Source organism: Lathyrus oleraceus (assembly GCF_024323335.1). Classification (NCBI taxonomy): domain Eukaryota; kingdom Viridiplantae; phylum Streptophyta; class Magnoliopsida; order Fabales; family Fabaceae; genus Lathyrus; species Lathyrus oleraceus. Next base: position 480,630,108 of record NC_066585.1, on the reverse strand, counting down.
GTTTGGTGCCTAATGTCAAAATCCCGGTGAAGTTCAAGGTCCTAGACTTTGAAAGAGCATATTGAATTAGTCAAGTTGGGTACCGATGATGATGTGAAGGAAGTCAAGATTGGGTCTCAACTATTTCTTGAAGCTAAGAAGGGGTTGGTTGAACTTCTTCGAGAATATTCTGATGTGTTTTCTTGGTCATATCAAGATATGTCTGGTTTAGATTCTGAGATTGTGGTGCATAGATTTCCTTTGAAGCCAGAATTCTCGTTCGTCAAGCAGAAATTGAGAAGAACTCATCCTGATATGGCAGTAAAGATTAAAAAGGAAATGCATAAGCATATTGATGCTGGTTTTCTTGTTACCTTCGAATATCTGCAATGGGTGGCTAAAATTGTGTCTTTTCCAAAGAAAGATGGAAAAGTCCGTATGTGTGTTAATTATAGAGATTTGAATAAATCGAGTGTGAAAGATGATTTTCGTCTTCCACACATTGATATGTTGGTAGATAATACAGCTAAATTTTTCAAAGTCTTTTCGTTTATGGATGGATTTTCCAGTTAAAATAAGATCAAGATGGCACCTGAAGATATGGAGAAGACCACATTAATTACACCTTGGGAACATTTTGTTATCGAGTGATGCCTTTCGGTTTAAAGAATGTTGGTGCAACGTACCAGAGAGCTATGACTACTCTTTTTAATGATATGATGCATAAAGATATTGAAGTTTATGTTGATGATATGATTATTAAATCAAGGACTAAAGAAGAACATGTTGAGCATTTGTTGAAGTTATTTCAACGTTTGAGGAAGTATAAATTCAGCTTGAATCTCAATAAATATACTTTTGGTGTTCGCTCTAGTCAGTTGCTGGGCTTTATTGTCAGCGAGAATGGTATTGAAGTTTATCCTGCCAGGGTCAAAGCAATACAAGAGATTCCTGCGCCCAAAACTAAAAAGCAAGTCAGAGGTTTTCTCGGCTGCTTGAATTATATCTCAAGATTTATATCGCATTTGACTTCCACATTTGCACCGATATTCAAGCTCCTTCAGAAAGACCGGTCTTGTGATTGGACCAAGGATTACAAGAAAGATTTTGATAGTATCAAAGAGTATCTACTTAAGCCTTTAATTCTGTCTCTGCTTGTTAAAGGAAGGGTTTTGATCATGTATTTGACTGTGCTTGAAGAGAGTATGTGTCAGACCCCAATTTTGACGCTAAGATCCCTCATGCTATCTCATCATATGCATTGGCATTGAGATCACACCTTGGCATTCTCCTTACTCCTCATTCATTGGGTTTTAATTGGGAGAGATCACCAAGCACTTTTGATTGTATCATACTTTTTTTTCATTATTTACTAACCAAAATACCAAAAATATGTCAATGCATAGTTTAACTCTTTTGTAGTTAGTGCACATGCTCACATATGCTCTATCAAGCTCATATTTAGGGTTCAAGACCCTCAATGCAAGGAGATCAATAGAGAATTGGTTTACTATGGCTCTAAATATCATATATGTATCCCCATGATCTTCACATGTTATTTTTATCAAGAAATCATCAAGAGTTTGAAGCTTGTTTGCCTTGGAAACCCTAATTCATCTAGGTATCTTGTGTGACTTCTTCAACAAGTTTCTTTATTATTTGGTCAAATATTTCAAGGGATACTTAACATTACAACTTATTATGCATATATGATCCTCCATGAGTCCCAAAAGTCAAGATAATATCAAGGTAGCAAGTTGGTTCATGGTGGTTGACCAGAGGAATTCAACTGGTCGAAACTGGGGTTCCCTAGACCCTATCTCCTACAATTTTAATCATATGAAAATGATTCCAAGCTTAAAGTTACTCTAAATGACATTCTAAACAACTTTCATGTTGAGGTCAAGAGCTATTTTTTCTTGGAAAGTCATCTTTTATGATGAAAGATTATAGGTCATTTTGTCTAAACCCTAATTTGGAGGTCATCTTCCCAAGATCATAACTTGCTCATTTTGTATGAGATGAAATACATTCAAATTCCATGATCAAATTCAAGATGTCTACTTCAACTTTTATGTTTGGAGGAAGTGCAAATTCAACTTGTAAATGCATGTGCCAAGAGGAAAGATTATAGGTCATTTTTGGCCAATACCATTGAATAAGTGATTTTTCTCAACTTTTAAAATACGTAACTCCTTCATGATAAATCTAAATGAGGTTAAATTTGTTACCAAACTGAATGGATTTTAAAGATCTACAACTTTGATGAATAAACCTTTCTCATTTGAGGCCCATAGAAAAAGTTACGCAAGGTGGAAGAAGTGAACATATGGCTTGGTACTTAGATTTTTTTTTGATATGTTTGATTTTCCAAAATTCCACCTCAAAATTCATCATTATCCGAGTTTCAAATGAAAAAATGATCAACATTAAATTTGTTCCTCTTGATCTAACCTTTCCAAAAAGTCCAAAATCATCTCATTTGGACAAAGTATGAGGCACTTGCGCATGGCTTAAAGTTGAAGGACCATTTGGAAGATTTGAAGTTCCACTTTTCATACACGAATGCATGGCTTTACAACATGATTTCAGCATGGCTTGCACTCATTTTTGGACCTTGGTGCATCACTTGATGGGCCTATCACACGCCCAAGCAAGCATGCAAGAGAGATTTTCAAATTTTGCCAAAAATGGAAGTGTGCAAATATCATTGACATTGGCCTATAAATAGAAGCTCTCTTGCTCAGAATTAAGGACCTCATGCGCCATCTTTGATTCAACAACCCTAAACCCTCACCATTAAAGGATAAGCTTGAAGATTTTCTTTGAAATCGAGTTTGAATCTCCCACTATTTTTGAGATTGAAACTCCAAAAGTCCATCCCTTTCCTTGATTCATTTCTATTCCATCAAGCATCTGAAGCAAGGCCAAGCATAATTGAGAGCAAGATTGTGTCAATCTAAAGCTCCATTGAAGGTGAATTTCCAGATTTTTCCACTCTTCGATTCTCTCTTATTTCTCCACTGTTCTTGTTAATTTTTGGTTGTCTGAAGTCCTACTAATGTAGGCAACAAGATTGAGTTGCTTAGAGGTCAAATCGAAGCAACTCAGATCATGATCCTTAAAATTCAACTCCATGTATCTTCCTATATACTTGGAGTTAGACAAAATTGATGCCAGATTTGAGCTCCTGGGCATTTTTCTTTAAATCCATGTCTTGCTTTTTCATTTTGGTGATGGTTGAAGGTGGACCAGTCCGGTGAGGTCCACCGGAGAAGAAGACCGGAGCTCTGGCTCCGGCGATGTGTTGGCATGTCTCTGAACCACATAATCTATTCATTTTGTTTTAATCTTAGGCGTTGGTTTAGATTATCACATGTGCAGCGCAGTTGACTCAAGACCTTGTGGAAAGTGCGCTAGGAACCATCTGGTGTGCCACCTCAATTATGAGGGAGATCAGATGGTCCACATATTTTTGTAATTTCTAATTTTTATTTTAATTGCTTTATCTTCATTAATTCATAATAACTTTAATATTGATCCAAAAAATACGGGACTTTCACCAAAAAAATTCAAATATTTTTCTCTTTTATTTCCTAAATTAAAATTATTTTTTGGATCAATATTAATATTTTTCATGATTTATTTGTTTTTATGCATATTTCTAATTGTTTAAAAATACTTTTGCATTTCCAAAAATAATGGAATTTTTTCTCCAAGGTCCTTTGACCTTGTTTGACCTATGATAAATTTATTAACCATTTATTTTGTATTTTGAAGAGGTTTTAGGTTTTTGATCAAACATAATTTAATTTAATGCATTTTTAATTGTTTAATTGTGAATAAATTGTGTTGGGCTATTTTTATTGACTTGTGAAGTTTGACTATTGTGTTTGGGCCTTGGTCAAGGTTGATTTGACTTTGTTGGATTAAAATCATTGGATTTAGGGGATTGATGAAATGTATATTTCATCTTCCAAAATGAATAAATGATTTTAATTTGGTAAAATCCTTCCCTTGTCCAATTTGTGTTTGTCTCATTTCCCCTCCCTCTTCATCTTTGATACCCTTCTGTCCCATTCATTCCATTAACCTATGATATCTTTATATCCTAAGGCTAATTGGTTCATAAACCAATACAAGTATGGATGAGATTAGGTCCACCTTTTTGCCATTTTCTTTTAAGTGTGGTATGTTTTAGGAGTGTGGTTCACTATACCATATCTCTAATATGCATTAATATTCTAATTTCTATTGTCCGACCTCAGACAATTGTGACTTCTACATAAGTCCAATTACGACTGCTTAACATAATGCTAAATTTTGAACCAAAAGCATAACATTCTAGTAAGTGAGATTGTAAGTCTCCCCCTTTTCATGGTATTGTGTGGTAACTTGGCCTTTTTTCCTTCCTTTGGAAGATGTCTTAGTTCAAGGATCCATGCTTGTGAATAGAGAGTTAAGTGTTCTCCAATGAATGACTTGAATAATTGAAAAGCAAAAACAATACTAACATATAATCAAATAACATTTGACTAACGTTTAATTTCAAGTCGTTTATCTTATGCACTTTAATTTCAAGCTCTTTTATCATTTGCCATTATTCATATCATTTAACTTGTTTATTTTTATGCCATTTTTACTTTGCTCACTTGAGCCATATAATTGTGATTTTATATACTTGTTTGTGTATTTTGTTTGTGTTTATGGTCTTAGGACTTTAATGTACGTAATAACAACAAAAACCCTAAAAAATGTTTGTGTGGACCGTTGGATTTAATCTGAGACTTGGACTTAGAATTAGACAACACTCCATATGCAAAAGGACTTGGCCAATGCCAACTTTTCTGAAACCAAGCCATTATGAATTGAACTTTCATCTGATACAAGTATTGATATCCTCTTGAGTTCATCTTCTACATGGTCTTGATGAAAATGTTACTTTGAACCTGTGTCTAATGTCTATTTCTAAGCGATTCAAGGAGTATCTCATCTGATACATGGGATTTTAAGAAGAAGATTATGAAGTTGCTAGCTTGGATGTGGATATCTCTATTTGATGTCCATTTCTTCATCTTTCTTGCTTATTGATATTGCTTGATTTTAAAGTCCAAAGGAAAAGTGGGTTTCTATATGACATTCTTGTCTATTGGATAGCATCCCATTGGTCAGATCTTTTCAACTCTTAACTTTTAAATTTTTGCTTAGGATTAGTCTCTTCATCTCCTCCCACTTCTTAAATTTCAAATCTCTCCCCTCTTTCAAAACCTTCTTTGCTCGTGATTTCTAAACTTTGACTTTATTGCAAATTAGAAACTTCGGTCTTATGCCATTGCATTTTTAAACTCCTTTTTCTTAATCAAACTTGTAAATGAACTTAACCATACTTGACTTAAATTTTCAAAATACAAAAATAACTAACACCCATTCAAAATATTTTAGGCCTTTTGTGCCTCTTTTAAACTTAAAGTTTTGTTAAAAGCAAATCAACTCATTTTGAAATTGTTACCACGAACTATGAGATTTTGATCCCTCATTTTTATGTTGGTACGTAGGCACAAGTGCGAAGGTCTTGTTAAACACAAAAATATAATTAATGAATTCTTTTCTCATATCCACACTCTATTTATTACAAACATCTTTTATACCAAAAAAACACATACACACATAAAAAAGGGCTCCCTAGGAGTACCTAAGACACTTTGGGTGCTAACACCTTCCCTCTGTGTAACCAACCCCCTTACCTGTAATATATGGCATTTTATTAGTTTTGATTTGAAAACTTCTTATCTTTGGGTTTTGTTCGTACTTTTCCCTTTTCCTTTGGAAACAATAAAAGTGCGGTGGAGACTTTGGTTTAATTGATGTTAAGTTTATCCATAGCTTAATGGTCATGAATTTACCGCTACAGAAATGAAGTGGCGACTCTGCTAGGGAGTAGTCCTCAGTGGGTTTAACCTACTTTTTATGTGTTTATAATTATATATTTGATGTTTGTATATTTGTTTGTGTGATATAATCTACTTGTTATGCTTGGTGATCTCTGAGTGGTGAGATAAGTTCTAACCCGAACTTGAGTGCAATTAAGATAGGAGAATGGTATAGTCATGTTCGACTTGTGTGGAGTAGTCCTTAACAAGTTGACTTGAGACCCATCTACTCAGTGGAGAACCTTTTGGAGCTATTAATGTCACACAAGTCATTTGTGGTTAGGCATTACTTTCTCTGAATTGGGGTCCGAGAAGTTGAGGATCGTAGAACATTTAACCCAACTTGGCCTATTTAGGAAATAGTGCAGAGACTGTTCAGGTGTATACTTGATAACAGTTGTTACACGATACTACACTCAGTCGAGTTTCTCTTGAAAATATTATGGGTTGATGAGTCAGTCATCCTAACCTGTAATATCCGATAGATGGAATTAAGACTCTAGGAACTTTTTAGAACATGATCTACAGGTTTTTATCCTTAGTACACTCCTTTGGGATGGTTCTTAACCTGAGTCCATGCTAGTGACTCACAACAAACCCTTCATTCTTGGTTGATCCAATCAAGTCTTGTCAATATCAATTGAACTTGGGTGTTGATAAGGTGAAAATCATAATCCACCAAAATGGATGATTGATCTTGACAATGACTTGATTCATCCGTTAACCTTTGTTTTCCTTGTGTGTGATCCCTTATTTGTGATTGTGGCATTCATGCATTCATGCACATCATAACATTCATCACATGAAAAAAAATAACTTCAAGGAACTGAGGTTTTATTTGCAAATATTTTCAGACCATGGATTATGGGCGAAAGAACACTAAGAAGTACAGTTTCAGATGTCCGGATTTGAAAGAGTTAAAGAAGCTATCATATTTTGTTTTAGATCCCTTGGACTTCAAGCAACATCATGGGAAGCTTTTGTCTGTGTTATCTGCTGATGTAGTGGAAGGGCTCCTGAGTTTGTTGGTTCAATTTTATGATCCTCTCTATCGTTGCTTCACTTTTCCCGATTATCAAATTATGCCTACTTTAGAGGAGTATGCCCATCTCTTGGGAATACCTGTTTCTGACAAGGGGCCTTTTAGTGGGTTGGAGGAGATTCCCATATCTCATCTTATAGATGAAGCTCTTCATCTGAAGAAGTCTAAGATTAAGGCTCATTGGGTGAATAAAGGAGGAATGTTTGGGTTGACTTCTGAGTTCCTTATTGGGAAAGCTACTGCCTTTGCTCAAGCCGGTAGTGTGGATGCTTTCAAAGCTATCTTTGTGTTGCTCATCTATGGTTTATCTTTGTTCCCTAACATTGACAATTTTGTTGATGTTAATGCCATTAGAATCTTCTTGATTGGGAATCATGTACCTACTTTGTTGGATGATGTATACTTCTCTTTGCACTTGAGAAATTCTAAAGGTGGTGGAACTATTATGTGATGTGTTCCTCTTCTGTACAAGTGGTTTATTTCGCACTTGCGTCAGACGCATGCTTTTATGGAGAACAAACAATATCTACAATGGTCTTAGAGACTTATGTCTCTCACTAATGATGATATTGTTTAGTATGGTTCTTCATTGAGTAGCTTGGATATTATTGATATTTTTGGTGAATTCTCTAATGCGCCTCTCATTGGTAGACAATGAGGAATTAACTACAACCCTGATTTGGCTCGTCGTCAACTTGGGTTCCCCTTGAGAGACAAACCTAATAACACTTAGTTAGAAGGTCTTTTCTATCAAGAGGGTAAAGATCCCCAACTTTTGAAGTAGAAGATTGTGCATGCTTGGTATAATGTGCATAGGAAAGGAAGATTTGAGCTTGGTCCATGAAACTGTGTAGCTTTGGAAGCTTACACTCTTTGGGTGAAGAAGAGAGATTTGGAATTGAAGATGCCTTATGCTTGTGAGAAACCTATGTCTAGGGTTGTGGTTGAGCCATCAACTCTCCCTAACCAAGTTGTAGAGGAGTTGGAAGACACACTCGCCAAGATGAAGCAAGAGAAGGATATGTGGGAGGAACGGTTCCATGCATTGAGCAGAAAGCATGAGGATTTGCATCTTGAGTCTAAGGATAAAGATGCACTCATTGAACTTCTTGAAGACCGGGAAGTGAAGAGACAGAGAGAGCCATCTTCCTCTAGTATGCCTCAACCTTCCGGTGCTTGGAAGAAGATTGTTGATCAGCTTGTCCTCGAGAAGGCTCAAATGAAGTCATCCTTTGAGTCCGAGATCCGACGCATTCGAAGGAAGTACGTGGCTGCAGCTAGATCATCTAACACTGTTGTTAAGGGATCCTTAGGATGATTAGTTTCCTTTTCTCTTGTATTTGTATTTTGGTTTCTGAAGTTGTACTCAGTGTAATCCTTCAAAATTATATAAATAAAAGAAATTTTGTATGGTCAATCAAATTGTCACAATTGCTATTATTATATATTTGCAAATAAAATAGTATGTTCCTTGAAAATAAAAAACAATCAAAGCACTTCATTTCATGCATCATTTGCACAACATGTTTTTCTTCTGCCAGATGTCTTATTGGTTATTCTTCTGTGCTTCAGTCAAGCTGACTCATTGATACAATACTCACACCAATCAACCGAGAATCATGGAACACTTGGAACAAGAGAACCGAGAGTTAAAGGACGAGATTTCCCACTTGACTTCCATGATGGAGTCTGTTCTAGCTGCTCAAAGTTAATCTTCTCCAACGCCTGCAACTCCTCCTCCGCAGAGGAATGTCATTTCAGAGGTTATTACTTCAACCGTGTATACCACTCAGTTTGCTCCAGCCATGCCTACCGGATTCCCGTGGGAATGCCACTGAACTTTGTGCTTGAACCGTTTGCACCTACTTTTGCTTCCATGCCGGCATCTAGCCCGACCATGTTTGTTCCGCCTCCAGTTGTTCACACTTTGCCTCGTGTTGAGGACATCATCTACCATTCTGAGTCGTCTGAGGAGCCTGATGTTTATGAGAAGATGGATGAGATGAAAGACCAATTCCTTGAGCTGAAAAAGGAGTTGAAGACCTTGAGGGGAAAAGATTTGTTTGGTAAGAGTGCTGTTGAACCCCGCCTACTGCCGAATGTCAAAATCCCGATGAAGTTCAAAGTCCCTGATTTTGAAAAGTATAAAGGAAATACTTGTCCATTTAGCCATCTCGTCATGTATGCCAGGAAAATGTAGAAGCAGACTGATAATGATCAGTTACTGATTCATTACTTTCAAGACAATCTGACTAGTGTCGCTCTGAGGTGGTACATGGGATTGGATAGTGCAAGTGTTCGCACATTCAATGATTTGGGCGAGGCCTTTGTGAAAAAGTTCAAGTACAATGTGGATATGGCGCCTGATAAGGACCAGCTAAGGTTAATGTCTCAGAAGGATAAAGAGACATTTAAAGAGTACGCCCAGAGGTGGAGAGAGCTTGCTGCTTAGATAAACCCTTCGTTGGAAGAAAAAGAGATGACCAAGATTTTCCTTAAGACCCTGAGTTCGTTTTATTACGAACGCATGATTCCTAGTGCCCCCAGTGATTTTACTGAAATGGTAAACATGAGGATGAGATTAGAAGAGGGTGTCCGTGAGGGACGTTTGTCTAAGGATGAGGTATCTTCGAGTAAAGGTATGGTAATAGTTTCGCTAAGAAGAAAGAAGCTGAAACCAATGCAGTATCAATTGGGAGGCAGATGAGGCCTCATGTTAGAAGAATTATGCAACCGCGTCATCATCAAGTTTCATCCATTATTCCAGTATTTTCCAACAATCAATCAATACCAGTTCAACAACAACGTCAACAACAGTCGCAACAAAGAACAAATAACTACAACAACATGACCAATAATCAACAACAACAACAACAACAAAATTTTGAGAGGAATAAGGTATCTTTTGACCCTATACCTATGACCTATGCTGAATTATATCTGTCTTTGGTTCTCAAAAACCTTCTCCAACCAAGAAGTTTGCCACAAATTCCAGAACCACTTCCATTGTGGTACAAGCGAGAACTCTGTTATGCCTTTCATCAAGGGGCTCCTGGCCATGATATTGAGAATTGCTACCCGTTGAAATATGGGGTCCAGAATCTTGTGAAGAGTGGGATAGTGTCCTTTGAGGACCGTGCGCCGAATGTGAAAGCGAACCCATTACCTGCTCATGGTAATCCCTCTATTAATATGGTAGATGGCTGTCTAGGGAGTTTCCGAGTGTTTTATGTACGACGTATTCATCGATCTTTGGTGGAAATACACAAGAACCTGTATACGATTAGTGATTGTGAACATGACCACGACAGTTGTACAATCTGCAGTGTGAACCCCCGTGGGTGGTCGATTGTCAAGAAAGATATCCAGAAGTTGATGGATGAGAATGTAATCCCAGATTCAACAGTCAAGGGATATAGATGATGTCAACGTGATAGTTCCAGTCTTTAAGACCCCTGAGCGGGTGGTAATTCAGTTCGATAGCAGCAGCAGTAACATCGTCAATAAATCAGTATCGTGGTTAGTGATACAGTTAGTGGGCCCAATCCTGTATGCATCCGATAAAGTTGTTACGTACCAGTACAATGCAACAATGTTGGAGAATGGTCAAGAGGTTCCGTTGCCTATGACTAATTCTGTTGTGAATATTACCGACATAGTGAAGGTGACCCGTAGCGGTCATGTTTTTGGTCCCGTTTTCCCGAAGGATATAGAGGATGTTGGTAAGAAGGTTCAAGTGCCCGTAGCATATCCGGTTAGTGCTCCAAAGTGTTAGTCTGGTGAATCCAGCAGTTTGAAGCCTAATGATGATGATGATGTGCTTCGTTTGATAAAAAAGAGTGAATTCAATGTGGTGGAGCAGCTGCTCCAGAATCCTTCCAAGATTTCAGTGTTGTCTCTGCTCATGAATTCTGAAGCGCACAGAGAAGCATTGCAGAAAGTATTGGAGCAAGCTTAGGTAGAGCATGATATAACTGTGGATCAATTTGACCATATTGTGGCTAACATTACTTCCTGCAATAATCTAAGCTTATGTGATGAAGAACTCCCCGAGGAGGGTAGAAATCACAATATGGCACTACACATATCAATGAATTGTAAGGAGGATGCGTTGTCCAATGTATTGGTTGATATCGACTCTTCGTTGAATGTAGTCCCCAAGTAAACTCTATCAAGATTATCCTTCCAAGGAGCTCCGATGAGATACAGTGGTGTGATCGTCAAAGCTTTTGATGGTTCTCGCAAGACGGTTATTATTGAAGTGGACCTTCTAGTGAAGATAGGTCCGAGTGATTTCCAAATTAATTTTCCAGTAAATGACATCCACTCGACCTATAGCTGCTTATTAGGAAGGCCATGGATACATGAGGCAGGAGCTATGATGTCCACTCTGCATCAGAAATTGAAATTCGTAAAGAATGGTAAGCTCGTCATTGTGGGTGGAGAGAAAGCGCTATTGGTGAGTCATTTGTCGTCTTTCTCATATGTGGAAGTTGAGGATGAGATTGGAACTCCGTTCCAAGCTCTATCTATTGCTAAAGAAAAGAGAGCTGGGACACCTATGTCCTCTTTTAAAGACGCTCAGAAGATTGTTGAAGATGGTAGTTCAGATCAGTGGGGCCGTATGATAGAGGTCGCCGAGAACAAGAATAGAGCCAACTTAGGATTCCAGCGAGGGTTGTCCAATGTTAAAGTTGAAAATGTGCAACCCAGTTTCTGTAGTGGAGGGTTCATCCATGGTAATTAACAACACTCAGTTGCAGTGATTGAGGATGATGAAGATGAAGACTGCACCAATTTTGTGACGCGTGGAAAAGTTTGCAACGTTTGGATCGATGTCGATGTTCCTGTTATTGTTCATCGCTCTAAGTAATTGTTTTATTATTTTTGAAAATCCTTCTCCTATGCCTAGGGGAGAAGTGAACATTGTCAGGCATCTTTTAATTTGATCATTAATAAAGTGCAATTATATTCATCCACATTTATGATGTTTTTTTCTTACTTTTTTCTTTTCTGAAAATGGTAATCACAAAAAAAAACATAAATAAATAAATAAATAATAATTGTCCATCTGCATAATATTTGGTCACCATTCATTTCTCTATAATCAAAATATCAAATCATTATGCAGGTTGGTTTCTAAACCCATTGAATACAATGATCCTACTCCTTCTCCAAACTTTGAATTCCCTTTGCTTGAGGTTGAGGAAGAAAGTGATGAAGAACTGTCTGAAGAATTGTCTCGTCTACTTAAGCACGAGGAAAAAGCCATTAAGCCATTCGAAGAGCAGATTGAGTTTGTCAACTTGGGTTCCGAAGATGATGTGAAGGAAGCCAAGATTGGGTCTCAATTGTGTCCAGAAGATAAGAAGGGGTTGATTGATCTTATTCGAGAGTATTCATATATGTTTGCTTGGTCCTATTAAGACATTCCTCGTTTGGATTCTGAGATTGTGGAGCATAGAATGCCGTTGAAGCCAGAATGCCCGCCAGTCAAGCAGAAACTGAGGAGAACTCATCCTGATATGGCAGTGAAGATCAAAGAAGAAGTGTAAAAACAGATCGATGTCGGTTTCCTTGTTACTGCTGAGTGTCCGCAGAGGGTGGCCAACATTGTGCTTGTTCCGAAGAAAGATGGAAATGTATGTATGTGTGTCGATTATAGAGATTTGAATAAAGCTAGTCCAAAAGATGATTTTCCTCTACCACACATTGATATGTTGGTAGACAATATAGATAAATTCAAAGTCTTTTCGTTTATGGACGGATTTTCCGGATATAATCAGATCAAGATGGCACCTGAAGATATGGAGAAGACCACATTCATTACACCCTGGGGAACATTCTATTATAGAGTGATGCCTTTCGGTTTAAAGAATGCTGTTGCAACTTACCAGAGAGCTATGACCACTCTTTTTCATGATATGATGCATAAAGAGACCGAAGTCTATGTTGATGATATGATTGCTAAATCAAGTGATGAAGAAGAGCATGTTGAACATTTGTTGAAGTTATTCCAACATTTGAGGAAGTACAAACTCCGCTTGAATCCCAATAAATGTACATTTGGTGTTCATTCTGGTAAGTTGTTGGGCTTTATTGGCAGCGAGAAAGGTATCGAAGTTGATCCTGCCAAGGGCAAAGCAATAGAAGAGATGCATGCGCCCAAAACTGAGAAGAAAGTTAGAGGTTTTCTCGACCGCTTGAATTATATCTCGAGATTCATTTCATACATGACTGCCACATGTGCGCCTATATTCAAGCTTCTTCGGAAAGATCAGTCTTGTGATTGGATCGAGGACTACTAGAAATCCTTTGACAGTATCAAAGAGTATCTTCTTACGCCTCTGATTCTGTCTCCACCTGTTGAAGGAAGATCATTGATCATGTATTTGACTGTACTTGATGAAAGTATGGGTTGTGTTCTAGGTTAGCAAGAATAAACTAGAAAGAAAGAATATTCTATCTACTACCTCAGTAAGAAATTCACTGACTGTGAGACTCGGTATTCTATGCTAGAAAAGACTTATTACGCATTGGCTTGGGCTGCTAAGCGTCTGCGTCAATATATGTTGAATCATACCACTTGGTTGATATCTAAAATGGATGCAATCAAGTATATTTTTGAGAAGCCTACTTTAACTGGGAGGATTTCCCGTTGGCAGATGTTGTTATCAAAGTATGATATTGAATATCAATCTCAGAAAGCGATTAAAGGTAGTGACTTGGCTGACCATTTGGCACATCAACCTATTGAAGACTATCAGTCAGTACAATATGATTTCCTTGATGAAGAGATATTTTACTTGAAAATGAAAGATTGTGATGAACCATTGCTTGAAGAAGGGCCATAACCTAGTTCCTATTAGGGCATGGTATTTAATGGAGCTGTTAATCAGTATGGTAATGGCATTGGGGCAGTGATTATTACTCCTCAAGGCACTCATTTTCCATTTATAGTTAGATTGACTTTAAAGTGTACAAATAATATGGCTGAGTATGAAGCTTGCATTATGGGGCTTGAAGAGGCCATTGATCTCAGAATCAAGTATCTCGACGTCTATGGAGATTCAACTTTGGTTGTGAATCAGATCAAAGGTGAATGGGAGACAAATCAACCCGGTTTGATAACATATAGAGATTATGCGAGGAGGATTTCAACTTTCTTTACAAAGGTTGAGTTTCATCATATCCCTCGAGATGAAAACCGGACGGCAGATGCTCTTGCAACGTTGGCTTCAATGATTATGGTGAAATTCTTATATGAAGTTTCTAATTTGAATGTGATGCATCTTGATAGGCAAGCTCATATGTTTTCTATTGAAGAGATCAAAGATGAAAAGTCGTGGTATTTTGATATCAAATGTTTTCTCCAAAGTCAGATTAACCCACATGGGGCACCTTTGAAAGATAAGAAGACTTTGAGGAGATTAGCTGGCAACTCCTACCTGAATGGTGATGTCCTTTACCAGAGAAACTTTGATATGGTTTTGCTTAGATGCGTGGATAGACATGAAGCATACTTGTTGATGACCTAAGTCCATTAAGGTTCCTTTGGTACTCATTCCAATGGATATTCTATGGCAAAGAAGATGTTGAAAGCAGGTTACTATTGGTTGACAATGGAATCTGACTGTTGCAAGTTTGTGAAGAAATCCCACAAGTGTCAAATCTATGTAGATAAGATTCATGTTCCACCGACACTGTTGAATGTTACTTCCTCCCGATGGCCCTTCTCCATGTGGGGAATCGATATGATTGGCATGATTGAGCCCAAAGCTTCGAATGGACATCGTTTCATTTTGGTGACTATTGATTACTTCACAAAGTGGGTTGAAGCGGCATCATATGCAAATATAACCAAGCAAGTTGTTGTGAGGTTTATCAAGAATCAGATTATATGCCGTTATGGTGTGCCAAGTAAGATCGTTACTGATAATGGATCTAACTTGAACAATAATATGGTGGAAGCTCTTTGCAAAAACTTCAAGATTGCACATCATAATTCTTCTCCCTACAGACATAAGATGAATGGGGTTGTTGAAGCTGCAAACAAGAACATCAAGAAGATCATTTAGAAAATGGTTGTGACATAAAAAGATTGGCATGAGATGCTCCTATTTCCTTTGCATGGGAACCGTACATCCATCCTCACTTCAACCAGGGAAACCCCTTTCTCACTTGTTTATGACATGGAAGTTGTGCTCCCGGTAGAGGTTGAGATCCCATCATTGTGCGTGCTGATGGAAGCCAAGTTGACTGAGGCTGAATGGTGTCAGACTAGATATGACCAGCTATATTTGATCGAAGAGGAGATGTTAACTTCCATGTGTCATGGTCAGTTATATCAGCAGAGAATGAAGAAAGCTTTTGATAAGAAGGTCAGGCCTCATGTATTTAGAGAAGGTGACCTTGTGCTCAAGAAGATTCTATCTTTCAAACTAGATTCTAGGGGCAAATGGACGGTGAAGAGTTCAAGCGTCCTGTGAATGGTGATGCAGTCAAGAAATAATTCTCCTAAAAAGAAAAGATCAGCTTGCTAAGTTGAAAACTCGAAAGGGCGGTTTAGGAAAAAATGAGCGTCTCGGTGGATTGAAAACCCGAAAGGGCGATCCAGGCAAAAGTTAGAGACATAAAATAGAAAAATTATCTCGATAAATTGAGTACCCCACCTTGAGGAAATTTATGCAAAAATTAGGGATTATGGCAAGTAACTGCATCCTGTTGATCTCCATTTTTGAAGACATTCTTGAGCACAATGTTTAGTTCTAATTCATCTTCAGCCAAAGCCAAGAGCCCAGTGGATATTGAAGGCGGTAGAAGGATTAGTGATCATTGTATTCAATGTAGCCTTTTCCATGTAAATTACCATTTTTCAACTTTTGTACAGATCTGTGGAGTCTTGTCATTTACAGACTACCATCTTATTAAATAAAGTTGAGCTTTTTATCCAATTATTTCTACTCTTATATATTAAGCTAAATGGAATTAAATTTTATAGTGATCATTTTTGAAATTAAAATAAAAAAATAAAAAAATCATGTTTTCTTAAATAATAAAAGCAATTACTTCTTAAAGAGCAATCGATTTCATTTAAAGGATGTTCACAGTGGTCTGAGAACAGGTAAGCTCTAAAATGTGAAACATTGTTGGTTTACCCAAAGCAGTTGGTGTGATATCTGTTTCTTCCCTAGTAGCTTTGCAATCACCATCCGAGTTTTGATGGTTCCCTCAACTGCGTTCGTAATTGCCTCCCTCGAGTTATAGGCGCATTATCACAACAGGTTGTATAGATTCAACAAATTTTGTTTCCCCTCAAGTTGCCAACAGAGTTATCCCTGACCCCTATTAGCCTTTGAGCAGTATTTCCATTCCTCTGCAAGGTTGTCGCCCATTTGGTATGGTGTTGACCTAAAATTCCCCACAGAGTTAATAGTGCAGATTTTCGGCAAACCTTTTCCTTGTTCCCAGCCAAAGTTGAGCCTTTGAGGTAGATGATTCCCGTTCGTCCTTCGCTACCCTTTCGCTCCAGCATATGCTTCCCTCATGTGAGGATTGGATGAGTATTATATTGGTGATGCAGACTAGTGACATTTGTATCCTTTGTGATTGTTTTGTCATCATAATCATCATATATACATATACATATACAAATACATTCATAGATTTCATCATGGCATTAATAATGCATTTTGTGTTTCACTATTTCTCTGATCCTCTGCTACAGTGGTATCCTTTTCCCCACGCAGATTTGGTATGTCTGTCCTCTTTCAATTGTAGAGTGTCAGCCCCTTAAGTAGAAAGAGTTTAACCTTTCTCATTCCCCAGTTACTTCCTCGTGGATGATCATTATTTCAGTTTCCTCCCCAGTTGATCGTCTGGATGGAATCACTCCCCCTGAGTTATATCCTCATCGGGTTGAGTCTTTGATTGACCGTTTCTTTCTAGATCTTACCTAGATAGATGCTTTTGGTCCCCTAAGAGTCTATTACCCTGTAACTAGTAATATTCTTCTCAATTTGCAAGTATTTCACTTCTGCCCTAATATCCGGCAAAAGTAACCTTTTTCTCCCACAGTGGATTCGTTTTCACGTTTCCCAGGAAGTTTATCCTTGATATGTTCATCTTAACCGCTGACAGATATTATCTTCCCCTGCTTTGAGGTTATTCTTGATATGTTCACTTTAATCAGTGACGGATATTCTCGTTTTGGTATTCTACCCAGTAAAAAGGTAGTTATAATCCCTATTTTGTTTCCCAAAAGGTTAATCCTTGATATGGTCATCCTAACCAATGACGAATTTCCTCTTCTTTGCGGTCTTCTGCCCAGTAATCGGTAGTTATAAATCCTGCTTTCCCTTTTGCGAAGTCTATCCTTCATATGTTCATCCTAACCGATGACGAATATTCTCTTTTCGATATTATATCCAGTAACTAATAGATGTAATTCCTATTTCTCCCCTCGGAGTCTATCTTTGATATGTTTACCCTAACCGGTAACGGATATTCTTCGTAATGTCCCTAGGTGAGTTTATCCTTGATATGTTCATCTTAATCAATGACGGATATTCTTCCCTTTGAGTCTATCCTTGATATTTTCACCTTAGCCGGTGACAGATATTCTCTATCTTTGTGGTCTTCTGCCCAGTAACCGATAGTTGTAAATCCTATTTGATTTGGCTCTTTCCTCAACGAGTCATCCTTGATATGTTTACCCTAACCGGTAACGGATATTCTATCTGACTGTTTTTGTTATCTCCTTACCCAGTAACCGGTATTGGATAATATACTTCTGTCACTCTTGTGTTGAAGATTATTTCTTTCCAAGTTGAGTCTGAGTGCGTATTTCCTCGGTGAGATCGCTATTCCCTATTTAGTTTGAGTATTTCAGCTTTGATTTGATCTACCCGTTTCCCCTGCAGATGTTCCTTTTATTCCCCAATTGAGTCTTTCCATTGATTTATTTTCGTGGAACTCTCGAGTCCCCCAGACGTTTTAAAGTCGTAGCCTGACCAACGCACGACCTTTTTCTCCCCTAGAGTCTTTGTATCCCCAGTGAGTTTTCCTTATGGAATGCATTGTACTCCTGCGGACTTTCAGTCTCTCCGAATTCGTTTCCTTTGTGGCAACAATTTCCATACAATGATTATTTTAACATTCACATCATATGCATCATGAGGTCTCATAGGGACCAAAATTTGTTTCTATATGTTATTATTTAAGTCCATTATGCTGAGTCGATACGAAGATTTTAACCTTCTCCTCAGCTAGAATGTCCTTAAATAGGGGTAGCTGTAAGACCCCAATTTTGACCCTAAGATCCCTCATGCTATCTCATCATATGCATTGGAATTGGGATCACACCTTGAAATTCTCCTTACCCCTTATTCATTGGGTTTGCATTAGGAGAGATCACCAAGCACTTTTTTTTTGTATCATTCTTTGTTTTTCATTATTTACTTACCAAAATACCAAAAATATGTCAATGCATAGTTTAACTCTTTTGTAGGTAGTGCACATGCTCACTTATGCTCTACCAAGCTCATATCTAGGGTTTAAGACCCTAAATGCAAGGAGCTCAATCAAGAATTGGTTTACTATTTATCTAGATATTATATATGGATCCTCATGATCTTCACATGTTATTTTGATCAAGAAATCATCAAGAGTTTGAAGCTTGTTTGCATTGGAAACCCTAATTCATCTAGGTATCTTGTGTGACTTCTTTAACAAGTTTCTTTATCAATTGGATAAATATTTCAAGGGATACTTTACATTACATCATCTTATGCATATATGATCCTCCAAAAGTCCCAAAAGTCAAGAGAATATCAAGGTAGCAAGTTGGTTCATGGTGGTTGACCAGAGGAATTCAACTGGTCAAAACCGGGGTTTCCTAGACCCTATATCCTATAATTTTTATCATATGAAAATGATTCCAAGACAAAAGTTACTCTAAATGACATTCCAAATAACTTTCATGTTGAGGTCAAGAGCTAGTTTTGCCTGGAACATCACTTTTTATGATGGAAGATTATAGGTCATTTTGTCTAAATCCTAATTTGGAGGTCAACTTCTCAACATCATAACTTGCTCATTTTGTATGAGAGAAAATCCATTAAAATTCCATGATAAAATTAAATATGTATACTTCAACTTTTATGTTTGGAGGAAGTGCAAATTCATCTCGCAAATGTATGTGCCAAGAGGAAAGATTATAGGTCATTTTGGGCCAATACCATTGAACAAATGATTTTCCTCAACTTCTAAAATGCATATACCCTCCATGCTAAATCCAAATTAGGTTAAATTTGTTACCAAATTTAAGGTATTTGAAATATCTACATCTTTGATTAAGGAATGTTTTTCATTTGAAGCCCATAGAAAAAGTTATTCAAGGTGGAAGAAGTGAATTTATGGCTTGGTACTTCGAATTTTTTTTGATATGTTTGATTTTCCAAACTTCCACCTCAAAATTCATCATTATCCAAGTTTTAAATGAAAAAGTATTCAACATGAAAGTTGTTCCTCTGGATCTAGCCTTTCCAAAAATTCCAAAATCATCTCATTTGGACAAAGTATGAGGCACTCGTGCATGGCTTAAAGTTGAAGGACTATTTGGAAGATTTGAAGTTCCAATTTTCATACACGAATGCATAGCTTCACAACATGATTTCAGCATGGCTTGCACTCATTTTTGGACCTTGGTGCGTCACTTGATGGGCCTATCACACGCCCATGCAAGCATGCAAGAGACATTTTCAAATTTTGCCAAAAATGGAAGTGTGAAAATATCATTAACATTGGCCTATAAATAGAAGTTGTCTTGCTCAGAAATAAGGACCTCATGCGCCAGCTTTGATTCAGCAACCCTAAACCCTTACTATTAAAGGATAAGCTTGAATATTTTCTTTTAAAATCGAGTTTGAAACTCCCACTGTTTTTGATATTGAAACTCCAAGAATCCATACCTTTCCTTAATTCATTTCTATTCCATCAAGCATATAAAGCAAGGCCAAGCATAATTGAGAGCAAGATCGTGCCAATCTGAAGCTCCATTGAAGGTGAATTTCTAGATTTTTCCACTCTTCGATTCTTTCTTATTTCTCCATTATTCTTGTTGATTTTTCATTGTATGAAGTCTTATCAATGTAGGCAAAAAGATTGAGTTGCTTAGAGGTCAAATTGAAGCAACTCAGATCATGATCCTCAAAATTCAACTCACCATATCTTCCTAAATATTTGGAGTTAGACAAAATTGAGGCCAGATTCGAGCTCCTGCGCATTTTTTCCTTAAATCCACTTCTTGCTTTTTCATTTTGGTGATTGTTGAAGGTGGACCAGTCAGGTGAGGTTCACCGGAGAAGAAGACCGGAGCTCTGGCCCTAGTGATGTGTTGGCATGTCTCTGAACCGCACGATCCATTCATTTTGTTTTAATCTTAGGCGTTGGTTTTGATTACCACATGTGCAGCGCAGTTGACTCAAGACCTTATGGAATGCGCGCTAGGAACCATCTGATCTGCCACCACAATTAATGAGGGGAGATCAGATGGTCCACGTATTTTTGTAATTTCTGGTTTTTATTTTAATTGCTTTATGTTCATTAATTCATATTAATTTTAATATTGATCCAAACAATATGGGACTTTCACGAAAATTTTTCAAATATTTTTCTCTTTCATTTCTTGAATTAAAATTATTTTTTGGATCAATATTAATATTTTTCATGATTTAATTGTTTTTTTGCATATTTTTAATTGTTTAAAAATACTTTTGCATTTCCAAAAATAATGAAATTTTTTCTCCAATTTCCTTTGACCTTGTTTGACCTATGATAAATCTCTTGGCCATTTATTTGGTGTTTTGAAGAGGGTTTAGGTTTTTGATCAAACATAATTTAATTTAATGCATTTTTAATTGATTTTTAATTGTTTAATTATGAATAAATTGTGTTGAACTATTTTTATTGACTTGTGAAGTTTGAATATTGTGTTTGGGCCTTGGTCAAGGTTGATTTGACTTTGTTGGATTAAAATCATTGGATTTAGTGAATTGATGAAATGTATATTTCATCTCCCAAAATGAATGAAAGATTCTAATTTGATAAAATCCTTCCCTTGTCCAATTTGTGTTTGTCTCATTTCCCCTCCCTCTTCATCATTGATCCCTTTTTATCCCACTCATTCCATTAACCTATGATATCTCTATATCCTAAGGCTAATTGGTTGATAAACCAATTCAAGTATGAATGAGATTAGGTCCACCCTTTTCTCATTTTCTTTTAAGTGTGGTATGTTTTAGGAGTGTGGTTCACTATACCATATCTCTAATATGCATTAACACTCAAATTTCTATTGGCCGACCTCAGACAGTTGTGACTTCTACATAAGTCCAATTATGATTGCTTAACAAATCTCTAAATTTTGACCCGAAAGCATAGAAATCTAGTAAGTGAGATTGTAAGTATCCCCCATTTCATGGTATTATATGGAAACTTGGCCTTTTTTCCTTCCTTTGGAAGATGTCTTGGTTCAAGGATCCATGCTTGTGAATAGAGGGTTGAGTGTTCTTCAAATAATTACTTGAACAATGGAAAAGCAAAAACAACACTAACATCTCATCAACTAACATTTGACTAACTTTTAATTTCAAGTCATTTACCTTATGCACTTTAAATTCAAGCTCTCTTATCATTTGCCATTATTCATATCATTTAACTGGTTTATTTTAAGTCCATTTTTACTTTTCTCACTTGAGCCATATAATTGTGATTCTATATACTTGTTTGTGTATTTTGTTTGTTATTGTGGTCCTAGGACTTTAATGTACGTAATAACAACAAAAACCCTAAAAATGTTTGTGTGGACTGTTGGATTTGATCTGAGACTTCGACTTAGAATTAGGCAACACTCCCTATGCAAAACGACTTGGTCAATGCCAACTTTTCTGAAACTAAGTCATTATGAATTAAACTTTCATCTGATGTAAGTATTGATATCCTCTCGAGTTCATCTTCTACATGGTCTTGATGCAAATGTTACTTTCAACCTGTGTCTAATGTCTATTTCTGAGTGATTCAAGGAGTATGTCATTTGATACATGGAAGTTTAAGAAGAAGACTACGAAGTTGCTAGCTTGGATGTGGCTATCTTTATTTAATGCCTTGTTCTCATCTTTCTTGCTTATTGATATTGCTTAACTTTAAAGTCCAAAGGAAAATTGGGTTTCTATATGACATTCTTGTCTATTGGATTGCATCCCATTGGTCAGATCTTTTTAACTCTTAACTTTTAAATTATTGCTTAGGATTAGTCTCTTCATCTCCTCCCACTTCTTAAATTTCAAATCTCTCCCCTCTTTCAAAACCTTTTTTGCTTGTGATTTCTACACTTTGACTTTATTGCAAATTAGAAACTTTGGCCCTATGCCATTGCATTTTTAAACTCCTTTTTCTTAATCAAACTTGTAAATGAATTTAACCATACTTTACTTAAATTTTCAAAAGAACTAAAACCCATTCAAACTCTTTGAGGCCTTTTGTGCCTCTTTTAAACTTACACTTTTGTTAACTCACTTTGAAATTGTTACCACGAACTCTAAGGTTTTGATCCCTCATTTTTATGTTGGTACGTAGGCTCAAGTCCGAAGGTCTTGTCAAACACAAAAATATAATTAATGAATTCTTTTCTCATCTCCATACTCTATTTATTGAAAACATCTTTTATACCAAAAAACACATACATACATAAAAAAGGGCTCCCTAGGAGTACCTAGGACACTTTGGGTGCTAACACCTTCCCTCTGTGTAACCAATCCCCTTACCTGTAATCTCTGGCATTTTATTAGTTTTGATTTGAAAACTTCTTATCTTTGGGTTTTGTTCGTACTTTTCCCTTCTCTTTTGGAAACAATAAAAGCGTGGTGGTGACTCTGGTTTAATTGACATTAACTTTATCCATAGCTTAATGGTCATGAATTTACCGCTACCATATGGGTTGTGTATTGGTCAACAAGATGAAATGGGGAAGAAAGAATATGTAATTTACTACCTCAGTAAGAAGTTCACCGAGAGACTCGGTATTCTATGCTTGAGAAAACATGTTGTGTGTTTTGGCTTGGGCTGCTAAGCGTCTGCGACGGTATATGTTGAATCATACTACTAGGTTGATATCCAAAATGGATCCAATCAAGTACATTTTTTAGAAGCATTCTTTAACTGGGAGGATCGCCCGCTGGCAGATGTTGTTATCTAAGTATGATATTGAATACCGATCTCAAAAAGCTATCAAAGGTAGTGTCTTGGTTGACCATTTGGCTCACCAGCCTATTAAAGATTATCAGTCAGCGCAGTAAAATTTTCCTGACGAAGAGATTTATGTACTTGAAGATGAGAGATTATGATGAACCATTGCTTGAAGAAGGGCCAGAACCTGGTTCCCGTTGGGGCATGGTATTTGATGGAGCTGTTAATTCATATGGTAATGGCATTGGGGCGGTGATTATTACTCCTCAAGGCAATCATTTTCCATTTACAGCTAGATTAACCTTCAAATGTACAAACAATATAGCTGAGTATGAAGCTTGCATTATGGGGCTTGAAGAAGCCATTGATCGCCAAATTAAATATCCTGATGGCTATGGAGGTTCAGCTTTGGTTGTGAATCAGATCAAAGGTGAATGGGAGACGAATCAACCCGGTTAGATACCATATAGAGATTATGCGAGGAGGATATCAAGTTTATTTACAAAGGTTGAGTTTCATCATATTCCTCGAGATGAAAATTAGATGGTTGATGCTCTTGCAACATTGGCTTCCATGATTGTGGTGAAGTATTGGAATGAAGTTCCTAATTTGACTCTGGTGCATCTTGATAGGCCTTAACATGTGTTTATTGTGGAAGAAGTCAAAGATGAAAAGCCATGGTATTATGATATCAAATATTTCCTCGAAAATCAGATTTACCCATCTGGGGCATCTTTGAAAGATAAGAAGATTTTGAGAAGATTAGCTGGTAATTTCTACCTGAATGGTGATGTGCTTTATAAATTCGATATGGTTTTGCTCAGATGCGTGGATAGATATGAAGCAGATTTATTGATGACTGAAGTCCATGAAGGTTCCTTTGGTACTCATTCTAATGGAAATTCTATGGCAAAGAAGATGTTGAGAGCATGTTACTATTGGCTGACAATGGAATCTGATTGTTGCAAGTTTGTGAAGAAATGCCATAAGTGTCAAATTTATGCAGATAAGATTCATCTTCCTCCGACACTTTTGAATTTCATTTCCTTTCCATGGCCCTTATCCATGTGTGAAATTGATATGATTGGTAGGATTGAGCTTAAAGCATCAAATGGACATCAGTTTATTTTAGTGGCTATTGAATACTTCACAAAGTGGGTTGAAGTGGCATCGTATGAAAATGTGACCAAGTAGGTGGTGGTCCGATTTATCAAGAATCAGATTATATGTCGATATGGTGTGCCAAGTAAGATCATTACTTATAATAGATAAAACTTGAATAATAATATGGTGGAAGCTCTTTGCAAAGACTTCAAGATTACACATCATAATTCTTCTCCCTACAGAACTAAGATGAAAAGGGTGTTGAAGATGCGAATAAGAACATTAAGAAGATCATTCAGAAGATGGTTGTGACATATAAAGATTGGCATGAGATGCTCCCATTTGCTTTACATGGGCACCGTACATCCATCAACACTTCAACAAGGGCAACCCTTTTCTCTCTTATTTATGGCATGGAAGTTGTGTTCCCCATGGAGGTTGAAATCCCATCATTGTGTAGTTTGATGGAATCCAAGTTGACAAAAGCTTAATGGTGTCAGACCATATATGATTAGTTGAATTTGATTGAAGAGAAGAGATTGACTGCCATGTGTCATGGTCAGTTATATAAGCAAAGAATGAAGAAAGCTTTTGATAAGAAGGTCAAGCCACGTGTGTTCTGAGAAGGTGACCTTGTTCTCAAAAAGACTCTGTCTTTCAAACTTGTTGCTAGGGGCAAATGGACTTATAATTATGAAGGCACATATGTTTTTAAGAGAGCCTTTTCAGGTGGTGCCTTGATTCTTACAACTATGGATGGGGAAGAGCTTACTCGTCCTGTGAATGTCGATGCAGTCAAGAAATATTTCGCCTAAAAAAGAAAAGAACAACTCGCTAAGTTGAAAATCCGAAAGGGAGGCTTAGCCTAAAATGAGCGTCTCGGTGGATTGAAAACCCGAAAGGGTGATCCAGGAAAAATTTAGAGACATAAAAGAAAAAAAATTATCCCGGTAGATTCAGTACCCCACCTTGGAGAAATCTAGGCAAAATTAGGGATTATGGAAAGTAATTGCATTCGGTCGGTCCTGATATTAGATGTTGTTTTGAGCAGTCATTTGGTTCGGATTCATCATTCTCAACCAAAGACAAAAGCACAATGGATTTCAATGTTGGTAGGGTGAGTAGTGAGTTTTCCTTATGGAATGCATTGTGCTCCTGTGGAGTTTTAGTCTCTTCAGATTCCTTTCCTTTGTTGCATTATATATTCTTTGCAAAGATTATTTTTGCATACATATCATATGCATCATGAGGTCTCTTAGGGACCAAAATTTGTTTCTTGATGTTGTTATTTAAGTCTATTTTACTAATTTGATACGAATATTTTAACCTTCACATCCTCAGCTAAAATGTCCTTAAATAGGGGCAGCTATAAGACCCCAATTTTGACCTTAAGATCCCTCATGATATCTCATCATTTGCATTGTCTTTAGGATCATACCTTGGTATCCTCCTTACCCCTCGTTCATTGGGTTTGTATTGGGAGAGATAACTAAGCACATTTTATTGTATCATACTTTTTTTTTTTATTTCGTTTACTAACCAAAATACCAAAAATATGTCTATGTGTAGCTTTGTTTCTTTTGTAGGTAGTGTGTGTGTCCACCTGTGCCTCACCAAGTTCATAACTAGGGTTTTAGACCCTCAATGAAAGAGATCAATCAAGGAAAGGTTCACAATGGTTCTAAGCATCATATATGGATCTCCTTGTTCTTCATTTACCATTTTGATCAAGAATTCATCAAGATTTTGAAGCTTGTGTGCCTTGGAAGCCCTAATTCATATGGGTATCTTGTGTGACTTCCTCAGCAAGTTTCTTCACCATTTGGTCAAATATATCACGGGATACTCCATTACCCATAATATTATGCAAATATGATTTTATATGATCCCCAAATATCAAAATAACTTCAAGTTAGCAAGTTGGTTCAAGGAGGTTGACCAGAAAAGTCAACTGGTCTAATTCAGGGTTCCCTGGATCCTATCTCCTACAATTTATGTGATAAGGAAATGATTCCAAGAGAAACATTACACTTTATGACATTCCAAACAACTTTCATGTTGACATCAATATCTAATTTTTCTTGTAAAGTCATTTTTTATGGTGAAAGATTATAGGTCGTTTTGTTAGTGCCCTAGATGGAAGGTCAACTTCCAAGAACCATAACTTGCTCAATTTTTATGATATGAAGGTCATCCAAGTTTCATGATCAATTTCAATATGTCTTATCCATCATTTGATGATGTTTAGATGTTTTAAGTCGATCCATAATTTGTGATTACCATGTGTGTGGCGCATTTGACTTCGTGCACCGTGTTCAGCATGTTGGTGGCCATCAAATATGTCACCTCAATTAATGAGGGAGAGCTGATGGCCCTTATTTTTTCTATTTTCTTTTTATTTTCTGATTTTCCTTTTAATCCTTTTATTTTCATTAATTCATTTTTAATCCAAAAATATGAGACTTTCGCCAAAAAAAATATATTTTAAAATCATATTTAATTTTGTTATTTTGAATTAAAATCATTTTTTGGATTAATTTTGATATTTTTTGTGAATTAATTGATTTTTCACTTGTTTTTAAATATTTTAAAATACTTATGACTTTCCAAAAACTCTAATTTTTTTATCTAAGATCATGTGACCTTATTTGACCTAGGATAAATCCCTTGGCCATGTATTTGGTGATTTGAAGGGATTTGAGGTTTTGTCCATTTGAAAATTCATTTTAATTCATTTTAAAATTGATTTTTAATTGATTAATTTCTTACAAATTTTGTTGAGCCATTTAATTGATCTTGTGGTGTTTGAATTTCTGTTTGGCCTTGGTCATAGTTGATTTGACATTTATTTGACCAATACTATTGGATTTAGGGGGTTGATGAAATGTACATTTCATCACCCAAAATGAATGGATAATATTGATCAAATGAATTTCCTTCCTTGATCAATTTGGGTTTCTATTTCCCCTTTCCTCTTCATCTTCATCCCTATTCATCCCCAATCCATCATTGACCAATAAATTCTCTTCATGTCTAATGCTAGTTGATTCATCAATGGCCTTGTGTCAGATGAATCAACATGAGTCTGACTTAGATAAGTCCCTCCCGTTTTTGGTTTTAGTGTGTGGTATGTTTTAAGAGTTTGGTTCTTTGTACCAAATCTCTAACATACATTAACACCAATATCTTTATTGCCCGACCTAAGATAGTTGTGACTTCTACACAAGTCCAATTACGATTGCTTAACATAGAGCTAAATTTGTCCAAAAAGGCATAGCATTCTTGTAAGTGAGATTGTAAGTCTCCCATTCTTCATGACTTTGTGTGAAAATTTGATCTTTTTTCCTTTCATGAGAGCTAGTGGCATACTTGTTGATTTATCATAGTTGGAGCCCTTCTCATGGATGATGTCTTGGTTCATGTATTCATACTTGTTAATTAATGGTTGAGTGTTATCAAAGGAATGACTTAAACAACTAAAAAACTCTTCACTAACCTTTGACTAACTCTTTATTAATGTTGCTTTAATTTCAAGTCATTTACTTAATGCAATTTAAATTTTAGTACCTTTATCATTCATTGCCATTTACATTTCATGCAAATTGTTTATGTTTCAGTCTTTTTCACTTTGCTCACTTGAGCCATATCTTGTGATGATATATATTGTGTGCTTGTGGTTTTATTCTGACTATGGTCTTAGGATCTTAAAATACCTAATAACAACAAAAATCCTAAAAAATATCTTTGTGGACTGTTGGACTTGATATGAACTTTTGGACTTAGAGTATGTAATTTCCCTTTGGTTTGAGGACTTGGCCAATGCCACTATATAAGACTGAGTTATCCTTGACATTTCAGTTAATCTGATGAAAGCCTTGATTTCCACTTGGGTTCATTTGTCACTTTGTCCATGTGCTTGATTGTTATACTACTATTATTGTTAATGTCTGATGATTGTTTATGAGCTTACGACAAGGAATATTTTCATCTAATACATTGGGAGATATTGAAGGCTTTTAGCTACTGGAGTGCTTGCTTGTATATTATTGCTATCTTTATTTGATGCCTTGTTCTTCATATGGTTTTCTTGGATATTGCTTATGACTGTTGCTTGCTAAAGTCTAAAGGAAAATGAGTTTCTATCTGACATTCTTGTATTGTGGATTACATCTCATTGGTCAGATCTTTTCAACTCTTAACTTTTAATTTTTGTCTAGGATAGTCCCTTCATCTCCTTCCACTTATTTAATTTTAAAAACCTCTCCCTCTTTTCAAAACCTTATTTGTTTGTGTTTTTCAACTTAGACATGTTTTAATGATTAGAAACTTTGGCCTTATGTCATTGAATTTTTTAAACTTTTTCTTAAATCAAACTTGTGAATGGACTTAACCATATTGACTTTAATTTCAAAAAGACAAAAAGAACTAACAATCTCATACAAGTCTTTGATCTTTTGTGCCTTTTCTTTTAAAACTCTTAATTAAAATCAATTCACCAACTTCTTTGAAATTTTTACCACGAACTACGGGGTTTTGATCCCTCATTTTTATGTTGGTACGTAAGCATAAGACCAAAGGTCTTTCCAAAAACAAAAATATAATTAATGAATTCTTTTCTCACCCCCCCCCCCTTCCCCTCACTCTATATTTTATCAATCATAATTTTGACCAAAACACTTGCACACAAAAGAGCTCCTTAGGAGTACCTAGGACACTTTGGGTGCTAACACCATCCCTCTGTGTAATCAACCCCCTTACCTGTAATATTTGACATTTTATTAGTTTTTATTTGAAAACTTCTTATATTTGGGTTTTGTTCGTACTATTTCCCTTTTCCTTTGGAAACAATAAAAGTGCGGTGGTGACTCCAGTTTTATTGACGTCATGTTTATTCATAGCCTGATGGTCATGAATTTACCATTACAATAAGAATGAACTAGGATTGGTGATCAAAATCAACCAACATAGAGGTATTATAAGATATTTTCTTTACTTAACTACAAGTCTACCTGATGTTATGTTAAATGTATGTATGTGCGCTTGATTTCAAGCTTGTCTGAGGGAATCTCACTTTAAGATTATTAAATGATTTGAAGGTATCTTAATAGAACCTTGAACCATAATTGTTGGCTCTCAAAGGAAGTGAATGTAGTTTGATAGGCTTCTCTGGTTCTGATTTTGAAAGGTGAAAATCAAAGAAAAAGAGTACTAGTGACACTTGTCACTTATTTAGAAGCAACTTGGTTCTTGGCACCACATGATGCAACACAATGTTGACAAGGCTTATGTGATTTTTGAATATGTGTACACCAATAATCATCCTATTAATATATTTACAAAACCTTTGTCCATAGAACCATTTCACAAGATCCATAGAGAATTTGGGATCCTTGATCCATCTTGCTTTGAAAAAGCATTGATTCTAATATTATTTCTTTTGTTACATATTTTATTTGTTGTGCACTAATATTTTCTTGTGTAGTAATTAACATTGAACATTGATCCTATTGGTATGAAATTACTTATAATGCAACTTTCCAAGCATCAAAAAGGGGGAGAATGAAATTACTTATAAGGTATCCTTCTGTTTTAAAAGGTGTTTTGTCATTATGTTTATTATTTTAGCAATTGAGTCCCTCATAACAAGTAGTGTTGCACATCTCGTAAAAATATATCTTGGATGCATTAAAACATGCCTTTGACTAAAAGTCAACACATGTTAATTTGAACAAATTAGTTTGTGACTTGAACCTAGAAATTCTAGCATGCATGGTTCAAATCATACAAACTCCTTGATTCAATTCATGGATTTTTTCACACTACTACGAGAAACCTATATTACCTCGATTGGAAAAGGGTTATAACCTCGATTTTCTGGGCGATGTGGCGAAGGGTGTCCTGGAAAGTCTCCACTTTTCCCTTTGGGCTATCTGCGATCAAGGGGAAAGGTGGAAGGGGTTGTGGGTTCGGTCCCCAACAACTGTATATTCGCTTTTTTTAGAACACATTACTTTATCTCGCGGTTTATAAAATCTCTCTGTTTAGAAGACACAAAGTCTTGACCTATTTTGAATATAATTCATCATCATCACTGTCAATCTTGGTGAAGATCATTGGATCCTCGTTTCATTGAATCTCCGCGAAGACCAAATGCTGAATTTTTGTTGCATACGCATATGCATAAAATATATTCTCAATGACTTTGCAATCATTTGTTTATAATATTAACAATATATTCTGCTCTTCCAATCTTTCTCAGAGTTTATTTTCAAACATCTTTAAATTTCACTATTTTCAATCCAAATATTTTCATTATCAATGTTTGACTTTCACAACATAGCATCCAAGATATATATATATATATATATATATATATATATATATATATATATATATATATATATATATATAGAGAGAGAGAGAGAGAGAGAGAGAGAGAGAGAGAGAGGGAGAGAGAGAGAGAGAGATTTGTGGTGTTAGCGTTCTGATTAGATGTAGAGGATTTCTTGTGGATTGATGTATTATCAATATCTTGAGCATTGCTACTTTATGAATGAACGACAAATAATTGTTTATAGACAAAAATGGATTACTTTTCTCATCGCTTCTTTAGGAACCCTTATGTAATTAGATATTTCTTTTTTAAATAAAATATAAAATAAAATAGGGACTTTTTTCCTCGATGGCTAAATCTACTAAGATAATAGATTACATTCATTACAAAAATAATGGTGAATGGATACAAAATTGAAAGTAACATGTATTGTTTTTTTTCTAATATTTTACCATTTACCAATTTCTTTGTATGTTGCAATATTCAAACAAAGGATTATATTAAAAAAAATTCAAGATATTGTTTTGTGAAACAACAAAATTACTTGCAATATATTATCAAAATGATTATGAATAAATTTCTCAATGTTGTTAGGCAATGAAAGCAATAAATTATAGAATATTTTTTTGACTGAAAAAATTGGGAAGTTATCCCAAAATATAACAACAACCTTACTAAAGGAGGAAATAACAATAACAACGACATTATGTGAGATAGATTGGAAGAAGAATTTTTTTTTATTCAAGGTTGATTAAATTAGTTTGTCCAATGCGTATTTAAGAACAATAAACAGAATCTTGAAATATTTCTTAACTAATTAAGAAAACTTGAAGATTTTTCTGTCTTGCAATTCATCTCAAAGAATGACGTTTACGAGTTTGGAGTGGCTGTATATGAGTTAGATTAAGAAAAAAACTTAATGAAAAAATGCTTTTATAGGAAAATCTGGGTATCAAACCCCTTGGTTAGTAGTGTAATTGAATGAATAGATCATTTTATTTTAAAGTTAAAATAAAAAAGAAAGAGCCACTTTAATGAAATAAAAACATAAACTACAGTTGTTGAGTTTCGAAGCATGTTTCATGAATTAGTTTCCCCCTCAATAGTCTATTCCAATCGAGAGAATAAAACGTGGGACGTCCAAGAATTATACCTTGGTTATTTATTAATTTAAGTGGAAGTTTTGTCATAAATGTATTACTTGTAGTAGTGTCATTTCTTAGAAGTTGGTTTTGCAAACATGATTCGGAACATGAAAAACCTTGATTAGAGTTATGAGCATGTTTGAAGACATGGAATCTTGCTATGGAAACATGATTCTAATCACACCAAAATTGTTTCAAATCATAAGTGTGTTTTGATTTTGTTCAAGAGTTGTTTGATTCAAATCATTTATGGATATTTGGTTTTTAAAATGAGCTCTAGAAACGTGACATGAACCATGAACGATTGTAATTCAAATAACATTACTCGAATCATCATTTGAATCACAAAAACGGAATTATGAGATTTTCTTTACTTGATTCAAACCAATCTCTCACTAGATTTAAATTATCAACTATGTCTTTCACTCGAATCAAATAGCCAAATTTACACTATTTTCTTTCCATTTGTTTCATTTGTTGTCATGTTTATCCCTCCACTCCACCATTGTTCTATTCTATCATCCAAGCCACCTCTTTTGTTTTGTTCTTCTTCCTCTCGAGAGACATACACATTTAAGGTAAGGTTCAACCCGATCTTTACGTTTTGGATATTACATGCAGTGTGCGACAAATACTTAAACACCTTAATGAACTATGTAGAGATGACAACCAATTTCAGATTTATTGCAGTTCTAGTATTTTATATTTGTACTGTAGTGATCTCAAGAAAAACTTCACAAAAAAACCTTTATTATATTCCAGTTCAAGATATGATTATGCCTTTGAAGTTTCTGCATCTTTACTTGTTAATTTTTGGATAATAAATTGATTATCGACCTTAGTGGAAGGTTACAACCAATTGCTACAACATCAAACAAAGCTTCATGTGTTTTTGACATAGATGATGGTTAATTGTTTATCATGGAGCCTTTGGGATTGATTTTCTTTTATTAGTTCTTGGTTGTTTTTGTTTAACTTATGCTAGTTTATTTTGATGATTTGTGTCCCTGGATGTCCTTAACTAGGTTGTGCTTGTTATTGTTTTGGTATTGTGATATTACTGCCATATCATGGTTGAACCAAATGGATTATTTTGGTATTTTAATGTGTTTTTTGGTGTTATAATATTTTGTTTCGTTTATGTTGAAGAATATGGCATTGACATTAAGACTTATTGAAGTTCTATTACGATTTGTTGAAAAATATTTTTTGTCAGCCTCTTTGGTAATGATTAATTTTTTTGTAAACTATGCAGTAAATCAAATTCTAAAAAATAAAAAAGAAATTGGTGAGCCAGCCCACCAGCACATTAGTAAACGTTGCGAGCCGCCCTGATTTTGGACAGGCGCAAACGGGGCAGGCTCGAATGGGGTAGGTCGTCTGATTCGCCACCCATACTAGCACAAACATAAACATTTTTATCTTTTATTTTTTCATTAAATTTAATAAAGTTTTAGTTTTCATCAATCACACAAAAATCTCTCTATGATAAACCTTGAAGATTTATTTTAATGTTTGGGCCAGTTTCTTTTATCTTTAAAAAAAAGGATTTTTTCTTTATATTTTTAAAAATGGATTCTACAAAAACATTTTTAAAACTATGACAAGTTTTTTTAATTTTTTTTGTATAAATAAAAGACTAAATTTATCATTCTATAACATAAACGTACATTATTGAAGATCAAAACATAGTCAAAATCACAATTTTTTAAAAAAGTTGTATGTCAAAAATGATTTTTATAAAAACCTATTTGAAATAGCTTCAAAATTAAGTGATTTTTAAAAAAATTTATATTCAAAAAACATTTCGATAAAATTATGAATACTTTATATATCATTTTAAGAATGATTATTCCAACCAAATTTTCATTTGAAGCTTTTATGAAAAGTTTATTTGTAAATGTTTTTTACAGCAAAATATGTAACACTATAAAAATCATTTTAAATAAAAAACCAAAACAAACATGCGTTAATCTCATATGAGTGTTGTTCAACTCTAGGAGAGAGTGGCAGTTCTTGTTGTGAGGTGATTCATTAGATGTTTTTGTGGATCTATGTGCTTACAGGTATGAAGTTGATGATCTCGTTGACAACCTTCCTAATGTTTTGCTTAACAACAATTATTGATGAAGTAAGTGGTAATAAATTTCCAACTATATGATTATGGTAATTAACTTGAAGACATCTCAAGCCTCGTCAATGAGAGACTCAAGGCTCCATTAAAGTGCTTATATGATCGATGTATCTGGAAAGAAACTTGAAAGCCTCAGAGTTATGAAAGAGAGGAAATGTGAAAGCTCTCATGGTCGTGTATGTCTGAGTGCCTAGAGTCTTGTGAAAGTAGGAGAGTAATTCCTACGATATTAAGACAACTCACACGCACACTTATTTTTTTTAATCCTTTGTTTACCTAACAAAAAACCTAAAAATGTTTTAAGCCTTTGTCAATTCATTAGGATACTCTCAACTTTATTAGCAAATAAAAAAGTGAACTATTTAATCAATTAGATCCTAAGGCTAATTGATTAGAGGAAGCAAAATTGAATATATAATTGATTTTGACAATGTATGATTGGTAACGACTCTCTATCCAAACTTCCCGAATTGGGCACAAATAATTGATTATTTGTGGTACCTAATCGATTAGACTTAGGACCTAATCGATTAGGTAAGTTAATTGGTTCGTGGATTTTTTCCTTTTTGATCGAATTCTTTTCCTATATAAAGGATATGCCTCCTCCCTTCATTAGACACAAGAATTAGATATTTCTATAATTATTTGGAATTCATCTCTCTCTCTCTCTCTAAATATTTTCTTTTCACCAAATTTTCCTTAGTGCTTTGTGAGTGAAATTTTCTTATGAGGAAAGAGTTGTATTGGTGTCGTGCCATTGTTGTTATTTTCACGAGTGTGATACTCTTGAATAATTGAGTTTGATTCTCAATATTAACTAGTCTTAAAATCTGTGTTTAGTTATAGAACATAGCCTGGAAAGTTTTGTTTGGTTATTGAGATCGGCTTGTAACATCTCTAATTGGTTCATTAGCTCAGCCATTGGAAAAACTTTCTTTAGTTGGGGATAAGCCAATTTAAAGTCTCTCGATCTTATTGTATCAAAGTTTCAATACCATAACCTACAAATGCTCAATATTATAGTGAAACATCAAGAAGACCTCTTGGGGATATGAGTAAACAAACGTTCGGCCAAACCTGGATAATTCTCTGGTTCCACCTCTCTAACCCTTATCTTTTATTGTCTAATATTTGATGTACTGCTTTTACTTTCTGCTGTTTTTATTTTGATCTTAAAAATACTAATACAACTTGCCTCTAAAGTAACCAAAAATCTAAATCATCACGAATTCTAAATACTACTAATCACCCCATCTCTTTTTCTTGTAGTCACTTGTCAAATAACTCTAATGTTTTGGTGCATATTGTTTTGATAGAAAAATCAAGTTTGTGTACTTGTGGTGATTGAACTCATTGAAGAAAAAGAAGTACTCTCCAAGAGATTTAGGAGTTTCTAGCACCTGTCAATAAGTCAATACTAAGACAAGGGAATCCCAATAGAATAAATTTAAGAATGGTTTGAAACGAGATATTTGAGTGATTGAAGATATCAGAATATATATATACTCAAGATCACGGATCTTGGAGTTTTTGTAGCCTTATAAGCTACGCACAGCTTAAGGAAATCAAGAAATAGAATTGCATAACCTAGTAGTTATTTCTAAGTATTCCAACTTTCGTATTGTCATACCCTAATTTTTAACCCTAAGATCCCACATATCATTTTCATCCTTGCATACAAACAAGATCACATCTTGGTCCTCTCCCTCTCATCTTTGGGGTTTGCCTTTTATAGGGATCATCAAGCACCTCTTTGTTAGTGTTTTACCTTTTGCGTTTATATGTTCATTAGTTATATAACTACTAATCAAAATATCAAAAAATATATGTTTTGTTCTCTTTAAGTCCATTGTGCAAGGTAGGGCTTTTCCATCAAGAACATCAAGCATGGCTCCTCAACTAGGGTTTGTTTTGATTTATCAACAAAGTATGGTCAACAATTGGTTCTAAATGGGTTTATCTCTAAATCATGATCTCTAATGTTCTCAAGCATCTTTCAATCTCATTTCGATCAAGAACATCTCAAATTCTTGTGGCTTACTTCTCAAGAAAAGTCAAAGGTTCATGTGTTTATTTCCATGCCTTCTTCAACAAGTTACCTCAAACTTTGAGCAATTAAATAAAGATAAATTCAAGGACACCTTATTTTTAGTTCATATGATCATCCATGTACCTTGAAATGCAAGAAAAGTCCAACTACACAACTTTATTCTAAGGGGTTTGACCAAAAAGTCAACATTTGAAGTCAAAGTTCCAAGGATCACAAATCCTTCAATTCTCAACATTTTTTAATGATTATTTTTTAATATGACTCTTTCAATATCCTCTACAACTTCTCTTTACATGACAAGAGCCAATTAGGCTTGGAGGATCATCAAAAGTTTCAAGACATTATAGGTCATTTTGGACTTAGTGAAATTTGACTTATTTTCAAGTGACTTTTTCTCACCTTTCAAGGTTTATAACTTCTCCATTTTTCAACATTTGAGGCTGATTCTTTTTGCACAATATCATTTTTTATGCACTTTGCAAGTTTGATTCAAGGATAAAACTCAAAATATGCTTGTAAGGTTATGGCATTAATTGAGACATTATAGGTCATTTTCAGCCATTTGGGACTTAGAATTTTTTGAGTTACCTGACAAGTTTTTCATGCCAACTTCAACATGCCATAACTTTATTCTCAAGCATCCATATGCAACCTTTCTTGGCACCTTTTATTCTTTGTTATGATTCCAACACATTGCAAAAAGAATGGGATCAAAAAGCCTCATGAGCAAGATGCCCCATTGAGTTGAACATGGTGACACGAAACTGAAGATATCACCATGGTCCAAATCTGAACTTCACTAATTCTCAATTACAAGCCAAATTAGCACGCGTTTTGGACCTAAACATGTTTAACCAAGTCTATAGAAGTTAATTGACCCTTGAAATGCATGATTTGGCTGAGTTTTGATGAATTGCAAGTCACATTTTTCTCACTTCATTATCAAAATCGTTTTGCACGAATTAAGCTTGATTCCATATGTATTTAGATCCAAACACAATCCCTATAAATAGAGGAAGCCATTTCATTCATTTCCAAGCTTTGGAGAGCCAAGAAGTCCCTGCTTCAATCTTAAATTTTCAAGGAAAATTCAACTATCGTGTTTTCAATTCCAACTTGTTTCAATCCAATTTATTGATTCCCTTAGCACCTTCGGTCTTCTCTGAAGCTTTTGCAGCAATTCCCAAGCTCCGAGACCTTTTGAAGTGCCCTGACCAAATCGAGCTTCATCAACTTCTGATCACCATTTGGCAAGGTATTTCTAAGCATCATTTGAACTCAAACAAGTTACTACAATATAGTCCTTCACTCTCTAATGCTCTCCCCTAACTTATCTGGTGTTGATTGATCGTGTTCATCATTTTATTTTATTTTTCGTTGCTTACTTTCTTCTGAAACTTCTTTGAAATTCCCCATGCTCAGTTTAGATAAATGAATTTGGAGCATGAGGTTGATTATGGAAAGGTTCTAGAAAGGACTCACTAGGGAGCATGTTTGTTGGGAAAACATTCAAAGGAGAATTTGTGGGGAGGTTACCTATTGGGGAAAGTGTGACACCCTAAACCTTAACTCTTAATACAAAAGCAAAAATAGTAGTTTTTTAGGAATGTTACTTCACACAAATGATTTATTTCATCAAAATAGTATCAAACTCACAGCGGAAAACAAATAATCCTCATAGCATCAATATTATAATAAGTCACTAAATAACGAAAATAAATTTCAGTAGGAAACTCCAAAATAAATAATACGCCCAAATACACCAATGTCCCACCTAAAGCCAATATATGTGAATGCATGATCACAAAACAACACAACATGCATCATCAACATCATCTCAAGATTATAACAAAACACAAGTCTCAATCATTCCACTCTTGAATCTATAATTCGCCATACTCGGTCATTGCTGTAATCACCCATTGGATTACTATATTCAAAAATATATTTTTAAAATAGTTTAATTATTTATCTCAAAAGATAAAGTTATATTATTATCAATCATTCTTAACTCGTCAAATTACTCAAAACAATTGAAAAAGTCGCAAGGAGTCATAGTTTCTCAAAAACTTATTATTTTCTCAAAAAATATTTAAAACTCAATATTATTATGTTAGACCATCAACTGAGTGATGACAAGCAATTCCCTCAATTTACTCAAAAGTGACGTTAAGGTCACCAAAAGGACTATAATATCACAAGATGCTCTAAAATACCATCGAAGGACTCCCGAACTCCAAAAACTCCAGGAAATGCTCAAAATAACCTTCGAGTACCCCCAATGTACTCTAAGTTCCAAATAACTCTAATGGTAACATTCACGAGTCATAACTCTACTAAGGACATAGCAGACGATTTTCTTTAAAATTACTCAAATGGTAACCTTATAATATCAATTGTGCTCCAATCTCAACTCAAGTGTATCTTATATTCTGATCTCCAACTCTAAACAACTCAAAAGTAACTCTGAAAACTCTATAATAACCATAACCAAATAAAATAGGACCCTTAAACTCATCAAAAAGGTAACGAAATGTCACCACACTCAAAATTGCTCAAAACTCTAGACCTAACTCTAAAATTGTCTCACTTCAAAATAGCACCA
Source organism: Lathyrus oleraceus (assembly GCF_024323335.1). NCBI lineage: Eukaryota > Viridiplantae > Streptophyta > Magnoliopsida > Fabales > Fabaceae > Lathyrus > Lathyrus oleraceus. The sequence continues at coordinate 480,591,540 of NC_066585.1, read as the reverse complement.
AGTATTATACACTTATGATAAAATTATGAAACTCTCAAGTTTGAAATTTATTTAAACCCTCTTTCTAACTCACTTAACCTTACCTTAAGCAGAGTTACGAAACTCCAGTTCTATTTATTTCAGTTCAGCCATATCGCGATAATTCCTGCATGAACTCTAAAACAAAATGTATGACTTCAAAATAGCACGGAAAATTATACACTCATGATACAATTATGAAACTTTCTAGTTTGAAATATCATTAAGCTATTTTTCTAACTCAATTGACGAAATTCTAAAAGGAGTTATGAAACTTAAGTTACACGTGAAACATGATGACCAATGAAAAACTAAATTTGACTACGTCTCTAGTATAAAAACCAGCAAATTGTTACTGTTGTAGCGCCCCTAAACCCAATTTTTCTACTTCAAAATGAAGATTATTACGTTATGTTTCCAATGCAACTGACGGAATCTCAAACCGACTTATGAAACTAACGTTATTCCTGAAATAAGGTTGTCACCCTCTTCCATGGCTACTTGCGATTTTATGCATTTTTCACTTTACTAAATAGATCCAAAACTCGACCAATCTGCTCAATTGAGTCCCAACCACCCCAAAACGGAGAAGTTTAACCATGGATAAAAGGAATTTAAATGTTACAGGTTTATATTTGGTCAATTCACACAGATCGTAAGAAAAAGGGAAAAATTAGAGAAAAATCATATAAACCCCAAGGCTCTAATAGGAGGGTATGGAACCATCACTATTCTGAATGTCAAAATCACCCAAAAATAGATAATTCTCCCACCTGTCCTCAAAATTGAAGCTTTTCCTTCTCCTTCTTTTCTATGACCAGTTCCTAAAGCCTTGTGCAATTTCAATTCCCACGATCTGTCGCTTCCCAACTTTTCTAATTTTTCATGTTAACCTAGTATGACTCTTATTTTTAGAATATATACTGACCTAATTTGCCTCAAATCTGAATTGGGCTTACACCCTCACCCTCACACCCTAAAAATCAGACGCTCTTATTTTACTTCAAAAATATACTTTCTAAATAAAATATGACACTTTATTTTATTTAAATAAAAAATTTAAAATAAATAATTATTTAGTAAAAATACTCAAAATCTGAATTATTCCCAATAATTATATTTTTCTCTAATTATTACTAAATAATTAAATTTCTCTAATTATCTCTAATAATTTAAATAAATCCTGTTTAATTTTTCCTTTCTCAAACTCTATAATCTTAGTAATTATTAAATTACAAAAATACCCCTAAATATCCCAAAACACCAAAATAACACAATTAACACACACAAACATTCCAATAATCAAATAAAATAATAATCTAAAAATCGGGGTGTTATAGAAACCAACAAGAAATTCGGTTGAGACAAGAAACTCACTTGAAGAGTTGTAATGGCTTAGCTGAGGATTGATCTGGGCTTTCATGAAAGGTTAAAAATCTTGGCTTATGTTATGTATGCATGCTTTCTTGATTTGGTGTAATGCTCCATATGTGTGGATATTCTATGCATGAAATGTATGTCTTCCAATAAAAATTGGACTTTCAGGGTAAATATGTCAAGTAGGGCTTAACTTTCTTTTGTTGAAAAGGGCCAAGAAAAGCTCAGTTCTGAATTACCAACGACGATTGGTGTTTAGTGTGCCAATGAAAATTGGAATTTTTAGTACCAATGACGATTGATTTTTGGTATAAAGAAAAATTGAATTTTGGGTTACCGATGAAAATCGGGTTTTTAAGGTGCCAATGAAGATTTGACTTTGGTCTTTTCTAGCTACAAGAAATGAGATTTGGACTGTTGAGGGATCTCGACTCCTTGAAACTATAGATCTTGACAATGTTAAGGTCGTGAGACAAATATGGATTCTCTTGGTTCCCTAATTTTTCTATGTCATTGGTAAGTTGCATGTTCATTCTTAAGGAAGAAAAGCGACTTTTGTGCTCATCAGGTCATAACGACTTATGGATGATCTTATGTCTTGTCCATCAAGTTTGTTACTAGAAACTATTGGTTTTCCTTATACATTTCAAAATCAACACAATTTATGTTTTTCAATGCTTTTTTATTATTCCCAAAGTTTTAATGCGCTGTTTATAAAAAATAGTCGACATTTCACAAACAAGCCGAACACACAAAAAATAATAGAGAAACTTTGATGAAGAAATTTTATTCAATGAGAAATTGACCCATGAATGGGTGACAATATATAAGGATGCAATTCCTATAAGAGGAAATTACTGAGATAGCAAAGGTAAAATGACAATGGGAACTTGTTTGAGTTTCCATTGAATTACAGCACTTATATCTTCCTTGTGTCTTCAAACTCGCAACAGTGTGCTTTCAAGGAGAGTGGCTAGATTGATTCTTCCCATCTCTAGTTTCCATTGTAGAATGGGCTTGGGGACCATAATCTCTTGCCTTTTTTTTAAATCCCTAACTTTTTTCTGGACCGCCATTTCGATTTTTTATTGCACCGGGATACCTTTTTTTTGCCTAAGTAGCCCTTTTGGATTTTCAACCTAGCGGTTTATTTTTCTTTTATCCCTAATTTTTTCCTGTATAGCTGTTTACCATGAAAATTGGTAAACAACCGCCGATCTTCCAAATTTCTAAATTTGGTTACTCGCAGGATCGATCAGATTGATCCTAGGACATGTGCTAATTTTGAAAATAAGTTTTAATGATCGTGAACACTTCGACAGTACCCGTGGGACTTGTGACTATAACTTTACAATAAAAGGCTAATATGGATTAGAGGGCAATTATAAAGGGCTGATAATAAACAACTGGCAAAAGTAAATGTTCAAAGCAAATAAACTTAAGACTTTAAAATGACTAAGTAAAAGGAAGATTGTTTGGAACAAAGTATTAAAAATGTAGTTCTGGAAAGATAAAGATAAAATTTGTATTGATTTAAAATAACTAAGAATGGTGTAAACAAACGTACATTCTGTGATTTACGATTCTTCTTCACACGAATACTTGGTAAATTTATAGACTCTGTACACAATTTGACACACATTATCCTAACACTAAGACCCTTTATTTATATTGGATCGAAATAACTGTTTCTGACGGCCCTTCAATCATGTCGAGACACGTGTCGCCTTGCATGGATGTAATTATCCATTATGCTTCATGTGTACTCTCAGCAGTTTCTGATAAGAAAAAAATTCCCTCCCTTATTTGAATTTTGAATCTCTAATCAAAAACCATCTTCAACTACTTTAAGAGATATTTCTGAAGTCTCAACTGCATGCTGACTCTTATTACCCTTGTCTAGTCAAAACACCTCCATATGGTCGAATATCACCTCCTGGTCGAAAACATCTATACACAGGATTTTCTTTTTTGGTAATTCTTAATGGGCGTCGAATTTATGAGCTAACAAATTGCCCCTCAAAAATGTTATTTTCGTCATATGAGAGAAAAAGACATTTTTTGAGACCTTGTTTCGACGCCTTAATAACTCTGACATTGTGCCAAGTGTTCCAGTGTTGAAAAACTTTTCAGTTTCTCCATTTGTCTGGTGACGTCAGGGTCATCATTATCTTTTCCCTAACCACGTCTTTTCAGCCCACAACCTAATATTTTCACTCATCACGTTTCCTAGACTCTAGGTAATCATGGGTCAGGCATTAATTAACATCTCCATCACACTGCCCTAGGAAGACACGTGTCCCACTAACTTGTCAACCATTAATGCTGATTTGAAGCGTTTTCTCTTCTAAGCACGCCTATAAAACCCACAGACCTACCCATTACACACTTTACACTTTCTGAATTCCCAAACACTCTAGTCTTTCCTCTTCAAACAATCTTCAACCAAAACCCATATTTCTTTCAATCTCCAAAAATGGCAACTTCAAGCAAAGCCCTTAAAGAAACAGGCGTATCCATCAAAACCACTACCACCAAGATAAAAGCTTCGAAGAAGATCTCAAAGCTTCCTTCTTTCACTACATTGTCTGCTCCACTCGCGGTTGGTAACCAACAATACATACCAGAGCCCAAAATGGAGGAACATCATAAAATTTATGCTTCTCAGGTACTTATTCTCGTCTCTGTTTCTGGAAAGAATCATGCACGGTCTGGACCTCTAGCTGATTTAGATATTGATTCTAGTAATCTTAGTGAATTTTTTCCTTCTTATCACAAATGTAAGCCTATAGGGCAAGCGAAAAACCCTAGGACTAGAATAACCACCGCCGAAAACCCTAAGGATAGTGGTGTTATAGATTTGAGGTTTCTGAATAATGGTTTCAGAGCAATCCTCCCAGTTAAAGCAGGCTTCTCAAATATATACTTGATTGGATCCATTTTGGATATCAACCAAGTGGTATGATTCAACATATACTGACGCAGACGCTTAGCAACCCAAGCTAATGCATAACAAGTCTTCTAAAGCATTGAATACCGAGTCTCACAGTCGGTGAACTTCTTATTGAGGTAGTAAATTGCAAATTCTTTCTTTCTAGTCTCATCTTGCTGACCAAGAACACAACCCATGTTGTCTTTAAGCACAGTCAAATACATGATCAACGGTCTTCCTTCAACAGGGGGAGACAAAATCGAAGGTTCAAGAAAATATTCTTTGGTATTGTCAAAAGCTTTCTCGAAATCTTCGGTCCAATCACAAGACTGATCTTTTTGAAGAAGCTTGAATATAGGTGTGCATCTGGCAATCATGTGGGAAATGAATCTGGAAATATAATTCAAGCGGCCGATAAAACCCCTGACTTGCTTCTCTGTTTTGGGCGCAGGCATCTCTTGTATTGCTTTGACCTTGGCAGGATCAACTTCAATACCCTTCTCGCTGACAATAAAGCCCAACAACTTACCAGAACTAACACCAAAAGTACACTTATTGGGATTCAAGCGGAGTTTATACTTCCTCAAACGCTGGAATAGCTTCAACAAATGCTCAACAATGTTCCTCTTCATCAATTGATTTAGCAATCATGTCATCGACATATACTTCAATCTCTTTATGCATCATATCATGAAAAAGAGTAGTCATTGCTCTCTGGTAAGTCGCACTAGCATTCTTTAGACCGAAAGACATCACTCTATAACAAAATATTCCCCATGGTGTAATGAATGTGGTCTTCTCCATATCTTCGGGTTCCATCTTGATCTGATTATATCCGGAAAATCCATCCATAAATGAAAAGACTTTGAACTTAGCAGTATTGTGTACCAACAAATCAATGTGTGGCAGAGAGAAATCATATTTCAGACAGGCTTTATTCAAATCTCTATAATCGACACACATGCGGACTTTTCCATCTTTCTTCGGCACAAGCATAATATTGGCCACCCATTGCGGATACTTGGCAGTTACAAGGAAACCGACATCAATCTGCTTCTGCACTTCCTCTTTAATCTTCACAGCCATATCAGGATGCGTTCTTCTCAACTTCTGCTTGACTGGCGGGCATTCTGGCTTCAACGGCAATCTATGCTCCACAATCTCAAATTCTAAACCAGGCATGTCTTGATAGGACCAAGCAAACACATCTGAATACTCTCGAAGAAGATCATTCAACCTCTTCTTGACATCTGGACACAGTCGAGACCCAATCTTGACTTCCTTCATAGCATCTTTGGAACCCAAATTGACTAGCTCAATCTGCTCTTCGAACGACTGAATGGTCTTTTCATCTTGCTCAAGAAGACGAGTCAATTCTACGCTTACTTCTACATCACTTTCCTCCTCGGCCTCAAACAGAGGGAATTCAAAATTTGGAGAAGGAGAAGGATCATTGTATTCAATGGGGTTAGAAACCAACTTGCATAATGATTTGATATTTTGATTTTAGAGAAGTGAATTTGTGACCAAATATTATGCAGATGGACAATTATATTGTTTATTTTTGTTTTTTGTGATTATCATTTTCAGAATAAAGCAAAAAGCATAATAAACATTAAAGATGTGGATGAATAGAATTAGTTTTATTAATGATTAATTTAAAATGCCCAAATAATGTTCACTTCTCCCTTAGGCATAGGATAAGGATTTTAAAATATAAAAATAATTACTTAGGTCGATGCAAAATAACAGGAATATCAACAACAGTCCAATTGTTGCATGTCTTTCCATGCGTTACAAAGTTGGTGCAGTCTTCCTCTTCGCTATCCTCTAGCACAACAGCTAAGTATTGTTCATTGCCATGAATGAACCCTCCGCCACGGAAGTTGAGTTTCATGTCTTCAGATCTTGCAATTGATGAACCTTTCTGGAACCCCAAACCGGTTCTGCCCTTGTTGTCGAAGACCTCTACCATGTGCCCCCACTGATCAACAATACCTTCTTCAACAATCTTCTGAGCATCTTTCAACGAGGACATAGGTGCCCCAACTCTCTTTTCAACAGTAGTAGATAAGGCTTGGAACAGAGTTCCAACCTCATCCTCAACTTCAACATAAGAGAAATATGACAGGTGTCTAACCAACAATGCCTTCTCTCCTCCAACAATCACAAGCTTGCCATTCTTGACAAATTTCAATTTCTGATGCAGAGTGGAGGTAACAGCCCCTGCCTCGTGAATCCATGGCCTTCCCAATAAACAGCTGTAGGCCGGGTGGATATCCATTACTTGAAAAGTAATCTGAAAATGACTCGGACCTATCTTGACTAGAAGGTCCACTTCACCAATTACTATCTTGCGGGAACCATCAAAGGCTTTGACAATTACCCCGCTATACCTCATAAGCGCTCCTTGGTAAGATAGCTTTGACAAAGTTGACTTTGGAAGCACATTTAGTGAAGAACTGGTGTCAACAAGCACATTTGAATAAGCATCTTCCTTATAGTTCATTGAAATATTCAAAGCCAGGTTATGATTTCTTCCCTCCTCAGGGAGTTCTTCATCGCAAAAGCTCAGATTATTGCATGAAGTGATGTTAGCCACAATGTGATCAAACTGATCCACAGTAACATCATGCTCTATGTATGCTTGTTCAAGAACTTTTTGTAGTGCTTCTCTGTGCGCTTCAGAATTCATCAGCAGAGACAACACTGAGATTTTTGAGGGGGTCTGGAGCAGCTGCTCAACCCCATTAAACCCACTCCTCTTTATCAATCAGAGTACTTCATCATCATCATTGGCTTTCAATTTGCTGAATTCACCAGACTTATCTTTTGAACAACCAACAGGATCTTCATTAGGCACCTCCTCCTTCTTACCAACAATTGCTTCATCTTTATCCTTTGGGAACACTGGCCTAAACACTCGACCATTGCGGGTCACCTTTGTAACATCGACAATGCTCACTACTGAACTAGTCGTAGGTAACGGGACCTCTTGACCATTCTTTATCATTGTAGCATTATATTGGTACGGTACAGCCTTATCAGATGAATACGGGACTTGGCCCGCTAACCGTATTACCAACGGCGATACTGATCTTTGACTGGCATCATTATTGTTGTTGCTTTCATATTGAATTACCAACCGCTCTTGTTGTTTGAAAACAGGCACTATGACATTGGCATCGTCATTTACATGACGAGATTGAAGAATTTGGATCATGCCTTCATCCATCAGACGTTGGATGTCCCTTTTCACTACCACACACCCTCTTGGGTTCACACTACAAACAACACAACCATCATGGTCATGTTCACAGTCACTCACCATGCAGATATCCTTGTGCATTTGCACCAAGGATCTTCAGATAAACCAGACTTCATAAACCTTGAATTCTCCAGGACAACCGTCCACCATATTCACTGAAGAGTTCCCATGAGCGGGAAAAGGGTTCGCTTTCACATTTGGCGCGCGGTCCTCAAAGGACACCATACCACTCTTCATAAGCTTTTGAACCTCATACTTCAATGGATAACAGTTTTCAATATCGTGTCCAGGTGATCCTTGATGAAAAGCACAACGGAGCTCAGGTTTATACCACCAGGGAATTGGTTCTGGGATCTGTGGTGGGTTCCTCGGTTGAATTAAGTTCTTGAGAACTAGCGAGGGACACTGCTTTGCATATGACATAGGAATTGGGTCAAAAGAGACCTTCTTCCTCTCAAAGTTTTATTGCTGATGATTGTTGTTGGTATTGTTGTTGTTGTAGGTGTTCGTTCTTTGTTGCGGTTGTTATTGTTGATGTTGATGTTGTTGTTGTTGTTGAATTAGTGTTGCTTGTTGATTAGAAAATACCGGAATTACTGAAGACACTTGATGATGATGATGTTGACGGGGTCGTGGATTTCTTCTTATCTGAGGCCTCCTCTACCTTCCACTGATTACTGCATTGGTCTCACTATCCTTCTTCTTACGAAAGTTGCTACCATGTCTCTTGCTTGTTGACGCCTCATCTCTTAACAACCGTCCCTCACGGACTCCTTCCTCAAGTCTCATCCCCATGTTTACCATTTCGGTAAAATCACTTGGGGCACTAGCGATCATACGTTCATAATAAAATAAACTTAGAGTTTTCAAGAAGATCTTTGTCATCTCTTTCTCCTCCAAAGGAGGAGTGATCTAGGCAACCAACTCCCTACATCTTTGCGCGTATTCTTTAAATTTCTCTTTGTCCTTCTGAACATAGACCTCAACTGGTCTCTATCTGGCGCCATGTCCACATTATACTTGTATTGCTTCACAAAAGCCTCTCCCAAGTCGTTGAAAGTGTGAATGCTTACACTATACAACCCCATGTACCAACGGAGTGCAACACCAGTCAGACTATCTTGGAAGTAGTGAATAAGCAATTGATCATTGTCGGTCTAAATAGATATCTTGCGAGCATACATCACAAGATGACTGAGCGGACAAGAGTTCCCCTTATACTTTTCAAAGTCAGGCACTTTGAACTTCACTGGGATCTTGACATTGGGCACTAAGCACAACTCAACAGCACTATTCCCAAACAAATCTTTACCTCTCAGCGTCTTCAATTCCTTGCGCAACTCAAGAAACTTATCTTTCATCTCGTCCATCTTCTCATAAACATCCGGAACCTCAAACGGCTCAGAATGATAGATGGTATCCTCTACGCGAGGCAAAGTGTGCACAACGGGAGGTGGCACGGACATGACCGGGCTAGATGCCGGCATGGAAGCAAATGTAGGCGCAAAGCCTTCGGGCACAAAGTTGGGCGGCATTCCCCACGGGAATCCGGAAGGCATACTCGGCGCGAAATGGGCGGTAGCAGCAGACATGGTAGAGGTAGTCACCTCTGAAGTAACAATCCTCACGGGAGGAGTTGAGGTGTTGGAGAAGCTTGATTCTGAGCAGCAAGAACTGACTCCATCATGGCAGTCAGGCGGGCGATCTCGTCCTTCAGCTCTCTGTTCTCTTGCTTCAAATGTTCTATGATTTTCAGATGATTGGCTCGGGTATTGTACCGGTGAGTCAGCTTGGCTAAAGCACATAAGAAACACCAATCAGACATCTGGCAAAAACCTACTTATGCAAATGATGCATGAAATGCAATGCTTGATTATTTTTATTTTCAAGGAACTTACTATATCATTTGCAAATTGTAGGTGTTTAATTGGCTGCATTGTATGGTAAAACACTAATGTCTTGACTGATGTCATGACATGTATATGTAACTACATTGTAGTTACTGCAGGACTAGCTAACACAGGATTATTGAATGCTGTGACATTCATACCTGTCAACAGATACTAAGGAACAGAAGCTCTGTTAGAACTTAGTATTCACTTGCAGTCTGGTTATCAAGGAAGAACCAGACCTGGCATAAGGCCTACTGATTGAATGTCAAACTGGATGTTGTGACATTCATCATTGACAGCAGCTACTGAAGATTGGGCAGAGTGGTGTTCTGCTATACTTCAGCATATTAGTTAGTTTGTTCTTCAAGAGAATTACAGAACTAACCTAAGGCCAACTGTGTAAATGTTAAGTTGGACACTTTGACATTTACTAATGTAATCTGGTACTGTAGTATGGTCATATTGATCATGTACAGGTCAGCAGATTTGTACAGTCTGTTTTCTGGGAAAACAGACTCAGCATATGGACCTTGATGTCAAGCTGAATGTCGTGACATTCATGCCTGACAGCATATGCTAAATTGTAGGTTGTTCAGTTTTCTGTTACAGCTTTCTCAGGCTATTCTTTAGGAAGTCAACAGCTTAGAGAAAATTCAGGAAATCAACAACCAAGCTACATTCAATGAACCTAACAAATAGCCTATTTGTTAGCAACCTAAATATTGAATTTGAGGGAACGTATGTGACCTAAAATTCAGGAAAATACAGGTGCAAAAGCCCAGGTGCTGCAATATAAAAAGGAAGGCATTCCTCCATTCAGTTTCAGGGATTTTGAGGCGTGAAGATTTAGTGTGTCCATCTTACTTCACTGCTGTATTTTTGTGAGTCTAGAATTAGACGTATCTTGTAAGCCAAGTCATTATCAAATAGATGATTGCTTTGGCATAGGGTGTTCATTGAGTTGTAAGTGTTGTGTCACTCAAAGCTTTTAAGCGTGAGTGCTGTGTATCTTGGTTTAAGCTGTGAAGCATAACCAAGAGTTGTTTTTGAAGTGTGACTTCAAAGTGTTTTTAATATCACTGAGGTGATTGAGGGGGAGTGAGTAGGAACTCTGATCTTAGATTAAGATTGAAATTGCATTGGGTAGGGATTAAGTGATAAGTTGTAAACGGGTGAGTTTAGCTTTGAATTGATACTACTAATAGTGGATTTCCTCCCTGGCTTGGTAGCCCCCAGATGTAGGTCATGTTGGACTGAACTGGGTGAACAATTACTTGTGTTATTTACTGCACTTATAATTAAGTTCTGCATAATCCCTGTCTGTGCAGAATTGGATGTCATAACAACCAGTGTGACATCCAAAGTCTGATAACTAGAATTTCAATTGGCATCAGAGCAGGCACCCTGCCTGTGAAGTTCTGGGTGAGATCTAGGGAAGTTACTTTCTAGTACCATGGACAAGGACTTAGGACACTCAAATAGACCACCCATGTTGGATGGCTCTAATTATGATGACTGGAAGCCTCGTATGATAGCCTTCTTAAGGTCTCTAGACAGCAAAGTCTGGAGAGCTGTCAACAAAGGATGGGAACATCCAATGAGGACAGGTGAAGATGGAGTCAGTGTGCAGATTCCTGAAGAAGAGTGGGACAAGGAGCAAGAGGCACTAGCTCTTGGAAATTCCAAGGCCTTGAATGCATTGTTCAATGGAATCAGCAAGAACATCTTCAGACTAGTGCACCATTGTGAACTAGCTAAGGAAGTTTGGGATACCCTCAAGGTAACTCATGAAGGTACTTCCAAGGTGAAGATGTCAAAACTTCAGATGCTGACAACCAAGTTTGAAAATCTGAGGATGAAAGAGGATGAGACTATTCATGACTTCCACATGAATATTCTTGAAATTGCAAACACCTCTGGTGGACTAGGTGAGAAAATGACCGAAGAGAAACTTGTAAGAAAGATTCTCAGGTCCTTGCCTAAGAGGTTTGCTATGAAGGTCACTGCCATAGAGGAGGCTCAGGACATCAGCAATATGAAGGTAGATGAGCTCATTGGTTCTCTCCAAACCTTTGAAATGGGCTTAGGTGAGTATGCTGAGAAGAAGAAAAGCATAGCCTTTGTATCTAATGCTGAAGAGGAGGCAGAAGAAGGATATACTGGAGGTGATGAAAGTATATCAGAAGCCTTAGCCATGCTTGGAAGGCAATTCAACAAGTTCATGAAGAAGATTGATCAAAGAGGTAGACCCAATGTCAAGAACATCCCGTCTGACATTAAGAAAAGATCAACTTCTGAAGAAAAGTTCAACCATGGGAAGGGAATCCAGTGTCATGGTTGTGAAAGGTATGGACACGTCAGAGCTGAATGTCCTACTTAGCTCAAATTGCAAAATAAGGGGCTAGCTATCACATGGTCTGAAGGAGATTCTGAAAGTGAATCTGAAGGAGAATCTGCCAAACATGTCACTGCACTAACTAGTGTGTGTGTCTCTGAAGATGACACAAGTGCAGATGAGCTGACCTTTGATGAACTTGCTGCAGCATATAAGAAGCTGTGTACCACCAGTGCAGAAGTACGTGCACAAGGTGAAAAGCACAAGAAACTCATCAAGGAACTGGAAGATGAGAGACAGAAACAACTGTCTGCCATAGAAGGGCTGAATGATGAGATAGCCCTGCTGACCTCCAAGCTGAACCAGATGACCAAATCCATCAGAATGATGAATAAGGGAACTGACACCTTGGAAGAAATCCTAAAGGTGGGACAGCAGTCTGGAACCAAATCTGGGCTAGGATTTAGAAAAAGAGCTGAACACAAACGCCCAAAGGCTAAAGTTCAGAAGTTCAAGCAGATGTCAAAACCGATGTCTCAACATCGAGGAGCTAGGATGAATGATCATCAGAAGAGAATATTCCAGAATTTGCGGTGTCACCACTGTGGCAGGCTTGGACATATAAAAGCCTTCTGCTACTGGATTCATGGCTTCCCTAACAGAGCCTCACCTGTCAGACCTAAGCATAACACACGCAAGCGATGTGTTCCCATTAAGAAGCAACAATGGTATGCTAGGATAGCACACACTGCCCTAAGGGCTTCTTCCAGAGAAGACTGGTACTTTGACAGTGGATGCTCAAGACATATGACTGGTATGGAAAATCTACTGGTAGACATTCAACCTCACACCACCAGCTATGTGACTTTTGGTGATGGTGCCAAAGGAAAAATCAGAGGTGTGGGCAAACTGGACTGTTCTGGAGTGCCAAAACTGAACAATGTGCTGTTAGTAAGAGGACTCACTGCAAACCTCATCAGTATAAGTCAGCTGTGTGATCAAGGTTTTCATGTTCAGTTTACGAAGGAGCAGTGCATTGTGACAAATGGTGACAATCAGGAAGTTATGAGAGGAACCAGGTCCAAAGACAACTGCTATCTGTGGGAACCTGACCTCTCTAACTTTTCCACAACGTGCTCCTCAGCCAAGGAAGAACAGGAGGTGAAGCTGTGGCATAGAAGACTTGGCCATCTCCACTTACGTGGAATGAAGAAGATCATATCCAAGGAAGCAGTCAGAGGAATGCCAAAGCTTCTGATTGATGAAGGTAGAGTCTGTGGAGAATGCCAAGTGGGCAAGCAAACCAAGATGTCACACCCAAAGCTGGGACATTCCACAACCTCCAGAGTTCTGGAACTGCTGCACATGGACCTAATGGGACCTATGCAGGTGGAAAGTCTTGGAGGGAAGAAGTATGCCTACGTGGTGGTTGATGACCATTCCAGATACACGTGGATAAACTTCATCAGAGAGAAGTCAGATACATTTGATGTCTTCAAGGATCTGTGCATAAGACTTCAAAGAGAAAAGGACAGTTGTGTGGTCCGGATTAGAAGTGATCATGGCACTGAGTTCAAGAATTCCAAGTTTGATGAGTTCTGCTCATCTGAAGGAATAAGCCATGAGTTCTCCTCCCCTATAACTCCTCAGCAGAATGGAATAGTTGAAAGAAAAAATAGAACTATTCAAGAATCTGCCAGAGCAATGATTCATGCAAAGAAGCTCCCTATGCACTTTTGGGCTGAAGCAATGAATACGGCGTGCTATGTTCACAACAGAGTCACCTTGAGAAAAGGAACCTCCTCCACTCTGTATGAAATATGGAAGGGTAGAAAACCCACTGTGAAGTACTTTCATATTTTTGGAAGTAAATGCTACATTCTCACAGATCGTGAACAGAGAAGGAAGCTAGATCCCAAAAGTGATGAAGGCGTATTTCTGGGATACTCCACGAACAGCAGAGCCTATAGAGTGTTCAACTACAGGACCAATGTCCTGATGGAATCCATAAATGTCATTGTGGATGATAAAGAGGAAGGAACCGATGTCATGGAGGATGTTGAAACATTCCTTGATAGTCCAACTGACAGTCCAGTCAAGCCTGAAGAAGTACAGGAACCTCCTCCTGAATGTGAAGTAGAAGCACCTGCCAAAGTGCCATCTATCAGAATTCAGAAAGACCACCCTAAGGATCTTATCATAGGGGATCCCACCAGTGGTGTAACTACCAGGTCAAGGGGAATAAACTCAAATTCCTGCTTTGTTTCCAAGGTTGAACCAAAGAATGTGAAAGAAGCCCTGACTGATGAATACTGGATCATTGCCATGCAAGAGGAACTCGAGCAGTTCACAAGGCATGAAGTATGGGAGCTGGTTCCAAGACCTGAAGGGTCCAACATCATTGGTACCAAGTGGATCTACAAAAACAAATCTGATGAGAAAGGAGTAATTACTAGAAATAAAGCAAGACTAGTAGCTCAAGGATACACTCAAGTTGAAGGAGTAGACTTTGATGAGACATTTGCTCCTGTGGCTAGACTTGAGTCCATCAGATTGCTGTTGGGGGTAGCATGCATCCTGAAGTTTAAGCTATTTCAAATGGATGTGAAGAGTGCATTCTTGAATGGCTACCTGAATGAAGAAGTCTATGTGGAACAACCCAAAGGGTTTAGTGATCCTAACCAACCTGAGCATGTATACAAGCTGAAGAAAGCCTTGTATGGGTTGAAGCAAGCACCCAGAGCTTGGTATGAAAGGTTAACCGAATTTCTGACCACAAATGGATACAGAAAGGGTGGCATAGATAAAACCTTGTTTGTGAAGGATGAGGAAGGCAAAATCATGATAGCTCAAATCTATGTGGATGATATAGTCTTTGGTGGAATGTCAGAACAAATGGTTAAAAAATTTGTTCACCAGATGCAATCTGAGTTTGAAATGAGTCTAGTGGGAGAACTGACCTATTTCCTTGGAATGCAAGTAAACCAAATAGAGGACTCCATGTTTCTCTCCCAAAGCAAGTATGCCAAGAACATAGTTAAGAAGTTTGGTATGGATCATGCCAGGCACAAGAGGACTCCAGCTCCTACTCATCTGAAGTTAACCAAGGATGATGGAGGACCCAGTGTTGATCAATGCCTGTACAGAAGCATGATAGGTAGTCTGCTGTATCTAACTGCAAGTAGACCTGACATTTCCTATGCAGTTGGAGTGTGTGCCAGATATCAAGCAGAGCCCAAGGTGAGTCACTTGAATCAAGTCAAAAGGATCCTCAAGTACATCAATGGGACATGTGACTATGGGATGCTGTACTCACATGGGTCTGAGCCTGTCCTATCTGGGTACTGTGATGCTGATTGGGCTGGAAGTGCTGATGACAGAAAAAGCACATCAGGTGGATGTTTCTTCTTAGGAGAAAACCTCATATCGTGGTTCAGCAAGAAGCAGAACTGTGTCTCTCTGTCCACTGCAGAGGCTGAATACATAGCGGCTGGAAGCAGTTGCTCCCAACTGGTTTGGATGAAACAAATGCTCACTGAGTACAATGTCACTCAAAATGTCATGACATTGTTCTGTGATAATCTCAGTGCCATCAACATCTCCAAGAATCCCATCCAACACAGCAGGACCAAACATATTGACATTAGGCACCACTTCATCAGAGATCTGGTGGAAGACAAGGTGATCACTTTGGAACATGTAGCCACGGATCTTCAACTGGCTGACATATTTACAAAGGCTCTGGATGCTACTCAGTTTGAAAACTTAAGGAGCAAACTGGGAATATGTCTTTCTGAGACATTATAGCAACCACTGATGTTTGGGATAAATTGTTTAATAGCTCTGCCTATTAAACGATTTGTACAAGACTATGATTGGTCAACATATCATAGCTATGCTGCGCGCAACAAGGGTGAATACAAGAGGGTAAGGGGACACCCTACAGAGAGAAGGCCTCTGTACCTGCAGGAGTTCAAGGATGCTGTTCATGCAGGAGTGGTTCTGGATGTCAGAAACAACATCATGGCATCTGATATGGTGGTACCTACTGTAAAGCAAAAGTGGGTGATCACTTGATCGAAGCTGTGAAGCAAGATCAAGTGGATGTGAACTTGGTTGAAACTGTGAAGTAAAACCAAGTCTGGAACTCTGTCATTGTGCTCTGACTATGTTGTTGGCTTTGGCAACATTTGTGACAAAAAGGGTGATCACTTTGGCAACATTTGCTTCATCTTTATCCTTTGGGAACACTGGCCTAAACACTCGACCATTGCGGGTCACCTTTGTAACATCGACAATGCTCACTACTGAACTAGTCGTAGGTAACGGGACCTCTTGACCATTCTTTATCATTGTAGCATTATATTGGTACGGTACAGCCTTATCAGATGAATACGGGACTTGGCCCGCTAACCGTATTACCAACGGCGATACTGATCTTTGACTGGCATCATTATTGTTGTTGCTTTCATATTGAATTACCAACCGCTCTTGTTGTTTGAAAACAGGCACTATGACATTGGCATCGTCATTTACATGACGAGATTGAAGAATTTGGATCATGCCTTCATCCATCAGACGTTGGATGTCCCTTTTCACTACCACACACCCTCTTGGGTTCACACTACAAACAACACAACCATCATGGTCATGTTCACAGTCACTCACCATGCAGATATCCTTGTGCATTTGCACCAAGGATCTTCAGATAAACCAGACTTCATAAACCTTGAATTCTCCAGGACAACCGTCCACCATATTCACTGAAGAGTTCCCATGAGCGGGAAAAGGGTTCGCTTTCACATTTGGCGCGCGGTCCTCAAAGGACACCATACCACTCTTCATAAGCTTTTGAACCTCATACTTCAATGGATAACAGTTTTCAATATCGTGTCCAGGTGATCCTTGATGAAAAGCACAACGGAGCTCAGGTTTATACCACCAGGGAATTGGTTCTGGGATCTGTGGTGGGTTCCTCGGTTGAATTAAGTTCTTGAGAACTAGCGAGGGACACTGCTTTGCATATGACATAGGAATTGGGTCAAAAGAGACCTTCTTCCTCTCAAAGTTTTATTGCTGATGATTGTTGTTGGTATTGTTGTTGTTGTAGGTGTTCGTTCTTTGTTGCGGTTGTTATTGTTGATGTTGATGTTGTTGTTGTTGTTGAATTAGTGTTGCTTGTTGATTAGAAAATACCGGAATTACTGAAGACACTTGATGATGATGATGTTGACGGGGTCGTGGATTTCTTCTTATCTGAGGCCTCCTCTACCTTCCACTGATTACTGCATTGGTCTCACTATCCTTCTTCTTACGAAAGTTGCTACCATGTCTCTTGCTTGTTGACGCCTCATCTCTTAACAACCGTCCCTCACGGACTCCTTCCTCAAGTCTCATCCCCATGTTTACCATTTCGGTAAAATCACTTGGGGCACTAGCGATCATACGTTCATAATAAAATAAACTTAGAGTTTTCAAGAAGATCTTTGTCATCTCTTTCTCCTCCAAAGGAGGAGTGATCTAGGCAACCAACTCCCTACATCTTTGCGCGTATTCTTTAAATTTCTCTTTGTCCTTCTGAACATAGACCTCAACTGGTCTCTATCTGGCGCCATGTCCACATTATACTTGTATTGCTTCACAAAAGCCTCTCCCAAGTCGTTGAAAGTGTGAATGCTTACACTATACAACCCCATGTACCAACGGAGTGCAACACCAGTCAGACTATCTTGGAAGTAGTGAATAAGCAATTGATCATTGTCGGTCTAAATAGATATCTTGCGAGCATACATCACAAGATGACTGAGCGGACAAGAGTTCCCCTTATACTTTTCAAAGTCAGGCACTTTGAACTTCACTGGGATCTTGACATTGGGCACTAAGCACAACTCAACAGCACTATTCCCAAACAAATCTTTACCTCTCAGCGTCTTCAATTCCTTGCGCAACTCAAGAAACTTATCTTTCATCTCGTCCATCTTCTCATAAACATCCGGAACCTCAAACGGCTCAGAATGATAGATGGTATCCTCTACGCGAGGCAAAGTGTGCACAACGGGAGGTGGCACGGACATGACCGGGCTAGATGCCGGCATGGAAGCAAATGTAGGCGCAAAGCCTTCGGGCACAAAGTTGGGCGGCATTCCCCACGGGAATCCGGAAGGCATACTCGGCGCGAAATGGGCGGTAGCAGCAGACATGGTAGAGGTAGTCACCTCTGAAGTAACAATCCTCACGGGAGGAGTTGAGGTGTTGGAGAAGCTTGATTCTGAGCAGCAAGAACTGACTCCATCATGGCAGTCAGGCGGGCGATCTCGTCCTTCAGCTCTCTGTTCTCTTGCTTCAAATGTTCTATGATTTTCAGATGATTGGCTCGGGTATTGTACCGGTGAGTCAGCTTGGCTAAAGCACATAAGAAACACCAATCAGACATCTGGCAAAAACCTACTTATGCAAATGATGCATGAAATGCAATGCTTGATTATTTTTATTTTCAAGGAACTTACTATATCATTTGCAAATTGTAGGTGTTTAATTGGCTGCATTGTATGGTAAAACACTAATGTCTTGACTGATGTCATGACATGTATATGTAACTACATTGTAGTTACTGCAGGACTAGCTAACACAGGATTATTGAATGCTGTGACATTCATACCTGTCAACAGATACTAAGGAACAGAAGCTCTGTTAGAACTTAGTATTCACTTGCAGTCTGGTTATCAAGGAAGAACCAGACCTGGCATAAGGCCTACTGATTGAATGTCAAACTGGATGTTGTGACATTCATCATTGACAGCAGCTACTGAAGATTGGGCAGAGTGGTGTTCTGCTATACTTCAGCATATTAGTTAGTTTGTTCTTCAAGAGAATTACAGAACTAACCTAAGGCCAACTTTGTAAATGTTAAGTTGGACACTTTGACATTTACTAATGTAATCTGGTACTGTAGTATGGTCATATTGATCATGTACAGGTCAGCAGATTTGTACAGTCTGTTTTCTGGGAAAACAGACTCAGCATATGGACCTTGATGTCAAGCTGAATGTCGTGACATTCATGCCTGACAGCATATGCTAAATTGTAGGTTGTTCAGTTTTCTGTTACAGCTTTCTCAGGCTATTCTTTAGGAAGTCAACAGCTTAGAGAAAATTCAGGAAATCAACAACCAAGCTACATTCAATGAACCTAACAAATAGCCTATTTGTTAGCAACCTAAATATTGAATTTGAGGGAACGTATGTGACCTAAAATTCAGGAAAATACAGGTGCAAAAGCCCAGGTGCTGCAATATAAAAAGGAAGGCATTCCTCCATTCAGTTTCAGGGATTTTGAGGCGTGAAGATTTAGTGTGTCCATCTTACTTCACTGCTGTATTTTTGTGAGTCTAGAATTAGACGTATCTTGTAAGCCAAGTCATTATCAAATAGATGATTGCTTTGGCATAGGGTGTTCATTGAGTTGTAAGTGTTGTGTCACTCAAAGCTTTTAAGCGTGAGTGCTGTGTATCTTGGTTTAAGCTGTGAAGCATAACCAAGAGTTGTTTTTGAAGTGTGACTTCAAAGTGTTTTTAATATCACTGAGGTGATTGAGGGGGAGTGAGTAGGAACTCTGATCTTAGATTAAGATTGAAATTGCATTGGGTAGGGATTAAGTGATAAGTTGTAAACGGGTGAGTTTAGCTTTGAATTGATACTACTAATAGTGGATTTCCTCCCTGGCTTGGTAGCCCCCAGATGTAGGTCATGTTGGACTGAACTGGGTGAACAATTACTTGTGTTATTTACTGCACTTATAATTAAGTTCTGCATAATCCCTGTCTGTGCAGAATTGGATGTCATAACAACCAGTGTGACATCCAAAGTCTGATAACTAGAATTTCACAAATATATAATGTTTAAATTGTAATTGCAACAATTTGATATGACCAAAAATCTCTTTTTATATATATAAATTGGAAGGATTACACTGAGTACAATTTCAGAAACCAAAATAAAAAGATACAAGTGAAAAGGAGACTAGTCATCCTAAGGATCTCTAATAACAATGTCAGAAGATCAGGCTGAAGGCGCGTACTTCCTTCGAATGCGACGGATCTCGGTCTCAAAAGAAGCCTTCATCTGAGTCTTCTCGAGGACAAGCTGATCAACAATCTTTTCCAAGCAACAAAAGGCTGAGGCATGCTCTAAGATGAAACCTCTGGCTCTCTCTGTCTCTTCGTCACTCGGTCTTCAAGTAGCTTTATAAGTGCATCTTTGTCCTTAGACTCCAACTGCAACATGCTTCTTTCTCAAAACATGGAAACTCTCTTCCCACATATCCTTCTCTTGCTTCATCTTGGCAAGCGCGTCTTTCATCTCTTATATATCTTGGTTAGGGAGAGTTAATGGCTCAACCACAACAATAGACATAGGTCTTTCGCAAGGATAAGGCATCTTCAACTCCATAGCTCTCTTTTTCACCCAAAGAGTGTAAGCTTCCAAAGCTACACAATTGCGCGGACCAAGTTCAGATCTTCCTTTCCTATGCACATTATGTCAAGCATGCACAATCTTCTGCTTCAAATGTTGGGAATCTTTACCGTCTTGATAGAAAAGACCTTCTAACAACATGTTATTAGGTGTGTACCAATGAGAGGCACATTAGAGAATTCACCACAACTATAAATAATCTCCAAATTGCCCAAAGAAGGATCATACCAAACTATATCATCATTAGAGACATAAGTCTCTAAGACCACCTTAAACATTGTTTGTTCTCCACAAAAGCAGGTGTCTGAGGCAAGTGAGAAATAAACCACTTGCACAGAAGAGGAATGCAACAGACAATCATTCCACCACCCTTAGAATTCCTTAGATGCAAAGAAAAATACATATCACCCAACAAAGTAGGCACAGGATTCTCAATCAAGAAAAGTCTAATGGCGTTAACATCAACAAAACCGTCAATGTTAGGGAACAAAGCTAATTCATAGATGAGCAACACAAAGATAGCTTCAAAATCATCCACACTACCAGCTTGAGCAAAAGTAGTAGCTTCCTTGATGAGGAAAACAGATGGCAACCCAAATAACCCTCCTTTTTTGACCCAATGAGCCTCTATCTCAGACTTCTTCAAGTGAAAAGCTTCAGCAATAATATTAGATTGGGGAATCTCCTCCAATCCACTAAAACGAACTCTACTAGAAATAGATATCCGCAAAAGATGAGAATACTCCTCCAAGGTAGGCACAAGCTGAAAATCTGGGAAAGTGAAACAATGGTAGAGAGGATCATAGAACTGCACCAGCACACTCAAGAGTCCTTCAACCAAATCAGCAAACAAGATGGACAGAATCTTCCCATGATGTTGTTTGAAGTCCAAGGGATCTAATACAAAAGATGCTAGCTTCCTTAACTCTTTCAAGTCGGGACATCTAAAACTGTACTTCTTAGTGTTCCTTCTTCCATAATCCATGGTCTGAAAATATTTGCAAATCATACCTTAGTTCCTTGAAGTTTTCGTGTGATGAATGTTATGACGCGCATGAATGCATGAATGCAACAATCATAAATAAGGGATCACACACAAGGCAAACAAAGGTCAAGGGATGAATCAAGTCTTTGTCAAGATCAATCATCCATTTTGGTGGATTATGGTTTTCACCTTATCAACACCCAAGTTCCATTGATATTGACAAGACTTGATTGGATCAACCAAGAATCAAGGGTTTGTTGGAATTCACAAGCATGGAGTCTGGGTAAGAACTATCCCAAAGAAGTGAGCTAAGGATAAAAACCTGTAGATCATGTTCTAAAAAGTTCCCAGAGTCTTAATTCCCTTTATCAAATATTACAGGTTAAGATGACTGAATCATCAACCCATAATAGTCTCAAGAGAAACTCGTCTG
Source organism: Lathyrus oleraceus (assembly GCF_024323335.1). Lineage (NCBI taxonomy): Eukaryota > Viridiplantae > Streptophyta > Magnoliopsida > Fabales > Fabaceae > Lathyrus > Lathyrus oleraceus. The sequence goes on along the minus strand of NC_066585.1, from coordinate 480,569,829 downwards.
AGTGTAGTATCGCGTAACAACTGTTATCAAGTCTACACTTGAACAGTTTTCGCACTACGTCCTAAATAGGCCAAGACGGGTTAAATGTTCTAAGGTCCTCAGCTTCTCAGACCAATTAGAAATAGTAATGCCTAACCATAAATACTTGTGTGACATTTCCAAATGCAAATGAGTCTCCACTGAGCGGATGGATCTCAAGCCAACCTGTTAAGGACTACTCCACACAAGTCGAACTTGACTATACCATCCTCCTATCTTAATTGCACTCAAGTTCGGGTTAGAACTTACCTCACCACTCAGAGATCACCAAACATAACAAGCAGATTATATCACACATACATATATACAAATATATACACACAAAAAGTAGGCTAAACCCACTGGAGACTACTCCCCAGCAGAGTCGCCACTTAATTTCTGTAGCGGTAAGTTCATGACCATCAAGCTATTGACAAGCTAGAGATCAAGTAACAAGAGTCGCCACCGCGCTTTTATTGTTTCCAAGGGAAAAGGGAAAAAGTACGAACAAAACCCAAAAGTAAGAAGTTTTCAAATCAAAACTAATAAAAAGTCAGAGATTATAGGTAAGGGGTTGGTTACACAGAGGGAAGGTGTTATCACCCAAAATGTCCTAGGTACTCCTAGGGATCCCTTTTTGTGTGCATATGTACTTGGTATAAAGTGATGTTTACAAACAAATAGAATGGGGGGATGGGAGAAGAATTCATTAATTATATTTTTTTGTGTTTAACAAGACTTTCGGTCTTGTGCCTACGTACCAACATAAAAATGAAGGATCAAAACCTCGTAGTTCGTGATACAAATTTCAAAGTGGATGCATTGTTTTTAAGAAAAATTAAGTTTGAAAGGCACAAAGGCCTAAAAATGGTTTGAATGAGTTAGTTCTTTTTGGATTTTTGAAATTTTAAGTCAAGTATAGTTAAGTTTATTTACAAGTTTGATTTAAGAAAAAGAAGTTTGAAAATGCAATGGCATAAGGCCAAAGTTTCTATTTTTTTGTAAAAGTAGTCTAAGTTTAGAACAAAAGTAGTTCACACAAAGAAGATTTTAAAAAAATGGAGGGAGATATTTTGAAATTAAAGAAATGGGGAGAAGATGAAGAGACTATCCTATGTACAAAATTAAAAGTTTAGAGTTGAAAAGACCTGACCAAATGGGTAGCAATCAATTAGACAAGAATGTCAATAGAAACCCAGAATTCCCTTGGACTTTTAGAATCAAGCAACACACAAATGCACAATTATCTTATCTTGAAGAGCAAGGCCTCAAATAAAGATGGCCACGTCCAAGCTTATCCATTCCATGATATTCTTCAAAGTAGCATATGTAACAAATGAACTCCACAAGTCACAGGTTCAAGATAACAACTTCACAATGATCATGTTGCAGACGAACTTAGAGATGTCTTCAAAGATGTATCAGATGAATTTCAAATTGCAAGCACATGGTTTCTCAACAAGTTGGCATTGGCCAAGTCCTTTAGCACAGGAAGGTTGCATAGATTCTAAGTCCATTTGTCCAAGATCAAGCCAACAATCCACACAAAAGTCTTTTAGGGTTTTCGTTGTTATTATGTACATTAATGGTCAAAGACCACACAAACAAGCAAAGTATAGACAAACAAAATATATCAAACAATATGGTCCCAATGGACAAAGTGAAAATTGCATTAACATAAACAATTAGAATTATATGAACAATGGCAAATGTATAAAATCTAGAATTAAATGGCATTGAAGTAAAGGGCTTGTAACTAAAAGTTAGTAGTTAATAGGTTAGACATTAGTATTGTTTTTGCTTTTCATTTTAAGACATTCTTTGGAGAACACTCAACCCACTTATCACAAGCATGAATCCTTGAGGCAAAACATCTTCCAAAGGAAGGAAAGAAGGCCAAGTTTCCGCACAATACCATGAAAGAGGGGAGACTTACAATCTCTCTAACTAGAATGCTTATGCCTTTTATGTCACAAATTTAGCGCTATGTTAAGCAATCGTAATTGGACTTATGTAGAAGTCACAACTATTTGAGGTCGGACAATAAATATTTGGTGTTAATGCATGTTAGAGACATAATATAATGGACTATGCTCATGAAACATACCATACACACAAAAAGAATATGCAAAAGGTGTGGCCTAATCTCATTCATACTCATGTCAATTTTTCAATCAACTAGCCTTAGGATTATGAGATATCATAGGCCAAATGGAATGAATGAATGAAGAAAGGGAATAAGATGAAGTGGGAGAGGAATGGATCAAAACACAAATTGGTCAAAGGAGGACTTTTACCAATATAATAGCATTCATTCATTTTGGGAGATGGAATGTACATTCCATCAATCCCCTAAATCCAATGATATTAATTTGACAAAGTCAAATCAACCTTGACCAAGGCCCAACAACAAGAGTCAAACATAAACAAGTCATCACAATTGGTCGACAAATTTATTTGGCATTTATTCAAATTAAAAATACTAAAATAATGCATTTAAATTGAATATGGTTTGTCCAATTCCTAAAATCTCATCAAAACACCAAAGAAATGGCCATGAGATTTATCATAGGTCACACAAGGTCAAAGGACCTTGGAGAAAAAATTTAATAATTTTTGGACATTTAAAAATATTTTTTAACAACTAAAAACAAATGCAAAATCAATTAATTCATGAAAAATATTAATAATGATACAAAGAATAATTTTAATTCAGAATATGAAAGAGAAAAATATTTGAATTTTTTGGTGAAAGTCCAATATTTTTTGGATCAATATTGAATTTAATATGAATTATTAAAAATAATGCAATTAAAATGAAAATTAAAATATCAGAAAAAACGTGGACCACTTGATCTCCCTCATTAATTGAGGTGGCAGATCAAGTGGTAGAAAACGTGTTATCCACGATGGACATTAGCCATCGCACCATAACATAGGTAATTCAAATACATGCTCTAGATTAAAAGAAATCAAGAGGATCATGTGGCTGTGAAACATGCCAGCGCATGGGCGGAGCTGTAGCTCTGGACTTCTTCTCCGGTGGACCTCACCGGACTGGTCCACCTTCAACCATCACCAAAATTAAAAATAAGGACATGATTTCAAAGTAAAAATGGCACTGAGTTCGAATCTGGCCTAAATTCACTCTAACTCCAAGTATATTGAGAGATACATGGAGTTGAAATTTGAGGTACATGAACTGAGTTGCTTAGATTTGGCCTCTAAGAAACTCAATCTTCTTGCCTACATTGGTAGGACTTTAGACAACCAAAGAATCAATAGAATTAAGCAAAAATTAGAGAGAATCGAAGAGATCAAAATTTTTGGAAAATACGTTCAATGGCGGTCTGGATTCAGCTGATCTTGCTCTTGCTCGTGCTTGATCTCACTCCAAATGCTTGCAGAAGAAGGATTGAATGCTCAAAAGGCTGTGGATTCCTGGAGATTTGAATTTCAAAACAGTGGAAATTCAAACTCAAATTCAAGTGAATTTCTCAAGTTTATCCTTTGCAATGTGAGGGTTAGAGATGGGGGATCAAAGCTGGCGCGAATCTGTGTGAAAGTGACCTTGTGCTCAAGAAGATTTTATCGTTCAAATCAAATTCTAGAGGAAAACGGACTCCTAATTATGAAGGCCCATATGTTGTTAAGATAGCCTTTTCAGGCGGTGCATTGATACTTACCACTATGGATGGTGAAGAGTTCACTCGTCCTGTGAATGCAGATGCAGTCAAGAAATACTTCGCCTAAAAAAGAAGAGAACAACTCGCTAAGTTGATTACCCGAAAGGGAGGATTAGGCAAAAATGAGCGCCTCGGTGGATTGAAAACCCGAAAGGGAGATCCAGGCAAAAATTAGAGACATAAAACAGAAAAGAATTTCCCGATAAATTGAGTACCCCACCTTGGGGCAACTTATGCAAAAATTAAGTATTATGGTAAGTAATTGCATTCTGCTAATCTTCAATATTTTTGAAAGACTTTGTTAAGCTTAAGGGTTGACGTTGATCCATTATCCCGACAGTGGTCAAGAGCACAGCGGATATCAAGAGTTGGTAGAAGGATTAAGGATCATTTGTATTCAATATAACCCTTTTCCATGTAAATTACCATTTTCAACTTTGTAAAATCTATGGAGTCTTGTCATTTACAGACTACCATTCTATTAAATAAAGTTGAGCTTTTATCCAATTGTTTTTACTCTTATTTATTACAACCAATAATTAAAATTTTAATATGATCTTTTTTTGAAAAAATTTAATCAAAATCTCTTTTTTTTTAAACATATAAAGCAAGAATTTTCCAAAGCAATTAAATGAAATATCAACAGCATTCTGATGGATAACTAGTCTTTGAGTGTGAAACATCAGAGGTTCCCCAAGTAGTTAACCCTTCGGGTATCCCTAGTTGTCTGTGTTGAGTTGGTTCCCCTGCAAAGTGTTTATTCCCTAGCGGAGTTCCGATTCTTTTCCCCAACTGAGTTGGTTGATTCAGGTACCCTGCGGCTTATTTTCCCTCGCCAGAGTTCCTGCCTTCCCCGGTGGAGTTTGTGCTTCTTCAACAGTATTGATCTTCGTCAGATGATATGTTTGATCTTCCTAGAAGATCGCATTGGTTTCCTCGCCAATCGCCAATTGACTTGCTCCCCAGTCAGAGTTTCCTTCTGGTTCCTGAGCAGTTTGTTTTCCCTACAGGGTTGTCTCCCATTTTTATGGTGTTGACCTAAAATTCCCCACAGGCTCGGTGATGTTTTCTCTTTCTCCTCCTTCCCTAGTTAGGGTTGAGCCTTTTTGGATTGTTGATCTCTCTGTTCTCCAGCAATTGTCTCCATATTTTATGGATTGACCAGGGATTGTACCGATGATTCAATTTCTTTGCGACACCATTGTATCCTTTGTGATCGTCTTTGTCAGCATAATCATCATATATATATATATATATATATATATATATATATATATATATATATATATATATATATATATATATATATATATATATATATATATATATATATATATATATATATATATATATATATATATATATATATACATACATTCATATAATTCATAATTGCATATTAGCATATTTGTTTAAATTGTTGGTCAAGATTCTCATTCCCTGTATGGCGGTACTTGATCCCCATACAAATTTCAGTGTCTGTCCTCCCTCAATTGTAGAGTGTCAGCCCCTTAAGCAGAAAGACTTTAACCTTTCTCCTTTTCCCCACTGAGTTGTTTCCTCGTGGATGATTATTACTTCAGTTTCTTCCCAAGTTATTTATGCGGATGGAACCGCTCCCCTTGAGCTATGTCCTCGTTGGGTTGAGTCTTGATTGACTGTTTTCTTTCTAGTTCCTACCTAGATAGATGCTTTAAGTCCCCTAAGAGTCTATTGCCCAGTAACTGGTAATATTCATCTTAGTTTGCAGTTTGTTACTTTTTGCCTAATACCCGACAAAAGGGTCCCAACAGTAGAGTCCCCAGTGGATTTGATTCCCTAGGAAGTATATCCTTGATATGTTCACCCTAACCGGTGACTAGTATCTTTCTCTCCCCTGCTTGGGTATATCCTTGATATGTTCATCCTAACCGATGACGGATATTCTCTTTTTGGTATTCTACCCAGTAAAAAGATACTTGTAATCCCTATTCTTGTTTCCCAGAGAGTTAATCCTTGATATGTTCATCCTAATTGATGACGGGTTTCCTTCTCTTTGCGGTCTTCTCCCCAGTAACCAGTAGTTGTAAATCCTGCTTTTTGTTCCCTCCACAAAGTTGATCCTTGATATGTTCACTTTAACCAGTGACGAATTCTCTCTCTCGGTATTCTATCCAGTAACTGATAGATGTAATTCCTATTTTATCTCCTCACAGAGTCTATCCTTGATATGTTCATCTTAACCGGTGACAGATTTTCTCTTTGATCGGTATTCTATCTAGCATTCAATAGATGTAATTCCTACTTTTTGTTCAGTTGGTTTATCATTGATATGTTCATCTTAACTGATGATGGGTATCCTCCTTGACAATCCCAGACAAGTTTATGCTTGATATGTTCATCCTAACCGATGACGGATTTTCTTCCCTGTTGAGTTTATCCTTGATATGTTCATCCTAACCGATGACAGATACTTTCACCCTTGGTCTTCTGCCCAGTAACTGGTAGTTGTAAATCCTATTTATTGCAGTTTCCCCAGCAAGGTTATTCCTACCCAGTAACCGGTAATGAATATTCCTTTCTGTTGGTTCCCAGCGAGTCATCCTTGATATGTTCATCTTAATCGGTGATGGATGTTCTCTCTGTCAGATCTTTATTATCTCCTCACCCAGTAACAGGTAGTAGATAATAGATTTTTACTCCTCCTGTGTTGAAGTTCATTTCTCCCCAGTTGAGTTGAGTACGCATTTCCTTAGTGAAATCGTTTTTCCCTGCATGATTTGAGTATTTCAGTTTTATCCTGACTTACTCGCTTTCCTTGCAGATATTGTTGTTCCCTGGATGAGTCTTTTCCGTGTTTGTATGGAATCCCTCGAGTCCCCCAGTAGTTTTAAGTCGTAGCCTGCCCTGCACATAACTCATTCCCCCCCCCCCCCCAAGAGTCTCGGTCTCCCTAGTGAGTTTTCCTTACAGAATGCATTATACTCCTGCGGACTTTCTTTTTCTCCGATTTCTCTTCGTTTGGCAATTTTTCCCCACAAAGAATTTACTTTTTTGCATTCATATCATATGCATCGTGAGGTATCTTAGGGTCCAAAATTTGTTTCTATATGTTGTTATTTAAGCCCATTCTACTGAGTCGACATGAAGATTTTAACCTTCGCCTCCTCAGTTAGAATGTCCTTAAATAGGGGCAGCTGTAAGACCCCAATTTTGACCCTAAGATTCCTCATGCAAATTCATCATAAGCATTATCATTGGGATCATACCTTGGCATCCTCCTTACCCCTCCTTCATTGGGTTTGTTTTGGGAGAGATCACCAAGCACTTTGTGATTATATCATACTTGTATTTTAGCATTTTACTAACCAAAATACCAAAAATATGTCTTTGTGTTTTCCTAACTTTTTTGTAGGTAGGGCATGATCTCCATTGATCTATCAAGTTCACATCTAGGGTTTGAGACCCCCATGGAAAAGAGCACAACCATGAATTGAAACAAGAATGGTTATGAGCATCATATATGAGTTCCATTTATTCCTACATTTTATATTGATCAAGTTTTTTTCAAGAGTTTGTGGGTGATTTTCCTTGGAAACCCTAGTTTAACTGGGTATCTTGAGTAACTTCTCCAATAAGCTATCTTTCCATTTGATCAAATTTCTAAAGGGGCACTACAAATTTAAACATCTTATGCATATATTATCCACCATGAGCCTAGAAAGTCAAGAGAATTTAAGATTGGCAAGTTGGTTGATGGTGGTTGGCCAGATGAATTCATTTGATCAAAACTCGGTCTCCCTAGACCCTATCTCCTACAATTTTAACAATATGAAAATGATTCGAAGAGAAACCTTACTATAAATGACATTCCAAACAACTTGCATGTTGATACCTAGAGCTAGTTTTGCTTGGAAAATCATTTTCTATGTTGAAACATTATAGGTCATTTTGTCTAAACCCTAATTTGAAAGTCAACTTCCCAAGGCCATAACTTTCTCAATTTTCATGAGATGAAAGATTTCCAAGTTTCACAATCAAATTCAAGATGTCTACTTCAACTTTGATGTTTGCAGTGAGGGCTAATTCAACTTTTATGAGTATGTGATATGAGGTTACATTATAGGTCACTTTTGACCTATACCATTGGACAAGTGATTTTTTCAAACTTCAAAAATGCATAACTATACCATTTAAAATCCAAATGATATGAAATAGGTTACCATTTTGAAGGTCTTTTAAAGAGCTACAACTTTGATGAAGACACTTTTCTCATTTCAAGCTCGCATAAAATGTTAAGCAAGGTGGAATATTGAGATATATGGCTTGACACTTAAAAAAAATTCAATATGTTAAAATTTCCAAATTTCCACCTCAAAATTCTTCAAGTTCCAAGCTCCAAATGGAAAAGTGTTTAACATGTAATTTATTCCTCTTGATCTCACCTTTCTAAAAAGTCCAAATTCATCCATTTTAGACAAGAATTGAATACGCTGCACATGGCTTGAACGTTGCATCATCATTTGGAAAGATTGAACTTCAAACATCCATGCACAATTGCCTAGCATTCCAACATGACTTCATTCTTTCTTACACTCAATTGTGGATCAGATGAAGTGATTTCATGGGCCTGTACACGCCCATGCACTCATGCATCACGCATTGCTAGTTTTGGAAGTTCACTTCAAGTGTGCAAATATCATTTGAATTGGCTATAATAGAGCTTCTTATGCTCATAATTTCACACACATTCGAGCCAACTTTGATCCCAAACCTCTAACCCTCTCATTCCAAAGGATAATCCTAAGAATTTCACTTGAAATTGAGTTTGAATTCTCACTGTTTTGAGATTCAAAACTCCAGGGATCCAAGATCTTTTGTGCATTCCATTCTACTTCTGCAAGCATTTGGAGTGAGATCAAGCACGAGCCAAGGCAACAAAAGTTGAATCCAGACCTACATTGAAGGTATTTTTCCGAATTTTCCATCTCTTCGATTCTCTCTCAATCTTGCTCAAATCTCTTGATTCTTTGGCTGTCTGAAGTCCTACCAATGTAAGCAAGAAGGTTGAGTTTCTTTGAGGCCAAATCGAAGCAACTCAGCTCATGTACCTCAAATTTCAACTCCATGTATCTCTCAATATACTTGGAGTTATGATGAATTGAGGTCAAAATCGTGCTCTACGCCATTTTTTCTTTCAAATCATGTCCTCTTTTTTTATTTTTTTTATGTTGATGAGTGAACAAGTCCGGCCAGGGTCGTCGGAGAAGACGACCGACCTTTGGACGCCGGTGATGCGCTGGCTTGGTTCTGCGCCATTAATCTCATTTGAATTGTTTTTATCACGAGCGTGCATTTCAATTACCTTTCCTGAGTGGCCACTTGATTTGCCACCTCAATTAATGAGGGAGATCAAGTGGCTCACGGTATTTTGGTTATTTCCTAATTTTTCTTTATTCCTTTTATTTTCATTAATTCATATTAATTTTAATATTGATCCAAAAATTATGAGAGTTTCACCAAATATTTTCAAATATTTTCCTCTTTCATATTCTGAATTAAAATTATTTCTTGGATCATTATTAATATTTTTCATGATTTAATTGATTTTTCATTTGTTTTTAATTGTTTAAAAATACTTTTAACTCTCTTAAAATTCTGAAAAATTTTCTCCAAGGTCCTTTGACCTTGTTTGACCTATGATAAATCTCATGGCCATTTATTTAGTGTTTTGATGAGGTTTTAGGAATTTGAAAAACCATATTTAATTTAAATGTATTATTTTAGTATTTTTAATTGGAATAAATGCCAAATAATTTTGTTGACCAATTGTGATGACTTGTTTATGTTTGACTCTTGTTGTTGGGCCTTGATCAGGATTGATTTGACTTTGTCAAATTAATATAATTGGATTTAGGGGATTGATGGAATGTACATTCCAACTCCCCAAATGAATGGGTGATATTAATTTGGTAAAAGCCCTCCTTTGATCAATTTGAGTTTTGATCCATTCCCCTCCCTCTTCATCTCATTCCCCTTCTTTATGCATTCATCTCATTTGGCCTATGATATCTCAAAGTCCTAATGCTAGTTGATTGAAAAATTAACATGAGTATGGATGAGATTAGGCCACGCCTTTTGTATATTTATTTTGTGTGTGGTATGTTTCATGAGCATAGTTCATAATACTATGTCTCTAACATGCATTAACACCAAAATTCTATTGTCCGACCTCAAATAGTTGTGACTTCTACATAAGTTCAATTAAGATTGCTTAACATAGCGCTAAATTTGTGAAAAAGGCATAACATTCTAGTTAGTGAGATTGTAAGTCTCCCCTCTTTCATGGTATTATGTGGAAACTTGGCCTTTTTTCCTTCCTTTGGAAGATGTCTTGGTTCAAGGATCCATGCTTGTGATAAGTGGGTTGAGTGTTCTCCAAAGAATGTGTAAGAATGAAAAGCAAAAACAAAACAATACTAACTTCTAACCTATTAACTACTAACTTTTAAACTCAAGCCCTTTACTTCAATGCCATTTAATTCTAGCTTTTATACATTTGTCATTGTTCATATCATTCAAATTGTTTATGTTAATGTGTAAGACCCCAATTTTGTCCCTAAGATCCCTCATGGCATCATATCATATCATCACATTGCCTTAAGGATCATTGTGCACCTTGCTTACTTCCTTATGGGTGGGTTATCTTTTGAAAGTGATTCTTGATCACCAAGCATTGTTTGCATTTTTATATCATTGTTTTTCTTCTAATCACTAACCAAAAGTACAAAAATATGTCATCTAACCTTTGTCTTGCAGATTGAAGCAATAACAGGTCAAGGCAATCAAAGGCAGTCATTGAGTAATAGATGGTGGTCATTCTTGAGATATGGACCCCAAAATCATCACCAAGAGTTCATATGAGCTATGATGTTATTTTGAAGCAAAATCCCAAGTGGTAGAGGCTTGAATTTCATCAGAACATTCTCCAGTCATCTGAAGACCTAGAAAGTCAACTGCAAATTCAACTGTGGATTTGGAGGTGGGAAGTTATTAGAAATACTTCATTCATGTTCAAACAAGTCTCATTTGACATTTCAAACACTCACATTGAAGGATTTGAGGCCCAGTCAAAACTTTCTAAAAATAGAAAGTGACCTATAATTTGAATTTGCCAAAAATGGAAAGGTTTTAGCCCAACTTCAACTCAATATTACATCATCAAGAAGGCTTCAAATGAAATTTTGTTGAACATGAAAGTTGTAGATCTTTCTCTCCCATTTCAAAAAAGTCCAAGATCATCAATTTCTCATGTGTGGTTAAGGAGATATGATCAAATCATGGCAAACTATGCATGGAACTTCAAATGGGCATAACTTTTCAACCAAAGCTCCAAAATGGGTGGCTCTTTTTGCATTATTCTCCTCTTGACCTCTATTTTCCAAATCATGCATCACATTACATGAATTGTCTTCATATGAGCATTTAATAATTCATTGGTTTTTTGGAGGGAAATCTTAAAATTCAAATTTGGTGCATTATTTGAACATTTTGCTATTGCCATTAGTTCCAAAATTGGATTTTAAGTGAAAATAAAGAAAATTTGTGCACTGTTCATACATGCATTCCATGCATAAGGTGAAAAATCATTTTGGAACATACACCTCATTTTGGTTAATCTCACTTAGCATTTGGTTTAAACATGATTAGAGAATGATTAGTAGAGCATATATAAGCATAAACCTAACTGTTTTCGGGGGGAATTCATTTTTTCAGATCTAGATCAAAACTCTCAAAAATTTTCTCTCAAAATTTCTTCCAATTTCTTCAAACAAGAACACTTTCTCTTGATTAATTCTTGATCCTGAAGTATTGTTGAGCAAGATTGGACGTGGAATCAAGAGAATTCGTGCCATATTGAAGCATACACAAAGCTTGAAGCATCCATGGTGATTCCAAATTTTGGTGGATTCGTGCATAATTGAGCTTCAATCTTTCCTCCAATCACCTGTACAAGCATCATAGAGAAGCTTTCGATCATTTCAAGCCTTGAATCAAGCCAATTCCAGTTTCTGCTCTTCAAGAGGTTACAAATCGACTCTCTTATTTTTGAATTTCCTTGCCATGACGCTGTAGATCTAAGTATGCTGGTCATTCTGAGCTTTGAATCATGCAAATTGGTGTTGTTTTGAGTGAGATATGATTGTTTGATTTTTGATGTTGAATCTTATTTTCTTCGATCCGTGCGTGTTTTATTGTTTTTGCATGAAATAATTGTGGATCATTGATGTATGTTGAAGGCACTACACGATGCTATGCTCAATTTCAATTTCTGGACACTTTTGATTTTTCTGGAAATTCCAGATGAAGATCTTCATGATCTTCATCTTCAAACCTTTGCGTGTTCTTCATTTTTCCAGAATTCTTGCGGATTTTGCTACGGAGTTCATAAGTTTAGCTGCGAATTCCCTTTGGCCACGCTTTTCACATGTTAGTAACGCTATTCTATTTCCATGCCAAGCTGTACTAGGGTTTAGTGTTGATTGGTCCGTGCGTATGCTTGCTTGGCTCATTGATTGGTTCACATTGCTCTGACTGGGACACGCAGGCTTTGACCGTGCCACATGTATTAATGAAACGCCGCGTTTCATAGTGGCGCGTTTCTCATTTGAATGGTGACCGGATTCGATTCCCCGCTACAACATGTTTTCAAATGCTTCAGTCTTTTTCTTCTTTTCCCTCCATATATTCCATGTCATGCTTCACATGCTTTTTATTTTTTTTCTCATCTTTAAAAAATCATAATAATTTGAAAATTAATCCAAAAATTACCAGGTTTTTTGCATTATGATCCTGATTTTCTCTAGTTTTTTATCATCATGATTTTACAAGTTGTGCTTGGCTGGATAATTTTTTGTGCTAGAATGTTTGAACATGTAAGCTTATTTGACCTTGCCATGCTTATACCTTTGTGAAATGCTGGTCTTTGATCCAATGATTCTGAAATTTTGCATGATGAAACTAGAAACATCGCTTGACATTTTGGTATTGATTTGGAATTTTTATCAATTACCAATTCTATTTTATGATTGTGCTAAGTTGGTGTGACAATTTGTGTCACACCTTTTGATGTTCAACTTATATGATATGTTTGCCATGCCAAATGATCTCCTATTGTCCTGGTTTTTTGTATGATGATCTTGTTAGATGTCTTGAATATGCTTGATTTTTGTTGGAATCATTTGAATCATTTCTGATTTAATTGAGATTTTTCATTCTGGTTGATCACATTTGAGCTTTGAAATTGCCTTGAACTTCAATTGATCATGAAATGCTTTTGGTTAATGATATTGATGTGAGACCTTTTGGAATATGTCAAGATGTGATTGAAGTTGATTCATCTTAAATTTCAGCTTCTGTTTTAAATTTTTTCTCCACCTTTGACCCTAGGCTTTGACCTAGTGGTTTGTTGCTTACCTTTGAGCTTTGATTTCAGGTTGAACATCCAAGTTCCATAGTTGTTGATGCTTCACCATTTGAGCATTGACGTTTGCCTTTGATTACTAATCTTTGTGTGTTTTGTAGGTTGATGTTGACTCATTTGAGTTTGACTTTTGGCTTGCACATTTTGTACATTGGGATTGCTTGTTGCTTATTGACTGTTATTTGATTGTCTGAGTCTTGTACTGATTTATTTGATGTTTCCACAGGTACATAAGTTGCTTTAAGTTCATTTTGAACTTTGCTTTGCTTGGTTGCTTAACCACTTAGGTATAATTTCTAATCTTCATGTAGTCTGGAAGACCTACTGTTATTGGTAGGCACCTGTCTGAAGTCCTCCTTAAGAGGCAATGCTTGTGATTGTTTATCTTTTGTGCCAAGCAGGAAAAGTCCTCTTATGAGGCAATTGGCAGATAAAAGAGATGTGTAATCCATCTCCTGCTACTCAGTGTGTCATTCACTTTGCTCACACCATGTGTTAATGCATTGTGAATACTAACCCCAAGATCTTATAGAGTCAATCACTTGTGGAGAAGAGTTCCTACTTTCTGAACTCCCACGCCTTCTATTGTTTAAAGCTCTCCTAGGCCAGGAATAAGAGCTATGAGGCACACCCCTCATCTCCATTTCATCTGCTTCACCCTAACTCTCAATGTTAGGGTTAAGAGCTCAAATTACCCCATTCCAGTTGGCTGTAAAGCCTAACTTTGATTGAGCCTAATTGATTGTATATAGTGTGTGCTAATTGACTTGCTTGTTTGCCTACTTGATTCATCTGTGCATATTTGTTTGAGTGTGCCTTTGTGTATTTATCATCATTACTTGTATATCATTTCATGATCATTGTTCATATCTGTGTGACACTTTTGTTTGTCCATTGAGGAGTCAATTGTAAGTCCATTTATTGGCAGTTGTTTCCTATGATCTGGAAGGATTTGGAACTAAGACCATTCATTGGCATTCCTTTCCTTGGAGTCGAGTGTAAAACCATTTATTGGCAACTTGTTTCCTCTTGCTTATTGCATTTGTTATTTGTTTCTTGTGAGGAGTCAATTGTAAGTCCAATTATTGGTATTTGTTTCCTATGATCATTCTTGTGAGACTAGTATAAGTCCATTGATTGGCATCTGGTATCATTGTTTCATTTTAACCCTGTGAGACTGGTGTAAGTCCATTGATTGGCATCTGGTATCCATGTTTTGTTTTAGGAGATTGGTGTAAGTCCATTGATTGGCATCTGGTATCCATGTTTGTTTTGTGAGATTGGAATAAGTCCATTGATTGGCATCCGGTATCCATTTACTTTGTCCATTTGTTACTTGCTTATTAGCATTGTTGCCTATTCCAAAGGAATCACTTGAATCATTTACATATGATCTCAAGAGGTGAACATCTAAGAAGTGTTACTCCCTTAACCCTCTCACCTTTTGTTTCTTTAAACCTCCATTTGCATGTTAACCCAAACTTGAAAACTATTGTGCAAACATTTTGACATGATTTCAAATTAGAAACCTAGGCCTTAAGCCTTTGATTTTCAAACTTCATTTTCATAATACTTCTTTTGAATTGAATTCTAATCACACTTTGACCATTTTTTTGTGAATAAATCCTAATTGGTTAATTTTACTCATTCAATTGTTTTGTGGCTTAGTCCATTCTTGGTAAGTTTTTATACATTAGCCATAGATCTCAATTATCTTAGTGGTTGATGTTAATCTCACCTTTTTGTCCTTAGTGATTGAATTGTAAGACTTCCTTGCTTATTATAGGGTTAACCCCTCACTAGCAAGTTGAAGCTTTTCTCACATGGTGGACTTGTTGTTTGTATAAGGTTGAGTTTTCTCCCGTGGATAATGAAAGACCTTAGGGCTTTTGTTTAAAATGAACCCACTCATATTTTGGAAATCTTTTAGCCGAACTACGAGGTTTTGATCCTGTAAAGGTATGTAGGCAATGGTTATCCATCCAAACACAAAAATAATAACTTGTACATTCTTTTCTCATCCCTTCAATCCATGTTTGCACAGTAAATATTCATAAACAAATAACATTTCGTACAACAAGTGTGAAAAGGGCTCCCTATGAGTACCTAGGACGTTTTGGGTGCCTAACAGCTTCCCATTGCGTAATTAACCCCTTACCCAGATCTCTGATCTTTTCATTAGTTTTCTATGTGTAAAACTTCTTAGGCTTTTGTTCGCTTTTTAGCCATTCCTTTGGATAAATAAAAGTACGGTGGCGACTCGATTCTTTGTATACTTTGCTTTTGGTTTAATCAATAAATCATAAAGTGACGAATACACCGCTACATAATGCAATTTTCACTTTGTTCATTTGGACCATATTGTATGATATACTTTGTTTTGTGAATACTTAGCATGTTTGTGTGGTCTTTGACCATTAATGTACATAATAACAACAAAAACCCTAAAAAACTTTTGTGTGGACTGTTGGCTTGATCTTGGACAAATGAACTTAGAACTTAGGCAACATTCCTATGCTAAAGGACTTGGCCAATGCCAACTTATTGAGAAATCGAGTGCTTGCAATTTGAATCTTCATCGGATACATCATTCAAGATCTCTCTAAGTTCATCTGCAACATGATCATTGTGAAGCTGTAATTTTGAACCTGTGACTTGTGGAATTTATTTGTTACATGGGCTAATTTGAAGAAGATCATGGAATGGATAAGCTTGGATGTGGCCATCTTTATTTGATGCCTTGCTCTTCAAGATAATATAATTGTGCATTTGTGTGTTGCTTGGTTCTAAAAGTCCAAGGGAATTCTGGGTTTCTATTGGCATTCTTATCTATTGGATTGCTACCCATTTGGTCAGATATTTTCAACTCTAAACTTTTAATTTTGTACATAGAATTAGTCTCTTCATCTTCTCCCCTTTTCTTTGATTTCAAAATCTCTCCTTCTTTTTTTCAAAACCTTCTTTGATTGAACTTATTTTGTTCTAAACTTTGACCACTTTTGCAAAAAAGATAGAAACTTTGGCCTTATGCCATTGTATTTTTAAATTTCTTTTCTTAAATCAAACTTGTAAATAAACTTAACTATACTTGACTTAAACTTTTAAAAAGCCAAAAAGAACAAACTCATTCAAACTATTTTTAGGCCTTTGTGCCTTTCAAACTTAATTTTTGTTAAAAGCAATGCATCCATTTTGAAATTTGTATCACGAACTATGAGGTTTTGATCCCTCATTTTTATGTTGGTATGTAGGCACAAGACCGAAGGTCTTGTTAAACACAAAAATATAATTAATGAATTCTTTTCTCATCCCCCCGTTTTATTTGTTTGTAAACATCACTTTGTACAAAATACATATGCACGCAAAAAGGGCTCCCTAGGAGTACCTAGGACACTTTTGGTACTAACATCTTCCCTCTGTGTAACCAACCCCCTTACCTGTAATCTCTGACATTTTATTAGTTTTGATTTGAAAACTTCTTATTTTGGGTTTTGCTCGTACTTTTCCCCTTTTCCCTTGGAAACAATAAAAGCGCGGTGGCAACTCTTGTTATTTGATCTCTAGCTTATCCATAGCTTGATGATCGTGAATTTACCGCGACACTTGTATGACAAAAAGGGTAGTCTCCTTCTCCACAATGCAGTCCATATTGAAACTACTGCCCTCAAGCAAATAGCCAGATACACTGGTAGAACCCAACTTACTCCGTTTAACTTTGAGCCTAACTTCCTTTGTAGTCGATAGTTTGGGAGATGGTGGACTAAATATTACATTGAGGAATTTTGTGATGTCTCTTCCTTCATTCATCTTTTCGATAAAGCTTTTCTTCTTATGCAGGAAAAGACCAGAAAAGGTACTTACACGCTTATAAAAGAAATCTAAGCTTTTCAAAACTACTTTGAAACTGCCTTTAGGCCTAATGATCTTAGTCGAACCATCCCCGAAGCAGCTATCACCCTCAAAGAAAAAAAAATTAAAAAAATGGAAAATCTAAAAATTCCTTCATACCTTCCTCATGAGAAACACTAGGAATTGACTTTTGAATTGTTTCCCCCCAAATTTCCTCCACTACCTAATGCTGACTTTGGAGTGGCCCTTGCCCCCTATTTCCATATTGGTTTATTTGTGGAGACTCTATAAAAATACTTTGACAGTAGTCCAAGAAAAAGGCTCAGCGGGTGGTTGCGACTAAGCATACTCTAGACAGTTTCAAAGGGCATCTTCACATAGGGATCGAAGATGTCTGAATCGAGTTAGACATATATGAAGGTGTGACACAGGAGGTTTCCCTCGAAGCACATTCCTTTTTCAGGCTATTTACTCTTGGCTAACACTAACTTCTTTACGTTACTTTCTTTTTTAGCCATCAGGGTTCCTCCTAAGAAACCCACCAACAAGAGACCCGTCGAATCGAAGACTGAGGGAGGTAGGAAGCCTTCAAAGGTATACTTTCGCTTTCCTATTTCTTTTTAATGATGTTAACATTCCCATTCTTAACTCAGGCTACTTAAAAACCTTCTGTAGGCCCCATTAAAATCGAAAAACCTGCTGAGGTCCCCGTCATAATAGAGTCTGACGAAGAGGATATGTCGCCAGTTCTCGACCTAATTTCCAGGAAGAGGAAGCAGCAGTAAAAGGCTACTGATACTTCGAGCCAGCCTCCAACAAAACTCCAAAGGAAGAGGCCTTCTGCACTTACTATCCAAGAGCCCACTCCTAAAGAGATGGCGAAGATAATAGTGGCCCAAAGGGAGAGTGACAACTCTATCCCTGGGGTCGAAGATAATAGTGGCCTTCTGCACTTGCATAGTTTATTTACTGTCTTTCGCCATTCATGGTTTCGATTGTATTGATTTCAGGGTGGCGTAAGCATCGTCGTTCGAACCAAGATTACAACTTCCTCTGTGCCATCCTCTATAACAGATGTTTTAAACAGTGCTGGAGGACCCACTTATCGACCATCGTCGGAAAATGGGTTTATGAGTGAGATTAACCAACCTCCCTCTAGTGACCTTGATGCTTCACCACCGAAGACTGCTACTCAACATTCTCACACTAGCTGCTCCGATCATGAAACTGCTTCTATCGAAGAAAGTGAGGCTGGAGGGAATCCAGAACCCATGGTTGTGGATGAATTCGTTGAAGACGAAGATACTCCAGAAGATGATATACATAACGTTGAAGGAACAATCAATCCTCAGGAAAAAGGTGGAAATGTCGAGGATTCGGTTATAGAGGAGGAGAATGAAGGCAACCAAATCCCAGTCCCTGATGATGATGAAGGCTTTGTAGGGAGGGAAGCAGATACAGGCGAAGGGCAAGATCAACATCAGACTCTTGTTACTCCAACTATTGCAGTTGTTCCAACGGGCGGAGTTTCGATAAGTAGTACTAGGGGTATTTTACAGAAAGACTGACTATTCTGAAAAGAAGCCAACCCTTTGAGTATTTGAAGGCTATGTTAAGCTACAGGGAAAGTTCGTCTGACAAAAGCCTTAGCACTTCTTCGGTGTCTGAATATCAACCTTCGAGCACTCCTACAGATGAAGTACTTTCCAAGATTAATGACAAAGTCTTCAAAGGTGACTTGTTCCTGCTGCTGCTGGTTGATCCTTCTGCCCCTTTGACCCTAAAGGCTCTTCTTAACCAAATCGACATGTTGGAAACTTCTCCTGAAGTTGTCAACGTTATATTGGAGATAGGTATTATGATCTACCAAGTTGTCGTAGGTCATAAGTTGCTACCTCAGCTTACATGAGAAATTAAGAAGAAGTTTGGTTCTGAGGTTGCTGCTTGGAATGCTGCCACCGAATCTACCAACAAGGCGATGGAATTGGAGCAGACCAAACAAAAGAACAAAGAAAAGATCAAAGGCCATGATCGTGACATTGCTTCTTGGAGGAAGCAAATAGAAGAACTCCAGGCGAAGATTGTTGATGCAGAAAAAAGAAAAAGCCAACTCTTAGAGTTTGATGATGCTTTAATGGATAAAGAGCTGGAATTTGGCATGGAGTTCATCGAATAGGCTCGACAACTTGAGTTTGACCTCAAACTCCTCTGATCGAAGAGATCTTTATGTAAGAAACGTCTGGAGCTTCTTAAAGCCAAGTACCTTCAGATCAAGGCCAACCTTCCTTTCTAGTTTTCCTCCTTTCCATTTTGTCTATTTTTAATGTAATGGGAAATTTTCTTTGTAATGAATATTGTCCCTTTGGACCTTCGAATCTAATATAACCATTTTGGTATTTTTACCATATTGACTTTGCTTCACTTATATATAACTATTCATCTCTTATTTTTATCTCTTGGAGTACTGGTCTTTATTTTTTTCAAACATTTCCCATTCACTCTTAGAATCCTCATATCTTCATTAAGCTCTTCGATTTCATAGGCACCATTGGAAAATACCTGCAAAATCTGAAAAGGGCCTTCCCACTTTGGGGATCACTTTCCTAAGGCTCTATCCTTTCGATCCATTGAAAGGATCACTTTCCAGACCAAGTCTTCAAGCGAAAAACTTTTGACTTTTACCCTCTTGTTATAAGAGATTTCTCTTCTCTTCATCTGTCGTTTTAATAATTCCAAGGCATTTAACCTTTTCTCATCTAAGTCAACCAATTCATCCAGCATCATGCTCCAATATGACTCTGTTGGAAGTTCATGGTGCCTTTGAATCTTTATAGATTGTAAGTGAATCTCTACTGGTAGAACAACATCATGGCCAAAAGTTGCCGAAAAAAGGTCGACGTAGTGGCTTCTTTGGGAGAGGTATGACATGCCCACAAAATTTGATCTAGAGTTTTGTGCCAATTTCTAGGCTTCTTCCCCACATACTTTTTAATCAAACCAATAATTACTTTATTGGCAGCTTCAACTTGTCCATTAGCCTGAGCATAATAAGGCGCTGAAGTTAATAGTTTGAAACCCATTTCTTTAGCAAATTCTTGCATTTTTCCACTAGTGAATACTGACCCTTGATTTGTTGTGATAGTCTCTGGGATTCTAAATATATAAATAATATGCTTTTGGATAAACTCGATCACATCCTCCTGATTCACGTTTGGTAAGGGTATAGCTTCAATCCATTTCGTAAAATAATCCACGCCCACCAATAGATATCTTTGACTTTTAGATGATGGTGGTCGAATCTCCCCAATTAAATCTAAAGCCCAGCCTCTGAATGGCCAAGGCTTGATGATAAAGTGCAATTCGCTTGCAGGAACATGTTGTATGCTTGCATGTATCTGACATTCTTGGCAACCTTTTGAAAATTCAATGATAATCAAATTTTTAAACAATTGGGTTCCATACAAAGGTATCCTTATACCTTGATAAGAGCCTAAGAATTTGAAAAAACAGTAAATTACTTTTCAAGATAAATGATTTCGGGAATTTCAAGGTTGTCCAATTGTTGGCTTCTTCACTCGGAGCACAACGGTGCATAAGATTTGGAATTCCTTCATCATTTCTTTCATTATCCACCATGGAAACCTTATTTCCATGAATGCATCCTACACTAGTAAAGGTTTCCCAAATGTCAAGGTTTTTTCCTTTATCAGCCCTTGGAGTTTTATTTCCTTTTCAGCTAGAGATGGTTGGTATCCCAGCCTAAATCGATCTCTTTTCTTAGGTAACTCCAACACTTTAACCCAACCTTCATGATTTCCTTTTTCTATAATGGCATTCACTTCTTTCTAGGATTCCATCGAGGTCTCTACCTTCTTAATGTCTTTAGTGGGGTTGACCATTACAGTGCTGGCCACTTCCAGAGTTTAGAAGGAGGCCTCCAACGTTTCTCCTTCCACATCAATATATCTGAATTAAGATAAGTGGATCACTAGTATATCCTCCAACCCTCAATAACTATTATCTTGTTGTCAATGATGAACTTAAGCCTTTGATGGAGAGTCGAGGTGACTGCTCCAGCATCATGAATCTAAGGACATCCAAGTAAACAACTATAAGCTGGATAAATATCCATAACTTGGAAGGTAATATAGAAAATGTGAGTACTAATCCATACAGGGAGATTTAATTTTCCGATTACAGCTCTTCTGGAGCCATCAAAAGCTTTCATAACCTTCGTGTTGGGTTTTATACAAACTTCCTATGTGGTCATCTTGAACATAGTTGTTTTAAGCATGATGTTCAAGGATGATCTTGTGTCTACCAAAACTCTGGACATGATGGTGTCAAGACACCTCATATTAATGTGTAGAGCTTTGTTATGAGCTCGTCCCTCCACAGAAAGTACATCATCACTAAAACCCAGATAACTTCCTATAGTAATGTTCGCTACAACCCCATCAAACTAGTCAATTTTGTTGTCTTTTGTAACATGGGTCGTGCCCAATACTTTAATCAACGACTCTCAGTGTGCTTTCAAGCTCAATAGCAATGATAGTATTGATATTTTAGACAGGGTGTGGTTTAGTTAGTCAACCATGTTGTAATCACTCTCCTTTAATATCCTAAAAATGGAGTTTTCACTTCAAACACTTCCTTGATCAAATCATGATTCACATATTCTTTGATGGCGTTTATAGATGGAATGACATGCACGGGCATGGGGTTATTCTTAACATTTGAGCCATCTGCTTTTGGATATGGAGGGAGAAGAGGTTTGAGCTATTTTGGCTCAACCAATTCACTTTTTATCAGGTACAAAATATCTAACTATAAGGCATGGGTAGTGGATTGAAACACATAAACTTTATTTCAAGGGTCCTTTCCCTTTATTGATTTTGATACGCATATTGATTTTGTTGGTGTGGTATCATCAAGGGTTGTTTAATCTGAGGTGTGGGGTATGATTGTTGCTGATATTGGTTAGGCATAATAGCCACAACTTGATAATATGGTACTGGAGCATAATGATAGGCTTTGGCATTCCCTTTAACATCCATCCCTGCATTTGTATCTCCCTCATTTTTGGTAAGTTAGAGGAAAGTTTCTTTGTTCCATATGGACTGCTTGTAGCACTCGGTATTTTCCCACTTTTCAATATGTCGCATCTCGAAAAATACTACCTCGCAAAGTGCATCGCATGCTCGTGGATGACTAACAGAATCACCACCATTCTTTATTTATTCATAAGGAAATGGGAAATAACGATAAAACCCTAATCAAAATAAAGGGATGAGATGTCCATCGCAACCAAATATGGGTTCGGGAGTCAGTTGTGCAAATTGAAGGTATTAACATCCATCGCACTCATTGTACTTAATGAGAACCTCCTATAGTTCTAATGGTTAACGGTTTGAATGCAATTGTTTCTTTTATTTTTATTTATTTATTCGAGTATATTTATAAAAGAAAAGAGAAAAAATATTTTTTTTTATTATTGAGCTTGCCAACTCTCGTGCCTATGTATTCTCATTGTGCAATGAGAAAATCAGAGCACCATAGTTCGTACAAAAAAGTTTATGTGTTGCTTGTTTTTATAGAATAATGTTAAGTCGTGTTCTAGCTCTTAAACATCAGATTGTATGTTCGCACGATGTAGACTTACGTGCTCGTTTGAATTTCACGTCAAAACGACTTAATATATTCCTTTTATGAAAATATTTTTGAATCAAGTGCACAAGGGAACAAAAGAAAGTTTGATGTGTTGTGTTAATTTTAGGTGTTTTGAATTTTGAATTATTGATTGATGTGTTGAGTGCCAACCAATGAAATACTCGGAGGCAAAGTGGATGTGGATCCCCTCATCCATTTTTATTTGCAAAAGAGGTTAGATTCATTTGATTTAGAAATTAAGTTCAATGATATGCAAGGATCTATTTACAAGCAAAAGCTTTTATTATTTCTTTGTATTTTGAAAAAGAAAATTGTGTCTTTTGATTGAATGGAATAATAAGTGTGTTTATATATATATATATATATATATATATATATATATATATATATATATATATATATATATATATATATATATATATATATATATATATATATATATATATATATATATATATATATATATATACTTTAAATGATTTTCATTCATTACCTAAATTAACTGGCGACTCTGTTAGGGAGCTCTAACTTTCCCGAAAGAGGGTCCATACTAACCTCTAGTTTTAGGATTTTATGTGTTTCTTTGTTTGTTTGCATTTATTTATTCTTACTTCTTTAATTGAAAATATTTGAAAATGAGACGTCATATGTTCCTTGAAACAATAAAAAACATTGCATTTCATGCATCATTTGCATAACAGGTTTCTTCCTCCATATGTCTTATCAGTTCTTCTTCTGTGTATCAGCCAAGCTGACTCATCACTATAACACCCGAGCTAATCATCTGAGAAGAATGGAGCATCTTGAACAAAACAACAGAGAGCTTAAGGATGAGATCTCAAAACTCATTGCCTTGGTGGATTCTGTAACTGCTGCTCAGAATCAATCATCTTCGCCTCCTGCAACTCCTCCTCCTCAGAGGACTGTTATTTCAGAGATTACTTCATCATATGTGCTTGTGGTTTCTATCCAGTTTGTTCCTGCCATTCCTGATAGGTTCCCATGGGGAATGCCACCAAACTTTGTGCCTGTAGAGTACGTGCCAACATTTGCTTCTATCCCGGCATCTAGCCCGGTCCTGTCTGTGCCTCCTCCTATTATGCATACTTTACCTCGTGTCGAGGATACCATTTACCATTTTGAGTCGTTTGAAGGTCCAGATGTTTATGAAAAGATGGATGAGATCAAGGATCAGTTTCTTGAGTTGCGCAAGGAATTGAAGACTCTAAGAAGGAAGGATTTATTTGGTAAGAGTGTTGCCGAACTCTGTTTGGTGCCTAATGTCAAAATTCTTGTGAAGTTCAAGGTCCCAGACTTTAAAAAATATAAGGGGAATACTTGTCCACTAAGTCATCTTATCATGTATGCTAGAAATATATCTACTCATATCGACAATGATCAGTTGCTTATTCACTACTTCCAAGATAGTCTAACAGGTGTTGCACTTAGATGGTACATGGGCTTGGACCGTGCTAATATTCGTACTTTTAATGACTTGGGTGAGGCCTTTGTCAAACAATACAAGTACAAAGTTGATATGGATCCCGATCGGGGTCAGTTGAGGTCGATATCTCAGAAGGACAAAGAGACATTCAAAGAATATGCTCAAAGATGGAGGGAGTTGGCTGCTAAGATTAGTTCACCTCTGGAGGAAAAATAAATGACTAAGATATTCTTGAATACGCTAAGTTCATTTTACTATGAACGTATGATCGGAAGTGCCACTAATTATTTCACCGAGATGGTGAACATGGGGATGAAATTGGAAGAAGGAGTCTGAGAGGGACGATTATCCAAAGATGAAGCGTCGATGAGCAAGAAGTACGGTGGTAGCTTCTCCAAAAAGAAGGAAGGAGAAACTAATGCAGTATCAGCAGGGAGGAAGAGGAGGCCTCATGTGAGGAAGAGTTCTCAATCCCGTCAACATACCAGCCAGTTTCTAGTCAGCAATAACATCATTAACAACTGCAACAACGCACCAACTACAACAACAACAATCAGCATCAGAGCTTTGAGAGGAAGAAGGTCCCTTTTGACCCTATTCCTATGACATCTGTAGAATTGTACCCTTCCTTGCTAGTCAAGAATCTTATCCAACCAAGGAATCCTCCACAAATTCCTGAACCGTTGCCATGGTGGTTCAAATCTGACTTACATTGTGCTTTTCACCAGGGAGCTCATGGTCATGATATTGAAAAATGTTATCCCTTGAAGTACAAGGTTCAAAAGCTAGTCAAGAGCGATATGGTGTCCTTTGAGGACAGAGTGCCAAATGTTAAAGCTAACCCGCTACCTGCTCATGGCAACGCTTCTGTCAACATGGTAGATGGCTGTCCTGGGAATTTCAGGGTATTTGATGTTTGTCATATTCGTAGGTCCTTGGTGGAGATTCATAGAGACTTGTGCCTCGTAACCCATTGTGAACATGACCATGATGGTTGTGTTGTTTGTAGCGTTAACCCTCGTGGTTGTGTAATTGTTAAGAGGGATATTTAAAAGTTTATGGATGAGAATGTTATTCAAGTTCAACAATCGAGGTATGTGGGAAATGATGTGAGAGTTATTGTACCGGTGTTCAAGACCCCCGAGCGGGTAGTTATTCAATTTGATAGCAGCAGCAAGAAAAAAAACATATTGGTATCACCGTTGGATATATGGTTAGATGGGCCCATCCCATATTCATCCGATAAAGTTGTGTCGTATAAGTATAATGCCACCATGATTGAGAATGGTCAAGAAGTTCCTCTTCCATTTAAAAATTTAGTGGTGATTATTACGGATGTAGTGAAGGTGACCCGTAGTGGTCGTGTGTTCAGCCTGGTAACTCCTAAAATAGTAGAAGATGTTTTCGTTAGCAAAAAGGCAAAAGTTCCTACAGTTGATCCGGATAGTGCTCCAATTTTTCGATCTGGTGAATCCAACAGGTTGAAGACTAACGATGATGATGAGGTATTATGCCTGATTAAAAGAAGTGAATTCAACATTGTGGAGCAATTGCTCCAAACGACGTCAAAAAAGTTTGTGCTGTCTTTATTGATAAATTCAGAGGCATACAAGGAGGCTTTGTAGAGAGTATTGGAACAAGCCTACGTGGAACACGACGTTACCGTGGATCAGTTTGACCACATTGTTTCCAACATCACTTCTTGTAATAACCTGAGCTTTTGTGATGAAGAACTTCCTGAGGAAGGTAGAAATCACAACTTGGCGCTTTATATTTCAATGAACTGCAAGGAGGACGCTCTGTCCAATTATTTGGTTGGTACTGGCTCATCATTGAATGTGTTGCTCAAGTCAACTCTAGCAAGACTTTCTTATCAAGGCGCCCCGATGAGGTACAATAGCATGGTTGTTATAGTGGTTGACAATTCTCGAAATACTGTCTTTGGAGAAGTGGACCTTCCGGTTAAGATAGGTCCGAGTGATTTTCAAATTACTTCTCATGTAATGGATATTCACCCGGCCTACAGTTGTTTATTGGGAAGGTCGTGGATCCATGAAGCTGGCGTCGTGATGTCTACTTTGCACTAGAAGTTGAAATTTGTTAAGGACAAGCTTGTCATTATTGGTGGAGAGAAAGCGTTGTTAGTAAGTGTAAGACCCCAATTTTGACCCTAAGATCCCTCATGGCATCATAACATTGCATTTGCATCTTGCCTCAAGGATCATAAGCATCTTGGCTCTTACCCTAGGGTGGGAACTTTTTTGAGTTGGTTTGAGATCACCAAGCATGCTTGAATTGTATATTATTGATTTTCTCATTTTATTTACTAACCAAAAGCACAAAAATATGTCACTAACATCTTTTGTTTGTAGCTTGAGCAGTCACAAGATCCAAAGCTTCTAAGAGATTCTATGTTAATTGATATGTCTAGGTGAAGATGAAAGCAAGCATGGAAATGGTTCCCAAAGCTCTCATCCATCAAATATGTCTCCCAAGTATCTCAATTCATCATTTTGATCAAAGCAAACCAAAGGGTTTGAGGCTTGTTTCCCAAGGAAACCCTAATTCGTTTGTTCATCAACTGTGCCTTGCTCATGAAGCAACCTCACCCTATGATCAAATGCAATCAAGGGAAGTTATTTAATTCATCATTTCATGCATATTTGAGCTTATTTGAGTGTACTCAACCATCAATTCATCAAGATTTGAGGTATGGACTTGAGACATTGATCAGTCAATTCATCTGACTATTTTGAAGTACACTGAGACCTAATTGTTGATTTGTTTATCAAATGGAGATGACCCCAAGATAAAACGTGTACTTAAGAACCATATGAACAACTTTCATGTTCTAGAAAAATTTATTTGAAGCTTGGAAGGTCATCATCCATTTCAAGACATTATAGGTCATTTTGACTGAAACCCTAATTTTGGGTCAACTTCCCAAGGACATAACTCCTTCATTTTTCATGATTTTAAGGTGGGATCAAATTAATTGGAAATTTTTATATGTCTACTTCAATTGTTATGTTAAACAAATTATCAAAATCCTAAAATAAATACATGTGATAATGCAAAACATTATAGGTCACTTTGGACCAAAGGCATTGAAATGTGAAAAAGTCCAACTTCAAGTGCCCATAACTTCCTCATCAAAATTCCAAATGATGCAAAATTTAAGTCCAACGTGGTTTTCTTGAAACGATCTACAACTTTGATGTTGAAGGTTTTGTCATTTGGAACTTTCATCACTGAAACATAAGGGCTTGAAGTTTGGCCATTTTTGAAATTTTCACATGTACATGTTTTGCACCTTACACTTCATGATCAATTTTCACCAATTTCCAAATGTCAAATGAAGTTTTGGTCAACATAACAATTGATCCTCATGCAAAAATCTTTCCAACCATTACCCATAAGGTTATACTTCAGTGTTGGAAATGCCATTTTCAAAGGGATGAACATATTGGTGCATTTTTGGAAATTAATTGAAATTGCATTGCATGAGCTCAGCACACATAATCTGGACGTCCATTTTGATTTTACTCAGCATCAGCTTGCAAATCCAAGTGGAATTAGGCCCTCCATACGCCTATACAGGCCCATGCATGGAGGCCCTTTACATCTATGTAATGCTTTGTTCATGCATATCAGCCATCAGTTGCTATAAATAAGTGCCTCATGCTTCTCATTTACACAACCTAAGGGCGCCTTACATGCTGCACGAATCATTCCTCAACCATACTCAAAGAAACTCACCTTTTCTCTCAAAAAAATTCAGATCTAAATTTCAATTTCCTTGATTGATTTTTAGATCCACAGTTCCTAAGCCTTGCTCACCTTGATCCATAGAACACACTGCAAGCATAAGCATCAAGAGATCGTGCTCTTAAGTGTTGGTGTAAGCCCTAGAGGCCAATACTTTTGGTACTTGTATCGAATTATTTATTAATAATAAAAGGCTTTTTCTTTATTACGTTTGTTTAGTAAAGTCCCTAGAATAAATAGTCCGTTTAATGTATTAAGTGTGACTTAATCATGAGAACACATTAAACATAAGGACATTATTCTTAAAGTATCCGTAGTCGAGCTTTAGTGTGAAGTGGGATAACATTAAAGCATTAAGACTATTATGTTTGTAGACTGATGATCACATCTCATGGATCATGGATTAAGAGTTATCAAGTCTTAAACATAGGTATGAATATTAGGAGTAATATTTATACCGGATTGACCCGCTATGAGAATACTATATAGAAAGTTATGCAAGGTGTCATAAGTTATTCTCATGGTGATAATAGTGTATTCCACTCTTCGACCTGAAACCACTATGGATCCTAGATGTAGAGTCGAGTGCTTTATTACTGATCAAACGTTGTCCGTAACTGGATAACCATAAAGACAGTTGATGGGTACTCCACAAAGCATGTTGAGGGACATGAGTGTCCTAGATGGAATTTGCCCATCCTGCGTAACAGGATAAATGTCTATGGGCCCAATATTGAACTGGACAAGGATGACACGGTCTATACCTTGTGTTCAATATAGACATAAGGGCAAAAGGGTAATTATACACATAATTATTATCACAGAAGGAATTGTCAGATCACATGACATTTTCGTGTCTTGGGTAGCAGTGATGTGTTGCTAGATACCGCTCACTGTTTATTATGTTAAATACATGATTTAATATAATTGCCAACGCCGCGAAAACCTACAGGGTCACACACAAAGGACGGATTGATGAGAGATAGAGTAACTAAGGAATATCGTAAGGTACGGTACCCTTAAGTGAATTATAGAACATCGTAAGGTACGGTGTACTTGAGTAGAATACGAAATATGGTAAGGTACCATGGGCTTAAGTGATTTTGGGCATATTATAAGATATGGGCCAAAATACACTTAAGTGGGCTTTTTAGCTTGAAGCCCACACAAGTGGTTCTATAAATAGAACCCTTGTGCAGAAGCAAAAATTTGCGGTTGCATTATTTTCGTTTTCTATCACTCTCTCTCTCTCTCACTCAAAGCCTTCATTCGTACCAGCTAGCACTGAGATTGAAGGAACCCGTTCGTGTGGACTGAGTAGAGACGTTGTCATCGTTCAACGTTCGTGATCGCTTCGTGGATCTGCATCAAAGGTTTTGATCGTCACAAGAGATCTGCACCAAAGGTTTCAGTCGTCACAAGAGGTAAATATTCTATCACTGATCATGACCATTCGTAAGGATCTCTAAAGGAGAAATTTTTAATTTCCGCTGCGCTTTGGGTCGCAATTCTCCTTCAGTGGTATCAGAGCCACTTACGAAACCATGACTCGGATAGGTGTTTAATTTCTGTATTAATATGATTAAAAGACAGAATGAATCAATTAATTAAACGGGTAATTAAGTTTGGCATCATGAGTGTACGAGTTGGATGATTGATGTTGACTATGCTTCGGAATCCGACATTAGTATGGTGAAGCAGCGATACATCGATCGTCCATAGGTTACGCAATTGAGACCGATCAACTTATATATGATATAAGTAATCCTAATGCAAAGTACAGTATATGTGATATACTGTTTCTATTTCATTCATTCGAACACTAAATGATTGTTTTCCTTTGAGCGATCAATGGTCATTTGCTTCGGAATCCGACATTAGTATGGTGAAGCAATGACATGTTGATCAATCATACTGAATCAACAATCGAGGTGTGTTTGACGGTCTGAAATT
This sequence comes from Lathyrus oleraceus, assembly GCF_024323335.1. Classification (NCBI taxonomy): domain Eukaryota; kingdom Viridiplantae; phylum Streptophyta; class Magnoliopsida; order Fabales; family Fabaceae; genus Lathyrus; species Lathyrus oleraceus. Next base: position 480,539,978 of record NC_066585.1, on the reverse strand, counting down.
GGCGCATTAGGGTTGGTGACGGCGCAAGGGTTGTGCCGTCAAGGAGTTGTCAATTTAGGGTTTTTGGAACACGTGTGTTGACTGTTTCAAAGTTTGTTAATTGGCCGCGTGAAGCTCGTGTGACGAGCATAACAAGCGTAACAAACTGGATGCGTAACGGTCGTAACAAGACGCGTGACGTTCGTAACAGACCCATAGATTGACCTGTGACGGTCGTAACAGACTCACAGAATTTTAGGCATTTCTGTTTTGACCTGTGACGGTCGTAACAACCCTGTGACGCTCGTCACACTCACATTGCCTGTGACGGTCGTCACACGCCTGTGACGGTCGTCACACTCCCAGAGTCAAAATTTTGGGGTTTCTGTTTTGTGCCTGCGCAAGAGTTGTGTGGATGCAAAAACAATGTCCATTTCAAATGAATTGTTCATTAAAATTTTGGACAGGGGCGCTGCCCCTCCAACCCCGCAAGGGCGCTGCCCCTTGACCCCGTTCGCTGATCGGTCAGCGGAACCACCGTCCGCTGACCGGGCAGCGGAACCCCCGGCTAACTCTGCGTAGTGTGATCGGTCGCCGAAATTTAATTTGGTTTTTAATTAATTAAAGGAATTAAAATTTAATAATAACAATGTGTTTATTATTATTGCCTTGTGGTGATCAGTTATGGCCTTAGTCTTTCTTTACTTTGTTTTGGGTTTTTTTTAAATACGACCTGCGTGTCGTGCCTCTCCTTTTGATCTCTTAATGTAACTTCTTTTCTCATCTCAAACCCTCGTATGTAAAACGAGTTTCTTCTGGAATGTAATACTGTGAAGAAAGAGAAGAAGACAATGTTATGAAGAAAGAGAAGAATTCAAGATCAAAGGAGGACAACCTTGAAGATCTTGCTTGGAGAAGCTTAGAGAAGAATTCAATACTAAAGGAGGACAACCTTGAAGATCTTGCTTGGAGAAGCTTAGATCGTTATTAGGTTAGCTTAGGTTCTCTCATTGGCTTGGGAGAACAATTGCGCTAGGGGCCATAACTGTTTCATTGTGTATGTATGTTGATGCATGTGAATGTATGTTGATGCATGTGAGAGACGATTTATATGATAAATAATCCGGTGAGATCATAACAATTGCAATTCCCTCAAACTAAAATATTAAGTTTATGCTTTCCAAGTTTTAACACTCATCAAGACTAGTAATGGATAATGTAGGTTTCGCCTACGCGAGGTGCATGATCTATATATTAGTAAGGTGCGATGGGATAATTGTAATATCCAACTGTTAAAACAATGGGTCAAACTTAACTAAACAAATTATAATAAGATTATATATATGTTTAGAAGCAAGAGTTGGGAATAATCCATATGATGGATTGGAATAAGGAGTTATTCACCCAACTGAAATTTTTGAGAGTTGTATGAGATACAACTGGAAGGAGTTCCTACCTAAATAACCTAGTTTTGTGTAATCCGCCTACGCGGACTTAGAACGAAGTGAAATATGGATCTCGACCCACTAGAAAATCTTCCAACGGGATTTTCCGAATCAAATGATGAGGGTCATTTGTTTTGAGTAAAATAGTGGGAGCATATTTGATTAAAGGCCTAATTAAATATGTCAATGATACTTATATTTTCTTAATCCTTATGTAGATAACCATGACAACAAACACCTCTAACAACATATTGCGATCAATCCTTGAGAAAGAAAAATTGTCTGGGACAAATTTTCTAGATTGGTACCGAAACATGAGGATTGTCCTCAAACATGATAAAGGGAAAGGCATGGAAGTTGCCAAACCCAAACCCACTATTGCTACTTTGAAGCCTAGTGGAAGCATAGAAAAAGAAGGCACCTGCTTCCATTGCGGTAAGACCGCACACTGGAAGAGGAACTGCCCAAAGTACCTGGAAGATAGGAAGAATGGAGTAGAGACTCCAACTTCAGGTATTTTTGTTATTGAAATTAATTTATCTACTTCTGCATCATGGGTATTAGATACTGGATGCGGTTCTCACATTTGTACAAATGCGCAAGAACTAAAAGGGAGTAGAAAATTGGCAAAAGGTGAAGTCGACCTACGAGTTGGTAATGGAGCAAAGGTTGCTGCCTTAGCCGTAGGAACTTATGAATTAACTTTACCTAGTGGTTTAATAATTCAGTTAGAGAACTGTTATTATGTACCAGCAATTAGCAGGAATATTATTTCCGTTTCTTGTTTGGACAAGTTCGGTTTTTCATTCGTAATAAAGAACAATTGTTGTTCAATTTATTTGAATGATATATTCTATGCTACTGCACAAATGAACAATGGACTATATGTCATTGATCTCGAAATGCCTATATATAACATTAATACTAAAAGGATGAAACCTAACGAGTTAAATCCAACTTACCTTTGGCATTGTCGATTAGGCCACATAAATGAGAAACGCATTTCCAAACTCCATAAAGATGGACTCTTGGACTCTTTTGATTATGAATCATATGAGACATGCAGATCTTGTTTAATTGGAAAGATGACAAAGTCTCCATTCACAGGAAAAGGTGAAAGAGCTAATGATCTTTTGGCCCTCATACATACTGATGTATGTGGACCACTGAACATACCAGCCAGAGGAGGTTTTCAGTACTTCATCACATTCACTGATGATTTCAGTAGATATGGTTATGTGTATTTAATGAAACACAAATCAGAGTCCTTTGAAAAGTTCAAGGAATTCAAGAATGAAGTACAAAACCAACTAGGTAAGAATATTAAAACTCTTCGATCAGATCGAGGTGGTGAGTATTTAAGCCTAGAGTTTGATGACCATCTGAAAGAGTGTGGGATCCTATCCCAACTCACTCCTCCTGGAACACCCCAATGGAATGGTGTATCTGAGAGAAGAAATCGAACCCTGTTAGACATGGTCCGATCCATGATGAGTCACGCCGATCTTCCAAACTCCTTTTGGGGACATGCACTATTGACAGCAGCTTACACACTTAACCGTGTTCCATCCAAAAAGGTTGAGAAGACACCATATGAGATATGGAGTGGTAAGAAACCACATATGTCTTACATGAAGATTTGGGGTTGCGAGGTTTATGTGAAACAACAAATTTCAACTAAGCTTGAGCCCAAATCTGACAAATGCTTATTTGTGGGGTATCCTAAAGAAACAAGAGGGTATTACTTCTACAATCCTTCTGAGGGCAAAGTGTTTGTCGCTCGAACTGGAGTTTTCCTAGAAAAGGATTTTATTTCCAAAGGAACCAGTGGGAGGAAAGTAGACCTTGAAGAAATTCAAGAATCACAAAGCATAGATACACCTATGGAGGAATTAGAGCAGGAAACACAAGAAGTTGTGGAAGAGCAACCTGCTCAAGTAGAACAAAACCAGCGTAGGTCAAGCAGGATACGTCAACTACCTGAGAGATATGGATATCTCATAACTGATCAAGGTGATGTATTACTCATGGATCAAGATGAGCCTGTGACCTACCAAGAGGCCATAACTGGTCCCGAGTCTGAGAAGTGGCTAGAAGCCATGAAATCTGAAATGGATTCCATGTACACAAACCAAGTTTGGACCTTGGTAGAGCCTCCTGTAGGAGTTAACCCTATAGGATGCAAGTGGGTCTTCAAAAAGAAGACTGACATGGATGGTAAGGTACATACCTATAAGGCAAGACTGGTTGCAAAAGGATATAAACAAATTCATGGGATTGACTATGATGAAACCTTTTCACCAGTTGCAATGCTTAAATCTGTTCGGATTTTACTTGCTATCGCTGCATATCATGATTATGAAATATGGCAGATGGATGTCAAAACTGCTTTCCTTAATGGGAATCTTCTTGAGGATGTGTACATGACACAGCCTGAAGGATTTGACATACCAGAGGAAGCCCAAAAGATATGTAAGTTACAAAGATCAATCTATGGATTGAAGCAAGCTTCCAGAAGCTGGAATCTTCGTTTTGATGAAACAGTAAAACAATATGGATTCATCAAGAATGAAGATGAGCCTTGTGTCTACAAGAAGGTTAGTGGGAGCATGATCGTTTTCCTGGTATTATATGTAGATGACATATTACTCATTGGAAACGATATCCCTACCCTACAACAAGTAAAGTCTTGGTTGGGGAAATGTTTTTCTATGAAGGACCTAGGTGAAGCAGCCTATATATTAGGAATCAGAATCTATAGAGATAGATCACAAAAACTGCTTGGCCTAAGTCAGAGTACATACATAGACAAAGTGTTGAGACGCTTTAATATGCATGATTCCAAGAAAGGATTCATACCTATGCAACATGGCCTGTGTCTATCAAAAACACAATCCCCTTTAACTAAGGAAGAAAGGGATCGCATGAATAAGATTCCATATGCATCTGCAATAGGATCTATCATGTATGCCATGTTATGTACTCGACCAGATGTCTCGTATGCTTTAAGTGCAACGAGTAGGTACCAATCTGATCCTGGTGATGCTCACTGGGTAGCTGTCAAGAATATCCTTAAGTATTTAAGAAGGACTAAGGACTCATTCTTGATATATGGAGGTCAGGAAGAGTTGACTGTAATTGGATACACCGATGCTAGCTTCCAGACAGATAAGGATGACTTTAGATCGCAATCTGGTTATGTGTTTTGCTTAAACGGTGGCGCTGTGAGCTGGAAAAGTTCAAAGCAAGATACAGTTGCTGATTCTACAACCGAGGCCGAGTATATTGCTGCCTCAAGTGCAGCAAAGGAAGCTGTTTGGATCAAAAAGTTCATTAGTGAACTTGACATAGTTCCTAGCATTGTGGATCCCATTGGTCTCTACTGTGATAACAATGGTGTTATCGCACAAGCCAAGGAGCCTAGATCTCACCAACGATCCAAGCACATACTTAGGCGTTATCATCTCATTCGAGAGATAATAGATAGAGGAGATGTGAAAATATGCAGAGTACCTACACTTGACAATATTGCTGACCCACTGACAAAGCCTCTTGCGCAGCAGAAGCATGATGGCCATACTAGATCTATGGGTATTAAGGGTATGCCTGATTGGCTCTAGTGCTAGTGGGAGATTGTTGGTGTAAGCCCTAGAGGCCAATACTTTTGGTACTTGTATCGAATTATTTATTAATAATAAAAGGCTTTTTCTTTATTACGTTTGTTTAGTAAAGTCCCTAGAATAAATAGTCCGTTTAATGTATTAAGTGTGACTTAATCATGAGAACACATTAAACATAAGGACATTATTCTTAAAGTATCCGTAGTCGAGCTTTAGTGTGAAGTGGGATAACATTAAAGCATTAAGACTATTATGTTTGTAGACTGATGATCACATCTCATGGATCATGGATAAAGAGTTATCAAGTCTTAAACATAGGTATGAATATTAGGAGTAATATTTATACCGGATTGACCCGCTATGAGAATACTATATAGAAAGTTATGCAAGGTGTCATAAGTTATTCTCATGGTGATAATAGTGTATTCCACTCTTCAACCTGAAACCACTATGGATCCTAGATGTAGAGTCGAGTGCTTTATTGCTGATCAAACGTTGTCCGTAACTGGATAACCATAAAGACAGTTGATGGGTACTCCACAAAGCATGCTGAGGGACATTAGTGTCCTAGATGGAATTTGCCCATCCCGCGTAACAGGATAAATGTCTATGGGCCCAATATTGAACTGGACAAGGATGACACGGTCTATACCTTGTGTTCAATATAGACATAAGGGCAAAAGGGTAATTATACACATAATTATTATCACAGAAGGAATTGTCAGATCACATGACATTTTCGTGTCTTGGGTAGCAGTGATGTGTTGCTAGATACCGCTCACTGTTTATTATGTTAAATACATGATTTAATATAATTGCCAACGCCACGAAAACCTACAGGGTCACACACAAAGGACGGATTGATGAGAGATAGAGTAACTAAGGAATATCGTAAGGTACGGTACCCTTAAGTGAATTATAGAACATCGTAAGGTACGGTGTACTTGAGTAGAATACGAAATATGGTAAGGTACCATGGGCTTAAGTGATTTTGGGCATATTATAAGATATGGGCCAAAATACACTTAAGTGGGCTTTTTAGCTTGAAGCCCACACAAGTGGTTCTATAAATAGAACCCTTGTGCAGAAGCAAAAATTTGCGGTTGCATTATTTTCGTTTTCTATCACTCTCTCTCTCTCTCACTCAAAGCCTTCATTCGTACCAGCTAGCACTGAGATTGAAGGAACCCGTTCGTGTGGACTGAGTAGAGACGTTGTCATCGTTCAACGTTCGTGATCGCTTCGTGGATCTGCATCAAAGGTTTTGATCGTCACAAGAGATCTGCACCAAAGGTTTCAGTCGTCACAAGAGGTAAATATTCTATCACTGATCATGACCATTCGTAAGGATCTCTAAAGGAGAAATTTTTAATTTCCGCTGCGCTTTGGGTCGCAATTCTCCTTCATTAAGCTCTTCATTTCAGAGGTTTACTTCAGATTTTTTTTCTTCGATTCTACTTATATATTGCATATTTCTTGTTGTTGCTGGGTTGTCTGAAGTCATCTACATAGAGGCAATCATTTTGAGCTTTAAATTTTCAAATTACTTCAAGTTCCAGTTGAACACCACAAAATTCAAGCTCTGATTCCTTCTTCTATGGAAACCTAGAGTGAATTTGGTTGGTACAGGGGTGATGTACATCACCCCAGCTTTCATTTGATACCTGGATCGTGTCATTTGGTGGAGTTTTATTCTCTGCAATTTTTGGCCGTCGCCGGAAGTTTGCTGGAGAAGACGGTGGTGTACACCACCGTCTGGTCTCCAGATTTAATCATGGCCGTGCATTTTCTTTTCCAGATTTGATCCAAGCCACTCAATGTTATGACCTAATTAATGGCAAGGTGTGATTGCTTTGACTCAAGTGTTTGGTAGGCGCGCATGAGGGATCCGTGTGATTTGCTACCTCATTTAATGAGCTTCATCCAACGCTTCTCATTTTTTGCCATTTTAATTTCTGATTTCAATTTTTATTTTATTTCTTTTAATTCCATTTCATTTCAAAAAATCATATCTCCTTTATTATTGGTCCAAAAAATGTGAGACCAATTGCATTATTCTTCTTTTAATTTCTAGTTTCTAAAAATGATTTTTAATATTTTTTATTTTATCATTTGATTTTTTTTAGGAATTTTCTCTTTTCTGATTATTTTTAATTCATTTTAAATAGTTTTTGATATTCAAAAAATACAAAAATATTTTTCCAACCTCTTTGAATGATGATAGATCTATGAAAAATATTCTCATCAATTTATTAATTGATTTGAGATTTATTTGAGATTTTAATTCAATTAGGTTATTTTTATGCATTTTTAATTGATTAAAAATAGTTTCGGACTTCTAAAAATGCTGAAATTTTTTGTCAAACTTTGTTTGACCTTGTTGAACTTAGAATAATTCACTTGGACTTTTCAAAGTTGATTTGAAGTGAGTTTGAAGTTTGACCTTTCTTTATTATTTTAATTCAAGTATTATTTTACTTTTGAAAAATACCAAAAATATTTTATTTGTTTCTTGACTTCTAATCTTCATTTTGCTTTTGTTTACTATTGTTTGACCTTGATCTCCTCTATCTTTGGTCAATGCTTGTAGATTACCTCATTTCATTTCTATTAATGCACTTTATTATTCATCTTCATTCTTCTTCTTTTTCTTCTTTTTCTTTTTTGATCAATGAGTTAAAGATTGGTGGTTAGCCTTGATACATGGGAGGTTTAACCTTCCTTGATTCAAATCTAATTCAACTTGATCATGGATCAAGTGAATGGCTTTGCATTAAGGATAGGTTGCTTCTTAATCAAGCAAAGAACCTAAATCAATACAAGATCATTTCTCATCTTCTTTTTGGCATGACAAGTGGTAGGAGCTTGATTCACTAATCAAGATCTCTAACTTGTGTTTGTTGCCTACATTATTATTGACCGGCCTCGGATAGTTGTGACTTCTACATAAGTCCAATTACGATTGCTTAACATAGCGCTAAATTGCCTAATGGCACACTAATACTAACACTAACCATTAACCATTAACATTTAATTCTTGCACTTTACATTTATACAATTTACTATTCTTGTACATATTATTCATTTGCTTTTGCCCTTTGCTCATTTGAGCACATGTTTATGTCAATGCAATTTGCCTTTTGCTCACTTGAGCACATAATTGTGTATATATTATTGTGCTTGTGCTTTTGTTTTGATTATTGTGGACCAAATGCAAAAATGGACAAAAAGGACTTAGATTTTAGGACATTCCCTATGCAAAATGGAGTAAAAAAGGCCTTAATTTTGAAGATGGATTAGAAGGACCAAATCACTAAACTCACTCTGGTTCATTCTTGATTTACTTCATGGAACCTTTTGATGTGTGTGCTTTTGTGCTAGGGATTCCTATTTGAGCCAAATTGAAGAACCATTGTCATGTGCTTCAAAAGAGAGAGATACAAGAGCCATTGGAAGATTCCTAAGAGCTTTGCTTGCTTGATTGATTGCTATAGTATACACTTATTTGCTTGCTTATTCCAAAGGATGGGAGCTACTTGGATCATCAATATGATCTCAAGAAAGGAACTCCATTTGTGGTCTTGTTTCTTATCCTTCATCTCTTGTATGATTAGGACTTTAGCCATTCTTCTTCTTCTCTCCACTCTAACCCAAGCCAAAACTTTTGTGCAAACATTAACACTTGTTTTCAAACATTAGAAATCTAAGCATTATGCTTTTGATTTTCAAACTTTCTTTTCATAACACTTATTTTGAATTGAATCTTTAAGTCAACTTTGACCATATTTTGTAAATACTTTTCATTGGTAAATACAACCCATTCAAATGCTTTTTTGTGGTTTCAATGGCCACCTTTTATCAAAACTTTTTCATAACCAATAGCCATTAGGTTTGAGTTATCCTTAAGGTAGATATAATACTCACTTATATCCTTAGTGATGGACAATGAGTCTTCCATGCTTATTATAGGGTTAACCCCTCACTAGCATGTTGAAGTTATCCTCACATGGTGGATTTGTGGTTTTTAGGTTGAGTTTTCTCCTTTGGATAACAAAAGACCTTAAGGCTTTTGGACCAATCAATTCACCAACTTGTTTTGAGATTTTTACCCCGAACTACGAGGTTTTGATCCTAATCTTTTTTTAAGATGGTACGTAGGCAATGTGTTTATCCATTCAAACACAAAATTATAAATAAACTTGTATATTCTCTTCTCATCTCCCCAATCATGTTTGCACAAACAAATTTTCACAAAAATACCAACCTTACAACAAGTGTGAAAAGGGCTCCCTAGGAGTACTTAGGATGTTTTGGGTGCTTAAAACCTTCCCATTGCATAACCAACCCCCTTACCCCGATCTCTGACATTTTTATTTGTTTTTGATTCGATAAAACTTCTCGGTTTTTGTTCGCTTTCTAACCTTTCCTTTGGATAAATAGAAGTGTGGTGGCGACTCGACTTATATGGTTTACTTTTGATTTACTAAATAAATCTAAAAGTAACGAATACCCCGCTACAGGAAAGTGGCGACTCTGCTGGGGAGATTTGCCTAGTGGGTTTTGCCTACTTTTCTTATTTGTTGTATTGTATTGTATATTATTTTGTGACATATTTTTTGTGCAATTTGGGATTACTGTATTGTATGTAATGATTGAATTGCTTGATATATTAATTTCGTGTATGCTTGGTGATCTTTGTGAGATGAGTTCTATACCCGAACTCGAGTGCACTTAGGATAGGAGAATGACATCGTCTTGTTGACTTGTGTGGAGTTATTCCTTAGCAAGTTGACTTGCAAGCCCATTCACTTGGTGGAGGTCATGTTGGGATCAATAATGTAACACGAGTAGTCGTGGTTAGGCATTAGTCTTTCCAATATAGACCTTAGAAGCCAAGGACCTTAGTTTACCAAGCCCATCTTGGCCTATTTTTAGGATGTAGTGCGAAGGTCGTTCAAGTGTAAGATTTGATACGATTGTTACGCGATACTACACTCATAAGAGTCTCTCTCGAGAATATTTTTGGAATACGAAAGATGGGATGATGACTATGGAAACCTCTTGTAGAACATGTTTGGAAGGTTTAAACCCTAGTACACTCCCTTTGGGTGGTCCTTAACCGAGACTCCATGCTCGTGACTTGCAACAAACCCTTGATTCATGGTTGATCCGTTCTTGTGTATCCTTAATATCAATGGAACTTAGGTGTTGATAAGGTGTAAACCATAATCCACCAAAATGGATGATTGATATTAAGGATGACTTGATCCATCCCATGACCTTTGTGTAGTGTGCTTTGCTTGATCCTTGAGTGTGATTGTTGCATCCATGCATTCATGCACCCATTTTCATCCATATCATCAAATAATGAGAAAATTTTCAAGGAACTTAAGAGGTCTATTTGCAAATTTTCAGACATGGACAGACAAAGAAGGAATACGAAGAAGTACAGTTTCAGACAACCCTACTTGAAAGATCTAAGGAATTTGACATCCTATGTATTAGATCCCTTGGGTTTCAAGGCTCGTCATGGGAAGCTTCTATCTATTATGGCTACTCAAGTGGACGAAGGTCAGATGAGTGTATTGGTGCAGTTCTATGATCCCTTGTACCGTTGCTTCACATTTCCGGATTTCCAGCTTTTGCCCACGCTTGAGGAGTATGCCTATCTTGTGGGTATACCTATCCTAGACCAGTTGCCGTTCAGGGGCTTAGAGAGCGTTCCTACTTCTCAAGAGATTGTTGATCTGTTGTCTATAGATGAATCTCTGGTTGGTGCTCATATGATTACCAAAGGTGGAATTCAAGGTCTCCCTTCTGAGTTCCTCATTGCTCAAGCTACTATGTATGGGAAGGCCATGAGTGAGGACGCCTTTGAGGCCATATTTGTACTTCTCATATATGGGCTAGTGTTATTCCCTAACATCGACAAGTTTGTGGATGTGAACGCTATTAGGATTTTCTCTACTCTTAATCCCGTTCCGACTCTGTTGGGTGACACTTACTTTTCTTTGCATATGAGGAATGCAAAGGGTGGTGGGACCATTGTGTGTTGTTTGCCTCTGTTGTACAAGTGGTTTATTTCGCACTTGCCATAGACAGTCGCCTTCAAGGAGAACAAAGGATGTTTACGGTGGTCCACGAGACTTGTGTCTCTCACTAATGATGATATCTTTTGGTACAACCGTGTATATGATGGTGTGCAGATCATCGACTCTTGTGGTGAATTATCCAATGTGCCTCTTCTTGGTACATGTGGTGGGATTAACTACAACCCTATCTTGGCACGTCGTCAGCTCGGGTTCCCCCTAAAGGATAAACCTAATAACATTCTGTTAGAAGGTGTGTTCTTCCAGGAAGGTAAAGATCCCTAAGGCTTAAAGGGTAGGATGGTTCGCGCTTGGTGCAAGATCCATAGGAAGGGAAGGAAAGAGCTTGGTCCGAAGAACTGTATTGCTTTGGAACCCTATACCTCTTGGGTTAGGAGGAGAGCTTCCGAGTACCTTATGCCTTATGAGTATCCGAGACCTACACCTTTGGTTGTGGCTGGGCCTTCAACCCTCCCTGACCAAGGAGTAGATGAGTTGAGAGACGAAGACCGTTCACGTGCCTGGATCCGTGAACGAGAGGAGCTACTTTAGCAGCTTAGAGAGAAGGATGCTTTGATAGAGTTTCTCGAGCACCAGGCTATTGATGAGCCTGATGATGTGATGGCTTCTCTTCTTCCTCAGTCTTCCAAGTTCTGGAAGAGGAAATATGATCGACTCACCAAAGAGAAGGCGGATATTGAGGCAGCCTATGAGAGGGAGGTGAAGAGGGTTCGTGCAGCTTATCTTCTAGTCTACAGAGCTTTAGATGATTGTTTCTAGGGATCCAGAGGATGTTCATTTTCCTTCTCTCTTGTATTGTATTTGGTTACCAAGACTGTACTTCTTTGGTGTAAAAATATTTTCCAGATATTATTGATGTGATGTTTCCATATATGTCTAAATAATTAATATTTTCAAGATTTGCAAATAGGACTCTAAAGTTCCTCTAATTAAAAAACAAATCATATGCACAAGCATTGCATGCATCATATGCATAAGCAGGTTTTGCTCCAGGCTTCTTGTTCAAAGGTCTAACTCTGTGTTCTTATTTTATTTTGAAGACAAGCTGACTCACCGGTACTACACTCGAGCCAACGCTTCAAGACTGATGGATCATCTAGAGCAAGAGCACCGTGAACTCAAGGAGGAAGTGGCCAGATTGAATGCCCTGATGGAGTCTTTCATGGCCTCCCAAAGTCAGTCGTCTCTGACACCTTCAACTCCTCCCCAGAGGACAGTCATCTCTGAGATTTCCTCTTCAACCGTGCCTGCGGCCAGCGCCCACTTTGCACCAACTGCTATGCCAGCCGGGTTTCCCTGGGGGATTCCTGCCAACTTTGTTCTAGAGGGTCTTGCCCCCACATTTGCTTCTCTGCCGGCATCTAGCCCGGTTCTCACTGTTCCACCTCCTATCGCGCATACTATGCCAAGAGTAGACGACACCATCTACCACTCTGAGTCGTCTGAGGGCCCAGATGTCTATGAAAAGATGGATGTAATGAACGATCTGTTTCTTGAGCTTCGCAAGGAACTCAAAACTCTCAGAGGAAAGGACCTCTTTGGCAAGTCTACTACTGAACTCTGCCTAGTTCCAAACGTCAAAATCCCTTTAAAGTTCAAAGTACCTGACTTTGAAAAGTAAAAGGGAAATACTTGCCCTCTCAGCCACCTGGTTATGTATGCAAGGAAGATGTCGACTCAGACCGACAACGATCAGCTCCTCATTCATTATTTCCAGGACAGTCTGTCGGGTGCTGCCCTGAGATTGTATATGGGCTTGGACAGTGCGAACATTCGATCCTTCAATGACCTTGGCGAAGTTTTCATCAAGGAATACAAGTATAATGTGGATATGGCTCCCGATAGGGATCAATTGAGAGCCATGTCCCAGAAGGACAAGGAAACTTTCAAAGAATACGCCCAGAGGTGGCGAGAGCTAGCAGCACAGGTTGTGCCTCCGCTGGAAGAGAAAGAAATGACCAAGATCTTCCTGAAGACCTTGAGCTCATTTTATTATGAGCGGATGATTGCCAGCGCTCCTTCTGATTTCACAGAGATGGTGAACATGGGGATGCATTTGGAGGAAGGAGTCAGGGAAGGGCGCCTGACTAGAGAAGAAGGCTCTTCTGCTAAACGATATGGGGCGTTTGGAAACAAGAAAGATGGTGAGGCACATGTTGTGACCTCCCATGCTAAACCCAGAAGACCCTCAGTAAGGAGGAAGACCGTGCGTCCCGCCGGTAATCAGCATCTGGTGGCTCACATAGCACCTGTGTTCAGAGATAACCAGCAACAGCAACATCAACAATATCAACAACAACAACATCATCCTCAACAGCAGGCCTACCAGCCTCGAAACAACAATCAGACTAGTACCGGCTATGAGAGGAAGAGGGTCACCTTTGATCCTATTCCAATGCCGAGTTTGCACTGTCAATCAGAGGGGATGTCGCCAAGTCCGTAAAGACATCCAAGAAATGTTGGATGAAGGTGTAATTGAAATACTTCAGAATCGCAATGCTGATGATGAAGTCAATGTGATATCTCCGGTATTTCGGATCCCGGAGCATGTTCTTCTGATAAAGCTATCCCTTATCGTTACAATGTTGTGGCATTGGAAGATGGGAAGGAGGTGGCCCTTGTAACACCCTTCTAAAATACCCCAAATATTTAATTTACAACAACAAATATATAAATCAGAGTAATTATTGCAGTTAAGGGTGTCACACAACACTTCACACATTTCACCATAAAAATCAGTCATGCTCATTATTTAATTCAACATAAACAATTCTTGCAAAATACGCAGCGGATAGAGATCATTCAACATATGTAATACATTACACATAAAATTATTCAACAAGTTAAACATCCCATCCCGATGTTACATCTATCAGAGCATGACCCACTAAGGAGACCACACTAGACTCCAAGCACTAGCTTCTACTCACTCACTGCTCGTTACCTGAAAAATAGTTGTAAGGGTGAGTTCCTCAATCGATATAATAAACATTATAAATCATCATGTAATGCTAAGTAAATTTACACGTTAATCACCCTAATCATATCATGCATTCAGTAACGGCACGTCAACTCAAATATCATACTCAATAACAACGTAAAATGCAACTCAATAACAACATAAAATGCAACTCAAATGAGACTCGACTCGTCATGCATGTGGTACCAATCGGAGTAAAACTCCCAACTTAAAATCATTGCCATTTTATTGGGCATCAAGGCATAAGCCTTCAACTTTCAACTTAAAATTTGCCAATCCAGGCCAACGTGGTGTGAGCAAAGCTCCGACTTAATGCATATGAATGTACATGGCATACACGACTTTAAACTGTCAACACCATAATAATAATAGCAATACAATAATGTTTTCAACAAAATCAACTTATAATTAACTTATAATCAACTTTGGCTCACCAAGCCTACAACTCAGTATTTTCAACAACTTTAACACAACTTATCAACATATTTGTATCAACACTTCATAACATAAACTCAACAAAGTTACTCATCAAAATTAACGATAATAGGCCAATAACCAATTATGTTCAAAACATTAAAATATCAATTTTTTCCAATTTCCCATCAGTGTTAACCGGTTAACGCCCTGGGTTAACCGGTTAACGCAGGACAAAACCCATTTTCTGGCAAAACACAACAGTGTTAACCGGTTAACGCCCTGGGTTAACCGGTTAACGCAGGCAAAACAGCACATTTTCACAAAATATAACAGTGTTAACCGGTTAACGCCCTGGGTTAACCGGTTAACGCAGACAAAACAGCAGTTCCTGCGCTAACACAAGGCAGAATGCAGAGTTCTCCGCATTTTCCGCCGTTGGAGGACTTCCGGACCTCCGATTCAATTTCCGTAAAAAGCTATACGTTCGGGGGAACACGACTCACACAATTACCGATTCAATTACAGCTTAAACACAGTTTAGTCATCATAATTTTTCAGCATTCTACAATCCCAATTAGGGTCAATTCACGGTTTATCACTACCCATTACATGTTAATCTATAATACCCATTAAACGACGATAAACCCCCCTTACCTGAGATATTCCGGCAATCTCTAAGCTTCGAGCTTTTCCGTTCTTCAACCTTTGCTCTCTAGCTCTTCCTCTTTGCCTTTTCTCCACCTTTCACCTTTCAGCCGCTTCTCTGTTTCACGTGAAAACTCTTTACCAATACTGAAAACCCTTTTTTCCTTATTCCAACTTATATATTTTCCAATAATTATTATTCCAAATAATAATAATAATAATAATCCAATAATTCAATTTATTTAATTAAATTAATAAATATGTTATTAACTTAAATAAAATAATTCTCTTATTTTATTCGGGGTGTTACAACTCTCCCCCACTAAAAGAGTTTTCGTCCTCGAAAACATACCTCAAGCAAATAACTCTGGATAAGACTCTTTCATCTGACTCTCCAGTTCCCAAGTCACATTGCCACCTGCTGGTCCTCCCCAAGCTACTTTCACTAAGGCAATCTCTTTACCCCGCAACTGCTTCAACTCTCGATCCTCAATCCTCATAGGCGATATTTCAACAGTCAGGTTATCTCTCACCTGTACATCATCTACTTGGATCACATGCGACAGATCATGAATGTACCTCCTCAACTGAGACACATGAAAAACCTCATGCAAATTCGCAAGTGACGGCGGTAAAGCGATACGATAGGCTACCTCTCCTATCCTCTCCAAAATCTGATAAGGACCAATAAATCGAGGTGTCAACTTCTTTGACTTCAGAGCTCGACCAACTCCAGTTATCGGAGTAACACGGAGAAACACATGATCTCCCTCTTGAAACTCAAGTGACTTCCTTCTCTTGTCATGATAACTCTTCTGACGACTCTGAGCAATTCTCATCTTCTCCTGAATCATCTTAATCTTTTCCGTAGTTTGTTGAACAATTTCCGGTCCAACCACAACACTCTCACCGGACTCATACCAACATAAAGGTGTCCGACATCTCCTACCATACAAAGCTTCAAACGGTGCCATACCAATACTCGAATGAAAACTATTGTTGTAGGTAAACTCAATCAAAGGTAAATAACAATCCCAAGCACCTCCCTTTTCCAAAACACAAGCCCTCAACAGATCCTCTAGTGACTGAATCGTCCTCTCAGTCTGACCATCAGTCTGCGGGTGATATGCAGAGCTCCATCTCAGTTTAGTTCCCAAAGCCTTCTGCAAACCTTCCCAGAATTTCGATGTAAATCTAGGATCTCTGTCCGAAACAATACTCGACGGAATACCACGCAAACTTACAATTTTCTCAATATACAACTCAGCTAATTTCTCTAACAGATAGTCCATTCTGATTGGAATGAAATGAGCCGACTTTGTTAATCTGTCAACAATCACCCAAATAGCTTCAAAATTCTTAATTGTCCTTGGTAAACCAGAAACAAAATCCATGCTGATACTATCCCACTTCCACTCTGGAATAGCCAACGGTTGCATTAGCCCAGACGGCTTCTGATACTCAATCTTTGACTTCTGACAAGTCAAACAGGAATAAACAAAACTTGCAATTTCTCTTTTCATTCCCGGCCACCAAAAGAACTTTTTCAAATCATGATACATCTTCGTAGCTCCAGGATGAATACTCAACCCACTACGATGTCCTTCCTCAAGAATACTCTTCTTAAGTTCGGCAACATCCGGAATACACACCCGCTTACCAAATTTCAGAATACCATTGTCATCAACTCTGAATTCACCACCTTGACCCCGATTCACCAGAGTCAACTTATCAACCAAAAGCACATTGGATTTCTGACCCTCTCTGATCTCATCAAGAATACCACTTGTTAACTTCAACATTCCCAATTTAACACTGTTGTGAGTACTCTCACACACCAAACTCAAGTCTCTAAACTGCTCAATTAAATCCAATTCCTTAACCATTAACATAGACATATGCAATGATTTCCGACTCAATGCATCAGCCACTACGTTTGCTTTACCCGGATGGTAATTCAAACCAAAGTCATAATCCTTCAAAAATTCTAACCATCTCCTCTGTCTCATATTCAGTTCTTTCTGATCAAACAAATACTTTAAACTTTTATGGTCACTGAAAACCTCAAATCTTGACCCGTACAAGTAATGCCTCCATAATTTCAGAACAAACACCACAGCTGCCAACTCTAAATCGTGCGTCGGGTAGTTCCTCTCATGAACCCTCAGCTGTCTTGAAGCATAAGCTATAACCTGCTTATTCTGCATCAACACGCCACCCAAACCCAACAATGAAGCATCACAGTAAACTTCAAATGATTCCGACGAACTCGGTAATATCAGAATAGGAGCAGTAGTTAACCTTCTCTTTAACTCTTGGAAACCTCTTTCACATTTTGAGTCCCAAACAAACGCTTGCCCCTTCCTAGTCAACATCGTCAATGGTAACGCCAACTTAGAAAATCCCTCAATGAACTTCCTATAATAACCAGCTAAACCAAGGAAACTTCGAATTTCAGCAACAGACTTCGGAGCTTCCCACTTAGATACCGTTTCTATCTTAGAAGGATCAACAGCAACGCCACCTCTTGAAATCACATGACCAAGAAAACTTACCTCTTCTAACCAAAATTCACACTTGGACAATTTAGCAAATAACTTCTTTTCTCGTAGAATTTCTAAAACCACTCTCAAATGCTCAGCATGCTCTTCTTCAGACTTCGAATACACCAAAATATCATCAATAAACACCACAACAAACTTGTCTAGGTACGGATGGAAAATCCTATTCATATACTCCATAAATACTCCAGGCGCATTAGTCACACCAAAAGGCATTACAGAATACTCATAATGTCCATACCTTGTTCTGAAAGCAGTCTTCTGAATATCCTCAGTTTTCACACGTATCTGATGATACCCAGATCTCAAATCTATTTTGCTGAACACACTTGCACCAACCAACTGATCCATCAAATCATCAATCCTCGGCAAAGGATACCGATTCTTGATCGTCACTTTATTCAGTTGCCTGTAGTCCACACACAACCTCATAGTACCTTCTTTCTTCTTAACCAGTAGCACTGGTGCACCCCACGGTGACACACTCGGACGAATAAATTTCTTATCCAACAGATCTTCCAACTGACTCTTCAATTCAGTTAACTCAACAGCAGACATACGGTACGGAGCCATCGATATCGGCCTAGTACCAGGTACCAAGTCAATCGAGAACTCCACTTCACGCTCTGGCGGTAATTCATTCACCTCTTCCGGAAACACATCAGGAAAATCACACACCACGGCTAGATCGCCAATCACCAGTTTATCTTTAGCCTCCAAAGTCGCTAACAGCATAAACAACTCTGCCCCATCAGCTTCTTCCTCATTCACTTGCCTTGCTGATAGAAACAAACTCTTTCCCTCCTCAATCTCAGGAAAGACCACCGTCTTATCAAAACAATTGATAGAAACTCGGTTAAACACCAACCAGTTCATACCCAGAATAACATCAATCTGCACTGGTGGAAGACACACTAGGTCCATCCCAAAGTCTCTACCAAAAATACTCAAAGGACAATTTAAACAAACCGAAGTAGTAGTCACTGAACCCTTCGCAGGAGTATCAATTACCATACTACCAAACATCTCAGATATCTCTAACTTAAGTTTCACAGCACAATCCAAAGATATAAAGGAATGAGTCGCACCTGTGTCAATAATAGCTACAAGAGGAAAGCCATTAATATAACACGTACCTCGGATAAGTCTGTCCTCACTGGAGGTTTGAGTTCCGGTCAATGCGAACACCTTCCCCGTCTGAGATTTCTTTGGCTTCTGACACTAACTTCCAATATGCCCTTCTTCGCCACAATTAAAACAAATCATTTCCTTGTGCTTGCAATCAGCTATTGCATGGCCAGTCTTACCACAGCGAAAACACCTCTTTACTTCAGCAGTGCATACATTACTCTTATGACCAGCCTGACCACATTTGAAGCAAACTATACCAGCAGGAGCACCTCCCCTACTGGTCCTTTGAGCCGGATCAGCTCCTTGTTTCCCTTTTCCCACTGGGGCATCATACGGCTTGCCACGATTTTGATGTTGCTTGCCCCTGCGGTCACTGACAATCTTGTAATGAGCATTATTGTCTTCTTCAAATATCCTGCAGCTATCAACCAATTCAGTAAAAATGCGTATCTTCTGATACCCAACAACCTTCTTAATTTCAGAGCGCAGTCCATTTTCAAACTTGATGCACTTTGAAAATTCAGCACCAGCACCAGTGTAATGAGGATAAAATTTAGACAGCTCCACAAATTTCGCAGCATAATCAGTGACAGACATGTTTCCTTGCTTCAGCTCAAGGAACTCAATTTCCTTCTTACCACGGACATCTTCCGGATAATACTTTCTCATGAATTCCCTACGGAATACATCCCAAGTAATGACTTCACCTGCCACGGTCAACCTCTCGTGAGTCTCTAGCCACCAGTCATCAGCTTCGACTGCTAGCATGTGAGTACCATACCGAACCTTCTGAGCTGGAGTGCAATCCATAACATGGAAGATTCTCTCAATCTCTTTCAACCATCCCAAGGCTGCATCTGGATCATGCTTCCCTTTAAACACCGGCGGATTCTCTCTTTGAAAAGTCGCCAAGCTACGTGATCTAGCATCACCACCAGCATTTGGCAAGTTCTGCACAGCTTGTGCCATCGCTTGCATTGCGGCAGCCATTGCAGCGTCATTCCTTCCAGCCATTTCAACTTAACAATACAACACAACTTAAAAGTTAGATTAGTAATAATACACAATTGTTAGACAGTAACGACACGACAACTGGCCGGACAGACCGACCTGCTCTGATACCACTAATGTAACACCCTTCTAAAATACCCCAAATATTTAATTTACAACAACAAATATATAAATCAGAGTAATTATTGCAGTTAAGGGTGTCACACAACACTTCACACATTTCACCATAAAAATCAGTCATGCTCATTATTTAATTCAACATAAACAATTCTTGCAAAATACGCAGCGGATAGAGATCATTCAACATATGTAATACATTACACATAAAATTATTCAACAAGTTAAACATCCCATCCCGATGTTACATCTATCAGAGCATGACCCACTAAGGAGACCACACTAGACTCCAAGCACTAGCTTCTACTCACTCACTGCTCGTTACCTGAAAAATAGTTGTAAGGGTGAGTTCCTCAATCGATATAATAAACATTATAAATCATCATGTAATGCTAAGTAAATTTACACGTTAATCACCCTAATCATATCATGCATTCATTAACGGCACGTCAACTCAAATGAGACTCGACTCGTCATGCATGTGGTACCAATCGGAGTAAAACTCCCAACTTAAAATCATTGCCATTTTATTGGGCATCAAGGCATAAGCCTTCAACTTTCAACTTAAAATTTGCCAATCCAGGCCAACGTGGTGTGAGCAAAGCTCCGACTTAATGCATATGAATGTATATGGCATACACGACTTTAAACTGTCAACACCATAATAATAATAGCAATACAACAATGTTTTCAACAAAATCAACTTATAATCAACTTATAATCAACTTTGGCTCACCAAGCCTACAACTCAGTATTTTCAACAACTTTAACACAACTTATCAACATATTTGTATCAACACTTCATAACATAAACTCAACAAAGTTACTCATCAAAATTAACGATAATAGGCCAATAACCAATTATGTTCACAACATTAAAATATCAATTTTTTCCAATTTCCCATCAGTGTTAACCGGTTAACGCCCTGGGTTAACCGGTTAACCCAGGACAAAACCCATTTTCTGGCAAAACGCAACAGTGTTAACCGGTTAACGCCCTGGGTTAACCGGTTAACGCAGGCAAAACAACACATTTTCCCAAAATATAACAGTGTTAACCGGTTAACGCCCTGGGTTAACCGGTTAACGCAGACAAAATAGCAGTTCCTGCCCTAACACAAGGCAGAATGCAGAGTTCTCCGCATTTTCCGCCGTTGGAGGACTTCCGGACCTCCGATTCAATTTCCGTAAAAAGCTATACGTTCGGGGGAACACGACTCACACAATTACCGATTCAATTACAGCTTAAACACAGTTTACTCATCACAATTTTTCAGCATTCTACAATCCCAATTAGGGTCAATTCACGGTTTATCACTACCCATTACATGTTAATCTATAATACCCATTAAACGACGATAAACCCCCCTTACCTGAGATAATCCGGCAATCTCTAAGCTTCGAGCTTTTCCGTTCTTCAACCTTTGCTCTCTAGCTCTTCCTCTTTGCCTTTTCTCCACCTTTCACCTTTCAGCCGCTTCTCTGTTTCACGTGAAAACTCTTTACCAATACTGAAAACCCTTTTTTCCTTATTCCAACTTATATATTTTCCAATAATTATTATTCCAAATAATAATAATAATAATAATCCAATAATTCAATTTATTTAATTAAATTAATAAATATGTTATTAACTTAAATAAAATAATTCTCTTATTTTATTCGGGGTGTTACAGCCCTGCCATCTACTTCTGTTGTTAATATTGCCGATGTCAGCAGCCTGACCCGTAGTGGTCGTGTTTTCTCGGCTCCACCGAAACCCCAGGCCGAAGTCCAAAGGGCTGATGTTGCTGATTGTGTTATGCGTCCGGTTGGAAATGTTATTATTGCTCCGAATCCGGCACTTGTTGCTAATAAACCTGCCATTGTTGTGAGAACTCCTGTCTCTGCTGGCCAGAATGGCACCATGAAAGAAGTCTGTGGTGAGATGCTGAGGCTCATCAAGAGGAGTGAATACAACATTGTAGATCAACTTCTACAAACACCATCAAAGATCTCTGTGTTATCTTTGCTTATGAACTCAGAACCACACCGTGAAGCTCTGCAGAAGGTGTTGGATGTGGCCTATGTAGACCATGACGTCACAATAGAACAATTTGATAGCATTGTTGCAAACATTACCGCTTGTAACAATCTGAGTTTTTATGATGCTGATCTCCCTGAGGAGGGAAGAGACCATAATTTGGCACTTCACATATCTATGAGCTGCAAGGATGATGGTCTAATGTGCTGGTAGACACTGGATCATCACTGAATGTGTTGCCAAAGTTCACTTTGGCTAGATTGTCATACCAGGGGCCTCCCATGAGGCAGAGTGGAGTGGTGGTAAAAGCTTTTGATGGATCCCGCAAAACAGTGATTGGTGAGGTTGAACTCACAGTCAGGATTGGACCAAGTGATTTCCATATCACTTTTCAGGTCATGGATATCCACCCATCATATAGTTGTCTGTTGGGCAGACCATGGATTCACGAGGCAGGCGCCGTGACATCCACCCTTCACCAGAAATTGAAATTTGTCAAGAACAAAAAGCTGGTTGTGGTAGGGGGAGAGAAGGCTCTCCTGGTTAACCATCTGTCTTCCTTTTCTTACATAGATGCTGAGGATGAAGGTCGAACACCGTTCCAAGCTTTATCTATTGCTGAGCCTACTAAGAAAGGAACTTCTTCATTTGCATCCTACAATGATGCTAAGTTGGCCATTGAGCATGGCACAACTACTGGTTTGGGACAAATGATCAAGATGGAAGACAATAAATCCCGGGCTGGCATAGGGTATTCTTCTGGCACTTTCAACAAGCATGGGTTGTTTCAGAGTGGTGGGTTCATCCACGCCGTCCAAGACGAGGAAGTTGTTGCTATTGTGGAAGAGGATGCGGAAGAAGATTCTGGCAACTTTGTCATCCCTGGGTCGCTGTTGATGTTCCAACAGTTGTCCATAAGTCAACGTAATGTTCATTTTGTTTAAAAACCCTCCTCCCATGCCAAAAGGAAGAGTGATGACATTGTTGGCTCATAAGTACAATGATATTTTCATTCAATAAATTCATGTTAAATGTTTGTTTTTCCAATTATTTTCACTTTTTACTTTTTGCATGAAATTGGTGATCACAAAAAACCTTTAAAATAGAATAAAATTAATCTTTTCATCTGCATAATGATTTGCCTTGTTTGAATTCTAAAATATCTTTTATATCCAAAATCATTATGCAGGTTGATCAAACCCATTGAACATAATGATCCAACACCATCTCCCAACTTTGAGTTCCCTGTATTTGAGGCCGAAGAAGATGATGTTGAAGAGATTCCTGATGAGATTACCCGTCTGCTTGAGCACGAAGAGAAGATCATTCAGCCGCATCTTGAGAATCTGCAAATAGTCAACTTGGGGTCCGAAGACTGTGTGCGAGAAGTGAAGATTGGGGCACTCCTAGAAGAATCTGTTAAGAAAAGGTTGATTGAGTTGCTACGAGAATACGTCGACGTCTTTTCCTGGTCATATGAACACATGCCTAGTCTGGATACTGATATCATGCAACATTTCTTGCCTTTGAAGCCTGAGTGCGTGCCTGTGAAACAGAAGCTCAGAAGAACTCATCCCGATATGGAAGTGAAGATTAAAGAAGAAGTTCAGAAGCAAATTGATGCAGGGTTTCTGGTGACTTCTACATATCCTCAATGGGTGGCCAATATTGTGCCCGTGCCTAAGAAAGATGGAAAAGTATGAATGTGTGTGGACTATAGAGACCTGAATAAAGCTAGTCCAAAAGATGATTTTCCTCTACCACATATTGATATGTTGGTAGATAATACAGCTAAATTCAATGTCTTCTCGTTTATGGACGGATTTTTCGGATATAATCAGATTAAAATGGCACCCGAGGATATGGAGAAGACAACATTCATCACACCTTGGGGAACATTCTATTATCGAGTGATGCCCTTCAGTTTGAAGAATGCCGGAGCCACGTATCAACGAGTTATGACTACCTTGTTTCATGATATGATGCACAAGGGGATCGAGGTATATATTGATGATATGATTGCAATGTCAAGAATGAAAGATGAACATGTAGAGCACTTGTTGAAGCTTTTTCAGCATTTGAGGAAGTATAAGCTTCGTCTGAATCCTAACAAGTGTACATTTGGAGTCCGTTCCGGCAAGTTATTGGGCTTTATTGTCAGCGAAAGAGGTATTGAAGTTGACCCTGCCAAGGTCAAAGCAATACAAGAGACGTCTGCGCCCAAAACAGAGACGCAACTCCGAGGTTTTCTTAGCCGCTTGAATTATATTTCCAGATTTATATCCCACATGACTGCCACATGTGCGCCGATATTCAAGCTCCTCCAGAAAGATCAGCGTCACGATTGGACCAAGGATTGCCAAAAGGCCTTTGACAGTATTAAAGAGTATCTTTCCGAGCCTCCAATTCTGTCTCCGCCTGTGGAAGGGAGACCCTTGATTATGTATCTGACAGTTCTTGAAGACTCTATGGGTTGTGTCCTTGGTCAGCAAGACGAATCAGGGAAGAAAGAATATGTTATTTACTACCTGAGTAAGAAGTTCACCGATTGTGAGTCTCGATACTCAATGCTTGAGAAGACATGTTGTGCTTTGGCTTGGGCTGCTAAGCGCTTACGCCAGTATACGTTAAATCATACGACTTGCTTGATATCCAAAATGGACCCAATCAAATATATCTTTGAGAAGCCTGCTTTAACTGGTAAGATTGCCCATTGGCAGATGTTGTTATCTGAATATGATATTGAGTATCGAGCTCAGAAGGCTATTAAAGGTAGTATCGTGGTTGACCAGTTGGCACATCAACCAATTGAGGATTATCAATCAGTTCAGTATTTCTTCCCGGACGAGGAGATTCTGTATTTGAAAATGAAAGATTGCGATGAGCCTACGCTCGATGAAGGGCCAGAGCCTGGTTGCCGATGGAGCATGGTGTTTGATGGTGCTGTAAATCAATATGAAAATGGTATTGGGGCAGTGATTATTACTCCTCAGGGCACACATTTTCCTTTTATAGCAAGGCTAACTTTCGAATGCACAAATAATATGGTGGAGTATGAGGATTGTATTATGGGTTTGGAAGAGTGTATTGATCTTAGGATCAAACATCTTGATGTTTATGGTGATTCAGCCCTTGTTGTTAATCAGATTAAGGGTGAATGGGAGACGAATCAGCCTGGCCTCATCCTATATAGAGACTATGCGAGGAGAATTTCAACATTCTTTACTGAGGTTGACTTCCATCATATTCCTCGAGATGAGAATCAGATGGCAGATGCACTTGCTACACTTGCTTCGATGATTATGGTGAGACTCTGGAATGAGGTTCCCAATATCACTGTGATGCGCTTGGATAGACCAGCTCATGTATTTGCAGTGGAAGAAGTGAAGGATGATAAGCCATGGTATTATGATATTAAGTGTTTTCTTCAAGGTCAGATTTACCCTTCTAGGGCATCTGTGAAAGATAGGAAGACTTTGAGGAGATTATCCGGCAGTTTCTACCTCAATGGCGATGTGCTTTATAAAAGGAATTTTGACATGGTTCTACTGAGATGCGTGGATAGACACGAAGCAGACCTGTTAATGATTGAGGTCCATGAGGGTTCATTTGGTACTCATTCCAATGGACATGCCATGGCTAGAAAGATGTTGAGAGCAGGCTACTATTGGCTGACAATGGAGTCTAATTGCGGCAAATATATGAAGAAATGCCATAAGTGTCAGATTTATGCGGACAAGATTCATATTCCCCCGACACTTCTGAATGTGATTTCATCATCATGGCCTTTCTCCATGTGGGGAATTGACATGATTGGCATGATAGAGCCGAAAGCGTCCAACGGTCACAGATTCATTCTCGTAGCAATTGATTACTTCACCAAGTGGGTTGAAGCAGCGTCATATGCAAACGTGACCAGGCAGGTGGTTGGGAAGTTTATCAAGAATCAACTCATATGCCGTTATGGTGTGCCATATAAGATCATTAATGATAATGGATCTAACTTGAACAACAAGATGATGAAAGAGCTATGTAGCGAGTTCAAGATTGCATATCATAATTCTTCTCCTTATAGACCCAAGATGAATGGGGATGTTGAAGCTGCTAATAAGAATATCAAGAAGATTGTCCAGAAGATGGTTGTTGAGTACAAATATTGGCATGAGATGCTGCCATTCGCTTTGCATGGATATCGTACATCTGTCCGCACTTCAACAGGGGCAACCCCTTTCTCCCTTGTATATGGCATGGAGGATGTGCTCCCAGTAGAGGTGGAGATCCCATCAATGAGAGTCTTGATGGAAGCCAAGTTGACTGATGCTGAATGGGTTCAGAGTCGTTATGACCAACTGAATTTGATAGAAGAGAAGAGATTAACTGCCATGTGCCATGGTCAGTTATATCAGCAGAGGATGAAGAAAGCCGAAGGTCAAACCTCGTGTGTTCCGAGAAGGTGACCTCGTGCTCAAGAAAGTTTTGTCTTTCGCGCCCGATTCCAGGGGCAAGTGGACCCCAATCTATGAAGGTCCATATGTTGTTAAGAGAGCCTTTTCAGGCGGTGCTTTGATACTTACAACTATGGAAGGGGAGGATTCCACTGGTCCTGTGAATTCAGATGCAGTCAAGAAATACTTCGCCTAAAATAAAAACATAATAGCTCGCTAAGTTGAAAACCCGAAAGGGCGGCTTAGACAAAAATGAGCGTCTCGGTGGGTTGAAAACCCGAAAGGGCGATCCAGGAAAAAATTAGAGACATAAAAAAATTAATATGTATCCCGCTGGATTGAGTACCTCACCCTGGGGCAATCTAGGCAAAAATTAGGGATTTGGCAAGTAACTGCATCCTGACAAGACTTTGTTCTACAATTGTCATCTGTCAAAGACTCTCGCTCAGTCATCATCAACTGAAGCTTCAAATACATCGGATTCATAGTTGGTGGAGAAATGGTCATTATGTTCAATGTAGCCCTTTTTCCAAAATATATCACCAATTTCAAATTTGTTAAGATCCATGGAGTCTTGCCCATTGCAGACTACCATTCCGTGAAATAAATTTGAGCCTTTATCCAATTCTTTGCACTCTTATTTGTTTCTATTCAACAAATATTTTGCATGTTTTAATTGATAAATATCATTGTTCTAAAAAATATTCATAAATTGTTTTAAACAAAGTGAACATTCAATGACAAAAAGGATACTTGTGATGTCTTCAGTGCTCTCCCAAGGATGGAATGATCTCCAAAAGGGTAAGATAGTTGTTCATATTCCCAGCATACTTGTATCCTCTTCAGGTTGTCTCCTCCGCGAGTGCAGAAGAAGATTATGCATCACCAAATCCCCAGAGAGTTTGGGAGTCTGGTCCTAATCTTTTAGCTCCCCAGTGAGGCTGGATTCAGCATCTGTGTTATCAATTATATGGTTGTCATCCCTTGCGTGGATCGACCTAAAATCCCTTATAAATTGATAAATTGAATGTGCTAATCTTTTCGAAGAAGTTGGTCTCCCCCCCCCCCTCCCCCCCACTTCAAATTAGAAATCTCTCCGCTAGAGTGAGCGGGAAATCCCCAGCATAAGCGGAATTATCATCATGTTTGGTTTATAGCTCTTCCCCTGCGGATTTGTCTACTTTGATCTCCAGTAGATTTGCTTACAGGTAATCCCTAGTTCGGTTGTCAGCAGTGTTTCCACAGTGGAATTGTCTGATCAGAGCTCGTTTGTGGTTTCCTCCCGAGCAGAGTGGGTGATGAAAAGGTTTTATCTTTCCATCCCCAGCGGAGTAGTGTTCTCTTCTCCTCGGCATGAATGATTTATCCAGCAGTGCAAGGAAATTTGTAGGTTTTGGATCTTTTGATTGGTGGTCATTCCCCATAGAGTTTCATTTCTCTCTTTGATAATTTCCCCAGTAGGGCCGCTTCTACGACGGATTTTATCTGTGGTTAGATTCCCCAGCCAAGACTTTGCCTGATTGCAGTTAGGCGTTGGAATTTCTAAGGAAGATGTGTTGATCCCTTCCCCAGCGGGAGTGACTGGTTCTCCTTTCCCTGCAAATATCTTTGTTCCCGATATCTGTTGCCCCCGTCAGATGGGATGTTCTCTAGTGGGCCTGGCTCTCTCTTTTGAGATGTATTACTGGACATTTGTCCATCGATTTATGGACCTGGTTGTGTTAGATATGTCTATTTGCCAGCATTCATCATACATACACCACGCATATACGTGCATAATTTTGACATTCAGATATTCATGTTGCATTTTTTCCATATATATCTTTGATTGTTGTCTCCTGCTATTTGGTGATACATATTTCCCCAAGCAGATATTTGTGTCTGATATCTCCATAGAGAAGTCAGCCCCATAGGCAGAAAGTGTATATCCTTTCTTCCATGTTCCCCACTAAGTTGTGACCTCGTGGACGACTGTTATTTCATTTTCCTCCCAAAATATGTACTGGGATGGAATTACTCCCCTGAGTTATATCCTCATTGGGTTGAGTCTTGTTTCTTTGTATCTCTCTAGCTTATTCCTAGATTGACTCCTTTTATTTGTCCCCTGCACTTCCCCTCAGTTTAGATGAATGATTGCTCAGTAACCAGTAATTGTCCATCTTTTCCCCGGTGGAGTTTGTGGCCTCCTACCCGGTAATCGGTAGTTGTAAGTCCTATTTCTGTGGTTTTCTACCCTCACACCGGTAGTTGTAAACCCCTTTTTATCCCCTTGCAGAGTTAACCTTATTTTGTTCATCCTAACCGATGGCGGTTACTCTTCTGTGGTTTTCTACCTAGTATCTGGTAGATGTAATCCCCTCCTTGTTGGTTATCTTTATCCAATATTCGGTATCGATATTCCTCCCCTTTTTGAGTATATCTCCCATTAACCGGTGATATATCTCTTGGATAATTGCTCTGATAAAGCAATTTATCCCCAGCGAGTCATCTTTCCTTTACCTTTGATTGGTAATGATTGTTTCTCCCTTTGATTGGTCATCATTTTATACCTAGTATTCGGTATCCAAATGTCCTTTCCTTTCGGTCGATTTATCCTTTATTAACCCAGTAACCGGTTGTGGATAATCTTCCATGCAAGTATATTATCTATGTTCTGACGGTAATAGATAATATATATCATGCGCTCTTTGGTCGAAGTCTTTTGTTCTTCCCCAGTCGAGTAAGATTTGTATTTCCTTATGGAATCGAGTGTCCATCCTGTAATCGAGTTTTCTTTTTCAGCTCTCCTTTCGGATGATGAGTGTCTTGGAAATATTCCCTAATTCACGCTTGGTTGGTCACCTATTATATACCCAGTAACCGGTATCCCTGGTGTTCCTTCCTTTTCTGCTCCCTATTATGACTTTTTGTCCCCTGCGGAGTCAGATTTCCTGAGTCGAAATATACCTTTTTAGATCTTCCTCAGATGTTTTTGGATGTTTGATATCTATCACCCTCATACTGTTCTTAGATATTCATTCTCCCCGAGCGTGTTGTTCTCTCACCCTCATACCGGTGTTTTGATCACATGTTTCCTTGAGCTTATTACCCGGTAACCGGTAATACCTCATTTTGTTGTTTCCTCAGCTGAGTCCTCTTTGGACATTCCCCAGCGAGGTCCATTAGTGGATTTTCCCCATCTGAGTCCGGATTTTCATCCGAAGTATCCGTTATGGATAGTTTTGTTGTTTTGGCATATTCCCCAGTACATGCATCTCTGAGCTAACTCGAGTCTTTCCGTTGATTTATTTTCATGTAAATCCTTTCGTGCCCCAGCAAGTTCTAAGTCGTGACCTGCTCACGCATTTTATTTCCCTTTTATTCCCTAGTGAGTTCCCAGAGTCTCTGTCCCATTGAGTGTATTACTCATATGGATTGTCAGTTTCTCATGATTTCTTTTATTCTTTGTGGACACATATCTCCACGGAGTATTACCTTTTGCATACATACATTTGCATCATGAGGTATCTTAGGGACCAAAATTCGTCTCTTTGTTATTATTTAAACCCATTCTAGCTCTTCGACAAAAAGATTTTAACCTTCATATCTCTGGCTAGAATGACCTTAAATAAGGGGATCTGTAAGACGCCAATTTTGACCCTAAGATCCCTCATGGCATCATAACATTGCATTTGCATCTTGCCTCAAGGATCATAAGCATCTTGGCTCTTACCGTAGGGTGGGAACTTTTTTGAGTTGGTTTGAGATCACCAAGCATGCTTGAATTGTATATTATTGATTTTCTCATTTTATTTACTAACCAAAAGCACAAAAATATGTCACTAACATCTTTTGTTTGTAGCTTAAGCAGTCACAAGATCCAAAGCTTCTAGGAGATTCTATGTTAATTAATATGTCTAGGTGAAGATGAAAGCAAGCATGGAAATGGTTCCCAAAGCTCTCATCCATTAAATATGTCTCCCAAGTATCTCAATTCATCATTTTGATCAAAGCAAACCAAAGGCTTTGAGGCTTGTTTCCCAAGGAAACCCTAATTCATCTGTTCATCAACTATGCCTTGCTCATGAAGCAACCTCAACCTATGATCAAATGTAATCAAGGTAAGTTATTTAATTCATCATTTCATGCATATTTGAGCTTATTTTATTGTCCTCAATCATCAATTCATCAAGATTTGAGGTATGGACTTGAGAAGTTGATCAGTCAATTCATCTGACTATTTTGAAGTACACTGAGACCTAACTGTTAATGTGTTTATCAAATGGAGATGACACCAAGCGAAAAAATGTTCTTAAGAACCATATGAACAACTTTCATGTTCATCAAAAATTTATTTGAAGCTTGGAAGGTCATCATCCATTTCAAGACATTATAGGTCATTTTGACTGAAACCCTAATTTTGGGTCAACTTCCCAAGGACATAACTCCTTCATTTTTCATTATTTTTAGGTGGGATCAAATGAATTGGAAAGTTTGAGATGTCTACTTCAATTGTTATGTTGAACAAATGTTCAAATTCCTAAAAGAAATACATGTTATAATGCAAAACACAATAGGTCTCTTTGGACCAAAGGCATTGAAATGTGAAAAAGTCCAACTTCAAGTGCCCATAACTTCCTCATAAAAAATCAAAATGATTCAAAATTTAAGTACGAATTGATTGTCTTGAAAATATATACAACTTTTATGTTGAAGGTTTTGTCATTTGGAACTTGCATCATTGAAACAGAAGGGCTTGAAGTTTGGCCATTTTAGAAATTTTCACATGTACATGTTTTGCACCTTACACTTCATGATCAATTTTCACCAATATCCAAATGTCAAATGAAGTTTTGATCAATATAACAATTGATCCTCATGCAAAAAGCTTTCTAACCATTACCCATAAGGTTATGCTTCAGTGTTGGAAATGCCATTTTCGAAGGGATGAACATATTGGTGCATTTTTGGAAATCAATTGAAATTGCATTGCATGAGCTCAGCACACATAATATGCACGTCCATTTTGACTTTACTCAACATCAGCTTGCAAATCCAAGTGGAATTGGGCCATCCATGCGCCTGTACAGGCCCATGCATGGAGGCCCTTTCCATCCATGCAATGCTTTGTTCATGCATATCAGCCATTAGTTGCTATAAATAAGTGCCTCATGCTTCTCATTTACACAACCTAAGGGCGCCTTACATGCTGCACGAATCATTCCTCAACCATACTCAAAGGAACTCACCTTTTCTCTCAAAAAATTTCAGATCTAAATTTCAATTTCCTTGATTGATTTTTAGATCTACAGTTCCTAAGCGTTGCTCACCTTGATCCATAGAACACACTGCAAGCATAAGCATCAAGAGATCGTGCTCTTAAGCACTTCATTTCAGAGGTTTACTTCATATTTGTTTTCTTCGAATCTACTTATATATTGCATATTTCTTGTTGTTGATGGGTTGTCTGAAGTCCTCTACATAGAGGCAATCATTTTAAGCTTAGAATTTTCAAATTACATCAAGTTCTAGTTGAACACCACAAAATTCAAGCTCTGATTCCTCCTTCTACGGAAACCTAGAGTGAGTTTGGTTGGTACAGTAATGATGTACATCACCCCAGCTTTCATTTGATACCTGGGTCGTGTCATTTTGTGGAGTTTTATTCTCTGCAATTTTTGGTCGTCGCCGGAAGTTGGCCGGAGAAGACGGTGGTGTACACCACCGTCTGGTCTCCAGATTTAATCATGGTCGTGCATTTTCTTTAACAGATTTGATCCAAGCCACTCAATGTTATGACCTAATTAATGGCAAGGTGTGATTGCATTGACTCAAGTGTTTGGTAGCCACGCATGAGGGATCTGTGTGATTTGCCAGCTCATTTATTGTGCTTCATCCAACGCTTCTCATTTTTTGCCATTTTAATTTCTGATTTCAATTTTTATTTTATTTCTTTTAATTCCATTTCATTTCAAAAAATCATATCTCCTTTATTATAGGTCCAAAAAATGTGAGACCAATTGCATTATTCTTCTTTTAATTTCTAGTTTCTAAAAAATGATTTTTAATATTTTTTATTTTGTCATTTGATTTTTTTTAGGAATTTTCTCTTTTCTGGTTATTTTTAATTCATTTTAAATAGTTTTTGATATTCAAAAAATACAAAAATATTTTTCCAACCTCTTTGAATGATGATAGATCTATGAAAAATATTCTCATCAGTTTATTAATTGATTTGAGATTTATTTAAGATTTTAATTCAATTAGATTATTTTTATGCATTTTTAATTGATTAAAAATAGTTTCGGACTTCTAAAAATGCTGAAATTTTTTGTCAAACTTTGTTTGACCTTGTTGAACTTAGGATAATTCACTTGGACTTTTCAAAGTTGATTTGAAGTGAGTTTGAAGTTTGACCTTTCTTTATTATTTTAATTCAAGTATTATTTTAGTTTTGAAAAATACCAAAAATATTTTATTTGTTTTTTTGACTTCTAATCTTCATTTTGCTTCTGTTTACTATTGTTTAACCTTGATCTCCTCTATCTTTGGTCAATGCTTGTTGATTACCTCATTTCATTTCTATTAATGCACTTTATTATTCATCTTCATTCTTCTTCTTCTTCGTTTTCTTTTTTTATCAATGAGTTAAAGATTGGTGGTTAGCCTTGAATCATGGGAGGTTTAACCTTCCTTGATTCAAATCTAATTCAACTTGATCATGGATCTAGTGAATGGCTTTGCATGAAGGATAGGTTGCTTCTTAATCAAACAAACAACCTAAATCAATACAAGATCATTTCTCATCTTCTTTTTGGAATGGCAAGTTGTAGGAGCTTGATTCATGTATTGCAGTATTCGTTACCTTTATATTTATTGACTAAATCAAAAGTAAACCATTCAAGTCGAGTCGCCACCTCACTTCTATTTATCCAAAGGAAAGGGTAGAAAGCGAACAAAAACCGAGAAGTTTTATCGAATCAAAAACTAATAAAAATGTCAGAGATCGGGGTAAGGGGGTTGGTTATACAATGGGAATTTTTAAGCACCCAAAACATCCTAGGTACTCCTAGGGAGCCCTTTTCACACATGTTGTAAGATTGGTATTTTGTGAAAATTTGTTTGTGCAAACATGATTGGGGGGATGGGAGAAGAATGTACAAATTATTTACAATTTTGTGTTTGAATGGATAAACCCATTGCCTACGTACCATCTTAAAAAAGATTAGGATCAAAACCTCGTAGTTTGGGGTAAAAATCCTTAAGGTCTTTTGTTATCCAAGGGGGAAAAATCAACCTAAAAACCACAAGTCCACCATGTGAGGATACCTTCAACATGCTAGTGAGGGGTTAACCCTATATTAAGCTTGGAAGACTCATTGTCCATCACTAAGGATATAGGTGAGTATTATATCTACCTAAAGGATAACTCAAACCTAATAGCTAAAGGTTATGAAAAGGTTTTGATAAGGAAGGGGCCATTGAAACCACAAAAGTATTTGAATGAGTTATATATACCAATGAAAAGTATTTACAAAATATGGTCAAAGTTGACTTAAAGATTCAATTCAAAATAAGTGTTATGAAAAGAAAGTTTGAAAATCAAAAGCATAATGCTTAGGTTTCTAATGTTTGAAAAGAAATGTTAATGTTTGCACAAAAGTTTTGGCTTGGGTTATGTTATTTCTAAGAGTTGGCAACAATTTTGGTAAAACAAAGAGTGTTCACAAGATGTCATGTGTGATGTCTTAACATGAGATATCATATGTACCTGCTGGAGTTGAAGAACATATGCAAGCAGGATTGTTTCAGAATGCCACTTACATTGACAGGGCTTCTGATATTGGTTGAACCTGCTGGAGCTAAATTGGAAGACATATGCTGCAGGATTGTTTCAGTTGGCATACTCATTGTCATGGTAACTGATATGGTTGTACCTGTTATAAAAGGAAACTGGATTATGCAGGATCTTTCCAGATGTCAGACCCGATGTCATGACATCCTGTACACAGAACATTCAGTGTGAATGTCTGGTGTTTTGTGATTGCACAAATAATGGCAATCATTGGTTAATTGAAGATATGGCTAGCTGGCGCATTCTATCAGGGATATCAACCAGATCTGTTTATTTTCCAAGGAGATCTTTACAGCTGATATGAAAAGATTTGATTGGAAAATATATCTAGGGTTTTCAAGGTGTCCAATACTTCTATAAAAAGGGACTTAGAAAACCTGATTGTACACACAACCAAGACTGAGTGAAATTTAGAGAGAGAGCTAGGGTTTGTGTCTGTAGGTCATTCAAGTCATCCTTGATGATTGAATTGGACTGATTTATCTTCTTGATCAAAGCTTTGAAGCAAGATCAAGAGTGTGTCTTCTTGATTGAAACTGTGAAGTAAAATCAAGAATATTGTAATTGAAAAGTATTTTCTTTTCACAAGGGGTTGTTGTTTAAAATCACGGGTGTGTGATTGTAAGGGAAGTGAGGGGGTTCTCATATCTAAGAGTGCTTAGGTAGAAATTGCACGGGTAGAGATTAGGTGAGAAAGACTGTAACTTGGGGAAGTGTACGGATAGTCTTTGAACTAATTCTATTATAGTGAATTTCCTTCCTGGCTTGGTAGCCCCCAGACGTAGGTGAGTTGCACCGAACTGGGTTAACAATTGCTTGTGTGATTTACTTTTCAATTCTATTTAATTATCCATTGAGTATTACCAGATATTAGTGTCGTGGCATTACCTTCGACATCTTATATCTGATACCAGAATTTCAATTGGTATCAGAGCAGGCATCCTGCTCTGGCTCTGGGTGAGATCTAGGGAGAATACTTTCTGGTACAATGGAGAGGGATGGAGGATCTGTTCATAGGCCACCAATTTTGGATGGTTCTAACTATGACTATTGGAAACCAAGAATGGTTGCCTTTTTAAAATCCCTTGATAACAAGGCGTGGAAAGCTGTCTTGA
Source organism: Lathyrus oleraceus (assembly GCF_024323335.1). NCBI lineage: Eukaryota > Viridiplantae > Streptophyta > Magnoliopsida > Fabales > Fabaceae > Lathyrus > Lathyrus oleraceus. Next base: position 480,504,545 of record NC_066585.1, on the reverse strand, counting down.
CAGGCTGGGTGCATCCTGCTGTTACTAAAGAAGGAGAAGCCACTACTGAGAAAAAGCCTGAAGAACAATGGTCCAAGGAGGAGGATGACCTAGCTCTTGGAAACTCTAAAGCTTTGAATGCCATCTTCAATGGAGTTGACAACAATATTTTCAGGCTGATAAATAACTGTGAAATAGCCAAAGAGGCTTGGGACATTCTCAAGACCACTCATGAAGGCACATCTAGGGTAAAGATGTCTAGACTTCAGCTGCTCACCTCCAAGTTTGAAAACCTAAGAATGAAAGAAGATGAAAATATTCAAGAATCTTACATGAGCATTCTTGAAATTGCCAATGCCTCTGGAGCTTTGGGCGAGAAGATGTCAGATGAAAAGCTGGTAAGAAAAATATTAAGATCACTCCCCAAGATATTTGCTATGAAAGTCACAGCCATAGAAGAATCTCAAGACATTTCAAATATGAGAGTGGATGAGCTAATTGGGTCCCTCCAAACATTTGAGATGGGAATATGTGAGGGAGCTGAAAAGAAGGCCAAGAGCATAGCTTTTATGTCAAACACCGAAGAGGAAGATGAGGTAGGTGATCACGACATTGATGGAGACCTGGCAAATGAGATAGCAATGTTGGGAAGACAGTTCAACAGACTAATGAAAAAGGTAGATGTCAGAGATAAGGACAATGTCAAAAACATCACATCTGACATAAATAAATCCAACAGATTTGGTAAGACCATAAAGTCTGAAGAAAAGCCCAAAGAAGTTCAGTGTTGTGAGTGTAATGGATATGGTCACATTAAAACTGAATGTGGGACCTACCTCAGGAAACAAAAGAGGAGCCTTGTAGCCTCTTGGCCTGATGGAAGTGAAACTGAAGAAGCTACAAATCATGTGAATGCTTTTACAGGAAGATGGGGGTCTGAGGAAGAGTCAATGGATGATGAAAGATCCTTTGAAGAGCTGGACACTACCTACAAAGAGTGGTGCCACAGAGGGGCAAGAGTGTGCAGACAAGTTGAAAAACATAAGTAAGTGATAGCTCAGCTGAAAAATGAGAAGAAAGAGTATATGGAAACCATCTCAAAATTGGAAACTAAGGTTGTTTTCTTGATTTCCAAACTAGATGAGATGACTAAGTATGTAAAAATGCTTAACAATGGATCTGCCACCCTAGACAAGATTCTCCAGACTGGGCAAATAACTGGAAACAAATCTGGCAGTGGATTCAAGGCTGAGTGCAGTTGCAAATCAAAATCCAAATCTAAGAGCAACCATGGTAAAAGCAAACCTGAGATGTCACATCAGATGTCACAACACCAGAAAGGGAACCATCAAAGATGGAAATGCCAATACTGTGGAAAATTTGGCCACCTGAAGCCCTTCTGTTATAAGCTATATGGCTATCCTGGTCCTGTTCAGTCTCAACACCAATCTAGGTCCAAACATCACAAGACTGTCAGCAGAAAGCAATGGGCTCTCAAGACAAAGGTCACAAGTCTAATAGCCCACACTTCCCTCAGAGTTTCAGCCAAAGAAGATTGGTATTTTGACAGTGGTTGCTCCAGACATATGACTGGGAACAAAAACCTGTTGACTGAACTTCATCCTTATGCCAGGAGTTATGTTACATTTGGTGATGGTGCAAAAGGTGAAATCAAGGGAATGGGTAGGCTGGATTGCCCTGGAGTTCCTGACCTTGATGATGTTCTACTTGTTAAGGGATTAACTGCGAATCTTATAAGCATCAGTCAACTATGTGATCAAGGTCTGAATGTAAACTTCACAAAAACTGAATGTCTGATTACTAACAAAGAAAATAAAGTAATCATGAAGGGAGTTAGGTCCAAAGACAACTGCTACATGTGGAATTCTCAAGAAACTGGATACTCTTCAATGTGTACCTTAGCCAAAGAAGAAGAAGTAAAAATATGGCATCAAAGATTGGGCCATCTGCACTTGAAAGGTATGAAGAGAATCATATCAGTAGAAGCAGTTAGAGGGATTCCCAACTTAAAGATTGATGAGGGAAAAATCTGTCGAGAATGTCAGATTGGAAAACAGACAAGGATGTCACACCAGAAGCTCAAACATGACACAACTACCAAAGTCCTGGAACTACTTCATATGGACTTAATGGGACCCATGCAGGTAGAAAGCCTTGGTGGTAAGAAATATGCATATGTGGTGATAGATGATTTCTCCAGATACACCTGGATCAATTTTATAAGAGAAAAATCTGATGTGTTTGAAGTATTTAAAGAGTTGTGTCTAAAACTTCAAAGGGAAAAAGAAAGTCCTGTTATCAAAATTAGAAGTGATCATGGAAAGGAGTTTGAGAAAAGCAAATTTGCTGAATTTTGTTCTTCAGAAGGAATTCATCATGAGTTCTCATCTCCCATCACTCCCCAGCCAAATGGTGTGGTGGAAAGGAAAAATAGGACTCTGCAAGAATCAGCCAGAGCTATGATTCATGCTAAGAAGTTACCCTATCACTTTTGGGCTGAAGCCATGAACACAGCCTGCTATGTCCACAACAGAGTGACATTAAAGAAAGGGACTCCCACAACTCTCTATGAAGTCTGGAAGGGAAGAAAACCTACAGTAAAATACTTCCATGTTTTTGGTAGCAAATGCTATATCTTAGCTGATCGTGAGCAAAGAAGAAAGATGGATCCCAAAAGTGATGAAGGAATATTTTTGGGCTACTCAACAAACAGCAGAGCCTATAGGGTCTTCAATTCCAGAACTAATGTGTTGATGGAATCCATTAATGTAGTGGTTGATGATCAACAGACTGATGTCACAGACGATGTCGAGACATCTCTGAATGATTCTCCAGCTGACTCCTCAGATAAGAATAAGGAAGAAGAACCACCTCAAGTTGAACTTGAAGATGACAAAATCAACAAGGGACCCTCTATCAGAATTCAGAAGGATCATCCCGAAGACCTTATCATAGGAGACCCAGATAAAGGAGTCACTACTAGATCAAGAGAATTAATCTCACATGGCTGCTTTGTGTCAAAAATTGAACCTAGAAATATCAAGGAAGCCTTGACTGATGAGTTCTAGATCAATGCCATGCAAGAAGAGTTAGGTCAATTCAAAAGGAATGAAGTATGGGAATTGGTTCCTAGACCTGAAGGAGTAAATGTCATAGGTACAAAGTGGGTATACAAGAATAAATCTGATGAACAAGGGGTTGTTACTAAAAACAAAGCTAGATTGGTAGCTCAAGGATATACTCAAGTTGAAGGAGTTGACTTTGATGAAACTTTTGCTCTTGTAGCTCGCCTTGAGTCCATTAGATTACTGCTTGGAGTGGCATGTATTCTGAAATCCAAACTGTTTCAGATGGATGTAAAAAGTGCCTTTCTAAATGGCTATCTAAATGAAGAAGTATATGTTGAACAACCTAAAGGTTTCACAGATCCTAACCTTCCAAAACATGTGTACAGATTAAAGAAAGCCGTCTATGGGTTAAAACAAGCTCCCAGGGCTTGGTATGAGAGGCTCACAGTGTTCCTCACTGACAATGGATACAGGAAAGGAGGTATTGACAAAACTCTATTTGTGAAGAATGAAGGAGGGAAGCTCATGGTGGCACAAATATATGTAGATGACATAGTATTTGGTGGAATGTCAGAGCAGATGGTTGAACATTTTGCTAGACAGATGCAATCTGAGTTTGAGATGAGCCTTGTTGGAGAACTGACTTACTTTCTTAGGCTACAAGTCAAACAGATGGAAGACTCTATCTTTTTATCTCAAAGAAAATATGCCAAGAACATTGTGAAGAAGTTTGGAATGGAGAATGCTAGCCATAAAAGAACTCCTACTCCTACACGTGTAAAAATCTCCAAAGATGAAAATGGTGTCAATGTAGATCAAAGTTTATACAGAAGCATGATAGGCAGTCTGCTATATCTCACAGCAAGCAGACCTGACATTGCATTTGCAGTTGGTGTGTGTGCGAGATATCAATCTGAACCAAAAGTCAGTCACATAAACCAAGTAAAGAGAATATTGAAATATGTCAATGGCACTAGTGACTATGGGATGTTATATACTCATGGATCTGGATCTTTGTTGACTGGATACTGTGATGCAGACTGGGCTGGAAGTGCTGATGATAGGAAGAGCACATCAGGAGGATGTTTCTTCTTAGGAAACAATCTGATTTCATTGTTCAGCGAGAAACAAAACTGTGTATCTCTTTCCACTGCTGAAGCTGAGTACATAGCAGCGGGAAGTAGCTGTTCTCAACTGGTCTGGATGAAACAAATATTGTCTGAATACAATGTCACACAAGAAGTCATGACAGTATACTATGATAACCTGAATGCTATAAATATTTCCAAGAATCCTATTCAGCACAGCAGGACAAAGCACATTGATATCAGGCATCCCTTCATCAGAGAACTTGTGGAAGAAAAGATCATAGCACTGGAGCATGTTCCTACAGAGAGGCAGTTAGCTGACATATTCACAAAAGCCTTGGATGCCAATCAATTTGAATGTTTAAGAGGAAAATTGGGGATCTGTGTGTATGAGAATCTATAGCAATCAAAGGAGTCTGGGGATAGTTCTCACAAAAAGAGTATGGAGTATTGTGAGGAATGGTGTAGCGAAAGATGTGATTGGTGTAAAGATTTTATGAGATTTATTTACCTTTGGTCAATTTTGACTAAAAAGGGGGAGTAGTATGTGGAGCTGGGTACTGGCTGAGATGGATGTGGCTGATCAGAAGGACAACTATTATTGATATGGTGCACAGGTGCTGATGTTGTAGCAGATGTCAGTATGACATTCTGGCTGGTACAAGTACTGGAGTTCAGTAGCTGTTTTTTTGAATGCACAAATTTAGGGGGAGAAGAAGTACCCTGGTGCATTGTGCATTTGTGTGTCTTACTAGTTGCATCCATAACTAGTAATTCTGTTGATTATTGCACAAATTTAGAGGGAGGAGATGTACCCTTGTGCATGTGTGTATTACTAGTAGCCATAACTAGTAATTGTTTTTGCTTCTGCTGCTGATTAAACTACTGTTATGTGGTTTAACTGCTGATAGTTTGCCTTGTGAACAAAAAGGACAGATATATGTTTTAGCCAAAATTTGCCAAAGGGGGAGTTTGTTGTTTCTAAGAGTTGACAGCAATTTTGGTAAAACAAAGAGTGTTCACAAGATGTCATGTGTGATGTATTAACATGAGATATCATATGTACCTGCTGGAGTTGAAGAACATATGCAAGCAGGATGGTTTCAGAATGCCACTTATATTGGCAGGGCTTCTGATATTGGTTGTACCTGCTGGAGCTAAATTGGAAGACATATGTTGCAGGATTGTTTCAGTTGACATACTCATTGTCATAGTAACTTTGTACCTGCTATAAAAGGAAACTGGATTATGCAGCATTTTTCCAGATGTCAGACCCGATGTCATGACATCCTGTACACAGAACATTCAGTGTGAATGTTTGGTGTTTTGTGATTGCACAATTAATGGAAATCATTGGTTGATTGAAGATATGGCTAGCTGGCGCATTCTATCAGGGATATCAACCAGATCTGTTTATTTTCCAAGGAGATCTTTACAGCTTATATGAAAAGATTTGATTAGAAAATATATCTAGGGTTTTCAAGGTGTCCAATACTTCTATAAAAAGGGACTTAGAAAACCTGATTGTACACACAACCAAGACTGAGCGAAATTTAGAGAGAGAGCTAGGGTTTGTGTCTATAGGTCATTCAAGTCATCCATTGATGATTGAATTGGACTGATTTGTCTTCTTGATCAAAGCTTTGAAGCAAGATCAAGAGTGTGTCTTCTTGATTGAAACTGTGAAGTAAAATCAAGAATATTGTAATTGAAAAGTATTTTCTTTTCACAAGGGATTGTTATTTAAAATCACGGGTGTGTGATTGTAAGGAAAGTGAGTGGGTTCTCATATCTAAGAGTGCTTAGGTAGAAATTGCGCAGGTAGAGATTAGGTGAGAAAGACTGTAACTTGGTGAAGTGTACGGATAGTCTTTGAACTAATTCTATTATAGTGAATTTCCTTCCTGGCTTGGTAGCCCCCAGACGTAGGTGAGTTGCACCGAACTGGGTTAACAATTGCTTGTGTGATTTGCTTTTCAATTCTTTTTAATTATCCATTGAGTATTAACAGATATTATTGTCGTGACATTACCTTCGACATCTTATATCTGATACCAGAATTTCAGGTTAGAGTGGAGGGAAGAAGAAGAATGGCTAAAGTCCTAATCATACAAGAGACGAAGGAGAAGAAATAAGACCACAAATAGAGTTCCCTTCTTGAGATCATATTGATGATCTAAGTAGCTCTCATCCTTTAGAATAAGCAAGCAAATAAGTGTAAACTCAAGCAATCAATCAATCAATCAAGCTCTTAGAAGATCCCCAATGGCTCTTAGATCTCTCTCTTTAGAAGCTCGTGACAATGGTTCTTCACTTAGGCTCAATGTTGGAATCCCTAGCACAAGAACACACACATCAAAAAGTTCTCTCAAGAAAATAAAGAATGGACAAGAATAAGTTTAGAAGTTGGTCCTTTCAAAGTTCTCTTCAACATTTATAGCATTCTAAAGGCCTAAAGCCTAGTTGCTCTTTGACTTTTATAGCACTCTAAAGGCCCAATGCCTAGTTGCTTTTTGACTCCATTTTTGCATAGGAAATGTCCTAAAGTCTAAGTCCTTTTGTCCATTTTGGAAATTGGTTCATAACAATCAAAACAAAACACAAGCACAATAGTATATACACAATTATCTGCTCAAGTGAGCAAAATACAAATTGCATTAACATAAACATGTGCTCAAATGAGCAAAGGGTAAAAGCAAATGAATAATATGTACAAGAATAGTAAATTGCATAAATGTATAGTGCAAGAATTAAATGTTAATGGTTAATGGTTAGTATTAGTGTGCCATAAGGCAATTTAGCGCTATGTTAAGCAATCGTAATTGGACTTATGTAGAAGTCATAACTATCTGAGGTCGGTCAATAATAATGTAGGCAATAACACAAGTTAGAGATCATGATTAGTGAATCAAGCTCCTACAACTTGTCATGCCAAAAAGAATATGAGAAATGATCTTGTATTGATTTAGGTTCTTTGCTTGATTAGGAAGCAACCTATCCTTAATGCAAAGCCATTCACTTGATCCATGATCATGTTGAATTAGATTTGAATCAAGGAAAGTTAAACCTCCCATGTATCAAGGCTAACCACCAATCTTTAACTCATTGATCTAAAAAGAAAAAAGAAAAAGAAAAAAAAAGAAGAAGAAGATGAATAATAAAGTGCATTAATGGGAATGGGATGAGGTAATCAACAAGCATTGACCAAAGATAGAGGAGATCAAGGTCAAACAATAGTAAACAAAAGCAAAATGAAGATTAGAAGTCAAGAAACAAATAAAACATTTTTGGTATTTTTCAAAATTAAAATAATACTTGAATGGAAATAATAAAGAAAGGTCAAACTTCAAATTCACTTCAAATCAACTTTGAAAAGTCCAAGTGAATTATCCCAAGTCCAACAAGGTCAAACAAAGTTTGACAAAAAATTTCAGCATTTTTAGAAGTCAGAAACTATTTTTAATCAATTAAAAATGCATAAAAATAACCTAATTGAATTAAAATCTCAAATAAATCTCAAATCAATTAATAACTTGATGATAATATTTCTCATAGATCTATCATCATTCAAATAGGTTGGAAAAATATTTTTGTAATTTTTGAATATCAAAAACTATTTAAAATGAATTAAAAATAAGCAGAAAAGAGAAAATTCATAAAAAATATCAAATGGTAAAATAAAAAATATTAAAAATCAGTTTTAGAAACTAGAAATCAAAAGAATAAATATGCAATTGGTCTCACATTTTTTGGACCAATAATGAAGGAGATATGAATTTTTGAAATGAAATGGAATTAATGAAATAAAAAGAAGATTAAAATCAGAATTTAAAATAGCAAAAAAGCGTGGAGCGTTGGATGCAGACCTCATTAATTGAGCTGACAAATCGTGTGGCCCCTGAGCGCGCGCCTAACATGTTCTTTAGTCAATGCATCACACATAGTCATTAAATAAGTCATAACATGCGACGGCTTAGATTGAATCTGGAAAACGAAACGCATGGCCATGATTGAATCTGGAGACTAGACGGTAGTGTACACCACCGTCTTCTCCGGCCAGCTTCCGGCGAAGGCAAGAATTGCAGAGAAATAAAAGTTCGTGAAAAGCCACGATCCAGGTACCAAACGAAAGTTGGGGTGATGTACATCACCCCTGTGCCAACCAAATCCACTCTAGATTTCTATTGAGAGAGAAATCAGAGGTTGAATTTTATGGAGTTCAACTGAAACTTGTTGGATTTTGAAAATTCAAAGCACTAAAAGATTGCCTCTATGTAGAGGACTTCAGACAACACAACAACAACAAGAAACTAGCAATATATGAGCAGATTCGAAGAAAATAAAATCTGAAGTAAACCTCTGATTTGCAGAGCTTGAGAGCACGATCACTTGATGTTGATGCTTGCAGTATACTCTATGGATCAAGGTGAGCAAGGCCTAGGAACTTTAGATCTAAAATCAATCAATGAAATTGAAGTTTAGATTTTAAAAAATTGAGAGAAAAATGGTGAGTTCCTTTGAGTATGGGTGAGGAATGAATTGTTCAGCATGTAAGTCGCCCTTAGGTTACTGAAATGAGAAGCATTGGCCTTGTATTTATAGCAGAAGCATGGCTGAGTGCATGAACAAAGCATTGCATGGATGGAAAGGGCCTTCATGCATGGGCCTGTACAGGCGCATGGAGGGCCCAATTCCACTTGGATTTGCAAGCCTATGCCAAACGGAATCAAAGTGGACGTGCAGATTGAGTGTGCTGAGCTCATGCAATGCAATTTTAATGAGTTTCCAAAATTGTACCAATATGTTCATGCTTTCGAAAATGGTATCTCCAAAAGTGAAGCATAACCTTATGGGTAATGGTTAGAAAGATTTTTGCATGATGATCATTTGTTATGTTAACCAAAACTTCATTTGACTTTTGGAAATTGATGAAAAATGATCATGAAGTGTAGGGTGCAAAACATGTACATGTGGAAATTTCAAAAATGGCCAAACTTTAATCACTTCTGTTTCAATGATGCAAGCTCCAAATGACAAAACCTTCAACATAAACGTTGTAGATTTTTCAAGACAATCAATTTGAACTTAAATTGTGCATCATTTGGATTTTTTACGAAGAAGTTATGGGCACTTGAAGTTGGACTTTTTCACATTTCAATGCTTTTGGTCCAAAGTGACCTATAATGTTTTGCATTATCACATGTATTTATTTTAGGATTTTGAAACTTTGTTCAACATAACATTTTAATTAGACATCTTAATCTTTCTAATTCATTTGATCCCACCTTAAAAGCATGCAAAATGAATGAGTTATGTGCTTGGGAAATTGACCCAAAATTAGGGTTTCAGTCAAAATGACCTATAATGTTTTGAAATGGATGATGACCTTCCAAGCTCCAAATAAATTTTTGATGAACATGAAAGTTTATCATATGGTTCTTAAGAACATTGTTTCTCTTGGGGTCATCTCTATTTGACAAACACATTAAAAGTTAGGTCTCAGTGTACTTCAAAATAGTTAGATGAATTGACTGATCAACTTCTCAAGTCTATACCTCGTATCTTGATTAACTGATGATTGAGGACACTCAAATAAGCTCAAATATGCATGATATGATGATTTAAAGAACTTCCCTTGATTGTATTTGATCATGGGTTGAGGTTGCTTCATGAGCAAGGCACAGTCAATGCACAATTGAATTAGGGTTTCCTTGGGAAACAATCCTCAAACCCTTTGGTTTGATTTAATCAAAATGATGAATTGAGATGCTGGGGTGGCATATTTAATGGATGAGAGCTTTGGGAAGCATATCCATGCTTGCTTTCATCTTCCCCTTACCATATCAATGCACATAGGATCTCCTAGAAGCTTTGGATCTTGTGACTGCTCAAGCTACAAACAAACGATGTTAGTGACATATTTTTGTGCTTTTGGTTAGTAAATAAAAATGAGAAAAGAAATAATATACAATTCAAGCATTCTTGATGATCTCAAACCAACTCAAAAAGGTTCCCACCCTAGGGTAAAAGCCATGATTCTTGTGATCCTTGAGGCAAGATGCAAAATGCAATTTTTTGATGCCATGAGGGATCTTAGGGTCAAAATTGGGGTCTTACAGATGCCCCTATTTAAGGTCATTCTAGCCGGAGAAGTGAAGATTAAAATCTTCGTCTTAACGAGGTAGAATGGGCTTAAATAATAACAAAGAGACGAATTTTGGTCCCTAAGAGACCTCATGATGCAAATGTATGTATGCAAAAGGTAATACTCCGTGGAGATATGTGTCCACAAAGAATAAAAGAAATCAGGAGAAACTGACAATCCATATGAGTAATACACTCAATGGGACAGAGACTTTGGGAACTCACTGGGGAATAAAAGGGAAATAAAATGAGTGAGCAGGTCACGACTTAGAACTTGCTGGGGCACGAAAGGATTTACATGAAAATAAATCAATGGAAAGACTCGAGTTGACTCAGAGATGCATGTATTGGGGAATATGCCAATACAGCAAAACTATCCATAATGGATACTTCGGATGAAAATCCGGACTCAGATGGGGAAAATCCACTAATGGACCTCGCTGGGGAATGTCCAAAGAGGACTCAGCTGAGGAAACAACAGAATGAGGTATTACCGGTTACCGGGTAATAAGCTCAAGGAAACATGTGATCAAAACACCGGTATGAGGGTGAGAGAACAACACGCTCGGGGAGAATGAATATCTAAGAACGTTATGAGGGTGATAGATATCAAACATCCAAAAACATCTGAGGAAGACCTAAAAAGGTATATTTCGACTCAGGAAATCTGACTCCGCAGGGGACAAAAAGTCATAATAGGGAGCAGAAAAGGAAGGAACACCAGGGATACCGGTTACTGGGTATATAATAGGTGACCAACCAAACGTGAATTAGGGAATATTTCCAAGACACTCATCATCCGAAAGGAGAGCTGAAAAAGAAAACTCGATTACAGGATGGACACTCGATTCCATAAGGAAATACGAATCTTACTCGACTAGGGAAGAACAAAAGACTTCGAGCAAAGAGCGCATGAGATATACTATCTATTACCGTCAGAACGTAGACAATATACTCGCATGGAAGATTATCCACAACCGGTTACTGGGTTAATAAAGGATAAATCGACCGAAAGGAAAGGACATCGGGATACCGAATACTAGATATAAAATGATGACCAGTCAAAGGGGAGAAACAATCATTACCAACAAAGGGTAAATGAGAGATGACTCGCTGGGGATACATTGCTTTATCAGAGCAATTATCCGAGAGATATATCACCGGTTATTGGGAGATATACTCAAAAAGTGAAGGAAAATCAATACCGAATATTGGATAAAGATAACCAACAAGGAGGGCATTACATCTACCAGATACTAGGTAAAAAACCACAGAAGAGTAACCGCCATCGGTTAGGATGAACAAAATAAGGCTAACTCTGCAAGGGGATAAAAAATGGGGTTTACATCTTCCGGTATGAGGGTGGAAAACCACAGGAATAGGACTTACAACTACCGGTTACTGGGTAGAAGGCCACAGATTCCGCCGGGAAAAGATGGATAATTACTGGTTACTGAGCAATCATTCATCTAAACTATGGGGAAGTGAAGGGGAAATAACAAGAGGAGTCAATCTAGGAACAAGCTAGAGGGACACAAAGAAACAAGACTCAACCCAATGAGGATATAACTCAGGGGAGTAATTCCATCCCAATACATGTTTTGGGAGGAAACTGAAATAACAATCATCCACGAGGACATAACTCAGTGGGGGACATGGAAGAAAGGATAGACACTTTCTTCCTATGAGGCTGACTTTTATATGGAGAGATCAGACACAAACATCTACTTGGGGAAATATGTATCACCAAATAGCAGGTGACAACAAGCAAAGATATATATGGCAAAAATGCAACATGAATATCTGAATGTTAAGAATATGCATGTATATGCGTGGTTTATGTATGATGAATGCTAACAAACAGACATATCTAACACAACCAGGTCCAAGAATCGGCGGACAAACATCCGGTACTACATCTCAAAAGAGAAAGCCAAGCCCACTGGAGAATATCCCATCTGATATGGGGCACCAGATACCGGGAACAAAGATCTCTACAGGGAAGGGAGAACTAGTTACTCCAGCTGCGAGAAGGATCAACACATCTTCCTGCAATTAGGCAAAGTCTTGGCTGGGGAATCTAAACACGGATAAAATCCGCCGTAGAAGCGACCCTACTGGGGAAATTATCAACGAGAGAAATGAGACTCTATGGGGAATGACCACCAATCAAAAGTTCGAAAACCTTCAACTTTCCTTGCACTGTTGGATAAATCATTTATGTCAAGAAGAAGAGAACACTACTCCGCTGGGGATGGAAAGATAAACATCTTCATCAACCACTCTGTTCGGGAGGAATCAACAAACGGGCTCTGGTCAGACAACTCCACTGGGGAAACGCTGCTGACGACCGAACCGGGGATTACCCGTAGGCAAATATTATGGATACCCTGCTGGTGACCATACTGGGGAGTAAAAAAACGGGATCAACCCTGCTGGAGATCAAAGTAGACAAGTCCACAGGGGAAAAGCTACAAACCAAACTTGATGATAATTCCGCTTATGCTGAGGATTCTCTGCTCATTCTAGCGGAGAGATTTCTAACTTGAAGTGAGGGAATATCAACTCCTTCGGAAAGATTAGCATATCCAATTTATCAATCTATAAGGGATTTTAGGTTAATCCACGTAGGGGATGACAACCATATAATTGATAACACAAATGCTAAATCCAATCTCACTGGAAGCTAGAAGATTGAGATCACACCCAAAAGTCCAAACTCTTTGGGGATTTGGTGGAATGTACAACTTTCTTCTGTGCTTACAGAGGAGACAACCTGAAAGATAATGAAGAGGATACAAGTATGCAGGGAATATGAACAAATGTCTTACCCTTTTGGAAATCATACCATCCTTGGGATAGCACCGAAGACGTCACAAGTATCCTTTTTATCTTTGTGAATGTTCACTTTGTTTAAAAAAAATTATGAAATTTTTTAAAACAATGATATTTATCAATTAGAACATGCAAAATAATTGTTGAACATAAACAAATAAGAGTGCAAAGAATTGGATAAAGGCTCAAATTTATTTGATGGGATGGTAGTCTGCAAATGGTAAAACTCCATGGATCTTTACAAATTTGAAATTGGTGATATATATTGGAAAAGGGCTACATTGAACATAATGACCATTTCTCCACCAACTCTGAATTCGATGTATTTGAAGCTTCAGTTGACGATGACTGAGCGAGAATCTTTGATAGATGTCAATTGTAGAACAAAGTCTTGTCAGGATGCAGTTACTTGCCAAATCCCTAATTTTTGTCTCTAATTTTTGCCTGGATCGCCCTTTCAGGTTTTCAATCCACCGAGACGCTCATTTTTGCCTAAGCCGCCCTTTCGGGTTTTCAACTTAGCGAGCTATTCTGTTTTTATTTTAGGCAAAGTATTTCTTGACTGCATATGAATTCACAGGACGAGTGAAATCCTCCACATCCATAGTTGTAAGTATCAAAGCACCGCCTGAAAATGCTCTCTTAACAACATATGGACCTTCATAATTTGGAGTCCACTTGCCCCTGGAATCAGGCGCGAAAGACAGAACTTTCTTGAGCACAAGGTCACCTTCTTGGAACACACGAGGCTTGACCTTCTTATCAAAGGCTTTCTTCATCCTCTACTGATATAACTGACCATGGCACATGACAATCAATCTCTTCTCTTCTATTAGGTTTAGTTGGTCATAACGATTCTGGACCCATTCAGCATCAGTCAACTTAGCTTCCATCAATACTCTCATTGATGGGATCTCCACCTCTACTGAGAGCACAGCCTCCATGCCATATACAAGGGAGAAAGGGGTTGCCCCTGTTGAAGTGCGGACAGATGTACGATATCCATGCAAAGCAAATGGAAACATCTCATGCCAATCCTTGTACATAACAGCCATCTTCTGGATAATCTTCTTAATGTTCTTATTAGCAGCTTCAACAGCCCCATTCATCTTGGGTCTATAAGGATAAGAATTATGATGTGCAATCTTGAACTCGCTACACAGCTCTTTCATCATCTTGTTGTTCAAGTTAGATCCATTATCAGTAATGATCTTATCTGGCACACCATAACGGCATATGAGTTGGTTCTTGATAAACTTCACAACCACCTTCCTGGTCAAGTTTGCATATGATTCCGCTTCAACCCATTTGGTGAAGTAATCAATTACTACGAGAATAAACCTGTGACCGTTGGACGCTTTCGGCTCTATCATACCAATCATGTCAATTCCCCACATAGGGAAAGGCCATGGTGATGAAATCACATTCAAAAGTGTCAGGGGAATATGAATCTTATCCGCATAAATCTGACACTTGTGGCATTTCTTCACATATTTGCAGCAGTCAGACTCTATTGTCAACCAATAGTAGCCTGCTCTCAACATCTTCCTAGCCATGGCATGTCCATTGGAAGGAGTACCAAATGAACCCTCATGGACCTCAGTCATCAACAAGTCTGCTTCGTGTCTATCCACGCATCTGAGCAGAACCATGTCAAAATTCCTTTTATAAAGCACATCACCATTGAGGTAGAAACTGCCAGATAATCTCCTCAAAGTCTTTCTATCTTTCACAGATGCCCCAGGCGGGTAAGTCTGACTCTGAATAAAACATTTGATGTCATAATACCATGGTTTGTCATCTTGCACCTCCTCTACTGCAAATACATGAGCTGGTCTATCCAAGCGCATCACAGTGATGTTGGGAACTTCATTCCAGAGTCTGACCATAATCATCGAAGCAAGCGTAGCAAGAGCATCTGCCATCCGATTCTCATCTCGAGGAATATGATGGAAGTCAACCTTAGTAAAGAACATTGAAATCCTCCTTGCATAATCTCTATATGGGATGAGGCCAGGCTAATTCGTCTCCCATTCACCTTTGATCTGATTAACAACAAGGGCCGAATCACCATAAACATCAAGATAATTGATCCTAAGATCAATACACTCTTCCAATCCCATGATACAGGCCTCATACTCAGCCATATAATTCGTGCATTTGAAAGTTAGCCTTGCTGTAAAAGGAAAATGTGTGCCCTGAGGAGTAATAATCACTGCCCCAATTCCATTTTCGTATTGATTTACAGCACCATCAAACACCATGCTGCATCGGGAACCGGGCTCTGGCCCTTCATCGAGTGTAGTCTCATTGCAATCTTTCATTTTCAAATACAGAATCTCCTCATCTGGGAAGTCGTACTGAACTGACTGATAATCCTCGATTGGTTGATGTGCCAAGTGGTTAGCCAAGATACTACCTTTAATAGCTTTCTGAGCTCGATACTCAATATCATACTCAGATAACAACATCTGCCAACGGGCAATCCTCCCAGTTAAAGCAGGCTTCTCAAAGATATATTTGATTGGATCCATTTTGGATATCAACCAAGTGGTATGATTCAACATATACTGGCGTAAGCGCTTAGCAGCCCAAGCCAAAGCATAACATGTCTTTTCAAGCATTGAGTGTCGAGACTCACAATCAGTGAACTTCTTACTCAGATAGTAGATAGCATATTCTTTCTTTCCTGATTTGTCTTGCTGACCAAGGACACAACTCATTGAGTCTTCAAGAACTGTCAGATACAAAATCAAGGGTCTCCCTTCCACATGCGGGGACAGAATCGGAGGCTCGGACAGATACTCTTTGATACTGTCAAAGGCTTTTTGGCAGTCCTCGGTCCAATCGTGACGCTGATCTTTCTAGAGGAGCTTGAATATCGGCGCACATGTGGCAGTCATGTGGGATATAAATCTGGAGATATAATTCAAGCAGGCAAGAAAACCTCAGACTTGCTTCTCAGTTTTGGGCACAGGCATCTCTTGTATTGCTTTGACCTTGGCAGGATCAACCTCAATACCTCTCTCACTGACAATAAAACCCAATAATTTGCCGGAACAGACTCCAAATGTACACTTTTTAGGATTCAGACGAAGCTTATACTTCCTCAAACGCTGAAAAAGCTTCAACAAGTGCTCTACATGTTCAACTTCCTTTCTCGACTTTGCCATCATATCATCAACATATACCTCGATCTCCTTGTGCATCATATCATGAAACAAGGTAGTCATAGCTCGTTGATACGTGGCTCCGGCGTTCTTTAAACCGAAGGGCATCACTCGATAACAGAATGTTCCCCAAGGTGTGATGAATGTTGTCTTCTCCATATCCTCGGGTGCCATCTTAATCTGATTATATCCGGAAAACCCGTCCATAAACGAGAAGACATTGAATTTAGATGTATTATCTACCAACATATCAATATGTGGTAGAGGAAAATCATCTTTCGGACTAGCTTTATTCAAGTCTCTATAGTCCACACACATTCAGACTTTTCTATCTTTCTTAGGCACGGGCACAATATTGGCCACCCATTGAGGATATGTAGAAGTCACCAGAAACCCCGCATCAATTTGCTTCTGAACTTCCTCTTTAATCTTCACTGCCATGTCGGGATGAGTTCTTCTGAGCTTTTGCTTCACAGGCACGCACTCGGGCTTCAA
Organism: Lathyrus oleraceus; assembly: GCF_024323335.1. Lineage (NCBI taxonomy): Eukaryota > Viridiplantae > Streptophyta > Magnoliopsida > Fabales > Fabaceae > Lathyrus > Lathyrus oleraceus. The sequence continues at coordinate 480,487,745 of NC_066585.1, read as the reverse complement.
AGGCAGGAAATGTTGCACAATATCAGTATCCAGACCAGGCATGTTTTCATATGACCAGGCAAAGACGTCGATGTATTCTCGTAGCAACTCAATCAACCCCTTCTTCACAGACTCTTCTAGGAGTTCTCCAATCTTTACTTCTCGAACACAATCCTCAGACCCCAAGTTAACTATTTCCAGATTCTCGAGATGCGGCTGAATGACCTTCTCTTCGTGCTCAAGTAGACGGGTAATCTCGTCAGGAATCTCTTCAACATCATCTTCTTTGACCTCGAATACAGGGAACTCAAAGTTGGGAGATGGTGTTAGATCATTATATTCAATGGGTTTGATCAACCTGCATAATGATTTTGGATATAAAAGAGATTTTAGAATTCAAACAAGGCAAATCATTATGCAGATAAAAAGATTGATTTTATTCTATTTTTAAGGTTCTATGTGATTACCAATTTCATGCAAAAAGCGAAAAGTGAAAATAATCGGAAAAACAAACATTTAACATGAATTTATTGAATGAAAATATCATTGTATTTATGAGTCAACATTGTCATCACTCCTCCTATGGGAGAAGGGTTTTTTAAATAGAATGAACATTATGTTGACTTATGGACAACAGTTGGAACATCAACAACGACCTAGTTATTACAGACCCCTCCAGGGATGACAAAGTTGCCAGAATCTTCCTCTGCATCCTCTTCCATAATAGCAGCAACTTCCTCGTCTTGGACGGTGTGGATGAACCCACCACTCTGTAATAGCCCATGCTTGTTTAAAGCGCCAGAAGAATACCCTATGCCAGTAGTTGTGCCATGCTCAATGGCAAACTTAGCATCATTGTAGGACGCAAATGAAGAAGTTCCTTTCTTTGTAGGCTCAGCAATAGATAAAGCTTGGAACGATGTTCCAACTTCATCTTCAGCATCTATGTAAGAAAAGGAAGACAATTGACTAACCAGGAGAGCCTTCTCTTCCCCTACCACCACCAGCTTCTTGTTTTTGACAAACTTCAGTTTCTGCTGTAGGGTGGATGTCAAGGCGCCTGCCTCATGAATCCATGGTATGCCTAACAGACGGCTATATGATGGGTGGATATCCATGACCTGAAAAGTGATCTAGAAATCACTTGGTCTAATCTTGACTGGGAGTTCAACCTCACCAATCACCGTTTTGCGGGATCCATCAAAAGCTTTAACAACCACTCCACTCTGCCTCATGGGAGGCCCTTGGTATGACAATCTAGCCAGAGTGGATTTTGGCAACACATTTAGTGATGATCCAGTGTCTACCAGCATATTAGACATGGCATCATCCTTGCAGCTCATAGATATGTGAAGTGCCAAATTGTGGTCTCTTCCCTCCTCCGGGAGATCAGCATCACAAAAACTCAGATTGTTACAAGCGGTAGTGTTTGCAACAAAACTATCAAATTGTTCTATTGTGACATCATGATCTACATACGCCACATCCAACACCTTCTGCAGAGCTTCATAGTGCGGTTCAGAGTTCATAAGCAAAGATAGCATTGATATCTTTGACGGCGTCTGTAGAAGCTGATCTACAACATTGTATTCACTCCTCTTGATGAGCCTCAGCATCTCATCACAATCTTCTTTCATAGTGCCATTCTGGCCAGCAGAGACAAGAGTTCTTACAACGGTGGCAGGTTTACTGGAAACAAATGCCGGATTCGGAGCAATAAGAGCATTCCCAACCGGGTGCTCAGCATAATCAGCAACATCAGCCCTCCTGGTGTCATCCTGGGGCTTCGGCGGAGCCGAGAAAACACGACCACTACGGGTCAGGCCGCTGAATTCGGCAATATTAACAACAGAAGTAGAGGGCAGGGGCACCTCCTTCCCATCCTCCAATGCCACAACATTGTAGCGATAGGGGACACCTTTATCAGAAGAATATGGCACAGGGCCAGCTAGTTTAATTATCAAAGAGGGAGAAGCCTTATGTTTACTACCATCATATCGGATGACAACAGGCTTTGGGATCTGAAATACTAGAGATATCGCATTGACTTCATCATCAACATTGTGATTCTGAAGTATTTCAATTACACCTTCATCCAACATTTCTTGGATGTCTTTACGAACATGGCAACATCCCCTCTGATTATCAGTGCAACCTCGACATCTGTCATGGTCATGCTCATAGTGACTGTAATCACATAACAGCCTGTGCATCTAGACCAATGATTGTCGAATATGGCTGACATATTTGACCTTATATTTACCAGGGCAGCCCTGGACCATGTTGACAGAGGATTTCCCATGCTTGGACAATGGGTTCTTCTTCACATTGGGACCTACGTCCTCGAAACACAAGATACCACTTCTCACAAGGTCCTGAACCTTGGTATTCAGCGGGTAACAGTTTTCAACGTCATGTTCGGGGGCACCGGAATGATAAACACAATGTAGCTCGGGCTTATACCACCACTGAGGGTTGGTAGGTATAGCCGGTGGATCGCGTGGAGTAATCAGCTTCCTCTCTATCAAAGAGGGATAAAGTTCTGCATAGGTCATGGGAATAGGATCAAAAGTGACCCTTTTCCTCTTATAGCTTGTACTGGTCTGATTATTATTTCGAGGCTGGTACGCTTTGAGGACGGTGTTGTTGTTGTTGATATTGTTGATGTTGCTGTTGCTGGTTATTGTTGTGCTGATAATGTTGATTTTCTCGGAAGACAAGTGCTATGTGAGCCACCTGATGCTGATTACCGGCAGGACGCACAGTCTTCCTCCTTACTGAGGGTCTTTTGGGTTTAATATGGGATGCACAGCATGTGCCTCGCCATCTTTCTTCTTTCCAAACGCCCCATATTGTTTGGCAGAAGAGCCTTCTTCTCTAGTCAGGCGCCCTTCCCTGACTCCTTCCTCCAAACGCATCCCCATGTTCACCATCTCGGTGAAATCAGAAGGAGCGTTTCCAATCATCCGCTCATAATAAAAAGAGGTCAAGGTCTTCAGAAAGATCTTGGTCATCTCTTTTTCCTCTAGCGGAGGCACAATCTGTGCAGCTAGCTCTCGCCACCTCTGGGCGTACTCTTTGAAAGTTTCCTTGTCCTTCTGGGACATGGCTCTCAATTGATCCCTATCGGGAGCCATATCCATATTATACTTGTATTGCTTGACGAAATCTTAGCCAAGGTCATTGAAGGATCGGATGTTCGTGCTGTCCAAGCCCATATACCATCTCAGGGCAGCACCGGAAAAACTGTCTTGGAAATAGTGAATAAGAAGTTGATCGTTGTCAGTCTGAGTCGACATCTTCCTTGCATACATGACCAGGTGGCTGAGAGGGTAAGTATTTCCCTTGTACTTTTCAAAGTCAGGCACTTTGAACTTCACAGGGATTTTAACATTCGGGACTAGGCAGAGTTCAGCAGCAGACTTGCCAAAGAGGTCCTTTCCTCTAAGAGTTTTGAGTTCCTTGCGGAGCTCAAGAAACTGATCATTCATTGCACCCGTCTTTTTATAGACATCTGGGCCCTCAGACGGCTCAGAATAGTAGATGGTGTTGTTTACTCTTGGCATAGTATGCACGATAGTAGGTGGAACGGCGAGGACCAGGCTAGATGCCGGCAGAGAAGAGAATGTGGGGGCAAGACCCTCAGGAACAAACTTGGGAGGCATCCCCCAAGGAAACCGGGCTGGCATAGCAGTTGGTGCAAAGTGGGCGCTAGCCGCAGGCACTGTTGAAGAGGCAATCATAGAGATGACTGTCCTCTGGGGAGGAGTTGAAGGTGTCGGAGACGACTAGCTTTGGGCGGCCATGAAAGACTCCATTAGGGCAGTCAATCTGGCCACTTCCTCTTTGAGTTCACGGTTCTCTTGCTCTAGATGATCCATCGGTCTTGAAGTGTTAGCTCGAGTGTAGTACCGGTGAGTCAGCTTGTCTTCAAAATAAATGAAGAACACAGAGTTAGACCATTGAACAAGAAGCCTGGAGCAAAACCTACTTATGCACATGATGCATGCAATGCTTGTGCATATGATTTATTATTATTATTATTATTATTATTTTATCAAAGGAACTTTAGAGTTCTATTTGCAAATATTTGAAAATATTAATCATTTAGACATATATGGAAATATCATATCAATCATATCTGGAAAATATTTTTACACCAAAGAAGTACAGTTGGTAACCGAACACAATACAAGAGAGAAGGAAAATGAACATCCTATGGAACCCTAGAAATAATCGTCTAAAGCTCTAGAGACTGGAAGATAAGTTGCATGAAGCCTCTTCACCTCCCTCTCGTAGGCTGCCTCCATATCCGCCTTCTCTTTGGCGAGTCGATCGTACTTCCTCTTCCAAAACTTGGAGGACTGAGGAAGAAGAGAAGTCAACACATCATCAGGCTCATCAATAACCTGGTGCTCAAGAAACTCTATCAAAGTGTCCTTATCTCTGATCTGCTGAAGCAACTCCTCTCGTTCACGCATCCAAGTACGTGAACGATCTTCGTCTCTCGACTCCTCTACTCCTTGGTCAGGGAGGGTTGAACGCCTAGCCACAACCAAAGGCGTAGGTCTCGGATACTCATAAGGCATAAGGTACTCGGAAGCTCTCCTCCTAACCCATGAAGTATAGGGTTCCAAAGCAATATAGTTCTTCGGACCAAGCTCTTTCCTTCCCTTCCTATGGATCTTACGCCAAGCGCGAACCATCCTGCCCTTCAAGCCTTGGGGATCTTTACCCTCCTGGAAGAATACACCTTCTAAGAGAATGTTATTAGGTTTATACTTTAGGGGGAACCCAAGCTGACGATGTGCCAAAATAGGGTTGTAGTTAATCCCACCACATGTACCAAGAAGAGGCACATTGGAGAATTCACCACAAGAGTCGATAATCTGCACACCATGATATACACGGTTGTACCAAAAGATATCATCATTAATGAGAGACATGAGTCTCGTGGACCACCGTAGACATCCTTTGTTCTCCTTGAACGCATCTACGGCAAGTGCGAAATAAACCACTTGTACAGCAGAGGAAAACAACACACAATGGTACCACCACCCTTTGTATTCCTCATATGCAAAGAAAGGTAAGTGTCACCCAATAGAGTCGGAACGGGATTAAGAGTAGAGAAAATCCTAATAGCGTTCACATCCACAAACTTGTCGATGTTGGGGAATAACACTAGCCCATAGATGAGAAGTACAAATACGGCTTCAAAGGCGTCCTCACTCATGGCCTTCCCATATAAAGTAGCTTGAGCAATGAGGAACTCAGAAGGGAGACCTTGAATTCCACCTTTGGTAGTCATATGAGCACCAACCAGAGGTTCATCTATATGCAACAGATCAGCAATCTCTTGAGAAGTAGGAACCCTCTCTAAGCCACTAAATGACAACTGGTCTAGGATAGGTATACCCACAAGATAGGCATACTCCTCAAGCATAGGCAAAAGTTGGAAATCTGGAAATGTGAAGCAATGGTACAAGGGATCATAGAACTGCACCAATACGCTCATCAAACCTTCGTCCACTTGAGTAGCCAGAATAGATAGAAGCTTCCCATGACGAGCCTTGAAACCCAAGGGATCTAATACATAGGATGTCGAATTCCTTAGCTCTTTCAAGTTGGGTTGTCTGAAACTGTACTTCTTAGTATTCCTTCTTTGTATATCCATATCTGAAAATTTACAAATAGACCTCTTAAGTTCCTTGAAAATTTTCTCATTATTGATGATATGGATGCAAATGGGTGCATGAATGCATGGATGCAACAATCACACTCAAGGATCAAGCAAAGCACACCACACAAAGGTCATGGGATGGATCAAGTCATCCTTAATATCAATCATCCATTTTGGTAGATTATGGTTTACACCTTATCAACACCCAAGTTCCATTGATATTAAGGATATACAAGAACGGATCAACCATGAATCAAGGGTTTGTTGCTAGTCACGAGCATGGAGTCTCGGTTAAGGACCACCCAAGGGGAGTGTAGTAGGGTTTAAACCTGCCAAACATGTTCTACAAGAGGTTCCCATAGTCATCATCCCAACTTTCGGATATTATTGGATAAACGACTACTCGTATTCCAAAAATATTCTCAAGAGAGACTCTCATGGGTGTAGTATCGCGTAACAATCGTATCAAGTCTTACACTTGAACGACTTTCGCACTACGTCCTAAAATACAGGCCAAGATGGGCTTGGTAAACTAAAGAACTTGGCTTCTAAGGTCTATATTGGAAAGAGTAATGCATAACCACGACTACTCGTGTGACATTATTGATCCCAACATGGCCTCCACCAAGTGAATGGGCTTGCAAGTCAAATTGCTAAGGAATAACTCCACACAAGTCAACAAGACTATGTCATTCTCCTATCCTAAGTGCACTCGAGTTCGGGTATAGAACTTATCTCACAAAGATCACCAAGCATACAAGCAACTAATATATCAAGCAATTCAATCATTACATACAATATAGTAATCCCAAATTGCATAAAAAATATGTCACAAAATAATATACAATACAATACAACAAATATGAAAAGTAGGCAAAACCCACTAGGCAAATGTCATCCCAGCAGAGTCGCCACTTTTCTGTAGCGGGGTATTCGTTACCTTTAGATTTATTGACTAAATCAAAAGTAAACCATACAAGTCAAGTCGCCACCGCACTTCTATTTATCCAAAGGAAAGGTTAGAAAGCGAACAAAAACCGAGAAGTTTTGTCTAATCAAAAACTAATAAAAATGCCAGAGATCAGGGTAAGGGGGTTGGTTATGCAATGGGAATGTTTTAAGCACCCAAAACATCCTAGGTACTCCTAGGGAGCCCTTTTCACACTTGTTGTAAGGTTGGTATTTTGTGAAAAAAAAATTGTGCAAACATGATTGGGGGGATGAGAGAAGAATGAACAAATTATTTACAATTTTGTGTTTGAATGGATAAACCCATTGCCTACGTATCATCTTAAAAAAGATTAGGAACAAAACCTCGTAGTCCTGGGTAAAAATCTCTAAAAGACAAGTTGGTGAATTGATTTGGTCCAAAAGCCTTAAGGTCCACCATGTGAGGGAGAAAACTCAACCTAAAAACCACAAGTCCACCATGTGAGGATAGTTTCAACATGCTAGTGAGGGGTTAACCCTATAATAAGCATGGAAGACTCATTGTCCATCACTAAGGATATAGGTGAGTATTATATCTACCTCAAGAAAAAAAAAAAGATGAATAATAAAGTGCATTAATGGGAATGGAATGAGGTAATAAACAAGCATTGACCAAAGATAGAGGAGATCAAGGTCAAACAATAGTAAACAGAAGCAAAATGAAGATTAGAAGTCAAGAAATAAATAAAATATTTTTGGTATTTTTCAAAATTAAAATAATACTTGAATGGAAATAATAAAGAAAGGTCAAACTTCAAATTCACTTCAAATCAACTTTGAAAAGTCCAAGTGAATTATCCTAAGTCCAACAAGGTCAAACAAAGTTTGACAAAAAATTTCAGCATTTTTAGAAGTCAGAAACTATTTTTAATCAATTAAAAATGCATAAAAATAACCTAATTGAATTAAAATCTCAAATAAATATCAAATCAATTAATAAATTGATAAGAATATTTCTCATAGATCTATCATCATTCAAATAGGTTGGAAAAATATTTTTGTAATTTTTGAATATCAGAAACTATTTAAAATGAATTAAAAATCAGCAAAAAAGAGAAAATTCATAAAAAATATCAAATGGTAAAATAAAAAATATTAAAAAATATTTTTAGAAACTAGAAATTAAAAGAAGAAAAATGCAATTGGTCTCACATTTTTTTGACCAATAATGAAGGAGATATGAATTTTTGATTTTTTTTTAAAATAACCATCTTTTCCAAATTAAATACGAAAATAACCAAGTTTTCAGAAAAATTTCAAAAATAACCATGTTTGGAAGAGGATGCGCCAGGGGAGTTGGCGCATCCCTTTAAATTTTTTAAAATTTTAGGGCAGGCGCCAGACGTATTGGCGCCAATGTATTGGGCTCCTAAAGGAGGAGCCAATGCAATTGGTACCTGCTTGGGCCTCCTAAAGGAGGAGCCAAGGGGAGTGGCGCCCTAGTATCCCTCCTAAGGGAGGCGCCCATAGGGATGGCGCCTTATCCTCCTCCTAAGGGAGGTGTCAATAGGCATGGCGCCTTAGTCTCCCTCCTAAGGGAGGCGCCAATAGGCATGGCGCCTTAGTGCGTGTGTGTTATTTTTTTTTTATTTTTTTATTTTTTTTTTAATTATAATTTTTTATAATATTTTTATTTTTAATATTTAAAATTTATTATTTAATACATAATAAATAAAAGTAAAAATAAAATGACTTCATTAAATATATAATAATTGATTACATTAGAAAGACCAAAACCCTAATGACCTGCCCGATTATAACGTCCCCCGGTTCCACATCCCGGTGCGTTAGGTTGTCTCCGAGGTCTCCCACGATTTTCTTGAGGTGTTTGTGGTCTTTGGGTGCTGACCTGATCGAGCGATGGTTGGTTGGAAGGTCCGGCAGAGGTTCCGACGGTATTTGACAGATGTGTCATCATTTGCTCCCAATATCCGGAGGGGCTGTGGCCAACGGCGCTTCCGTAATGGAGTTCGGTGCCCATATCATCGTAGTTAAGGCGTTGGGGTTGGGTGAATTGGGGACGGTATAGTTGCCCAAATTGGGTCATTGAGTCGTTTTGAAAACGAAGCAATGGTTCTTGGGGCGTACTATAGTTAAACAGTGGTTAGGTGTTAAATGGTGGGGGGCTACGATGACGTGACCCATATGAATCATCTGTGCTATAGACGGTTGTGGTTGCGGGGTTTGGTTCTTGGTTTTGTGTTTGGGTGGGTGGTATGAATGGATTGCGACGTTGGATGGTTCGTTGTTGGGTGGTTGGCATGAACGGGTTGCGATGTTGGGTGCGTGGTTGTTTTGTGTATGTGGTCGGTTGATGTTGTGTGGTTGGTTGTTGGGTTAGGGTGGGTTCACATTGGTGTTGGGTTGTGAATTAATGTGGGACATACGATGACGAAGCAAGTTGGCGCGGATCCATCAAATACCGCGACTCAGATACGAATTGCTGAGTTGTTACAGACCTAAACCATGCCATATATTGTTGAGTCGGTCTTGCACCTTGGATGACTAGTTCGTTCAGGATGTGTTGTCGTCGATTCCTCCATTGACGACACATGTCTTTTGCAAAGTCTCTCCAGTCAGAATAATCCCACTATGCATCGACCCTTTTTTGATGCCAATTCACCAAACACGTGGGAGATTCTGGAATATGTTGTAGCATTCCAAACTGCAGTTTGACCCGGTCACTTTGGTGCATTTCAACTGTAGTGAATCGGATAATCGGTGTCTTCGCTGTCCAAACTGCAGCATCGTCATGGTTCACATCATGATCCAGACCCAGATATGGCCTCCAAACAAACTGGAAAAAAATACCAAATCGTTAGATGGAAAAAAATTTGAGAAGTATTTTTAGATTAACTATAGTTTGGTAAGAGTATTACATCATCATGTCCAATGTGATCCAATAGATTTCGATAGACTACAATTGCGTGTTTCGGACACCTATTGTAGTTCATTCCCCTTACTGACCACCTAAGATAATAAAAAGAAGTGAAAAATATTATTGACTGTTAATTTAAATAATAGATATAATTAACTAAATGGTGAACGGTAAAGTGCTAGACTTACTTGGTTGCAAAGGGGAACACGAATGGACGCTCATTTTCTGGGGAGAGCGACGGCATCCTAGACCACCCCCAAGCTTGAAGCAAATAAGCACATGAAAAAAAAGTACAGGTATCCTTTTTTGCAGTTCTACACAATGCACTATATAGATGGGCCAACACAGCTGAACCCCAACTATAAGTGTTTACCTTATTGATGTTGCGTAATAAAGGTAAATACAATATATTCACATAATTACCTGTACTTTCTGGAAACAAAAAGTTACCAAATAAAATCATAATATAACACCGAGCTTTTATTATTTTCTCATACTCGGTTGAATCTTCGGACAATACTATACTGGCATAATATTGTTTAAGGTATTTTAAATTTATACCTTGCCCCTTGCTTGACTGGATGTGTCTCCCTCAGTTTCGTCGTCTAACAAAGGGGCACCTAGTAATTCATTGCATATATTGTTGTCTTGGTTAACTTTCCCATTCACTTCCTTTCCATCTATACGAAGACCCAACAGCATGTACACGTCCTCAAGTGTGACGGTACACTCACCAATCGGAAGGTGAAATGTGTGGGTCTCGGGTCTCCACCTCTCCAATAAAGCCAGAATGAACTTGTAGTCCACCGAGTACGAAACAATGTTTAGGAGATTTCCAAATCCACATCCTCTAATATATGGTTCTATTAAAGGATCGTGAGGTACATATTCATGTACACGGCATCTAAAGCGCTTCGGATCCTAATAACAAAAAAAAACAAAAATACAATTAGAAGAAGAAATACATTCTCAAGAAATATGTATTAGATGTAATCCAGAAATAGAAACTAAAAAGAAAGAGATTTCAAAGGTATAACACAAAGAGTTTTTTTTTACAAGTAATCCAGAAATAGTAACTAAAAGAGAGAGATAACATACAAATTCCGAGATATTCTCGATTGTGCCTCTGTGTTCATCGCCCATAGTTAACAAAGACATGATTCGATTTTGCAAAGCTTAAGTTTGTTAGATGAAAGAAATGTGGTAGAAGGAAAGAGTGTGATGAAGATGGTTTGATAATGTTGATATGGGAGAGTATTTATAGATGAATAAGTGAGTAGGTTTAGAAACCATAAAGAATGTGATTGGTTGCATGCAAAGGCAAGAAGAGACAAGTGAATGACAAAAGAAAAAGACAAATGAATGACAAAAAAGTGAATGACAAAAGTAGCATGGTAGGAATCTAGTAGGCGCATGTGAAGAAATCACATGCAAGAGGAAGAGGAGCCATTACCTTTGGCACCTACATGTGACTTTTCACATGCAAGGAAGAGGCGCCCTTCCTCTTGGCGCCTTAGTGTAAGGCATTAGGAAGGGGCGCCATCCCTAGTGGCGCCTATGTTAAATTTTATGAAGAGGCGCCCAACCCTTTGGCGCCTATGTTACTTTATGGTGCCAAGGGAATGGGCGCCTATGTTTACTTTATGTTTAATCTTAGGGCACATTAGGGCACAGAGAAATCAGAGATTCTTTGATTCCCTGGGTATTGAGTATTCTTTTCACTCTTCCCTCTGTGTATTCTTTTCACTCTTCCCTCTGTGTATTCTTTTCACAGTTTTCTCTGCGTGCAAGTATAGTCAAGTCTGTACATACTATTATGAATTTATTAATGCATTGGCCAACTATTTATGTTGTGCGGTTGAACAAGATTTTCAAATCATTCAGTTTCAATTCCATTCAACATAATGTCTTCCACACAACAATCTATGATCAGTGCACATGTTGACGATGAAATATTTGATCATCAGTTGTTCGGTTTTTGTTTTCGAGACACACAGGTGACTCGTTTTACAATAAATCGGCGATCAAATTTTTCACACCTAAAACAAAGAATAGAAAAGAAGTTGCAGTGCAATAATGTCGGTTAGATCATCTATAAAAATCCAGTTTGTTTTGTAGAAAACCAGGTAAAATTTTATCAGAAGAAGATTCGAGATGATGATGATGTTCAACATATGTTTGGCAGTCATGAAAAATCCGGTTACAACGATATAGAGTTGTATATATTACCACATCAACAACAGGAGTCCTAATACATTGATCAGTCACAAGTGTTTTGTGAGACTGATGACGAACAAGCTGAGGTGAATGTTCCAGACGATGAAGAAGAGGAACCTGAGATCATCGTTGATTTGATGGTGAACGCTGAAGAGGAAGAGGAGCCAATACCAGCAGGTCATGTATATTGCCCACCCCAACACATGACAAGGTTAAATTTGGGTTCAGATGAACCTTCGGGAGATGTATGGTACAATCCTTACGTGCAAATGCAAGGATCTCTGAAACAAGGAGACACATTTCGCACAAAAGAGGAATGTGTAAAAGCCATCAAAAAATTCCACATGGAACTATCAGCAGATTTCAGAGTTGACAGAACTGACACATTGAGGTATAAAGTTTATTGTCCGAATGAGCACTACCTTTTTAAGTTGTCAGCTTCGTACAGGAAGAGGAAGGAGTCTTGGGAGATTGGATCAATGGGTCCAGATCACACATGCATCCTGACCAACCCAATGCAGGATCATCGTAAATTAAGCTCCCAACTAATATGCGATAAAATATTGTCTGTCATTGCCGATAATCCGTCTTTAAAGGTGAGTACAATAATCTCGCATATTAGGGCAGAGTATAACTACACACCATCATATAGGAAGGCATGGATAGCTAGAACAAAAGTTGTTCAAAAAGTGTTTGGCAATTGGGAGGAATCTTACAAACAACTTCCAAAATACATGTTCGCTCTAAAACACTATGCTCCCGGTACAATTTTCAAGATGGAAACATTGCCCGCATATACACCAGATGGTACGTGTGTTGTTGGAAATAGAATATTTCACCGTCTATTTTGGGCGTATCAACCGTGTATCACAGGTTTTTCTTTCTGTAAACCAATTATACAAATTGATGGTACATGGTTGTATGGAAAATACAAAGGAACGTGACTTATGGCAGTGGCACAAGATGGGAACAGCAATATTTTTCCGATCGCCTTTGCCTTAGTTGAAGGGGAGACTGCTGAGGGATGGAGTTTTTTCCTAAGAAATCTTCGATTGCACGTAGAACCTCAACCTAACTTGTGTTTGATCTTTGATAGACACCCCTCAATCATCAGTGCATATAATAACATTGACAATGGCTGGCAAAATCCTCATTCGACGCATGTGTTTTGTATTAGACATATTGGTCAGAATTTCATGCGAGAAATCAAAGATAAGACGTTGCGTAAGAAGGTTGTCAATGCAGGTTACGCATTGACAGAACCTTCTTTCAAACACTACCGCGAGGAAATAAGATTGTCGAACGAAGATACGGTTCGGTGGATCGATAGTATTCCGTTGGAGAAGTGGACTAGGGCATACGACGGCGGACAACATTGGGGCCACATGACAACAAATCTTGTGGAATCAATGAACTCTGTCTTCAAAGGAATTCGTAACCTACCAATAACCGCTTTGGTGAAAGCTACATATTTCAGGCTAGGGGCGTTGTTTGAAACCAGACGCTCAAAATGGAGTTCCGTGTTGCAATCTGGACAGTTGTTCAGTGATGCTTCAATGAAATTCATCAGACATGAAGCTGCCATAGCAAACACACACGTGGTTACGGTATTTGACTGAACAAAAGGTTGGTTTAGTGTTGCCGAGTCCATGGATCACAATGAGGGCATGCCAATGGGACAGTACAGAGTTGAATTAGATAGAGGTTGGTGCGACTACGGAAGGTTCCAAGCCTTCCGTACCCCCTGCTCCCATGTCATAGCGGCGTGCTCAAAGGTTCGGAGAGATCCATCCTACTTGCTATCTGAACTTTACAAAGTCGACAGCCTTTCAAATGTTTATAAAATTAGTTTTTCAGTAGTGGCAAAAGAGGATTATTGGCCAGAATATCAAGGGGACATCGTCTGGCACAACGAAGTTATGCGAAGGAAGAAAAAGGGTCGCCCTAACAGCACCCGAATTCGAACCGAAATGGATACGGCGAACAAAATGGTTAGACTATGTAGTTCATGCCGTCAACCAGGTCACAATCGTAATAACTGTCCTAGTGTTGGAACGAGCACAACCAGATAAATTCAGATGTACCTCTGTTGCTATATATGGAAACTTAAATTTATTCAAAGTACCTCTGTTGCAATATATGGAAAATTAATTTTACTTCATAGTAGACGGCTGCGACGAAAAGACAGTTGTTCATAAAAAATAACACAAACAATTAAAACAACTAGAATACAAAAACTATGCGATTACAACCATCAAAACAATTTTGAACATGTACTGCATCATCCTACGAGCGTCTTGGTCGGTCTTAATATCCACCCATTCACGCACTTCTCCGTTTTGGTTGAACGTGGACACAAGCCATTGTATTCTTCTAATCCGTTCACCCTCTCCAATTTCTCCCTCTAACCAACTATACAATGTCCGATTAAGATGTTCAAACGTATCCGTGTTCCAAAGTCGAACCTGTATCGGAGCCGCAACGGCATAAAATATTACATCAGCATTTCGTTTTTGAATGTATGTAGACATTGTTAAAACAAAGAAAATTAAAATTGATGGTTGGACTAGACTAGGAGATGAATTTGAGTGAAAATAAATGTATGCAAGGTGATGGTATTTATAGAGACGAAAGATAAATCCGACAATACACATAGGCGCCACAAAAAGTGGCACCTTTCACACACACACACACTAAGGCGCCATGCCTATTGGCGCCTCCCTTAGGAGGAGGCTAAGGCTCCATCCCTATGGGCGCCTCCCTTAGGAGGGATACTACGGCGCCACTCCCCTTGGCGCCTCCTTTAGGAGGCCCAAGCAGGCACCAATTGCATTGGCTCCTCCTTTAGGAGCCCAATGCATTGGCGCCAATAAGTCTGGCGCCTGCCCTAAAATTTTAAAAAAATTTAAGGGATGCGCCAACTCCCCCGGCGCATCCTCTCCCAAACATGGTTATTTTAGAAAATTTTCTGAAATCTTGGTTATTTTCGTATTTAATTTGAAAAAGATGGTTATTTTGAAAAAAAATCTGAATTTTTGAAATGAAATGGAATTAATGAAATAAAAAGAAAATTAAAATCAGAATTTAAAATAGCAAAAAAGCGTGGAGAGTTGGATGCAGAGCTCATTAATTGAGCTGGCAAATCGTGTGGCCCCTGAGCGCGCGCCTAACATGTTTTTTAGTCAATGTATCACACATAGCCATTAAATAAGTCATAACATGGGACGACTTAGATTGAATCTGGAAAACGAAACGCACGGCCATGAATGAATCTGGAGACTGGACGGTGGTGTACACCACCGTCTTCTCCGGCCAGCTTCCGACGAAGGCAAGAATTATAGAGAAATAAAAGTTCATGAAAAGCCACGATCCAGGTACCAAATGAAAGCTGGGGTGATGTACATCACCTCTGTGCCAACCAAATCCACTCTAGATTTCTATTGAGAGAGAAATCAGAGGTTGAATTTTATGGAGTTCAACTGAAACTTGTTGGATTTTGAAAATTCAAAGCACGAAAAGATTGCCTCTATGTAGAGGACTTCAGACAACACAACAACAACAAGAAACAAGCAATATATGAGCAGATTCAAAGAAAATAAAATCTGAAGTAAACCTCTGATTTGCAAAGCTTGAGAGCACGATCACTTGATGTTGATGCTTGTAGTATACTCTATGGATCAAGGTGAGCAAGGCTTAGGAACTTTAGATCTAAAATCAATCAATGAAATTGAAGTTTAGATCTGAAAATTTTAAGAGAAAAATGGTGAGTCCCTTTGAGTATGGGTGAGGAATGAATCGTGCAGCATGTAAGGCGACCTTAGGTTACTGAAATGAGAAGCATTGGGCTTGTATTTATAGCAGAAGCATGGCTGAGTGCATGAACAAAGCATTGCATGGATGGAAAGGGCCTCCATGCATGGGCCTGTACAGGCGCATGGAGGGCCCAACTCCACTTGGATTTGCAAGCTTATGCCAAAGGGAATCAAAGTGGACGTGCAGATTGAGTGTGCTGAGCTCACGCAATGCAATTTTAATGAGTTTCCAAAATTGTACCAATACGTTCATGCTTTCGAAAATGGTATCTCCAAAAGTGAAGCATAACCTTATGGGTAATGTTTGGAAAGCTTTTTGCATGAGGATAATTTGTTATGTTGACCAAAACTTCATTTGACATTTGGAAATTGATGAAAAATGATTATGCAGTGTAGGGTGCAAAACATGTACATGTGGAAATTTCAAAAATGGCCAAACTTTAAGCACTTTTGTTTCAATTATGAAAGCTCCAAATGACAAAATATTCAACATAAAAGTTGTAGATCTTTTCAAGAAAATAAATTTGGACTTAAATTTTGCATCATTTGGATTTTTGATGAAGAAGTTATGGGCACTTGAAGTTGGACTTTTTCACATCTCAATGCTTTTGGTCCAAAGTGACCTATAATGTTTTGCATTATCACATGTGTTTATTTTAGGATTTTGAAAATTTGTTCAACATGACATTTGAAGTAGACATCTTAAGCTTTACAATTCATTTGATCCCACCTAAAAATCATGAAAAATGAATGAGTTATGTGCTTGGGAAGTTGACCCAAAATTTGGGTTTCAGTCAAAATGACCTATAATGTTTTGAAATGGATGATGACCTTCCAAGCTCCAAATAAATTTTTGATGAACATGAAAGTTTCTCATATGGTTCTTAAGAACATTTTTTCTCTTGGGGTCATCTCCATTTGACAAACACATTAAACGTTAGGTCTCAGTGTACTTCAAAATAGTCAGATGAATTGACTGATCAACTTCTCAAGTCTATACCTCGTATCTTGATTAATTGATGATTGAGGACACTCAAATAAGCTCAAATATGCATGATATGATGATTTAAAGAACTTCCCTTGATTATATTTGATCATGGGTTGAGGTTGCTTCATGAGCAAGGCACAGTCAATGTACAGTTGAATTAGGGTTTCCTTGGGAAACAATCCTCAAACCCTTTGGTTTGCTTTGATCAAAATGATGAATTAAGATACTTGGGAGGCATATTTGATGGATGAGAGCTTTGGGAACCATTTTCATGCTTTCTTTCATCTTCCCCTAACCATATCAATGCACATAGGATCTCCTGGAAGCTTTAGATCTTGTGACTGCTCAAGCTACAAACAAAAGATGTTAGTGACATATTTTTGTGCTTTTGGTTAGTAAATAAAAATGAGAAAAGCAATAATATACAATTCAAGCTTGCTTGGTGATCTCAAACCAACTCAAAAAGGTTCCTACCCTAGGGTAAAAACCAAGATGCTTGTGATCCTTGAGGCAAGATGCAAAATGCAATGTTATGATGCCATGAGGGATCTTAGGGTCAAAATTGGAGTCTTACAATTCACTAATCAAGATCTCTAACTTGTGTTTGTTGCCTACATTATTATTGACCAGCCTCAGATAGTTGTGACTTCTACATAAGTCCAATTACGATTGCTTAACATAGTGCTAAATTGCCTAATGGCACACTAATACTAACACTAACCATTAACCATTAACATTTAATTCTTGCACTTTACATTTATGTAATTTACTATTCTTTTACATATTATTCATTTGCTTTTGCCCTTTGCTCATTTGAGCACATGTTTATGTTAATGCAATTTGCCTTTTGCTCACTTGAGCATATAATTGTGTATATATTATTGTGCTTATGCTTTTGTTTTGATTATTGTGGACCAAATGCAAAAATGGACAAAAAGGACTTAGATTTTAGGAAATTCCCTATGCAAAATGGAGTAAAAAAGGCCTTAATGTTGAAGATGGATTAGAAGGACCAAATCTCTAAACTCACTCTTGTCCATTCTTGATTTACTTCATGGAACTTTTTGATGTGTGTGCTTTTGTGCTAGGGATTCCTATTTGAGCCAAATTGAAGAACCATTGTCATGTGCTTCAAAAGAGAGAGATACAAGAGCCATTGGAAGATTTCTAAGAGCTTTGCTTGCTTGATTGATTGCTAGAGTATACACTTATTTGCTTGCTTATTCCAAAGGATGGGAGCTACTTGGATCATCAATATGATCTTCAGAAAGGAACTCCATTTGTGGTCTTGTTTCTTATCCTTCATCTCTTGTATGATTAGGACTTTAGCCATTCTTCTTCTTCTATCCACTCTAACCCAAGCCAAAACTTTTGTGCAAACATTAACACTTGTTTTCAAACATTAGAAATCTAAGCATTATGATTTTGATTTTCAAACTTTCTTTTCATAACACTTATTTTGAATTGAATCTTTGAGTCAACTTTGACCATATTTTGTAAATACTTTTCATTGGTAAATATAACCCATTCAAATGCTTTTTTGTGGTTTCAATGGCCACCTCTTATCAAAACTTTTTCATAACCAATAGCCATTAGGTTTGAGTTATCCTTGAGGTAGGTATAATACTCACCTATATCCTTAGTGATGGACAATGAGTCTTCCATGCTTATTATAGGGTTAACCCCTCACTAGCATGTTGAAGCTATCCTCACATGGTGTATTTGTGGTTTTTAGGTTGAGTTTTCTCCCTTGGATAACAAAAGACCTTAAGGATTTTGGACCAATCAATTCACCAACTTGTTTTGAGAGTTTTACCCCGAACTACGAGGTTTTGATCCTAATATTTTTTTAAGATGGTACGTAGGCAATGGGTTTATCCATTCAAACACAAAATTATAAATAAACACTTATATTCTCTTCTCATCTCCCCAATCATGTTTGCACAAACAAATTTTCACAAAAATACCAACCTTACAACAAGTGTGAAAAGGGCTCCCTAGGAGTACCTAGGATGTTTTGGGTGCTTAAAACCTTCCCATTGCATAACCAACCCCCTTACCCCGATCTCTGACATTTTTATTAGTTTTTGATTCGATAAAACTTCTCGGTTTTTGTTTGCTTTCTAACCTTTCCTTTGGATAAATAGAAGTGCGGTGGCGACTCGACTTGTATGGTTTACTTTTGATTTAGTCAATAAATCTAAAGGTAACGAATACCCTGCTACGGTAAGCCATTTGTCATCCTTCACCTATGTAGATACTGAAGAAGAAGTTGGAACGTCTTCCAAGCTTTGACTATTGTTGCTGAATTGAAGAAGGTTGGGGCATCCATGTCTTCTCTGAAAAATGACAAAGAGGTTGTTCAGGCTGGTAGCACTGATAGATGGGGTCACATTGTGGAAGTTATTGAGAACGAGAATAGAGCAGGGTTAGGATTTGAGCAAGGGCCACTCAACGCAAATGTCAAGGCTATGCAAGAAGTTTTCCACAGTGGAGGGTTCATTCACAAGGATGATAAACACTCAGTTTCCATTATTGAAGACAGTGATGAAGACGAAGTTTGTGCCAACTTTGTGACACACGACCAGACTTGCAACAACTCGGTTGTTGTTGATGTTCCTCTTTTATGCATCGTTCGAAGTAATTTGTTTTTTATTGTTTTAAGAAAAATCCTTCTCCTATGCCTAAGGGAGAAGTGAAACATTGTTAGGCGTTTCAATATTATCATCAATAAAATACAATTTTATTCATCCACATCTATGATGTTTGTTTTTGCTTTTTGCTTTTTTCTGAAAATGGTAATCACAAAAAACATAAGTAAATAATAATCTTTCCATCTGTATAATATTTGTTTGCACTTCACTTCTTTAAAATCAAAATATCAAATCATTATGCAGGTTCGTTCTCAAACCCATTGAATGTAATGATCCTACTCCCTCTCCAAAATTTGATTTCCCTGTGTTTGAAGCTGAAGAAGAGAATGATAATGAAGAAGTATCTGATGAGTTATCTCATTTGCTTAAGCACGAGGAAAAAGACATTCAACCGCTTGAATAGTAGATTGAATTAGTCAACTTGGGTTCCGATGATGATGTAAAGGAAGTCAAGATTGGGTCTCAACTATGTCCAGAAGCTAAGAAGGGTTGGTTGATCTTCTTCGAGAGTATTATGATGTGTTCGCTTGGTCCTATCAAGATATGCCTGGTTTGGATTCTAAGATTGTGGAGAACAGATTTCCTTTAAAGCCAGAATGCCCGCCGGTCAAGCAGAAATTAAGAAGAACTCATCCTGATATGGCAGAGAAGATTAAAGAGGAAGTGCAGAAGCAGATTGATGTTGGGTTCCTTGTTACCTTCGAATATCCGCAATGGGTGGCCAATATTGTGCATGTTCCTAAGAAAGATGGAAAAGTATGTATGTGTGTTGATTATAGAGATTTGAATAAAGTCAGTCCAAAAGATGATTTTCCTCTGCCACACATTGACATGTTGGTAGACAATACAACTAAATTCAGTGTCTTTTCGTTTATGGATGGATTTTCCGGCTATAATCAGATCAAGATGGCACCTGAAGATATGGAGAAGACCACACTCATTACACCTTGGGGAATATTCTGTTATCGAGTGATGCCCTTCGGTTTAAAGAATGCTGGTGCAACATACAAGAGAGCCATGGTTACTCTTTTCCATGATATGATGCATAAAGAGATTGAAGTTTATGTTGATGATATGATTGCTAAATCAAGTGATGACAAAGAATACGTTGAGAATTTATTGAAGTTATTCCAACGTTTGAGGAAGTATAAACTTCGCTTGAATCCCAATAAGTGTACTTTTGGTGTCCTCTCTGGTGAGTTGTTGAGATTTATTGTCAGCGAGAAGGAAATTGAAGTTGGTCCTGCCAAGGTCAAAGCAATACAAGAGATGCATGCGCCCAAAACTGAGAAGCAAGTCATAGATTTTCTCGGCCGCTTGAACTATATCTCAAGATTTATATCGCATATGAATGCCACATGTGTGCCTATATTCAAGCTTCTTCGGAAAGAAGAGTCTTGTGATTGGATCAAGGATTTCCAGAAAGCTTTTGATAATATCAAAGAGTATCTGTTTGAGCCTCTGATTCTGTCTCTGCCTATTGAAGGAAGACCTTTGATCATGTATTTGACTATGCTTTAAGAGAGTATGGGTTATGTTCTGGGTCAGCAAGATGAATTTGGGAATGAGAATGTGCAATTTGTCGCAGTGAAGAATCGGAGACCAAGCTATTGATTAAACTTGACTCATGAATCAAAATATCACCACCAAACTTTAATTTATCCAAGGGAAGGGGAAAAGATTAAAAAATAACAATATGTATATACAAAGCTAGAAGATTAAACTTAAGCTAACCAAAAAGGGGGGAGACTCTAAGGTACGGGGGTCTGTTATGAAAAGGGAAGGTATTAACACCCTAATCATCTGTAGTACTCTACATGAACCTTTTATATATAAATGTTTGGTTTAAAATTGTTTTCTATTTGATTGGAGAGATGAGAAAAAATAACATCTTTTTATTGTTTGATGATTTGGATAGACATTGAGTCGTATGCCTACGTACACGTGAAGGATCAAAACCTTGTAGTTCGGGTTCAAAAGTAAGAAGGGATTTGTTGGGGTTGATTTTAGGATAAAATAGGCAAATTTACATCTTAAGTAGAAGAATCACTTTTAAACCACCACAAACATGTGGAAGATAGATCTTTGCATCAAATTGAAAGAAGGGCTTTTACTTGGATATAGAATCAACAAGTATTCCACATACCTCTTCCAAATGGAAAAGAATCAATATCAATCTCAACAATATTATGGGGTAGGAGATTTAAATCTCAACTAGGGATGACTCATGTCTAATCCTTTTATGAAAAAGTTTTAAACATGGAAAAGACAAAGTGGCAAAAGGGTTTGAACTAAGTTTGTGTTTTTTAGGTCTTATGAAAAGATCTTTGAATATGCTTAAGTGTTTTGAAGCATTTGATTAAGAAATACAAGGGAAAACAATGACCTAAGTCAAAGTTTATTATGAAAGTGGTTATAAGAAGGAGAGAGAGAGAATCCTAAGGTTTACATTAAGGGGAACCTAAGATTGTATCTAGAAGTTTTGGATTAAGGGGAAGAAAAGTTGTATAGGATGCAGATGAACACATACATGCAAAATGACAAGAATGCCATGATTCCCTTCCCTTGGATATAGACAATAACAAGGTTCAACATACATTAACATTAAGGCATAAAATATGGCTAAATACAATGACAGTCACAAGGCGAGTGAGGTATGGATGTCAATATTTATCATGGTTTTTAGGCATTGAGATAAACCTAAACAAGACATGACGAAGTTTCATATAACATCACAAGACACAACACATTGATGGTGAAAACATAATCATATTTGACATGGTAAAGACATTCGTTGGTACATGGTAAACACAACATGGATAAATTTAGGTCAAATATGCATCATATTATAAGTATTCACAAAATAAAGATTAAACTTGAATCAAAGTTCATGATAAGACCAAGCTTAAGTGGAAACCTAATCACCTCTTAACCATTCATTCGAACATGTTTTCAAGGTGAATCAATTGATACATTGTATGAAGATAATCAAGTTAAAACATGTTAAGGATAATAATCAACATTTAAAAGAGTGTGCTTTAATCATACAAACTTTCAACATCAAGAACAAACAAGACATAAGCCAAAAGAATCAATTAGAAGCCTAAAAAAACACTTAAAAGCACATGTTTTCCATCCAATCAAAAGTGGTGAACTAAATAATATTTTTGGTATTTTTTGGTGTCATCATAAAATAGACATTATCATGAACACATGGAAAAAAGAATGGGTCAAAAATGTTAAGATATCATGAAGTTATCGATATTTGAAGTTATGAAGAAAAATCAACACTTAACAAGTGAGAAAAAATAAAAATTACACTAGCCAGGTTCGAACCCACATCCTTGGGGTTCCATGCACTGTTTGGATAAATAAAAATCAAAGTCTTGGGAGACGGGGATTCAAACCCCATACCTTTTGGTTACGAGTGACTTAGGAAGCTTGCTTCTACCACTGGGTTGGTTATACATATGTTCATTATAACACAAGGAATTGTATATATTATAAAACGCGTTTTATTTGACTTTTCTATGCCATGTCAGCATGTTCTTCAACCTCTCTCTCTCATTTTTCGTTTTTTTATTTCATTATTTTTCAAATCTTCCATCAATCATATCTCTCTCATTTCTCAACCATTTTTCATTAAATAAAGATCAAAATTGCTTAGTGAAATTCTGGTATCAGATATAAGATGTCGAAGGTAATGTCACGACACTAATATCTGTTAACACACATAGGATAAAGATACAGAATGGTAAAGCAAATGACACAAGATTGTTAACCCAGTTCGGTGCAACTCACCTACGTCCGCGGGATACCAAGCCAAGAAGGAAATTCACTAAAATAGAATTAGTTCAAAGACTCTCCGTACACTTCAACAAGTTACAGTCTTTCTCACCTAATCTCTACCCGTGCAATTTCTACCTAAGCACTCTTAGATATGAGAACCCACTCACTTTCCTACAATCACACCCGTGATCTTAAACAACAATCCCTTGTGAAAAGAAAATACTTTTCAATTACACACTCTTGATTTTACTTCACAGTTTCAATCAAGAAGACGCACTCTTGATCTTGCTTCACAACTTTGATCAAGAAGAAACACACTCTTGCTTAACAGCTTTAGAGTGACAAATTACAACCACAAATCAGTCCAATTCAATCATCAATGGATGACTTGAATGGCTTACAAGTCTCACGACTAAACAGACACAAACCCTAGCTCTCTCTCTAAATTTCGCTCAGTATTGGTTGTGTGTTCAAACAGGTTTTCTAAGTCCCTTTTTATAGAAGCATCCAGCTGGGCTTGGACATCTTGAAAACCCTAAATTTATTTTCCAATCAAATCTTTTTATAACAGCTGGTTAGATCTTCTTGTGAAATAAGTAAATCTGGTTGTAATCCATGATTGAATGCGCCAGCTAATCAGATCTTCAATCAAACAAAGATTGCCATTAATTGTGCAATCGCAAAACACCAGACATTCACACTGAATGTTCTGTGTACAGGATGTCGTGACATCGGGTCTGACATCCTGGAAAAATCCTGCATAATCCAATAATTCCTTTTATAACTTCCAGCAGGTACAACCATATCAGATGCCATGACCTTGTGTATGTCATCTGAAACAATCTTGCATGAACATGTCTAACATTTAAGCTCCAGCAGGTACATCCAATATCAGAAGCCATGGCATTGTATGTGGCATTCTGAAACAATCTGCATGAACATGTTGTTGAACTCCAGCAGGTACATAGGATATCTCATGTTAAGACATCACACATAACATATTGTGAACATTCATTGTTTTACCAAAATTGCTGCCAACACTTAGAGTCAACACTTAGAAAAATGTAAGGAACACAATGGTATGATAAATTTTAGCTAATACTAAAAGATGAAGATGCACGAAGGCCAAAACCAGAACTAAAAATTTAGGTTTCTTGCAACTTAAATTCACATAAACAACAAGATAAATGGCATGTGAGTTAATGATCAACCTTAACACAATAAATGCTACATATTTGCTTCAGAAATCACATGGAAATGATGCATGTAGAGTGAGTTTCGAAGTGCAAGAATATACCTATTAGACCAAGGTTAAATTACTTTTTAATACCGCTTCCAACTACTGTTTGATGATTCTCCTAATGCTTATGAACTCCTAGAAGGTAATTGGAACCCTTGGTTGGCAGAATGCACGAGCAAGATGAGAGAAGTGGAGGTTAAGGTCAAAAGCTTTCAAAAATGAAGTTTGGCTTGATGAGCTTGGTGTGCAAATAGATGAGGATTTGTCCTTTATTTATAGTGATCCTTGAGGGTTTAAGAAGCTTCAAATATCATAAATAATTGTGGCTTGTACTGGTTTGCTTGGTTGGTTGGTTCTTGCGCAAAACACCAAATGGGAAGCATGGCAAAAGCATATGGTGCATGGAGTGTTTTATTGAGCTTTGTATGAAGTGTAGGAGTTGACTTGAGGTTTAGAGTTGGTATGTCTCAGAACCAAAGCCATTTGGGAGCTCAATGGTACTTAATGTTGGGTTAAAGTCACTTTACACAAATGGAAGTGCAACCTTTATGCCAAAAATGGAATGACTCATTGTGTAATGGCTTGGTTACTTGGATAATGGCTCAAAAATGTGTGTGATATTCTGATTAGTGTGAGATTTAGAAGCAAGATATCCTGAAAAGTAAGATTATGTAGCTTTGGCTCAAGGTTGCATGATGAACTTGGCATGAAAATGATCCAAATTTCAGATTTGGAGAGCCAACTTCATCTCTTAGAAACTCCTAGCTCAAATATGATAATTTCATTCTCTTGGACTTTTTGGAAAGCTAAGGACATCCTATACAACTTTAATGTTGGGAGTTTTCCTTGAATCAATGTGGATCATGGTGAAAAAAGATAATCAAGTAAGTCACTTTTTGAAGGCAGATTTGGTTGAAATGTTTTCCAAGTGTTTCAATTTTATGGTACCAACTTCATGGCTTCATAACTTGAAATCCTTGCATTTTTTGGAAATAAATCATAAAGGACAAAGTTAAAGTATGAAGTAAGACTTTTAATCTGATCATTGGAGCAAAGAAAATGGTGGCCTGGATCACAAGTTATGGCCTTGGAAAGATGGGTACTTGAACATGTATTTTTTTCATAACTTAGGAAAAATTTACAAAACCAAATCTTGCCCTTTTTGCAAGTAACCTCCAATTTCTTATTTTATCTTGATAAAATGCATCCATCAACCATATTTTCATGATCCTTGAGTTGAGAAGTCCATGGTTGACCAAAAATGTCAAAAGTCAAACTTTGACTTTGCCTTAGTTGACTTTGTATCAGATGAATCCAACTCTTGCAATCTTTAATGAATGGCATCTCTTGGGCATATTGGATGATGTGAATGGATAAATTATGATGTATTTGAAGTCTTTGAATCATACTTAAGGCTTTGGGGTCATGCCTTGGCTAAAAAGTCAACCAGTTGACTTTGGGTCAAAACCCTAGTTAAGGGTATCAGATGAACTCTGGCCTTGATGAATTTGAGATGGAGTGATCTTGAAATTTATTCTTGTTGATGGAAGTCACTTGATCACTTGGGAAGTATGAGGTGTTTCAAATGTGGAAACTCATGCCAAGTCTTGATTGATCAATCTTTGAAAGTTCTTGGTGCAAAACCCTAGCTTAAGACAAACAAAGTAGAAAATCTTTTTTGTATTTTCAATAGGTTAGTAATGCAAAGATGCTATATGTCATGAAAATGATACAAATGATGGTGGCATATTAGGGTATGACACAATTTACTACCTCAATAAGAAGTTCACTGACTATGAGACTCGGTATTCTATGCATGAAAAGACATGTTACGCATTGGCTTGGGTTGTTAAGCGTCTGCGCCAGTGTATGTTGAACCATAATACTTGTTTGATATCCAAAATGGATCCAATAAAGTAAATTTTTGAGAAGCCTGTTTTAACTGGGAGGATCTCCCATTGGCAGATGTTGTTATCTGAGTATGATATTGAATACCAATCTCAAAAAGTTATTAAAGGTAGTATCTTGGCTGACCATTTGGCTCACCAACCCATTGAAGATTATCCATCAGTGTAGTATGATTTCCCTAATGAAGAGATTTTGTATTTGAAGATGAAAGATTGTGATGAACCATTTCTTAAAGAAGGGCCAGAACCTAGTTCCCATTGGGGCATGGTATTTGATGGAGCTGTTAATTCGTATGGTAATGGCATTGAAGTAGTGATTATTACTCCTCAAGGCACTCATTTTCCACTTAAAACTAGATTGACCTTCAAATATTCAAATAATATGGCTGAGTATGAAGATTGCATTATGGGGCTTGAATAAGCCATTGATCTCAGAATCAAATATCTTGACGTCTATGGAGATTCAGCTTTGGTTGTGAATCAGATCAAAGGTGAATGAGAGACGAATAAACCTGGTTTGGTACCGTATAGAGATTATGCAAGGAGGATATCAACCTTCTTTACAAAGGTTAAGTTTCATCATATCCCTCAAGATGAAAACCGAATGGCATATGCTCTTGCAACTTTAGCTTTGATGATTATGGTAAAATTTTGGAATGAAGTTTCCAATTTGACTGTGATACTTCTTGATAGGCCAGCTCATGTATTTGCTATTGAAGAAGTCAAAGATGAAAAGTCGTGGTATTTTGATATCAAATGTTTCCTCCAAAGTTAGACTTACCCGTCTGGAGCATCTTTGAAAGATAAGAAGACTTTGAGAAGATTAGCTGGTAACTTCTACCTTGAATAGTGATGTGCTTTATAAGAGAAATTTCTATATGGTTTTACTCAGATGCATGGTTAGACACGAAGAAGACCTGTTGATGATTGAAGTCCATGAAGGTTCCTTTGGTACTCATTCCAATGGACATGTTATAGCAAAGAAGATGATGAGAGCAGGTTATTATTGGATGACAATGGAATTTGACTGTTGCAAGTTTCTGAAGAAATGTCATAAGTGTCAAATTTATGCAGATAAGATTCATGTTCCTTTGACACTGTTGAATGTCGTTTCCTCTCCATGGCCTTTCTCCATGTGGGGAATTGATATGATTGGCATGATTGAGCCTAAAGCTTCGAACGGACATCGTTTCATTCTGGTGGCTACTGATTACTTCACAAAGTGGGTTGAAGCGACATCATATGCAAATGTGACTAAGAAGGTTGTGGTTCGATTTATCAAGAATCATATTATATGTCATTATGGTGTGCCAAGTAAGATCATTACTAATAATGGATCGAACTTGAATAACAATATGGTGGAGCTCTTTGCAAGGACTTTAAGATCGCACATCATAATTCTTCTCCCTACAAATCCAAGATGAATGGGGTCGTTGAAGCTAGGAATAAGAATATTAAGAAGATCATTTAAAAGATGGTTGTGACGTATAAGGATTAGCATGAGATGCTCCCATTTGCTTTGCATGGGTACCGTACATCCATCCGCACTTCAACAGGGGCAACCCCTTTCTCTCTTGTTTATGGCATGGAAGTTGTGCTCCCCGTGGAGGTTGAGACCCCATCATTATGCATATTGATGGAAGTGAAGTTGAATGAAGTTGAATGGTGCCATACCAGATATGATCAGTTGAATTTGATTGAACAAAAGATATTGAATGCCATGTGTTATGGTCAGTTATATCAGTAGAGAATGAAGAAATCTTTTGATAAGAAGGTCAAGTCACGTGTGTTTCGGGAAGGTGACCTCGTGCTCAAGAAGATTTTATCTTTCAAACATGATTCTAGGGGAAAATGGACTCCTATTTATGAAGGACCATATGTTGTTAAGAGAGCATTTTCAGGCAATGCTTTGATTCTTATAACTATGGATAGTGAAGAGTTCACTCATCCTGTGAATGCCGATGCAGTCAAGAAATACTTCGCCTAAAAAAGAAAAGAACAACTCGCTAAGTTGAAAACCCGAAAGGGCGGCTTAGGCAAAAATGAGTGTCTCGGTGGATTGAAAATCCAAAAGGGAGATCCAGGCAAAAGTTAGAAACATAAAACAAAAAATTTATCCCGGTAGATTGAGTACCCCACATTGGGGAAATCTAGGCAAAAATGAGGGATTATAGCAAGTAACTGCATTCGGCTGGTCCTGATCTTTGAAGCAGTTTTGAGCAGTCATCTGGTTTTGATTCATCATTTTCAACCGAAGACAAGCACAATGGATTTCAAATTTGGTAGGAAGAGTATTGGTCATTATATTCGATGTAGCCTTTTTCCATGTAAATTACCATTTTCAAACTTTGTAAACATCCACGGAGTCCCGCCATTTGCGGACTACCATTCTATTAAATAAAGTTGAACTTTTATCCAATTATTTTAGATTCTTATTTGTTTGTGTTTTAAAATTTAATTTTTCTGATGATAATTTTGAAATAAATAAATCAATGAACAAACATTTTTTCTAAATAATAAGGCATTCACTTTAAGATCGATCAATTACAAAAGAGGAATGTCAACAGAAGTCTCAAGAACGGTAAGTCTTGATGTGTGACGCACTGTGGTCTTCCCCGAGCAGTTTGTTTGGTGACATTATCCTCCATAACAGTTCATTGTTCCTCCTCAACATTGGTCGATGAGTTGCTCCTCAAGCAATTTATCATCCCCGGAAGAGTTGATGTGTTATTCCCTTTGTAATTCATCCTTCCCCAGCTGAAGCGTTCATGTTTTTTCATTTCTTAGTTTATATATTGGTGATTGAAACCTGGATCATCGCGAAACCTTTATTTGGTCTCCAAATCCCTAGCACCTTTATTTGTGTGTTGCATAGCCGTGACAGTTTTTCCTGTGTATGAGTCTGCAGATCCGGTTGATATTTTGGTACCTTGGAATTGGTTTATTTCTCAATATCCAAGAAGGGTCAGTTGACTGTTGTTTCCCTTTTGAGGAAGTTTTTGCTGATTGTTGTATCCTTGTGTGACCTTTGATTTGTCTTGGCAGATTGTTGTATCCCCAGTGAGGCCCCACAGAGATGTTTTTGGAATCCCCAGTAGGTCGTCTGGTTCTCCCCACTTAAAGTTTTACCTCTTATTGTGACTTGAGACCCCAGCGGAACTCCATCTTCTGATAAAATATTTCTTCCTTCAAGAAGTATTTGGTTCTGAGCAGTATTGATAATGTCCCCTGTAGGGTTGTCTCCCGATAAATATGGTGTTGACTTAAAATTCCCCACGGTGGTGACTTGTTTCCCTGATAAGGATCCTTAGCAAATACCTCTTTATACACAATATTTTAGGTTGGATGCTTGTTCTTCATGCCTTTCCCCAGCCAGAGGTGATTTGGATTAATGTATTCTCATTCTCCCTTGAGTTGTATTTGTGCGCCATCCCCGGGAATTGAATATTATTTTGAGTTAGGATTTATATCCTTGGTGATTTATCTTCACCCCTAGCAGGTTCTCCAGTTGGTGTTTCCATCTTGTAAAGATTAGCCGAGTATCTAGTTGTGATGATTCGGATCTTTGTTATTTGTATCCTTTGTTCTCGTTTGTCAGCATAATCATATACATACTCATGCATATACATGCATAAATCATAGCATCAGACATTTCATTGTGCATTTTTGTCACATTAACCTTTCTTTTGATCCCCTTCTTCGGGGATATTATTTCGCTCAACAGATTTGGTGTGTCTGTCCTCCTTCAATTATAGAGTGTCAGCCCCTTAGGCAGAAAGAGTTTATCCTTTCTCCTTCCCCACTGAGTTATTGCCTCGTGGATGATTGTTATTTCAGTCTCCTCCCCAGTTCATTATCTGGATGGAACCACTCCCCTTGAGTTATACCCTCATTGGGTTGAGTCTTGTTTGACCGTTTCTTTCTAGTTCTTACCTAGATAGATCTTTTGGTCTCCCAAGATTTTATTACCCAGTAACTGGTAATATTCTTCTTGATGTTGAGTACCTTACATGTGTTAATTTACTCAGTAACCAGTAAAAGGTAATTTACTTCTTTGATTTTTTTTCTCCAGCAGATTCGTTTTTTGTTTCCTCATCAAGTTTATCCTTGTATGTTCATCTTAACTGATGACTGGTATCTTCTTGTTTGGCGTTCTACCTAGTTATCGATAGTTGTAAATCTCATTTCCTTTGCTGAGTTTATCCTTGATATGTTCATTTTAATCGATGACGAATATTCTTCCTCTTTGGTATTCTAACCAGTAACTGGTAGTCATAATTCCTATTCATGGTATTCTACCTAGTAATTGGTAGATATAAATCATATTCTTCCTTTGAGTTTATCCTTGATATGTTCATCTTAACTGGTGACATATACTCTCTCTTTGGTCTTCTTCCCAGTAACCGGTAGTTGTAAATCCTATTTTCCGCGACAGTTTATCCTTGATATGTTCACTTTAATCTATGATGGATATTCTTCCTTTGAGTTTATCTTGGATATGTTCCCTTTTACGTTTGAGTATTTCATCCTCGTTCTGATTTACGCATTTCCCCGGTGCGTGTTTCTTGTTGTATTGGTGTTATCCCGATATACGCATATTCCTCCTCCCATCTGAGTCTTTCGAATGATTTATTTTCATGGAAAATCCCCTTGTGTTTCCTGCAGTTTTCAAGTCGTAGCCTGGACTACGCATAACTTTTATCCCTAAAGTCTCTGTCTCCCCAGTGAGTTTTCCTAATGGAATGCATTTCGCTCTTGTGGACTTTCAATTTCTCCATATTCTTTTCCATTGTGGCAATATATTCCCCACAAAGATTATTTTTTTCATTCATATTATATGCATCATGAGGTCTCTTAGGGACCAAAATTTGTTTCTTAATGTTGTTATTTAAGTCCATTTTACTTAGTTGATACGGAGATTTTAACCTTCATATCCTCAACTAGAAAGTCCTTAAATAGGGGCAGCTGTAAGACCCTAATTTTGACCCTAAGACCCCTCATACTATCTCATTATTTGCATTGGCTTTGGGATCACACCTAGGCATCCTCCTTACCCTTCATTCATTGGGTTTGTATTGGGAGAGATCACCAAGCACTATTGATTGTATCATACTTTATTTTTCTTTGTTTACTAACCAAAATACCAAAAATATGTCTAATATAGTTTTGTTTTCTTTTGTAGGTAGTATGTATGTCCACCTGTGCCTCATCAAGCTCACAACTAAGGTTTGAGACCCTCAATGCAAGAGATCAATCAAGGAAAGGTGAATAATGGTCTTAAGCATAAAATATGGATCCCCATGTTCTTTATTTATCATTTTGATCAAGAATTCATCAAGAGTTTGAAGCTTGTTTTCCTTGGAAGCCCTAATTCATTTGGGTATCTTGTGTGACTTTCTCAGCAAGTTTTCTTCACCAATTGATAAAAGATATCAAGGGATACTTCATTACACATCATCTTATGCATATATGATTCTCCACAAGCCCCAAAGATCAAATGAACTTCAAGTCTGAAAGTTAGTTCAAGGAGGTTGACCAGAGAAAGTCAACTAGTCAAATCTAGGGTTCTTTAGACCCTATCTCCTACACTTTTTGTCATATGAAAATGATTCCAAGAGAAAATTTACTCTTTATGACATTCCAAACAACTTTCATGTTAGCGTCAAGAGATAACTTTTCTTGTAAAGTCATCTTTTATGGTGAAAGATTATAGGTCATTTTGTTTGTGCCCTAGATGGAAGGTCTAATTCTAAGAACCATAACTTGCTCAATTTTTATGATATGAAGGCCATCCAAGTTTCATGATTAACTTCAAGATGTCTTATCCAACTTTTATTCTTTTAGGAATGTCAAATTTTACTTGCAAGGGCATGTGCCAAGAGGAAATATTATAGGTCATTTTAGGCCATTACCATTGAATAAGCAATTTTCCTCAACTTCTAAAATCCATAACTCCCTCATACAAGATTCAAATGGTGTCAATTTTGTGACCAAATTGAATAGGAATGAAAGTGATACAACTTTAGTGAAGAAACCATTTTCATTTGAAGCTCATAGAAAAGGTTATTCAAGATGGAAGAAGTGGTCATTTAACTTTATACTTAGAAACTTTCCATCTATGTTTGATTTCTCCAACTTCCACATAAAATTTCATTATGATCCAAATTCCAAATGAAAAAGTCTTCAATAGCAAAGTTTCTCCCCTTCATGTTAGCTTTCCGAATCATACAAGATCATGGCATTTGGAGCATTTTTGAGTGGCTTGCACATGGGTGTAATGTTTATCCTCATTTGGTAAGTTCAATGTCCAATTTCCATTTCCCTAATGCATGATCACATGTTATCATTTCAGGTTGATTAACATATAATGTTGGACCTTTTGGCATCATTTAATGGGCCTATGACACGCCCATGGAAGCATGCAACCAAGAGTTTCTATTTCTGACATTTTGAGGAAAGGTGTGGAAAGCAATGTGTAGACTATAAATACATGCCCTTGCTGATCAGAATGGGGATCCCTCTTGCCCAAGCTTTGCACTGTTGTTTCCCTAACCTCCATTAAAGGATAAACTTGAAGATTTCATTTGAAATCGAGTTTAAATTCTCATTCTATTTTGGAATTGAAACTCCAAGAATTCAAGCTTCTTAATCATCCAGTCCAGTGAGGTCCACCGGAGAAGATGAATGGAGCCCTAACTCGGGCGGTGAGTTGGCTTCCTCTCATCCATTTAATCTTGGTCCAATGATCTAATCCCAGCCTTTGGTTTGCATTACCATAGTTCCCACGCGTTTGACTTGGCACATGGTCGACCTTAAGCACATGGCCATCAGATCTGCCACCTCAATTAATGAGGGAGATCTGATGGCCCTTGTTTTTTTGCTTTTTATTTTAATTTCTGATTTTACTTTAATTGCTCCTAATTTATTTAATTCATATAAATTTCATTTTTAATCTCAAAAATCTTTAAATATTTTTCTCTTGCATATTCTGAGTTAAAATCATTTTTTGGATTAATTTTGATATTTTTTTTGAATTAAATGATTTTGGACTTGTTTTTAAATATTTTAAAATACTTCTAACTTTCAAAAAATTCTAAATTTTTTTGTCTAAGGTCCTTTGACCTTGTTTGACCTAGGATAAATCCCCTGGTAATTTATTTGGTGATTTGAAGGGATTTGAGGTTTTTTCCATTTAAAAATGCATTTTAATTCATTTTAAATTTGATTTTTAATTGAATAATTGTTTAAAAATTGTGTTAAGCCATTTAATTAATCTTGTAATGTTTGACTTTCTGTTTGGCCTTGGTCATGGTTGATTTGAATTTTGTTTGACCAATATTATTGGATATAAGGGGTTGATGAAATGTACATTTCATCCCCCAAAATGAATGGATAGTATTAATCAGATGAAATTCCTTCTATGATCAATTTGGGTTTCTATTTCCCCTTCCATCTTCATCTTCATCCCTATTCTTCCCGAATCCATCATTGACCAATGAATTCTCTTCATGTCTAATGCTAGTTGATTCATCAATGACATTTGTTGGTTCTTGTGTTGGCAGCAATTTTGGTAAAACCTAGAGTGTTCACAAGATGTCACATGTGATGTCTTAACATAAGATATCATGTACCTGCTAGATGTTTAAAATATAATTATGTAGAATTGTTTCAGGATGTCATACCCGATGCCATGACATCTGATATCATGTACCTGCTGGATATTTAAAATATGATTATGCAGGATTGTTCCAGGATGTCAGACCCGATATCATGACATCTGTATACAAAGCATTCAGTCTGAATGTTATGTATTATGTGATTGCGTTTTTAATGCAAATCTATGTATGATTGAAGATATGATATACACACACATTCAATCATTA
Organism: Lathyrus oleraceus; assembly: GCF_024323335.1. Classification (NCBI taxonomy): domain Eukaryota; kingdom Viridiplantae; phylum Streptophyta; class Magnoliopsida; order Fabales; family Fabaceae; genus Lathyrus; species Lathyrus oleraceus. The sequence goes on along the minus strand of NC_066585.1, from coordinate 480,453,728 downwards.
AATACAACCAGATTTACTTATTTTCCAAAGAGATCTAATCAGCTGTCATGAGAAGATTTGAATGGAAAATAGTTTTAGGGTTTTATGATGTCCAAGCCCAGCCAAATGCTTCTATAAAAAGGACATGGAAAACTTGATTTGGTACACAAGAAATAAGGAACGAAATATTGAGAGAGAATAAGGGTTTAAGTCTTGTGTGGTCGTGTGAATTGTAAGCCATTCAATTCATCCATAGATGATTGAATTGGTCTGATTTTTGAGTTGTAATTTATCACTCAAAGCTTTTAAGCATGAGTGTGTGTCTACTTGATTGAAGCTGCTAAGTAAGATCAAGTGTGTGTCTTTGAAGAGTGTCTTCTTTTGATTGTAATTCTTGTTTATATCACTGGTGTGATTGAGGGGGGGTGAGTGGGATCTCATATCTAAGAGTTCTTAGGTAGCAGCCACACGGGTAGAGATTAGGTGAAAAAGACTGTAACTTGTGTTGTTTACTGAGAGTCTTTGAACTGATTCTATTTAGTGGATTTCCTTCCTGGCTTTGTAGCCCCCAGACGTAGGTGAGTTGCACCGAACTGGGTTAACAATTGCTTGTATCTCTTGCATTATTGTTCTCTATCTTTTATCATGTTTGTATTATTCAGATATTAGTGTCGTGACATTACCTTCGACATCTTATATCTGATACCAGAATTTCAATTAGTATCAGAGCAGGCATCTTACTCTAGTTCTGGGTGAGATCTAGGGACGATACTTTCTGGTACTACGGAGAGAGATGGAGGATCTGTTCACAGGCCACCTATTTTGGATGGATCCAACTATGACTACTGGAAACCTCGAATGGTAGCCTTCCTAAAATCTTTGGATAATAAGGCTTGGAAGGCTGTGTTAACAGGCTGGGAACATCCAGTAGTTACTAAGGAAGGAGAAGCTACAACTGATAAGAAGCCTAAAGAACAATGGACCAAGGAGGAGGATGATCTAGCCTTTGGAAATTATAAAGCATTGAATGCTATATTCAATGGAGTAGACAAGAATATCTTCAGATTGGTAAACAACTATGAGGTGGCTAAAGATGCTTGGGACATTCTCAAAACCACTCATGAAGGCACCTCTAGAGTGAAGATGTCTAGACTACAGCTGCTCACCACCAAGTTTGAAAATTTAAGGATGAAAGAAGATGAAAATATTCATGAATTTCATACGAGTATCCTTGAAATTTCTAATGCCTTAGGAGCCCTGGGAGAGAAGATGTCAGATGAAAAATTAGTAAGGAAAATACTCAGATCACTCCCTAAGAGATTTGCTATGAAGGTGACAGCCATAGAAGAGTCTCAAGACATCTCCAATATGAGACTTGATGAGCTAATTGATTCCCTCCAAACATTTGAGATGGGAATGTGTGATGGATCTGAAAAGAAAGCCAAAAGCATAGCCTTCATGTCAAACACTAAGGAGGAAGAGGAGGAAAGTGGTCAGGATGTTGATGAAGATCTGGCAAATGATGTAGCAATGCTGGGAAGACAATTCAACAGACTTCTGAAAAAGATGGATGTAAGATCTAAGGCAAATGTCAAGAACATCTCATTTGACATCAGTAAATCCAACAATGCTGGAAGAAGAACAAGGTCAGATGAAAAGCCCAAAGAAGAAAAAGGAGTTCAGTGCCATGAATGTGATGGGTATGGACACATTAGAACTGAATGTGGAACCTACCTCAAGAAACAGAAAAGGAGTCTTGCTGCCACTTGGTCTGATGAAAGTGAAACAGAAGAGTCTGCAAATCTAGTGACTGCCTTGATTGGAAGATGGGGTTCTGATGAAGACTCAAGTGATGATGAAGTAACCTTTGAAGAGTTGGCCACTACCTACAGAAAGTTGTGTCACAGAAGTGCAGAAGTGTGTCAACAGGTTAAAAGCCAGAATAAGGTGATAAATCAACTGGAGAATGAGAAGGTAGAACACTGGGAAACCATCTTTACATTAAAAACTGAAGCAGTGTTTCTGAATGCCAAACTAGATGAGAGTCAACAAGTTGAAATCCAGAAGAAGGTGATAACTCAACTGGAGAATGAGAAGGTAGAACACTTGGAAACCATCTCTAAATTAAAAACTGAAGCAGTGTTTCTGGATGCAAAACTAGATGAGATGACTAAGTATGCCAGGATGTTAAACAATGGATCTGACACCTTAGACAAAATTCTCCAGAATGGAGAAATGACAGGAGACAAATCTGGCATTGGGTTCAATGAATCTAAACCTGAGTGCAGTCACACTGGTGGAAAACCAAAATCCAAACCTAAGTGCAGCCATACTGGTAGCAAACCTGAGATGTCACATCAGATGTCACAACATCATAAAGGAAGACAGCAGAAAGGGATACACCAAAGATGGAGATGTCATTACTGTGGTAAATTTGGCCACATAAAACCCTTCTACTATAAGTTGTATGGCTATCATAGTCCTTCTCATCATCAACCTAGACCCGAACATCACAGACCTGTCAACAAAAAGCAATGGGTTCCTATAAGACCCCAATTTTGTCCCTAAGATCCCTCATGGCATCATATCATAACATTGCATTGCCTCAAGGATCATTGGACACCTTGCTTCCTTCCCTGTGGGTGGTATCTTTCTTGAGAGTGGTTCTTGATCACCAAGCCTTGCTTGCATTTGTATATCATTGCTTTTCTTTTAATCACTAACCAAAAATGTACAAAAATATGTCATCTAACATTTGTCTTGCAGCTTAAGCAGTCAATAGGTCAAGGCAATTCAAGTGAAGCCTTTGTGCAAGAGATGAGTTTCCAATGAGATATGGATCATGTGATCATTATTTTGAGCTTATGTGAGCTATAGGTCCATTGTGAAGCAAATTCCCCAGGTGGTTGAGGCCCAAGTTCATCAGAACATTTTCAAGTCATCTAAAGGCCTATGTTAGTCAACTGAAAAGTCAACTATGGGTTTTGAATTGAGAAATTGAGTTTCTTCATCCCATTTATGTTCCAACAATTCTTGTTCATCATGTCAAACATCTACATTGAAGAATTTTAGGTCAAGTCAAAAGTTTCCCAAAATGGAAAGTGACCTGTAATTTCAAGTTTCCAAAAATGGAAAGTTTTTGGACCAACTTCAACTCAACTTTCCAACATCAAAGAAGCTTAAACTGAATTTTTGTCCAACATGAAAGTTGAAGATCTCTCTCTCCCATTTCCAAAAAGTCCAAGATCGTGAGCATCTGATGAATGGTTGAGGAGATATGGTCAAATCATTGCCAAGTGTATATGGAACTTCAAAAGGCCATAACTTTTGAACCAAAACTCCAAATTTAGTGCTCCTTTTTGCATAATATTTCTCATGACATGAACTTTCCAAATTATTCATCACATGATCATTTGTGCTTTCATGACTATTTTGGAGGGAAAATTCTAAATTTAAAATTGGTGCATTACATGAACTAATTTCCATTGCCATTGTGTTCATAGAATGATTTTGAGTGAATTTAATCATGCATGTGGTACTATTCACGTCCACATTTGCCATGCACCCTCCATTTCCAAATTTTTGCCATACACCTCAATTTTCACTAATCTCAATTAAACCATGCTTAATTTTAATTTGGATGAGATTAGGACAGAGTATATGAACTAAAACCTAACAGAATTGCGGAGGATTCACCATTTCTAGATCTAAAATTCTCTTCCCTCCAAATTTCTCTCTCCATTGAAATTCAAAATTCTTCCACATAGCACTGAGTTTTTATTGCATATTCTTGTTCCCTGACCCTGATTCAGTGCAGATCAAGCTTTGGTTTGAAGGATTCGAGTGGAAATCAAGCATACTCCAAGCAAGAACATGAAGATGCAAAGTGATATTTGAGCTGGATCTAGGACGTGCCAAGCCTCAATTACTGCACAAAGCTTCAAGTTATCATCTCAGGAGTTGATTTGGATCATTTGAAGCCTTGAATCGTGCATTTTTAGGAACTGCTCTTCAAGAGGTTATGTTTTCGAATCTCATAATTCTTCAATCCATTGACATGTTTATGTAGATCTTTGAATGTTGATTCTGCTGATGCTTTTAGAATTAAAAATGATGAAGTATTGGTTGAGATATAGTGAATTAAAGTTTGACATGTCAAAATGTTTTTGATCGATTCTCATGATTGGTGATGAATTAGCCTTAGATGATGCTCGATCCGTAACCTACATAGCAAGAGCTTTCGATTGATACCATTTTTAGTGAATTCTGGAAAAAAAATTGTGTGCGGTCACTGTTCACTCTGCCGTCTTCGCGAGGAAGACGGTTGTTTCTTCCCTACCTGGCCGTGTGAACCGCCTTCTGGTTCAGGCCTTGCTGGCGCTAGGGCTTTGTCCCTGTAGATGCCATGTGAGCGCTTCGTGGCGAATTGATTGGCCTAGCTTCTTTTGACTAGCGCCACATATGCGTTTGACCTTGACTGGATGTGCCAGCATGCTTTAATGAAACTCAGCGTTTTGGTACGCACACAATTCGATTCTGGCCGGCAACATCATTTTCAAATTAATTTCCATTTTACCTTTTCCCTCCATAATTGCCTATGCATGATCATTTCCATTTCAAATATTTTTGCCAACTTCAATAAATCATATCAAATTGAAAAATGATCCAATTAATTCCAGGTTTTTTGCTACATGATCCTTGAAATGTCTAGAATTTTTATGGTGTTGATTTTATGATTTTACCATTTCTGGATTTTGAATTGTGACTGTTTGATTGAACATGTATGCATTTGTGACCATGCTTCATTCTTTCTATCATGAAATGCTCAATAATGATCCAATTGCCATGAAATTTTGTATGATGATTCCCAACATGTTGCTTGACCATTGAGGCTTGATTGTGCATTTTTACCATTTTTCATCTCTGTTTTAGACACATGGACATTGTTGTGCAACATTTGGTGTCACATTCTTGGTCTCATACTTGTGCATTTTCATTTCTAGGTCAAATGAGCTTCTCTGATTATAATTTTTGGCATGATGATTATGTTAGACATATTGTATGCTCATAAAATTTTCTAGAATTGTTTGAGTCATTTCTGTTTTAATATGGAATTTTGATTCTTAATGATCAATTGTGTGCTTTGAAATTGCTTTGGTCTTCTCTTGCTCACTACATGGCTTTGTTTGATGCTTTTGATTTGGTCCTTTTTAGGACATGTTCATGATTGTTTAAATGTGATTTATGTTGAGTTTTAGTTTCTGTTTTGGCTTTTAGCTTCACTTTTGACCCTAGGCTTTGCCCTAGGGGTTTGAACTCACAATTTGAGCTTTGCATTTCAGGTTTCAAGCAATTAGCCACATTGGTTGATATGATCTCATCACTTGAGATACAAGTTATTTTGGTTGACTAACCTTGCTGTTTTGTAGGTCATTTGGATGGTGAACCAATTTAGTTTGCTTGCATCTTATGCCTTGCACCATTGTTGTCTGATGATTGGTTGCCTCACTATTGACTGTTGTCTGTTGATTGTTTGTCTGAATGTGAATATTGACTGCTTTAGCTTTTCTTACAGGTACTTTAGCCGCTTTAACTCATTATTTGAGTTGCTTTGCTTCGCTTGTGGTTGGCATACCACTTAGGTAAACCCTATTCTCCATGTAGTCTGGAAGACCTGTCATGTTCTTTTGGCAGGCACCTGTCTGAAGCCCTCCTTAAGAGGCCATGTTCTTGATTGTTTAATTTTGTGCCAAGCAGCTCAAGTCCTCCTAAGTGAAGAGGCATTGGCAGATGAAGGGATGTGCAATCCATCCCCTGCTATTCAGTTGAGTCATTCATATTGCTCGCACTACGTGCTGAGGCATTTGAATAAACACCCCAAAAATCTTGTCAAGTCAGTCATGTGGAGAAGAGTTCCTCATTCTAGACTCCCACACCTTCTATTGATTCAAGCTCACCCGGCCAGGGTCAAGAGCTATGAGGCATAACCCTCATTCCTTTTCATCTGCTTCACCCTAGCTCTCAATGTTAGGGTTAAGAGCTCAAAACACCCAAAACAGTATTGGTTTGTTTGTCAAGGTCGATATGACCCCTTGACTAAAGCCCAACCTTGCTTGAGCCCTTTGATTGTGTATAGCGTGTGCTAATTGATTGTTTGTTTGCTTACTTGCATCATTTCATGTGCTTGCTATTGCTTTTGCATTTGTTTGTTTATGTGAGGAGTCAGATGTAAGACCATTGATTGGCCATCTGTTTCCTGTGATCATTTTGTTGTGAGGAGTCAGACATAAGACCATTGATTGGCTATCTGTTTCCTATGATCATTTTGTGGAGATGGACATAAGACCATTGATTGGCACTCCATATCCTTTTCTATTTTACTTTGTGGAGTCAGATGTAAGACCATTGATTGGCTATCTGTTTCCTAGTTTACCTTGTGGAGTTAGGTGTAAGACCATTGATTGGCAACCTGTTTCCCTCTCTTTGTTCAGGAGTTAGATGTAAGACCATTGATTGGCTATCTGTTTCCTATGTTGCTTTGTGGAGTTGGATCTAAGACCATTTATTGGCAATCCATTTCCAGCTTTTGTTTTCTCTTTCGAACCTTGCTCATTTACTTTGCTTTGTGCTTGTTGCCTAATTCCAAAGGAACCACTTGGATCATCTACATATGATCTCAAGAGAGGAATTCCTAAGAAGTTTTGCTTCCTCACTCTCCCACCTTTTATTTCTTTAAACCTCCATTTGCATGTTAACCTAAACCAGAAAACTATTGTGCAAACATTTTCATCTGTTTTCAAACTAGAAACCTAGGCCTTAAGCCTCTGATTTTCAAACTTCATTTTTCACAATACTTCTTCTGAATTGAATCTAATGTCAACTTTGACCATTTTTGTGAATACTTTAATTGGTTAATTTCACTCACTCAATTGCTTTTTGTGGCCCTTGTCCACTTCTTGATAAGTTTTCATACATTAGCCATAGATCTCAATTATCTTAGTGGTTGATGTGAATCTCACCTTTTGTCCTTAGTGATTGAATTGTAAGACTTCCTTGCTTATTATAGGGCATAATCCCTCACTAGCAAGTTGAAGTTGTTCTCACATGGTGGACTTGTGGTTGTATAGGTTGAGTTTTCTCCCGTGGATAATGAAAGACCTTAGGGCTTTTGTTTAAAATCAATCCACTTACTCTTTGGAAATCTTTTAGCCGAACTACGAGGTTTTGATATTGTAAGGGTACATAGGCAATGGATTCATCCATCCAAACACAAAAATAATAAATTTGTATATTCTTCTCTCATCCTCCCAATCATGTTTGCACAATAAATATTTTTAAAAGCAATCATCTGATACAACAAGTTGTGAAAAGGGTTCCCTAGGAGTACCTAGGATGCATTGGGTGCCTAACACCTTCCCTTTGCATAATTACCCCCTTAACCAGATCTCTGTACCCTTTTTTATTAGTTTTCTTTGTAAAACTTCTTAGGCTTTTGTTCACTTTCTAGCCATTCCTTTGGATAAATAGAAGTGCGGTGGCGACTCTATCTTTGTATGCTTTGCTTTTGATTTAGTCAATAAATCATAAAGTGATGAATACACCGCTACAGTTCCTAGGACTAATGTTACAACTCTGATAGCTCACACTTCCTTCAGAGTTTCAGCCAAAGAAGATTGGTATTTTGATAGTGGGTCCTCCAGACACATGACTGGAAACAAAAACTTGCTAACTGGCCTTCATCCTCATGCCACCAGCTATGTAACCTTTGGTGATGGAGCAAAGGGTGAAATCAAGGGGATTGGTAAGCTTAATTGCCCTGGAGTTCCTGATCTTGACAATGTCCTACTTGTTAAGGGATTGACTGCAAATTTAATAAGCATTAGTCAACTATGTGACCAAGGCCTAACTGTAAACTTCACCAAAACTGAATGTCTGATTACTAACAAAGAAAATAAAGTTATCATGAAAGGAGTCAGGTCTAAAGACAATTGCTACATGTGGAGTTCTCAAGAAACTGGTTATTCTTCAATGTGTACTTTAGCCAAAGAAGAAGAGGTGAAGATATTGCATCAAAGATTGGGCCATCTGCATCTTAAAGGCGTGAAAAGGATTATATCTGTTAGAGGAATTCCCAACTTGAAGATTGATGAAAGAAAAGTCTGTGGGGAATGTCAGATTGGAAAACAGACAAGGATGTCACACCAGAAGCTCAGACATGACACCACTTCTAAAGTTCTGGAACTCTTCCATATGGATTTGATGGGACCCATGCAGGTGAGAAGCCTTGGTGGGAAGAAGTATGTGTATGTAGTGGTGGATGACTTCTCCAAATACACCTGGATCAATTTTATAAGAGAAAAATATGATGTTTTTGAAGTCTTCAAAGATCTTTGTCTAAAACTTCTAAGAGAAAAGGAAATTCAAGTTGTCAAAATTAGAAGTGATAATGGGAAGTGTAAGACCCCAATTTTGTCCCTAAGATCCCTCATGGCATCATAGCATTGCATTACATAGCTTCAAGGATCATTGAGCATCTTGGCTCCCTTTCCCTTTGGGTAGGGGTCTCCTGTGAGTGGTTTGAGATCACCAGACATGCTTGAATTGTATATCATTACTTTCCCTGTTTTATTCACTAACCAAAAGCACAAAAATATGTCATTAACACCTTTTGTTGCAGCTTAAGCAATCACCAGGTCAAGAGCTTCAAGAAGATCCTTTGTACAAAGAGTTGAGGTATTTTCTTGAGATGAGGATCACATGATCATTATAAGCATCTTACATGAGCTAGGGTACCATTTTGGAGCAATTTCCCCAAGTGGTAGAGGCTCAAGTTCATCAAGACATTTCAAGGTCATCTAAGGACCAAAAAGTCAACTGTGTAGTCAACTGAGGGCTATGAGGTGGGGAAATGAGTTGAGACACCTCAATCATGTTCAAATGAGGCATATCCATCATTATAATCATCCATCTTGAAGATTCAAAGGTCATGGCAAAATTTACTAAAAATGGAAAATGACCTGTAATTCAAAGTTTCCAAATTTGGCAAGTTTTTGATCCACATTCAACTTGACTTGTCAATGTTAAAGAAGTTTCAAATGGATTTATGGTGAACATTAAAGTTATATATCTTTGTCTCCCCTTTCCAAAAAGTCCTAATTCATGTCCGTATGATGAATGGTTGAGGAGTTATGGTCATTTGATCACAAGGTGTGCATGGAAATTCAAAATGGCCTAACTTTTGATACAAAGCTCCAATTTGGTCCATTCTTTTTGCAAAATGTTTCTCTTGATCAAGACATCTCAAAATAGCCTTTGCCATGCATGGGAAAAGTGTGTATGCTCATCATTTCTCATGTGATCATTTTGGAGGGAATGTCCACAATTCAAATTTGACTTATGATACAAGCAAAATACCAATTCCATCATGACCATTGGCTAATTTGGAGTGGATTAGAAGCTTAACATGGGAGCTTGCACGTGCATTATGGGCATGGGAGTGCAATTTTCATTTTTTGCAAGTTGCTTCATAATTCACTAATCATGATTAGTGAAAGGTTAAACTGGTTTTCAGTGTGATTAGCATGCCATATAAATACCAAACCCTAACCATAATCAAAAAACAGAAAGCATTTCAGATCTAGAATTTCAAAGGTCCCTCCAAAATTCTCTCTCTTCGAATTCTTCATTTCTTCACACAAACACCAAAAATTCTTGCATAATCTTGTTCATCATGCTTCATTGAGCAAGAATCAACCATTGGTTTAAGCAATTCAGTCCAGATTCGAGCAGTTCAAGTGCAAACTCATAGCAATGGAAGTTGGAAATTGAGCTAGATCCAGGTGGTTTCAATCGTTTCTTTGTGCACAAAGCTTCAAGGCAAGTTCAGTGGAGTTGATCTGGAGCTGTAGAACGCTTGAGAGCGTGAATTCAACAACTTCCAATTTTAGGTGATGCAAATTTCATCATCTCCTTTTGATGTTTTCTGATCATAAATGTGTAGATCATGCTTAGTAGTTCATGGATATGTGTTTAGATTTTGATTTGGTTGAGATTTGAGGTTGTATGATGAACTTTAAGTTTGGATCTACAAAATGTTTTCGTTCGATCTGGAAGTTATAGGATGAATTAGATGAAATAGATGTCATATTTGGAATGTACATGGAAAGATGATTCGATTGATGTATAATTTGTTGAATTCTGGAAATTTTGTGGTTAAACTCTGCCGGAGATGGCCGGAGAAGACGACCGGAGACTGTAGCTCCGGTGTCTGGTTATTTTTAGGGTTTTGCCTGCGTTTGTGCTAACTGTATGCTGATGTGTGCTTGCTTGTCCATTTGATTGGCTCTGTTTCCTTTGATTGTGCCGCGCGTGTTTGAATAAAGTTGATTGTGCATGCCACGCGTTTAATGAAACGACGCGTTTTGGCTTTTGAATATGAGCCTTTGATCTTGGCGCGCGCTTAGATCCAGTGGTCATGATATTTTCTGATTTATTTCAAATGTTTTCATTTCCCTCCATATTTTCCATGTATTTCCATTTATTTTGCTCATCTTAGAAAATTCATTAAAAATAGAAAAATGATCCAAATTAACTCCAATTTTTTTTCATAGATTTGTTTTGATGTCTAGTTTTTTTTAGTATTATTTTCATGAATTGTTGATGGCTGGATTTTTTATGTGTGATTTTTGATTCCATGCCATGCTAATTTGATATGTTGCATTCAATGCTTTGTGAAATCTTCATCTTTAAGCCAATTGATCTGATTTTTTGCATGCCTAATGTTCATACATGATGTGAATTTTTGATCACTGGTTTGGAATTTTTCTCATATGCTATCATTGTTTTTGACACATGAAGATGAATGTGACAATTTGTGTCACATTTTTGGCATTGGATTGTTACATTTTTGTTCACATATCATTTGAACCTTTCTGGATTTGATCTTTTGCATAATGATTGTTCATGACATGAGGAACTTGCATAAAAAAATTCAAGGTCATTGCATGCATTTCTGTTTTGACTTGAATTTTCTAAATTGGAAGTTCACTTTGTACACATTTTGTGATCATTGCATAGCATAGGCCATTTGAGATATTTGCTTATTGAATTGATGCTGGTCCTTTTAAGGACATTTTGTTGATTGTTTGAATGTGCATTATATGGAAGATTGAGTTCTGTTTTGATCATTTGGTTTGGTTTTGAACTTAGTCTTTGTACTAGTGTTTTGTGCATAAACTAACTGTGCTTTCTGTTTCAGGTTTGGACATTTAGCATTGATGGTTGATTTGTTCTCACTTTGTGAGATGAAAATGATTTGAGTTATAACATTTGTTTGTTTTGTAGGTTCTAATTGATGTGCTTGAGCTCATGAGTTCATTTGAGTGCTTGAGCATTGTTCATTGAGTTGTGTAACTGTGAATGGTTTCACTGTTTGTCTGTTGGTTTTATAACTGAAATATTAACTGTTTAGTCTTTTGTACAGGTACATTAGTTGCTTGCTTTTAGCTCTTGCTTGAGCTTTGGATTATGGTTGATACACCACTTAGGTAGTTATCTTCTTACTTCATGTAGTCTGGAAGTCCTGTCACCTTTTTGGCAGGCATTTTGCTGGCAAGTCCTCCTTAAGAGGCTCTGTTTGTGTTTGTTTATCATTGTGCCAAAGACCTCCAAGAGTTGAGGCAATTGACGGATAAAAGGGATTAGTAGTCAATCCCCCATTATTCAGTGAGTCGTTCATTATGCTCGCACTACGTGCTGACGCTTCTGAACATGTACCCAAGATCTTTGTCCAGTGTCTGTCAAGTGGAATAGGATCCCACTTTCTGGATCCCCACGCTTTCTTTGTCATGAGCTCACCCTGGCCAGGGTTAAGAGCATGAGGTCTCATCCTCATTACCATTTTGATCAGCTTCACCCTAACTTCCAATGTTAGTGGTTAAGAGCTACAAATTACCCATTACAGTTTGGCTTGTGTGTCGAGGTTGATATGACCCCTCTTGACTAAAGCCCACCCATTGTTTGAGCCTCTTGTATGTATATAGATTGTAATGTTTGCTTTTGATGTGTTTGCTTTTGATGTTTGTTTGTTATGGTTGGGAGTCGGATATAAGTCCATGTATTGGCATTCTGTTTCCTTTTTTGTGGTTGGGAGTCGGATATAAGTCCATGTATTGGAATTCTGTTTCCTTTTTGTTGTTAGGAGTCGGGTGTAAGTCCATGTATTGGAATTCTGTTTCCTTTTATTGAGGATCTCTTATGAGACTTGTGTGATTGCTTATGCTTTGTGCTTGCTAATTCCAAAGGATGGGATCTACTTGGATCATCTATATGATCTCAAGAGAGGAACTCCTAGTGTGGTTTTATTCCATATCCATCACCTTTTTGTTTCCTTCATTTCTCCATCTTAACCCAAACCAAAACCCTTTTGTGCAAACATTTGACTCTGTTTTCAACATTATAAACCTAAGCCTTACGCTTTTGATTTTCAAACTTTCTTTTCATAACACTCATTGTGAATTGAATCTTTAAGTCAACTTTGACCATTTTGTACATACTTCTAATTGGTAAATATAACCCATTCAAATGTTTCTTTTGTGGTTTCAATGACCACTTCTTTAATTAAAATTTCCATAACATTTAGCTATTAGGTTTGAGTTATCCTTGTGGTAGATGTAATACTCACCTATGTCCTTAGTGATGGACAATAAGTCTTCCATGCTTATTATAGGGTTAACCCCTCTAGCATGTTGAAGTTATCCTCACATGGTGGACTTGTGGTTTTTCAGGTTGGGTTTTCTCCCTTTGATAACAAAAGACCTTAAGGCTTTTGGACCAATCAATCCACTCATTTGTTTGGAAATTTTTTACCCGAACTACGAGGTTTTGATCCTAATCTTTTTATAAGAGGGTACGTAGGCAATGGGTTTATCCATCCAAACACAAAATGTAAATAACTTGTATATTCTCTTCTCATCTCTTCAATCATGTTTGCACAAATGAAATTTTCACAAAACAATAACCTTTCCAACAAGTGTGAAAAGGGCTCCCTAGGAGTACCTAGGATGTTTTGGGTGCCTAACACCTTCCCATTGCATAACCAACCCCCTTACCCAGATCTCTGTTTCTTTTACTAGTTTTGTTTGTAAAACTTTTATGTTTTTGTTCGCTTTCTAACCATTCCTTTGGATAAATAGAAGTGCGGTGGCGACTCGACTTTGTATGATTTACCTTGGATTTAGTCAATATCTCCAATGGTAACGAATACACCGCTACAGAAAAGTGGCGACTCTGCTGGGGACAAAAGATTTTCCCTAGTGGGTTTTGCCAACTTTTCACCTTTGTTGTATTATATTGTTTGTAACATATTTTTGTGCAATTTGGGATTACTGTATTGTATGTAATGATTGAATTGCTTGATATATCAATTGCTTGTGTACTTGGTGATCTTTGTGAGATGAGTTCTATACCCGAACTCGAGTGCACTTAGGATAGGAGAATGACGTAATCTTGTCGACTTGTGTGGAGTTATTCCTTAGCAAGTTGACTTGCGAGTCCATTCACTTGGTGGAGGTCATGTTGGGATCAATAATGTCACACAAGTAAGTTGTGGTTAGACATTACTCTTTCCAATATAGACCTTAGAAACCAAGGACCATAGTTTACCAAACCCATCTTGGCCTATTTTTTAGGATGTAGTGCGGAGGTCGTTCAAATGTAAGATTTGATGCGATTGTTACGCGATACTACACTCATAAAAGTCTCTCTTGAGAATATTTTTGGAATACGAGTAGTCGTTTCTCCGATAATATCCGAAAGATGGGATGATGACTATGGGAACCTCTTGTAGAACATGTTTGGCAGGTTTAAACCCTAGTGCACTCCCTTTGGGTGGTTCTTAGCCGAGACTCCATGCTCGTGACTTGCAACAAACCCTTGATTCATGGTTGATCCGTTCATGTATCCTTAATATCAATGGAACTTGGGTGTTGATAAGGTGTAAACCATAATCCACCAAAATGGATGAATGATATTAAGGATAATATGATCCATCCCATGACCTTTGTTTGGTGTGCTTTGCTTAATCCTTGAGTGTGATTGTTGCATTCATGCATTCATGCATTCATTTGCATCCATATCATCAATGAAAAAAAAAGGAAAATTTCAAGGAACTTAAGGGGTTTATTTGCAAAATTTTCAGACATGGAAAGACAAAGAAGGAATACAAAGAAGTACAGCTTCAGACAACCTGATCTGAAAGAGTTAAGGAATCTGACATCCCATGTATTAGATCCCTTGGGTTTCAAAGCTCGTGTTGGGAAGCTTCTTCCTCTTCTGACTACTCAGGTGGATGAAGGGTTGATGAGCGTATTGGTGCAGTTTTATGATCCTCTGTACCATTGCTTCACGTTTCCGGACTTTCAGCTTTTGCCTACCCTTGAGGAGTATGCTTATCTTGTGGGTATACCTATCCTGGATCAAGTGTCGTTCAGTGGCTTGGAGAGTATTCCTACTTCTCGAGAGATAGCAGACATGTTGCACATAGATGAGTCTCTGATTAGTGCTCATATGACTACCAAAGGTGGAGTTCAAATTCTCCCTTTTGAGTTCCTCATCGCTCAAGCTACTGTTTATGGGAAGGCCATGAGTGAGGATGCCTTTGAAGCCATATTTGTACTTCTCATCTATGGATTGGTATTGTTCCCCAACATCGACAAGTTTGTGGATGTGAACGCTATTAGGATCTTCTCGGCTCTTAATCCCGTTCCGACTCTATTGGGTGATACCTATTTCTCTTTGCATATGAGGAATGCAAAGGGTGGTGGTGCTATTGTGTGATGTTTGCCTCTGTTGTATAAGTGGTTTATTTCTCACTTACCTCAGACGGTCGCTTTCAAGGAGAACAAGGGATGTCTACGGTGGTCCACGAGACTTATGTCTCTCACTAATGATGATATATCTTGGTATAACCGTGTATATGATGGTGTGTAGATTATTGACTCTTGTGGTGAATTATCCAATGTGCCTCTTCTTGGTACATGTGGTAGGATTAACTACAACCCTGTTTTAGCACGTCGTCAGCTTGGGTTCCCCCTAAAGGATAAACCTAATAACATTCTGTTAGAGGGTGTGTTCTTTCAGGAGGGTAAAGATCCCCAAGGCTTGAAGGGCAGAATGGTTCGCGCTTGGCGCAAGGTTCATAAGAAAGGAAGGAAGGAGTTGGGTCCTAAGAATTTTGTTGCTATGGAACCTTACACTGCTTGGGTAAGGAAGAGGGCATCTGAGTATCTCATGCCTTACGATTATCCGAGACCTACACCTTTGGTTGTGGCTGGGCCTTCAACCCTCCCTAACCAAGGAGTAAAGGAGTTGAGATACGAAGACCTATCACGTGCCTGGATCCGTGAAAGGGAAAAGTTGCTTCAGCAGATTAAGGAGAAAGATGCTTTGATAGAGTTCCTCGAGCATCAGGTTATTGATGATCCTAATGATGCATGGACTTCTCTACTTCCTCAGTCTTCCAAGTTTTGGAAAAGGAGGTATGATCGACTCCCCAAGGAGAAGGCAGATATGGAGGCAGCTTATGAAAGAGAGGTGAAGAGGCTTTGTGCAGCTTATCTTCCTGTGTCCCGAGCTTCAGATGTTGTTTCTAGGGATCCATAGGATGATTATTTTCCTTTCCTCTTGTACATGATTGACAATTCTGTACTTCTTTTCCCCGATGATATTTGATGAGATATTTCCATATGTGATAAATAATTAATATTTCCAAAATTTGCAAATAAAACCCTAAAGTTCCTTTGAAATAAAAACAAATCATATGCACAAGCATTTGCATGCATCATAAGCATAAGCAGGTTTTGTTCCCGGGTTCTGGTCCTGTGGTCTAACTCTGTGCTCTTCATTTATTTTGAAGACAAGCTGACTCACCGGTACTACACTAGAGCCAACTCTTCCAGATTGATGGATCATCTAGAGCAAGAGAACCGTGAACTCAAGGAGGAATTCGCCAGACTGAGTGCTTTGATGGAATCGTTCTTGGTTGCCCAGAGTCAATCTTCTCCAACACCTTCAACTCCTCCCCAGAGGACAGTCATTTTTGAGATTGTTTCCTCAACTGTGCCTGCAGCTAGTGCACACTTTGTGCCGACAACTATGCCAGTCGGGTTTCCGTGGGGGGTGCCTCCCAATTTTATGCCTGAGGGCCCTGCTCCAACTTTTGCTTCTATGCCGGCATCTAGCCCGGTCCTTGTTGTTCCTCCTCCTGTCGTGCATACCGTGCCTAAGGTAGACGACACCATCTATCATTCTGAGCCGTCTGAGGGCCCAGATGTCCATGAGAAGATGGATGCTATGAATGACCAATTTCTTGAGCTTCGCAAGGAATTGAAAACTCTTAGAGGAAAGGATCTCTTTGGCAAGTCTGCTGCCGAATTATGCTTGGTTCCCAATGTGAAGATTCCGGTGAAATTCAAGGTCCCTGACTTTGAAAAATACAAAGGGAATACTTGTCCTCTCAGCCACCTGGTCATGTATGCCAGGAAGATGTCAACTTAGACTGATAATGACCAGTTGCTTATACACTACTTTCAGGACAGTTTGTCCGGTGCAGCTCTGCGTTGGTATATGGGGCTGGACAGTGCGAACATCCGATCCTTCAACGACCTTGGCGAGGCCTTCGTCAAGAAGTACAAATATAATGTGGATATGGATCCCGATAGGGATCAATTGAGGGCCATGTCCCAGAAGGACAAGGAAACGTTCAAAGAGTACGCCCAGAGGTGGCGAGAGTTGGCAGCACAGATCGTGCCTCCGCTAGAAGAGAAAGAAATGGCCAAGATTTTTTTGAAGACCTTGAGTTCATTCTATTATGAGCGGATGGTTGCTAGCGCTCCTTCTGACTTCACCGAGATGGTGAATATGGGTATGCGTCTAGAAGAAGGGGTTAGAGAAGGACGTCTGACCAAGGAAGAAGGCTCTTCTGCCAAACGTTATGGGGCGTTTGCGAAGAAGAAAGATGGAGAGGCACATGTTGTGACCTCTCATGTGAAACCTAGAAGACCCTCTGTGAGGAGGAAGACTATGCGTCCCGCCGGTAACCAGCACCAGGTGGCTCATATAGCACCTGTTTTCATAGACAATCAACAGTATCAGCAGCATAATAACAATCAACAATCATCTCAGCAATATCAACAGCAACAGCACCGTCCTCAACAGGAGGCCTACCAGCCTCGCAACAGTAATCAAACCAGCACGAGTTATGAGAGGAAGAAGATCATTTTTGATCCGATTCCGATGACATACGCAGAATTATATCCCTCTTTGATAGAGAGGAAGTTGATTACTCCGAGAGACCCACCAGCTATACCTGCTAACCCTCAGTGGTGGTATAAGCCTGAATTGCATTGTGTATACCACTCTGGTGCTCCCGGCCACGACGTGGAGAATTGTTTTCCGTTGAAGACCAAGGTTCAAGACCTTATGAGGTGTGGCATTTTGTGCTTTAAGGATGTAGGTCCTAATGTTAAGAAGAACCCATTGCCCGAGCATGCGAAATCTGTCAACATGATCCAGGGCTGCCCTGGCAAGTATAAGGTCAAATATGTCAGCCATATTCGACAGTCGTTGGTCGAGTTGCATCGTTTGCTGTGTGATTACAGTCGCTATGAGCACGATCATGATAGATGCTGAATATGCCCTGTTAACCGATTGTGTTGTCGCCAGGTGCGCAAAGATCTTCAGGAAATGCTGGACGAAGGAATTATTGAGATCCTTCAGAACATGAATGTTGACGAAGATGAGCCTGAGGTCAACATAATTTCCCCAGTATTTCGGATACCCGGGCCTGTTATTATCAAGTACGATGGTAGCAAGCAGAAGGTTTCTCCTTCCCTGATCATTAAGCCTGTCGGTCCAGTACCTTATTCTTCTGAAAAGGCAATTCCCTTCCGTTATAATGTTGTTGCTGTAGAAGATGGGAAAGAGGTGACTTTGCCATCCTCCTCTGTTGTGAATATTGCTGATGTAAGTGGTCTGACCCGTAGCGGTCGCGTGTTTTCTGCGCCAACGAAGCCCCAAGGTAAAGCTGATTTTGCTGAGCGCCCGATTGGGAATGCTGTGAGCACCCCGAATCCGGCACCTGTTGTTAAATCCTCCTCTGTACTGAAAACTCCTACTTCTGTTCGCCCTCAACAAACAGCAGAGCTTATAGAGTCTTTAATTCTAGAACAAAAGTAATGATGGAATCTATCAATGTTGTGGTTGATGACCAACAGACTGATGTCACAAACGATGTTGAGACATCTCCAAATGATCCCCCAACTGATTTCTTAGACAGAAATAATGAGAGACTCACCGTGTTCCTCACTAACAATGGCTACAGGAGGGGAGGTATTGACAAGAGCCTATCTATGAAAAATGAAGGAGGAAAGCTCATGGTGACTCAAATAGATGTGGATGATATTGTGTTTGATGGGACGTCAGATCAGATGGTAGAACATGTTGTTAGACAAATGTAGTCTGAGTTTGAGATGAGCCTTGTTGGAGAACTGACCTATTTCATTGGGCTACAAGTCAAGCAGATAGAAGATTCTATCTTTCTATCTCAAAGCAAATATGCCAAGAACATTGTTAAGAAGGTTGGCATGGAGAATGCAAGTCATAAAAGGACACCTGCTCCTACATATTTGAAAGTCTCCAAAGATGAAAATGGTGTTAGTGCAGATCAAAGTTTATGCAGAAGCATGATAGGAAGTCTGGTATACCTCACAGCAAGTAGACCTGACATTGCCTTTGTTGTAGGTGTTTGTGCTAGATATCAAGCTGAATACATAGCAGCTAGAAGTAGCTGTTCTCAACTAGTTTGGATGAAACAAATGTTGATTGAATACAATGTCACACAAGATGTCATAACATTGTACTGTGACAACCTGAGTGCTATAAATATTTCTAAAAATCCTATTCAGCACAGCAGGACAAAGCACATTGATATTTGTCATCACTTTGTTAGAGAACTTGTGGAAAAGAAAATCATAGCACTAGAGCATGTTACTACTGAAATGCAATTAGCTGACATATTTACAAAGGATTTGGATGCTAATCAGTTTGAATGTTTAAGAGGGAAATTTGGGATTTGTATTCATGAGAATTTATAGCAATTAAAGTGGAGTGGAAAAGGGCAACAAAAAGTTTCTCAAAAGTTCAACAAAATGTCACAACATCCCTCATCCTCTAGTTCAAAACCCACTCACAAAGCAAGGACTCCCTCCATGGAGTTTCTGGATGAAGACGTTTTGGAAGTTATTCCTCTTTCTGTAATCCCAGGCAACGCCCCTGGTCCTCTTCCACGGCAGGAAACAATCAAGGTAACAACTCTGAAAACCCTCCTCCTAAGGATGACATGCATTATACAGATCGTGCCATTAGGAATCTGGTCACAAGAATCCTAAATGAAGGACACTCAATCAAGGGAGTTTCGACTCCTTTGTCTAGAAGGGGCCCCTCATCTGAGGTGGAACCTCAAACTGAGAAAGATGATGATTCATTTAGGTCAGAGAAGGATATTGCTGCAGAAGGATTGTGTTCTTTAGGGAAAACCATGCCTAGCAAGAAACCTATAGATGTTTCTCAATCTAAGAAGCATGACTCTGCTGAAAAGGTGATTGATTTGGAGGAAGAGAGCTCAGACGAGGAAGATGACACCTTGGTTCATCACTTGAAACCAAGTGTTGCAAAGAAAATGAAGATCAGGAAAGGCAGGTCTGTGGCTGAGATGATGACAGCCAGAACTAGTAAAAAGGCTGCTGCTGTAGGTCCTTCTAAATCATGGAGTAAAGTAGAGGTCAAGAAGAGAAAGGTCAGAGAAAGTTCTGACTCTGAAGATGATGCCGAAGAGGATGTCCCAGACATCTCTCCTGCCAAAAAGCAAACTGTTAGAAAGTCTCTAGCTAAGGTTGCAGCTGTGCATTTGGACAACATTTCCTTTCATTTGGAAGATGGTATAGCCAAGTGGAAATTTGTGATACAAAGGAGAGTTGCTGTGGAGAGGGAACTAGGGAAGGAAGTTGTGAAACTGAAGGAGGTTATGGAATTGATCAAGTCTGTTGGTTTGATGAAAACAGTTAGTGCATTGCCCCAATGTTTTGAAAGTCTGGTGAAGGAGTTTGTGGTGAATATCCCTGAGCATATTTCTGACAAGAATAGCAAATAATTTTGCAACGTGTTTGTAAGAGGAAGGTGTGTTAGGTTCTCCCCAACTGTAATCAATAAATTCCTAGGAAGAGGAATTGAAGGAGTTGTTGAGTTAGAGGCCACAGACAATGAAGTCTGTAGGACAACCACTGCTGGCCAAGTCAAGGAATGGCCAAGCAAAAAGCATCTATCTACTGACAAATTAACTGTAAAATATGCTATCTTGCATAAGATAGGTTTAGCCAACTGGGTGCCAACAAACCACATCTCAACTATATCTAATGCTCTTGGAAGGATTATATATGCTATTGGAATCAGGCTCAACTTTGATTATGGAAGGTTCATGTTTGAACAAATTATTAGACATGCCTCCACCAATGCAGTAAAGCTGCCAATTGCCTTTCCCTCGATCATTTGTGGAATTATTTTAAGCCAGCAACCTGGTATTCTAAACACAAGTGATATGCCCAGTAGAAGGAAGCATCCATTGTACATTCATTACAAGTTATTTGAAGGCAGTCATGTCAACGACATTGTCATGACATTTGTAAGGAAGGAGCCAACCTCATAAGGTGGCCTAATTGCTCAATTAAAAGAAACCTGTAAGGAGTTGGAAACTGGGATTAGGGTGGCCAATGCTAGGAAAGAGGCTTTAGAGGTTCTCATTAGTAGCTTGGAGAAAGGAGAGATGGATAAGGTTGGTGAAGCCAAGGAGACAGATGCCCACACCTCAAGTGAGATGTCTAATTCTCAAGATCAATCTAGTGGCAGTTCTGGATCTGAAGGTGAAGAAGATGCTACCTCCTCAGACTAAGTTGTGGTGATGATGGTCCCCCTGTTAATGTGTGTTCTGGATGCTTGGATGCTTGGATGTTTTTATGTTTTCTGTTTGATGTTTGTAGTTTTTTTTGGCAGTCCTTTCTGATGCCATGATGTAATTTTTGGGCTCTTTATGAGTTCTCTGGATTTCTGATTATCTCAGCTAATACAGCTGCGTATAATTATGGTTTGTACCATCTCACATTTATGTTTAACATTTTATATGTTATAACATCCCTTGTGACATTCTCTGCTGGACTGATTGACATTTATTTTGTCTAATTGGTCACTTTGGTCTATTTTGACTAAAAAGGGGGAGAAGTTATTATGTGGAGAGCTGCAGTTAATGTGTGGAGATGTGGAGAGCTGCAGTTATTATGTGCTGAAGTAGCTAGCTAGGCTAAAAAGGTGATAGCTGATGTTGAACAGAATAATGTTTTGTGTTGTACAGGTGATGTTGAAGGAGATGTCAGAAGGAGGTTATGAATGTTAACATGTTGAAGGAGATGTCAGAAGGAAATTCTGAATGTTAACATGTTGAAGGAGATGTCAAAAGGAAATTCTGAATGTTACAGATGTTGAAGGAGATGTCAGAGTGTGACTCTGAATGTTACAGGTGCTGTTGTTGTTGAAGGAGATGTCTGTAGGTGAACAGACTTAGGGGGAGAAGAAGTACCCATGTGTTTTATATGTGTATTACTAGTTGCTACTATAGTTAGTAATTGTGTTTGCTTCTGTTGCTGCTTAACTGCTGATATGCGTTTACACTTGTGAACAAATGGACTGATATATGTTTTAGCCAAAATTTGCCAAAGGGGGAGTTTGTTGGTTCTTGTGTTGGCAGCAATTTTGGTAAAGCCTAGAGTGTTCACAAGATGTCACATGTGATGTCTTAACATAAGATATCATGTACCTGCTGGATGTTTAAAATATAATTATGTAGAATTGTTTCAGGATGTCATACCCGATGTCATGACATCTGATATCATGTACCTGCTGGATGTTTAAAATATAATTATGCAGGATTGTTCTAGGATGTCAGACCCGATGTTATGACATTTGTATACATAACATTCAGTCTGAATGTTATGTATTATGTGATTGCATTTTTAATGCAAATCTATGTATGATTGAAGATATGATTTACACATGCATTCAATCATTAATTACAACCAAATTTACTTATTTTCCAAAGAGATCTAATTAGCTGTCATAAGAAGATTTGAATGGAAAATAGTTTTAGGGTTTTATGATGTCCAAGCCCAGTCAAATGCTTCTGTAAAAAGGACATGGAAAACCTGATTTGATACACAAGAAATAAGGAACGAAATATTGAGAGAGAATAAGGGTTTAAGTCTTGTCTGGTCGTGTGAATTGTAAGCCATTCAATTCATCCATAGATGATTGAATTGGTCTGATTTTTGAGTTGTAATTTGTCACTCAAAGCTTTTAAGCATGAGTGTGTGTCTACTTGATTGAAGCTGCTAAGTAAGATCAAGTGTGTGTCTTTGAAGAGTGTCTTCTTTTGATTGTAATTCTTGTTTATATCATTGGTGTGATTGAGGGGGAGTGAGTGGGATCTCATATCTAAGAGTTCTTAGGTAGAAGTCACACGGGTAGAGATTAGGTGAAAAAGACTGTAACTTTTGTTGTTTACTGAGAGTCTTTGAACTTATTCTATTTAGTGGACTTCCTTCCTGGCTTCCTAGCCCCCAGACGTGGGTGAGTTGCACCGAACTGGGTTAACAATTGCTTGTGTCTCTTGCATTATTGTTCTCTATCTTTTATCCTGTTTGTATTATTCAGATATTAGTGTCCTGACATTACCTTCGACATCTCATATCTGATACCAGAATTTCAACCTTGTGTCAGATGAATCAACATGAGCCTGAATGAGATAGGTCCCTTCCATTTTTTTAGTGCGTGGGTATGTTTTAGGAGTTTGGTTCTTTGTACCAAATCTATAACATGCATTAACACCTATATTTTTATTGCCCAGCCTCAGATAGTTGTGACTTCTACATAAGTCTAATTGCGATTGCTTAACATAGAGCTAAATTTGTCCAAAAAGGCACAACATTCTTGTAAGTGAGATTGTAAGTCTCCCATTCTTCATGGCATTATGTGAAAACTTGAACTTTTTTCCTTTCATGAGAGCCAGTGGCATACTTATTGATTTATCCAAGTTGGAGCCCTTCTCATGCATGATGTCTTGGTTCATGTGTTCATACTTGTGAATGAATGGTTGAGTGTTCTCCAAAGAATGACTTAATCAATCAAAACTCTTCACTAACATTTGAATAACTCTTTATTAATTTTTGCTTTACTTTCAAGTCATTTACTTAATGAACATTAAATTTCAGTACCTTTACCATTCATTACCATTTACATTTCATGCAACTTGTTTATATTTCAGTCCTTTTTACTTTGCTCACTTGAGTCATATCTTATGATTGTATATATTGTGTACTTGTGATTTTATTTTGTTTGTGGTCTTAGGACCTTAAAATACCTAATAACAACAAAAACACTAAAAAAATATCTTGGTGGACTGTTGGGCTTGATCTGAACTTTTGGACTTAGAGTAGGCACTTCCTTATGCTTTAAGGACTTGGCCAATGCCACTATCTGAGACAGAGTTATTCTTGACTGTGCCTTTCATCTGATGCAAACCTTGAGTGCTTCTAGTTCATCTGTCATCCTGTCTTTTAGCTTGATTGTTATACTGTTAATATTATTGATGTCTGATGATTATTTTTGAGAATTTTCCAAGGAATATTTTCATCTGATACATTGAAATACACTGAAGACTGCTAGCTATTAGAGTTCTTGCTTGGATATTATGGATATATTTATTTGATGCCTTGGTCTTCATACGGTTTGCTTGGATATTGCTTATGCTTTTTGCTTGCTCAAAAGTCAAAAGGATAATGGGTTTTTATCTGAAATTCTTGTCTTGTGAATTACATTCCATTGGTCAAATCTTTTCAACTCTTGACTTTTAATTTGTCTAGGATAGTCCCTTCATCTCCTCCCACTTCTTAAATTTCAGTTATCTCACTGTTTTCAAAACCTTCTTTGTCTGTTTTTCAACTTGGGCATGTTTTTAATGATTAGAAACTTTGGCCTTAGGCCATTTAATTTTTAAAAAAATTCTTAAATCAAACCTATAAATGAACTTAACCATATTGACTTTAATTTAAAAAAGACAAAAAGAACTAACAACCCTACTCAAGTCTTTGGCCTTTTTTGCCTTTTCTTTTAAACTTTCTGATTAAAATCAATTCACCAACTTCTTTGAAATTCTTACCACGAACTACGGGGTTTTGATCCCTCATTTTTATGTCATAGGCATAAGACCGAAGGTCTTGTCAAACACAAAAAATATAATTAATGAATTCTTTTCTCATCCCCCCACTCTATATTTTTATCAAACATCATTTTGACTAAAACACTTGCACAAAAAAAGGGCTCCCTATGAGTACCTAGGACACTTTGGGTGCTAATACCTTCCATCTATGTAACCAACCCCCTTACCTGTAATCTTTGACATTTTATTAGTTTTTATTTGAAAACTTCTTAACTTTGGGTTTAGTTCGTACTTTTCCCTTTTCCTTTGGAAACAATAAAAGCGCGGTGACGAATCTGGTTTTATTGATATCAAGTTTATCCATAGCTTGATGATCATGAATTTACTACTACATGCATCATCTTTAAAGTCCAGTTGTAATTGGAACCCTATCTTTAAATTCCAATTGTTATTGGTGCCCTTGCTTAAAGACCAATTGTTATTGGCACAGTTTAAAGTGTAGTTGTCACCAACATCTATGACTAAAGTACAATTGTTATTGGTGTCCCCTACAAAGTCCAGTTGTCATTTGCCTTCATCCTCAGACATTCAATTGTTGTTGGTGTCCTTAAACCTAGTTGTCACTGGTATCTTTTCAAAGTCCAATTGTTATTGGCATTCATTTTTTCCAATTTTTATTGTCATTCATTTTTAAATCCAATTATTATTGGTACCTTTAAAGTCCTGTTGTCAATAGCATCCCCTCCAAAATCTAGTTGTCATTGGCATTCATTTCATTTTCAAAATCCAATTATTATTGGTGTCCTAGTTGTCACTGGTACTAGTTGAAAAGTACAATTGTTATTGGCATCATCGTTTGAAAGTCCAGTTGTAACTAGCACCATGTTTTCAAAGTTCAATTGTCATTGGCATCTCTAAAGTATAGTTGTACCGAAACTCCGTTTTTGAAATCCAATTGTAATTGGTACCTAAAGTCTAGTTGTCACCAAAATCATCTCCGAACTACAATTGTCATTGGCACCCCTGAAGTCTAGTTGTCACTGGCCTCATCTTTGAAAGCCCAATTGTAACTGGAACCAATCCGATAGAAGTTGATTGTAACTAATGCTTACGGTCAAAGTCCAACTTTGTTGGCACATACAAAGAGTTTTATTACCTTGTTTGTCCCGATGTTTCCTAGAAAGTCATGCATGACTCTTCATTTTCAGGAATCCCCAGAATTGGATGTCGTTCTTGTTAGAAGACTCTAACGTTTTGTATTGATTGACTTTTTGTAAAGAATCATCATAGTCTTTTGTGTGGATGTTTTTCTTATTAGAAAACTCCCGAGTTTTGTCTTGGACAATTTATTTGTAAAGAATCCCCATGTTTTCTTTTAAGCAGATGACTTTTCTTGTAAGATAGATCCTGAGTTTGTCTTTATTGAATTCCTTGTTACGGGTCTCCATTTTCTTTGATTGGATGTTTTTCTTGTTAGAAAACTCCAGAACCTTGTGTTGGATGAATTCGTTGTTCTTTTCATTTCTTGTGGACCACCATTACCATATGTCTTCATCACTCCCCACATGTCCATTTGTCATTTTTCATCCATCATATAAACTCCATGTTAAGGGTTCACCTCATGTCATATGCATAGCATATTATATCATGTCATATGCATTCAGGATCAAAATTCAGGTCTTTTAGTATTTAACTATCTCTCACCGTGATCATATGAAGAGTGTCATTCTTCATATTCTCTAGTTGAAGATACTTAAATAGGGTCAATTGTCACACCCTAATTTTGATCATGAATCATTGCATCAATACATTCATCGTGACTTTTGCATCATCTGCTGAGTATAACATGCATTTCATGCGGTGTAAAGCCTAAAATATCGACCAGAATAAAATTTCAGATTTACAGACAAACCGGTTGGATCAATTTTCAAATATGCATCAAATTAACGGGCGAAAAATGTCAAAATAGAGCCTGGTGATATCAGTTTCATTAATCTACGGCTCACGTAGTTTAACCTGGCTTGCTCGTTTTATATTTTTGCCTGCTTTTTCGATCGCATTTTGATCCGTTTGATCCTTTTCAACCGAGAAGTTTTTACTTCAAAATTTGATCAAAATATGTATGTTTTCTAGAGGTTTATTTCGCACTAATCATTTTGGTGCATTCATTTTAATTTTTCGAGCATTTTCGCGCCCGATATTTTTTTATATTCTTTTATTTTTGTTTTTTAGTCAAAATGATCGACATAATTAATTAGAATTAATCGGACATTTAGTGTGAATTTATTATGTGTTTTTTTAATTAAATTATCCAAAAAAACTCATTTTTATAATTAAGTCAATTAATAAAGAATTAGAAAAAAAAATTAATTTGCTAACAAAAAAGTGAAACTTGGCATCACATCATTGGGGCATCTCCCAAAATTCTAAAATTGAGACGTTGGGTTGATATTTTTCCCATGTGATATTCGATCCATTAGCTGGAAATGAGCTTGCAGCATATATTTTTTTCTTCCTCTCTCAATAAGAAGGAAACATGTGGCCCACTAAAAGGTTCTCTCAATATCTATCGCTCTAAAAAATGCATTGAAAATAAAAAGAAGAAGGCTTTTCTTTTTTCAAAAAGAATCGTCAATCGTCTTCTTGACTCCCTTCTTCCACCATTAACCTCACAACCTTTGTTCAACCCTCTGTCTCATTCACCTTCAACGCCTTCCACAACCCTCTTTTTCGGTGATCTGCGCCTCCATCAACCAATACCCTCAACTACCTCCATTAACCACCATGTTACGACCGTACAACCATTGCTCACCTCAACCCTTCGCCGCTCACGCACTCCTCAAACCTCTCCGCCACCTGCTCAAAACCACGCCTATTATCCCTACCGTTACACTCCCTCCGGCAAAACCACCATAACCACCACCCTCAATCTCCTTCCCTTTAACTGAAAAAACACCTTAACAGTACCTTCCTCACCTCCATAACCTCTTCTTCAACACCTTAAAAAACCCACCACGAACCTCCTACCTTTGTCCACCCTTCACATCATCAGAAAATTCCCCATAAACACCTGTTATCTCCTCTACCTTCACCACTATTTCCTCAAGCAATGACAACACCACAAATCCTTTAACGCAGCAAGTTAATGAAACCACACAACACTAACTTCAACTATGTTTTGATTTTTCCGACGAGAACTCTTTCATTTCAGCAACACAAAATTCAGCAACACTACTAGCAACTTAACACCAACACAACGACAATAACTCAACAAGATTCAGCAAGTATAACAACAACTCGAGTTCCCGTTTCGAATGGTTTGTTTCACTTTTATTCATTTATCTTTAGGTTTTTGTGTTGTATGTTGTGTTTTGATATTGTCGCATCTATGTTGTGCTTCCTGTTTGTTTCGATTTATATCAAGCATATGTTGTAAAAACCTTGTAACATTGCTGAGATAATGAAAAATATACACTGTTTGGTGGCTGTTTGTTTTTATTGTGTTAAATCAGGTAAATCTGTGGAATCGACATCATTGATATGTTGTTATGCCTTTGATTTTTCATTCAATATATTGACGACATATCGCTTTCGGTTTATGTTTGCGTTGTAGCATTTCATTTTGCCTGATTTGGTTGCGTTATGCATAATTCGTGCGCATTTTGTTCGATTTATTAAGTTTGGTATTCACACGACTTTGTTTCATTTTGCAATGATCATATTAAGTGTATAAAGCTAAGGTGATGGTTTCATTGGTTTAGTTGTGATTCTTTAATTGGTTGTTGCGTTTCAATATTGTACACACGTTCGATGGTTAGCATAACGGCAATCCACTTTTCGTGCTCCTACCAATTTGCGTTTTG
Source organism: Lathyrus oleraceus (assembly GCF_024323335.1). Taxonomy (NCBI): domain Eukaryota; kingdom Viridiplantae; phylum Streptophyta; class Magnoliopsida; order Fabales; family Fabaceae; genus Lathyrus; species Lathyrus oleraceus. The sequence continues at coordinate 480,425,570 of NC_066585.1, read as the reverse complement.
ATTTGTAAACTTTGTATTTCCATTTATATTTTGTTGTTTCTTAAATTTTATTTACCATTCTATAGAAGGATCCAACGTCGTTACGCTTAAATCGAACTTTAAACCTTATTTTCTATAGCTTTGCACGTCTTTGCGTTATGTGAATTTGATTCACATCCTCACATCATGATCTTGATCCGTGCACGTTTCATTTTTTCTTTACTTCTTTCAATTCAATTACAATGAAGACTTGCATACTTTAGTAGGATATCACTTACCTCTAGATTCTCCCTTATGCGGAGAAGCTTGAATTTATATCATATGTTACCTTCCATATGATCTGAAGTGCTTCCCTGATGTCTATGGTAATTGCGAGCCATGAAGAAGTTTTTTCCCCGTGAAATCCTTCCAAGTAAAGAGATACTTGGAAGGGGAAACATGATGTGGGCGACCACGGTCGGGTTCAACTTTAAGAGAAGTTGACCAGTCTTCAAAAAGAGATGGAAAGACTTTCTAACCTTCAAAAGGAAGTAGACACACATGGAACTCCTTCTTCTTTTCTTATCAAGTTGACAAAATCATAGGCATCCTTAGGGAGCTAAAAAAAGGATCTTGAAGAGGAGAAGGCTTTATGGTGATGTTGACCTTCCAGGTTATCACAACCAAAGATGTCATTCAAACGAAGAAGGATTCCTGAGCTAAAGAGTGAGAGGACAATAAGTAGAAACTGGAGGAACTGAAGAATAGACTTAATGATAATATTGATGAGGGTTTTAAGACCTTCTTCGAAGCTTTTATGGAAGCAGCTGATTAGGTGGAGCTACTTTACCCGGGTGTTCAAATTCCCTAATTAGGGTTGGACCCGGAGAAAGCTGTCCGGGGTGGAGTTATTGTTGGTGATGACGAGCATACCTTTTCCGCCACTATGGGTTTTGAAATGAAATTACTATACTAATTAAATTTTGTAACCCTTTATAGTTTGTTTTTTCTATTTTCTTTGGCGTTTTAACCCTGTCATTTTGACTATCTTTGATCTTGATTTTTAGATTTGTTATTCCCTTTACTCAGTGTTAGATTAACCTTTTGGGCTTCGCTTTTGCTCGTCCCGTTTGATGGGAACTTGAGTAATTCTTTGACGTTCCACCTTTACCTGTCTCATTAGTATGAAATTGGAGTAATTATTTGACGATCCTCCTTTACATGTCCCATTGGTTGGGAACTATAGTACTTATTTGACGTTGATGGGGTTGTTCCTGACCAAAGTTTGGACCTCTTCCTTGACCCCAGGTTTGGGCCTAGATTGAGGTTGACGTATCCTGGGCTCCACCGATTATGCTTTTGGAGTGGCCAACTCTTAAGATGGGTACACCAACTACGATTTATTGAACTTTTATTTTCCTTTTCCATGTTTTCTAAGAAGGAAATAGATGCATATTTAAATGGATAACATATCATCAACTCGCGCATTAGCAACATTGACTTTATGAAGGCTTTAAAGTACTTCGATCCGTTCAGACCTCTACTATAATTCCTCCTGGTTCCATGTGGTGGCGTTTGCGACCATATAAGACGTTTCATCGGGGATCTTTCTTATCTTCTCGTGATTTCATAACCTTAAATCTCCATTTGTTGCTTTTTCGTTCCTTTGTTATGCATTGTTGATAGGGGAGAACTCAACAGTGTATGTATGATCAGAGATGGTGCTAGTCCAGGCGATTCGTAGAGATCCTTGATAGAAAAATCAAAAATTACCTCTTTCGTTTTGGTGTATTATTTCAAAAATTTGATTTTTGAATCAAATGAGATATAATTTCACGTGAATCAGGTGTCGATTCCTGCATATGACGCCACTATTCCGTCACATAACAAGAATTATGAATAAATTGATGTGGTGGACTCTTCTTGACGTGATGGTGGAAGTCTCTAAAGCATTTGCTCACGGGGTGAATCTGTAACGTTAGTACTCCAATGCTCAAGTCAATAATTGAATCATAAAATGGATAGAGTAAAGTACAAAAAGTGAGCGTACTTTAAGTCTTACGCATACATATCTCCCACTCTCTTCATCTTCTCCACAACTTTAAAACGGTTTGTGAATGGTTTGGTTATTAGAAACTTCATCTCCTTCATTTTGAAAACTTCGTTCAACCTCCTCCATTTCTTTCTCATAATCTTTAGAATCAACATGAATCTACCTGTTCAAAAAAACTTCGAACTTGCGACACATGATCCCATGTATTCATGGTATACCAGCTGGACAAGCTCTGAAGTTTCTTTTATCAGGCCATGTATTTCAAATAAATATTAATGAAGCAACATTTTCATTTTCCTTATCTTGTTCCAGTTCAAGTTTAAATATGTGAAATTCATAACGAGGTAGATCTGTCTTAGAGTACACCAGTTTCAATGAACTTAGCATATACAAAAATGCCCTAAATTATGAAGAATTTGACCAATTCTATGAAACCAAACACTCTTTTGGATATGCTTCTAACCTAGTTGTTGTATATTTCTAGTTTTGTGTATTATCTTATAATTGTTGTGTTATCCCACTAAGATTTTATAATTGTGTACTTTGTATTTATGATCAATAAAAACCATTTCATTTTTGATTTATTGATATATTAATTTTAATATATTTTGTGTTTAAAATATATTTAACCACTTTACATAAGCTTAAATATCTTATCACTATCTCAAATATATTTTGCACACTTTGTCTGTGAAGATAAAAGTAAGAGAAAAATATTTGAGATAAATGGGAGTTAACTTACTATGATAAAATGCTATATACGTTAAAAAATATTTATATTTTTACAAATGTGTTTTAAAAGATTGTATCTAAATACTAACAAAGAAAATATTTTTTTTCACATAGCTTAAATAAATAAAAAATGGTTGGTGTAGTCTCAAGCTATCATGTTAACATAACACTCTATGATATTTTATCACCTCTTAAAATGATAAAATAATTCGTCAAAATAAAATTATTTTCATCACCAAAGAGAGAAATTATTAAACTGTTTGAATATAATTCTCTTTAATTTGATTTTGAGTTTAAAATAATAAATGAGAATAATTTAATTGTTTAACATTTGTTACTTATATAAAAAAAAATTAAATAGATTAATTATAATCCATCTTCTAAAAATAGTAATAAAGTTCTACAAATGATAATTTTATAATATATAAGTATGATATTTTATCTAAATACGAATAATCATTAAGCATTTTGGTAATGCATTTGTTGAAACATCTCTAGGTGCACAACTTGTTGACTTACTCTAGTACATGTTTGTACATATTGTTAATATTATCATTTTGTCATGGTACCAAAGCTACCATCTGATTTCTCTAATCAACTTCAAGCTATAAGTTAATTGTTTGTTTCTTTGAAAGATAACACAGTTATTATATTCTGAGATTGTTCTTTGGAAACTATGGTAAATTTTATTCTTTTAAACATAACTTAATTGTTTTTCCTTTTAACATTCAAATTTGAAAAATAACTAAGCAATAGTATACAAAATAAAATTGTAAAAGATTTATATAATACAACATCATGAGCGACAAGATATGCTACGAGTGAAAAAGGATGAAAAATATGTTGCTAAAGATCACACCATCTCATTTATCACAAAATTAAGTTCATCCAACGATCAATAAAAATAAATAAGCAAGAGATTTCATTGTATATATTTTTTGTTTAAATATTCAAATACTTATATATGTATTTAGAATTGTTTACATTCTCTTTTGAATGCTATTCGTAAACACTCTATTAAGTGTTTGTTATTTTATTATATTTATTCGTAGGATTAGATTTTTTTTAGAATATATATATATATATATATATATATATATATATTATATATATATATATATATATATATATATATATATATATATATATATATTTATTTATTAGTTAGACTATTAAATATTCTATTAAATATTCTAATGATATTGTAATGTGTTTGATTATAATGAAAATTTGTATTTAAGAAAAATTACATGCAACTCTGAGTTAAAAAAGGCGAATCATGATAAATTTTGTAGGTTTAATTATCTTCTTATCATTCAATTTTTGTAATTAATTTGAATTTCATTTAAAATAAAATAAAAATTGTAACTATCAACACAAATGAATCCCTAATATTTTTCCACACCTTCTGTCGGGACCACTTCAAATTTAGATCTCTTAGTATAAATTTTGTTATTGATTTTTTTTTTTAAAATAATTGTGAGTGAACTTCACGTTTATATTTTGTGGAGTTAAATATCTTAAAAAATAATTAAATTTAAAAGATCTATACTTATGTTATTTTTAATTTTTTAGGAGATTTCAATTCAAAATATGTAATCATTTCAAGTGTAATCAAAGATTAGAAAAATCACAATCAAATAATATTTGAGCTAATCTAGCAGCTTTGACTTTCTCATTGAAAAAGAAAGATACTTGTGTTTAGAATTCATGGAAAGTGGTACCCATTTTATAATGTTACTTTTATTCGGTCTCTTTTTTAGGATAGAAAAGAGAGAGAAAGGAGAATAGAAAAAATGGATTTAGGTTTGGTTGAATTAGTAAAATAAGGTGAGCTCAGAAGTTTCAACTAATCCATTAAATTGACTAAGATCTAAGGACTAATTACCAAATGTAACGACGCTTTGGCACGATTAATAGTCAATGTTTGAACAAAACAATTAATTTAAAATAGGAATGACATATGTTCTGGTTGGACTTTGATATAGACAATTTAATTTAATTCAATTTATATATATATATATATATATATATATATATATATATATAATATATATATATATATATATATATATATATATATATGATGTTTTGTTAAATGCCTTTTAATTTTTAATTTGTTTCCCTTAGTTTTCTAGATTTTGAAGTTGTACACACGTACTAGTTCGTGGGTTCGTCACTAGGGACATAGGTTGTTCTCTTTAGAATTATAGAAAATAAACAATATTTTTTTGATTTCTTTTTTTAATAATTTAATATAAGATATTGTATCGAACTCTAGTATGATTGAATGATAGTTTTTTGATAGGATCATTATCATGTCGTCGAAGTTTGTTCACATACTGTAGTTGAAGTATGTTAGGAATGTTGGCATGTTGAATTTGACTTGTTTGTTATCTTCAATTGTTTAAGTTAGTTTGTTCTCTAAGTTAACTTGTGTAATGAGTCTGTGTGCAAAATTTCATTAGTTTAATGTGTTAGTTTTCTTATAAATAGCATATTAGTCTCCCATCATTGCATAACGCAAATCCTAATTAAGGTGAGAAATGTTTATAAGAGAAAGTAAAGAATAATAGTTTATAACCAACTTGTTGTGTTCTTCTTGTTTCCCTTCTTTCTACCCTTGTGAGTTTCTTGGTGATCAAGAAACCGATTATACTTTGTTATTCCATTATCGTTTTTCACAACAAATTGGTGTGGTGAGCGTGGAGAAGACGCCGTCAACAAAGTATGATATTGAAAATTCACCGGAGCGCACGATTTCGGTCTGTTGCGCTTAAAGATGAAAGCCATACTAGTTCAGCAGAGTTGTTTAGAAGCGTTGAAGGGAGCTGAAGTCATGGACGTTGCGCTAACAAACAAAGAAAAAACGACTATGGTAGAGAAAGCCCACAACGTCATCTTATTGAGCCTTGGCGATAAGGTTCTTCGACGGGTTTCGAAGGAGGCGATGGGGTCAGGGTTATGGGTGAAACTCGAAAGTTTATACATGACCAAATCGTTGGTCAATCGTCTCTACCTGAAGCAAGCTCTTTATTCATTCAAGATGAGTGAAGACAAATCTTTGGCTGAGTAGTTGGATATGTTCAACAAGATGGTTCTTGATCTTGAAAATATCCATGTCAAGATTGAGGATGAAGATCAAGCACTGTTGATGTTGTGTGTTGTGCCCAAATCACGTGCTCACTTCAAAGAAACTCTCTTGTATGCAAGAGAGTCTTCGACCTTTGAAGAAGTTCAATCAACCTTGTATTCTAAGGATTTGAACGAACGAAAGAAGCACAAGCCATCTTCGACTGGTGAAGACCTGTTGGTTAAGGCAAAATTCACAAAGAGAGATGGCAAGTTCGACAAGAAGAAGGGTAAAAGTCAGCAGAAGTCTTATAGTGGCGATGCATCTGGTATTCGATGTTATCACTGTAAGAAGGAGAGTCATACAAGAAAAGTGTGCCATGAACGCCTAAAAGATCATGGAGGTAAGGATAATGGCAACGCAACCATTGTTCAAGATGATTTTTCAACTCATTTGATGTTCTTATGGTTTCAAGTGGCGACTCAACTAAAGAGTGGATTATGGATTCAGGTTGCACTTGGAACATGACTCTAAACAAAGACTTGTTCGAGGAACTATATGATCAAGATGGTGAATCTGTATTGCTTGGAAACAATAAAGCTTGCAAGATTGTAGGTTTTGGATCTGTGAGATTCAAGCTTCATGATGAGTCAATAAGGTTGTTGACTGAAGTTAGGTATGTACCTGATTTGAAGAGAAATTTGATTTCTCTTGGTGAATTCGACAAGAAAAGATATGTTTTCCAACGAGAGAAAAGTATTCTAAAAGTCATGACGGGGCCGAAGGAAGTCTTAAAAGGCGTGAAGAAACAAGGCTTGTATACCCTTGAGGCTGAAGTTGTCAGTGGTTATGCAGATGTTGCATCCACGAAACGTTTGTCGAAGATAGAAATCTGACACATGAGATTGGGCCATCTTAGTGAAAGGGGTCTGGTCGAATTGGGGAAACAAAATCTACTTGGTTGAGACAAAGTCAAAAAGCTGAATTTTTGTGAACCTTGTGTACTTGGAAAATCTTGTAGAGTGAAGTTCAATAAAGGCAAACAAAGAACACGTGGATCCCTTGATTACATCCATGCTGATCTTTGGCTGACCAAGAGATGGAAAATCAAGCGCAAATAGTTCAGAACTAGCGTCATTAACAACTTCAGAAACCAACTCTATTTGAAAAACATAATGCTCTTCCTCGTCAATCTTCTTATTTTTTAGTACTCCTTGTGGGAAAGGGATTGGTGATACATACTTTTTTTCAACCTCAACAACAATAGAAGGTTCAGGTTTATTTTCAAGTGTTACACTAACAATGTTTTTATTTTTTTCTGGGGCTGGTTCTGCAACTTTTTCGGATCTCAAGGAAATTTCACTTACATTAGCATTAGAATCCTTTGGATTGACAACTGTTTGGGCTGGAAGTTGGTTCGACCCTTGGGCTTGCATGTTATTTATTTGAGTAGCAAGTTGTCCCATTTGCGTTTGTAAAGTCTGAATACTAGAATCTGTTCGCTGCTGAAATTGGAGATTGTTTACAACCATTTGCTTGACAAGTTCCTCTAGTGAAGGTTCAGAAGGTAAAGAGGTGGTTACCTGTGGAGGGTTATATGGTGGTGGTGGTGGAATGGGTAGCATCAATTATTTCACTAAAGAGGTAAGTTCATCAATTCTAGTTTCTAGAGCCTTGTTGGAAGAAGAAACCTGAATCTCATTCACACCTTTTGTTTGGACCACAAAATTATCCCTTGTTATGAACTGTTGGGAGTTAAGTGACATGTTCCCAATCAAGGATTTGACAGCAATAGGATATTCAATACACAAAGCATTATAATCAACATCAGGGACAACAAATTCTCTCAGAGTTCTTTGGTCAGCCATGTTAAACTTAATAGAAAAGAAAAAAAATCAACAAATAATGAGAAAACACAACTAACTCAGCAATGCAGCAACAAATAGGAAAATACCGACAATGTCCCTATTAAGTAAAAACAATTGAAATACGAAAAAAACGATTAAAATAAAATAAAAAAAATACAAAAACACGAAAACTAAACTAATAACGTCAATTAAGAATTTTGAGAATTTTTGCGGAATTTTTTGAATCCACAAAAACAGAAAATAAATCATAAAAAATAGAAAAATAAGGAATTTCGGTTTTTTAGGGCGTCATCCATTATTTATTATATAAATAAAGGCTTTTGATTACTGATTTTTTCCTAATGAATCAACAAAAAATCGGAATAATCTGAGACAATTTGTTTAAAAACAGATTTTTTTTTTAATCCTAAACCGCAAAAAGACCAATACGCAAAAAAGTTAGGGCAAAAAAATACTAAAACACATATGACTATAATAATAGTTAGACTATAATAATGGTTAAAATCTACAAGAATCCCCGACAATGGCACCAATTTGATCCGCTGTCGCACACGGGTCAAAAACGAGTAATAAAATATAGTAAACGGGAAGCGACACCTCGAGTATCGTATCACAAGGATTCTTGTATTATTCCTAACCTAATGAAATCGATTTAAGGGGGGTTTATGTCTTAGTGGTCGATTTAGAAAACAAAGCAAAAAAATGATTAAAATAAGCGATTATAAAATAAGTCAACCTACTGTTTTCGGTTTTCGGCTAATCATTGGTTTTTACCTACCAATTCCCTAAGCGGCTTCGATCTTTATTCGATTCAAATTCGATTGACAAGCGTAATAGATATATGACAGATTTATATTCCTATATTCCGAATTAAGCAAACGGATAAATACAATCGTGAATTAAGCAAACACGATTTACAAACGCAATTTAACGACAAAGCGACGAAAACGGCGATTAATAGTTAGGAATGCAATCATACAAATTTAATCAAAACCATTCCACAAAATACAAATTAAGCAAATGAAATTTCATAGAATAGAATTGAAAGAGAACAAAATTAAATTGATAGAATAAAAACCTCAAAGCCTTGGAAATTCGGTTATAGCAGATTGACTCTAGGAGATTAGTTCCTCTTCATGATCGTACAAAAGCAAAAAGTTATTGTCAATAATGTCTCTCTTCTACAGTACCACGGCTTCCCCCTTTTAAACAGAATAAGGATTTCACTAATAATTCAAACTGGGCCAGAAAACCTAAATTTGGCCCAACAAATGGCCCAAAAGAAAATATGTCCTAAAGTACGAAACTTCAACGAATTATTTGAGACGTTTTCACTCCGAATCAGCTTTTGTCTTCAACATAAAAGTTATATCTCTTTCTCTTAGCTTTCCAACGACTGGTAGCACGCCTCGATCCGATACTCCTAGCTCCAGTTATGAATTTATTCGTGCAGACTGCTAATGCTGAAAATAAACTGCGGAAAATAAATAAGTGTAAAAATAAGATAAATTATAAAAACACATTAAAAGTGAAAAATAACCAAACTAAAACATGGAAATGCATAAGTATAAATATAGATGAATGTGCATCTAAATGCACTGATCATCTATGCTCACATTAGGCAAGACAAGGTTGAACCTAGAGCTCTGAGATGCATGTTCGTGGGATGCCCCGAAGGAGTCTAAGCTTATAGGCTATGGTGCCTAGAGCCAGGTCATAGGAGGGGTATCATCATTCGAGATGTAGTTTTCAATGAAGTTGAGATGACTTTCAAGAAAACTGATGACGTTAGTCGAAGTGCATAAGTATTTGAAGAAGGGCTGGAACATAAAGAGATTCATGTTGAGTTGGAGCATGTCGATGCTGAATTGCATATCCCAGATCAAGTCGAAGAAGAAGCACAAGATGCTGAAGATATTGAGGAAGTTAAGGAAACTATCGATGACTACCTGTTGGCAAGAGATAGGCCGAGAATATTCATCAAGCCACCTCAAATACTTGGGTATGCAGATCTCATAGCTTATGCCTTAATCTCTGCAAGTGAGGTTCTAGATGAAGAACCTATAGACTATAAGGAAGTGAAAGTCTAGTTAACAGACTTTTGATGTCACAATGGATGTTATGACATCCAATTCTGCACAGACAAGAATTATGCAGAACTTAAAAGTAAAGTGCAGTAAATAACACAAGGAATTGTTTACCCAGTTCGGTGACACACACACACACCTACGTCTGGGGGCTAGCAAGCCAGGGAGGAAATCCACTATTAGCAGTATTAATTCAGGCCTTAAACCACCTGTTTAATCCTATCACTTAATACCTACCCAATGCAATTTCAATCTTAAACTAAGACCAGAGTTCCTACTCACTCCCCCTCAATCACCTCAGTGATTACAACCTTTAATTCGTTTAAAGTTAAATGGCGAAGTTATACTTCAAACAACTATTGATTGTTTTTAACAACTTTAATCAAGAAACGCAGCACTCACGCTTAAAAGCTTAGAGTGACACAACACTTACAACTCAATGAACACCCTAGTCCAATGCAATCATCTAGGTGATAATTGCTTGACTCACAAATAAAACCTAATACAAAACACAATTAAATTACATCAGTGAAATATGATGATACAATTAATTCTTCACGCTTCAAAACCCCTGAATTGCTGAAAGTAGGATTGCCATCCTTTTATAATGCAGCACTTGGGCCTTGTACTTGTATTTCCTAAAATTAAGGTTAAGCAAGTTAACCTAATCTCCACATATTAGGGTGCTCACAAATAGGCTATTTGTTAGGGCTCTTGAATTTAGCTCTTCTGTTAGTTTCTTGGATTTTAGCACAGCTGTTAGATTCCTGAAAAACAGCCTGAGATAAATACTAAAACAGAAAAACTAACTAGCCTACACTTTAGCATATGCTGTCAGGAATGAATGTCACAACATTCAGTTTGACGTCCAGAACATAGGCCATATGCTAACTCTATTATTCTCCTGAAAACCAGTCTGAAAGAAATACTGAGCTGTAATAAATACTGAACTATACCAGCAAAACTAACTGGCCTATAAGTCAGTATCTGCTGTCAGGAATGAATGTCATAACATTCAGTTTGACATCTAGACAATAGGCTATGTGCTAGGTCTGTTATTCTCCTGGAAAACAGCCAGAAATAAATACTGAACTATAACAGAAAAACCAACTAGCCTATAGTTCAGTATCTGCTGTCAGGAATGAATGTCATAACATTCATTTTGACATCCAGACAATAGGATGTGTGCTAGGTCTGTTATTCTTCTGAAAAATTGCCTGAGATAAATACTGAACCATAACAGAAAAACCAACTAGCCTATAGTTCAGTATCTGCTGTCAGGGATGAATGTCATAACATCCAGTTTGACATTCAGTAAGTCCTGTATTGAATGACTGTCATAACAGAACAAAAAATCAGCCTGCTGTTAGTTTCCTGAAAATTAGCCTGAGATAAATAACAGAAAAACTAACTGGCCTGTCAGGAATGAATGTCATAACATTCAGTTTGACATTCAGAGAATGCTGTCATGAATGACTGTCATAACAAAACAGAAAATCAGCCTGAAATAAATACTGAACTATAACAGAAAAACTGATTAGTCTATAATTCAGTATCTGCTGTCAGAGATGAATGTCATAACATTCAGTTTGACATTCAGTAAATCCTGTATTAGCTAATCCTGCAGCATACTACTTAAGCATGTCATGACATCAATCAATACATCTAAGTACAGTAAGTGTTTTAACACAAAATGCAGCCAATCAAAAACATCTACAAACTCCCCCTTTGGCAAATTTTTGGCTAAAACAACTTGGCATCACAACAGAGTTCACAGCAGCGGAAAACACACATCCAAGCAGAGAATTAAATTGGTTAATACACTCAACACTCATAGAAGTTAAACTTCAAACAGCAGCAACACAAGTAGAATGCATAGAACACCATAACCTCTTATTTAAAGGACCTTCAAACAGCAGCAGCACAAGTAGAATGCACACAACACCATAACCTCTTGTTTAGAGGACCTTCAATGAAATTTGTTGTCCTGGGGTACATTTGTTACTCCCCCTTTTTGTCAAAAATGTTCCCAAAGCAACACTTAATATTACAGACCAACAAAAATAAAATTACAAGCAAATTTCAGAAACACACACTTGATTTTACTTCACAGTTTCAATCAAGAATACCCACTCTTGATCTTGCTTTACAGCTTTAATCAAGACTACACCCACTTGATCTTGCTTCACAGCTTTGATCAAGTAGACCCACACTCTTGCTTCACAGCTTTAAAGTGACGAATTTCAGCCACAAATCAGATCTTCAATCAAACACAGATTGCCATTAAGTGTGCAATCACAAAACACTAGACATTCACACTGAATGTTCTGTGTACAGGGTGTCATGACATCGGGTCTGACATCCTGGAAAATTCCTGCATAATTCCATAATTCCTTTTATAACTTCCAGCAGGTACAATCATATCAGATGCCATGACTTTGTGTATGACTTCTTGAAACACTTCTGCATGAACATGTTCTTGAACTCCAGCAGGTACATATCATATCAGATGCCATGACCTTGTGTATGACATTCTGAAATAAATACTTCATGAACATGTTTTTGAACTCCAGCAGGTACATAGGATATCTTATGTTAAGACATCACACATAACATCTTGTGAACACTCTTTGTTTTACCAAAATTGCTCCCCCTTTGGCAAATTTTGGCTAAAACATATATCTTTCCTTTTTGTTCACAAGGTAAACTATCAGCAGTTAAACAACATAACAGTAGTTTAAACAGCAGCAGAAGCAACACAATTACTAGCTTTATAGTTACTAGTAATACACACATGCAGAAGGGTACTTCTCCTCCACCTAAATCTGTGCATACATCAGATACTAGTAACTCCAGCACCTGTACCAGCCAGAATGTCATTCTGACATCTGCTTCAACATCAACACCTGTGCACCATATCAGACATCCTCTTTGACATACTGTAAACAGAACAACATTCTTGTTTTAACACCTATGCACTTCCTTCAACAATAGTTGTCCTTCAGTTCAGCTACATACACAATTGCTTCCACATTCCACATTAACACTTATCAACCCTTCTCCCCCCTTTTAGTCAAAATTGACCAAAGGTGACAAATTAACAATAAATTCCTTTACCAACATCTCATAACACTTGTTGCAAGTGAAATAACTAGTAGCTGTTGACCAATCAGAGCACACTTTCAATTGTTTAATAATCTGAAATATTAAACAGTAAATTCCTAACATCATTAGTTGCTATAATTCCTCAGAAGGACATATTCCCACTTTGCCCCTTAAATTTTCAAACTAAGTAGCATCCAATGTCTTGACATTCTAAGTGATATTGTACTCAGTCTGCATCTGTTTCATCCATACCAGTTGGGACCAGCTGCTACCAGATGCTATGTACTTAGCTTCTGCAGTGGATAATGATACACAATTATGTTTCTTCCTTTCAACTACACCATTTTGATGAGGAATAATAGATGAGGACAACTCATGACTTTCAATCTGCATAGGTCCCATTAAGTCCATGTGCAAAAGTTCTAGAGTTTTGGATGTTTTAGGATGTCCAAGCTTAGGATGTGACATCTTGGTTTGCTTGCCAACCTGACATTCTCCACAGGCTTTTCCTTCATCCATAAGCAGCTTTGGGGTTCCTCTAACTGCTTCCTTGGATACGATCTTCTTCATTCCTCTTAAATGAAGATGTCCAAGTGTTCTATGCCACAGCTTCACTTCCTTTTCTTCCTTGGCTAAGACGCACGTTGAGGAGTAGTTTGAGACTTCAGGTTCCCATAGATAGCAGTTATCTTTGGATCTGGATCCTCTCATAACTTCCTTATTTTCTCCATTCTTCACAACACATCCTTCCTTAGTGAACTGTACATTGAAGCCTTGATCACATAGTTGGCTTATGCTGATGAGATTAGCAGTTAGTCCTTTTACTAACAACACATTATTCAGTTCTGGAACTCCAGGACTGTTCAGCTTACCAACACCTTTGATTCTTCCTTTAGCTCCATCACCAAAGGTCACATAATTGGTAGTATGAGGTTGCCTATCTACCAATAAGTTCTCCATCCCAGTCATATGTCTTGAGCAACCACTATCAAAATACCAGTCTTCTCTGGTAGATGCCCTTAGAGATGTGTGAGCTAATCTAGAAACCCATTGTTGTTTCTTGATGGGGGCATTATGCTTAGATGCCTTCTGCTTAGGTCTGACTTGAGGGGTCTGGTTAGGATAACCATGCAACCTGTAACAGAAGGGTTTTATGTGACCAAATCTACCACAGTAGTGGCATCTCCATCTTTGAAATATCTTCTTTTGATGGTTAATCCTCCTATTTCCCTGATGTTGTGACATTGGTTGTGACTTCTGCTTGATTTTCTAAACTTCAGCCTTTGAGCTTTTGAGTTCAGTTGAGGATTCCTTGACAAAGCCTAAACCAGACATAGTTCCTGATTTCTGTCCCACCTTTAGAATCTCTTCCAAAGTGTCAGTTCCTTTATTCAGCATCCTGATGGATTTTGTCATTTGATCTAGCTTAGAGGTCAGCATGGTTATCTCACCATTTAGACCATCTATGACTGTCAGATGCTTCTTCTTCTCAGCTTCCAGCTCCTTGATGAGTTTCTTCTGCTTTTCTCCTTGGATACACACTTCTGCACTTTTGACACATAACTCTTTATATGAAGTAGCAAGTTCATCAAATGTAAGTTCATATCCACTTGAGTCATCATCAGAGGCACAAACACTAGTTAGTGCATTGACATGTTTTGCAGATTCTCCTTCTGATTCACTCTCTGAGTCTCTATCAGACCAGGTGACAGATAGTCCCTTCTTTTGCATCTTGAGGAAGGTAGGACATTCATCTCTAATGTGTCCAAAACCTTCACATCCATGACACTGGATTCCCTTGCCTTGGTTGAACTTTTCTTCAGATTTTGATCTTCTACGGATGTCAGATGAAGAGTTCTTGACATTAGGTCTGCCCTTTTGATCAACCTTCTTTATGAACTTGTTGAACTGTCTTCCAAGCATGGCTATAGCTTCTGAAATGCTTTCATCACCTCCAATATTTCCTTCTTCTGAATCCTCTTCAGTATTTGATACAAAAGCTATGCTTTTGTTTTTCTTTTCAACATCCTCACACAAGCCCATTTCAAAAGTTTGGAGAGAACCAATAAGCTCATCAACCTTCATATTGTAGATATCTTGAGCCTCTTCTATAGCAGTGACCTTCATGGCAAATCTCTTTGGCAATGATCTGAGAATCTTTCTTACAAGTTTTTCCTCAGGCATTTTCTCTCCTAAGCCACCAGAAGTGTTGGCAATTTCAAGAATATTCATGTGGAAGTCATGAATAGTTTCATCCTCTTTCATCCTCAGATTTTCAAACTTGGTGGTCAGCATCTGAAGTTTAGACATCCTCACCTTGGAGGTACCTTCATGAGTTGTTTTGAGAGTATCCCAAACTTCTTTACCCAGCTCACAGTGATGCACCAGTCTGAAGATGTTCTTATTTATCCCATTGAACAGTGCATTCAAGGCCTTAGAGTTTCCAAGGGCTAATGCATCTTGCTCTTTGTCCCACTCTTCTTCAGGAATTTGCTTAATGATTCCATCTTTACCTGTCTTCGTTGGATGTTCCCATCCTTTGTTGACAACTCTCCAGACCTTGCTATTCAGAGACCTCAAGAAGGTTATCATACGAGGTTTCCAGTCATCATAGTTAGAACCATCCAGCATGGGTGGTCTATTTGAGAATCATACATCCTTGTCCATGGTACTAGAAAGTAACGTCCCTAGATCTCACCCAGAAATTAATAGGCAGGGTGCCTGCTCTGATGCCAATTGAAATTCTAGTTAACAGACTTTCGATGTCACACTGGATGTTATGACATCCAATTCTGCGCAGACAAGAATTATGCAGAACTTAAAAGTAAAGTGCAGTAAATAACACAAGGAATTGTTTACCCAGTTCGGTGACACACACACCTACGTCTGGGGGCTACCAAGCCAGGGAGGAAATCCACTATTAGCAGTATTAATTCAGGCCTTAAACCACCTGTTTAATCCTATCACTTAATACCTACCCAATGCAATTTCAATCTTAAACTAAGACCAGAGTTCCTACTCACTCCCCCTTAATCACCCCAGTTATTACAACCTTTAATTCGTTTAAAGTTAAATGGCGAAGTTATACTTCAAACAACTCTTGATTGTGCTTAACAACTTTAATCAAGAAACACAGCACTCACGCTTAAAAGCTTAGAGTGACACAACACTTACAACTCAATGAACACCCTAGTCCAATGCAATCATCTAGGTGATAATTGCTTGGCTCACAAATAAAACCTAATACAAAACACAATTAAAGTACAGTAGTGAAATATGATGATACAATTAATTCTTCACGCTTCAAAACCCCTGAATTGCTGAAAGTAGGATTGTCATCCTTTTATAATGCAGCACTTGGGCCTTGTACTTGTATTTCCTAAAATTAAGGTTAAGCAAGTTAACCTAATTTCCACATATTAGGGTGCTAACAAATAGGCTATTTGTTAGGGCTCTTGAAATAAATACTGAACTATAACAGAAAAACCAACTAGCCTATAGTTCAGTATTTGCTGTCAGGAATGAATGTCATAACATTCATTTTGACATCCAGACAATAGGCTGTGTGCTAGGTCTGTTATTCTCCTGAAAAACAGCCTGAGATAAATACTGAACCATAACAGAAAAACCAATTAGCCTATAGTTCAGTATCTGCTGTCAGGGATGAATGTCATAAAATCCAGTTTGACATTCAGTAAGTCCTGTATTGAATGACTGTCATAACAGAACAAAAAATCAGCCTGCTGTTAGTTTCCTGAATATTAGCCTGAGATAAATAACAGAAAAACTAATTGGCCTGTCAGGAATGAATGTCATAACATTCAGTTTGACATTCAGAGAATGCTGTCATGAATGGCTGTCATAACAAAACAGAAAATCAGTCTGAAATAAATACTGAACTATAACAGAAAAACTGATTAGTCTATAATTCGGTATCTGCTGTCAGAGATGAATGTCGTAACATTCAGTTTGACATTCAGTAAATCCTGTATTAGCTAATCCTGCAGCATACTACTTAAGCATGTCATGACATCAGTCAAGACATCTAAGTACAGTAAGTGTTTTAACACAAAATGCAGCTAATCAAAAACATCTACAAGAAGTTATGAGGAGTTGAAATAAGACTAAATGGACGAAGGCCAGGGATGATGAGATGAAGTCTCTTCATGATAACCACATTTGGGAACTGATTAAGAAACCTGATGGAACTAGGTTAGTCAGTTGTAAGTGGATTTTCAAAGTTAAGAAAGGAATCGAAAGAGTGACGTCGAAGAGATACAAGGCAAGATTGGTCGCAAGGGGTTTCACTCAGAAAGAAGGTTTCGACTTCAATGATGTGTTCTCTCCTATTGTGAAGCACATGTCCATTTGAATGTTACTTTCCATGATGGCACAATTCGACCTAGAACTGGAACAAATGGATGTGAAGACTACTTTCTTGTATGGAGATCTAGATGAAACAATCCTGATGAGGCAACCTGAAGAGTGTACAAAAATGGGAAAGTAAGATTATGTGTGCAAGCTGAATAAGTCGTTATATAGACTGAAACAATCTCCTCGATAGTGGAATAAGAGATTCAACAAGTTCATGGAACACATAGGTTTCATTAGAAGTCAGTTCGACCATTATGTTTACTTCAGATTTTGACCTGGATATTCATTTGTTATTTTGTTGCTTTATGTGGATGATATTCTCATAGAAAGCAACAATGTCGAGGATGTAATGAAGGGGAAGGCTGAACTCAATAAGGAGTTTGATAAGAAGGATTTGAGAGCTGCATCCAAGATTCTTGCGATTGACATCCGAAAAGACAGAAAGCAGTCAAAATTATGCTTATCTCAAGACATACCTGTGGAAGATTCTCGACAAATATGGTATGTCGAATTCAAAGCCTGTTGTGACTCTAACAAACCCTCAATTCAAGCTGAGTACAGACCAGTGTCTCAGTATTGAGGTCGAAATAACTTATATAAATAACATCACATATGTTAGCATAATAGGTTATTTGATTTATGTTATGGTTTGTACTAGACCCGACATAGAATATGCAGTAAGTCTTGTAAGCAGGTACATGAGAATCCTGGAAAGACTCACTAGCAAGCATTGAAGTGGATTCTAAGGTAAATAAATGGGTCTTTGAACAGAGTCCTGATTTATGGTGGAGCATGTGGTAAAAATAGTAAATCATAAATCGAAAGGTATGTCGACTCTGATTATGCAGGTTATCAACCACTGAAGCGGAATATATCGCCCTCATTGAAGCTGTGAAAGAAGCATTGTGGCTTGAAGGTTTTTCTAAGAATTTGAAACTTCAAGGTCGAGTTATCACTATTAAATGTTATAGTCAAAGTGCTCTACACATGTCGAAGAATTCAGCCTATCATGAGTGGACCAAGCACATCACTGTGAGGTTGCATTTCATCAGATGGATAATCGAGCGTGGCGAAGTCCAAGTGTTAAAGGTTTCGACATATCATAGTGTTGTTGATATGATCACTAAGACATTACCAAGTTGTAAGTTTTTCCACTGTATGTAGTTGATAAAATTGCATGAAGAAAGCTAGTTTGTTCCCTTGATGTTATATAGTTTGTTTCAAGGTGGAGATTTGTGAGATATTGGATCAAACTCTAGTATGGTCGAAGGGTAGTTTATTGGTTCGACAATCCAACAGGATCATTAGCATATCGTCGAATTTTATTCACATGTTATAATCGAAGTATTCTAGGATTGTTAGCATGTCGAAGTGGGCGTGTTTGTTATTCCAGTTGTTTAAGTTATCTTGTTCTCTAAGTTAGATTGTGTAATGAGCCTGTGTGTAAAAGCTTATTAGTTTAGTGTGTTAGTTTTCTTATAAATAGCATACTAGTCTCTCATAATTGCATAACGCAAATCCTAATTAGGGTGAGAGATGTTATTTGTTATTTTGTAACACTTGTAATCTTATTTCAAAGAGAAAGTAAAGAATAACAATTTATAACCAACTTGTTGTATTCTTCTTGCTTCCCTTCTTTCTACTTTTGTGGGTTTCTTACCGATCAAAAAACCGATTATACTTTGTTATTACGGTATCGTTTTTCACAATATTTAATAGTCAAAGTTTTATTTTTAAAATAAATAAATAAAATGTTATGTGTTGAAATTTTCTAAATAGTTTCTATTATATAATGCATGTTGTCATGTTTATTAGGCATAAGTAAATCCTTTTTAAAATCAATAGAAAATGTGCAACTAAAATTTTGAATAAATTCTCCATATTGGTATTATTGAGCCACCGACTCTTATAATTAGTGATAAAATGAATAAAGAGAAATTTAAAGTTTTTGATAATTTCAAAATTTTAAAATTAAACTAGAGAAATAATTGAGTAAAGTGATAAAATTGTAAGGTCTAACTGTGGTGGAGAATAGTATGTTAAATATGGTGTAGAAGGACAACATATGATATCATTTTCTTTATACTTGTAGAATTGTGGAATTTTTCCACAACACCCGATGCTTGTAAATCTTGAAAAAATGGTGTAGTCGAACGACATAATAAGACATTAAAAGATATGGTAAAAGCATGACAAATGAGTGTAACTTGCTAGAATATTAATGGGTAAAACCTAAAAACAACCATTTAGAATAGAGTCCTTAGTAACCATGATCCCAAAATTGCTTTTGAACTCTAGACAGGTAGAAACCCAGTCTTAACCATCTTTGAGTTGGGGTTGTCAAGCTGAAGTAAATATTTATAATCCCTTGCAAAAGAAGTTGGACCCATTACAAGTTGTTTCTTTTTCATAGTATATCCAAATTATGCTAAAGGAAACCAATTTCCCGTTCAAAAGTAGAGGCAAGACTTGTGGAGCTTATACATGAATTTTTTTTGAAGCTTTATAGGGTTGGTCTCATTGTTCCATCAAATGAAACTAACATATCACTACCATTAATGTTAGTTTGTCTCTGTCATTTGTTTCAATAGAAACAAATATTCAGGTTGAGAATGTAGATACTCCTCGTAATGATATTAAGGTTAGTGCTCCTATTATAAATGAAGTACTATAGTCTATTGATCCAATAAAATTTATTCCTTTGAGAAGGTCTATTAGACAGAGGAAACCTTTTAATTACCCAACTAAAAGGGAGGATCCTAACATGTTTACAAAATATTTTAATCTATTGTATAGAACTTGATGAAACTTTTTCCACTTAAACAGGTGTAAGCCAGTCCTTACGCAGAATTAACGGTAAATATAGCGGTTTACAAGCCAATATCCATCTTTATAGTTCAGCAAAAACACAATAATAAACCACATACATGATTACATGTACAATACTTGAAACTAACTTGTTGACTCAACTCAAATCAGCACCCTTGTAGTATTCCATCTCTAGCAGAAAGCAATGATGCAGAACTATGCATTTCCGTCGTTGTTGAATAAAATGGATGATCCTCTTCTATTTTGAACCTCCCAATCCTAGAACAATCATCCTCTCCAAAATCCAAAAGTGATTCTGACTCTCCATTCATGTTCCATTCCTCTCTGCTAGGCTCCATGTTTTCCTTGGAACTTGATTCAGATTTCTGAATCAGTTGATTGTTTCCAACATCATCATAATCATCTTGGTATACCATGGTTTTCTTCACACTGTTCAAAGATGAGAAAGAGGACTTATTTTCCTGATGTTCTTGGTTGTTTGAGTCTGAAATAGTTCTACCAAGTGTTGTTGGCAATGATTTCTCACGTAGAATGGATTGTGCTGGAGTTGATTTTTGATTGAAACTCCCGAATCCTTGTATACCTCTTGATAGTTTTCTAGCATGGTTTCGTTCTTCCTTGAGAAGAGTTCCTTCTTCCAACAGTTTCATTACTCTCTCTGATTTCTTTCTCACCGTTAGGCCCCAATTGAACCTGCAAATTCTCAAAGATCTTAACCTATAACCTATAATTTACGAACACCGACACTGACACATCTACTTCAGTAATATTTTGAAGAAAGAAACAAAAATCCGTACCCATTTTCATCAATAAATTGAAAACCATTGAGCTGGTTAATAACATCTTTATCACTCTGAAACTCCTCTGCTACACTTTCTGGTCCATGTGTCAACAAGTGCTCAAGCACAATCAAAGAATTGTAAGAAACCCTCCAATTCTTCTTCTCAAATTTAACCAATCTGTTTCAGAATCAGACAATATTTTCATACATCATCATAATCACGATCTGGAACTAAAAAAAAAACAGAAAATCAAAATACCTTGTGTGTAGAATCTCTATAATCCTGGAATAATCATCAAGATCAAAAGCAGCTTTTGAAATTGATCTGAGCGTTACAGTAGTTGGAGCCCATGGATTTCCATTGGTTGCCTCTTCTACCATGAGTTGTGCAGGAGTGACATCTGTTAAAGCTAATCTAGCGGTTTTGATTTTCTCTTTGAGGAAGAAAGAAGCTTGTTTCTTGAATTCAAAGAAAGAGGTACTCATTTTTTTTTGGCGGTGTTGTTTTTGTTCTAACAGTGTGTTTAAGGGATATAGAAAAAGAGAGAGAGAGAAAGGAGAATATAAAAAAAAATGGATTTAGATTATAGGTTGGTGAGGTCAGAAATTTCAACTAATCCATTAATTAATATGATTAAGATATAATTATTATTACAAATGTAACGACCCTTTGGCACGATTGATGGTTAATGTTTGAAAAGAACAGTTACTGAATATAGGAATGACATATGTGATTTTTGGGCTTTAATATAATAATTTAATTTAATTTAATTCAATTTAATTTGTGTGTGACGTTTTCTGGTGTTTGAACTTGTGAAGTCGTAACTGAGGACTCTAGATGTTCGGTTTTGAATTTTGAATTATATTTAAAAGTCGGTATATTTTTAGGTCGGCATAGGCAATTAATGGTGTGTGTGAGGGAGCCAAACTATGATCTAGAAGCTCGTGGGTATCGATAATATCATGTGTCCATATCATTCTCTTCTTGTTTATACTCTATACTTGATGTACGTGTCTATAGTAATGTTTAATAAAATAGTATAATCTAAAAATAAGTAGTGATATTTTGAAAATATTATGGATACAAAATATATATATATATATATATATATATATATATATATATATATATATATATATATATATATATATATATATATATATATATATATATATATATATATATATATATATATATATATATATATATATAATATATATATATATATATATATATATATATATATATATATATATATTATATATATATATATATATATATATATATATATATATATATATATATATATATATGATTTATTTTAAAAGTCTATTTTTAAATTAGAATATAGGCAAATTGGTTGCGTTTAATTTTAAAATATATTTTTAATAAAACTTTTAAAAATAATTTTATTTTATATATTTTTATTTTAAAGATATCATAACCAAATATCAGATAATTACTCATACTACATTAATTATTTATATATAGAGATAAATATATTTTGTTAATAAAAAATTGAGAAAATTACATAAATAAAAAATTAAGAAAATTATTAAATACTTTTTTTAAAATTAAATATCATAAAAGATTAAAAAAAAATGATGTATAATTTTTCTTTTAAAAAATAATTGCATATATTACACTACTAATTTATAAACTAATATGTCGCCCCCACAATTTGAAATCTCTAGCTCCGTCCCTGAATAGGAGGTCATTTGTTGTTAACTTGTATAACATTATACAATGTCTCTTCCTCAGTTTTTGTTCAAGGCAGAAGTGTACTTCAACGGGATGAAAACTCCCATAGAGTTTTGACTTTCGGAGGATGCCACTTGTCTCGCCTTCTTCAAATCCAAGTTAAAGGAACTGTTGTCGGACACTGATAACAGAAAGATGAAAAAGATCGAGTTTCGTGAAGATTGGATTGATATTTATGGCAAGGTGAAATACAACCTTATTGATTTGAAGACAAGTGAAGATATGAAAGCTATGTGGAAAACATACCATCGTAGGCTAACTAAGGGACCAATCGAGTTTGAGGAGACAATTTTTAGATATGTCGATGACATAATCAAGATGTTGAAACGTCCAGAATCATTTGGTAGTGTTTAGGTTTTCTTATATATTATTGTTTTCTTAAGTTATTAATCGTATGTCTAACTTATGTAACAGATTTTCAAATATTAGATTATGTTCATCATGCATCAATGGAAGTGCAAAAATTGTGAGGCCAAATATGCCTCGTCCTTATTTTAATGATGTCAAACCTCTCTAATCGCCCATAACGTGTACTTTGGACAGTATCATCATATCATAGAATGCATTCATCCTCTAACATGTTCAAAATATAAGTTCAACGTGTCCAAGCATATAGGAGCATATCATAGATGTGAATCACGCACTTGATCATCGTTAATATCCTAGGTTCATAAGAGATTGATTTAAATTGGTCAAAATACATCTCAAAACTCATTTTTGGGAGTTTAAGAACTGTGAGTCGACTCATGACTCAAAGTGTAACTCTCGGGTCTAAACAGGTCGAGTCACAGGTCGACTAAATCCTGGGAAAACTGAATGAGTCGACTCATGACTCAAAGCGTAACTCCCGGGTCTGAACAGGTCGAGTCACAGGTCGACTAAATCCCGGGAAAACTGAATGAGTCGACTCATGACTCAAAGCGTAACTCCCGGGTCTGAACAGGTCGAGTCACAGGTCGACTAAATCCCGGGAAAACTGAATGAGTCGACTCATCCACATATTGCGTCGACTCATTGCCTATTTTCATTTGAACCATGTAGCCACGGGTCTTAACAAGTCGAGTTATAGGTCGACTCAACCCTGGAAAAACTTTATTTGAGTTGACTCATTCCCTGTTTGAGTCGACTCATCGTCTGTTTTACTTGAAGAATTTTGCCTCGGGTCCATACAGGTCGAGTGACCTGTATGAACAGGTCGAGTGGTCGCTGCTTGGACTCAATATTCTGCTGTGTAATTTTGCAAAATAATTCCGTTATGACTATTATTTGGTCCATGCATCATATAAATATTCTAGAGTCTTTTCTTCAACATTTTAACAAGAAAAGTGAAAGATATACACCAAAGTGCTCATCATCTTCATCCTTCATTGCATTTCTCAATAATCACACATAACAATCTTTGTTGAGCATTGTACATTGTTGTTGTGATAACGTCCAAATAAGATTGTGTAATCTTAGTTTGGGTTGAGGCTTTGTGTAGGTTTTTCTTGAATAAAACCATTGGGGTTTTGTCCTCCAAGAATTGGGGTTTTTTGCACTAACCTTGGCTTCGCAAATTCAGCCGAGTGAAAAGTTTAAAGAACAGTGGGTTCGGTCAAACAAGTAACGATAACTAGAGGATTGTGAAGAAAGCTTAGGGTTCAAGCGACTTGCGTTCAAAATCAGCCGAGCTGAAGTTTTGGAGAACATGGCGTTCTTGCAATAAGGTAGTTGTAACCAGAGGTTTGTTCGAAGCGCTTGAAGGACTTGGTTCAACTCGAATCAATGGAAGAGAACCGAATAGGATCTGCAACAACACTATGGGTTGATTGGTGGTGATCATTTGTTCTCTTGTATTGACTTTGCAACGTGTTAATAAAAACATCTCAATTCTAGATTTAGAATTGAGGGCAGACGTACCCTAAGCGAGGACGATAGGGGAATTGCCTCAACAAATCTGGTCTTGTTCTCTCTATCTCTTAACTCTTTAAATTCTGAACTAATTACGTTTTGTGTGAAATTAATAGTAAAATAAATATCGCCTGATTGTTGTGCATAGTAATTTTTCGATAAATTGGTGCAATTACTCTGATTGCAATTGAGTAAAATTCTGCACATTCAATTTGAGTGAAATTGAAACTTCGTGTGGAGTGCTCACCAAGTGTTTGATAAAATTAATCTCACACAAATCTAGTAATACTTTACATTCTCTCTTATTGTGTTAACACATTACTAGAGCTAACGATATCAAGGATTGTAGTGGTCAATCAATTGATTTAGATAGTGGTTGCTTATCTCTATCGTAGTTATTTCATTCGGTTTCACGCATATCTGATCTTCCCATTAACGGATCGTTTAGACGATTATAATCTAGGGTGCCTCCGCAACCGTTGAAAACATTTTTAAAAAGCGCTAAATTTCAAAAACTGATCTATTCAACCCCCCTTCTAGATCGGTACTATCGTTTAACAAAAATGTTATCTAAGAAACAGTTGTGCAAATGTTTGTATAATACTACACATAATATACAAATAGCACATAAAAATAATAATAATGTCTAAATAGGCCACCCACGGGCTATGTGTATTGCCTGCGCTTCCAAACTATAAATATTACCATCTGGGTTCACCAAACACATGAGGTTATCCATAATGATTGTTATCCTCTACAGACGTTGAGCATTATCTTCATCACGTGGAGGCGGTGGAGGTGGCGCCATGTCATCAGGAACTCCTCGAACATCAGCATGAGAAAACCATCATGTGAAGATCCAACATGAGAAGGTCCAGCATCATCTTCATGCTTCCTATGTGGGATGATGCGAGGATGTAATACAGTAAGGTACGAATCTAAATATCCATCCACACACTCTGAAGGGAACTGAACCTCCACTACACTACCCTAAAACTAGCTATCAATGCCCTCAGATGGAATAGTAGGGATTGGTCGTGGAATGTCATGTACATATTCATATTGGCGTAGGAACCTCTCAAGTAAGTGTCTAGCCACTAACCCCTCCCATCGTAGGTAACCCAAAAAATTATAGCGTCATCAACCTCCTCATCCACTATATAACATGTATAGGGTGTCCAGTTGACATCATCTATAGTCATCGCGCCAATCCTCCTCTTGTACTTCACAACACCTCCAAGATGTGCATGTCTTCTCTTCCATCTCTTAGCCCGTGGGGACCCAACATTGGTAGGAACAACTCGTCTGTCACAAATGGAGAGGAGATACTTGTATGTCCAGCACTGCACACAATAACAAAGACTCATATAACCAGAAATAATATCATAAATAGAACTAACATAATAAGAAATACTCATACCTGAAACAAACTCATATAACTGTCAAGCTGTCTGGTCTCAAAAACGGTCTCCTATCCAAGGGCAAAACATATAACCCTCAATGCAGCACACCATCATGCCCAGTTGCAATGCTCAAGGATGTTGACATTCAACACATACTTAGCATTTATATATACATGAGACTTATCTTCTAAGATAATACATCCTACAAGGTGTATAATGTATGCCCTGGCGGTTGCCTCATATACCCTGACGCATTAGCTTTTTATACTTATCCTGGAGCCAAGATAGGAGAAAGTGATCACCCCTCATAAAATAACTTATATATCACATGTAGCTCAGTAACCCCCAAGTATTGTACAATTGTCATACATGCAATCTTCTAGCTAATGATAGGAGCGGTGAAGAAACTACCTGCCAGTGGAATAAGGAGAAGAGATGAGACATCATTCAATGTAATCGGAATCTCACCAAATGGAAGATAGAATGATGATATATCCTTGTGCCATCGCTCAAAATGTTTTGTCAATAGTTGACCGTCCAACATGGTAAGTGAAATGTCCACAAGTGGAAGAAGATCACAATCATCAACTATCGACTTCACCTTTGGTGGCATCACGACATTAGATAACATCTTTAGCTTCATCCCATGGGTGGGCACCTTAAGTGGAATCTGGTCTTGTAACAAACAAAAGAAAAAAGATCAATTAATTTCAAACTATCATTAATAAATAAAGTAACATCATCGATATATCATATATATACCTCTCTATTCCATAACCTGAAAGCCACATGACCCGCATATCTTGTGAGAACATAAGTGTCAATGGGCCCACTAGGGAACCCGCAATCTGTGTGTATAGACGGGTCTAACGAATCATGAGCGGTGACATGTGTCTTAACAGGTGAAGTAACCTCCATATCATCAATAGGTGATGCCTCATCAACCTTATGCGGAGTAACTTCTGTAGTCGCTATTGCCTCTACATTAGAAGGATGAGGCACCTATGTTGGATGGGGCACATCTGTAACACCCTATTTTCACTGCGCATAAATATACATTAAAAATCAGAGTATTCACACAATCAAATAGGATGTCACACATTATCTTTTCAAAACATACATGTCATGTAACACTATCAAATAAAAACAACAATTGACACCTTCACTTAGGGTGTCATCGCATGCTCACCTTCACTTAGGATATCATCGCAGCGGAAATTCTCATAATAAAACATGCATTAACTAAATCATTTATACCTAAAATTCACTTTATGACATAATCAAACTCATAAATGAAATCTTCTCAAAACATAAAAATATCAAAGATAAGAGTGGACATTGACTCGCTAATGAAAATACAAAAAAATAATTCGTAAATGTTCCCATCGTTACATATCAGAGCATGTAAACTAAAATGCCGAAATAAAATTAAGAAACAACCTCATGCCTTCCTCCGATTCTAGGCAGCTACTTAGTTACTTGATTAGTTGTACTCTGAAGAGGAGCACAAACTATAATAGCAACAAATGGGTGATAAATCACAAACAACATTAATAGGCATATACTGCAAGGTGGGATATCTAATACAAAATGCTCTACACAATCTCACTCACAATATATCATAATACATTATCACACCTAAACACATCAATTAATCATAACTCAACAATTATATATATATAACTCATTATGCAATGCAACTTGACCAATGCAACTCTATGCTTATGCATGTGTACCAACTCAATATTCGATTCTCTCTGGAAATCGAATCCCAATCTCTACAAACCCATGAGCCCCCTCTTTAAGCTTTAAGCCCTCTCTCTGAGCTTGAGATAAGCCACTAGTCCCCTCTCTAAACTAGTAGACATGCCTCTTGACACAAATTGTATGATGCATGAGCATATCATTAAACCAATGCGTTAAGACACCTCTCTGATCCTAACATAATGCATTGACAACTCTAGTAATCCCCTATCTGGATTATATCACAATTACAATCAAAAAATGCACAACATAATATAATCAACACAAGTATACAATCATTCTCCTCAGTCAGATGATTACTCATACATGCAACAATACAATAGTCATAAATATCACCTCAAAACATAATGACATCATCCCACTCTTCTTTCACACGACAACATCATTCATCATACTGAACAATCAATCCATGTCACGACATTACTAAGCAACAATGAACAACAGGAATTCAATAAATATAAATGCATAAGCATTTATTCATGTTACTCCCCTAAAACAACAAAACATCATCGTATAACCATAACGATTCTTTAACCGATTACACAAGTCAACACAAACATGGCCATAGTAGGTACATGATTAAAATTCAAATAGTTCACCAAGCATCGTTGTGTGATAGCTATGCGTTAAGCCCTTATTGAAGGTTAACGACTCCTCTACCCCACCCCTCACGCATAAGCCCTTATTGAATGTTATTCTCCCTCTTACCTTAGATTTCCAAAATTTGATGTTGAATTGGACAACTTGTATGTGTTCCCTCTTCAAATTCCTAAGTTTTGCTCTTACTTTCCTTTTTGTCACTTTTCTACGTATGTTAGATAGTTTCTCTAAAACCTAAATTTCTCCTATATTTAGAATACATAGTTCCCCGTCACTTTCTTTAACTATGAATTTTGCTCAACTCATTACCAGCTTCTCTAATCTCACCTCATATTTCCCAAATGGCCAAATTTTATCATTTTACTATTTATTTAATTAATTCAAATAAAAAACTATTTATTCTAATAATTAATTAAAATTCTAATAATTTCTAAACATCTAAACTACTCTTACCCTCTCTATACCTCTATTCCAATAATTAATTACAATCACACAACAATAATTTAAAAACACCAATTAATCAAATATAATTCCAAATAATTCAATTAAATTAAGTAATTTAATTTCAGTTGTTACGACTCTCCCCCACTTAGAAAACATTTCGCCCTAAAAAATTACCTTAAGCAAATAGTGTCGGATATGACTCCCTCATCTGACTCTCTAGCTCCCAAGTCACGCTTCCACCAGAAGGTCCTCCTCAAGCAACCTTCACCAATCTAATATATTTACCATGCAATTGCTTCACTTTCAAATCCTCTATCTGCAGGGCGATGCCTCAACAATCAGGTTATCTCTCACCTGCACATCATCCACTTGGACGATATGAGACGGATCCAAAATATATATCCTCAACTGAGACACATGAAACAAATCATGAAGATTAACAAGCGACAATGATAAAGCAATCTGATAGGCCATCTCTCATATCCTCTGCAAAATCTGGTATGGATCAATGAAATGCGGAGTGAGCGTTTGAGACTTCAAAGCTCGACCAACACTAGTTATCAGAGTAACTCTAAGAAACACATGATCGCCCTCTTAGAACTTAAGTGCTTTCCTCCTATTGTCATGGTAACTCTTATGGCGACTCTTTGAAGCTCTCATCTTCTCTTCAATAAATTTAATCTTCTATGTCATCTGTTGGATAATCTCAAGTTGAATTACAACACTCTCTCCCGATTCATACTAACAAAAAGTGTCCTACACCTTCTACCATAAAACACCTTAAACATTTCCATTTCGATACTCAAATGGAAACTGTTGTTGTAGGTAAACTATGTCAAAGGTAAAAATCCATCCCAAGCACCTCCTTTCTCGAGAGCATAAGTTCTTAACAAGTATTCTAAAAATTGGGTAGTCCTCACCGTCTGACCATCCATCTGTGGGTGATAAGAGGAACTCAACCGCAACTTCATATCAAACGCTTTCTGCAAGCTCTCCCAGAACCTTGAAGTAAATCTGGGATCTCTATCAGATACTATGTTGGTGTAAGCCCTAGAGGCCAATACTTTTGGTACTTGTATCGAATTATTTATTAATAATAAAAGGCTTTTTCTTTATTACGTTTGTTTAATAAAGTCCCTAGAATAGTTAGTCTGTTTAATGTATCAAGTATGACTTAATCATGAGGTCACATTAAACATAAGGACATTATTCTTAAAGTATCCGTAGTCGAGCTTTAGTGTGAAGTGGGATAACATTAAAGCATTAAGACTATTATGTTTGTAGACTGATGATCACATCTCATGGATCATGGATAAAGAGTTATCAAGTCTTAAACATAGGTATGAATATTAGGAGTAATATTTATACCGGATTGACCCACTATGAGGATACTATATAGAAAGTTATGCAAGGTGTCATAAGTTATTCTCATGGTGATAATAGTGTATTCCACTCTTCGACCTGAAACCACTATGGATCCTAGATGTAGAGTCGAGTGCTTTATTGCTGATCCAACGTTGTCCGTAACTGGATAACCATAAAGACAGTTAATGGGTACTCCACAAAGCATGCTGAGGGACATGAGTGTCCTAGATGGAATTTGCCCATCCTGCGTAACAGGATAAATGTCTATGGGCCCAATATTGAACTAGACAAGGATGACACGGTCTATACCTTGTGTTCAATATAGACATAAGGGCAAAAGGGTAATTATACACATAAGTATTATCACAGAAGGTTTTGTCAGATCACATGACATTTTCGTGTCTTGGGTAGCAGTGATGTGTTGCTAGATACCGCTCACTGTTTATTATGTTAAATACATGATTGCCAACGCCGCGAAAACCTACAGGGTCACACACAAAGGACGAATTGATGAGAGATAGGATAACTAAGGAATACCGTAAGGTACGGTGCCCTTAAGTGAGTTATGGAACATCGTAAGGTACGGTGTACTTGAGTAGAATACGAAATATGGTAAGGTACCATGGGCTTAAGTGATTTTGGGCATATTATAAGATATGGGCCAAAATACACTTAAGTGGGCTTTTAGCTTGAAGCCCACACAAGTGGTTCTATAAATAGAACCCTTGTGCAGAAGCAAAAATTTGCGGTTGCATTATTTTCGTTTTCTTTCTCACTCTCTCTCTCTCACTCAAAGCCTTCATTCGTACCAGCTAGCACTGAGATTGAAGGAACCCGTTCGTGTGGACTGAGTAGAGACGTTGTCATCGTTCAACGTTCGTGATCGCGTAGTGGATCTGCATCAAAAGGGTTTTGATCGACACAAGAGATCTGCACCAAAGGTTTCAACCGTCACAAGAGGTAAATATTCAATCACTGATCATGACCATTCGTAAGGATCTCTAAAGGAGAATTTTAATTTCCGCTGCGCTTTGGGTCGCAATTCTCCTTCAGTGGTATCAGAGCCACTTACGAAACCATGAATCGGATAGGTGTTTAATTTCTGTATTAATATGATTAAAAGACAGAAAGAATCAATTAATTAAACGGGCAATTAAATTTGGCATCATGAGTGTATAAGTTGGATGATTGATGTTGACTATGCTTCGGAATCCGACATTAGTATGGTGAAGCAGCGATACATCGATCGTCCATAGGTTACACAATTGAGACCGATCAACTTATATATGATATAAGTAATCCTAATGCAAAATACGGTATATGTGATATACTGTTTCTGTTTCGTTCATTCGAACACTAAATGATTGTTTTCCTTTGAGCGATCAATGGTCATTTGCTTCGGAATCCGACATTAGTATGGTGAAGCAATGACCTGTTGATCAATCATACTGAATCAACAATCGAGGTGTGTTTGACGGTCTGAAATTGGCGCATTAGGGTTGGTGACGGCGCAAGGGTTGTGCCGTCAAAGAGTTGTGAATTTAGGGTTTTTGGAAGAGGTCCGTAGACTGTTTCAAAGTCCTATTATTTTGGCTGCGTGAAGCTCGTGTGACGAGCGTGTTGACTGTTTCAAAGTCCTATTACTTTGGCTGCGTGAAGCTCGTATGACGAGCGTAACAGGCGTAACAAACTGGATGCGTGACGGTCGTAACACACCCATGATGGTCGTCACACTCACATTGCCTGTGACGGTCGTCACACACCTGTGACGGTCGTCACACTCCCAGAGTCAAAATTTTGGGGTTCCTGTTTTGTGACTACGCAACGGGCAGCGGAACCCCCGGCTAACTCTGCGTAGTATGATCGGTCGCTGAAATTTAATTTGGTTTTAATTAATTAAAGGAATTGAGATTAATAATAATAATAATAATGTGTTTATTATTGTTGCCTTGTTGTGATCAGTTATGGCCTTAGTCTTCCTTTATTTTGTTTTGGGTTTTTAAATACGACCTGCGTGTCGTGCCTCTCCTTTTGATCTCTTAATGTAAATTCTTTTCTCATCTCAATCCCTCGTATGTAAAACGAGTTTCTTCTGTAATGTAATGATATGAAGAAAGAGAAGTATTCAATATCAAAGGAGAATAATGATATGAAGAAAGAGAAGAATTCAAGATCAAAGGAGGACAACCTTGAAGATCTTGCTTGGAGAAGCTTAGAGAAGAATTCAATACTAAAGGAGGACAACCTTGAAGATCTTGCTTGGAGAAGCTTAGATCGTTATTAGGTTAGCTTAGGTTCTCTCATTGGCTTGGGAGAACAATTGCGCTAGGGGCCATAACTGTTTCATTGTGTATGTATGTTGATGCATGTGAGAGACGATTTATATGATAAACAAGCCGGTGAGATCATAACAATTGCAATTCCCTCAAACTAAAATATTAAGTTTATGCTTTCCAAGTTTTAGCACTCATCAAGACTAGTATCGAATAATGTAGGTTTCGCCAAAGCGAGGTGCATGTTCTATATTGGTAAGGTGCGATGGGATAATTGTAATATCCAACTGCTAAAACAATGGGTCAAACTTAACTAAACAAATTATGATATATGTTTGCTTTCCAAGTTTTAGCACTCATCAAGACTAGTATCGGATAATGTAGGTTTCGCCAAAGCGAGGTGCATGTTCTATATTAGTAAGGTGCGATGGGATAATTGTAATATCCAACTGCTAAGACAATGGGTCAAACTTGATTATAATAATATCATATATGTTTTAGAAGCAAGAGTTGGGAATGATCCATATGATGGATTGGAATAAGGAGTTATTCACCCAACTGAAATTTTCGAGAGTTGTATGAGATACAATTGGAAGGAGTTCCTACCTAAATAACCTAGTTCTGTGTAATCCGCCTACGCGGACTTAGAACGAAGTGAAATATGGATCTCGACCCACTAGAAAATCTTCCAACGGGATTTTCCGAATCAAATGATGAGGGTCATTTGTTTTGAGTAAAATAGTGGGAGCATATTTGATTAAAGGCCTAATTAAATATGTCAATGATACTAATATTTTCTTAATCCTTATGTAGATAACCATGACAACAAACACCTCTAACAACATCTTGCGATCAATCCTTGACAAGGAAAAATTGTCTGGGACAAATTTTCTGGATTGGCACCGAAACCTGAGGATTGTCCTCAAACATGATAAAAAGCTGTATGTCTTGGAGACTCCTGTTCCTGAAGAGGAACCTCCTAGTTCTGCACCTAAGGCAGAAAGAGATGCTTATAAGAAGCATGTCGATGATGCCAATGAAACTGCTTGTCTCATGCTAGCTACCATGAACTCAGAATTGCAAAAGCAACATGAGAACATGTCAGCGTTCGATATGATCGAACACCTGAAGTTGCTCTATCAAGAGCAAGCAAGGCATGAGAGGTTTGAAGTTTCAAAAGCCCTTTTTCAAAGCAAGTTAGCTGAGGGAGCCCCTGTAAGTCCCCATGTGCTCAAGATGATTGGGTATGTGGAAAACCTTGAAAGGTTGGGTTTTCCCCTCGGAAAGGAACTTGCGACTGATTTGATCTTGCAATCGTTGCCAGATAGATTCAGTCAATTTGTCCTAAATTTCAATATGAATGATATGGATAAATCTCTTCCTGGACTGCTAGGCATGTTAAGAACAGCTGAACAGAATCTGAAGACAAAAGGGAAGTCCATTCTGATGATCAGAAATGGAAAGAGACAGAACAAAAGGCCCACCAAGCAGGGTGATAAAGGGAAAGGCAAGGAAGTTGCCAAACCCAGACCCACTGTTGCTGCTTTGAAGCCTACTGGAGGCATAGCAAAGGCAGGCACCTGCTTCCATTGCGGTAAGACCGGACACTGGAAGAGAAACTGCCCAAAGTACCTGGAAGATACGAAGAATGGAGTAGAGACTTCAACTTCAGGTATTTTTGTTATTGAAATAAATTTATCTACTTCTGCATCATGGATATTAGATACTGGATGCGGTTCTCACATTTGTACAAATGTGCAGGGGCTAAAAAGAAGTAGAGATTTGGCAAAAGGTGAAGTTGACCTACGAGTTGGCAATGGAGCAAAGGTTGCTGCTTTAGCCGTAGGAACTTATGTATTAACTTTACCTAGTGGTTTAATAATTCAGTTAGAGAACTGTTATTATGTACCTGCAATTAGCAGGAATATTATTTCCATTTCTTGTTTGGACAAGTTTGGTTTTTCATTTATAATAAAGAACAATTGTTGCTCAATTTATTTGAATGATATATTCTATGCTACTGCACAAATGAGCAATGGACTGTATGTCCTTGATCTCGAAATGCCTATATATAACATTAATACTAAAAGGATGAAACCTAACGAGTTAAATCCAACTTACCTTTGGCATTGTCGATTAGGCCACATAAATGAGAAACGCATTTCCAAACTCCATAAAGATGGACTCTTGGACTCTTTTGATTATGAATCATATGAGACATGCAGATCTTGTTTAATTGGAAAGATGACAAAATCTCCATTCACAGGAAAAGGTGAAAGAGCTAATGATCTTTTGGCCCTCATACATACTGATGTATGTGGACCACTGAACATACCATCCAGAGGAGGTTTTCAGTACTTCATCACATTCACTGATGATTTCAGTAGATATGGTTATGTGTATTTAATGAAACACAAATCAGAGTCCTTTGAAAAGTTCAAGGAATTCAAGAATGAAGTACAAAACCAACTAGGTAAGAATATTAAAACTCTTCGATCAGATCGAGGTGGTGAGTATTTAAGCCTAGAGTTTGATGACCATCTGAAAGAGTGTGGGATCCTGTCCCAACTTACTCCTCCTGGAACACCCCAATGGAATGGTGTATCTGAGAGAAGAAATCGAACCCTGTTAGACATGGTCCGATCCATGATGAGTCACGCCGATCTTCCAAACTCCTTTTGGGGACATGCACTATTGACAGCAGCTTACACACTTAACCGTGTTCCATCCAAGAAGGTTGACAAGACACCATATGAAATATGGAGTGGTAAGAAACCACATATGTCTTACATGAAGATTTGGGGTTGCGAAGTTTATGTGAAACGACAAATTTCAACTAAGCTTGAGCCCAAATCTGACAAATGCTTATTTGTGGGGTATCCTAAAGAAACAAAGGGGTATTACTTCTACAATCCTTCTGAGGGCAAAGTGTTTGTCGCTCGAACTGGAGTTTTCCTAGAAAAGGATTTTATTTCCAAAGGAACCAGTGGGAGGAAAGTAGAGCTTGAAGAAATTCAAGAATCACAAAGCATAGATACACCTATGGAGGAATTAGAGCAGGAAACACAAGAAGTTGTGGAAGAGCAACCTGCTCAAGTAGAACAAAACCAGCGTAGGTCAAGCAGGATACGTCAACTACCTGAGAGATATGGATATCTCATAACTGATCAAGGTGATGTATTACTCATGGATCAAGATGAGCCTGTGACCTACCAAGAGGCCATAACTGGTCCCGAGTCTGAGAAGTGGCTAGAAGCCATGAAATCTGAAATGGATTCCATGTACACAAACCAAGTTTGGACCTTGGTAGAGCCTCCTGTAGGAATTAACCCTATAGGATGCAAGTGGGTCTTCAAAAAGAAGACTGACATGGATGGTAAGGTACATACCTATAAGGCAAGACTGGTTGCAAAAGGATATAAACAAATTCATGGGATTGACTATGATGAAACCTTTTCACCAGTTGCAATGCTTAAATCTGTTCGGATTTTACTTGCTATCGCTGCATATCATGATTATGAAATATGGCAGATGGATGTCAAAACTGCTTTCCTTAATGGAAATCTTCTTGAGGATGTGTACATGACACAGCCTGAAGGATTTGACATACCAGAGGAAGCCCAAAAGATATGTAAGTTACAAAGATCAATCTATGGATTGAAGCAAGCTTCCAGAAGCTGGAATCTTCGTTTTGATGAAACAGTAAAACAATATGGATTCATCAAGAACGAAGATGAGCCTTGTGTCTACAAGAAGGTTAGTGGGAGCATGATCGTTTTCCTGGTATTATATGTAGATGACATATTACTCATTGGAAACGATATCCCTACCCTACAACAAGTAAAGTCTTGGTTAGGGAAATGCTTTTCTATGAAGGACCTAGGTGAAGCAGCCTATATATTAGGAATCAGAATCTATAGAGATAGATCACAAAAACTGCTTGGCCTAAGTCAGAGTACATACATAGACAAAGTGTTGAGACGCTTTAATATGCATGATTCCAAGAAAGGATTCATACCTATGCAACATGGCCTGTGTCTATCAAAAACACAATCCCCTTTAACTAAGGAAGAAAGGGATCGCATGAATAAGATTCCATATGCATCTGCAATAGGATCTATCATGTATGCCATGTTATGTACTCGACCAGATGTCTCGTATGCTTTAAGTGCAACGAGTAGGTACCAATCTGATCCTGGTGATGCTCACTGGGTAGCTGTCAAGAATATCCTTAAGTATTTAAGAAGGACTAAGGACTCATTCTTGATATATGGAGGTCAGGAAGAGTTGGCTGTAATTGGATACACCGATGCTAGCTTCCAGACAGATAAGGATGACTTTAGATCGCAATCTGGTTATGTGTTTTGCTTAAACGGTGGCGCTGTGAGCTGGAAAAGTTCAAAGCAAGATACAGTTGCTGATTCTACAACCGAGGCCGAGTATATTGCTGCCTCAAGTGCAGCGAAGGAAGCTGTTTGGATCAAAAAGTTCATTAGTGAACTTGGCATAGTCCCTAGCATTGTGGATCCCATTGATCTCTACTGTGATAACAATGGTGCTATCGCACAAGCCAAGGAGCCTAGATCTCACCAACGATCCAAACACATACTTAGGCGTTATCATCTCATTCGAGAGATAATAGATAGAGGAGATGTGAAAATATGCAGAGTACCTACACTTGACAATATTGCTGACCCACTGACAAAGCCTCTTGCGCAGCAGAAGCATGATGGCCATACTAGATCTATGGGTATTAAGGGTATGCCTGATTGGCTCTAGTGCTAGTGGGAGATTGTTGGTGTAAGCCCTAGAGGCCAATACTTTTGGTACTTGTATCGAATTATTTATTAATAATAAAAGGCTTTTTCTTTATTACGTTTGTTTAATAAAGTCCCTAGAATAGTTAGTCTGTTTAATGTATCAAGTATGACTTAATCATGAGGTCACATTAAACATAAGGACATTATTCTTAAAGTATCCGTAGTCGAGCTTTAGTGTGAAGTGGGATAACATTAAAGCATTAAGACTATTATGTTTGTAGACTGATGATCACATCTCATGGATCATGGATAAAGAGTTATCAAGTCTTAAACATAGGTATGAATATTAGGAGTAATATTTATACCGGATTGACCCACTATGAGGATACTATATAGAAAGTTATGCAAGGTGTCATAAGTTATTCTCATGGTGATAATAGTGTATTCCACTCTTCGACCTGAAACCACTATGGATCCTAGATGTAGAGTCGAGTGCTTTATTGCTGATCCAACGTTGTCCGTAACTGGATAACCATAAAGACAGTTAATGGGTACTCCACAAAGCATGCTGAGGGACATGAGTGTCCTAGATGGAATTTGCCCATCCTGCGTAACAGGATAAATGTCTATGGGCCCAATATTGAACTAGACAAGGATGACACGGTCTATACCTTGTGTTCAATATAGACATAAGGGCAAAAGGGTAATTATACACATAAGTATTATCACAGAAGGTTTTGTCAGATCACATGACATTTTCGTGTCTTGGGTAGCAGTGATGTGTTGCTAGATACCGCTCACTGTTTATTATGTTAAATACATGATTGCCAACGCCGCGAAAACCTACAGGGTCACACACAAAGGACGAATTGATGAGAGATAGGATAACTAAGGAATACCGTAAGGTACGGTGCCCTTAAGTGAGTTATGGAACATCGTAAGGTACGGTGTACTTGAGTAGAATACGAAATATGGTAAGGTACCATGGGCTTAAGTGATTTTGGGCATATTATAAGATATGGGCCAAAATACACTTAAGTGGGCTTTTAGCTTGAAGCCCACACAAGTGGTTCTATAAATAGAACCCTTGTGCAGAAGCAAAAATTTGCGGTTGCATTATTTTCGTTTTCTTTCTCACTCTCTCTCTCTCACTCAAAGCCTTCATTCGTACCAGCTAGCACTGAGATTGAAGGAACCCGTTCGTGTGGACTGAGTAGAGACGTTGTCATCGTTCAACGTTCGTGATCGCGTAGTGGATCTGCATCAAAAGGGTTTTGATCGACACAAGAGATCTGCACCAAAGGTTTCAACCGTCACAAGAGGTAAATATTCAATCACTGATCATGACCATTCGTAAGGATCTCTAAAGGAGAATTTTAATTTCCGCTGCGCTTTGGGTCGCAATTCTCCTTCATACTATACTAGAAGGAATAAACATGCAAACTAACAATCCTCTCAATATACATCTCTGCTAGTTTCTCCAATGGATAATGAAGACTCATCAGAAGGAAATGAGATTATTTAGTCAACCTATCAACGATGACCTAAATTGTATCACAACCTTTCGATGTCCTCGGTAAACCAGACACAAAATCTATCGAAATGATGTCCCATTTCCACTATGGAATAGACAACGGCTGCATCAAACCCAACGACTTCTGATGTTTTTCACCTATGACTTCTGACAAGTCAAACACGCATACACAAAACTAGCAACCTTGACCTTGATTGATTAAATTATCAATCAATTTCAAGTCCATCTTTTGACATTCTCTAATTTCTTCAAGAATACCATTGATAAGCTTCAACATACCTAACTTCACACTTTGTGGCGTGAATTCACAAACCAAACTCAAATCTCTGAACTCTTCGATCAAATCCAACTCTCTAGCCATCAACATGACACATGCAAGGTCTTGCGACTCAATGCATCTGCTACGACATTGACTTTATCATGATGGTAACTCAAACCAAAGTCATAATCCTTCAGAAACTCAAACCATCTTCCCTGTCTCATATTCAACTCTTTATGGTCAAAAATATACTTCAGACTCTTGTGGTCACTATACACCTCGAATCTCGAACCAAACAAATATGTCTTTGAATCTTTAGCACAAGCACAACTGTAGCCAACTCTAAGTCATGTGTCATATGATTTCTCTCATGCACTTTGAGTTGCCTTGAAGTATAAGCTACAACTTGTTTATTCATAATTTATCCATATCCAAAATCGCTTATCTAAAAACTCAAATCTATAAACATCAATAAAACAAAATTTTAAAGTTGAATATTCCTCAAAAGTAAACAATTTAGATGAAGATAAGAAAAAAATAAGTAAATAAATAAATATGCATTTATTGCATGAAACTGAATCATCTTCTTAATCTGTTTTAGAACATTTCTTCTTGTATTTGTTTTTATATTTTTTTAATGGCTAATGATGGTGGATGATGAAGATGATGATGATTTAGTGTTATTGAATTTGTTGATGTTATTCTTCTACTTTATCTTTGGAAGAAGAAAGACAAAAAATTGAAGATGAAAATGAAGAAAATTCACTAAAACTAGACTTTAAGCTTTTCCATTCTCTCTGGAACTCAATATTCGATTCTCTCTGGAAATTGAATCCCAATCTCTGCAAACCCATGAGCCCCCTCTTTAAGCTTCAAGCCCTCTCTCTGAGCTTGGGACAAGCCACTAGTCCCCTCTCTGAACTAGCAGACATGCCTCTTGACACAAATTGTATGATGCATGAGCATATCATTAAATCAATGTGTTAAGACACCTCTCTGATTCTAACGCAATGCATTGACAACTCTAGTAATCCCCTATCTGGACTATATCACAATTAAAATCACAAAATGCACAACATAATATAATCAACACAAGTATACAATCATTCTCCTCAGTCAGATGATTACTTATACATGCAACAATACAATAGTCATAAATATCACCTCAAAACATAATGACATCAACCCACTCTTCTTTCACACAACAACATCATTCATCATACTAAACAATCAATTCATGTCACGAGATTACTAAACAACAACAAACACCAACAATTCAATAAATATAAACGCATAAGCATTTATTCATGTTACTCCTCTAAAACAACAAAACATCATCGTATAACCATAACGATTCGCTAACCGATCACAAAAGTCAACACAAACATGGCCATAGTAGGTACATGATTAGAATTCAACTAGTTCACCAAGCATCATTGTGTGATAGCTCTGCGTTAAGCCCTTATTGAATGTTATTCTCCCTCTTACCTTAGATTTCCAAAATTTGATGTTGAATTGGACAACTTCTATGAGTTCCCTTTTCAAATTCCTAACTTTTGCTCTTGCTTTCCTTTTTGTCACTTTTCTACGTATGTTAGATGGTTTCTCTAAAACCTAAATTTCTCCCTATATTTAGAATACATAGTCCCCTGTCACTTTGTTTAACTATGGATTTTGCTCAACTCATTACCAGCTTCTCTATTCTCACCACATATTTTCTCCAATTCTCACAAATGGCCCAATTTTATCATTTTACTATTTATTTAATTAATTCAAATAAAAAACTATTTTTCTACACCTTCTCACAAATGGATAGATCCTAAATGATTAGGAAAACAACTTAATGACTTGCAACAACTCTATACCCAACATTTCCTTTTTGGGTGTGATAATCGATTAAAAATAACATGGTCAGTCGATTGACTAACCAATTCTGCCCATGGATTATTTTCTTTTCTAATTTTTCTAACTCCTATATAAAGGAGACTTGCCTCCTTTTCATTTCATTCCATTTTCAAATGACTTTTATTTTTTTTAGAATTTATCTCTCTAATTTCTCTCTCACTCTCTCTCTAGAAAATATCTTTTTCACTTAAAATTGCCTTAGTGATTGTTAGTGAAACGTTGCTTGTGAGGAAAAGTGTTTTGTAAGTGGTCGTGTTGCTTATTTAATTCTTAGGAGTGCGATACACTTGAGGAGATTGAGTTGGGTTTGTGAGATAAACCATTCATAAAGTGTGTGTTCTGTTTTATAATGCTTTGCCGAAAAATGTTATGCTTTGGTTATTGAGATTAGCTTGAAAATATCTAACAATGCTCATTAGCTTAGAATGTGGTAAAAGCTATCTTTGGTTGGAAATAATCCTGTAAGAATCTCAAGATCATATTGTATAAAGGTTCATGGAATTTCCTTCAAAACTCAAAGTTTATAGTCTTACTCTAAAGAAGACCTCTTGGGGACAGGACTAGGCCAATATTTGACAAAACTTGTATAAATCTCTAATGCAATCTCTCTAACCCTATCCTTTTAATTTCCTCTATTTATCATTTTAATTTGTACTACTATTTACTCTTAAGAAACTACTAACACAATTTAAGTTTAATCAAGAAAAATGTAAAAGTAATGATGAATTTTAAATACCAAAATTCAACCCCACCACACCCCTTTTATCCTTAAAGTCACTTGTCCAACATATACCATTGATGGAATTGTTCATAATGGTGAGCCACATGATTATGTTTGTGATAAGTAGTTTGGAGATAAGTCAAATATTCCAACAAGTGATGATGATGATGATGATTATGAACATGAGATGTCAGGGGATGAAAATCATGGAAATGCTTTTTAATCATCCCAAACATAACTTATGAAGTCCAATAGGTAAAGAAAACATTCTATAAGGTATGATTCTAATCACTATGTAACGTTTGCTGAAGACGGAAAGCCTGAATATTTTCGAGAGGCCATGGAAAGTGAAGAAAATAAAAAGAAGTTAGATGCAATGCAATATGATATGAAATCTTTGAATTATAATCACACTTATAATTTGGTTAAGTTTCCAAAAGGAAAATGGGCTTTGAAAAATAGATGGATCTATAGAGTGAAACATGAAAGTGACTCTAAATCTCTAAGTTATAAAGCTAGATTGGTGGTGAATGATTTTATTTTTCAAAGAAAGGGTGTTGATTTTAATGAGTTTTTCGCACCAGTTGTTAAAATGTCATCAATTAAAACCTTTTTGAGTTTGGCAACTTATGTTGAATTATATGTAGAGGAAATGGATGTAAAATGAATATTGATTCGTGGTGATTTGGAGGAAGAAATTTATATGAAACAACCTGGCGATTTTCTTTCTAAAGGAAAATAGTACTATGTGTGTAGACTTAGAAAACATCTATATGTTTTGAAGTGAGCTCCAAGGCAGTGGTACAAGAAGTTTGAGTCTTTTATATCTAACCAAGGATACATAAAAATACTTTTGATCATTGTATCATTGTTAAAAAAAATTGATGTTAATTTCATTATCCTGTTGTTATATGTTATTGTTACACGATTTTGAAAATCAGCCACTAAAGAAATTATAGGGTTGAGTCGCAGACTAGGTCACTCTCTTTAAGACGTTTCATGGCATTGGCCAAAATTATGTAAAGCAGTCGAACTACCGTGATGCCTCTAGCATAAAACAACCATGTCCAATTATACGATCACTACTTGCACGATATGTGATTGTTCCAGAAATACACCTCCTGATGGTGTTGAACCATTCGATGATGGTGTGAAAACCACTCGTATTATCTGGATAAACCAGTTGTAGATGACGTAAGCAAGCCACTCGAAAACAGAAAAGAAAATTTATAAAAGATGTGAATATGGGAGAGAAGAGAGAATTCGGAATGCAAAATTCTGGAGTCAGTTGCAAGTGATCGGAAGGTCGCTATTTATAGCCAAGGATCTGACTGAATTGAGAGAAATCGTGGGAGGAAAACATGGGAAAGTGGAAATGGCCCAACCAAAATTAGTCGTTATTCACTTAATCAACAAGGAAGTGAGGAGACTTGGTCGAGAAGGCAAAAACACGGTCACCAATTACCATTAATCAATTAATAATTAATTAGTTCATAATTGAGTTGCATCACACCATTATTAATTAATAATAATTAATTAATTTACATTAAACATGATTAATAAGTTAATTAATAGTAAATATTTTTTCATCATTTCGGGTACCAAAAAAAGATATTGGATCAACGCCTAAGCCCAAGCCTACAGCCAAACCGAATCGAGCCGACCAACCGGAAAGACAGCGGCGACATCGCGCGTGCATGTGTTTCATTCCATGGTAATGTGTTTTCACCCAACGATAAAATTGGGTACCCCTTGGGGCCCAACCTGATTTGCCCACTTGGAATATATAAACACTACTAAAGTGTGCTCTCCCTCCTATGTGGGAGTTTAATGAACCTTTTCAAATTTACTATGATACTCTAGCTCACACTTGTGTTCATTTATTCCCAAATCAATACCATTAACTTCTTCCGAGTCTCCACTCCAAGTTATCATCATTCCAAGTATTTCAAAAATACCCCGCTTGAATTTAAAAAGGTGATTTTAGATTGAACGTCAAACGTTTCTAAGATTGTGTATAAGCAAAGGTGTCTATGACTTGAACCTTTGTGTAGTAGGTATGATTCTGATTCAACAAGAGTGACACCATTGTCTTGAACTCTATCTGATACATCCAACTCGCACATAACCTCTTCTTAAGGTGTATTCTAATAGCTCGTGCTTTAATGGCCTTTCATGTGCATCCCGATTATTGAAGGCTCTGGAAATTCTGCCTCGAAATTCCATAGGAACCTGCCTAAGTTCCACAATCACAATGGTGAGTCTATCAAGAGTACTCATGTAGCCTAGATACTCCCTCATATAGAGGCATTAGGTCTATATTCTTTATGTATTATGGATTTTCTCTCTAGCTAATCTTTTCATTAAAGGATATGCTAAATTTACATCAGTGTGTACATGATCCACTCTTACATCTCCTTTAGAGACAGAATCTCTAATAGTAATGTGCTTTCTTCTAATTTGACATCTCTTTCCATTATAATAATGGTTCTTAATTTTTGCAATAGTTGTGGTACTATCGTATTGGATTAACAAAGCTGGCATAAGTTTTTCCCACAAAGGGATATCAGCTAGCAAGCATCTTAACCAACTTACTTCTTTAATAGCAGTCGCTAATGCTATCATCTCAGACTCCATGGTGGACTGAGCCAAGATAGCTCATTTATTTGATTTCCAAGATACAACTCCTCCATCTATACCAAATATATAGCCACTAATTGCTTTGAATTATCTGATAACGTAATCTAATATACATCATTGTATCCTTCAAGTACAACAGGAAATCTCTGATAATGAAAATCGAGGTTCATGGTCCTTTTAAGGTATTGCGTGACTCGCTTAATAACTTTCCAATGCTCATTACTTGGTCTACTATGAAATTTGTACAACAATCCTATGACACGTGCAATGTCGAGTCTAGTACAATTAGTGGCATGCCTGAGACTGCCGATGATAGTCTCATATTTTGTTTGTCTTACATTATCACCAATTTCTTAAACAGTTTTTCACTTGGATCATATGATGTGCAAACGGGTTTACAATCAAAGTAGTTATATTTCTTTAATATCTTCTATATATAATGAGATTGATCCAAAGAAATTCCTTTTTCAAATCTAGTGATCTTGATTCAAAGAATCACACTCACGTCTCCGAGGTATTTCATATCAAAATTTTTGCTCAACAATGATTTTACATCATTAACGACCTGGATGTTTGATCCAAATATGAGTAGATCGTCTACATATAGGCATATGATAATGCAAATGTGATTCTCAGATTTGTAATAAACGTATTTGTCACTTCATTCACTTTGTACCCATTTGATATCATTAAGTTATCAAAATTTTCAT
This sequence comes from Lathyrus oleraceus, assembly GCF_024323335.1. Lineage (NCBI taxonomy): Eukaryota > Viridiplantae > Streptophyta > Magnoliopsida > Fabales > Fabaceae > Lathyrus > Lathyrus oleraceus. Next base: position 480,380,680 of record NC_066585.1, on the reverse strand, counting down.
GCCATTGCTTTGGTGCTTGTTTTAGACTAGACATAGACTTATCTAACTTACATACCTTGTTTTCTTGTCCGTGAATCACAAGCCCTTCTGGTTGGTCCATATAGATATCTTCTTCTAAGTAACCATTTAAAAAATCTATCTTTACATCGATTTGGTGTACTATTAAGTTATAAATAGTAGCAATTGAAATTAGTACCCTAATGGATGTAATTCTAGTGATTGGAGAAAAGGTGTCGAAGAAATCTATATTTTCTCTTTGCCTATAAACCTTGGCTACAAGGTGAGCCTTGTACTTATCAATAGTTCCATTAGGTTTTAGTTTCTTTTACAAAACCCATTTACATCCGATTAGTTTTCAACCAGGAGGTCAGTCTACTAAGTTCTAGGTCCTGCTAGATTCTAGAGAATCTATCTCATCGTTAATAGCTTCTTGCCACAAATCTGCATCCAGAGATGACAAGGCTTATTGAATATTTACTAGATCTTTCTATATTGTATAGGCCTCATAATTTGGCCCATATTCTTTAGCAACTCTTACTCGTTTACTTCTTCGAAGTTCTGTTTCTACTTCATTGTTGCTTTCACTGCTTCTTATCACAGAAATGTGATTCGATTCGATGCTCCCACTATTTCTTGATTTGAAAGGAAAATGGTATTCATAGAATTCAACATCATCTGATTCTATAATCACTTTATCATTTAGGTCATAACACTTATATGCTTTACTGTTTGTTGCATACCCAATGAATACACATTCATAGGCTCTACTAGCGAGTTTGACTCGCATCGGATCCAAAATTCTGACATAAGTTAGACAACCCCGAGTTCTTAAATAAGACAAGTTTAGTTATCTTTTCTTTAATATATCATATGGAGAGATATTACTTTTTGACTTGGGAACTCTATTCAAGACATAGAAAATAGTCAACAAAATTTCCCCCCCACCAGTGAGGAGCATCACCAGACTTCAACATAATTGCAACAACAAGTTCAATTAGAGTTATATTTTTTCTTTCTGCTTTACCATTCATTTATGGAGAGTATGGTGAAGTCATTTCATGTACAATTCAATTTTGTTTATAAATTTCATTAAATAACCCAAAATCATACTCAGTTCCCCTATCACTATGAAGTTTCTTAATCTTCTTACTAAATTGATTTTCAATTTCATTCACATACATCTTAAACATGTCAAGCACTTCACTTTTATTCTTCATTAAGTACACATAAGTACAATCGGAACAATCGTTAATAAAAGTGATGAAATAATGTTTACTATTTATAGTTAAAGTTCCATATAATTCACATATATCATAGTGTATAAAATCTAGGGGATCGGATTCTTTAATTACTGATTAATATGAAGTCTTAGTTATTTTAGCTTGACGACAACATTCACATTTTCTAAATCATTGACATTAAATTTCGGGATTAGGTCTAAGTTTCTTAAATTAGAAATAATTCATTTATTAACGTGACAGAGTCTAGTGTAACACCCTTCTAAAATACCCCAAATATTTAATTAAAATAACAATATCTCCATCAGAGTAATTATGCCCTGAAGGGTGTCACACAATCATTTCACACCAATCATCAAAATATCCTGTCATGCTCATCTATTTAATCAAAATAAGACATTTTTGCATAATTCGCAGCGGATACAAAATAACAACATCCAAATCATGTACTACATTACATGTAAAGTTGTTCAACAACCAAAAGAAAACATAGTAAAACATCCCATCCCGATGTTACATCTACCAGAGCATGACCCACTAAGGACTACACTAGACTCCAAGGACTAGCTTCTATGCAATCACTGCTCGTTACCTGAAAACATAGTTGTAAGGGTGAGTTCCTCAATCGATATAATAAGCATTATACAATATCATGTAATGCTAAGTAATATAACACATATCATCACCCTAATCAGATTACACATATTCAGCAACGACAATATCAACTCATAATCATCACCATTATCATACTCAACTTAAAACAACCATAAAACACACGTATAATATTGGAATACATCCATTCATATTATACGCCATACATACATATATTATGCAATGAGACTCCATGCATGCGGTACCGACTACTCGTGAACATATAGTTCAACCTCACCGACCAAATCCAGGTACGGCTACCAAGCTCACTAGTCCCACTCATTTGAGACCTAGTGACTCACATCACTAATTCCTCACCATGGGAATTAGCTACCACCCCAAGGGCTATGCTATGCACGCTAAATCACCTAGCATGCAAACATCAACAACAATCCACAATAACTCATCACTAATTCCTCACCATGGGAATTAGCTACCACCATAAAGGCCACAACACGCATGCTAATCACCTAGCAATGCTACATCATCAACAACAATTCAAGAATAGATATATGCTCACACTCTAAGCCATAAAACAGTCTATTCACAAATGCACACATAACTGATACATTCACAGCATCATGCATGCCATCACACATCATCAGTATTTTATCACATAAGCATATCATATCATGCCAAATAACAACCACAGTATTAGCACACTCTACTAATACCTATACTACTCAAGACAACGGGAAATGATCCCTAATATATCATACATCATCTGAATTACGTTACTCAGCTGAACAGTTAAAAACTGCACAACAACAGCTCAGGAAAATCACAATCCTGCCCATACGCGTATTGCCTAACCCCATACGCGTATGGCCCATCTCCTGACAAAATCCCATACGCGTAACACCATCTCATACGCGTATGCTACGCGTACCACTTCCCCATACGCGTACCAACAGAGACCAATCTACGTTCAAAACATCATCTTCCTCATCCATACGCGTATTGCCTAGTGCCATACGCGTACCATGCCATCTCATACGCGTATTGCCTAGTGCCATACGCGTATGACCAGAAACCAGAATTTCCAGATCTGCAATGGCTTTCTCTGCTGCGAGATCTATCCAATTCAACCTTCCACAGTCCAATTTTTCACAATAATCGTTCATATCATTTAACACGAATTATAACCTATTCGATTTCACAAATCCTAACACTATTGCATCTAATTCCTACGAATTTCCCCTCAATTGTAACCCAATTTCGTTCATCCAAAGAGTTCACAATTTCATCATAATCATCCAATTCAGAGGTAAATCAATGGTTTATCACTACCCAGTACATATTATCCCATAATACCCGTTAATCGATGATAAACCCCCCTTACCTGAGTTAATCCGGCGAATCTTTAAGCTTCAAGCTCTTCCTCCCTTCAACCCTTGTTCTCTGGCTCTCTTTGCCCTTTTCCACTTTCTGTCTCTTTTCCCTTTTCACGTGAAAATGAACCTTTTTACTAAATGGGACCTTTTCTAAATTCCAACTTTTATTCCAATAAAATAATAACCCAATAATAGTAATTCCAATAATAATAAAAATTCCAATTATTTAATTAAATTAATAAATATAATATTAACTTAAATTAAATAATTATCTTATTTTTATCGGGGTGTTACAACTCTCCCCCACTAAAAGAGTTTTCGTCCTCGAAAACATACCTCAAGCGAACAACTCAGGATAAGACTCCTTCATCTGACTCTCAAGTTCCCAAGTCACATTGCCACCTGCTGGTCCTCCCCAAGCTACCTTTACCAAAGCAATCCCTTTACCCCGCAACTGCTTCAACTCTCGATCCTCAATCCTCATAGGTGATGTTTCAACAGTCAGGTTATCTCGCACCTGGACATCATCTACTTGGACCACATGCGACGGATCATGAATGTACCTCCTCAACTGAGACACATGAAAAACCTCATGCAAATTCGCAAGTGACGGCGGTAAAGCGATACGATAGGCTACCTCTCCTATCCTTTCCAAAATCTGATAAGGACTAATAAATCGAGGTGTCAACTTCTTCGACTTCAAAGCTCGACCAACCCCAGTTATCGGAGTAACACGAAGAAACACATGATCTCCCTCTTGGAACTCAAGTGACTTCCTCCTCTTGTCGTGATAACTCTTCTGACGACTCTGAGCAATCCTCATCTTCTCCTGAATCATCTTAATCTTTTCCGTAGTTTGTTGAACAATCTTCGGTCCAACCACCGCACTCTCACCGGACTCATACCAACATAAAGGCGTCCGACATCTCCTACCATACAAAGCTTCAAACGGTGCCATACCAATGCTCGAATGAAAACTATTGTTGTAGGTAAACTCAATCAAAGGTAAATAACAATCCCAAGCACCTCCCTTTTCCAAAACACAAGCCCTCAAAAGATCCTCTAGTGACTGAATCGTCCTCTCAGTCTGACCATCAGTTTGCGGATGATATGCAGAACTCAATCTCAGCTTAGTTCCCAAAGCCCTCTGCAAACCTTCCCAGAACTTCGATGTAAATCTAGGATCTCTGTCCGAAACAATACTCGACGGAATACCATGCAAACTTACAATCTTCTCAATATACAACTCAGCTAATCTCTCTAACGAATAATCCATTCTGATCGGAATGAAATGAGCCGATTTCGTCAATCTATCAACAATCACCCAAATGGCTTCAAAATTCTTACTTGTCCTCGGTAAACCAGAAACAAAATCCATACTGATACTATCCCACTTCCACTCTGGAATAGCCAACGGTTGCATTAGCCCAGACGGCTTCTGATGCTCAATCTTTGACTTCTGACAAGTCAAACAAGAATAAACAAAACTCGCAATTTCTCTTTTCATTCCCAGCCACCAAAATAACTTTTTCAAATCATGATACATCTTCGTAGCTCCAGGATGAATACTCAAGCCACTACGATGTCCTTCTTCCAGGATACTCTTCTTAAGTTCGGTAACATCCGGAATACACACCCGATTACCAAATTTCAAAACACCATTCTCATCAACTCTGAATTCACCACCTTGACCTTGATTCACTAGAGTCAACTTATCAACCAAAAGCATATCGGATTTCTGACCCTCTCTAATCTCATCCAGAATACCACTCGTTAACTTCAACATTCCCAATTTAACACTATTGTGAGTACTCTCACACACCAAACTCAAGTCTCTAAACTGCTCAATTAAATCCAATTCCTTAACCATTAACATAGACATATGCAATGATTTCCGGCTCAATGCATCAGCCACTACGTTTGCTTTACCCGGATGGTAATTCAAACCAAAGTCATAATCCTTCAGAAACTCTAACCATCTCCTCTGTCTCATATTCAGCTCTTTCTGATCAAACAAATACTTTAAACTCTTATGGTCGCTGAAAACCTCAAATCTTGACCCGTACAAGTAATGCCTCCATAACTTCAGAACAAATACCACAGCTGCCAACTCTAAATCGTGCGTCGGATAGCTCCTCTCATGAACCCTCAGTTGTCTCGAAGCATAAGCTATAACCTGCTTATTCTGCATCAACACACCACCCAAACCCAACAATGAAGCATCACAGAAAACCTCAAATAGTTCTGACGGACTCGGTAATATCAAAATAGGAGCAGTAGTCAACCTTCTCTTTAACTCTTGGAAACCTTCTTCACATTTTGAGTCCCAAACAAACGCTTGCCCCTTTCTAGTCAACATCGTCAACGGTAATGCCAACTTAGAAAATCCTTCAATGAACTTCCTATAATAACCTGCAAGTCCAAGAAAACTCCTTATCTCAGAAACTGACTTCGGAGCTTCCCACTTAGATACCGCTTCTATCTTAGAAGGATCAACAGCAACACCACCTCTTGAAATCACATGACCAAGAAAACTAACCTCTTCTAACCAAAATTCACACTTGGATAGTTTAGCAAATAACTTCTTTTCTCGCAGAACTCCTAAAACCACTCTCAAATGCTCAGCATGCTCTTCTTCAGATTTCGAATACACCAAAATATCATCAATAAACACCACAACAAACTTATCTAGGTACGGATGGAAAATCCTATTCATATACTCCATAAATACTCCAGGCGCATTAGTCACACCAAAAGGCATTACAGAATACTCATAATGTCCATATCTTGTTCTGAAAGCAGTCTTCTGAATATCCTCAGTTTTCACACGTATCTGATGATATCCCGACCTCAAATCTATCTTGCTGAACACACTCGCACCAACCAACTGATCCATCAAATCATCAATCCTCGGCAAAGGATACCGATTCTTGATCGTCACTTTATTCAGTTGCCTGTAGTCCACACACAACCTCATAGTACCTTCTTTCTTCTTAACCAATAACACTGGTGCACCCCACGGTGACACACTCGGACGAATAAATTTCTTATCCAACAGATCCTCTAACTGGCTTTTCAATTCAGTTAACTCAACAGCAGACATACGGTACGGAGCCATCGATATCGGCCTAGTACCAGGTACCAAATCAATCGAGAACTCAACTTCACGCTCTGGCGGTAATTCATTCACTTCTTCCGGAAACACATCAGGAAAATCACACACCACAGCTAGATCACAAATCACCAGTTTATCTTTAGCCTCCAAAGTCGCTAACAGCATAAACAACTCTGCCCCATCTGCTACTTCCTCATTCACCTGCCTTGCTGATAGAAACAAACTCTTTCCTTCCTCAATCTCAGGAAAAATCACAGTCTTATCAAAGCAATTGATATAGACTCGGTTAAACACCAACCAGTTCATACCCAAGATAACATCGATCTGCACTAGTGGAAGACACACTAAGTCCATTCCAAAGTCTCTATCAAAAATACTCAAAGGGCAATTTAAACAAACTGAAGTAGTAGTCACTGAACCCTTCGCAGGAGTATCAATCACCATACTTCCATGCATCTCAGATATCTCTAACTTAAGTTTCACAGCACAATCCAAAGATATAAAGGAATGAGTCGCACTTGTGTCAATAATAGCTACAAGAGGAAAGCCATTAATATAACATGTACCTCGGATCAAACGATCATCTGCAGCAGTCTCAGAACCCGATAAAGCAAAGACCTTGCCTCCCGACTGATTCTCTTTCTTCGGCTTAGGACACTGTGGGCTGATATGACCCACCTCTCCGCAGTTGAAACAAGTCATAGTCTTCAGCCGGCACTCTGCAGCCAAGTGACCACCTTTGCCACACTTGAAACACTTCTTCTCAGCACTGGTACACTCATGGAAACGATGTCCCGCCTGACCACATCTGTAACACTTAGCAGGAGCACTAGAGTCTCCCCCACTAGGCCTCTTCATCCCACTCTGTCTCTGGAAACCTTTGCCAGCCGCATACGGTTTCCCACGATCATTCTGATTCTTGCCTTTCCTATCAACCCTTTGCTGATAGCTCTCTGCTCTAGCCTTGGAATCCTGTTCAAAAATCCTGCAACAGTCAACCAAATCAGAAAACACTCTGATCCGCTGATACCAAATAGCCTGCTTGATCTCGGGACGCAACCCGTTCTCAAACTTCACACACTTTGAAAATTCCCCAGTAGCCTCGTTATAGGGAGTGTAATACTTCGACAGCTCTGTGAACTTAGCAGCATACTCAGTAACAAACCGATTGCCCTGCTTCAATTCCAAGAACTCTATCTCTTTCTTTCCTCTGACATCCTCTGGAAAGTACTTCCTCAGGAATCTCTCTCTGAACACAGCCCAAGTGATCTCAGCATTCCCAGCAGATTCCAACTCAGTGCGGGTAGCAACCCACCAATCATCTGCTTCCTCTGACAGCATATGCGTACCGAACCTGACCTTCTGGTTATCGGCACACTCAGTCACTCGGAAGATCCTCTCGATCTCCTTCAACCATTTCTGAGCACCATCTGGATCGTATGCTCCCTTGAACATTGGAGGATTGTTCTTCTGGAACTCACTCAGTTGACGAGCAGCTCCCATTCCCACAACATTCGGATTTCCTCCAAGTACTCCAGCTAGCATACCCAGAGCCTCAGCAATCGCAGCATCATCTCTACCTCTTCCAGCCATCTCTATTCTGAAAACCCAACAAGCTAAACAATAAGTACTGATAGGGTTACACAACACCTATCCCGTACAGGGGAAACAGAATAATTACGACTCGACTCGACCGACTATGCTCTGATACCACTAATGTAACACCCTTCTAAAATACCCCAAATATTTAATTAAAATAACAATATCTCCATCAGAGTAATTATGCCCTGAAGGGTGTCACACAATCATTTCACACCAATCATCAAAATATCCTGTCATGCTCATCTATTTAATCAAAATAAGACATTTTTGCATAATTCGCAGCGGATACAAAATAACAACATCCAAATCATGTACTACATTACATGTAAAGTTGTTCAACAACCAAAAGAAAACATAGTAAAACATCCCATCCCGATGTTACATCTACCAGAGCATGACCCACTAAGGACTACACTAGACTCCAAGGACTAGCTTCTATGCAATCACTGCTCGTTACCTGAAAACATAGTTGTAAGGGTGAGTTCCTCAATCGATATAATAAGCATTATACAATATCATGTAATGCTAAGTAATATAACACATATCATCACCCTAATCAGATTACACATATTCAGCAACGGCAATATCAACTCATAATCATCACCATTATCATAGTCAACTTAAAACAACCATAAAACACACGTATAATATTGGAATACATCCATTCATATTATACGCCATACATACATATATTATGCAATGAGACTCCATGCATGCGGTACCGACTACTCGTGAACATATAGTTCAACCTCACCGACCAAATCCAGGTACGGCTACCAAGCTCACTAGTCCCACTCATTTGAGACCTAGTGACTCACATCACTAATTCCTCACCATGGGAATTAGCTACCACCCCAAGGGCTATGCTATGCACGCTAAATCACCTAGCATGCAAACATCAACAACAATCCACAATAACTCATCACTAATTCCTCACCATGGGAATTAGCTACCACCATAAAGGCCACAACACGCATGCTAATCACCTAGCAATGCTACATCATCAACAACAATTCAAGAATAGATATATGCTCACACTCTAAGCCATAAAACAGTCTATTCACAAATGCACACATAACTGATACATTCACAGCATCATGCATGCCATCACACATCATCAGTATTTTATCACATAAGCATATCATATCATGCCAAATAACAACCACAGTATTAGCACACTCTACTAATACCTATACTACTCAAGACAACGGGAAATGATCCCTAATATATCATACATCATCTGAATTACGTTACTCAGCTGAACAGTTAAAAACTGCACAACAACAGCTCAGGAAAATCACAATCCTGCCCATACGCGTATTGCCTAACCCCATACGCGTATGGCCCATCTCCTGACAAAATCCCATACGCGTAACACCATCTCATACGCGTATGCTACGCGTACCACTTCCCCATACGCGTACCAACAGAGACCAATCTACGTTCAAAACATCATCTTCCTCATCCATACGCGTATTGCCTAGTGCCATACGCGTACCATGCCATCTCATACGCGTATTGCCTAGTGCCATACGCGTATGACCAGAAACCAGAATTTCCAGATCTGCAATGGCTTTCTCTGCTGCGAGATCTATCCAATTCAACCTTCCACAGTCCAATTTTTCACAATAATCGTTCATATCATTTAACACGAATTATAACCTATTCGATTTCACAAATCCTAACACTATTGCATCTAATTCCTACGAATTTCCCCTCAATTGTAACCCAATTTCGTTCATCCAAAGAGTTCACAATTTCATCATAATCATCCAATTCAGAGGTAAATCAATGGTTTATCACTACTCAGTACATATTATCCCATAATACCCGTTAATCGATGATAAACCCCCCTTACCTGAGTTAATCCGGCGAATCTTTAAGCTTCAAGCTCTTCCTCCCTTCAACCCTTGTTCTCTGGCTCTCTTTGCCCTTTTCCACTTTCTGTCTCTTTTCCCTTTTCACGTGAAAATGAACATTTTTACTAAATGGGACCTTTTCTAAATTCCAACTTTTATTCCAATAAAATAATAACCCAATAATAGTAATTCCAATAATAATAAAAATTCCAATTATTTAATTAAATTAATAAATATAATATTAACTTAAATTAAATAATTATCTTATTTTTATCGGGGTGTTACATCTAGCATGCTAAATATTACAATCACACAGAGAGTAAACAGAAGGAGAAATTTTATTCAAATCAACATTGAACTTAAACATGCCATCAATGGCATACCCTTTCCCAACAAAATACCATTCTTAGTGATGGTGTAAAAATTTGCCTCAATAGGCTGACTAAACTCTGCCTTATTTAAAAGAAAACTAAAAATAAGATTCTTCCTAATTTCAGGAACATGCATGACGTCCTTCAAGATTAAAGTCTTTCATGAGGTGAAGTTCAGCTCAACGTCTCCAATTCTAACAACATTATTAAAGTGAGCATCTCCTAACACCACTTTCTTATCTTCAACATTCGTGTATGCCCTGAACATAGCACGATCATAACATACATGATGAAAGGTGCTAGTGTCTATCCATCATCCATCACTTCCACCAACCATGTTGGTTTTGGTGATCATAGGAATGAATTTCTCATCAGTCAGGTCAACATGTGCATTAGAGATAGAAGGTTTAGGCCTACTCTTACATCTCTTAGCCATTTGACCTGGTTTTCCATAATTAAAGCAAGTGAAAAGTGGAGCATCATTTCTCTGAGGTGGAGGTTTTTGTCTAGCAATAAGAGCAAATTGGACCCTTGAGGGACTCTCATTCATAATTTGGTTCGCAACACTGCGATTCTGATTCTTTAATGGTTTTCCCATAGGCTTCAAAACTACATTGAATCTCTTTTTGTTGTTAGAAACAACTAAGACTTCATATTTATGATCTTATCTCCTAGCTTCCTCTTCAATTCAGAGTTTAGTGATCAGACTCTCATTTGAAAACTCTTTTATTTTGTGCCGAAGCAAATTTTTGAAATCTTTCCAACAACGGGGCAGTTTGTCAATGATAACAACAATTTGAAATTGTTTGTCGAGGGGAGTACCTTATGTTATTATTTCATGAGAAATTTTCTGGAGTTCATGGCATTGTGCTTCCACATACCTTTCATCAACCATATGATACTTTAAGTAGCAGTTTACATCATACCTTTTTGTTCCAACTTCCTCCGTGTCATACTTCTTTTGCAGAGCTTCCCATACCTATTTAGCAGTCTTGCAGTTGCTATAATAATCATATAGATCATCAACAAGACTGTTAAGAATGTGATTTTTGCAAGGGAATTCATTCTCATGCCATATGATGATTTCTTTCCTGAGTTGTAAATCACTCGCAGCAGATTCATCAGTTTTAGCATTTCCATATTAATCCACAAAGTTCTTACCATTAGTTTATTCGGTTGATCCAGAAGGAGCAACAAGAATATCTTCAGTCAGAATGTTGGCAACCTTCTTTAAGGTTAGAAAAATTTTCATTTTAGCTTACCAACATTTGAAGTGAAGACCCTCAAACTTGAACGGTATGTCAAAGATAGCGACCACAGTGTTACCAATAACTTCTTCAGTAGCGATGGAAGTTTTTGAAAACGTCTTAAAGTTTATGTTTCCCAATTTTTAAAATCATCCACTAAAGAAATTACGAGTCGAACTAGGTCGCTCTATTTAAGACGTTTTGCGGCACTGCCCAAAATTATGCAAAGCAGTCGAACGACCACGTCACCTCTGGGATAAAATAGCTCAGTTCAATTATACGACCACTACTTTCACAGTATATGATTGTTACAAAAATACACCTTCTGATGGTGTTAAACCACTCGATGATGATGTGAAAACTACTCGTACTATATGGATAAACCAGTTGCATATGGTGCCAACAAGCCACTCAAAGCAGAAAGGAAAATTTATAAAAGAAGTGAATATGGGAGAGAAGAGAGAATTCAGAATGTAGAATTTTGGAGTAAGTTGAAAGTGGTGGGAAGGTCACTATTTATAGCCAAGGATCTGACCGAAATGGAGAGAAATTGTGGGACGAAAACTTAGGAGAGTGGAACCGGCGCAGTCAAAACTAGTTGATATTCACTTGGTCAGCAAGGAAGTGAGGAGACTTCGTCGGTAAAGCAAAAATGTGGTCAACAATTACCGTTAATTAATTATTTTGTAATTGAATTACAACACACCATTATTAATTAATAATTATCATTTAATTTACATTACACGCGATTAATAAATTAATTAATATTAAATAATAATATTAAATAATAATATTAAATAATTTTTCATCATTTTGGGTAAAAAAAGATATTGGATCAACGCCCAAGCCCAAGCCCAAGCCTAAGACCGGACCGAGCCAAGCCGGTTGGCCGGACGACGGTGGTTGCGCGTGTGTTATATTTCATGGTAGTGTGTTCTCACCCAACCACAAAATTGGGTACCCCTTGGGGCCAACCCAATATTCCTACTTGGAATATATAAATACTACTAAAGTATGCTCTCTCTTCTATGTGGGACTTTAATGAACCTTTTCAAATTCACTCACACACTCCGACTCATAGTTGTGCTTATTTATTGTCAACTTAATACCATTAACTTCTTCCAAGTCTCCTCTACAAGCTATCATCATTCCAAGTATTCCAACAATTGATGACTTGCATATTATTGGTAAATATATTTTATATATTGATAGGGTATAGAAGCATATGGGTGAGTCTTTTACCATGAAAGGACCAAAAAATTTATATGTCCGAAGAATACTCTATTCAAAGGCTTTTGTAGAGATTATATATGGAAAACTCTAAGGTGGTAAGCTCTTCTCTTGCTACTCATTTTAAATTGAGTTTTAAGCAAATTTCTTTCAATGAAGATGAGAAAATAGATATGGAGTGTGTTTCTTATGCGTCTGATGTGGGTAGTTTGATTTATGCAATGATTTGTACAAGGACTGGTATTGCACATGTTGTTGGTAAGTTCAGTTGATTTTTTCAAATCCCGGTAAAGAGCATTGGAATTTTATAAAATGGATTTTAAGGTATCTTCATGGTACAAATTGTACAAGACTTTGTTTTGGAGGTGACTAACTTGTTTTTATGGGGTACTCCGACTCAAATAAGGCTGGAGACATTAATTCCATAAAGTCTACTTTAGTCTACATGATTAAATTTTCAAATGAAGTTATGGTTTGGCAATCTAGGTTGCAAAAGTGTGTAATTTTGTCTAATATATAGCCAGAGTTAATGAGTTGATATTGTAAGACCCCAATTTTGACCCTAAGGTCCCTCATGCAATTTCATCATAAGCATTAGCATTGGGATCATACCTTAGCATCCTCCTTACCCCTCCTTCATTGGGTTTGTTTTGGGAGAGATCACCAAGTACTTTGTGATTGTATCATACTTGTATATTATCATTTTACTAACCAAAATACCAAAAATATGTCTTTGCATTTGCCTAACTCTTTTGTAGGTAGGGCATGATCTTCATTGATCTATCAAGTTCATATATAGGGTTTGAGACCCCCATGACAAAGAGCACAACCATTGAATTGATACAAGAATGGTTATGGGCATCATATATGAGTTTCATTGATTTCTACATGTTATATTGATCAAGTTTTCTTCAAGAGTTTAAGGGTGATTTGCCTTGGAAACCCTAGTTTGACTAGGTATTTTGAGTAACTTCTCCAACAAGCTATCTCACCAATTGATCAAATTTCTCAAGGGAGACTTCAGATTTCATAATCTTATGCATATATAATCTACCATGAGCTTATAAAGTCAAGAGAATTGAAGGTTAGTAAGTTGGTTGATGGTGGTTGGCCAGATGAATTCATCTGATCAAAATTGGGTCTCCCTAGACCCTATCTCCTACAATTTTCAGCATATGAAAATGATTCTAAGAGAAAACTTACTATAAATGACATTCCAAACAACTTTCATTTTGAGACCTAGAGCTAATTTTTCTTGGAAAATCATTTTCTATGTTGAAACATTATAGGTCATTTTGTCTAAACCCTAATTTGAAAGTTAACTTCCCAAGTCTATAACTTGCTCAATTTTTATGAGATGAAAGATTTCCAAGTTGCACAATCAAATGTGAGATGTCTACTTAAATGTTTATGTTTTGAGTGAGAGCTAATTCAACTTTTTTGAGCATGTGATATGAGGCTACATTATAGGTCACTTTTGACCTATACCATTGAACAAGTGATTTTTCCAAACTTCAAAAATGCATAACTCTATCATTTCAAATCCAAATAACATGAAATTTATGACCATTTTTAAGGTATTTGAAAGAGCTACAACTTTTATGAAGGCACTTTTCTCATTTGAAGCTCACATAAAAAGTTAAGCAAGGTGGAATATTGAGATATATGGCTTGACACTTAGAAAAAATTTCAACATGTTGAAATTTCAAAACTTCCACCTCAAAATTCATCATGATAAAAGTTCCAAATGGAAAAGTGTCGAACATAAAAGTTGTTCCTCTTGATCTAACCTTTCCAAAAAGTCCAAGTTCATCCATTTTGGACAAGAATTGCTAGGGCTGCGCATGGCATGAACATGGTATCATCATGTGGCAAAGATCAAACTTCAAATCTTCACACACACTTGCCTTGCAATCCAAGTTGATCTCATGGGCCTGTACACGCCCATGCATCCATGCATCATCAATTGCCAATTTTGGAAAGTGAATTTGAAGGTGCAAATATCATGAGTTGTAGCTATAAATAGAGCCCTCTAGCATCAGAATTTGACACACCTTGCGCGCCAGCTTTGCCCTATATTGAAACCCTCTCATTCCAAAGGAAAACCTGATAAATTTCAACTTGAAATTTGAGTTTGAATCTCAACTGTTGGAGATTCAAAAACTCCAGGATCCAAAGCCTTGCAACCTCATCAATCACTTTTTGCTAGCTTCTCAAGTGTGATCAGATCGTGTTTGGAGCAAGCAACATCAAGAATTGCACTGCATCAAAGGTAATTTTCAGAAAACTTCATCTCTTCGATTCTCTCTCAATCTTGCTCAATTCTCTTGATTCTTTGGTTGTCTGAAGTCCTACCAATGTAGGCAAGAAGATTGAGTTGCTTAGAGGTCAAATCGAAGTAACTCAGTTGACTTACCTCAAATTTCAACTCCTCATATCTTTCTATATATGAGGAGTTAGTTAAAATTGAGGTGATATTCGTGATCTATACCATTTTTCCTTTCAGATAATGTCCTCCTTTTTCATTTTTGATGAGGTGATGAATGGACCAGTCCGGCCAAGGTCGCCTGAGAAGACGACCGACGCTTTGCTCCGGCAATGATGTGGCATGGTCCCGAGCCATTGGATTGATTTAAAATGTTTTAACCATGAGCGTACGTTTTAATTACCAAGCGTGTGGACATTTGACTTAGGCGTACCATGGAATGCACGCTGGTGGCCACTTGATCTGCCACCTCAATTAATGAGGGAGATTAAGTGGTCCACGTTTTTTTAGATTATTTGAATTTCATTTTAATTGCTTTATTTTCATTAATTCATATTAATTTTAATATTGATCCAAAAAATATGAGAGTTTCACCAAAAAATTTTCTCTTTCATATTCTGAATTAAAATTATTTTTTGAATCATTATTAATATTTTTCATGATTTAATTGATTTTTCATTTGTTTTTAATTGTTTAAAAATACTTTTAAGTCTTTAAAAAATCTGAATTTTTTTCTCCAAGGTCCTTTGACCTTGTTTGACGTATGATAAATCTCATGGCCATTTATTTGGTGTTTTGATGAGGTTTTAGGAATTTGACAAACCATATTTACTTTAAATGCATTATTTTAGTATTTTTAATTGGAATAAATGCCAAATAATTTTGTTGACCAATTGTGATGACTTGTTTGTGTTTGACTCTTGTTGTTGGACCTTGATCAAGGTTGATTTGACTTTGTCAAATTAATATCATTGGATTTAGGGGATTGATGGAATGTGCATTCCATCTCACAAAATGAATGAATGATATTAATTTGGTAAAAGTCCTCCTTTGATCAATTTGAGATTTCATCTATTCCCCTCCCACTTCATCTCATTCCCCTTCTTTATGCATTCATCTCATTTGGCCTATGATATCTCAAAGTCCTAAAGCTAGTTGATTGAAAAATTTACATGAGTATGGATGAGATTAAGCCACACCTTTTGCATATTCTTTTTGTGTGTGGTATGTTTCATGAGCATAGTTCATAATACTATGTATCTAACATGCATTAACACCAAAATTTTGTTGCCCGACCTCAAATAGTTGTGACTTCTACATAAGTCCAATTACGATTGCTTAACATAGCGCTAAATTTGTGACATAACAGGCATAACATTCTAGTTAGTGAGATTGTAAGTCTCCCCTCTTTCATGGTATTGTATGGAAAGTTAGCCTTTTTTTCTTTCTTTGGAAGATGTCTTGGTTCAAGGATCCATGCTTGTGATAAGTGGGTTGAGTGTTCTCCAAAGAATGTCTAAAAATGAAAAGCAAAAACAAAACAATACTAACTACTAACCTACTAACAACTAACTTTTAATTTCAAGCCCTTTACTTTAATGCCATTTAATTCTAGTTTTTATACATTTGCCATTGTTCATATCGTTCTAATTGTTTATGTTAATGCAATTTTTACTTTGTCCATTTGGACCATATTGTATGATATATTTTGTTTGTGTATACTTTGTTTGTGTGTGTGGTATTTGACCATCAATGTACATAATAAACAACAAAAACCCTAAAAAACTTTTGTGTGGACTGTGGGCTTGATCTTGGACAAATGGACTTAGAACTTAGGCAACATTCCTATGCTAAAGGACTTGGCCAATGCCAACTTATTGAGAAACCAAGTGCTTGCAATTTGAAACTTCATCTGATACATCATTCAAGATCCTTCTGAGTTCATCTACAACATGATCATTTTGAAGCTGTTATTTTGAACCTGTGACTTGTGAAATTCATCTAATACATGTGCTACCTTGAAGAAGATCATGGAATGGATAAGCTTGGATGTGGCCATCTTTATTTGATGCCTTTGCTCTTCAAGATAATATAATTGTGCATTTGTGTGTTGCTTGATTCTAAAAGTCCAAGGGAATTTTGGGTTTCTATTGACATTCTTGTCTATTGGATTGCTACCCATTTGGTCAGATCTTTTCAACTCTAAACTTTTAATTTTGTACATAGGATAGTCTCTCCATCTTCTCCCTACTTCTTTAATTTCAAAATCTCTCCCTCTCTTTTTCAAAACCTTCTTTGATTGAACTTATTTTGTTCTAAGCTTTGACCATTTTGTAAAAAAGATAGAAACTTTGGCCTTATGCCATTGCATTTTCAAACTTCTTTTCTTAAATCAAACTTGTAAATGAACTTAACTATACTTGACTTAGACTTTCAAAAAGCCAAAAAGAACTAACTCATTCAAACCATTTTTAGGCCTTTGTGCCTTTCAAACTTAATTTTTGTTAAAAGCAATGCATCCACTTTGAAATTTGTATCACGAACTACGAGGTTTTGATCACTCATTTTTATGTTGGTACGTAGGCACAAGACCGAAGGTCTTGTCAAACACAAAAATATAATTAATGAATTCTTTTCTTATCCCCCCATTCTATTTGTTTATAAACATCACTTTGTACCAAATACATATGCATACAAAAAGGGCTCCCAAGGAGTACCTAGGACACTTTGGGTGCTAACACCTTCCCTCTGTGTAACCAACCCCCTTACCTGTAATCTCTGACATTTTATTAGTTTTGATTTGAAAACTTCTTACTTTTTTGGGTTTTGTTCGTACTTTTTCCCTTTTCCCTTGGAAACAATAAAAGCACGGTGGCGACTCTTGTTATTTGATCTCTAGCTTATCCATAGCTTGATGATCATGAATTTACCGCTACAGATATGTTTGAAGAAATTCTTATAGGAGCTTGATTTTTTTGAAAACAAGTATGTTTTATTTGTTGATACACAAAGTGTTATTCGTCTTCGTATGAATATGACTTTTCATAGTTGTTTCAAACACATTGATGTGAGGTATCATTTACTACATAATTTTTTGGATGCTAAATTATTGGATTTTGTTAAAGTTCGTACTAATCATAATGGTTTTGATATGATGACTAAAGTTCTACCAAGAGATAAGTTTGAAACTTGATGTTACATCACCATTTTGGAGATTACCTCCATATAGTTGTGACAAAGATATATGTTGGATATTAGGCTCCCTTCTTATATGGGGAAAGGGTAAAATCTGTTAGTATATTTGTGTCTCACTCATATTAAGTGGGTATGGTCATTCTAGGGTTAGAGCATAGAGAGAAAAGAAAGGAGAAATTACCCACTCGCGAAAAACTAAGTAAGAAAATCCATTCTAGTTTTTCTCAAACTAGTTCAAGAAAAACAGTGATCCTAAGTTTGTTAACTTTTATGACATAAGGTTTGTGAGACATTTTTATGCACTTTCATCGTTTGGATCGTCAAAACAAGGTATGAGCAGAGAGAGATTACATTCACACTGTACCACGTTTTTTTGGATATTTTATGTCTTATCATTCTCAAATTGTAAGTTTTTATACTTTGTTTTGTACTCTCATTTTTATTGACCGTAACCTTAATTTTTTTTGTACTCTCGTACGAAAAACATTTTGATTAAAATAAGAAACTAAAACCGGAAAAATAAGTTTTATAAAAACTAACACCAATTATTTATTGAATCCCGTCGTTTCGACGGTCTTTATATACTGATCCCTAAGGGTTTAGCCGGACATAGATCTGGTGACAGACATGGCAATTGGGTAATTAAACATACAGTAAGGAATAAATAAATAAAACAGTAAACAATAATAAACCTGGATTGCAATTTAAGAACTGGAATTGAATCTTGAATCTTCGATTAAATAATTCAGGCAGGCTTTGGCAATGAATACCCCTTACAATTGAATCCCAAATGCGTAAAAATAATAAACCGTAATAGTTCCGATGTGGAGAAACTATCACTTTTACAATGGTAAGAACTGCCTAGAAACTAAAAGAAAAATAATGCTGAAAATAATTAAGCGTAAACTAAGAAAACTTGAAAAAGAGAGAGAGTTTTGCGAGACTGAATGGTCTCCTTTTTATATCCTTTTCACATTCCTCAATTGTAGCAAGAGTAGTGGAAATCGTGGCTAAAGGGGGGGAGAAAAAGTAGGAAAAATGGGGAGACTTGGTTGTGGCGGTTGCCATAACCCTAAATCCATGATGAGTGGCGAGCGCCACTCTTGTAGTAACCGCCCACCACTTTTCAAGGGCTGGTGGCAGGTGCCACCTTCCTTTTGGCCTAATGTGGCGGGCACCACATCCTTCGGGTAATGGGCGCCACAAGCCCATTTGCTTTGGTGGCCCATTATCCCATTGTATGGTTCATTTTCTTCTATTTTCTTGCCTTTTTCTTTCCTTTTTGCTATTTCCCATTTTTCTTGCGGTAAACCTTTTAATCGACGAATACCTGCAAATAAATATAAAATACTGTGTAATAAATAGTGTTAACCGAGTAAAAGGCAGTGCATATAGAGCCAAAAATATGATACGTTTTCGCGTTATCAAACTCCCTCATACTTAAACCTTTGCTTGTCCTTAAGCAAATGTCGCATACATGAAAAAGTTTTGTAAAGTATTCGCAGCATATATTATCAGGACTCGTGGAAGGCACAGTTGCATTCAGATACTCATTCTAGTCTATAAACTTTACTTTGGTTCAAATTTGTATTAACAG
Organism: Lathyrus oleraceus; assembly: GCF_024323335.1. NCBI lineage: Eukaryota > Viridiplantae > Streptophyta > Magnoliopsida > Fabales > Fabaceae > Lathyrus > Lathyrus oleraceus. The sequence goes on along the minus strand of NC_066585.1, from coordinate 480,360,975 downwards.
GTACTCACTTCCATACTAAGGGTATCGTTAGAACACAAAGTCGCAATGTTGCAACCATAAGTCTCCCTCCTATACAAACCAATCCGAATCATGTTGTCATGCCTAAGCCTACCTTACTAAACCTTCTTTTTATCCTTTTTCATTATGGCGCAATCACATTAAGCCCGTTATCCTTTCACATTCATAACAAGATAGTCTGTTAGTGACTATGATCTCATCATTATTTATTTATTTCTTTTTCGCACTTTGGCTCAAATAACATTTGAAGTTGGTTATACCGTTGGGTTAAATGACCGGGTGAGGGTCACCTAACTTAGAGGGAACAACGTTTTTCATACATTTTATAATATTTTCTTATTTTAAGCCTAAAAATCATACACTTATTTGCATCGGCTTCTTGCGTAGTGTATGCTTATGATGGTGCTGACTGCTAGATAAACTACTTAAGGAAATATTAAAGGATAGAATTTAAGGCTATGGCATGACAAGTACTCGAATCGATCTAATACTTGGGAGATTTAAGGTGTTAAAGCGATACGGATCTTATAAAGCTTTTCCAAATCTCTACAATTCAACCTCTGTTTGGTTTATAGTTCAGAATTTTCAAAAGATGCACTGTATTTCTAAGTCTAGGTTTTTGCAAAAATTTTGTATGGCTCAAGTAAACATGAGAATCGGTAAACAACGGAAACCACGCATAAAGACTCGATAGCACATTGATATTTAACTCGACTGACACTTTAACAAAAATTAAAATAACCATAAAAATTATAAAATAACAAAAAGAAATAACAATAATTTAAATCTAACTAGAAAGCGATAAATAAAAAGCGGTAAAGCTTCCTCCCCTATACTTAAATCTTGCATTGTCCCCAATGCAATGACGTAAGATAGGAAAGAAAGGTAGAACCTGGTTATACTGCTACTAACGCCTTCTGCCACGTGTACATGGACGTTCATCGTTCCCTGGCTGGTGAGGTGGCGTATAGTTCTGGAGATCTTCCATACGCATTGTCAGTGTTTTCTTTTCATCGATTAAGCTAGACATGTTTTGTTCGCTCCTGAAGGAATAGTCGTGCTGATCATGCTGCATTTGGCAAAGGATTTGCATCATTTCAATTTGTTGAGCTCCCATAGTTTGGAGTTGTAGGTCTCGCTAAGCATCTAATTCTCTACGCCGCAGCAGTTCAGCATAGATCTCATCAAGAGTGGCTGGTGCCACATTTCTTCTTGGTCTTTGACTGGAAGATGTACCTGCAACATTTTCAAATGAAGTGTGTGTGGTGTGCGGGTCAGTAGCGGGAGCAGTTTTCTCCGGAATGTGATCCTCATCGGTGTCCCCGCCAACAGCTACATTCTCAAGAATGTGCGCAGGGACTTGGTTAGGCACCAGATCATTTGTATAACAATAATTATCCGGGTTGCTCACATCTGTGCGATTTGGATTTGGGAGGATAAATTCTTATAACACATTATTAACAATTATTAAATTAAATTTACCGTCACTCCTTCATTTTACTAGTTTCATGCTCCTTTCCATGTCAATGTCAATGGCATGGTGCGGGAGCGGGGTTAGCCAGGAGAATTTTTCTTCGAGTCCTAGGACTCTGGCTATGGGGGTTATTAAACCTCCAAAAATAATCAGGCCTCGCTTTGCATTGACAATGGCCTGCATGTGAGATAGCATAAACGGGACTGTATTCACCTTTTGTGGCAAAAATGTGGCGAACAAATATAAAGTTCTTTTTCGTTCACCTTGTTAGAATTTGCTCGGCCAAAAATGGTGCAGCTAATATTTGGCGGAAATATCGAATAGTCGGGTTTTGAATTTAAGTGGCTCTGTTTCCCTCAAAACTATGGGTTACTATACCGGTTATTGCCCTCCAAAATGGTTGGAAGGCGCGTTGCCAACCCTCAGTATCTGGGACCTCACTTACTACACCATCCCCATGGGGGAAATGTAGCAGGTCCTCCAGTTGGGAAAATGTAAGGGCATATTCGACGTTAAATAAACGAAACTAGATAGTCCCACTAGAGCAGTTTGTGTTGGGTGTGGGACTAAAGATTAATGAGCTTAGGAATTCTAATGTTAGTTGAGCATAGACAGGGTCCTTGAGAGATAGAAAATAATTCAAGTTTAAAATATCTAGCATATAGTTAACACTATCTTGAATTCCTAAAGCATATAAACAATGTTGATCGGCATACCTTGTCGATTCGATCTTTCTGGCGCTTAGAGACGTGTACGTCTCCTCTTGTAATTCACCCGACTCGCCGTTTCTGAACACTATTTCGTATTCCCTCATCTGTGCCATAATGGATTTTACACCCCTTGTGTAATATAGATAGAATAGAGCAAGAGAGGAGAGAAATATGTGAATGAGAGTTGTGAATTGTTTAGGTAATGTGGGTGGTTTATATAGAGGTGAATGTGGTTGGAAAATTAATTGGTAGATAAATAGAAGTAATCATATTTGATAATGTGAAAATACATCAGATATTTGCCTTGATTTACACTCAAAGATCATACCACTTTAATTAATATTCCGATTATTCCGCAAGTATTCGAGTTTTTTTTGCAGGTATTTAAATCTCCAAGCATTAATGAGCAAAATGTAGAAAAGGAAGAAAAAGAAGAAGAAACAGATGAGAAAGCACAGAAAAAGCAGAAAAACCAGAATGCAGAATTTGCTGATGTGACGACCGTCACAAGCTGCATGACGACCGTCACGACCCAGCCTGTGACGACCGTCACATGCCCATGACGAGCGTCACACAACCAGATTTTACGCTTTGAAACAGTCAGTAGAGGCCCCTCAAACGTGCCTAAATTCTCTCCAACATAATGGCTCCCCCGCGGACTCCTCACTCAACCAGTCTTCCTTAATTTTCTCAACTGCCAAGACCTGCCAAAGTAATATATAAAGGACCAAAGTTGGAAAAAAGGGGAACGTCTACACTTACGCTATGCAATTGAATTTTTACAGCATTCTAGCTTTTTAGTTATTTCCTTTTCAGCAACTTTGTTTCTGTTGCCTTAGTTCATTTGCCATTCTTTTAGAATTCCCGTTTTCCCTTTTCCTTCTCGTTTTCCAGTTAGCCATAGTAGTAGTTTCCTACACTGGGGAACTACTACACTTTATTTAATTTAGTAAGCAATTGTATTGAAGAAGCAGAATCCTACCGACTTGTGGAGGACTGCTCAAGTACTCCAAGATTCGCCGTACTCTGTTACTTCAATTGCCAGGTTTTTATTTAATTGTTATTATTATTGCCCAGTTATTGTTATAATTATGTCTGCTGCACTGTTAATCTGTTTATGCTCTGTGTTTGCTCTATTTAACATGTCCGACTAAATTACCGGTATCGGTATGTAACAATTTACTTGGATGGGATTTAATAATAATCGCTGAAAACTCTTTTTCTCAAACAATCTTTTAGGCCGAGGTTTTTAATTTAAATTTAATTAACTTTGTCATAAAAGTGAGAAGCTATTTAATCTGATTTTGCCACGAGAGTGGGAAATTAACTAAGGTGAGAACCAACAATCGCGAGAGCGTGAGGCTCGAGCTGGATAGTAAAAATTAGGCATTGAGTTTAAAAACAGCGAGAGCACTTTAAAAGCAATTAGAACTTATTTATTTTCAAAAAGTAATTTTAACTTCAAATGGGACAGCGAGAACGTACATTCTGACTTAAAGCTATAGGCCGAATCAACAATCACGAGAGTGTGAGATAAAGTCTTTTAAATAAATATTTTCTACTGAAAGATATTTGGCATTTAAACTATTCACCGGTGACTTATCGAATCCCTGACAATTAATGTGTTGCATACTGATTCCTTCCATCAATTATTTCTTAACACTAAATTTCTCTTAGATTTAATATTCTGCACCCGAATTTTTATTAATCATTTTCTTAGCTAAACATAGTGACGTTAGTAACACTAGTTTGACCATAGGTCCCTGTGGGATCGATATCTTTTAAAACTAAAGCGATTGGACTGTGCACTTACAGTCAAGTACCCGATAGACTATATTTTATATATAGCCATACCAAGCATCAAGTTTTTAGCGCCGTTGCCGGGGATATGTTTTAGTCGAATAGTGCAATTCTTTCGTTGCACGGTATAGACTAAGGTAAAAATAAAAACTAAACTACTCTCCCTTATTTCCCCGATTGTATGTCAAGTACTCGCTCACAAGGCGATAACTTAGCACCACCAACCCCAGAATTAGAGCGTTTCTTATATGTAAGACGCCGAATACAAAAATATCAACAAAAGTACGATATTCCCGATATCTTCTCTCCTACTAAACCAGAAGAAAAACCAACCATGGCTGAAGAAGGACCACAGAATCGTCCTCTTAAATTCTACGCTACCCCGTCCCAACAAGAACCTCACAACAGCATTGCCGCCCCCGCTATCAATCGAAACGATTTCGAGTTGAAACCCTCACTATTATCAGCCATCCAACAACATTAATTTTCCGGAAATCCTACGGACGATCCTAATGAACACCTGACCAAGTTTGTGCAGTACACAGACACTGTAAAGGCGAATGGTGTATCTCAAGATGCGATAAGACTGCGCCTCTTTCCTTTCTCACTAAGAGACAGAGCTTGGGCTTGGTTGCAATCCTTTCCCTCCAACTCAGTTACAACATGGGAAGAATTGAAGACCATTTTCTTATCCCGATATTTTCCGCCGAGCAAAACTGCTATGCTGAGAGCTCAAATCAACGGATTTCGACAAAAAGATGTAGAATCTCTCTACGAAGCGTGGGAGAGATACAAGGACATGATGAGGATATGTCCACATCACGGTCTCGAAGACTGGGTGATCATTCACACATTTTACAATGGGCTTCTGTATAACACAAGACTGACAGTAGACGCTGCCGCGGGCGGTGCACTTATGGACAAGCCCTACAACGAAGCCTATCAACTCATTGAAAACAAGGCCCAAAACCATTGCCAATGGGGAGGTGAAAGAACTTCAGTAGAAAAGTCCCAAACAAAGGATGGAATGTATGAAATCAGTAGCCTTGACCATGTTCATGCCAAGGTAGATGCCCGTGCTCAAAAATTAGACAACTTGACCATACCACCCGCAGCCACCGTGGCTGCTGTAACTCCAAACTGTGAGTTATGTGGAAACCCTGGACACACTGCACAAGAATGTCAAATATTAGCAGGAGTCTCAACCGATCAAGTAAACTACGCACAAGGAAATCCCTATTTGAATACCTACAACCCAAGTTGGAAAAACCATCCTAATTTTTCATATAAGAATAATAATGCCCTGTATGCACCTGGCCAAACACCAACTGTTCCACCTGGATATCAAAATCCAGCTAATAATGCTCCTAACATGCCTAGGAAGTCAAATCTCGAATTAATGATGGAAAGCTTCATAGCTACCCAAGCTTAAACAAACAAAGACTTCTTGAACCAAAACATACATACTAGCGAGCAACTCAAACAACTAGCGAGCAAAGTAGACGCCTTAGTCACCCACAATAAAATGCTTGAAACACAGATTTCACAAGTGGCTCAACATCAAGCATCTACAGCCGCTCCAGCTGGAACATTTCCTGTACAGCCACAACCTAATCCAAAAGGACATGTAAATGTCGTTATACTGAGGAGTGGAAAAGAAATAGACGGACCCGTGGATCCAAGACTCCAAAACCCTGCCATGTACCAAAAACCAGACAAAACCTCAACTGAGCAGATGAATGAACCAAAGGAAATAGAAGATAATACCCAAGAGGCCGAAGAGAAAGAAAAACCTTATGTGCCTTCGCCTCCTTATAAACCACCCATTCCGTATCCTTAAAGACTTGCAAGTTCTAAATCCACGAGTCAATTTAGGAAATTTGTTGAACTTCTGAAGCAACTAAACATTACAATACCCTTTACAGAAGCCATCACACAAATGCCATCCCCTGCAAAATTTCTTAAGGAAATCCTATCCAATAAGAAAAATATTGAGGATAACGAAACAGTTACACTTACTGCCGAGTGTAGCGCAATAATCCAAAATAACATGCCTCCCAAACTAAAAGACCCAGGTAGTTTTTCCATACCCTGTGTCATTGGAAAATTCATCATAGACAAAGCTCTATGCGATCTAGGAGCCAACATTAGTGTAATGCCCTTAACCATCTGTAAAAGGCTCAGTATGGGAGAATTAAGACCAACCAAGATGTCTGTTCAATTAGCTGACCGCTCAATCAAATATCCTGTCGGTATACTAGAGAATGTCCCCGTACGTGTAGGACAATTTTACATTCCTACAGACTTCATAATCATGGACATCAAAGAAGATTCCAGTACACCTATCATACTAGGAAGGCCATTCTTGGCTACCGCCGGAGCCATAATAGACGTAAAGAGAGGTAAGCTGACATTCGAAGTTGGAGAGGAAAAGGTTGAATTCATCTTGACCCAATTCTTACAAGCGTCAGCTATAGACGACTACTGTTATCTAGTTGATGTCATAGACGAGTGCGTGAGCAAGAAACCACATACTCTGATATAATGAAAATCCAAATCTCTCCGATCTTTGAAGATGATAATTGGCATGAACCATACCAAAATGAGAGTCTAAGTGAATGCTTAGCACTTACACCCAACCACATGCCATGCCCAAAGAAACCTGACTTGGAACTAAAAGCACTACCAAAGAACCTAAGATACGAATTCCTAGACACTGAACTGAAAAGACTAGTAATAGTCAACGCTGACTTGGGACAGATGGAAACTGAAAAGTTACTAGATGTCTTAAGAAAATACCCAACTGCGTTAGGATATAACATCGCCTATCTAAAAGGAATAAGTCCTTCTATCTGTATGCATTGCATTATGTTGGAGGAAGATTGTAAAACCTCTAGAGAACACCAGAGAAGGATCAACCCAATCCTAAGTACGGTAGTCAAGGATGAAGTAAAGAAGCTACTAGATGCTGGAATCATATACTCGATTTCCGATAGTCAATGGGTTAGCCCCGTTCATGTAGTACCCAAGAAAGGGGGTGTTACGGTTGTTAAGAACGAGAAGGGCGAATCTATAGCACAAAGAGTTGTTATCGGAAGTAGAATGTGCATCGACTATAGAAAACTAAATAAAGCCACTCGGAAAGATCATTTTCCTCTACCCTTCATTGACCAAATGCTTGAATGATTGGCTAAGCATTCTTACTTCTGCTATCTAGACGGTTATTCAGGATTTTTTCAAATCCAAATCCATCCTGACGACCAAGAAAAGACTACCTTCACATGCCCTTATGGTACATTCGCCTACCGACGAATGCCATTTGGATTATTCAACGCTCCCGCAACATTTCAAAGATGCATGATGGCAATCTTTGCCGATTTTATAGACGACATCATGGAAGTCTTTATGGACGACTTTTCTGTTTATGGGTAGAGTTTTGAAGGATGTCTATCAAACCTTGAAATGGTACTCGAAAGATGCGTAAAGGTAAACCTCGTTTTAAACTGGGAGAAATGCCATTTCATGGTTCAACAAGGAATCGTGTTAGGTCACGTGGTATCTGATAGAGGAATTGAAGTAGACAAAGCTAAGATCGAAATCATAGAGAACCTTCAACCTCCGAAAACCGTTCGAGAAATACAAAGCTTTTTAGGACATGCCGGTTTCTACCGACATTTCATTAAAGATTTCTCGAAAATTACCAAGCCACTTACGGGTTTATTAATGAAAGACGCTGATTTTATATTTGATGAAAAATGTTTAACAGCGTTCAACCAATTGAAAACATCTTTAATCACCGCACCCATAATGCAACCACCTGACTGGAGATTACCTTTCGAAATCATGTGTGATGCGAGTGATTACGCAGTAGGCGCAGTACTAGGACAAAGAAAGGATAAGAAGCTTCATGATATTTACTATGCAATTAGAACACTAGATCCAGCCCAAATGAACTACGCCGCCACTGAAAAAGAACTTTTAGCCGTCGTGTTCGCCTTGGACAAATTCCGTTCCTACCTAGTAGGGGCGAAAATTATTATCTATACCGACCACGCCACTATTAGATATCTGTTAAGTAAGAAGGATGCCAAACCAAGACTTTTAAGATGGATCCTGCTCTTACAAGAATTTGACTTAGAGATAAAAGATAAGAAAGGTACTGAAAACGTAGTAGCGGACCACTTATCACGATTCGAAGGGAATAAACCTGAACAAATTCCAATAAATGATGACTTCCCTTACGAACGACTCATAGCCCAAATGGAAAGAGATATGTCTGAACTAACATTAAACGATACAGAAATAGAAGAATCCATGGAAGAATTACATGCGAATACAACTCTGCCATGGTATGCTGATTTTGTCAACTACCTAGCTGTCAGAGTACTTCCACCGGACCTATCTTACCAACAAAAGAATAAATTCTTCCATGACCTAAAACAATACTACTGGGATGAACCTCTGCTTTTCAAAAGAGGTACCGACGGTATTTTTCATCGATGTGTTCCTGAGGATGAAATAGATGATATAATCTCTCATTGCCATTCCGCTCCCTATGGAGGGCATGCAAGTACCTCAAAGACCTGTACTAAGATCCTACAATCAGGCCTCTTTTGGCCTACTCTATGGAAAGACGTCCATAATACGGTTATAAAATGCGACCGGTGCCAACGCACTGGCAACATCTCAAGACGCGATGAAATGCCACAAACAAGAATCTTAGAAGTGGAAGTCAGAGTGTGGGATGTCTCCCACCAAGCGCTTTGTTTATTGTCGTAAGCTCGACAGAAATAGGATATGTGCTATTCTTTCGAATGAGCGTGAGGCTCTGCAAACTTAAGATTTACAATGAAATCATTGTTATCGCTGTTGTGGTAATGTTTCAAACATTGGCCATTTACTATGAATGGTTCGCTCGTTTTTCCTTTTATCTCTATTGCTCCATTCGGAAATATATTGGTGATTTCAAAGGGACCGGACCATCTAGAACGAAGTTTTCCATGAATGAGTTTGAGGCAGGAGTTAAATAGGAGTACTTTGTCGCCTTCCTTAAACTCTTTCCTTAATATGTGATTGTCATGCCATTTATTTGTTCTTTCTTTATAGATTCGGGCATTCTCATATGCATCTAACCTAAGTTCTTCTAGTTCGTGGATATCTAATATTCTTTTCTCGCCTACAGCAGTATAATTGAGATTAAGGGTCTTAATGACCCAATATGCTTTATGTTCTAATTCTACCGGCAGATGACATGATTTTCCATAAACTAGCTTAAAAGGTGTGGTTCCTATTGGGGTCTTATAAGCTGTCATATATGCCCACATGGCTTCTGGTAATTTTGAGGACCAATCTTTCCTAAAGGTGGCAACTGTCTTTTCTAAGATTTGTTTTATTTCTTGATTTGAGACTTATACTTGCCCACTCGTCTGTGGGTGGTAGGGTGTTGCTACGGGTGTCGGACTCCATATTTCAGTAATAGTTTTTCAAAAATCCTTGAAATAAAATGGGAGCCACCATCGCTGATGACAAGTCTTGGCACTCCGAATCTAGGGAAGATTATTCGCTTAAAGAGTATAATTACCACTCGTGTGTCGTTCGTTGGAGAGGCTGTGGCCTCAATCCATTTTGATACGTAATCAACTGCAACAAGGATATACTTGTTACCAAAAGAAGATGGGAAGTGTCCCATAAAATCGATTCCCCAAACATCAAAGACTTCTACTTCCAAAATGCCTTTAAGCGACATCTCGTCGCATCTAGATATGTTGCCAGTGCGTTGACACTGGTCGCAATTTGTGATCGCGATGTGGACATATTTCCACAGAGTGAGCCAAAAGAGGCCGACTTGCAAGATCTTAGCGCAAGTCTTCAAGGTGCTTGCATGTCCTCCATAGGGAGTAGAATAATTATGGGAAATTATTTTTTCTACCTCATCTTCTGGGACCCATCGGCAGAAAATGCCATCGGCGCCTCTCTTGAAAAGTAGAGGCTCATCCCAATAGTAATGTTTAAGATCGTGGAAGAATTTTTTCTTTTGTTGGTAGGGTAAGTCTGGCGGAAGTACCCTAGCTGCTAAGTAGTTGACGAAGTCAACGTACCATGGATGTAGGTTGGGTGTAAATTGCTTCCACTACTTCGTTTGTTTTGGTATCCTTATGGGTTAACGCATCTTTACCTATATTGCTTTCTAATTGGGCCATGAGTCTTTACTACGGAAAGTCATCGTTTATAGGTACTTGTCTAGGTTCAACACCTTCCATTCTTGACAAGTGATCGGCCACGATGTTTTCCGTGCCTCTTTTATCCTTGATTTCTAGGTCAAACTCTTGTAATAGTAAGATCCACCTTAGGAGTCTTGGTTTGGTGTCTTTTTTGTTCAACAGGTATCTAATTGCAGCATGATCGGTATAGATAATTATCATTGCTCTTACTAGGTAGGAACAAAATTTATCCAGAGCGAACGCTACGGCTAAAAGTTCCTTTTCTGTGGTGGCATAGTTCATCTGTGCAGGGTCTAGGGTTCTACTTGCATAGTATATAGCATGAAGTTTCTTGTCCCTTCTTTGTCCTAAGACTGCGCCTACAACATAGTCACTAGCATCACACATGATTTCAAATGGTAATCTCCAATCGAGTGGTTGCATGATAGGTGCGGTAATAAGAGTTATTTTCAGTTGTTCAAACGCCGCTAGGCATTTGTCGTCGAAGATGAATTCAGCGTCTTTCATCAATAGACCAGTAAGTGGTTTTGTGATTTTTGAGAAATCCTTAATGAATCGCCGGTAGAAACCGGCGTGTCCTAAAAAGCTTCATATTTCTCTTACGGTTTTTGGAGGCTGGAGGTTTTCTATAACTTCTATTTTGGCCTTGTCGACTTCAATCCCCTTGTTGGATACTATGTGTCCGAGCACGATTCCTTGTCGGACCATGAAATGGCATTTTTCCCAGTTTAGCACGAGATTCACTTTTACGCATCTCTCGAGGATGAATCCTCGGTCAAACTTTTCACTTTTCCTTGATTTCTATGGCCACTTATCAATCCATCTTTCATATCCATCACCTTTTCTTCTTTTTCTTCTGAGAGGTGGTTTATCCTTCTGAACTTGTGGTGGTGGTTCTGGCTCTATCCTGAGAGCTAGTTTTTCAGGTTTAGGTTCAATTTTTTCATCCACCACCTCAAAGTCTAATTTTCCCCTTTTAATACTAATGAGTTCCCTAGTTTCAAGGTCTTCTAATTTTCTCTTCTTATTCAGGATCTCAAATAAAGGTGCATTGGTGTGGATATTTTCCGATAGCTCCTCATACCTTTCGGATTTGGGGTCTACCTTAACTTCCACAGACCCTCGCGGGAAAGGGATTTGTGGTTTATAGGGAGGAGGAACAACACATAGTTCTTCCTTCTCTACCTCTTTGACAACCTCCCTCTCGGGTGGTGTCGGTGGTTCTTTCTCAATCTCTACTCTCTTCTCACCTGAACCCTCCTCATTATCACTCTCCTTAGGATTTTCGGTAAAATTTTCACTGGTGATTGTTGCAACATCCACATGTTCCTCAGGGAAAGGTCCTAGAGGTGTCTGCGCAAGCAGGGAGATTTGAGTCTCCAATGCCTCGTTGTGAATGACGAGGGAATCGACCACAATGTTCAGTTGCGTAAGGGTTTCATTGGTATAAAGACTTTGTTTTCTAAATTCTTCATTCTGAAGAGTTTCTGCAGCCACAAAGCGTTCCATCATAGATTCTATCCTAGAGTGAGTTTGCGTCTCAATGAAATCCTCCATTAATATTTCCAGGTTAGATTTATAGGAATCTTGCGATTCCTCAAAATACTAGGAGTGATAATCGTAGAGAAAATTTGGGTGATACATAGTAATAGAAAAAGAGTGCCTTAGTCTATACTGGGCTACATTGGAGTTACGATATCGACTAAGTTAGTCCCCGAAAACGGCGCCAAAAACTTGATCGCGACTTTGGTAAGTCTATGTGAATCATGACTGCAAGTGCATAGTCCTATCGCGTAGTTTTAAAGATTATCGAACCCACAAGGACTAATAATCGAACGTATCATGGTCTAATGTTACTATGTAAATCTAAGGCGAATGATTGTTCTAAGATTGGAGGGATGAAGAGAAATAACTATAACGTAAATAGAAATAAGATATGGGATATAAGGGATATCAGTATGTAATACATCAAACCTCGGGGATTCGATAGATAGTTGGTGTAATCTTATTGGTTAAAATATTCTTCCGTAGAAATTATTTATAAAAAGGACTTAGCCTCACACTGTTTTATTGACTTCGACCATACTCTTAAACCAGAATGCTTGGCTCTCGCGGTCTCATTTTGAATTTAAAAGTACTTTTTGAATATAGATAAAGTCTAATTAATCCTAAAGCGCTCTCACTGTATTTAGGATCAATGCCTAGTTTCAGCTATCTGGTTAAAATCTCAAACTCTCGTTTTTATTGACCGTAACCTCGGTTTGTTTTGTACTCTCGTATGAAAAACATTTTGATTAAAATAAGAAACTAAAACCGGAAAAATAAGTTTTATAAAAACTAACACCAATTATTTATTGAATCCCGTCGTTTTGACGGTCTTTACATACCGATCCCTAACGGTTTAGCTGGACATAGATCCGGTGACAGACATGGCAATTGGGGAATTAAACATACAGTAAGGCATAAATAAATAAAACAATAAACAATAATAAACCTGGATTGCAATTTAAGAACTGGAATTGAATCTTGAATTTTTTATTAAATAATTCCGGCAGGCTTTGGCAATGAATACCCCTTACAATTGAATCCTAAATGCATAAAAATAATAAACCATAATAGTCCCCGATTTGGAGAAACTATCACTTTTACAATGGTAAGAAACTGCCTAGAAACTAAAAGAAAAATAGTGCTGAAAATAATTAAGTGTAAACTAAAAAAACTAGAAAAAGAGAGAGAGAGAGAGAGTTCTGGGAGTCTGAATGGTCTCCTTTTTATATCCTTTTCACATTCCTCAATTGTAGCAAGAGTAGTGGAAACCATGACTAAAAGGGGGGAGAAAAAGTAGGAAAAGTGGGGAGACTTGGTTGTGGCGGTTGTCACAACCCCAAATCCATGATGAGTGGCGAGCGCCACTCTTGTAGTAACCGCCCACCACTTTTCAAGCGCTAGTGGCGGGCACCACCTTCCTTTTGCCCTAATGTGGTGGACGCCACATCCTTTGGGTAATGGGCGCCATAAGCCCATTTTCTTTGGTGGCCCATTATCCCATTGGATGGTTCATTTTCTTCTCTTTTCTTGTCTTTTTCTTTCCTTTTTGCTATTTCCCATTTTTCTTGCGGTAAACCTTTTAATCGATGAATACCTGCAAATAAACATAAAATAATATGTAATAAATAGTGTTAATCAAGTAAAAAGCAGTGCATATAGAGCCAAAAATAGGATACGTTTTCGCGTTATCAGGAATCAAACCAAGTGTACAATTAGGGCAGGGAAGGAGATAAAATCCTTGCCACGATTGTTCCCTAGAAACCCCCAAGTGAAAGAATAAAACCACCTTTTTTCTTGTTGTTCTTGTATTCACACCAGTGTTAGAAGACCGTCACATAAGCCCAACTTATGGGGTGAAACTGTAAAGGGGTGGTTCCTAGGTGATTAAGAAATTCAACTTCAAAATTGTTGAAAGGAAGAATGACCCCCATCCTAGAGAAAAAACATAAGTACATGGGTAACTCACATATCTAAAATCAAAGAGCATCACCTACATGTATAATGATGATCCTACATCCTGGTAAGCATACTTTGGCCTATAATTGTAATTATAGAAGGATTGGTTTCTCAGAACTTCATTATCCATCCAAGAATATTCCTTAACACAAGGGGAAGCTCTAGGATAAGTAAAGATTCATTCTTCCCCATTTTTATTTATCGTTCAAAGGCAAAGAAAATGACTACTGTAAATCAAGCATTTGGATCACTCTTCTATCCATCATATCACTTCATCCTTAGAAACCATACACTTTAATGTACACTATAAGCTTATAGCAAGGTTCTGAGCTGCATGGTCGTCCTGAAGTTTGTTAGAAGAACGAGGTTATTCATCTTGATTTCCCCAAAAGTAAACGCATATCTAACTTATGTTATATATATTCTTGTGTGCGTGTGAGTGAGGGGGGGGGGGGGGATGGGGTGAGGGGTGAAGGCTTCCTATCACCAGGATTAACCATTTCTTGTTCTGTACTAGGTTCATCATCAATAACTTCTACATCACTAAGGTTTACAATCTAAAGTTGGGCTCCCAAGGTTATCCATATTCAAGTATGAATGAAAACTCAAAGATGAATAAATGAAGAAAGAGAAAATACCTTGTATTTTTTTTAATGCATGTCTTTAACAATTTCTAATAGTAAGGAAGAACAATGAACAAATCTCTCCCTCTCATACTGCACTTTAGAAATGTAGAAGAAATAAAAAAAGTGAATTTGAGCTTCAAGTTCTCACTTTATAGGCACGAAGAACGCCAATTTAGATGGTTATGATTTGTTGGAGATTAAAGACCACATCCAGCAACTCAGATGAATTCTCGAGTTTGTACCTACAGTTGAGTGCACTCAAGTGGGCCTATACGCATGACCTCACAACCTTATGTGCATGTTCCTCATACCAATTACTCTTACTTAGTCACCACAAAGCTCTCTCTTCCCAAGGTACATTCTCAGCATACAATCTACCTCATAAATACCTATTTCTGGACTGGCCTCGCTAAGTTTTGCATCAACGCTCATTGCATCAAAGTTGATAGAAAGGACTTAAGGACAAGTGTTATGAGCTAGCCAAAGGTTCAATAAGAACGATTCGTTCCATTGGCCCGATCTAGTAAGAATGTCTCAATCATTGATAAATAGGTGAACACTCATTTGTGAATACCACACAGAAGCAATGATTCTCATTCCATCATGGACAATGATCTACATCCAATGATAACATGTGCTCCATACTGGATAAACCGAGGATGGTTCTAACCATCTCGCCTATATAAGTGTGACATTGAGTCCCACCATGTATTATTTAGGCTCACACTTTCAATAATTCATTCTCTCAAATATTGACTTGAGCATTAAAATAGTGACATTTTACATATACTCCCCTCTAATTACCATAGAATCATAACTATCGCATCGAAAGTCATTCTACGACAGGCATTGTCAATGTCTCATGCACTTCATGTCATAGTCTGAGATGCTTACTTTTAAAACATATTTTTGTATAGATTAATTTTGAAGCATGGTTAGAGTAACCAAAATTTACAATATCAATTAATCATAAATAATTATTTATATATAATTTTGTTTCTAAAATATCTTTTTAAAAAATATAGACAATTTATTCAGTATCAGGATAAATTAATTATCTTTAATTCGCAAAAATATATTTTTTATGTTTGTAAAGTTATTCATACTTATTTTTATTAATATAGGATAAATTATTCACATTTATGCTAAGACCAACCTATGTTTCACATTTGTGGAGTCATCAACAATAACTATCGGCAACGTTTTATTACTCTCACTAAAGTGCTTTTGTTTCTCTCTTTTTTTCTTTTGCCAAATAATGTATATCTCTATTCGTATAGCTTACTCAAATACATCCACTGAGGTTACATTTTTAACCAAGCTACTATGTCCAAAAAAAACATACTTCAAGGAACTTGAGTATTTTGGACAAAGCAGTCCAAAATGTGAAAGTGACAATCAAATTTAGTTTCATGAGAATGCATCAAACCATTGGAAATTTCGCCTAACTTAAACAATGGTCATCGTATCACACGTCCCTTTTTTAACTTTATAAACCAACAAAGCATATTTACTTTATAAAATTTTAACTAAAGAATATGAATGTTTGATTCTACTTTAAAAAAAGTCAAGAATGATTTAGATATAGAATTAACTTTAAAATATATTTTTTTAGAGTTAATTCGATTTAAATACAGGAATGGCAAGTTAAAGTGATATAAACCTCTAATTTAATTTTGGGTGACCGAATTTATTTATCTTTGTTTATTAATATATATATTCTTATTTAATAATTTAAATTTAATTCTTTTATCCATAAATAATTTTATAGAATGAAAGGCGACATAATGAGTATCGAAATATCACAGGATTAATACATGAAGGGTTTGGAAGGTTGAAAAAACAATCTCCATACATTTGGTGAGGGGAAAGGAGAGAAACCGTGGTCAACGCGTGATCTTACATAGAAACTGAATGTGTTTTGGTCGAATCTTTGATTATGGAAAATCATCGCATTAGGGAAAGGTTATATTGAACTTCGATTTGGTGGTAAGGAGGACAAGAGAAAAGCATGGTCTCTTGGAACTTATAACTTGAAATCAGGGCTCCTAAGACTCTCTAAATGGGAACCGAAATTCAATCCCTATACTCAAAGGAAAACACATGTGTAGGCTTGGGTGCGGTTCTATGGTCTACCCCAAGAGTATTGGAGGCCACAAATCTTGTTTGAAATCGCGAGAGGGGTGGGTACGCCATTGATTCTAGATGAGGCGGTGGATAATCAGTCTTTCAGTCATTACACTCGTGCGTTGGTGGATATTGATCTATCTAAATATGTACTTGATGAGATCATGGTTGATATGGAAGGATATGCGTTCTACATGGTGGTAAGTTATGAGCGTCTTTCAGAATTTTGCACGCATTGTGTTGCAACTGTCCATGTGGACACAACCTTGCAAAAAGTTGAATAAAAAGCCTATTACATAAGGAAAACACATAATGAAAATGGGAGCCCCGAGAAAGCAGTTTGTGGCAAAGGCTCATCCAGCTCAACAACAAAGTTTTGAGGCCGATGATATTTTGGATAAGGAGAAGGGTAATTTATAAGACAATACCCAAGTTTTTAGAATAATGCATAATAAGAAGAGATACATGCTAACAACAGTAGACATAGCATATTATGACAGCATTGTGATTTTCAATCATAAAAAGAAGACTTATATGAAGAAGAGTCTTTTTGGTTGCTCTGGTGTAACATGTGGAACACAATATTCCAACATGTGTGGTACAACATCTGATCTACATTAACAAGACATATGTTATTGTATGTTGCAACATCTGACAACTATTGTAGTTGTGGTTCAGTATTTCTCTATCCAAGACTCCTTCTATAATAAAAGATCCACAAGTTATGGAGAAGAGTTAATTTGGATGTACTATTGTAATATGTGGAACATGATGTTCCAACATGTGCAGTGAAACATCTGTCCTAGTTCAGCAGGCCAATGTTGTTGCATTTTTGAAGCGAAAATTTGGTTTATATTCGATCAGATTTGTTGTTGTATTTGTGTGATGCGTTTGTGTGATTTTTTTGACAGGTGTTGAAGATCTAATCAATTTAAATGGAGATTTAAGTTTGAATTTGAATTAATAATAAGTCATATCTTTTATTGGAGAACTTTATGGAGAAAATCAAATCCAGCAAGATTCTTCTATTGTTCTGGATGAAATTAAACCAGAATCCAAGAAGAAAAGCCCATGATTGCATTGTTATTTAAGGTGACTCAAACCTCTCTTTTGAGGTGTGAAAGTTTTGAAGATACCTAGTGTTAGAGTTTATATTTTGAGTCTTTGTATGTGCACCACTCTAGCGTCTCCTTTCATATCATAAGGCATAGAGTTTGGTTTTATTGAGTTTTAAACCTTATTCCAAGATGTTAAGTCTATAAGCTTGAGAACATAATGTTTCTTGTATTCCATGATAATTCCATAACCATATTATGATTGAATCTTTGTGTACACCTTTATGTTTCAATAACATGGCATAAAAGGTTTGTCCTAGTTAAGTTGCAATATTCAATATTAATCATTGAGTTGTAAACACCAATCATGGGTTGTTTGATTGAGAAGAAAGTGAGTAGGTTCACATATTTATAGAGAGTCCTTAAATAGAAAGACACTAGGATTAGGAAGAGACTTTGAACAATATAGGGTTTGTTGGTTCTTATAAGACTAAGTGTACTAATTCGAAGTAGTGGATTTCCTTTCTTGGGTAGAGTGCCCTCATACGTAGGTGTGGTTTCACCGAATTGGGTTACCAATCTCTTGTGTTCTTTATTGCTTTTCTGCTTCATCGTCTTGTATTAGGTAATTTGTTATATCTTGCTTGGAACTGGTTTTTGCTTCTAGTTTACAATGTCCCAGACATTGTGTATGACATTTATCCCTAGAAGTTGTAATCTGTTATAAACCAGTAGTTCTTTTTGTCTCATCTGGTGCAACATTTGTCCCCTCTAGAACAAAGTTTACACTTAGGACGATGAAAGAGAGAATATGGATGACTTTACACCATACTTATCTAATCAATAGAATAAAATTAATATCAAAGCAAATAAAGGAGCAGGAACTCACAACACCCAATTCAAGGGGGCTATTACTTTCTATTCACTATGAAGTTCCTCTTTCGAAACTTGAGGGGGCTTGGCAACCCCGAAACCAAAACATCCTTAAAGATTTTGTAGGATTGTCATAACCTTAATTTTATATTTATAGTGGAACCAATGTTGGCTATTGATATCATTTCTCCGTGGTATTGGTGGAGTTTAAAAATCAATAACTTTGTGGTTAATGATTGAGGAGGGAAAAACCCAAACTTTGGGCGCTTTGGAAAAATAAAAGTAATTTTATTGTCATATTTGTTTCTAACTAGTGTTTGGCATTTTCATTAGTAGCAGGAAACTCTAATCTTTATATTTCAATAATTTACCTAGCACTTCGTATATTGTTCGAAGGGAACTTTGGTCAAATCTCTCAAACTTGCAGCAAACTCATGTCGATCCTTGGTTATTTGTCATAGATTTCAATGTCATACTCAGTGAGCATGACAAAAAAGGTAGGAGACCGCCATCTAAAATATCATGTGACAATTTCTTGATATGGTCCAATGTCAACCAGTTATTGGATATTAATACGACCGATGTGCAATTTACTTGGTCGAAGGGTAGGATTGGTGCAAATTCTATTTTGTTACATATCGATAGGAGCATTTACAAACAAGCTTGGTTGTTTTATTGGAGATTGGTCACATGTTACACGCTAGTCAAACTCTACTCAGACCACCGCCCACTACTAGTAACTCATAACATTGCAGATTTCAAATCGGGTCTAATATGATTCTTAAAGGTTTGGATGGACCGTTTAGATTGTGCTTATGTAGTTAAGGAGATTTGGGAGAAAACATTCATCAACAACCTCATGTTCACACTTCTATTGAATCTAAGGAGGTTAAAAATAGAGACTGAAATCGTGGAATAATTTGGTTTTTGGGAATTTGGAGAATAATGTTACAAAAATGGTGGAAAAGTAAATTGTATTCAATATTTAATTGATCAAAAAGGTCTTACTGACAGTCTAAAGCAGCTGGATTTCAACTCTTAATTGGTTCTCACTCAAGGTTTGTTAACTCAAGATCAACTCAACAATTTGATCTTGATCATATTTTACACTTGATCTTGATCAATTGCTTGGGAACAGGTTTTGTCTAATTTGATTCAAATTAGAATTTGTACATGATTCAAATCATTTTAAATTTAAAAAAATCACGTTTGATTCTGTTTGATTTGATTTGAATCAAACTTTGAACATATGATCTGAATCCAATTCTTTTGCCTAAAAATCATGTCAATTCTGGGCTATTTGAACCGAATCAAATTTTGTTCCTGATTCGAATCAAAAGGGATTTAATTTGAATCATGTTTCCTATGATCCGTATCAACTGACATATTTTTCAAAAATTAGGCATTTCTTTCGTTTTTCTCATTTGATTTAAATCATATTTTTCTTGATTCAAATCTAACCACCTTTTTTCAATCATTTTGTGTGCTTCATCTCAAGCACATATAAATAATTTTTATCATCATTGTACATATAACATATATCATTATGTTAATATTTTTCAGTGTGATTTTGTGTGAAAATCAATTTCCTCTGTTTTTAGTGTTCAAAGAATTGCTATAAATTTCTCACATATTCAACTTCAATTGACTTCAGATCTTGATAACTAGAGTTCTGAGATTAATTGAAGGAGGCGCGTACTTGAAACTAATTGTTCTTAGAGATCTTGTTGAGTTTTCAGGTTGTTAGCAAGAAAGAGAGATTGTCAATGGTGGTGATAAATTCCATTGAAAAGAAGTAGGTTCTTCTCTCCAGTATTGTCTTAGTAATAACTTTGTGGAAAGCTAAAGGTAAGGCGAAGGTTTTCTTGGATCTTCACAAAATATCACCACTCAAGGAAACAGTAGATTAAGGGGTTGATAGATACACACAAAGGCTTGGAGAAAAATTGGTGTTATTGGAAGGTTCAAGCAACATATTCGAGTAAAGATTACATAGAAGAGTTTGGCAAGTTTGTTGTATATAAGTCAAGATCAAAATTAGGAAACTTATTTTCTCATCTATAATTGTTGATCAGAGATTGTATGAACTCTTGAAAATATTTGTCAAATAACAAGGAACTATGCAGGTTCCAATAGGAAACCATTGAAGAGTGCATGCAGGCTAAGCGAGGACGAACGCGAAGCACTATAAATCTCGGTGTCATCTCTCTAACTCTACTCTTGCATTTATATTCATAGTGATTGTATGATATGTTTTTAAATTCCTTCGTATTATATCATTTTATTCTTGATAGAGATTAATTACGCAAACCTTAGGTTTTATTGGAATTTGACAACTAGTCAAGCTAGTATTGTGATTGATAAATCTAAAAACTAATTGAATTTAGGATTCCACATATTGAATCAATTGTGTATATTTCTTGTGACTACACAACTTAAATCAATTCATACCAAGCGTTTCGTTGTTTATAATCTTGGATATTTGTGAAATAAATTGTGTTAGTTTGATTGTAATAAATTGTATAATTTTCATTTTGGCTTCAAACCTTCCTCTCGCGACTCATTTTTGAAAACACTCTGATTTTGGAAAATGACGGTTGAACTTTTTAATTTGGGTTTATTCACCCCTCTCTAGACCATTTTTCTTCTTCCATATTGTAAGACCCCAATTTTGTTCCTAAGATCCCTCATGGCATCATCATATTGCATTGCATAGCCTCAAGGATCATTGAGCATCTTGGCTCCCTTTCCCTTTGGGTAGGGATCTCCTATGAGTGGTTTGAGATCACCAAGAATGCTTGAATTATATATCATTTCTTTTATTGCTTTATTTACTAACCAAAAGCACAAAAATATGTCACTAACATCTTTTGTTGTAGCTTAAGCAATCACCAGGTCAAGAACTTCAAGAAGATCCTTTGTGCAAAAGATAAGGTATTTTCTTGGGATGAGGACCACATGATTATTATAAGGAGCTTACATGAGCCAAGGTTTCATTTTGAAGCAATTCCACCAAGTGGTAGAGGCTCAAGTTAATCAAGACATTTCAAGGTCATCTAAGGACCAAAAAGTCAAATGTGCAGTCTACTGAGGACTATGAGGTGGGGAAATGAGTTGAGACACCTCAATCATGTTCAAATGGGGTCTATTCATCATTCTAAGCATCCATCTTGAAGATTCAAAGGTCATGACAAAAGTTACTAAAAATGGAAAATGACCTGTAATTCAAAGTTTCCAAATTTGGCAAGTTTTTGGTCCACATTCAACGTGACTTGTCAATGTCAAAGAAGTTTCAAATGGATTTTTGGTGAACATGAAAGTTGTAGATCTTTGTCTTCCCTTTCCAAAAAGTCCTAATTCATGTCCATATGATGAATGGTTGAGAAGTTATGGTCATTTGATCACAAGGTGTGCATGGAAATTCAAAATGGCATAACTTTTTATACAATGCTCCAAATTGATTCTTTTTTTTGCAAGCCTTGCATGAGGATGAGCACGTGGAATATGGCCTTATGAGCTCATTTTCATTTTTTGCAAGTTGCTTCAATACTCACTAATCATGATTAACCAATGGAAAAGATGATTAGCATGATCATTAGCAAGACATATAAATAGTGAAACCTTAATCATAACTGCATAACAGAACCATTTCAGATCAAAATCAAGAACTCTCTCAAATTTTCTCTCTCTTAGATTTGCATTTTTCTTCACATATTTCTCCAAGATCTTTGCATATTCTTGTTCCTGGTGCTTCACTGAGCCAGATTCATCATTCATTTGGAGCAATTCAGCAAGGAATCGAGCAGTGCAAGAGCATGAACATGGCGATGGATTTTGGAAATTGAAGTGGATTCAAGTGTTTTCAACTATTGCTTTTTGCTTAAAGCTTCATAGGAAGATCAAAGGAGAAGATCTGGAGCATATGAGCGCTTGAGAACACGATTTCAGCAACCTTCATTCCAAGGTGACTCAATTTTCATCATCTCCTTTTGCTGATTTTAAGTTATAGATGTGTAGATCTCGTTGAGTAGAGCTTGTAGATATGATTAGAATTGAAAATGGTTGAGTATTGAGTATGTATGGTTGAATGTAAGTTTGGATCTCAAAAATGTTTCTCTTCGATCCGTGGAATCTAGGAAGAATTAGATGAAATGGATGTGATATTTGGATTCAGCATTGAAAGAGGATTCGATTGGTATAGGCCTCGTGAGTTTCTGGAAAAAATTTGGTTGGAGTCGCCGGGGAAGACGACCGGAGCTGTAGCTCCGGCGTCTGTGTGTTTAGGGTTTGTGCTGATGTGTATGCTGCGTGTGCCAAGGCGTGGACGTTTGATTGGTGGAGAGAGGTTTGACTAGGCCACGCGTGTGAGTTGAATGTTGAGTGGCGTGCTGAGTCAATTAGTGAAACGGTGCGTTTCACTATTTGAACTTGGACCATTGGATTGATGAGCGCGCCAAGATCTGTGGCTGTGGATTTTTCTGAGTTTTATTCAAATTAATTCGTTTCCCTCCATTTCCTTTTAATATTTCAATTATTTTGTTTGTTTTAGAAAATTCATAAAAAATGCAAAAATGATCCAAATGAGTCCCAATTTTTTTTCATAGTTTTTTTTTATCTCTACTTTTTTATGATGCTGATTTCATGAATTGTTGATGCCTGGATTTTTATTTGTGAATTTTTGAATGAACATTGTGCTAATTTGATCTATTGCATTCAATGCTTTGTGAAATTCTCTATGTTGAGCCATCTGATCCTATTTTTTGCATGCTTGACATTCACACATGATATGAATTTTTGGTCACTCGTTTGGAATTTTTCTCATATGTTATCATCATTTTTGACACACAGAGAAAAGTGTGACAATTTGTGTCACATTTTTGACATTGAATTGTTGCATTTTTGTTCATATATCATTTGAACCTTTCTGGATTTGATATTTTGCATATTGTTTGTTCATGACATGAGAAACTTGTACAAAAAATATCAAAGTATTTGCATGCATTTCTGATTTGATATGAATTTTCTAAGTTGGAAGTTAATTTTGTGCACATTTTTTGTCCTTGCATGACATAGATCATTTGAGACATTTGATTTTTGATTTGATGCTGATCCTTTTAAGGACATTTTGAGGAATGTTTGAATGTGCATTGTGTAAAAGATTGGGTTCTGTTTTGGTCATTTGATTAGGTTTTTAATTCATCTCTTATGCCTTTGTTTGTTGGTGTTTTGTTGTGTTGTTTAAATGCACATAAACTAACTTTGTCACTTGTTTCAGGTGTGGATACTCATTGATGATATTGTGGAATACAAAATGCATTGAGTACTAACCTATGTTTGTTTTGTAGGGATTTAATTGATATGGTGAACTCATGAGCTTATTTGAGTGCTAAGGCACTTATGCACTGAATTGTGTAACTGTTAGGTGGTTTCACTGTTTGTCTGTTGGTTTAATGACTGAAGTACTAATTGTTTAGTCTTTGTACAGGTACCTTAGTTGCTTGCTTACTTTAGCTCTTGCTTGAGCATTGGATTGTGGTTGATACACCACTCAGGTAGTTAGCTTCTTACTCCATGTAGTCTGAAGTCCTGTCACCTTTTTGGCAGGCATTTTGCTGGCAAGTCCTCCTTCAGAGGCTCTGTTTGTGTTTGTTTAAAATTATGCTCAAGACCTCCAAGATGAGGCATGTGATATTTGATAAGACCTCCAAGAGTAGAGGCAATTGACGGATAAAAGGGATTAGTAGCCAATCCCCCGTTACTCAGTGTGTCGTTCTTTATGCTCGCACTACGTGTTGATGCTTCTGAACATGTACCCAAGATCTTTGTCCAGAGTTTGTCAAGTGGAATAGGATCCCACTTTCTGGATCCCCATGCTTTCTTTGTCATGAGCTCACCCCGGCCAGGGTTAAGAGCATGAGGTCTCATCCTCATTTACACTTTGATCAGCTTCACCCTAACGTTCAATGTTAGTGGTTAAGAGCTACAGATTACCCATTACAGTTTGGCTTGTTTGTTGAGGTTGACATGACCCCTCTTGACTAAAGCCCACCCATTGTTTGAGCCTCTTGTATGGATATAGTGTGTGATGTTAGGTTACTTGTGAACTTTTGATGTGTGTGCTCTTAAACTAGGAGTTTCCATTTGAGCTTAATTGAAGGATCATTACCATGTTCATTCCAAGTGGAAGATACAAGATACATTGAGGATCTCTTATGAGACTTGTTTGATTGCTTATGCTTTGTGCTTGCTTATTCCAAAGGATTGGATCTACTTGGATCATCAATATGATCTCAAGAGAGGAACTCCTAGTGTGGTTTCATTTCTTAACCATCAACTTTTTGTTCTCTTTAGGACTTACCCTTCCTTCTTCACTTCTCCACCCTAACCCAAGCCAAAACCCTTTTTGTGCAAATATTTGACTTTGTTTTCAACATTAGAAACCTAAGCCTTATGCTTTTGATTTTCAAACTTTCTTTTCATAACACTCATTTTGAATTGAATCTTTAAGTCAACTTTGACCATTTTTGTATATACTTCTAATTGGTAAATATAACCCATTCAAATGTTTTTTTTGTGGTTCCAATGTCCACTTTCTTAATCAAATTTTTCATAACCTTTAGCTATTAGGTTTCAATTATCTTTGTGGTAGATGTAATACTCACCTTTATCCTTAGTGATGGACAATGAGTCTTCCATGCTTATTATAGGGTTAACCCCTCACTAGCATGTTGAAGCTATCCTCACATGGTGGATTTGTGGTTTTAGGTTGAGTTTTCTCCCTTTGATAACAAAAGACCTTAAGGCTTTTGGACCAATCAATTCACCAATTTGTTTTGAGATTTTTACCCCGAACTACGAGGTTTTGATCTTAATCTTCTTATAAGAGGGTACGTAGGCAATGGGTTTATCCATCCAAACACAAAATGTAAATAACTTGTACATTCTCTTCTCATCTCTTCAATCATGTTTGCACAAATAAAATTTTTACAAGACAATAACCTTCACAAGTGTGAAAAGGGCTCCCTAGGAGTACCTAGGATGTTTTGGGTTCCTAACACCTTCCCATTGCATAATCAACCCCCTTATCCAGATCTCTGTTTCTTTTACTAGTTTTTATTAAAACTTTTAGGTTTTTGTTCGCTTTCTAACCATTCCTTTGGATAAATAGAAGTGCGGTGGCGACTCGACTTTGTATGATTTACCTTGGATTTAGTTAATATCTTCAATGGTAACGAATACCCCGCTACAGAAAAGTGGCGACTCTGCTGGGGAAAGGCCCCTAGTGGGTTTTGCCAACTTTTCATGCTTGTTGTATTATATTGTTTTGTGACATATTTTTGTGCAATTTGGGATTACTGTATTGTAGGTAATGATTGATTTGCTTGATATTAATTCCTTGTATGTTTGGTGATCTTTGTGAGATAAGTTCTATACCCGAACTCGAGTGCACTTAGGATAGGAGAATGGCGTAGTCTTGTCGACTTGTGTGGAGTTATTCCTTAGCAAGTTGACTTGCAAGTCCATTCACTTGGTGGAGGTCATGTTGGGATCAATAATGTCACACAAGTAAGTTGTGGTTAGACATTACTCTTTCCAATATAGACCTTAGAAGCCAAGGACCTTAGTTTACCAAACCCATCTTGGCCTATTTTTAGGATGTAGTGCGAAAGTCGTTCAAATGTAAGATTTGATACGATTGTTATGCGATACTACACTCATAAGAGTCTCTCTTGAGAATATTTTTGGAATACGAGTAGTCGTTTCTCCGATAATATCCGAAAGATGGGATGATGACTATGGGAACCTCTTGTAGAACATGTTTGGCCGGTTTAAACCCGAGTACATTCCCTTTGGGTGGTTCTTAACCGAGACTCCATGCTCGTGACTCACAACAAACCCTTGATTCATGGTTGATCCATTCATACATCCTTAATATCAATGGAAGTTGGGTGTTGATAAGGTGTAAACCATAATCCACCAAAATGGATGATTGATATTAAGGATAATATGATCCATCCCATGACCTTTGTTTGGTGTGATTTGCTTGATCCTCGAGTGTGATTGTTGCATTCATGCATTCATGCACTCATTTGCATCCATATCATCAATAATAAAAGAAATTTTCAAGGAACTTAAGGGGTTTATTTGCAAAATTTTCAGACATGGAAAGACAAAGAAGGAAAGCAAAGAAGTACAGCTTCAGACAGCCAGATTTGAAAGAGTTAAGGAATCTAACATCCTATGTACTAGATCCCTTGGGTTTCAAGGCTCGCTTTGGGAAGCTTCTTCCTCTTCTGACTACTCAGGTGGATGAAGGTCTGATGAGTGTATTGGTGCAGTTTTATGATCCCTTGTACCGTTGCTTCACGTTTCCGGACTTCCAGCTTTTGCCTACCCTTGAGGAGTATGATTATCTTGTGGGTATACCTATTCTAGACCAGTTGTCGTTCAATGGCTTGGAGAGTATTCCTACTTCTCGAGAGATAGCTGACATGTTGCACATAGATGAATCTCTGATTGGTGCTCATATGACTACCAAAGGTGGAATTCAAGGTCTCCCTTTTGAGTTCCTCATTGCTCAAGCTACCGTTTATGGGAAGGCCATGAGTGAGGATGCCTTTGAAGCCATATTTGTACTTCTCATCTATGGGTTGGTATTATTCCCCAACATCGACAAGTTTGTGGATGTGAACGCTATTAGGATCTTCTCCGCTCTTAATCATGTTCCGACTCTGTTGGGTGATACCTATTTCTCTTTGAATATGAGGAATGCAAAGGGTGGTGGTTCCATTGTGTGTTGTTTGCCTCTGTTGTATAAGTGGTTTATTTCTCACTTACCTCAGACGGTCGCCTTCAAGGAGAACAAGAAATGTCTACGGTGGTCCACGAGACTTATGTCTCTCACTAATGATGATATCTCTTGGTATAACCGCGTATATGATGGTGTGCAGATTATTGACTCTTGTGGTGAATTCTCCAATGTGCCTCTTCTTGGTACATGTGGTGGGATTAACTACAACCCTGTTTTAGCACGTCGTCAGCTTGGGTTCCCCCTAAAGGATAAACCTAATAACATTCTGTTAGAGGGTGTGTTATTTCAGGAGGGTAAAGATCCCCAAGGCTTGAAGGGCAGAATGGTTCGTGCTTGGCGCAAGGTTCATAAGAAAGGAAGGAAGGAGTTGGGTCCTAAGAATTGTGTTGCTTTGGAGCCTTACACTGCTTGGGTAAGGAAGAGAGCATCTGAGTATCTCATGGAGCCTTACACCTTTGATTGTGGTTAGGCCTTCAACCCTCCCTAACCAAGGAGTAGAGGAGTTGAGAGACGAAGACCTATCGCATGCCTGGATCCGTGAAAGGGAAGAGTTGCTTCAGAAGATTAAGGAGAAGGATGCTCTGATAGAGTTCCTCGAGCATCAGGTTATTGATGACCCTAATGATGCATGGACTTCTCTACTTCCCCAGTCTTCCAAGTTTTGGAAGAGGAAGTATGACCGACTCGCCAAGGAAAAGGCAGATATGGAGGCAGCTTATAAGAGGGAAGTGAAGAGGCTTCGCGCATCTTATCTTCCTGTGTCCCGAGCTTTGGATGATTGTTCCTAGGGATCCATAGGATGATTATTTTCCTTTTCTCTTGTATATGATTGACAAATGTTGTACTTCTTTTCCCTGATGCTTTGCTATGAGATATTTCCATATGTGATAAATAGTTAATATTTCCAAAATTTGCAAATAAAACCCTAGAGTTCCTTTGAAATAAAAACAAATCATATGCACAAGCATTGCATGCATCATATGCATAAGCAGGTTTTGTTCCCGGCTTCTGGTCTTGTGGTCTAACTCTCTGTTCTTTATTTATTTCGAAGACAAGCTGACTCACCGGTACCACACTAGAGCCAACTCTTCAAGACTGATGGATCATCTAGAGCAAGAGAACCGTGAACTCAAAGAAGAAGTCGCCAGACTGAGTGCTTTGATGGAATCATTCCTGGCTGCCCAGAGCCAGTCTTCTTCAACACCTTCAACTCCTCCCCAGAGGACAGTCATCTCTTAGATTGTTTCCTCAACTGTGCCTGCAGCCAATGCATATTTTGCTCCAGCAGCTATGCCAACCGGGTTTCCGTGGGGGATGCCTCCTAATTTCATGCCTGAGGGCCCTGCTCCAACTTTTGCTTCTATGTCGGCATCTAGCTCGATCCTTGTTGTTCCTCCGCCTGTCGTGCATACCATGCCTAGGGTAGACGACACCATCTATCATTCTGAGCCATCTGAGGGCCCAAATGTCTATGAGAAGATGGACGCTATGAACGATCAATTTCTTGAGCTTCACAAGGAATTGAAGACTCTTAGAGGAAAGGATCTCTTCGGCAAGTCTGCTGCCGAATTATGTCTGGTTCCCAATGTGAAGGTCCCTGACTTTGAAAAATACAAGGGGAACACCTGTCCTCTCAGCCACCTGGTCATGTATGCCAGGAAGATGTCAACTCAGACTGATAATGACCAATTGCTCATCCACTACTTTCAGGACAGTCTGTCCGGTGCCGCTCTGCGCTGGTATATGGGGCTAGACAGTGCGAACATCCGATCCTTCAACGACCTCGGCGAGGCCTTCGTCAAGCAATACAAGTATAATGTGGATATGGCTCCTGATAGGGATCAATTGAGAGCCATGTCCCATAAGGACAAAGAAACATTTAAAGAGTACGCCCAGAGGTGGCGAGAGTTGGCAGCATAGATCGTGCCTCCGCTAGAAGAGAAAGAAATGACCAAGATCTTTTTGAAGACCTTGAGTTCATTCTATTATGAGCGGATGATTGCTAGCGCTCCTTCTGACTTCACCGTGTAACACCCCAAAATTTGCCCTCCTTATTCACGCATTCATTTTTAGGTCATTTAACATTAGAAACATTGCATTTCATCATGTCAATCGGGATTAGCTCCAAGAAGCTTGAACATCATCCATGACACTTTGTGGGTTCTATTTAGATGATCAGTCAACACAAGGGAAAGACTTGAGTTACTTCCAACAGGGGTCTATTCGTCAGTCAAAACGTTAATCTTGAAGGAGTAAAGGTTTGTTCATGAGTTGTCATGCTCGCTAGGCGAAGCCCACGTGTTATGCAAACAAAACGAAAAAAAAAACGAAAAAAAAAACGAAAAACGAAAAAAAAACGGAAAACGAAAAAAAAAATTTAATTAATTAATTAATTAATTAAATAAATAAATAAATAAAATATAATAGAAAAATCTTGGACTTGGACCTCTCTCATTTGAGCCCACAAAGCCATGAAAATCAGGTTATAAAAGAGGGAGAACAAACGGAAAAAGGAAGAGAAGCAAAACACTCTGAGGTTTCCTTGGAACAAAACCCTGAACAAAACCTGAAGAGAAACCTAGACAGAGAGAGTGAGAATTAATCTGCAGCAACCTCCAGGCAACTCTGAAAGGTTCATTCTGACTCACACACTTTCAGCTCAAGCAAACCCTAACATTGGTTTGCAAATCCAGCTGTGCCATTTAATTTCAACCGATCTCTCCAATCAGGTTTGCCCTATATCCATCATCCTTATGCCTTTTGATGCATGTGTTTGACAAGAGGTTTAGGCCTCCTACCCTTGGTTGCTTTTTCTGAGCTTTTTGTGAGTTTTAATGGCATGATTCATGTGGTTACATTTTGATTTGGGGGCAACTCTTGGTTACCCTATTTTGTTTCTCTAACCTGTTTGTTGAGTTTTGTTTTGTGAGGGCTCATATGACTCTTGCAGAGATGGTTTGCCTGGTGTTCCACTTTATTTGTGGGATACCGCCTGGAGGTTTCATTCCGATTACCTGTACTGACTCACTTTCTTTGATGGTGTTAGCTTGGAAGGATCTCAGGGTTTCCTTGTTCCGTTAATTACTGTTACTTCGGATCTTTATCCGTGTGATACTTTTACATTTTCCCGTATTTTTACCGCTTTCTTAGCTGGAAGACCTCGATAGGAGGCAATGTTTTGTGTGTTTACTTTATGCAGGTTCCTTCGTCTAGGATTTCCCTTTTTGCATGAGCATCCCTAACCTTACCAACTCATTGATTTTTCTTCTCCTAAGAACACGTTTACTCCTTCTACTACAGGCGAGTAAGTCTCCAAAGGTCGAGCATCCGGTAGATTGCGTAGTAACGTCGTTCGTCCAAAACCCAATCCATAACCCCGTAGTTAGCCGAACTACGACTTACTCTGATTCTCATTCCAGATGAGATACGTAGGCATAAGACGCGATGTCTTAGCGAGCACAATTACCCTTAACCCCTAGGTAGCCGAGCTACGAAGACTCTGATTCTCATATTCAGATGAGATACGTATGCAGTGGATGCGACATCCGTGCGAGTCATTTTCTTTTGACCCCTTTTTTTTTAGTAAATAACACATTAGATAAACCCACAACCTTTAGACAAGAACTACAAAAGTCGATCCCGTAGAGTACTACGGATGCATAAGGGTGCTAATACCTTCCCTTCGCATAATCGACTCCCGAACCCAAGATTTGGTTGCGAGACCCTGTCTTGTCCTTTCTTTTTTCCAGGTTTACTTCGAGCGTTTCCTTTCCCTCCTTTGGGATAAATAACGCACAGTGGCGACTCTCCTGTCTTTCTTCGCCGGTTGTTTTTTTTTCGCATTCCATTTTTCAGGTTGCGACAGCTGGCGACTCTGCTGGGGACCCGGTTTCCCTAAGCGAGTCCCTCCTAGCTTTTGTAGGTTGTTTGTTTATTGGGTGTTTATTATTTTGTACAGTTATTTATCTTTCAGCACTTACCTGCCTTATTGCATTGTGTACATATGACTGCCGTATCTGCTGGTTCTGTTTGTGAGATGAGTTCTATACCCGAACTCGAGTGCACTTAGGATAGGAGAATGGCATAGTCTTGTTGACTTGTGTGGAGTTATTCCTTAGCAAGTTGACTTGCAAGCCCATTCACTTGGTGGAGGTCATGTTGAGATCAATAATGTCACACAAGTAAGTTGTGGTTAGACATTACTTTTTCCAATATATACCTTAGAAGCCAAGGACCTTAGTTTACCAAACCCATCTTGGCCTATTCATAGGATGTAGTGCGAAAGTCGTTCAAGTGTAAGATTTGATACGATTGTTACGCGATACTACACTCATAAGAGTCTCTCTTGAGAATATTTTTGGAATACGAGTAGTCGTTCCTCCGATAATATCTGAAAGATGAGATTATGACTATGGGAACCTTTTTGTAGAACATGTTTGGCAGGTTTAAACCTTAGTACACTCCCTTTAGGTGGTTCTTAACCTAAACTCCATGCTCGTGACTTACAACAAACCCTTGATTCATGGTCGATCCGTTCAGGTATCCTTAATATCAATGAAACTTGGGTGTTGATAAGGTGTAAACCATAATCAACCAAAAATGGATGGTTGATATTAAGGATAACATGATCCATCCCATGACCTTTGTTTGGTGTGCTTTGCTTGATCCTCTTAATTTCTCTCCAGGCAGTGCAACCTGACAGATGTTCAAGCGGATCCAGCTATCCTGATTGACATGCCATTGCATTGCATAACATCATTCGCATATTTGCATCCAACATCTCATGCTTATTCATTTGCAGGGTATTCCCTTTTTAAGGGGGGGCCTTAAAATCGAATAAGCAGCGCATCATATACCATGCATATTAACCCTTGTCTGTTTTGCAGGTGTCACCGCAGTGTCTAAAGTTTGTTCCCTGTTTCGGGCATTATTGGTCCCAAGCGAGTCCACAGGTACCCGACAAAGGAAAATCGTCCGCAACTAGTGATGGACCAGGTACAGAAAGAGTTAGCTGATATGCGTGAAAGGATGGATCAGTTCATGACACTGATGACTGGTATGGCAGAAGGCCAGGAAAAGTTGAGGGAATTGGTTGAGCAACCGAGGCCCGATCCAGAGGTGGAGATACCAAATGCTGAGGGGAACCCTGGTAACCCTTTGAACGCTGATAACCCTGTGAACACTGGTAACGCGGGTAACGCAAATGCTGATGGAAACCCGAGTGATGTTGGCAACACGGGGAATGTCGGAAATGGTATTGGCGGAAGGTACAATGTGAATCAAGGAATTCGGATTAACGGGCGCCCCGTTACTGAAGATTATTAGTATGATCAATTCTCTGTGCACGACGAAGCTCACGAGACCACTCGCCGTAGGGATGAGCTTGCTGAGAAGCTCAAATCTTTGGAGTCTCAAAATTCCTTAGGTTTTGATGTCACCAATCTTGGTCTGGTTCAGGGAGTAAGGATCCCTCACAAGTTCAAACCCCCTACTTTTGAGAAATACAACGGGGCTTCTTGCCCACGCACTCATCTCCAATCTTATCTGGGAAGGTTGGGAGCTCACACTGAAGATGAAAAGCTGTGGATGTACTATTTTGAAGACAGTTTAACTGGAGCTTCTCGTGAATGGTATTCTCATTTGTCTCGTACTACGATCAAGAGCTGGAAAGACTTGGCAGAGGCTTTTGTCAAGCAATATCAATACAACTTGGACATGGCTCCAAATCGGACCTTGTTGCAAGGAATGTCTCAGACTGCCAAGGAAACCTTTAGAGAATATGCTCAGCGTTGGAGACAGATTGCTGCATCCGTCCAACCCCCTATGTCTGAAAGGGAGATGGCGGACATGTTCATGAACACTCTTCAAGGCAATTATATCGAGAGATTGGCTGCTTGCCCGTCAATCAGCTTTGCAGAGATAGTGATTGCTGGAGAAAGGATCGAGAGTTTGTTGAAGATGGGCCAAATTCAAGACAACAGTGCTTCCAACTCATCAGTTCCCAAGAAACCATTTGCTGGTAACGGTCAGCAAAGAAGAGAAGGTGAGACGAGCGTTGTATATGCCGGCAGAGGCAGGGGCAGAGGATGCCCTAATTATTATCAAGATCAAGTCGCCGCAGTCACTATTCCAAAACCTGTTCCTCAACCGCAGTATCATCCGCAACAGCAACCCAGGTACAACAATCAACAACAAGGAGGTAATCTGGGTCAGCAGAGACCCTATCAACAACGTCCGAGGCAGGCGGACCGGGTCATTGAGCCAATCCCAATGCCTTATTCTGTATTACTTCCCAAGCTGATTGACATGAATCTGGTTACATTGAGAACTCTGGCCCCACCGGTCGATCCCAACAATCTTCCTAGAGGTTATGATGTCAACGCCAGATGTGCTTTTCACTCCAACGCACCTGGCCATACTACAAATAATTGCAAGGCTCTCCAGCTAAAGGTACAAGATTTGAGAGATGCCCAGGCCATCAATTTTTCTCCGGTGCCTAATGTTATCCAAAACCCGATGCCAGCTCACGGCGGGCAGAGGATTAATGTTGTTGATAGTGGGGAAACTTTGAATTTGGTTTCTGATGTGACTAAAGTGAAGACTTCGCTATCAGTGGTCAAAGACCGACTCTTGAAAGGACAGATTTTCCCGGGTTGTGGGGAAGAGTGCAGAAATTGTCAAGACGCCGAGAACGGATGTGATAGTTTGAGAAGGGGTATTCAGCAACTGATAGATGAAGGTTGTCTTCAGTTCGATCAGACTCGTCCAGTGAAGAATGATGTGTCGACAGTAACGTTTTATTTCACTCCCGAAGAAATATATGTTCCCGAGAGACCCGCTCCGACAACAATATATTTCCCAGAAAGTCCAACACCAATTTACTCTGACAACCCTCAACCGACTTTGATTGGTCCGGTCACCATCACGGTACCAGGACCTGTTCTGTATGAGAAAGACAGTGTTATCCCGTGGCACTATGGGGCTGATATCTACTGCCAGGGGCAGAAAGTTAACGAAGAAGACATTGACATTGGTAGCTCCGCTGTAGACAATGTTGGAGGAATTGGTGGCTTCACTCGCAGTGGACGCCTATTTGCACCATCAACATTGCGCACGAATGCTGAAGCTGAGGCAGCTGCCAAGGCTAAAGGAAAACACGTATCCACCGAAGAGGTTACTATCGAGGAAGCTCCTCCTAAGACCGCATTCGAGAAGGAAGTGGATGAGTTTATGAGGATTATCAAGAAAAGTGACTACAAGGTAGTCGACCAGCTAAATCAGACACCATCAAAGATCTCCATTCTCTCACTATTGATGTGCTCTGAGGCACATAGAGCAGCCTTGTTGAAAGTACTGAATATGGCTTATGTTCCCCCAGAGATAACTATTGACCAGCTGGAGTCGGTAGTTTCGAATGTACACACTAGCCATGCGCTAGGTTTCACCGATTATGACCTAACATCTGAGGGCAGGAATCACAACAAAGCCTTGCATATCACAATGGAATGCAAAGGGACGGTGCTTTCCCATGTTTTGGTTGATACAGGTTCTTCTCTAAATGTTCTCCCAAAGAAAGCCTTAACGAAGTTGGATTGCGATGACGCCACCCTGAGGCCGAGCAATTTAGTTGTAAGGGCTTTTGATGGCTCTAAGAGAGCTGTTTGTGGCGAAGTTGAGTTGCCAGTTAAGATTGGACCGCATGTATTCAAGAGTACCTTTTATGTGATGGATATCCAGCCTGCCTATAGCTGTCTGCTAGGTCGACCCTGGATTCATGTTGCCGGTGCTGTTACTTCTACTCTCCACCAGAAGCTCAAATACGAACTAGAAGGTCAGATCGTCACTGTCTGTGGTGAAGAGGATATTTTTGTTAGCCACCTGTCTACATTTAAGTATGTGAAGATGGATGGCGAGATGCATGAGATGTTGTGTCAGGGCTTCGAAGCCATAAACATCAGTGAGGTCGCGCCCGAAGCTGTCTTTTCACCTAAGTCTGAGAAGGTCGGGACTTCTATCTCTTCATACAAGTAAGCTGTTGAAGTGGTTAAGGCTGGTAATGCCCAAGGCTGGGGCAAATTTGTGGAGCCAATCATAAAAGAAGACAAGTTTGGATTGAGGTATACTCCGGGGTCTCAGAAGAATAAAGTCGGTACTTTCTCCAGTGGGGGTTTGGTTTCTCCCCACACCGTTAATACTACAGATGAAGACAAGGCTGACAGCGACTGTGACTTAGATAGCTGGATTCGCCCGTGTGTCCTAGGAGAAAAGCTCGACAATTGGTCGTCTGAAAAAGTCATCCGGTTTACTCTACTGAAGGAGTAATTTTCATTGTTTTCCTTTTATCACATGCATAACAAAGTCTTACACTTTGATCAAGGTGTAATGACTCATCTGTAGGGCCATCCATTTAGTTACATTTCGCAATTATTTTCATCATCAATAAAGGACAGCTTTTGCAAACAATTTTGTGTTCTCTTTCTTTCAATTATTTTTACTTTTACAAAATCGGCAATGTTTCTTTTTCATGTTTCTTTTTCGTTTTTCTTTCCAAAAAACACCTCGTAAAACTGATCACCCGGATCTCACTGCTAACGACACTGTTATGGCCAAGTATGACTTCGACAATTCTATCTATCAAGCCGAAGAAGGGGTTGAGGAAGATTGTGAATTGCCTGAGGAGTTAGCCAGGTTGTTGAAACAGGAGGACCGAGCTATCACACCTTATTAGGAGGTGGTTGAGACCATCAACATTGGTACCGAAGACGACAAGAAAGAGATCAAGATCGGGGCCAGTCTACAGGCCGAGAGGAAAAGACCGTTGATCATGTACTTGACTGTGTTAGAAAGGTCAATGGGTTGTGTGCTCGGTCAGCATGACGAGTCAGGTCGAAAAGAGCATGCAATATACTACCTTAGCAAAAAGTTTACCGATTGTGAACAAAGATACTCACTGCTCGAGAAAACTTGTCGCGCTTTGGCATGGGCTACTCGCCGACTAAGACAGTATATGTTGACTCACACGACTCTATTGATATCAAAGATGGATCAAGTCAAGTATATTTTTGAAAAGCCGGCAGGGTTGCTAGGTGGAAAATGATGCTGACAGAGTATGACATCCAATACACTTCACAAAAAGCCATCAAAGGAAGTGTCTTGTCAGACTATCTTGCCACGCAACCAATTGATGATTACCAACCTATGAGGTTCGACTTTCCTGATGAGGACATCATGTTTCTCAAATCTAAAGATTGCGAGGAACCAGTCCCGGAGGAGGGGCCTGACCCTGAATCCAAATGGATTATGATGTTTGATGGGGCGGTCAACGTCAATGGTCGCGGAGTTGGTGCAGTGTTGATCACACCGGAGGGGGTTCATATGCCATTTTGTGCCAGAATAACTTTTCCCTGCACCAACAATGAAGCCGGACGAAGCAGAATGGGTCCGTTCTCGATACAATCAGCTAAGCCTAGTTGAGGAAAAGAGACTAGCAGCTATATGCCATGGCCAGCTATATCAGAGACGAACGAAGAGAGCGTTTGATCAGAAAGTACGC
Source organism: Lathyrus oleraceus (assembly GCF_024323335.1). NCBI lineage: Eukaryota > Viridiplantae > Streptophyta > Magnoliopsida > Fabales > Fabaceae > Lathyrus > Lathyrus oleraceus. The sequence continues at coordinate 480,324,202 of NC_066585.1, read as the reverse complement.
CCTCGGGAGTATCGAGTCGGTGAATTGGTACTCAAAAGAATTCTTCCTCCCAACACAGATCACAGGGGCAAATGGACACCGAACAACGAGGGTTCATACGTGGTTAAAAGAGTTTTCTCTGGCGGAGCTCTGATGCTAACAACCATGGATGGCGAATACTTCCCGTCCCCTGTCAACTCAGGCGCAGTTAAAAAATACTTCGCATAAAATAGACTCGTTGGATAGTAAAAAGAATAGTCTAGGCAAAAAAGGGGCATCCCGACGAACCAAAAAAAAGAATGAAGAGGTTCGGGAAAAAATTAGGGATATAAAAATAAAAAAAAAATGTACACCCGGTGAGTCGAAAACCCGAAAGGGCGGCCCAGGCAAAAAAGGGTATCCCGCTGGATTGAAAACCCAAAAGGGCAGTCCACGCAAAAGTTAGGGAATAAGCGAATAACTGCGATCTGAGTTCATCCGTGTTATATCACCGTTTCATTCAATCCGACAATCTTCGAAGGTAAAAGATCGACTAATCATCCACTTCAGAAAGCAAGATGAGAAGAGCGTCTTGAGGACATACGACCATAGCAGAGTCGAAACTCGGTGGGACCCCGTTTCCATATTGCCATTAGGATAGTTTCTCTTGTTCAATTTATAGCGATCGCCTCTTTCCAGGGATCAGCTTCCTGATGTACTCGCCTATTCCTGGCACAAATTTTTCAACCAATAAAAGTCGAATAATTCAGTTAAAAAGCCTATTTACTTTTCATTTATCAGTTTGTTTGCAAAAGATCAAAGTCAGGTGCGAGATCCTGATGATGGGATTTATCATCAAAACAATCCAGATCTAGCCAGAAGATCAAAGTCAGGTCTAGCCCGAAGACCGAAAAATAAATAGATTCAGCCAGAGAATCGAAACAATTCAGATCTAGCCAGAAGATCGAAATAGATTCAGCCAGAGGATCGAAACAATTCAGATCTAGTCAGAAGATCGAAGAAGATCTAGCCAGAAGATCGAAGTCAGGTCTAGCCCGAAGACCGGAAATAGATTCAGCCAGAGAATCGAAACAATTCAGATCTAGCCAGAAGATCGAAGTAGATTCAGCCAGAGAATCAAAGAAAATAGATTCAGCCAGAGAATCGAAACAAAGGAGATCTAGCCAGAAGATTGAAGAAGATCTAGCCAGAAGATCGAAGTCAGGTCTAGCCCGAAGACCGGAAATAGATTCAGCCAGAGAATTAAAATAATTCAGATCTAGCCAGAAGATCGAAGTAGATTCAGCCAGAGAATCAAAGAAAATAGATTCAGCCAGAGAATCGAAACAAAGGAGATCTAGCCAGAAGATCGAAGAAGATCTAGGCATAAGATCGAAGAAGATCTAGCCAAAAGATTGAAACCGTATCCAGCCCGAGGATCAAAATTAACATCCAACCAGAGGACTAAATTGAGTATAGATTCAGCCAGAGGATCGAAACTCCAGATTAAGTCAGAAGACTGATTCAGATTCAGCCAGAGGATCAGAAGAGAAATAAACAGCGCGGTGTATTTCAACATTTTTGTGGTGTTCTCGGAGCACAAATTTTCAGTCTGTCTTTGGTATTCAATCACAGCTCACCCTGTTTGTCTGATAAGCTGTTCGTTTTCATCCTGCTCGAGTTAGTTGATGACTGAATAGGGGCAGCTGTAACACCCCAAAATTTGCCCTCCTTATTCAACATTAGATACATTGCATTTCATCATGTCAATCGGGATTAGCTCCAAGAAGCTTGAACATCATCCAGGACACTTTGTGGGTTCTATTTAGATGATCAGTCAACACAAGGGAAAGACTTGAGTTACTTCCAATAGGGGTCTATTAGTCAGTCAAAACGTTAATCTTGAAGGAGTAAAGGTTTGTTCATGAGTTGTCATGCTCACTAGGCGAATCCCACGTGTTACGCAAAAAAAAAAACAAAAAAATTAATTAATTAATTAATTAAATAAATAAATAAAATATAATAGAAAAATCTTAGACTTGGACTTGGACCTCTCTCATTTGAGCCCACAAAGCCATGAAAATCAGGTTATAAAAGAGGGAGAACAGACAGAAAAAGGAAAAGAAGCAAAACACTCTGAGGTTTCCTTGGAACAAAACCCTGGACAAAACCTGAAGAGAAACCTAGACAGAGAGAGTGAGAATTAATCTGCAGCAACCTCCAGGCAACTCTGAAAGGTTCATTCTGACTCACACACTTTCAGCTCAAGCAAACCCTAACATTGGTTTGCAAATCCAGCCGTGCCATTTGATTCGAACCGATCTCTCCAATCAAGTTTGCCCTATATCCATCATCTTTATGTCTTTAATTTGAATGCTCTAAATGTATGAGGTATTATGGGTGAATTTGATACCCTTTTGATGCATGTGTTTGACAAGAGGTTTAGGCCTCCTACCCTTGGTTGCTTTTTGTGAGCTTTTTGTGAATTTTAATGGCATGATTCATGTGGTTACATTTTGATTTGGGGGCAACTCTTGGTTACCCTATTTTGTTTCTCTAACCTGTTTGTTGAGTTTTGTTTTGTGAGGGCTCATATGACTCTTGCAGAGATGGTTTGCCTGGTGTTCCACTTTATTTGTGGGATACCGCCTGGAGGTTTCATTCCGATTACCTGTACTGACTCACTTTCTTTAAAGGTGTTAGCTTGGAAGGATCTCAGGGTTTCCTTGTTCCGTTAATTACTGTTACTTCGGATCTTTATCCGTGTGGTACTTTTACATTTTCCCGTATTTTTACCGCTTTCTTAGCTGGAAGACCTCGATAGGAGGCAATGTTTTGTGTGTTTACTTTATGCAGGTTCCTTCGTCTAGGATTTCCCTTTTTGCATGAGAATCCCCAACCTTACCAACTCATTGATTTTTCTTCTCCTAAGAACACATTTACTCCTTCTACTACAGGCGAGTAAGTCTCCAAAGGTCGAGCATCCGGTAGATTGCGTAGTAACGTCGTTCGTCCAAAACCCAATCCATAACCCCGTAGTTAGCCGAACTACGGCTTGCTCTGATTCTCATTCCAAATGAGATACGTAGGCATAAGACGCGATGTCTTAGCGAGCACAATTATACTTAACCCCTAGGTAGCCGAGCTACGAAGACTCTGATTCTCATATTCAGATGAGATACGTATGCAGTGGATGCGACATCCGTGCGAGTCATTTTCTTTTGACCCCTTTTTTTTTAGTAAATAACACATTAGATAAACCCACACCCTTTAGACAAGAACTACAAAAGTGGATCCCGTAGAGTACTACGGATACGTAGGGGTGCTAATACCTTCCCTTCGCATAATCGACTCCCGAACCCAAGATTTGGTTGCGAGACCCTGTCTTGTCCTTTCCTTTTTCAAGGTTTACTTCGAGCGTTTCCTTTCCCTCCTTTGGGATAAATAACGCACGGTGGCGACTCTCTTGTCTTTCTTCGCCGGTTTTTTTTTTTTTTGCATTCCATTTTTCAGGTTGCGACACACCGAAATGGTGAACATGGGGATGCGTCTAGAAGAAGGGGTTAGAGAAGGACGTCTAACCAAGGAAGAAGGCTCTTCTGCCAAACGTTATGGGGCGTTTGCAAAGAAGAAGGATGGAGAGGCACATGCTGTGACCTCCCATGTGAAACCTAGAAGACCCTCTGTGAGGAGGAAGACTGTGCGTCCCGCCAGTAACCAGCACCAGGTGGCTCATATAGAACCTGTTTTCAGAGACAATCAACAGTATCAGCAGCATAGCAACAATCAACAATCACCTCAGCAATATCAACAACAGCACCGTCCGCAACAGTAGGCCTATCAGCCTCGAAACAGTAATCAAACCAGCACGAGTTATGAGAGGAAAAAGGTCACTTTTGATCCGATTCCGATGACATACGCAGAACTATATCCCTCTTTGATAGAGAGGAAGCTGATTACTCTGAGAAACCCACCAGCTATACTTGCTAACCCTCAGTGGTGGTATAAGCCTGAATTGCATTGTGTATACCACTCTGGTGCTCCCGGCCACGACGTGGAGAATTGATATCCTTTGAATACCAAGGTTCAAGACCTTGTGAGGTGTGGCATTTTGTGTTTCGAGGACGTAGGTCCTAATGTGAAGAAGAACCCATTGCCCGAGCATGGGAAATCTGTCAACATGGTCCAGGGCTGTCCTGGCAAATACAAAGTCAAATATGTCAGTCATATTCGACAATCGTTGGTCGAGTTGCACCGTTTGTTGTATGAGTACAGTCATTATGAGCACGATCATGATAAATGCCGAATCTGCCCTGTTAACCGATTGGGTTGTCGCCAGGTGCGCAAAGATATTCAGGAAATGCTGGATGAAGGAGTTATCGAGATTCTTCAGAATAGGAATGTTGACGAAGATGAGCCAGAGGTCAATGTGATTTCCCCAGTGTTTCGGATACCTAAACCTGTTATCATCAAGTACGATGGTAGCAAGCAGAAGGTTTCCCCTTCCCTGATTATTAAGCCTGTCGGTCCTGTGTCGTATTCTTCTGAAAAAGCCATTCCCTTTCGTTACAACGATGTTGCTGTAGAAGATGGGAAAGAGGTGACTTTGCCTTCCTCCTCTGTTGTGAATATTGCTGATGTAAGTGGTTTGGCCCGCAGCGGTCGTGTGTTTTCAGCACCACCGAAGCCCCAAGCTAAGGCTGATTTTGTTGAATGCCCGATTGGGAATGTTGTATGCACCCCGAATTCGCCACCTGTTGTTAAACCCTCCTCTGTACTAAAAACTCATACTTCTGTTGGCCCTAGTGGCAATGTGAATGAAGACTGTGATGAGATGCTGAGGCTCATCAAGAAGAGTGAGTACAATGTTATAGACCAGCTTCTACAAACGCCATCCAAGATATCCATGTTATCATTGCTTCTGAATTCAGAACCGCATAGAGAGGCTCTGCAGAAAGTTTTGGATGTGGCATATGTAGATCATGATGTCACAATAGAAAAGTTTGATAGCATTGTTGCAAACATTACTGCTTGTAACAATTTGAGTTTCTGTGACTCTGATCTCCCTAAGGAGGGAAGAGACCACAACTTGGCTTTACACATATCCATGAATTGTAGAGACGACGCCATGTCCAATGTGTTGGTGGACACTGGGTCATCCCTGAATGTATTGCCAAAATCCACTCTTTCCAAACTATCTTATCAAGGGCGTCCCATGAGGCAGAGTGGGGTTGTTGTGAAAGCTTTCGATGGGTCTCGAAAGACTGTGATTGGGGAAGTTGATCTCCCTATCAAGATTGGATCAAGTGATTTCCAAATTACCTTCCAGGTTATGGACATTCACCCATCGTACAGCTGTCTCCTAGGCAGACCATGGATTCACGAGGTTGGTGCCGTGACATCCACCCTACACCAGAAGCTGAAATTTGTGAAGAATAAGAAACTGGTGGTGGTAGGGGGAGAAAAGGCTCTCATGGTTAGCCATTTGTCTTTCTTCTCATACATAGATGCTGAAGATGAAGTTGGAACTCCTTTCCAAGCTTTATCTATAGTTGAGCCTGTTGAGAAGAGAACTCCTTCATTTTCTTCCTATAGAGATGCGAAATTGGCCATTGAGTGTGGTGCAATTGCTGGTTTGGGAAAAATGATTGAGCTGGAAGACAATAAGTCTCGGGCTGGCATAGGCTTTTCTTATGGGGTCTTCAATGAGAAAGGGTTGTTCAAGAGTGGAGGTTTTATCCACACTGGCCAGGAGGAGGAAGTTGTTGCTGTCTTGGAAGAGGATGCAGAGGATTCTGACAATTTCATCATCCCTGGAGGGATCTGCAACAATTGGGTCGCTGTGGATATTCCTACAGTTGTCCACAAGTCAACATAATGATCACTTTGTTTAAAAACCCTTCTCCCATGCCAAAAGGAGAAGTGATGACATTGTTGGCAACATAAATACAATGATATTTTCATTCAATAAATTCATGCTAAATGTTTGTTTTTCCAATTATTTTCCCTTTTTGCTTTTTGCATGAAATTGGTGATCACATAAAACCCTAAAAATAGAATAAAATCAATCTTTTCATCTGCATAATGATTTGTATTGTTTGATTTCTAAAAGCTTTTCATATCCAAAATCATTATGCAGGTTGATTTCTAAACCCATTGAACATAATGATCTGACACCATCTCCCAATTTTGAATTCCCTGTATTTGAGGCAGAGGAAGATGATGTTGAAGAGATTCCTGATGAGATTACCCATCTACTTGAGCATGAAAATAAGATCATTCAGACGCATCTTGAGAATCTGGAAACAACCAACTTGGGGTCTGAGGATTGTGTGCGAGAAGTGAAGATTGGGGCACTCCTGGAAGAATCTGTTAAGAAGGGGTTGATTGAATTGCTACGAGAATACGTCGACATCTTTGCTTGGTCGTATGAAGACATGTCGGGTCTAGATACCGATATTGTGCAACATTTCCTACCCTTGAAGCCTGAGTGCGTGCCTGTGAAGCAGAAGCTCAGAAGAACTCATCCTGATATGGCAGTAAAGATCAAAGAGGAAGTTCAGAAGCAAATCGATGCGGGGTTTCTGGTGACTTCTACATATCCTCAATGGGTGGCCAATATTGTGCCCGTGCCTAAGAAAGACGGAAAAGTCCGGATGTGTGTGGACTATAGAGATTTGAATAAAGCTAGTCTGAAAGATGATTTCCCTCTACCACATATTGATATGTTGGTAGACAATACAACTAAATTCAATGTCTTCTCATTTATGGACGGATTTTTCGGATATAACCAGATTAAGATGGCACCCGAGGATATGGAGAAGACAACATTCATCACACCTTAAGGAACATTCTGTTATCGAGTGATGCCCTTCGGTTTGAAGAACGCCGGAGCCACGTATCAACGAGCTATGACCACCTTGTTCCATGATATGATGCACAAGGAGATTGAGGTATATGTTGATGATATGATTGCTAAGTCAAGAACGGAAGTTGAACATGTAGAGCACTTGAATTCAAGTAGTATTTAAAGATAGCTCAAGCATTTAAAGATGCATAAGATGGTTGATTAATTTATCCTCACGAATAAAGTTATAAACATATATTTAAAGAAACATTATGGTCAAACAAATTTCAAGTGAAGACTTCGGTTTTAAGAATCATTGGTCATTTAATCTTTCCATCTCTCAGATTATGGTGATCCACATGAAGATATATCAAGCACCATCAAGAAGACTCAAGGTTCTTCTTTGATGTTAAACTAAAATCTAATATCGCTAAGACTTGGAGCTTCAAAGTTTTGAAAGAGAGGAAGTCTAAAAGCTCGTTTGGTCATGTCCGTTTGAGTAACTAATGTCTTGTTACAAGGGTATTTTTGGAAAAAAAAATGGCTAAATCACACACACAAACAAACTTTTTAGAACCTTTTCACATTTTAAATTAAATCACTCAAAAAATGTTTTGAGGCTTAGCCAATTGATTATAAGAGTCTCTGATTAATTGAAATATATTTTATAACTGAATAATCGATTAGACTATTTTCCTAACTGATTAGATCATGCTTGATTGATTCTAAAGTCGATTGGGACAATCTATGATTAACAACAAATATATAAAAAAAGATTTCATTTGTGGCCTTAACAATCTATTATTTATGTTGTCTAATTAATTAGCCTAATCTATTATAGCATTGATTTGGCCTAAGAATGTTTCCAATTTTATACCACATGTTGACCTATAAATAGAGAGCTTCTTTGTCACTTTTTCACATCAAGAAAACGTGTTTAAACCTAACTTTTTATTTCTCTCATTATTTTTCTAAATCTCTCATTTTTCTCACATATTTTAGTCATAGTGCTTCGAGAGTGTTCTTTAGTCTAAGCGGGGATATTTGTTATGCGTGAGGGAAAATTTGTAAATTTACCACGAGTGAATTTTCTCTTGAGTAAATCATTCTTCCATAAGAAGTTGTTATTTCAACTGTGAGCTAAACCAGTTAAAAGCTTTTGTATCTTTGGGGGAATGTCTTAGGAAGTCTTCATTTGGTTCATGAGTTTTTCCTTGAAGAAAAAACTATATTTTGATTTGTGAAGATCAACCAGTAAAAATATATACAACGATTCTCTAGTTCAACTCAGTTAAAAGCTTTATCAGTTTGAGATCATCCTGGTTAAAATGCCTCTTGGTTCCCTAGTTCAGCCTGGTGTAAAAGCTCAGTAGGTTTGAGATCAATCCGGTAAAAATCTTAGTTCAGTTCATGGTCAGCATGTGTAAAACCCTGGTTCGACTCGGAGGACTGCCAACTAAAAACTTTATCTTGGTTTGAGATTAGCCAAATGAAAATATCTATTTGTTCTAGAGACTAACTGCTTTAAGCCATGTTCATTGTTTGGTTAGAAGTTAGCCTAAAAAAATCATTTTATTTATATAAGGAGAATCATGGGAAAATCCTTCTAAAAACTCTCAAGTTTAGTGGATACTCTCAAGGATAATTCTTGGGGACATTAGTAGGTCACTTTTGCCGAACTTGTATAATTCTCTGATGTTATTTTTTCTCTCTTAACTCTTTTACTTTCTAGTATTTTTCTTTCCTTTGATTTTACAAATGATTTTGTTTTAAACCAAAGTTTTTCAAACCTCTAGAGTTCACTCACTCTTGTGTATGGAGTCATATGTTCAACATTCTACTTTATCCTTTTTACATACAATTATTTATGATTCAATTTATACTCTCTCATCTAACCTTTCCGGAATTGGTGAGTCTGCATCCCTACATAAATTTATCGGATTTCTTTACTTTTGATTTTCCACTGCATATTTTGACTTCACATAATTACTTTCATTCAAGTTCTTCAGTATGTATTGGTGTTTACAGGATACTTGCAATAAAGTATTCTAGTATATATCTTTATTTACCAGATAATGTGTTTCATAGTTATCTGAATTATAAGCTTTCATTGGATAAGTTGGCTAAAAGTATTTTGGTTTATTTCCAAAACAAAATTACCGAATTACTCATTTATAAGTAATCCAGTGTGAATATTTTGAAGTTTTTTTAAAAAAATTATATGTTTTACAGATATGGAGACCCTTTTATAAATATGAGATAAAAATCAAACATGTGTAGATATCACTTATATACTCTCAACTACACATAAATTTGATACACGAGAAAAGGTAATAAGGTGAATTAAGAAGGATGGAATCATACATAATGTGGTTGTCATCGTCATTACTCGCTCAAATACCAAAACAGTAAATAGATGGAGAAGAAACAAAAGTGCTATTAAAAATATGTGGTTGTCCATTCAAAATCAGGTCAACACTGTCTTAAGATGGTTTAGGATGGAAGAATCATGTAAACTATGGACTTCACAACCACATTTTATCTAATAGATTTGAAGGTAATGGGTTTGTTAGTCGTCTAAGTGAAAATGAGCGACATGTTATTGTTGATTTGACAAAGCGTCATGTCCCATCCAGACATATATTTTATCCTTGGAAGAGCGACATCATGAGAATGTCACTCAGATAGCACAAATATATAAATGTAAGAGTAAGGTACAAAAAGAGACAGAGGTCTTAAAACCGAGATACAACATTTGTTAAAGTTGATAGATGATGCAAATTATGTTTATCGGAGTAGAAGAAGAGATGACTCTGCTATTTTGAGAGATTTTTTTGTTGGGTCTATCCATATTTAGTTAAGTTGTTGAATATTTTTCCTATTGTGTTAATTATGGACAACACATACAAGACAAACAAATATAGACAACATCTATTTGAAATTGTTGATATGACGTCAACTGAATCAATAAATTATGTTGCATTTTCCTATGTAAAATATGGGCAGTCGAAGATTTTTATTGGGTATTGGATAAGCAGAAACAATTGTTTAATAAATATGGTTATGTCCACAAGTGATTTTGACTGATAGAGATCTTGTTTTGAAGAAAACAATTGAAGTTGTTTCCAATGACGGTTAATTTTCTTTGTTGATTTCACATCAACAAAAATGTTCAAGCAAAATGCAAGAAATGTGATGTACATGAATGATATGCAAGAGGTGATAGACACGCTATAGATCGGTCTTGTATGGCCAGTGATGAGGTGAAGTATCATCAACGGTTGCAACAACTTGAGAAAACTTGTGTTGATTGTAATCAATTCATTGATTATGTGAAGGAAAAAAACTTGGCCAAACTCCTCATAGGCATAGATTTGTCGAAGCGTGGTTCAACCAAGTAGTAGATATGGGCAACACCACGACTAATAGATATGATTTTTATTTGAATTTTATATTGTTTTGATGCTTTTTTTATCATTTTATGATTAAGTGTGCTCATTTGATGTTTTCTTTCATTTTAAAGTTGAGTTTGTACATTGAAAATTAAAGTAGATGTTGGAGAAGAATAGAAGTTATTTGTGGAAATATTAAGAGGGTATGAATAACAACTTGAAATGAGAAAAATACATTGGACTAAATTACTTAAGTATAAGTTGTCCAATCAAGATTATCAAAATCAAATGGAGTGGGAATACTTATTATTAGGGTGCAGGGTAAAATTTCCTCAAGTCAAAACCTTTTAATTATTGAACGTCCAGTCAAAACCTATATTAATATCCTGTGGAACTATTAAATAAAGTCAAAAAGAGAAAGAAATTTTTTTTTACGTGAATGAATGAAGTGATATCATGACGACATGGCAAGTGAGAGTGTAGAACCACAACAATAGCATTTAATGAAGATGGATTGCATTGCATCATCGAGTCTGTGATGGATTGTCATTTTCTATGCGTATTTTAGATCAAAATAGCACGAAGAGGAAAACATGTCTGAATATACATCACTGGCTTCGAATTTAATGAAAATGGTGATCGTTTTTTTTTATGCGTACCAAACCTGAATGTCTATGCTCGCCGCAGGATTGTTGATGTAAATTCAATCTAAGAATCTGATCTTCTTAAAAATCATATAACTCACACAATATCCTTCTATTCTATATTATAAATGTTGGATCATTTCACATAAATTAATAAACATAATTAATTTAATATAAAAGAGAAATTATAGAATAGATTATAAAAATATATATAATTAAGCATATGAAATAAGAAAGTAAAAAAATATTAAAGAAAAAGAATAACAAAATATTAGAGGGTATTATAAAAAATAAACACTATTGTTTTATCGGTAGGATAAATTTATAATTTGGGATAAATTTGCTTTACAATTGAATTATAATTTGAAAGGGTGTATTGTATGATTTTTTTTACTAGGCTAACAACTAAATCTTTAAAACTAAAGTTTCTGCCGAGTCTGTTGCAAGGATTTTACTCGATCTTAGTAGAGGAGAGACGTGAATCAAGAGATCAACATTAACAGATGTACAGAAAGTACTTAGTCATGAAATCAACATTTTGATTGCTTTTACGGAGGATGTGGATAATTCTATACAAGTTATTTTCACTTAAGATATTCTTAATATTTTGGATCAACACTACATTTTTATGATACTTATTCAAGGGGTTCTCGATGAGACTAATATTGAGTGAAGAGTCTGTGTAGCATGATAAGTCAATAATTCACATACCTTTAGCTAGTAAGAGTCATTTGTGAATCACCCAAAGTTCTACTTGAAGGATATATGTAAAGTTTGGTAAGTAACAAGAGAAGCCACATTGCTAAATCCTTAATGAGGTACGAAAGGTATCATCAAAGTCAGTATGATTTGGTGTGTCATTACAACTTCTATTAATATTAATAATAGTGCATGAGAAGTTGGGAGAATTCTACCTGATGAAATGATTGTTTGTTTGTTGAGTTTGAGTTTTACTAAAGCAAGTATGAAAGGAGTCTGCCATGGAGTGAACAACCAATGAGAGTTGATACAAGGGAATAGTCTCATAAGATATACACGCGGAGTTGCGACTTCTCCAAGCCACCATATTCCTGTGGAAAAGAGGTTATGACCGAGTCTCATTTTTTATCCAAACAACTCCATCCTGAGTCAAGAAAAATTATGGATGATTAAATCCAAGGTGCAACTAAAGATTTCTAGAATCCTTACGGTCAAGCACACAATGAAGGAAAGTCTCTTCCTGTAGGCCACATCTAGAGCACATATCTGAAGAGACCATGTTGTTATGATGGAGAAGAGAAAGAGTAGGAACATAGTTGTGGCAAACAAGCCAAAAGAGGAACTTAATCTTTTCTGGGAGACATAGTTTCTAGATCCAAATCTGGCATTAGGTGTTTATGTATGGTTTGGCGTTTATGTTAACTTTATCAAAGGTTTATAAAAAAATTATGTTTAAGGGTATTATAAATATTTTAAAATATAAATAATATATTTATGAATCTATGTGCTTATAGGTATGACCATCAGTTGGTTTTATTATGACAACTGATGAAGCATCTTTGATGATAATAACTCCATTGGTTAAATGGCTTATGGATGTTGAGACTTCTCTGTAATTGGGGGAGTTAATTTTAACTATCAACATAAAGCTCCTGAAGATAGCATTTGATCAAGAAGATATCTCAAGCTTCATCATTTATAAAATTCAAGTGCTAAGTCATTGTTTTATAAAAGGGAACTTGAAGATCTGAAGTTTTGAAAGTGTAAAAGCTCGCAGGATCTCGTGCTTTGCATCTTAGAATGATCCGTTAAAATTTAAAAGGTCAAGAGTAAGTCTTGAATTACTTAGGCAATCACATACACTGAAAAGTTTTTGAAAACCATCACTAATTTCATTAAAAAAATTGTGAAACCTATCAACGCTTGTACATAATTGATCAATAAGTATTTCTAATTAAATGAGAAAGTTTTTACACTATTTAACCTATTAAGGACATGGTCCTATCTATTAGAAAATTTAAAAGGCCTTTAATCAATTAGAAAAAAAAATTAATTGATTAAACCATCTAGCTATTTTAGGGTTTCCTTTTTTAGATTAGGGTTTTTCGTATTTTGAAATCCCTTAAATAATTAACAGTTATGGTTACTTAATTAAGTCATTAAAATGGCCAGTGAATTATTTCTTTTTAAGACAAAAGAAATTCCTATATAAAGTAGGTTTCTCCTCTTTTCATTCTACACCAAATTTCTAATTAGAAAACCTTTTATATTTCTTATACTCTCTCTATTTTCAGTTTTTCTTTTCATGAAGATTGTCATAGTGTCGAAAGATTGAAAAAGCCAAAGTGAGAGTTTTATTGTAATCAGTATTCTAATTTAATTTGTTATATTCAAAAATGTGATTCTCTTGTGGAATTATTTTGTATAGGTTGCAAGTTAAACCTATATAAAAGCTTGGTTGTACATTCTTGAGCTTAACTTGTATAAAAGCTCTAGTTGTAGATTCTTGAGTTTCTCTAGTGTAAAAGCTCTTTTTGAAGGTTCCTAAGTAAAGCCCGTGTTAAATGTATGCTTATTGGTTCATGAGCTTATCTAGTGTAAAAACTCTATCTGTTTATTGTTGAAGATTCGTGGGCAAATCCTGTAAAAAGCTTGTAATAATATATTTGTGAGAACCCTATATAAGGGAGACCCACGGGTTCTAGTCCCACGATGCATTTCCCAGGCGGGATCTTTGTTTCATGGGGGACTCGACATAGTGTGAAACTTGGACAACGGCGCTTATTTAGTCTGTAACGACATATACAAAGGCATTCCCATGACCCTCTAGAAAGTAGGCAATCAATAGTCTCTTCTAGTCTTAGGGGGACAATTATCACCTCTTAGGGTTTCCTAAGCCTTTGGTCCAATGGGACTCTATAAATACCTCTCTCATAATGAGAGAAAGGACAAATTATCATACCCTTAACATAATGCTAAAACATATAAAAACTCTCACCTTGCGTGAGTTGACCCATCTCTCACCATCGTAAATATCACCGTACATGGTCTCTCACCATCATGAGTAAGCCCTAACAACCCTTAACTACAAAGGCATATGAGTATCCCCTACTCGTGTAAGGGTACCACACACTCCTATACGTTTTAACAAGTACAATGGCGTCTGTAACACCCCAAATAAAGAAAAAAAAAGAATTATTTAATTAAGTTGATAATATAATTATTAATTTAATTAAATAAATTGGATTATTGGATTATTATTATTATTATTATTATTATTATTTTGGAATAATAATAATTGGAATATATATATAAGTGGGAATAAAGAAAAGGGTTTCATTCTTAACAAAGAAATTTCACGTGAAGCTCAGAGAAGCTGCAGAGAAGAGGAAAAAGGGCAAAGAGCCGAAAAGCACGGTTGAGGAACGGAAAAGCTAAAGCTTAGAGAATTGCCGGATTATCTCAGGTAAGGGGGGTTTATCGTCGGTTAATGGGTATTATAGATTAACATGTCATGGGTAGTGATAAGCCGTTGATTTAACCCTAATTGGGACTGTATATGCTGAAATTGACGTTGGATAAACCGTGTTAAAAACTGCAAATTGAATTGATAGTTGTGTGAGTCGTAAATGTTAGACTATAGCACGGATCACAATTAAAAACTTGATTCGGCACTACTAAATTAAAGACAAATTAGGTTTTCTTAGAAAGGGTTTTAGATGCGGAAGCGGCCGGAAAACCTGAGCTGCGTGAAGCTGACGGAACTTGGAATAACTCAGAAAAATCTGAGTCTGCGCGCGAGCGGTCGACCATAGGGTCGGCGTGCGCTGACCCGTGGGGCATGCGCCGACTGCATGCGTCGACGCAAGGCATTTTGGCGCCGACCCGTGAGTTAAGCGTCGACCCCATGCGTCGACGCAAGGGGTCTTTGCGCCGACTCCCTCCAGTTGAGCAGAGCCTTTGCGCCGACCGCGAACTTTGAGCTGACCCCTACGGTCGACTCAAAGCCTTCAATTTTGTTCGTAGACGTGCATGATGGGTTTTTTGTCAGCAGCGAAACTTGATAACACTGTTGCAGTGTGGAAAATAGTTGATTTTTATGTTGTAAATGCAATTGGTAGTTGCCTTATTGCAGTTAAATTGATGAATAAAAATTGTTGGGTTTGTGTTGTGAAATGTTGATGCAATTATGTTGAAAAGTTAAATTTTAAGTTGTGTTGAAAAATACTGAGTTGTAGGCTGATGAGCCAAAGTTGATTTTAAGTTGCTTTGTTGAAAAATACTGAGTTGTAGGCTGATGAGCCAAAGTTGATTTAAGATGTTTTGTTGAAAAGCTGTTGTGTTGCTGTTGCTATTATGTTGTTAAAGTTTCAAGTCGTACATGTCATATACATCCATATGCATTAAGTCGGAGCTTCGTCTCACACCACGTTGGCCTGGATTGGCAAAAATATGGGGCTTTTGCTCACACCACGTTGGCCTGGATTGGCAAAATTTTAAGTTGAAAGTTGAAGGCTTATGCCTTGATGCCCATTAAACTGGCAATGATTTTAAGTTGGGAGTTTTACTCCAAATGGTACCACATGCATGAAGAGTCGAGTCTCATTGAGTTGCATTTTATGTTGTTATTGAGTTGCCTTTACGTTGTGTTTGAATATGATAATTGAGTTGACTGTGCCGTTGCCTAATGCATGATATAATTAGGGTGATTAACGTGTAGAATTACTTAACATAACATGATAAATTATAATATTTGTTATATCGATTGAGGAACTCACCCTTACAGCTATATTTTTCAGGTAACGAGCAGTGAGTCGAATAGAAGCTAGTGCATTGAAGTCTAGTGTGGTTAGAGGGTCATGCTCTGATAGATGTAACATCGGGACGGGATGTTTGAATTGTTGAATAAATGTTAATTTTGATGAATTACAGATGTTGAAATATTTTATCCGCTGCGTATTGTTAAAGAAGTTTTATGTTGAATAAAATTGAGCATGACTGATTTTATATTGACTTTTGTGAAGAAGTTGTTATGTGACACCCTTGAGATGCATGATTACTCTGATATGTATGATTTAATTGTTGTTGTTTTATTATTAAACATTTGGGGTATTTTAGAAGGGTGTTACATTAGTGGTATCAGAGCAGGTCGGTCCGTCCGGCCAGTTGTCGTGTCGTTTTGTCTAACAATTGTGTATTGTTACCAATCTAACTTTAAGTTGTGTTGTATTGATAAGTTGAAATGGCTGGAAGGAATGACGCTGCAATGGCTGCCGCAATGCAAGCAATGGCACAAGCTGTGCAGAACTTGCCAAATGCTGGTGGAGATGCTGGATCACGTAGCTTGGCGACTTTTCAGAGAGAGAACCCGCCGGTGTTTAAAGGAAAGCATGATCCAGATGCAGCCTTGGGATGGTTGAAAGAGATTGAGAGAATCTTCCGTGTTAGGGATTGTACTCCAGCTCAGAAGGTTCGGTATGGTACTCACATGCTAGCAGTCGAAGCTGATGACTGGTGGCTAGAGACTCACGAGAGGTTGACCGCGGCAGGTGAAGTCGTTACTTGGGATGTATTCCGTAGGGAATTTCTGAGGAAGTATTATCCAGAGGATGTCCGTGGTAAGAAGGAGATTGAATTCCTTGAGCTGAAGCAAGGAAACATGTCTGTCACGGATTATGCTGCGAAATTTGTGGAGTTGTCCAAATTTTATCCTCATTACACTGGTGCTGGTGCTGAATTTTCAAAGTGCATCAAGTTTGAAAATGGATTGCGCTCTGAAATTAAGAAGGCTGTTGGGTATCAGAAGATACGCATTTTTACTGAGTTGGTTGATAGCTGCAGGATATTTGAAGAGGACAATAATGCTCATTACAAGATTGTCAGTGATCGCAGAGGCAAGCAACATCGAAACCGTGGCAAGCCGTATGATGTTCCAGCTGGAAAAGGGAAATAAGTAGTTGCTCCGGCTCAGAGGACTAGTAGGGGAGGTGCTCCTACTGGTATAGTTTGCTTCAAATGTGGTCAGGCTGGGCATAAGAGTAATGTATGCACTGCTGAAGTAAAGAGGTGTTTTCGCTGTGGTAAGATTGGCCATGCAATAGCTGATTGCAAGCACAAGGAAGTGATTTGTTTTAATTGCGGAGAAGAAGGGCATATTGGAAGTCAGTGTCAGAAGCCGAAGAAAGGGAATCAGTCAGGAGGCAAGGTCTTTGCTTTATCGGGTTCTGAGACTTCTGCAGATGATCGTTTGATCCGAGGTACGTGTTATATTAATGGCTTTCCTCTTGTAGCTATTATTGACACAGGTGCGACTCATTCCTTTATATCTTTGGATTGTGCTGTGAAACTTAAGTTAGCGATATCTGAGATGTTTGGTAGTATGGTGATTGATACTCCTGCGAAGGGTTCAGTGACTACTACTTCAGTTTGTTTGAGTTGTCCTTTGAGTATTTTTGGTAGAGACTTTGGGATAGACCTTGTGTGTCTTCCGTTAGTGCAGATTGATGTTATTCTGGGTATGAACTGGTTGGTGTTTAACCGAGTTTCTATCAATTGTTTTGATAAAACTGTGATTTTTCCTGGGATGGAAGAAGGAAAAAGTTTATTTCTATCAGCCAGACAGGTGGATGAGGAAGTAGCAGATGGGGCAGAGTTATTTATGTTGTTAGCGACTTTGGAGGCTAAAGATAAACTGGTGATTGGCGATCTAGCAGTGGTGTGTGATTTTCCTGATGTGTTTCCTGAAGAAGTGAATGAATTGCCGCCAGAGCGTGAAGTGGAGTTCTCTATTGACTTGGTACCTGGTACTAGACCGATATCGATGGCTCCGTACCGTATGTCTGCTGTTGAGTTAACTAAATTGAAGAGTCAGTTGGAAGATCTGTTGGATAAGAAATTTATTCGTCCGAGTGTGTCACCGTGGGGTGCGCCAGTGCTATTGGTTAAGAAGAAAGAAGGTACTATGAGGTTGTGTGTGGACTACAGGCAACTGAATAAAGTGACGATCAAGAATCGGTATCCTTTGCCGAGGATTGATGATTTGATGGATCAGTTGGTTGGTGCAAGTGTGTTCAGCAAAATAGATTTGAGATCTGGGTATCATCAGATCCGTGTGAAAACAGAGGATATTCAGAAGACTGCTTTCAGAACAAGGTATGGACATTATGAGTATTCTGTAATGCCTTTTGGTGTGACTAATGCGCCTGGAGTATTTATGGAGTATATGAATAGGATTTTCCATCCGTACCTAGACAAGTTTGTTGTGGTATTTATTGATGATATTTTGGTGTATTCGAAATCTGAAGAAGAGCATGCTGAACATTTGAGAGTGGTTTTGGAAGTTCTACGAGAAAAGAAATTATTTGCTAAATTGTCCAAGTGTGAATTTTGGTTAGAAGAGGTAAGTTTTCTTGGTCATGTGATTTCAAGAGGTGGTGTTGTTGTTGATCCTTCTAAGATAGAAGCGGTATCTAAGTGGGAAGCCCCGAAGTCTGTTGCTGAGATTCGAAGTTTTCTTGGTTTGGCTGGTTATTATAGGAAGTTCATCGAAGGGTTTTCTAAGTTGGCGTTACCGTTGACGATGTTGACTAGAAAGGGGCAAGCATTTGTTTGGGACTCAAAATGTGAAGAAGGTTTCCAAGAGTTAAAGAGAAGGTTAACTACTGCTCCTATTCTGACATTACCGAGTTCGTCGGAACCATTTGAAGTTTACTGTGATGCTTCATTGTTGGGTTTGGGTGGCGTGTTGATGCAGAATAAGCAGGTTATAGCTTATGCTTCCAGACAGCTGAGGATTCATGAGAGGAATTATCCGACGCACGATTTAGAGTTGGCGGCTGTGGTGTTTGTTCTGAAGTTATGGAGACATTACTTGTATGGGTCAAGATTTGAAGTTTTCAGTGACCATAAAAGTTTAAAGTATTTGTTTGATCAGAAAGAGCTGAATATGAGACAGAGGAGATGGTTAGAGTTTCTGAAGGATTATGACTTTGGTTTGAATTACCATCCGGGTAAAGCAAATGTAGTGGCTGATGCGTTGAGTCGGAAATCATTGCATATGTCTATGCTAATGGTTAAGGAGTTGGATTTAATTGAACAGTTTAGAGATTTGAGTTTGGTGTGTGAGAGTACTCACAATAGTGTTAAATTGGGAATGTTGAAGTTAACAAGTGGTATTCTGGATGAGATCAGAGAGGGTCAGAAATCTGATGTGCTTTTGGTTGATAAGTTGACTCTAGTGAGTCAAGGTCAAGGTGGCGAATTCAGAATTGATGAGAATGGTATTTTGAAATTTGGTAGTCGGGTGTGTGTTCCGGATGTTACAGAACTTAAGAAGAGTATTCTTGAAGAAGGACATCGCAGTGGGTTGAGTATTCATCCTGGAGCTACGAAGATGTATCATGATTTAAAGAAGTTATTTTGGTGGCCGGGAATGAAAAGAGAAATTGCAAGTTTTGTCTATTCCTGTTTGACTTGTCAGAAGTCAAAGATTGAGCATCAGAAGCCATCGGGGCTAATGCAACCGTTGGCGATTCCAGAGTGGAAATGGGATAGTATCAGTATGGATTTTGTTTCTGGTTTACCGAGGACAAGTAAGAATTTTGAAGCTATTTGGGTGATTGTGGATAGATTGACGAAGTCGGCTCGTTTCATTCCGATCAGAATGGATTATCCGTTAGAGAAATTGGCTGAGTTGTATATTGAGAAGATTGTAAGTCTGCATGGTATTCCGTCGAGTATTATTTCGGACAGAGATCCTAGGTTTACATCGAAATTCTGGGAAGGTTTGCAGAAGGCTTTGGGAACTAAGCTGAGATTGAGTTCTGCATATCATCCGCAGACGGATGGTCAGACTGAGAGGACGATTCAGTCATTAGAGGATCTTTTGAGAGCTTGTGTTTTGGAAAAGGGAGGTGCTTGGGATTGTTATTTGCCTTTGATTGAGTTTACCTACAACAATAGTTTTCATTCGAGTATTGGTATGGCACCGTTTGAAGCTTTGTATGGTAGGAGATGTCGGACACCGTTATGTTGGTGTGAGTCCGGTGAGAGTGCTGTGATTGGACCGGAGATTATTCAACAAACTACGGAAAAGATTAAGATGATTCAGGAGAAGATGAGAATTGCTCAGAGTCGTCAGAAGAGTTATCATGATAAGAGGAGGAAGTCACTTGAGTTCCAAGAGGGGGATCATGTGTTTCTTCGTGTCACTCCGATAACTGGTGTTGGTCGAGCTTTGAAGTCGAAGAAGTTGACACCGCGATTTATTGGTCCTTATCAGATTTTGGAGAGGATAGGAGAAGTAGCCTATCGTATCGCTTTACCGCCGTCACTTGCGAATTTGCATGAGGTTTTTCATGTGTCTCAGTTGAGGAGGTATATTCATGATCCGTCGCATGTGATCCAAGTAGATGATGTACAGGTGAGAGATAACCTGACTGTTGAAACATCGCCTATGAGGATTGAGGATCGAGAGTTGAAGCAGTTGCGGGGTAAAGAGATTGCCTTAGTGAAGGTAGCTTGGGGAGGACCAGCAGGTGGCAATGTGACTTGGGAGCTGGAGAGTCAGATGAAAGAGTCCTATCCAGAGTTATTTGCTTGAGGTATGTTTTCGAGGACGAAAACTCTTTTAGTGGGGGAGAGTTGTAACACCCCAAATAAAGAAAAAAAAAGAATTATTTAATTAAGTTGATAATATAATTATTAATTTAATTAAATAAATTGGATTATTGGATTATTATTATTATTATTATTATTATTATTATTATTTTGGAATAATAATAATTGGAATATATATATAAGTGGGAATAAAGAAAAGGGTTTCATTCTTAACAAAGAAATTTCACGTGAAGCTCAGAGAAGCTGCAGAGAAGAGGAAAAAGGGCAAAGAGCCGAAAAGCACGGTTGAGGAACGGAAAAGCTAAAGCTTAGAGAATTGCCGGATTATCTCAGGTAAGGGGGGTTTATCGTCGGTTAATGGGTATTATAGATTAACATGTCATGGGTAGTGATAAGCCGTTGATTTAACCCTAATTGGGACTGTATATGCTGAAATTGACGTTGGATAAACCGTGTTAAAAACTGCAAATTGAATTGATAGTTGTGTGAGTCGTAAATGTTAGACTATAGCACGGATCACAATTAAAAACTTGATTCGGCACTACTAAATTAAAGACAAATTAGGTTTTCTTAGAAAGGGTTTTAGATGCGGAAGCGGCCGGAAAACCTGAGCTGCGTGAAGCTGACGGAACTTGGAATAACTCAGAAAAATCTGAGTCTGCGCGCGAGCGGTCGACCATAGGGTCGGCGTGCGCTGACCCGTGGGGCATGCGCCGACTGCATGCGTCGACGCAAGGCATTTTGGCGCCGACCCGTGAGTTAAGCGTCGACCCCATGCGTCGACGCAAGGGGTCTTTGCGCCGACTCCCTCCAGTTGAGCAGAGCCTTTGCGCCGACCGCGAACTTTGAGCTGACCCCTACGGTCGACTCAAAGCCTTCAATTTTGTTCGTAGACGTGCATGATGGGTTTTTTGTCAGCAGCGAAACTTGATAACACTGTTGCAGTGTGGAAAATAGTTGATTTTTATGTTGTAAATGCAATTGGTAGTTGCCTTATTGCAGTTAAATTGATGAATAAAAATTGTTGGGTTTGTGTTGTGAAATGTTGATGCAATTATGTTGAAAAGTTAAATTTTAAGTTGTGTTGAAAAATACTGAGTTGTAGGCTGATGAGCCAAAGTTGATTTTAAGTTGCTTTGTTGAAAAATACTGAGTTGTAGGCTGATGAGCCAAAGTTGATTTAAGATGTTTTGTTGAAAAGCTGTTGTGTTGCTGTTGCTATTATGTTGTTAAAGTTTCAAGTCGTACATGTCATATACATCCATATGCATTAAGTCGGAGCTTCGTCTCACACCACGTTGGCCTGGATTGGCAAAAATATGGGGCTTTTGCTCACACCACGTTGGCCTGGATTGGCAAAATTTTAAGTTGAAAGTTGAAGGCTTATGCCTTGATGCCCACTAAACTGGCAATGATTTTAAGTTGGGAGTTTTACTCCAAATGGTACCACATGCATGAAGAGTCGAGTCTCATTGAGTTGCATTTTATGTTGTTATTGAGTTGCCTTTACGTTGTGTTTGAATATGATAATTGAGTTGACTGTGCCGTTGCCTAATGCATGATATAATTAGGGTGATTAACGTGTAGAATTACTTAACATAACATGATAAATTATAATATTTGTTATATCGATTGAGGAACTCACCCTTACAGCTATATTTTTCAGGTAACGAGCAGTGAGTCGAATAGAAGCTAGTGCATTGAAGTCTAGTGTGGTTAGAGGGTCATGCTCTGATAGATGTAACATCGGGACGGGATGTTTGAATTGTTGAATAAATGTTAATTTTGATGAATTACAGATGTTGAAATATTTTATCCGCTGCGTATTGTTAAAGAAGTTTTATGTTGAATAAAATTGAGCATGACTGATTTTATATTGACTTTTGTGAAGAAGTTGTTATGTGACACCCTTGAGATGCATGATTACTCTGATATGTATGATTTAATTGTTGTTGTTTTATTATTAAACATTTGGGGTATTTTAGAAGGGTGTTACATTAGTGGTATCAGAGCAGGTCGGTCCGTCCGGCCAGTTGTCGTGTCGTTTTGTCTAACAATTGTGTATTGTTACCAATCTAACTTTAAGTTGTGTTGTATTGATAAGTTGAAATGGCTGGAAGGAATGACGCTGCAATGGCTGCCGCAATGCAAGCAATGGCACAAGCTGTGCAGAACTTGCCAAATGCTGGTGGAGATGCTGGATCACGTAGCTTGGCGACTTTTCAGAGAGAGAACCCGCCGGTGTTTAAAGGAAAGCATGATCCAGATGCAGCCTTGGGATGGTTGAAAGAGATTGAGAGAATCTTCCGTGTTAGGGATTGTACTCCAGCTCAGAAGGTTCGGTATGGTACTCACATGCTAGCAGTCGAAGCTGATGACTGGTGGCTAGAGACTCACGAGAGGTTGACCGCGGCAGGTGAAGTCGTTACTTGGGATGTATTCCGTAGGGAATTTCTGAGGAAGTATTATCCAGAGGATGTCCGTGGTAAGAAGGAGATTGAATTCCTTGAGCTGAAGCAAGGAAACATGTCTGTCACGGATTATGCTGCGAAATTTGTGGAGTTGTCCAAATTTTATCCTCATTACACTGGTGCTGGTGCTGAATTTTCAAAGTGCATCAAGTTTGAAAATGGATTGCGCTCTGAAATTAAGAAGGCTGTTGGGTATCAGAAGATACGCATTTTTACTGAGTTGGTTGATAGCTGCAGGATATTTGAAGAGGACAATAATGCTCATTACAAGATTGTCAGTGATCGCAGAGGCAAGCAACATCGAAACCGTGGCAAGCCGTATGATGTTCCAGCTGGAAAAGGGAAATAAGTAGCTGCTCCGGCTCAGAGGACTAGTAGGGGAGGTGCTCCTACTGGTATAGTTTGCTTCAAATGTGGTCAGGCTGGGCATAAGAGTAATGTATGCACTGCTGAAGTAAAGAGGTGTTTTCGCTGTGGTAAGATTGGCCATGCAATAGCTGATTGCAAGCACAAGGAAGTGATTTGTTTTAATTGCGGAGAAGAAGGGCATATTGGAAGTCAGTGTCAGAAGCCGAAGAAAGGGAATCAGTCAGGAGGCAAGGTCTTTGCTTTATCGGGTTCTGAGACTTCTGCAGATGATCGTTTGATCCGAGGTACGTGTTATATTAATGGCTTTCCTCTTGTAGCTATTATTGACACAGGTGCGACTCATTCCTTTATATCTTTGGATTGTGCTGTGAAACTTAAGTTAGCGATATCTGAGATGTTTGGTAGTATGGTGATTGATACTCCTGCGAAGGGTTCAGTGACTACTACTTCAGTTTGTTTGAGTTGTCCTTTGAGTATTTTTGGTAGAGACTTTGGGATAGACCTTGTGTGTCTTCCGTTAGTGCAGATTGATGTTATTCTGGGTATGAACTGGTTGGTGTTTAACCGAGTTTCTATCAATTGTTTTGATAAAACTGTGATTTTTCCTGGGATGGAAGAAGGAAAAAGTTTATTTCTATCAGCCAGACAGGTGGATGAGGAAGTAGCAGATGGGGCAGAGTTATTTATGTTGTTAGCGACTTTGGAGGCTAAAGATAAACTGGTGATTGGCGATCTAGCAGTGGTGTGTGATTTTCCTGATGTGTTTCCTGAAGAAGTGAATGAATTGCCGCCAGAGCGTGAAGTGGAGTTCTCTATTGACTTGGTACCTGGTACTAGACCGATATCGATGGCTCCGTACCGTATGTCTGCTGTTGAGTTAACTAAATTGAAGAGTCAGTTGGAAGATCTGTTGGATAAGAAATTTATTCGTCCGAGTGTGTCACCGTGGGGTGCGCCAGTGCTATTGGTTAAGAAGAAAGAAGGTACTATGAGGTTGTGTGTGGACTACAGGCAACTGAATAAAGTGACGATCAAGAATCGGTATCCTTTGCCGAGGATTGATGATTTGATGGATCAGTTGGTTGGTGCAAGTGTGTTCAGCAAAATAGATTTGAGATCTGGGTATCATCAGATCCGTGTGAAAACAGAGGATATTCAGAAGACTGCTTTCAGAACAAGGTATGGACATTATGAGTATTCTGTAATGCCTTTTGGTGTGACTAATGCGCCTGGAGTATTTATGGAGTATATGAATAGGATTTTCCATCCGTACCTAGACAAGTTTGTTGTGGTATTTATTGATGATATTTTGGTGTATTCGAAATCTGAAGAAGAGCATGCTGAACATTTGAGAGTGGTTTTGGAAGTTCTACGAGAAAAGAAATTATTTGCTAAATTGTCCAAGTGTGAATTTTGGTTAGAAGAGGTAAGTTTTCTTGGTCATGTGATTTCAAGAGGTGGTGTTGCTGTTGATCCTTCTAAGATAGAAGCGGTATCTAAGTGGGAAGCCCCGAAGTCTGTTGCTGAGATTCGAAGTTTTCTTGGTTTGGCTGGTTATTATAGGAAGTTCATCGAAGGGTTTTCTAAGTTGGCGTTACCGTTGACGATGTTGACTAGAAAGGGGCAAGCATTTGTTTGGGACTCAAAATGTGAAGAAGGTTTCCAAGAGTTAAAGAGAAGGTTAACTACTGCTCCTATTCTGACATTACCGAGTTCGTCGGAACCATTTGAAGTTTACTGTGATGCTTCATTGTTGGGTTTGGGTGGCGTGTTGATGCAGAATAAGCAGGTTATAGCTTATGCTTCCAGACAGCTGAGGATTCATGAGAGGAATTATCCGACGCACGATTTAGAGTTGGCGGCTGTGGTGTTTGTTCTGAAGTTATGGAGACATTACTTGTATGGGTCAAGATTTGAAGTTTTCAGTGACCATAAAAGTTTAAAGTATTTGTTTGATCAGAAAGAGCTGAATATGAGACAGAGGAGATGGTTAGAGTTTCTGAAGGATTATGACTTTGGTTTGAATTACCATCCGGGTAAAGCAAATGTAGTGGCTGATGCGTTGAGTCGGAAATCATTGCATATGTCTATGCTAATGGTTAAGGAGTTGGATTTAATTGAACAGTTTAGAGATTTGAGTTTGGTGTGTGAGAGTACTCACAATAGTGTTAAATTGGGAATGTTGAAGTTAACAAGTGGTATTCTGGATGAGATCAGAGAGGGTCAGAAATCTGATGTGCTTTTGGTTGATAAGTTGACTCTAGTGAGTCAAGGTCAAGGTGGCGAATTCAGAATTGATGAGAATGGTATTTTGAAATTTGGTAGTCGGGTGTGTGTTCCGGATGTTACAGAACTTAAGAAGAGTATTCTTGAAGAAGGACATCGCAGTGGGTTGAGTATTCATCCTGGAGCTACGAAGATGTATCATGATTTAAAGAAGTTATTTTGGTGGCCGGGAATGAAAAGAGAAATTGCAAGTTTTGTCTATTCCTGTTTGACTTGTCAGAAGTCAAAGATTGAGCATCAGAAGCCATCGGGGCTAATGCAACCGTTGGCGATTCCAGAGTGGAAATGGGATAGTATCAGTATGGATTTTGTTTCTGGTTTACCGAGGACAAGTAAGAATTTTGAAGCTATTTGGGTGATTGTGGATAGATTGACGAAGTCGGCTCGTTTCATTCCGATCAGAATGGATTATCCGTTAGAGAAATTGGCTGAGTTGTATATTGAGAAGATTGTAAGTCTGCATGGTATTCCGTCGAGTATTATTTCGGACAGAGATCCTAGGTTTACATCGAAATTCTGGGAAGGTTTGCAGAAGGCTTTGGGAACTAAGCTGAGATTGAGTTCTGCATATCATCCGCAGACGGATGGTCAGACTGAGAGGACGATTCAGTCATTAGAGGATCTTTTGAGAGCTTGTGTTTTGGAAAAGGGAGGTGCTTGGGATTGTTATTTGCCTTTGATTGAGTTTACCTACAACAATAGTTTTCATTCGAGTATTGGTATGACACCGTTTGAAGCTTTGTATGGTAGGAGATGTCGGACACCGTTATGTTGGTGTGAGTCCGGTGAGAGTGCTGTGATTGGACCGGAGATTATTCAACAAACTACGGAAAAGATTAAGATGATTCAGGAGAAGATGAGAATTGCTCAGAGTCGTCAGAAGAGTTATCATGATAAGAGGAGGAAGTCACTTGAGTTCCAAGAGGGGGATCATGTGTTTCTTCGTGTCACTCCGATAACTGGTGTTGGTCGAGCTTTGAAGTCGAAGAAGTTGACACCGCGATTTATTGGTCCTTATCAGATTTTGGAGAGGATAGGAGAAGTAGCCTATCGTATCGCTTTACCGCCGTCACTTGCGAATTTGCATGAGGTTTTTCATGTGTCTCAGTTGAGGAGGTATATTCATGATCCGTCGCATGTGATCCAAGTAGATGATGTACAGGTGAGAGATAACCTGACTGTTGAAACATCGCCTATGAGGATTGAGGATCGAGAGTTGAAGCAGTTGCGGGGTAAAGAGATTGCCTTAGTGAAGGTAGCTTGGGGAGGACCAGCAGGTGGCAATGTGACTTGGGAGCTGGAGAGTCAGATGAAAGAGTCCTATCCAGAGTTATTTGCTTGAGGTATGTTTTCGAGGACGAAAACTCTTTTAGTGGGGGAGAGTTGTAACACCCCAAATAAAGAAAAAAAAAGAATTATTTAATTAAGTTGATAATATAATTATTAATTTAATTAAATAAATTGGATTATTGGATTATTATTATTATTATTATTATTATTATTATTATTTTGGAATAATAATAATTGGAATATATATATAAGTGGGAATAAAGAAAAGGGTTTCATTCTTAACAAAGAAATTTCACGTGAAGCTCAGAGAAGCTGCAGAGAAGAGGAAAAAGGGCAAAGAGCCGAAAAGCACGGTTGAGGAACGGAAAAGCTAAAGCTTAGAGAATTGCCGGATTATCTCAGGTAAGGGGGGTTTATCGTCGGTTAATGGGTATTATAGATTAACATGTCATGGGTAGTGATAAGCCGTTGATTTAACCCTAATTGGGACTGTATATGCTGAAATTGACGTTGGATAAACCGTGTTAAAAACTGCAAATTGAATTGATAGTTGTGTGAGTCGTAAATGTTAGACTATAGCACGGATCACAATTAAAAACTTGATTCGGCACTACTAAATTAAAGACAAATTAGGTTTTCTTAGAAAGGGTTTTAGATGCGGAAGCGGCCGGAAAACCTGAGCTGCGTGAAGCTGACGGAACTTGGAATAACTCAGAAAAATCTGAGTCTGCGCGCGAGCGGTCGACCATAGGGTCGGCGTGCGCTGACCCGTGGGGCATGCGCCGACTGCATGCGTCGATGCAAGGCATTTTGGCGCCGACCCGTGAGTTAAGCGTCGACCCCATGCGTCGACGCAAGGGGTCTTTGCGCCGACTCCCTCCAGTTGAGCAGAGCCTTTGCGCCGACCGCGAACTTTGAGCTGACCCCTACGGTCGACTCAAAGCCTTCAATTTTGTTCGTAGACGTGCATGATGGGTTTTTTGTCAGCAGCGAAACTTGATAACACTGTTGCAGTGTGGAAAATAGTTGATTTTTATGTTGTAAATGCAATTGGTAGTTGCCTTATTGCAGTTAAATTGATGAATAAAAATTGTTGGGTTTGTGTTGTGAAATGTTGATGCAAT
The DNA here is from genome assembly GCF_024323335.1 of Lathyrus oleraceus. Lineage (NCBI taxonomy): Eukaryota > Viridiplantae > Streptophyta > Magnoliopsida > Fabales > Fabaceae > Lathyrus > Lathyrus oleraceus. Next base: position 480,296,224 of record NC_066585.1, on the reverse strand, counting down.
TATGTTGAAAAGTTAAATTTTAAGTTGTGTTGAAAAATACTGAGTTGTAGGCTGATGAGCCAAAGTTGATTTTAAGTTGCTTTGTTGAAAAATACTGAGTTGTAGGCTGATGAGCCAAAGTTGATTTAAGATGTTTTGTTGAAAAGCTGTTGTGTTGCTGTTGCTATTATGTTGTTAAAGTTTCAAGTCGTACATGTCATATACATCCATATGCATTAAGTCGGAGCTTCGTCTCACACCACGTTGGCCTGGATTGGCAAAAATATGGGGCTTTTGCTCACACCACGTTGGCCTGGATTGGCAAAATTTTAAGTTGAAAGTTGAAGGCTTATGCCTTGATGCCCACTAAACTGGCAATGATTTTAAGTTGGGAGTTTTACTCCAAATGGTACCACATGCATGAAGAGTCGAGTCTCATTGAGTTGCATTTTATGTTGTTATTGAGTTGCCTTTACGTTGTGTTTGAATATGATAATTGAGTTGACTGTGCCGTTGCCTAATGCATGATATAATTAGGGTGATTAACGTGTAGAATTACTTAACATAACATGATAAATTATAATATTTGTTATATCGATTGAGGAACTCACCCTTACAGCTATATTTTTCAGGTAACGAGCAGTGAGTCGAATAGAAGCTAGTGCATTGAAGTCTAGTGTGGTTAGAGGGTCATGCTCTGATAGATGTAACATCGGGACGGGATGTTTGAATTGTTGAATAAATGTTAATTTTGATGAATTACAGATGTTGAAATATTTTATCCGCTGCGTATTGTTAAAGAAGTTTTATGTTGAATAAAATTGAGCATGACTGATTTTATATTGACTTTTGTGAAGAAGTTGTTATGTGACACCCTTGAGATGCATGATTACTCTGATATGTATGATTTAATTGTTGTTGTTTTATTATTAAACATTTGGGGTATTTTAGAAGGGTGTTACAGCGTCCATCGTGAGGACCTGGTAAAACTAACTTAGGCCACACCTTCCATTACAATCACAATACTCACTACCACCCAATTCTTGTACCCACTCATTACCATACATGGTTAACATGATAGTTCAATCCCCTGCGTCAGAGGACTATGGTGGTTGTAGTGATGACAATGCCCTGGCAGAGATGTGTGTCGCCATGTATGAACTTTGATGTCAGAACTAGAGCTTAGAGGACAACGTCTTTAACATATGACAACGCCAATAAGATATCAAACCCCCAAAAGAGATGGAGGTGTTGGACATTCAACCATTATTAGAAGAAAAATGGGAATCACATGTCCCTGAAGGGTTCAAGCCCCCTATCTCTAGAAAATTTAATAAGAGTAGTGATCCTTATGAACACGTCGCTTCCATCAATACCTAGATGGCCATCACCAAGGTTCCTGACTCCCTGAAGTGCAATTTTTTGTCTAATACCTTCATGGATACAACCTAACAATGGTATATGAGTCTTCCCCCAGCCTCAATCGTCATCTATCAGGTGATGGTGAAGATGCTCGTACACCAGTTCACCATAAACAGACATAGAAAGATATCCATCACCAGCCTATTCAACATATAACAGGGGCCCTTAGAGTCTTTAGGGGACTATTTTGCCCACTTAAACAAAGCCACCATAAGGGTTGTCCCCCCGAACCAATAGATGTTCGTAGGTGCATTCCAAAACGGTCTCAATGTGGGACACTTCAATGAATATGTCGCCCAAAAGCCAACATGTTTGTTGGCAGAAGTGGTCACTAGGGTGGAGTTCTACATAATAGGTGAGGAGAGAAACACAGAGAAAAAGGCGCGAGACATTTATGAGGAAATCGAGCAACTGATCCAGGATAAACACTTCAAGAAGTATGTGAAGGGAGACTTTTCTTGAGGGTCGGGAGGATCCAAATCAATAGGGAGAGAAGACACATTGAGCTCTGGATCAAGAAAAATAAAATAGGTCCCCACCGAAGAGGATAACAAAGTCATGCACCATATGTCTAACACCATCTCGGGAGGTTTTATTGGAGGCGGAGAGACCAGTTTTTCCCGTAAAAGGTATGTCCGCCAAGTACTAAATATAGAAGATCTCTCCAAGGATTCAGATGAAGGCGATACAAAAACACCAAAAATTGAAATCGCCTTCTCCGAGAAAGACTATGTCGGGATCCATCCGCACAATGACAATCTCATTGTCATCACGATTAGGTGTGATAAATGGGATATAAAAATAGTTCGCGTAGACCAAGGTAGTTTTTGTTGGTGTAAGCCCTAGAGGCCAATACTTTTGGTACTTGTATCGAATTATTTATTAATAATAAAAGGATTTTTCTTTATTATGTTTGTTTAATAAAGTCCCTAGAATAGATAGTTTGTTTAATGTATCAAGTGTGACTTAATCATGAGATCTCATTAAACATAAGGACACTATTCTTAAAGTATCCGCAATCGAGCTTTGTTGTGAAGTGGGAGAACATTAAAGCATTAAGACTGTTATGTATATAGACTGATGATCACATCTCATGGATCATGGATAAGGAGTTACCAAGTCTTAAACATAGGTATGAATATTTAGAGTAATATTTATACTGGATTGATCCGCTATGAGAATACTATATAGAATGTTATGCTAAGTGTCATAAGTTATTCTCATTAGGATAATGGTGTATACCACCCTTTGACCTGAAACCACTATGTACCCTAGATATAGAGTCGAGTGCCTTATTGTTGATCAAACATTGTCTATAACTGGATGACCATAAAGATAGTTGATGGGTACTCCACGAAGCATGTTGAGGGACATGAGTGACCTAGATGGAATTTGTCCATCCTGCGTAACAGGATAAATGTCTAGGGGGCCGATATTGAACTGGACAAGGATGACACAGTCTATGCCTTGTGTTTAATATAGACATAAGGGTAAAAGGGTAATCATACACATAAGTATTATCACAAAAGGATTTGTCAGATCACATGAAATTTTCGTGTCTTGAGTAGCAGTGATGTGTTGCTAGATACCGCTCACTGTTTATTATGTTAAATGCATGATTTAATATAATTGCTAATGTCGCGAAAACCTACAGGGTCACACACAAAAGGACAGATTGATGAGAGATCGAGTAAATAAGGAACACCGTAAGGTACGGTGCACTTAAGTGAATTGTAGAACATCATATGGTATGGTGCACTTAAGTAGAATATGAAATGTGGTAAGGTACCACACGCTTAAGTGATTTTGGCATATCATAAGATATGGGCCACATACACTTAAGTGGGTTTTTTAGCTTGCAACCCACACAAGTGGTTCTATAAATAGAACCCTTGTGAAGAAGCATTTGAGCAATTGTAATTTCGTTTCTCTCTCTCTCTGACTCAAAGCCTTCATTCGTAGCAACTAGCACTAAGATTGAAGGAATTCGTTCGTGTGGACTGAGTAGAGGCAATGTCACCATTCAACGTTCGTGATCGCTCTGTAGATCTGCATCAAAGGTTTCAATCGCCGCAAGAGGTAACGATTCTATCACTGATTATGCCCATTGGTAAGGATCACTAAAGGAGAAATTTTTAAATTTTGTTGCGTTGTGGATCGCTATTCTCCTTCAGTGGTATCAGAGTCACTTACGAAACCATGCATCTGATAGCTATTTATTTTCTGTATTTTCTGTATTAATACGATTAAAAGACAGAATGAATCAAAGAATAATCGAGTAACTAAATTTGGCATCATATGTGTATGATTTGGATGATTGATGTTGACTATGCTTCGGAATCCGACGTTAGTATGGTGAAGCAGCGATACATTGATCATCCATAGGTTACACAATTGAGATCGATCAAGTCATATATATGATATAAGTAATTCTGATGCAAAATATGGTATATATGATATATTTTTTCTGTTTCGTTCATTCAAACACTTAATGGTTGTTTTCCTTTGAGCGATCAATGGTCATTTGCTTCTTGATCCGACATTAGTATGGTGAAACAATGACGTGTTGATCAATCTTACTGAATTAACAATTGAGGTGTGTTTGACGGTCTGAAATTGGTGCATTAGGGTTCATGACGGTACAAGGGTTGTGTTGTCAAAGAGTTATGCAATTAGGGTTGTGTTGTCAAAGAGTTATGCAATTAGGGTTGTGATTGTGCAAGAGTTATGCTTTAAAATATCAAGTGTTGATGAGAAAATCGACGTCGATTTCAAATAAATTGTTCATTAAAATTTTGCATCAGGGCGCTGCCCCTAACAACCCCGCAGGGGGCGCTGCCCCCTTGACCCCTGTCCGTTGACCGGGCAGCGGAACCCCGGGCTAACTCTGCGAAATGTGATCAGTCGCCGAAATTTAATTTGGTTTATTTAATTAACATAATTTAAATTAATAATAATGTGTTTATTATTATTGTCTTGTGGTGATCAGTTATGGCCTTAGTTTTCCTTTATTTTGTTTTGGGATTTTAAAATATGATCTATGTGTCGTGTCTCTCTTTTAGTCTCTTAATGTAACTTCTTTTCTCATCTCACTCCCTCGTATGTAAAACGAGTTTCTTTTATGTAATGTAATGTTATGAAGAAAGAGAAGAATACAATATCAAAGGAGGACACCCTTGAAGATCTTGCTTGGAGAAGTTTAGATCGTTATTAGGATAGCTTAGGTTCTCTCATTGGCTTGGGAGAACAATTGCGCTAGGGGTCATAACTGTTTCATTTTGTATGTATGTTGATGCATGTGAGAGACGATTTATATGATAAATAAGCCGGTGAGATCAGAATTATTGTAAATTCTCTCAAATTAAATATTAAGTTTATGCTTTCCAAGTTTTAGCACTCATCAAGACTAGTATCAAATAATGTAGGTTTCGCCTACGCGAGGTGCATGTTCTATATTAGTAAGGTGTATGGGATAATTGTAATATCCAATTGCTAAAACAATGGGTCAAACTTAACTAAACAAATTATAATAAGATTATATATGTTTAGAAGCAAGAGTTGAAAATGATCCATGTGATGGATTGGAATAAGGAGTTATTCACCCAACTAAAATATTAGAGAGTTGTATTAAATATAATTGGAAAGAGTTCCTACCTAAATAACCTAGTTTTTAGTAATCCGCCTACGCGGGCTTAAAACAAAGTGAAATGTGGATCTCGACCCACTAGAAAATCTTCCAACGGGATTTTCCGAATCAAATGGCGAGGGTCATTTGTTTTTAGTAAAATAGTGGGAGCATATTTAATTAAAGGCTTAATTAAATATATTATTGATACTTATATTTTCATTATTTTCATGTAGATTACCATGACAACAAACACCTCTAACAACATTTTGCGATCAATCCTTGATAAGGAAAAATTGTCTGGGACAAATTTTCTGGATTGGCACCGAAATCTGAGGATTGTCGTCAAACATGATAGAAAGTTGTATGTCTTGGAGAAACCTGTTCCTGAAGAGGAACCTCCTAGTTTTGCACCTAAGGAAGAAAGAGATGCTTATAAGAAGCATGTCGATGATACTAATGAAACTGCTTGCGTCATGCTAGCTACTATGAACTCAGAGTTGCAAAAACAACATGAGAACATGGCAGCATTCGATATGATCAAACACTTGAAGATGCTCTATCAAGAGCAGGCAAGGCATGAAAGGTTTGAAGTTTCAAAAGCCCTTTTTCAAGACAAGTTAGTTCAGGGAGCCCCTGTAGGTCCCCATGTGCTCAAGATGATTGGGTATGTGGAGAACCTTGAGAGGTTGGGTTTTCCCCTTGGAAAGGAACTTGCGACTGATTTGATCTTGCAATCGTTGCCAGATAGATTCAGTCAATTTGTCCTTAATTTCAATATGAATGATATGGACAAATCTCTTCCTGAACTGCTAGCCATGTTAAGAACTGCATAGCAGAATCTGAAGTCAAAAGGGAAGTCCATTCTGATGATCGGAAATGGAAAGAGACAGAACAAAAGACTCATCAAGCAGGTTGATAAAGGGAAAGGCAAGGAAGTTGCCAAACCCAAACCCACTGCTGCTGCTTTGAAGCCTAGTGGAGGCATAACAAAGGAAGGCACCTGCTTCCATTACGGTAAGACCGGACACTAGAAGAGAAACTACCCAAAGTACCTGGAAGATAAGAAGAATGGAGTAGAGACTTCAACTTCAGGTATTTTTGTTATTGAAATTAATTTATCTACTTCTGCATCATGGGTATTATATATTGGATGCGGTTCTCACATTTGTACCAATGTGCAATGGCTAAAAAGGAGTGGAGATTTGGCAAAAGGTGAAGTTGACCTACGAGTTGGCAATGGAGCAAAGGTTATTGCTTTAGCCGTAGGAACTTATGTATTGACTTTACCTAGTGGTTTAATAATTCAGTTAGAGAACTGTTATTATGTACCTGCAATTAGTAGGAATATTATTTTCGTTTCTTGTTTGGACAAGTTTGGTTTTTCATTTATAATGAAGAACAATTGTTGTTCCATTTATTTTAATGATATATTCTATGCTACTGCACAAATGAACAATGGATTATATGTCCTTGATCTTGAAATTCCTATTTATAATATTAAGACTAAAAGGATGAAACCTAATAAGTTAAATCCAACTTACCTTTGGCATTGTCGATTAGGCCACATAAATGAGAAACGCATTTCCAAACTCCATAAAGATGGACTCTTGGACTCTTTTGATTATGAATCATATGAGACATGCAGATCTTGTTTAATTGGAAAGATGACAAAGTCTCCATTCACAGGAAAAGGTGAAAGAGCTAATGATCTTTTGGCCCTCATACATACTGATGTATGTGGACCACTGAACATACCAGCTAGAGGAGGTTTTCAGTACTTCATAACATTTACTAATGATCTCAGTAGATATGGTTATGTGTATTTAATGAAACACAAATCAGAGTCCTTTGAAAAGTTCAAGGAATTCAAGAATGAAGTACAAAACCAACTAGGTGAGAATATTAAAACTTTTCAATTAGATTGAGGTGGTGAGTATTTAAGCCTAGAGTTTGATGACCATCTGAAAGAGTGTGGGATCCTATCCCAACTTACTCCTCCTGTAACACCCCAATGGAACAGCATATCTGAGAGAAGAAATCGAACCATGTTAGACATGGTCCGATCCATGATAAGTTACGTCGATCTTCCAAACTCCTTTTAGGGACATGCACTATTGACAGCAACTTACACACTTAACCGTGTTCCATCCAAAAAGGTTGAGAAGACACCATATGAGATATGGAGTGGTAAGAAACCACATATGTCTTAATGAAGATTTGGGGTTGCGAAGTTTATGTGAAACGACAAATTTCAACTAAGCTTGAGCCCAAATCTGACAAATGCTTATTTGTGGGGTATCCTAAAGAAACAAGAGGGTATTACTTCTACAATCCTTCTGAGGGAAAAGTGTTTGTCGCTCGAACTGGAGTTTTCCTAGAAAAGGATTTTATTTCCAAAGGAATCAGTGGGAGGAAAGTAGAGCTTGAAGAAATTCAAGAATCACAAAGCATTGATACACCTATGGAGGAATTAGAGTAGGAAACACAAGTAGTTGTGGAAGAGCAACCTGCTTAAGTAGAACAAGACCGACATAGGTCAAGCAGGATACATCACCTACCTGAGAGATATGGATATCTTATAACTGATCAAGGTGATGTATTACTCATGGATCAAGATAAGCTTGTGACCTACCAAGAGGCCATAACTAGTTCCGAGTCAGAGAAGTGGCTAGAAGCCATGAAATCTGAAATGGATTCCATGTACACAAACCAGGTTTGGACCTTGGTAGAGCCTCCTGTAGGAGTTAACCCTATAGGATGAGAGTGGGTCTTCAAAAAGAAGACTGACATGGATGGTAAGATATATACCTATAAGGCAAGACTGGTTGCAAAAGGACATAAACAAATCCATGGGGTTGACTATGATGAAACCTTTTCACCAGTTGAAATGCTTAAATCTGTTCGGATTTTACTTGATATCGCTGCATATCATGATTATGAAATATGGCAGATGGATATCAAAACTGCTTTCCTTAATAGGAATATTCTTGAGGATGTGTACATGACACAGCCTAAAGGGTTTGACATACTAGAAGAAGCCCAAAAGATATGTAAGTTACAAAGATCAATCTATGGATTGAAGCAAGCTTCCAAAAGTTGGAATCTTTGTTTTGATGAAACAGTAAAACAATATGGATTCGTCAAGAATGAAGATGAGCCTTGTGTCTACAAGAAGGTTAGTGGGAGCATGATCGTCTTCCTGGTATTATATGTAGATGACATATTACTCATTGGAAACGATGTCCCTACCCTACAACAAGTAATGTCTTGGTTGGGGAAATGCTTTTCCATGATGGACCTAGGTGAAGCAGCCTATATATTAGGAATCAGGATCTATAGAGATGGATCACAAAAACTGCTTGGCCTAAGTCAGAGTACATACATAGACAAAGTGTTGAGACGCTTTAACATGCGTGATTCCAAGAAAGGATTCATACATATGCAACAGGGCATGTGTCTATCAAAAACACAATCCCGTTCAACTAAGGAAGAAAGGGATCGCATGAATAAGATTCCATATGCATCTGCAATAGGATCTATCATGTATGCCATGTTATGTGCTCGACCGGATGTCTCGTATGCTTTAAGTGCAACGAGTAGGTACCAATTTGATCCCGGTGATGCTCATTGGGTAGCTGTCAAGAATATCCTTAAGTATTTGAGAAGGACTAAGGATTCATTCTTGATATATGGATGTCAGAAAGAGCTTGTTGTAATTGGATACACCGATGTTAGCTTCCAGACAGATAAGGATGACTTTAGATCGCAATCTGGTTATGTGTTTTGCTTAAACGGTGGCGATGTGAGCTGGAAAAGTTCAAAGCAAGATACAGTTGATGATTCTACAACCGAGGCTGAGTATATTGTTGCCTCAAGTGCAGAAAAGGAAGATGTTTGGATCAAAAGTTCATTAGTGAACTTGGCCTAGTTCCTAGCATTGTGGATCCCATTGATCTCTATTGTGATAACAATGGTACTATCGCACAAGCTAAGGAGCCTAGATCTCACCAACGATCCAAACACATACTTAGGCGTTATCACCTCATTCGAGAGATAATAGATAGAGGAGATGTGAAAATATGCAGAGTACCTACACTTGACAATATTGCTAACCCACTGACAAAGCCTCTTGCGCAGCAGAAGCATGATAGCCATTCTAGATCTATGGGTATTAGGGGTATGCCTGATTGGCTTTAGTGCTAGTGGAATATTGTTGGTGTAAGCCCTAGAGGCCAATACTTTTGGTACTTGTATCGAATCATTTATTAATAATAAAAGGTTTTTTCTTTATTATGTTTGTTTGATAAAGTCCCTAGAATAGATAGTCCGTTTAATGTATCAAGTGTGACTTAATCATGAGATCCCATTAAACATAAGGACACTATTCTTAAAGCATCTGCAGTTGAGCTTTGTTGTGAAGTGGGATAGCATTAAAGCATTCAGACTGTTATGTATATAGACTGATGATCACATCTCATGGATCATGGATAAGGAGTTATCAAGTCTTAAACATAGGTATGAATATTGAGAGTAATATTTATACTAGATTGACCTTCTATGAGAATACTATATAGAATGTTATGCTAAGTGTCATAAGTTATTCTCATTAGGATAATGGTGTATACCACCCTTTGACCTGAAACCACTATGTACCCTAGATGTAGAGTCGAGTGCCTTATTGCTGATCAAACATTGTCCGTAACTGGATGACCATAAAGACAGTTGATGGGTACTCCATGAAGCATGCTGAGGGAAATGAGTGACCTAGATGGAATTTGTCCATCCTACATAACAGGATAAATGTCTACGGGCCCAATATTGAACTGGACAAGGATGACACAGTCTATGCCTTGTGTTCAATATAGACATAAGGGCAAAAGGGTAATTATACACATAAGTATTTTCACAAAAGGATTTGCCAGATCACATGACATTTTCGTGTCTTAGGTAGCAGTGATGTGTTGCTAGATACCGCTCACTGTTTATTATGTTAAATACGTTATTTAATATAATTGCTAATGTCGCGAAAACCTATAGGGTCACACACAAAAGGACAGATTGATGAGAGATAGAGTAACTAAGGAACACCGTAAGGTACAATGCACTTAAATGAATTGTAGAACATCTACGGTGTACTTAAGTAGAATACGAAATATGGTAAGGTATCACACACTTAAGTGATTTTGGCATATCATAAGATATGGGCCACATACACTTAAGTGGGTTTTTTAGCTTGCAGCCCACATAAGTGGTTCTATAAATAGAACCCTTGTGCAGAAGCATTTGAGCATTTGTAATTTCAATTCTCTCTCTCTCTCTCTCTCTCTCTCTCTCTCTCTCTCTCTCTCTCTCTCTCTCTCTCTCTCTCTCACTCACTCAAAGCCTTCATTCGTAGCAGCTAGCACTGAGATTGAAGGAATTCGTTCGTGTGGATTGAGTAGAGGTATTGCAACCATTCAACATTCGTGATCGCTCCGTAGATCTGCATCAAAGGTTTCAATCGCCACAAGAGATAACGATTCTATCATTGGTCATGCCCATTCGTAAGGATCACTAAAGGAGAAATTTTTAGATTCCGCTGCGTTTTGGATCGTTATTCTCCTTCAGTTTTGTCAACATACTCTACTAGGATGCGTTTGAGAGGCTCCACATCGACTCAAATTATCTAAAACCCTATAAGGGATCGCTAGTTGGATTCTCTGGGGATCAGGTTCAAGTGAAAGGGTACATAATGTAAAGATAACCTTTGGAGTGTACAAACAAGACAATGAGATTAAGGTCAAGTATTTGATAATTGACACCTCATCTTCTTACAATATGATTATAGGGCATCCAACTTCTAATCATCTAGGTGTCACATTGCCCATTTTGTATTTGTGCATGAAATACACGCTCTCAAATGGGTGGATAGGAGTTATATATGGAGATCATGAAATTACTAGGAAGTGTTGTGTAGAAAGTCTCAAGCTTAAGAAGGTATGAAACTTAGGAGCAAACACCAGGAAGGTTGGTTCAGGAATATGGCTATCAGGAGAAGTTCGTAGGGGCAAAAAGGCTCCCCCTTATACTGGAGAGGAGATTGAAGATTAAAATCCCATAGGGAAGGTTTGCTAGTTCCATTTACTTTACCGAAATTCGTTTATTTGCCGCTAGTTATTTGTTGTTGTTTGATTAGGAAAGCATTATTTCTCTACCTTTTGTAAGGACGTGTTTTTTTATGGGGGCGCACTTTTTTCCCTCAATACCTGAGCATGGCAAGAGTTTTTAATGAGATGCCTCACTCCATTATTCTTATGAATTCACTTCATACACATGAAACTTGAAGGTTCGGGAGAAGATTTCCCTTACATGCAATCATAAATCTAGATCCTTAAGAATGATCCTTGTCGTCCTTAGAGAAAATTAAAACGTTGGATCCTTAAAAAGGGTCCTTACCGCCCTTAAAGGCAATTAAAACGCTGGATCCTTAAGAATGATCCTTTCCACCCTTAGAGACAACTAAAACATTGGATCCTTATGAAGGATCCTTGATGCTCTTAGGGTAAATTGAAGCACTTGATCCTCATAAAGGATCATAGCCACCTATAAGGGCGATTAAAACTCTGGATCATCATGAAGGATCCTTGAAGCTCTTAAAGGAAATTAAACCAATGGATTCTCACGGAGGATCCTTTCCACCCTTAGAGGAAATTAAAATGCTAGATCCTTAAGATGGGTCTTTGTCGCCCTTAGTGTAAATTGAAATGTTGGATCCTCACAAAGGATCCTTGTCACCCTTTGAGGCAATTAAAGCATTGGATCCTCACGAAGGTTCCTGGACGCCTTTAGGGGAAATTAAAACATTGGATCCTCACGAAGGATCCTTACCGCACTTAGTGGCAGTTAAGGCGTTGGATCCTCACCAAGGATCATTTCCTCTGTTAGAGGCTATTAAAGCACTAGATCCTCATGAAGGATCATTGTCGTCCTTATGGATAATTAAAGCGTTGGATCCTCATGAAGGATCCTTGCCAACCTTAGAAGCAATCAAAACACTAGAGGGATCCTTGGAGCCATTGAAGGCACTTATAATGAGGGATTCTCATGAAGGGTCTATGTCTCTAAAGCATCAGGAAATAACGCAATCATAGAGAGGGAGCATGTGAGTAAGAGTATCATTCAATAAATAATAAGCAACTTAAATAGTACAGAACAGTAGTATTACAAGAAGACCAAAATATGGAGAGCTAATCGTCATCCACCATTCGTCCGTCAGGAACCACCTGGAATAGGTTCATTTGAATCAAATCCATATTCAAATAAAAGAAGGTCATTTGTCTTCTCGCTCTTTCAAAATATTGGGAAAATGTAGCCACAACTTCAACCTTAAGGGACGAAGCCTTCCCCTCCAAAATTTGTTTTAAGCTAAGAGCTTCCTTGAGTGATTGCTCTAGATTCTTCAACTCCTTAAATTAGGCAAGAGTTGGGGTTGCCACTTCCATGGCCCGTGCCCTCATAGCATCTCGCTTCTCCCTCAACGATGCTACAAACTTCTGACATTCTTGAATGCTTTTGATAACAAGGTTCATCCTAGACTATAACTCTTGAATAGTATGGGAGTATTTCTCCCTCTGGGCTTTCCCTACTAATATACACAACAATAGTTAGACTTATAGGAGGTTCTCTAATTGGGTGGAAGGTTTTTCAAGGATTGACTAGTAATCGCCACGAAAATTCTCCGAAAGGGCGAGATGATGTTTTGAGAACTCCAGGGAGTTGAAAGTAATAGTACTCCAAAGTGAAGGCTCGGGAGGAGCCCATCCACCGTCTTCTTTTTTTCCCTCCGTTTTTACGGGAAGACCTCCTGAAGGGCTATCCTTCTGCCTCAGATTCTTGGGAGGGTGTGCTTCACCAGCCTAGGATGTCTCACATTATTTCTTTCCACCATTAATAAAAAAATCCTTGGGAAAAGGCGGGGGTAAGCTCACCCGCTACTATGTGGCTTACATCCAAATCAAAATGTATCTCCTCTTTTCATATCTTCTACAAAAGGGGGAGGGGGATCTAGGAAGGGGCGACTTAACAGTCGTTAAAAAGTTTGCCTCAAAAGAAGTAAAAGGGACCATAACTCCTAGCTCATGGGTGAAAGGGTGATAAAAATAAAAAATAAAGGGCAAATAGATCTCCGTAGATGTTCATATTAGCTCTCTCCATTTTTAAACAAGGTTGCAGGAGCACGTCCTCTTCGTGTCCTGTATTGGAAAACTCGATGCCCTGACAATACTTGTTGATCATATCAGAGATGGTGTATAAGGATGCAATATCTTGAACATGCACATACTTGATGTTCTTCCTTGCCATTAGCTTCAAGTGAAAGGAAGAGGGAAAAGCTAGTATAATAGCGTGTGTGCCCTAGGAGAAAGAACGAGTATCACAACCTTTTTCTTTCCCTCTGAAAGTTTTCCTGGGTCTATATATTTTCTTAGAAAGAAAAATCTGAAGGAAGAGAGAAAAATATTTCCCTAGGCCAAGTGTCAATTTATTTTATAAAAATCCAATGGCACAATCAATACATCCACCCAAGGATGTAACTGTCGTGAGAAGTGGAAAGATTCTTAAACATAAGAGGGCATGTGCAAGAAAAAGAGGTTAGATTGGTTTTCCCCTGTAAAATCTTCATGAATTGCATTAAATGTTACTCTCTCTCTCTCTCTCTCTCTCTCTCTCTCTCTCTCTCTCTCTTATTTTTCTACTTTAATTCTCCTTTTCTACTCATTTCTTAAAATTTAATTTAAAAATTGCTTTAATCTGCTCAAGTTTTTTAATCACAATTCACCCCTTTTAAAAACTACTTTATTGAACCCCCAATAAGCTTTGTCGCTAGACAAGAACGTTGTTACTAACCCTAAATTCAGACATAAACATACAACCCCAAACATCATTGACATCCTCAATCATCTTCTTGTGATAGCCTTCAATTTTAAAATTTGCTTCTTTTGTTTTTCAATCTTCAAATTTGTTTCATCATCGAACTACTTATAGAAATTACATCATTTATCATTGTGGTTTTTGCGTTTTCTACATCCCAAAAAAAATCCCAAAATTTAAATTTGTAATGTTTGTCATGGATCGGAAAACATTATCCTCTTGACAGTAACATTCCATTCTCTTGTGTCTTCTTAGAACATTACCAATTGTTTGGTTGGTTTGTTTCAAATTACAATGTGATCTCAAATTTTTGGAGAACTTGGACATGGAGATGTACACGAATGACCTGAGATTTTGAATATCAAGAAGAAGAAGAAGAAGAAGAAGAGGATAAAGATGAACACGAATTATTTTTAATATAAACACGAACTAGTATGAAATCATGAGATGAAGAGAGATTTTAACTCAACGAACTGGGATAGCAATAGACAACAACAAAGTCATGAGATTATTTTATTAGTGCGTGAGGCACTTTTAGTGAGGAGATGAGAGAGAGAGAGAGAGAGAGAGAGAGAGAGAGAGTATGAAAATAAGGATTCCATTATTTAAGAATGATTGTGTTATAAACTGATTTATATATGTATGTATTTATATACAAAGTTACTTGACTACTTAGTAACAAGCTAATTAACAAGCCCTAAACCATGATTGACTTTGGGCTTGGGCCACACATAACTTGGATTATATCTTACATCTCAACATACCCCCCTATAATCCAAGTTGTCGAACATACACTAATCACAGTCGATCTGAACTATTCCTAATTTCTTTCTCAAATTCAGGAATTTGTCGATCTTCAATCCTTTATTGAAAATGTCAGTCAACTGTGCTCCACTTGAGAAATGTATCACTTCAAGTTCACCTCGATTTACATTCTCCCTAAGGAAATGAAATCTAGCTTTGATGTGCTTACTCCTTCCATGCAAAAATGGATTCTTCGCAAGATTTATGGCTGGCTTGTTGTCGATCTGCAGCACCAGAGGTTTCTTCACTTCGACCTCCATTTCTTCAAGCACATATCTGATCTAAAATGCTTGACACACAACATAGGATCCTGATATATATTCAGCCTCACACGATGACAATGCCACCACAGGTTGCTTTCTCGAGCACCATGAGATTGGGGCATCAAACACATGAAAGAAATAACCAGTTGTGCTTCTTCAATCTTCCTTATCTTCATGTCAATCAGCATATGAATAGCAAGTAACCATAGCTTCTTTTCTTTTAAAGTCTCGTCAAAATAGAATTCCATAGTTTATCGATCGTTTTAAGTATCTCATGATTCTTCTTACAAACTTCATGTGTGACACCTTTGGTTCACTCGTGTATCTACTCCCTAATCGACTGAGAAACCTATATCAGGTCGACTATTACGCACATATCTCAGAGATCGGACAATTTGTTTGAACAAAGTTGCATCGACTTTGTCTTCCTCTCCATGCTTCTCCAACTTTAAGTTTAGTTCGACGGGTGAAGATGCAGGAGTCAAATCATCCATCTAGAATCTCTTGAGTATCTCTTTGACATACTTTCTTTGATGTAGCACCATACCTTTTTTCAATATTTTAAATTCCATGCCTAGGAAATAAGACAAGTTTCCCAGATCCGACATTTCAAATTCCTTCTTCATCAGCTCTTTGAACTTCGACAAGTTCTCCAAGCTACTTCCAGTTACTAACAAGTCATCGACATATAGGCATATGATTGTTAGATATTATGCTACAACCTGAACATAGACATCATACTCAGATTTGCATTTGACGAATCCTAATTTGACTTAGTATGAGTCGATCTTCTTGTTCCATGCCCTAGGTGTCGGCTTGCGACCATAAAGTGATTTGTGCAACTTATATACTTTACTTGATTCCTCCTAAATCAGAAACCATGGAGGTTATGTGACATACACATCTTCATACAAAGGTCCACTCAAGAATGATGATTTCACATCTAAGTGAAATGTCGATAGCCTAGCTTGCATACCAAGGCAACTACCAGTCGAGCAGTCTCTAATCTTGCTACTGGTGTGTATACTTTAGAGTATTTGACTCTTCCTCTCTGAAGAAAACCTCGAGCTAATAATCTTGTCTTATGTCTGGCTATCGATCCATCAACGTTGTGCTTTAACTTGAACACCCACTTCACTTTGATAGCTTTTGTATGTGTTGGCAATTCAACTAACTCCCATGTGTTGTTTCTTTGGATTGCTTGTAACTCTTCAACCATAGATGACTTCCATTGTTTATCATTTAAGGCTTCTCTATAGTTAATTGGTTTAGCATCTGCAATTAAGGTGAAATTAACTAATTCTACATCTGGTGTGACTTCATCATCACAGTCACTTCATAGTCTTGAATTCTTGTTGGACGAACTCTAGTTCTTTGAGGTCTTTGACTAGTACTAGCTACACCATCTTCGACTTCGACTGTGTCGAGCATGTCAGCAACCGCTTTGATGTCGACTGGGATATCAAAATATCTCCGACTTTGACGTCATCACTTGCTTTGTCGAAATCATAGCTCATCAAAGGCTTGTTGATTGCATTACTAAAATTCCAATCTCAGACAAACTTTTAATCAATCACAATATCTCGACTAATCATGATCTTTTGATTAATTGGATTGAATAACCTGTATGCACGATTTTTATGATATCCTACCAAAATCATAAGTTCACTCTTGTCATCAAGCTTTCTTCTTCTAGCATCAGTAACATGCTTGTAACACATAGAGCGAAACACCTTTAGATGACTCACTGATGGTCGTTTTCCACTCCAAACTTCTTCAGGAACCTTGTTCTTCAACTTCTTGGTAGGGAACCTATTCATAATATAAACAATAGTGGAAACAACTTCACCCCATAAGGATTTTGGAAAACTCTTCTGCTTCGGCATGCATCTCGCCATGTCTAATATGGTCTTATTTCTTCTTTCTGTTATTCCATTATGTTGATGGGTTTAAGGAGAAATTACCTCATGATTAATACCACGTTCTTCACAAAACTCTTCAAACATCATGGAGGTGTATTCGCCACCTCCATCTATTTGCAAAACTTTGATCTTCTTCTCACTATGGTTTTCGACAAGCATCTTAGATCTCTTAAAGATTTCAAATACTTCATCCTTTCGCTTGATCACATAGATCCATATCTTTCGACTACACACATCAAGAAATGAAAATAAATATTTGTTTCCACCAACGGTATACTCTTCAAAAGGTCCACATACATCTGAATGTACAACTTCGAGTATGAAGGAGGACCTCATTGGCATAGTCGAAACGAAATACTCTTTGGATTGCTTTTCGACTAGACAACCTACACAAAGTTTGTTGGGCATGTCCGGACTTGGTATACCAATGACCATATCTTGAGTAATCAATTTATTGAGTGATCAAAATTTCAAATATCCAAACCTCAAATGCCACAACCAACTATGTTTATGGTCGAAAACAGGTTTTAGACGTTGCACTTCAGTCGAATTGATCATGGTCTTAAATGTCTTGTTCTTCGACAAAGGAGATTTTAAGACCAAATTGTTTTAGATGTCGAACAGTTCTAAGGCTCCATCTTTCATAATAACTAAGAAACCTTTTTCGACCAGCAGGTTGCACTTCATTCCAGGTACGTAGAGTACATCTTTGATCATAGTTTTTCCTCCATTGCTCTTATGAAAAACTATGTCGCCAATACCTTATGCTTGCAACGGGCTATTATCAGCAAGTTTGACATTGCTCTTCTTGGACGAGTCGTAATATGCTAGACACATTTTTCGACCAGTCATGGGATTCGAGGAACCATATATTGGATTCGACATGGTTATCTACAACTGCAGCCATAACCACCATATCTTCAGAATCATCTTAATCTTGGCGTGCAAGGTTCGTTCCTTCCTCATTGTCTTTTGTTGATTCCTTGTCTTTATTGTACCAACAATTCTTGGCCACATGACCCCATTTTTCACAGTTATAGGACTGCAATATTTTTTCTCTTTGTCTTTCAGATAGGATTTTCCTCCTCTTCTTTTCGAGGATTCAGAAGTCCTAAGATCGACCTTGTGCTTTTGAGGGTTCGACCAAGACTTCTTGCTCCGAGTCTTGTCTGTTTTGCCTTTGAACTTGTCGGAACCACCATGCTTCTTCCAAGCCTGGGCCTACAGTGCTTGTATCGAATCTTGAACCCCTTTTCCTTTCGAAAAAACCTAATCTCATGTGCCTCCAACGAACCAACCAAATCTTCCAATTTCACGGTTTCAAGATTGTTGGATTCTTGAATAGCTACGATAGTATGATCAAAGTGAGAGGTCAGCATACGCATTACGTTCTCAACTAGCTTCTTATCAGTTAGGGTTTTGACATAACCCTTCATGAGATGGACGAGATTCTGCACTTTTGGCACATAGACTGCATATTTTCATCTTCTCTCATCTGTAGTAATTCATATTGTCATCGCAAAGTCTGCAATTTGATAACTTTGACTTTCTCACCTCCTTCATAATACTTAAAAAGAATACCTCATGCCTCCTTCGCCGATTCAGCATGAGAAATTCTATCAAAATTCGCCGAATCTACCACCAATTGAATGCAAAACGCGGCTTTGCAATCTTTCTTCTTGGCCTCCTTGCAATCTATCATCAATTGTGTTCTCAGCAAGCTCATGGACGTCATTAGTAACCACCTCAAGGGTTTCATGAAAGCCAAACAGATTCTGCATCTGTTTTCTCCATCGAATCCAATTCTTGTCGTTAAGAATTGGAAGAGAATTCGGAATATCGTTGGTGTCATTCATCTTTGTAGAAAACACGATTTAACAGCCCACGGTCCCGAAAACACGATCACTGACGTGTGATTCTTGAAAACACGATTAAGAATCTAATCGAAACTCTATATACCAACATGTTAGTACGCGAGACACTTTTAGTGAGGAGGAAAAATAGAGAATATGAAAATAAAGATTCTATTATTGAAGAATGATTGTGTTACAAATTGACTTACATATGGATATATTTATATACAAAATTACTTGACTATTAAGTAACAAACTAATTAACAAATCCTAAAAAACACGGGCCACACACAACTTGAATTATATCTTATATCTTAACCGATATAGTAAAAATCAAACAAATTTTAAGGAAATTGATAAACAAGGGTGATGAACTCTAAAAAAAAATTCAAAAATATTTGAATACGTTTGAATGATGTTCATGAAAGCAAGATGATATAAAAAAACTCATGCTGAATCACAATAATTCCATGTCAAATTAGTAAAACAAAAAATACCACATTAACTAACGAAGATGTAAAATAAAAATTGAATTAAGAAAACAAATATGTAATTAAACATGAATATTAATAATAAAAATATTAACTTTTTTATATATAAAAAATGATAAATAAGTCCACAACCCTATAGAGTTAGATTCAAAAATATATTTTGAGATTTTATTAAAATATGACTTTTATACCCGCCGAGTCAAATAACTCATTTTATCAACTATATTTTAATAAAATAGATACAATTAAGTATATTATCAACTTTTCTTTTTTGTAAAATGAAGATTAATTATGTCGAGATTTAATATTTCCCTTTCCACGTATAGATACCTCTCATAAAGAAAAACACCATATTTCACGCATACAGCTTTCAGTTCATTGAACCCTTTCGTTTTCATACGCTGAGCCAAGCCAAGCCATTTGTTGCAAGAGTCGTCAACTCTTAAAAAGTTGAATAAACAAAGCCTAAGGTCAAAATCCAAAATTAAAAAGTTTGATTTTGATGCACACACCGTGTGTGATACGAGATTCCACTACACGTTTGTTTTTTTATTATTACAAATTAGATACAAAGAATAAAAGCATATCGTTTAAATTGGAACACGTAAGAGGAAAATAAAATAAAACAACACCATGTTGCTTCAAAGAATATATAGTATATAGTGGTAGACAAAAATTATTGCTTTAAGAGTCATATTTTCAAATTGAAAAATAAATTGCTTGAGCTTAGAAGCATTTTCATTTGGAGTATTGTTAATATGTTATTTCAATTTTGAACTTGATAAGATGCTCATGCACTAACGACTATAGCTCTATCATTTTCCAACCAGAATTGCAGAAAGTGGTGGAGGTTGCTAGTGCATGGGGCACCAAAAAAATTTTATTACAAAATCACAATTTTTATGTGAGAGTTATATTAATAATCAACAAAATCCAAGTTTTACAACTTTACAATTCTCACCACCTACTGGTTTACACAATTACTCCGAATTTAAATATAATCGAAACGATACATGTAATTAGTTCAAATTAACATCAAATACATGTACATTTTTGCTTATATTTAAGTTCGATAAGTAATTTACCCGGCACTCGAGTTTGGAAGGGGTAAGAGCAAAAACGATGCGAGACCGCGACCGTGACAGCGACCCTTCGGCGGCATGTATCTCATATCTTTTTTTTTTATATATATGATGATGATATTATATATGGTTGGTGTTTTTATTATTCTTATACACATGATCTCCATATCCTTCCTTCCAAAGAGATAACAATGATGGAGACATCGTCGTGGTAACGTCGCCTATCGCCTTGTGGAATCTCGAGCAATTCATGAAAGTCCAAACCTGGTTAAGATTATGGAGAAACAAAGTTAGGTAAAATCGTTATAGTAATTAATGTCTAAGATGCGATTGTGAAATGTTTAAAATGGAATTGTAAGTACCAGCTTTCTTTGCGGCACGAAACAAGACTTCTTCAACCAAATGTTGAGCAGGGTCTCCTTCAGGTTGTAATGTGATGAAAAGTTCAACTTCGGCTACTGCTTCTTCGTTTGATAAGTACTGATAGAGGCCGTCGGAGCATAGAATCAGGAACTTGTCTTTTTGGCCTAATCTGTGGTGTTTAAGATATGGTAGGCAAGTGATGTATGGAGAATTTCCTACGTAATCGATTCTAAACATCTCCAGAAGTGCATTGTTCCATTTTGGCTGCAAAACATTCACATACATGCTTAGAAACATGGTTTAAAAAATGGTTTTAGAAAACAATGGTATCCTATATCTTATAGTTTGGAATTTCGATTATCACAATGTCATGCATCTAGGCGATCTAGGCAATCAGAACATAGATGTGCAGACTGCGTGAATAGGAAGTGATTGTGATTTTGCGGATGCAAAAACTGTGATTGGGGATAAAGATATCTTAATGGTAAAGATGACTGTAAAGTTGCTGATTAGAAATTACATTAAGATACCAACCTGTTTGAGAAATCCGGCACCGAATGCTCGAGTAACCTTGAGAGATCCCTTAACACGATCATTGACTACGGCACAAGGATCATCCGGGTGTTCTTTTCTTATTCTGATTACTTCCTGAAATTAAAATTAAACATTTTCAATCAAGAACAGATAAACAAAAGACCAAAAACAGTAGTCTAAGAGAGGTAAAGAATTTACCTCTTCAACATTGGTACTATGATCTTTGGTAAGCTGAAAAGCACTTAAACTAGGAATAGCATTTGATTTATCAGCATCCTCCCATGATTCAAGATCATGCATTGTTTCTTCGTTAATCCTCTCCAAATCCTGTCGAATTTTCCCAATCCAATAATCAGGTTCAGCCTTTTGTGCCAACACAGCTCTACTATCTCCCACATTCATCACATAAACATCTTCCCCTTTCATCAACATTACAAGAACACACGAACCCATCAAAGCAAGTTCTGGATTCTCCATCACCATCTTATCTGCAACATCAAGATAAGACTCCTCGGTTTTCCTCAAAGCTCGAGATAGAGCTTCCAAAACATCTGAATGATTAACAGAATCATTGTCACCGTCGTCACCACTAAGTTGCTCCTTCAATCTTCTATCAAGCTCTAGTCTCTCCCTGTCCCATTCACATTTCCATCTCCTGTGATTTTCTTCGTGTTTCATTGCTGCATCTTTGTACTTGTTCTTCGAATTCTTACCCCTCTTTTTTTTCTTCGAAACTGAACCCTCTTTCTCTTGATCAACACATTGAGAACAATCATCAAACACCTTATCTTCTTTCCCAACAACATCATCAATCGAATTGCGCGCTTTCGAATTAGAATTATCCGAGGAAACCCCATCATCCCAAAGCAACCCTTTAAGTTCCTTGTGAACAAAAGTATACAGATTCGAAAGTAAATAATCAGGTGCATCAGGACCATTGAAACCATCATAAATCCCAACAAAAACCCAACCATGTTCTTCAGAAACAACAACATGAACACGATCCTCCCCTGCTTTCCCCTGAGCCCATTGAAGATTCTGACTCCCCATTGAATCATCATCTTCCAAACTACCTTCACTACTCAAATTCAAACTACTCACCGTCAAATTCTCGTTATGCTTCTCCCCAGCAAGGATCCACTCCGGTGGTTCCTTAACCGCCACACCTTTGATCGGAGTAACAATAGAGTTCTGTCCACGCGACAGAGTCTTCGAAATCGCTCTCTGAAGAACACGAATCCATTTCTCTTTCCTTGTTCTAGGTCTAACGGAAAACCCTAATCCACTATGAGAGAAGCTTCTCGGAAACTGATCGGAGTTTTCTTTTTCAATCGGACCAGAAAATAAACCACGATCAATCGGACCAGACATAAACCCACGCTCAATCGGACCGGACATGAACCCACGCTCAAGTGGACCGGAACCCGGAAAACCACCACCACCGAAATTACTCGAAAAAGGACCCGAACCGGTACCCATCAGATTCTTCGGAATCGGTTGCAACGGAAGAGAAGCAAAGGAAGTAGAACTCTCAAACGCCGCAGCTCTATCGAAACATCCGTAAGAGTATAAATCCATAAACGCCGTTGATAACGGCGTCGACGTGTTAGCACTAACGGAAGCGCCAGAGATAGTTCTAAACGTTGTCGTTTCTTCAGAATGAACCTTCGAACTCGATAAACGGGTCGGGTCGGGTCTTACATAACAGAAAGAGTGACCAAGTCCTTCGTCTAACGGGTCAGTTATTAAAATCGATATATCGTGTTTCCGACCACCGTTGTTTCCCGTGAAACACACCGTTAGTTTTCCTATTCCGTTACCCATAGAAAGAAAAAAACAAATGAAAAAACAAAAGAATCAAAAGAATAAACAAGATTTGAGGTTGTTACTTGTTTACAACTCGTTTTTCATGTTGGGTTTGGTGTTGAAAAATTAGTAGGAACTAGGAAGCAACTAAGAGAGAGAGATGGAGAAGTGGATGGTGAAGAAGAAAAACAAGTTGAAGTTGATAAGAGAAGATGATGAGAGAGAGAGAGAGAGTTGACTTTTGTATTAAAGTTTATTTACAAAATAAGAAAACGCACTCATTTTTTCTCTCAATTATTTATGGAAAATTAATTCAAAGTTGAATTTATTTTTTTTTGAGTGGGGCGTTGACTATAATTAAGATAAAGTAAAATTTAAAGTTTTTGTCCGGTTTTGATACATGGTTCAAGATTCAACCACGCTTTATGTGGAGCGTGATCACACGCGTTAGAGAATCAATGGATGAGATCTTTCGTGAGAAAAACTCATAGAACTAAATGAATGAAACTACGTTGAGACTCTTGAGAGCGTTGTCGTTTTTAAGAGGGTGAAATTTAAATAATGTCGTACTATGAATAAATTCTGGTTAAGAAAATAAAAAGTCAATATAGAGGAAAAATGAATTTAAAGGAGTAAGAAAACTGCATGTTGAAAAGCGTGCCATGGTCACCGTTGGATCAAGCGAAGAGTGTTGAAGAAATAACATTGACTTACACGTGGCAGTGTCTTATTGGTGGGTATTATAATTTGTCAACTGGAGATTTTTCGACTGAGCTGAACGAAAAAAACCAAAATAATTGTCAATAATTTCGGCATTTTTGTGTTTAAATTAAATAAAATAAATGGAAAAAATTGAAATAGGAAGAGAAGTTGAGGTTGGCTTAATTTATTAATCGATTGTGTTGTTGGTGGGGTAGTTCGAAATTAGTAATGCTGCCATCACTCCACAGCCTGAACATTTAGGTGATTTGACTAACATGTAGCCCCATTACTCCATTGACTTTTTTTATATAGTTAGTATAAATTGAATTGTGTGTTGACATTTCAATTTTTGCTTGATGATGCTTGGGATGAAAGCCAACCAATTGTCTGGTTTTAAATCAATGATGGTGAGTATGCAACTTGTGATGGATATAATTAGTATGCAACTTGTGATGGATATAATTGTTTTGAGTTGATTAAAAGTTGTAAATTTTGGTTACTAGAAGTATGATACTAAGTCATAACAATTCAAAATATTAAACCTTGAAAAAGATAATGTGAACATGAATGACAACATGGCCTAGTCCATAATTATTTAATTAATTAGGGATTTGTTTATAATTATTATTTTTTATGAATTTTTTTTACTTAATTTTAAATGAGTTCAAACATAATAGGCAATACAAAGTCTACGATCCTTTGTCAAAATCAAGTCTATAAAACTGAAAATAATTAGCTTTCACACTTAAAATATTAGTCAAAATCGGTAAGACAAGTGATAAATAAATATGTAAATTATCCTTATACGATAGCAAGTTAACGAAATATGAACACAGTTGAACTTGAGTCGGTTGAATCTTTCTCAAATCAATATGGGTCTATCATAGTCACCAAAACTTTAGACTCATTTAAAACGCAGTCGAACTAGACAATTCAACATTACAACTATGTTACATGTTGATAGCACCAATAACCAAAGATATGCAAAGATTACATAACCACGTTGTGAATAAAGTTATGCATTAAGGATAAGATCAACAAAACATATCGTGAAATGAAATACATTATGTTGAAGATGGGGTGTCATGCATCCAAAGCAGGGGTGGCAAACAGTCGAATATATGAATATTTTTGTTAGGGGTGGCAAACAGGCATGTTCTCCCATTTAAGTCGTCCATGCAAAAGCCCGCAAAAAATGGGATGAACATAGTAGAAGATACGTGCCTAAAACGTTGATTCAACTCGAGAAAAAATGAGGGTGAGATGGACTCTGCACCCCTAAAGCTTAAAACTTGCAAAAATTCATGTTTGTCTCATTAATTCTCGCGCCCACAAAAAAAAAACTTCCAAAAAAATACGCGGGACGATGCGAGCATAGTAGAGGGTGCAAGCCTAAAATATTGGTTTGGTCTGCAAAAAAATACAAGCAAAACGGGCATGCCCAACGGCTGACCCGTTTTGCCACCCCTAATTTTTGTAGGTCATGATTCTATAGTCAGTAAAAAAATCCACATGTGTGAAACCAAATTTCTTTCTCGACATAATTGCTTGAAGGAAAAGGAATCATTATTAAAAAATATTATCCTATCATACGGCTAACTTTCAAGTTCGACAGCAAATCGGGCATGCTCGATGAGACATTATTGCCATAACAACTAAAATACTCCATTTTCCATGTGAACATTATGTTTTGATTATGCACATGTTGTTTATAAAGAACCTTATCATAGATCAACCATAATCATCGTTAAATAAGAGGACATGCCAATAACGACAAGATAGACCTCCCTAAAATAGTGGGAACGACAACATATGTGCCTCCTCCCACTACTTTTGGAGGTGTGTTAATTGATCCACTTAAGGAAATAGTGATGATGATAATGAACTTTATTATACAATAGTTAGACATATGGATATATGATATTATGTATCAAGTTTCTCGACAACTTATTCACAATAATGTAACACATATAGTTCATAAAGATGTCTAACAAGTTAGAGAGTTAGAGATCAAGTGAGTCCTTTCTTGTGATAATTTAATCACATCAATCATATAAGGAGTTTAAGAGAATCAAATTAGTGTAGGCAGCGTTACTCAAATCATGTCGATCAATATAATGGTAAGGTCTTTCCATATCTAACTAATTTGTATACAACACGTACATTTTACTCTTTGTAATTACAAAACTAGTTTTTTTTTGTTACGGCTAACCCTAAGAAAACCAAGTAGAGAATTGTATGTGGATGATATTGAAATAAACACTTTAGGTATAAATTATTATGTCAACGGGATGCTTAGTCAAATAGCATTAATTCATCTTATGTCACTAAAGTGTAATACTTTTGCAAAAACCACTTTTGATTTTTTTTAATATAGTTGTGGTTTATACAAGGGGATAAGATTTTTCAGAGGGAAAAGTTTCTTTTAGATTTTTAATAATCACCATCAAATGAATTTGAAAGAATTTTGTGTCTTATTTCAATTTTCTAATAAGGGGATAAGATGAGTCGTACAATTGATTAATGTGATTGAATTTCATGATAATATTTTATGGGGGGAATTAATTGTAGAAAGGGTTATAAAGATGTAAAGGTCAAGTCCTCTCATACTCCAAATCATGTTTTTAGATACATTTAGATAGCTTTGGCCGATACAATTTTTGGCAGACCTGATAGTGTTAAGGTGGCTAAACAAAGTAAATTTTTTTATTTTAAATGTTGTGTATAACTTTGTGCATGTAACCTTTGGTTCATTCTTGTCCATACACTTTAAGTTAGTTACGAATGCAAGCGAATATGGTACTTAACCATTTATGACCTTCTACTTTGGTTTACCAATTTTCCTTTTTTACCTTTTCTTTGTTCTTTTCTTTTATCCCAAATAAGAAACTGGTTGTGATGGATTTAGAGTACAACATTGAAAAATAACTCTTAACTTAAAAAAAATCTAGGTTGAGTCAAATTTAGAACAACAAACCAACTGATCATTTGATGCCTAAACCAACTAAAAAGATGTTGTTTTAGCTACTATTTGCCTTGACAAACAAAAATAAAAGATATAAGATATTCCTTAATTATTATCTAAATAAGAGATATAATGCTATAATTATATCAATTATTAAGTATTGGGGTATAAATTGTTCCTTAATGAGTTGTTTATCTCTCAGTCAATACTATAATAGACCTATTATAAGTGTGTTTTTCTATCAAGCTAATATCAAGAACCAATAATACATATTGGTCTTTGATCGATAGTACCCCGTCAATTTCATTGACAGATCCTTAGAGGACAACTATCAATGATATAATCAATTGGATGTACTAAATACCCAACAAAACTGATGAGCAAACCATTCACCTTACTAGTCACAAAACAACCATCATCAAGAACTTATGGATCATTTTTCTATCATTCCTCCTCCCGTAATGAATAATCTAATTGGTAATCTTAAAGGAATAGTATAGAGGCAAAGCATGCACACTTGAATCAAGACAATGGCAGGTGTTAGATGGTGTGATGGTGTGAGCAACGTACAACTATCATATCTTGTAGGGCCACTTCATCTCGCATCCTCAATAAAAAAAGTTATTTTTCTCTTTCTTATTTTTAATATACATCAAGTATGAAAAATGTATGTTCTTATATTAGGGAGGGGTGGTATAAAAAAGAGCATTCCATTACATGACACTAAGATAATTATGTTGGCGTAAGCCTTATAGGTCAATAATTGTATTATAACTTGGTACTTGTATCAAATTATTTATTAATAATAAAAGACATTTATTTATTATATTTATTTTTCTAAAATAATAAAGTCCTTAGAATAACTAGTTTGTTTAATGAAACATTAAGTGTGTCATACCCCGAAATTTGCCCTACATTTTTCTCATTTCATTTGACCCATTATTTATGATTCATCTGTATCTTCTTATCGTAATCATCTATCATAAAACATTCATTGGCACTTTCATTTTACAAATAAAGTCATTGATTCAAAGGGTCCTTGTTATTTATGGTACAAAGTATTGAATTGTGACAAGGAGGTTAATTCACGGGCTAGAGTTTCTATGGTGCACTTGTGAATCAAGCATATGGGATCATTGTGCTACACTTGACTTGGGATGTTCATATTTCTTGGATTAGGTCTTTGAAAACCCTATTTTTGATCAAGGCATCTTAGATTTTGAATTGGAAAAGTTTGACTTTGGTCAACAAAGTCAACCATGGAAGGTTGACTATTTGTTGACCAATTTCTTTATGGGACCTTTTACATGTTAATTGATTGGCTTTTGTTCTTTTGGTTCAAGACATGGCAATTCAAAGGATCAAAAATCAAAAGATTGCAAATTTCAAATATTTCAAATTGGAGGCAAAAGTACTTTTCTTGAGAAATAAGTTACAATACATTTCAAAGGGCCAAGATTCAATTATAACATCAAAAGAACATTACAAAATCCAAAATTTCAAACATTACACGAGAAATCGCATTTTTTACCTAGAGTTGAGTTTTAGTCAACTGTTGACTTTTGGTCAAATAGTTGACCAAAGTCAAACTGACTACCTAAGCTTACTTTTGTCTTCATCCTCATTAATTCTTCATTTGTGCCTTCAAAAGTCTTCATGCTATCCAAAATCTCTCCATGATTCATACCGACATGACATGCCAACCTTGATGATGCCATGCCAAATTAAGTAATACAACCAGCCCTGCAAAAAGCCTCATAATTGTCAACATCATACCAATTAAATATGCCACAACACTTGGCTCACAGATCATGCATACATTGAAGGTGGCAAGAAACACAAGAAATGAGGGTTTGAATTGGGTTTCTAAAAACAAAATCTTTTTCAAAACTAACTCAACAAAGCAACAATATAAACAAGAAGAATAATAAGGTTATTTTTATACTGGTTCGCTATTGACGAACCTACCTCCAGTCCATTCTACCAAGGTGATTTCTCTTTCTCAAGAAGAACTTAATCCACTATAATCAAAACTTGACTATAAACACCACAAAGACAAATTGTCCTTATTTGAGTCTATCTGACTAAGACCTAGTCACTCAAGGAAACCACTATAATCAAAACCTGATTACAGACACCACAAAGACAAACCGTCTTTGTGTTCTTGAGTCTATCTGACTAAAACTTAGCCACTCAAGGAAACCACTCAAACAGATTTGAGATTTACAAGTCGTGTTTACAAAAAATGCTTCTAAAAAGCAGATTAACACAAGCTAATACAATGAATATTTTTCACACAGTAACGAGAAAAAAATCTTTTGTGTTTACAAAAACTATACACAGAAATAATATTTTTTCAGCAAGAGCATGTGTATTCGCGTAGTTATGAGCACAGTGAATCAACAACTTCTTCCAATCTTTAAGTATCCTTTATATAGGCATATAAAAGAGTTATTTGAGGGTAGAATTAGAATATTATATTACAACTGTCTCTTTCATAACAGTTTGCGTATGGGAGGAAATGGTACAATAATACCGTCCTTAGCCCACAAAATTAAGGTAGTGGTGGAAAAGGTAATTGTATTGTGTACTATTTTCCTGAGGCAAAACCTTTTGGTTTTATCTTCTAATCTTCAGAGGCTTCTGATAAAATGATGTTGGAGCATGATTAGAAGGATCAAGAGACAAGTTGACAGAGTCTTCAGAACCTTGGTCTTCAGAGTCTTAACATAGTTCCTCAGAACTTGGTCTTCAGAGTCTTCAGATCTTGTTCTTCAGAGTCTTCAGAATTTGAGCGTAGAATCTTGAAGGCAGACAAACCTTCGGAAGCTCTAATAATCAGAGCCACAGTTAGAAGCTTTAGCATGAACCTTCATCAGAACCATTGTCTAACAGTTTTCTAGAACTTGACAACATCTTATAAAGTAGTTGTATCTTCTCAAATTCAGAGTGTGTTAATTCCAGAATCTGATGATGTCACACGTAATTGCTTCAGAGTTAGAACCTATTGGCAAAAGCTACACACTAGATAATGTAACATCTTGTTTTTCTAAAAACTATTTATATTAATTAATTATAATTTTATGTGTGTATCTAATTATTATTTGTGTGATAGTTGAGATATGTTATGGCAACAAGGGTGGGGTAACCCTTGGGTAGAGAGTGTGGAGAGTGATTAGAGGTTGGTAGATTTATTTAGAATTATTTAATTGATTAAATAATATTTTAGTGTTATTATTTAAATGAAATAATAAAAGGAAAGGAGATAATGAGTTTGGGGTGTAAAGTGCGAATTATGGAGAATTAAAATAAATAATATAAATTAGTAATAAGTTGGGCCTTAATGGAATATTAGAAAGATATAAACTAGGAATATAATTTAGGAGGAGAGAAGTGAAGGAAAAAGTTTACAGTATGTGAAACTTTTGGAATTGAAGAAAAAGAGGTAAGAGAAGAGAAAAGAAAGGAAAACTTCATAAGAGCTCTAGGGAAAAGAATAGTCAAAAGCTTGGATTTTTCTGGAATTACAAGGTAAGGGTGGGAATTTGGTTCAATAATAGGGATATAAATGGAAGGGTAGAGGAATGTTTAATTCATTTTGGATTAATGATGAATGTTGGTATTTGTTGAATGAAATTTTTGTTTTAAAGTGTCCATGTATGTTCACCCTTGGTGATGTTTGAAGGTTTTAGAGATTGATATAGTATATAGATCCATGATTATATGAATATAAGTAGTGATTGATATAAGTATGCTTATAATGAGTTTAAAACCATGGAATAATTTTTGTGATGATTTCATGAATGTTTTGGGGGTATAAGAAGATGAAAATCGTGCTGGAAATTTTAGAAAAACTTTCAAGTTTTTGGTAACGCTTTTGTGCACGGTTTTGATCATAACTTTCAACTCGCAAATAATTTTAGGATGGGGTTTGAAATGTTGGTTATCTGAAACAAAGGGAAATAACTTTGTTTCAGGGGTAAAATATTTTTGGTGATGATTTTATGGTCGTTTTTGGGGTTGGAGAAGATGAACATCGTGTTGGAAATTTCAGAAAACATCAACTTTTTGGTAACGCCTTCGTGCACGGTTTTGATCATAACTTTCAACTCATAAATCATTTTAGGATGGGCTTTGAAAAGTTGAATATTTGAAATAGAGGGCTATAACTTAGTTTCAGAGATAAAATATTTTTAACAATTTTATCAGAGTTTGGTAGTAGGTGGGAAAGAAGTCTATGATGTGACAAATATGGACGAGGTATGCATTGATAAATTATTTAATGTGTTGTGAATGATTGGGGTGGTATATTTTATTAT
This sequence comes from Lathyrus oleraceus, assembly GCF_024323335.1. NCBI lineage: Eukaryota > Viridiplantae > Streptophyta > Magnoliopsida > Fabales > Fabaceae > Lathyrus > Lathyrus oleraceus. The sequence goes on along the minus strand of NC_066585.1, from coordinate 480,265,184 downwards.
ATTGGTGGTAGTCCATAAGGGTGGATTACATTACACATGGTTGCAATTGTGTGATCGATTGTGGATCATTAAATATTATTATAATTGTTATGTTAATTTCATTATTACCATGTCATACATTCATTATTATTATGTCGAAGGAGATAAGTCATAGGTCCGAAGAGGGATGAAAGAATTATTCGGAACTCAGAAGGGGGAGTTCAGGATTTTGAAGGAAGAATCAGGTTCGTAAGAAGAATAAAATGTTGAATTGGTACCACATGCATATGAGTCGTTGTTGTTATCGTGAGTCGCATATCACGAATGAAATATATGCATGAAATATGACTATATGTGATGATGGTGTTGTTGTATGACATGTTGATGATAATTTGGGCGTGAGAATGTGATATGTTATTATGCATGACTGTGTAGATGTTGTACTCTAATTTATATTATATGTTGTCATTATTGAAATGAATTCTCACCCCTTCTATTTGAATGTTGCCTTTACATGGACGTCGTGCAGATACTCAAGAGTAGAGACGCTGCTATGAGTGGAAGTTAGCTCCTAGAGATATTTATTTTAGTTTATTCGTGTTAGCTTTGGTTATGCTCTGATATGTAACACTGGAGAGCAAATTATTTATTTTGTGTTGAAATTTTCTGAGAGACAATGCATACTCTCGTATTTGTTTTATGTTTTGGTGTGATAGCACTTGGAGAAGACTCACGAGTCGGTGCTTTTAATTTTATTATGAAAACTATTATGATATTTTAAATTGGTTTTTAATTATGATTCTGCTGCAAAGATATTCAGGTCAGGTGGATGTCGTGTAAAGATTTAAGTGCAAATGTATGTAGTAAAATGTTCTGTTGTAACCCGTGTTATGGAGCAGGCTATGATTGTTATGAGTGACATCCTAAGTGATTGTATTTCGTTAATTAAATTCTTTGATAATTACGTGCGGGTTTTTAGGGTGCTACATAGTGGTATCAGAGCAAGTCGATCCGTCCAACCAGGTTGTTTAATTATGTTTATTCCCTAGTATTCAACATGTTTTTGAAAACACTGTTAATGCTTGTTTTGTTTTCCATTTGCAGGTTGGGAATGAAACAAGTGGGGGAGAAGCATATGATTCTCTTAAATGTTCCAACTGTATAGAGCTTGGACATCATGTTGCTGCGTGCGATAGTGAAATGTTGGCTAGTTTAACTATTTTTAGACTATTATGTTTTCCTGAACTTGAAGGGAGGTCGGATTCGAGGATGGTGTCGGTTAGCAAAATGGTGTGATCCTTGAGGGACGACGGTAAGGTGTTCTCGTTGTTCGCTTCATTGTGAGGGGGAATGCGATGTTTTGGCTAGAGATAAGCCAATGGTGTATTGAGTATACTGACGTGTTTCCTAAGGATGTGTATAGTTTGTCTTTTGTTGGAACATTTTTGATGTTATTCTTGGAATTAATTGGTTTGAGTTAAACCAAGTGTTTACCAATTGTTTTGATAAGTCGATGCAACTTCTTGAATCCAAAGAGGGTGTGGATTTAAGATTCTTGTCTGTTGGTCGAGTTAGGATGTCTTTGAGGGAGAACGGTTAGGAATTATTGATATTTTATTCTCAGAGAGTGAGGAGAAATGTGACGGCTAGTGATATGTAAGTGGTGTGTGATACCTCATGTTTTCTTGAATATATCTATGACTTACCTCCATAAGAGGTGGCTTGAATTGTTAAAGGATTATGATTTTAGTTTGAATTACCATCCTGGTAAAGCCAATGTAGTGGCTGACGCACTAGGTCATAAGATATTGCATATGTCGACATTGATGGCTAGAGAGTTAGAGCTAATTGAAGAATTTAGAGATTTGGGTTTGGTTTGTGAAGTCACGCTGCAGAGTGTGAAGCTAGGTATGTTAAAGCTTACCATTGGTGTTTTAGAAGGGATTAAAGAAAGTCAGAGGACTGATTTGGAATTGGTAAATCATTTGGCTTTAATCAATCAAGGTCGAGGTTGTGATTCATGTCATACCTTAATTTTACCCTTAAGATTCTACCTATCATATCATTTACGTTTCAACCAAGATCACAAGCATGATATTATCCTAACCTTCATAACTTTGGGTTTGCCTTTGTGGGAGATCATCAAGCACCCTTGGTGTTTTCTTTTTACCTTTTTGCTTGATTGCATTCTAAATTTACTAACCTTATTCAAAATACAAAAATATGCATTGTTTCCTTTTTCTTATTGTACAAGGTAGGGACTTGCAATCAAAGGATCAAGCTTGGTTTCTAAATTAGGGTTTTGATTCTCAAGGTTAAAGTTTGGTCAACAAGAGGGCCACAAGAGCTTATACTTCAAGGCATGACCTATAATCTTAGGTCACATTCATGTCAAGCTTCATTCAACATCATTTGGTCAAGAGAAGTTCAAATTTGGTGCATGTTTTCAAAGTCGATTCAAGTATGGTTCATGTGTATATTTCCATGCCATCTCCATCCAATTCAATTATCAAGATCCTTCAAAGTATAATCAAGTTTCCTTCATTTGGTATTCAAGTGTAAATCATTAGGCCTTTGGGTGCAAGGAAATGGAAAAAAAAAACAAGTTAGCACATGTTTGGTTGACCTAAAATCAAGTATGGCATGTCACTTGGTCCAAACACCATAACTCTCTCATTTTTCAACATTTTTGGAATCTATTTTGAGGCAAATGTCACATTTGAACTCCTCTACAACTTTTCATCAAGGGTCAAACATCAAATTTACCTCTAACTCCATCAACTTTTGAATTGAACAAGATGCCCATATGTGCACAAAAGTAGGTCCAAGGCCTGGTCAACCTAATGCCTGACCTAGAATTTCAGGCCACGACCTGAACTTTCCATCCAAGCCATTTTCAACTCAAGCACTCTTTTGATGTGATTCGTTTTACATTTGATTATTCATCATTAGGAGATAATTTGGCACAAATAAATCTCAAAACTCACAAGTGAATCTCATTTGGTCTAAGCTCCAACATGGTACCATGAACTATGTTCTTGCATAAGTTTTAGGTCACGAATTTCATGCCATTCTCAATCTGGGACCACCTGCACATGTACAACCTTTTTGACAAAGAAAATCGCATATGAGAAAGTGTAAAACATCTAGTTTCAAGTATCAATTCACACATTTCATGTCCCATTTCACACGCTTTATAAATCATCAAAAGTATGACCTAATTCGCATGAATTGACCTCCATTTGACACGTACCATGATCTCATCTCATTTCCTATAAATAGAGGAAACTTTTGCATTCACTTACAAGATTGGATAGCCAAAGAAACTCTGAAACCATTTAAACCTGATACCTCAAAAAAACAGTTAACTATTTCTTCGATTCAAGCTTTTTAGATTCGAATCTTCACCCAGAATCACTCATCGGCACCTTCTGAAGGTTACTGAAGCATTGCCTTGGCTTGAAACTCCTTGGAACCAGACTCCCAAATCCATCATAGTTGACCTCTAAAGCTTTAATAAGAAAGGTAGATATGAGTTACATTTTTAAGCAAACAAGTTATCAGTGTGTTCGCCGTGATTCACTGATCAAAAGCCCTCAATTACCTTGAATTTATTCTCCGTATTCACCATTTAATTTTACTTTGAAGAACTAGGGTTCTTCGTGTTCTTGAGAAAATTATCTTTTCTCAGAGGCAATTAATAGCTCTGATGCAATGAGACATGAACGATGATGTGTTATGAAGCTAACTCCATGCTTGGGTGTTGCTAAAAACACGAGTTCATGTGATATGAAAAATTGAACTAAGGTTGAAGATGAAGTCTATTTCGCGAGCCATGGGCCAAAACATTTGAACTTATCCAATGGAAATCTAACACGCGTGTTTTTCAAATAAGGTAGTTGTTGGCTCCTTATTTTGAATTTTATTTCTTTTTCTTTTCTTTTATTTTATTTCTTTTCTTTCCAATTTAATTTCTCACTCATTTTTAAATCACTTTGATCCAAATGTTTTAGACAAAATCTCTAAAAATATTTTGCATCACATACATTTTTTTCATAATTTCTAAAATCATTTTTGCATTTATTAATATTTTGTTTCATTTTTCTTTTTAATTATAATTTTCAATTTTATTTTTGATCATTTTCAAATATTTTGAGATCCAAATTTTGAGATATAATTACTTGTATTTTTTATTGACTTTGCCTAATTTTTCAACCATTTATTTTATGTTTTGGTGCTTGATTTGAATTTTCTCTTTAATTTCTTTTTTTAATCAATTTTAAAATAATTTTTTGATTAATTTTTGTACAACTTGATGTTTGAGATTGAGTTGTTGAATTGGTTTATCAATGCTTCTACACTTAAAGTCATCCATAGGTGGACTTTTAAGTTAATTCAATCTTCTCTAATTTAATATGTTGATAGATGATCATTTAATCATATTTTTGGCACTTGGAGATGGTGATAGATCATCCCTAGGTTGTGGTATATGTTTGGGTCCCTTGACTTGTTTGATAGTGGATCCTAAGTCAAACACTTGAGCTTGATTTCATCTTGCCTCTTGTTGTCTTTTTTCCTCTTTGAGTTTTGAAACAGTTGTGCTTCATGCCTTGAGAGTTTGACTTTGTATCAACACTCTAACATGATTGCCACATACATTGCTTACCTCATGATTATTAACTTTTTACATCTAACATCTAACATCTAACCTCCTAAAATTTACATTTATGTCATTTAAATTCATGTCATTTATATTCTTGCCTTTTCAATTTATGTTTCTTATTGTCTTTATATTGCAAAAGAAAAAAAACATGATAAAAAATGGCTAAGACCCAAAAAAGACTTTAGTCTGATCTTATTGACTTTTTGTTATTATCCTTTGCTTGAGGAGTATTTTGGACTTTAGACCTGATGGACTTAGTGTTTTCCCTTTGCTTGGAGATTTTCTGACACTTTGATTTATCTGAAACCCTGTGATCCCTCTGGACCCTTTGATCTTCAATGCAAGACTTCGATGTTTCTTTGTGGCCTTATGGTTTTGTTTCTCATCTGGATATTTTGATATTAATCTGATCATGTGCTTATTCATCTTGTGGCTTAATACAAAGGGAAAGGAATGCTTGTTTTGACCAATGTCAAATGCTTGCTCCATCTTATGGTTAGTACACTTGCACACACAAAGGCTTTCTCTTGGGATACCTTACAATGAGACCTTTTATTTCAAGTCATTTATTTTATGCTTTAGGGTAATCTCTTCATCTCCCTTCCACTTCTTCAATTTTAAAAATTTCTCTCTATTTCAAAAACTTCTTGTTTTCAAACTTCACACATTTTCTTAACAAACCTTGACTTTGTCAAGTGATCCAAAAAAACTTTTTTATCAATAGATGCTATAACATTTAAGCATATTTAAACTTTTTTTTCAAACTTCTAAAAAAGGAAAACCTCATCAAACTTCTTTTTTTGTGCCTTTGTGCACTTTCTTTTAAGAGCCTTTTTTCTGAAAAGATTGGATATTAGTCTATGCTTGTAGTGATGCAAGCCACTGTACTTCTACAATATGTTGAGAAATGATTGACATTTTCCACTTGAATGTTGAGATTTTCTTGTGAGAAGGTCCAAGTAAAAGTCCTTCATATCAAGATGATTCAAATGGTCATTTCCTCATACTTGTGGGTAGTAAGCTGAGTTTTCCACTCGAATACAACAAAATATATTTTCAAATTAAAATCAATCAATAAACAACCCAACTTTTTTCATAAACATATATTTGCTAGTGGTTTCTATGGAGTACCATAGATGTGATGGGTGTTAATACCTTCCTCTTGCATAACCAACCCACATAGCCAAATTTCTCTTTTGTTTTACCTTTTGTGGGTTTTATTCGACCTTTTTCCCATTCAATTTGGAAACAATAAAGTTTAATTGGGACTCTTGCTTTTCTAAGTTAAGTTAATCAATAACTTAATCTCAAAATTTTCCCGCCGAAACAATTTCAAGATTGATGATAATGGTGTCATAAAATTCTATGACATAATATGTGTTCTTGATGCTCCTGAACTCAAGAAGATTATTCTTAAATAAGGACACCAAAGTGGTTTGAATATTCATCTGGGTGCTACAAAGATGTATCAAGATTTGAGAAAGATATTTTAGTGGCCTAGGATGAAGAAAGAGATTGCAAAGTTTGTGTATGTGTTTCCATACCCTCAAATTTGTCCTACCCCATGTTGTCTTATTAAGCCCTAAAACTTAAGCATACACCCCATACATACATCTCATATGCATTTATACTCAATGGTCACAATAATCCACAAGGCCAAGGCATGCGATTTATCTACAAAGACCCAAGACCCTCTAATCATGTTAAGGTGTGACCAAGCCACCTTAATACTAATCTCATCCTCAAGAATCCCATAAATCTTGGAGGATCACTCAAGATATCTCACTCACTCCCTAAGTCCAATTTGGGTGGTGAGTCCCCTTTGAAGAGGTTTCAAGACTCATCTGGTCATCCAAGGACCAAACCCAAGCTCTTTACCCTCCTTTTGGCTTGTACAAGTCATGATTCACCATGGATCTTGACCATGCCATTAAGTGCCACTCAAATACAAATTTTTTTCATGGCCCATACCCTTTAAACATCTCAATTTGACCCTTACATCTCAAATCCTAATTCATGTGACCATGGTTCTTGATGAAACTTGTGGCTTAAGAAACCCTAGTTTGGGGATCCTTTGATCATTGATCTTGCTGATTCTTCATTATAAAATCACCTTACCATTAATTCAACATCATTTAATTTCCATTACAATCACAAACAACCATTTAAACATCCATCAAATCCATATTGCAAGTAGTTAGTTCATACTTGATTTTTCAATTTTTCATGACTTGATCCACCCACCAATTTGACCTAAAATAATTCCACAAAGGTCACAACTTAATTTATCATCATGATATAACCATTTGAGGTCAAAACATCCATCACTGTAGCTTGAAAAGCAAGAAATCACAAAAACTCTAAAACTAGGTCATGTTGGTTGGCCATATTTTGGCAAGAATGGCATATGGGAAGTTCCAAAGACCATAACTTTATCATTTTTTGAGATTTTTAAATTACACTTCAAGACAAATGTCCTAAATAACTTCCTATCCAACTTTATTTCAAGGTCCAAGACCTAATTCATTGAGGAAGGAGTTCAATTTTTCTATTGGCCAAGCTAGTCCAACATGCCTACCATGCCCTAAAATCATGTCATGACCACTACTTTGACATGTTGCCATTTCCAAACCACAAGCCCTTTTGACCTGCTTCTTTTTGCATTAAATCAAGTTCATGGAAATGAACAAATGACCCAAAATTGAAGCAAAGTGCACGAGCCATTTTTATTTGGCCTTGGTTCAAAGGTGGTGTTTTGTCTTAGTGCACAAGCCAATTGCACACCAGTCAGAATGTGAAATTCAACATGTCAAGCCTTCTAACTCACTTATTTTGGTCCCAATGGTACACAAACATATTCCAAATGTTATTGAGGTATGAATAAAGGTCAACATGCATGCCAAATCCTTTTCAAGCCAAGAACACGACCCTATGTGCAAGAAATCACTTTTTGCCCAAAATGGCAAAAAGCAGAGTCTGCAGTAGGGTTTCAAGGCCTTTGTTGGTTCCATATCAGTGCTAAGTGTAGCGGAGTATTCGTTACCATTAGAGATATTGACTAAACCCAAGGTAAATCATACAAGTCGAGTCACCACCGCACTTCTATTTATCCAAAGGAATGGTTAGAAAGCGAACAAAAATCTAAAAGTTTTATCGAATCAAAAACTAGTAAAAGAGAGTCAGAGATCTGGGTAAGGGGGTTAGTTATGCAATGGGAAGGTGTTAGGCACCCAAAACATCCTAGGTACTCCTAGGGAGCCCTTTTCATATTTTGTTGTAAGGTTTGTATTTTTGTGAAAATTTGTTGTGCAAACATGATTGAAGAGATGAGAAGAGAATATACAGGTTTATTTACATTTTGTGTTTGGATGGATAAACCCATTGCCTACGTACCATCTTAAAAAATATTAGGATCAAAACCTCGTAGTTCGGGGTAAAAATCTCAAAATGAATTGGTGAATTGATTGGTCCTAAAGCCTTAAGGTCTTTTGTTATCCAAGGGAGAAAACTCAACCTAAAACCACAAATCCACCATGTGAGGATAACTTCAACATGCTAGTGAGGGGTTAACCCTATAATAAGCATGGAAGACTCATTGTCCATCACTAAGGATATAGGTGAGTATTACATCTACCACAAGGATAACTCAAACCTAATAGCTAAAGGTTATGAAAAAGTTTTGATTAAGAGAGTGGCCATTGAAACCACAAAAGACATTTGAATGGGTTATACATAAAATATGGTCAAAGTTGACTTAGATATTCAATTCAAAATGAGTATTAAGAAAAGAAAGTTTGAAAATCAAAAGTATAAGGCTTAGGTTTCTAATGTTGAAAACATGTATTAAGTGTTTGCACAAAAGCTTTGGCTTGGGTTAGAGTGGAGGGAAGGAGAAGAATGGCTAAGATCCTAAGCAATGCAAAAGGTGAGGGATAAGAAACAAAACCACAAAAAGGAGTTCCTCTCTTGAGATCATATGGATGATCCAAGTAGCTCCCATCCTTTGGAATAAGCAATCACATAAGCATAAACTCAAGCAATCAACAATCAAATGAACTCTTGGAAGGTTCCTCAATGTATCTTGAATCTCTCTCTCTTAGAAGCACATGGCAATGGTTCCTCAATTTGGCTCAAGTGGAAATCCCTAGCACAAAGAAACACACACATCAAAAGGTTCTATTAACAATCAAAGAATGGACAAGAGGGAGTTTAGAATATGGTCCTTTCAGTGTTCATCTTCAAGCTTTAAGCATTCTAAAGGCATGAGGCCTAGTTGCTCTTTGACATTTATAACACTCTAAAGGCATGAGGCCTAGTTGCTCTTTGACTCCATTTTGCATAGGGAAGGTCCTAAAGTCTAAGTCCTTTTGTCCATTTTTTTTCATTTGGTTCACAACAAACAGACAAACACAAGCACAAAAGATATATATACACAATTATATGCTCAAGTGAGCAAAAGGCAAATTGCATTATCATAAACATGTGCTCAAGTGAGCAAAGGAAAAAGCAAATGGATAATATGTACAAGAATAGTAAATTGCATAAAAGTAAAGAGCAAAAGTAAATGTTAATGGTTAATAGTTAGTGTTAGTAGTTAATGTGCCATAAGGCAAATTTAGCGCTATGTTAAGCAATCGTAATTGGACTTATGTAGAAGTCACAACTATCTGAGGCCGGTCAATAATAATGTAGGCAACAACACAAGTTAGAAGTCTTGATTAGTGAACCAAGTTCCAACAACTTGCCATGCCAAAAAGAAGAAGAGAATTGATCTTGTATTGGTTTAAGCCTTTAGCATGTTTAGGAAACAACCTATCCTTAATGCAAAGACATTCACTTGATCAATTGATCAAGATGAATTAGATTTGAATCAAGGAAGATTAAGCCTCCCTAATCAATGCTAACTTATCAACCTTTAACTCATTGATCAAAATGAAAGAAGAAGAAGAAGAAAGAGATGAATAATGGAAAAGGAAATGGAAAGAATAAAGTGCATAAAGTGAAATAAAATGTACCAATCCATGTGTGTTGACCAAATGACATTGAGAGTCAAAGTCAAATAATGAGAAACCAGAAAATGAGATGAAGATTGGAGGTCAAACAATAAGCAATTTTTTTTTGGCATTTTTAATATTAATATAAACATGAATTAAAAATAAAAGAGAGGTCAAGCTTCAAAATCACTTTAAATCAACCTTGAAAGGTCCAAGTGATTTATCCCAAGTTCAACAAGGTCAAACAAGGTTTGACAAAAAATTTCAGCATTTTTAAAAGTCATAAACTATTTTTAATCAATAAAAAATGAATAAAAATAACCTAATTGAATTAAAATCTCAAATAAATCTCAAATCAACAAAAAAAATTGATGAGAATATTTTTCATAGATCCATCATCATTCAAATAGGTTAGGAAAATATTTTTGTATTTTTTGAATATCAAAAACTATTTAAAATGAATTAAAAATAACCAGAAAAGAGAAAATTCACAAAAAATATCAAATGACAAAATAAAAAATAATAAAAATGAAAATTAGAAACTAGAATTTATTTGGAGATGAATGCAATTGGTCCCATATTTTTTGGAATTAAAATGAAGAAGTTATGAGTTTTTGAAAATAATGGAAATAAAAGAAATTAAATCAGAAATTAATAAAATCAAAAAAACAAGGAGCGTCTGATCAAGCCTCATTAATTGACGTGGCTGATCAAACGCTCCAGATGCGCGCTTCCATGATAGGCTTCAGTCCACGCGTAACACAAACATTAAAACAAAGTCATAACATTGGACAGTCGAGATTAAATCTGGAGATTAGATCCAAGGGCTCACGATGCATCTGGCAAAGGGACGGTGACCGGAGCCACCGTCTTCTCCGGTGAGCATGAAGATTCCGGCCAAAATTGCAGGTTTCAAAAGCTTAACCAAAATACACGATCCATACATCATTGGAAAGCTAGGGTGATGTACATCACCTCTGTACCATTGGTTTCTCCTCTAGATCCTCATAGAAAGAGAAATCAGAGAGAGAAAAGCATGGTGTTCATACTGAACTTCATGGATTTCAACAATTGAGCACTCAAAACAATTGCCTCTATGAAAAGGACTTCAGCCAACACAATATCCAAGCAAATAGATCAAGAACTAGTGAGTTTCAAAGAAAAAAATAGTTGGAGAGAACCTTTGAATTGTGGTGATCTGAGCTTGCTTCCTTGCTTCCTTTGGACAAACAGAAGTACAGTGGACTATAGGATGAAGTTCTAGGAACTTTAGATCTAGAAATTCAACCAGATTTAGTTGAATTTCAGATCTGAGAAATTTGAGTGAAAATGAAATAGTTCCTTTGGTGAGAGGTTTGGTTTTCAGTTCAGCGGCATTTCAGGTTGATTCATGGATGAAAAATGAATGGAATGATGCCTCTATTTATAGAAGGAGAGGCAAGGCAAATGTGATCAAATCCGTGTGCATGGCAAAAGGATATTCATTGCATGGGCTTGCATGATCATGTAGAAGGCCCAAATCCAATGCCAAATGCAATCTGAGATATAATTGAGCTGAAATGGACGTGTAGTTGGCAATTCATAGGCTTATGTAATGAGTTCCAACATGTTATGCACAATTATGCCTAAAACTTCTCCTCTTCGAAAATGCCATTTGCCAAATCCAAACATGAGCATGTGAGTATGGTTGGAAAGGTCTTGATGTAAGGAACAAATGTTATGTTGGGAAAAAATCCATTTGAAGTGTGGGAATTAGTGAATTTTGAGTTTAAAGTGTAAGCTGCAAAACATTCAAAGGCAAGGTTTCCAAATTTGGCCAATGTTCAAGCCCCTCTGTATTGATGATGCAAACTTCAAATGAAAAAACCTTCAACACCAAAGTTGTAGATATTTTCAAGACAATCAAAATGGACTTAAATTTTGCATCATTTGGATTTTGGATGAAAGAGTTATGGGCACTTGAAATTGGACTTTTTTGCCTTTCAATGCATTTGGTCCAAAGTGACCTATAATGTTTTGCATTATCACATGTATTTCCTTTGAGATTTTGAAATTTTGTTCAATATAAAATTTGAATTAGACATATTAATATTTCCAATACATTTGATCCCACCTCAAAAATCATAAAAAATGAATGAGTTATGTTCTTGGGAAGTTGACCCAAACTTAGGGTTTCAGTCAAAATGACCTATAATGTATTGGAATGGGAGATGACATTCCAAGATTCAAATCAATTTTTTATGAACATGAAAGTTGTTCATATTGTCCTTAAGAACATTTTTTCTTTTGGGATCATCTCCATTTGACCAACACATAAAAAATTAGGTCTCAGTGCATTTCAAAATAGTCAGATGAATTGACTGATCAACTTCTCAAGTCCATGACTCATATCTTGATGAATTTATGATTGAGGACACTCAAATAAGTTCAAATATGCATTAAATGATGAGTTAAAGAACTTCTCTTGATTGTATTTGATCATGGGCTGAGGTTGCTTCAAGAGCAAGGCAAAGTTGATGAACAGATGAATTAAGGTTTCCTTTGGAAACCAACCTCAAACCCCTTGACTTGCTTTGATCAAAATGATGAATTGAGGTACTAGGGAGGCATATTTGATGGATGAGAGCTTTGGGAACCATTTCCATGTTTGCTATCATCTTCACTTGGCCATATCTCTGCACAAGGGGTCTCCTTGAAGCTCTTGACTTTGTGATTGCTCAAGCTATAAACAAAAGATGTTAGTGACATATTTTTGTGCTTTTGGTTAGTAAACAAAATAAGAAAAGCAATAATATACAATTCAAGCATGCTTGGTGATCTCAAACCACTCACAAGAGGTCCCACCCGAAGGTAAAGGGAAACAAGATGCTTATGATCCTTGAGGCAATGCAAATGCAATGTTATGATGCCATGAGGGATCTTAGGGACAAAATTGGGGTCTTACAGATGCCCCTATTTAAGGTCATTCTAGCCGGAGAAGTGAAGGTTAAAATCTTCGTCTCGACGAGGTAGAATGGGCTTAAATACTAACAGAGAGACGAATTTTGGTCCCTAAGAGACCTCATGATGCAAATGTATGTATGCAAAAGGTAACACTCTGTGGAGATATGTGTCCATAAAGAAGGAAAAGAAATCAGGAGAAACTGATAATCCATATGAGTAATTTACTCCATGGGACAGAGACTCTGGGACTCTCATGGGGATAAGAAGGGAATAGAATGCGTGAGCAGGTCACGACTTCAAAGCTTGGGGAGCAAAATTCCAAAAGGAGTAAATCCATGGAAAGACCCGAGCTGACTCAAAGGCGCATGTATTGGGGAGTAATGCCAATACAGCAAAAATTATCCATAACGGATACTTCGGATAAAAATCCGGACTCAGGTGGGGAATTAACAAATGAGGTATTACCGGTTACTGGGTAATAAGCTCAAGGAGACATGCGATCTGAACGCCGGTATAAAGGTGAGAGAACAACAAGCTTGGGAAGAATGAATATCTAAGACCGGTACAAGGGTGAGAGATATCAAACGTCCGAGATCATCTGAGGAAGACCTAAAAAAGGTACGCTTCAGCTCAGGAAAATCTGACTCCGCAAAGGGACAAAAGGTCATAATAGGGAGCAGAAGGAAGGAACACCTAGGACACCGGTTACTGGGCATATAATAGGTGACCAACCAAAACATGAATCGGGGAATATTCCCAAGACACTCATCATCCAAAAGAGGGCTGAAAGAAAAATCGATTATGGGATGGACATTCGATACCAAAAAGGGATACGAATCTTACTCAACTGGGGAAGAACAAAAGGCTTCGACCAAAGAGTGCATGAGATATATTATATATTACCGTCAGAACGTAGATAATATATTCGCATGGAAGATTATCCACAACCGGTTACTGGGTTAATAAAGGATAAATCGACCGACAAAGAAAGGCATTTGGATTTTTTATGAAAGAGTTATGGGCACTTGAAATTGGACTTTTTTGCCTTTCAATGCATTTGGTCCAAAGTGACCTATAATGTTTTGCATTATCACATGTATTTCCTTTGAGATTTTGAAATTTTGTTCAACATAACATTTGAAGTAGACATCTTAAGCTTTCCAATGCATTTGATCCCACCTCAAAAATCATAAAAAATTAATGAGTTATGTTCTTGGGAAGTTGACCCAAAATTAGGGTTTCAGTCAAAATGACCTATAATGTATTGGAATGGGAGATGACCTTCCAAGATTCAAATCAAATTTTGATGAACATGAAAGTTGTTCATATTGTCCTTAAGAACATTTTTTCTTTTTGGATCATCTCCATTTGACCAACACATAAAACATTAGGTCTCAGTGCATTTCAAAATAGTCAGATGAATTGACTGATCAACTTCTCAAGTCCATACCTCATATATTGATGAATTTATGATTGAGAACACTCAAATAAGTTCAAATATGCATGAAATGATGAGTTAAAGAACTTCCCTTGATTGTATTTGATCATGGGCTGAGGTTGCTTCAAGAGCAAGGCAAAGTTGATGAACAGATGAATTAGGGTTTCCTTTGGAAACCAACCTCAAACCCCTTGACTTGCTTTGATCAAAATGATGAATTGAGATACTAGGGAGGCATATTTGATGGATGAGAGCTTTGGGAACCATTTCCATGTTTGCTATCATCTTCACTTGGCCATATCTCTGCACAAGGGGTCTTCTTGAAGCTCTTGACTTTGTGATTGCTCAAGCTACAAACAAAAGATGTTAGTGACATATTTTTGTGCTTTTGGTTAGTAAACAAAATAAGAAAAGCAATAATATACAATTCAAGCATGCTTGGTGATCTCAAACCACTCACAAGAGGTCCCACCCAAAGGTAAAGGGAAACAAGATGCTTATGATCCTTGAGGTAATGCAAATGCAATGTTATGATACCATGAGGGATCTTAGGGACAAAATTGGGGTCTTACAGATGCCCCTATTTAAGGTCATTCTAGCCGGAGAAGTGAAGGTTAAAATCTTCGTCTCGACGAGGTAGAATGGGCTTAAATACTAACAGAGAGACGAATTTTGGTCCCTAAGAGGCCTCATGATGGCAATGTATGTATGCAAAAGGTAACACTCTATGGAGATATGTGTCCACAACGAAGGAAAAGAAATCAGGAGAAACAGATAATCCATATAAGTAATTTACTCCATGGGACAGAGACTCTGGGACTCTCATGGGGATAAGAAAGGAATAAAATGCGTGAGCAGGTCACGACTTCAAAGCTTGGGGAGCAAAATTCCAAAAGGAGTAAATCCGTGGAAAGACCTGAGTTGACTCAAAGGCGCATGTATTGGGGAGTAATGCCAATACAGGAAAAATTACCCATAACGGATACTTCGGATAAAAATCCGGACTCAGGTGGGGAAATAACAAATGAGGTATTACCGGTTACTGGGTAATAAGCTCAAGGAGACATGCGATTTGAACGCCGGTATAAAGGTGAGAGAACAGCAAGCTTGGGAAGAATGAATATCTAAGACCGGTACAAGGGTGAGAGATATCAAACTTCCGAGATCATCTGAGGAAGACCTAAAAAAGGTATGCTTCAGCTCAGGAAAATCTGACTCCGTAAAGGGACAAAAGGTCATAATAGGGAGCAGAAGGAAGGAACACCAAGGACACCGGTTACTGGGCATATAATAGGTGACCAACCAAAACGTGAATCAGGGAATATTCCCAAGACACTCATCATCCAAAAGAGGGCTAAAAGCAAACTCGATTATGGGATGGACATTCGATTCCAAAAAGGGATACGAATCTTACTCAACTGGGGAAGAACAAAAGGCTTCGACCAAAGAGTGCATGAGATATATTATCTATTACCGTCAGAACATAGATAATATATTCGCATGGAAGATTATCCACAACTGGTTACTGGGTTAATAAAGGATAAATCGACCGACAAAGAAAGACATTTGGATTTTTTATGAAAGAGTTATGGGCACTTGAAATTGGACTTTTTTGCCTTTCAATGCATTTGGTCCAAAGTGACCTATAATGTTTTGCATTATCACATGTATTTCCTTTGAGATTTTGAAATTTTGTTCAACATAACATTTGAAGTAGACATCTTAAGCTTTCCAATGCATTTGATCCCACCTCAAAAATCATAAAAAATTAATGAGTTATGTTCTTGGGAAGTTGACCCAAAATTAGGGTTTCAGTCAAAATGACCTATAATGTATTGGAATGGGAGATGACCTTCCAAGATTCAAATCAAATTTTGATGAACATGAAAGTTGTTCATATTGTCCTTAAGAACATTTTTTCTTTTTGGATCATCTCCATTTGACCAACACATAAAACATTAGGTCTCAGTGCATTTCAAAATAGTCAGATGAATTGACTGATCAACTTCTCAAGTCCATACCTCATATATTGATGAATTTATGATTGAGAACACTCAAATAAGTTCAAATATGCATGAAATGATGAGTTAAAGAACTTCCCTTGATTGTATTTGATCATGGGCTGAGGTTGCTTCAAGAGCAAGGCAAAGTTGATGAACAGATGGATTAGGGTTTCCTTTGGAAACCAACCTCAAACCCCTTGACTTGCTTTGATCAAAATGATGAATTGAGATACTAGGGAGGCATATTTGATGGATGAGAGCTTTGGGAACCATTTCCATGTTTGCTATCATCTTCACTTGGCCATATCTCTGCACAAGGGGTCTTCTTGAAGCTCTTGACTTTGTGATTGCTCAAGCTACAAACAAAAGATGTTAGTGACATATTTTTGTGCTTTTGGTTAGTAAACAAAATAAGAAAAGCAATAATATACAATTCAAGCATGCTTGGTGATCTCAAACCACTCACAAGAGGTCCCACCCAAAGGTAAAGGGAAACAAGATGCTTATGATCCTTGAGGTAATGCAAATGCAATGTTATGATACCATGAGGGATCTTAGGGACAAAATTGGGGTCTTACAGATGCCCCTATTTAAGGTCATTCTAGCCGGAGAAGTGAAGGTTAAAATCTTCGTCTCGATGAGGTAGAATGGGCTTAAATACTAACCGAGAGACGAATTTTGGTCCCTAAGAGGCCTCATGATGGCAATGTATGTATGCAAAAGGTAACACTCTATGGAGATATGTGTCCACAACGAAGGAAAAGAAATCAGGAGAAACAGATAATCCATATAAGTAATTTACTCCATGGGACAGAGACTCTGGGACTCTCATGGGGATAAGAAAGGAATAAAATGCGTGAGCAGGTCACGACTTCAAAGCTTGGGGAGCAAAATTCCAAAAGGAGTAAATCCGTGGAAAGACCTGAGTTGACTCAAAGGCGCATGTATTGGGGAGTAATGCCAATACAGGAAAAATTACCCATAACGGATACTTCGGATAAAAATCCGGACTCAGGTGGGGAAATAACAAATGAGGTATTACCGGTTACTGGGTAATAAGCTCAAGGAGACATGCGATTTGAACGCCGATATAAAGGTGAGAGAACAGCAAGCTTGGGAAGAATGAATATCTAAGACCGGTACAAGGGTGAGAGATATCAAACTTCCGAGATCATCTGAGGAAGACCTAAAAAAGGTATGCTTCAGCTCAGGAAAATCTGACTCCGTAAAGGGACAAAAGGTCATAATAGGGAGCAGAAGGAAGGAACACCAAGGACACCGGTTACTGGGCATATAATAGGTGACCAACCAAAACGTGAATCAGGGAATATTCCCAAGACACTCATCATCCAAAAGAGGGCTAAAAGCAAACTCGATTATGGGATGGACATTCGATTCCAAAAAGGGATACGAATCTTACTCAACTGGGGAAGAACAAAAGGCTTCGACCAAAGAGTGCATGAGATATATTATCTATTACCGTCAGAACATAGATAATATATTCGCATGGAAGATTATCCACAACTGGTTACTGGGTTAATAAAGGATAAATCGACCGACAAAGAAAGACATTTGGATTTTTTATGAAAGAGTTATGGGCACTTGAAATTGGACTTTTTTGCCTTTCAATGCATTTGGTCCAAAGTGACCTATAATGTTTTGCATTATCACATGTATTTCCTTTGAGATTTTGAAATTTTGTTCAACATAACATTTGAAGTAGACATCTTAAGCTTTCCAATGCATTTGATCCCACCTCAAAAATCATAAAAAATTAATGAGTTATGTTCTTGGGAAGTTGACCCAAAATTAGGGTTTCAGTCAAAATGACCTATAATGTATTGGAATGGGAGATGACCTTCCAAGATTCAAATCAAATTTTGATGAACATGAAAGTTGTTCATATTGTCCTTAAGAACATTTTTTCTTTTTGGATCATCTCCATTTGACCAACACATAAAACATTAGGTCTCAGTGCATTTCAAAATAGTCAGATGAATTGACTGATCAACTTCTCAAGTCCATACCTCATATATTGATGAATTTATGATTGAGAACACTCAAATAAGTTCAAATATGCATGAAATGATGAGTTAAAGAACTTCCCTTGATTGTATTTGATCATGGGCTGAGGTTGCTTCAAGAGCAAGGCAAAGTTGATGAACAGATGAATTAGGGTTTCCTTTGGAAACCAACCTCAAACCCCTTGACTTACTTTGATCAAAATGATAAATTGAGATACTAGGGAGGCATATTTGATGGATGAGAGCTTTGGGAACCATTGCCATGTTTGCTATCATCTTCACTTGGCCATATCTCTGCACAAGGGGTCTTCTTGAAGCTCTTGACTTTGTGATTGCTCAACCTACAAACAAAAGATGTTAGTGACATATTTTTGTGCTTTTGGTTAGTAAACAAAATAAGAAAAGCAATAATATACAATTCAAGCATGCTTGGTGATCTCAAACCACTCACAAGAGGTCCCACCCAAAGGTAAAGGGAAACAAGATGCTTATGATCCTTGAGGCAATGCAAATGCAATGTTATGATGCCATGAGGGATCTTAGGGACAAAATTGGGGTCTTACAGATGCCCCTATTTAAGGTCATTCTAGCCGGAGAAGTGAAGGTTAAAATCTTCGTCTCGACGAGGTAGAATGAGCTTAAATACTAACAGAGAGACAAATTTTGGTCCCTAAGAGACCTCATGATGCAAATGTATGTTTGCAAAAGGTAACACTCTATGGAGATATGTGTCCACAAAGAAGGAAAAGAAATAAGGAGAAACTGATAATCCATATGAGTAATTTACTCCATGGGACAGAGACTCTAGGACTCTCGTGGGGATAAGAAAGGAATAAAATGTGTGAGCAGGTCACGACTTCAAAGCTTGGGGAGCAAAATTCCAAAAGGAGTAAATCCATGGAAAGACCCGAGTTGACTCAAAGGCGCATGTTTTGGGGAGTAATGCCAATACAGCAAAAATTATCCATAACGGATACTTCGGATAAAAATCCGGACTCAGGTGGGGAAATAACAAATGAGGTATTACCGGTTACTGGGTAATAAGCTCAAGGAGACATGCGATCTGAACGCCGGTATAAAGGTGAGAGAACAACAAGCTTGGGAAGAATGAATATATAAGACCGGTACAAGGGTGAGAGATATCAAACTTCCGAGATCATCTGAGGAAGACCTAAAAAGGTATGCTTCAGCTCAGGAAAATCTGACTCCGTAAAAGGACAAAAGGTCATAATAGGGAGCAGAAGGAAGGAACACCAAGGACACCGGTTACTGGGCATATAATAGGTGACCAACCAAAACGTGAATCGGGGAATATTCCCAAGACACTCATCATCCAAAAGAGGGCTAAAAGCAAACTCGATTATGGGATGGACATTCGATTCCAAAAAGGGATACGAATCTTACTCAACTGGGGAAGAACAAAAGGCTTCGACCAAAGAGTGCATGAGATATATTATCTATTACCGTCAGAACATAGATAATATATTCGCATGGAAGATTATCCACAACTGGTTACTGGGTTAATAAAGGATAAATCGACCGACAAAGAAAGACATTTGGATTTTTTATGAAAGAGTTATGGGCACTTGAAATTGGACTTTTTTGCCTTTCAATGCATTTGGTCCAAAGTGACCTATAATGTTTTGCATTATCACATGTATTTCCTTTGAGATTTTGAAATTTTGTTCAACATAACATTTGAAGTAGACATCTTAAGCTTTCCAATGCATTTGATCCCACCTCAAAAATCATAAAAAATTAATGAGTTATGTTCTTGGGAAGTTGACCCAAAATTAGGGTTTCAGTCAAAATGACCTATAATGTATTGGAATGGGAGATGACCTTCCAAGATTCAAATCAATTTTTGATGAACATGAAAGTTGTTCATATTGTCCTTAAGAACATTTTTTATTTTTGGATCATCTCCAGTTGACCAACACATAAAACATTATGTCTCAGTGCATTTCAAAATAGTCAGATGAATTGACTGATCAACTTATCAAGTCCATGACTCATGTATTGATGAATTTATGATTGAGGACACTCAAATAAGTTCAAATATGCATGAAATGATGAGTTAAAGAACTTCCCTTGATTGTATTTGATCATGGGCTGAGGTTGCTTCAAGAGCATGACATAGTTGATGAACAAATGAATTAGGGTTTCCTTTGGAAACCAACCTCAAACCCCTTGACTTGCTTTGATCAAAATGATGAATTGAGATACTAGGGAGGCATATTTGATGGATGAGAGCTTTGGGAACCATTGCCATGTTTGCTATCATCTTCACTTGGCCATATCTCTGCACAAGGGGTCTCCTTGAAGCTCTTGACTTTGTGATTGCTCAACCTACAAACAAAAGATGTTAGTGACATATTTTTGTGCTTTTGGTTAGTAAACAAAATAAGAAAAGCAATAATATACAATTCAAGCGTGCTTGGTGATCTCAAACCACTCACAAGAGGTCCCACCCAAAGGTAAAGGGAAACAAGATGCTTATGATCCTTGAGGCAATGCAAATGCAATGTTATGATGCCATGAGGGATCTTAGGGACAAAATTAGGGTCTTACAGATGCCCCTATTTAAGGTCATCTAGCCGGAGAAGTGAAGGTTAAAGTCTTCGTCTCGACGAGGTAGAATGGGCTTAAATACTAACAGAGAGACGAATTTTGGTCCGTAAGAGACCTCATGATGCAAATGTATGTTTGCAAAAGGTAACACTCTGTGGAGATATGTGTCCACAAAGAAGGAAAAGAAATAAGGAGAAACTGATAATCCATATGAGTAATTTACTCCATGGGACAAAGACTCTGGGACTCTCGTGGGGATAAGAAAGGAATAAAATGCGTGAGCAGGTCACGACTTCAAAGCTTGGGGAGCAAAATTCCAAAAGGAGTAAATCCATGGAAAGACCCGAGCTGACTCAAAGGCGCATGTTTTGGGGAGTAATGCCAATACAGCAAAAATTATCCATAACGGATACTTCGGATAAATATCGGACTCAGGTGGGGAAATAACAAATGAGGTATTACCGGTTACTGGGTAATAAGCTCAAGGAGACATGCGATCTGAACGCCGGTATAAAGGGGAGAGAACAGCAAGCTTGGGAAGAATGAATATCTAAGACCCGTACAAGGGTGAGAGATATCAAACGTATGAGATCATATGAGGAAGACCTAAAAAAGGTACGCTTCAGCTCAGGAAAATCTGACTCCGCAAAGGGACAAAAGGTCATAATATGGAGCAGAAGGAAGGAACACCAAGGACACCGGTTACTGGGCATATAATAGGTGACCAACCAAAACGTGAATCGGGGAATATTCCCAAGACACTCATCATCCAAAAGAGGGCTAAAAGCAAACTCGATTATGGGATAGACATTCGATTCCAAAAAGGGATACGAATCTTACTCAACTGGGGAAGAACAAAAGGCTTCGACCAAAGAGTGCATGAGATATATTATCTATTACCGTCAGAACGTAGATAATATATTCGCATGGAAGATTATCCATAACCGGTTACTGGGTTAATAAAGGATAAATCGACCGACAAAGAAAGGCATCGGGATACCGAAACTAGGTATATAATGATGACCATTCAAGGGGAGCAACAACCATTACCGGCAATCGGTAAATGAAGGATGACTTGCTGGGGATAAACTGCCTGATCAGAGCAATCATCCAAGAAATATACCACCGGGGGTGAAGGACTTATCAATACCGAATATTGGATAATGATAACCGTCAAAGAGGGGATTATATCTACCGGATACTGGGTAGAAAACCACGGAAAAGTAACCGTCATCGATTAGGATGAACAAAAGGTTAACTCTGCAAAGGGATGAAATAGGGTTTACAACTACTGGTACAAGGGTAGAAAATCACAGACTCCACCGGGGATAAGATGAATGATTACTGACTACTGAGCAATTATCCATTTATACCACAGGGAAGCGCAGGAAACAGTCACAAGAGGCCAATCTAGGATCAAACTAAAGAGGCAAGTTGAATCAAGACTCGTCCCAGTGAGGATATAACTCAATGGGGACTCCCATCCCAATATATGTGTTGGGGGGAAACAGAAACAACCATCATCCACGAGGATATATACTCGGTGGGGAATATGGAAAGACAGATAAACACTTTCTGCTTAAGGGGTTGACTCTATATGGGGAGTTCAGATACCGACATCTGCTTGGGGAAATGTATTACCAACTAGCAGGGGATCGCAAACAAAGATATATGGAAAAGAAATGCAATATGAATATCTGAATGTTTGAAAACTATATGCACACATGCGTAGTTTATGTATGATGAATGCTGACAAACAGACGTTTCTAACACCAACAAGTCCATCGAACAAGTACAAACATCCGGTACTACATCTCAAGAGAGAAAGCCGGGATAACAAAGATCTCTGCAGGGGAATGAGCAAAACATTCCAGCTGGAGGCAAAGATCATCAAAAATCCGCCATGGAAACACTCTACTGGGGAAATCATCAGAGGGGATCATGGAACTCTGTGGGGAACAACCACCAAATCAGAAATTCCCAAAGGTCATCAAACACTGTCCCAAATAATGAAATCACATCTTTCGAGGAGGAAGAATCACTATTCTGCTGAAAGAAGGAGGGAGGAATAAATCTTCCCAACACTCTGCTAGGGGGGAGAAACCACAAAAGGCTCAGGAGGAAGAGGACACCAACATGCCAGGAATATGAACAACTGCCCTACCCTGTCAAGAATCTTACCATCCTTGGGAGAGCACTGAAGGCATTCCTAGTATCCTTATGTCATTGTGAATGTTCACTTTGTTTAAAAACAAATTATCAAAAATTTGATTATTTAAAACAATGACATTTTTTTTCATTAAAACATGCAAAACATTTGTTGGATAGAAACAAATAAGAGTGCAAATAATTGGATAAAGGCTCAAGTTTATTTGATGGAATGGTAGTCTGCAAATGGCAAGACTCCATAGATCTTTACAAATTTGAAATTGGTGATATATATTGGAAAAGGGCTGCATTGAACATAATGACCATTTCTCCACCAATTATGAATCCTATGTATTTGAAGCTTTGGTTGATGATGAATGGGCGAGAATCTCTGACGGATAACAGTTGTAGAACAAAGTCTTGTCAGGATGCAGTTACTTGCCAAATCCCTATTTTTTGCCTAGATTGGCCCAGGGTGAGGTACTCAATCTAGCGGGATATATACATTCATTTTTTTATGTGTCTCTAACTTTTGCCTGGATCGCCCTTTCAGGTTTTCAATCCACCGAGACGCTCATTTTTGCCTAAGCCGCCCTTTCGGGTTTTCAACTTAGCGAGCTATTCTGTTTTTATTTTTAGGCGAAGTATTTCTTGACTGCATCTGAATTCACAGGACGAGTGAAATCCTCCCCATCCATAGTTGTAAGTATCAAAGCACCGCCTGAAAAGGCTCTCTTAACAACATATGGACCTTCATAGTTTGGAGTCCACTTGCCTCTAGAATGGGGCGCGAAAGACAAGACTTTCTTGAGCACAAGGTCACCTTCTCGGAATACACGAGGCTTGACCTTTTTATCAAAGGCTTTCTTCATTATTTATTGATATAATTGACCATGGCACATGGCAGTCAATCTCTTCTCTTCTATCAAATTCAGTTGGTCATAACGACTCTGAACCCATTCAGCATCAGTCAGCTTGGCTTCCATCAAGACTCTCATTGATGGGATCTCCACCTCTACTGGGAGCACAGCCTCCATGCCATAAACGAGAGAGAAAGGGGTTGCCCCTGTCGAAGTGCGAACAGAGGTACGATATCCATGTAAAGCAAACGGCAGCATCTCATGCCAATCTTTATACGTGACAACCATCTTCTGGATAATCTTCTTGATATTCTTATTAGCAGCTTCAACATCCCCATTCATCTTGGGTATGTAAGGAGAAGAATTATGATGCGCAATCTTGAACTCGCTACACAGCTCTTTCATCATTTTGTTGTTCAGGTTAGATCCATTATCAGTAATGATCTTATCTGGCACACCATATCGGCATATGAGTTGATTCTTGATAAACTTCACGACCACCTGCCTGGTCACATTAGCATATGATGCTGCTTCAACCCACTTAGTGAAGTAATCAATTTCTACAAGAATAAATCTGTGTCCATTGGACGCTTTTGGTTCTATCATGCCAATCATGTCGATTCCCCACATGGAGAAGGGCCATGGTGATGAAATCACATTCAGAAGTGTCGGGGGAATATGAATCTTATCCGCATAAATCTGACACTTATGGCATTTCTTCACATATTTGTAGCAGTCAGACTCCATTGTCAGCCAATAGTGGCCTGCTCTCAACATCTTTCTAGCCATGGCGTGTCTATTGGAATGAGTACCAAATGAACCCTCATGGACCTCAGTCATCAACAGGTCTACTTCGTGTCTATCCACGCATCTGAGCAGAACCATGTCAAAGTTTCTCTTGTAGAGTACATCACCATTGAGGTAAAAACTTCCTGATAATCTCCTCAGAGTCTTCCTATCTTTCACAGATGCCCCAGGCGGGTAAATCTGGTTCTGAAGGAAATGCTTGATATCATAATACCATGGCTTATCATCTTTTACTTCTTCTACCTAAAATACATGAGTTGGTCTGTCCAAGCGCATCACAGTGATATTGGGAACTTCATTCCAATGTCTAACCATGATCATCGAAGCAAGTGTAGCAAGAGCATCTGCCATCCGATTCTCATCTCGAGGAATATGATGGAAGTCAATCTTAGTAAAGAACGTTGAAATCCTCCTCGCATAGTCCCTATATGGAATGAGGCCAGGCTGATTCGTTTCCCATTCACCCTTAATCTGATTAACAACGAGGGCCGAATCACCATATACATCAAGATGCTTGATCCTTAGATCAATGCACTCCTCCAAACCCATAATACAGGCCTCATACTCAGCCATATTATTCGTGCATTTGAAAGTTAGCCTTGCTGTGAAAGGGAAATGTGTGCTCTGAGGAGTAATAATCACTGCCCCAATATCAGTTCCATATTGATTTACAGCACCATCAAATACCATGCTCCAACGGGAACCAGGCTCTGGCCCTTCATCGAGTGTAGGCTCATCACAATCTTTCATTTTCAAATATAGAAACTCCTCATCTGGGAAGTCATATTGCACTGACCGATAGTCCTCAATTGGTCAGCCAAGATACTACCTTTAATAGCCTTCTGAGCTCGATACTCAATATCATACTCAGATAACAACATCTGCCAACGGGAAATCCTCCCTGTTAAAGCAGGCTTCTCGAAAATATACTGATTGGATCCATTCTGGATATCAACCAAGTCGTATGATTTAACATATACTGGCGTAAGCGCTTAGCGGCCCAAGCCAAAGCACATCATGTATTCTCAAGCATTGAGTATCGAGACTCACAGTCAGTGAACTTCTTGCTCAGATAGTAAATAGCATACTCTTTCTTTCCTGATTCGTCTTGCTGACCAAGGACACAACCCATTGAGTCTTCAAGAACAGTCAGATACATAATCAAGGGTCTCCCTTCCACAGGCGGAGACAGAATAGGAGGTTCGGACAAATACTCCTTAATACTATCAAAAGCTTTTTGGCAATCCTCAGTCCAATCATGAGACTGATCTTTCCGGAGGAGCTTGAATATCGGTGCACATGTGGCAGTCATGTGGGATATGAATCTGGAAATGTAATTCAAGCGGCCAAGAAAACCTCGGACTTGCTTCTCAGTCTTGGGCGCAGGCATCTCTTGTATTGCTTTGACCTTTGCAGGATCAACCTCAATACCTCTTTCACTGACAATAAAACCCAATAATTTACCGGAACGGACCCCAAATGTACACTTGTTGGGATTCAGACGAAGCTTATACTTCCTCAAACGCTGAAAAAGCTTCAACAAGTGCTCTATATGTTCAACTTCCGTTCTTGATTTAGCGATCATATCATCAACATATACCCCGATCTCCTTGTGCATCATATCATGAAACAAGATGGTCATAGCTCGTTGATACGTGGCTCCGGCGTTCTTCAAACCGAAGGGCATCACTCGATAACAGAATGTTCCCCAAGGTGTGATGAATGTTGTCTTCTCCATATCCTCGGGTGCCATCTTAATCTGGTTATATTCGGAAAATCCGTCCATAAATGAGAAGATATTGAATTTAGCTGTATTGTCTACCAACATATCAATGTGTGGTAGAGGGAAATCATCTTTTGGACTAGCTTTATTCAAATCTCTGTAATCAACACACATACGGACTTTTCCGTCTTTCTTAGGCACAGGCACAATATTGGCCACCCACAGAGGATATGTAGAAGTCACCAGAAACCCCGCATCAATTTGCTTCTGAACTTCCTCTTTGATCTTCACTGCCATGTCTGGATGAGTTCTTCTGAGCTTCTGCTTCACAGGCACGTACTCAGGCTTCAAAGGTAGGAAATGTTGCACAATATTTGTATCTAGACCAGGCATGTCTTCATATGACCAGGCAAAGACATCGACATATTCTCGTAGCAGCTCAATCAACCCCTTCTTAACAGACTCTTCCAAGAGTGCTCCAATCTTTACTTCTCGCACACAATCCTCAGACCCCAAGTTGATTGTTTCCAGATTCTCAAGGTGTGGCTGAATGATCTTCTCTTCATGCTCAAGTAGACGGGTAATCTCGTCAGGAATCTCTTCAACATTATCTTCTTCCGCCTCAAATACAGGGAATTCAAAGTTGGGAGATGGTGTTGGATCATTATGTTCAATGGGTTTGATTAACATGCATAATGATTTTGGATATAAAGAGCTTTTAGAATTCAAACAAGGCAAAACATTATGCAGATGAAAAGATTGATTTTATTCTATTTTTAGGGTTTTATGTGATCACCAATTTCATGCAAAAGCGAAAAGGGAAAATAATTGGAAAAACAAACATTTAACATGAATCTATTGAATGAAAATATCATTGTATTTATGCGCCAACAATGTCATCACTCCTCCCTTTGGCATGGGAGAAGGGTTTTTAAACACAATGAACATTACTTCGACTTATGGATAACTGTTGGAGTATCCACAGCGACCCAATTATTGCAGATCCCTCCAGGGATGACGAAGTTGCCAAAATCCTCTTCGTCCTCTTCCAAGATAGCAGCAACCTCCTCGTCTTGATTGGTGTGGATGAAAACTCCACTCGTGAACAGCCCTTGCGTATTGGAAACCCCAAAAGAATAACCTATGCCAGCCCGGGACTTGTTGTCTTTTAACTCAATCATTTGCCCCAAACCAGCAGTTACGCCATGCTCAATGGCCAACTTTGCATCTTTGTAGGAAGCAAATGAAGAAGTTCCCTTCTTAATAGGCTCAGCAATAGATAAAGCTTGGAACGGAGTTCCAACTTCATCCTTAGCATCTATATAAGAGAAGGAAGACAAATGGCTAACCAGGAGAGCCTTTTCTCCCCCTACCATCACCAGCTTCTTATTCTTTACAAATTTCAGTTTCTGGTGTAAGGTGGATGTCACGGCGCCCGCCTCGTGAATCCATGGTCTTCCCAAAAGACAGCTATACGATGGGTGAATATCCATAACCTGGAAGGTAATCTGGAAATCAC
Source organism: Lathyrus oleraceus (assembly GCF_024323335.1). NCBI lineage: Eukaryota > Viridiplantae > Streptophyta > Magnoliopsida > Fabales > Fabaceae > Lathyrus > Lathyrus oleraceus. The sequence continues at coordinate 480,237,512 of NC_066585.1, read as the reverse complement.
TTGGTCCGATTTTGACTGGGAGATCAACTTCGCCAATCATAGTTTTGCGAGACCCATCGAAAGCCTTCACAACTACTCCACTCTGCCTCATGGGAGGCCCTTGATATGACAGCTTCGCAAGAGTGGATTTCGGCAATACGTTTAATGATGACCCAGTGTCCACCAGAACATTGGACATGGCGTCGTCTTTACAACTCATAGATATGTGTAAAGCCAAGTTGTGGTCTCTTCGCTCCTCGAGGAGATCAGAGTCACAAAAACTCAAGTTGTTACAAGCGGTAATGTTTGCAACAATGCTATCAAATTGTTCTATCGTGACATCGTGATCCACGTACGCCACATCCAAAACCTTCTGCAGAGCCTCTCGGTGTGGTTCTGAATTCAAAAGCGACAAATATTTTGGATGGCATTTGTAGAAGCTGGTCTACAACGTTGTACTCGCTCCTTTTGATGAGCTTCAGCATCTCATCACAGTCTTCTTTCGCATTACCACTCGGGCCAACAGAAGCAGGAGTTCTCAACGTAGAGGAGGGCTTAACAACAAGTGCCGGATTCGGAGTGCTCACAGCATCCCCAATCGGGCGCTCAACAAAATCAGCATCAGCATTTCCTCGAGCATCAGCTTGAGGCTTCAACGGTGCTGAAAATACACGACCGATGCGGGTCAAACCGTTGACGTCGACAATGTTAACAACAGATGAAGAGGGCAAGGACACCTCTTTCCCATTCTCTACTGCTACAACATTGTAGAGATAAGGAACCGCTTTCTCAGAGGAGTACGGTACAAGTCCGGCTGGTTTGATGACGAGAGCAGGAGGAGCCTTCTGCTTGCTACCATCATACTTGATGACAACAGGCTTAGGTATCCGGAACACTGGGGAAATTACATTGACTTCGAGCTCATCTTCGTCAACATTTCTATTTTGAAGGATCTCAATGACTCCTTCGTCCAACATATCTTGCACATCTTTGCGCACCTGGCGACATCCTCTCTAATTGACAGAACAAACTCTGCATCTATCATGATCATGCTCATAATGGCTATAGTCACACAGCAATCTATGCATCTCAACCAGCGATTGCCGGATATGACTGACATATTTCACCTTGTACTTGCCAGGGCAGCCCTGGACCATATTGACAGACTTCGCATGCTCGGGAAATGGGTTCTTCTTTACGTTTGGACCGACATCCTCGAAAAATAAAATCCCGCTTCTCACAAGGTCCTGCACCTTGGTCTTCAAGGGATAACAGTTCTCTATGTCGTGTCCGGGAGCACCAGAATGATACACACAATGAAGCTCAGGCTTGTACCACCATTGAGGCTTGACAGGTACAACGGGAGAGTCACGCGGTGTGGTCAACTTTCTGTCGATCAGAGACGGATAGAGTTCGGCATAAGTCATCGGAATTGGATCAAAGGTGACCCTCTTCCTCTCGTAGCTGGTGCTGGCATTACTGTTGTTATTTCGAGGCTGATAGGCCTTCTGTTGTAGACGCTGTTGTTGTTGATATTGCTGAGTTTGTGGTTGCTGATAGTGTTGAGCTTCCCTGAAAACAGGTGCTATATGAGCCACCTAATGCTGATTGTTAACCGGGCGAGAAATCTTCCTCTTCACAGAGGGTCTTCTTTTGACGTGAGAAGACATGACATGTGCCTCTCCCTCCTTCTTCTTTGCAAAGCTTCCATATCTCTTTGCCAAAAAGCCTTCGTCTCGAGTTAAGCGTCCTTCACGGGCCCCTTCTTCCAATCTCATCCCCATATTCACCATTTTGGTGAAGTCTGAGGGAGCACTGGCTATCATCCTCTCGTAATAAAACGAGCTCAAGGTCTTCAAGAAGATCTTGGTCATCTCTTTTTCCTCTAAGGGTGGCATTATCTGAGCTGCCAATTCGCGCCATCTCTAGGCGTACTCTTTGAAGGTCTCTTTATCCTTTTACGACATTGCCCTCAATTGGTCCCTATCAGGAGCCATATCCACATTGTATTTATATTGCTTGATGAAGGCCTTGCCAAGATCGTTGAAAGATCGGATGTTCGAACTCTCCAAACCCATGTACCACCGGAGAGCGGCACCGGACAAACTGTCCTGGAAATAATGGATGAGCAGTTGGTCATTGTCTGTCTGCGTTGACATCTTGCGAGCATACATCACAGGATGGCTGAGGGGGCATGTGTTTCCCTTATACTTCTCAAAGTCAGGCACTTTGAATTTAATAGGGATCTTCACGTTGGGCACAAGGCACAACTCAACAACACTTTTACCAAAGAGGTCTTTCCCCCTCAAAGTTTTCAGTTCCTTGCGAAGCTCAAGGAATTGGTCCTTCATATCATCCATCTTTTCATAAACATCTGGGCCCTCAGATGGCTCGGAGTGGTAGATGGTATCTTCGACCCTTGGTAATGTGTGCACGACAGGAGGTGGCACTGAAAGGACCGGGCTAGATATCGGCAGAGAAGCAAGAGTAGGGGCGAAACCCTCTGGTACAAAGTTGGGGGGCATTCCCCAGGGGAACCCAGCTGGCATAGATGGCGCAAAATGAGCTGTTGCAGCAGGCACAATAGAAGTCACGATCTCAGAAATGACCGTCCTCTGGGGAGGAGTTGATGGTGTTGGAGAAGATTGGCTCTGAGCGGCCAAGAATGACTCCATCAAGGCAGTCAACCTGGCTACTTCTTCCTTCAGCTCGCGGTTCTCTTGTTCTAGATGATCCATCAGTCTCGAAGAATTGGCTCTGGTGTAGTACCGGTGAGTCAGCTTGTCTTCAAAATAAATGAAGAACACAGAGTTAGACCAAAGGAGAAGAAGCTGGGAACAAAACCTGCTTATGCACATGATGCATGCAATGCTTGTGCATATGATTTGTTTTTATTTCAGAGGAATTTTAGAGTTCTATTTGCAAATATTTGGAAGTATTAAACATTTATCATGTATAGAAATATCTTGTCACTAATATCTGGAAAATAGTTTTACATCAAAGAAGTACAGCATGGGTAGGTAGACAAAAATACAAGAAAGAAGGAAAATGATCATCCCATGGATCCCTAGAAACAATCATCTAAAGCTCGGGACACAGGAAGATGAGATGCACGAAGCCTCTTCACCTCCTCTTCATAGGCTGCCTCCATATCTGCCTTCTCCTTGGCGAGTCGATCGTACTTCCTCTTCCAGAACTTGGAAGATTGAGGAAGTAGAGAAGTCCATGCATCATCAGGATCATCAATAACCTGATGCTCGAGGAACTCAATCAAAGCATCCTTTTCCTTGATCTGCTGAAGCAATTCCTCTCGTTCGCGGATCGAGGCACGTGAACGGTCTTCGTCTCTCAAATCCTCTACTCCTTGGTTAGGGAGGGTTGAAGGCCCAACCATAACCAAAGGTGTAGGTCTCGGATACTCGTACGACATGAGATACTCAGACGCTCTCTTCCTAACCCAAGCAGTGTAAGGCTCCAAAGCGACACAGTTCTTAGGACCCAACTCATTCCTTCCTTTTCTATGAATCTTGCGCCAAGCGCGGACCATCCTAGCTTTCAATCCTTGGGGATCTTAATCCCACCACATGTACCAAGAAGAGGCACATTGGAGAATTCACCACAAGAGTCGATAATCTGCACACCATCATATACACGGTTGTACCAAGAGATATCATCATTAGTGAGGGACATAAGTCTCGTGGACCACCGTAGACATCCCTTGTTCTCCTTGAAAGCGACCGTCTGCGGTAAGTGAGAAATAAACCACTTATACAACAGAGGCAAACAACACACAATGGCACCACCACCCTTTGCATTCCTCATATGCAAAGAAAAATAAGTGTCACCCAACAGAGTCGGAACGAGATTAAGAGTAGAGAAAATCCTAATAGCGTTCACATCCACAAACTTATCGATGTTGGGGAACAATACTAACCCATAGATGAGAAGTACAAATATGGCCTCAAAGGCGTCCTCACTCATGGCCTTCCGATACATAATAGCTTGAGCAATGAGGAACTCAGAAGGGAGACCTTGAATTCCACCTTTGGTAGTCATATGAGCACCAACCAGAGATTAATCTATATGCAACATGTCAGTTATCTCTTGAGAAGTAGGAATACTCTCCAAGCCACTGAACGACAACTTGTCTAGAATTGGTATACCCACAAGATAGGCATACTCCTCGAGCATGGGCAAAAGCTGAAAATCCGGAAATGTGAAGCAACGGTACAAAGGATCATAAAATTGCACCAATACACTCATCAACCCTTCATCCACCTAAGTAGTCAGAAGAGGAAGAAGCTTCCCAAAACGAGCCTTGAAACCCAAGGGATCTAGTACATAGGATGTTAAATTCCTTAACTCTTTCAAGTCTGGTTGTCTGAAACTGTACTTCTTTGTATTCCTTCTTTGTCTTTCCATGTCTGAAAATTTGCAAATAGACCTCTTAAATTCCTTGAAAATTTTCTTCATTATTGATGATATGGATGCAAATGGGTGCATGAATGCATGAATGCAACAATCACACTCAAGGATTAAGCAAAGCACACCAAACAAAGGTCATGGGATGGATCATGTCATCCTTAATATCAATCATCCATTTTGGTGGATTATGGTTTACACCTTATCAACACCCAAGTTCCATTGATATTAAGGATACATGAACGGATCAACCACGAATCAAGGGTTTGTTGCGAGTCACGAGCATGGAGTTTCGGTTAAGAACCACCCAAAGGGAGTGTACTAGGGTTTAAACCTGCCAAACATGTTCTACAAGAGGTTCCCATAGTCATCATCCCATCTTTCGGATATTATCGGAGAAACGACTACTCGTTTTCCAAAAATATTCTCAAGAGAGACTCTTATGAGTGTAGTATCGCATAACAGTCGTATCAAATCTTACACTTGAACGACTTTCGCACTACATCCTAAAAATAGACTAAGATGGGTTTGGTAAACTAAGGTCCTTGGCTTCTAAGGTCTATATTGGAAAGATTAATGTCTAACCACAACTACTTGTGTGACATTATTGATCCCAACATGACCTCCACCAAGTGAATGGGCTTGCAAGTCAACTTGCTAAGGAATAACTCCACACAAGTCAACAAGACTATGCCATTTTCCTATCCTAAGTGCACTCGAGTTTGGGTATAGAACTCATCTCACAAAGATCACCAAGCATACAAGGAATTAATATTCAAGCAATTCAATCATTACATACAATACAGTAATCTCAAATAGCACAAAAATATATCACAAAACAATATACACAATAATACAACAAAAATGAAAAGTAGGCAAAACCCACTAGGCAGATATTATCCCCAGCAGAGTCGCCACTTTTCTGTAGCAGGGTATTCGTTACCATTAGAGATATTAACTAAATCCAAGGTAAATCATACAAGTCGAGTCGCCACCGCACTTCTATTTATCCAAAGGAATGGTTAGAAAGCGAACAAAAACCTAAAAGTTTTATCGAATCAAAAACTAGTAAAAGAGAGTCAGAGATCTGGGTAAGGGGGTTAGTTATGCAATGGGAAGGTGTTAGGCACCCAAAACATCCTAGGTACTCCTAGGGAGACCTTTTCATATTTTGTTGTAAGGTTTGTATTTTTGTGAAAATTTGTTGTGCAAACATGATTGAAGAGATGAGAAAAGAATATACAGGTTTATTTACATTTTGTGTTTGGATGGATAAACCCATTGCCTACGTACCATCTTAAAAAAGATTAGGATCAAAACCTCGTAGTTCGGGGTAAAAATCTCAAAATGAATTGATGAATTTATTGGTCCAAAAGCCTTAAGTTCTTTTGTTATCCAAGGGAGAAAACTCAACCTAAAACCACAAATCCACCATGTGAGGATAGCTTCAACATGCTAGTGAGCGGTTAACCCTATAATAAGCATGGAAGACTCATTGTCCATCACTAAGGATATAGGTGAGTATTACATCTACCACAAGCATAACTCAAACCTAATAGCTAAAGGTTATGAAAAAGTTTTGATTAAGAGAGTGGCCATTGAAACCACAAAAGACATTTGAATGGGTTATATTTACCAATGAAAAATATATACAAAATATGGTCAAAGTTGACTTAGAGATTCAATTCAAAATGAGTATTAAGAAAAGAAAGTTTGAAAATCAAAAGCATAAGGCTTAGGTTTCTAATGTTGAAAACATGTATTAAGTGTTTGCACAAAAGCTTTGGCTTGGGTTAGAGTGGAGGGAAGGAGAAGAATGGCTAAGATCCTAAGCAATGCAAAAGGTGAGGGATAAGAAACAAAACCACAAAAAGGAGTTCCTCTCTTAAGATCATATGGATGATCCAAGTAGCTCCCATCCTTTGGAATAAGCAATCACATAAGCATAAACTCAAGCAATCAACAATCAAATGAACTCTTGGAAGGTTCCTCAATGTATCTTGAATCTCTCTCTCTTAGAAGCACATAACAATGGTTCCTCAATTTGGCTCAAGTGGAAATCCCTAGCACAAAGAAACACACACATCAAAAGGTTCTATTAACAATCAAAGAATGGACAAGAGGGAGTTTAGAATATGGTCCTTTCAGTGTTCATCTTCAAACTTTAAGCATTCTAAAGGCATGAGGCCTAGTTGCTCTTTGACATTTATAGCACTCTAAAGGCATTAGGCCTAGTTGCTCTTTGACTCCATTTTGCATAGGGAAGGTCCTAAAGTCTAAGTCCTTTTGTCCATTTTTTTGCATTTGGTTCACAACAAATAGACAAACACAAGCACAAAAGATATATATACACAATTATATGCTCAAGTGAGCAAAAGGCAAATTGCATTATCATAAACATGTGCTCAAGTGAGCAAAGGAAAAATCAAATGGATAATATGTGCAAGAATAGTAAATTGCATAAAAGTAAAGAGCAAAAGTAAATGTTAATGGTTAATAGTTAGTGTTAGTAGTTAGTGTGCCATAAGGCAAATTTAGCGCTATGTTAAGCAATCGTAATTGGACTTATGTAGAAGTCACAACTATCTGAGTCCGGTCAATAATAATGTAGGCAACAACACAAGTTAGAAGTCTTGATTAGTGAACCAAGTTCTAACAACTTGCCATGCCAAAAAGAAGAAGAGAATTGATCTTGTATTGGATTAAGCCTTTAGCATGTTTAGGAAACAACCTATCCTTAATGCAAAGCCATTCACTTGATCAATTGATCAAGATGAATTAGATTTGAATCAAGGAAGATTAAGTCTCCCTAATCAATGCTAACTTATCAACCTTTAACTCATTGATCAAAAAGAAAGAAGAAGAAGAAGAAGAAAGAGATGAATAATGGAAAAGGAAATGGAAAGAATAAAGTGCATAAAGTGAAATAAAATGTACCAATCCATGTGTGTTGACCAAATGACATTGAGAGTCAAAGTCAAATAATGAGAAACCAGAAAATGAGATGAAGATTGGAGGTCAAACAATAAGCAAAATATTTTTGGCATTTTTAATATTAAAATAAACATGAATTAAAAATAAAAGAGAGGTCAAACTTCAAAATCACTTCAAATCAACCTTGAAAGGTCCAAGTGATTTATCCCAAGTTCAACAAGGTCAAACAAGGTTTGACAAAAAATTTCAGCATTTTTAAAAGTCAGAAACTATTTTTAATCAATAAAAAATGAATAAAAATAACCTAATTGAACTAAAATCTCAAATAAATCTCAAATCAATAAAAAAAATTAATGAGAATATTTTTCATAGATCCATCATCATTCAAATAGGTTAGGAAAATATTTTTGTATTTTTTGAATATCAAAAACTATTTAAAATGAATTAAAAATAACCAGAAAAGAGAAAATTCACAAAAAATATTAAAAATCAAAATTAGAAACTAGAATTTATTTGGAGAAGAATGCAATTGGTCCCATATTTTTTGGAATTAAAATGAAGAAGTTATGAATTTTTGAAAATAATGGAAATAAAAGAAATTAATAAAATCAAAAAAACAAGGAGCGTCTGATCAAGCCTCATTAATTGACGTGGCTGATCAAACGCTCCAGATGCGCGCTTCCATGGTAGGCTTCAGTCCACGCGTTACACAAACATTAAAACAAAGTCATAACATTGGACAGTCGAGATTAAATCTGGATTTCAGATCCAAGGGCTCTCGATGCATCTGGAAAAGGGACGGTGACCGAAGCCACCGTGTTCTCCGGTGAGCATGAAGATTCCGGCCAAAATTGCAGGTTTCAAAAGCTTAACCAAAATACACGATCCATACATCATTGGAAAGCTAGGGTGATGTACATCACCCCTGTACCATTGGTTTCTCCTCTAGATCCTCATAGAGAGAGAAATCAGATAGAGAAAATCATGGTGTTCATACTGAACTTCATGGATTTCAACAATTGAGCACTCAAAACAATTGCCTCTATGAAAAGGACTTCAGCCAACACAATATCCAAGCAAATAGATCAAGAACTAGTGAGTTTCGAAGAAAAAAACAGTTGGAGAGAAACTTTGAATTGTGGTGATCTGAGCTTGCTTCCTTGCTTCCTTTGGCCAAACAGAAGTACAATGGACTATAGGATGAAGGTCTAGGAACTTTAGATCTAGAAATTTAACCAGATTTAGTTGAATTTCAGATCTGAGAAATTTGAGTGAAAATGAAATAGTTCCTTTGGTGAGACGTTTGGTTTTCAGTTCAGCGGCATTTCAGGTTGATTCATGGATGAAAAATGAATGGAATGATGCCTCTATTTATAGAAGGAGAGGCAAGGCAAATGTGATCAAATCCGTGTGCATGGCAAAAGGATATTCATTGCATGGGCTTGCATGATCATGTAGAAGGCCCAAATCCAATGCCAAATGCAATCTGAGATATATTTGAGCTGAAATGGACGTGTAGTTGGCAATGCATAGGCTTATGTAATGAGTTCCAACATGTTATGCACAATTATGCCTAAAACTTCTCCTATTCAAAAATGCCATTTGCGAAATCTAAACATGAGCATGTGAGTAATGTTTGGAAAGGTCTTGATGTAAGGAACAAATGTTATGTTGGGAAAAAATCCATTTGAAGTGTGGGAATTAGTGAATTTTGAGTTTAAAGTGTAAGGTGCAAAACATGCAAAGGCAAGGTTTCCAAATTTGGCCAATGTTCAAGCCCCTCTGTTTTGATGATGCAAACTTCAAATGAAAAACACCTTCAACATCAAAGTTGTAGATCTTTTCAAGACAATCAAAATGGACTTAAATTTTGCATCATTTGGATTTTTGATGAAAGAGTTATGGGCACTTGAAATTGGACTTTTTTGCCTTTTAATGCATTTGGTCCAAAGTGACCTATAATGTTTTGCATTATCACATGTATTTCCTTTGATATTTTGAAATTTTGTTCAACATAACATTTAATTAGACATCTTAAGCTTTCCAATGCATTTTATCCCACCTCAAAATCATAAAAAATGAATGAGATATGTTCTTGGGAAGTTGACCCAAAATTAGGGTTTCAGTCAAAATGACCTATAATGTATTGGAATGGGAGATGACCTTCCAAGCTTGAAATAAATTTTTGATGAACATGAAAGTTGTTCATATTGTCCTTAAGAACATTTTTGCTTTTGGGATCATCTCCATTTGACCAACATATAAAACATTAGGTCTCAGTGCATTTCAAAATAGTCAGATGAATTGACTGATCAACTTCTCAAGTCCATGACTCATATCTTAATGAATTGATGATTGAGGACACTCAAATAAGTTCAAATATGCATGAAACAATGAGTTAAAAAACTTCCCTTGATTGTATTTGATCATGGGATGAGGTTGCTTCAAGAGCAAGGCATAGTTGATGAACAGATGAATTAGGGTTTCCTTTGGAAACCAACCTCAAACCCCTTGACTTGCTTTGATCAAAATGATGAATTGAGATACTAGGGAGGCATATTTGATGGATGAGAGCTTTGGGAACCATTTCCATGTTTGCTATCATATTCACTTGGCCATATCTCTGCACAAGGGGTCTCCTTGACGCTCTTGACTTTGTGATTGCTCAAGCTACAAACAAAAGATGTTAGTGACATATTTTTGTGCTTTTGGTTAGTAAACAAAATAAGAAAAGCAATAATATACAATTCAAGCATGCTTGGTGATCTTAAACCACTCACAAGAGGTCCCACCCAAAGGTAAAGGGAAACAAGATGCTTATGATCCTTGAGGCAATGCAAATGCAATGTTATGATGCCATGAGGGATCTTAGGGACAAAATTGGGGTCTTACACTAAGGACCAAAGAAAACTTGTTTGAGCTGCAAGCTCGGTCAGATGCTATTTGTTTCCATGACCCCAAGTCAACTCCAATCACCATCCCACTCATATGTGAATTCTGTCCAAACTCATTCCATGTCATCCCAAAATCATCCATACACCTTCCCTATAAATAGGTGAAGGTGTCCCAATGCCAAGCCACGCTGAAAAAGGCCCTCATCGCATTCTGACTTTCTCCTTCAAACCTCCATTAACAGAACTTCGAGTTTTATGTTTCAAAGCTTTTCAACCCCCAATATATGCCCAGAAACGCTCATCGCACATCATTCAAACTTCCCAAACACTCAACCAACCTTCCCTAAGCCTCAACTGATTTGAGCTCAGTCTTCGGAAAACTCACCTGAGCAAACTCCGATCAGGTAAAAATACTCATTCCCATCTTTGAAACAAGTTCCAAATCCCTTAGAAATCATCCATTGAACATTTCCCCTAACCTTTTAGCTTTGATTGCTTAGTTTCTAGAGTTTAATTTCATTTCTAGGTCAATTGTATTCTTCATTTTCGTGATCCAAAACTCCTCACTCATAACCAATCAATGGTTCATGAGTGGGGAGAATATTTTTTTATGATCATGCAACATTTTTTAATGCTTAAAAGTGATTGAAAACTCTTATTTTTGAAGTTTGATTCTGAGTTGGTTCGAGGCTGAAGACGACTTGGTTCGTTGCCTCACACGCTATTTCAAATTCAAAATAAATCTGTGTCACACTGCGATTGGCTGAAACGTGCGTGTGTCCCTTTTATTTTGGTTTCTTATTATTTATTTATTTTAACCCGTGTTATATCACAATTGGTCCATTGGCCCAGTGGGTGAGGGGGTCAATCCCCCCATGGCCCCAGGGTCAGGGGTTTGATCCCAGCATGTGCACCCTGACCATGTTTTTTTCCCTTTATGTTATTTTCATTTATTTATTTTCCATTTTATTACCCTTTTGATTTATTTTTTTACCCCCTCCATTTTTATTATTTTGCAAAAGTGTTGAACATTAACCCCCCTTATTTTTGCCTCTAGAATTTAATGGTGACTTGTTTTATTTTATTTGGATTATTTTTTATAGACTTTTGAGGTCTTGAACTCAAGGACTAATGAACTCCACTTATGTCATGATATGTTTGATTTAGGGTTGAATAAAACCTTCTACGTTTCAAACCTACCATTAGATGATCATTGAGTTCATCCTTGGTACTTTGGGGTATGTATAGGTTACCCCTACTTCAAATAATTTAGTCATTTTACTTGTGGATGAAGTCCTCTATTATTAACTTGTGATTCATCTGACACATTGCTATTTCATTTGGTTTATACAAACTCATTAACCCTTCTATACTTTTTTTGTTTATCATTTTGACTTGTTTATACTAACTATCTAACTTGTTAACATTATCTTGTTCATATAACTTGTCAATATAACTTGTAAACAACTAAAATCAATCCTTCAATTTTGGGTTGTATAGTCTTCTTTTTGTAAATCTATTGATAGACGGACTTGAGGTTGAACAACTTTCATTGTTGCAAATCTAGGGTAAGTTGATCCATTGATCATCTTCCTTACTTTGCATCAATGATAAGTTATCCCTCGATGCGCCATATTTTGAATATATTGGCCTGAAGATAGATAATCCTCAAAAGTTGTCCACTTGTTCATAACCCTAACTTTATCTTTGTTAACTTTGATTATTACTAACCTTTTATCATTGTTATTATTCATTGATATTTACTTTTATGTCATTTACATTTAAGTACTCATTATCATCATCATTATACAAACTCATCATGCACACTTTACTATTGTTCTTTATTATTGTCATAATTCAAAAACAACCAAAACATGACAAAATTAAAAGACCAAAAACAATCCACTTTACTTAATCACTTGGACTTAGAGGATTTTGTTTAGGACCTTTGCTTGGAGGTTTTTTCTTTACTCTTTTCTGATGCTTTGTAAACATTTGGGTTTCATTTGTAACTTACATTCCGGTTGTAAGAATGACATCATGGCACCACCTTAGGGGGGCATGTTTGTAAGACCATTATCATTTGTTTAGCATAGGTCACACTTTTGCACACACAAGACTTTCTCTTGGGCTACCTTACAATGAGACCCTTTTATTTCCTTGTTGTTTCACATTCATGTTGCATACACCATATTTATTTTCAACCAAATAAACAAACTCTTGATCCAACATCAAGCAACATTTTTCTTAATCAAACTCAAAATACTTAATAACTACGATTAATATTGTGCGCCACGAGCCTTAAGTGGCAGAGAATGAGTGAGAATATAGCATTTCTACCCTCACTCTGATTATTATGGATGCAAGACGCTTGGATTATTGTCTAGAATATTCACCTCCGTCCATAGACTTTAGTGCAATCTAATCACAAACTATTTTCATAAACCTTTGTTTAAGGTAAAATCAACACAACCCATTAAATCTAATTTTTTGTGCCTTAGAGCATCACCCCGAAAACCCTTTTCTCAAAGGTAAAATCAACCAACACACAAACATTTTATACTCCAAACTACGAAGTTCTGATTCCTTATCCCCGAATGAGTGATACGTAGGCACAAGGGCCCCAATCCTTGGCGAGCATTATAATAATAAAACACCCCCTCTTTCACACACATTCTTTTGGAAAATAAAACAATAACAGATAAATCCTTACATATGTAAAACAATCCAAATGGTTCCCATGGAATACCATGGACGTGAGGGGTGTTAATACCTTCCCCTCATGTAACTGACTCTCGAACCCTAGTCTCGGTTGCGAGACTGATTCCTTATCCTTTTTCTTGTGCTTCCCGTGCACTTATACTTTTGAGGGTTTTATGGACTATTTCCCCCCGTCTTTCCGATGGAGGCATATAAATAAAAGTCGATGGCGGCTCTTCTAATCTTCCTGTTCTAGGAGGTCCCGACACTCGTTATCGAGGCCCTGGTAGTGACATGTGTGTCTTACTTGCCAGAAGTCAAATGCTGAGTATAAAAAATTGTTGGGTTTGATGCAACTGTTATCTATTCCTGAGTGGAAATGGGACAACATTTCGATGGATTTTGTGTCTGGATTGTTGAGGACTGTGAAGAATTGTGATACTATCTGGGTAATTGTGGATAGTTTGACGAAGTCTGATCATTTTATTCATATGAGATTGGATTATCCATTGGATAGGTTGGGGAAGTTGGATATCAAGAGGATTGTCAGTTTGCACGATATTCTATCTAGTATTGTATCTGATAGAGATATGAGGTTTACATCGAGGTTTTGGGAGAGTTTGCAGATGACTTTGGGTACGAAGGTGCATCTGAGTTCTGCTTATCATCCATAGACAGATGGTCAGACTGAGAGGACTATTCAGTCGCTAAAGGACTTGTTGATGGCTTATGTATTTGAAAAAGGAGGTGTTTGAGATATCTTTTTACCGTTGATTTAGTTTACATACAACAACAGTTTCCATCAGAGTATTGGAATGGCACCGTTTGAGGCATTGTATGGTAGAAGGTGTATGACACCTTTGTGTTGGTATGAGTGAGAAGAGGGTGTTGTGATTCGACCTGAAATTATCAAAAAATACTACAATGAAGATCAAAGTGATTCATGAGAAGATGAAAGCTTCTCAGAGTCTCCAAAAGAGTTATCATGATAGACGAAGGAAAGCACTTGAGTTCCAAGAGGGAGATCATGTATTTCTTAGGGTTACTCCGGTAACTAGTGTTGGTTGAGCTTTGAAGTCTTGAAAGCTCACTGCAAATTTCATTGGTCCTTACCAAATTTTGCAAAGAATATGAGAAGTGTCCTATCGAACTATTTTTTCACCTTCGCTTACTAATCTTCATGATGTGTTTCATGTGTCTCAGTTGAGGAGTTGCATTTTGGATATGTCTCATGTGATCTAATTGGATGATGTACAGGTGAGAGATAACCTGACTGTTGAGGTATCACCCATGCGGATAGAGGATCGAGAAGTGAAACAGTTGTGTGGTAAAGAGATTATCTTGGTGAAGGTAGCTTAGGGAAGACCAGCTGATGGAAACGTAACTTGCGAGCTTGAGAGCCAATGAGATATTTGTATCTGAATCTGTTCATTTGAGGTAATTTTTGAGGGTGAAAATTCTTTAAATGGGGGAGAGTTGTAACACCCTATTTTTCTAAAAACTATTTATATTAATTAATTATAATTTTATGTGTGTATCTAATTATTATTTGTATGATAATTGAGATGTGTTAGTGCAACAAGGGTGGGTGACCCTTAGGTAGAGAGCGTGGACAGTGATTAGAGATTGATAGATTTATTTATAATTAATTAATTAATTAATTAATTAATATTTTAGTGTTATTATTTAAATTAAATAATAAAATAAAAGGAAATAATAAGTTTGAGGTGGAAAGTGCAAATTATGGATAATTAAAATAAATAATGTAAGTTAGTAATAAGTTGGACCTTAGTGGAATATTAGAAAGATAGAAATTAGGTTTTTAATTTAGGAAGAGAAAAGTGAAGAAAAAAGTTTACACTAGGTGGAAGTTTTGGAATTGAAGAAAAAGAGGCAAGAGAAAAGAAAAGCAAGGAAAACCTCATGAGAGCTCTAGGGAAGAGAATAGTCAAAAACTTGGATTTTTCTGGAATTACAAGGTAAGAGTGGGAATTTAGTTTAATAATAGGGATATGAATGGAATGGTACAAGAAGGTTTAATTCTTTTTGGATTGATAATGAATGTTGATATTTGTTGAATGAAATTTATGTTTTAAAGTGTCCATGTATGCTCACCCTTGGTGATGTTTGAAGGTTTTAGGGATTGATATAGTATATAGATTCATGATTATATGAATATAAGTAGTGATTGATATAACTATGTTTATGATGAGTTTAAAATCATAAAATATTTTTTGTGATGATTTCATGGATGTTTTTGGGGTTGGAGAAGATGAAAATCATGCTGGAAATTTCAGAAAAACAACAACTTTTTGGTAACGCCTTTGTGCACAGTTCTGATCATAACTTTCAACTCGTAAATTATTTTGGGATGGGGTTTGAAGCGTTGGGTATCTGAAACAGAGGGAAATAACTTTGTTTCAGGGGTAAAATATTTCATAACCGTTTTCTGGGTTGGAAAAGATGAAAATCATGCTGGAAATTTCAGAAAACATCAACTTTTTGGTAACGCCTTCGTGCACGGTTTTGATCATAAATTTCAACTTGTAAATTATTTTAGGATGGGGGTTGAAGCGTTGGGTAACTAAAATAGCGAGATATAACCTTGTTTCAGTAATAACATATTTTTAACGATTTTATCAGAGGTTGGTAGAAGGTGGGAAAGAAGTGTATGATGTGACAAATATGGACGAGGTCTCTATTGACAAATTATTTGATATGTTTTGAATGATTGGGGTGGTGTGTTTAATTATATTAGTAGTAGTCCAGAAAGGTGGATTACGTTACACATAGTTGCAATTGTGCAGTCGATTGTGGATCACTAAATATTACTATAATTATTATGTTAATTGCATTATGACCATGCCATACATTCATTGTTATTATATTGAAGGAGATAAATCATAGGTACGAAGGGGGACAAAAGACTTATCCAGAACTCAGAAGGGGGAGTTCGGGATTCCAAAGGGGGAAACAGGTTCGTAAGAAGAACCAAATGTTGAATTGGTACTACATGCATATGAGTCGTTGTCGTTGGTGTGAGTCGCATAACATGAATGAAATATATGCGTAAAATATGATTGTGTGATGATGGTGTTGTTGTATGGGATGCTGATGATAATTTGGGCGTGAGAATGTGATATGTTGTTATGCATGACCATATAGATATTGTACTCTATTTTAAATTCTATGATGTTATTATTATACTGAATTCTCACCCCTTCTATTTGAATATTGTTATTATTGAAATGAATTCTCACCCCTTATGTTTGGAATTTCCTGAGAGATAATGAATGCTCTCATATCTGTTTTATGTTTTGGTGTGATAGAACTTGGAGAAGACTCACGAGTCAGTGATTTTAATTTTATTATGAAAAACTATTATGAGATTTTAAATTGGTATGTTTTTTTTATTATGATTCTGCTGCGAAGTTATTTAGATGAGGTGGATGTCATGTAAACATCCTAAGTGGAAATGTATGTAGTAAAATGTTTTGTTATAACCCATGTTACGGAGCAGGATATGATTGTTATGAGTGACACTCTAAGTGATTGTATTTCTTTAATTAAATTCTTTGATAATTATGTGTGGGTTTTTAGGGCGTTACAGACAACAAAACCATTAGTGTACAAAATTGTTCTCTAAGAAACTATGCATTATTATTATTAAAACTAAAGGTCGGATGCATAATCAAATCTTGTTCTAATAATCTCCCCATTTTTTATGATGACAAAACCATGTATTTTGATGAACAATTTTTACTTGATTTAATATAAAAATATCAGAGCGAGGTTTGTAAGCTCCCCCTGAATTTTATATTGTTAAAAATTCATTTTCCATCTTAGAATTTCAGAGTTAGGTTTGTAAGCTCCCTCTGAATTTAAGACTTAAAAGAAATCTCAACACATATTAACATTTTAATCAGCATGAAAGAAATAACTTCTCATAAAGAAAAAGCCTGGTAGTTACTCTCTTTCAGAAAGTAAGACATCTGGTTAATATCTGATTGTTATCTTCACATAAGACATAAGTCTTGTGAACATGGATGAAGTATCTTCCCATAATGCATCAGCTTGGTACATAATTAACTCATACAAAGTCCTTATTTGAGTGTCAGAAAGTCCGGTTATCAGCCTCTTCATAGAGCATGATTCATCAGAGATTTCATAAGCCTAGTCACATAAGCTTTCAAATTCCTAAAAGTATAACTTATGTCTGAGCCAGAACTAGTTTCATAACCTGATTTCATAGCGAAAGTTCAACTGAGTTCACTAGAACATAGATCAGAACCTAAATAGACTTTGTTCATGAAACATTTAGGCATAATCAGAATATACAAAATGCCATTTTTTCCACTTCATCCATACAACCATATTTCTATACTATTTTCTACTCACATACTTGCATACTTTTTGTTGTTATTGTTGTGTCACAATTTTTGCAGAGCCATGGAACCCAAAAGAATCTGAGTTTCTCAAGCCTCTACCTTCTCTACACCTCCTACTCAAGATGCCCTAACCTTCCCAAACCACCTATTTTTTTCATAAGCCAATGCCAAAAAAATATCTCAAGGTGAAAGACTTCAAGGTGGTGAAAGAGAGAGCATTTAATGTTGAAAACTTAAAAGGGTATGAAGAATTTTTCATCGTGTTAGAAGAGAGAGGTTGGATGAGGTTGAATAACATGATAAAATAAACCAACCAATCAAATGAGTTTGAGTTCTATGCCAACTCTGCCTTTCGCTCGTTCAAAGAATACACATCTTACGTGCGAGGTAAAATTATTGATTATAACCCTGGTGAAAGTAATTTTATTCTTCATCTCCTACCTTCATCTAGGTGTAGTGTCCAAAATATAAGGGGTATGAGCATGACCCAGAGAATGTGTGAGAGGATGTTAAAGGAGTTTTATCACCCTGGGGCTAAGTGGGTGATTGTGAATGGGAAACCTTTGAGGATTAGGACATGGGAGTCTTTTATCATGCAAACCTTAGAGTCTGCTTCAAATCAAATTGAGTTCATTATGAAGCGGTGTCATGCTCTGATGATAATTCTTAACCATGAGCCTATTAATGTTAGGTCGTTGATTGTTGATAATATTAAATTCATGGTTGACGCCCACCCAATGAGCTTGTGGGCATTTTTGCCTTATTAATGAGTTGTGCATGTTAGCTTGAGTTCCAAGTCACCCTGATGACGTGATCATGAGTCCTATGCTACTGATCAATAAAAATTCCATAAGAAGAATCCCTCACACGACCAACAAATGAAGGCGGCCAAGAAACACAACAAGAAGAGTAAGACAAATTCTACCATCCTAAGATAGAATAACTAGAAGGAGTTCCACAACAACAACAACAACAAGCACCTGATCATTTGCACATGCTAGAGGAGTATGCTCTTGGCATGACGAATTGGTCCACCGAAATGGAACTCAACTTGTATTGTGAACCTCCCAGATTTGGAGTGAGTTATCAGGCTTTTTATAATGAGCACAGATGCCACATGCTGATTTAGAATTTAAGGGAGCGATTTTCAACTACGGAAGCAATGGAAACATACTTTAGGGAGCAAGACCAATCCTTGACAAACCGAAGGGCTGGGATATGACCACATTGAGTAGGAAAAATCAAGATTTCAGGGATGAGATGGATAGGTTGTGTGACTACTGCAACTCTGATGATATGTGACTTAAGAGTTTATTTAGCAATTTTTCAGCTTTTTTGTTTTGTTTCTTTTTTGTACTATAATCCAAGGAAGAGTAATATCTACCTCTCAAAAATGCTCTTCTTATTTTGGTCTTCTCTTTACTTTTAATTAATGACTTGTTTCCTACTGTTGTTCTTTTAGTTTTAACTTGCTACCTTACTAGTGTCAATATGAAAAAGGAAAGAAAAAGTCACCAGAAAAATAATGAACAAAAGTGATCAACATTGAGGTTCCCTTGCAGATTGAAAGTTGGTGATGAAAAGGGAAGTCAACTAATTATACTCAATCTGCAGATACCTCAGCTAGTAAGGTGTGAGCCAAATATTTCTATTATTCACTTTTCTTTCTTATGAGAGTATTCATGCATTAGTTATTTTCTAGGATTTGCATTGTTTCTACTTAGCCGATTGGTCTGAAAAATACACATTAAGGTGGTTGTTTGTGAAAATGCTTAGCCTTTTTAAGCCAACCTGTTTTAATATGATTATACCCTTTGCTAACCATTTTGAGCCTTATCTATTCTTTCGATGACATAAACTGTTATATATTCATTTGACTTGAATGATTAAATCTTTCCACCCTCTTTGGAGTTAGGTAGAAATTTTTATTTGCCTTGTCTTATGCAAAAGAATAAGTTTAGGGTTTCTCTTGGAAGTTAGCAACGTTTAATTTTGGGCTTGGGGTACTAGAGAAATTTGTCAAAAGAAAAAGAAAGATAAGAAATTAAAAATATCTTTAAAAAAATTGTGAAAAAGAAAAGAATGATGAATAGAACCAACAAAGTGAATTCTCTAGTACCGATTAAAAAGAGTGATATGAAAGTAATCAGGTAACATAAGGAAAATTAGGTACCTAACTCTAACGGTTTAAACAAACTATCTCAAATTATCCTACTCTGGCATAAGCCACGTTACAACCATGAAAATACCTCAAAATTGTGTGTTTACATATGACATTGATTGACTCTGTTAGAAATTTTACAAACTCATTGATTAATACTTTTATATGTTGATTGTGTGATACCTGTCAAATTGAGTTAATAAAGGTGAGATGATAAACAAGTTGAGTATTTATGTGTTTGGGAAAAAAAATTGAGTTAATTGGATTGAAGTAGGGAAAGAAAGTGTTGACTAGCAAAAGAAAGGTGACGTTCATTAGTAAGGGTAAGCATTTTAATTCTGATGAAATGTTCGGTGTGCAGACAGATTACTTGAGGACAAGCAACAAAGTAAGTTTGGTGTTGTGATGACACTCTGTCATTACGTAATATTAAGAGTAAAAATCAAACAAATCAATGTAATTATGAGCAAAAGTGAATCTAAAGTGTGGATGAATTGAACAAAGTTGCAAAAGAGTGGGAAATTTGGACTTAGTGAAAATTTGAAGAAAAAAGGAAGAAAATAGTAAATTTGCTTCTGAATTTCTCGCGGTCACGATGTGACAATATGGGCGCGATGACGTCAAATCACGGTCGTAATATAAAGTAACACGGGTGTGATGGTATGAATCCCTGACACGCTTTTTGCAACTTTAAAAGGAGAATTTGGCTACTTTTTTAGGGGTTCCTAATTTGAGATAGAAAGTGATGTAGGAGCTTTTGGAGCATGATTTTGCGGAGCATTTGAGAGGTTATTTTCCATAGATTTTGATGAATACTCCTTATCAACCCATGGTAATTGTTATTGCCACTATGAGTTGCTAACTTGTTATAGATTAGGTCTTTAGAGATGAACCTAATTTTACTATGTTAGATCAATGTTTGTTTGATATTATTTGAATTCCTTTATGTTATTATCTTATTTAATTGTTCTTGTGTTCATTTCCTTTCGTGCATTGACGATCATGAAAATTTATATCAGATGAGTAAGGATTATTGATCTTAAGTCTACCGATCTGAATTGGGACAATTATTTGACTTAATAATTAACTAGGAATAGGTAATTATAAGTTGTGACTTGTGAATTAACGAATTTAATAACGCCTAATTTAAACTCTGAATTGGCCTAAGAAATTAGGGGATTATTGTGTAAATTAGTTTAGTTATACACCAAAGAATTGGGTATATTGGCCTTGTCAATTCGTCGTGAGTTTATAACGTAATTATAATTTATCTAGTACACAGTTCATCAATAGGTATAATTAGGGGATTCGAAACAAATATCTAGTCGCTTTTCATTATCAAACTTTAATATGTTAGTTTTCTTGCTCTCTTTTTTTACCAAAACACCATCGAAAACCCCCAATCATTTTTTTAAATCGCATTGTTATTACCATGTTAAATTTAAAATCCCCGTGGAGACGAAATTTTTATTACTTTGACACTACTTGTCACTTGCTATTTAAGTCCATCGCATGACTATGGTGGCACTTAAATAGGTGAAGGAAAAGGTTCACATAAGGTTTTCCTTTCAAGTACTCGCACTATAATTGATAAACCTTCACATACGCCTAACTCACGAAGTGGGGTTGTGAAGGAGCCATTGTCAGGTGCTTCAAGACCTTTATCTTAAAGGTAGTAAATGATAGACGGAGATCCAGAATTGAGAAAGTAAACTCATAAAAAGGAACGATGTAATCACCATATTTGCTCCATATCCTGTCATCTTCAACAAGTATCTGAACACCTCAATCAGATGATGGGCTAATGTCAATAAATGCTCCATCAATACTACTGTTCCTGAAAAAAATGGTGGAAGAGTAAACAGAATCTACTCAAAAAGATGAATCACTCTTTTGGGATTTGTGAGCCCTCTTATATGATTTTTTATTTATTATGCGCTAACTTTTTGAATATAGGAAAGAAAAAGGTCAAAGAAAGATAAATATTAATCTAAGAGAATGATTCGAGGAAAAAGAAATAGCGATGACTCTTCTGGAAACCATATCCTAGCATGTAAATGGAGTAGACTATACCAAATGTGTCAAATCATGTGCACGTGACACTCAACTGTTTTAGTTTCTAAGAGTCATAATGATGACACTTTTAAAAAGACATGTGAAACATCGGGCATTAAATACGTGAGTATCCAAGAAACTGAAACGATTGTGACAGCGGGATTAACACAAAGAGTATGGTTGGCAATCGAAGCTAAAGTAGCAAACTCGCCTTACTACACATCAACAAGGGCTTAGGGGGAAACTATTATGGATCGGTCATAACGACCTCGGCCGACCACTCTGCATAAACAACATTCCTTCCAGAATCTTCTTGTGCACGATGACTCACATCCTAATGATCACAAAGATCTCAACTGCAAACGCATCCAACAGTACTCCGCAATTGACTCCTAACAAATAGCAAGTTCATTATTTTTGTCTCTCTAGATATATAGAGAAGACACTAAATTCAGATAACAAGTTTCAAATACAATTTGAATTCACTCTTCTCCCTTACATACTGACTTAAGTGTTGAAGTGGTAACCTTGAAGACTCACCGAAGGTTCAGAACCACCATCACTTTCGATGATCGTTCTATTTCGTTCTATTTCTCATTTTATTACATTATATATATATATATATATATATATATATATATATATATATATATATATATATATATATATATATATATATATATATATATATCACATAAAATTGTCATATTTTAAAAGGAATGTTTCTTATTTTTAATTTTTAACGCAACCTTAATTGTTTGTTTCCAACTATACCCCTTATCATTTCTGTTTTTAAATATAAGTACTCATTTGATCCCAAAAAATATTCATAAATATAAATTATTTTATAAGTTATTAGATATATTTAATTTTTATTATTCAAATAAACTCCTAATTAATATCATTACAGATATTATAATTAAAAAAATTAACCAATACATCTAAAAAATTATTTTGGAGCATATTTATACATAAAATAAAATAGACATGTTAATTACATTTCCAAATTTACACTTATTCATATGATAAAGAGAATATAAATCAATAATATTCAATAAATATAATTTAATAAATCTATTATTCCCTTTTATTTTTTTATTCATAATTTATTAATTATAAAAAAAAGACCAACTATAATAATAACAAACCAACAATTTATAGTTTTTTTTATAATTAAGAAATTATGAATAAATAAATAATCATGAACCCAAATAAAATCTCTTACTTTTGTTGAAGCGATTAAAAGTCAATATAACGTAGATGAAACAAAAAATAAGAAGGTGGCTAGAAACAGAAGCCAAAAGGTTGAAAAAGATATTCGAAGAAGAAGAAGAGGAGGTGAAAAGTCATAATGAGAAATATTTATTGAATAAAATGCAAGCCATTGAGCAAACACACAATCCATTAGATTTGACTATATTAAGAGAATTTGATAGGCAGTAGTAGTCACCACCATAGTCATAGTCATTAGCCTTAAGCATGCACCAAGAGCATCACCTTCGCAATCACTCACGCGTTTTTGTCTCATTTTTCACTATGTCATCAATTATACTTTGACAATAGCGCGTGCAGCGTGCCAAGGTGAATTGACAAAACCGACAACACTCGGTTTTGTTTTTCTCTTTGTTTGAATTCAAATATATATATGGTTTCTACTTATTTAGTTATTGGTTTTGCATCATTTAAAATTCATCATCCAAGTAATAAACCAAATTAAGTTATAGATTTAATAGTACAACAAATCTGGATCATCCAAAAACTTTTTTTTTTTGGATTTTAAAAATTAAACTTTTTTTTAAATGATCTACTCGATTATAATTGGATTATATTAGACATTTGACATAGTTGAATAATTAAACATGTGAGTAAAAGCATTTGGATGTTAGTTTGTTATTTAAGTTAAAATGTTGAATTGAGTCAGTCTATTGAGTCAATTGTTTAGTATGTTAGTTGAAGTCTAGAGTTTAATTTTTTTTATAAATAACATACTAGTTCTCACTTCTCCATCAATCTCTGATAATCCTAATCAGAGGGAGAAGGTAATGTGGTTAAGTTCAATTGTAAACGTTATTCCTTAATGTGTAACTGAATCAAGAATCCGATTTTTAACCACATTGATTTGTCTTTCTTTTATATTTTCTCTTTTCCCTTACTTTGGAGTTTTCTTGTTAATCAAGAAACCGATCATACTCAGTTTTCTGGGCATCAATTTTACAACAAATTGGTGCAGTGAACATGGAGGAGAAGACGTCGTCAACAAAGTATGAGATTGAGAAATTCATCGATGTAAATGATTTCGGTCTGTAGCGCTTGAAAATGCAAGTCCTACTAGTTCAACAGGGTTTGTTAGAAACGTTGAAAGGATCAGAGAAGATGGATGTTTCCCTAACGGAGAAGGAGAAAATAACGATGATCGAGATGAAGGAGAAGAGCGATCCAAAACGCAGCGGAATTTAAAAAAAAAATCTCCTTTAGTGATCCTTACGAATGGGTATGATCAGTGATAGAATTGTTACCTCTTGTGCTGATTGAAACCTTTGATGCAGATGTACGGAGCGATCACGAACGTTGAATGGTGACAACGCCTCTACTCAGTCCACACGAACAAATTCCTTCAATCTAAGTGCTAGCTGCTACGAATGAAGACTTTGAGTGTGTGTGAGAGAGAGAGAGAAACGAAATTGCAACTACACAAATGCTTCTGCACAAGGGTTCTATTTATAGAACCACTTGTGTGGGCTGCAAGCTAAAAACCCCACTTAAGTGTATGTGGATCATATCTTATAATATGCCATAATCACTTAAGCGCGTGGTACCTTACCATATTTCGTATTCTACTTAAGTACACCATACCTTATGATGTTATACAATTCACTTAAGTGCACTGTACCTTACGGTGTTCCTTAGTTACTCTATCTCTCATCAATCCGTCCTTTTGTGTGTGACCCTGTAGGTTTTCGCGGTATTGACAATTATTTTAAATCACGTATTTAACATAATAAATAGTGAGCGGTATCTAGCAACACATCACTACTACCCAAGACACGAAAATGTCATGTGATCTGACAAATCCTTTTGTGATAATACTTATGTGTACAATTACCCTTTTGCCCTTATGTCTATATTGAACACAAGGCATAGACCGTGTCATCCTTGTCCAATTCAATATTGGGCCCGTGGACATTTATCCTGTTACGCAGGATGGGCAAATCCCATCTAGGTCACTCATGTCCCTCAGCATGCTTCGTGGAGTATCCATCAAATGTCTTTATGGTCATCCAGTTACGGACAATGTTTGATCAGCAATAAGGCACTTGACTCTACATCTAGGGTCCATAGTGGTTTCAGGTCGAAGGGTGGTATACACCATTATCGCCATGAGAATAACTTATGACACTTTGCATAACATTCTACATAGTATTCTCATAGCGGGTCAATCCAGTATAAATATTACTCTTAATATTCATGCCTATGTTTAAGACTTGATAACTCCTTATCCATGATCCATGAGATGTGATCATCAGTCTATATACATAATAGTCTTAATACTTTAATGTTATCCCATTTCACAATAAAGCTCGACTACGGATACTTTAAGAATAGTCTCCTTATGTTTAATGGGATCTCATGATTAAGTCACACTTGATACATAAAACGGACTAGCTATTCTAGGGACTTTATTAAACAAACATAATAAAGAAAAAGAATTTTATTATTAATAAATAATTCGATACAAGTACCAAATATATTGGCCTCTAGGGCTTACACCAACAATCTCCCACTAGCACTAGAGCCAATCAGGCATACCCCTAATGCCCATAGATCTAGTATGGCCATCATGCTTCTGCTGCGCAAGAGGCTTTGTCAGTGGATCAACAATATTTTCAAGTGTAGGTACTCTGCATATTTTCACATCTCCTCTATCTATTATCTCTCGAATGAGGTGATAATGCCTAAGTATGTGTTTGGATCGTTGGTGAGATCTAGGCTCCTTAGCTTGTTCGATAGCACCATTGTTATCACAATAGAGACCAATGGGATCCACAATGCTAGGAACTATGCCAAGTTCACTAATGAACTTTTTGATCCAAACAACTTCCTTTGCCGCACTTGAGGCATCAATATACTCGACCTCGATTGTAGAATCAGCAACTGTATCTTGCTTTGAACTTTTCCAGCTCACAACGCCACTGTTTAAGCAAAACACATAACCAGATTGCGATCTAAAGTCATCCTTATCTGTCTGGAAGCTAGCATCGGTGTATCCAATTACAGTAAGCTCTTCCTGACCTCCATATATCAAGAATGAGTCCTTAGTCCTTCTCAAATACTTAAGGATATTCTTGACAGCTACCCAATGAGCATCACCAGGATCAGATTGGTACCTACTCGTTGCACTTAAAGCATACGAGACATATGGTCGAGTACATAACATGGCATACATGATAGATCCTATTGCAAATGCATATGGAATCTTATCCATGCGATCCCTTTCTTCCTTAGTCGAAGGGGATTGTGTTTTTGATAGACATAAGCCATGTTGCATAGGTATAAACCCTTTCTTGGAATCATGCATATTAAAGCGTCTGAGCACTTTGTCTATGTATGTACTCTGACTTAGGCCAAGCAGTTTTTGTGATCTATCTCTATAGATCCTGATTCCTAATATATAGGCTACTTCACCTAGGTCCTTCATAGTAATATGTCATCTACATATAATACCAGGAAAATGATCATGCTCCCACTAACCTTCTTGTAGACACAAGGCTCATCTTCGTTCTTGATGAATCCATATTGTTTTACTGTTTCATCAAAACGAAGATTCCAGCTTCTGGAAGCTTGCTTCAATCCATAGATTGATCTTTGTAACTTACATATCTTTTGGGCTTCTTCTAGTATGTCAAATCCTTCAGGATGTGTCATGCACACATCCTCAAGAAGATTCCTATTAAGGAAAGCAATTTTGACATCCATCTGCCATATTTCATAAACATGATATGCAGCGATAGCAAGTAAAACCCGAACAGATTTAAGCATTGCAACTGGTGAAAAGGTTTCACCATAGTCAACCCCATGAATTTGTTTATATCCTTTTGCAACCAGTTTTGCCATATAGGTATGTACCTTACCATCCATGTCAGTCTTCTTTTTGAAGGCCCACTTGCATCCTATAGGGTTAACTCCTATAGAAGGCTCTACCAAGGTCCAAACTTGGTTTGTGTACATGGAATCCATTTCATATTTCATGGCTTCTAGCCACTTCTCAGACTCGGGACCAGTTATGGCCTCTTGGTAGGTCACAAGCTCATCTTGATCCATGAGTAATACATCACCTTGATCAGTTATGAGATATCCATATCTCTCAGGTAGGTGACGTATCCTGCTTGACCTACGTTGGTCTTGTTCTACTTGAGCAGGTTGCTCTTGCACAACTACTTGTGTTTCCTGCTCTAATTCCTTCATAGGTGTATCAATGCTTTGTGATTCTTTAATTTCTTCAAGCTCTACTTTCCTCCCACTGATTCCTTTGGAAATAAAATCCTTTTCTAGGAAAACTCCAGTTCGAGCGGCAAACACTTTGCCCTCAAAAGGATAGTAGAAGTAATACCCTCTTGTTTCTTTAGGATACCCCACAAATAAGCATTTGTCAGATTTGGGCTCAAGCTTAGTTGAAATTTTTTGTTTCACATAAACTTCGTAACCCCAAATCTTCATGTAAGACATATGTGGTTTCTTACCACTCCATATCTCATATGGTGTCTTCTCAACCTTTTTGGATGGAACACGGTTAAGTGTGTAAGTTGCTGTCAATAGTGCATGTCCCCAAAAGGAGTTTGGAAGATCGGCGTGACTCATCATGGATCAGACCATGTCTAACAAGGTTCGATTTCTTCTCTCAGATACACCGTTCCATTGGGGTGTTCCAGGAGGAGTAAGTTGGGATTGGATCCCACACTCTTTCAGATGGTCATCAAACTCTAGGCTTAAATACTCACCACCTCGATCTGATCGAAGAGTTTTAATATTCTTACCTAGTTGGTTTTGTACTTCATTCTTGAATTCCTTGAACTTTTCAAAGGACTCTGATTTATGTTTCATTAAATACACATAACCATATCTACTGAAATCATCAGTAAATGTGATGAAGTACTGAAAACCTCCTCTGGCTGGTATGTTCAATGGTCCACATACATCAGTATATATGAGGGCCAAAAGATCATTAGCTCTTTCACTTTTTCCTGTGAATGGAGACTTTGTCATCTTTCCAATTAAAAAAGATCTGCATGTCTCATATGATTCATAATAAAAAGAATCCAAGAGTCCATCTTTATGGAGTTTGGAAATGCGTTTCTCATTTATGTGGCCTAATCGACAATGCCAAAGGTAAGTTGGATTTAACTCATTAGGTTTCATCGTTTTAGTATTAATGTTATAAATAGGCATTTCAAGATCAAGGACATATAGTCCATTATTCATTTGTGCAGTAGCATAGAATATATCATTCAAATAAATGGAGCAACAATTGTTCTTTATTATAAATGAAAAACCAAACTTGTCTAAACAAGAAATGGAAATAATATTCCTGCTAATTGCAGGTACATAATAACAGTTCTCTAACTGAATTTATTAAACCACTAGGTAAAGGCAATACATAAGTTCCTACAGCTAAAGCAACAACCTTTGCTCCATTGCCAACTCGTAGGTCAATTTTATCTTTTGCCAAATCTCTACTCCTTTTTAGCCCCTGGACATTGGTACAAATGTGAGAACCGCATCCAGTATCTAATATCCATGATGCAGAAGTAGATAAATTAATTTCAATAACAAAAATACCTGAAGTTGAAGTCTCTACTCCATTCTTCTTATCTTCCAGGTACTTTGGGCAGTTTCTCTTCCAGTGTCCCGTCTTACCGCAATGGAAGCAGGTGCCTTCCTTTGATATACCTCCACTAGGCTTCAAAGCAGGAGCAGTAGGTTTGGGTTTTGCAACTTCCTTGCCTTTCCCTTTATCACCCTGCTTAGTGGGTCTTTTTTTCTGTCTCTTTCCATTTTCGATCATCAGAATGGACTTCCCTTTTGACTTCAGATTCTGCTCAGTAGTTCTTAACATGGCTAGCAGTTCAGGAAGAGATTTGTCCATATCATTCATATTGAAATTAAGGACAAATTGACTGAATCTATCTGGCAACGATTGCAAGATCAAATCAGTTGCAAGTTCCTTTCCGAGGGGAAAACCCAACCTCTCAAGGTTCTCCATGTATCCAATCATCTTGAGCACATGGGGACCTACAGGGGCTCCCTCATCTAACTTGCCTTGAAAAAGGGCTTTTGAAACTTCAAACCTTTCATGCCTTGCTTGCTCTTGATAGAGCATCTTCAGGTGTTCGATCATATCGAACGCTTCCATGTTCTCATGTTGCTTTTGCAACTCTGAGTTCATTGTAGCTAGCATGAGGCAAGCAGTTTCATTGGCATCATCGACATGCTTCTTATAAGCACCTCTTTCTGCCTTAGGTGCAAAAATAGGAGGTTCCTCTTCAGGAACAGGTTTCTCCAAGACATACAGCTTTCTATCATGTTTAAGGACAATCCTCAGATTTCAGTGTCAATCCAGAAAATTTGTCCCAGACAATTTTTCCTTATCAAGGATTGATCATAAAACGTTGTTAGAGGTGTTTGTTGTCATGGTAATCTACATGAAAATAATGAAAATATAAGTATCAATAACATATTTAATTAGGCCTTTAATTAAATATGCTCCCACTATTTTACTTAAAACAAATGACCCTCACCATTTGATTCGGAAAATCTTGTTGGAAGATTTTCTAGTGGATCAAGATCCACATTTCACTTTGTTTTAAGTCCGCGTAGGCGGATTACACAAAACTAGGTTATTTAGGTAGGAACTCCTTCTAATTGTATCTGATACAACTCTCGAATATTTTAGTTAAGTAAATAACTCCTTATTCTAATCCATCATATAAATCATTTCCAGCTATTGTTTCTGAACATATATAATCTTATTATAATTTGTTTAGTTAAGTTTGACCCATTATTTTAGCAATTGGATATTACAATTATCCCATCGCACCTTACTAATATAGAACATGCACCTCACGTAGGCAAAACCTACATTATTCGATACTAGTCTTGATGAGTGCTAAAACTTGGAAAGCATAAACTTAATATTTAATTTGAGGGGATTTACAATAATTATGATCTCACCGACTTATTTATCATATAAATCGTCTCTCACATGCATCAACATACATTCACATGCATCACCATACATAATGAAACAGTTATGGCCTCTAGCGCGATTGTCCTCCCAAGCCAATGAGAGAACCTAAGCTAATCTAATAACGATCTAAGCTTCTCCAAGCAAGATCTTCAAGGTTGTCCTCCTTTGATATTGTATTCTTATCTTTCTTCATAACATTATATTACATAAAAGAAACTCGTTTTACATATGAGGGAGTGAGATGCGAAAAGAAGTTACATTAAGAGATTAAAAGAGAGGCACGACACGCAAGTCGTATTTTAAAATTCCAAAACAAAATAAAGGAAAACTAAGGCCATAACCGATCACCACAAGACAATAATAATAAACACATTATTATTATTAATTTAAATTCTGTTAATTAATTAAAACCAAATTAAATTTCGGCGACCGATCACACTACGCAGAGTTAGCCGGGGGTTCCGCTGCCCGGTCAGCACTTGATACTTTAAAGCACAACTCCTGCGCAGTCACAACCCTAATCACATAACTCTTTGACAACACAATGTTAGGGACCAATTAGTACTACTTTTTATATCATTTTATTGGTCCCTTTTACCAAGTTTTGATGTAATTACACACTTTTATTCTCACTATTTTGTATAAATGCAATTAGGTTTAATTTATTTTGTTTTGAATAGTTATTTCACCTTTTTGTTAGTTTTGTAGAATTTTGGGATAAGAAAGGCCTTGGTTTGCAACACCACATCTTGGAGGAAGCTTGCCAAACAAGGAAGCTGGAGAAGCAACAGTTCGCGCCGCGAACTGCCTTCGCGCCGCGAAGGCTGCGAATCCAGCAAGCTGACTGAGGGTCAAAAGTGCTGTTTTGCAGGAAAAGTTTATTGCCATTTTGATGTCTGCCTGGGAATTGCTTTTCTGCTTTAGATGACAAATACCAATTAGGGAAATGTCAACCTTTTTTGTTAGAAACAAATACATTATGCTAGGGCATTAAAAATACACTATTATTATCATTGAGACATTGATATTGAGAGCTTTTTTGTAAGAGAGAAAAACAGAGTTTTTCTTCTTTAACTTTCTGCTTTGAACAATGATGATGAGGAGCTAAACTCCCCTTTGTCAAGATTGGAGGTAGTAGCTATTCTCATATGTTTATGTATTCCATTTGATTTATATATATCATAAAGATTATTGATGTATTGAATACTGTTTTTGCCCTAAGTTGAAAACCAGATTTAAGTAGTTGTCGAGAGAGATTATTTGAGTCTTGACATAAAACAGATTTTCAAGTAGTGAATAAGTTGTAGAGATAGATTTATTCATTACTCTTCTTTGGTATTAAACATTAAAGATTGCTATATTGATAGTTAGGTGGAGAGATCGTCTAAGGATCAATATAGTGATTATCACAATATCATTTAGACATAAATGACTTTGAGAGGATACTTGAACATCATCAATAATCTTGAATCTATTTATTTATCATAAGGAATCATAAGCATTTGAAATAGTGAACTCCAATCTTGCCAAGCTTTTATATTTGATTAAAACCATTCTACTATTTTTAGTGACATTTACTCACAAGATAATTTTCCAAACAAAACAACCTTGTTACTTTCTAAACTTATAACATTTGGATTATAGAATGGCGGTAATATCAACCAATCTCTGTGGATACGATATAAAATATTTGCCGAAGATATACTATTCAACAAATTGGCGCCGTTGCCGGGGATTGGTGTCGATATTACAAGCATTGCAATAATTCTTTGTTTTAAGTTGTGTTACAATTATTATTATCCCTCTTTTGTTTCACTTGGTTTGTTAGTTTTGTAGATTCTAGTGCATGCGAGGAAAAGCAACCGAGGAGCAACTTCAATTCGATCCTGAAATTGAAAGAACACTTCGGAAGCTCAATAGCAAAACACGAAGAAGAAGGAAACTAGCCGAAGAGAGGAACCGGAGAGAAGAAGCATCTACTTCCGCACTTGTTCCAATCGAAGAAATGGTTGTAGAGGCTTGTGACGGAAACATGGCGGATGACAATCGTACCGAAATGTCCGCTAATAGTCCAAGAAGAAATGCTCAATTTGCTCGTGGAGGAAGAAATGCGGAGATGAAGACCGGAATCCTCCAACTTCTCTATGCAAATCCATTCACCGGAATGGATCATGAAGATCCGTATACCCATCTCATAAAATTCTATGAGATTGTGGGTTCTACGGGAATAGACGAAGCGGGTGAAGAAACATTATTCAAGAGGATGTTCCCGCACTCCTTAGTGGGAAAGGCAAAAGAGTGGTACCTTGATCAAGAATCAAGAGTGATGACGGATTGGAATTTGTTAGAAGAAAAGTTCTTAGAAAGATATTTCCCTCAATCCCGATTCATGGAAGCCAAAACGGCTATTGCAGTATTCACTCAAGGAGGCAACGAGTCTCTAAATGAAGCTTGGGAAAGATTCAAATCAATGTTGAGGAAATGTAAGGGACATGGTTTTGATGAGCTCACTCAAATCCATATTTTTCTAAATGGACTCCAATCAACTCACAAGACACTTTTGGACGCCACCGCGGGTGGCTCGCTTATGTCAAAAACTGCGGAAGAAGCTAAAGTCATTATTGAACGGATGGCCCTCAATGATCATCAAGGTCAACATGATCGTAGCCCTTCACAACGTAAGCCGGGAGTTCTTGAGTTAAATACCAATGATGTCATCCTTGCTCAAAACAAGCCACTCTCTCAACAAGTGGAGCTTCTCACTCAACAAATGGCCAAGCTTCCACAGCAAATAAAAGAGATTCAAGGGTTTCAAGTTCAGCATCAAGTAGCATGTTGCGAATTATGTCAAGGGGATCACCCTACTGGTTTTTGTCCTCCACCCCAAGAAGAAGTGAGTTATGTGAACAATCAAAATCAGGGCTATCAAAGACAACAGCCTAACAATCAAGGCTACCAACCAAGAAACAATCAAGGCTATCAACCGTCAAGGTTCAACAATCAGAATTTTCAGCAGCAAAGTCCTTACCAACATCCAAACTCTCAAGGACAGCAGTCGCAAGGAGGAAATTCCAAGCTAGAAGACACTCTTCAACAATTCATGCAAGCTTCCATGGCAAATCAGAAGAGTAACGAAGCAACAATTAAAAATCTGGAAAATCAAGTAGGTCAACTCGCGAAGCAACTGTCGGAATAAAACGCAGGGCCTTCTTTCTCTGCTAACACTCAACCGAATCCAAAGGAGCATTGCAAAGCAATTGTCACAAGGAGTGGTAAAGAGTTGGTAAGTGAAAAAGGTGAAGAGATTTTAGAAGAGAACATCACTGATGGGATGCTGGAAGAAAAAGACATAGTTGGTGAAAGGGAAAATGCTACTGGAAATGCTCAGTTCGCGCCGCGAACCACCTTCGCGCCGCGAAAAGAGCAGGTTTTGCCAACTGATCAGCAGATTGATTTAGAGGGGAAAAAGGATGTTGAATCAAAGAAGAAAAAGAAATCTGAGAAAGGGGTGAGCGTCATTCCAACTCAACATCTACCCTATCCACATGCTCCATCAAGGAAGGACAATGCTAGGCATTATGCACGGTTCATGGACATCTTCAAGCAACTCCAAATCAACATTCCATTTGCTGATGCATTAGAACAAATGCCACGGTATGCTAAATTCATGAAGGACATTCTTACCAAGAAAAGGCGACACGTGGAAGATGAGACCATATTGCTTGATGCACGGTGTAGCGCCATCATCCAAAAGACTCTCCCAAGGAAGGAGTCCGATCCGGGCCGGGTTGTTCTACCAGTAACCATTGGAAGCACATACGTTGGAAATGGGTTGATTGACTTGGGCTCTAGTATAAATTTAATCCCCCTCTCCATTGTCAAAAGATTGGGGAATGTTGAGATTAAATCGACGAGAATGACTCTACAACTAGCCGACAAGTCTACCACCTCACCATACGGAATCGCCCAAGACATGCTTGTGAAAGTGGACAAATTTTTGTTTCCGGTGGATTTTGTAATAGTAGAGATGGATGAGGACCGTGATGTACCCCTAATTCTTGGAAGACCTTTTATGAAGACAGCTCGGATGATGATCGACATAGATGATGGGCTAATGAAGGTGAGAGTACAAGATGAAGAGGTGACTTTTAATCTTTTCGAAGCAATGAAGCATCCAACCGACAAGCATGATTCTTTCCGAATCGATGCAATTGAAGAGGAAGTAGTGGAGGTCGCGAACCAAATTCATATTTCTAATCCTCTAGAAAGATCCCTTATCGGAGCATACAACGTGTTAACCGACAATGAGGAACGAGAGATCGAAGCAATGTTGCACGAGCTAGAATCTTGTGGTGAGCTGGCCTATCAGGAAGAATTAATGGAAGACTTGGATGCAAAGAAGAAAACGGAAGAGCAAAAGTTAGAGTTGAAAATGCTTCTGTCACACTTGAAATATGTGTTTCTTGGAGATGAGTGTACTAAACCAGTGATTATAAGCAACACATTGTCCATGCAAGAGGAAGACAAGTTGATTCAAGTATTGAAAAAGAACAAAGGTGCAATAGGGTGGGTGTTATCCGACTTGAAGGGTATTAGTCCGGCCTACTGCATGCATAAAATCATGATGGAGGAAAATTTCAAACCAGTTGCGCAACCTCAGAGGCGTCTGAATCCATCAATGAAAGAGGTGGTCCGGAAAGAAGTTGTCAAACTATTGGAAGCCGGAATGATTTATCCTATATCTGATAGTGCATGGGTGAGTCCGGTACAAGTGGTCCCCAAGAAAGGCGGAATGACGGTGATAAAAAATGATAAAAATGAGTTGATTCCGACAAGAACAGTGACCGGGTGGAGGATGTGTATCGACTATAGAAGGTTGAACCAAGCCACAAGGAAAGATCATTTCCCACTACCCTTCATGGATCAAATGTTGGAGAGGTTAGCCGGTAAAAATTTCTACTGTTTCCTGGACGGATATTCGGGGTATAATCAAATTTCAGTAAACCCGGCAGATCATGAGAAGACAGCTTTTACGTGTCCTTTTGGCATCTTTGCTTACCGAAGAATGCCTTTTGGGTTATGTAATGCACCGGCCACATTTCAACGGTGTATGCAAGCTATATTTTCGGACTTGATAGAAGAATGCATTGAGGTTTTCATGGATGATTTTTCTGTTTATGGATCATCTTTTGAATTGTGCTTAAAACACCTTGATGTAGTTTTGGGGAGATGCGTGGAGACCAACCTAGTGCTCAATTGGGAAAAATGCAATTTTATGGTCACTGAGGGTATAGTACTTGGTCACAAGATTTCTTCTGAAGGGTTAGAGGTGGACAAAGCCAAGGTGGAGGTTATTGAGAAACTGCCACCTCCAACTAACATAAAAGGGATAAGAAGCTTTCTAGGACATGCCGGTTTCTACCGGAGATTCATACAAGATTTTTCAAAGATCGCAAAGCCATTGAGCAATTTGCTCAACAAAGGTACGCCTTTTCTTTTTGATGAGTCATGTCTTAAAACTTTCTTAGATTTGAAAGAAAAGTTGGTCACCGCACCAATAATCGTAGCACCAAACTGGAACCTTGATTTTGAACTCATGTGTGATGCTAGCGATTATGCAGTTGGTGCGGTGTTAGGACAAAGAAGCGATAAAGTTTTCCATGCCATACACTATGCTAGTAAGGTGCTTAATGAAGCACAAGTTAATTATGCAACAACTGAAAAGGACTTACTAGCCATAGTATATGCATTGGAAAAATTTAGAGCTTATTTGATTGGTTCAAAAGTTGTAATCTACACTGACCACTCAGCGATAAAATATCTGCTTACCAAGCCGGATTCAAAACAAAGGCTTATTCGTTGGATCCTTTTATTACAAGAGTTTGATTTAGAAATTCGGGATAAAAAAGGTTCTGAAAACTTGGTGGCGGATCATTTGTCTCGGTTGGTCAATGTAGACATTACAAACAAAGAAGAGGAGGTGAGAGAAGAATTTCCAGATGAAAAACTTTATGCGATTCAAGTGAGGCCTTGGTTTGCTGATTTTGCTAACTACAAAGCAACTGGTTTAACACCGGAAGACCTCACTTGCAATCAAAGAAGGAAATTCTTGGCAGATGCAAAATATTATGTTTGGGATGATCCTTATCTGTTTAAAGTAGGAGCAGACAATATTTTGAGAAGGTGTGTAACAATTGAGGAGTCAAGAGACATTCTTTGGCACTGTCACAACTCTCCGTATGGAGGTCACTATAGTGGTTTGAGAACAGCCACTAAAGTACTCCAATCGGGTTTTTATTGGCCATCTTTATTCAAAGATGCACACGAACATGCGAAGAGTTGTGATACATGCCAACGGAGTGGAGGAATAGGAAAACGGGATGAAATGCCTCTAACCAACATGCTAGAAGTGGAAGTTTTTGATTGTTGGGGTATTGATTTCGTTGGCCCATTCCCCTCTTCTTTCTCAAATGAGTACATACTAGTAGCTGTTGATTATGTTTCGAAGTGAGTGGAAGCAATTGCCTCACCTAAGGCCGATGCTAAAACTGTGATTAAATTTTTAAAGAAGAACATATTTTCACGTTTTGGTGTGCCTAGAGTGTTGGTAAGTGATGGAGGCTCACACTTTTGCAATACACCCTTAGAAAAAGTTCTGCAACATTATGGTGTAAAGCACAAGGTGACCACTCCCTACCACCCACAAGCGAACGGTCAAACTGAGGTTTCAAACCGGGAAGTCAAACGGATCCTTGAGAAAACAGTCTCGAATTCAAGAAAAGATTGGTCCTTAAAACTGGATGAAGCTTTGTGGGCGTATCACACTGCCTACAAAGCACCTATTGGGCTGACTCCGTTTCAAATGGTGTATGGGAAGACTTGTCATCTTCCAGTGGAAATGGAGCATAGAGCATTATGGGCTCTTAAGTTTTTGAATTTCGACTCCACTCTAGCTGGAGAAAGAAGGAAAGGTCAACTCCATGAATTGGAGGAACTAAGGAATGATGCATACCACTCTAATAAGCTGTACAAGGAAAAGGTAAAGGCATATCATGATGGAAAGGTCCGCCATAAGGAGTTTCATGTTGGACAGATGGTATTGCTCTTTAACTCAAGGTTGAAGTTATTTCCTGGTAAGTTGAAGTCGAAGTGGTCAGGACCATTTGTTGTCAAGGAAGTACAGAATTATGGAGCCATTGTGATAGAGGATCCAAAGTCACAAGAGAGCTGGACTGTCAATGGTCAAAGACTGAAAGTCTATCATAGCGGTGACATAAACCGTGATGTGTGTGTTATTTCCTTATCTGGACCAGGCTAATTGAGGTACCGTCGAGCTCTTAACGACGTTAAACAAAGCGCTTGTTGGGAGGCAACCCAACGTTGTTAGTTTGCATTTTATTTTTCTCTGTTTTGTGATTTTTTAGCTCTGTTAAAGTTTTAGAATTCTTAAGTTCTGTTTTTTGCAGTTCGCGCCGCGACCCCCTGTTCGCGCCGCGAACTGAGTGAAAAATTTTAAGTGGGTTCTGTTTTTTGCAGTTCGCGCCGCGACCCTCTGTTCGCGCCGCGAACTGAATAAAAAAATTTGAGTGGGTTCTGTTTTTTTGCTGTTCGCGCCGTGAACACTGTTCGCCCCGCGAACTCTGCGTGACAGAATCACTTAAATTCTGTTTAGGCACTTCTTTTCTCATTTCAAACCTTTCTCATTTCAAACCAACTTTGCCGCGCTTTTACCCCACTCTCAAAATCCCACCGAATCTTAAAATTCTTCAGTTCCCATTTGTCAAATCTTCAATTGCTAGCAAGATTAAGTGATTCAAAAGGTATGTGCTCTTAAATTTCTCTTTTCCAATCCCTTTTGGGTTTTTCGTTAGGGTTGGTTAGAAATCAAATTTTTCTGTTGATTACCGCTTAAAATCGCTTTGCATGTTTGATTTAGAATAGGATTAGGGTAGAGTTGAGAACTTTGATTGATTAGGAGTAGATTACTCCCCATTTGTGGAACCCTAGGAAGCTCTGGGAGATTTCCTGGATTCGCAGAGTTCGCGCCGCGAACTGGCCTTCGTGCCGCGAACTGTGAATTCCAGCACCATGTTTTTGTGTTGATTGTTTGCTAATCCTGTTCATGTTTGTTTTGTGGTTGTTCTGGTGTTGATTGCAGATGTCCAAAAGAACTAAAACCACGGCACCTCCTCAAGCACGTTCATTCAGGAAGTTCATTAGTGATGAACACGAGGCACGATTTGAGAGCCTCATCAAGAGAACCATTTTGCCTGAGAGGTTTATTCGGCTAGCTCCAACCGAGGTGTATCATAGCGTGGTTGCGGCTTTTGAACAACGAAAGTGGATGAAGTTATGCGAACCAGAAGCAGCAATCAACTACGATATTGTTCGAGAATTTTATGCGAATGCGATGCATCGCAAGGAGGGTACGACTTTCATTTACCGATCCAGGGTAAGGGGCAAGATCGTTTCCTTTGGAAGGGATGACATTAATTCTTATCTGGGTAATCCCTTAACTCTCGGAGAGGGTGAGTGTTGTGAGTACAGTACCATGGAGGCAGCTAACAGGTGGAATCTGGAAGCGGTCAATGCTACCCTATGTCTCAGCGGAAAATCCTACGAACTGAATGATCAAGGACATCCGAAATTATGGAAAAGAGAAAATTTTAATTTGGAAGCTAGGGCTTTTCTGGTGCTACTGTTGACTAATATCCGACCAAGAAACCACACCACCATAATTCCTATGGACGTAGGGTGTCTATTGTACTGCATCATGGTAGGGAAGTCTGTGGATGTCGCAGCCCTCATTGCAGGCGAACTGAGAAGGATGGTTTTAAGCGGAACCAATTTCGGTGGCAAAGTTGGTGTACTCGCATATCCAGGACTTATCATGGGACTGTGCCGTAAGGCAAATGTTCCCATCCCTGAGGAAGTACACTTCTCGATCACCAGTGTGATCAATGACTCATATTTGAACAGGTTTCTGCAAAACCAAAATGATAAGACTGATGCATCTGGAACTTCTTCATCCAGAGCCCGAGCCAGACCCAGACCTCAACCTCAACCTCACACTACCCCAGGCTTTGATCAGATGGCGTTTGCCAACTACTGTTGCGAGAGCTTTGAGGCCTCCAGGAGGTCTCAATCATTTCTTTTCGATGCCATGCAGCAGCAGTTCTAGAACACGTTTCTGGCACCAGAGACACGCACTTTTCCTTCGCAAGCGGACTATGCAGCTTATGCAAATTGGCCTGAGGGCAGGCCAAATTTTATGGGGGGTGTAGGAGGCAGTGCTTACCCAAATGAGGAGATGGAGGATGTTCTTGGAAATGTAGGTGGTGACGAAGAGGAGGAGGATTGAGAATGTGGAGATTTGAAAGTTGTTATATTTTTTAGTTTCTTTGTACTATTTCTGTTTCTGTTTTTGTTTTTGGGAATTTGGATGTACTTTTGGGTGGCTCTAGTTCACCATAACTTTATTTTGGCACTTTATTTTTGTTAGTATTTTGACAATTGCATGAATGCTAGTTGAGATTTAAGTGTGTTTTAATCAAATTGTGGTTTACCAACAATTTTGTTTAATTGTTCTTATTCTTAAGTTAAGCTTTAAGCAACCGAGAAATGATCGCAAAGAAAGAAGCATAGGACACTTCGAGTGGTGATGATAAGAATTAGTGTCGACATTTCAAGGTACACTTTATCGCTTTCTAGACTTAACATGAGTAGTTTGATGGTGTGTGCAAATTCCATTTCATAAATTCATTGAAGTATATGTCAGTTTTGAATCAAAATAGGACTTAACCAATTGTGAGGAAACTTTCCATTATACACTAAAATGCGGGAAACTGAGCATTATTTTAACTCATTCTTATCATGCTAAATCATGCATCAATCTATTTTTGTGTGAAATTTTGAAAATGATAGAGGCATTGTTTGTGAGAAAAACCACTTGACCAAAAAGTTTGAATCAACTAACCTTGTGAGGAATAATCCTTAGTTAAACCCCTTTGAGCTTATTTTAGGATTCATTTGATTGATCATTGTAAAATCAATTGAAACTTGTGGAATAAATGAATCCTAATTTCTTTCGTGTCAATTGAAACCTTAAATTGAGTTGTTGAAAATTTTGCCTTTTGCTTATGTCTAAGTAGGGAGCATTATTGAATAAATTTGGTTTTGGAATCTAAAGTTGGGGAGAGTAAAGTGAAAAGTTGATTAGAAACTTGGAAAAGTGAATTTTTATGGGGTGAAAATTTGAAAAGAAACAAGAAAAAGAAAATACCCTTGAAACCATAGAGCATAGAAAAAAAAGATTAGAAAAAGAAAGCAAAGAAAATGCTCATGGTTGTGTGGAGTTGAAAAAAAAAAAAAAAAAAAAAAAAGATAGGGACCAAGGAAAAGGAAATTGTGTAGAGTTGAATGTTTGGGAATGCTCCCTTAGGATAGGCAACTTTGTAAATTCTCTTAATCATATCCTTTCTTGTAACCTAAGCCACATTACAACCTTTGAAAGACCTCTTGATTCTCATTTTTCACATGATTTGGTATTTGTTGTGATAACCGCATGATTTGAGTTGTTGTTGATTTAATTGCTTGGATGAGTGAAAGTAACCCTTCATGTTATTCATCATTATTATGATGTGTGTGTAAGTTTGATTCAATTTTGACATATATGGTTTTGAATTCCATTGGAATGATTTTTGAACTCAACCATTTTCCTTATTCATGTTTTGTCTAGAATTAAGATAGGTGGACTGAGAAAAATCGCCAAACACTTTTGAACCATTTGAATGTCCTTGGTAAATCCTTGTTCCAATCTTTTGTGTTATTGTCTTGGTTGTGAGGGTGGAAACTTTTGTTTAGGGACAAACAAAATGCTAAGTTGGGGAGAGTTGTTAGGGACCAATTAGTACTACTTTTTATATCATTTTATTGGTCCCTTTTACCAAGTTTTGATGTAATTACACACTTTTATTCTCACTATTTTGTATAAATGCAATTAGGTTTAATTTATTTTGTTTTGAATAGTTATTTCACCTTTTTGTTAGTTTTGTAGAATTTTGGGATAAGAAAGGCCTTGGTTTGCAACACCACATCTTGGAGGAAGCTTGCCAAACAAGGAAGCTGGAGAAGCAACAGTTCGCGCCGCGAACTGCCTTCGCGCCGCGAAGGCTGCGAATCCAGCAAGCTGACTGAGGGTCAAAAGTGCTGTTTTGCAGGAAACGTTTATTGCCATTTTGATGTCTGCATGGGAATTGCTTTTCTGCTTTAGATGACAAATACCAATTAGGGAAATGTCAACCTTTTTTGTTAGAAACAAATACATTATGCTAGGGCATTAAAAATACACTATTATTATCATTGAGACATTGATATTGAGAGCTTTTTTGTAAGAGAGAAAAACAAAGTTTTTCTTCTTTAACTTTCTGCTTTGAACAATGATGATGAGGAGCTAAACTCCCCTTTGTCAAGATTGGAGGTAGTAGCTATTCTCATATGTTTATGTATTCCATTTGATTTATATATATGATAAAGATTGTTGATGTATTGAATACTGTTTTTGCCCTAAGTTGAAAACCAGATTTAAGTAGTTGTCGAGAGAGATTATTTGAGTCTTGACATAAAACAGATTTTCAAGTAGTGAATAAGTTGTAGAGATAGATTTATTCATTACTCTTCTTTGGTATTAAACATTAAAGATTGCTATATTGATAGTTAGGTGGAGAGATCGTCTAAGGATCAATATAGTGATTATCACAATATCATTTAGACATAAATGACTTTGAGAGGATACTTGAACATCATCAATAATCTTGAATCTATTTATTTATCATAAGGAATCATAAGCATTTGAAATAGTGAACTCCAATCTTGCCAAGCTTTTATATTTGATTAAAACCATTCTACTATTTTTAGTGACATTTACTCACAAGATAATTTTCCAAACAAAACAACCTTGTTACTTTCTAAACTTATAACATTTGGATTATAGAACGGCGGTAATATCAACCAATCTCTGTGGATACGATATAAAATATTTGCCGAAGATATACTATTCAACACACAATCCTTGTGCCGTCATGAACCCTAATGCACCAATTTCAAATCGTCAAACATACCTCGATTGTTTATTCAGTATGATTGATCAACACGTCATTACTTCACCATACTAATGTCGGATCAAGAAGCAAATGACCATTGATCGCTCAAAGGAAAACAACCATTAAGTGTTTGAATGAACGAAACAGAAACAATATATCATATATATCGTATTTTGCATCAGGATTACTTATATCATATATATGACTTGATCGATCTCAATTGCGTAACCTATGGACGATCGATGTATCGTTGCTTCACCATACTAACATCGGATTCCGAAGCATAGTCAACATCAATCATCCAAATCGTACACACATGATGCCAAATTTAATTACTCGTTTATTCTTTGATTCATTCTATCTTTTAATCGTATTAATACAGAAAATACAAAAAATAAACAACTATTAGATGCATGGTTTTGTAAGTGGCTCTGATACCACTGAAGGAGAAGAGCGATCCAAAACGCAGCGGAATTTAAAAAAAATCTCCTTTAGTGATCCTTAAGAATGGGCATGATCAGTGATAGAATCGTTACCTCTTGTAGCGATTGAAACCTTTGATGCAGATCTACGGAGCGATCACAAACGTTGAATGGTGACAACGCCTCTACTCAGTCCACACGAACAGATTCCTTCAATCTCAGCGCTAGCTGCTACGAATGAAGGCTTTGAGTGAGAGAGAGAGAGAGAGAGAGAGAGAGAGAGAGAGAGAGAGAGAGAGAGAAACAAAATTGCAACTGCACAAAATGCTTCTGCACAAGGGTTCTATTTATAGAACCACTTGTGTGGGCTGCAAGCTAAAAAGCCCACTTAAGTGTATGTGGCTCATATCTTATAATATTCCAAAATCACTTAAGCGCGTGGTACCTTACCATATTTCATATTCTACTTAAGTACACCATACCTTACGATGTTCTACAATTCACTTAAGTGCATTGTACCTTACGGTGTTCCTTAGTTACTCTATCTCTCATCAATTCGTCCTTTTGTATGTGACCCTGTAGGTTTTCGTGGCATTGGCAATTATATTAAATCATGTATTTAACATAATAAATAGTGAGCGGTATCTAGCAACACATCACTGATATCCAAGACACGAAAATGTTATGTGATCTGACAAATCCTTTTGTGATAATACTTATGTGTACAATTACCC
The DNA here is from genome assembly GCF_024323335.1 of Lathyrus oleraceus. Taxonomy (NCBI): domain Eukaryota; kingdom Viridiplantae; phylum Streptophyta; class Magnoliopsida; order Fabales; family Fabaceae; genus Lathyrus; species Lathyrus oleraceus. The sequence goes on along the minus strand of NC_066585.1, from coordinate 480,194,480 downwards.
TTTTACCCTTATGTATATACTAAACACAAGGCATAGACCATGTCATCCTTGTCCAGTTCAATATTGGTTCCATAGACATTTATCTTGTTACGCAGGATGGGCAAATTCCATCTAGGTCACTCATGTCCCTTAGCATGCTTCGTGGAATACCCATCAACTGTCTTTATGGTCATCCAGTTACGAACAATGTTTGATCAGCAATAAGGCACTCGACTCTACATCTAGGGTCCATAGTGGTTTCAGGTCGAAGGGTGGTATACACTATTATCACCATGAGAATAACTTATGACACTTTGTATAACATTATATATAGTATTATCATAGCGGGTCAATCCAGTATAAATATTACTCTTAATATTCATACCTATGTTTAAGACTTGATAACTCCTTATCCATGATCCATGAGATGTGATCATTAGTCTATATACATAATAGTCTTAATGCTTTAATATTATCCCATTTCACAATAAAGCTCTACTACGGATACTTTAAGAATAGTGTCCTTATGTTTAATGGGATCTCATGATTAAGTCACACTTGATACATTAAACGGACTAGCTATTCTAGGGACTTTATTAAACAAACTTAATAAAGAAAAGCCTTTTATTATTAATAAATAATTCGATACAAGTACCAAAAGTATTGGCCTCTAGGGCCTACACCAACACGAGAAAGCCCATAATGCCATCATATTGAGCCTTGGTGATAAGGTTATTCGTCAGGTCTCGAAGGAGAAGACGACAACGGGTGTGTGGAGAAAACTCGAGGGTTTGTATATGACCAAATCCTTGGTTAATCGTCTCTGCCTGAACCAAGCTTTGTATTCATTCAAGATGAGTGAAGACAAAGTCTTGGTTGAGGAGCTAGATATGTTCAAGAAGTTAATTCATGATCTTGAAAATATCGAGGTCAAGATTGATGATTAAGATCAAACATTGTTTTTGTTGTGTGCTTTACCAAGATCTCATGCTCACTTCAAAGAAACCCTCTTGTATGGAAGAGAGTCCCTGACCTTTAAAAAAATTCAATCAATCTTGTACTCTAAGGATTTAAACGAACGAAATGAGCACAAGCCATCTCCTGTTGGTGAAGGTTTGTCCATTAAGGGGAAATTCTTGAAGAAAGATGGCATGTTTGAGAAGAAGAAGGGTAAAGTTCTAAATAATTATTATGCTGGTAATGCTTCTGCTATTAGGTGTTATCATTGTAAGAAAGAGGGTCATACAAGAAAGGTATGCCTTGATCGACTGAATAATCATAGTGGTAAGGATAATGGTAATGCAACCATTGTGCAAGATGATTATGAATCATTTGATGTCCTGGTGGTTTCAAGCAACGACTCTAGCAAGGAGTGGATTATGGAGTCATGTTATACTTGGCACATGACTCCAAACAAAGACGTATTTGAGGAATTATGTGATCAAGATGGTGGGTCAGTGCTATTGAGAAACAACAAAGCCTGCTAAAATGAAGGTATTGGATCTGCGTGATTCAAACTCCCTGATGAATTAATAAGACTATTGACTAATGTCAGGTATGTACTAGAACTTAAGAGATATTTGATTTTTTTGGTGAATTCGACAAGAAAGGATATGTTTTCAAATGAGAGAAAAGTATCATAAGGGTAATGAAAGGGTCGAAGGAAGTCTTAAGAGGCATGAAGAAACAAGGCTTGTATACCCTTGAGGCTGAGGTTGTAAGTGGTTCAGCAAACGTGGCATCCATAAAACTTGTGGCGAAGACTGAACTATGGCATAAGAGACTTGACCATGTCGGGGAAAGAGGATTGGTTGAATTTTTAAAACAAAATTTGTTATGACAAGGTCAAAAAACTAGAGTTTTATGAACCTTGTGTATTTGATAAATCATGTAGGGTGAAGTTTAACAAAGGTATATAAAGAACACATGGATCCATTGATTACATTCATGTTGATCTTTAGGGGGCTGGAAGGAATCCTTCACACTCAGGTTCAAAGTATTTCCAATCCATAGTTAATGATTATTCCAAAAAGTTATGGGTATTCATCCAAAAGACTAAGGATGAAACTTTTGAAAATTTCAAAAGTTAAAAGACTTTGGTCGAAAACCAAACTGGCAAGAAGGTCAAGAGGTTGAGTGCCGACAATGGTCTTGAATTTTTCAATGAGGCTTTCGACAACTATTGTGATGCGTCTGATATTACAAGGCACAAAACTATTTCAAGGACTCCCCAACAAAATGGTTTGGCTGAAAGGTTTAATCAAACCATTCTAGAAAGAGTGAGGTGCATGTTAGTTAGTGCGTGATTAAAGAAGGTGTTTTGGGTAGAAGTTGTTGTGACTGTAGCATACCTGATAAATCGGTGTCCTTCGACTGCCTTGGGGATGAAGACACCTGGAGAATTTTGGTTGAAACATCCACCTAATGTTGATAGACTTAGAGTATTTGGATGTTTAGCCCATGCACACATTAGGCAAGACAAGATCGAACCTAGAGCTCGGAGATGTATGTTCCTTGGATACCCTGAAGGAGTCAAAGCTTATAGGTTGTGGTTCCTAGAGCCAGGTCACATGAGGTGTATCACAAGTCGAGATGTAGTTTTCAATGAAGCTGAGATGGATTTCAAGAAAACTGATGACGTTGGTCGAAGTACAGAGATCTCTAGAGAGGAGCTGGAACAAGAGGAGTTTCCTGTTGAGGTGAAGCATAGTGATGTTGGATTACATAACCTAGATGAAGTCGAAGAACAAGGACAAGTTGCTGACGAAGTTGAAGATACTGATAGTGACTTCCTTCTAGCAAGAGATATGATAAGAAGAGTCATCAATCCACCCCAAAGACTTGGTTATGCAGATCTCGTAGCATTCACCTTAATCTCTGTAAGTGAGGTTCTTGATGAGGAACCTAGAGACTACAAGGAAGTTGTAAGAAGTCGAAATAAGACTAAATGGATGAAATCCATGTATGATGAGATGAAATATGTTCATGATAATCACACTTAGGAGCTGATCGAGAAACATGCAGGAGCCAGGTTAGTCAGTTGTAAGTGGATTTTCAAGGTTAAGGAAGGAATCAAAGGAGTGATGTTGAAGCGATTTAAGGAAAGATTGGTTGCTAGGGGCTTCACTCATAAATAAGGTGTTGACTTCAATGATGTTTTATCACCTATTATAAAGCATAGGTCCATTTGAATGTTGCTTTCTATGGTGGTGAAGTTTGACATAGAACTTGAACAGGTGGATGTGAAGACAACCTTCCTGTATGGTGATCTAGATGAAATAATCTTGATGAGGCAACCTGAAGGGTATGCAGAAAAAGGAAAGGAAGACTATGTATGCAAGCTGAATAGGTCGTTATATGGCCTGAAATAATCTCCTCGACAATGGAATAGAAGATTTGACAAGTTCATGACACACATAGGTTTCAATAGGAGCCAGTTCAACCATTATGTTTACTTCATATTTCGACCTGGAAATTCACTTGTTATTTTGTTGCTTTATGTGAATTACATCCTCGTAGAAATAAATGGTGTCGAAGATGTTATGAAGGTGAAGGTTGAACTCGATAAGGAGTTCAGCGTGAGGGATCTGTGAGATGCCTCCAAGATTCTTAGGATTGACATCCGGAGAGATAGAAATCAGTAGAGATTATGCTTATCTCAAGAGACATACCTATTGAAGAATATTGACAAGTTTGGCATGTCGAATTCAAAGCCTGTGGTAACACCAACTAATCCTCAGTTCAAGTTGAGTACGTCTCAAAGTCCTAGTACTCAAGTTGAAAGAGCCTATATGAATAACATTTCATATGCTAGTATAGTAGGTTCTTTGATGTATGTTATGGTTTGTACGAGGCCATACATAAAATACAGAGTGAGCCTTGTAAGCAGGTATATGGCCAATCATGGGAAGATGCACTGACAAGCATTAAATGGATTCTAAGGTACATAAATGAGTCTCTGAGAAGAGTCCTGATATATGATGGAGCATGTGATAATGATAGAAAAGTCAAAGTTGAAGGATTTGTCGACTCTAATTATGCAGGTTGTATGGATTCCATAAAATCTATTTCTGGATGTGTTCACTATGTTTGGCACAAGAATTAGTTAGAAATTGTTGATTCTAAGTGTTGGCAGTAATTTTGGTAAAACAAAGAGTGTTCACAAGATGTTATGTGTGATGTCTTAACATGAGATATCCTATGTACCTGCTAGAGTTCAAGAACATGTGCATGCAGGATTGTTTCAGAATGCCACATACAATGCCATGGCTTCTGATATTGGATGTACCTGCTGGAGCTTAAATGAAAGACATGTTCATGCAGGATTGTTTCAGATGACATACACAAGGTCATGACATCTGATATGGCTGTACCTGCTGGAAGTTATAAAAGGAATTATTGGATTATGCAGGATTTTTCCAGGATGTCAGACCCGATGTCATGACATCCTGTACACAGAACATTCAGTATGAATGTCTGGTGTTTTGTGATTGCACAATTAATGGCAAACTTTGTATGATTGAAGATATGATTAGCAGGCGCATTCAATCATGGATTACAACCAGATTTACTTATTTTCCTAGGAGATCTAACCAGCTGTTATAAAAATATTTGATTGGAAAATAGATTTAGGGTTTTCAAGATGTCCAAGCCCAGCTGGATGCTTCTATAAAAAGGGACTTAGAAAACCTGTTTGTACACACAACCAATACTGAGCGAATTATAGAGAGAGAGAGCTAGGGTTTGTGTCTATTTAGTCGTGAGACTTGTAGGTCATTCAAGTCATCCATTGATGATTGAATTAGACTGATTTGTGGTTGTAATTTGTCACTCTAAAGCTGTTAAGCAAGAGTGTGTGTCTTCTTGATCAAAGCTGTGAAGCAAGATCAAAAGTGTGTCTTCTTGATTGAAACTGTGAAGTAAAATCAAGAGTGTGTATCTGAAAAGTATTTTCTTTTCACAAGGGATTGTTGTTTAAAATCACTGGTGTGTGATTGTAGGGAAGTGAGTGGGTTCTCATATCTAAGAGTGCTTAGGTAGAAATTGCACGGGTAGAGATTAGGTGAGAAAGACTGTAACTTCTTAAAATGTACGGAGAGTCTTTGAACTGATTCTATTTTAGTGGATTTCCTTCCTGGCTTGGTAGCCCCCAGATGTAGGTGAGTTGGACCGAACTGGGTTAACAATTGCTTGTGTCTCTTGCATTACTATTCTTTATCTCTATCCTGTTTGCATAACTCAGATATTAGTGTCGTGACATTACCTTCGACATCTCATATCTGATACCAGAATTTCAAAAATAAACATTTCAGAAAGTTGTTGCCTTATTAACCACTTAAGTGGAGTATATCGCCCTCACTGAAGTTGTGAAAGAAGAATTGTGGCTTGAATGTGTTACTAAGTCGTTTAAACTGCAAGGTCAAGTTATCATTGTTAAATATGATAGTCAAAGTGCCATACATTTGTCAAAGAATTCAGCCTATCATGAGTGAACCAAGCACATCGATGTGAGGTTGCATTTCATCAGAGAGATAATCGAGCATGGAGAAGTCCAAGTGCTAAAGGTGTCGAATGATGACAATATTGTTGATATGATCACCATGACATTGTTGAGTAGCAATTTCTTCCACTGTATGCAGTTGATAAAGTTGCATGATGAAAGTTAGTTTGTTCCCTTGTTAATGTAGAGTTTGTTCCCAGGTGGAGATTTGTGGTATTTGGATAAAACTCTAGCCTAAACAATGTTAGCTTCATGGTTCGACAAGTAGTCGAAGATGTGCATGTCATATTCGAAGTCCGTTCTTGCATGCATAAATATGTTAGCTTGTTGTTTAAGTTAGAATGTTAAATTGGGCCAATCTGTTAGGCCAACTGTGTGGAGACATGACTGCTCAGACATTTTGATGACGACAAACCTTGCTTCATAGCTCAAGTCGGATTAACAAAAAGATTGATCAAGGTTTAAAGCTCGTGTATGAAGTTTCCATCAAATGATCAAGTCTCGGTAAATCACATGAAGATTCGGCTTTCACATGGATTAAGGTAACACTTGAACTCTAGATAGTTATACAAGTGTTCACAACATGTTGCATTCATATCATAATCATTAAAAATAGTTTTATGCATCTTCAAACCACCACACTTCATTTTTTAAAGTTATTTTTCAAAACTGTGTTAGAGTAACCGGTTATCAATATGTGAGTAACCGATTACTCTGAGTAATTTTCAAACCTTTTTTAAACATTGGAACCATGTAACCGGTTATCCAATTTAAGGTAACCGGTTACCTCAAGCAAAATTCAAATTATTTTGTAATGTTGAATGCATGTAACCGGTTACCCTATTTAAGTTAACCGATTACCACTGATCCAAAATGAAAAATACTTGCATCTTTTCATGAAAACTCCTATGGTCTCTTCATCATGAAACGTGGCATCTTTTGGATTATTGCATTCATCTGAGGAGGTGTTTTAGACATTATATAAACATCATTTTTTCAGATTTCAAAATCACCTCCTTGCAAAATTTTAAATCATTTTACACACATTCTCTCAAACTTTCTAAGTGTTCATCCAAAATTTCTTAAAAGTGAAACCTTGCACAAACTGTCATTTTCTGCATTATAGTTTCATTTCATACAAAGAACACTTGTATAATTATTGTGAGATTTGAGTGTTACAAAGGAGAAGATCAATTATTTAATTGATATACTTCAATTTTCATCTATTTCATCTTATACAAATTATTCAGAATTATATTCCTTGATTACAACTTATTCTTAGGATTGTTAAGGATAAGTTTGTAAGGTTTATCCTTGTTATCCGGTGTGTGGATACAAGAGGTCCATTTGTGAGAAATTGAGTCTCGATTGGACTTTAAACATTGTAAATCCAAGAGGATTGTTCTTGGTGTGTTAGAATAGATAGAAAGACCTTAAGGTGTCTTGTCTAGGAATCTAACATTATAGTAAAATTCTCTTTCGTGTTAAAAGGGGAGTGGAGTACTCTCAATCTGTGAGGGGAACCACTATAAATCTTTGTGTCATTTACTTTCCGCACTTTACCGCTTTTACATCACTTAAGCAACTCAGAAAGTAAAAGTCATAAACCGTCAAAAATCCGGAAAATACTCTTAGTGCCTCATTCACCCCCCTCTAAGGCACTCCTTCAACTTACAATTGGTATCAGAGCAGGTTATAGGTAACCTGTTCCTAAAAGATCTGCATGGCTTCCGCAAGCACAAATCCGGTTTTTAAAGACGGTGGAAGTAGTAACAAACCACCACTATTCTCTGGAGAATATTTTGATTTTTGGAAGATCCGTATGAAGGCACATCTAGAAGCCCAAGGAGAAGGCATATGGGAAGCCGTTGAAAATGGCCCACATAATCCTACGAGTGTGATCAATGGCGTTGGTACTCCAAAGATAAAAAGTTTGTACGATGAAGATGATAAGAAAAAAATATTAAATGAAAAGAAAGCAATAAACATTCTTCAAAGTGCTTTAAGCATGGATGAGTTCTTCCGCATATCTCAATGCAAGTCGGCAAAAGAAATATGGGACACCTTAGTGGAGACACATGAAGGCACCGCCGAAGTAAAGAGATCAAGGTTGAATACATTAAGTCAAGAATATGAGATGTTTAGAATGCTGCCCGGAGAATCCATCGTGGCGCTACAAAAGAGATTTGTTCACTTGAAAAACCACTTGATTGCTCTCGAAAAAACATTTACAAATGACGATCTCAATCTGAAAGTACTAAGATCATTGACTCGAGAATGGCAACCAAAAGTGACGACTATCTCCGAAAAGAAAAGTCTCTCAACAATGACGTCCGCATCTCTCTTTGGCAAACTTCAAGAACATGAGTTAGAACTTGGTAGGCTTGAGAAACATGAAAGCCAAGAAAAGAAATCTAAAGGGATCGCCTTGAAGGTAGACTCAAAAGAAGAAAAAGATGATGACGCATTGGAGGAAGATGAGAATTTCATGCTCCTTGTTAAAAGGCTCGGTAAGTTCTTTAACAAAAATGATAAATCCTTTAATGCTAAAAAGAATAGACATTTCAGGAAGAAGGAGGCCACCACATCTACGCAAGATGTAACATGCTACGAATGTGGAAAACAAGGCCACATAAAGCCAGAATGTCCTAAACTTTCAAAGAAAGGAGGATTCAAGAGAAAGAAGGACTTCAAGAATAAAAAGGCATATCTTGCATGGGAGGACAATGAAATTAGCTCTTCATCTGGATCAGATAGCGAGGAATGTGCAAACTTGGCGCTAATGGCCTCATATCATTCCGATGATGAAGAAGATGTTAGTAATAATTTTTCTCTTTTCGATGACGATGCACAAGATGCAATTAATGAATTGCTAAATGAATGCAAAATTCTTTATAAAACTATCTCATCTCAAAAGAAACAAATCTCTTCCTTGGAAGAAAAGATTGAAGTCTTTGAAAATAAGAAACAAGAGATGATTAGTGAAAAGAAGAATCTTGTATGTCTAGAGTGTGAGTCTCTCTCGTTCCAAATTGTCCAACTTAAAAGAGTCCTTGAAAGATATGAAAAAGGACAAATTGGTTTGGAAGGAGTTCTTAGCCAACAAAGATACTCAAATGACAAAAGTGGACTTAGTTACTCCAAATTTGCTTAACCAAGTACAAGTAAAACTATCTTTGTAAGGCCTAAGGATCAACCTCCAAAAGAAAGAGTCAACACACCAAAAGTTGTGCATCAACATCCTAAAAAGAAAAAGTTTATCAAGAAAAAGTCTTTTGTTCCTAGATACAAAAGCAATTTTGAACCAACCTGTTTTTATTGTGGTATTATTGGCCATACACCTAATGCTTGCTACATTAGAAATTTTAGTGTAGCAAAAGGGAATTATGTATGGGTTGAAAAAGGAACTAATTATAAAGGACCCAAAGCAATTTGGGTACCTAACAAAACTTAACTTTGTTTTGTAGGTTTTCTTGAAGGCCACAACAAATCTTTGGTATTTGGATAGTGGGTGCTCCAAGCATATGACCGGTGATGTGCACAAATTTTCAGATCTAAATCTTAAGGCCAAGGGTTATGTTACTTATGGAGATAACAACAAAGGAAGAATTCTTGGCATAGGCAAAGTAGGTGCACCAAATTTCATATCCATCGAAGATATGCTATATGTTGAAGGACTAAAGCACAATCTCTTAAGCATAAGCCAACTTTGTGACAAAGGATTCAAAATAAGGTTCACAAAAGATGAATGCTTAATTGAAGACGAAATCACACAAGAGGTAATGCTTATAGGTAAGCGAATTAATAATATTTTCATGATTTACCTTAACGATGTTTCTTTGAAGGTTAAGTGTCTTGTGGCAAATAACAATGACTCATGGTTATGGCATAAGAGATTTACTCACATTCACATGGAGCACCTGAATAAGTTAGTAAAACATGACCTTGTCATTGGATTGCCAAAGATAAAATTCATCAAAGATAGGATTTGCGATGCATGTCAAAAGGGGAAGCAAACCAAGTCAACTTTCACATCCAAAAATGTGGTGTCCATTTCTAGGCCACTACAACTGTTACACATGGACTTATTTGGTCCATCAAGAACAATAAGCTTCGGAGGTAACTTATATGCTCTATTTATTGTTGATGATTATTCTAGATATACTTGGTCTTTCTTTTTAGTGCATAAAAGTGATGCATTCAAAGCATTCAAGAAGTATGCAAAACAGATTCAAAATGAGAAATCATTAACAATTGCCTCCATAAGAAGCGATCATGGCGGAGAATTCCAGAATACCTCCTTTGAAGATTTTTGCGAAGATCAAGGAATATTTCACAACTTCTCGGCTCCAAGGACTCCACAACAAAATGGAGTAGTTGAAAGAAAGAATAGGTCATTGGTGGAACTTGCAAGAACAATGCTTAGCGACTCAAATCTTCCTAAGTATTTTTGGGCAGATGCGGTTAGCACGACGTGTTTTGTAAGCAATAGAGTTAACATAAGACCTATTCTAAAGAAGACTCCATATGAACTCTTCAAAGGAAGGAAACCCAACATCTCTTTCTTTCACATCTTTGGATGCAAGTGCTTTGTCCTAAACAATGACAAAGACAACCTTGGTAAGTTCGACGAAAAATCGGATGAAGGTATTTTTCTCGGTTATTCTCTTACAAGTAAGGCATACGGAATTTATAATAAAAGAATTTTAAATATAGAAGAATCCATGCATGTTAAGTTTGACGAATCTAACCCCTCGAAAGAGGAAATTGTTGTTTGTGATGATGATAATGATTTTGTAGAAATTCCTAAAGAAGATACTTCAAACAAGGATCAAGAAGCACCGATTCAATAAGAGTCAAATGAAAATGATCTACCTAAGGAATGGAGAACTCATAGAGATCATCCCATTGACAAAGTAATTGGTGACATTAGTCAAGGTGTCGCTACAAGATTGAATCTCAAGGATGCATGCTTAAACATGGCGTTTATTTCGCAAATAGAACCTTCCAAAATTGATGAAGCTCTAGAAGATGATCAATGGATTGTTGCTATGCAAGAAGAATTAAACCCATTCGAGAGAAATCAAGTTTGAGAACTTGTTCCTAGACCAAGTGATAAGCACATCATTGGAACAAGATGGGTGTTTAAGAACAAGCTTGATGAGAATGGAATAATTGTTTGAAACAAAGCAAGATTGGTCACTCAAGGGTACAATCAAGAAGAAGGAATCGACTTTGAGGAAACTTTCACTCCGGTTGCAAGGTTAGAAGCTATTCGTTTATTACTTGCTTACGCATGTTCAATGAATTTTTAGCTTTTTCAAATGGACGTCAAAAGCGCCTTCTTAAACGGCTACATCAATGAAGAAGTCTATGTCAAATAACCCCCGAGCTTTGAAGACTTCAAGCATCCTTCACATGTATACAAATTGAAGAAAACGCTCTATGGATTAAAACAAGCACCAAGGGCGTGGTATGATCGTCTAAGCAATTTTCTATGTGAAAAAGGTTTTGAAAAAGGCAAAGTAGACAAGACTTTATTTATCAAGAAGATAAAAGGGAATACCTTACTTGTGCAAGTCTACCTAGACGACATAATCTTCGGTTCATCCAACAAAGAACTATGTGAAGAATTTGCATTGATAATGCAAGGTGAATTTGAAATGTCTATGATGGGGAAGATGAACTACTTCCTTGGATTGCAAATCAAGCAACTAAAAGACGGAATTTTTATCAACCAATCAAAGTATTGCAAAGAACTGTTAAAGAGATTTGACATGGATGGGTGTAAAGAAACGTCAGCACCAATTGGCTCTGGAACTTATGTTGATCAAGACGAATCGGGTGTGTCAATTGATATCACGAAGTATCGAGGTATGATTGGTTCTTTATTATATTTGACAGTAAGCCGTCCTGACATAATATTTAGCGTGTGTTTATATGCTCGATTCCAAGCAAATCCCAAGGAGTCACATCTCACGACGGTCAAGAGAATCATGAAGTACCTCAAGGGAACAACCAACGTTGGATTATGGTATCCTAAAGGTAGTGTTTGTAAGTTAATTGGTTATTCTGACGCGGATTATGCAGGTTGTAAAACAGATAGAAAAAGTACTAGTGGAACGTGTCACATCCTTGGTAATGCTCTAGTCTTATGGTCCTGTAAGAAACAAGCGTGTGTTGCTCTTAGTACGGCTGAAGTAGAATACATAGCAGCAGGCAGTTGTTGTACCCAAATTCTTTGGCTTAAGCAACAATTAAGTGACTATGGAATCGATCTTGGATGCATACCACTCTGATGCGACAACACAAGTGCGATTAATATCACAAAGAATCCGGTCATGCACTCAAGGACCAAACACATAGACATTCGACACCATTTCCTTCGTGATCATGTGCTTAAAGGCGATGTCGAAGTTACCTTTGTCGATACTCATAACCAACTGGCGGATATCTTCGCAAAGTCGCTCGCAAAAGAACCATTCTATAAGATTCGAAGAGAACTTGGCATTCTGGATTAAGGTGACATATAACTATTTCAAAATTACTCACTACATAAGGCCAAGGTACACCAACTCCCAACCCTTCTTAATTTTTGTGAATTTTTTTTTCTTCTAATTTTTTTTGTGTATATGTGCTTTTTGCCACTGTGTAACCGGTTACTTCACTTTGGATAACCGGTTACCCTGCTCATTTTTTGCCTAATTCATGAAATTTCACTCTGTGTAACCGGTTACTCACATATGGATAATCGGTTACCCTGTTTTTTTTCCTGAAATCACATTTTTTCCTTTCTGTATAACCGGTTACTTCCTTTTGGATAATCGGTTACCCTGTGCATTTTTAGTTTTATTTTCAAACCTTGTTACAAATATTGGTTTATATTATGGTTGAAGTTTCTTATGTGGTATATGATGCTTAGCCTATTATGTGTGCATGCTTGTTTGTCTTATCTCTTGTTTCACCCTTTTTGTTAATGACAAAGGGGGAGAAGAAGAGAAATTATTATTTCTATGATATTTTCTTGCTGGTTGTGTTTCTCTAACGAAAATGCAGAATTCAAAGACTCCTTAACTCTTCAATTAAGGGGGAGCATAGTTTAAGGGGGAGCTGTTGATAGAGAAACACCACGGGATCACATCTTCATGGTTTTTGGGTTGTCATCATCAAAAAGGGGGAGATTGTGGAGACATGATTGCTCAGACATTTTGATGACGACAAACCTTGCTTCATAGCTCAAGTCGGATTAACAAAAAGATTGATCAAGGTTTAAAGCTCGTGTATGAAGTTTCCATAAAATGATCAAGTCTCGGTAAATCACATGAAGATTCGGCTTTCACATGGATTAAGATAACACTTGAACTCTAGATAGTTATACAAGTGTTCACAACATGTTGCATTCATATCATAATCATTAAAAATAGTTTTATGCATCTTCAAACCACCACACTTCATTTTTTAAAGTTATTTTTCAAAATTGTGTTAGAGTAACCGGTTATCAATATGTGAGTAACCGATTACTCTGAGTAATTTTCAAACCTTTTTTAAACATTGGAACCATGTAACCGGTTATCTAATTTAAGGTAACCGGTTACCTCAAGCAAAATTCAAATTATTTTGTAACGTTGAATGCATGTAACCGGTTACCCTATTTAAGGTAACCGATTACCACTGATCCAGAATGAAAAATACTTGCATCTTTTCATGAAAACTCCTATGGTCTCTTCATCATGAAACATGGCATCTTTTGGATTATTGCATTCATCTGAGGAGGTGTTTTAGACATTATATAAACATCATTTTTTCAGATTTCAAAATCACCTCCTTGCAAAATTTTAAATCATTTTACACACATTCTCTCAAACTTTCTAAGTGTTCATCCAAACTTTCTTAAAAGTGAAACCTTGCACAAACTGTCATTTTCTGCATTATAGTTTCATTTCATACAAAGAGCACTTGTATAATTATTGTGAGATTTGAGTGTTACAAAGGAGAAGATCAATTATTTAATTGATATACTTCAATTTTCATCTATTTCATCTTATACAAATTATTCAGAATTATATTCCTTGATTACAACTTATTCTTAGGATTGTTAAGGATAAGTTTGTAAGGTTTATCCTTGTTATCCGGTGTGCGGATACAAGAGGTCCATTTGTGAGAAATTGAGTCTCGATTGGACTTTAAACATTGTAAATCCAAGAGGATTGTTCTTGGTGTGTTAGAATAGATAGAAAGACCTTAAGGTGTCTTGTCTAGGAATCTAACATTATAGTAAAATTCTCTTTCGTATTGAAAGGGGAGTGGAGTACTCTCAATCTGTGAGGGGAACCACTATAAATCTCTGTGTCATTTACTTTCCTCACTTTACCGCTTTTACATCACTTAAGCAACTCAGAAAGTAAAAGTCATAAACCATCAAAAATCCGGAAAATACTCTTAGTGCCTCATCCCCCCCCCCTTTAAGGCACTCCTTCAACTTACAAACTGTTTAGTATGTTAGTTAAAAACTAGGGCTTGGTTTTCTTATAAATAGCATATTAGTTCTCACTTCTCCATCAATCCCTGATAATCCTAATCATAGGGAGAAGGTGGTATGGTTGAGATTCAATTGTAAACATGGTTCCTTAATGTGTAACTGAATCAAGAATGCAGTTTTTAACCACTTTGAATTTTCTTTCTCTTATTTTCTTTCTTTTGCTTTACTTTGGGGTTTTCTTGTTAATCAATAAAATGATCATACTCTATTTTCTAGACATCAATTTCACAACATATCAAATCAAATTATATTGATTCTTTTATTTGGTTAAACTAATTTTTCTTGAAAAGTAAAATAAATTTATTGGATGAATGGTTTGAACATGTGATGTGAGCTTTGCATTAGTGGTTGAAGTATTAGAATGGGTTGATTCTTTTATGGATTTTTATGTGGAGGGTGTGCCTGCAAAAGATTATATACCTAAGTTAGATAGTGTACTAGAAGGTATTAGAAGAGTTAATTGATTATGTAGTCATACTTAGAAGATAAAAATTTATTTATAGAGTAGTTGGACTCAAACATGCTCAATGTTATTGATATCTCTATTGAGGTCGCAAATGTTTTTGGTGGATAAGTGGAGTAAATGACTCAAAGGTAGGTGGTAGGGCCTATATAATATGAATTCATTATAAGTACCTCATACCTATCTATTATAATTTACTTCATGTATCTCTAAAATAAGTTGTTTAGAATGCTCTTTTTATTGCACCTTCGTGGAGTGGGCATCAGCCAAGTCTGGAACACTCTCCTTACAGTACTTTGCTTACGAAGTACACAAGGTATTATGTTCCTTCCCTTTCTTCCACTGAGGCCAAACGTGTGGTATCTTTTGTGGATGCTGAGTATGATAATGGCTTGGCTAATACCAAAGGTAATGAAAGGAAATAATTCATATAGTTAAAGGCATGTTCACACTTGGGAATCTATTGGAACCATTCATGATTTTTAAGAACTTAGTGAAATGCAATGAATTTTTTTTATTCAGAGAGAACTAGAATATGGATGATATTTTGTATACAAGTTTATGTACCTCTTTGATAGATGTTGGGTTACACATATCAATTAGTATAATGAAGTTGTTGGGATTGACTTTGATCCCAAGTTGGGTGATCATGAATCATATATATTTTTCCTCTTAAACCGTGTGGTACATTTTTATGTGTTAAACAACTTGTTGTACCTATTGACTTGTTTTAATATGATTAGCATATCCTACGCATGAAACTTATCACCTTATGTATTGTTCCCGATTTGCTTCATAAACACCTTATGCATGAATCTCCAGTATGTGGCTTTTACGCTCTTTGTAAAACCTTAAATCCCGCCTTCAATTTAATATGGAATTTAATTAAACAAAATATAACCATTCAAGGTGTCACACACAATCAAACATAGCCTTCTTCGTAACACGAGTAATAACATAACAATTTAGAACCTGTTATCGCATGTTCACCTTTACTTAGGGTATCGTCCCAGTAGAATAATTATTAAATCAAATAAACACGATATTGCAACTCATGACATTTAGTCTCATAAACTTAAACTTTCATAACGCAACAAAAGGAGTTGTATTGTTCAACTCACCACCACTTTAAGATCTCAACAAAACATAAATAGTAACTTCAACAAAATAAAACAAGTGAAAGCAAATGTTCCCAACCCGATGTTACATGATCGGAGTAAGACCATACTAAAAAAATGACAAAAACTAGTGGAAGTCACTCCAAGAGCTATCTTCCACTTACTTTAACAATGCTACTCCTGAGTATCTGCAAGTTGTCCATGGTGGACAACATTCAAACAGAAGAGGTGAGAAATCACATTTAATAATAACATGTATATACTTAAGATAGGATACCAACACATAGCATAATCTACACAATCTCAAATCACAGTATACCAATTACATTCTCACATCAACTCATCAATCACAACTCATTCACATACCAGTCATACACCAATTACACACAACATCAATATCATATGCATTTATCTCATTATGCATCCCATACTCAAAATGCAACTCCATGCAACTCTATGCATGTGGTACGAAATATGAACACTCAAGTTCATTTCGCTCCCTGATCCCCACCATAGGATCAGATTCCCTCTTGGAACTGGAGCACGCCAAATCGCTACCATCACCATAGGTAACACTTCACTAATCCCCCATAATAGGAATTGACTACTTGCACCTGATCCATCACCATAGGATTGAGGCTCACCAAAAATAACCAAAGTTCCGACAACATGAATGCATGGACTCTCAGCATGCAACAGCATACCCCTCTTTTGACCGTGTATGCCACCAGCAACATAATCAACATAAACATAACATATTTTATAATTAAATATGCAACATATTTAACAATCACCACAATTATTCATGCTCAACCATTCATTATTGACACATATAAGCATCTTCCATACAAAATTATTATAACCACATTACTATAACAACATCATCAATATTCAACATTTACATTGTTAACCAATTCTAATTAACATTATCAACATCATAACATCATCAAATACACATAATTCTCATCAATTATTCATGTTATCACGATATAATCAGCCCCTAAAACTAATTCCATTTGATGGTAAATTGTGTTAGCTTTCCAACACTTTGAACCGCATCTCAAACAGAGTCACAAATCTCAAGTTATGGTAAAAATCATGTTTGGCCTCAAATTTGTCTGGTTGTGACGAGTGAAGAAAACAGTTGCGCCTGTGCTGAGCACGGAGCTGAAGCACAACGGTGTTGAGCATGCAATGCTATGCTGAGCGTGGGCGTGCTAAGCATAAAATCCCGTTGAGCGCATCGTGACGGACATGATACTAATTTTGCTATGGAGTTCATATCCGAACTCCGATTTTTCCACTTCTAGCACCTAAAATCGACCCAAAATACAACATACATGTTATAGCATATTCATAGTGTATGATTTCATCAATTTTCATACATTAAAACCCTTTTTTTTCCCAAATTATGTTAACCATAAAACCTTCGAAAGTCCATCAATGGAGGAAAACATTAACAATTCCAAAATAGAAAAGTCACACATAATTATGCATGAAAATTCATAATCAATTCAACCAACAACATTATAATAACACCCAATTCAAAAATGATCAACACAGAAATACCCTATTGGAGATTAAGGACTCCTCTATCCTATCCCTCGTGCATAATCCCTTATTTAAGGTTGTTCTCCCTCTTACCTTGATTTCCCTAGCAAGCAATGAAATTATCCCTTGAATTTTTCTCCTTTTACCTCTAGCCAACTTTGTCTCATCCTCTTTTATTTCCAAATTATACGTACAATAAAAGTTATCCCTAAGCCTAGATTTTTCTCATAAACTTATACTTAAGGTTACAATTCTCAAAATTATGAACTTGACCCGACTTAAAATATTTTTTATTCCTTCCTCCCACTAATTTTCCTAGATTCTCATATTTGGCCCAATCACTCTATTTTTCTTAATAAAAATAATTCTAAATAATTCTATACACCCATTACTATTTTACCATGCCCTTAGCTTAAGGATTCACACCCCCACAATATTTCAACAAATAAATAAGTCAGCGAATAGATACAATTAATCAGTAGAATACAGTAAAATTTCCTATATAAAAAATGAGGTGTTACACTATTAAGCCTGGATGGTATAGCCTAATAGAAATACTTTGGTTCATCACTCATGATGGCCTTTTTGTAGCGTATGTTGGGTTTATCAAGATTTTATTAGAGAATTTCATATCCCATCATATGGGGTGGAAAAACACCCTCTGGAAAACCCAAAATGCCCCTCAAATTCTGGAGATGCATCTTCGGATGCACAATATCTTAAATTAAAACATTAACTGATCCAGAGATGCATCTCTGTAATATTTTAAAACATGCACCATGCATCCCACTCTGAAAGGCATTCTACACGTTTATTGTTCCGGAGATACATCTCTGCTTAGGATTTATAGAGATACATCTCTGTTGCCTATCAGAACAATGCAGGTTATGTTTTTTTTATGGTTTACGTAGTTGAAAGTGATGATTTATAAACATTAAGAACCTTGTTATGCGATGAGATTTAAACCATACAATCGATATGCAAAAATGACATATATAAATCCGGATGGTCCAAAAATGACATATATAAATAAAGTCAAAATACACAATAAAGTATAATGAAATGAAAATAAAATATAATCCATAATGAATCCAAAGTACAACTATTATATACTACTGCACTACTGCGTATTTTGGACTCCGTCTCCTCTGACTCCTTGGGCTTCTCGACCTTCAATATCCCTTCCTCCGAAGTTATCTTCAGTACATCAATGCCTCTCATGCCTCCGCCGTGATGGCATCTAGGACATGCCTCACATTAGACCCATCAGGTAAGATACCTCTGTTAATGTGTGCCTGCGCAATCTCAACTATGTGGTGACATCTAGGCAAGAAATCATAAGCGTGATCTAACTATGCCTGCTCCTCATTTAGTATCTCGTGATGAGATAGCCTCGATGGTTCTTCTAGAGAAGCCTACACCATATACATATGTGACACCCTGAAGAACCCCCGTTGATGCAGCTTCAGTCACTCTCAGCTATGGTACTCCGTGTCTCCTCTGGTACTAGATTACTAAGATAATCATCAAACATGGCATTCATCTCTCTACGTGTCATACCAGGAGGATCAAAGAGAACAGGGTGTCTAGAAATGGTTTGGGTGTAGCCGAATTAACACATCACGCACTCTGGTAGATAAGAAGCAGTGAAACATGATCTGTAAGCAAACCATCCTGAGTATATAACTATTTCATCAAATGGTCATATCTCCCGGTGATCAACGTAGCTATTGAAGTGCATGTCCTCAGAAACCAAGCGGTCAAGATAAACTATAAACGGTTTTATCGCCTGGTTCCCTTTGAGCGGGGAAAATGCAGACGCATGCGACATATCCTCAGTATAAGTCGACACACAACACCAGCCGGAGATGCAGTGGAAGTGTTAGAGGTTCCAAGATTGAAAAGTGTTGGAATACACAAATCATCGGTAAGGGCATTGCAAAAATCAATGAAATGACAACAATATTAAAAGACCAATAAATATTACCGTCATTAGTGATGGTGCTACCTGTGACCTGCTTCATCTTCCATATATAGCCCTCTTATAACTTGGAGTACAAGTAGATCAAATAAGCTCCCCCCCAGTTATACTCATGGATCTGCTCGAAGTCCTCGAAGTACCGTAGGTAGACGACACAAATTATCAGTAAGGGCATTGGAAAACTCAATGAAAATGACATAGAAATATTAAAAGACCAATAAATATTACCATCATTAGTGTGATGCTACCTGTGACCTGCTTCGTCTTTCATATACAACCCTCTGATAACTTCAAGTTCAAGTAGACCAAACAAACGCCCCCCCACTTATAATCATAGATCCGCTTGAAGTCCTCAAAGTACCTTAGGTAGACGACATCCACATAAGTGGAACTTTTGTCCACGAAAATCATAGTGCCAACCAAATATAGCAGGTATGCTCTCATAGCATACGCTCTATGAAGCCCCACCAGCTCGCCATCGCCTCTAGCCTGCTCTGCTTTAACGATCTCATATGTATATACCTTTTTCAGGAATTCAAACCTATCATGAGGCCCTCTGATTTTTTCCAACTCCTTCATGGAAGCCTCTAGGTCAACTCCCAGATAGTCTACCATCATCTCAAGTGCCTCGTCTTTGCTAATCCTCCCATGATCTAGAAGTTTCCCCCTGATCAGAAGATGCAGCAAACACGACACATCATCGAGTGTGAGATACATATCACCAAGAGGTAGATGAAATGGTGAGGTCTCGGTGTGCCATCTCTACACAAATGCATTAAGCATCATGTGGTTGACCGTAACATAACCGGTCTTGCACAAGTCCTTTATCCCAGATTGGGACAAAGCTGCCTAAAACAACTTGTCATTTGACTAAGGCAAGCCGATAGTCTTCCTCTCATGGTTAATAAGCTTCAATGGATCACGGTCTTGCAGAAAAATAAATCTATGTCAGAAAGTTATAATATAATAATAAGCATAAATTAAAAAAAATGAATCTAACTAATTTTACCTCTTCATCACAAATATGCCTGATAACATGGTCTGGGTACAGAGGCAACAATGATAACTCTACAGGGCCTCCTCCAATTGCATGAGGTGGCTCTGGATCATCCTCCACAACAACCTCACCATCTGGAAGTGTCACTAGATCAGCATCTGGAGGTGGCACTAGCTTAGAAGCATCATCAGTCGGAGGTGGCCCTAGTGCCTCAGATGCCACCAGTGACTCATGTACCTATGAAGCATGAATAGGTGAAACCTGTCGCCTATAGAAGGATGGAGGGAGTGATTTGTCTATAGGTGAAACCCGTCTCCTACGGGAATAAGAAGATAGAGAAGCATGAGTCCCAGAAGTAGATGCATCTGCATGACTAGAGTGAACAAAAGCCTCTATAACCTGACTTTTCTCCCTACGCATTGATGCATGTTATGCAATCCTCCCGCGCCCTAGTATATCATATCCATCAACCATGATTCCTATAATTAAACCAGACAATTAGTACAAACAAGAAAATAACTAAAAAAACTGACTAATAAAAACCTAAAAATAAACGTTGAAAAATTCTGGAGATGCATCTCTTGAATTTTCTACAAATCTTTAGGTCCGACAATGGCGGAAATGCAGACATACAAACTCCAAAAATAATAGTTTGGTCATCATTTCTAACTAATAAACATGTTTTACAGTATGTCCAAACTATGATTCATGCATTTTCCACTCATTTCTTACCTTAATCATCAATTTCTACTCATTTACACACAAAAACTCAAAAACGTTTCAAAACATAAAAAAAACTTACAAGTTTACTTCGTACTTGAATGATGTCTCTGATGTACCTGATGTTGATTGAAGAACCTTTAAACTTGGTTGTTTGATTTTGGAGTTGGTTGATGGAAAACACTTTGAGAGAGTTTAAGCAAATTCTGTGTGTTTTTAGAAATGAGGAATGAGATGGGTTATGGCGCGATTTAAGTTCCAATATCATCCAGAGACGTATCTCCAAAATAAGTTTGAAGATGCATCTCCGAAATATTTAAATGTTAAGTCAGAATTCAATGTAATCAAGGTGCGTCCGTAGATGCATCTCTGAAAACAATGATCATTTCTATGTTTTCACGTGTTGCCTAGGTAATATATATGGTACATTAAAAAATTCCCTTTAATTATGGTATGAGTAGGAGTCCAGGAAACGAGTATCTTGTATCTTGGTGTTCCATATACCAGTATGTCTATCTTTGATAACAGGCAGTGTCTTTGGGGCACTCTTTTTTCAGATCTATGTAATATAATTATGATTTTTTACCATTAAAAAAATTAGATTACATGCTAATATCTCTCAAATAAACTCGTTTTGGCTAGATTTTGGGTTTTTTTTCCCGAGCCATAACTTCATCATCACTTATCAGTTTCCTTTTTTGCATCAGAGGTCATATGGTGTAGTCGTTTTCTACATGGTGAGGAACCACCTCCAGGTCAATGTCGGGCATGTTGGTTGTGTTTAATGAGAACAAATTTGAGTTGTAACTCAATGTTTTTATATGGTATCTTTCTCCTCGGGTGGAAACTAGTTACATGAGACTCCATTGTTTCATGCAATCTTGGTCTCTCGCATCTTCTCTATATGGCTTGTCGAATATGATATTGGCTTCCTTGGTGGATTAATATTATTAAATAATGTTGCAGTTCACCATGTTGAATGATACTGCCATGGGGTCGTCGTGTTTCCTATCGATGACCTTGTAATATTTTTAAGAGAATATGATCGAGGGAAATGTTGTCCTTAACCGTGTGAGGGTACATGTTAATTTTAAGGTATAAAGTTTCCTCTTCCAAGATTTTTTGGGTGACCATATTATTGAAAATCTTCTAGAGATCAGGTTGATTTTTAGGGCTTCAGGAGTCGATCTTATATTCTCGATCAACTTATCTGAGTCTCTTTTCTGAACTTTTAGACTTTCACCTCGCTGTTGGTGATTTGGTTATTCTGCAAAAAGGTTTGGACCCCTCTGCGTCTCTAGGTATATAATTCTTCTCCACATAATTCTATAAATTACCCTTACAAATTAGTTTCTCAATCTAAGTTCTTAACCCTTTGTAGTTGTCTATAGAATGCCCATGTATATGATGGTACTCATATTTCTTGGTGTTAAGATAGATTAATAAAATTGGAGTCATACACATCTCAGAAGATCCTTTGAGGTCCTTGTTGATCCTCTAGTTAAAGTAAATAGAAGTGCGATAGTTATATCAAAAAAGTTATAATATAGTGAGTAAAATTAATGTATCCATGGGAAATGGTGAGAAATACAACTTTATATACAATAATTATTATTCTAAACTTTATATCTACTAATTATTATTCTAAGTAAAAAAGGTTTTGTTTTTAACATAAACAAATTAAAGTAAAATAAGAAATAATAGTGATAAAGAGTGTTAGGGTTAAGTTATAACTAATATGATCACATGTACATCAATTATCAATTATACACATATTATAATTGTGGATCTATGTGCTCGTAGGTATGAAGCTAATGGTCCTGATGATTCTGATGTTGGTGATCTTTTTGGTGTTTTGATGACGACAACGTTGATGCTGGTTGAAGTCGGTGGTGATATCTTTCCAACACTTTGATGATGATGATTAACTTGAAGATATCTCGAGTCTCATCAAGTATAAGATCCAAGGTTCTATAATGAAGTGCTTATATAATCAGTGCATATGGCAAAGATGTTAATAGGAATTGATCTTATTCTTTATTGTAAATTATTTACTTTTTTATAATAGGTTAGATAAATTAGGCAATAGAATATTTTTCATTATAATTTATAATTACCTGTAATTATTAATATTATTATATATAATACGGAATGCAATAGAGAAAGGCATCAAGCCAAAATTCCTGACATGGTATCAGAGTGTGTTCGATCAAACCTGTGAAACCTTGTCATCTTGGCCCACTGAGTCGCTCTCAAAACCGTGCTTCTTTTTCGTGTTTGTCTTGAAACCTCTTTAGTGTTCGTTTCAAAACCATTTTTTCTTCCGAAAATCAAAATCTTCTGGTTGTTTTCTATTTTGAGTTGTTTGTCATCTCGTGATTTTGTCTTTACGATTTCCACTACTGCTTCGCGATCTTGATTTGGTGTTTATAGAAATCAATTCTTCTTCGATTTCTTGTGATTGATATTGTTTCTATAATTGTTGATTGTTGTTCGACAATTCTTGCTCGGTGCAAATTGTTGTTATGCGATCTTGTTCGGTGCTCTATGATTTGTTTTGTGGCGTTGTATGTAACACCCCGATAAAACAAGATAATTATTTAATTTAAGTTAATAATATATTTATTAATTTAATTAAATAATTGGAATTTTTATTATTGGATTATTATTTTATTGGAATAAAAGTTGGAAATTAGAAAAGGTCCCATTTAGTAAAAAGGTTTATTTTTCACGTGAAAAGGAAAAAGGGGCAGAAAAGTGGAAAAAAGGGCAAAGAGAACCAGAGAACAAGGGTTGGAGAGAGGAAGAGCTTGAAGCTGCAGGATTTGCCGGATTAACTCAGGTAAGGGGGGTTTATCGTCGATTAATGGGTATTATGGGATAACATGTAGTGGGTAGTGATAGACCATTGATTTGACTCTATTCGGAATGATGCATGATGAAATTGTGAACTTTTGGATGAACGAAATTGGATTATGATTGAGAGGAATTCGTAGGAATTAGATGTAAAAATGTTAGAATTGGTGAAATTGAATAGGGTATGATTCGTGTTAGATGATATGAACGATTACTGTGAAAAATTGGATTGTAGGAGGTTGGAATTGGTAGATCTCGTAGCAGAGAAAACCATAGCAGATCTGGAAATCTGGTTTCTGGTCATACGCGTATGACACTAGGCAATACGCGTATGAGATGGTCTGGTACGCGTATGGCACTAGGCAATACGCGTATGGATGAGGAAGATGATGTTTTGAACGTGGTTTGGTCTCTGTTGGTACGCGTATGGGGAAGTGGTACGCGTAGCATACGCGTATGAGATAGGTGGTACGCGTATGGGATTGGCTGAGAATTGGGCCATACGCGTATGGGACTAGGCAATACGCGTATGGGCAGGATTGTGATTTTTCTGTGCTGTTGTTGTGCAGTTTTTGGTTGTTCAGCTGAGTAATGTAAATTAGCTGATGTATGATAGAGTAGGGATCATTTCCCGTTGTTTTGAGTAGTATAGGTATTAGTAGAGTGTGCTAATGCTGTGATTGATTATGTGGTGAATATGTTGATGATGTATGATGATATGCATAATGTTGTGAATGTATCTATCATGTCTGAAATTATGAATGGACTGTTTATGGCTTAGAGTGTGAGCATATGTCCATTGTGGATGATTGTTGATGTTTGCATGACTAAGTGATTTAGCTTGCATATTGTGGCCTTTATGGTGGTAGCTAATTCCCATGGTGAGGAATTAGTGAGTTAGTATTGTGGATCGTTGTTGATGTTTGCATGCTAGGTGATTAGCGTGCATATCATAGCCCTTGGGGTGGTAGCTAATTCCCATGGTGAGGAATTAGTGAGTGAGTCACTAGGTCTCAAATGAGTGGGACTAGTGAGCTTGGTAGCCGTATCTGGATTTGATCGGTGAGGTTGAACTATATGTTCACGAATAGTCGGTACCGCATGCATGGAGTCTCATTGCATAATGTATGTATGTATGGCGTATAATATGAATGGATGTATTCCAATATTATACGTGTGTTTTATGGTTGTGTTGAGTTTGAGTATGATGATGATGATGATTATGAGTTGATATTGCCGTTGCTGAATATGTGTGATCTGATTAGGGTGATGATATGTGTTAAATTACTTAGCATTACATGATATTTTATAATGCTTATTATATCGATTGAGGAACTCACCCTTACAACTATGTTTCAGGTAACGAGCAGTGATTGAGTAGAAGCTAGCCCTTGGAGTCTAGTGTAGTTCCTTAGTGGGTCATGCTCTGGTAGATGTAACATCGGGATGGGATGTTTTACTATGTTTTCTTTTGGTTGTTGAACAACTTTACATGTAATGTATTACATGGTTTGAATGTTGCTAGTTTGTATCCGCTGCGTATTATGCACATGTTTTATTTTGATTAAATAAATGAGCATGACAGGATATTTTGGAAAATGGTGTGAAGTGATTGTGTGACACCCTTAATTGCATAATTACTCTGATTGATATATTGCTATTTTAATTAAATATTTTGGGGTATCTTAGAAGGGTGTTACATTAGTGGTATCAGAGCATCGTCGGTCGAGTCGAGTCGTAATTATTCTGTTTCCCCTGTACGTGATAGGTGTTGTGTAACCCTATCAGTACTTATTGTTTTAGCTTGATTGGGTTTTCAGATTAGAAGATGGCTGGAAGAGGTAGAGATGATGCTGCGATTGCTGAGGCTCTGGGTATGCTAGCTGGAGTACTTGGAGGAAATCTGAATGTTGTGGGACTGGGAGCTGCTCGTCAACTGAGTGAGTTCCAGAAGAACAATCCTCCAATGTTCAAGGGGGCATACGATCCAGATGGTGCTCAGAAGTGGTTGAAGGAGATCGAGAGGATCTTCCGAGTGACTGAGTGTGCCGATAACCAGAAGGTCAGGTTCGGTACGCATATGCTGTCAGAGGAAGCAGATGATTGGTGGGTTGCTACCCGCACTGAGTTGGAATCTGCTGGGAATGCTGAGGTCACTTGGGCTGTGTTCAGAGAGAGATTCCTGAGGAAGTACTTTCCAGAAGATGTCAGAGGAAAGAAAGAGATAGAGTTCTTAGAATTGAAGCAGGGTAACAGGTCTGTTATTGAGTATGCTGCTAAGTTCACAGAGCTGTCGAAGTATTACACTCCCTATAACGAGGCTACTGGGGAATTTTCGAAATGTGTGAAGTTTGAGAACGGGTTACGTCCCGAGATCAAGCAGGCTATTGGATATCAGCGGATTAGAGTGTTTTCTGACCTAGTGGACTGTTGCAGGATTTTTGAACAGGATACCAAGGCTAGAGCAGAGAGCTATCAGCAAAGGGTTGATAGGAAAGGCAAGAATCAGAATGATCGTGGGAAACCGTATGCAGCTGGCAAAGGTTTCCAGCGACAGAGTGGGATGAAGAGGCCTAGTGGGGGAGACTCCAGTGCCCCTGCTAAGTGTTACAGATGTGGTCAGGCTGGACATCGTATCCATGAGTGTACCAGTACTGAGAAGAAGTGTTACAAGTGTGGAAAAGGTGGTCATTTGGCTGCAGAGTGCCGGTTGAAGACTGTGACTTGTTTCAACTGTGGAGAAGTGGGTCATATCAGTCCACAGTGTCCTAAGCCGAAGAGAGAGAACCAGTCGGGAGGCAAGGTCTTCGCTTTATCGGGTTCTGAGACTTTTGCAGATGATCGTTTGATCCGAGGTACGTGTTATATTAATGGCTTTCCTCTTGTAGCTATTATTGACACCGGTGCTACTCATTCCTTTATATCTTTGGATTGTGCTGTGAAACTTAATTTAGAGATATCGGAGATGCATGGAAGTATGGTGATTGATACTCCTGCGAAGGGTTCAGTGACTACTACTTCAGTTTGTTTAAATTGTCCTTTGAGTATTTTTGGTAGGGACTTTGGGATGGACCTAGTGTGTCTTCCACTAGTGCAGGTTGATGTTATCCTGGGTATGAACTGGTTGGTGTTTAACCGAGTCTATATCAATTGTTTTGATAAGACTGTGATTTTTCCTGAGATTGAGGAAGGAAAGAGTTTGTTTCTATCAGCAAGGCAGGTGAATGAGGCGGTAGCAGATGGGGCAGAGTTGTTTATGCTGTTAGCGACTTTGGAGGCTAAAGATAAACTGGTGATTTGCGATCTAGCCGTGGTGTGTGATTTTCCTGATGTGTTTCCTGAAGAAGTGAATGAATTACCGCCAGAGCGTGAAGTTGAGTTCTCGATTGATTTAGTACCTGGTACTAGGCCGATATCGATGGCTCCGTACCGTATGTCTGCTGTTGAGTTAACTGAATTGAAGAGTCAGTTGGAAGATCTGTTGGATAAGAAATTTATTCGTCCGAGTGTGTCGCCGTGGGGTGCACCAGTGTTATTGGTTAAGAAGAAAGAAGGTACTATGAGGTTGTGTGTGGACTATAGGCAACTGAATAAAGTGACGATCAAGAATAGGTATCCTTTGCCGAGGATTGATGATTTGATGGATCAGTTGATTGGTGCGAGTGTGTTCAGTAAAATAGACTTGAGATCTGGGTATCATCAGATACGTGTGAAAACTGAGGATATTCAGAAGACTGCTTTCAGAACAAGGTATGGACATTATGAGTATTCTGTAATGCCTTTTGGTGTGACTAATGCGCCTGGAGTATTTATGGAGTATATGAATAGGATTTTCCATCCGTACCTAGACAAGTTTGTTGTGGTGTTTATTGACGATATTTTGGTGTATTCGAGATCTGAAGAAGAGCATGCTGAGCATTTGAGAATGGTTTTAGGAGTTCTACGAGAAAAGAAGTTATTTGCTAAACTGTCTAAGTGTGAATTTTGGTTAGAAGAGGTTAGTTTTCTTGGTCATGTGATTTCAAGAGATGGTGTTGCTGTTGATCCTTCTAAGATAGAAGCGGTATCTAAGTGGGAAGCTCCGAAGTCAGTTTCTGAGATAAGGAGTTTTCTTGGACTTGCAGGTTATTATAGGAAATTCATTAAGGGATTTTCTAAGTTGGCGTTACCGTTGACGATGTTGACTAGAAAGGGGCAGGCGTTTGTTTGGGACTCAAAATGTGAAGAAGGTTTCCAAGAGTTAAAGAGAAGGTTGACTACTGCTCCTATTCTGATATTACCGAGTTCGTCGGAACCATTTGAGGTTTACTGTGATGCTTCATTGTTGGGTTTGGGTGGTGTTTTGATGCAGAATAAGAAGGTTGTGGCTTATGCTTCGAGACAACTGAAGGTTCATGAGAGGAACTATCCGACACACGATTTAGAGTTGGCAGCTGTGGTATTTGTTCTGAAGTTATGGAGGCATTACTTGTACGGGTCAAGATTTGAGGTTTTCAGTGACCATAAAAGTTTAAAGTATTTGTTTGATCAGAAAGAGCTGAATATGAGACAGAGGAGATGGTTAGAGTTTCTGAAGGATTATGACTTTGGTTTGAATTACCATCCGGGTAAAGCAAACGTAGTGGCTGATGCATTGAGTCGGAAATCATTGCATATGTCTATGTTAATGGTTAAGGAATTGGATTTAATTGAGCAGTTTAGAGACTTGAGTTTGGTGTGTGAGAATACTCACAATAGTGTTAAATTGGGAATGTTGAAGTTAACGAGTGGTATTCTGGATGATATTAGAGAGGGTCAGAAATCCGATGTGCTTTTGGTTGATAAGTTGACTCTAGTGAACCAAGGTCAAGGTGGTGAATTCAGAGTTGATGAGAATGGTGTTTTGAAATTTGGTAATCGGGTGTGTATTCCGGATGTTACCGAACTTAAGAAGAGTATTCTTGAGGAAGGACATCGTAGTGGCCTGAGTATTCATCCTGGAGCTACGAAGATGTATCATGATTTGAAAAAGTTATTTTGGTGGCCGGGAATGAAAAGAGAAATTGCAAGTTTTGTTTATTCTTGTTTGACTTGTCAGAAGTCAAAGATTGAGCATCAGAAGCCGTCTGGGCTAATGCAACCTTTGGCTATTCCAGAGTGGAAGTGGGACAGTGTCAGTATGGATTTTGTTTCTGGTTTACCAAGGACGATTAAGAATTTTGAAGCTATTTGGGTGATTGTCGACAGATTGACGAAATCGGCTCATTTCATTCCGATCAGAATGGATTATCCGTTAGAGAGATTAGCTGAGTTGTATATTGAGAAAATTGTAAGTTTGCATGGTATTCCGTCGAGTATTGTTTCGGACAGAGATCCTAGATTTACATCGAAGTTCTGGAAAGGTTTGCAGAGGGCTTTGGGAACTAAGCTGAGATTGAGTTCTGCATATCATCCGCAGACTGATGGTCAGACTGAGAGGACGATTCAGTCACTGGAGGATCTTTTGAGGGCTTGTGTTTTGGAAAAGGGAGGTGCTTGGGATTGTTATTTACCTTTGATTGAGTTTACCTACAACAATAGTTTTCATTCGAGCATTGGTATGGCACCGTTTGAAGCTTTGTATGGTAGGAGATGTCGGACACCTTTATGTTGGTATGAGTCCGGTGAGAGTGCTGTGATTGGACCGGAGATTGTTCAACAAACTACGGAAAGGATTAAGATGATTCAGGAGAAGATGAGAATCGCTCAGAGTCGTCAGAAGAGTTATCACGACAAGAGAAGGAAGTCACTTGAGTTTCAAGAGGGGGATCATGTGTTTCTTCGTGTCACTCCGATAACTGGAATTGGTCGAGCTTTGAAATCGAAGAAGTTGACACCTCGATTTATTGGTCCTTATCAGATTTTGGAGAGGATAGGGGAGGTAGCCTATCGTATCGCTTTACCGCCGTCACTTGCGAATTTGCATGAAGTTTTTCATGTGTCTCAGTTGAGGAGATACATTCATGATCCGTCGCATGTGGTCCAAGTAGATGATGTCCAGGTGAGAGATAACCTGACTGTTGAAACATCACCTATGAGGATCGAGGATCGAGAGTTGAAGCAGTTGCGGGGTAAAGAGATTGCTTTGGTAAAGGTAGCTTGGGGAGGACCAGCAGGTGGCAATGTAACTTGGGAACTTGAGAGTCAGATGAAGGAGTCTTATCCTGAGTTATTCGCTTGAGGTATGTTTTCGAGGACGAAAACTCTTTTAGTGGGGGAGAGTTGTAACACCCCGATAAAACAAGATAATTATTTAATTTAAGTTAATAATATATTTATTAATTTAATTAAATAATTGGAATTTTTATTATTGGATTATTATTTTATTGGAATAAAAGTTGGAAATTAGAAAAGGTCCCATTTAGTAAAAAGGTTTATTTTTCACGTGAAAAGGAAAAAGGGGCAGAAAAGTGGAAAAAAGGGCAAAGAGAACCAGAGAACAAGGGTTGGAGAGAGGAAGAGCTTGAAGCTGCAGGATTTGCCGGATTAACTCAGGTAAGGGGGGTTTATCGTCGATTAATGGGTATTATGGGATAACATGTAGTGGGTAGTGATAGACCATTGATTTGACTCTATTCGGAATGATGCATGATGAAATTGTGAACTTTTGGATGAACGAAATTGGATTATGATTGAGAGGAATTCGTAGGAATTAGATGTAAAAATGTTAGAATTGGTGAAATTGAATAGGGTATGATTCGTGTTAGATGATATGAACGATTACTGTGAAAAATTGGATTGTAGGAGGTTGGAATTGGTAGATCTCGTAGCAGAGAAAACCATAGCAGATCTGGAAATCTGGTTTCTGGTCATACGCGTATGGCACTAGGCAATACGCGTATGAGATGGTCTGGTACGCGTATGGCACTAGGCAATACGCGTATGGATGAGGAAGATGATGTTTTGAACGTGGTTTGGTCTCTGTTGGTACGCGTATGGGGAAGTGGTACGCGTAGCATACGCGTATGAGATAGGTGGTACGCGTATGGGATTGGCTGAGAATTGGGCCATACGCGTATGGGACTAGGCAATACGCGTATGGGCAGGATTGTGATTTTTCTGTGCTGTTGTTGTGCAGTTTTTGGTTGTTCAGCTGAGTAATGTAAATTAGCTGATGTATGATAGAGTAGGGATCATTTCCCGTTGTTTTGAGTAGTATAGGTATTAGTAGAGTGTGCTAATGCTGTGATTGATTATGTGGTGAATATGTTGATGATGTATGATGATATGCATAATGTTGTGAATGTATCTATCATGTCTGAAATTATGAATGGACTGTTTATGGCTTAGAGTGTGAGCATATGTCCATTGTGGATGATTGTTGATGTTTGCATGACTAAGTGATTTAGCTTGCATATTGTGGCCTTTATGGTGGTAGCTAATTCCCATGGTGAGGAATTAGTGAGTTAGTATTGTGGATCGTTGTTGATGTTTGCATGCTAGGTGATTAGCGTGCATATCATAGCCCTTGGGGTGGTAGCTAATTCCCATGGTGAGGAATTAGTGAGTGAGTCACTAGGTCTCAAATGAGTGGGACTAGTGAGCTTGGTAGCCGTATCTGGATTTGATCGGTGAGGTTGAACTATATGTTCACGAATAGTCGGTACCGCATGCATGGAGTCTCATTGCATAATGTATGTATGTATGGCGTATAATATGAATGGATGTATTCCAATATTATACGTGTGTTTTATGGTTGTGTTGAGTTTGAGTATGATGATGATGATGATTATGAGTTGATATTGCCGTTGCTGAATATGTGTGATCTGATTAGGGTGATGATATGTGTTAAATTACTTAGCATTACATGATATTTTATAATGCTTATTATATCGATTGAGGAACTCACCCTTACAACTATGTTTCAGGTAACGAGCAGTGATTGAGTAGAAGCTAGCCCTTGGAGTCTAGTGTAGTTCCTTAGTGGGTCATGCTCTGGTAGATGTAACATCGGGATGGGATGTTTTACTATGTTTTCTTTTGGTTGTTGAACAACTTTACATGTAATGTATTACATGGTTTGAATGTTGCTAGTTTGTATCCGCTGCGTATTATGCACATGTTTTATTTTGATTAAATAAATGAGCATGACAGGATATTTTGGAAAATGGTGTGAAGTGATTGTGTGACACCCTTAATTGCATAATTACTCTGATTGATATATTGCTATTTTAATTAAATATTTTGGGGTATCTTAGAAGGGTGTTACATTGTATACATTTGTTCTGAGAGAAAGAAAGTTTGTTTTGTGGCTTTGTACCAGGTTGCATCTTTTTTCCATTAGCTTGGTGCACGGTACTGTTTTAAAAATAAATAATAACTAGATTAAGACCCACGCGATGCGCATGTGGTAAAGAAAATCGTGCGGATAGTAAATAGAAGTTGTTGAAATAAAATAAAACTTTATTTATGGTAGATATTATTTATTATAAAAATTCTAATATAGATAATAAGATTAACATAAGAAAAGAAAATACTCTAATTTTAATTGAAAAGTAAGACATTTATAAATATGAAAATGCAAGGTGAGACATCAAAATAAATGTTAAAACATGAAAGAAGACTTCAAAATTAGAATCAACTTTTATGGTTTTTGGTTATTTTTTTCTTAAATGAGTCTTTGTTGTTCCTTTGTTTTGTTTTAATGGATTTTTGAGTCTTTAATTTGTATATGAGAAGTGACTCATCATCAGAGAATAATATCTGAAGTTCATCGTTGTTACTATTATTTTTTGAATTCCCTTCGATATGTGCTTCATCATATGATGATGTTATGATTAGCCTTCGTTTACCACTGCGAGTTTTTGTTTTTGTTTTCTTGTATGATTTACCATTGATGTTGTCACCATCATTTCCTCTTCCATGTTCTTCTTCTTTTTCTTCTTTTTCATCTTCTTGGTGATCTGCTTTATTTTGAATCATTGATGGTGATATGGACTCCTATATGTAATAGGAATATTGTTAGTATTCATAAAATTAGTAATATATTCGTACGATTATAGTACAAATTTAATTACCTATTTAATATGTGTTTTTAGAATTGGTTCTTGTAGAATAGCAGCTAGTACAAAAGTTCGTGATACTGTGTAGGTTTATGACCATTCTTTTAAGTTTTTTGCAAACAACTTTATTTCAAAAATAAGAGTACGATGACATAAATTTTGTAGTATTGATGGTGCAAACGTGTTATCTTGTTGTTGCAAGAGCATTTTGTCGCATTATGCGAAAAACCGGCGGGAAAACAAAACAACAGAGCCGCCACCGTGCGTTATTTATCCCAAAGGAGGGAAAGGAAACGCTCAAAGTAAACCTGGAAAGAACATGGTCTCGCGACCAGAGAAAGATGAGATCGGGAGTCGGTTATGCGAAGGGAAGGTATTAGCACCTCTACGCATCCGTCGTACTCGACGGGATCCACGCTCAGAAGAATAGAAGAAAGGTTGCTACAAACTGCTCACACACTGCACAAGACTGGAAGGAAACACAGAAAGACGGAAGAAACGGGACTCGGCAGGATCGCATCCTGGGCCTACGTAGTCTGTCAGACACAGACATCAGAGTCGACGTAGTTCGGGACAGGGGAAACGTGCTCGCTAGGATGTCGCATCCTATGCATACGTATCTTCTCTGACCGGAGAAGAATCAGAGCACTCGTAGCTCGGCTAACGCACGCCAAACAAAACACAAACACTGGAAACCGACTGCCAATCGCTGGACTTATGTCAGACTCCACACAAGCAGGCAAACATGGAAACCGAATGCCAATCGCTGGACTTATATCAGACTCCAAACCAACAAACACACACAGGAAACCAACTGCCAATCGCTGGACTTATGTCAGACTCCAGATAAACAAACACACACAGGAAACCAACTGCCAATCGTTGGACTTACGTCAGACTCCAACACAACACAAAGGGTTGAAAAAGAAAAAGGGCGCTCGGAGAGATCTGCTCATCTCCTGCCTACGTACCTCATCTGGTATGAGGATCAGGGCGACGTAGTTCCCCTACACAGGGAAAGAACTTCTAACCTAACCAGAAACAAAGGGAGACACAAACTACTAGGGAGACTACGACTCGAGCCTAGAAGTTATCATGCATACGATCCCTATGTTGAGGTTTCTATCCTAACTTGCACAAGAAGCAAGCTAGCCTAAACAGCACATCATCAAACACAAGCACAAGAGCAAGCACACACACTATATGCAAACAATTGGCTCACACAAGGCTAGGCTTTAGTCAAGGGGTCATGTCAACCTCGACAAACAAGCCAACTGGAATGGGGTGTTTTTAGCTCTTAACCCTAACATTGAGAGTTAGGGTGAAGCAGATGAAATGGGAAGTGAGGGTAAGACCCCACAGCTCTTATCCCTGGCCTGGGAGAGCTTGACTTAAAATAGAAAGTATGGGAGTTCAGAATGTAGGAACTCTTCTCCACAGATGACTGACACAACAAGATCTTGGGTTTTTATTCACAATGCATCAACACATGGTGTGTGAGCAGAGTGAATGACACAACTGAATAGCCGGGGATGGATTACACATCCCTTTTATCTGCCAATTGCCTCTAAAGAGGTCTTTACCTGCTTGGCACAACATTAAACAAACACAAGTATTGCCTCTTAAGGAGGGCTTCAGACAGGTGCCTGCCCACATAACAGGACAGGTCTTCCAGACTACATGAAGTCAGAAGAATTATACCTCAGTGGTAAGCAAACCACAAGTTAGCAAAGCAAGTTCAAAATGAACTCAAAGCTACTTAGGTACCTGTGAAAAAATCTAAAACAATCAGTTAAACTGTACAAACAAACAATCAACAGTTAATCACACAGACAGACAAAGCATCAGGCAACAATGGTGCAAGGCATTAGCATAATACAAATGAATTATCCTCAAAGCCTACAAAACAAACAAAGGTTAGCCAACAACAACCAATAGTCAAGCTCAAATGAATGAGTCACTCCAATCATGGCAATGTGCATCTGAACCTGAAATCATAATCCAAATGGTAAGTCCAAACCACTAGGTCAAAGCCTAGGGTCAAAAGAGGGTCAAAAAGTCAAAACAAAACTTCAAACTTGACATGAAGCAACTTCAAACACATATTGACATATCCTAAAAAGACTCACATGAAGATCATTAACCAAATGCATTTCATGATCAAGTGAAGTCAAAGGTGATTTCAAAGCATCCAAATGGTCAATATGAATGAAAAATCTCAATCAAAACAGAAATGATTCCAAAAAATCTGGAAAAAATCATGAGCAATCTAGACATCCATAACATACATCACACAAAAAATCAGAAGCATTGGACATCATTAGGCATGGCAATCACATTGTACAAAGCAGACAACCAAATGTGTGACACAAATTGTCACACCAAGTTAGCACAATCACAAAACAGAATAGGTGCATGGGAAAAATGTCAAACCAAGGCCAAAATGTTCATCAAAATTTCTAGAAATTACACACAAAATTTCAGAGTCATTGGATCATTTTTGAGCATTTTATGATGAAAGGAACAAGGCAATATCATAAATGGATACATGTTCAATCACCCTAGGACAAATTATTTTTTCAGCCAAGCACAACCTGCAAATTTATGCTCATAAAAAAGTAGACAAACCAAGGAGCATTGTGCAAAAAATTGGAGTGAAATTGATGCATTTTTCAATTTATAATGATTTTTGGAAATTTGGAAAGAATTTGAAAATCAAAATGAACTAATGGTATGAAATAAGGAGGGAAAGTGAAAAAATAGCAAGGCATTTGAAAAAGAGCATCAGCCAAGGATCGAACTTGGCACGAATTTGAACTTGGCGCGCCTCACCAAAACGGTGACGTTTTGGTCTTAAACCCTAAACCCAGCGCGTTTCCAGAATTTTCGTAGCTAACTCAAAAACTCGTAGCTAATTCGCAGCAGGCCATGCATATTTCGTAGCAAAAACTGGAAACATGAAGATCTTCATAGGTTGAAGATGAAGATCACGATGATCTTCAAGCGCATTTTCTAGAAAATCAAAAATGTTCCAGAAATCAACCAAAATTATACCAAACGATTCATCCTTCCATGTACATCAAAGATTCATAAACAAATCATGCAAAAACATCAACACATGCTCGGATCGAAGAAAAGAAAAAAGTGCATCAAACTTTCAATCATGCATAACTTTGCGTACAGTGCACCATTTCAATCAAACTTTATACCAAAATGATCACCAAACAACGATCTATACAAATAGCATAAAGATTTTGAGAATTAAAGAGGTCGAATCATAACCTTCTTGAAGAACAGCCAGTGGAATCGTGCTCTACAAAGCTTAGCAATGCCTCCAATCTTCTCTACAAAGCTTATTGAAGTAATTGATGATGAATTTGAAGCTCAAATGCACGTGAATCCAGCTTAATTTGCAATCTCCATGGATGCTTCAAGCTTTGAATCTGGTTCAATATGCCACGATTTGCTTTGATTCCACATCCAAATCTCCTCAAAAACACCTCATGAGCACGAATCAATCAATAGGAATGGCTCTTGTGTAAAGAATTTGCAAAAAAAATTGAGAGAAGAAATTTTGTGATTCTTGAATCTAGATCTGAAAATCAATGCCAATGCTGAAAACAGTTGGGATTATCCTTATATACCTCATGCTAATGATACTGAAAACTTGTTTTAACCAAAGCTAATCAAGATTAACAAGTTATGAAGTGTTTGCACTAATTGGTATTTTCACCCCCCATGCATGAGAAGCACGTGAACAGTACACGAATCTGGCCCAAAATCACTTAATTAATGCCCATGCAAGCTTTTGAATTGGTTTTGTATGCTCATGATCAACCAAAATGATTTTATGGAATTTTCTTCAAAAATCTTCATGGATGAACACATGATTATGCAAGTGGAATTCAAGCCATGTAATGAATGTTTTGGAAACTAGAGGTCATGATGAACAAAATGCAAAAAGAACCACTCATTTTGGAGCTTTGGTTCAAAAGTTATGCTCATTTGAATTTTCAAACACACTTTGCCATGATTGGATCACATCTCATCAACCACACATTAGAAATTCATGATCTTGGACTTTTTGGAAATGGGAGAGAAAGGTCTTCAACTTTCATGTTGGACAAAATTTCATTTGAAGCATTCTTGATGATGTAATCTTGAGTTGAAGTTGGCCCAAAACCTTTCCATTTTTGGAAAGTTCAAATTATAGGTCATCTGCTATTTTTGGAAAATCTTGACCTGACTTCAAATTCTTCAATGTTGATGTTTGAAATGTCAAATGAGACTTGTTTGAACATGAATGAAGCATCTCTAACCACTTCCCACCTCCAAATTCACAGTTGACTTTGCAATTGACTTCTGTTGACTTCTATGGGCCTCAGATGATTTGCACATGTACTGATGAGTTCTGAGCCTTCAACACTTGGCCACATTGCTTCCAAATGATCCTTGGGTCATGTAAGCTCAATGGAACCACCCTAGGGCTTTGATCTCATGGAGAATGCTCTTGTTGCCTTGCACAGTTGAATCTCCTGACCAGTCTTGCTTGATGA
This sequence comes from Lathyrus oleraceus, assembly GCF_024323335.1. Taxonomy (NCBI): domain Eukaryota; kingdom Viridiplantae; phylum Streptophyta; class Magnoliopsida; order Fabales; family Fabaceae; genus Lathyrus; species Lathyrus oleraceus. The sequence continues at coordinate 480,157,200 of NC_066585.1, read as the reverse complement.
CATGTAATGGACTATGCAATGTGAATGCAATGTTAATGACCTAAGAATGAAATGTATATACAAATGGGAGGTGCAAATTTGAGGTGCTACAGATGCCCCTATTCAATCAACTGGGAACCTGAACGGATGAGAGCAACGGCTGTCAGACCTTCAAGGTAAACAGGGATTGAATACCAAAGAACCGTAGAAATTTGCATTCTGCGGGAGATGATACAAAGAAAAGCCAAGTCATTTAATCGATGGTGGCTGCATAATACTACTTCAGGAAAGCGAAAACATTTACCGATGGTTACTTAGCTGGGAACTGGATATTTGATATTTACCGATATCAACATCAGCGAGACCATTTACCGATGGCTGCTGGGAAACAACTTCGAAGGAAGCAGGACCATTTACCGATGGTGGCTTCAACTGGGAATTTGATATTAAAAGGAAGCAAGACCATTTACCGATGGTGGCTTCAAAACAACTTGATATTTACCGATATCAACTTCAGCAAGACCATTTACCGATGGCTGCTCCGACTGGGGACTCGATATTTACCGATATCGAAGAAAACGAGGCCATTTACCGATGGCGGCTAAACTGGGCATTCGATATTTACCGATATCGAAGCAAGACAAGGCCATTTACCGATGGCATCTCCGACTGGGGAAGAAGAAGATTTTGCAACTGGAACCAGACAAGACGTTTACCGAAGACTCTACTGGGGATCTTTGATTTTTATCAAAGGAAGGAAACAAGACCAGACATTTACCGATGACGGGGATGAGACTCGATGTTTACCGACCTCGAAAGATGATGTTTACCGATATCCAAAAAAGACGACCAGACATTTACCGATGACCTGGGGAAAGATATACAACCAGACGTCAACGGACGAATAGGAAAAACTCGACGTTTACCGACACCAACGGAGAGGTGACCAGACATCAACGGATGACCTGGGGAGAAAGCGATACAACCAAACGTCAACGGACGAATGGGAAAAACTCAACGTTTATCGACACCGACGGAGAGGTGACAAGACATCAACGGGTGACCTGGGGAGAAAGCGATTCAACCAAACATCAACGGACGAATGGGAAAAACTCAACGTTTATCGACACCAACGGAGAGGTGACCAGACATCAACGGATGACCTGGGGAGAAAGCGATTCAACCAAACGTCAACGGACGAATGGGAAAAACTCAACGTTTATCGACACCAACGGAGAGGTGACCAGACATCAACGGATGACCTGGGGAGAAAGCGATTCAACCAAACGTCAACGGACGAATGGGAAAACCTCAACGTTTATCGACACCAACGGAGAGGTGACCAGACATCAACGGATGACTGGGGAATAAAGGTGTTACTCATATCGGAAGATGATGTTTACCGACATCAAAAAAGGGACGACCATACATTTACCGATGACTGGAGTGAGACTCGATGTTTACCGACACCAAAACAATGGTGTTTACCGGTATCACAGAGATGACATCTTCAATACGTCAAGGCAAGGCTAAACACTTGCTGGGGGTCTCACTGGGGAGAATCAAACTTTCCTTTCACTTGCGGGTGAAGAAATAAATCTCTGTGGGGAATTATCAACCTCGAATGCTGTAAGGAGCAACTGTAGCACACGTGCCGTACAGATGTTGAACAGTGATCCGCCTCTGCAGGGTATACGGTCTGATTAGGTTTAACACATGAATGCATATGTTTGAATTTTTCTATGGCGTAATGCTCCATATTGAATGGAAATGCTACGCGATTTGAGGATGCAATTATTACTACATGCAAGATGCAAAATAATGAAAACTCCTGCTGGGGAGCAAACGGATTGCTCTGCTGAGCACACAAATCTGAACAGATTCTCCAACTCTGTGGGGAAACGCACTGTTGGGAGTGCTCTGCGGGGAATAGCACCAACTTCTCGAACGTGCTAGGGAATAGCATTGCTGCTGGAGAAAGGAATAAATCCCACCGGGGACACCCTTCACTGAATCCAATCCACTCGGGGACTCTGCTAGGGAAAACGACCAATGCTCTGCTGAGGATAGCTGCCAATCCACAGGTTGGATAAGCTCTACTGGGGATAATTTTCACCGAACCTGATCCACTCGGGGAACTTGCTGGGGAAAACCATCAACACAAACCTCTGCTGCGGAGATCTGCTAGGGGAAAACATTCAACAACCCTGATGGGGAAAGGCATTCACAACCCTGCTGAGGATTACAGTACTTCAAACCCGACTGCTGGGGAATAAACTACTCCACTGACACCTCCGCTGGGGATACAACATCCTTCTGGCTTGGTGGGGATTAACAATCTTCATACTAGCTAGGGATAAACCCACTTTCAGGCCTGCTACCCAACTGCTGGGGAAGAACAGTTGTAATATCTTTCAAACTTGCTTGGGGAAATATCCTCAATCCTGCTGAGGAATTCCTGATCTTGACTATGCTGGGTAGACAAGTCCTGAACTTGCTTCATCTGCTGGGGAAGATCCCCATCCTCTCACACTACCGGACAGTGCTGACAACATCCCTGAACAAACCATGGCTTATCTGCTTCAGCCAGGAACGAAAGGTGATGACCTGCAAAACAGCAAGACATACATGCCCCAGGGAATTGCATGGACAAGATACACCCAAGTGTACTCAACATCAAAATGATTTTCAAATGTTTTATCTTTCGGCACGTTATTGTCTAGCCTTCATGTTTTTATATGCAATGTTTATCAAAAATTCGGACGTTTTTGCAAACAAAACAGTAAAAATAAAAACAAGAGAGCAATTTATCTGAATAACGACTTTTATTGATTGAAGATGGGCCTGAAAAGGCAAATACAACAGGAAGCAATTCATAGAAAGAGGTAATTGCACACAAAAGGAAAAATCTATCCTAATGGCAATGTGAACACGGCATCCACTATTTCCCAATTCTGTTATGACTCACAGATCATCAATTTCTCCCCAAATTCCTCGCTTTCTGAGAAGAATGACTGGACCGATCACATCCTTCGAGATGGTAGACGATGAAGCGCGATGAAGTACAGATAACTCAGACTGTAGTCTTCGCTCTAATCCCTCTTTTGCCTGGATCTCCCTTTCGGGTTTTCAATCCACCGGGATACCCATTTTTGCCTAAGCCGCCCTTGAGGGTTTTCGACTTACCGGGTGCACAAATTCTTTTATTCTTTATCCCTAACTTTTGCCCGAACCTTTTCTCTCTTTTTTTTTTGGTTCGCCGGGATGCCCTTTTTTGCCTGGACTCTTTTATTCTTTTTGTCCAGCGGGTCAATTTATGCGAAGTATTTTTTGACTACATCTGAGTTAACAGGGGACGGAAAATCTTCACCATCCATAGTTGTAAGCATCAAGGCTCCACCGGAGAAAACCTTCTTAATAACATATGGACCTTCGTAATTAGGAGTCCACTTGCCCCTGTTATCTGTACCAAGAGGAAGGATCCTCTTCAAGACTAAATCACCAGTCTGATAGCTTCGAGGATGCACTTTCTGATCAAAGGCTCTCTTCATCCTTCTCTGATACAACTGCCCATGGCACACAGCTGTTAGCCGTCTCTCTTCGATAAGGCTCAACTCGTTAAACCTTGTTCGAATCCACTCAGCTTCGTCAAGCTTGACATCCAACAGGACTCTCAGAGAAGGAATCTCCACTTCAACAGGTAGGACAGCTTCCATACCATACACAAGGGAGTAAGGGGTTGCCCCGGTCGACGTACGCACTGAAGTACGGTACCCATGCAAAGCGAAAGGCAGCATCTCATGCCAATCCTTGTACGTCACGACCATATTCTGCACAATCTTCTTAATGTTCTTGTTTGCCGCCTCTACAGCACCATTCATCTTCGGTCTATAAGGAGAAGAATTGTGATGTTCAATCTTGAAATCTCTGCAAAGCTCTTTCATCATCTTGTTAGTGAGATGCGAACCATTATCAGTGATGATTCTCTCGGGAACCCCATAACGACAGATGATTTCCTTCTTAATGAACCGGGCAACCACTTGTTTGGTAACGTTAGCATAGGAAGCCGCTTCCACCCACTTGGTGAAGTAATCAATCGCAACCAGGATAAAGCGATGTCCATTAGAAGTAGTAGGCTCAATCTTCCCAATCATATCAATGCCCCACATCGCAAACGACCAAGGCGAATTCATGACATTCAGAGGGCTTGGTGGTACATGCACCTTATCAGCATAGATCTGGCATTTATGGCACTTCCGAGCGTACTTGAAACAATCGGATTCCATAGTCATCCAGTAATAACCGGCTCTCAACAATTTCTTAGACATCGCATGACCACCAGCATGGGTACCAAAAGATCCTTCATGCACTTCTTGCATCAACATGTCTGCTTCGTGTATATCCACGCATCTGAGCAGAACCATGTCAAAGTTCCTCTTGTACAACACGTCATCCTGATTCAAATAAAAGCTTCCAGCTAGCCTTCTCAGGGTTTTCTTTTCATTCTTTGACGCACCTTCAGGATACTCCTGGCTCTTGAGGAAATTCTTAATATCAAAGTACCACGGCTTCTCATCAACAACAGACTCGGCTGCAAACACATACGCAGGCCTCTCGAATCGATTCACCGCAACATGTGGCACATGATTCCACCAATGAACCTTGATCATAGAAGACAAAGTAGCCAGGGCATCAGCCATCTGATTCTCGTCTCGGGGGACGTGATACAACTTCACCTTCTTGAAGAACGTCAGGATTCTTCTGGTGTAATCTCTGTAAGGAATCAAATGCGGCTGATTGGTATTCCAATCTCCATTGACCTGGTTAATCACTAGAGCGGAATCTCCATAAATGTCCAGCATTTTGATCCTTAGATCGATGGCTTCTTCTATCCCCATGATACAAGCCTCATACTCAGCCTCGTTGTTGGTCACGTCAAAAGTCAATCTGGCAGAAAAATATATATGAGCACCTTTAGGATTGATAAGCACTGCCCCAACACCGTTACCATTCACATTCATAGCCCCATCAAACATCTGTGTCCACTTGTCATCAGGATCCGGTCCTTCCTCGACAAGAGGCTCTTCACAATCTTTCATCTTTAGATACATGATGTCTTCATCAGGGAAATCAAACATCATTGGTTGATAATCATCAATCGGTTGCTCGGCAAGGTAGTCTGACAGAATACTACCTTTGATGGCCTTCTGCGACGTGTACTGGATATCATACTCTGTTAGAATCATCTGCCAACGGGCAACACGTCCGGTGAGAGCTGGCTTCTCAAAGATGTATTTCACTGGATCCATCTTAGAAATCAATAAGGTAGTATAGTTCAACATATACTGCCTCAGTCGGCGAGCAGCCCAGGCCAAAGCACAGCAAGTTTTCTCAAGCTGCAAATATTTTGCTTCATAGTCGGTAAACTTTTTGCTAAGGTAGTATATGGCATGCTCTTTTCGACCAGACTCGTTATGCTGTCCCAATACACACCCCATCGAATTCTCAGTCACTGACAGGTACATTATCAGAGGCCTCCCAGGAACTAGAGGTATAAGGATTGGAGGTTTCTGTAAATACTCTTTTATCTTATCAAAAGCTTTCTGACAGTCATCATTCCACCTGATTGCTTGATTTTTTCTTAGCAATTTGAATATCGGTTCACACGTGGCAGTTAGGTGAGATACAAACCTTGCAATGTAGTTCAATCTCCCTAAAAACCCACGAACCTGCTTTTCAGTTTTCGGTTCAGACATCTCTTGAATAGCTTTTACTTTTGCTGGATCAACCTCAATCCCTTTCTCACTGACAATGAAACCCAACAGCTTACCGGATCTCACCCCAAACGTACACTTGTTTGGATTCAGCCTCAGTTTGAACTTTCTCAACCGGTCAAACAGCTTCTGCAAATTTACCAGGTGCTCCTCTTCTGTCTGCGACTTCGCAATCATATCATCCACGTACACTTCAATCTCTTTGTGCATCATGTCATGAAAGAGAGTCGTCATAGCCCTCTGATAGGTAGCACCAGCATTCTTTAGCCCAAATGGCATCACCTTATAACAGAACGTGCCCCAAGGTGTAATGAATGTTGTCTTTTCCATGTCCTCTGGCTCCATCTTGATCTGATTATAGCCAGAGAAACCATCCATGAAAGAGAAAACTGAGGATTGAGCCGTGTTATCAACCAATACATCAATGTGAGGTAATGGGAAGTCATCTTTCAGACTCGCTCTATTTAAATCCCGGTAATCGACACACATCCTGACTTTGTCGTCCTTCTTCGGCACGGGAACGATGTTGGCCACCCACGGGGGATAAGTAGTAACTGACAGAAAACCCGCATCCAACTGCTTCTGAACTTCTTCCTTGATCTTAACCGCCATATCAGGACTAGTTCTCCGAAGCTTCTGCTTGACTAAAGGACAATCTTCTCTGAGAGGTAGCCTATGCACCACAATATCCGTATCCAACCCAAGCATATCTTGATACGACCAGGCGAATATCTCCACATATTCTCTCAGCATCTCAATCAACCTTCCCTTGACATCTTCCTTCAAAGCAGCCCCGATCTTGATCTCTTTCTTGGCGTCCTCAGTACCAAGATTAATAATCTCCAACTCCTCCTGATGAGGTTGGATGACCCTTTCCTCTTGCTTCAATAATCTGACCAGTTCTTTAGGGAGTTCACAGTCTTCCTCACTCTCCTCTTCAGCTTGGTAGATGGCATTATTGAAATCATACTGAGCCATAACAAAACTGTTCATAGTGGAGTCCGTAAGATCACTTCTGCATGTTTAATGCTTTATTTTAGAAAAAAGAGTTCAAGAAAGTCACAAAAAACAAAAACATTGCCATTTTTAATGTTTTGAAAGTGAAAAACAAAAACAGAAAGACAGAGATCACAAAATTGTTTGCAAAACGTCCTTTATTAATGATATCATTGAAAAACATGATGAGGCCCTACAATGAACCACTACGCCTTGGGCAGAACATAGGGTTTTGTGCAAAATGAAAAACAAAAGAAAATTACTCTGTTTGAAGAGTAACTTGGACCACTTCTTCAGTCGTCCAGTTGTTGATTGACTCCCCTGGTGCACACGGGCGAACCCAATTGTTCATATCACAATCACTATCACAGTCTTCACCACCGGCTGCAAAGACGTCACCATGATTCATCAGCCCAGCGCTGGTAAAGGTACTCGGCCCTTGCTGCTCACCCTGCTCTGCCTGCAGAGGTTGATAACCAATACCGAACTTATCTTCTTTGACGGGCAGGTCCACCATCTTGCCCCAGCCTTCTGCATTGCCCGAGTTGACAACCTCCACAGCCGGCTTGTAAGATGCAATTGAGGCACTTGGCTTCTTCTGCTCAGCAAAAGCCACCCTCTCAAGAGCCACAGTCTCGAACGCCTGGCATAGAGTCTCATGGATCTCGCCATCCACCTCCACATATTTGAAAGAGGATAAATGACTCACCAGAATGTCCTCCTCACCGCACACAGTCACAATCTGGCCGTTCCATACATACTTCAGCTTCTAGTGGAGAGTTGACGACACTGCTCCTGCCCCATGTATCCAGGGACGCCCCAAAAGACAACTATATGCTGGTTGGATATCCATCACATAGAAGACAATATCAAACACCTCCGGGCCAATCTTCACTGGCAAGGTGACTTCACCAAAAACAGACCGTTTGGATCCATCGAAAGCACAAACAATAAGATCGCTTGGAGTGAGGACAACCCCTTCAACATCAATCTTACTCAGAATCTTCTTGGGCAGCACATTCAAAGACGAACCAGTATCTACCAACACATGAGACAATACTGCGCCTTTGCACTCCATAGTAATATGCAGGGCCTTGTTATGGTTACGACCTTCAGGTGTCAGATCCAAGTCTGTAAACCCCAAACCATGCCTGGTACTGACATTAGCAATGACTCCCTCCAACTGGTTGAAAGAGATCTCTTGAGGCACGTAGGCCAGATTCAACATTTTCAGCAAGGCGTTACGGTGTGCCTCAGAGCACAGTAGCAATGAAAGAATAGAGATTTTGGACGGAGTTTGATTCAGCTGATCTACAATCTTGTAGTCACTCTTCTAAATAATCTTCATAAACTCCTCCACGTCTTTCTCAAACGAGCCCTCAAGCGCCTCCTTCTGAACAGACCCTTCATCAACCACAGCTTGCTTGCCCTTAGCTTTGGCGAGAGCCTCAGCATTGTTGTCTCTGAAAGGCTGTGGTGCAAACAGACGACCACTCCTTGTGAAACCTCCTGGACCTCCTACATTATCCACTACCGGACCAACAGTTGCAGGAATTCTGCTCGGTAAATCAATTGTCACGGGAACCTGGCTCACAGGTCTGATCTGACTTTCAGCCCTTCTGTTACTGCGGTAGGCATTGTCATACTTCCACGGCACAACCTTACTATTCTCAACAGACCTTCTTCTAGAAGCAACGATAGTAGTGGGAGCACTGACGGTTACTGGAGCAGAAATGGTAACAGGAGTACCAACGGTTGCTGGTGCACTAACAATTCTCTGGCCACGTCCCTCGGATGGTTTGAAGTAAATGGTGACAGTTGACACCACCCCACGATCTTTAACAGCCCGACCAAACTGCAAACAACCCTCATCAATCAGATTCTGGATACCAACCCTCAACTGTACACACCCATTTGCTGACTCTTCACAGTCTGAACAATCCTTATCACAGCCCGGGAACACTCCCTCAACCAACAAATGTTCTTTCACAACCATCAACGTTGTATGAACCTCACCAACATCAACCACCAGGTCCACAGATTCTCCATCTTCCACATTGTTCACTCTATGCGCGCCATGCTGAGGCATAGGGTTGTTCACAACATTAGGCACAGGAGCAAAATTGATTGTTTTGGCGTCAATTAAGTCCTGGACCTTATGATGAAAAGCCCTACAGTTCTCAATATGGTGGCCCGGTGCACCAGAGTGGAAATCACAACGAACGTTGGCATCATACCCAGGTGGTATCTTTGTCAACGGAGCCATTATGCGCAGTTCAACAAACCCCAATATAAGCAATTCGGGCAACAATTCAGCGTAGGTCATCGGCAACAGGTCGAAACGTCGATCCGGCATTCTCTGTCTCGGCTGAAACGGACGTTGCTGTTGTTGTTGTTGTTGTTGTTGTGGTTGTTGTACTCTCTGTTGTTGCTGTTATCGCGGTTGGGGTGCTGGGATAGTTACTGCAGCAACCTGGCGATATTGCCCTCTGTTCACATTCCTCCTGTGTTGCACAGCATTGGTCTCACCCTCCCTCCTTCTGGATGCCCCAGCAAATGGCTTCTTTGAAGATGAGGAACCAACATCCTGAATCTTCCCAGCTTTGATAAGGCTCTCTGTCCTCTCCCCACAGATCACTACATCAGAGAAACTACCGAATGGGCAACTCCCCATCCGGTCCATAAACACTCCTTGTAAGGTTCCGATAAATATATCGGTCAACTCCATCTCCAGCATAGGAGGTTGCACCCTTGCAGCTAATTCCCGCCATCTCTGGGCGTACTCTTTGAAACTTTCTCCAGACTTCTGACATAAGCTCTGCAACTGAGTTCGACTCGGAGCCATGTCCATATTGTGCTTGTATTGCCTCAAGAAGGCTTCACCCAGATCTCTCCAACTTCGAATGGATTCTCTTTTCAGCTCCATGTATCAATCCAAGGAAGCTCCAGACAAGCTATCCTGGAAGAAATACATCCACATCTTTTCGTCATCTGTATAGGCAGAGATCTTCCTGTAATAAGCCTGCACATGGGTGCCAGGACAAGAGGTACCGTTGTATTTGTCAAAAGATGGCGCCTTGAACTTGTAGGGAATTCTCAACCCATCCACTAGCCCCATATTTGTAACATCAAACCCCAGAGAGTTCTGACACTCCATGGCTCTGATCTTCTCAGCTAGGGCATCAACCCTCCTATCTCTTTCGTCAGTTCTTCCCACAACTTCATCATCCTCACTGAGGAGAGTAAACATGTCTTCTTGTCTGTCAACCAACGGAGCAGGATGGCGAACTGGAGCACGGGTTGCTCTGGCATTAACAGTCTCTGCAGCAAGAGGTTGTCCATTGATTCGAATACCCCTCAAATCATCACCCACGGCGTAATCATTGACGGGAGCAGCAGCAGCAACATTATCATTCACAAGAACACCCACTGGCGAAGCACGACTAGGAGGTGGGAGCACAACTTCCTGTCTCTGGGCTAAGGCACGCAGCTCCTCTTTCCCTTGAACGACCCCCTGCATCATGGTCATGAATTGGGCCATGTTAGCCCTTATCTTAGCCAACTCAGCTTGCACTTGGTCCATGTCCCTCTGTTGGTTCAGCCGGGTTGCGTAGCGGTGCGGACGTTGATCAACAATCCTGCCTAACACAGGAACCAGAGTGAGAAGTCGCGATCAAGAACACCTGTAATGCAGAATGATATGTGTATGATGCTAATGATGCGTATGATGCACATGATATGTTCATTTCTCAGGCATTCAAGAGCCTGGTTCATCTTTCAAGAAATGGCAACCTGCAACAATGAACAACACAGAAGCAACATACACAAGATAATGAGCACAAGGTGAAACATCAACAACCTCATCTATAGACATGAGCAACAAGGGTCATACAACAGTATTCAGACAAAGACACAAATGATCAGCATACAACAATGAATCCCATCCAACAAGCCTGGAGGTGATTCTCAACATAAACAACAGATACAAGCTAGGAAAGATGCCCTCCAGGAATGAGCGTCTTCAGGTACTGACACTGGTCTATCAACAGGTTGCATTCTGAACACTCTGGCAGAGGAGTGAGTTTCTCCTTCAGTTGTCTTCTGAGCTCCACAACTTCTCCTCCAAGCTGGCTCTCTGATGCATGTCTCAAGTCTACCTCCTTCTTCAACTGGATGTCTTTGTCTCTAAGCTGCTTTTCCAGGTCTCTTATCTTCTTTTGATAACTGGCTTCAGCTCTCTGCAACCTCAACCACTCACGGTGTTCTTCATTCAACAAGGTCTCCATCTCCTCATAGGACCTCTTCTTGCTCTTCAATCTGCTAGCATCCTCACCTTGCACGCCTTTGAGTTAATGAGCCAAGTTCAACCTATCAACTTTGGCTTTGTAAAGCTCCATCTGGGTATCTTGTTCCTTCTCCTTCAACCGACGATTCTCCATCAAGGCTTGCTTGTACTGCTCAGCAGGCACACTCTCAGCAAGGATCAAAGGTGGTTGCTCTTGCAAAGACTCCATCCTATCATAGGGCAACAACAAAGTCTCCACTCTCTTCTTCACCCAATCAATGTAGTCAGGCATAGCAACTGCAAACTTCTTCCCTAGAACAGCTCCATCCTTGACACCAATGGTCTTCCAAGCTCTTCCTACTTGCTCCAATCTAGTAGGGTCACTCCGCTTCTCAAAATACACACTCTCAGCTATCTCAGCATCTAGTGGTCTTCCATTCATCACAAACCCTAACTGGCGAAGAGAAAGAACCGGGTTGTAATTGATGCAACCCTTAGTCCCTATGAGTGGCACATTACGAAATTCTCCACAACTCATGATGACATTACGCACATCCATCCGGTAAGATTGCCATCTGATATCATAAGATGTAAGAGACATAATCCTCTGAGTCCACTTATGAGTGCCCTGAGCATCCACAAAAGGTCCACTGACTGGCAGAAGAGAAAAGAACCATCTGAGCAATAAAGGGAGACAGCATCTGATAGCTCCACCCTTACCATGCCTGCTGTGAATAGCATAGTAAGTGTCAGCTAACAAGGTAGGAACCGGGTTTCCTCCGAGGAAAATAGTGACAGCAGCATAGTCCACAAAGCTAGGCATACTCGGAAACAACACCACTCCATAGATCATGATAGCCAACTGAGCATGAAAAGCTTCCCAATTTCCCTTCTCTGCTTCTTCTTTAGCCATCCTCACCAGGAACTTCAAAGGCAAACCCACAACATCACCACTCGACTTCCAATTGTCACTCACTTCCTTGACACTCAGATGAAAAGCTCTGGCAACAACTCTGAAATCGACCTCCTTTGGAACATCCAAGAAAGGAACCTGGTATCTGATCGGGACATTCATCAGAATGGAGTACTCCTCAAGAGTGGGCGCTAACTGATAATCCTGGAAAGTGAAACACCGGAGCTCTGGGTCATAGAACTGTAGAAGAGTCTGCAACGGCACTGGATCTACCACCATCTTCAACAGTGTCAACAAATCCCTATACTGATCAACAAACACCTTCTGATTACCGCTGGTCACAAAGTTGCTCAACTCTATCAAAGACGTCAATGGCTCACGGTGAAAACTGTAGGTGCAAGTCTTCCTCTTCATCTCTGGGACGGATGCCATCTCTCACAGTGAATAGACTCCTGAATGAACCTGAGAAATGATATGCATGCAGAGATTAGCTTTTTTCTTTTTCTCTTTTCATTTTTCCATTCTTTTTTTTATTGCATTATTTTTTGAAAATAAACATGCTATGATGCAAATGATGCAAACACGACTGGCTGGTTGTGTGCTACGGAGCACAGGTTCGAAGCTTCGGCTTGAATTCGGAACCACAAAGTCATCTGAGACCCAAAGTCATCTGAGACCCATTCTGTAGAACCAAGTCACCGACAGGAACCAAGAGTCACCAACAAGTCACCAACGGTACCTGTAATAATGATCATTCCCTCCCCACTCACGGGTGTCATCTAGGCCAGGGTAAGGTCAAGAGAAACGCAGGATAAACAACCCTTTCATAGAATATCATCATGTGCACACCCGATGTATGCACCGATAATACCCCATCAGGATCTGAACTGCTCGTCATATCATGTTCCGCTAAATGGCGCAATATCACCCGCTTCCCAAGAATCACTCTATTCCTAGGTATCCTAGAGTTCACTCATAGCCTGGGTATTGGGCCTTTTACCTCTTGTAACTCCCACCCCACAGAGAGACAAACACAGCCAGCAAAGATGCAAATATGATGAATGCAAACATAAATGCAAACATAAATGCAAGCATAAACAAATAAATGCAATAAATGAAACAGCAAAAGCAACCAAACCCTATCCTAGAGAGCGCTAGGAGAGACTCGCTTAGGGAAGATAGACCAGCAAGAGGTCAACTTCTCTGCCATACCCCAGCAGAGTCGCCAGCTGTCACATTACGCGAAAAACCGGCGGGAAAACGAAACAACAGAGCCGCCACCGTGCGTTATTTATCCCAAAGGAGGGAAAGGAAACGCTCGAAGTAAACCTGGAAAGAACATGGTCTCGCGACCAGAGAAAGATGAGATCGGGAGTCGGTTATGCGAAGGGAAGGTATTAGCACCCCTATGCATCCGTCGTACTCGACGGGATCCACGCTCAGAAGAATAGAAGAAAGGTTGCTACAAACTGCTCACACACTGCACAAGACTGGAAGGAAACACAGAAAGACGGAAGAAACGGGACTCGGCAGGATCGCATCCTGGGCCTACGTAGTCTGTCAGACACAGACATCAGAGTCGACGTAGTTCGGGACAGGGGAAACGTGCTCGCTAGGATGTCGCATCCTATGCATACGTATCTTCTCTGACCGGAGAAGAATCAGAGCACTCGTAGCTCGGCTAACGCACGCCAAACAAAACACAAACACTGGAAACCGACTGCCAATCGCTGGACTTATGTCAGACTACACACAAGCAGGCAAACATGGAAACCGAATGCCAATCGCTGGACTTATATCAGACTCCAAACCAACAAACACACACAGGAAACCAACTGCCAATCGCTGGACTTATGTCGGACTCCAGACAAACAAACACACACAGGAAACCAACTGCCAATCGCTGGACTTACGTCAGACTCCAACACAACACAAAGGGTTGAAAAAGAAAAAGGGCGCCCGGAGAGATCTGCTCATCTCCTGCCTACGTACCTCATCTGGTATGAGGATCAGGGCGACGTAGTTCCCCTACACATGGAAAGAACTTCTAACCTAACCAGAAACAAAGGGAGACACAAACTACTAGGGAGACTACGACTTGAGCCTAGAAGTTATCATGCATACGATCCCTATGTTGAGGTTTCTATCCTAACTTGCACAGGAAGCAAGCTAGCCTAAACAGCACATCATCAAACACAAGCACAAGAGCAAGCACACACACTATATGCAAACAATTGGCTCACACAAGGCTAGGCTTTAGTCAAGGGGTCATGTCAACCTCGACAAACAAGCCAACTGGAATGGGGTGTTTTTAGCTCTTAACCCTAACATTGAGAGTTAGGGTGAAGCAGATGAAATGGGAAGTGAGGGTAAGACCCCACAGCTCTTATCCCTGGCCTGGGAGAGCTTGACTCAAAATAGAAAGTGTGGGAGTTCAGAATGTAGGAACTCTTCTCCAGAGATGACTGACACAACAAGATCTTGGGTTTTTATTCACAATGCATCAACACATGGTGTGTGAGCAGAGTGAATGACACAACTGAATAGCTGGGGATGGATTACACATCCCTTTTATCTGCCAATTGCCTCTAAAGAGGTCTTTACCTGCTTGGCACAACATTAAACAAACACAAGTATTGCCTCTTAAGGAGGGCTTCAGACAGGTGCCTGCCCACATAACAGGACAGGTCTTCCAGACTACATGAAGTCAGAAGAATTATACCTCAGTGGTAAGCAAACCACAAGCTAGCAAAGCAAGTTCAAAATGAACTCAAAGCCACTTAGGTACCTGTGAAAAAAATCTAAAACAATCAGTTAAACTGTACAAACAAACAATCAACAGTCAATCACACAGACAGACAAAGCATCAGGCAACAATGGTGCAAGGTATTAGCATAATACAAATGAATTATCCTCAAAGCCTACAAAACAAACAAAGGTTAGCCAACAACAACCAATAATCAAGCTCAAATGAATGAGTCACTCCAATCATGGTAATGTGCATCTGAACCTGAAATCAAAATCCAAATGGTAAGTCCAAACCACTAGGTCAAAGCCTAGGGTCAAAAAGTCAAAACAGAACTTCAAACTTGACATGAAGCAACTTCAAACACATATTGACATATCCTAAAAAGACTCACATCAAGATCATTAACCAAATGCATTTCATGATCAAGTGAAGTCAAAGGTGATTTCAAAGCATCCAAATGGTCAACATGAATGAAAAATCTCAATCAAAACAGAAATGATTCCAAAAAATCTGGAAAAAATCATGAGCAATCTAGACATCCATAACATACATCACACAAAAAATCAGAAGCATTGGACATCATTAGGCATGGCAATCACATTGTACAAAGCAGACAACCAAATGTGTGACACAAATTGTCACACCAAGTTAGCACAATCACAAAACAGAATAGGTGCATGGGAAAAATGTCAAACCAAGGCCAAAATGTTCATCAACATCTCTAGAAATTACACACAAAATTTCAGAGTCATTGGATCATTTTTGAGCATTTTATGATGAAAGGAACAAGGCAATATCATAAATGGATACATGTTCAATCACCCTAGGACAAATTATTTTTTCAGCCAAGCACAACCTGCAAATTTATGTTCATAAACAAGTAGACAAACCAAGGAGCACTGTGCAAAAAATTGGAGTGAAATTGATGCATTTTTCAATTTATAATGATTTTTGGAAATTTGGAAAGAATTTGAAAATCAAAATGAACTAATGGTATGAAATAAGGAGGGAAAGTGAAAAAATAGCAAGGCATTTGAAAAAGAGCATCAGCCAAGGATCGAACTTGGCACGAATTTGAACTTGGCGCGCCTCACCAAAACGGTGACGTTTTGGTCTTAAACCTTAAACCCAGCGCGTTTCCAGAATTTTCGTAGCTAACTCAAAAACTCGTAGCTAATTCGCAGCAGGCCATGCATATTTCGTAGCAAAAACTGGAAACATGAAGATCTTCATAGGTTGAAGATGAAGAACATGATGATCTTCAAGCGCATTTTCCAGAAAATCAAAAATGTTTCAGAAATCAACCAAAATTATACCAAACGATTCATCCTTCCATGCACATCAAAGATTCATAAACAAATCATGCAAAAACATCAACACATGCTCGGATCGAAGAAAAGAAAAAAGTGCATCAAACTTTCAATCATGCATAACTTTGCGTACAGTGCACCATTTCAATCAAACTTTATACCAAAATGATCACCAAACAACGATCTATACAAATAGCATAAAGATTTTGAGAATTAAAGAGGTCGAATCATAACCTTCTTGAAGAACAGCCAGTGGAATCGTGCTCTACAAAGCTTAGCAATGCCTCCAATCTTCTCTACAAAGCTTATTGAAGTAATTGATGATGAATTTGAAGCCAAATGCACGTGAATCCAACTTAATTTGCAATATCCATGGACGCTTCAAGCTTTGAATCTGGTTCAATATGCCACGATTTGCTTTGATTCCACGTCCAAATCTCCTCAAAAACACCTCATGAGCACGAATCAATCAATAGGAATGGCTCTTGTGTGAAGAATTTGCAAAAAAAATTGAGAGAAGAAATTTTGTGATTCTTGAATCTAGATCTGAAAATCAATGCTAATGCTGAAAACAGTTGGGATTATCCTTATATACCTCATGCTAATGATACTGAAAACTTGTTTTAACCAAAGCTAATCAAGATTAACAAGTTATGAAGTGTTTGCACTAATTGGTATTTTCACCCCCCATGCATGAGAAGCACGTGAACAGTACACGAATCTGGCCCAAAATCACTTAATTAATGCCCATGCAAGCTTTTGAATTGGTTTTGTATGCTCATGATCAACCAAAATGATTTTATGGAATTTTCTTCAAAAATCTTCATGGATGAACACATGATTATGCAAGTGGAATTCAAGCCATGTAATTAATGTTTTGGAAACTAGAGGTCATGATGAACAAAATGCAAAAAGAACCACTCATTTTGGAGCTTTGGTTCAAAAGTTATGCTCATTTGAATTTTCAAACACACTTTACCATGATTGGATCATATCTCATCAACCACACATTAGAAATTCATGATCTTGGACGTTTTGGAATGGGAGAGAAAGATCTTCAACTTTAATGTTGGACAAAATTTCATTTGAAGCATTCTTGATGATGTAATCTTGAGTTGAAGTTGGTCCAAAACCTTTCCATTTTTGGAAAGTTCAAATTATAGGTCATCTGCTATTTTTGGAAAATCTTGACCTGACTTCAAATTCTTCAATGTTGATGTTTGAAATGTCAAATGAGGCTTGCTTGAACATGAATGAAGCATCTCTAACCACTTCCCACCTCCAAATCCACAATTGACTTTGCAGTTGACTTCTATTGACTTCTATGGGCCTCAGATGATTTGCACATGTACTGATGAGTTCTGAGCCTTCAACACTTGGCCACATTGCTTCCAAATGATCCTTGGGTCATGTAAGCTCAATGGAACCATCCTAGGGCTTTGATCTCATGGAGAATGCTCTTGTTGCCTTGCACAGTTGAATCTCCTGACCAGTCTTGCTTGATGACATGTAATGGACTATGCAATGTGAATGCAATGTTAATGACCTAAGAATGAAATGTATATACAAATGGGAGGTGCAAATTTGAGGTGCTACACATTTAAGTCGTCGTTTTGAGTAGCTTTTGTGCCTCTTGATCAAACAATATTAAAGTCGCTTTAGCGGTTTCATCAGACACTTTTAGCATTATCTTGAACCCGTGATTACATGTTTTTTATATTATATTACTAATAATAGTTTTGATAAGATGGTTTATGATTGAAAATGTCTAACCTTGGTTTTGGATATTTTGAAGGTGTTTCACACGAAGGACATTTCAATTCATGGTCTTCTTGTTTAAGTTTCTTCATACATTTTTCACATCCAATGTAATGACATTCAAATGTATCATCAATTCCATTTATAGTTGCTGAAACTGTGAAGAAAACCTCCTGTATTTAAAAGTTTAGAAAAATTGGTAAGTAAAATAACTTTAGAATTTTATTTTCCTATGTCATTGCCATTATATTTTGCAGTGTAGTTATATTTTGAGTCATCCTCAATCGAGGTGACATATTTGAAAACTCACTTATTGTAATCTCCTTTATTTCTAGTTGGTCATTTGATAGAATATATAATTTATACAAAATAAGAAGAGATAATGAAAGACTAACTTTAAATTTTAGTTATTTAAAATGATAATTCAAAAATGTTAGCATTTAACTAATAAAGTATAGTTATTTTCATATTTATTGTTTTCTATGTTATAATTAAAACAATTATATGAATATTTATAATAATATTAATGTATAAGTAAATGCTTTATTTTGGTAATTTTTTATTATGGTCCTTGTGATGCTATTAATATTTGGGATAAAAATATTATATGTTTTATATTTTTTTTAAATTGATTAAAATAAAATAGTATATTTATTATTCATAAAAAAAACAATATTGACAAAAAAAATATATAAGATTATATATTCTTATAATATTGATAATACAAATTAAATAAATTATGATTCATCATAACAACTTAAAATCATGATTCATAAATTAGGTAGCAGATAGTAAATTACACCATAGAAATATAGTCAACAAATATAATTGACATTGTAAAATAAATTGGTAAATTGAGTGCTTAAACTTATATAAAAAATAATTGGATTTATATACCTGTCATTTTAAATTTGAGTTGGTTGTGTGAGTGATGTCTTAAAGAACTTCCTTGTACACAATGTTTAAGGCAATATTTTCACTTGGTTGGTCGTCATCCGTCGTAGTAGTGTTTTAATTGGTGGATTAGTAGGAGGTGTACACATAAGCTAATAAGATGATGTGGATTATTTTTGAAGAAGTTAGTGTTAGGTGTCGCAAAATAATTTGAAGCATTGGATTTAATATATATAAATAGATATACTAATATTTTTTTGTTGCTGCACGTGCATACTTATTTTATATATAAATAGAAATTGATTTTGTGTTTGTTTTACCGGAAAGAATTATCCAACTTGGGAATTTCAATTCAAGAATTATATGAAGGGAAAAGGACTACGGAGTCATTTAGGCGATGTGTCTAAGGCCCCTACAGAGAAAGTTGCATTAGATGCGTGGGAAACCAAAGATGCTCAAATAATCACTTGGATCCTCAGCACCATTGATCCTCAAATGATCAATAATTTGCGCTTATTTTCAACTGCTCAAGAAATGTGGAATTATTTGAAGCGTATATATAATCAGGACAATGCAGCCAAACATTTTCAGCTTGAGTTAGAGATAACCAATTACAAAGAAGGTAATTTATCTATTCAAGAATATTACTCTGTTTTTTTGAATTTATGGATAAAACACTCTGCTTTTATGCATGTTGATGTTCCCAAAATTGCTCTCACGGTTGTCCAAGAGCTCTACAAAACAAGTAGTCGAGATCAATTTCTCATGAAACTTCGCCTAGAATTTGAAGTTGTCAGAGGTGTTTTGCTTAATAGAAATCATGTTCCTTCTTTGGATACATGTGTTAGAGAACTTCTAAGGGAGGAGCAACGTTTCATTACTCAAAGAGCTATATCTCATGAAGCTGTGGTTTCTGAGCCAGTGGCAGTTGCATATGCTGCTCAGGGTAGAGGTAAAGGTCATGATATGAGACATGTTCAATGTTTCTCTTGCAAACAATTTGGAAATATTTCTAGAGTTTGTAGTAAAAAGTTTTTTAATTATTGCAAGCAGCAAGGTCATATTATATCTGATTGTCCCACACGTCCTCCCCAACCAATACAATGTTCGGCACAAGCATATCATGCAACTGCAAATTATGCAGTCGGTCCTTCTACTACTAGTGCATCTAATGGTGGTACTCTACAACCTGAAATGATTCAACAAATGGTACTTTCCACTCTTTCAACCTTGGGAATTCAGGGTAAGTCATCTAATGATTTGCATCCATGGTTTCTTGATTCTAGTGCATCTAATCACATGACAGGTTCCTCTGAATACTTGCACAATTTACAACCTTATCATGGTAATCAGAAAATTCAAATTGCTGATGGTAATACCATATCTATTACTAAAGTTGGTGACATAAACTCTGATTTTCGGCATGTACTTGTATCACCTGGTCTTGCTTCCAATTTATTGTATGTTGACCAATTGGTGGATGGGAATTATAACGTTAATTTTTCTCGTACTGGTTGTCTTATGCAGGAAGATGTGTCGGGGAAGGTGATCGCAATGGGGCCTAAAGTGGGAAGATTATTTCCACTCCTGTTTATTTCTAATCATTTATCGCTTGCTTGTAATAACATTTTGAATTCTTATGAGGATTGACATAGAAAATTAGGTCATCCAAACTCTTACGTTTTGTCTCATTTATGTAAAACTGATTTGTTGGGAAATAAAAATGTTATTTCTAATGCCTTTGTTTCATGTTCTGTTTGCAAATTGGCTAAAAGTAAAACACTTCCTTTTTGTCTGATGCTCACCGTGCCTCCACTTGTTTTGAGATGATTCATAATGATGTATGGGGAATGTCTCATGTTGTTTGTCGGTATTGGCGTTCTCAAAGGTGGAATAATTTAAAGTTTAAAGTTTTCTTTATCTTTATCTTTATCTTTGTCAAAAATGTTAAGAAATAAAATATTTTAAAAAGAGTTATACACATAAGTAATATGAAGAGCAAGATTAAAGATAACTAACTGAAAAATAAAAGAGATAAGGGAGAAAGAAAAACACAATAGAGTTTATCCTGATTTAGCTTAGACCACATGACATTCGTTGAATCTCGAAGGGGAGCACCTTGAGATTTTTACTAACAATCAAGAATTTAACATGAGTTCTAATCGCAACCTCAACACCAATAAAATATTATAATTCATGCAATATTATTTAATTCATGGATCATGTTTCTAAACAGTGAATTTTAAACTTTAAACTGTGTTTGGAAGCATCAATTAGCAGTTATTAGATCAAAACAAAAAAGAAAACATGCAAATAAACAAAGCATGAAAAATAAACTTTAAGAAAATATAAATCAGAGGTGTAAATCCTAAACTAAAAACAACAAAAAATACCACAAATATCATAACAATCATATACAATATAGACAAAATAATTGAAATGTAAATGACTGAAAGAGTAGATATAGTCAGATTATCATTGTTTGGAATGATTTAAGTCATAAACTCTTCTCTTTTCTCTTTAATCCTTATTTTTATGTGTTTGTGACTCTCTAACAGATTCATTAGTAAACATGGGAATACAAAGGGTTAGTTTTTCTTTTAGTGAATAATATCCCAAATTTGATATTAATTGATTATGTACAAGTAAATCTCATGTCCCTTTATCAAAAATCAAAATAATTTGCTGACATTCATGGTAATAGTGAAGGTGTGGTTATTTGAAACTATGTTCTGTAGAATCATTACTTCCTATAATTATGCTTCAATTTTCAAGTACTATCTTAGGAATCTGATTTGAATGTTATGAGAATCTCTCATAATCTTTTTTCCTTACTTACATATATTCCTGGATTTTTCATTAAATTCTACATTGAATGTTAATAGTCTTTTGATAAACTTATTCATTTCATCATTTGGTTTCTTAAAAGGCTTGTCATGATATTCATTGATGGTCTTCCTATCATAGGGTATTTTGATTACTATGACCATGGAGTAACATTCTTATGGTTACTTTTTTGTTAGGTAAGCATTTGTGTAGAACCCATGAGTAAAGTCAAAAAATGTAGTATGAGTTAGGGTATGTTATCCATCTCTATCCATGTCTATCAATGGTCGTAATTATGTTGTCATACTTCTCTCCATTAAAGAATGAAACTCTTTTTTTGAGTTATTACTTTCCTTTCTGAATTGTGGTCATTTTTTACACATGCAATTCACTATGACATTGTATTTCTTTTAACAAACATGTCTAGGTTCTTGTTAACTTTCTTCAGCGTGTCTTTCTTAGGGCCCATGTGCACATAATATTGTTAAACATAACAAGTTAGTTCATGAAATTTTATATAGCTTGTGAACACGTCGGGTTGAGGGGATTTATTGATAAGTATGGATTTATCATTTTTAACTATCTAATTTTGTCGTTTTATTATCTATTTTGCTTCATTTTATGTCATTTTACTTCCATATTTTGTTTTCGCTGTGTTTTAGGAGTATGAAGAGGAGTGAAGGATTAAAGCCCATATTCAAGATATGTAAGAGCTAAGCATAAGATATGCTCGAACATCTCGAAGAAATTTGGGAATAATGAAGAAAATTTGGCACAAAACAATGGGAGTTATGACCAATCCATAATGTCTATTGCGACTATAATGAACCCATGTCTTCTGCAAAAAAGCAAGGTTTCCTGTCAAAACAATGAGATACACGGCCTGTCCATAGTAGCCATTATGACCGTAATTCTCCTAGTCCTCTCAAATATAAAAAAATAGACTTTATGCAAAAACAAGGGGCATTATGGTCTGTCTGTAATGGCTTCAAAATGTCTATGTTTTCTTTTGTTTGTTATGATTTCAAAGACTATTTTGCTTTATGACTATTATGTCCTCAATGACCAAGGTTTTATGATGAATTACCATGTATTACAAGGGTCTTTTGGCTATATAAACATGTTACTAGATTCAGTTTCATCTATTACTATCCACTTGTTAGAATTCACTATTAAATTATGTATTTTTTCCACTTATAATTGGAGAAAAAAACAATTATGTATTTGATTTTTTTCTACAATTTTGGTTATATTTATTTCTTTGTCTAATCATTCTTTTACTTTATGCTATGCATTTGTTTTAGATTATTACCATGTCTATTTTTGTGACCACCTTGACTAAGTAAATCCCTATAATTTTAAAATTATGAGGACGGTCTAAAAGACAGATCTATTATAAATCTTAATTTCAAATTATGTCACAAGAGCTTTAGTAATATTCTAACTTTTAAGCTTTTTACGAATGTCTCTACGAAAGTAGATATAATATCACATATCAATTCAGAAACTGGAAGGTGAAGATTGATATATGATACATAAAATAAAAAATAGGAGTGTTATTTAACGAGTCTTACTATTAAACCAACCATGATAATAAGAGGGTTCAGTGGTTAAACATACAATTATATATTATAAAAAGAAATATAATTTACACTTTTATATTTAAAAATCTATAAAATCTATACCCTCGTGACATAGTAGAAATTATGATATACATGGTTCATTTTAGATAAGAATAATAATCTTAGAATTGGTCTTTATTTAAATTATAATCTTGAAAATAACTAAACAATAACTTATTGGTTATATTTTAACTGATCAAAACGGAAAGAAAGAATCGATAATCACAGTAGTTCCTAATGGAATCATAATTTTACTACATTGATATAAATTATGCACTTGCGACAATATCAATTATGAAATCTTATATTTTTCTATCAAATATGAATATTACACACTATCGTGAATTCTTTCTTTCTATTTTATGTGTTTTAGGTTTTACTTATTTAAGAACTTCGGATTTTGTTTAGGCATTTCACCGGGCAGCCTGCATGCATGTTTTTGAAATTAATTTTTAAATGTGGTAATCTTTTCCAAATTTCCAAATTTTCATATTTTAATCAAGATATAAGTATTATCATCTACTAATGAAAACGTGATTTAGAATTAACACCCCAATCACAAGTTAAGTTCACAATGTTGATATGAGGATAAAGAATTTGATAAGTGAAGTAAACACACCTTGCTTAATTTTCATGATGAAATACAGTGTTTTTCAAGTAAAGTGAGTGAAATTGAAGTGTTTTATTAAATGGACAACTTAATCCTATAATCAATTCTTGGTTTAAGTACATTTTTATTTCATTTTCCAATTATCTAGGTTTTTTTGTTCAAAAGAAGGATTGTCAAATGATTTTGACAGTCTGTGCTATGACTTATGCACATATATAAAAAATGATTTTGTCACAAATTTGTTGGGTGAATGGTGAATTATGTGCAATGTCATGACTGGTTGTTAGGCAAATTCCGTTGGAAGAATTACACACAAACTGTAATTCTTGGTTTTGTATCATCATGTGCTCTATATTGATGTAAAAAGGAAAAATAAATAAAAATTTGCTTAAATTTTTAAGATTGTGGTTAGCTTGCCTCCCAATTAGCATTCTTTATACGTCATTAGCTTGACACTTCTTTTGGGGTGAAATTCAAGGGAGGTCAAAATACATATCTGGGTCCAAGCATTATGCTTTTCCATTTTGAATTTCATGTCATGTATTTTGAGGATGATAATTGACCGTCAGTATTCTTGCCCTTTATTAATCCAAGGATTCTATTTGTCTCGGACAGAGGTAGATTTCCTATATCATCTCATTTTCATCAATCAAACTGTTAAAATACGACCTTTTGATCATGAGTCTTGACTTTCAATTGTTTGTTGTCTACATTTATAGTCATTTGTGCAATTTGTACGGATGGTTTTCCGAAAATCAGAGGATCTTCTTCATCTTTCTTGATATCCTTGATCATGAAGTCGGATGAAAAAGATTGGATAAACGTTTGCACTATTACGTTCTTTGCCATTTCAATTGAAGATGCAAAATGCGTTACTTCAATTTATCTAGATTGTTGTTGTTTTCATTATTGTTGTTTTGGTTTTTGATGACTTTAGGATCACATTGTTAGTTGTCAGTCATTATGGAAGTGTTTGCTTGCTTTATTCTTCGTAAATTTTGGCGAGCAGTTCTTTCAATTTATGGGTCAAAAGGAAATAAACTTTTGTCTCATATAATAGCAAACAAGTTAGTAATAACAAGAAAGATAAAAATAAAAATTTACATAATACGAACAAAATTTTACAATGTGACTTAAAATTATAATAATTACAAATAAGCTGCAATTTCACCATTCCCAACACCAACATCATTTTGTTGATCAATCTTTTTCTTTAAAAATGTTCTAGGAGTGTAGTGGTTGTGTCAACAAAAATCACAATATAGTGATTAAAATTATTGAATTCATAGGTATTTGCAATGATTATTATTCTAGGTAAAAAATAGATTTTGGTTGGAAAAGCTTGTCTGCTATAAACAAAATAAAAATAAAAATAGTAAAAATATTAGTGATAGAGAGTCTTCGGGTTAGGTTGCAACTATTATGATTACATGTATATGAATGACCAATTATGCTCATTTTAACCATCAATTCATATTCACATGTTGCTCACCATTATTATTAATGTCTTAAATAACATTGTGATATCAATCATATTTTTATTAACAATCTCTAAGTCTTATAAACAATATGATAACATTATGCATCAACAATATATGTGAATATCACATCTAGATCTATGTCTAGACTCTAGATCATTATATATTAATATCTAGGTATAAATCTAATAGCAACACTCAATATCATCTAGATAAATCTATCATGTTATAAATGATCATGTACTTCAAGGTATAACCCGAGTTAACCTTTTTCTAGACCTATGAGACCCTCTTGGAACCTTATAGATCCAAAGGCATAATACATATTAACCCAATCAAACACGTTTAATTGATTAATCTTTGGATAACACCATGATTATCAAATACATAGAATACATAATAATATACAAACCCAACCCCACAAAAAAAGAACTTAGATATACATGACAAATGGTATGTAGATAAAAAGTGTGAAGTAGAATCACAATTGGACGATCTCTCAGTCCTCAACAAATCCATTTAAATAGACCTTCGAAATTATAACATTATAGCTATCTCACAAATAGTTTCATTAAGCCAACTAAAACTAATATGAAAGTTGATATATATCTAGTATGCAAATCTAATTTCTAAAACTAACTGACCAAATCCTATTTATAGATTTTCAAAATTGTCTTCATTTGCTAAGCGAGTTGTAATTCTCATAGAGAAATTGTCTTTAAGATTATTTAGCGTCAAAGTCTTCTTCAAACTGCCTTTGAGAGTCGCTTTGGATTCACTGGACAAATTGAAAATTCGCTTAATAAATTTGCTTGGTTTTCCGACCCTTTCTTTTTGTTCTGGATTTGTTGGTCAACCTTTCAGTCACCCAATAAATTTTTATTTGATTCCAACCATTCTTCACTTTCTTAGATTCATTGCTCGAGATAAGTTTTGCCCAACAATTTAAGCTTTATTTTGACTTTCAAGTATTTAGGTCAGTCTATTTGTTTGGCTCGACAGTTGATTATTTTTGCATTATTTTTTTGTACTCTTTTAACCTCAAATGTTCAAAAGGAAATAAAACATTATCAATACATATTTTTAGGACAATTTTTTAAATCATCATAAATAGGAGTTTTTTGCATTACGTCATGCATGAGTAAGCCAATAAATATGTGAATATAATAGTGTTAAACAAGTAAACTACACACTTATCAATAATTTAATTTAATTATTATCAATTATGAAAAATATAGCCACCAAGTTTTATATTTAATCCTCTCATTTCATTTTTCAGAGAGAGAGAGAGAGAGAGAGAGAGAGAGAGAGAGAGAGAGAGAGAGAGAGAAGAGAGAGAGAGAGAGAGAGAGAGAGAGAGAGAGAGAGAGAGAGAGAGAGAGAGAGAGAGAGAGAGAGAGAGGAGAGAGAGAGAGAGAGAGAGAGAGAGAGAGAGAGAGAGAGAGAGAGAGAGAGAGAGAGAGAGGAGAGAGAGAGAGAGAGAGAGAGGAGAGAGAGAGAGAGAGAGAGAGAGAGAGAGAGAGAGAGAGAGAGAGAGAGAGAGAGAGAGAGAGAGAGAGAGAGAGAGAGAGAGAGAGAGAGAGAGAGAGAGAGAGAGAGAGAGAGGGGATCCACACCCCTCCATGTCGAGGTAAATTTAAATTAATTGATCCTCTTTCTTTGTTTTTTATTGATTTATTCATTATTTGGGTTACGTGAATTCAACAATCTGAAACATTTACTCCATATACCTACAAACTATAAAAAAAATCAATTTTACGATTTTTGTCATTTTAGTTTACTCATGCAAAATATTTTCGACATAACAATTTTTTTTAGAAATTTATTCATAACTTAACTGTGGCTAGGTTAAACTTTCCATATTACAATTGTACGTAAAAAAAACTTTAAAAAAATATTTTCAAAATTTTATTCGCAATCTAACACTATGGCTAAAAGTGAAGTTTTTTTTTTATAAAAAATGTAAATCAGAAAATTATATGAAGAGATTTCTAAAAACTTACCCATGACTTAACTGTGGGTAAGTTGTGAACTATTTCAATTTAAAATTAATTCAACTCATAGTTAAAATTACTTTCAAACAAAAGTAAGTGGTTGCTTGAAAATTATTTTTAGAAGTGTTTCCATTGATATTAATCTCCAACAATATATATCTATTCAAAAAAATATTTGAAACTTAATATAGACAATATGTTTTTGCTAGTAAAAATTGTATATTACAACACTTAAATAAACCATTTTTAAAATTTTACTCACCACTTAATTGTGACTAATGACAAGATTCTTTCAATTAACCATCAAAACTCATATAAATTATAAAAGTTTCTACATATTTATATTTGTTTGCAAATAATAAATAAAGGTTAAAATTGTTAGGGCGGAAGCGCTTTGGGTTTCATCAAATGTAGGTCTGAGAATGGTGTCTTTGTACAAGTCATGGCACAAGATATATCCATCATCTACTTATATGTCGATAACTTGCTAGTGACGGGAAACAAAATGAAGAGCTCTTTATGGTCTCAAATAAGCTCTTTAAAGTTTCACAAAGCTCTTTATGGACTCAAGGAAAGTGTACAAGTTTCTCAAATAAGCACCTAGGGAATGAAACAATAACAATTTTAAAGAGCTTAAAGAGCTTTGTGAAACTTGTACACTTTCCTTGAGACCATAAAGAGCTTTGTGAAACTTGTACACTTTCCTTGAGTCCTCGTGTATCACAAACCTAGGAGGTTGTGTGACGTACATGAATTCATCTAGAGGACCATTCAAAAATGATGATTTCATGTCTAATAAAATATCGACCAACCTTGCTTGCATGCCAAGGCAACCACCAATTTGATAGTCTTCAATCGTGCTACTGGTGCAGATACTTCAGAGTAGTCGAGTCATGATCTCTGAAGAAAACCTCAAGCTACTAGTCTTTCCTTGTCTTGTAGTCGACCCATCAGGATTGTGCTTCAGCTTGAACACCCACTTCACTTTGATAGCTTTAACGTGTGTTGGTAATTCGATTAGATCCCATGTATTGTTTCTTTCGATTGCTTGTAACTCTTCGACCATAGCCTCCTGCTATTGCTTCTCCTTTAAGGCCTCACTATAGTTGATTTGTTCCACACTTGCAAGTAAAGTGAAATGAACCAAATTTCCATATGGTGTGAATTCATCATCACCGACCACTTTACATCCTTGAAGCCTTGCTGGGAGAACTCTAGTTCTTTGAGGTCTTTGGCTTGTGCTAGTGTAAGACCCCAATTTTGACCCTAAGATCCCTCATGCTATCTTATCATATGCATTAGAATTGGGATCACAACTTGGCATCCTCCTTACCCCTCATTCATTGGGTTTGCATTGGGAGAGATCATCAAGCACATTTGATTGTATCATACTCCATTTACTAACCAAAATAGCAAAAATATGTCATTGTATAGTTTGTTGCTTTTGTAGGTAGTGTACATGCTCACCTATGCTCTATCTAGATCATATCTAGGGTTTGAGACCCTCAATGCAAGGATCTCAATAAAGAATTGGTTTACTTTGGCTCTAAGTGTCATATATGGATCCCTATGATCTTCACATGTTATTTTGATCAAGAGATCATCAAGAGTTTGGAGTTTGCTTGCCTTGGAAACCCTAATTCATCTGGGTATCTTGTGTGACTTCTTCAACAAGTTTCTTCACCAATTGATCAGATATTTCAAGGGATACTTCACATTACATTATCATATGCATATATGATCCTCCATGAGTCCCAAAAGTTAAGAGAATGTCAAGCTAGCAAGTTGGTTCGTGGTGGTTGACCAGAGGAATTCAACTGGTCAAAACTGGGGTTCCCTAGACCCTATCTCCTACAATTTTTGTCATATGAAAATGATTCCAAGAGAAATGTTACTCTAAATGACATTACAAACAACTTTCATGTTGAGGTCTAGAGATAAGTTTGCTTGGAAAGTCGTTTTTTATGGTGAAAGATTATAGGTCATTTTGTCTAAACCCTAGTTTGGAGGTCAACTTCCCAAGACCATAACTTGATCATTTTTTATGATATGAAATCCATTAAAATGGCATGATCAAATACAAGATGTCTACTTCAACTTTTATGTTTGGAGTAAGTGCAAATTCAACTTGCAAATGCATATGCCAAGTGAAAACATTATAGGTCATTTTGGGCCAATACCATTGAACACGTGATTTTCCTCAACTTCTAAAATGCATAACTCCTTCATGCCAAATCCAAGTGAGGTCAAATTTGTGACCAAATTGAATAGGCTTGAAATGGATACAACTTTTATGAAGGAACTCTTTTCATTTGAAGTCCATACAAAAAGTTATTTAAGGTGGAAGGAGTGAACATTTGACTTGGGACTTAGAAAATTTTCAAATATGTTTGATTTCCCAAACTTCCACCTCAAAAAATTAATCATGATCCAAGCTTCAAATGAAAAAGTGTTCAACATGAAAGTTATTCCCCTTAAACTCACCTTTCCAAAACATCCAAGATCATATCATTTGGATTTAAATTGAGGGACTTGCACATGGCTTCATTATGGAAAGTGTTTTAGCAAGATTGGATTTCAAATTATTAAATTCTTTTGCATGCTTACACATGATGCATTCAATACTCTTTACACACAAATGGGAAGTGGACTGCATCATTCTCAAGGCCCAAACCATTACCCATGCACCCATGCAAGAAGGTTTCCAAATTTGTCCAATTTTCATGTGGTGCAAATATCAAGTGCATTGCCTATTTAAACAAGCTTAAGGCTTCAGATTCATCATCAACACCTTGCCCAAACTTTGCTAGACCAATTTAAACCCTGACTGCCATAGAATTTTCTGAGATTTCTCTTGAAATTGAGCTTGAACTTCATCTTCTGTTTGGAAGTTCAAACTCAAGAAATTCACTTCCCTTTGCATCTCATTTGGTTTCTACAAGCAAGAGGAGGAGAAAGCAATCAAATCCATATCAAGATCAAGTGGAATTAGATCAACTCGAAGGTGATTTTTCATAAACTTCTTCTCTTCGATTCTCTCTTAATTCTCCATTATTCTTGTTGATTTTTGGTTTGCTTAAGTCCTATCGATGTAGGCCACAAGATTGAGTTGCTTTAAGGTTAAATTGAAGCGACTCAGTTCATGATCCTCAAAATTCAATTCCCTGTATCTTTTCATAACTTGGAATTAGACAAAATTGAGGCCGGATTCGAGCTCCTAAGCATTTTTTCTTTGAATCCATGTCTTTCTTTTTCATTTTGGTGATGGTTGAAGGTGGACCCGTCCGGTGAGGTCCACTGGAGAAGAAGCCGGAGCTCTGGCTCCTGCGATGTGTTGGAAGCATCTCAACCATATGGTCCCTTTAAAATGTTTTAATCTTGGGCGTTGGTTGTGATTACCACGCGTGTGTCTCATTTGACTACAATGCATGTGAAAAGCGCGCTGATCACCATCTGATCTACCACCTCGATTAATGAGGGAGATCAAATGGTCCACGTTTTTTTGAATTTCTGAATTTTCCTTTTATTTGCTTATTTTTCATTAATTCATATTAATTTCATTATTGATCCAAAAAATATGGGACTTTCACCAAAAAAATTCAAATATTTTTCTCTTTCATTTTCTGAATTAAAATTATTTTTTGGATCAATATTGATATTTTTCATGATTTAATTGTTTTTTTTCCATATTTTTAATTGTTTAAAAATACTTCTGACTTTTCAAAAATAATGAAATTTTTTCTCCAAGGTCCTTTGACCTTGTTTGACCTATGATAAATCTCTTGACCATTTATTTGGTGTTTTGAAGAGATTTTAGGTTTTGATCAAACATAATTTAATTTAATGCATTTTTATTTGACTTTTAATTGTTTAATTGTGTAGAAATTATGTTGAGCCATTTTTATTGACTTGTGAAGTTTGACTATGTGTTTGGGCATTGGTCAAGGTTGATTTGACTTTTGTTGGATTAAAATCATTGGATTTAGGGGATTGATAAAATGTACATTTCTTCTCCTAAAATGAATGAATGATTTTAATTTGATAAAATTGCTCCCATGACTAATTTGTGTTTGTCTCATTTCCCCTCCTTCTTCATCTTTAATCCTATTTTATTCCATCCCTCTCATTGACCAATGACATCTTGTAGGTGTTTAATTGGCTGCATTAGATGGTAAAACACTAGCTGGATTCTAATGTCTTGACTGATGTCATGACATGGTGTGTATGTGTGACTGCACTGTAGGTTAGAATATCTAACTGTACTCTGATGTCTTGACTGATGTCATGACACACTTGAGTAGTTACTGCAGGATTAGCTAATACAGGATTTATTGAATGTCAAACTGGATGTTGTGACATTCATCCCTGTCAGCAGATACTAAGGAATAGAACAGCTGGTGTTCTGTTAGAACTTAGTATTTATTTCCAGTCTGGTTATCAAGGAAATACCAGACCTGGCATAAGGCCTACTGTCTGAATGTCAAACTGGATGTTATGACATTCATCATTGACAGCATATACTGAATAATAGACAGAGTGGTGTTCTGCTATACTTCAGCATGTTTCTTAGTTTGTTCTTCAAGAGGATAACAGAACTGACTAAAGGCTAAATGTGTAAATGTCAAATTGGATACTTTGACATCTATTAATGTAAGTTGTTACTGTAGTATGGTCAGTTTGGTCATATACAGGTCAGCAAAATTGTACAGTCTGTTTTTTGGAAAAACAGACTTAGCATATGATCCTTGATGTTAAGCTGAATGTCGTGACATTCATTCCTGACAGCATATGTTAAATTGTAGGTTGTTCAGTTTTTTGTTTCAGCTTTTTCTCAGGCTATTCTTCAGGGATTCAACTGCTGAGAGAAAATCCAGGAAATCAACAACCAAGCTACATTTAATGAACCTAACAAATAGCCTATTTGTTAGTAACCTAGATGTGGAATTTAGGGGAACTCGCGTGACCTTAAATTCAGGAGAATACAAGTGCAAAGGCCCAAGTACTGCAATATAAAAGGAAGTCGTTCCTTCATTTAGAACTGGGGATTTTGAGGCGTGAAGATTTAGTGTGTCCATAATACTTCACTGCTGTATTTTTTGTGAGTCTTGTATTAGACATATCTTGTAAGCCAAGCCATTATCAGGTAGATGATTGCTTTGGCATAGGGTGTTCATTGAGTTGTAAGTGTTGTGTCGCTCAAAGCTTTTAAGCGTGAGTGCTGTGTATCTTGATTAAAGCTGTTAAGCACAATCAAGAGTTGTTTGAAGTGTGACTTCAAAATTGTCTTTAATATTGATTAAAGGTAGTAATCACTGAGGTGATTGAGGGGGAGTGAGTAGGAACTCTGATCTTAGAGTAAGATTGAAATTGCATTGGGTAGGGATTAAGTGAAGAGTTGTAAACGGGTGAGTTTAGCTTTGAATTAATACTACTAATAGTGGATTTCCTCCCTGGCTTGGTAGCCCCCAGATGTAGGTCATGTTGGACTGAACTGGGTAAACAATTACTGGTGTTATTTACTGCACTTACTTTTAAGTTCTGCATTATTCCTGTCTGTGCAGAATTGGATGTCATAACAACCCGAGTGACATCTAAAGTCTGATAACTAGAATTTCAATTGGCATCAGAGCAGGCACCCTGCCTGTTAATTTCTGGGTGAGATCTAGGGAAGTTACTTTCTAGTACCATGGACAAGGATATAGGACACTCAAATAGACCACCCATGTTGGATGGCTCTAACTATGATGACTGGAAGCCTCGTATGATAGCCTTCTTAAGGTCTCTAGATAGTAAAGTCTGGAGAGATGTCAACAAAGGTTGGGAACATCCAACAAAGACAGGTGAAGATGGAGTCAGTGTGCAGATTCCTGAAGAAGAGTGGGACAAGGAGCAAGAGGCATTAGCTCTTGGAAATTCCAAGGCCTTGAATGCATTGTTCAATGGAATCAGTAAGAACATCTTCAGGCTGGTGCACCACTGTGAACTAGCTAAGGAAGTTTGGGATACCCTCAAGGTAACCCATGAAGGTACTTCCAAGGTGAAGATGTCCAAACTTCAGATGCTGACCACCAAGTTTGAAAATCTGAGGATGAAAGAGGATGAGACTATTCATGACTTTCACATGAATATTCTTGAGATTGCAAACACCTCTGGTGGACTAGGTGAGAAAATGGCTGAAGAGAAACTTGTAAGAAAGATTCTCAGGTCCTTGCCTAAGAGATTTGCTATGAAGGTCACAGCCATAGAGGAGGCGCAGGACATCTGCAATATGAAGGTGGATGAGCTAATTGGTTCTCTCCAAACCTTTGAAATGGGCTTGTGTGAGAATGCTGAAAAGAAGAACAAAAGTGTAGCTTTTGTATCTAATGTTGAAGAGGAGTCAGAAGCAGGATACACTGGAGGTGATGAAAGCATATCAGAAGCCTTAGCCATGCTTGGGAGACAGTTCAACAAGTTCGTAAAGAAGATTGATCAAAGAGGTAGACCTAATGTCAAGAACATCCCGTATGACATTAAGAAAAGATCAACCTCTGAAGAGAAGTTCAACCACGGCAAGGGAATCCAGTGTCATGTGTAACACCCCGAATAAAATAAGAGAATTATTTAAATTAAGTTAATAATATATTTATTAATTTAATTAAATAAATTGAATTATTGGATTATTATTATTATTATTATTTGGAATAATAATTATTGGAAAATATATAAGTTGGAATAAGGAAAAAGGGTTTTCAGTATTGGTAAAGAGTTTTCACGTGAAACAGAGAAGCGGCTGAAAGGTGAAAAGTGGAGAAAGGGCAAAGAGGAAGAGCTAGAGAGCAAAGGTTGAAGAACGGAAAAGCTCGAAGCTTAGAGATTGCCGGATTATCTCAGGTAAGGGGGTTTATCGTTGTTTAATGGGTATTATGGGATAGCATGTAATGGGTAGTGATAAACCGTTGAATTGACCCTAATTGGGATTTAGAATGCTGAGAAAATTGTGATGAATAAGTTGTATGAAAACTGAAATTGAATCGATAATTGTATGTGTCGTGATTTTCCGATAATGTGGCTTTTACGGAAGTTGAATCGGAGGTCCGGAAGTCCTCCAACGGCGGAAAATGCGGAGAACTCTGCATTCTGCCTTGTGTTAGCGCAGGAACTGCTGTTTTGCCTGCGTTAACCGGTTAACCCAGGGCGTTAACCGGTTAACACTGTTATATTTTGTGGAAATGTGCTGTTTTGCCTGCGTTAACCGGTTAACCCAGGGCGTTAACCGGTTAACACTGTTGCGTTTTGCCAGAAAGTGTGTTTTGTCCTGCGTTAACCGGTTAACCCAGGGCGTTAACCGGTTAACACTGTTGGAAATTTGAAAAATTGATATTTTAATGTTGTGAACCTAATTGGTGATTGGCCTATTATAGTTAATTGTGATGAGTAATTTTGTTGGATTTATGTTATGAAGTGTTGATACAAGTATGTTGCTGAGTTGTTCCGTGTACGGAAAGTTGTTGAAAATACTGAGTTGTAGGCTTGGTGAGCCAAAGTTGATTATAAGTTGATGTTGTTGAAAACATTGTTGTATTGCTATTATTATTATGTTGTCGACAGTTTAAAGTCGTGTATGCCATGTACATTCATATGCATTAAGTCGGAGCTTTGCTCACACCACGTTGGCCTGGATTGGCAAATTTTAAGTTGAAAGTTGAAGGCTTATGCCTTGATGCCCAATAAAATGGCAATAATTTTAAGTTGGGAGTTTTACTCCGAATGGTACCACATGCATGACGAGTCGAGTCTCATTAGAGTTGCATTTTGTTGGCTTGTTGTATGGATATTTAATTTAATTGAGGAGTGGAATTGTGTTGATATTAAATATGATGTTTGAGTTGATGTGCCGTTACTGGATGTATGTTACGATTAGGGTGATGAAATGTGTGAATTTACTTAGCATTTCATGATGATTTATAATGCTTATTATATCGATTGAGGAACTCACCCTTACAACTATTTTTCAGGTAACGAACAAATGAGTTGAGTGGAAGCTAATGCTTGGAGTCTAGTGTAGTCTCCTAAGTGGGTCATGCTCTGATAGATGTAACATCGGGAGGGAACATTTTTAATATTATTGTTGATGATTGTTGAACCAGTTTACATGTAGTATGTTGCATGTTTTGAATGATCGATTTGATCTCTATCCGCTGCGTATTGTGCAAATGTTTTATGTTTTGAGTTAATGAAAGAGCATGACAGTTATTATGGTGTGAAATGTTGTGTGACACCCTTGATTGCATATTTACTCTGATTGATATGTGTTATTTTAATTATATACTCGGGGTATTTTAGAAGGGTGTTACATTAGTGGTATCAGAGCAGGTCGGTCTGTCCGGCCAGTTGTCGTGTCGTTACTGTCTAACAATTGTGTATTGTTACTAATCTAACTTTTAAGTTGTGTTGTATTGATAAGTTGAAATGGCTGGAAGGAATGACGCTGCAATGGCTGCCGCAATGCAAGCGATGGCACAAGCTGTGCAGAACTTGCCAAATGCTGGTGGTGATGCTGGATCACGTAGCTTGGCGACTTTTCAGAGAGAGAATCCGCCGGTGTTTAAAGGGAAGCATGATCCAGATGCAGCCTTGGGATGGTTGAAAGAGATTGAGAGAATCTTCCGTGTTATGGATTGCACTCCAGCTCAGAAGGTTCGGTATGGTACTCACATGCTAGCAGTCGAAGCTGATGACTGGTGGCTAGAGACTCACGAGAGGTTGACCGTGGCAGGTGAAGTCATTACTTGGGATGTATTCCGTAGGGAATTCATGAGAAAGTATTATCCGGAAGATGTCCGTGGTAAGAAGGAAATTGAGTTCCTTGAGCTGAAGCAAGGAAACATGTCTGTCACTGATTATGCTGCGAAATTTGTGGAGCTGTCCAAATTTTATCCTCATTACACTGGTGCTGGTGCTGAATTTTCAAAGTGCATCAAGTTTGAAAACGGACTGCGCTCTGAAATTAAGAAGGCTGTTGGGTATCAGAAGATACGCATTTTTACTGAATTGGTTGATAGCTGCAGGATATTTGAAGAAGACAATAATGCTCATTACAAGATTGTCAGTGACCGCAGGGGCAAGCAACATCAAAATCGTGGCAAGCCGTATGATGCCCCAGTGGGAAAAGGGAAACAAGGAGCTGCTCCGGCTCAGAGGACTAGTAGGGGAGGTGCTCCTGCTGGTATAGTTTGCTTCAAATGTGGTCAGGCTGGTCATAAGAGTAATGTATACACTGCTGAAGTAAAGAGGTGTTTTCGCTGTGGTAAGACTGGCCATGCAATAGCTGATTGCAAGCACAAGGAAATGATTTGTTTTAATTGTGGCGAAGAAGGGCATATTGGAAGTCAGTGTCAGAAGCCAAAGAAATCTCAAACTGGGAAGGTGTTCGCATTGACCGGAACTCAAACCTCCAGTGAGGACAGACTTATCCGAGGTACGTGTTATATTAATGGCTTTCCTCTTGTAGCTATTATTGACACAGGTGCGACTCATTCCTTTATATCTTTGGATTGTGCTGTGAAACTTAAGTTAGAGATATCTGAGATGTTTGGTAGTATGGTAATTGATACTCCTGCGAAGGGTTCAGTGACTACTACTTCGGTTTGTTTAAATTGTCCTTTGAGTATTTTTGGTAGAGACTTTGGGATGGACCTAGTGTGTCTTCCACTAGTGCAGATTGATGTTATTCTGGGTATGAACTGGTTGGTGTTTAACCGAGTTTCTATCAATTGTTTTGATAAGACGGTGGTCTTTCCTGAGATTGAGGAGGGAAAGAGTTTGTTTCTATCAGCAAGGCAAGTGAATGAGGAAGTAGCTGATGGGGCAGAGTTGTTTATGCTGTTAGCGACTTTGGAGGCTAAAGATAAACTGGTGATTGGCGATCTAGCCGTGGTGTGTGATTTTCCTGATGTGTTTCCGGAAGAGGTGAATGAATTACCGCCAGAGCGCGAAGTGGAGTTCTCGATTGATTTGGTACCTGGTACTAGGCCGATATCGATGGCTCCGTACCGTATGTCTGTTGTTGAGTTAACTGAATTGAAGAGTCAGTTGGAAGATCTGTTGGATAAGAAATTTATTCGTCCGAGTGTGTCACCGTGGGGTGCACCAGTGTTATTGGTTAAGAAGAAAGAAGGTACTATGAGGTTGTGTGTGGACTACAGGCAACTGAATAAAGTGACGATCAAGAATCGGTATCCTTTGCCGAGGATTGATGATTTGATGGATCAGTTGGTTGGTGCAAGTGTGTTCAGCAAAATAGATTTGAGATCTGGGTATCATCAGATCCGTGTGAAAACCGAGGATATTCAGAAGACTGCTTTCAGAACAAGGTATGGACATTATGAGTATTCTGTAATGCCTTTTGGTGTGACAAATGCGCCTGGAGTATTTATGGAGTATATG
Organism: Lathyrus oleraceus; assembly: GCF_024323335.1. Taxonomy (NCBI): domain Eukaryota; kingdom Viridiplantae; phylum Streptophyta; class Magnoliopsida; order Fabales; family Fabaceae; genus Lathyrus; species Lathyrus oleraceus. Next base: position 480,119,584 of record NC_066585.1, on the reverse strand, counting down.
AATAGGATTTTCCATCCGTACCTAGACAAGTTTGTTGTGGTGTTTATTGATGATATTTTGGTGTATTCGAAATCTGAAGAAGAGCATGCTGAACATTTGAGAGTGGTTTTGGGAGTTCTACGAGAAAAGAAGTTATTTGCTAAATTGTCCAAGTGTGAATTTTGGTTAGGAGAGGTGAGTTTTCTTGGTCATGTGATTTCAAGAGGTGGCGTTGTTGTTGATCCTTCTAAGATAGAAGCGGTATCTAAGTGGGAAGCTCCGAAGTCTGTTGCTGAGATTCGAAGTTTCCTTGGTTTGGCTGGTTATTATAGGAAGTTCATTGAGGGATTTTCTAAGTTGGCGTTACCATTGACGATGTTGACTAGGAAGGGGCAAGCGTTTGTTTGGGACTCAAAATGTGAAGAAGGTTTCCAAGAGTTAAAGAGAAGGTTAACTACTGCTCCTATTCTGATATTACCGAGTTCGTCGGAATCATTTAAAGTTTACTGTGATGCTTCATTGTTGGGTTTGGGTGGCGTGTTGATGCAGAATAAGCAGGTTATAGCTTATGCTTCAAGACAGCTGAGGGTTCATGAGAGGAACTACCCGACGCACGATTTAGAGTTGGCGGCTGTGGTGTTTGTTCTGAAGTTATGAAGGCATTACTTGTACGGGTCAAGATTTGAGGTTTTCAGTGACCATAAAAGTTTAAAGTATTTGTTTGATCAGAAAGAGCTGAATATGAGATAGAGAAGATGGTTAGAGTTTCTGAAGGATTATGACTTTGGTTTGAATTACCATCCGGGTAAAGCAAACGTAGTGGCTGATGCCTTGAGTCGGAAATCATTACATATGTCTATGCTAATGGTTAAGGAATTGGATTTAATTGAGCAGTTTAGAGACTTGGGTTTGGTGTGTGAGAGTACTCATAATAGTGTTAAATTGGGAATGTTGAAGTTAACAAGTGGTATTCTGGATGAGATCAGAGAGGGTCAGAAATCCGATGTGCTTTTGGTTGATAAGTTGACTCTAGTGAATCAAGGTCAAGGTGGCGAATTCAGAGTTGATGAGAATGATGTTTTGAAATTTGGTAATCGGGTGTGTATTCCGGATGTTGCCGAACTTAAGAAGAGTATTCTTGAAGAAGGACATCGTAATGGGTTGAGTATTCATCCTGGAGCTACGAAGATGTATCATGATTTGAAAAAGTTATTTTGGTGGCCGGGAATGAAAAGAGAAATTGCGAGTTTTGTTTATTCCTGTTTGACTTGTCAGAAGTCAAAGATTGAGCATCAGAAGCCGTCTGGGCTAATGCAACCGTTGGCTATTCCAGAGTGGAAGTGGGATAGTATCAGTATGGATTTTGTTTCTGGTTTACCGAGGACAATTAAGAATTTTGAAGCTATTTGGGTGATTGTTGACAGATTGACAAAGTCGGCTCATTTCATTCCGATCAGAATGGACTATCCGTTAGAGAAATTAGCTGAGTTGTATATTGAGAAAATTGTAAGTTTGCATGGTATTCCGTCGAGTATTGTTTCGGACAGAGATCCTAGATTTACATCGAAATTCTGGGAAGGTTTGCAGAAGGCTTTGGGAACTAAGCTGAGATTGAGTTCTGCATATCATCCGCAGACTGATGGTCAGACTGAGAGGACGATTCAGTCACTAGAGGATCTTTTGAGAGCTTGTGTTTTGGAAAAAGGAGGTGCTTGGGATTGTTATTTACCTTTGATTGAGTTTACCTACAACAATAGTTTTCATTCGAATATTGGTATGGCACCGTTTGAAGCTTTGTATGGTAGGAGATGTCGGACACCTTTATGTTGGTATGAGTCCGGTGAGAGTGTTGTGGTTGGACCGGAAATTGTTCGACAAACTACGGAAAAGATTAAGATGATTCAGGAGAAGATGAGAATTGCTCAGAGTCGTCAGAAGAGTTATCATGACAAGAGGAGGAAATCACTTGAGTTCCGAGAGGGAGATCACGTGTTTCTTCGTGTTACTCCGATAACTGGGGTTGGTCGAGCTTTGAAGTCAAAGAAGTTGACACCTCGATTTATTGGTCCTTATCAGATTTTGGAGAGGATAGGAGAGGTAGCCTATCGTATCGCTTTACCGCCGTCGCTCGCGAAATTGCATGAGGTTTTTCATGTGTCTCAGTTGAGGAGGTACATTCATGATCCGTCGCATGTGATCCAAGTAGATGATGTACAGGTGAGAGATAACCTGACTGTTGAAATATCGCCTATGAGGATTGAGGATCGAGAGTTGAAGCAGTTGCGGGGTAAAGAGATTGCCTTAGTGAAGGTAGCTTGGGGAGGACCAGCAGGTGGCAATGTGACTTGGGAACTGGAGAGTCAGATGAAGGAGTCTTATCCGGAGTTATTTGCTTGAGGTATGTTTTCGAGGACGAAAACTCTTTTAGTGGGGGAGAGTTGTAACACCCCGAATAAAATAAGAGAATTATTTAAATTAAGTTAATAATATATTTATTAATTTAATTAAATAAATTGAATTATTGGATTATTATTATTATTATTATTTGGAATAATAATTATTGGAAAATATATAAGTTGGAATAAGGAAAAAGGGTTTTCAGTATTGGTAAAGAGTTTTCACGTGAAACAGAGAAGCGGCTGAAAGGTGAAAAGTGGAGAAAGGGCAAAGAGGAAGAGCTAGAGAGCAAAGGTTGAAGAACGGAAAAGCTCGAAGCTTAGAGATTGCCGGATTATCTCAAGTAAGGGGGGTTTATCGTCGTTTAATGGGTATTATGGGATAGCATGTAATGGGTAGTGATAAACCGTTGAATTGACCCTAATTGGGATTTAGAATGCTGAGAAAATTGTGATGAATAAGTTGTATGAAAACTGAAATTGAATCGATAATTGTATGTGTCGTGATTTTCCGATAATGTGGCTTTTACGGAAGTTGAATCGGAGGTCCGGAAGTCCTCCAACGGCGGAAAATGCGGAGAACTCTGCATTCTGCCTTGTGTTAGCGCAGGAACTGCTGTTTTGCCTGCGTTAACCGGTTAACCCAGGGCGTTAACCGGTTAACACTGTTATATTTTGTGGAAATGTGTTGTTTTGCCTGCGTTAACCGGTTAACCCAGGGCGTTAACCGGTTAACACTGTTGCGTTTTGCCAGAAAGTGTGTTTTGTCCTGCGTTAACCGGTTAACCCAGGGCGTTAACCGGTTAACACTGTTGGAAATTTGAAAAATTGATATTTTAATGTTGTGAACCTAATTGGTGATTGGCCTATTATAGTTAATTGTGATGAGTAATTTTGTTGGATTTATGTTATGAAGTGTTGATACAAGTATGTTGCTGAGTTGTTCCGTGTACGGAAAGTTGTTGAAAATACTGAGTTGTAGGCTTGGTGAGCCAAAGTTGATTATAAGTTGATGTTGTTGAAAACATTGTTGTATTGCTATTATTATTATGTTGTCGACAGTTTAAAGTCGTGTATGCCATGTACATTCATATGCATTAAGTCGGAGCTTTGCTCACACCACGTTGGCCTGGATTGGCAAATTTTAAGTTGAAAGTTGAAGGCTTATGCCTTGATGCCCAATAAAATGGCAATAATTTTAAGTTGGGAGTTTTACTCCGAATGGTACCACATGCATGACGAGTCGAGTCTCATTAGAGTTGCATTTTGTTGGCTTGTTGTATGGATATTTAATTTAATTGAGGAGTGGAATTGTGTTGATATTAAATATGATGTTTGAGTTGATGTGCCGTTACTGGATGTATGTTACGATTAGGGTGATGAAATGTGTGAATTTACTTAGCATTTCATGATGATTTATAATGCTTATTATATCGATTGAGGAACTCACCCTTACAACTATTTTTCAGGTAACGAACAAATGAGTTGAGTGGAAGCTAATGCTTGGAGTCTAGTGTAGTCTCCTAAGTGGGTCATGCTCTGATAGATGTAACATCGGGAGGGAACATTTTTAATATTGTTGTTGATGATTGTTGAACCAGTTTACATGTAGTATGTTGCATGTTTTGAATGATCGATTTGATCTCTATCCGCTGCGTATTGTGCAAATGTTTTATGTTTTGAGTTAATGAAAGAGCATGACAGTTATTATGGTGTGAAATGTTGTGTGACACCCTTGATTGCATATTTACTCTGATTGATATGTGTTATTTTAATTATATACTCGGGGTATTTTAGAAGGGTGTTACATCATGGTTGTGAAGGGTATGGACACGTCAGAGCTGAATGCCCTACTTACCTCAAAATGCAAAATAAGGGGCTAGCTATCACATGGTCTGAAGGAGATTCTGAAAGTGAATCTGAAGGAGAATCTGCTAAACACGTCACTGCACTAACCAGTGTTTGTGCCACTGATGATGACTCAAGTGCAGATGAACTGACCTTTGATGAACTTGCTGCAGCTTATAAGAAGCTGTGTGTCACCAGTACAGAAGTACGTGTACAAGGAGAAAAGCAGAAGAAACTCATCAAGGAGCTGGAAGATGAGAGACTGAAGCATCTGACGGCCATAGAGGATCTAAATGGTGAGATAACCCTGCTGACCTCCAAGCTGAATCAGATGACTAAATCCATCAGAATGATGAATAAAGGAACTGACACCTTGGAAGAGATCCTAAAGGTAGGACAGAAGTCTGGAACCACATCTGGATTAGGCTTTGGGAAAAGATCCTCAGCTGAACGCAAACGCCCAAAGGCTAAAGTTCAGAAATCCAAAGGGAAGTCACATCCAATGTCTCAACATCGGGGAACCAGGATGACTAATCATCAGAAGAGGAAATTCCAGAAATGGAAATGTCACCACTGTGGTAGGCTTGGGCATATAAAAGCCTTCTGCTACAGGCTTCATGGTTACCCGAACCAAGTCCCTCATGTCAGACCTAAGCATAAGACATTTAGGCACCATGTCTCTAGCAAGAAGCGACAATGGTATGCTAGGTTAGCCCACACAGCTCTAAGAGCTTCTACCAAAGAAGACTGGTACTTTGACAGTGGATGCTCAAGACATATGACTGGTATGGAAAATCTATTGGCAGATATCCAACCTCACACTACCAGCTATGTGACCTTTGGTGATGGTGCTAAAGGAAAAATAAAAGGTGTGGGTAAGCTGGACTGCTCTGGAGTTCCAAAGCTGGATAATGTGTTGTTAGTAAAAGGACTAACTGCAAACCTCATCAGCATAAGCCAGCTGTGTGATCAAGGGTTCTATGTTCAGTTTACTAAGGAGCTATGTATTGTGACGAATGGTGACAATCAGGAAGTTATGAGAGGATCTAGGTCCAAAGATAACTGCTATCTGTGGGAACCTAAAGTCTCAAACTTCTCCACAATATGCACTTCAGTCAAGGAAGAACAGGAGGTGAAGCTGTGGCATAGACGCCTTGGACATCTCCACTTACGGGGAATGAAGAAGATCATATCCAAGGAAGCAGTCAGAGGAATTCCAAAGCTGCTTATTGATGAAGGAAGAGTCTGTGGAGAATGCCAGGTGGGCAAGCAAACCAAGATGTCACATCCGAAGCTGGGACATCCTACTACTTCCAGAGTTCTGGAACTACTGCACATGGACTTAATGGGACCTATGCAGGTTGAAAGTCTGGGGGGAAAGAGATATGCATACGTGGTGGTTGATGACCATTCCAGATACACGTGGATAAGTTTCATCAGAGAGAAGTCAGATACATTTGATGTCTTCAAAGACCTGTGCATCAGACTCCAAAGGGAAAAGGGCAGCTGTGTTGTCCGAATTAGGAGTGATCATGGTACGGAATTCAAGAATTCTAAGTTTGATGAGTTTTGTTCGTCTGAAGGAATTAGTCATGAATTCTCTTCCCCTATAACTCCCCAGCAGAATGGGATAGTTGAAAGGAAAAATAGAATTATCCAAGAATCTACCAGAGCTATGATTCATGCAAAGAAGCTCCCTATGCACTTTTGGGCTGAAGCTATGAATACCGCGTGCTATGCTCACAACAGAGTCACCTTGAGAAAAGGAACCTCCTCCACTCTGTATGAAATATGGAAAGGCAGAAAACCCACTGTGAAGTACTTTCATATCTTTGGAAGTAAATGCTACATTCTCACAGATCGTGAACAGAGAAGGAAACTGGATCCCAAAAGTGATGAAGGTATATTTCTAGGATATTCCACTAACAGCAGGGCGTACAGAGTGTTCAACTACAGGACCAATGTTCTGATGGAATCCATAAATGTTATTGTGGATGATAAAGAGGAAGGAATCGATGTCATAGAGGATGTTGCAACATTCCCTAACAGTTCAACAGACATTCCAGTCAAGTCTGATGAAGTACAGGAACCTCCTCCTGAATGTGAAGTAGATGCAACCACCAAAATGCCATCTATCAGAATTCAGAAAGACCATCCTAAGGATCTTATCATAGGGGATCCCAATAGTGGTGTGACTACCAGGTCAAGGGGAATAAGCTCAAATTCCTGTTTTGTTTCCAAGGTTGAACCCAAGAATGTGAAAGAAGCCCTGACTGACGAATACTGGATCAATGCCATGCAAGAGGAACTTGAGCGGTTCAAAAGGAATGAAGTATGGGAGCTAGTTCCAAGACCTGAAGGGACCAACATCATTGGTACCAAGTGGATCTACAAAAACAAGTCTGATGAGAAAGGAGTAATTACTAGGAATAAAGCAAGACTAGTAGCTCAAGGATACACTCAAGTTGAAGGGGTTGATTTTGATGAGACGTTTGCTCCTGTGGCTAGGCTTGAGTCCATCAGATTGTTGTTAGGTATAGCATGCATTCTGAAGTTTAAACTGTTCCAAATGGATGTGAAGAGTGCATTCTTGAATGGCTACTTGAATGAAGAAGTCTATGTGGAACAACCTAAAGGGTTTTGTGATCCCAACCAACCTAAGCATGTATACAAGTTGAGGAAAGCCTTGTATGGGTTGAAGCAAGCACCTAGAGCATGGTATGAAAGGCTGACCGAATTTCTGACCTCAAATGGATATAGAAAAGGTGGAATAGATAAAACCTTGTTTGTGAAGGATGAAGACGGCAAAATCATGATTGCCCAAATCTATGTGGATGATATAGTCTTTGGTGGTATGTCAGAACAAATGGTAACACATTTTGTTCAACAAATGCAATCTGAGTTTGAAATGAGTCTGGTTGGGGAACTAACCTACTTTCTTGGAATGCAAGTCAACCAAATGAAGGACTCTATGTTTCTCTCCCAAAGCAAGTATGCCAAAAACATAGTTAAGAAGTTTGGTATGGATAATGCTAGGCACAAGAGGACTCCTGCTCCTACTCATCTGAAGTTAACCAAAGATGATGGAGGGCCTAGTGTTGATCAATGCTTGTATAGAAGCATGATAGGCAGTCTACTATACCTAACTGCAAGTAGACCTGACATTTCTTATGCAGTTGGAGTGTGTGCTAGATACCAAGCAGAGCCTAAAGTGAGCCACTTGAATCAAGTCAAAAGGATTCTCAAGTACATCAATGGGACTTGTGACTATGGGATGCTGTACTCACATGGGTCTGAGCCTGTCCTATCTGGGTACTGTGATGCGGACTGGGTTGGGAGTGTCGATGACAGAAAAAGCACATCAGGAGGATGTTTCTTCTTGGGAGACAATCTCATATCTTGGTTCAGCAAGAAGCAGAATTGTGTATCTCTGTCCACTGCAGAGGCTGAATACATAGCTGCTGGAAGCAGTTGTTCCCAACTGGTTTGGATGAAACAGATGCTCACTGAGTACAATGTCACTCAAAATGTCATGACATTGTTCTGTGATAATCTCAGTGCCATCAATATTTCCAAGAATCCCATCCAACACAGCAGGACCAAGCATATTGACATTAGACATCACTTCATCAGAGATCTGGTGGAAGACAAGGTGATCACCTTGAAACATGTAGCCACGGAACTTCAACTGGCTGACATATTTACAAAGGCTCTGGATGCTACTCAGTTTGAAAACTTAAGGGGCAGACTGGGAATATGTCTCTCTGAGAACTTATAGCAACCACTGATGGTTGGGATGTATAGTTTAATATCTCTGCCTATTAAACAATTGGAACTATGCTCTGATTGGTCAACAGATCATAGCTATGCCACTTGCAACAAGTGTGGCAACAAGAGGGTAAGGAGACATCCTAACGTGAGAAGGCCTATGCACCTGCAGGAATTCAAGGATGTTGTTCATGCAGGAGTGGTTCTGGATGTCAGGAACAAAGTCATGGCATCTGATATGGCTGTACCTACAGTAAAGCAAAAGTGGGTGATTACTTGATCAAAGCTGTGAAGCAAGATCAAGTGGGTGCTAACTTGGTTGAAACTGTGAAGTAAAACCAAGTTTGTAATTCTGTCATTTTTCTGTTGTTGGCTTTGGCAACATTTTTGACCAAAAGGGGGAGTAACAGGGTGATACCCCAGACAACAGATTGGTCTGTTACAACAGACTTTCATGACAGATTCGAAACCTCACTCCCCTGCAGCTGATGTGTGTTGAAGTTTTTATTTAACTTCTGTACTTCTGTATGTGTGCTGCAATTAGAAGTTTTTATTTAACTTCCATGTGTATGAGTGTGCTGCCACTCTGAGTGTATTAGCTAGGTCTATTTCCTGCTAGATGAGTGATTCCGCTGCTATGAACTCTGTTATGGGGATCAAAGTGTTTTAGCCAAAAATTTGCCAAAGGGGGAGTTTGTAGGTGTTTAATTGGCTGCATTAGATGGTAAAACACTAGCTGGATTCTAATGTCTTGACTGATGTCATGACATGGTGTGTATGTGTGACTGCACTGTAGGTTAGAATATCTAACTGTACTCTGATGTCTTGACTGATGTCATGACACACTTGAGTAGTTACTGCAGGATTAGCTAATACAGGATTTATTGAATGTCAAACTGGATGTTGTGACATTCATCCCTGTCAGCAGATACTAAGGAATAGAACAGCTGGTGTTCTGTTAGAAATTAGTATTTATTTCCAGTCTGGTTATCAAGGAAATACCAGACCTGGCATAAGGCCTACTGTCTGAATGTCAAACTGGATGTTATGACATTCATCATTGACAGCATATACTGAACAATAGACAGAGTGGTGTTCTGCTATACTTCAGCATGTTTCTTAGTCTGTTCTTCAAGAGGATAACAGAACTGACTTAAGGCCAAATGTGTAAATGTCAAATTGGATACTTTGACATCTATTAATGTAAGCTGTTACTGTAGTATGGTCAGTTTGGTCATATACAGGTCAGCAAAATTGTACAGTCTGTTTTCTGGAAAAACATACTTAGCATATGATCCTTGATGTCAAGCTGAATGTCGTGACATTCATTCCTGACAGCATATGCTAAATTGTAGGTTGTTCAGTTTTCTGTTTCAGCTTTTTCTCAGGCTATTCTTCAGGGATTCAACTGCTGAGAGAAAATCCAGGAAATCAACAACCAAGCTACATTTAATGAACCTAACAAATAGCCTATTTGTTAGTAACCTAGATGTGGAATTTAGGGGAACTCGCGTGACCTTAAATTCAGGAGAATACAAGTGCAAAGGCCCAAGTACTGCAATATAAAAGAAAGTCGTTCCTTCATTCAGAACTGGGGATTTTGAGGCGTGAAGATTTAGTGTGTCCATAATGTTGGTGTAAGCCCTAGAGGCCAATACTTTTGGTACTTGTATCGAATTATTTATTAATAATAAAAGGCATTTTCTTTATTATGGTTGATTAATAAAGTCCCTGGAATAGATAGTCCGTTTAATGTATTAAGTGTGACTTAATCATGAGAACACATTAAACATAAGGACATTGTTCTTAAAGTATCCGTAGTCGAGCTTTAATGTGAAGTGGGATAACATTAAAGCATTAAGACTATTATGTTTGTAGACTGATGATCACATCTCATGGGTCATGGATAAAGAGTTATCAAGTCTTAAACATAGGTATGAATATTAGGAGTAATATTTATACCGGATTGACCCGCTATGAGAATACTATATAGAAAGTTATGCAAAGTGTCATAAGTTATTCTCATGGTGATAATAGTGTATACCACTCTTCGACCTGAAACCACTATGGATCCTAGATGTAGAGTCGAGTGCTTTATTGCTGATCCAACGTTGTCCGTAACTGGATAACCATAAAGACATTTGATGGGTACTCCACGAAGCATGCTGAGGGACATGAGTGTCCTAGATGGAATTTGCCAATCCTGCGTAACAGGATAAATGTCTATGGGCCCAATATTGAACTGGACAAGGGTGACACGGTCTATACCTTGTGTTCAATATAGACATAAGGGCAAAGGGGTAATTATACACATAATTATTATCACAGGAGGTTTTGTCAGATCACATGACATTTTCGTGACTTGGGTAGCAGTGATGTGTTGCTAGATACCGCTCACTGTTTATTATGTTAAATGCGTGATTTAATATAATTGCCAACGTCGCGAAAACCTATAGGGTCACACACAAAGGACGGATTGATGAGAGATAGAATAATTAAGGAACATCGTAAGGTACGGTGTACTTAAGCAGAATATGAAATATGGTAAGGTACCAAATACTTAAGTGATTTTGGCATATTATGAGATATAGGCCAAAATGCACTTAAGTGGGCTTTTTGGCTTGAAGCCCACACAAGTGGTTCTATAAATAGAGCTCTTGTGCAGAAGCTTTGTATGGGAATACAACACAACTGAAGAGTTGGAATTTCGTATCTCTCTCACTCAAAGCCTTCATTCATAACAGCTAGCACTGCGATTGAAGGAATCCGTTCGTGTGGACTGAGTAGAGACGTTGTCATCGTTCAACGTTCGTGATCGCCCCGTGGATCTGTATCAAAGGTTTTGATCATTATCAGAGATCTGCACCAAAGGTTTGAATCGCCACAAGAGGTAACGATTCTATCACTGATCATGCCCATTCGTAAGGATCACTAAATGGAGAAATTTTTAAATTCCGTTGCGCCTTGGATGGCAATTCTCCTACACATAATACTTCACTGCTGTATTTTTTGTGAGTCTTGTATTAGACATATCTTGTAAGCCAAGCCATTATCAGGTAGATGATTGCTTTGGCATAGGGTGTTCATTGAGTTGTAAGTGTTGTGTCGCTCAAAGCTTTTAAGCGTGAGTGTTGTGTATCTTGATTAAAGCTGTTAAGCACAATCAAGAGTTGTTTGAAGTGTGACTTCAAAATTGTCTTTAATATTGATTAAAGGTAGTAATCACTGAGGTGATTGAGGGGGAGTGAGTAGGAACTCTGATCTTAGAGTAAGATTGAAATTGCATTGGGTAGGGATTAAGTGAAGAGTTGTAAACGGGTGAGTTTAGCTTTGAATTAATACTACTAATAGTGGATTTCCTCCCTGGCTTGGTAGCCCCCAGATGTAGGTCATGTTGGACTGAACTGGGTAAACAATTACTGGTGTTATTTACTACACTTACTTTTAAGTTCTGCATTATTCCTGTCTGTGCAGAATTGGATGTCATAACAACCCGAGTGACATCTAAAGTCTGATAACTAGAATTTCACATCTCAATATCCTAAGGTTAATTGGTTCATCAATAACTTTGTGTTAGATGAACCAATACAAGTAAGGATGAGATTAGGTTCATCCTTTGATCATTTTCTTTTTGTGTGTAGTATGTTTTAGGAGTATGGTTCATTATACCATATCTATGACATGCATGAACACCAAAAAATTTATTGTCCGGCCTCAGATAGTTGTGACTTCTATATATGTCCAATTACGATTGCTTAACATAGCGCTAAATTTTGACCCAAAGGCATAGCATTCTGGTAAGTGAGATTGTAAGTCTCCCCCCTTTCATGGTATTGTGTGGAAACTTGGCCTTTTTTCCTTCCTTTGGAAGATGTCTTGGTTCAAGGATCCATGCTTGTGAATGGAGGGTTGAGTGTTCTCCAAAGAATGACTTAAACAATTGAAAAACAAAACTCCACTAACATCTAATCAACTAACATTTGACTAACTTTTAATTTCAAGTCATTTACTTTATGCACTTTAAATTCAAGCCATTTATCATTTGCCATTATACATATCATTTAACTTGTTTATTTTAACGCCATTTTCCCTTTTGCTCACTTGAGCCATATATTGTGATTGTATATATTTGTTTGTATATTTTGTTTGTGCTTGTGGTCTTAGGAACTTAAAATACTTAATAAACAACAAAAACCCCTAAAAAATGTTTGTGTGGACTGTTGGATTTGATCTGAGCTTTGGACTTAGAATTAGGCAATATTCCCTATGCAGAAGGACTTGGCCAATGCCAACATTTCTGAAACCAAGTTCTTGTGATTTGAATTCTCATTTGATGCAAGTATTGATATCCATTTGAGTTCATCTGCTACATGGTCTTGATGTAAATGTTACTTTGAACCTGTATCTAATGCCTTATTCTGAGCCATTCAATGAGTATGTCATCTGATACATGGGGAAGATTATGAAGAAGACTATGAAGTTGCTAGCTTGGATGTGGCTATCTTTATTTGATGCCTTGCTCTTCATCGTGCTACTTGCTTATTGATATTGCTTGGTTTAAAGTCCAAAGGAAAACTGGTTTTCTATGTGACATTCTTGTCTATTAGAATGCATCCCATTGGTCAGATCTTTTCAACTTTTAACTTTTAATTTTTGCTTAGGATTAGTCTCTTCATCTCCTTCCACTTCTTAAATTTCAAATCTCTCCCCCTTTTGTTAAAACCTTCTTTGCTTGTGATTTCTAAACTTAGACATTATTGCAAATTAGAAACTTTGGCCTTATGCCATTGCATTTTTCAAACTCTTTTTCTTAATCAAACTTGTAAATGAATCTAACCATATTAGACTTAAAATTTCGAAAGACAAAAAGAACTAACACTCATTCAAACTCTTTTAGGTCTTTTATGCCTCTTTTAAACTTAAATTTTTTTTAAAAGCAATTCACTCACTTTGAAATTGATACCACGAACTACGAGGTTTTTATCCCTTATTTTATGTTGGTACGTAGGCACAAGTCCGAAGGTCTTGTCAAACACAAAAATATAATTAATGAATTCTTTTCTCATCCCCACACTTTATTTATTGAAAACATCTTTTATACCAAAACACATACACACATAAAAAAGGGCTCCCTAGGAGTACCTAGGACACTTTGGGTGCTAACACCTTCCCTCTGTGTAACCAACCCCCTTACTTGTAATCGCTGATACTTTATTAGTTTTGATTTGAAAACTTCTTATCTTTGGGTTTTGTTCGTACTTTTCCCTTTTCCTTTGGAAACAATAAAAGCGCGGTGCTGACTCTGGTTTTATTGACGTTAAGTTTATCCATAGCTTAATGGTCATGAATTTACCGCTACAGAAATTAAGTGGCGACTCTGCTGGGGAGTAGTCCTCAGTGGGTTTAGACTACTTTTTTATGTGTATGTAATTGTATATTTGTTGTTTGTACTTGTATGTGTGATATAATTTGCTTGTTGTGCTTGGTGATCTCTGAGTGGTGAGATAAGTTCTAACCCGAACTTGAGTGCAATTAAGATAGGAGGATGGTATAGTCATGTTCGACTTGTGTGGAGTAGTCGTGAACAAGTTAACTTGAGACCCATTTACTCAGTAGAGACCCTTTTAGAGCTATTGATGTCACACAAGTTATTTGTGGTTAGACATTACTTTCTCTTATTTGGGGTCCGAGAAGCTGAGGACCGTAGAACATTTAACCCAACTTGTCCTATTTAGGATGTAATGCGAAGACTGTTCAAGTGTAGACTTGATAACAATTTTTACGCGATGCTACACTCAGACGAGTTTCTCTTGAGAATATTATGGGTTGATGAGTCAGTCATCCTAACCTGTAATATCCGATAGATGGAATTAAGACTCTGGTAACTTTTTAGAACATGATCTACAGGTTTTTATCCTTAGTACACTCCTTTGGGATGGCTCTTAACTTGACTCCATGCTCGTGACTCACAACAAACCCTTGATTCTTGGTTGATAAATCGAGTCTTGTGAATATCAATGGAACTTGGGTGTTGATAAGGTGAAAACCATAATCCACCAAAATGGATGATTGATCTTGACAGTGACTTGATTCATCCCTTGACCTTTGTTTGTTTGCCTTGTGTGTGATCTCTTATTTGTGATTGTTGCATTCATGCATTCATGCGCATCATAACATTCATCACTGAAAAATAACTTCAATGAACTGAGGTTTTATTTGCAAATATTTTCAGACCATGGATTGTGGACGAAGGAACACTAAGAAGTACAATTTTAGATGTCCTGATTTAAAAGTTCTAAGGAAGCTATCATATTTTGTATTAGATCCCTTGGACTTCAAACAACGTCATAGGAAGCTTTTGTCTTTATTGTCTGCTGATGTAGTGGAAGGACTCTTAAGTGTGTTGGTTTAGTTTTATGACCCTCTCTACCGTTGCTTCACTTTTCCCGATTATCAACTTATGCCTATGTTAGAGGAGTATGCCTATCTCTTGGGAATACCTATTTCTGAAAAGGTACCTTTTAGTGGATTGGAGGAGATTCCCAAATCTCATATTATAGCTGAAGCTCTTCATCTAAAGAATTCTGAGATTGAGGCTCAATGGATGAAGAAAGGAGGAATGTTTGGGTTGACTTCTGAGTTCCTTATTATGAAAGCTACTGTATTTGCTCAAGCCGGTAGTGTGGATGCTTTTGAAGCTATCTTTGTGTTGCTCATCCATGGTTTAGCTTTGTTCCCTAACATTGACGGTTTTGTTGAACGTTATTATAATCTTCTTAATTGGGAATCTTGTGCCTACTCTATTGGGTGATATGTATTTCTCTTTGCATCTAAGGAATTATAAAGGTGGTGGAACTATTGTATGATGTGTTCCTCTTTTATACAAGTGGTTTATTTCGCACTTGCCTCAGACGCCTGCTTTTATGGAGAACAAACAATTCTACGGTGGTCTCAGAGACTTATGTCTCTCACTAATGATGATATAGTTTGGTATGACTCCGCATTGAGTAGCTTGGATATTATTGATAGTTGTGGTGAATTCTCTAATGTGCCTCTCATTGGTGCACAAGGAGGAATCAACTACAACCCTGCTTTGGCTCGTCGTCAACTTGGGTTCCCCTTGAGAGACAAACATAATAACACTCAGTTAGAAGGTCTTTTCTATCAAGAGGGTAAAGATCCCCAATATTTGAAGCAGAAGATGGTACATGCTTGGCATAATATGCATAGGAAAGGAAGATCCGAGCTTGGTCTGTGCAACTGTGTAGCTTTGGAAGCTTACACTCTTTGGGTGAAGAAGAGAGCTTTGAAGTTGAAGATGTTGTATGCTTGTGAGTGTAAGACCCCAATTTTGGCCCTAAGATCCCTCATGGCATCATATCATACCATATCATTGCCTCAAGGATCTTTGTGCACCTTTGCTTTCCTCCTAGTGGGTGGGTCATCTTGTGAGTGTGGTTCTTGATCACCAAGCATGTATTGCATTTGTATATCATTGCTTTTCATCTGTCTATTGACCAAAGGTACAAAAATATTGTCATCTAACCATGTTACTTGCAGATGAAGCAATCAACAATCAAACAGTCAAATCAGCCATTGAGCAATGGATGGTGGCCATTCTTGCAGAATTTGGGCACCATGATCATTCATCAAGAGTTCATATGAATTGTGACATCATTTTGGATCAAGATCTCAAGTGATTAGGGCTTGGAATTCATCAGAACATGGTTCAGTCAAGCAAAACCCTAGCAAAGTCAACTGAAGTCAACCTTGGTCAACTGTCCATTTAATCAGTGATTTGATGGTGGGAATTGGTCTGGGAGGTCTCATTCATGTCCATATAAGCCTCATATAACATGTCAAACATCCACAGTGAAGAAAATAAAGTCAGACAAGAAATTGCCAAAAATAGAAAGTTGACCTGTAATTGGATTTGCCAAAAATGGAAACTTCTTCTCCTCAACATTACATCATCATACAAGCTTCAAATGAATTTTTGCCCAACATGAAAGTTGAAGATCTTGTTCTCCCATTTTCAAAAAGTCCAAGAACACTCAATTCCCATTTATGGTTGGCAAGTTATGATCAAATCATTCTCAAAAAATTTTGAACTTCAAAAGGCCATAACTTCCAAACCATTTGGCCAAATTGGGTGGGGTTTTTTGCTACAAGTCCTATTTGAGGTGCTCTATCCAAATTTGTCATCACAATTCATCAAAAACTTACCAAGCAAAATGGCATTTTTAAAGTGGTTTGAATTTAATTAGGTGAGGTGAAAAAATGACCTTTTAAAATAACCATTTCCAACCATTTCTACCAATTGAAAATGTTCAGGAATTGCATTTTGGATGTGTACAAAGCCCATTTTCGCAGCTGTAAGCCATGCCCATGCCATTTGAGTAAATTCCACCAATTAGCAAAAACACTCCATTTTGCAAATTGTGATTAACACTTCCATTAACCAAACTTACAAACACTAAACATCATATATATACTCCATTTTCTGCAGAACAACCCTAGCAGACACAACTCTCACAAACAGACCAAAATCTCATATTCTCTCAAGCTTTCATTTTCTTGATTGGAAACTTTTTCTGAAAAACTCAAAGGACCTCGAGCTCAGCTTGATTGTTTCATCACATACCATCATCTTGGAACCATTTGCTAGCCTCACATCTCAACTGTAAGCAAGGATCCAGCTCTGCTACATCAAAGCTCTTCCATGGCAACTTTCGATTTAAGCTTTTCCAAACATTGCTGAGCCAAAACCCTTCACTCATCCATCATTTGGAAGCTTGTAGAACAACTGTTTCAGCTGTTTGAAGCCAAAGAACCACTGCATCACAACTGTACTTCAATCTTGGTAAGAATTCGACTCTCTTATTTCACTAAATCATGCTATGCTTTGTGAAGATCCTTTCATGCTGATTCTATTGAGCTTTAAATCACTGAAAATGGTTGAGTATTTAGAAAGTTATGTTGACATGAAGTTTCACATGTGAATATGTTTTTGTTTAGTTCATCTTTGATAGCTCGATTTGAGGAAAATGAATGTTATATTGTTGATGTGCATTGTTTGTTGAGTTGATTGATATGTTTGATTGCAAAATCTGGGAGAAATGTTCTTCATGTTCATGAGCTTGGCACTGTAGCACGAGAAACCCTAAAAATTCAACCCAGAAATCCATTTTGATCTTGCTGAATCGTGTTTGGTTGTTTGCCTGTTGTTTTTTGCATGCATTTACTGTTTTATCACCATGAAGCGTATCACTGCCCAACACGTCACTAAGTGAAACGCAGAGTTTCACTTAGTGACCTCCAATATTACTAAAATGCCATTCCCGTGCCATTAAACCATTAAATCATTTTATTTCTTCAATATTTATTTCATTTTAATTGCCATCTTTGAAAATTCATATCACATTCATTTTTTATCCAAAATTCATGAGACTTTTTGCAAAATGCTCTGTATGATCTCTAGTTTTTTATCATGATTTTTCCAGATTTTTTGCATGAATGGTTTTTAAATTGTGCTAGGGTTTTGTTCATGTGTCCATTTTATGCATGTTTTGCCAAATCAATTGTGAAATGATGATGATTTATCCAATGCCTTTGAAATCTTTTGTGCTTAAACTAGACACATTCATGATGATTTTGGTGTAGAGTTTGTGAATTTATCATTGCTGGTTGTGGAGTTATGAATTTTTGAATTAGGGTGTGACAATTTGTGTCACACCATTGATGTCCAACTTCATGATTTTTATTACCATGCTTCTTGAACTCAAATTGGCTTGAATTTTTGCATGAACATACTTATGGATGTCTAGTTTACATGTGAATTTTTCTGGAATTATTGATGGCATTTCCTATTTGTTTGGGATTTTCTCCCTTGTTTGGTCATATGTTGACCTTTTGTGACACATGTTCCCATATGATTTGTGAAATTCTCATACTTAATTGGATGAACATGAAATTTGACATGTGATTAGTAGACATCTTAAGCTTTGTCATGGTTTTAGTCCCATTCATTTCTCATATGTTGTCACTGATTTATGATTTATTGAAGTTGGTGCATGTTTGGTTAACTTCTTTGAGCATGCTTGAACTTGCCTTGCCTTTCTGATTTTTATTGACCAACTTCCCTTGATCCAAATTATCTGAAATTTGATATGCTTATCATGCTATGGATTATGTTTGATCATGAATTATTTGATGATTTATTGAAATGTTTATGATTGGTTTTGAGTTGAGTCTTGCTGTTGACTTCTATGAGCTTCTATATGCCATGCTTTGACCTAATTTGCTTATGAAATGATGATGATGATTGATATGAACATGAAACCAATTGAGTTTGTTTCTTGATTGTTTGAACTTGATTTTGGACACTTGTCACTTGCTGTTTTGACTTTCTCATCTCTTTTTGACCCTAGGCTTGTCCTAGTGGTCATGTTGCTCATGTTTGAGTTCATGTTTTCAGGTTAAGCAACAAATGCTTCAAAGAGATCAATACAATTTGAATGAGCTTGATTTGATTATCATGACTAACTTGTTTGTTTTGTAGGTTGCCTAGCTCACATGCTTTGAGCCTTGTGCATTGCACATTTAACTGATTGTGTTGACTGTTGATTCCTATCTTATTTTGGTTTAACTTTGAGTTGTGTACTGATTCTGTTTGACTGGTTTCAGGTACCATTAGTTGCTTAGTTCTTTAAGAACTTGCTTTGCTTTGCTTAATAGCAATTTGCATTGAGGTATAATTCCTTATCTTCATGTAGTCTGGAAGACCTGGCCTGTTACTTGGCCAGGCAACTGTCTGAAGTCCTCCTTAAGAGGCAATGCTTGTGTATGTTTACATTTGTCCCAAGCAGGAAAAGTCCTTCAAATAAGGCAATTGGTGGATATAAGAGATATGTAGCCTATCTCCTACTATTCTGTGAGTCTTCTCCTTGCTCCCATTACATGGTTGTAGCATTGAGATTCAAACCCAAGATCTATCGAGTCAATAATCTGTGGAGAGAGTTCCTACTTTCTGAACTCCCACACCTTCTGATATTCAAATGCTCTCCCTGACCAGGGATAAGAGCAATGAGGCACACCCCTCATATCCTTTCATCTGCTTCACCTTAGCCCCTCAATGGCAAGGTTAAGAGCACCATTAACCCTATTCCAGTTGGCTTCAATGCCTAACCCTTTTGTGTGAGCCTGATTGTTTGGTTATAGTGTGTGCTGAATGACTTCATTGATTGATTGCTTACTTCATATGCACATGTTTGCTTGTATGCTCTATGCATTTATCATCATCAATTGCTCATTAGTGCATGATCATTTCATTTGTCTCTGTGACATATCTTTGTTGTTTGCCCATTGAGGACAATTGTAAGACCATCCATTGGCCATTGTTCCTATGATATGGAAGTGAGTATAAGACCATCTCATTGGCCACTCATCTTCTCTTTGCTTGATGCATTTGCATTTGTTGTATGTGAGGATGCAATTGTAAGTCCCTACAAGTTGGCATTTGCTTTCCTATGATCATATGTTGGATATTGGTATAAGTCCAGACAGATTGGCATCCGGTATCCAAGTTTCATTTTGTTTTAGGAGATTAGTATAAGTCCATTGAGTGGCCTCTGATATCCATTTCTGTTTTAGGAGATTGGTGTAAATCCATCTATTGGTATCCGGTATCCATTTTGTTTGTGAGATTGGAGTAAGACCATTGAGTGGCATCCGGTATCATTTGTTTGCTTATTATTATTATCCATTGCCTATTCCAAAGGACACACTTGAATCATCTGCTATATGATTTCAAGAAGTGAACCCTCTAAGAAGTTTTACAATCCATCCTCATCCATTCATCCTCATTATGTCCTAAACCTTTTCACACTTTGATTTCAAACTTGACATAGATATTGTGCAAACATCTTCATGCTTTTCAAACTAAAAACCTGGACCCCAAGTCCTTGACTTTTTTTCAAACCCCATTTCATGACACTTCTTTTGAATCAATCTTAATCATACTTTGACTCTACTTTCATAATCACAATCAAT
This sequence comes from Lathyrus oleraceus, assembly GCF_024323335.1. Lineage (NCBI taxonomy): Eukaryota > Viridiplantae > Streptophyta > Magnoliopsida > Fabales > Fabaceae > Lathyrus > Lathyrus oleraceus. The sequence goes on along the minus strand of NC_066585.1, from coordinate 480,099,542 downwards.
TAACTTCACCCATTCAATTGTTTTGGCTTTGTCCATTGTTAATCTTTTCACATTAGACATAGGTTTCAATTATCATTGTGGTTGATGTAAACCTCACCCTATCCTTAGTGAGTCGACTATAAGACTTCCGTACTGAAAACAGGGTTAACCCCTCTAGTACGTCGAAGCTATCCTCGCATGGTGGATGTTGGTCTTGGTCGAGTTTTCTCCCATTGATAATGAAAAGCCTCAGTGCTATTGTTTAAAATTAAATCCACCAACTTTTGGAAATCTTTTAGCCGAACTACGGCGTTTTGATCCTTACCTTTGATGGAAGGTACGTAGGCAACGGGTTCATCCGTTCGAACACAAAAATAACTAAATTGTATATTCTTTCCTCACCATCCCAATCATGTTTGCACAATACTTATGTCATAACAAATAACAATTTTATACAACAAGTGTGAAAAGGGCTCCCTAGGAGTACCTAGGACGCAGTGGGTGCCTAACACCTTCCCATTGCGTAATTTACCCCTTACCCAGACTCTCTGATCTTTTCATTAGTTTTCTATGTGTAAAACTTCTTAGGCTTTTGTTCGCTTTTTAGCCAGTCCTTTGGATAAATAAAAGTGCGGTGGCGACTCGATTCATTGTATGCTTTGCTTATGATTTAATCAATAGATCATATAGCGACGAATACACCGCTACAGAAAAGTGGCGACTCTGCTGGGGAATAGATCCTTGGTGGTATTGCCTACTTTTCACCCTTGTTGTGTGCTATATTGTTATTTGTTATATGACATATTTTTGTACCATTTGGGATAACTGTATTGATTGTAATGTTTGAATTGCTTGATATACAATTGCTGTTTGCTTTGGTGATCTGTGAGATGAGTTCTATACCCGAACTCGAGTGCCCTCTAGGATAGGAGAATGGCATAGTCTTGTTGACTGGTGTGGAGTATTCCTTAGCCAGTTGACTTGCGAGTCCATTCACTTGGTGGAGGTCATGTTGGATTAATAATGTCACACAAGTTATTTGTGGTTAGGCATTATTCTTTCAATCATGTGCCGCAGAAGCCAAGGACCGTAGTTTACCAAACCCATCTTGGCCTATTTTTAGGAACGTAGTGCGGAGGTCGTTCAGATGTAAGATCTGATGCGATTGTTACGCGATACTACACTCATAAGAGTTTCTCTTGAGAATATTCTTGGAATACGAGTATTCGTTCCTCCGATAATATTCGAAAGATGGAACGATGATTATGGGAACCTCTGATAGAACATGTCTGGCAGGTTTAAACCCTAGTACACTCCCTTTGGGTGGTTCTTAACCGAGACTCCATGCTCGTGACTCTCAACAAACCCGTGATTCGTGGTTGAGTCGTTCAGACAACCTTAATATCAATGGAACCTGGGTGTTGATCAGGTGTAAAACCTAAATCCCCCAAAATGGATGGTTGATATTAAGGATGTTAGAGCCGGTCCATGTACCGTTAATATCAATGGAACTTGGGTGTCGATAAGGTGAAAACCTAAATCCACCAAAATGGATGATTGATATTAGGGATACAATGAGCTTTCCCATGACCTTTGTTTGGTGTGACTTGTTTGATCCTTGAGTGTGATTGTTGCATTCATGCATTCATACATTCATCTGCATCCATGTCATCAGAAAAAAGAAAATTTTCAAGGAACTCAAAGGAGTTTATTTGCAAAATATTTCAAACATGGAAAAACCGGGAAAATTTTTTCACCTGATATGTCTGATGAGATATTCTCATGTATGATCAAAAGGCTGATATTTCAAAGTTTGCAAATAAAACCCTTGAGTTTCTTTGAAATAAAAAACAAGCATATACATAAACACCTCATGCATCATTTGCATAAGTGGGTGTTTGTTCCGGTCTCCCGTCCTGTGGTCTGACCCTGCGATCTTCATTTATTTTGGAGACGCACTTCGCCGGTACTACACCAGAGCCGATTCTGCCAGATTTGATGGATCATCCTGAGCAAGAGAATTGTGAACTCAGAGGAGATATTTGCTAGACTATGTGCTGTTGATGGATTTATTCCTGGTTAACCGATCCCGGGCTGGCATTGGCTACTGTTCTGGGGCATGTAAGGAGCAAGGTTTGTTCAAGAGTGGAGGATTCATCCATGACGATCAACCTGAGGAAGAAGCTGCTGCTATCTTGGAAGAGGACGCAGAAGATTTGAACAATTTGGTCATACCTGGTGGTGTCTGCCACAATTGGGTCGCTGTGGATGTTCCTACGGTCATTCATAAGTCAGCGTGATTTGTTCACTTTGTTCAAAACCCTTCTCCCATGCCAAAAGGAGAAGTGATGACATTGTTGGCAGCATTTTAATGCAATGATGTTTTCATTCAATTAATGCATTGTTAAACATTTGTTTTTCCATTTGTTTTCACTTTTTGCTTTTGCATGAAATCAGTGATCACAAAAAACCACGAAAAACAAAATCAGCTTTTTTCATCTGCATAAATGATTTGCTTGTTTAAATTCAAAAGCTTTTCATTATCCAGAATCATTATGCAGGGACTTCTAAACCCATCGAACATAATGATCCAACGCCATCTCCCAATCTTGAATTCTTTGTATTCGGAGCAGAGGAAGATGATGTTGAAGGGGATTCCTGACGAGATTACCCGTCTTCTTGAGCACCTAAAGAGGCTCATTCAGCTGTATCATGAGAATCAGCAAAAACAGTCAAACTGGGGCATTACAAATGTAATGTAAAAAAGAAAAAAAGAAAAAAAAAAGAAGAAGAAAAAAAGAGAGAGGGTGAAAAAGATGAAAAAATCAAAAATCAGCAAAAAAAATTTCAAGATTTCTTCAAAAGAAAAAGAAAAATTATACCCTCAAGTCCCTACTTGACTGATGCTGAATGGATTCAGAGTCGTTATGACCAATTGAATTTGATCGAAGAGAAGCGGTTAACTGCCATGTGCCATGGTCAGTTATATCAGCAGAGAATGAAGAAAGCATTCGATAAGAAGGTCAAGCCTCGTGTGTTCCGAGAAGGTGACCTTGTGCTCAAGAAAGTTTTGTCTTTTGCGCCCGATTCCAGGGGCAAGTGGACTCCAAACTACGAGGGTCCATATGTTGTTAAGAGAGCCTTTTCAGGGGGAGCTTTGATGCTTACAACAATGGATGGGGAGGATTTCACTCGTCCTGTGAATTCAGATGCAGTCAAGAGATACTTTGCCTAAAAAAAAAGGAAGTATATGCAAATAAAAAACAGAATAGCTCGCTAAGTTGAAAACCCGAAAGGGCGGCTTAGGCAAAAATGAGCGTCTCGGTGGAGAACCCGCAAGGGTAATTCAGGCAAAAATTAGAGACTTGAAAAAAATAGAATATTTGCATCCCGCTAGATTGAGTACCTCACCCTGGGGCAATCTAGGCAAAAATTAGGGATTTGGCAAGTAACTGCATCCTGACAAGACTTTCTGTTTCACCAGTCGTCATTTCGTCAGAAGATTCTCGATTCGTCGTCAACTGAAGCTTCGAATACATCGAGATTCAAATTGGTAGAGAAAGGATCATTATGTTCAATGTAGCCCTCTTCCAATATATATCACTGATTTCAAATTTGTACAGATCTATGGAGTCTTGCCATTTGCAGGCTACCATTCCATCAAATCAATTTGAGCTTTTTATCCAATTATTTGCACTCTTATTTGTTTCAATTCAACAAATGTTTTGCATGTCTTAAATTGATAAAATGTCATTGTTTTAAACAAATGAATTTTTCAAAAAAATTTTGTTTTAAACAAAGTGAACATTCGCAATATTGAAAGGATACTCAAGAATATCTCAGTGCTCTCCCGAGGGTGGCATGATTTCCAACAGGCAAGACATTTGTTCATATTCCTGGTTTGGTTGTATCTTCTTTCTTCAGATCTTTGTTGGGGTTGTTCCTCAAGCAGAGTTGTTGTTGAGGTTGTTCCCCAAGCAGAGTGTTGTTGAAGGCTTCGTTTTCTCCAGCAGCAGTTTTCCCCAGCATGGGTGCTCTTCTTGTAGAAGATTCGGCGATTGATGGTTTGTCATCTTGGTGCCCCGTCACTTTCTCCAGTGGGTCAACATCCCCAGACTTTATTTGTCTCCTCAGCACATTCGCGAGCAGAGTTGTTGTCACTCTCCCCAGTGCAGGTGTCAGCAGAGTTGTCTGTTTCCTCAGCACGGTCGTTTTCCTTTTAAAAGACTCGGTAAGTCGGCGGTTTGATACCCGGTACTTTACCTTTTCCCCGGTGAAGTCGTCTGTAGAGTTGTTGCTTTCTCTCTATCAGAGTGCTTATTCTCTTCAGCAGAGCAGGATTTATTTTCCTACTCAGTGGTTGATTTGGGTTGATATCCCAGTATTTTCATCCATTCTTTCCCAACGTAGTCTGCAGAGTGGTTGTTGAGGCAGTTTTGCCTGTTGAATACTCCTTCAATCCCCAGTATGGTTGGATGATGGCTCTAGCATCCAGAGAATGGATTGATTTCCTGACTGTTTGTGATCCCCAATAGAGTGGCTTATATTGCAGAATCTACTTGTTGCGATCAGTTTGCTATGTGTGTTCTCCCCAAGTAGAGTGGCTTGTTGCAGAATCTACTTGTGTGATACATTCTCCCTCAGTGGGTTGTTCCCCAGCGGAGTTATGTGGATTTGCTTCTACAGCAGTTCGTGCTTGTGCAATGCACTTTTTGTTTCTCAGTTGACACTGGGATCCCCTGCAGATCTTCGAGATTTTCTCTTGTTCCCCAACAGATTCGTCTTGGTGGCTGTTTTGCCTGTTGTGACTTTCTATGCCCTGATCGGTTTGTTTGCTGATCCGTCACTCGGAGATTTGGTTTCCTGATATCTCTGATTCTCTGCTTCCTCAGCAGTACCCGCAGATCTATGCTTTATAGCATGTAGATCTCCGCAGATTGACTTTCTAGTTGGTTTTCCCCTGGAAGTATAGTACCGGGCGTTTGATTCCTGGACTTGTTTGTGTTAGAATCGTTTGTTTTGTCAGCATTCATCAAACATAAATCACGCATATTCATGCATATTCATAAACATTCAGATATTCATGTTGCATTTCTCGCCATATATCTTTTGTTGATTGTTCCCTGCTTGTGGGTGATACAGATCTTCTTTATAGATCTCCCCTAGCAGATGTCGGGTGTCTAAATCTCTCCATATAGAGTCAGCCCCGTAAGCAGAAAGTGTCTGTTGTCTGTCCTTCTGCAGTTCCCCACTGAGATATATCCTCGTGGATGACGGTTTCTTCCGTTTCCTCCCAACATATATGTTGGGATGGATTTTCCTATTTGAGTTATATCCTCATTAGGACGTGTCTTGATTCAGTCTGTCTTTTCGGATCATTCCCGAATTGGCTGTTTGTCAACTGTCTTGTGCTTCCCAGTGGGTTGTTCCCCAGCGGAGTTTTTTTTTTTCGGGCCTCTACCCTCATACCGGTAGTTGTAAGTCCTATTTTCCTTGCCCTTTTGATGGAATTGGTGGTTATATACCTTTTATTCCTCGGCAAGAGTTTTGGTTTTCTACCTAACAGTCGGTAGTTGTAAATCCTATTTTCCTGCTCTCCGGCAGTTTGTGGTTTGTTATAAGCCCTATTTTGGTTTCCCGTGCGGATTTGTGATTTGTTCTATCCCCACGCGGAGTTGTTGGTTTTCTACCCCGTATTCGGTAGATGTAAACCCTAATTTTGTGGTTATCCCCACCAGAGTTTGGCCCTCTGCCTACAAACCAGCAGTCGTAAGTCCTATCTTTGCGGTTTTTCTACCTATAAACCGGTAGTTGTAAACCCTGTTTTCTCCACTTGCAGAGTTAACTTTGTTGTTCATCCCAACCGATGACAGTTACTCTTCTGTGATTTTTCTATCCAATTTCTTTTGGTAGATGTAATCCCCTCTTTGTGGTTATCTTCATTCAATGCTTGATGTTGATCTTCCTTTTGCTTGGATAAGTTGCTCAGATAAGCACTTATATCCCCAGCAAGTCTTTTGTGGATAATTGCCGTATGCTAGCAATTTTATCCCCAGCGGGTCCCTTCACCTTTTTGTCAGTGATTGTGTTCCCCGGATCATTGATTTTCATCAATGCATCCCAGCGAGTCTTCTTTCATTTACCCTCTTGTTGGTAATGTCTGTTGCTCCCTTTGATTGTTCATCATTATATACCTAGTTTGATATCCTGATGCCTTTCTTTTCGGATCTTATCCTATAAACAACCTACAACCCGGTTAAGGATAATCTTCCTCTCGAGGTTATTATTCACGTTTTGACGGCTATGAATAATATATCTCATTCACTCTTCAGTCGAAGCCTTTCGTGTTTCCCTGGTCGAGTAAGATTCGTTATTTCCCTTTGCGGAATCGAATGTCTCTTTATTATCGGATAATTGTCGGACGCTTGCAATTTATCCTTTGAGTTGTCTTTCGCTTACCCGGATGCTTGGTATCGATTGTCTCCCTTTTTGGTTAGTCACCTATTATACACTTCAGTATCTCTGGTGTCTTTTCCTTTCGAGTATATTATTCACGGTCTGCCGGTAATGAATAATATGTCTCATGCGCTCTTTGGTCGGAATCCTTTGTTGATCTTCCCCAGTCGAGTAAGATTCGCATTCCTTGTGGAATCGAATGTCCATCCTATAAACAAGTCTGCTGTTCTAGCTTTCTTCAGGATGATGAGTGTCTTGGAACACAAACCAATTCACGATTTCGGATTTTTATCCTATAAACAACCTACAACCCGGTTCAGGATAATCTTCCATGTGAGTATTCTATCCACGTTCTGACGGCAATGGATATTATATCTCGTTCACTCTTGGGTCAATCTTTTGATTGTTTTCTCCGCAGAGTAAGATTCGCATTCTTTGTAGAATCGAATGTTCATCCTATAAACAAGTCTGCTGTTCTAGCTTTCTTCAGGATGATGAGTGTCTTGGAACACAAACCAATTCACGATTTCGAATTTTATCCTATAAACAACCTACCACCCGGTTCAGGATAATCTTCCTTGTGAGTATATTATCCACGTTCTGACGGTAATGGATATTATATCTCGTTCGCTCTTGGGTAAATCTTTTGATTGTTTTCTCCGCAGAGTAAGTTTCGTATTCCTTGTGGAATCGAACGTCCATCCTATAAACAAGTTTGCTTTCGCTCTCTTCAGGATGATGAGTGTTTTGGAACACACACCAATTCACGTCTTTGGTCGGTCACCTGTTACATACCTACAACCCGGTATCCTTGGTGTTCCTTCCTTTCTGCTCCCCATTATGACCTCGGTCCCCCTGCGGAATCAGATTTTCCTGAGTTTATGTACCTTTTTCAGGTCTTTCTCAGATGTTTGGTTGATTGATATCTCTCACCCTTATACCGGTCTTAGATATTCATTCTTCCTGAGTTTGTTACCCTTATACCGGTAACATCTCATTCTTTGGTGCTTCCTCAGTGGAGTTTTCTTTTGCTTTTTCCCAGGAGTCAGCTTGTGTCTCTCCAATAGATGTCTTTCCTTTGGAATTTTCTTTTCCCCAGCGTGAGTCCTTCACTCCCTAGTGAGGTCTCCAGTTTGATTTCTGTTACCCTAATCAGAGTCGTGTCTTGTTCACGCTGTGTCAGTTTTGTTTTTCCCCAACTTGAAGTCGTGTCCTGCTCACGCATTCTTTTTCTTTTACTATCCCCAATGAGAGTCTTGTTAGAGTCTCTGTTCCTGGTGAGTGTATTACTCCGATGGATCGTCTTTTCTTCTGTGTGAATCATATTCCCCACAGAGTTTGTGTCTTTTGCATGCATACATTTGCACCATGAGGTCTCTTAGGGACCAAAATTTGTCTCATTACTGTTATTTAAGCCCATTCTACCGCGTCGAGATGAAGATTTCTAAACTTCACTTCTCCGGCTAGAATGTCCTTAAATAGGGGCATCTGTAAGACCCCAATTTTGGCCCTAAGATCCCTCATGGCATCATATCATACCATATCATTGCCTCAAGGATCTTTGTGCACCTTTGCTTTCCTCCTAGTGGGTGGGTCATCTTGTGAGTGTGGTTCTTGATCACCAAGCATGTATTGCATTTGTATATCATTGCTTTTCATCTGTCTATTGACCAAAGGTACAAAAATATTGTCATCTAACCATGTTACTTGCAGATGAAGCAATCAACAGTCAAACAGTCAAATCAGCCATTGAGCAATGGATGGTGGCCATTCTTGCAGAATTTGGGCACCATGATCATTCATCAAGAGTTCATATGAATTGTGACATCATTTTGGATCAAGATCTCAAGTGATTAGGGCTTGGAATTCATCAGAACATGGTTCAGTCAAGCAAAACCCTAGCAAAGTCAACTGAAGTCAACCTTGGTCAACTGTCCATTTAATCAGTGATTTGATGGTGGGAATTGGTCTGGGAGGTCTCATTCATGTCCATATAAGCCTCATATAACATGTCAAACATCCACAGTGAAGAAAATAAAGTCAGACAAGAAATTGCCAAAAATAGAAAGTTGACCTGTAATTGGATTTGCCAAAAATGGAAACTTCTTCTCCTCAACATTACATCATCATAAAAGCTTCAAATGAATTTTTGCCCAACATGAAAGTTGAAGATCTTGTTCTCCCATTTTCAAAAAGTCCAAGAACACTCAATTCCCATTTATGGTTGGCAAGTTATGATCAAATCATTCTCAAAAAAATTTGAACTTCAAAAGGCCATAACTTCCAAACCATTTGGCCAAATTGGGTGGGGTTTTTTGCTACAAGTCCTATTTGAGGTGCTCTATCCAAATTTGTCATCACAATTCATCAAAAACTTACCAAGCAAAATGGCATTTTTAAAGTGGTTTGAATTTAATTAGGTGAGGTGAAAAAATGACCTTTTAAAATAACCATTTCCAACCATTTCTACCAATTGAAAATGTTCAGGAATTGCATTTTGGATGTGTACAAAGCCCATTTTCGCAGCTGTAAGCCATGCCCATGCCATTTGAGTAAATTCCACCAATTAGCAAAAACACTCCATTTTGCAAATTGTGATTAACACTTCCATTAACCAAACTTACAAACACTAAACATCATATATATACTCCATTTTCTGCAGAACAACCCTAGCAGACACAACTCTCACAAACAGACCAAAATCTCATATTCTCTCAAGCTTTCATTTTCTTGATTGGAAACTTTTTCTGAAAAACTCAAAGGACCTCGAGCTCAGCTTGATTGTTTCATCACATACCATCATCTTGGAACCATTTGCTAGCCTCACATCTCAACTGTAAGCAAGGATCCAGCTCTGCTACATCAAAGCTCTTCCATGGCAACTTTAGATTTAAGCTTTTCCAAACATTGCTGAGCCAAAACCCTTCACTCATCCATCATTTGGAAGCTTGTAGAACAACTGTTTCAGCTGTTTGAAGCCAAAGAACCACTGCATCACAACTGTACTTCAATCTTGGTAAGAATTCGACTCTCTTATTTCACTAAATCATGCTATGCTTTGTGAAGATCCTTTCATGCTGATTCTATTGAGCTTTAAATCACTGAAAATGGTTGAGTATTTAGAAAGTTATGTTGACATGAAGTTTCACATGTGAATATGTTTTTGTTTAGTTCATCTTTGATAGCTCGATTTGAGGAAAATGAATGTTATATTGTTGATGTGCATTGTTTGTTGAGTTGATTGATATGTTTGATTGCAAAATCTGGGAGAAATGTTCTTCATGTTCATGAGCTTGGCACTGTAGCACGAGAAACCCTAAAAATTCAACCCAGAAATCCATTTTGATCTTGCTGAATCGTGTTTGGTTGTTTGGCTGTTGTTTTTTGCATGCATGTACTGTTTTATCACCATGAAGCGTATCACTGCCCAACATGTCACTAAGTGAAACGCAGAGTTTCACTTAGTGACCTCCAATATTACTAAAATGCCATTCCCGTGCCATTAAACCATTAAATCATTTTATTTCTTCAATATTTATTTCATTTTGATTGCCATCTTTGAAAATTCATATCACATTCATTTTTGATCCAAAATTCATGAGACTTTTTGCAAAATGCTCTGTATGATCTCTAGTTTTTTATCATGATTTTTCCAGATTTTTTGCATGAATGGTTTTTAAATTGTGCTAGGGTTTTGTTCATGTGTCCATTTTATGCATGTTTTGCCAAATCAATTGTGAAATGATGATGATTTATCCAATGCCTTTGAAATTTTTTGTGCTTAAACTAGACACATTCATGGTGATTTTGGTGTAGAGTTTGTGAATTTATCATTGCTGGTTGTGGAGTTATGAATTTTTGAATTAGGGTGTGACAATTTGTGTCACACCATTGATGTCCAAATTCATGATTTTTATTACCATGCTTCTTGAACTCAAATTGGCTTGAATTTTTGCATGAACATACTTATGGATGTCTAGTTTACATGTGAATTTTTCTAGAATTATTGATGGCATTTCCTATTTGTTTGGGATTTTCTCCCCTGTTTGGTCATATGTTGACTTTTTGTGACACATGCTCCCATATGATTTGTGAAATTCTCATACTTAATTGGATGAACATGAAATTTGACATGTGATTAGTAGACATCTTAAGCTTTGTCATGGTTTTAGTCCCATTCATTTCTCATATGTTGTCACTGATTTATGATTTATTGAAGTTGGTGCATGTTTGGTTAACTTCTTTGAGCATGCTTGAACTTGCCTTGCCTTTCTGATTTTTATTGACCAACTTCCCTTGATCCAAATTATCTGAAATTTGATATGCTTATCATGCTATGGATTATGTTTGATCATGAATTATTTGATGATTTATTGAAATGTTTATGATTGGTTTTGAGTTGAGTCTTGCTGTTGACTTCTATGAGCTTCTATATGCCATGCTTTGACCTAATTTGCTTATGAAATGATGATGATGATTGATATGAACATGAAACCAATTGAGTTTGTTTCTTGATTGTTTGAACTTGATTTTGGACACTTGTCACTTGCTGTTTTGACTTTCTCATCTCTTTTTGACCCTAGGCTTGTCCTAGTGGTCATGTTGCTCATGTTTGAGTTCATGTTTTCAGGTTAAGCAACAAATGCTTCAAAGAGATCAATACAATTTGAATGAGCTTGATTTGATTATCATGACTAACTTGTTTGTTTTGTAGGTTGCCTAGCTCATATGCTTTGAGCCTTGTGCATTGCACATTTAACTGATTGTGTTGACTGTTGATTCCTATCTTATTTTGGTTTAACTTTGAGTTGTGTACTGATTCTGTTTGACTGGTTTCAGGTACCATTAGTTGCTTAGTTCTTTAAGAACTTGCTTTGCTTTGCTTAATAGCAATTTGCATTGAGGTATAATTCCTTATCTTCATGTAGTCTGGAAGACCTGGCCTGTTACTTGGCCAGGCAACTGTCTGAAGTCCTCCTTAAGAGGCAATGCTTGTGTATGTTTACATTTGTCCCAAGCAGGAAAAGTCCTTCAAATAAGGCAATTGGTGGATATAAGAGATATGTAGCCTATCTCCTACTATTCTGTGAGTCTTCTCCTTGCTCCCATTACATGGTTGTAGCATTGAGATTCAAACCCAAGATCTATCGAGTCAATAATCTGTGGAGAGAGTTCCTACTTTCTGAACTCCCACACCTTCTGATATTCAAATGCTCTCCCTGACCAGGGATAAGAGCAATGAGGCACACCCCTCATATCCTTTCATCTGCTTCACCTTAGCCCCTCAATGGCAAGGTTAAGAGCACCATTAACCCTATTCCAGTTGGCTTCAATGCCTAACCCTTTTGTGTGAGCCTGATTGTTTGGTTATAGTGTGTGCTGAATGACTTCATTGATTGATTGCTTACTTCATATGCACATGTTTGCTTGTATGCTCTATGCATTTATCATCATCAATTGCTCATTAGTGCATGATCATTTCATTTGTCTCTGTGACATATCTTTGTTGTTTGCCCATTGAGGACAATTGTAAGACCATCCATTGGCCATTGTTCCTATGATATGGAAGTGAGTATAAGACCATCTCATTGGCCACTCATCTTCTCTTTGCTTGATGCATTTGCATTTGTTGTATGTGAGGATGCAATTGTAAGTCCCTGCAAGTTGGCATTTGCTTTCCTATGATCATATGTTGGATATTGGTATAAGTCCAGACAGATTGGCATCCAGTATCCAAGTTTCATTTTGTTTTAGGAGATTAGTATAAGTCCATTGAGTGGCCTCTGATATCCATTTCTGTTTTAGGAGATTGGTGTAAATCCATCTATTGGTATCCGGTATCCATTTTGTTTGTGAGATTGGAGTAAGACCATTGAGTGGCATCCGGTATCATTTGTTTGCTTATTATTATTATCCATTGCCTATTCCAAAGGACACACTTGAATCATCTACTATATGATTTCAAGAAGTGAACCCTCTAAGAAGTTTTACAATCCATCCTCATCCATTCATCCTCATTATGTCCTAAACCTTTTCACACTTTGATTTCAAACTTGACATAGATATTGTGCAAACATCTTCATGCTTTTCAAACTAAAAACCTGGACCCCAAGTCCTTGACTTTTTTTCAAACCCCATTTCATGACACTTCTTTTGAATCAATCTTAATCATACTTTGACTCTACTTTCATAATCACAATCAATTAACTTCACCCATTCAATTGTTTTGGCTTTGTCCATTGTTAATCTTTTCACATTAGACATAGGTTTCAATTATCATTGTGGTTGATGTAAACCTCACCCTATCCTTAGTGAGTCGACTATAAGACTTCCGTACTGAAAACAGGGTTAACCCCTCTAGTACGTCGAAGCTATCCTCGCATGGTGGATGTTGGTCTTGGTCGAGTTTTCTCCCATTGATAATGAAAAGCCTCAGTGCTATTGTTTAAAATTAAATCCACCAACTTTTGGAAATCTTTTAGCCGAACTACGGCGTTTTGATCCTTACCTTTGATGGAAGGTACGTAGGCAACGGGTTCATCCGTTCGAACACAAAAATAACTAAATTGTATATTCTTTCCTCACCATCCCAATCATGTTTGCACAATACTTATGTCATAACAAATAACAATTTTATACAACAAGTGTGAAAAGGGCTCCCTAGGAGTACCTAGGACGCAGTGGGTGCCTAACACCTTCCCATTGCGTAATTTACCCCTTACCCAGACTCTCTGATCTTTTCATTAGTTTTCTATGTGTAAAACTTCTTAGGCTTTTGTTCGCTTTTTAGCCAGTCCTTTGGATAAATAAAAGTGCGGTGGCGACTCGATTCATTGTATGCTTTGCTTATGATTTAATCAATAGATCATATAGCGACGAATAAACCGCTACAGTGAGAGACCTATGTCTTTGGTTGTGGCTGAGCCATTAACTCTCCCTAACCAAAATGTAGAGGAGTTGGAAGACACACTCGCTAAGATGAAGCAAGAGAAGGACATGTGGGAAGAACGGTTCCATGCTTTGAGTCGAAAGCATGAAGAGTTGCAACATGAGTCTAAGGACAAGGATGAACTAATTAAACTTCTAGAAGACCGAGCAATGAAGATAAAGAGAGAGCCAGAGGGTCCATCTTCCTCTAGTATGCCTCAGCCTTCCGGCGCTTGGAAGAAGATTGTTGACCAGCTTGTCCTCAAGAAGGCTCAGATGAAGACTTCTTTTGAGTCCGAGATTCGACGCATCCGAAGGAAGTACACACCTGCAGCCCGATCATCTGACAATGTTGTTAGGGGATTCTTAGGATGATTAGTTTACTTTCCTCTTGTATTTGTATTTTGGTTTCTGAAATTGTACTCAGTGTAATCCTTTCAAATTATATGAATAAAATAGATTTTTATGGTCAATCAAATTGTTATTGTTATTTTGCAAATAAAATAGTATGTTCCTTGAAAATAAAAACAAACAAAACATTGCATTTCATGCATCATTTGCATAACAGGTTTTCTTCTGCCAGATGTCTTATTGGTTATTCTTCTGTGCTTTAGCCAAGCTGACTCACCGATACAACACTCACGCCAATTAACCGAGAATCATGGAACATTTGGAAAAAGAGAACCAAGATCTAAAATATGAGATCGCTTGTTTAACTGCCATGATAGAGTATGTTCTAGCTACTCAGAATCAGTCTTCTCCAACGCCTACAACTCCTCCTCCTCAGAGGACTGTTATTTCAGAGGTTGCTACCTCAATTGTGCCTGTCACTCAGTTTGCTCCAGCTATGCCTGTAACACCCCTTTTTCTACCCCAAAATACTTAACATATAATCAGAGTAAATAAGCACGCATATAAACAAAAGGGCGTCACATCGACGTTTTCAAAAACTAAAAGCTTTCAAAAACCAAACCTCATTCATCATCAATATACAATACACCTGGTCATTTAAAATAACACATTTCCATTATCATGAATATTCAAGAATATGCGTTCGCAGCGGAAAATAACGAATATCCATGCATTTCATAAAATGATCCATGTCCCATACCATGATCATCTCTCCATAATCTCTTCAATTAAACATGTTCACAAGTAATGCCATAAAACGTATCCAAACAAGACACGAGTTCAATACTACCAATCTACCCCGTGTTACATGACCAGAGCATTGACTCATTACCTAGTCTCTAAAACAAAGCACCGAGATTCTCCAGCTAATCTCGAGTGAGCTACCGTCCACTTACTTCAGCGATACTACTCCTGAGTATCTGCGCGATACCCATGTAAAGGTAACATTCAAACAGAAAGGGTGAGAATTCAAATCATTATGAAGAAGTATTAATCAAGCACAATGATTAAATCAACAATTAAAGGAATTCATCACACTTCATATAACCATGTAAATAATATTAACCAACATTTATTTCACATGTTTCAAGTACACATAAAAACTCAAGGAGTATAATATTCAAATCCAATATTATATTCTCAAATATACACATAACTACAATTATCACATAATCACATATTCAGTTAAGTTATGTATCCAAACATCATCAAATTCAATTACCATATCTCATACACACATCACAATCACATCAATGCAAACATTCACTTATCACATAACTCTAATGTGACTCAATGCAAGACATGTGACTCTATGCATGTGGTACCAAAATGTGAACCCAACGTTTCACCGCTTTCCGATTCAATATCTAGAATCCAAGTCACTACGTCTATTTCCAATTAAGGATCAACGTCGGCTACGCCTATTTCCAATTAAGGATCAACGTCTAATACCACGTCTATTTCCAATTAAGGATCAACGTCTGCTACGCCTATTTCCAATTAAGGATCAACGTCTAATACCACGTCTATTTCCAATTAAGGATCAACGTCTGCTACGCCTATTTCCAATTAAGGATCAACGTCTAATACCACGTCTATTTCCAATTAAGGATCAACGTCTGCTACGCCTATTTCCAATTAAGGATCAACGTCTAATACCATGTGAACCCACAGTTTCACCGCTTCCACTATGAAGCCGATCATGCCATGAATGAATGTACAAATACCAATACATATGTGTCGCATCCGCGAAAAACAACCGGCGGGCTAAAACAAAAACAGACAGAGCCGCCACCGTGCGTTATTTATCCCAAAGAGGGAAAGGAAACGCTCGAAGTAAACCTGGGAAAAGCAATGGTCTCGCGACCAAAGAGAATGGGATCGGGAGTCGGTTACGCAAGGGGAAGGTATTAGCACCCCTCATGTCCGTCGTACTCGACGGGATCCACGCTCTAAAAGAAAGAAAAGGTTGCTAAAACAAACATCACACACACACACTGAAGACAACACAGGTGGGGGAAAAGAAGAGAGGGCTCGCTAGGACATCGCATCCTATGCCTACGTATCTCGTCTGGAACAAGAATCAGAGCTGCCGTAGTTCGGCTCACGCACGCCAAACAAGACACACACAAACACGGGCAAACATGGAACCCGAACGCCAATCGCTGGACTTACATCGGCTTCCGAACCAAACAAACACAATCAGGATACGGACAGCCAATCGCTGGTCTTACATCCATATCCTGACACACAAGAAGAAACAAACAACAAGTTACTAAGGAGTCGGGAACTCGAGCCTAGCAACTGTCAAGCAAACACACACAAAAAGAAGAAAAGGTTGCCCGGAGAGACCTCGCACGGTCTCCTGCCTACGTACCTCATCTGGTATGAGGATCAGGGCGACGTAGTTCCCCTGAACGGGAAAGAAATTCTAACCAGATACAAAGGGAGACACACTACTAGGGAGCTGTACTCGAGCCTAGATGTTATCATGCATCATTACCCTATGTTATGGTTTATATCTACTTGCACAACAGCAAGCTAATCCTAACCAGGAAAAAGCAAAGCATGCAAGCATAAACAAAACAAATCAAACATTTCAAATAGCACACACTATATCCAGTCAAAGTGGGCTCAAACAAAGGGTTAGACTGCCAAGGCAAGTCAACTGTATCAGGGTGATGTTAGCTCTTAACCCTGACATTGAGAGTCAGGGTGAAGCTGATGAAAGGAAGTGAGGGGTGTGCCTCACAGCTCTTATCCCTGACCAGGGAGAGCTTCAGACAAAGGAGTGTGGGTTCAGAAAGTGGGAACCCTTCTACACTCATGACTCTGACTCAACTGTACAACTGTACAAGATCTTGGGTTAATGTCCCAATGCATCAACACAGTGGTGTGAGCAGAGGGACGACTCAACAGAATAGCAGGAGGTGGACTACACACCTCTTGTGTCTGCCAATTTCCTTAACAAAGGTCTTTTCCTGCTTGGGGACAAAAATAAACAAGCACAAACATCACCTCTTAAGGAGGACTTCAGACAGGTGCCTGGCCAAGTAACAGGCCAGGTCTTCCAGACTACATGGAGAAAAGAAATTCTACCTCAATTGGTTTATACAACCAAGCAGCAGCACAGTAAGTTCTCAAAGAACTATTAGCAACTAATGTACCTGAAATCAATCAAATACAGTCAGTATACCAATCACAAAGTCCAAACAAACAGCATAAGAGCCAACAGACAATGCAATCAATCACATGTGCAAAGCACAAGCAACTCAAGTGAGCCAAGCATCCTACAAAACAAACAAGTTAGTTTACAACAATCAACCAAACTCAATCAACTTGCATTAATCTCCTTAAAGCATTTTGCTTCTTAACCTGAAAAGTCAAACTCAAATGTGAGAAACAAGACCACTAGGACAAGCCTAGGGTCAAAAGGAGACCAAAAATCCAAAACAGCAAGTGAAAATTATCCAAAATCACAATCAAACAATCAAGAAACCAACCCAAGTGATTCCACATTCAAATCATTCATCCTTATCATTTCATGGAAGAAAAGGCATCAAACATGCAATTTGCAACCTCAAAGGACCAAACAGAATGATCACAATCAAATCAATATCAAAACAGCTCAATAAATTCCACAAAAATTCAAGCTCAAACAGCATCCATAACATGTTAAGCACACCAAATTTCAGCTCATTTGGATCAAGGGAAGTAGGTCAATGAAAATCAGAAAGTCCAGACAAGTTCAAGCAAGCCAACACAAGGCATCAAAACAAGCATCAACTTCAACCAATCATAAAACAGTGACAAAACATGATAAATGAATGAGATCAAAGCCATGGCAACCTACAATATGTCTATAATACACATGCCAAATTTCACATCCATCCAATTAATAACCAGAATTTCACAAAACAAATACAAACATGTGTCACAAAAAGTCAAGAAATGACCAAACAGGGGAGAAAATTCCAATCAAATAGGAAATGCCATCAATAAATCCAGAAAAATTCACATGTATTCCCAACATCCATATGCTCAATCATGCAAACATTCAGCTCAATCCAAGGTCCACAAGCAAGGAAAATAAAATCATGAAGTTGGACATAACATAGTGTGACACACATTGTCACACTCACAAAGATCATGTCATAACTCTCAAACCAGGAATCCAAAAATTACAAATCATACATCAAAATCACCAGAAAAGAGTCAAGAACATGCATGTAAAATTTCACACATTTTGGATAAGGCATCAAGATTTTATGATTAATATGGCAAAACATATACACAAATGATACATCCAAACAATCCCTAGGCATTTTATTTTTCCATACGTGCACAAAAATATTAAAAATCACCATAAAAAACTACACATCACAAGGAGAATGGTGAAAAAAATCTCATCAAATTTGGATTAAAAATGAATTACTTATGAATTTTCTAAGAAGAATGATCAAAATGAAATAACAATGAAAAAGGAAATGAAATAAAATGATTTAATAAGCTGGAATGACAAACTTGTAAATTTGCTACAGCGAAGGCAAAACGCAGCGTTTTATTAATGCAGTGGCGCAATGCTATTGGCTGGAACGCGCGGTAAACACCAATTCAAATGCCAAGCCAGGAAAAATGGATCAAAGAATTTCTGGAAATGGAATTGTGAAGCATTCATCGTGTTCTTCAACATTCAACATGAACATGAACAATTTTCACCAAAATGCACAAGCAGCATACCAATCGAATCAGCAAGTCATGTAGATCACTAAACCAACAATCATTTGACCTAAATCTACCTATGCTAACCGGATCGAGCAAAAGAAGCTTCCTAGGTCAAAGTTCAGATCATGATATCTCATTCGATTCTCAACTAAAATGCACGATTTGAATTGCAGTGTGTTCTACATCACAAGATCTACCTAAACCACATCAAGATTCTAGCAATTAAAGACTTTGAAATCTGACCTTGTGGAAGTGCAGTCGCTCGATTTGATGGATTCAAGGTGCCAATTGATGAAACAGATGCAGCTTGTTGATGTAGAAGATGAATGGAAAAGGTTCTTCAGCTCAGCAAAGCTCCACCTCGAAGGAAATTCAAAACTCCATGGATGAGCAAGGTTATGACAGCTGCGATTCTTGAAGTTTCTTCCACCAATTGCCTTCAACAGTTGCTTGATTAGACCTACAGATGATGAACACTACAAGAACCAGCACGAAGAGTGATGAATTTTGGTGAAAAAGTGGAAAAAGTGTGAAGAGCAATTGAGAGAATTTTGGATGAAAAGTTTGTTAGATCTGAGAAATGAAAATGTGATTATCATTTTCTGTTATGATTATCATCTTATACCATGTCTTAATCCAAGTGTTAATCACAATTAACAAAATCCAAGTGAAATTAGCAAAAATGCAATTTATGTCAAATGGCCAAAATGTCCTTTTCATTATGCAGCCAATGCAACAGTTCAAAACCAGTTGGAGCAAGTCACATTTGATGTTTATGATGTGTTGCAATTGGTCTTGTATGCAAATGCCTTGTATTTTGGAAATTCACTATTTTTCCCACCAATTTTCAAAATGAACACTTGAAAAATGGACTTTTGCTATGATGATTTTTGATGAAATGTGATGATGCATCATGAAAGTACATGTCAAATGTGGTTTTCTCAAAGAAAAATCACCCAATTTGGCCATTCCATTCAAAAGTTATGCCACTTTGAATTTCAACATTTTCTGAAAATGATTTGATCATAACTTGCCAACCACACATGAGAAATGAGTGTTCTTGGACTTTTTGGAAAGGTGAGAGCAAGATCTACAACTTTCATGTTGAACAAAATTTCATTTGAATCATTTTTGGACATGTAATTTTGAGGTGAAAAACTTTCCATTTTTGGCAGTTTCCAATTACAGGTCACCTGCTATTTTTGGAAACTTCTCATCTGACTTTATTTTCTTCATTCTTGATGTTTGAAATGTCAAATGAAACTTGTTTAGACATGAATGAAGTGTCTCTCACCCTCTCCCACCTCCAAATCCATCAATTCAGGCACAGTTGACCACAGTTGACTTTTCTGACTCATAGATGAATCTGGCTATGCACTGATCAAATTGAGCTTCAAACTCCTGATGAAATGGCTCAATGATGAAACCCTAGCTTCCATAATCTCAATATAATCATGAAATGATCCCCATATCCATTGTAGACCCCATCTCCTTGTCAAGCCCTGATTGGCCCACTGCAGATGATTAGGGTTGACCAATGGTCAAAACCCTAATCTCAAGGTATCTGATGAAGCACTTGGTGATGACAAAACCATGATGATGATGATGTATCACTTCAACCAAGATCAAGCTCAATCTCCTTGAGAAATCAAGAAACCCTAATTTGTACCACACATCCTCAGATGATTAATGATCAATCCAATGAAACCCTGGCTTGCATCTCAACCTCTTCATCTTCTGAACAAGACTTAGGAGTAGGACTTGCACAATGTAGCCACATGATATGCAACATGCTAATGACTAATGACCTAAGAAATGCAATGCAATATGTTAAGCTAGTCCCAAGAGAGGAGGGCAAATTTTGAGGTGTTACAGCTGCCCCTATTCAATCCACTGTGAACCTGTCGATATGAATAGCCTCGGCTTTCAGATGATCAGGATGAAGAGTGATTGAATACCAAGAACAGACGAACAATTTGCACTCCGATGGGAAATAATTAACCATGCCTGTCAGGATCGGCAAAGAAACAATCTTGAAGAAAGATCCGTCTGGTACGGAGAAAGTCGGCCTGATCACCGAAACAGAAATGTCGACCTGTATACCAAAATAAATGGTAACACAGGGATAACCATGACCTGAACACCACATCCGCTGGGGATTATCACCTCTCTTCTTTGTTGTTACTTTTCTTGAACCCCGAAATTTTCTTTCGCGCAAATGATCCCGGATCACTGCATTTGAACCCCGACACCTCGTTTGCCAAAATAATGAACCCCGATCTCCATTTGAACCCCAGTCGCCTGACGATGACTTGTGATCGCCATTGTGAACCCCGTTCTCCAGTAAACACCTCGTGTCTCCTTTTCTCCATTTGAACCCCGCTCTCCAGAAAATGCCTCAACATTTCCCTTTCTCCATTTGAACCCCGCTCTCCAGAAAATGCCTCAACATTTCCTTTTCTCCATTTGAACCCCGCTCTCCAGAAAATGCCTCAACATTTCCTTTTCTCCATTTGAACCCCGTTCTCCACTCTCTCGTGATAATTCCGCTGGCAACGTCGGAAATAACACCAAACACCACTCTGAGGGCGACATATCAGAGGGTATACCTTCGCAAAAGGAAGGTAACATGTGCATCTCTTCCTCAGAAGACACCCATAACGACCTCTATTGGCCTCAGCCAAAGTCTAAGGTGACACATGAACAGAAGATAATCCTGAGGACCTCATCCCGGATATAATCTTCAACTCCAATCTCCATTTGAACCCCAGAAAATGTCTCAACATTTCCTTTTCTCCGATTGAACCCCATTCTCCAGAAAATGCCTCAACATTTCCTTTTCTCCGTTTGAACCCCGATAGTCGCGCTGATCGCGTAACGTCCTTTGATTTCAATTCCATCTCCGCCCGACGGAAAAATTTCCTCCAGTATCGCACTACTGGGGAACATTGCTGATCTGACAACATGATGCTAAACTCCTCAGAGTAACATCTTCCAACTTCCGTCTCGCACGACAGAAATCTCCTCCAGTATCGCACTGCTGGGGAATACTGTTGATCCATCACCACGATGTTAAACTCCTCAGAGTAACATCCTCACCATCCGGCGAAACCAAACCTCAAGCGGTAACCACGGCTTGACTCGCGCTGATCGCGTAACATTTCCATCTCTGTCCGACGGAAAAAAAATTTCTCCAGTATTGCACTACTGGGGAACACCTTTGATTCGAAATCACGATGCTAAACTCCTCGGAGTAACACCTTCACCTTTGGGCAAAACCACCTCTCAAACAGTAACCACGGTTTGAGACTAGCCTATGCTTGCAATATGATGCATGATTAATTTTTTAGCGTAATGCTCCATAATTATGGAAATGCTACGCGATTTATTATGCGATATGCTATGCTATTTTTTCATGATGAATGTATAAAAGAGGTATCCCCCTCAAGGGACTCTTCTGGGGAGCTCGAGACACTCTGCTGAGGAACTCGCCAATACTCCGATCTCCACCCTGCTGGGGAATAGCACTGCTGCTGGGAAAAAGGCAACCCTTGCTGGGGAAAAAATCTCCTTTGCACCCAATCCGCTCGAGGAATTGCTGGGGAAGGAACCACCACTGCACTGTGGGGATACAACGGTCTTTGACTTGCTGGGGATGCAACACTCCTGACTCTGCTTAGAGAGACATCACCCACAGATACCTCCGCCGGGAAACAGCAACCCTCAGACCTGGCTGCTGGGGAAGCATCGATCTGAAACCTGCTGGGGATAACCATCCTGACCCTGCTAGGGAATCCACAGACCTTGAATCTGCTGGGGAATTAGTCATTCTGACTCTGCTTGGGGAGGAGGACAGCCTGGTACCGAACACCCGTCGACTCGTCGAACCATGGTATTCATATCCAACTCCCATGTCAGCTTTCCAATTTTGAGAACTCCCAGACTCGTCTGGACTTTTTCTGCTCCATCATCCTGCATTCCAATCGCTCCGTACTCGGCGGAGAGCGAACTCCTGGGATCTATACAGACTTTTCAATTTTCAGATTTTGAAGAGTCTTCTTGATTAATTCTCAAGGGTCGTCGTACGTCTCTCGCCGTCTTTTCACCGTTCTTCCATCTCTTGTCCCTAATTGGACGCCACGGGGATTTGTTTTGTCAAAAGCTTCCACCTCACAACCTGCAAGTGAGTGAAAAAATCTAACAGTACCTACAAAACAGATCGTTAGATAAAACCGTGCCCCAGGCGTGTCAAGATTTCAACACTTGGGTCACCCCAACCTTCCGAATAAGATTTCAAGCCTCAATCTTATAAGCATGCCTTGGAAGGGACCTGTATGTCTTAAAATGCAAAGATTCTTTATCACAATAATCGGATGTTTTTGCAATCAAAGCGGTAATGAAAACAAAAACAAAATTATTTGACTGAATATGCATTTTATTGATTGAAAAGTGTGGCTCAAATTGAGCAATACAAAGGAAGCAATTCCTGAAAAGAGGTAATTGCGCACAAAAGGAAAAATCTATCCTAATGGCAATGTGAAACCCGTAATCTCATCGAGTTCCAACCCCATATGTCCTCAGACTCTCCGTGCTTTCTGCCTTCTGAACAAGACGATTCCGACTGATCCCTACCGGGTATTATCCATGTGCCTTAACCAAAGCGCAAACGATCATGCCAGACGCAGTTGTTCGTTTCAATCCCTCTTTTGCCTGGACCGCCCTTTCGGGTTTTCAGTCCACTGGGATACCCTTTTTTGCCCAAGTCGCCTTTTCAGGTTTTCGACTTGCCGGGTGTACAGTTTTTTTTTTTTTTTTTTTTATCCCTAATTTTTGCCCGAACCTTTCTTTCTGTTTTTTGGTTCGCCGGGATGCCCATTTTTGCCTGGACTATTTTATTATTTTCGTCCAGCGGGTCTATTTACACGAAGTATTTTTTAACTGCGTCCGCGTTCACAGGGGATGGAAAATCCTCGCCATCCATGGTCGTTAGCAACAAGGCTCCTCCAGAGAAAACCTTCTTGACCACGAATGGACCTTCATAATTGGGTGTCCATTTGCCCCTTCGATCGTTTTGAGGAGGAAGGATCCTTTTCAGCACCATATCACCCACGTGATATACCCGAGGTCGTACCTTTCTGTCAAAAGCACGCTTCATCCGCTGCTGGTACAACTGCCCATGACAGATGGCTGCCAGCCTCTTCTCTTCAATCAGGCTTAACTCTTCGTACCGGGTCCTTACCCATTCCGCCTCTTGCAATTTCACGTCCATCAGGACTCTCAAAGAGGGAATCTGAACCTCAACCGGTAGCACAGCTTCCATTCCATATACCAATGAGAAAGGCGTTGCCCCAGTAGATGTACGCACCGATGTTCGATACCCATGCAATGCAAACGGTAACATCTCATGCCAGTCTTTATAGGTTACCACCATTTTCTGCACAATCTTCTTTATATTCTTATTGGCTGCCTCAACCGCCCCATTCATCTTCGGACGATAGGGAGAAGAATTGTGATGTTCAATCTTGAATTCCCGGCACAGTTCTGCCATCATCTTGTTGTTCAAATTAGAACCATTATCAGTAATGATTCTCTCGGGAACCCCATATCTGCAAATGATGTCTCTCTTGAGAAATCTGGCAACGACCTGCTTCGTCACATTCGTATAAGAGGCTGCTTCTACCCACTTGGTGAAGTAATCAATAGCCACTAATATGAACCTGTGCCCATTCGAAGCTGTAGGCTCAATCTTTCCGATCATATCAATGCCCCACATAGCAAACGGCCATGGAGACGACATTAAGCTCAACGGATTTGGAGGCACGTGCACCTTATCAGCATAAATCTGGCATTTATGACACTTCCGCACAAAATTAAAACATTGGGCCTCCATTGTCATCCAATAATAACCTGCCCTCAGCAGCTTCTTCACCATTGCATTCCCACTGGCATGGGTACCGAACGATCCTTCATGAACCTCTTTCATCAATTGGCTTGCTTCTCTATCATCGACACATCTGAGCAAGACCCAATCAAAATTTCTCTTGTACAGAACCCCGTCTTTATTCAAGTAGAACACCATGGCCAACCTCTGCAGAGTCTTTCGGTCCTTTTTAGATGCTCCCTCAGGATACTCTTGAGTCTCCAGATAGCGTTTGATATCGTAATACCACGGCTTCTCATCATCAGACGTTGTATCAACAGCAAACACATAAGCCGGTCTATCCAGACGACCTACTTCAACACTGGGGAACTGATTCCACCATTGCACCTTGATCAAGGCAGCCAGAGTAGCCAAAGCATCTGCCAAAGGATTCTCTTCTCTGGGCACATGGTGCATCTTCACCTTGGTGAAAAATGTCAACAATCTCCTCGTATAATCCCGATATGGAATTAAATGAGATTGATGCGTATACCATTTTCCGTTAACCTGATTTACAACCAGAGCTGAATCTCCATATATGACAAGGTTCTTGATTCTCAAATCAATCGCCTCTTCAATCCCCAATATACAAGCTTCGTATTCAGCCACGTTGTTGGTGCACTCAAATGTTAGCCGGGCAGCAAAAGGAATGTGGGATCCTTTCGGCGTAACCAAAACAGCACCAACACCGCTACCATTCACGTTAACGGCCCCATCAAACATCAGAATCCATTCGGATTCAGGGTCAGGCCCCTCCTCCGGGATCGGTTCCTCGCAATCTTTCGATTTGAGAAACATGATGTCCTCATCAGGGAATTCAAACTTCATCGGTTGATAATCATCAATGGGTTGTTGGGCGAGGTAATCAGACAATACACTCCCCTTGATGGCCTTCTGAGAGGTATACTGTATATCATATTCTGTCAAAATCATTTGCCACCTCGCAACCCATCCGGTCAATGCTGGCTTCTCAAAGATGTACTTGATTGGATCCATCTTGGAAATCAATAAAGTGGTATGAACCAGCATATACTGCCTCAGTCGGCGAGCAGCCCAGACCAAAGCACAGCAAGTTTTCTCGAGCAGTGAATATCTTGTTTCACAGTCGGTAAACTTTTTGCTAAGGTAGTATATGGCATGCTCTTTTCCACCAGACTCGTCATACTGCCCGAGTACACACCCCATAGACCCCTCGAGGACCGTCAAGTACAGAATTAGCGGTCTTCCCTCCACAGGAGGCATCAGAATCGGAGGCTCCTGCAAATATTCTTTTATTTTTTCAAATGCCGCTTGGCAATCATTATTCCACCTGACCGTTTGATCTTTTCTCAATAACTTGAAAATTGGTTCACACGTGGCTGTTAGATGAGATATGAACCGTGAAATGTAGTTCAATCTACCTAAGAAACCACGAACCTCCTTCTCTGTTCTCGGTTCAGGCATTTCTCTTATCGCTTTTACTTTAGCAGGATCAACCTCGATTCCTCTCTCACTTACAATGAACCCCAGCAATTTACCGGACCGCACCCCGAACGTGCACTTGTTCGGATTCAACCTTAGTCTGAACTGTCTCAGCCGGTCGAACAACTTGGCCAGATCTACCAAATGCCCCTCTTCTGTTTGGGACTTTGTTATCATGTCATCAACATAGCATTCAATTTCATGATGAATCATATCATGAAACAAAGTCACCATGGCTCTCTGATAAGTAGCACCGGCGTTCTTGAGACCAAATGGCATCACCTTGTAACAAAAGGTGCCCCACGGTGTGATGAACGTTGTTTTCTCCATATCATCTGGCGACATTTTGATTTGATTATAGCCAGAAAAGCCATCCATGAAGGAAAACACCGAGAATTGAGCTGTATTGTCTACCAACACGTCGATGTGAGGTAGTGGAAAATCATCTTTCGGACTAGCTCTATTCAGATCTCGGTAGTCCACACACATTCTTACTTTACCATCTTTCTTCGGGACTGGCACAATGTTCGCGACCCAAGGCGGATAATTAGTGACAGCAAGGAAACCAACATCCCATTGCTTCTGCACTTCCTCTTTAATTTTCATTGCCATGTCAGGTCGTGTCCGGCGCAACTTCTGCTTTACCGGAGGACAATCTGCTCGCAACGGTAGCTTATGCACAACGATATCGGTATCCAACCCTGGCATATCTTGATAAGACCAGGCAAAGATGTCGACATACTCTTTCAACAATGCCACCATTCTGCTCTTGACACTTTCCTCCAAAGCAGCCCCAATTTTCACCTCTTTCTTGACCTCGTCGGTACCCAGATTCACAACCTCAATCTGCTCTTCGTGTGGCTGAATCACCTTCTCCTCTTGTTTCAACAACCTGGCTAATTCCCCTGGCAGTTCACAATCTTCTTCGCCTTCTTCTTCGGCTTGATAGATCGGATTGTCGAAGTCATATGAGGGTGTAACAGGATTGTTATCAATGAGATCCGGAGAATGATCGCATCTGCATGAATGTGGATTCATGCATTGCTTAGAACCGGAACGAGTCAAACCAAAAAAGAAAAAATGAAAACATTGCCATTTTTATTTTGTTTTTATTTTTAAACTGCAAAAATAAATGAAAAACAGGGAACACCGCTTTTAACTGAAAAACATCCTTCTATTAATGATGCAAATTTGCAAATTTTAAACATGAGGTGGCCCTTACAATGAACCATTACGTGTCGGGCAACACGTATGGCTTTCATGCATATAAAATCAAAACAGGAAAAAGATTACTCTTCCAACAGAGTGACCCGGATGATCTTTTCAGCCTTCCAGTTCTGGATTCCCATCCCTGGCGCGCACGGCTTTATCCATCGGTCCATCTCACAGTCACTATCAGCGTCGTCACCCATCATGCAGATATGATCCGGATCCAGCCTTCCGACACTGGTGAACGTGACTGACGTACGGCGTCCTCTGCCTTGTCCAGATGAGCCTCTGCCAGACTGATACCCCACTCCGAAGCGATCTTTCTTTGCGGAGATATCCATCATCCTGCCCCAGCCGGGAGCCTCTCCA
The DNA here is from genome assembly GCF_024323335.1 of Lathyrus oleraceus. Classification (NCBI taxonomy): domain Eukaryota; kingdom Viridiplantae; phylum Streptophyta; class Magnoliopsida; order Fabales; family Fabaceae; genus Lathyrus; species Lathyrus oleraceus. The sequence goes on along the minus strand of NC_066585.1, from coordinate 480,072,085 downwards.
TTCTTCACCACCTCAGCGGCCTGTTTGTACGAAGCAATGGACGGTTTCTCTTCCTCCTTTGCAAACAGAGCATTCTCCACCTTGACGGTTTCGAACGCTTGACTCGGCGTCTCCCAGATTTCGCCGTCCATTTCAACGTACTTGAATGAGGACAGGTGGCTGACAAAGATGTCCTCTTCTCCGCACACAGTGACAACCTATCCTTCCCAGATATATTTCAACTTTTGATGCAAAGTCGAGGTCACTGCCCCAGCAGCATGGATCCATGGGCGACCCAACAGGCAACTGTATGCCGGCTAGATATCCATGACATAGAAAGTCGACTTAAACACTTCTGGGCCTATCTTCACAGGAAGCTCAACTTCTCCGAATACAGCCCGCTTCGACCCGTCAAATGCTCGCACTATCAGATCAGTGGGAGTCAGAATCAGCCTTTCACAATTCAACTTGGCCAAGGCTTTCTTTGGCAACACATTCAATGAGGAGCCGGTATCAACCAGCACATGCGAAAGCACAACTCCTTTGCATTCCATTGCAATGTGTAGAGCCCGGTTGTGATTCCTCCCATCTACCGTCAGATCCATGTCTGTAAAACCCAACCCATGGCTGGCATGCACATTAGACACGACCGTCTCCAACTGGTTAATTGTTATCTCCTGAGGAACATAGGCTTTCTTCAGAATTTTCAGCAAAGCCTCCCTGTGTTCCTCAGAACTTAACAGCAAAGATAGAATCGATATTTTGGAAGGAGTCTGCTGCAGATGGTCCACCAGCTTGTACTCAGACTTCTTGATGATCCTTAAGAATTCCTCTGCATCATCATCAAGCTTTTCTTCCGATCCAACAGGCGTCGGTGTCACATCAGGAGTACCATTATTCACCACTGCTTTCCCTTTCGCCCTGGCTAAAGCCTCGGCCTTTTCTTTTTTCTCTTTTTCTCCTTCTTCTCTCCTCAACGCGTCCGGAGCAAACAATCTTCCACTGCGAGTGAAACCGCTGGGACCGGCATTATCCACCTTTGAAACGGTGGTTTCACTTGCAGTCTGGTCTTCCACCCTCTCTCCGTTGCAATATACCTCTCCACCATAATGCCATGGCACGACATCATCTTTGTCATACGGAATTGGTCCAGGCACCGTGATGGTAACTGGAGCCGCCTCCGCCAGAGTTGACAAATCAACCGGATCAAAATAAATCGTTATGGTGGAGACCTCATCTTTTCCCATATCAGCCCTTTCAATTTGGATACTTCCATCGTCCATCAGCCCTTGGACAACCTCTCTCAACAGCATACGCCCCTCAGGGATAACAGTGCACTCAGCACAATCAACACCACAGCCCGGGTAAACCCCATTCAACAATAACTGCCTCTTAACCTCAGCCAGAGGAGTCTTCAACTGATCAACCCTCAACAACCCGATTCGGCCCTCCTCAGAGATAGCATTCACCCCCCTTTGACCATGCGCGGGCATGGGATTAGCATTGACGTTGGGAGATGGTGCGAAGTTGATCGCTTTTGAATCCACCAGGTCTTGAACCACGTGCTTAAAAGCTTTGCAGTTCTCTATGTTGTGTCCGGGCGCACCTGAGTGAAATTCACATTTTGCATTTTCGTCATAATTGGCTGGCCTCTGATCAGGTCTCAAAGGTGCCAGAGTTCTTAACTGTACCAACCCCAGATCCTGCAATTTCTTCAACAAAAAGGAGTAGGTCACAGGCGGCCTGTCGAACTGACGGTCATTCATTCTTCCCCGCACCTGATAACCAGCCCTCTGAGGCCTCTGCTGAAACGGTTGTCTTTGCTGTTGAGGTTGCTGCTGTTGATTATCAGCAGGAATAGTTACTGCAGCAGTGTGCTGGAAGTAACGATCCCTACTGGGTCCTCTCTGAGCATATACCGCGCTGGTATCTCCTTCTTTCTTCCTCTGTCCATTACCGAAGGGCTTTTTCGATCCTGAAGATGAAGCATTACCCTGAATCTTCCCGAGCTTCAGCCAGCTCTCTATCCTTTCACCAGCCACAACTATATCTGAAAAATTGGTGACCGGACAACCAACCATTCTTTCGGCGAATGCCCCCTGCAGTGTGCCCATAAAGAGATCAGACATCTCTCTGTCCACCAGTGGAGGTTGCACTCTGGCAGCCAATTCCTTCCACCTTTGAGCGTATTCTTTAAACCCTTCATTATTCTTCTGAGACATACCCTGCAGCTGGGTACGACTCGGAGCCATATCAGCATTGAACTGATACTGTTTAAAGAACGCGTCCCCAAGATCTTGCCAATTCTTGATATCTAAGGACTTGAGCTTGGTGTACCACTCCAGTGAGCCTCCGGACAGACTGTCCTGGAAGAAGTACATCCGCAGCTTTTGGTCCATGGTGTATGCAGAGATCTTACGAACAAACGCCTGCAGATGAGTCTCGGGGCAGGAACTCCCATTATATCTGTCAAAAGCGGGCGCCTTGAATTTCTGTGGGATCACAATCCCCTCTACCAACCCCATATTTGACATGTTGACCACCCCAGGAGTGGCATAGCTCTCCAAAGCTCGGATCTTCTCAGCCAGCAGCTGAATCTCTTTGCTCTATGGTGGGGCACTGTATTGACCGAACGGTTCGTTATGCATCGAGAACTGATCGGCTTCTCTATCTTCCTCTCTGTCATCATCAACCCCGAAGAACGGCGGGAATAGACTGTCCTTCAAGTTCTGACCAGGTTGACCACCAACAGCACCAAAACCGGCAGCATTGTTCACTATTCCCACTGTTGTCCTTTTTCCACCGTCTCGAGAACCTCCGAGCCCCTGGTTGGAGACACCATCCAAGTTGACACCACTATTTGCCGCTGAAGCCCGCTCGAGCTTCTCGACTTTATCAGCCAAAGCCTTCTGACCAACTGCAAAACCTTGCATGATGTTGATCAGCTCGTTCATCTTGTCCTTCAACTCGAGGATATCTGTGTTCGGAAGATCCATCAATCTGGGAGTATTGCGCCGAGTGAAATATCTGTGAGGGCGTGTTAAGTGTAAAGGTACAACTCTTCGAGCACGAGCAATGATTCCTGCAACAACCAAGCACGTTAGAACTGATACCTGCAAAATAAAAACACGTTATTATGATCATGCATGAATGCAGTGTTTATCCACAGGAGGAACATTTTATCTCTCGATCCTGGCTTCATCGAGATGTATAACAATCCGGCAGCAATTTTCTGACATTCATCATTTGATTCATCATACAGATCCGAGATATATGATTTAGCAAAAAAAAACCCAACCATGTGTGTGTGCTGTGTGAGTGCATACAGTAAAGCAAATAAAGCTTGAAGATTGATCACTGAATGAAAATAACCATCACATAGCAAAATTGCACAAGAAGTGCCATAGTCATACATCAAAGCTGATACAATTCTCCAGAATCAAGAAGGAAATACAAGCAAATGAATTCCGTCAACATGCCTGACGGTAATCCACACAAATGACAAAGGCCTAGCCTGATGAGGGTCCCACAGAAGGCCCTATCTCATCGACCATCTTCGCGAACTCTGCGGCGAACCTGAGCTCGGTGTTCTCCTGCTGTAATCTCCCCACCTCCTTCTGGTGAATCTTCATCTGCCTGAAGTAATGATCTCTCTCAGCAATGTAATGATCTCTCTCGGTGATACAATGATCTCTTTCAGCGATGATCTTCAGGTTCTCTGTTTCCTTAACCTTCAGCTTTGCCTCCCACTCAGCAATGAGAACTCTGACTCTGTCATCCCTCTGATCCCTTACGAGAATTTGCCTCCTCTTCTGATCTTCAATGACCTTTGAAGCTCTAGCCAATCTCTCTTTAGTGATGTCGTGCTCCTTTGTTGAAGACGCCAAAGCCTGACTGACCTTCCCATAGTAGGCAGTATCCATCTCAAAGCGCTTTGCTTCCAGGGCATGTCGCTTGTCTTGATCTTCCATCCTCACCCTGATCTCCTGATTAGCCGTCTGAATCCGAGCGACACTCATCTCCAATTCCGCTTTCTCTGCAAGCAACTGATCTCTGGCTCTCTTCATCTCGAGGAATTCTTCCATACTGACAGAAGAACGCGGACCCTCAATCAAAGGACCCCCAGGATCACCTCCCGGAAATGGTAGATGTGTGATCTCAATTCTCTTCCGAAGCCAATCATCGAATAGAGGAAAATACCGGCTGTTAACCTTGCCATAAGGAACTTTGCCCTTTCTCTGGATGTCACGCCACTCATCCAATACTTGCCTCAGCTTGGCCTGATTGCCCTCAATCGGGAAGTAGAAAGACTCCTGAATCTCTCGACTGAGAGGAGGACCCTCTACAGCAAACCCCATCTGCCTCCTGAGAAGCACCGGGTTATAATTGATGCAACCCTGAACTCCCACAAGAGGCACATTGGGAAGACTCCCACAGCTATATATGAAATCCCGTCCAGCCATGCCGTTATGAGTCCAAGCTATATCAGCGGCCCGCAAACCCATCAATCTGAATGACCACTTGACAGTAGGATCTAGAGAAGCAAAAGCACCTCGGGAAGGCAAGTACCCCATAAACCATCTGAATAGCAACTGAGCACAACACCGGATCAAGCCACCACGCCGCTTCTCGTTCCTGTTATGAACCGAGTAATAGACGTCTCCGATCAGAGTAGGAATAGGGTTCCTCTGTATGAACAATCTGATAGCATTATGGTCCACGAAGCTCTTCTGATTAGGAAACAGAATGACACCATAAATGCTCACAGCAATCAAAGCACAGACCGTCTTCCAATTACCCGCAGCAGCATATTCCTTGGCTTTAGCTTCCAAGAAACTCAAATGAAAACCAGGTAATTTTCCTTTCTCCTTCAAACCCTCTCTGATCATCTCCGGGCTCAAATAAAGAGCGTGAGAAATCCCAAGGATGTCAGGCTCTCCCCTAACGGCACAGAAAGGAATCTGATCTCGGATCGGAATACCCAAGATGCTGGCATAATCCTCCATCAGAGGCCCCAACAAATAATCCGGGAACACAAAACATCTCAGACCCGGGTCATAGAACTGAAGAAGAGTATGAATGGCGCTCCTGTCGCTGTCTGTGAGTCTGAAAACCATCTTCAGAATACCACCGTATGACTCCCTGAACATCCCCACATGGTCGGGTGTAATCAATGCTATCATATCCTTCAGCATACCGATCTCTGGGTCAAAGAAGCTATAGGCGACATCATGCTTCAAACCGGTCCTCATGTCTGAGCAAAGAAATCTCTCAACCAGGATCTCGATCAAAAATGTCCCTGCATATGGATAAACATGTGTTAGATGCAGGTAAATGCAAAATGTGATGATGCTGATGAATGAATGCAATGCATTGTGCCATCCTCCAAGTCATCTGATCATCTGTTGCACTGAGTTACAGCCCTGATCTCTGAATTGATCATAACCATCTGAGGGAATATGTAACCACAAATCCAACTCAAAGGTTCCGAAATAAACGGAAGACAGATACATCATCATCATCACCAAACAATCTCTGAGCAGATCACCACAACATCTCTAAATCGGCCCGGGGAATCCTGAAATAAACGGATCCCCACTGATAAATAACACGGACAGCACTCCGGCGTCTCAGAAAGAAATGGCCATAAATCCGACTTATAAATAGGACTCTGATCAACGGAACCAAAAGTCACCATCAAAGTCACCATCTGAACATGCATCTGTAAGAATCACCCTCCCCTCACAGGTAAATTCTAATCAGGTCATCCTAAGGCGGATAATAGTCTCGACAATCGGGCAAAGATACTCAACGGGTTTGCCCTTTCGGGTGTGCCATTGTAGCTCTCTTAAGATCGTCTAAACCAAAGATCCGGGAATGATCGGTCACCGAAGTCAATAGTTCAGATGAAGTGACTCAACCAGAGTGGAGTACCCCACAAAGGAAGAGCACTATCAAATGAACCTCGTCCGGCTTGTGGTACATCACGTTGCCAAGCACATGTTGACCTAACATGAAGGAGGCAACATGAGACCACACTAATCCTAGGTGTATACTCGGGCCTGGGTTTTAGCCCCACTCAGAACACCCACCCCAAACAGAGGAACCACCTGCACAGAGGACGGCAACATGATAGTATGATGCATGCAAATATTTATGCAAATATATACACAGTCAGAATAATAAATGCAATAAATAAAGCAACACAAGCAACCTAAACTATCCTAGAACGCTAGGAGAGACTCGCTTAGGGAAGATGGACCAGCACAGGTCAACATCTTATAGTCCCCAGCAGAGTCGCCAGCTGTCGCATCCGCGAAAAACAACCGGCGGGCTAAAACAAAAACAGACAGAGCCGCCACCGTGTGTTATTTATCCCAAAGAGGGAAAGGAAACGCTCGAAGTAAACCTGGGAAAAGCAATGGTCTCGCGACCAAAGAGAATGGGATCGGGAGTCGGTTACGCAAGGGGAAGGTATTAGCACCCCTCACGTCCGTCGTACTCGACGGGATCCACGCTCTAAAAGAAAGAAAAGGTTGCTAAAACAAACATCACACACACACACTGAAGACAACAAAGGTGGGGGAAAAGAAGAGAGGGCTCGCTAGGACATCGCATCCTATGCCTACGTATCTCATCTGGAACGAGAATCAGAGCTGCCGTAGTTCGGCTCACGCACGCCAAACAAGACACACACAAACACGGGCAAACATGGAACCCGAACGCCAATCGCTGGACTTACATCAGCTTCCGAACCAAACAAACACAATCAGGATACGGACAGCCAATCGCTGGTCTTACATCCATATCCTGACACACAAGAAGAAACAAACAACAAGTTACTAAGGAGTCGGGAACTCGAGCCTAGCAACTGTCAAGCAAACACACACAAAAAGAAGAAAAGGTTGCCCGGAGAGACCTCGCACGGTCTCCTTCCTACGTACCTCATCTGGTATGAGGATTAGGGCGACGTAGTTCCCCTGAACGGGAAAGAAATTCTAACCAGATACAAAGGGAGACACACTACTAGGGAGTTGTACTCGAGCCTAGATGTTATCATGCATCATTACCCTATGTTATGGTTTCTATCTACTTGCACAACAGCAAGCTAATCCTAACCAGGAAAAAGCAAAGCATGCAAGCATAAACAAAACAAATCAAACATTTCAAATAGCACACACTATATCCAGTCAAAGTGGGATCAAACAAAGGGTTAGACTGCCAAGGCAAGTCAACTGTATCAGGGTGATGTTAGCTCTTAACCCTGACATTGAGAGTCAGGGTGAAGCTGATGAAAGGAAGTGAGGGGTGTGCCTCACAGCTCTTATCCCTGACCAGGGAGAGCTTCAGACAAAGGAGTGTGGGTTCAGAAAGTGGGAACCCTTCTACACTCATGACTCTGACTCAACTGTACAACTGTACAAGATCTTGGGTTAATGTCCCAATGCATCAACACAGTGGTGTGAGCAGAGGGACGACTCAACAGAATAGCAGGAGGTGGACTACACACCTCTTGTGTCTGCCAATTGCCTTAACTAAGGTCTTTTCCTGCTTGGGGACAAAAATAAACAAGCACAAACATCGCCTCTTAAGAAGGACTTCAGACAGGTGCCTGGCCAAGTAACAGGCCAGGTCTTCCAGACTACATGGAGAAAAGAAATTCTACCTCAATTGGTTTATACAACCAAGCAGCAGCACAACAAGTTCTCAAAGAACTATTAGCAACTAATATACCTGAAATCAATCAAATACAGTCAGTATACCAATCACAAAGTCCAAACAAACAGCATAAGAGCCAACAGACAATGCAATCAATCACATGTGCAAAGCACAAGCAACTCAAGTGAGCCAAGCATCCTACAAAACAAACAAGTTAGTTTACAACAATCAACCAAACTCAATCAACTTGCATTAATCTCCTTAAAGCATTTTGCTTCTTAACCTGAAAAGTCAAACTCAAATGTGAGAAACAAGACCACTAGGACAAGCCTAGGGTCAAAAGGAGACCAAAAATCCAAAACAGCAAGTGAAAATTATCTAAAATCACAATCAAACAATCAAGAAACCAACCCAAGTGATTCCACATTCAAATCATTCATCCTTATCATTTCATGGAAGAAAAGGCATCAAACATGCAATTTGCAACCTCAAAGGACCAAACAGAATGATCACAATCAAATCAATATCAAAACAGCTCAATAAATTCCACAAAAATTCAAGCTCAAACAGCATACATAACATGTCAAGCACACCAAATTTCAGCTCATTTGGATCAAGGGAAGTAGGTCAATGAAAATCAGAAAGTCCAGACAAGTTCAAGCAAGCCAACACAAGGCATCAAAACAAGCATCAACTTCAACCAATCATAAAACAGTGACAAAACATGATAAATGAATGAGATCAAAGCCATGGCAACCTACAATATGTCTATAATACACATGCCAAATTTCACATCCATCCAATTAATAACCAGAATTTCACAAAACAAATACAAACATGTGTCACAAAAAGTTAAGAAATGACCAAACAGGGGAGAAAATTCCAATCAAATAGGAAATGCCATCAATAAATCCAGAAACATTCACATGTATTCCCAACATCCATACGCTCAATCATGCAAAAATTCAGCTTAATCCAAAGTCCACAAGCAAGGAAAATAAAATCATGAAGTTGGACATAACATAGTGTGACACACATTGTCACACTCACAAAGATCATGTCATAACTCTCAAACCAGGAATCCAAAAATTACAAATCATACATCAAAATCACCAGAAAAGAGTCAAGAACATGCATGTAAAATTTCACACATTTTGGATAAGGCATCAAGATTTTATGATCAATATGGCAAAACATATACACAAATGATACATCCAAACAATCCCTAGGCATTTTATTTTTTCATACGTGCACAAAAATATTAAAAATCACCATAAAAAACTACACATCACAAGGAGAATGGTGAAAAAAATCTCATCAAATTTGGATTAAAAATGAATTACTTATGAATTTTCTAAGATGAATGATCAAAATGAAATAACAATGAAAAAGGAAATGAAATAAAATGATTTAATAAGCTGGAATGGCAAACTTGTAAATTTGCTACAGCGAAGGCAAAACACAGCGTTTTATTAATGCAGTGGCGCAATGCTATTGGCTGGAACGCGCGGTAAACACCAATTCAAATGCCAAGCCAGGAAAAATGGATCAAAGAATTTCTGGAAATGGAATTGTGAAGCATTCATCGTGTTCTTCAACATTCAACATGAACATGAACAATTTTCACCAAAATGCACAAGCAGCATACCAATCGAATCAGCAAGTCATGTAGATCACTAAACCAACAATCATTTGACCTAAATCTACCTATGCTAACCGGATCGAGCAAAAGAAGCTTCCTAGGTCAAAGTTCAGATCATGATATCTCATTCGATTCTCAACTAAAATGCACGATTTGAATTGCAGTGTGTTCTACATCACAAGATCTACCTAAACCACATCAAGATTCTAGCAATTAAAGACTTTGAAATCTGACCTTGTGGAAGTGCAGTCGCTCGATTTGATGGATTCAAGGTGCCAATTGATGAAACAGATGCAGCTTGTTGATGTAGAAGATGAATGGAAAAGGTTCTTCAGCTCAGCAAAGCTCCAGCTCGAAGGAAATTCAAAACTCCATGGATGAGCAAGGTTATGACAGCTGCGATTCTTGAAGTTTCTTCCACCAATTGCCTTCAACAGTTGCTTGATTAGACCTACAGATGATGAACACTACAAGAACCAGCACGAAGAGTGATGAATTTTGGTGAAAAAGTGGAAAAAGTGTGAAGAGCAATTGAGAGGATTTTGGATGAAAAGTTTGTTAGATCTGAGAAATGAAAATGTGATTATCATTTTCTGTTATGATTATCATCTTATACCATGTCTTAATCCAAGTGTTAATCACAATTAACAAAATCCAAGTGAAATTAGCAAAAATGCAATTTATGTCAAATGGCCAAAATGTCCTTTTCATTATGCAGCCAATGCAACAGTTCAAAACCAGTTGGAGCAAGTCACATTTGATGTTTATGATGTGTTGCAATTGGTCTTGTATGCAAATGCCTTGTATTTTGGAAATTCACTATTTTTCCCACCAATTTTCAAAATGAACACTTGAAAAATGGACTTTTGCTATGATGATTTTTGATGAAATGTGATGATGCATCATGAAAGTACATGTCAAATGTGGTTTGCTCAAAGAAAAATCACCCAATTTGGCCATTCCATTCAAAAGTTATGCCACTTTGAATTTCAACATTTTCTGAAAATGATTTGATCATAACTTGCCAACCACACATGAGAAATGAGTGTTCTTGGACTTTTTGGAAAGGTGAGAGCAAGATCTACAACTTTCATGTTGAACAAAATTTCATTTGAAGCATTTTTGGACATGTAATTTTGAGGTGAAAAACTTTCCATTTTTGGCAGTTTCCAATTACAGGTCACCTGCTATTTTTGGAAACTTCTCATCTGACTTTATTTTCTTCATTCTTGATGTTTGAAATGTCAAATGAAACTTGTTTAGACATGAATGAAGTGTCTCTCACCCTCTCCCACCTCCAAATCCATCAATTCAGGCACAGTTGACCACAGTTGACTTTTCTGACTCATAGATGAATCTGGCTATGCACTGATCAAATTGAGCTTCAAACTCCTGATGAAATGGCTCAATGATGAAACCCTTGCTTCCATAAGCTCAATATAATCATGAAATGATCCCCATATCCATTGTAGACCCCATCTCCTTGCCAAGCCCTGATTGGCCCACTGCAGATGATTAGGGTTGACCAATGGTCAAAACCCTAATCTCAAGGTATCTGATGAAGCACTTGGTGATGACAAAACCATGATGATGATGATGTATCATTTCAACCAAGATCAAGCTCAATCTCCTTGAGAAATCAAGAAACCCTAATTTGTACCACACATCCTCAGATGATTAATGATCAATCCAATGAAACCCTAGCTTGCATCTCAACCTCTTCATCTTCTGAACAAGACTTAGGAGTAGGACTTGCACAATGTAGACACATGATATGCAACATGCTAATGACTAATGACCTAAGAAATGCAATGCAATATGTTAAGCTAGTCCCAAGAGAGGAGGGCAAATTTTGAGGTGTTACAATATGCAATTAAGATCATCTCTACCATCTTAACATTCCACATATCACCATAATTCAACTCTATGAATTATCCACCAATGGTACATATACACATTCATAACAAATACACCATTCACATAATATGCAATTAAGATCATCTCTACCATCTTAACATTCATAACAAATACACCATTCATATAATATGCAATTAAGATCATCTCTACCATCTTAACATTCATAACAAATACACCATTCACATAATATGCAATTAAGATCATCTCTACCATCTTAACATTCATAACAAATACACCATTCACATAATATGCAATTAAGATCATCTCTACCATCTTAACATTCATAACAAATACACCATTCACATAATATGTATTAGAGTCACCTTTTTAATGCTTTAAACCCCAACCCAAAATGATTCACGAGTTGAAAGTTATGAATAAAACCGTGCATGAAGGCATTACTAAAAGTTGTTGTTTATTAAATTTTCTAACATAATTTTCATCTTCTTCAACCCCTAAAACGTCCATGAAATAATCTTTAAAATTATTTTATTCCTGAAACAAAGTTATAGCCCTCTGTTTCAGATATCCAACGCTTCAAACGGCACTCAATTTGGACTTACGGATCAAAAGTTATGACCAAAACGATTTCAATAATAAAACATGAAAAAAGGCCGTGATGGTGACGGACAGCATGCAGAATTTTCTGCGGTTTTCATCGTTGGAGGACTTTCGGACCTCCGATTTCGATTCCGTAAAAAGCTACACGTTTAGAAAATTATAACCTATACAATACTCTAAGTATATAACATTAATTTACAGTTTTAACATGATCAAATCACCACAAATCGAGAGTATTCATCAAGACCTAACAATTCCAAAACCATGCAAAATTAGGGATTTTAACCTAAACATACATCTACCCATTGACCCGATCATACTAACCCATAATAATAAGGATTCCCCCCTTACCTCTTCAATTTTCTGGAAATCCTAGCTCTTCTCTTTACTTTTCCTCTCCTCTTTCTCTATTGCCTTCAATGATCAAATGAATCCTAATTCTCACTCTCCTCACCTCTTACTATTTATATTAGTATTCTATTTGGACTTAAGTCATTATACTTATAATTTAATTAATAGGCCCAATAAGACCTAATATTTAAATATCTTTATTTAATTCAAATAAATTAAACTAACACCATATATCCACCAAGTTAATTAATATAATTAATTATTCAATTATATCTCCTATTAACTAAATAATTAATTAACACTCCACATAAGTCATAATAGTATAATAAATAAATACTAAAAATTGGGTTGTTACAATGCCTGCCGGATTCCCATGGGGAATGCCACCAAACTTTGTGCCTGAAGGGTTTACGCCTACTTTTGCTTCCATGTCGGCATCTAGCCCGGTCATGTCTGTTCCGCCTCCAGTTGTTCACACCATACCTCGTGTCGAGGACACCATCTACCATTCCGAGCCGTCTGAGGGTCCAAATGTTTATGAGAAGATGGATGAGATGAAGGATCAGTTCCTTGAGCTGAGAAAGGAATTGAAGACTTTGAGGGGAAAGTACCTGTTTGGTAAGAGTCCTGCTGAACTTTGCTTAGTGCCGAATGTCAAAATCCTGATGAAGTTCAAAGTCCCTGACTTTGAAAAGTATAAGGGAAATACACTTCCACTTAGTCATCTCGTCATATATGCCAGGAAAATGTCAACACAAAATGATAATGATCAGTTACTGATTCACTACTTCCAAGACAGTCTGACTAGTGCCGCTCTGAGGTGGTATATGGGGTTAGATAGTGCAAGTGTTCGCACGTTCAACGATTTGGGTGAAGCTTTTGTAAAACAATATAAGTACAACGTGTACATGGCGCCTGATAGAGACCAGTTGAGGTCTATGTCTCAGAAGGACAAAGAGACATTTAAAGAGTATGCCTAGAGGTGGAGTGAGCTTGCTGCTCAGATCAACCCTCTGTTGGAAGAGAAAGAGATGACCAAGATTTTACTTAAGACCCTAAGTTCGTTTTATTATGAACACATGATAGCTAGTGCCCCCAGTGATTTTAACGAAATGGTAAACATGGGGATGAGATTAGAAGAAGGTGTTTGTGAGGGATGTTTATCTAAGGAAGAGGTATCATCAAGCAAGAAATATGGGGAGCAGTTTCACCAGAAAGAAGGAAGGTGAAACCAATGCAGTATTTATGGGGAGGCAGATGAGGCCTCATGTCAAAAGAAATTCGCAACCATGTCAGCATCATCATCAAGTTTCATCCGTTATTCCATTATTTTCCAACAATCAATCAATGCCAGTTCAACGACAACGTCAATAACAACCATAACAAAGAACAAACAACTACAACAACAACAACAACAATAATCAACAATAATCAACAACAACAAAGTTTCGAGAGGAAAAGGGTCTCTTTTGACCCTATTCCTATGTCATACGCAGAACTTTATCCATCTTTGGTTCTCAAGAACCTACTCCAACCATGAAATCCGCCACAAATTCCAGAACCACTTCCATGGTGGTATAAGCCAGAACTTCATTGTGCCTTTCATCAAGGAGCTCCCCGCCATGATATTGAAAATGCTACCCTTTGAAGTATGAGGTCCAGAAGCTAGTGAAAAGTGGGATGGTGTCCTTTGAGGACCGTGTGCCGAATGTGAAAGCTAACCCATTGCCCGCTCATGGTAATTCCTCTGTTAATATGGTAGATGGTTGTCCAGGAAGTTTCCGAGTGTTTGATGTGTGACGTATTTGTAGGTCCTTGATGGAGATGGATAAGACTTCGTGTACCATCAATGATTGTGAGCACGACCATGCCAGTTGTGCAATTTGCAGTATAAACCCCCGTGGATGTTCAATCGTCAAGAGAGATATCCAGAAGGTGATGGATGAGAATGTAATCCATATTCAACACTCGAGGGATATAGATGATGTGAATGAAATAATACCAGTGTTTAAAACCCCTGAGAGGGTAGTGATTCAGTTTGACAGCAGCAGTAGTAACAATGTCAATAGATCGGTATCACCGTTAGTAATACGGTTAGCGGGCCCCGTCCCGTATGCATCTGATAAGGTTGTTCCTTATCAGTATAATGTTACCATGTTGGAGAATGGTCAAGAGGTTCTGTTGCCTACAACCAATTTTGTTGTGAACATTGCCGATATAGCAAAGGTGACCCGTAGCGGTCGTGTGTTTGGACCTGTCTTTCCAAAGGAGGTGATAGAAGATGTGTCTGGTGGTAAGAAGGTTGATGTACCCGTAGCAAATCCGGTTAGTGCTCCAAAGTGTTAGTCTGGTGAGTCCAACAATTTGAAGCCTAGTGATGATGATGAGGTACTGAGATTGATCAAGAAAAGTGAATTTAATGTGGTGGAGCAACTGCTCCAGACTCCGTCAAAGATTTCAGTGTTGTCTTTGCTCATGAATTCTGAAGCGCACAGAGAGGCATTACAAAGAGTGTTGGAGCAAGCCTATGTAGAACATGATGTACCTGTGGATCAATTCGACCACATTGTGGCCAACATCACTTCCTGCAATAATTTGAGTTTTTGTGATGAAGAGCTTCCCGAGGAGGGTAGAAATCACAATCTAGCACTACATATATTGATGCATTGCAAGGAAGATGCATTGTCAAATATGTTGGTTGATATCGGTTCTTCATTGAATGTACTCCCCAAATCAACTCTGTCAAGATTGACGTATCAAGGCGCCCCTATGAGGTACAATGGCGTGATTGTCAAAGCATTTGATGGTTCTCGCAAGACTGTTATTGGTGAAGTGGACCTTCCAGTGAAGATAGGTCCGAGTAATTTCCAAATTACTTTTCAAGTGATGGATATCCACCCAGCCTATAGCTGCTTGTTGGGAAGGCCATTGATACATGAGGCTGGAGTTGTGACATCCACTCTGCACCAAAAGCTGAAATTTGTGAAGAATGGCAAGCTTGTCATTGTTGGTGGAGAGAAATCACTATTATTAAGTCACATGTCGTCTTTTTCATATGTAAAAGCTAAGGATGGGGTTGGAACTCCATTCCAAGCATTATCTATTGCTGAAGTGAAGAAAACTGGGACACCCATGTCCTCTTTTAAAGATGCTCAGAAGATTATTGAAGATGACAGTTCTGATCAGTGGGGCCGTATGGTGGAGGTCGCCGAGAACAAGAATAAAGCAGGTTTGGGATTTCGGCAAGGGTCGTCTTATGTCAAAGCTGAAGATGTGCAACCTAGCTTCCGTAGCGGAGGGTTCATCCATGATAATGAACAACACTCAGTTGCCGTGATCGAGAGTGATGAATATGAAGACAGCGCCAATTTCGTGACGCATGGAAGGGCTTGCAACAATTGGATCGCTATTGATGTTCCTATTATTGTCCATCGCTCTAAGTAATTTGTTTTTATCATTTTAGAAAAATCCTTCTCCTATGCCTAAGGGAGAAGTGAACATTGTTAGGCATATTTCAAATTAATCATCAATAAAATGCAATTCTATTCATCCACATCTATGATGTTTTATTTTTACTTTTTGCTTTCCTGAAAATGGTAATCACATAAAACATAAATAAATAATAATTGTCCATCTGCATAATATTTGGTCACAATTCACTTCTCTAAAATCAAAATATCAAATCATTATGTGGGTTGGTCTCTAAACCCATTGAATACAATGATCATACTCCTTCTCCAAACTTTGAATTCCCTGTGTTTGAGGCTGAGGAAGAAAGTGATGAAGAAGTGTCTGATGAATTGTCTCGTCTACTTGAGCATAAGGAAAAGGTCATTCAGCTGTTCGAAGAGCAGATTGAGTTAGTCAACTTAGGTTCCGAAGATGATGTGAAGAAAGTCAAGATTGGGTCTCAATTATGTCTAAAGGTTAAGAAAGGGCTGATTGATCTTCTTCGAGAGTATTCAGATGTGTTTGATTGGTCCTACCAAGACATGCCTGGTTTGGATTCTGAGATTGTGGAGCATAGATTGCCGTTGAAGCCAGAATGCCCACCGGTCAAGCAGAAGTTGAGGAGGACTCATCCTGATAAGGCAGTGAAGATCAAAGAAGAAGTGCAAAAGCAGATCGATGTCGGTTTCCTTCTTACTGCTGGGTATCCGTAGTGGGTGGCCAATATTGTGCCTGTTCCGAAGAAGGATGGAAAAGTTCGTATGTGTGTTAATTATAGAGATTTGAACAAAGCTAGTCCGAAAGATTATTTTCCTCTACCACACATTGACATGTTGGTAGATAATACAACTAAATTCAAAGTCTTTTCATTTATGGACGGATTTTCCGGTTATAATCAGATCAAGATGGCACCCGAGGATATAGAGAAGACCATATTCATTACACCCTAGGGAACATTCTGTTATAGAGTGATGCCTTTCGGTTTAAAGAATGCTGGTGCAACGTACCAGAGAGCTATGACCACTCTTTTTCATGATATGATGCATAAAGAGATCGAAGTCTATGTCGATGACATGATTGCCAAATCAAGTGACGAAGAAGAACATGTTGAGCATTTATTGAAGTTATTCCAGCGTTTAAGGAAGTACAAACTCTGCTTGAATCCCAATAAGTGTACATTTGGTGTTCATTCTGGTAAGTTGTTGGGCTTTATCGTCAGCGAGAAGGGTATTGAAGTTGATCCTGCCAAGGTCAAAGCAATACAAGAGATGCATGAGCCGAAAACTGAGAAGCAAATCAGAGGTTTTCTCGGTCGCTTGAATTATATCTCAAGATTCATTTTGCATATGACTGACACGTCTGCACCTATATTCAAGCTTCTTTGGAAAGATCAGTCTTGTGATTGGACCGAGGTTTCCAGAAAGCTTTTGATAGTATCAAAGAGTATCTGCTTGAGCCTCAGATTTTGTCTCCACCTGTTGGAGGAAGATCGTTGATCATGTATTTGACTGTTCTCGAAGGGAGTATGGGTTGTGTTCTAGGTCAGCAAGACGAAACTGGAAAGAAAGAATATGTTATTTAATACCTCAGTAAGAAATTCACCGACTGTGAGACTTGGTATTCTATGCTTGAGAAGACTTGTTACGCATTGGCTTGGGCTGCCAAGCATCTGCGTCAGTATATGTTGAATCATACCACTTGGTTGATATCCAAAATGGATCCAATCAAGTATTTTTGAGAAGACTGCTTTAACTGGGAGGATTTTCCGTTGGCAGATGTTGTTATCAGAGTATGATATTGAATACTGATCTCAAAAAGCAATTAAAAGTAGTGTCTTGGCTGACCATTTGGCTCACCAACCGATTGAAGACTATTAGTCAATGCAGTACAATTTTCCTGATGAAGAGATCTTGTACCTAAAGATGAAAGATTGTGATGAACCATTGCTTGAAGAAGGGCCAAAACCTGGTTCGTGTTGGGGCATGGTTTTTGATGGAGCTGTTAATCAGTATGGTAATGGCATTGGGGCAGTGATTATTACTCCTCAAGGCACTCATCTTCTGTTTACAGCTAGATTGACTTTCAAGTGTACAAATAATTTGGCTGAATATGAAGCTTGCATTATGGGGCTTGAAGAGGCCATTGTCTTAGAATCAAATATCTTGACGTCTATGGAGATTCAGCTTTGGTTGTGAATCAGATCAAAGGTGAATGGGAGTTGAATCAACCCGGTTTGATACCATATAGAGATTATGCGAGGAGGATTTCAACTTTCTTTACAAAGTTTGAGTTTCATCATATCCCTCGAGATGAAAACCGGGTGGCAGATGCTCTTGCAACATTGGCTTCAATGATTGTGGTAAAGTTTTGGAATGAAGTTCCTAATTTGACTGTGATGCATCTTGATAGGCCAGCTTATGTGTTTGCTATTGAAGAAGTCAAAGATGAAAATCCGTGGTATTTTGATATTAAATGTTTTCTCCAAAGTCAGATTTACCCATCTGGGGCATATTTGAAAGATAATAAGACTTTGAGGAGATTAGCTAGAAATTTCTACCTGAATGGTGATGTGCTTTATAAGAGAAACTTTGATATGGTTCTGCTCAGATGTGTGGATAGACACGAAGCAGACATGTTGATGACTGAAGTCCATGAAGGTTCCTTTGGTACTCATTCCAATGGGCGTGTTATGGCAAAGAAGATGTTGAGAGCAGGTTACTATTGGATGACAATGGAATCTGACTGTTGCAAGTTTGTGAAGAAATGCCACAAGTGTCAAATTTATGCAGATAAGATTCATGTTCCGCCGACACTATTGAATGTCATTTCCTCCCCATGGCGCTTCTCCATGTGGGGAATTGATATGATTGGTATGATTGAGCCTAAAGCTTCGAACGGACATCATTTCATTCTGGTGGCCGTTGACTACTTCATAAAGTAGGTTGAAGCGGCATCATATGCGAATGTAATCAAGCAAGTTATTGTGAGGTTTATCAAGAATCAGATTATATGTCGGTATGGTGTGCCAAGTAAGATCATTACTTATAATGGATCTAACTTGAATAATAATATGTTGGAAGCTCTTTGCAAAGATTTCAAGATTGCACATCATAATTCTTCTCCCTACAGACCTAAGATGAATGGGGTTGTTGAAGCTGCGAACAAGAATATTAATAAAATCATTCAGAAGATGGTTGTAACGTACAAAGATTAGCATAAGATGTTCCCATTTGCTTTGCATGGGTATTGTACATCCATCCGCACTTCAATAGGGGCAACTCCTTTCTCACTTGCTTATGGCATGGAAGTTGTGCTCCCCGTAGAGGTTGATATCCCGTCATTGCGTGTCTTGATGGAAGCCAAGTTGACTCAAGCTGAATGGTGTTAGACCAGGTATGATCATCTGAATTTGATTGATGAAAAAAGGTTGACTGCCATGTGCCATGGTCAGTTGTACCAACAGAGAATGAAGAAAGCTTTTGATAAGAAGGTCAGACCTCGTGTGTTCGCAGAAGGTCACCTTGTGCTCAAGAAGATTCTATCTTTTAAACCAGATGCTAGGGTAAAATGGATTCCTAATTATGAAGGCCTATATGTTGTTAAGAGAGCCTTTTCAGGCGGTGCTTTGATTCTTACAACTATGGATGGTGAAGAGTTCACGCGTCCCGTGAATGCTGATGCAGTCAAGAAATACTTCGCCTAAAAAGGAAAAGAACAACTCGCTAAGTTGAAAACCTGAATGGGAGGCTTAGGCAAAAATGAGCGTCTCGGTGGATTGAAAACCCGAAAGGGTGATCCAGTCAAAAGTTAGAAACATAAAACAGAAAAATTATCCCGATAAATTGAGTACCCCACCTTGGGGCAATTTATGCAAAAAAATAGGGATTATGGCAAGTAACTGCATCCTGTTGATCTTCAGTCTTGAAGACATTCTTGAGCACAACGTTTGGTTTTGATTCATCTTCAACCAAAGTCAAGAGCACAACGGATATTGAAGGCGGTAGAAGGATTAGTGATCATTGTATTCAATGTAGCCTTTTACCATGTAAATTACCATTTTTCAACTTTTGTAAAGATCTATGGAGTCTTGTCATTTACAGACTACCACTCTATTAAATAAAGTTGAGCTTTTATCTAATTGTTTCTACTCTTATTTATTCAGCAAAATAGAATTAAAATTTTATGATGATCATTTTGAAATTGAAATTTTAAAATTAAAATCATGCTTTCTTAAATAATAAAAGCAGTTACTTTTAAAGAGCAATCGATTTCATTTAAGGAATATCAACAGCGGTCTGAGAACATGTGAGCCCTAAAATGCGAAACATTGTTGGTTTTCCCCAAGCAGTTAGCGTGATCTCTGTTTCATCCCAGCATAATTTCAAAATCTCCAGCCGAATTTTGTTGATTTCTCCAGCTGAGTTTGCATTTGCCTCCTTTGAGTTGTAGGCGCGTTTCTCAGCAGTTTGCATTAGATCCATCACAAGATTGTGTTTCCCCTAAAGTCTCCAGCAGATTCCAGTTCAATACTGATTCTAGAGCAGTATTTTTGATCCTTTGTAAGGTTGTCTTCCATTTGATATGGTGTTGACCTAAAAATCCCCGCAGAGTTGATGGTGCAGATCCTCGGTAGATCTTTCCCTTTTCCCCAGCCAGGGTTAAGCCTTTATGATGGATAGTTTGCATTCATCCCTTACCTCTCTTCCTCCAGATGATTCCCTCCTGTTGAGATTGGCTGAGATGTTGTATTGACGATTCAGATCAGCGACGTTTGTATCCTTTGTGATCGTTTTGTCAGCATAATCATATATATATATATATATATATATATATATATATATATATATATATATATATATATATATATATATATATATATATATATATATATATATATATATATATATATATATATATATATATATACACACACACACACACACATATGCATATACATATACATATACATCCATTATTAAATTATTGCACTTTGTGATTCATTATTTCTCTGATCCTCTGCTATGGTGGTATCCTTTCCCCCATGCAGATTTGTTGTGTCTGTCCTCTTTTAATTGTAGAGTGTCAGCCTCTTAAGCAGAAAGAATTCAACCTTTCTCATTCCCCACTGAGTTATTTCCTCGTGGATGATTATTATTTCAGCTTTCTCCCCAGTTGATTACCTGGATGGAACCATTCCTTCCTGAGTTATATCCTCATTGGGTTGATTCTTTGATTAAGCTTTTCTTTCTAGATCTGGCCTAGATAGGTGCTTTTAGGTCCCCTGAGAGTCTGTTACCCAGTAACCGGTAATATTCTTCTTAATTTGTGAGTACTTTACTTTTGCCTAATACCCGGTAAAAGTAATCTATTTCCTCTTTCTCCCCAGCGGATTCGTTTTCACGTTTCCCCAGGAAGTCTATCCTTGATATGTTCATCCTAATCGATGACGGATATTTTCTTCCCCTGCTTTGAGTATACCCTTGATATGTTCATCCTAACCGGTGACAGATATTCTCTCTTTGGTATTCTACCGAGTAAGAAGGTAGTTGTAATCCCTATTTTCCCCCAGAGGGTTAATCCTTGATATGTTCATCCTAACCGATGACGGGTTTCCTCCTCTTTGTGGTCTTCTGCCCAGTAACTGGTAGTTGTAAATCCTGCTTTCCCCTTTGTGGAGTTTATCCTTGATATGTTCACTTTAACCGGTGACGGATATTCTCTCTTTGGTATTCTATCCAGTAACCGATAGATATAATTCCTGTTTCTCCCCTCGGAGTTTATCCTTGATATGTTTACCCTAACCGGTAACGAATATTCTTCCTAATTCCCCAGGTAGTCTATCCTTGATATGTTCATCTTAACCGATGACAGATATTCTTCCTTTGAGTTTATCCTTGATATGTTCACTTTAATTAGTGACATATATTCTCTCTCTTTGGTTTTCTGCCCAGTAACCGGTAGATGTAAATCCTATTTTGGCTTTTCCCCAGCTGGTTACTCTTACCCAGTAACTAGTAAGGGATACACCTCTTATTGCCCTCAGCGAGTCATCCATGATATGTTTACCCTAACCGATAACGGATGTCCTCTCTGACAGATTTTGTTATCTCCTTACCCAGTAACCGGTAATGGATAATATACTTCTATTACTCTTGTGTTGAAGTTATTTTCTTCCCCAGTTGAGTTTGAGTGCGTATTTCCTTAGTGAAATCGTTGTTTCCTATTTGGATTGAGTATTTCAGTTTTGTCCTGATTTACCCGTTTCCCCTGCAGATTTTTTTTCTTTATCCCCGACTGAGTCCTTCCATTGATTTATTTTCATGGAATCCCTCGTTTCCCCCAGCAGTTTTAAGTCGTAGCCTGGCCTATGCACAACTCTTTATCCCCAGAGTCTCTGTCTCCCCAATGAGTTTTCCTTATGGAAAGAATTATGCTCCTGCGTACTTTCAGTCTCTCTGAATTCTTTTTCCTTGGTGACAACATTTCCCCCACATAGATTATTTTTTACATTTCATATCATATGCATTATGAGGTCTCTTAGGGACCAAAATTTGCTTCTATGGTTTTTATTTAAGCTCGTTCTACTGAGTCGATACGAAGATTTTAACCTTCATCTCCTCAGCTAGAACGTCCTTAAATAGGGGCAGTTGTAAGACCCCAATTTTGACCCTAAGATCCCTCATACTATCTTATCATATGCATTAGCATTTGGATCACAACTTGGCATCCTCCTTACCCCTTATTCATTGGGTTTGCATTGGGAGATATCACCAAGCACATTTGATTGTATCATACTCCATTTACTAACCAAAATACCAAAAATATGTCATTGTATAGTTTGTTGCTTTTGTAGGTAGTGTACATGCTCACCTATGCTCTATCTAGATCATATATAGGGTTTGAGACCCTCAATGCAAGGATCTCAATAAAGAATTGGTTTACTTTGGCTCTAAGTGTCATATATGGATCCCTATGATCTCACATGTTATTTTGATCAAGAAATCATCAAGAGTTTGGAGTTTGCTTGCCTTGGAAACCTTAATTCATCTGGGTATCTTGTGTGACTTCTTCAACAAGTTTCTTCACCAATTGATAAAATATTTAAAGGGATACTTCACATTACATCATCTTATGCATATATTATCCTCCATGAGTCCCAAAAGTCAAGATAATGTCAAGCTAGCAAGTTGGTTCATGGTGGTTGACCAGAGGAAGTCAACTGGTCAAAACTGGGGTTCCCTAGACCCTATCTCCTACAATTTTTATCATATGAAAATGATTACAAGAGAAACGTTACTATAAATAACATTCCAAACAACTTTAATGTTTAGGTCTAGAGCTAATTTTGCTTGGAAAGTCATTTTTTATGGTGAAAGATTATAGGTCATTTTGTCTAAACCCTAGTTTGTAGGTCAACTTACCAAGACCATAACTTGCTCATTTTTTATGATATGAAAGCCATTAAAATTGCATGATCTAATTCAATATGTATAATTCAACTTTGATGTTTAGAGGAAGTGAAAATTCAATTTGAAAATGCATATGCCAAGTGAAAAACATTATAGGTCATTTTGGGCCAATACCATTGAACAAGTGATTTTCCTCAACTTCTAAAATACATAACTCCTTCATGCCAAATCGAACTAAGGTCAAATTTGTGACCAAATTGAATAGCTTTGAAAGAGAAACAACTTTGGTGAAGGAACATTTTTCATTTGAAGTCCATAGAAAAAGTTATTTAAGGTGGAAGAAGTGAACATTTGACTTGGGACTTAGAAAATTTTCAGATTTGTTTGATTTCCCAAATTTCCACCTCAATATTCATCATGATCTAAGCTTCAAAGAAAAAAGTGTTAAACATGAAAGTTGTTCCCCTTGATCTCACCTTTCCAAAACATCCAATATCATCTCATTTGGATTAAAATTGAGGGACTTGCACATGCCTTCATTATGGAAAGTGTTTTGGCAAGATTGGATTTCAAATGATCAAATTCTTTTGCATGCTTACACATGATGCATTCAGTACTCTTTACACGCAAATGGGAAGTGGGTTGCATCATTCTCAAGGACCAAACCATTGTCGTGCACCCATGCAAGAAGGTTTCCAAATTTGTCCAATTTTTAAGTGGTGCAAATATTAAGTGCATTGCCTATTTAAACAAGCTTAAGGCTCCAGATTCATCATCAACACCTTGCCCAAGCTGCCATAGAATTTTCTGAGATTTCTCTTAAAATCGAGCTTGAACTTCATCTATTGTTTGGAAATTCAAACTCCAGAAATTCACTTCTCTTTGCATCTCATTTGATTTCTGCAAGCAAGAGGAGGAGAAAGCAATCAAATCCAGATCAAGATCAAGTGGAATTAGATCAACTCGAAGGTGATTTTTCAGAAACTTCTTCTCTTCGATTCTCTCTTAATTCTCCACTATTCTTGTTGATTTTTGATTTGCTGATGTCCTACCAATGTAGGCAACAAGATTGAGTTGTTTTGAGGTCAAATCGAAGCAACTCAGTTCATGATCCTCAAAATTCAATTCCCTGTATCTTTTCATATGCTTGGAATTAGACAAAATTGAGGCCAGATTCGAGCTCCTGAGCATTTTTTCTTTGAATCTATGTCTTACTTTTTCATTTTGGTGATGGTTGAAGGTGGACCAGTCCGGTGAGGTCCACCGGAGAAGAAGACCGGAGCTCTGGCTCCGGCGATGTGTTGGAAGCATCTCAACCATAAAATCCCTTTAAAATGTTTTAATCTTGGGCGTTGATTGTGATTACCACGCGTGTCTCTCATTTGACTGCAGTGCATGTGGAAAGCGCGCTGATCATCATCTGGTCTGCCACCTCAATTAATGAGGGAGATCAGATGGTCCACGTTTTTTTGAATTTCTGAATTTTCCTTTTATTTGCTTATTTTTCATTAATTCATATTAATTTCATTATTGGTCCAGAAAATATGGGACTTTCACAAAAAAAAATCAAATATTTTTTTCTTTCATTTTCCGAATTAAAATTATTTTTTGGATCAATATTGATATTTTTCATGATTTAATTGTTTTTGTGCATATTTTTAATTGTTTAAAAATACTTCTGACTTTTCAAAAATAATGAAATTTTTCCTCCAAGGTCCTTTGACCTTGTTTGACCTATGATAAATCTTTTGGCCATTTATTTGGTGTTTTGAAGAGATTTTAGGTTTTTGATCAAACATAATTTAATTTAATGCATTTTTATTTGACTTTTAATTGTTTAATTGTGTAGAAATCATGTTGAGCCATTTTTATTGACTTGTGAAGTTTGACTATGTGTTTGGGCCTTGGTCAAAGTTGATTTGACTTTTGTTGGATTAAAATTATTGGATTTAGGGGATTGATGAAATGTACATTTCATCTCCCAAAATGAATGAATGATTTTAATTTGATAAAATTCCTCCCATGACCAATTTGTATTTGTCTCATTTCCCCTCCCTCTTCATCTTCAATCCCATTCTATCCCATCCCTCTCATTGACCAATGACATCTCAATATCCTAAGGCTAATTGGTTCATCAATAACTTTGTGTTAGATGAACCAATACAAGTATGGATGAGATTAGGTCTATCCTTTGATCATTTTCTTTTTGTGTGTGGTATGTTTTAGGAGTATGGTTCATTATACCATATATCTAACATGCATTAACACCAAATTTTTTATTGCCCAACCTCAGATAGTTGTGGCTTCTACACAAGTCCAATTACGATTGCTTAACATAGCGCTAAATTTTGACCCAAAGGCATAACATTCTAGTAAGTGAGATTGTAAGTCTCCCCCCTTTCATGGTGTTGTGTGGAAACTTGGTCTTTTTTCCTTCCTTTGAAAGATATCTTGGTTCAAGGATCCATGCTTGTGAATGAAGGGTTGAGTATTCTCCAAAGAATGACTTAAACAATTGAAAAGCAAAACTCCACTAACATCTAATCAACTAACATTTGACTAACTTTTAATTTCAAGTCATTTACTTTATGCACTTTAAATTCAAGTCATTTATCATTTGCCATTATACATATCATTTAACTGGTTTATTTTAATGTCATTTTCCCTTTTGCTCACTTGAGCCATATATTGTGATTGTATATATTTGTTTGTGCTTGTGGTCTTAGGACCTTAAAATACTTAATAAACAACAAAAACCCCTAAAAAATGTTTGTGTGGACTGTTGGATTTGATCCGAGCTTTGGACTTAGAATTAGGCAACATTCCCTATGCAGAAGGACTTGGCCAATGCCAACATTTCTGAAACCAAGTTCTTGTAATTTGAATTCTCATCTGATGCAAGTATTGATATCCATTTGAGTTCATCTGCTACATGGTCTTGATGCAAATGTTACTTTCAACCTGTATCTAATGCCTTGTTATGAGCCATTCAAGGAATATGTCATCTGATACATGAGGAAGATTATGAAGAAGACTATGAAGTTGCTAGCTTGGATGTGGCTATCTTTATTTGATGCCTTACTCTTCATTGTGCTACTTGCTTATTGATATTGCTTAATTTAAAGTCCAAAGGAAAAATGGGTTTCTATGTGACATTCTTAATCAAACTTGTAAATGAATCTAACCATATTAGACTTAAAATTTCAAAAGACAAAAAGAACTAACACTCATTCAAACTCTTTTAGGCTTTTTGTGCCTCTTTTAAACTTAAATTTTTGTTAAAAGTAATTCATTCACTTTGAAATTTATACCACGAACTACGAGGTTTTGATCCCTCATTTTATGTTGGTACGTAGGCACAAGTCCGAAGGTCTTGTCAAACACAAAAATATAATTAATGAATTCTTTTCACATCCCCACACTCTATTTATTGCAAACATCTTTTATACCAAAACACATACACATATAAAAAAGGGCTCCCTAGGAGTACCTAGGATACTTTGGGTGCTAACACCTTCCGTTTGTGTAGCCAACCCCCTTACCTGTAATCTCTGGCATTTTATTAGTTTTGATTTGAAAACTTCTTATCTTTGGGTTTTGTTCGTACTTTTCCCTTTTCCTTTGGAAACAATAAAAGTGTGGTGGCGACTCTGGTTTTATTGACGTTAAGTTTATCCATAGCTTAATGGTCATGAATTTACCGCTACAGCTAGCCACACCCTCTCTATTGTCTGCTTCAACTTAGACTGTAACTAGAATGTCAATAACTGGAATTTCTTTGTGCTTACTACTTGCTTCATCAATGTCACAACCCATCAATGGATTGTTAGTTGCATCACCTGAATTCCAATCCCATGCAGAGTTCTCATCAATCACAAATGTCTCGACTAATCACGATTTAATCATTGATATGATTAAATAGCCTGTATGCTCCAGTCTTGTGATATCCTACCAGAATCATAAGTTCACTTTTATCATTAAGCTTCCTTCTCCTAGCATCAAGAACATTATTATAGCAAATAGAGTCAAACATCTTCAGATGATTCATTGATAGTCGTTTGCCACTCCATACTTCTCTAGGAACCTTGTGTCGTACCCCAATTTTGTCCGGGCATTTTTAATTTTTTCAAAATTAATTTCAGTTTCATTTTTTTGCATCATATACATACCATTACATACATTGCATCATGAATAAAACACCTAAAATGTCAATCAGATTGGACTTCCTTGAAGATACAGAAAAATCGGTTGAATCGTCAAATTTGAGGAAAATACTGTATTTTTAATAGGTATATTTTGTCCTGACAAGTTTAGTGTGACGGGTTTAATTTTTCTGAATAAAAAGTGGTACTCGATTTCTTTTTTAATTGGTCAATATTTTTTTCGATTTTTAATATTAGTTTTTTTTATATTAATTAGTTTTTTAAATAGTAGTTATTTAATTAAATATTAATTGGTTTCTTACTAGTTAGTTTTTGTAAATATTAATTAGTTTTTTTTTATTAGTTTATTTAAGTAAATATTAGTTAGAGTTTTTAATATTAGTTAGTTTTTTTTTTTTGTATTAATTTAAGAATTAGTTAGTTGTTAGTTAATTTTTAAGTTAGTTGGTTTTTTTTATTATTTTTAATTAGTTTTTATATTAGATTTTGTAAATATTAAGTAGAAACATTAGTTAATTCTCTTATATATTAGTTAGATCTTTTTTAAAAAATATTAATTAGTTTCTTATTAGTTTTTATTTTATTGTATTATTTTAATTAATTTTTAAGTATTAGTTAATTTTTGTTTATATATATTAGGTAGATTTTTTTTTTAGGATAATTAAATATATATTGCATTGGATTCCTTTTTATAAAAGACAAAAATTTTCTTCTCTCAGTAACAAATCTCCAACGTCTCTCACGCGTACACACTTCTCATTGTCCCACTATCCATCCCACTACCTCTGCTCTCACTGTACGAAGGAAAAAAGAAAAAAGACAAAAAAAATTTCTTTATCTCTCACGCTCAGATCCCCTCTCTCATTCACTGTTCATTTACGCTCATCCTCACTCCAATCACTATTCACTCTAAACTCTCCAAATCTCCCACTCTCAACCCTAATCTTACTAAAAAATTTCTCAGCCGCCATCCACCCCTACCCAAACCCTCATCCATCTTCAAAAAGCTTTTCCTCTCACACCGTCATCACCATCCCCCACCACCAAATCTACCGTGTATTTTCCGTCTACCCACTTACTCCATCGCCGCCGTTACGCTCAAACCCACCGGAAATCTCCAACACCCAAACCCTAAATCGCCGGCGCCGCCACCTTCCCACTTCTCACCCGCCGCCACCATCAACAAATCCAACCGTAAAACCCCAAAACCCTTCATCGCGCCGCCAGAACCCCCCTTCGCTCGCAAAACCTCCTTCACGCTCTCCCTAAAGACCCTCAACCCAGCTACTACCGCCGCCGCCGCCCCCAACGAAACACCATCTCACCATCTCCGAAACCCTCATTGACCCTTAACCCTTCGCCTCACAAACGAAACCCCTTAACCCAAGCTACCACGCCTACATCTTCGTCATCTCCAGCTCACCCTTCATCACCCCCTTCACACAACCTCCGCGAACCACCTCCATCCTCGACGCCGTCCACACAACCTCCTTCAACACCCTCGACCTTCACAACCCCTACCGCTGTCAAACCCCTCCAACCATCAATCACTACGCCATCTCAGAAAACCTTGCCATCGCTCAACCGTCTAACCCTTAATCGACCTTCAGCCGCCACTAAAAAACCCACGAATCCGTCAAGCTCCTTCGGATCCGCGGATTCGCCTTCGCCTTCACGCGATTTCGAATCTTCAGGGTACCCTGTGTTGGTTGTTGTCTGTTTTGTGCAGGTTGGAGCTTCATTACCTTGTCGTACGCGGATGGAGTAACAAGAAGCATCACCGTAACCACGTTTCCATCCAAGGTCCGCTGTCTCGAGCTCTTCGACGTCAACAACTCAGCACACCGCGTTAGAGTTCTATCTCTCGGCAAAGTGGGTTTCAACAAGTTTCTTCCAACAAACTCAGAGCAGCAAACAGAACACGACGATTTGGTCATTTTGGTAATATTTTGGTTAAAGCGTCAGATTTAAGTTTATGATGAGTTTATATTCAGTTTTCAAATAAGCGATATACTTTAAACTTGCTGTTTTTACTTTCTTTATGACTACAGTCCTCATGTTTGAAAATTAATTATGGTGACTCATGGATGTTTCAATTGGGTTTCCAGCTTGGTTTGTTTGTGTTGTTTAAATTGATGATAAGAATGAGTTAGTTTATGGAATGAGAACCTGTAAATATTGTCTAACTTTTGACTTGGTTTTAATTTTAACATGTGTTTCTCTGTTATATCAAAATGTGATTACAAATTATAACTTTATGTTTAATTAGTGTGTGTATATACTTTCTACGTGTAGTCATTTGTTTTTTGGTTCTGCAGCGCTTTGTTCATCTGTGATTATACCATTTAGCCGTTTTTTTTTTACATATATAAACTTGGAGCAGCATGATTGTTCAAATTAGTTAATCTGAAATGCCATAAGTTCTGTCCCTTTTTTAGATCCTAGTGTATTTTTTTTGATAGCTTGTTGATTAACTCAATATTTTGTTCAACATTTTGCTCCAAGCCCATTTACGGTTATGCTTCACGTGCACCCCATGATATAAGTGTTATCATAATTATTTGGTTACTGTTTTCAAATCCATTGTATTTTTAAAACCAAACTTGGTAGCACGGATTCGATTACTTTGTGTCGATAAACCGCCAAACTTCCGATTCAATTTTTAGTCAAAGTTGTTACTAATTTGTTTTTTTTCATAAAAAATATTATTAGTTGAATTTTTGATTGATTAATTTTTTTTTAATTAATTAACCTTAATTAACTTAATTATTTGAGGTAATTAAATAATTTTGATAATTAGTTTTAGTTAATTCGATTAATCAACTTAAGTAAATTTTGGTAATAATCAAAGGTTTTTCTTTTACATCACCATTTCAAATCATTTCCAATTCATTCCAATCTTGTCAATTCATAATCATTTTCAAATCATTTTCTCCAAAAAAAAAACCATTCAATTCCAAAACATTTTCATTTCAATTCATTATCTATTAAAACAAATTTCAAAATAAACACA
The DNA here is from genome assembly GCF_024323335.1 of Lathyrus oleraceus. Lineage (NCBI taxonomy): Eukaryota > Viridiplantae > Streptophyta > Magnoliopsida > Fabales > Fabaceae > Lathyrus > Lathyrus oleraceus. Next base: position 480,041,941 of record NC_066585.1, on the reverse strand, counting down.
ACTCATTTTCTCCAAATAACTCAATTTCAAAATTCATTTCAAATTCAACTTCAAATCATTTTTTTTTAACCAATACAACTTCTAAAGAATTTTTAAACATAAAATTGGGATGAAAAAGAGATAGGGAGCGTACGCTTCATTATTTCTCAAGCACTCGAACAATTGGCGTACGCCATATTGCACGAGTTCTTGTCATTCGATTAAACCTTAATCACATATTTCAAATCCCTTTTCAATTTATTCAAACCACTTTTTTAAACTATTCAATTTCAAAATCATTTTCTCTTTCAAATATAAGCATGGGTTGAAAAGGAGATAGGAAGCGTACGCTTCACTATCTCTCAAGTACTTGAACAATTGGCGTACGCCATATTGCGCGAGTTCTTGTTACCCGATTAAATCCTTAAACACAATTTCAAATCATTTTTCAAAATCGAATATAAATTCAAATCATTCAAACCAAAGACTTCAAATCATAATATTTTAAATTATTTCTACCAAATCCTTTTAATTAATCTCTGAATGAAAAGGAGAATAGTGAGCATCCGCTTCATTATCTCTCAATTATACGAATAATTGGCGTACGCCATATTGCTCGGATTTTTGTCATTCAAATAAAACTCTAATAATCATATACATTCAAATCACATACTCTAAATCAATTGCAAATTCTTCAATCATTTAATTCTATATTTCAGATGAAAAGGAGAATAGTGAGCATCCGCTTCATTATCTCTCGATTATTCGAATAATTGGCGTACGCCACATTGCTCGAGTTTTCGTCATCAATTCAAAACCACGATCGAGCAAACGAAATCCAAAATTCAAACTATCTACGCGAATCGAATACAATATCCAAACATATCTTTTACAATTTAAACCTTGGATGATAAAAGATGAGGGGCGTACGCCTCGCCATCTCTCGATTATTTGAATAATTGGCGTACGCCATATTGCACAAATTATCGACTTCCGACTAAAACACGATAAATAAACTTGGATAAGGGAATAGGAGGCGCACGCCTCATTATTCCTTGAATAAGTAAGTAGGGGGCGTACGCCTCACTACCGTGCATATTCAACATCCACAAACACAAGCTTTCAAAATAATTCGAACGAAAAAGGAATAGAAGGCGGACGCCTTGTTATTCCTCGAAAGAATTGGACGATTGGTGAACACCACATTGCTCAATCTTTCGTCGTTCCCCGAAAACATTTCCAACAAATCAAATCAAACTTCTCGCCCCTGAGCGATCGAAACCAAACCTAACTTCTCGCCCCCGAGCGATCGAAATCCAAACATCAAACACATCAATTCAACCTGTCACCCCCGCGTGACCAAAACCCTTTCAAAAAAGAACACTGTCAATCCTTTCTAATGCGCACAACAAACCAGTGCTAGAGCCTCCCCCGAGAGTAGACATGCCAGTGTTTAGCCGTTAGAACGCCGACTTACACAGTCGTTCATCAAAACAAAACACACCCAAATATTCGTAGTATCCCGAACTACGATTGCTCTGATTTCCTTATTGCACTATAAGGATACGTAGGCAGGAGATTGCTGTATCTTCGCGAGCACACTAATAAAAAAACCTCTCATTTCCCCTCCTGAGGTCTTCACCCATATCTATCATCAAATTTTAAATTACTCGAAGCAAGCAATAAACAGTCAATTAAACAGTCAAATAGCAAAATCAGACTAAGAGGTTCCCGTTGAGTACAACGGACGTGAGGGGTGCTAATACCTTCCCCTTGCGTAATCGACTCCCGAACCCGAATATGGTTGCGATGACCATTGTTCTTATTTCCAAAGGTTTTCTCGATATTTTCCTATTCCTTCATTGGAATAAATAAAGTTCGGTGGCGACTCTGTTTCGAACATTTTTCCGCGTCCTATCGCGAGGGATCGCATTATCACTCATTTTTTTTGAGGTGCGACAGACTGGCGACTCTGCTGGGGACCCTGCTCCAAGCAAGAGAGAGTCTAGCCTAGCTTAGTCTGATTTTGCTATGACTGTTGGAAGAAATTCTTTTCTTCCATACTTATTTCTCCGTATTCTTTCTTTTGATTGTTTGTATTGTATGTATTCTATCTTGATACTTTGATATGGGACTTGGTGTATGTTGTGAGATAAGCTCCATACCCGAGCTTCGAGAAAAACTTAGAACCCGGAGTTGTGTAGTATTGAACTGAGGGGCGTACGCCTATTGGGACAATACGAAGACTCCACCTAGAGTAGATCTGTTTGGTGTTTCCATCACAATATGGCTAGCCCATCATTGCGGTAGAGGTTCTAAACACGATCCGTGACTCTAGGGACCTCGCCTTAAAACCAAGTTTTGTTTTCATGATCGGTGATTATGTAGTATTGAACCGAAGGGTGTACACCCTGTTCGTACAATACAAGAATCCCACTTAGATTAGATCATTTCAGAACTCCCATCACGATGTGGCTAGCCCACCATTGCGAGGAAGTTTTTGAACTTGATCCGTGAGTCTAAGTTCCTTCCTTGAAAACATAACTTTAGAACCTACCCTTGGGAATTTCTAGTGATCAGAGAAACCCGTACTTCTTCCTGTTATCCTGACGTACCCGACGTGTGGATAATCTTGAGTCTGTATTCCTCTGTGAAAAGTCATGGCAAAATTTCATGCATTTGCATATCATCAGCATGCATTGCATATCATTATCCAGAAACAAAAGCTTACACCATATTCTACCCTTTGTCCAGTAAACGCTGACTACTCGACACCGGTACGAGACACGCCGCAATTACAAGATGACACTTGAACAACTGGAAGCAAACCAGGTTTCGATGAGGACCGACATTGACTCCATGCAGGCAAAGATGGATCGCTTGCTGGAAACCATGTTACTCTTGGCCCAGAAGGAAAAAGATGCCGAGACTAACGCTGAAGCCAGGAAAGTTGCTGCCGAGTTTGGATCGCCATCACTTAGCATCCCTGGAGTAACTAACCTTGATGGTAATCCTGCCCATCCTGAAGGAGGACCCATCCATATTCCTGTTCCCATGGTCAACATGAACCCCCATGAGCATTCTGCTACATCTGCTCGGCATGGATCAATGATGGGTGATGAAGATCCATACGACGCCTTCTTCATGCCACAACCCGCCAAACCTGTTGTTGGAGGTCTCCCAGACCCAGCTGTTGATAGACTCTATGCTTTGGAGGAAAAGTTTAAATCCTTGGAGGTTCACACTACTCCTGGTTTGGACGCCGTTGATATGTGCCTGGTGCCAGGTTTGGTGATTCCGCAGAAGTTCAAAGTCCCAGACTTTGATAAATACAAGGGAATCAGCTGCCCAAGGACTCACCTCAGAGCTTATTGCCGCAAAATGGCTGCCCAAATCAGTAATGATCAACTCCTGGTTAATTACTTCCAAGATAGTCTCAGTGGGGCATCTTTGGAGTGGTATATGCAACTAGAGAGAGGTCAGGTCCAGTCGTGGAGAGAACTTGCTGAAGCCTTCCTTAGGCATTATCAGTACAACACTGATCTAGCACCCAATCGCACACAACTGCAAGACATGACTCAACGCAACAACGAGTCATTCAAGGAATACGCACAGCGGTGGAGAGAGTTGGCAGCTCGTGTCCAACCTCCTCTCCTTGACAAAGAGCTGATTGACATGTTTATGGGAACCCTGCACACCCAGTACATGGAGAAAATGGTAGGATCCAGCTTCCCAACTTTTGCTGAAGGTGTCTCCGTGGGAGAACGAATTGAGAGCCAGATCAAGAAGGGAAAGCTACCCTGTGCCGCTAATGCTTCAGGTGGGATGAAGAAACCCTATCCCAATCTCCCGAAGAAGCCAGAAGGGCAGACCAATGCCATAATGAGAGGAGGAGGATATAAGGCACGTCCGTATGCTCCTATGCCTTACGATCAGGTTTCTGCGGTCATCCCGACACCATATCAGCCACCCTATCAGCAACCATATCAACAGCCTTATCAACAGCCGGCTTACCAGCAGCCACATCAAAATCAACAGCAATGTGTTCCACCACGTCAACCTAATCAGCAGAGGGCAAGGAGGCCAGAAAGACATTCCGATCCTTTGCCAGTGTCATACAGCAAGATCCTTCCCTATTTGCTAAAGGATGGATCAGTCGTTCTAAAGGAGATAACACCTGCAACTCCACCTTACCCTCCAGGCTACGACGTCAATGCTCACTGTGAGTATCACATGGGTGCCCCAGGGCACAATAGAGAACTGTAAGGCTTTCAAGCACAAGGTCCAGGACTTGGTTGATAGTAAGGCACTTACATTCACGCCAGTGAGGCCAAACGTCGCAACAAATCCCATGCCAGCGCATGCAGAGTCGAGTGAAGCTCGAAGATAATGTTCCTCACCAACCTGATCAGCAGAGCAATTCTGACGAAGAATCAAGAGATGAATCCCTGTTCATTTGAATGAAGGCAATCATTATGCCATTTTTACCATTTTTGCATTGTAATTTGTTTCTTGTTTGTTTAAGTACTGTATTGCTTTAAACATTGTTATTTGCATCTGGTTTTATTAATGTGATGATTATGCATGCTTTGAATCAATCTTTCATATTCACTTATCTATCACATTTGCAAAATCACAAACACATACTTTTCCACTTCACTTCCTTTATCACACTATTGCTAGTAAATGTTGGAAGGAGGATGACGAAAACAAAATACTCATAATTGCTGATCGAATGCTTTCGGATAAAATCCTGCTAATGATGTACAGGCATTGTTTCAAATCCCCAAACACCGGAGAGATAAGGAGTTAATCCCTAGTCAACCACTTCGAGCCTAGAAGTAGGAGTTTCTTTCGGATCTACAAACCCTTACGCTTAACCTGGGGCAGGGTAGTGTTCAGTTAACCTGATTACACATACAAATTACAGAGGTGAAGTATCCCATACGAGGATCAACCATACGACACTCTTCACACACATCCTAAAGTGGTGAAGGAACCATACAAATCCAAATCTATGTCGGTTGTTCTTCAAAGACCAATGGCATGGCAGTCACAATTTCCAAAAAAAATCAAAGAAAAAGCCCGCTAAGTCGAACACCTTAAAAGGAGACTTAGGCAAAAACAGGGGCAATCCCGATGGATTAAAGCTTCACAAAACGGTCCATGCAAAAGTTAGGGATCAAAACAAGAATCGAAAGAGACAATGAAAGTCTCCAACAAAACAAAACAAGATTCAGTGACCACCATACCAAAATCAAAGGGTCACTGACATCCAAAAAACGAAATAAGGTGGCTGCCATTCCAAGAAACCTTGAATCACCATCTTTATCCTTACCCGCAAAAGTAAATGTGTGTGAATCAGCTGAACGTAGGATTGGAGATTATCATGAAGAAGGGGTGGGTTAAAATAAACTTTGAGCCTTATATCCTTTCATTTCAATAACCATGAACCAAGCCACGTTACAACCTTCAAAAGACCTAATTGAAGTAGGGTTTATTCTGAAAGCATATTATAGCAAGGTTGAGTAAACTGACTCCTAGATATTTGCTAATATTGTCTTCTCACTATATCACTCACACACCAGCTAAATCAAGCACCGCGTTTGGACTCACGATCCACTCGCCACACATTACCACAACACTCCAAATGAATGATTGTTTTTCAAAACTTGCATAACTGTTGCATTAAAATCACCATCTCTTGGATAACAATTCTTAATTGTCAGTCAATACTTGACATCGAGGAAAGTCCAACAAGGGGAAATTCAAAGGGCACTTGATCGTTGGTGCTAACACAAATCAAGACCATTCTATGAATCAGGGGCATGGGATCATATTGACTTAAGAAGTAGTCAGTATAAGACAAATCTCCAAGCATCGGTTGATCAAGGAGGAAAAACACTTCAATACTCAGCACGTTTAGGGCAAGTCCCTTAAAGGCCAATCTGGGGCAAGACAAGTTGCAAGGGGCAGTTTCCCTTCATATCTTCAAGACAATCAAGTAGATTGCATCAGACAGTAGTAACTGCTTGAATTCACAACCAAAACGTCAAAAGTTCATACCAGTACAACATCATATCTTGACGAGAATCCTTGAGGCACGTCAAAAGCACAATCATCATGCGTTGATTACGTCGCTATGCTCAGTCACTGGCTGGCCAAATATCTCCAAACACTTCAGAAGAAGAACTGAGACCTTCTCAAAGACAAATACACACATATCAGTAAAAGATCAAACTTGGGGCACCAAGAGTATCCGCATCTATTGCGTGTTCATCACATCATCAACTACCGAGTGTCGGGAAGTCAGATCCTTCTACCAATCAACAGTCCAATCTACATTGACAATTACCAGAAAAAACCAAAGCCCACCTTGCTGGCACCCACACAAAGACAAACACAACCAACTTTGGTTTCCAGAAAACACATCGCCTTTGAAAGGGGGGCCAATCCCAAAACAAGCCAATCAGTCCTTTGCATTCAAACATGCATAACATGCATCACATGCATCACCTCATACATAACGCATACACATCATTCATGTACATAACACGAATCAAAATCCAAGGTTTAGTCGTAGGCATCCAGGCCAATCCTCAGTCGAGTCATTGTCACTTCTTTTGAGTGAGTTCCTACCCACTATTGGGCATTCCCCATTGAGCTACATCCTTCAACCTTTTGTTGATAAGATGTTATCCTCAGCTAAGTCAAACAATGTTTCTCCAAACACTTACCTTGTTTCACATTGAGCATTCCTCAATAAGTTGTTTCCTGTAACCTTTTGTTGACAGAAATTACATCTCTCCAGAGAATATTGGGTCTGCAACCTTTTGTTGTCCATACCCTGAGCAAGTCTTACCTAGCAATGTTCCAATGCTACCCAGCAAGTCAGGTTTATTGAACTTTGTCAGTAGCCTTGTTTTCCGATATTGTTCTCACTATCATCCTTTTGGTGAAAGTCCATGGAGGAATAATACTAATCATCACCTTGTTTATGATCACTGTTATCCTTTTGGTAATGGTAAATCCTTGACATTTGTGATCTTACTGTCATCCTTTTGGTGTCTGAGATCCTTGAAGTTTTGGTTCAACCTTCATCCTTTTGGTGAATGGAGACCACTGTAATTATTACATCTTACCGTCATCCTTTTGGTGTCGGCGATCCTTAAGGTGATAAGCAATCCTTGTCATTTTGGCCCAATCATCATCCTTTTGGTGATGACGTCTAGTTCAATCTAAAATCATCCTTTTGGTGATCAAGATTATGAAGTTTAGTTTAAGCTATCATCCTTTTGGTGATAGTAACATTCGAAAAGTCCAACCCCCACTGTCATCCTTTTGGTGTCAGCAATATTTGAAGTTATTATAACTTATTATCATCCTTTTGGTGGTAACAAGTTTTGAAGTTATGATCTCACCTTCATCCTTTTGGTGATGGTGATTGTGGATTCATTATCATCCTTTTGGTGATAACGAGTTCTATTGTGTTGTAGTACCTTCATCCTTTTGGTGATGGTGACTATCGACTTATTATCATCCTTTTGGTGGTAACTAAGTTGTGTCCTTTAACAATACCTTCATCCTTTTGGTGATGGTGATTGTTGACTTCTTATCATCCTTTTGGTGATAAAAAGTTTGTGTCTTGATCCTACCCTCATCCTTTTGGTGATGGTGATCAATTGTGTGTGTGCTTCTTATCATCCTTTTGGTGATAACCAGTTTGTGTCTTAATTATACCTTCATCCTTTTGGTGATGGTGATTATCATCCTTTTGGTGATAACAAGTTTTATCTTTTAATTATACCTTCATCCTTTTGGTGATGGTGGTTATCATCCTTTTGGTGATAACCAGTTTGTGTCTTGATCCTACCTTCATCCTTTTGGTGATGGTGATCATTTGCGTGTGTGCTTCTTATCATCCTTTTGGTGGTAACAAGTTTTATCTTTTGATTATACCTTCATCCTTTTGGTGATGGTGATTATCATCCTTTTGGTGATAACAAGTTTGTGTCTTGATCCTACCTTCATCCTTTTGGTGATGGTGATCAATTGTGTTGTGTTCTTATTATCATCCTTTTGGTGATAACAAGTTTGTGTCCTGATTATACCTTCATCCTTTTGGTGATGGTGATTATCATCCTTTTGGTGGTAACAAGTTTTATCTTTTAATTATACCTTCATCCTTTTGGTGATGGTGATTATCATCCTTTTGGTGATAACCAGTTTGTCTTGATCTTACCTTCATCCTTTTGGTGACGGTGATCAACTGTGTGTTGACTTATTATCATCCTTTTGGTGATAACAAGTTTTGTTGTTGGATCTTACCTTCATCCTTTTGGTGACGGTGATCTTTGAAGGTGATGAGTCAACTATCATCTTTTTGGTGATAGCCTTGATCCTATACTCTCAGTAATGGAAAAATTTACCAGAATGACCATCATCCTTTTGGTGATAGAAATCTGTGAATTGTGTCTAACTTTCATCCTTTTGGTGATAGCGAGATTTGTCGTTGATCTTACCATCATCCTTTTGGTGATGGCGATCTTTGTTGTACCCACTGTAACAATTATCCTTTTGGTGATGACAATCCTCAAAATCATGGTGAATCTCTGTCATCCTTTTGGTGTCAGAAAACCGATCCCACCTTTGTCTTCACATCAGAAACAACCTGTGCAAGATTTGAATGTTGGCTCGAGGGTTGACATTGATGTGACATCCTACCCCTACTACCTTGACATCCATTGCATCTTCATCTGCATCTCTCCATTGCATTCCAAAGGACAAAATTTGGATCCTTTAGTATTTAATTACCTTCCACCACGAATGTAAGATGACCTTTGTCATTCTTACCTTCTGATTCAAGATAATTAAATAGGGGCAGTTGTCGTACCCCAATTTTGTCCGGGCATTTTTAATTTTTTCAAAATTAATTTCAGTTTCATTTTTTTGCATCATATACATACCATTACATACATTGCATCATGAATAAAACACCTAAAATGTCAATCAGATTGGACTTCCTTGAAGATACAGAAAAATCGGTTGAATCGTCAAATTTGAGGAAAATACTGTATTTTTAATAGGTATATTTTGTCCTGACAAGTTTAGTGTGACGGGTTTAATTTTTCTGAATAAAAAGTGGTACTCGATTTCTTTTTTAATTGGTCAATATTTTTTTCGATTTTTAATATTAGTTTTTTTTATATTAATTAGTTTTTTAAATAGTAGTTATTTAATTAAATATTAATTGGTTTCTTACTAGTTAGTTTTTGTAAATATTAATTAGTTTTTTTTTATTAGTTTATTTAAGTAAATATTAGTTAGAGTTTTTAATATTAGTTAGTTTTTTTTTTTGTATTAATTTAAGAATTAGTTAGTTGTTAGTTAATTTTTAAGTTAGTTGGTTTTTTTTATTATTTTTAATTAGTTTTTATATTAGATTTTGTAAATATTAAGTAGAAACATTAGTTAATTCTCTTATATATTAGTTAGATCTTTTTTAAAAAATATTAATTAGTTTCTTATTAGTTTTTATTTTATTGTATTATTTTAATTAATTTTTAAGTATTAGTTAATTTTTGTTTATATATATTAGGTAGATTTTTTTTTTAGGATAATTAAATATATATTGCATTGGATTCCTTTTTATAAAAGACAAAAATTTTCTTCTCTCAGTAACAAATCTCCAACGTCTCTCACGCGTACACACTTCTCATTGTCCCACTATCCATCCCACTACCTCTGCTCTCACTGTACGAAGGAAAAAAGAAAAAAGACAAAAAAAATTTCTTTATCTCTCACGCTCAGATCCCCTCTCTCATTCACTGTTCATTTACGCTCATCCTCACTCCAATCACTATTCACTCTAAACTCTCCAAATCTCCCACTCTCAACCCTAATCTTACTAAAAAATTTCTCAGCCGCCATCCACCCCTACCCAAACCCTCATCCATCTTCAAAAAGCTTTTCCTCTCACACCGTCATCACCATCCCCCACCACCAAATCTACCGTGTATTTTCCGTCTACCCACTTACTCCATCGCCGCCGTTACGCTCAAACCCACCGGAAATCTCCAACACCCAAACCCTAAATCGCCGGCGCCGCCACCTTCCCACTTCTCACCCGCCGCCACCATCAACAAATCCAACCGTAAAACCCCAAAACCCTTCATCGCGCCGCCAGAACCCCCCTTCGCTCGCAAAACCTCCTTCACGCTCTCCCTAAAGACCCTCAACCCAGCTACTACCGCCGCCGCCGCCCCCAACGAAACACCATCTCACCATCTCCGAAACCCTCATTGACCCTTAACCCTTCGCCTCACAAACGAAACCCCTTAACCCAAGCTACCACGCCTACATCTTCGTCATCTCCAGCTCACCCTTCATCACCCCCTTCACACAACCTCCGCGAACCACCTCCATCCTCGACGCCGTCCACACAACCTCCTTCAACACCCTCGACCTTCACAACCCCTACCGCTGTCAAACCCCTCCAACCATCAATCACTACGCCATCTCAGAAAACCTTGCCATCGCTCAACCGTCTAACCCTTAATCGACCTTCAGCCGCCACTAAAAAACCCACGAATCCGTCAAGCTCCTTCGGATCCGCGGATTCGCCTTCGCCTTCACGCGATTTCGAATCTTCAGGGTACCCTGTGTTGGTTGTTGTCTGTTTTGTGCAGGTTGGAGCTTCATTACCTTGTCGTACGCGGATGGAGTAACAAGAAGCATCACCGTAACCACGTTTCCATCCAAGGTCCGCTGTCTCGAGCTCTTCGACGTCAACAACTCAGCACACCGCGTTAGAGTTCTATCTCTCGGCAAAGTGGGTTTCAACAAGTTTCTTCCAACAAACTCAGAGCAGCAAACAGAACACGACGATTTGGTCATTTTGGTAATATTTTGGTTAAAGCGTCAGATTTAAGTTTATGATGAGTTTATATTCAGTTTTCAAATAAGCGATATACTTTAAACTTGCTGTTTTTACTTTCTTTATGACTACAGTCCTCATGTTTGAAAATTAATTATGGTGACTCATGGATGTTTCAATTGGGTTTCCAGCTTGGTTTGTTTGTGTTGTTTAAATTGATGATAAGAATGAGTTAGTTTATGGAATGAGAACCTGTAAATATTGTCTAACTTTTGACTTGGTTTTAATTTTAACATGTGTTTCTCTGTTATATCAAAATGTGATTACAAATTATAACTTTATGTTTAATTAGTGTGTGTATATACTTTCTACGTGTAGTCATTTGTTTTTTGGTTCTGCAGCGCTTTGTTCATCTGTGATTATACCATTTAGCCGTTTTTTTTTACATATATAAACTTGGAGCAGCATGATTGTTCAAATTAGTTAATCTGAAATGCCATAAGTTCTGTCCCTTTTTTAGATCCTAGTGTATTTTTTTTGATAGCTTGTTGATTAACTCAATATTTTGTTCAACATTTTGCTCCAAGCCCATTTACGGTTATGCTTCACGTGCACCCCATGATATAAGTGTTATCATAATTATTTGGTTACTGTTTTCAAATCCATTGTATTTTTAAAACCAAACTTGGTAGCACGGATTCGATTACTTTGTGTCGATAAACCGCCAAACTTCCGATTCAATTTTTTAGTCAAAGTTGTTACTAATTTGTTTTTTTTTCATAAAAAATATTATTAGTTGAATTTTTGATTGATTAATTTTTTTTTTAATTAATTAACCTTAATTAACTTAATTATTTGAGGTAATTAAATAATTTTGATAATTAGTTTTAGTTAATTCGATTAATCAACTTAAGTAAATTTTGGTAATAATCAAAGGTTTTTCTTTTACATCACCATTTCAAATCATTTCCAATTCATTCCAATCTTGTCAATTCATAATCATTTTCAAATCATTTTCTCCAAAAAAAAAACCATTCAATTCCAAAACATTTTCATTTCAATTCATTATCTATTAAAACAAATTTCAAAATAAACACAACTCATTTTCTCCAAATAACTCAATTTCAAAATTCATTTCAAATTCAACTTCAAATCATTTTTTTTTAACCAATACAACTTCTAAAGAATTTTTAAACATAAAATTGGGATGAAAAAGAGATAGGGAGCGTACGCTTCATTATTTCTCAAGCACTCGAACAATTGGCGTACGCCATATTGCACGAGTTCTTGTCATTCGATTAAACCTTAATCACATATTTCAAATCCCTTTTCAATTTATTCAAACCACTTTTTTAAACTATTCAATTTCAAAATCATTTTCTCTTTCAAATATAAGCATGGGTTGAAAAGGAGATAGGAAGCGTACGCTTCACTATCTCTCAAGTACTTGAACAATTGGCGTACGCCATATTGCGCGAGTTCTTGTTACCCGATTAAATCCTTAAACACAATTTCAAATCATTTTTCAAAATCGAATATAAATTCAAATCATTCAAACCAAAGACTTCAAATCATAATATTTTAAATTATTTCTACCAAATCCTTTTAATTAATCTCTGAATGAAAAGGAGAATAGTGAGCATCCGCTTCATTATCTCTCAATTATACGAATAATTGGCGTACGCCATATTGCTCGGATTTTTGTCATTCAAATAAAACTCTAATAATCATATACATTCAAATCACATTCTCTAAATCAATTGCAAATTCTTCAATCATTTAATTCTATATTTCAGATGAAAAGGAGAATAGTGAGCATCCGCTTCATTATCTCTCGATTATTCGAATAATTGGCGTACGCCACATTGCTCGAGTTTTCGTCATCAATTCAAAACCACGATCGAGCAAACGAAATCCAAAATTCAAACTATCTACGCGAATCGAATACAATATCCAAACATATCTTTTACAATTTAAACCTCGGATGATAAAAGATGAGGGGCGTACGCCTCGCCATCTCTCGATTATTTGAATAATTGGCGTACGCCATATTGCACAAATTATCGACTTCCGACTAAAACACGATAAATAAACTTGGATAAGGGAATAGGAGGCGCACGCCTCATTATTCCTTGAATAAGTAAGTAGGGGGCGTACGCCTCACTACCGTGCATATTCAACATCCACAAACACAAGCTTTCAAAATAATTCGAACGAAAAAGGAATAGAAGGCGGACGCCTTGTTATTCCTCGAAAGAATTGGACGATTGGTGAACACCACATTGCTCAATCTTTCGTCGTTCCCCGAAAACATTTCCAACAAATCAAATCAAACTTCTCGCCCCTGAGCGATCGAAACCAAACCTAACTTCTCGCCCCCGAGCGATCGAAATCCAAACATCAAACACATCAATTCAACCTGTCACCCCCGCGTGACCAAAACCCTTTCAAAAAAGAACACTGTCAATCCTTTCTAATGCGCACAACAAACCAGTGCTAGAGCCTCCCCCGAGAGTAGACATGCCAGTGTTTAGCCGTTAGAACGTAGTATCCCGAACTACGATTGCTCTGATTTCCTTATTGCACTATAAGGATACGTAGGCAGGAGATTGCTGTATCTTCGCGAGCACACTAATAAAAAAACCTCTCATTTCCCCTCCTGAGGTCTTCACCCATATCTATCATCAAATTTTAAATTACTCGAAGCAAGCAATAAACAGTCAATTAAACAGTCAAATAGCAAAATCAGACTAAGAGGTTCCCGTTGAGTACAACGGACGTGAGGGGTGCTAATACCTTCCCCTTGCGTAATCGACTCCCGAACCCGAATATGGTTGCGATGACCATTGTTCTTATTTCCAAAGGTTTTCTCGATATTTTCCTATTCCTTCATTGGAATAAATAAAGTTCGGTGGCGACTCTGTTTCGAACATTTTTCCGCGTCCTATCGCGAGGGATCGCATTATCACTCATTTTTTTTGAGGTGCGACACCTTGTTCTTTAGTTTCTTGGTAGGGAACCTATTTAGAATATAAACACCAGTGATAACTGCTTCACCCCATAAGATTTTGGCAAGTTCTTTTGTTTCAACATGCATCTTTCCATATCCAGTATGATCATGTTTCTTTTTTATGCTATTCTATTATATTGAGGCATGTAAGGAGCAGTTACCTCATGATTAATACCGTGTTCCGTACATAACTCTTCAAATATCTTCTTGGATTTTTATTCTCCTCCTCCATCTTTTTGCATAACCTTAATATTCTTTTCTCTCTGGTTTTCGACAAACATTTTGAATCTCTTAAAGATTGAAAATACTCTGTCTTTGCGCCTGATCACATAGATCCAAAGCTTTCGATTGTACTCAAATGACAAATGAGATGAAATACATGTTTCCACCAATGATATGATCCTCAAACAGGCCACATACATATGAATGTACTACTTCTAGTATGCAGGAGGATCTTATTGGCATAGTCGAAACGAAAGATTTTATGAATTGCTTCCCTACTAAGAAACATTCACGAAGTTTATCAAGAATCACAAGACTTGGTACACTAGTTACCATATCCCGAGTAATTAGTTGATTGAGTGACCTAAAGTTCAAATGGACAAACATCAAATTCCATAACCAACTATGCTTGTGGTCGACCATGATTTTTAGGCATTGTCCCTCAGTTAAACTGATCATGGTTTTAAATATCCTATTCTTCGATAGAGGAGATTTTAAGACCAAGTTATTCTAGGTGTCGAACAATTCAAAGGCTCCATATTTCATAACCACTGAAAAACCTTTTTTGACCAGTTGTCTAACACTTAGTAGATTACACTTCATGCCAGGTACATAGAGTACATCTTTGATCATAGCTTTTGCTCCATTACTCCTTTGAATGATTATGTTGCTAGTGCCTTCTGCTTGCAACGAGCTATTATCTACAAGCCTGACCTTGCACTTCTTCGACTCGTCAAAATTTATTAACCGCACTCATCGACCAATCATATAATTCGAGCAACCTATGTTGAGGAACCAGATCTTGGAGTCAACATGCTCATCTGCAACTGCATCCATAAGCACCATATCATCATCATCATCTGAATCTTGACGTGTAAAGTCTGCTCATTCATCATCCTTGCCTTTTATCACTCTCTTGTCTTTTTTGTACCAACAACTATTGGCCAAGTGACCCCACTTTTCACAGTTATAGCATCACACACTTTTCTTCTCTTGTTTGTCTCTCTGATATGAGGTTCCTTCTCCTCTTTTCGAGGATTCAAAAGCTCTATCATCAACCTTATGCTTTTGAAGATTCACCCAATACTTCTTGCTCTGAGTCTTGACTCTTTTTCCCTTAAACTTGTTGGGAGCACCATGCTTCTTCCATGTATGGGTCTGCAATGCTTGTATCGTATATTGAACCCCTTTTTCTCTCTACAATCCTTAGCTCATGTGCCTCTAACAAGCCATCAAATCTTCTAGTTTCATGGTTTCAAGATTGTTGGATTCTTGAATGGCTACGTTAACATGATCAAAGTGGGAGGTCAATATACGCATTATCTTCTCAATTATCATCTTATCAATTAGGATTTCACCACATCATTTCATGAGGTGAACAAGATTCTTCACTTTAGAGACATGACCTGCAATCTTTTCATCTTCCCACATCTGCAGTAACTCATATTATCATCGCAGTGTCTGCAATCTAACAACTTTAACCTTCTTACCACCTTCATAATACTTGACAAGAATATCACACACCTCCTTTATCAATTCATCATGAAAAATTAGATCAAAATTCATCGCATCAACTACAAATTGAATGCAAAATGCAACCTTACAATCTTTCTTCTTCACATCCTTGTGAGTAACTCTCTGAGCATCTTTGTATGAGCAAGCTCAGGGACATCACTAGTAATCAATTCTAAGGTGTCTTGAAAATCAAACAATGACTACATCTGTTTTCTCCATGAGACCCAATTTTTGTCATCAAGAATTGAAAGAGAATTGAGAATATCATTGTATCATTCATCTTTACAACAAACACGATTCACGGTCCCCGGAAACACGACCACCGACGCGCAGTTCTTAAATTTTCAATCAAGAAGATCGAACCAGAAACTCTACATACCAATTTATTAGTGTGTAAATGTTTTTAGGTGAAGAAAGAAAGAGAAATTGAGTGAGTGAAAAATAATAATAATTATTATTATTATTGTTGAATTACACTTTATGCATGTATATATACAAGTAACTAACTTTCACCTCAAAATAACTAATTTGCTCTTAGACTTATACTTGAATTATATGACAACCTAAATGATAAAAGAGCTTGAGTTCAACTTCTCGTACTAACAAGATAACAACTATTTAATTTTTATATTTAAAGAAGAATTATAGATAACAATCATTTACTTTTGTTTACTATTCATCATAGCTATCACTTAAATTAATTTTAAATTGAAGGAATTCACATTTTACAAATGGTTTCAATGGGGTTAAATGTTTAAAAAATTTATGACAGATCTACCTTTTCAATGGTTAACTAAAATAATCTGGTATAATATCAATTAAACCGTGAGTAAATTTTCGAAAAGCATTTCTCAACATATTCTGGCATATATAAATCTTGTTACGAAAAAATTTGGTTAGGCGTGAGTAAATTTCTAAAAACTTATCCTAAAGTATTCTGGTACTAAATTTATTTTGAAAAAGTTAACTTTTCGATATGGTTAAACCATGGACAAACTTTTGAAATTTTTTCTACAAGCATTTTGATGTACAGTTTTTACACAAGAAAACTTTTTTGATTTAGATATTTTATGGAGTGAAATTAAATGCCAAAAAAAATAAAATTAAACATTTTATAATTTATAGGGTCAAAATATAATTATGAGTATGAGATACTTTTTTTCAAAAATTGAAAACCTACATGCTTGTTCCAAATTTTGGATTGGGCTGAATCTGCTTTTTGCATCATAAAGAAACTAAATGCTCGTATTACTCCAAAAGAAAATAGTTTACTTTTAAGAATTTCTTAATACATCTTTTATATATATATATATATATATATATATATATATATATATATATATATATATATATTACTAAAACACTATATGAAAATATAAAAAATATCTTCAGTTTTCGGAGATACATCTCCGGACGCACCCTGAATATATAAAATTTTGATTTAACGTTAAAAGACTCCAAATATGGATTTTCAAAAGTATTTCGGATATACATCTTCGGATGATATTTAAATCGCCAAAACCATTCTCTTTTCTCATTTTAAAGAAAAACATAAGTTTTTTTTCAATCAAGTCTAAAATCAAACAACCAAGTTCAAAGATTCTTCAATCAACATCAAGTATATTAGAGACATCATCCGACACTAAAATAAAGTTTAAATTTGTAAGTTTTTAATGTTTTGAAAAGTTTTTTGAGTTTTTGTGTAAATCAATAGAAATTGATGATTTAGGTAAGAAATTAGTATAAATTGCATGAATGATAGTTTATACATATTGTAAAACATATTTGTTGGTTGAAAATAACGATCAGACCATTAGTTTTGTATGTCTGCATTGCCGCCATTGAAAGACCAGAAGAGTTGCAGAAATTTCTGGAGATACATCTCTGAAATTTCTCAACGTTTGGATTCACATTACCCAGAGATACATCTTTGTAAATTATCAGTCTGTTTTAATTTTTTGTTGCTTTTATTTATTGTATGGTTGCTTATACCAATTGTCTGGTTTACTTACAGACATTATGATTGATAGAGATGATAGACTAAGGCACGTGAGAATTTCATAACATGCATCAGCGCAGAAGGGAGAAAAGTCAGGTTTTGGAGACTCATGTTCACTCTAGTCATGTAGAAGCATCTACTTCTGGGGCTCATGCTTCTCCATCTTATTCTTCCCATAGGAGACGAGTTTCACCTACCGACGCATCACTACCTCCATCCTCCTGCAAGAGATAAATTTCACATATTCAGGCGCTAGAGGTACCCGAGTCACCGGTGGTACCTGAGGGACTAGTGTCACCTCCGACTGATGAAGCTGTTGAGCTAGTGCCATCTCCGAATGACGACGTTGTTGAGGATGATGAGCTAGAGCCACCACATGCATTTGGAGGAGGCCCGATAGAGTTGTCATTGTTGCCTCTGTATCCAGACCATACTGCCAAACATATATAGGATGGAAAGGTAACATTAGTTGGATTTATTCTTTTTAATTTACGTTTATTATTATATTACAAGTTTCTGACTTTGATTTATTTTTCTGTAGGATCGTGATCCGTTGAAGTTTGTTAACCATGGACGAAAGATTATTGGCTTGTCTCATTCGAATGAGAAGTGATTTCAGGCGGCTTTGTCCATATATAGGATGAAAGACTTGTGCATGATTGGTCATATTACGGAAATACCATGACTTCCTTAAAAATCGGTGGTCAGAGTCTCCCCTAGTAAAGGGAGAACAGCTACCACTTCTTAGGATTTACTAAACCTTAGATATACGAGCCTCTATAAATATTTGATCCTTTAAATGCAGGAAGAGAACATATTTTACTCAGCCTAACGCTTGTACACAAAGCTTCTCATTTTATGTGAGTCGACCCTCACATACCACCATAGTAGATTTAAAACGATTTTTTATTAAATAAGAGACGAAAATGAAATTTAAAATTAAATTAAAGGACGAAATGTACATTAATTTTATAAATTTCAATTTAACTCTAAAAATTTAAAAGGGTAAAAGAAGGGCAACTAGAAGACTGGCCCTAGCAGATTTAAACTCCAACCCGCAGCATATAAAAGCCCAAGACAAAAACACAAGTGTAAAGTAGCGGCTGGTAGTAGTGCGATCTCATCTTCTTCTACACTGTATTAGGGTTTACTTCTAAATCCGAGAAAACCCTTGACGGCGTTCGATCCAAAATGGACCCAAACATGATTGCTGATATGGCTTCTCTTCCAGCGGAAGATCAACAGAGAATGGCTTCCATGATCGATCAGCTTCAAGTCCGTGACAGGTTTTCTAAATCATATAACCCTTTCTTCTCTGTTGCTTACATCATAACTCTTTCAACTTGCAATTTTTAGGGTTTGCTTTTGATTTGTTCCTTTCTGTTGGTTTGTGTTAGCATTTAGCATCATGCGTTGAGTATCTTTTGGAATTTGGGGCTTCGTATTACTTTTTAAGTAATTGGCAGTACAATGGTTGCGAATTTTGTGCTTGCTTGTTCTGTGGAGCCATATTGATGCTCTCCTTAAAACCAGTGTGGCTTTTGAATGTTGCTTCTGGACGTTTTGGGAACTACATTTTTAATAAGTGCTTTATTTCTGTCTAATTTCTTGTTGTCTGAATTATTTGTTTTTGTAATCAAGCACTTGTAGCTGTCATGTGCTCCTTACTCTGAATTAAGGCGGGTTTGTGACGGTACCGACAATTGCGCAATTGCGATTATGTTTAATATATTCATTTTTTCAAATTATTACTGATGTCGTGTTCGGCGTGCCCGTGCTTCATAGTTCATGTCTTAGTTGTTAGTTTCATATTTCAGTACCTCCTACGTGCTTTCTCTAAAAAGATTTGTTATGACTTAACGCGAGCCTCATAGCTTATTACCGCATTGATTTTTTGTTATCTACTTAATGTGAGATTCATAACATTCCCACCTATTTAATAGCAACGACTACAATGGCTTTCACTTGGTAGTATGTATTTCTTCTTTAGCAGCTTCACTTATATATGTGTATTCAAATGGTGTACCTTAAGCCATCTCATTAGAATTCCATAGTCCATTTCTTGATAAAAGCATCACTTTTTATGATTGAAGCTCATGAGGAGAGTGCTACCCTAATGACTAGTTCATAATGTGGGATAGCTTAATGCTTAATTACCACGTTGATTTGTCTTTTCTACTTAATATGGTACTCATGACATTGTCACTTCGAGTCAAAGTTTACAATGACTTTCGCCTGTTGGTATCTCTTTGGAAGCTTTATTCATCTGTCTTGATGATGCAACATAACCCAGCCTATAGGTAGCCGTTTATGTAGCCTAACTCTCACTCAAAGCTCCAATCTGTATGGCTTAAATCTGCGAGGAGAGCCCAATTCATTAGACTAGTGCATTAAATGGAAGTGTCGTGTGGCTTAATTACCAAGTTTGCCTTTCTTATCTATTACTCAAATGTGGTTCTCGTAGCAAATTTGTAGTGTGTTACTGTGTTTGAATTTCTGTTCATAAAGGTAACTCAAGTTTTAGCAACGAGTTCTGATAAATTAAGATCCCTATGCGAGTCTTCATTTTTGTTTTTAGATTTTTTCTGATAAAAGAGTATTGTTGAATATACAAATACCTCTATAGTTCTGATGATGGTATTTTGTCTGTATATTTTTTTATGAAAAATGTTAATGATTGAACATATCAATCAATTCCTTTATATTTTACATATGACTTGGTTAGGGTGTTTGATTATTGCTTCGTTACATGAAAGGCTCTTGTATTTTTGTTGTTTAATTGTATCGATTGCATTAATTGTCATGTTATAAGATGGGGTTACCTAATTTTATTTTAAAAATTGCATTGCAGCTTGAGAATGTATAATAACCTAGTGGAGAGATGCTTTCAAGATTGTGTTGATACGTTTAAGCATAAATCCCTGCAAAAGCAGGAGGAAACCTGTGTTCGAAGATGTGCAGAAAAGTTTCTAAAGCACTCTATGCGGGTTGGCATGAGGTTTGCCGAGCTCAACCAAGGAGCTGCAACTCAAGATTGAAGTCTGCTATTGTTGGACAACTTTTTTATTTGTCTTCAATTTTTGTTTAGTTATAGTTTTGCTTTTTAAATGCAAAACATTGTAGAACATATGTATTTCTTCATTGCTACGATCACAGAAAATTGATGCTAAAATCTAAATAAGTTTATGAAGATGTATTCATTATGCCTTAGAACACTGATGCTTGATTGGCATTATTTAGCATTAGTTCTCGATTTTTGTTCGATAATGAGATCACACCTCTTGGTGCACATTCATCCTTGCTAATAAGGTCAGTCTCACAAAATACCTTCATTCTGTTGATTCTGCCCAGTTCTATGCACCAGAAGTCCTTTTATTTATCTAAATTAGTCAGTGAGTCTAAAAGTAGAGATCATTAAAACAGAGTAGTCATATTCGAAACTGTTATACCGCAAATTACTCTATAGCAGACTGTTATAGTGTTCTGCACCCAGTTATTCCGCAATTTATCCTATAGGAGACTGTTATAGTGTTCTGCACTGCTAAAGCTCTGTGCCAGTCTCTGCAAATGACTTGAATTATTTATTGACTTTGGGTGTTGAAGGTCAGGGTAATTTTTCACTACTAAGCCTAAAGCTAACCAGAACCTGAAGACACATGACTAGTTAAAACAAACAGCTCTTTTTAACACTTTTATTCGAAGACTTGGAGCCTGAAGACACATGGCTTATTAAAACAGACACCTCTCTAACACTTTTCTTTAAAGATAGATTCGGAGATCATTTAAAATAAGGGAATTCTTTTTCACAAGTCCTTAGAAGAAAATTTAAAATGTCTAAAATACATCTTTGACGTATTTATTTTTTACGAAATTGAACGCAAACAAGTGATCAACCCTTATTATATTTATTTTTAAAGATGCATTTAACGAAAATGATGTTTTTCAATCTGCAATGCAATAAATATGTAAATACCAATAATATCCCTATTAAAAACTAATTGGAAAATAGAGAAATAATTAAAATAAAATTATAAAAATCTAAAAATATAACTAAAAATAGAATAGAATCAAATTAAGAGTCTGTAAATTTGTTCGATTTTTCTTGAAAATATGAAAACAGAAAATAAATCAAATAAAATAGAAAAACAAGAAATTTAGAGTTTTTAGGATGGTGTCCCATATTTAGTCCCTAAATAAGGGAATTTGATTCATGATTTTTTCTGATGGAATGACACAATAAAATTTTGATTTAGAGTCAGTTTTTTGAAAAATCGAGCTTTTTAGGCTAAATCGTGTAAATGGCATAAACGCAGGAACGCAAGGGACAGAACGCGGTGATACAATTCCTATGAGTTTAATATTGATTAAAATCTATATAGTCTTCGACAACGGCGTCAATTTCAATGGAAAAATAAAATAATAAATGGGGTTTAGGGATTTTGGAGATGCATCTTCAAATTCATCATTGAAATTTTTGGAGATACATCTCTGGATTAAATTTTGTCAAAAATAAAGTGGCTGCTTGATTTACAACGAATGAGATGATTTAAAGTGCGTTCGAAAATACATCTCTAAAATAATTTCGAGTTTTCAAAGATGTGAGTTACACCGTATAAAGAAATGGTTGAAAATAAGGATATTTTGTTATAGGTCCAAATAGTTTGTTTGAGTTTCTGTTATTCTAAATTAAATATTATGTTTTTAACTGTGTAGAGCACTCTTATTAGTCTCTTATAGGTTGAAAATGCAAATTTGTTCTAAAATATCTCTTTAATTAATTATTTTGGTTATCAGACCTATCCATGTAAGTGCAGCAAACGCTATAGCATAAAGTCTTAAATTTGAAAAGGATCAATTTTTTTCTTCATAAATATTAATAAAAATAAATAAAATATTATAATAAAAATATAATAAATTAAAAAATTCTATGATAAAAATCTAATACATAAAAAATTAAGATTGATGAAAATTCAAATAATTAAAATTAAATTTATTTTTAATTAATACATAATTATATTTTTGATGTGTTTTTTTTTTAATTATTATAATTTTTTTAAAAAGAAATTTAGACATATTTTTGAAATTAAAATAGAAACTCGAAATAATTGGACCGGTCTGATTTCGGATCTATTTTTTTTTTTAACATTATGCTTCTCAAATGTGTTTTGTTAGTCAATTTGGTTCAACAAATTATAAGAGATATTTGCTAAATATTTATAATTTAGATACATTGAGAGATTATAATAATGACAGTTTGTTTACCTTTATACTTTCTATTTCTATTAGTGGGTAACCGTTCGTTTTTCATTACACAAAAACAAAAATGTTCTAATTGATGAAATCTATTTTCGTTTGATTTAATTTAATTATCTGTGCGTTAAAAAAAGATTTGTGAATTAAAAAAAAATAGAATTGGACTAAATTAATCGACTTAATTTGGTTTATTTCAATTGATCGGTTTAAAACCCATATTTTTTCCAATAATACGTACATCTTGTAACAATTATATTCTATGCTATCATTTTTTTTCACACAAACTATTCTATCCTTTTTATTTTTCAAACAATTTTAAATTAAAGTAAATAAATTCATACAATATAGTTTTTCATCAAACAAATAAATTCATTGAAATTAAATAAATTCATTCGTATCTTAAATTATGATATTATATGTTCATCAAAATCGTTTTTAAAAACGTGTAAGATAGACTATTACACCAAATTTAAAATTTTATAGAATTAAATCGTTTATAAATAATATCATAAATTCTTTGTCAAATTAAAAGAGTTTATTAAATAGGATTTTTAATTTTTCTTTTATAGTTGAAACATGACTAATTTACGGATACTCTCATCAAATCAAATTACAAATAGAACCAAAATAAGTTCTCTATGAAATTAAAGTCACCATCATTTCCAACTTGAATATCCAAAATGATAATATTATGTTCACTTTCAAATTACAAATACAATCAAAATCAAAATAAGTTCACTTATCAAATTACGAATAAAAATCAAAATAAATGTATCATCTTAAAATTAAGTTCACCATCATTTCAAACTTGAACTAATTATTCATCTTAAAATAAATTAAAATAAACAAAGTTATAATGCAGAACATTGAACTTATTTTTAATAGATCAAATGAAGTTTAACCTTATCACATCATGTTGTCATTATGCATGGCAAAGAGACAATGTGGAGACGAGTTTTAGCTTTGTCCTACCCAAATCCAATTCTAATTAAATATTTATTTCTCGTCCTAAACTTAAACGAGGATAAATAATTAAATTAAAATCTCATTCCAAACAAGTTTGTGTATATTCCCGTCTCACCCTCATCTCTGCATCGGAATCAATGATTAAAGTTGTAAAAATCATTTTCTTTAAATTCATAATTTATCCCGAATTCTAACAAACAATAACATACATTAAAAATAATAAATTAAAATAATTCTAAAAAATTGCAAATATATATCTAAAATATTTTAATAATAAAGTACAAATTCAAATATAAATACAATGACCAAATGATTAATATCCCAAATTATAAAAAATATTTCAATTTATCAATTGGGTGAATTCGGGATGAGTACTAGTGTTCCAATTATCCGTCTCATCAACATATTTTAAAATAGAGGAAAATTCAAACCAAAACCTAATCAAAACTGTTTTTTCCTATTAAACACGTGGTGGATTTGGACGGATACCCACAAGTACATGTTTTGTTTCCATGTCTATTCATCATTATTCATCATTGTTAACTCCACCACTATTTAGACGTAATCCAACAATTTCCAAAAATTAAAATAGACACACAAATCATAATTATGTCATTAATAAAGTAAGAAGTAAAAAAAAGACTTTAAGTTTGTATGTATTTTTCATGTTGTTGCACTTCATTCATTTGTTCTTGTAAATCAATCACCTTAGATTTTCTTATCTAGTTTTGGATACATATCAATATTTTAATAGTAGTAGAAGTCAAACAACTACTAATTGGATCAAATTCTTGATCATTTGTACTAAAAGTTAACTCATAAAAAATAGTAGGCACCAGTATAACCAATATATCTCTAGACATACGAGAAAAGACATAATACTTTATAGACTTTCCTTTCCACCGGTCCAAAATATCAAATGAATGATCTGTGCAATATTCATTATCAGCCCCAACATACCTCTCTAACTCACTCTTGTTTACATCAACTTACCTTTACTTCATTTTCAAACTAAAAGCACTATCTCAATATTCATCATAATCATATTCAACAAATTTACCTGTGTTAGCATGTGTACAATTTATTAAAGATGCATTACTAGACACAATAGGAATGAGATACTCTATCACATAATACTAGAAAACATCTAGTCAAGATCTTTCAATGTTTTCAACATATATTTTCTCTTTGCACCACCATACATCTTATTACAACCAAACTCGACGTAATCATATTTATAACGAGGATCTAAGACAACAACCACAAACAAAAGATAGTTGATAATGCAATCATCCCAATACTTTCTAACCTTCAATTACATATTTGCAGTCATTAATGCCAATACATCATCCTCACTATTTGACCATTTATGTAATGGCTTATGAATATTGCATAACTGTTTGAAAAAAGTATTAGTAGTAACATGCAATGAACTAGAAAATGAAGAGTTGAATCATAAAAGATCTTCAAAATTTTCACAAACACACAGGCACTCTCCTAATCAATATCAACATAAATATTTACTCCTCCACTGGCAAGAGACACAATAAATGCACTATTGTAGTTGAAAAATAACAATATTTGTAACCTCACTTGTATAAGGCAAACAAAGCCTCAATCCACGTCAATATTCAAATAAGTTAATCTTCATTATGACCACTGGCATGCATACTTATAGTCGATTTATCCTACTTTGGCCATCGAAAGTTTCGGTTACCTAATTAATGTCTTTCATTGCCATGCTATCCCTTGTTTGGGAGTTGACCTCACGATATATACTCATGGCTTTTACTATCATATTCGTTTACATACATTATGATGGTTACATCTTCATATCACCATTATCGTGTTTATTTGTCTGTAACTCAATCGCAGGGTACCTTCCAGTTTGTCACATGACCCATGGTTTAGTCCCTTCCATGTCTCTATAATTACGATGATTTTATAGTTTGGTAACCTTGCACTCTTATTTTATCATGGCGAGTTAGTCAATGAGACTCTAGGTTAGTTACATCCTACCTATGTTAGCTCAATAATTATTTGAGGGAACACCATGCTTTAGAGCGGATGGGTCGGATCCTGTTGATTTAAGGCGAGTTTGAGCTATTACAAATATATCATCGGTACATAGTCCCTCAAGCACGGGGCCTATAGGGGTGATGTGGTTTAAAGAATACTTGATAGTTCATAATCACTCAAGCATGAGGCATGTAAAGGTGAAGTGATTTAGAGAATTCTTGATAGTTCAACTATCTTGATATTGAAGTCGGTTAAATGTCTTTTCATATTTGGAAACAACTTCTAACAGGAATAGGTAGACCTCTACCTTGTTATTGCATCAAGCACTATCATTGACTTACTCTATATATTACACTCACGTGCAATCATTCTAAAGGTAGCTAATCTAGATGGAGACGACTTAACAAACTTACATGAAACCCTTACTTTGCTAATAAATGCACCAAAATTTTCAAACCATCACTAACAATGAAGTTTAAAATGTGTGTTGAGCACCTCATATGAATGAACTCTCCCTTTAACAAAGTATAACCATTCCAATCACTAATTCCTATAACTAGATATGTCAGTGAAACATTATTAGCTCTTCCATTACCAACAGTTACACAAAAGACTTTTTTAATCCCCCATTCTTTCAAGCATGCTTGAAGCCCTTGCCAATTATTCCCTGTTGTGTGATCCGTATCAGATTAAAACTCAGTATTTTCTTATTCAACTCCTACCCTTTATCAATGTAATTACAAGTTACAAACATGTAACTCAAATTTCGTACCGACACTACTATAAAATATACCTTCGGTAACACCATATTACAACGACCGTTTAGTTAACCGTAGAAATACCTCATTTTTGAATGCGTTTTATTTATTTTCATATTATCAAAAGAAATTTCATTACGGTTATTGTAAGCAACCATAATTAAATATGTACATGGAGTGACAAAGTTCGAATCTCAGTAACAACAATTTTCTATTTTTTCGTTATAAAGAGTGTTGTCATTATAACATTATATCTATCACCATGGTTAGTAAAAGAAACCATTGTGAAAGGTATTAGATTCATCACACTTCTTATAATACAACCTTGGTGCAATATTTTACCTATGTATAAGAGAACTTAACACTCGCTTCTTGACAGAATATGCACTGTCTCTCTCAAAGCAAAACCCTAACATATTCTCTCTCTCTCTCTCTCTCTCTCTCTCTCTCTCTCTCTCTCTCTCTCTCTCTCTCTCTCTCTCTCTCTCTCTTCTTCTTCTTCTTCTTCTTCTTCTTCTTCTTCTTTCATATTCCACATGCATAAATGATCACTCTTCTTCTTCATACTAAAAGGTAATCATTATATTTCTTCTTTCATACTAACATATTCTTCCGGTTCAACGTTGTTTATTCATTATATTTCTTCCTCTTATTCTTCATATACTTTCTTCCATTTTTCTTTGTATATGTTATAATTTTCATCTCTATTGAAGAACTTTTAAGGTACATCATTCTTCGAACTATTCATTCCATGGTGTTTTTTTAAAGCTGTTTATATTTCCAATCTGGTTCAAGAGTTTATGTTTCCAAATGTGTTTACATTTGGCATGGTGTTTTTTGACTTCTAGGGAATGTGAATGAAAAAAATTAACTCAAGAAAGCACATACTATGGGTGTGGTTCACAAATGGTTTGTGTTGATAAGGAGAAAAAATACAAGAAGGATGAAGCTATTGTAGAAGCTTCACTCGTCTTGTATTTTTTCTTCATAGCAATACAAAGTAGATCAATTTCAACTTCATGTTGAAATAAGTAGATCATTTTCTCGCCTTCATTTTTCACGAATCTTTTCAATAAAAGGTACGTTCATGAAATATTTTATGAGTTGAAATGTTGTTGTTGCTTTTTGATAAATGTTGTTGTATGTTATTTTTGTTGATACATGTTTCTTAGAACAAGAACAAAACATTTTCTCAGTTATAAGAAAAAACCTTCTTGCTACTTAGCAAAGTTTTATTTTTGTGAATCTTGCAACATTAATTTCTTATGTAGATTGACATAAGTGTATGGATTATAGAAGTGAACTTTATGCATATGTTATAATTACAATATCATACTAATATATTTTGACTTCTAGGGAAGGTGAATAAAGAAAAAATATAAATGGTTTGTATTTCTATGAAGAAAAAATACAAGGAGAGGATGAAGCCGAAGTAAAAGCTGCAAACTTGTGTGAAAGATAAGAAATGGCATCCATTCAAATTTAACACAAGTTTGCAACTTTAACTTTAGGTTCATCCTCCTTTCATTGTGGATTTCATTATGGGATAAGTATATCATTTCTTCGTCTTCATAATCCATGAATCATTTCAATAAAAGATACATTCGTGAAATATTTTATGAGTTGATATGTTGTTGTTTTTCAAAATGTTTGCCTTGTTGATAAATGTTGTTGTTTGTGCTATTGTCAGTGCCATAGAATATAAGTTTATTATATCGTATGTAGATTACTTGTTTCACTAACCTGTCGTATCTCGAAAAATATGATTCCTCGCGATGGTCGCGGAAAAAATTACGTTCGAACAGAGTCGCCACCGAACTTTATTCATCCCAACAAAGGGATAGGAAAATATCGATAAAACCTTTAGAAAATGGAATAATGGTCGTCGCAACCATATTCGGGTTCGGGAGTGGATTACGTAAGGGGAAGGTATTAACACCCCTTACGTCCGTTGTACTCAACGGGAACCTTTTAGTTCAATAGTGTGTTTCGAGTGTTAATTTATGTTTGTTTATTATCTTTGGGTTATAAAATATTGAAAATAGAAATGGGTGAGAACCTCGGAAGAGAGAAAGGGGAGGTTTCTTATTAGTGTGCTCGCGAAGATACAACAATCTCCTGCCTACGTATCCTTATGGTGTAATAAGGAAGTCAGAGCATTCGTAGTTCGGGGACTACGACTGGTTGGTGTTTTTTATGAACGACTGTGTAGATCGCGTTCTAAAGGCTAAACGCTGGCTTGTCTACTCTCGGAGGAGGCTTAAGCACTAGTTTGTTGTGCGTATTAGAAAGGATTAACAATGTTCTTTCTGAAAAGAGTTTTGGTCACACCGGGGTGACAAGTTGACTTAATATGTTTGATGTTTAGTTTGATTGGTTTCGATTGCACGAGGGCGATAAAGGATAAACTTGATAGGTTAATATATTTTTGGTTGGATGACGATTACTCGGATAGTCGAGTAAGACAACTTGTATCCTAATAGTCGGGAAAGGGAATAGAAGACTCTAGACCGCTTTCTGTTTCATCTGAGTAATTATGAAAAGGATTGGATGATAATTAAGGTGTTTTGAATGGATGATGATTACTCGGATATTCGAGTAAGACAACTCGTATCCCAATAATCGGGAAAGGGAATAGAAGACTCTAAACCACTTTCTTTTTCATCTGAGTGGTTATGAAAATAAGTTTACGTATGGTTGATGTATTTTTAGAATAGACGACAAGTACTTGAATGGCTGAGTAAGACAACTCATATCCAAGCATTTGAGGAGAGGAATCGAAGGCTCAAGACCATCTCCCTTTTCATATAGTTTATTGTGAAAATGATTTGACTTACGGTATAAGTTGGTGGAAAATGAGAATTGTTTGACTGGCCGAGTAAGAGAACTCGTATCCAAATAATTGAGGAGAGAAGTTGAAGACTCAAAGTCAACTCCTTTTTCATTTATCTTACTGTGAAAATATTTTGATTTAATCGGGGTTTGGAGATTTATGGAGGAACGATAATTATTTGACTAACCAAGTAAGAGAACTTGTATTCAAATAATCGAGGAGGAAAATTGAAGACTCAAAGTCATCTCCCTTTTCATTTTGTTATTATGAAATAGTTTGATTTGTTTGTGCTTAGGTGGATAGAAGTGACGACTATTTGACTAACCGAATAAGAGACCTCGTATTTAAATAATCGAGGAGAGGAATTGAAAACTCAAAGCCACCCCCCTTTTCATTTCCAAATGAAATGTTGTTTGATTGTGATTGGATACGTTCTTTTATTTTTTAATGAAAATACTTGACATCGGATCGAGGTTTTAATTTTGTGTTTATGAATGAAATGAATTTTATTTTAGTGTATTGTTCTTCTACTCGATTAATTAATAACCGAATAGGTCTCATTGTAAGAAAGCCCAAGAGTAAGCTATGTGAGGTTGATGGCGATGCTAAAAGCTATCGACTTACAAGGATACGAAAAGTGGGCTCGATATTGAATCGAGAATCGTGTGATTTTTATCGTGGTTTAACATGGTTTTAAGTTGATGATGAAATTGAATGGAATCGAGTTTATTTTATGAAATGATAGTGGAGGAAATCGATTAACATTATCAAAATTAATTTATTAAAACTCAGTTAAATTGATTAATTAAGTTAATTAATATTATTTATCAAAATTATTTAATTAAATCAAATAATAAAGTTAATTAAAATTAATATTAATATAATTACAATTACAATTTTTTAGCAATAAATTGTCAATATAATTAAAATATTAATAATTAATTATAATATAACCACAATATTATGATTAATATTAACCATAGGCTACCAAACTAGAACAGAAACTAATTAACTCAGAACCTTGGAAAAATACAAGAAAATAATTTTTAACTTTAAGATTTCAACACATTAGAAACTCACTTTAAATCCAACTTATGCAATGAGATCGAGGCGTGTAGCTGCAAAAGGAGAAGGATCAGGAAACACAGATATTGTGAGGAACGGATCTTGTTATCAACGGATTTTATTTTGTTGGTGGTGTTGACAACCGTCCATTCATGTTTCCAATAGACTCGTGGCAGAGAGCTTCGACGTGAGTGTTCATCCGGAATGGTTTTCAATTTGGCTACTGTTGGCGATGATTTGGGATGTCGCTTGGAAATCGCGACGGTTGGCGGCAATTTGGGATGTTATCGGCGAAGACGAAGATGGCCGGAAGGGGCTTGGTGCTATGACGACCGACGAAGAGTTTCGCGGTGTGGTGGCGGTCGATGATTGGGGCGAATACAGAGGGAATTTGATGGAGGCCAGAGGGTTTGGACGGTGGAGACGGTCTGGTTGGGTTGAGGGTGGCGGTCAGATGGAAGACGGCGTGAGGTTTATGGTGGTGGACACGGTGAGGCGTGTGTTGGGGTTTTGTGAGGTGTGACGGCTTTGCGTTTTGGAGTGTCGACGTGAGGTTTGTGAGAGTTTCGCCGGTGGGGGTGCGTGGATGGTGGCTGAAGGTGAAGAGAAAATGAAATGGAGATGGTGGTAGTGGATCCACCGGGAAGGGCCAAGAGGCTTTTTTTTTGTTTTTAAATCTCTTTGTCTCCAGCCAGAGAGAGAGTTTTTTGAGGAGAGTAGTCTGTTGTGTAGAGAGGATTGGAGAGTGAGCCATTGAGAGTGGGTAGTGATGTGGAGAGAGTGTGAGAGAAAAGAGAGAGGGATAACGTGTGTATGGTGGATTGAAAAGAGGATTCTGTGTGTGAGAGTCAAGTTTGTTGTGTGTGAGTATTAAATGAGATAGGTAGTAATAATGAGTGTCACCTGTGAGAGAGAGTATTGTGGGTTTTTATTTCTTTCTTTTTTCTTTGTTACCGTTGGAGAGGAGTGTGGAGTGAGAGGACCACTTGCCAGCCATGTACCACTCACAAGAAGATGAGATTGCCACGTGGCACCTGTCAATTGGATTGAAAGAGATATTTTTTAATATTTTCTGATTTTCTATTTAACTATTTATTTAAATTTCTATTTTATGATTGGATATTAAAAATGAGTATGGATTGCTAACATGGGCATTTGATTAATTTGACTCAACGATTCAAATTGAATCAAAGAAGCACACAAAGAAACACATCTTTTTAAATAAATTAAAATGCCTATAATGTTGTTTTTATATGATTTAATCGTTTTAAAATAATTTAAATCAATTGAATCAAATAAAATTCACAACTTTTTAAATAACCATGATAAAATTAAAATAATAACATGGAAAATTTTATTTATTCAATCTGACTATTTTGACGAAAGAACAAAATTAAAACGACTAAAAATGAATAAAAGTCGGGCAAAAATTTGCTCAAAAAATTAAATCGGATGCATGAAAATGATCAGTGCAAAATATACTTATTGAAAAAATACAGCGTTTCTTCAAATTCTGAAATAAGTTTGCACCGGTTAAAAGGCTCAGGCGGGTCAAAACGCAACTGAAACAGCTGCTGGAAAATACAACGAGCACACCAGGTTAAACTATATGAACCGTAGATTAATAATACTGGCGTCTGCAATTTTAATTTCGAAACTTTTTATCCGATGATTTTGTTCGTACTTGAGGAAATGATTCAACCGATTTGTCTGTATTTTCAATAAATTTATTCTGACTGATATTTTAGTTATTATTCATGATGGAATGCATGTCATGCTGTGCATATGATGCAAATTAAAAATGAAATCGATTTTACAAAAATTTAAATATGCCCGGACAAAATTGGGGTATGACATAACCCCTCACTAAGTATGCATTCATTTAAATTGATTTAGAAAATAATAATCTGAAAATTAAGTTATATTTGAAAACCAACTTAAAACAATCAATGTTTTTCGAATTACATGTATCTTGTAAGTCATCTCTAGCTCTTTAACATATAGAATTTGGTTGAATGCTTAAAGTTCTTCAAAGCAACAGTTCTTCTATTCTAGTTTATTATATAAAACATTAAATTTGTTGAGAAATTTTGATTCATTGTCATCATTGTCATCATAAAAATAATCATCATCATTTAAGATAATGATGATCATAGTGATGATGATGAATCCAAATTAATCAACAAATTGTTTCTTTTCAAAATAAACTATAAGATAAGGAACCATTGCTTTGAATAACTTGGTTCAGTGAACCAAATTCTATATGTTAAAGAGCGAGATATAAATTACGAGATTCATGCAATTCAAACAATAGTGGATCGTTTAAGTTGGTTTTCAAGAATAATTTAATTTTTTCAGATGATTATCTTCTAAATCAATTTGAATGATTGTATATGTTTAGTAAGGGGTAGAGAAAAACAACCAATCCACATATTTTATAATAAACTCATGTATACATACCACAACAGTTATCTTTTATAACCTTGGTGAAATGTTAATTTCATTTTAATTAAATTGTTGCTGATGGTGTTTCGAACCCATGACATTTATATATATATATATATATATATATATATATATATATATATATATATATATATATATATATATATATATATATATATATATATATATATATATATATATATATATATCATAATAGTTGTTTAAGATAATTATTGTGATAGATAGTGCGTTACCTAGTTTATCACTGTGGTCACACGCCCGTGGTAGAAAGCAACATACTTAAGATCACATGCTACCTAACAACGAACATACAACCTTAATTATATTCATTTCACAATTGTTGTCATATTTGTTTTCCGTAGTAGTGTGATGCCCAACAATCAGTGGTAAGATAAACCATTTGTTTATTTACAGACAATATGCTATTTAACTTCTCTTTCTCATCATTATACAAAAGTGTTCAATATTTAGAAACAATGACATAAGTAGGAACTTTAAATATAGGACAAGTCACACTAACAAAATACCTAAATTCTTCATTTTAAACATGTTTAAAAGCAAGCTCATCTGTAATTATCATCTTTGTAAGAGATAATCATGTTAGTTCTTGACTAAATTCAACAAGTTTAAAACTAACAATGATGTTATGGCCATCTTCACAAGCTTTCCCAAGGCCAATTCTTTTTCGTCTCTTAACAGATTTCCCTATTAGGGTTTTTAGGAAAGTTTTTAATATGTTTGTTCTTGTTAGTGGTTCCATTCCTAGAACTATTGCATGCATAAGCTTCGCCACAATAGTTAAATGTAACCTTATCATTTTTTTTATGAAATGCAACCAGACATTAAAATGGGGTATACTAGATTTTCTTTTAAGTATTTGAGTATTTCCAAAATGGTACCTTATGTTATTCCTAGTTATGTTGGTGTTTCAACTTGAGGCATTTGTTGTTCTCCTTCTTGTTCCTCTTGTGTTAGAAAATGACATTTATAGGAAGAGAGACGAATTCACTTGTTGCAGAAGAACCAACTTGTTTATTGCTTCATGTAACACTTTCACTTGCCATTTGCCTCAAATTTTAATTATATATATAAAAAAAGAGTAATAAGAAATCTACGACCAAAAACATTATCATTTAGGCAAAATTAATAGAGACAATAAAAAATCATTCATAAACAAGTACAATTCATTAATGATGATTACCAGTCATCATAAAGTTTTATCAATTTTTTAATAGTATTTCGAGGAGAATTACATGTTTTAAAGGTGAATCTTGGAAATATTTGAGAAAAAGAAGAAAGTTGTGAAATTTAAACACATTTTACATCATGATGTTTGTGTGGTATTTTGACCATATCTAGAGCTTCATAACTTTAATTAAGGTGGGACTGGCGACATATGAAAGCTAAAAAAAGAGCTAGCTACTAGAAATATCATGCATTGATCACTTAAAATTGCATAGCAATTTGAACCAAAATCGTGCGACGAAGCCTTTCAACCGCTAGTAGATTCTGACGTGTTTTAGCCAAAAGTTGGCGACTCTGATGCATTTTAGAACTGTATAAAAGGGAAATTTTAGAATTATTTTTAGATATCAGATTTTAGAGACTTGGACGGCTGCAAGTATTTTAGGAGTGTAATTTGAAGGTTTTTCGCCATTGAAAATCAATTTCTATTTTCGAATTCATGTATCTTCTAAACTTTTGTTTATGAATAATTTGATTGTAGCTAAATTTCCTTAGATTAGGTATTTTGAGATGAACTTATTTTCATCTATTTGAACCATATGATTGTGTGATACTATTCTATAAAATTGTAATTATAGTATTACTCAGTTATATTTGTGTTTAAATTACTTTTGTATGTTGACGAATATATGAATTGAACTTAGGTTTGAATGATTATTGACCCAAAATTTTAAGACCCAGTCTAATTTAAGTGTTCAAAATTAGTAATTACTTTATTAATAAAGAATTATAATTTTGTGATCAAGAAATTAACGTGTGGTAAAACTTGTTTTGCTTTTGATTTCGCCTAAGAGATTGATTATAACTATTTTATTAATTTATCGTGATACTAGATAAACAATTTTGGGAAATAGATATAACTACCAAATAGGGATGAATAAAAGATTTGAAAAAGGACCGATCGTTTTTAATCTCTGATAATTTCATTTGTTTATTTTCTTATCTATTTTAAACTAAACTCTTTAAGAAAACCCACTAATCTAATATTTTTAGTACAATGATATTGTTGTGTTACAATTAATAAATACATATGGAGACGAACTTATAAATATTATTACTCGACGATAATTCAATACACTTGCTAAATAAATCATTAAGCTTTTGACGTTGTTGTTGGAGATTCTTGATTAATTTTGTAAAGACAAAGAGTCAGACAACATACGATCGCAAGTTTCGATGATGACAAAAGACCATCATGCACGTCTACAAACAAATGAAACACATCATCCACCATATCCTTTTCTACGTTTGTCTAAATCTATTATAATGATCAAAAACATATGTGGACAAAGTGTAATCATGACGAAATGCATGAAAATCACAAAACACAGTCTTATGCAGATTTGAAGGCTTTGAGTCGACCATAGGGGTCAGCTAAAAGCTCACGGGTCAGCGCGAAGCTCAGCCCAACTGAAGATGGTCAGCGCATGATGCCTTGCGTCGACCATAAGGGTCGGCGCATACCTCACGGGTCAGCGCAAAACTCCTTTGAGTCGACCATAAGTCAGCGCTTAGCATAATGATGCTATCCTGGCTCAGCGCATGGAACAATGGGTCGACCATAGGGGTCGGCGCATCACTCACGGCTCAGCGCACGCCGACCTATGGTCGACCGCTCGCGCGTAAACTCAGTTTTCTGAGTTATTTTCCATGTTTGAAATTCTGTTATTTTTAATTGGTTTTGTCTGTTACTATAAATAGAAGTTAAAACACTTTTATTAACCAACATTTGCTAACTGAGTTCAAGTGTTCAAGGAAACAAGAAAGTGTGAAAAAGGTGTCCAAGACTCATCATCTTCATCTTCAACATTTCACAACTCATCATCTGCAAACAATTACGTTTGATGTGGTTCGTGATCGAGCAAAGGTGATAAGGTTCGAAGCTGTGATCGAAGAATCCAGTTCGGGTTGATTCTTGTGGCAGGTTCTTTCTTGAATAAAACCGTTAGGGTTTTGTCCTCCAATACGGGTTTGTGTTTGGGGTTTTTTTGGACGAATCGTTCTTCAATATTCAGCCGAGCGAAGGTGATTGAGAAGAGGAAAGTCTTCATCAGTCTAGTAGCGGATTCGGTGGCATTGAAGTGAAAGATTCGGGTTCGACTCGTTGTGTTTGAGATCAGCCGGGCCGAGGGTTTGAAGAACGGAAGATTCTTCAACAAAGGGGCTGGAATCGGAGGTCTAGCATCAACGATCGAAGGTCTTGATTCATCTTGAATCAAGGAGCAAGGATAGGAAGCATCATTCAACACATTGGAAGTTCTGTTGTTTACGTGCTTTGCAATCCTTGTATAAATGATTAAATTTCACAGGTGATATCTAATTAATCATCTCAATTCTATTTTTAGAATTAAGGGCAGACGTACCTCGAAGCGAGGACGGCGGGGGAACTGCCTCATCAAATCTCTGTCTTCTTTAATTTTCTGCATAATCTGTTTTTCAGCTTAAAAATTAAGTGATTTTAGTTTAAGCAATTTTACCAAACGTTGATATAAGTTGAGTAAGAGATTAAAACTGTTGTTAGAATACAAAGTACAATAGTGTATTGTACTAGATAAATTTGAATTACTTACTCAACTCAAATATCTCTTGGAGTGTATGCACACCAAGTGTTTGTAAATTTGCATAAGCCAAAGTTGTCTTAAGTTTACATTCAGTTTTATCTGGTATTTTGGATCATTGGAACTAGGCTTGCTAGTTAGTGAAATATATCAATTGAGTGTGCAAATTGTGTAGTGATTAGTATTTCATTTTATCTCAAATCCATTAGCTTAATGCATATCCGGTTTTCCAATAACGGTTCGTTTTAGACTAAAATTTTCCTCGGCTGCTTCCGCACTTAAAACAATTTTTAAAACCAATTTTCTTTTAAATTGGTGGCGCCGACTCAAGTTTTTAATTGGGATCTATTCAACCCCCCCTTCTAGATCCGTGCCATAGTCTAACAAGTGGTATCAGAGCCTGGTTCACTCCGTGCTTCAAAATACAACGTTGATAGAAAATGGCTAACGAACCTAAAGGGGCTTACAATAGAGCTCCCGTTTTTAATGGTGAAAATTATAGTTATTGGAAAGACTGTATGCGGGTGCACATAAATTCCATAGATAGAAAAATATGGAATGTTATTCTCAATGGTCCAATTCAAATAACCATGACCAATGAGAACAACGAAGTTGTGCCTAAGCCCGAAGCACAATGGACCGATGATGATGAAAAGAAATACAATTATGATTGGAAAGCCAAAAATATCCTAATCTCCTCATTAGACGTAGATGAATATTATCGTGTATCCCATTGTCCTACTGCTAAGGCTATGTGGGATTCACTACAAATTGCCCATGAGGGGACGAATGATGTTAAATTGGCTAGAATCAATACACTAACACAAGAGTTTGATCTCTTTTTCATGGAGCAAGGGGAAACCATTGCCGACATGCAAAAGAGATTCACTCATCTCATCAATCGATTACATTCACTTGGTAGGCCTGTTTCCAATGATATTGCTACTAATAAGATCTTAAGATGTCTTAACAGGGAATGGCAGCCGAAAGTGACCGCCATAAAAGAGGCAAATGATCTTACCACATTGGACTTGACAACATTGTTCGGTAAACTACAAGAGCACGAACAAGTTCTCTTAAGCCTGGAACAACACGAAAAGAAAGACAAGAAAGACAAAGCAAAGGTGAGTGAAAAGAAATCAATAGCTCTAAAGACTTCCTCCTCAAAGTCTCAAGCAAAAGAGCAAAGTGATTATTCATCGAGTGACGAAGAAGAAGAGGACAAGAGTGAAGATATGGGGCTGTTCGTCAAACGCTACAACCGTTACGTGAGAAAGAACGGCATCCAACATTCCGAGAAGAACTTAGTAAACTTCCGGAAGCAATCTAGGTTCTCCAAAAATGATGACTCAAAAGGAAAAACAACTAGAGGGTCGTGCTATAAGTGTGGAAAGCCGGGTCACTACAAACCGGACTGTCCGATGAACAAAAAGACAAAAGAAAAAGACTCATACAAATCACACAAGAAACCATCAAAGCCAAGGAGAGCATACATCGCTTGGGAAAGCGATAGCGACTCCTCCGATGATGAAAGCTCTAGTGATGAAGACGAAAATGCAAATCTATGTCTTTCTGCTCATCAAAAGAACAAAAAGAAACAGGTACGACATGCTAAATATGAAAAATCCTCTAGTATGTCTCATAATGAATTGCAAACTGCTTTTGATACTTTACACTATGAAGCAAAAGAAGCCTTTAAAAGGCTTGCCTCAAATAAGAAATTTTTTTCTCATTTGGAACATAAAATTCAAGAATCCGAACGGAAACTTGAGGCTCTTAAAGCTTCTATAGTGGAAAGCACAAAAACAAGTTATGAGGACCTTAAAAGTAGAATGATGAACTTTGGGTGTGATACTTGTTACATTTGGCAAGGTGAAGTAAGAAACCTAAAAGCCAAACTTGACAAGGCTCTTGAGCCCAAGATTACTTTTGCTATCGAAAAATCAAATTTTCGAAAAAGTATGGTTAATCCATATCAAAAATATAAATATGTTATAAAAGATGAAGATAGCAAAAGCAATCCAAATGTAACTTTCTCTTGTCTCTATTGTTGCAAGAAAGGCCATTCCATTGCTAAATGTAGATTTAGGAGGTTTTTAGTTCCTAAAGGCATTTATCAATGGATGCCTAAATGCAACCATTTCGTTCCTCACCACTCAGGACCCAATAAGCAATTGGGTACCTTCTCTTGTTAATTATCTTGTCACAGGTACAATGCCTCGAGACTACCGAGAGAAGATGGTTTCTCGACAGTGGATGCTCAAGGCACATGTCAGGTGACATATCTCTCTTCATTGACTTTGTGGCTAAGAAGAAGGGATATGTAACTTATGGTGATAACAACCGTGGAGCAATACTTGGTAAAGGTAGTGTAGGTAATCCCTCCTCTACTACTATTTCTGATGTTTTGCTTGTCGAAGGTCTTAAACACAATTTACTTAGCATCAGTCAATTATGTGACAAAGGATACAATGTATCGTTTTCAAAAGATTGTTGCAAAATTGTACATAATGATGATAAGAAGAGTATGTTTAATGGTCTTCGTGTGAACAATGTCTATATGCTTGACTTAAATGAAGTATCGTTAACAAGTGACAAATGCCTCGTAACAATGAGTGAAGATTCATGGTTATGGCATAGGCGTTTAGCACATGTTAACTTTGACTTACTCAACAAAGTAGTCTCAAAAGATCTAGTCCTAGGTCTCCCCAAAATTAAGTTCACCAAGGATCACCTTTGTGATGCTTGTCAAAAGGGGAAGCAAACGAGGATCTCATTTAAATCCAAAAATATCGTTTCAACAACGAGACCTCTCGAGCTTCTCCATATGGATTTATTTGGGCCATCTAGGATTAAAAGTCTAGGAGGAAACTATTACGGTTTCGTAATAGTGGACGACTTTTCTCGATTTTGTTGGACTATTTTCTTAGTAAGTAAGAGTGACACATTCGCCGCCTTTGAACGATTTGCTAAGCTTTCCCAAAATAAACTAAATACAAACATTGTTGCAATTAGAAGCGATCATGGAGGTGAATTTGAAAATCACTTATTTGAAGAATACTGCGGTAACCATGGTATTGATCATAACTTCTCCGCTCCACGTACTCCTCAACAAAATGGGGTGGTGGAGCATAAAAATCGAATTTTGGAAGAATTGGGAAGAACAATGATCAATGAAAGTGGCTTACCAAAATATTTTTGGGCTGACGCCATTAGTACGGCTTGTTACGTTTTGAATAGGGTGCTCATTCGCCCCATTCTAAACAAAACACCGTATGAACTTTTAAAAGGGCGAAAGCCAAATGTTTCTCACTTACATGTCTTTGGTTGCAAATGTTTTGTATTGAACAATGGAAAGGAAAACTTAGGGAAATTCAATTCCAAGGCCGACGAAGGTATCTTCCTCGGATACTCTCAATCTAGCAAAGCATATAGAATATACAACAAGCGATTACTTACTGTAGAAGAGTCTGTACATGTCACTTTTGATGAATCCAATCCGAGAAATGTCGGAAAGGGTAGTGTTTTACATGGTGCAGGTACATCTACTGAAGACATACTCAAAGGTGGCGAGCCGGGGATTGATCAACCCGACATAGTCAAAATTGAGGAGGACAAAGATGTACACCATGAGGAAACCGAGGTAGTTCATCCGCCTTCAAACGATGATCTCCCTCAAGCTTGGAAGTCTTCCAAAGACCATCCAATTGACAACATTCTCGGAGATATCTCAAAGGGGCGAATTCGAGATGAGTATGATGGGGGAGCTCACATACTTTCTCGGTCTGCAAATCAAACAGCTCAAAGAAGGAACTTTCGTGAGCCAGACAAAGTACTGTTTGGACCTTATCAAGAGATTTGACATGGCAAAAGCTAAGGCCATAGACACCCCCATGCCTACGTGTACAAACTTGAATAAAGATGAAGACGGTAAGGAAGTAGATGTAAAACGGTATAGAGGTATGATTGGTTAACTCCTTTATCTTACTGCTTCTCGTCCCGATATTATGTTTAGCGTATGCATGTGCGCAAGATATCAATCATGTCCCAAGGAATCCCATTTAAAAGCCGTCAAACGAATACTTCGATACCTATCCGGTACTCCGAAGTATGGACTATGGTATTCCAAAGGTAATGATTGTTCATTGGTAGGTTTTTCCGATTCCGACTTTGCCGGTTGCAAATCGGATAGGAAGAGCACCAGTGGCACTTGTCACTTATTTTCAAACTCTTTGGTCAGTTGGCATAGCAAGAAACAGGTTTCTGTTGCTTTGTCAACCGCCGAAGCGGAATACGTTGCCGCCGGTGGTTGTTGTGCCCATATCCTATGGATTAAGCAACAACTATTGGATTTTAACCTCAAACTTGATCGTATTCCCATCTTTTGTGACAATACAAGTGCCATTAACCTAACCAAGAATCCTGTGCTACATTCTCGCACCAAACATATCGAAATACGACACCACTTTCTTCGGGATCATGTAGAGAAAGGTGACATTGTGTTTGAACATGTCAATACTGAAAATCAACTAGCGAACATTTTCACAAAGCCGCTAGCCACTGAACCTTTCTTTCATATCCGCCGAGAACTTGGCATTCTCGATATTTCGGAACGGGGACTATAATCTGCTGCTTTACCTTATTCCATATAAGACTTTAATCTTGTACCTCTGACCAATCTATGTTGTTGTAAGCACAAGTCTACCGTTCACTAAGTCACTCCGGCATTGAGGTGATACTGTTCCTCTCTCTCTCTCTCTCTCTACAAAATCTCATGACTACAATAGCTATATTTCATAATGATGTTGTTCATATATATATATATATATTTATGATCTCTCCCTTTGGATGTTTATTGCTGTATGGTGTGTTAATTATGCATCAAACCTGTCATCGCATGTGGAAAATAGTGAAAAATTGAAATTTGGACTGTATGAGTCGACCGCAGCAGGGCTATGGTCGACGCAAGCAAATAAATTTCTGCATTTTCTCAAAAACCAAACAGTATGCGTCGACGCATACAGGGCTATGGTCGACGCATCGCTCGAAAATTTCGTTTTTCTGCAGAAAAATTCAAATCGTTTTTTCATACATTCCCATCCAAAAATCATCATTAATTGTGCATTTACATTCCATCACCTTTCAAACTACCCACTACTTTGTAACTTGCATCTCCTAGTGGCTATTGTTCTTTGATCTTCCATCTTCCCAAAACCCTAACCTTTCCACTATAAATTGGGAGAACCCTCTATCTAGCAGAATCACTCTCAAAACCCTTCTTAAACCTTCTCTCTATACCCAAACACTCCGCTTCAAACTTGCTCAAATGGCTACCACATCACGCAGACCTTCCGGCAAGAGATCCCGAGAATCATCCGCCGCATCTCTACCCATATCTGCTGTATCACTCGTTCCACCCGCTCGCGTCGAAGTCTTCAACAGAGACATCAGCAAAAGAGGCGTTGTGCAACAACATGCGTTCTACAAACTTACCGCTGAACGCATGCATCTTCCTGAAGTCCTGGCTCTGCTGCAGCATCAGGGCTTTATCAACTTCTTGGAATGTAATTCCAAATACAGTGAAGACCTTGTTCGCGTGTTCTATGCCGGCCTTCATGACAACTTTCACGGGCACAAGTTTCACTCTAGAATTGGTCCGACAAAGGTACCGCTTAAATCAAATATCTGGAACCAATATTTTGATATGTCTGTTGATGATGATGGAAACCCTCTACCTGAGGTCACTGACACTCACCACGTAGCTGGCTATGAGTTTAAAAATGCATTGAATGACATGCTGAGACGACCCTATACTGATCAGTTTGTGAACAGTGACGCGTTCCCACGAACTGTCACTGCCGGCAAGCTGAAAGCCGGAGAAAGGATCCTTCAGTGGGTTGTCTCACGAATCCTGCGCCCAAAGAAGGGAGGCCTCTCCAGAGTCGAACCGGCCGAGGTTCATCTGATTTACATTCTGAAAAATAAGATAAAAATCAACTGGCCATACTACATTGCCAGTAGAATGTTTGGGCTACGTGACTCCGGACGAGGAACGGCGCTTGCCTACGGATCTTTCATTCAAGAGGTCCTGACTGCAGCTAACGTTCATCATCCGTCTTTTTAGTACACTTCCATCTCATCTGACAAAGAGTTCAGTACAAAAACCATGTCTATGATGGGATATCTCTGGTGCAATGAGCGGAGGATGTATAAGTTTATTCGGAGAGCAAATATTCCTGCAGATGATGATAGTGACGAAAGCGAAGACCAAGAAGATGAAGAAGAAAATGAAGAAGAAGAAGTCAGGCACGATGTAGATCACAATGGTGGAGATGATGATCCTCCACCCGTTGACACTCAAGACTACTCGGACTCCGCTTGGGCTCAGCAGTCGCATTCAAATGAAGAAGATGCTCCACGCTGGGGTGGCTGGGGTGAATGGCAACACAAGGGCTGGTCAACTCAGCGTCAATTTTACCAGCCATATTACCAAGATGAGGAAGAATCTCCTCCGTCCCCTCCACAACAAGCTGATTCTTCAGAACTGTTGGATATGATGCATAATATACAGATAGCTCAACAGTCCTTCATGCAAGCTCAAGATGAGCGCTATGCTCATATCAACGAGCAAATTCAAGCCCAAAATGCACGTCTCGACTCCTTCTCTACAAGCATGAATGGCCGGTTTGCAACCTTTTCGGCTTCATTTGAACTTCAAGAAAAGTCGATCGACTTGAGTCTCAAGAATCTGAACGGTGTCACCGAATACCTATCATCTCTGGCTGACCCTTACAAAAACCCGGGAATTTGTTATCATCCAGGACACCGCCACTAGGACATAGACATTCACATGCATTATGTAGTTTGACTGTTATTTTGAATGTATCTTTATGTTTTACTTGATTTCCTTATAAATGACTATTGCTCAGAAATGACATTGGTGTGTTACTATTATCTGTTTATGTTATTTCCTGTGAAATTTCCTTGATATCTTGAAAAATCACTCTGTCTCTCTTTTTGATGTTGTCAAAGGGGGAGAAAGGTGCACAAAGCAGGCAGACAAAAATGCCCACAACTAACAGTAGCTTTCTGCAGATAGCCTTAGATTACAAACGAAAGGGGGAGTGTGGAAAATGTGTCAATATCACATGCTGTTCGTCATGCTGAATTATACAGGTTGTCATCATCAAAAAGGGGGAGTATGTAAAGACAAAGAGTCAGACAACATACGATCGCAAGTTTCGATGATGACAAAAGACCATCATGCACGTCTACAAACAAATGAAACACATCATCCACCATATCCTTTTCTACGTTTGTCTAAATCTATTATAATGATCAAAAACATATGTGGACAAAGTGTAATCATGACGAAATGCATGAAAATCACAAAACACAGTCTTATGCAGATTTGAAGGCTTTGAGTCGACCATAGGGGTCAGCTAAAAGCTCACGGGTCAGCGCGAAGCTCAGCCCAACTGAAGATGGTCAGCGCATGATGCCTTGCGTCGACCATAAGGGTCGGCGCATACCTCACGGGTCAGCGCAAAACTCCTTTGAGTCGACCATAAGTCAGCGCTTAGCATAATGATGCTATCCTGGCTCAGCGCATGGAACAATGGGTCGACCATAGGGGTCGGCGCATCACTCACGGCTCAGC
Organism: Lathyrus oleraceus; assembly: GCF_024323335.1. NCBI lineage: Eukaryota > Viridiplantae > Streptophyta > Magnoliopsida > Fabales > Fabaceae > Lathyrus > Lathyrus oleraceus. The sequence goes on along the minus strand of NC_066585.1, from coordinate 479,997,517 downwards.
GCACGCCGACCTATGGTCGACCGCTCGCGCGTAAACTCAGTTTTCTGAGTTATTTTCCATGTTTGAAATTCTGTTATTTTTAATTGGTTTTGTCTGTTACTATAAATAGAAGTTAAAACACTTTTATTAACCAACATTTGCTAACTGAGTTCAAGTGTTCAAGGAAACAAGAAAGTGTGAAAAAGGTGTCCAAGACTCATCATCTTCATCTTCAACATTTCACAACTCATCATCTGCAAACAATTACGTTTGATGTGGTTCGTGATCGAGCAAAGGTGATAAGGTTCGAAGCTGTGATCGAAGAATCCAGTTCGGGTTGATTCTTGTGGCAGGTTCTTTCTTGAATAAAACCGTTATGGTTTTGTCCTCCAATACGGGTTTGTGTTTGGGTTTTTTTTGGACGAATCGTTCTTCAATATTCAGCCGAGCGAAGGCGATTGAGAAGAGGAAAGTCTTCATCAGTCTAGTAGCGGATTCGGTGGCATTGAAGTGAAGGATTCGGGTTCGACTCGTTGTGTTTGAGATCAGCCGGGCCGGGGGTTTGAAGAACGGAAGATTCTTCAACAAAGGGGCTGGAATCGGAGGTCTAGCATCAACGATCGAAGGTCTTGATTCATCTTGAATCAAGGAGCAAGGATAGGAAGCATCATTCAACACATTGGAAGTTCTGTTGTTTACGTGCTTTGCAATCCTTGTATAAACGATTAAATTTCACAGGTGATATCTAATTAATCATCTCAATTCTATTTTTAGAATTGAGGGCAGACGTACCCCGAAGCGAGGACGGCGGGGGAACTGCCTCATCAAATCTCTGTCTTCTTTAATTTTCTGCATAATCTGTTTTTCAGCTTAAAAATTAAGTGATTTTAGTTTAAGCAATTTTACCAAACGTTGATATAAGTTGAGTAAGAGATTAAAACTGTTGTTAGAATACAAAGTACAATAGTGTATTGTACTAGATAAATTTGAATTACTTACTCAACTCAAATATCTCTTGGAGTGTATGCACACCAAGTGTTTGTAAATTTGCATAAGCCAAAGTTGTCTTAAGTTTACATTCAGTTTTATCTGGTATTTTGGATCATTGGAACTAGGCTTGCTAGTTAGTGAAATATATCAATTGAGTGTGCAAATTGTGTAGTGATTAGTATTTCATTTTATCTCAAATCCATTAGCTTAACGCATATCCGGTTTTCCAATAACGGTTCGTTTTAGACTAAAATTTTCCTCGGCTGCTTCCGCACTTAAAACAATTTTTAAAACCAATTTTCTTTTAAATTGGTGGCGCCGACTCAAGTTTTTAATTGGGATCTATTCAACCCCCCCTTCTAGATCCGTGCCATAGTCTAACAAATTTTAGCAAACTAATTAAAGTGTGTTGAATATTTATTTTTATATTTATTTTTATTGTTTATTTTCATTTTTTTGTAATTAAGTTTGATTAATTTCAAACTTTTTATTGCTTATTATTTATTTTTGTATAGAACGATGCTACTGAGGTATTTCTTTTTCTGATTCCGTGTGTGAGGTGACAACTCTAAAGGATTGTTATTTGATTATGAAATTCAGAAAACAACAAAAGAAAACCAGAAAGCAACTTGGTTAAATTTTTTAGCAGAAGAGGCGCATGAGGAATAAGTATCATCAATACCTTATGAAAGTGAGACTGATAAAGAAGAAGTTATAATGGCAAAAATTCCACCTAGGCAAACAATAGGAGAATATTGCAGAAGGATTGACAAGAGGCAATTTTCTCCTGGGTTCCAACTAGCAAATATTATGGCCTTTGAAATCAAGAATACAATTTTAGCAGGTTTGAGGGACAACCTGTTTGATGATAATGCGATTAGATATCCATGAAAGTGCTTTTCCCGTTTGTACGAGACTTGTTCGATGTGCAGGCCAAATAAAGTAACTAATAGTCAGATAAAACTTTAAATGTTTAGCTTCACTTTGATTGGAAGATAAAAATATTGTTGCGATGCTTACCAAGTGAGACTATTCAGACTTGGACAGAGCTATAAAACATGTTCATAGAATAACTCATTACCACTTCCCAGTTCGTAGGAAGAAGATCAGAAATTTCAATTTTTGATTAAGGTGACTCATAATCTTTTTATGATGTTTGGGAGAGGTTTAAATTATTTCTAAGGAGGTATCCTAATTAATAATATGGACAACATTGAAAAAAATGAAACATTTAACCTAGGGATTGAAAGTCCAAACTAGAATGCTTCTTGATGCCTTAGTTAGAGGTACTATGAGAAACAAGATTCAAGATGAATTGAGAGAGGTGATTGAGAAAATGTGTCAGAATGAATACAACACATAAAGTTATAGAGCTACAAAGAAGAAAGGTATGGTAGAGCTTGATACACAAACTTCTATATTATGATAAATCGAAGATTTATCAAAGCAATTGACTTCCACAACCCTCATTCAAGAAAATGCAATTCAAGTCCAGGTATTACGATGCGATTTATGCGGGAAAGGTCATGAAAATGATAACTGTGTACCACAAGGACACTCCGAAGAGGTAAACTATGCTGGAAACTTTCAAAAGACAAATCCTTAAAACAACACTTATAATCTGGGGTGGAAAGACCATCATAATTTCAAATAGGATAATAATCAGAGTCAAAATGATAATTAAGGAGTTTCTTAAAATCTACCACCAAGAAAGCTATCTCTTTTAGAATAGACTATAAATCAATTCATGAAGATGATTCAAAGAAATATTGAAGCAATAAACTACTCTGTTGTAACATTGAAATTAAATCAAGAAGCGTCGATAAAGAATCTTGAACAAAATGGATGTTTTAATGGGAGTACAATGGATAATCCTAAGAATAAGAGTTACAAAACTATTGCATTGAGAAATATAGTAGTTCCCATAACAATTAATCCTATGACTGAGAAGAATAAAATGAACTAAGTTGAGAAAGATGTACTAGACTAGGAATACATTGAAAAAGAGAAAAAAAAAAAATAGAGGGAGAAAAAGTGCAAAAATAGAGGAGTTCGCCATGAGAGGAAACACACTTGACAAATTGACTGATAGAGACTCAATTTTGAGGAGAACCTAGAAGCAAATTCTCAGTGAAAAGAACCTAGAGATCCCTTATTATTTCAAGCTACATTGTCCAATAGTAAAGAAAAAGTCAAAGAAAGAGAAGAAAGACGGGTAATTCAAGAAGTTCAAGGAGATGTTTACCAAGCTTCAAGCTAACATTCCTTTTGATGAACCTTTAGAGAAAATTAAGGTTTATGAAAAGTTCATGAAATAGTTTTTATCCTAAAGAAGGAAGCCGAAAGATTATGAAAATATACATTTGACAAAAGAGTGCAATGCAATTATCCAAAGGAAACTTCCACCAAAGCTCATAGATCTTGGTTGTTTTACTATTCCCTGCTATATTGGTAGGCTAAATATTGGGCACAAACTTTACAATTTAGGGGCTAGTATTAATTCGATACCCCCTTTTGACACTAGCGGATCGTTCAATTACCTATCCTTAAGGTGTGCTTGAAGATCTATTAGTTCAAGTGGATGATTTACTATTTCTAGCAGATTTTTTTTATTTTAGACATGGACGAAGATTCCGAAATACCTCTACTTATTGGAAAACCATTATTGGTAACATCGACAACTTCAATTGATGTGAAGTTAGGTGAGTTGATACTGATATTTCAAGATGAAAAGGTGATTTTTAATGTATTTGAGGAGATGCGTCATCATAATGAAAATCCTCAATGTTATCGGGTTGATGTAGTTGAATATGTAGTTGAAGAAGTGTCTCAAAGTGAGTCTCTCTTGTTGCCTATTGAAAGAGTTATTATGAATTCTATTGAAACTATTGACGAAGAACAATGAAAATAAGTTAACGAATGAGTGTGTAAATTATAAGCATCCCAATTTGAAAAGGTACAAAGGAAAATTGAGGATTGAAGTGATCATAAATCAAGTGTATTAACATCGACAAAAACTCAAAAATCTGAGGCCCTAAAGTTGAAAGAGTTCCCTCTGCATCTAAATTATGTTTCCTTGGGAGAACAATCGATTCAACCGACTATCATTAGTAGCTATCCAACTAGTACAGAAGAAGAAAAGCTTATGAGAGTGTTGAAAAAAAAATAAGGGAGTTAAAAATGTGGTAGCTGATCATCTTTCAAGGTTAGAGGTTACTAAAAAAGAGAAAAAGTGAGTTGAAGAGTTCCTGGATGAGCGTTTGTTTGCAGTGAATAAAAGGTCATGGTTTGTTGATATGACTAATTTTAAACCATACAAATGAGAAGATGTTCCATCTAATAGAATTTATCTTGTACTATCAGAGATGTCTACACATTTAAAATATGTCTTCTTGGGAAAATAACTGATGCAACCCGCTATCATTAGATATTTACTAAGGAGTTTGAATGAAACACATGATTAGAAGATCAAACGATTAAGCTAATGACCTTAAAAGTGATGAATGAGAGGAAGTCCATAGATTTGTGTGATTTAATTTGCTGATGTGACTATTTATTTTTGATAACTTGCACTGTTTGAAATTAATGAACTGTTTTGCTTTCTAATTTTTTTTCCAGTTTAAAAGCATTGTTTATTTACCAGTGATACTGCAAGACAAAAAAAGAAAGATTCCAAACACCAAATAAAATAAAAAGAGCTCAATTGCTATGAAAGTTCTAAATGAAGATTGACAGATAAAGAGGAAGAACAATATCCAATTGATGTATACTTAATTTCCATAAACCTCAACAAGTAAAGTTTGAGCCCAAATATTTCACTTTTTTTTTTGCTTTTTCCTTATTATTGATTGTATTTATTCAATTTATTATTTTTCTAAAATTTGTGATATTTATGAGTAGTTAATTGGTCTTATTTGTTATACACACAAATGCAACTTTTTGTTTAAAACTCTGAGCCTTTTCAAGCTATCCTATAATGAATTTATCTCTTGAGCCTTAACCGTTTTGTACAATGACATATTCAAATTAAAAGCTTACTAATTTGAAAGATTAATCTTTCCATCGTCTTTGGTGTTAGGTAGAAATTTAATTTTTTCTTGTTAATGCAAATGATTAAGTTTGTGGCTGCACTTGAAACTAACAACATTTTATATTTGTGGTTGGGGTACTATAGAACATGGTTAACAAAAATAAAAATAAATAAGTTTAAATGACTTCTTCAAAAGAAAAGAAAGAACCAAGAAAAATATATTTTCTTATACTCTTGAATTGTTAATTGGTATTATTTTAAATTTTATGATGAAACAAGTAAAATAGAAAAAATAACAGGTTGCTAACTTCAAATTTTAAGCCTATTGTACAAAAATATTCATTCTTAACATAAGCACTGTTATAAACAGAACATGCCTAAAAAATTGTGTATTTGAATTATGACTTTGATTAACTGTTTATAAATTTTGCGAGTTTATGGTAAAATAACTGTTGTGTTTTGATTGAGTGATTACCATATTATTCCACTTGAGAGAAAATGTGAGAAAAAAAGACAAATTGAGTATATATCAAGTTGGAAGAATTCTCTGGACTTGTCTGAATTGAAGTGACATCCGAGTTGGAATTGTGTGGTGATCATCGGTTGGTAAGCATGTTATTTTATTAATAATTTTTTTTCTCTGCAAACATGTTTCTTGAGGACAAATAACATTTTAAATTTGTGGTTGTGATGAAAGTCACTTACTATGTATTTTTATCTGTTGCTTTTAGTGTTTTTAGTAGTATTTAGAGGAGAATTACATGGTTTAATGATGAATTTAATATATTTTACATCATGATGTATGTGCAGTATTTTGATCATATCTAGAGCTTTGTAACTCTAATTAAAGTGGAGCTGACGGAAAATGAAAGCTAACAAAAAGAGCCAACTACTCAAAAATTGCACGATGATCATTTTAAATTGCGCAGGGATTCAGACCAAAATCGTGCAACAATGCCTTTTTATCCTGACGATTCTGATGTATTTTGGCCAAATAGCTGGGTATTTCTGATGCGTTTTGGACCTCTATAAAACGGATATTTTAGAATACTTTCTAGATTTTAGATAATAGAAACTTGGACAGTTGCAAAGTCTTTAGGAGTGTGGATTAAAGACTTTTCGCCATTGAAGATCAATTTCGATCCTCGAATTCACGTATCTTTCTTCTAAAGTTTTGGGTATGAATAATTTAATTACGAGTAGCTAAATTTTCTAAGATTAGACCTTTTAAGATGAATTTATTTTAAATTATCATTTGAACCACGTGAATGTATGAGTATTGTTCTATAAAATTGCAATTATAATATTATTCAATTAAACTTGTGTTTAATTGTCTTTTGTATGTTTGACGAATGTATTTAAATCTAATATGTGAATGATTATTGACCCGAACTTTTGAGACCTGATCTAACTTAATTGTTCAAAATTAATATTTACTTTAGAAACAATGAATTATAATTTATGATCAAGAAATTAATTTGCGGTAAAATCTGTTTTGATTTCAAATTCACCTAAGGGATTAAGAGATCGTTTTTAAAAGAAAATATTATACACTAATGAATTGATTATAACTATTTTATTAATTTATCGTGATACTAGATAAACAATTTTAAAAAATAAACATAATTACTAAATAATAATAAATAATAAATAATTTTTAATGATATTGTTGTGCTGCAATTAAACAATCTATGAAAATAAACTTATAAATATTATCATTTAATACACTTGGATAAAGCATCAACTAACCCAACAATACAAATAAGAACATTACACTAACCCAATAAGGACATTTCATTGCACCCTCTTCCTCTCAACCAATCTCAACCAACCACAACTCTACCATTACAGAAGAGTTACTAACAAGGGGATACATCACCGGAGAATCCTGTTTCCTACATCAAACTGATACCTTACCCAAAACTTAAACATTTCTTTCAATTTCCAACCTATGGTCACCAAGAACAAAATTCATGGAGCTTTTACTAGTGAATCCATTAATTTTGCAGCACAACACCAAGGAAACTTGTGATCTAATTAGTTTTCTCTATAATAATAGAAAAAAACACTGAAAGTAAACGTTGAAGGAAAAGCAAAATTATGGTTTGGTACGATGCTTCAAGCTCAGAAAAACTAAAATACAATCTTCTAAGAAATAAAGAATCAAAATGAATCCGAACTAAAAAAACTAAAGGCAACCGGAACAAAGAATTCAGAACGACTTTGGTGTTAGTAAGTAATGTTGAGAATCTATCAATTGTGAATAGTGTGGATAATAATCCTACATTGATTGAAAATAAAGAGATTTGAGTATTTATAAGTGAGAAGACTCGTCCATTTATCACCTTTAAGATTTTGGATGAAATAGTGTATCTCTCATAAAGATATTCCTATAAATAAAAAAATCTCACAATATTTAATACTTCTTGTTGAAAAACTCTCATAATATTTAATACTCCTTATTGAAAATCTCTCACAACGAGAAAATGGTGGTGGGTGAAGGATTCAGGAACACTAGTATATTGGTTGTTTACCATAGAGCTATTTCTTTTATATTTATTTTCCGTCTTAGAAACTTAATAGAGCTTCGGTTATTATTTTGTCAATATAAAAAAAATCTACTCCATCATCTTAAGGTCTGTTTGTTCCCATTTGGATTTTTATTTTTTATTTTTAAAAATAAATTTTATAAAATAAATTTTTAAAATATTATAAATCTGTTTATATTTCTTTTTTCTAAATTAAAAACTAATTTTAATATTCTATAACATGAATATATATTGAAGATTAAAACATAGTCAAAATCATAATTTTTTTAAAAATAATTTTTATGAAAAATTATTTAAAATAACTTCAAAATTAAGAATTTTTTTTGACATTTTAATTAATATCTAAAAAGTTTCAATAAAATAATAAAATATCTAAAATAATGTTTTTATTCAAATTAAAATTTTATTTAAAATTTTTATGAAAAATTCATTTTCAAACTTTTTCACACAAAATTATGTTATATTATAAAAACTATTTAAAAAAAAAGACAAAACACACGATTATATATTACGTTCCACTTCATTGTATTTTGTCCAATTGGATATTATAATTAAGCAAATATCGCGAGTAAATTATAGAATGGGAACCAAGATAGTAAAACACAGGATCTTAAGTAGGATCGAACGACCGGTAAAAGATTGTAAAACTATGATCATAGCACGATATTTAAGATCTTATCGAAGGATAAAATAGTAATTTGACATATACACACACTAAAACATAGAATTTATAATACATAAATAAAATAACCTATAAATCACAAAATTCAACCGATTTAATTAATAACTCGTAACCATCATTCTATAATTTAACAAGTTCAAAAGACTTTGTCTAAAATAACTAGCTTAAAAAACATAAATCTAACAAACAAGGCTAATCATCTAAGATATCATGTATTCTCATATCATGATAGTCATGTAAAAGACAACTTCAACACAAAAGATTGTAAGATCTTAAGATCCATCACTCATTCTTGACTAGGCATGACAACATAACTCGTACCCGCGGGTACCCATCCGAATCCGTCCCAAAATTGACGGGGAAAACCCGTTTTGAATGAGTTTGGATTTTTCAATTATAAAATATGGGGACATGTAGAATAATAGGGATACTAATACCCACCCCGAACCCGTCTCCGAACCTGTCCCGTTTATTTCATTATATACATTATTATTTAGTTGTTATAATTTAGAATATTAAATATGTGACTAATATTTTAATATATTAATTTGTATTTATTATTTAAAATATTTGAAATGTATATATGAAATATTTTGACATTGTTTTATTTTATTATTTGTAATTTAATTTGATTTTGGAAAAAATAAATATTTCTATTAAAAATTTGATTTTTCTAAATGGAGGGTGGCGGGACGGGATATCCGAACCTAACCCAAACCCATTTGAGATATATCTGAATTTTAATTCTCCATTCCCGTTGGGGTTTGAGGCGGAGAACAATGATTATTTGAGAATTTGGATTTGAATTTGGAGGAGGTAAAAACCGTCTCTGCCCCGCCCCGTTGTCATGGTTAATATTGACCACAAAATGCATAATTTTTTTTCTTTTTCAGATCGTAATATTAAAAGGCAACTTCGACATATAAGATTGCAAGATCTTAAGACCCAACTCGAACTTAACTACAAAGATGAAAATAAATGATAGAAAAAACGAGGTATGTGCTCTCTCACCTTCACTTGCGCAAATCGTCGTCAGGTTAAAATCCAAAAAAAAAAGAAGCTAAATTATGCTCCACATGCATCCAAATCATGGAAGCTTACCACTTGCTTCCTTACTCCTCATCAATAAATATATATATATATATATATATATATATATATATATATATATATATATATATATATATATATATATATATATATATATATATATATATATTATATATATATATATATATATATATATATATATATATATATATATATATTATATATATTAAGACATAAGCTAGCTGAAACTAAATTAAATGTAAGGATGTAAACAATAAAATCCAACTGACAAGGAAACTTTACAAAAACATATTAAGAAGTGGTAATGAATAGTCCAATCCAAATAAAACAAAAACGGGGTCCATTACAGTCACCATGATATTCCCATAACATTTCATAAAATGAATGTGATGTTACATATTATCATCATACTCACCTTCCTTCGTTCCCCTCACCTTTCCCACACGTCTTTACTAATCCATCCAAGACTTTTATAGCTTCAACTTTTTCAATACTATTAGTCTTCTTCTGACTCTCTATCTTGCTCTAGGTAGCGACCCTTCACATTCAACATGCTTAAGATACCCGACCACTAATACAATACCAATATATGTAATATCAAATCACTTTAGTTTGAAAGCTTATAACTAATTGTGTGTTGAGATGTAACTTTGGTCCAAAAATTTGCAACTTATTCTCTATTAAAAGTTAGTTAGTAATTAGTTCGTTAAATGAAGAAATGGTTAGTTAGTTAGTACATCAATGTTGTTGAAAATCCCTTGTATACAATCATCTTCTTGGTTCAATGAAATGTATTTCGCTTATTAGCAAATTATTCCTCTCTTACTTTGATCATATTCAACTTATAAAGTGTAATACCTTAGAAGACAAGTTACTGAATTTCCTTCTTCTTTCTTAAGCATTGCACGTCAAATTGCTCAAACAAATTGGTATAATAGAGTATGGTTCGATACAACCGTCAATTCATGATCAAGATCGATGACAAATTAAAATACAATGTCAAATCATGCAATTGGTATAATAGAGTATGGTTCGATACAACCGTCAATTCATGATCAAGATCGATGATAAATTAAAATACAATGTCAAATCAATTGCATGCGAATCTATCGTTATTCAAAGGTGAAAACTATGATAGATGTTATGAAAAAATAAAGGTTATTTTTAGATTTTAAGATGTTCTCGTGAATGACAAACTTGCAAAATTGGAGGAAAATGCAATAAAGGCGCAAAAGACACATAATCGTTAGCAAAGAAAGAAAGATGGAATTTGCACAATTTTGTGAGAATAAAGTAATGTATAAAGATTATTATGTGAGTATTGATGATTGTAATATGAAATATGAATTTTTTATATAGATATAAATATTAGGATTAATATTTATATTTGATTGACCCACTAGAATACTTCATAGTATGTTATGTAGTGTCATAAATTATTTTTATAGTGATAGTGTGTACACCATCCTTTATTATGAAGCTACCATGGTTCCTACATGAGAAGTGAGTCTCTTTATAGTGAAACGTTATTTATTACAAGATAATTATAAAGTCGATGAAGTTGGTACTCCACGAGTCGTGCAAATGGACATGGGTGATCTAGTTAAAATTTTATTCTCCTTCGTACATGGGAGTAATATCTACAAGTTCCTTTATTGATTATGACTTTAAAATGCATGACAAAACTGAAATCAGTTGATACAAGATATTTATATTATTTGTTATTACTAAGTATACTTGAGTATCAAAAAATTATATACATGATCATTACGATAGAAATACTATATTAGATCACATGACATTGTTGTCACTTATGGCAACAATGATGTATTTCCGTATACATTTTACTATTTATAATGCTAAATAAACTATTTAATATTATTGTCAACGTTACGAGACCCTACATGATTACACACATAAGAATAAATATATGAGAGACTAAATAAATGAATAAAATTTATTTATGATTTAATGGTGAGTTCTTATGATGCACTAGAACAAATTAGAGAAACATAATACTTGGTAAGTTACATGGATAATAAGTGGTTCAATAAATAAAATTCCAATTTGGAGGCGATAGTCACCCATTTACATAATCTCAAAATCCTAAGTGCAGTGATTTCTTGTTCTCTCTAATACTTTCATTTGATCACAACTAACATTATAGGTAAAAGATTTCCGCGTTGCATATTCTATTTGTACGGGATGAGTAGAGACACTTTTATTTGTATGATGCTTGTGATCAATCCATTTTTCAAAAATCAATGATTATGTGCGACAAGATGTACTCTATCGTTCCATGACTCACGATCATTCATAAGAATTTATCGTATGATTTTTTATTTTATTTTAGCCGCTTCATTTACTTTGATAATTCATGATCTCCCTTCAAAAACAACCTCACATCATAAGTATTTTGGAACTTTATTAGAAAAACACAATTTTAAAGATATGCCTATTTTTTCTATATGCAATTCTATTTTGTTGATGTGAGCTAACATACGTGGTTTGATGAGCAATCTTAATTTTCATATAATTTTTTTTTCAATATTGTGTTAAAGTATTTAATTTCAATATCATATATAAAAACCTTTATGGGTGACTTAAACTAAGTCTGCACCAAGTTAATAAAAGTATTTTTTCCACCTCTGATTTCTCTTATAATAAATATGTCCAACAAAGAAAGTGTAATATGATCAGTAATAAAGATGATAAAAAAATCTTTTGTATGATAAATAACCAATCCTATCCCCCAAACCTCATTGTGAATAATAGAAAAATAGGTTCAAAGCTTATATGTTTGCAAAGGAAATGCTTTCAATAATGTTTTCAAGTTCACATAATTCACATTAGGAAGAACAAAAATCATGTTCGACAATTTTTTTGAAAATAAAAGTTTAAAATATTCTGGTGATTATTATTTTGCATGTTTCTTTCCTTCTTTATATTTAACACTCCCTTGGTTCATCACACTTTCAGAGCGACTCTTCCTCATATCCTTTCTTTCAAACTTCCAATTTTTTCAAAACCACTTCTCTCTTTCTTGTTTATAAATTTATGTTTTTCCTCATTTGTCTTAGTTATGACCAATGTTATTAAAATGTGAATGTCATAGAAATATTTAGTGGCGATGATATAAGTGACACTTCATCTCTCACTGGGGTAGTACACCAAGAAATATTGAATATCTCTCCTTTGGCAGTTGCCCACCCCGTTGGAAACCTTATTATTCTTGGTGATAGTTCTAAATATATCGAGGGTTCTATCAAAGATGACATTGAACCCTCGAGTCCCCACCTTTGAGGAAATACATATGTTTATCCATAAGGAGTCGAATGGTGTTAGCTCTCAATTTCGACGTCTAATGTGGATTAAGGGAATTAATTAAAGAAATAAAGCTTCATGTGAAGAAATTGAATGTTTCTACAAAACCATACATTTTGAAATTCCATTCGAAGATACCTTGATACAAGAGTAAATATACTGTGTGGACTTAGAAATATTTCTAGCAGTTACGACAGAAGCGTCACTGGTGGTAGTTCGACAAAGGATTTGAATTCAAATAAGGGAGGGAATTCTTTGTTCTTATCTAACTGCTAAGGATATACGTGGGGCGTAGTGGGCAATTACATATATGTAGAGTGTCACTTGTCTCAATCTGGTGAATAGGCCATTGGAAGCGATTATTTCGATTGGTACAATTAGGAGGTCTTAGTGTTAGGATCGGGGTGTGTGTTCAAGCGTGTACAAATTTATCAACTTATCCAAAGCATCCGTGTGTAGAGAAAGTGTAAATTGAGAAAATGTACGTTTGATGTTGCACCACGTTTTTACTTAAAGCAATTTAATTAATCTTTTCTTTTCAGAAATTTATCTTCATCGCCATTTAGTTTCCAACACTTCCCTTACTTTCTTTGCGTTATTTTTCCTTTATATTTTTTAACAAGTTATTTTAAGTGTGAACATTGTCGAAGTGTTTATCATTCATCAAACTTCACCCTTAAAATAATTAGCACATGTCTTAGGATCAATCTGATCGATCATGTAAGTAACTAAAATATTTTAATTTGGAAGATCAACAGTTGTTTACCAATTTTTACGGTAAACAAATTGGCACGCCCAGTGGGACGGTGCTAACTGTTTTGAAAAAAGTAATTTTTCTTCATTTTATTAGTTCTTGTCGTTCAATCATCTTTCTCATTTTTGAAAAGTTCGTTATATGTTATTAAGAAGTGGTAAAGTAACCACCACCAACGAAGATAGTCAAAGGGGAAGATACACGAGGGGAATGGCAAATTCAAACCAGCCAAATAGTGCGAACCATCAGAATATGTCAACTAGTAATGGAGAACCACCCCCAGTTCCTCCGACCGGGGGACCAACAGTTTTAGCAACCATTTTTGAACCGATAGCGCCAATGGCAAGTTCAATGCCTACGTATTTGATTGCCCACACTAAGCCTATCCAGAATTTTACTGGGCCAATGGGCCCACCACAAGTGCGACGGTGCTAACTGTTTTGAAAAAAAGTAATTTTTCTTCATTCTATTAGTTCTTGGCATTCAATCATCTTTCTCCTTTTTGAAAAGTTCGTTGTATGTCATTAAGAAGTGGCAAAGTAACCACCACCAACAAAGATAGTCAAAGGGGAAGATACACGGGGGGAATGGCAAATTCAAATCAGCCAAATAGTGCAAACCCTCAGAATATGTTAACTAGTAATGGAGAACCACCCCTAGTTCCTTCAATCGGGGACCAACAATTTTAGCAACTGTTTTTGAACCGATAACGTCAATGGCAAGTTCGATGCCTACACATTTGATTACCCACACTGAGCCTATCTTGAATTTTATTGGTCCAATGGCCCCTCCACAAACTCCCCCACCAATAAGGACTTATGTGTTTAGACCTTTTATGCCTCCTGGGTTTTCGATGCCGTCAAGTGGTCGAGATCAACCCTACGGGATGCCAACTTTGATGATGACAAACTTACAAAGCGCCCCTCCAGTATTTTTCAGAACCGATGATGACTTCACCGTTACAGGGATCAGGTTCTGGGGTAAACATGGGTCGAAATAGCCAACCTTTAGGAATGAGATATTCTACCCTCATGCCAAACTTGACGAATAACTCTGCTGCAGTCATTAGACAATAAATGGATGAGAGTAACCATGACATGGTCCATATGTTGGACCAAACTATGGGGACAATCCTAAATCCTCTAATCTAAAATACTACCCAGACCAGTCAACAAATGGCAGCACAGATGACGCGCCTGGAGAACTTCTTTGGTGTGCCTTAGCCTCCCCGACATCCACAGACAGAGTATATGGTAGAAAACCAAGGGGTAGCTTTCGAGGAGGATCTTACCATTAACCAAGTTCAACAGAACTAAAGAGACACACCCGAGGCGAACGTGGAAAACCTGGGAGGAGCGATCAAACAACATATGGTCGAACCCCTTATAAACCAACCACGAGGCCTAATAGAGGAAGAACCAAGGATATCATTGGTAAATAGGAATCATAATGCTGATAACATCGTACAACAAATGCGACACGATGATATGGCAACAAATAATAATCTGGCAGCCATGGTCGAAATAATCATGGCTCGAAACAGAGGAAACTTTGGCACTCGAAGGCCAAACTATACGTCACCACTCTCAGAGTATATCCTCCAGTCGGACTTACCCCCTAGATGGAAGGTCCCTAAGTTCACTAAGTTTTCTGGGGATACTACTGAATCCACTATCAAACATGAGGCTAGGTATTTAATAGATGCGGGAGAAATTTCGAACAGCGAAAACCTTAGGATAAAGTACTTCCAAAGTTCTCTCACAAAGAATGAATTCACGTGGTTTACAACCTTGCCACAAAATTTGATTCGCACTTAGACTCAGTTGGAAAGAATGTTCCATGAGCAGTTTTACATGGGACATACGAAGATTAGTCTAAAAGAGTTGGCCAGTATCACGCGAAAGTTTACTGAGCCAATTGATAACTATCTGAATAGATTCCGCGTACTAAAAGCTAGATGTTTTACACAAGAGCCAGAACACGAGTTGGTCGAAATGGCTGCTGGAGGCCTTGATTATTTCATTAGGAAGAAATTGGACACCCAATACTTGAGGGATATGGCCCAACTGGATGATAGGGTTCGACAACTAGAGCGTTTGAAGGAAGAAAA
Source organism: Lathyrus oleraceus (assembly GCF_024323335.1). Classification (NCBI taxonomy): domain Eukaryota; kingdom Viridiplantae; phylum Streptophyta; class Magnoliopsida; order Fabales; family Fabaceae; genus Lathyrus; species Lathyrus oleraceus. Next base: position 479,982,028 of record NC_066585.1, on the reverse strand, counting down.
AGCTATATCAAATAGGAATAAGAGAGTAGCCTATGTTGAACTTAATAAAGATAACGAAGGACCATATGATGAACCTTTGAGCTTTGACAAAAGCGAGATCGACCTTGCTGAACTAAAATAAGGCTCTCCCTATTCCTGTAAGGTCTTAGCTCCGTCGAATGGAAAAAACCCTATCGAACCGGAAAATAATGATAAATTTCCTAAGAAAACTTACACGTTCGACGTTACAAAATGTGACGAAATCTTCGATTTGTTAGTTAAGAATGGCCAAATGATAGTGCCTCCTGGTGCTAAAATGCCTCCTTTAGAACAAAGAAAGAAAAGAGGTTTTTGTAAGTACCATAATTTTCTGGGTCATAAAAAGTCTCAATGTTTTCTTTTCAAGGATCTTTTCCAGAATGCTATTTAGGAGGGAAGACTCAAATTCGGAGAGAAACCCAGGAGCCAGATGAAGATTGACTCCGACCCTTTCCAAGTAGTTGACGCTCATAACACCGAGCCAAGTGATGTAAATATGGTCGAAGTTACTGATGACTTTAACAACACCATCAACATGGCTGAAGTTACTAAGGACTTTGTTAACAAGGCTATCATGGTCAGAGTCTCTGAGTACCTCGACCAAGAGTGCCTCAAGAATTTTGTTCAGGAGGCTGCTGAAAGCTTCGCCAACGGAATCACTGACGGTTTCGACCCTGGAGTCACTGAAGATTCCAATTTGATGATGGTGACCAAAGAGACTACTGAGAGTTTCATATAAATGGATAAGGTTGCTGAGGGCCTTCAAATGAAATTCCATAATCTGGGCATCATTAGAGATGTCAACATGGAGGTCAACATGATCAAGGTCTCGTAGGAAACCCCCATGGAAGTTCATGACGGGCGTCGACAAGAAGAATACAACAAATTGGCCTTACCAAAAGAATAGGAGAGTCTAACAGACTTCCTCCATAGGTGCCAGAGGAAAAAATCAGAAGTCATGTTATGCCCTCGATGCAGTGTCGTGTTCGACAAAAAAGCGGCGCACAACTTTGAGGGAGTCAGGAAGGCAAAATACAGATGGGATCAGGGAGCCCCTCAGGACCAATGGTTTTTTGAGCCTAGAAGATCTTTCGATCCAAGGAGGTATCTCGACCCAAGCAGAACTCTGGTGAAGCTTGATGGGACAAGACAAAAGGGTCCTGCTACCAAACCTATCTCCTTCAAACCCACTGTAGAGGCTTCCAATGGAAAATGGATGAAGCCAGCCGACGACAGAAAGCATGGCTAGGAAAAATGGCAAAACTTCGAAGTAGAAGATATTCTTTGTTGGCCTACCATAAAGAATTCCAGGCTTCCAGAAAAGAAGCCTACATCTCTGAGAACTACAAGGGGAAGAATCCCACGACAAGGTCCCAATGGAGAAGGGAACAGAGAAGGAGAAAGGCGCAGAGGGAGATGGGGCAAAAGAAAACGCTGAATCCAGCACCAACTTACCTACCAGAAAGAAGGAGAAATATGATTTAAGATTTGTTGAGAGGAAGCCTACCGCTCAAGAAGAGGCGGCCAAAGAAAAATATGATCGAGCAGTAGCGGAAGACGAAATGCTCACATATGATTTCGAATCCGGGTCAGAGCCTTTGCTGGATATCAGAGTTAATGTGGTATCAGTGCTCCCCTGAGAATTTGACCAAATAACTGAGGTCGAGGATACTGACAACATCACATAAATGGAAATGGACGCTCATAAACCAGTGCGCTATTACGTAATGAACAATGGTTGCGTGGAGGAAAAAATGCTTTCTTCGAACGACCAGATGAGGCTATGAAGAGTCATCTCAAACCTCTTTTTATTACTGGGAAGGTCAAAGACGTCCCAATTAATAAGATTTTGGTAGATTGCGGTGCAATGGTGAACCTGATGTCGCATCACATTTTGAGGAGAATAGGTAAATATGACACGGATGCCAAGCCCCATAATATGGTACTTTCCAACTATGAAGGAAAGGTGGGTACCTCCCTTGAGGTAGTCCAGGTTGAGCTAACAGTGGGAACTGTCACCAGATCAACGATGTTGATGATTGTGGAGACAAAGGCCAACTATAACTTGCTTCTTGGACGCGAATGGATACATGGAGTAGAAGTTGTACCATTCTCCATGCAACAAAGAATCACCATCTGGCGGCCAGACGGTATTGTGGAGAACGTAGAAGCAAACCAGGGCTACTTTAAGACTTTAATCAATCATGTCGACAGACGCCAGTTTGACAAACACTTGGCCAATATTGCTCCATGCGATCCGGCTAGCTTTGCATTTACTCCAGACGATAATGCATACTGCTCTTTATATCTACACCCCACCAATGGTTTTCAATGGGATCGTGAGGTGGTGGACGAAGATGATTTTGGGTACATAGGAACATCAGGAGTCGACCCAACAGGTTAAGGAAGCGAATACGGTGATGATGACTGAGTCCGAAGCACTATAAAGAATTTTGGCTTACATAGCCGAAAACAAACAGCAAGCAGCCTTAGAGGCTAAAGACAAACACATGGTTTTCAAAGTCAACAAGGAACTTCACCAAAAAGGTCCTGGTAAGGACTTTGATCTAGAACCACCTGATAAGGTTCATGGTGAAGATCAAGGCCAGAGGCTCGACGCCATCTATGATGACGAGCCTTTAGGATTCGAGAAGGATCCGCTGGCAACAAACATCAAGATGCTAGCTCACGATCCACTTGAAGAAATCGAATTAGGATAGGGGTTGACAAAAAGGCCAACTTACATCAGCACCAATATCAACCCTCAACTCAAAGTTGAAGTGATCCAACTGCTGAAGGAGTTTAAGGACTCTTTTGCATGGGATTACGATGAAATGACTGGTTTGAGCAGAGATTTGTTCTAAATGAGGTTGCCAATCAAGCTTGGGAAGAAGCCCATCAAGCAGAATCCAAGGTGATTTGCACTTGAAATTATCTCAAAGATCAAAGAGGAGGTCAAAAGGCTTCTTCATTGTAAATTCATTCGTACGGCCAGGTACGTCAAATGGTTGGCAAATATTGTACATGTCATTAAGAAAAATGGTACTTTGAGGGTTTGCATAAATTTTAGAGACCTAAATATTGAAACCCTAAAGGATGAATATTCAATGCCCATGGCGGAGATATTAGTCGATTCTGCCGCGGGCCATGAGTATATCAACATGCTTGATGAATATTCTGGATATAATTAGATATTCATTTCTGAAAAGGATGTCCCAAAAACAACATTTCGATTCCCTAGAGCCTTAGGCACCTATGAATGGGTAGTGATGCCTTTTGGTCTGAAAAATGTTATGGCAACGTACCAAAGAGAAATGAATTCGATCTTCCATGATTTCATAGAGACTTTTATGCAAATTTACATTGATGATATTGTTGTTAAGTCTATTTCAGGGAGGAGCCATATATACCATATTCGACTGTCTTTTGAAAGGATGAGAAGACATGGTCTGAAAATGAACCCTCTCAAATGTGCTTTTTGTGTGCAGGCGGGAGACTTCTTAGGCTTTGTGGTCCATAAAAAAGGAATCGAAATAAACCAGAATAAGACCAAGGCCATAATGGAAGCGAAATTGCCATCAACTAAGAAGGAATTGCAGTCACTACTAAGCAAGATCAATTTCTTGAGGAGATTCATCTCAAACCTCAGCAGAAAAACGCAAGCCTTCTCACCTCTGCTTCGACTCAACAAGGAAGGCTTCGAATGGGGGCAAGCTCAGCAAGAAGCTTTCGATAAAATCAAAGAATACATGAGTCATCCGCCAATTCTGGCACTGCCTTGCAGAAGTAGGAGTATGAGGTTGTACATATCTGTACCCGACAAGACTTTAGGGAGCATGTTGGATTAAGAGGATAATGATGGTGTCGAAAGAGCCATTTACTACCTCAGTAGGGTCTTAAATGATGCAGAAAATAGGTATAACATAGTTGAAAAAGTGTGTTTATGCTTGTATTTTTCTTGTACGAAGTTGAAGCATTACATAAAACCTATTGATGTTTATTTTTCATCTCATTTTGATGTTATTAAACATATGTTGTCTAAGCCAATTTTGCACAGTCGGATTGGAAAATGGGCACTAGCTTTAACTGAATATTCCCTAACTTACATGCCATTAAAAGATGCTAAGGGATAAGTGGTAGCAGACTTTATAGTTAACCACTCTATAACTGAAAACACATTGAACTATCTCGAATTAGAGCCCTGGAAGTTGTACTTTGATGGGTCTAGTCACAAAGATGGAACATGCATATGAGTTCTAATTATTTCTCCTAATAAAATTCCAACAAAATTCAAGTATAAAGTGGAAGGAATTTGCTTGAACAATGAGGATGAATATGAAGCTTTAATAGTCAGACTTGAGATATTGTTGGAATTGGGGGAAACTCGAGTCGAAATAATGGGTGACTCGGAGTTAGTTATAAAACAGATCACAAAAGAGTACAAATGTATTAAAGATAATCTCATAATGTTCATAATAGCCAATCGATTATTAAGAAGTTTCGAGGTGGCTAGTATTCGACACATACCTCGATTGGAAAATCAAGTGGCTAACGACTTGGCTTAAATTGCATATGGGTATAAAATTTAAAAAGAGAAACTGCAAAAAGTAATCGAAGTCAGAGGAAGAGTTATGTCGACCAGATTAGCCCCATCCGACTTGGAAACGACAAAGTCGGGATACGCCGACAAAGAGAGCTTCTAAATATTGGCAGTAGATAGCCTGACAGACGAGGATTGGAGAAAACCAATGGTGGAGTATTTACAAAATCCGACGGTTTCTACCGAACGGAAAACTAGGTATCGAGCTTTAAGTTATGTTCTTTTGGTTATTCAGAAAGACTCCTGAAGGATTTTTACTCAAACGTCTTAGTGAATCAGAGGCATATCTATCCCTTTCGACTGTCCATAATAGGGCGCACCAGGTTGGCCATAGATGAAATGGTTATTATTTCGCCAAGGGATGTACTGGCCTACCATGTTAAAAGACTGCATTGAATTTGCCAAAGGATGCCAAGAGTGTCAATACATGCAAGCATACAACATGTCCCTGCAAGCGAACTGCATTCTATAGTCAAACCTTGGCCTTTTAGAGGTTGGGCATTAGATTTGGTTGGGGAAATTTGACCATCATCATCAAAAAGTCAGAGGTATATTTTTGTTGGCATTGATTACTTTACAAAATGGATCGAAGCTATACCCTTTCCAAATGTAGACCAAGAAGATGTGATCGAATTTATTCAGAGACACATTATTTATAGATTTGGAATCCCAAATACCGTCACAACAGATCAATGATCAGTATTTATTGGTAAAAAAATGCAAGAATTTGCTAAGGAAATGAGTTTCAAATTATTAACTTCTACGCCATATTATGCTCAGGCTAATGATCAGGTCGAAGCATCGAATAATGTGGTAATTAGTTTGATTAAGAAACATGTGGGGAAGAGGCCCAGAAATTGGAACAAGACTTTAGATCAGGTTTTATGGGCGTGTCGAACCTCCACCAAGGAAGCCATTAATTCGACCCCATTTCTACCGACCTTTGGTCATGATGCAGTTTTACCAGTCGAGATTTACCTACAATCAACAAGAATTCAGAGGCATCATGAAATTCCATCAGAATCATATTAGAACATGATGCTAGATGAGTTAGTTGATCTGGATGAGGAGAGACTCAATGCCTTGGAATTATTGAAAAGGTAGAAGAAGAGAGTAGAGAAATCTTATAATAAGAAGGTTAAAGTCAAGACGTTTTCACCTGAAGATTTGGTTTGAAAAGTGACCCTTCCAATGGATCAAAAAGATAGGGCCTTAGGGAAATGGTCCCTCAAATGGGAAGGTCCTTTTCAAATTTTGCAAGTATTCTCTAACGGTGCTTATGAGATTGAGGAGCTTAATAAAGATAAAAGAATCTTAAAAGTGAATGGAAAATATTTGAAAAAATACAAGCCAACGCTCCAAGAGATAAAAATAATAAACGAATAATTGCATGCAAATTGGTCGAAGCCAACATGGTAATAAAAATGTTGCCAACATGGCTTAAATCCATTACAAAGGCCCAAAGGGATAATAATGAGTACAATTGAAACCAAAAGTCATGAAGAGATAAACGGAAAAGAGACAAAAGCTAAAAAGAGAGATGAGTCTTCTGTTGGTGTAAGCCCTAGAGGCAAATACTTTTGGTACTTGTATCAAATTATTTAAATGCTTTTTTTATTACGTTTGTTTAATAAAGTCCCTAGAATAGCTAGTCCGTTTAATGTATCAAGTGTGACTTGATCATGAGATCACATTAAACATAAGGACATATTCTTAAAGTATCCGTAGTCGAGCTTTATTGTGAAGTGGGATAACATTAAAGCATTAAGACTATTATGTATATAGACTGATGATCACATCTCATGGATCATGGATAAGGAGTTATCAAGTCTTAAACATAGGTATGAATATTAAGAGTAATATTAATACTGGATTGACCCGCTATGAGAATACTATATAAAAAGTTATGCAAAGTGTTATAAGTTATTCTCATGGTGATAATGGTGTATATCACCCTTCGACCTGAAACCACTATGGACCCTAGATGTAGAGTCGAGTGCTTTATTGGTGATCAAACGTTGTCTGTAACTGGATAACCATAAAGATAATTGATGGATACTCCATAAAGCATACTGAGGGACATGAGTGACCTAGATGGAATTTGCCCATCCTGCATAACAGGATAAATGTCTATGGGCCCAATATTGAACTGGACAAGGATGACACGGTCTATGCCTTGTGTTCAATATAGACATAAGGGCAAAAGGGTAATTATATGCACAAGTATTATCACAGAAGGATTTGTCAGATCACATGACATTTTCGTGTCTTGGGTAGCAGTGATGTGTTGCTAGATACCGCTCACTGTTTATTATGTTAAATACGTGATTTAATATAATTGCCAATGCCGCGAAAACCTACAAGGTCACACACAAAGGACGAATTGATGAGAGATAAAGTAACTAAGGAACACCGTAAGGTACGGTGCACTTAAGTGAATTGTAGAACATCGTAAGGTACAATGTACTTAAGTAGAATACGAAATATGGTAAGGTACCATGTGCTTAAGTGATTTTGGGCATATTATAAGATATGGGCCACATACACTTAAGTGGGTTTTTTTAGCTTGAAGCCCACACAAGTGGTTTTATAAATAGAACCCTTGTGCAGAAGCATTCGTTGTGGTTGCATTTTCGTTTTCTCTCTCTCTCTCTCTCTCTCTCTCTCTCTCTCCACACACACACACACACACACACACACACACACACTCAAAGCCTTCATTCATAACAACTAGCACTGAGATTGAAGAAATTCGTTCGTGTGGACTGAGTAGAGACGTTGTCATCGTTCAAAGTTCATGATCGCTCCGCAGATCTGCATCAAAGGTTTCAATCGTCACAAGAGATTTGCATCAAAGGTTTCAATCGTCATAAGAGGTAACCTTTCTATCACTGATCATGCCCATTCGTAAGGATCACTAAAGGAGAAAATTTTAATTTCCGCTGCATTTTGGATCGCCATTCTCCTTCATCTTCATATGGAGATATTTTACCTTGTGAAGCTCCAGATGTTTCTCACATAGGGATCTTTTTGATCGATGAGTTGCAAGCTCGCCTCTAATTTTCCCGCCTTTTCGATAAAGTCCAGACCAAAATCTTTCTCCTTAGCTGTAAAAGTGTCATCAAACTTTAAAAGCTCGCCTTTGCGCTTTCTGGCTTAAGAGATTTTGGCATGTAGTTCCTTTATTTGCGCTTCCCAAGAGGCAATGTCACGGTCATGACTTTTCGATTTCCGCCTTGTTTTTCTCTTTGGTTTGCTCCAATTCCATTGCTTTGTTAGTCAATTTAGTAGTCGCATCCCAAGCATCTACTTCAGCACCGACTTTCTTCTCAATTTCCTTGGTGATTTGGGGTAACAACTTATGATCAACAATAATTTGTTCGATCATAATGCCCAACTCCAAGATGATGTTGGCAACTTCGGGAGAAGCTTCCAGTAAATTAACCTGGTTAAGGAAAGTTTTCAAGGATCAAGGGGCAGAAGGATCAACCAGCAAGAGTAGGAGTAGATCTCTCTTAAAGATCTTTTCTTTGATCTTCAAGAGTGCCTCATCCACAGATTTGCTCGAAGGTTGATCCTCAGACGCTGTAGAAGTGCTAAGACTTCTTTCAGACGAGCTCTCCCTTCTACTCAACACAACCTTCAGATATTCGAGAGGTTGACTTTGCTTCAGGGCTGATAGTTCTTCTAAAGAGAGACCCCTAGTTGTTCCTGTCGAAGTTTTGGTGCCTTTAGGAATAATATCAGCTGTTGGAGTAGCAGTAGTTGGGCCTTGAGGCTGTCCTTCGTTTGTCTCGTTGTTATCATCCTTGTTCCCCTCACCATTGTTATCCTCCTCTTCGAGGTCCTCATCATCATCACCACCAGGTCCATCATGGAAAAATGACTGTTATTCTGCTTCTTCTTCCCTCATATCCTCATCTTGGCCGTCATTACCTCTCAGAGCAGCATTGTTTGTACCATCGATATCAGGTGAGCCATCTTCAGAGTCATTTCCAGCATGGACTTCTTCGTCCATCACCATAGCATCTTTGTTCACTTCAGCTTATGTTTCTTTACCTGAGTTATTTTCATGATCAGAACCACTGGTATGGGAGTATTGGGTGGTGATTTTGGGTGGCGAAGTCTCACGCTCCTCATCAATAGGTTGGTTAATTTCTCTCATTGAGCTTTTCTCCGAATCCCTTGTAGATGTTGGATGGTAGGTGGGTTCGCCATCACTATTAAGAAAGAATGGTACAAAAGGAGATTTGGCTGTTGTTTGTGTGGCAGCGTATGTGCCACCCTGAAAGCCAAAACCGAGAGATGAATTAGTCAAAATGATAGAAAACAATCAATCGAAAGAACAAATTAATGTATGCTTTTACCTTGTCCCCTTCGACTCCAGGGATGGAGTTGTCGCTTTCAACCTGCATTGCTGCTATCTTTGATAACTCTTCAGGAGTAGGCTCCAGAATGGTAAGAGAAGCATGTCATTTTACAACTCTGGAATTTTTTCCTGAGGATGGCTCAAGGCTTCCACAATTTTTGGTTGCTTCTTCTTTTTCCTGAGGGTTAGATCTAGAACAGGAGACAAGTCATATTCGTCTGACTCTATCACAACGGGGACTCCAGCATCTTTCGTTTTTATTTTTTGAGGAGTATGAGAGGTTTTCGAGCGACCTGAATAAGAATATCGAAATGTTAGAAATTCCATTATACATAATAAAAAGTAATGGGCAAAGTAAATATGTACCTTTATGGTCATGCTAGCTCCCTTAGCCTTTGCTTCGACAAACTTCTTGGTTGTTGGTTTTTTGGGTGGAACTCTGATGGCTAAAAGGAAAAACAGAGCAGTTATTACGAGTCAAGAGTAAATATCCTAATAGAGAGATATAATTCAAAAGGCCTCCCACTTCATAACTTCATATATATCTGATTCGATGCAAACATCTTTGATCCCTTACGAAGATGCCCTTTGAAACTGTCTAAAGTGTGCTTAGTCACAACCACCCGCTAGGCTTTTTTCTATGATTGTTGTCGAAGGATTTTTGTAGAATCCCCACAGATGAACCAGTCTGGGAATGAAGGGGCAAGGGCCACTCCAAAACCAACATTTGGCAGTCGAGGAAATTTAAGAGGATACATTTTGAAAGCCGTTTCGTATCGTTTATCAAGAGGAACATATGAAGGGATTTTTAAGTTCTCCATTTTCTTTGAAATTTTTTCCTTCAGCGTGACAGCTACCTCGCGGATGGTTCGACTAATATCATCGGGCCTATAGGCAGTTTCAAAGTAGTTTTGGAATGCCTGAATTTCTTTGATATATATGTAAGTACCTTTCTTGGTTTTTTCCTGCATAGAGAGGAAAGCTTTATTAAAGTGTTGAGCGAATGAAAAAGCATCATAAAACTTTTCAGCATAATATTGTGACCACCACTTCCCAAATTCAAGAGTGCAAAGGAAGCTTGGCTCGAAGCTAACTAGGGTAAGGCGTGTTCTGCCAATGTATCGAGCTATTTGTTTGAGAGTGTTGGTTTTGTTGTGATTTGTGAAGGTAGAGAAAAAAAAGAAAGGGGGGGGGGGTTTGAATTGTTTTCACAGGTAATAAAACTTTTGCAAACAAAACACACACGAAAGATAAAGCAATCAACACAGAGTTTTATCCCGACCAAAGTGATTTCTCCTTCAACAAGGACTTAATCCAATAATCTAGAAAGATTACAACAAAAGCGTCTAAGAGAACAAATATCTCTTAGCCCTCTCAAGTCTACAGACTTCACAAGTCACTTGAGGAAATATTCAACAACTATTTGAGAAATACAAAGAGTGTTTAGTGCTTCTAGATAAGCAGTTTTAACACAATAAGAACACTAAGAATTCACACTGAGAGCAACAACTCGTGGAACAGATTTGAACAAGAATGAGTAAAAAGTAGAGAATTGAGTTTGTAGTATTCTTGTGTGATCGCTTCTTACTTGGTATGATGATGATTCTGCCTTTATATAATGCTTTGAATATGAGACCGTTGGCTGAGGCATTAATGTAGTATCTTGGCAATGATGGAACTTAATTGACATTAAGTTCTTTGTCCTTTCCATAGAAATTTTGGAGAGTGTTTATTCTTTTCCAAATAAAGATTCATACCAACAATGGAGTACTTCGTTAATAAGTCTTGTGGTTGATCTGCTTGACTAGAATCAGAGTGCGTGGAATCCAGATTTTCTTGTTCAACATGTATTCTTCAGATAGTTTCTCAGAATTGATTTTCTTCAGAAGTTCTTGATATGTCCTTTGTAGAACCTTCTTCAGATGTACAAATCAACAGAGTAATTGTGTGGAATTCTTCAGATTCAGAGTATCTGAGTTTTCAACCTTCAAGCGTTGCGTGCAGTGCATTATGAGGCTTAGATAATATTTCATCAGAGGTTGTCTAATCCCCCCTTTTTGTCAGACTCAAAAAGACTTAGAAAAGTAAGTAAGGCAAAATATATGTCATTGATAAGAGAAAAGTACAAATAAGAAAAAAATACAGAAGACAACAAAAGAAAAAAAAGAAAACACTTAGAAGAAAAACATATAAGATGAGGACTTAGAGAAATAGAAAAAAAATCCTAAGTGTGCCTAAGGGTTCGGAGGAGGCGGCATCCTCTACAGCAACTGAGTCAGCAGATTCTAAATGTTGGAGTTGACAGAGTCCTATTGATCCAGTCTTGCTCTCACGATCTGTTGCTCTTTCTATAGTTCTTCCAGAGTCTTCAACACAAGTGGAGCAAAATCAGAGTGAGATGACTCCCCCTGAGTTAGAGCAACGTCCTTAGCCTTGGCAGTCTCTTCCGTAAGAATGCGTGATGCTTCTTCAGCATCAACCTTGGCTTTGGCTTCAGCTTCAGCAGCAACAATAACCTTAGCGACAACCTTTTCTACAACTTCTCTTGCTTTCTCTTCTTCTTCTTCTATGCGAGCCTTTTCCTCAGCTTCTTTGCGAGCTCTCTCCTCTGCCTCTTTGGACAAACAAGCCTGTAACCTCTCTCCAGCTTCTTTGATAAAGTCGTTTCTTACTTGTTCAGAGAGGCCTTTCAGCTTGAAAGCCTCATATGTCATCCATCTGATTACTCTATTCTAGTGAATCCTTATAGCAGAGGGATCATCACTGATTTTAGAGTTTTCAGACAGAGATCTGAGCTTATGCACTAAAGACTCAGCAAATAGGGTGATTGCTTCTTCCAGAGTGGGAAAGGTGGGTTCGGATTCAGAGGTAGATTCAGGTTTTGGTTTAGAGATGGGAGGGTGACCACTTTAGATCTTGGTGGTTGTAAATTTGTTTTTGGTGATGGTGTTTATGGTGGTGTGGGGATGGTTTCAGTGGGAGGGTCAGATGTTTGGGTGACAGGGTTTTTAGAAGGATTTTCGATGAGATGTTTAGAGGGTGGTTCTATTTGGTGTTCAAATGGATAAGGGATGGAGGTTTCTGAAGGAGAATGGCGATCCAAAATGCAACGGAATTTAAAATTTCTCCTTTAGTGATCCTTACGAATGGGCATGATCAGTGATAGAATCGTTACCTCTTGTGACGATTGAAACCTTTGATGCAGATCTACGGAGCGATCACGAACGTTGAACGATGACAACACCTCTACTCAGTCCACACGAACGGATTCCTTCAATCTCAGTGCTAGCTGCTAGGAATGAAGGCTTTGAGTGAGAGAGAGAGATAGAGAAAAACGAAATTGCAACTGCACTCAATGCTTCTGCACAAGGGTTCTATTTATAAAACCACTTGTATGGGCTATAAGCTAAAAAGCCCACTTAAGTGTATGTGGCCCATATCTTATAATATGCCAAAATCACTTAAGCACGTGGTACCTTACCATATTTCGTATTCTACTTAAGTACACCGTACCTTACGATGTTCTACAATTCACTTAAGTGCACCATACTTTACGGTGTTCCTTAGTTACTCTATCTCTCATCAATCCGTCCTTTTGTGTGTGACCCTGTAGGTTTTCGCGGCATTGGCAATTATATTAAATCACGTATTTAACATAATAAACAGTGAGCGGTATCTAGCAACACATCACTGCTACCCAAGACACGAAAATGTCATGTGATTTGACAAATCCTTTTGTGATAATACTTATGTGTACAATTACCCTTTTGCCCTTATGTCTATATTGAACACAAGGCATAGACCGTGTCATCCTTGTCCAGTTCAATATTGGGCCCATAGACATTTATCTTGTTATGCAGGATGGGAAAATTCCATCTATGTCACTCATGTCCCTTAGCATGCTTCGTGGAGTACCCATCAACCGTCTTTATGGTCATCCAATTACAGACAACGTTTGATCAACAACAAGGCAATCGACTCTAAATCTAGGGTCCATAGTGGTTTCAAGTCGAAGGGTGGTATACACCATTATCACCATGAGAATAACTTATGACACTTTGCATAACATTCTATATAGTATTCTCATAGCGGGTCAATCCAGTATAAATATTACTCTTAATATTCATACCTATGTTTAAGACTTGATAACTCCTTATCCATGATCTATGAGATGTGATCATCAGTCTATATACACAATAGTCTTCATGCTTTAATGTTATCCCACATCACAATAAAGCTCGACTACGGATACTTTAAGAATAGTGTCCTTATGTTTAATGTGGTCTCATGATTAAGTCACACTTGATACATTAAACGGACTAGCTATTCTAGGGACTTTATTAAACAAACATAATAAAGAAAAAGCCTTTTAATTATTAATAATAATTCGATACAAGTACCTAAAGTATTAGCCTCTAGGGCTTACACCAACAGTTTCTAGCTTAGATAGGTTTTGAGTGGAGAGGGCGAGAGCATGGAGTTGCACAAGAGTAAGGGATTGAGGGTCAGATGATTCAAATTGGTCAGAGTCAGATGAAATGTTGTAGTAGGGTGGAGATGAAGGAGTGGAGGAGGGTGGTGATATGGGTTCATTGAATAGTTGGGCCTCAGATATTGGTAGTGTTGTGGTGGTTAGATTGAATTTCTGAAGGGGAGGTGAGGATGGGTTAGAGGTATAAGTTTCAGAAGGATTTGTGGTGGAGGTTATGGGTTCAGAGTGTGTGTATATAGAGGATGGTTGAGGTAAGGGAGAAGACAATTGCCTTAAATGTAAAGTAAGAGAGTCAGAGGGTTGTGACTTACTTGGAGAGGAGGAGGAGACCAGAGGCACAAGTGGTCTGGATACAGAAGGTTCCCCCAGCTTCTGAGATTTATTCTTTGACTTTCTTTCAAATGGCTCTCGCATCCTCTTCATGAAATTGGGTGGATGTTCAGGTAGCCAATCCACTAAAAAGTCAGATATGTCTACCCCTTGATTTGCCAGGTTCTACAGATAATGGGCGATAACCTCTGGGTGGTCTATTTTAGAGAAAGAATAGACACTATTGGGCATCTTATTCTGATCCTTCATAGCTTCCCAGGAGGTGTCTAGATATGGCTTGACCAGAACTTTCTTAATGATGCCCATGCTCTTCAGATTCCTTGAGTTCAGAGGCCTACTAGTGTCTACCGTCACATATTCCATAAGATTGTGGAATATCAGATGATCCACCAATCTGCTTTTTATCAGAATGTTAGAGATTAGCCTTCCTAGAGGAATGTAGGTTCTGGGCTTCATGTTGTTTCTGGTGACGGATTCCCCCAGATACTTGAACAAGAATATTGGAAGATTCAGCTTGAGCCCTTTATGGAGGCAGTAGAAGATGCATTTATGGTCAATATTGATGTAATCTGACGAATATGATGTTGGGCAACGATGAATAGTCCCCAGAATAATCTTTAGCCAGACCCTCAGATTCTGGTGAACTTCTTTGTTCTTGGAGGACTTTCCTTCTGCGCACTACTTGAAGATTATGGGAATAATCTCCTGGGACATATATTTTGCCCTAGGGTTGATGTTGTAGATTCTTCTCCCCTCTGTCTTTTCCATATTCAGAAGTTTAGCAATGGATTTCTCAATGATAACCATCTTCACCCCCAGAACGTGTGAGACGATGCAGTGGTCATCTGTATTTGTAAATCTCCAGAATTCCTTGACCAAATAGGTGTAGATAGGACCATAGAGTCTCAGAAATTAGTTTTTCCACCCTTGCTTTCTCAATTCCTCCATGAGGTCAATATCATTTCTCTTCATATTTTCAAAGTCTAACAAAGATTCACAAAGAACTTCTAGTTTGTCGAAAGGAGTTGCAAGATGAATGTGGGATGGACGATCCAAAATATGAGGTTTCTTGTAGATTGGAGTTGATATAGCAGCAGTTACAATGGAGGTTTGCTAGGAAATAGTTGTATGTTGTTCCGTTGATTCCATTTGCTGAGAGAAGTTGTACACTTGTTGTTGTTGTGAATCCATGAAGAAGATGAAGAAGGATTTGAAGAACACTAAAGAACTGAGAGAGAGGTTGAGAGCAAGAGTTTGTGTTGGATGTGAGTGAAAAATGTGAAAGTGAGAGTTGTGGCAAGTATATATACACAAAGTTAGCATGCAAAACGACATCATTTAATGGGAGTATAAAACAATAATTAATTAATAGCACATAAGTTGAGTTGACATGCGAGGGAAAATTAATTACAGCTTATGATGGATGTCTAATCCCAAAATTTTGCACAATGATCGAGGATATCTCAATAGTCTGGCTCTTGAGTTCTGTGCTAGACAACTATCTAAAAGATCCAAGGTCAGGCGCAAGAGAGGCCACATGTTGATATATCTGATCTTTAGGAATACCAAGAGATTGGGTCCTGAGGATTTCTGATTCAGATAACTTCTAACTGGTAGAAATATCTGAGTCAGATCCAGATGCCAGAAGTTTTAAGTAAGAGCCTATTTTGCCATTTCAGAGAAGCATATATTTTTGACTCATTCTGGGCAATATGCCATGTTTAGATGTTTCAGAATGAATGAGAATCTATCTTCAACTAGGGGATTTGTGAAGATATCAGCCCATTTGTGGTTTGTATCTATGAATTTTAATGTAATTACCCCTTTCTGAACATAATCTCTGATACAATGATGTTTAATTTCTATGTGCTTTGCTCTAGAGTGCAAAATAGGGTTCTTACTTAATCATATGGCAGCAATATTGTCACAAAAGATAGGAACGTTACTCTCATATATCTGAAGGTCTTCAAGTTGATTATTCATCCAGGGCATTTGAGTAGTGCATAATGAAGCTGAAATATATTTGGCTTCTCCAGTAGAGAGTGATATGGTTGACTGTCTTTTGTTGGCCCAAGAGATAAGGTTTCCTCCCAGAAATTGACAGTTTCTTGATGTAATTTTATGTTCCAATCTGTCTCCAGCGTAATTTTCATCACAATATCCAGAAATTCTATACTCTGATGTTTTCTTATACATCAGGCCAAGGTTAGGTGTTCCTTTCAAATACCTTAGGATTCTCTTAACAATTGTTAGATGAGTTTCCTTTGGATCTGATTGGAATCTGGCACAGAAACGAACGCTAAAGAGAATATCTGGCCGCGTAGCAGTCAGGTAGAGAAGAGAGCTTATCATGCCACGATAGAGCTTCTGACAAACCTGTTGACTTACCTCTTCTTTCTCCAGAATGCAGGTAGGATGCATGGGAGTCTTTGCTGGTTTGCTTTCTGACATTTCAAATTTCTCTAGAATGTCTTTTATGTATTTGCTTTGATATACAAATGTAACGTCTGAAGCTTGGTTAATTTGAATTCCCAGAAAGAATTTTAGTTCTTGCATCAAACTCATTTCAAATTCTGCCTCATTAACTCAGAGAATTCTTGACAAACAGAAGGGTTAGCAGAACCAAAGATTATATCATCAACATATATCTGACAGATCATGAGGTCATTTATGATGTTTTTACAAAAGAGTGTAGAGTCAACTTTACCTCTGATAAAATCATGTTCCAGAAGAAAAGTGCCGAGTCTTTCATACCAAGCTCTAGGAGCTTGTTTTGGATCATGCAGATATTTTTTCAGTTTAAAAACATGTTATGGACATTTTGAGTTTTCAAAGCCCGGAGGTTGATGAACATACACTTCTTCAGAAATATATCCATTCAAAAAAGCACTCTTGACGTCCATTTGATATAATTTGATGGAATGATTTACAGCGAATGATACAAGTAAACGAATAGATTCTAACCTGGCGACTGGAGCAGAGGTTTCGTTGTAGTCAATGCCTTCTTGTTGACTATAACCTTGTGCTACCAATCGTGCTTTGTTTCTGACGACTTCTCCCTTTTCATTTAGTTTGTTTCTGTACACCCATTTTGTTCCAATAATGTGGGTACCTTTTGGCTTTGGTACAAGATCCCATACGTCGCTCTTTGCAAATTGATCAAGTTCTTCTTCCATTGCCAGAATCCATTATTTGTATTAAAGTGCCTCATCACAGGATGTTGGCTCTATCAGAGACACTAATCCCAGAGGGGTTTCCTCAAGTACTTTAAATGTAGACCTTGTTCTGACAGGTTCATCCTTGTTTCCTAGAATTAATTCTT
Source organism: Lathyrus oleraceus (assembly GCF_024323335.1). NCBI lineage: Eukaryota > Viridiplantae > Streptophyta > Magnoliopsida > Fabales > Fabaceae > Lathyrus > Lathyrus oleraceus. The sequence continues at coordinate 479,964,897 of NC_066585.1, read as the reverse complement.
CAGAGACGTTTAGTCTATTTCTTGATCTTTTCTGTGTAGTTGAGATTTCTGTTGTTTCCGGGGTTTGCCTTTCAGCTTTCTCAGATTCTTTAGTCTTTTCGTCAGAACCTGCAAGTGTTATCTCCAGATTTGCAAGTTTTTCAACTAGCTTTGACTTTATAGAGTCAAGCTTATCATCAAATCTGACATGTATTGGTTCTTCCACAATTTTAGTGTCTATATTGTATACTATGTATCCCTTAGAGCGCTCTGAGTATCCAAACATAATACCTTTTTGTGCTTTTGAATCAAACTTCAGATTTTCTTTAGTGTTTAGGATAAAGTAGGAGCATCCAAAAGGATGAAAATAAGAAATGTTGGGTTTTCTTCCCTTAAACAGTTCATAAGGAGTCTTCTCCAGAATAGGTCTTATAGAGATTCTATTCTAAATATAACAAGTTGTATTTATTGGTCCAATCCAAAAGTGCTTAGCCACATTCATTTCATTGATCATGGTTCTGGTCATTTCTTGGAGAGTCTTATTCTTCCTCTATACAACCCCATTTTGCTGTGGTGTTCTAGGATAGGAGAAATCATGGGATATTCCATTTGAATCAAAAATATCCTCAAAAAGTTTATTTTCAAATTCTCCACCATGATCACTTCTGACTCTGATGATCTTAGAGTCAAATTCATATTGCACTTTTGAACAGAAACTAGTAAATACAGAGTGTGACTCATTCTCGTGTCTTAGAAATTTTACCCATGTCCAGCGACTATAATCATCGATGATGACCAGTCCATACTTCTTACCATTGACAGAAGCTGTTTTAACAGGTCCAAACAGGTCAATGTGAAGAAGTTCCAGAGGCTTAAAGGTAGAAACAACACTTTTATTTTTGAAGGATGTTTTAGAAAATTTTCCTTTCTGGCATGCCTCACAAAAAGCATCTGAAGAAAACTTCAGTTTAGATATTCCGCTTACTACTCGAGTTTATTTAGCTGAGAAATCCTCATCATGCTAATGTGACCCAAGTGTCTATGCCATACCCATTGCTTTTCATTTACAGACATTAAACATTTTACATTATGATCTTTTAGACCTGAAAGATTAATTTTTTAAATGTTGTTCTTCCTCTTGCCAATGAAAAGAACTGTCCTATTATTCTGATTAATTGTTTTGCATGTTTTTTGATTGAAGATTATATCATAACCTTTATCACTTAATTGACTTATGAATAACAGGTTATGCATCAATCCTTATACGTAAAGAACATCAGAGATAGAGGGAAGAGATCCATTACCAATTGTTCTGGAGCCTCTGATTTTCCTTTCTGATTTCCTCCAAAACCTACGAAGCCAGCATCTTTAAGTTCCAGGCTTTGGAACATATTCTTTCTTCCCGTCATATGTCACGAGCATCCAGTGTCCAGGTATCATGATTGGTGTCTTAAATCCGCTGCATAGGATATCTGCAACATAGACTATTTTATCCTTTGGTACCCACAATCTTTTAGGTCCTTTGTGATTAGTTCTCCCAGAGTCTACGGAAACCTTGGGTTTTCTGGCATTAGTAAAATTCCGTGTTTGTGCGTGTGTGTAGTGATAAGAAAAAGGAGATTTATGTTTATCATCTGCAGAAGGTATTTGCTCATCTTCATCCGAGTCATATCATATTCCTCTTTTCTTATTCGGACTAACTCCGTAAATCATAGAGGCCATTATGCTTCTTTCTAGCCCATTTTTCAGAAATTTTTGAAACGCTTTTTCATATTTGTATATGATTGTGTTAGAAGTTTGTGGAGCTTGAGATAGAGCTTCTTCAAGTTTTAAACACTTTTTAGTTGATGTAGCGGGGTATTCGTTACCATTAGAGATATTGACTAAATCCAAGGTAAATCATACAAGTCGAGTCGCCACCGCACTTCTATTTATCCAAAGGAATGGTTAGAAAGCGAACAAAAACCTAATAGTTTTAACAAAAACTAGTAAAAGAGAACATAGATCTGGGTAAGGGGGTTGGTTATGTAATGGGAAGGTGTTAGGCACCCAAGACATCCTAGGTACTCATAGGGAGCCCTTTTCACACTTGTTGTAAAGGTTGTTGTTTTTGTGAAATTTTTGTTTGTGCAAACATGATTGAAGGGATGAGAAGAGAATGTACAAGTTATTTACATTTTGTGTTTGGATGGATAAACCCATTGCCTACGTACCATCTTAAATAAAAGATAGGATCAAAACCTCGTAGTTCGGGGTAAAAATCTCAAAACAAGTTGGTGAATTGATTGGTCCAAAAGCCTTAAGGTCTTTTGTTATCAAAGGGAGAAAACTCAACCAAACCACAAATCCACCATGTGAGGATAGCTTCAACATGCTAGTGATGGGTTAACCCTATAATAAGCATGGAATACTTATTGTCCATCACTAAGGATATAGGTGAGTATTACATCTACCACAAGGATAGCTCAAACCTAATAGCTAAAGGTTATGAAAGATTTTGATTAAGAAAGTGGCCATTGGAACCACAAAAAGACATTTGAATGGGTTATATTTACCAATTAGAAGTATATACAAAAATGGTCAAAGTTGACTTAAAGATTCAATTCTAAATAAGTGTTATGAAAAGAAAGTTTTGAAAATCAAAAGCATGAGGTTTAGGTTTCTAATGTTTGAAAACAATGGTTAAATGTTTGCACAAAGAGTTTTGGCTTGGGTTAGAGTGGAGAGAAGAAGAAGAAGAAGGGCTAAGTCCTAAGTAAAACAAAAAATAGAAGGGATGAAGAAACAAAACCACAATGGAGTTCCTCTCTTGAGATCATATTGATGATCCAAATAGCTCCCATCTTTTGGAATAAGCAATCACAAAGCATAAGCAATCACAAGTCTCTTAAGAGATCCTCAATGTATCTTGTGTCTTTCACTTTGTATGAACATGGCAATGGTCCTTCAATTAAGCTCAAGTGGGAACCCCTAGCACAAGAACACACATATAAAAGAGTTTTATGAAACAAATCAAGAATGGACAAGAGTGAGTTTAGAGATTTGGTCCTTCTAATCCATCTTCATCATTAAGGTCCTTTTTACTCCATTTTTTGCATAGGGAATGTCCTAGAATCTAAGTCCATTTCTCTATTCTTTGCATAGGGAATGTCCTAGAAACTAAGTCCATTTCTTTGCATTTGGTTCACAACAATCAAAACAAAACACAAGCACAATAATATATAGACAATTATGTGCTCAAGTGAGCAAAAGGCAAATGGCATTAACATAAACATGTGCTCAAGTGAGCAAAGAGAAAATCAAATGGATAATATGTGCAAGAATAGTAAATTGCATAAAAGTAAAGAGCAAAAAATAAATGTTAGTTGTTAATAGTTAGTGTTAGTAGTTAGTGTGCCATAAGGCAAATTTAGCGCTATGTTAAGCAATCGTAATTGGACTTATGTAGAAGTCACAACTATCTGAGGCCGGTCAATAATAATGTAGGCAACAACACAAGTTAGAAGTCTTGATTAGTGAACCAAGTTCCAACAACTTGCCATGCCAAAAAAAAAAAAAGAATTGATCTTGTATTGGTTTAAGCCTTTTGCATGATTTAGAAAACAACATATCCTTAATGCAAAACCATTCACTTGATCAATTGATCAAGATGAATTAGGTTTGGATCAAGGAAGATTAAGTCTCCCTAATCAATGCTAACTTATCAACCTTCAACTCATTGATAAAAAAGAAAGAAGAAGAAGAAGAAGGAGATGGAGAATGGAGAATGGAAATGGAAAGATCAAAAAGCATAAAGTGAAATAAGATGCACCAATCCAAATGTATTGACCAAATGACATTGAAAGTCAAAGTCAAGCAATCAAAAACAGAAGTGAGATGAAGATTGGAAGTCAAGAAATGAACAAAATATTTTTGGCATTTTTTGATATTTAAAATTAAACTTGAATTAAAAATAAAAGAAAGGTTAAACTTCAAAATCACTTCAAATCAACTTTGAAAAGTCCAAGTGATTTATCCTAAGTTCAACAAGGTCAAACAAAGTTTGACAAAAAATTTCAGCATTTTTAAAAGTCAGAAACTATTTTTAATCAATTAAAAATGAATAAAAATAACCTAATTGAACTAAAATCTCAAATAAATCTCAAATCAATTTAAAAATTGATGAGAATATTTTTCATAGATCCATCATCATTCAAATAGGTTAGGAAAATATTTTTGTATTTTTTGAATATCAAAAACTATTTAAAATGAATTAAAAATAACCAGAAAAGAGAAAATTCACAAAAAATATCAAATGACAAAATAAAAAATATTAAAAATCAGAAATAGAAACTAGGATTTATTTGGAGACTAATGCAATTGGTCCCATATTTTTTGGATTAAAAATGAGAGAGATATTGATTTTTGAAATAAAAGGGAATAAACAAAATAAAATCAGAAATTGAAATAATATGGAAAATCAGGGATCGTTGGATGTGTTTCATTAATTGACGTGGCACATCAAATGGTACAGAGGCACATGCTCACCTTGAGTCCAGGTCAAAGCGTAACACACAACATTAAAATAAGTCATAACAATCAAAGGCCAAGATCAAATCTGGAAAATGAATCCAAGGGTCCACAATGCATCTGGCAATGGGATGGCCACCAGAGCCACCTTCTTCTCCGGTGAGCTTGGATTTTTCAGCCAAAATTACAGAGATCCAAAAGGCAACCAAAATGCAAGATCCATACCTCTTTAGAAAGCTGGGATGATGTACATCATCCCTGTGCCACTCAATTCCACTCTAGATCTCTATATTGAGAGAAATCAGAGATGGAAGTTCTGTGGTGTTCATCATGAACTCAATGGATTTCAAAAATTAAATGCATAATCATGATGCCTCTATTGAGAGGACTTCAGCCAATACAAGATCCAAGCAAATAGGTCAATGGATGATTAGATTCGAAGAAAATACCAGTTGAAGAGTAAGCTTGATTTTTGGAAACTTGAGCTCGATTCCTTGCTTTCTTTACCAAAATAGAAGATCAATGAGTTGAAGGATGAAGGTTTAGAAGCTTTAGATCCAAGGATTCAACCAGATGTAGTTGAATTTTGGATCTGAAAAAATTGAAAGAAAGTGAGATAACTTCTTTGGTATTGGTTATGGTTTCAGTTGTGCAGCATTTCTGGCGCCATTAGGTTGAGGAAGAGTGAGGCTGAACAGCTATATATATAGCAATTGGCAAAGGCAATGCATGAAAATTTCATGTGCATGAATGAAGAGGGCCTCCATGCATGGGCCTGTACAAGCGCATGGAGGGCCAAAATCTAATGTATTTGGAAAGCTTAACATCAGCATATTGGTTTTGGACATGCAGATATGATGTAATTGGATTATGCATGAAGTTTGAATCAAGTTTCCATAAATGAACCAAAATATTCCCTTCTTCGAAAATGCCATTTTCCAAATCCAAACATGATCATGTGAGTAATAGTTGGAAAGGTCTTGATGTAAGGAACAATTGTTATTTTGGACAAAAATCCATTTGAAGTGTGGAAATTTATGAAATTTGAGTTTAAAGTGCAAGGTGTATGACATGTCAAAGCAAGGTTTCTAAATTTGGCCAATTTTCAAGCCCCTTTGTTTTGATGATGTAAGCCTCAAATGGAAAAACCTCCAACATCAAAGTTGTAGATATTTCCAAGAAAATCAAAATGGACTTAAATTTTGCATCATTTGGATTTTTGATGAGAGAGTTATGGGCACTTGAAGTTGGACTTTTTTGCCTTTTAATGCCTTTGGCCAAAAAGGACCTATAATGTCTTGCATTATCACATGTATTTCCTTTGAGATTTTGAAATTTTGTTCAACATACCATTTGAAGTAGACATCTTAATATTTCCAATTCATTTTATCCCACCTCAAAATCATAAAAAATGAATGAGTTATGTCCTTGGGAAGTTGACCCAAAATTAGGGTTTTAGTCAAAATGACCTATAATGTCTTGGAATGGGAGATGACCTTAAAAGCTTCAAATCAATTTTTGATGAACATGAAAGTTGTTCATATTGTCCTTAAGAACATTTTTGAGTTTGGAACCATCTCCATTTGACCAACACATAAAAAGTTAGGTCTCAGTGCATTTCAAAATAGTCAGATGAATTGACTGATCAACTTTCCAAGTCCACAACTCATATCTTGATGAATTTATGATTGAGGACACTCAAATAAGTTCAAATATGTATGAAATGATGAATTAAAGAACTTCCCTTGATTTTATTTGACCATGGGCTGAGGTTGCTTCAAGAGCAAGGCATTGTGGTGCACAGATGAATTAGGGTTTCCTTGGGGCACAAACCTCAAACCCTTTGACTTGCTTTGATCAAAACGGTGAATTGAGATGCTAGGGATGCATATTTGATGGATGAAAACTTTGGGAACCATTACCATGCTTGCTATCATCTCCTCTTGACCATATCTTTGCATGAGGGATCTCCTTGAAGCTTTGGCCTAGTGATTGCTCTAGCTACAAACAAAAGATGTTAGTGACATATTTTTGTGCTTTTGGTTAGTAAACAAAATGAGAAAAGCAATAATATACAATTCAAGCATGCTTGGTGATCTCAAATCACTCTCAAGAAGTTCTACCCAAAGGCAAAGGGAACCAAGATGCTAATGATCCTTGAGGCAATGCAAGTGCAATGTTATGATCCCATGAGGGATCTTAGGGACAAAATTGGGGTCTTACAGTTGAGAATTATTTTTCTTTTTCCAACACAAAGATGTCGCCTTTTAATTCAGAAACTTCTACCTCAAGCTTATCATATTCTTCAAAAGTTTCTTCAAGGAATTTCTTTAGAGCCTTGAATTTTTGTCGAAGCTTCTGATAGGAGCTTAGAGATTCAGATAAGAAAGATTCAAGGTAACAGCGAGAGAGATCAAAAAATACCTCTTCAGGATCAGATTATCTTTCAGATGTGCTTCCCGATGTGGTAGCCATGAATGCCACATTTGCCTATTCCTCTTCAGAGTCTGATTCTGACGCATCAGATTCAGAGTCATCCCAGGTAGCCATGAGTCCCTTCTTAGTTTTGAAGGAGTTTTTCTTGAATCCTTCTTTTATGGAATTGTCTTTCTTGAGCTTTGGACATTCGTTCCTATATTGTCCTGGTTCTTTACATTCATAACATGTTACCTCTTAGTTTGGTTTGCTTCTGGAAGTTGATTCTGAGCATTCTCCCCTCTGTCTTGGTCTTCTGAAGTTATTATTCCTTTTCCTCCAAAGTTGTTCGACTCTTCTAGTTATAAGAGATAACTCTTATTCATCATCAAAATTATCCTTTTCAGAGTCATCATTGTCTTCTTCTTCAGCTTGGAGAGCTTTATTCCTTTCTGGCTTGCGTCTTTTAGATATAGACTTCAGAGCCACAAATTTTCTTTTCTTTTGGGGCTCCTCTTCCTCTAGTTCTATATCATGACTCATGAGGGAGTCGACGAGTTCTTCCAGGCTTATGTTGTTCAGATATTTTGATAGCTTCAATGCAATGACCATAGGTCTACACTTCTTTGGAAAGCTTCTGACAATCTTTTTGACATGATCTGCAGTTGTGTAGCCCTTGTCCAGAACCTTGAGTCCTGCAATTAAAGTTTGAAATCTAGAAAACATTACCTCTTCAACTTCATCATCCTCCATCTTGAATGCTTCATATTTTTGAATTAGAGCCATAACCTTTGTCTCCTTGACTTGAGAGTTTCCTTCATGGGTCATTTTTAAGGAGTCAAGTATTTCTTTAGCAGTTTCCCTGTTGGTGATCTTTTCATATTCATTATAGGAAATGGCATTCAACATTATTGTTCTTTCTTTGTGGTGATTTTTGAAATCACGCTTCTGATCATCAGTCATTTTATTTCTAGAAATAGCAATACCAACATCAGATATAGGTGGTACATAGCCAATTGTAACTATGTCCCAAAGGTCAGCGTCATAACCCAGGAAGGAACTTTCGATTATGTCTTTCCAATAATCAAACTTTTCTCCATCAAACACTGGAGGTTTAGCGTTGTAGCGGTCTCTTTCACTGGTGTTAGTCATTATGTTTTTCTCACACTGAATCTACTCTATACTGTTAAGTGTTTGACTTGAAAATCAATAATAGAGCCGAAGCTCTAATACCAATTGAAGGTAGATAAAAACAAGAATGGGGGGTTTGAATTGTTTTCACAGGTAATAAAAACTTTTGCAAACAAAACACACACGAAAGATAAAGCAATGAACATAGAGTTTTATCCTGGTTCACTTGAAATTCAAAGTTACTCCAGTCCACCCAGCCAAGGTGATTTCGCCTTCAACAAGGACTTAATCCAATAATCTAGAAATATTACAACAAAAACGTCTAAGAGAACAAAGACCTCTTAGCCCTCTCAAGTCTACAGACTTCACAAGTCACTTGAGGAAATATTCAACAACTATTTGAGAAATACAAAGAGTGTTTAGTGCTTTTAGATAAGAAATTTTAACACAATAAGAACACTAAGAATTCACGCTTAGAGCAACAACTCGTGTGAACAGATTTGAACATGAACGAGTGAAAAGTAGAGAATTGAGTTTGCAGTATTCTTGTGTGATCGCTTATTACTTGGTATGATGATGATTGTGCCTTTATATATGCTTTGAATATGAGACCGTTGGCTGAGGAATTAATGTAGTATCTTGGCAAAGATGGAACTTAATTGACATCAAGTTCTTTGTCCTTTCCATAGCAATTTTGGAGAGTGTTTATTCTTTTCCAAATAAAGATTCATACAAAAAATGGAGTACTTCGTTACTAAGTCTTGTGGTTGATCTGCTTGACTTGAATCAGAGTGCGTGAAATCTAGATCTTCTTGTTCATCATGTATTCTTCAGATAGTTGCTCATAATTAATTTTCTTCAGAAGTTCTTGATATGTCTTCTGTAGAACCTTCTTCAGATGTACAAATCAGCAGAGTAACTATGTGGAATTCTTTAGATTCAGAGTATCTGAGTTTTCAACCTTCAGGCGCTGTGAGCGCTGTTGTCTTAAGAGTCAGAGCGACTACTTTATTTGACTCTAAGTCAACTATTCTGGACTTGCGTGATGTCAGATGCTGTCTATCTGATCCATTTTCTGTTAGAGTTCTACATGCTTAGATAAATTCGTTAGGGTTCCAATTTGTTTCATCCTTTGTTATCATCAAAACTTTAGAGATGAATTATAGACACAAAATCTTATTCTACTAATCTCCCCCTTTTTGATGATGACAAAAACATCAGACTGATGATGAAGCAATGATACTTCATAAAAATTTACAGGAGTTATCTCAGAGTCAGATGTATGATGACTTCCCCTGAGATAAGCAATCTCCCCTTAAATTAGATGCTTAAGAAGTTTTAGACGTTCTTACCAGATCTCCTTACGTTGTATAGCTTGTTTCTCAGATGTTTTCACTCAGATACTTCCTGTAGAGCTTTAGATTTCATAATAATAGTTTTTAAATGTGTGTAGTGCATTATGAGGCTTAGATAATATTTCATCAAAGACTGTTTAATTTATTCTCCCCCTTTTTGTTAGACTCAAAAAGACTTAGAAAAATAAGTAAGGCAAAATATATGTCATTGATAAGAGAAAAGTACAAATAAGAAAAAAATACCGGAGACAACAAAAGAAAAAAAAGAAAACACTTAGAAGAAAAATATAGTAGATGAGCACTTAGAGAATTAGCAAAAAATCCTAAGTGTGCCTAAGGGTTCGGAGGAGGCAGCATCCTCTACAGGAACTGAGTCAGCAGATTCTGAATGTTGGAGTTGACAGAGTCCTGTTGATCCCGTCTTTCTCTCACGATCTGTTGCTCTTTCTATAGTTTTTCCAGAGTCTTCAACATAAGTGGAGAAAAATCAGAGTGAGATAACTCCCCCTGAGTCAAAGCAAAGTCCTTAGCCTTGGCAGCCTCTTCCGCGGCAATGCATGCTGCTTCTTCAGTAGCAGCAGCTTCAGCGACGACCTTTTCTGCAGCTTCTCTTGCTTTCTCTTCTTCTTGTAAGCGATCTTTTCCTCATCTTCTCTGTAAGCTCTCTCCTCTGCCTCTCTGGACAGACAGGCCTGTAACCTCTCTCCAACTTCTCTGATAAAGTCCTTTCTGACTTGTTCAGAGAGGCCTTTCAGCTTGAAAGCCTCAGATATCATCCATCTAATTACTCTATTCCAGTGAATCCTTACAGCTGAGGGATCATCATCGATTTTAGAGTTTTCAGACAGTGATCTGAGCTTATCCACTAAAGACTCGGCAAATAGGGTGACTGGTTCTTTTAGAGTGGGAAAGGTGGGTTCAGGTTCAGAGGCAGGTTCAGGTTCTGATTCAGAGATGGGAGGGATAGGTTCTTATGGTGTGGGGATGGTTTCAGCGGGAGGGTCATATGTTTGGGTGACAGGGTTTTAAGAGGGATTTTTGGTGAGATGTTTAGAGGGTGGTGATGTTTGTGTTCAGATGGAGAAGGGATGAAGGTTTCTAACTCATATGGGTTTTGAGTGGAGAGGGCGTGAGCTTGGAGTTGCGCAAGAGTAGGGGATTGAGGGTCAGATGGTTAAGATTGGTCAGAGTCAGATGAATTTTGTAGTAGGGTGGAGATGAAGGAGTGGAAGAGGGTGGTGAAATGGGTTAATTGAATAGTTGAGCCTCAGATATTGGTAGTGTTGTGGTGGTTAGATTGAATTTCTGAAGGGGAGGGTGAGTTAGAGGTATGAGTTTCAGAAGGATTTGTGGTGGAGGTTGTGGGTTTAGAGTGTGTGTATATAGGGGATGGTTGAGGTAAGGAAGAAGACAATTGCCTTAAATGTAAAGTAGGAGAGTCAGAGGGTTAAGACTTACTTCGAGAGGAGGAGGAGACGAGAGGCACATGTGGTCTAGATACAAAAGGTTCCCCCAACATCTTAGATTTCTTCTTTGAATTTCTTTTAGATGGATCTCGCATCCTCTTCATGAAATTGGGTGGATGTTCAGGTAGCCAATCCATCGAAAAGTCAGAGATATCAACCCTTTGATTTTCCAGGTCCTGTAGATAGTGGGTTATAACCTCTGGGGGTCTATCTTAGATAACAGATAGAGACCATTGGGTATCTTCCTCTAATCCTTCAGAGCTTCCCAGGAGGTATCCAAAGATGGCTTGACCAAAACTTTCTCAATGATGCCCATGCTCTTCAGATTCCTTAAGTTCAGAGGCCTACCGGTGTCTAACATCACATCTTCCATAAGATTGTGGGATATCAGACGATTCACCAATCCTCTTTCTATCAGAACGTTGAAGATTAGCCTTCCTAGAGGAATGTAGGTTATGGGCTTCATGTAGTTTCTGGTGTCGCTGACGGAGTCCCTCTGATACTAGAACAAGAGAGCTGACAGATTCAACTTGAGTCCTTTGTGGAGGAAGTAGAGGATGCATTTCTGGTAAGTATTGATGTAATCTAACGAATTTGATGTTGGGCGATGATGAATAGTCCCCAGAATAATCCTCAGCCATACCCTTAGATTCTGGTGAAGTTCTTTGTTCTTGGAGGATTTTCCTTCAACGCTCTGCTTGAAGATTGTAGGAATAATCTCATGGGACATATATTTTTCCCTAGGTTTGATGTTGTAGTTTTTCTTCCCTCTGTCTTCTCCATATTCAGAAGTTTAGTGATGGATTTCTCAATGATAACCATCCCCCCCCCCTAGAACATGTGAGACGATGCAGTGGTCATCTGAATCTGCAAATCTCCATAATTCCTTGACCATATAGGTGTATATAGGACCATAGAGTCTCTGAAAGTAGTTTTCCCACCCTTGCTTTCTCAATTCCTCCATGAGGTCAATACCATTTCTCTTCATATTTTCAAAGTCTACCAAAGATTCACAAAGAACTTCTAGTTTATCAAAAGGAGTTGCAAGATGAATGTGGGGTGGACGATCCAAAATGTGAGGTTCCTTGTAGATTGGAGTTGATATAGCAGCACTTAGAGTGGAGGTTTGCTGGGAAACAATTGTATGTTGTTCCGTTGATTCCATTTGCTGAGAGAAGTTATACACTTGTTGTTGTTGTGAATCCATGAAGAAGATGAAGAACGCTTTGAAGAACGCTTGAAGAATACTGAAGAACTGAGAGAGAGGTTGAGTGAAAGGGTTTGTGTTGGATGTGAGTGAAAAGTGTGAAAGTGAGAGTTGTGGCATGTATATATACACAAAGTTAGCATGCAAAACGACATCATTTAATGGGAGTATAAAACAGTAATTAATTAATAGCATAAAAATTGAGTCGACACCCGAGGGAAAATTAATTACAGCTTATGATGGATGTCTAATCCCAAAATTTTGCACACTGCTCGAGGAGATCTCAATAGTCTGGCTCTTGAGTTTTATGCTAGACAACTGTCTAGAAGATCCAAGGTCAAACGCAAGAGAGGCCACATGTTGATATATCTGATCTTCAAGAATACCAAAAGATTGGGTCCTGAGGGTTTCTGATTCAGATAACTTCTAATTAGTAGAAATATCAGAGTCAGATCCAGATGCTAGAAGTTTTAAGTAAGAGCCTAATTATGGGAAATTTGCCATGTTTAAATGTTTTAGAATGAATGAGAATCTATCTTTCAGCAAGGGGTTTTGTGAAGATATCAACCCATTGGTGGTCTGTATCTATGAATTTTAAAGTAATTACCCCTTTCTAAACATAGTCTCTGATAAAATGATGTTTAATTTCTACACGCTTTGCTCTGGAGTGCAAAATAGGGTTCTTACATAAACATATGGCAGCAGTATTGTCATAAAAGATAGGAACGTTACTCTCATATATCTGAAGGTCTTCAAGTTAATTCTTCATCCACAGAATCTAAGTAGTGCATAATGAAGCTAAAATATATTATGCTTCTCTAGTAGAGAGTGCTATGGTTGACTGTCTTTTGTTGGGCCAAGAGATAAGGTTTCCTCCTAAAAATTGATAGTTTCCAGATGTACTTTTACGTTCCAATTTGTCTCCAGTGTAATCTGCATCACAATATCCAGAAAGTCTATCCTCTGATGTTTTCTCATACATCAGGCCAAGGTTAGGTGTTCCTTTCAGATACCTTAGGATTCTCTTAACAACTATAAGATGAGATTCTCTTGGATCTGATTGGAATCTGGAACAGAGACAAACGCTGAAGAGAATATCGGGCCGTGTAGCAATCAGATAGAGAAGAAAGCCTATCATGCCACGATAGAGCTTATGACAAACCTTTTGGCTTACCTCTTCTTTCTCTAGAATGCATGTAGGATGCATATGAGTCTTTGCTGGTTTGCTTTCTGACATTTCAAATTTCTTCAAAATGTCTTTTATGTATTTGCTTTGATATACATATGTAGAGTCTGAAGATTGGTTGATTTGAATTCCCAGAAAGAATTTTAGTTCTTGCATCAAACTCATTTCAAATTCTGCCTGTATTAACTCAGGGAATTCTTGACAAACAAAAGGGTTAGCAGAACCAATGATTATATCATCATCATATATCTGACAGATCATGAGGTTATTTATGATGTTTTTACAAAAGAGTGTATAGTCAATTTGCCTCTAATAAAATCATGTTCCAGAAGAAAAGTGTCGAGTCTTTCATACCAAGCTCTAGAAGCTTGTTTTAGACCATACAAATATTTTTTCAGTTTAAAAACATGTTATGGACATTTTGAATTTTCAAAGCCCGGAGGTTGATGAACATACACTTCTTCAGAAATATATCTATTCAGTGAATGATACAAGTAAACGAATACATTCTAACCTGGCGACTGGAGCAAAGGTTTCGTTGTAGTCAATGCCTTCTTGTTGACTATAACCTTGTGCTATTAGTCGTGCTTTGTTTCTGACCACTTCTCCCTTTTTCATTTAGTTTGTTTCTGTACACCCATTTTGTTCCAATAACATGGGTACCTTTTGGCTTTGGTACAAGATCCCAGACATCGTTCTTTGCAAATTGATCAAGTTCTTCTTCCATTGCCAGAATCCATTCTTTGTCTTGAAGTGCCTCATCACAGGATGTTGGCTCTATCAGAGGCACTAATCCCATAGGGGTTTCCTCATATACTTTAAATGTCGACCTTGTTCTGCAGGTTCATCCTTGTTTCCCAGAATCAATTATTCAGAGACGTTTAGTATATTTCTTGATCTTTTCTGTGTAGTTAAGATTTCCGTTAGTTCTGGGGTTTGCCTTTCAGCTTCCTCAGATTCTTTAGTCTTTTCGTCAGAACCTACAAGTGTTATCTCCAGATCTGCAAGTTTTTCAACTAACTTTGACTTTTCAGAGTCAAGCTTATCATCAAATCTGACATGTATTGATTCTTCCCCAATTTTAGTTTCTATATTGTATACTTTGTAGCCCTTAGAGAGGTCTAAGTATCCAAACATAATACCTTTTTGTGCTTTTGAATCAAACTTGTTCAGATTTTATTTAGTGTTTAGGATAAAGCAGGAGCATCAAAAAGGATGAAAATAAGAAATGTTGGGTTTTCTTCCCTTACACAGTTCATAAGGAGTCTTCTCTAGAACAGGTCTTATAAATATTCTATTCTAAATATAACAAGTTGTATTTAATGCTTTAGCCCAAAAGTGCTTAGCCATGTTCGGTCCATTGATCATGGTTTTGGCCATTTCTTGGAGAGTCCTATTCTTCCTCTATATAACCCCATTTTGTTGTGGTGTTCTAGGACATGAGAAATCATGGGATATTCCATTTGAATCAAAAAGATCCTTAAAAAGTTTGTTTTCAAATTCGCCACCATGATCACTTCTGACTCTGATGATCTTACACTCAAATTCGTTTTGCACTTTTGAACAGAAACTAGTAAATACAGAGTGTGACTCATTCTTGTGTCTTAGAAATTTTACCGATGTCCAACGACTATAATCATCAATGATGACCAGTCCATACTTCTTACCATTGACTGAAGTTATTTTAACATATCCAAACAGGTCAATGTGAAGAAGTTCCAAAGGCTTAGCGGTAGAAACAACACTTTTATTTTTGAAGGATGTTTTAGAAAAATTTCTTTTCTGACATGCCTCACAAAGAGCATCTGAGGAAAACATCAGTTTAGGTAGACCTCTGACTAACTCATGACTCATGAGGGAGCTGACGAATTCTTCCAGGCTTATGTTATTCAGATATTTTGATAGCTTCAATGCAATGACCATAGGTCTCCACTTCTTTGGAAAGCTTCTGACAATCTCTTTGACATGATCTATAGTTGTGTAGCCCTTGTCCAGAACCTTGAGTCATGCAATTAAAGTTTGAAATTTAGAAAACATTACCTCTACAACTTCATCATCCTCCATCTTGAATGCTTCATATTTTTGAATTAGAGCCAGAGCCTTTGTCTCCTTGACTTGAGAATTTCCTTCATGGGTCATTTTTAAGGAGTCAAGTATTTCTTTAGCAGTTTCCCTGTTGGTGATCTTTTCATATTCATTATAGGATATGGCATTCAGCAGTATTGTTCTTGCTTTGTGGTGATTTTTGAAATCACGCTTCTGATCATCAGTCATTTTATTTTTGGCAATAGCAATACCAACATCAGATATAAGTGGTACATAGCCAATTATAACTATGTCCCAAAGGTCAGCGTCATAAACCAGGAAGGAACTTTCGATTCTGTCTTTCCAATAATCAAACTTTTCTCCATCAAACACTGGAGGTTTAGCGTTCTAGCTGTCTCTTTAATTGGTGTTAGTCATTATGTTTTTCTCACGCTGAATCTACTCTATATTGTTAAGTGTTTGATTCGAAAATCAATAACAGAGCCGAAGCTCTGATACCAATTGAAGGTAGAGAAAAACAAGAAAGGGAGGTTTGAATTATTTTCACAGGTAATAAAAACTTTTACAAACAAAACACACACGAAAGATAAAGCAATCAACACAGAGTTTTATCCTGGTTCGCTTCAAATTCAAAGCTACTCCAATCCCCAAGAGATCTTCTTGAGAGTTATAATAATAATATTGAGATTTTATAGGTTATGCTCATGAATCTTCATTACAAGCAAAGTGACAAATTTTACACTTGTTTATCCTCCCAAACAAACAAGAGTTCTTCCATGGGATGAACTCACAAATCAAGTAGAGATTTTACTGGCTAATTTCAATAACCAAATAGAACTTTTACCTGACTATAATTTCTAGAACCTAACAGAGATTTTCATTTATTTATCTCTAGAATCCAACAAGAATCTTAAAGAGATTTGGAATCTTGCAACAAACAATGGCACAACACTAGTACAACACTTTCCTCACAAGTAGTTTTGACTCACAAATCACAAAGGAAACTGTAGTGAAAAAAATATATTAAAGAGACAGAAGGAGAGTGATAAAATAGTAAGAAATATGGAAACTATGAAATCTGGTGTGTTTTTGAATGAAGGATATACCTCCTTTATATAGGAGAAAATGGGGCTAAAAAAGAAAATAATGCATGGGCCGAAATATTTGAATAATCGATTAAGCCAATTGATTATTTACCTCAAATAATCGACTTTTCAAGCCAGATATGGAAGGTTTTTATATTTATTCATTTTCAATCCATAAGATACTATCTCAATCGATTTCAGACTCAACCTAGTAAAAATAATATATCATTTCATTAGGTTTAATCGATTATTTGGTTGGAGAAAGCCTTCCAGTCAATCAGACACTCCCTTAATCAGTTGGCTAGGCCTTAAAAAATATTTTTAGGTGATTTTATCAAACAAAGAGGGCCTTAAAAAGGTTTTAGGTGTGTGGGTGTGAGTTTCCTTCGTATCTTAGGAGTTACTCTCCTATTTTTACAAGACTTTGGTCATTCAGACATACACGACCATACGAACTTTCACACTTCCTCTCTTTCACAAATATGAAGTTTTCAAGTTCCTTTTCTAGATACACAAATTATATAAGAACTTCATTAAAACTTGAGTTTTCTACTTGATGAGGCTTAAGATATATTTAAGTTAATCACCATCATTGGAGAGTTGAAAGAATATTAACACCGACTTCAACAAGCATCAATGTTGTCATCATCAAAACACCAAGACAATCAACAACATCAGGATTATTAGCTACATACCTGTAAGCACATAAATTCACACAGGCCATTGCATATAATATTGCAAGGAATGATATCCCAAAGAGTCCATTATAAACACTTTCTCAAGGGATCACGAGGAAATGCACAATTACAATTCTTTCACCATTCTCTTAAAGTGATTGGCAGCTCGATAGTTCTATATTGAAGAGTGGATGAATCATTGAACTCTAACATACTCCCAACTTCATAGGGGTTCAAATATCGATCACCTAACTCTAATATCCTGAAGATTCCAATGTACATCAGATCATAGGAGCACTCGTCATCAACGAGGATTCCTAATACTTAGTGATTTGATATGGTGGCGATTACAACCGGTAAAAGTGTCGAATTATAAGTCCCATCCATTTTCTGGAAATCCCAAAACTCTGAAATAGGGGTGTCATCTTCCTACCTCTCATTTGTAATTATTTAATAGGGGGCCTTTTGGTGGATGTTCTTTCTCAATAGATGATCCACCGCCGATTGAACAACGGAGAGAAAATATAAAGATCTTGAGGCTGGGAAACCTGTGGTGTCTTTGAAAACTGGACTGGTCGTCATCATCTTCTTCAAGCAAGCTCGTTGTAGTAGTTTGTGGTTTTTGAATCAATGGGATATGATCGTGAAATTTATAAGAATCAGAAGTTGATTCCCACATACAATGACATTGTTCTTTAGAGAACCATAAATGTATGGTAAAGTGATTGAATATAGTATTAGGGAGAAAACTTCTGGTGCGATAGAGATGGTGGACGTGTACGGTTAACACTCTAATGCCTAAGCCAGTGAGTGAGTAACAAAAAAGTAGAGTAAATTATGGTTAGAACATACCTCAAGTATCATGTGGGATATCTTATATACGAATGATGATTAGAGATGCCTCATGCTTTATGATCAATGTATTTTGATGCACATTCTTCTACTATTTTACTTAGACGACTCTATAGTTTATTCTATTATTTTTACCCTTTTACTGTGTTTTTATATTTAAGTTTATTTCTCGCTTTATCTTGTTTTCATACTTTATTTTCAGCCTAAATAGTTATTTGATACCTTGTCACTATGCAGATCATAACTTGAGCTTCGAGATTCAAATTAACACCTTCTGATATGCGTTAGAAAGCTAAGAGAAAGATCTACAAGTTTCGTGTTGAAGTCAAAAATTGATTCAGAGTGAAGGAGGATCGAATAATTCGTTGAAGTTCCAGACTAATTAGAATAGTTAGTTTGGGTCGGTTTTTGTAATTTTCGGGTCGGTTTCCTTAAGGGCCTGAATTTCCCTTTTGTTATATTAGGTTTTTCGCCGCTACAATAATCTTATTCTGCATTCACGAAAAATAATATGCTTTGAATCTATGGAAAACTAACACTCTCGGAGTTGATCTGGTGTATTCAAGTTCCAAAACTTTGAGATTATTATACTTATGCAATTGAGTTTCAATATCCTTCAAGTTCTTCCTATTAATCGTTTGCTTAATTCGAGTGCAATCGTTTGCTTAATTCGATTGTTGTTATAGGTTAGAACGGTTAAATTCAATTGATAAATGTTTCCTAATTTTAATCGCTCGAGTACGGATCTCAAGATCATGGGTGTATGGACTGATGACTAAACCTTCTCGTTATTGAGTCTCTGACCAGGCGGAACTTAAAATGAAAAACTCTTTTTAGATCTTAAATTAATATTCCGATTGCATATCAATAATTTGCTCTAAAAGTCTAGATAAACATAAAATGGAGATAATTTTTGTTATAATTTTCTTGAGGCATATTATATTGCCATGAGGTTACTATTATTCAAGTTCCAATGTGTATAAATTACTAAAGTCTAGATAAACATGAAATGAAGCTAATAATTCGAAGCATATTATATTGCCATGAGGTTCATACTATATTAGTAGATAACTTAGCATATACTATTCAAATACCACGAAGAGTTAATTATACAACAAATTAGCACCGTAACCATCCCTTGCGTAAATCTTTATCAACTCATCATGTTCAAGACAAGTGGATAAGGCCAAAAAGGTCCCAATTATGCTCTCAACTTGCATACAAATTATGGAAGCTCCCCACTTGCCAAATGGACCCATATTTCACTCCCTAATCAACTTCAACCAATAATTTCAAACCGGACAATTCAAGTACTAGTCCTCAGTCTCAAAAAATATCTCGACGAGAAAGTTTGGCACACCATATTAAGGACTTTGTAGAAACAAGCGCTTTCCTTTCCAAACAGTTACACAATGCTGTTCCCTTAACATTTCATACAATGAATATGATGTTACATGAATCTCCATACTCACCTTCCTTTGTCCCTTCACCTCCCCCCATATGTCTTTACGAATCCATCCAAAACTTTTATATACTTTTTAGTCAACTTCAAGATTTTCAATACCATTTCACTCTTCTTCTCACACTACCTTCTCTAATGTAACGACACTTTTCACACCTAAGACATGTCGGCTGTTTGACACTTCTGCTATACTACGCCAATAACCAACGGACACGTCTGATTACATTCAATCACTTTTGTTTTTGTGGGACAATACGGTAGACTCGGCCATATAAGTCCCCTTCATATCAAGAATCTTCTTCACCTCTCCTTCTTGATTTTTTCTCTTCTCTATATCCTTTGTTACAAACATGTTCTTCATGTCATTTTCGTTTCTCCGTCTTTCTTTTTTCGAAGTTTCAATTCACAATCATGGTTAGTTTCGGTTAGTTTGGACCTTCTCGGACTTTTTGTTGTGATCTATAGACAACAAAGCTATGGGAATTAATATTGTTTCTGCTATGGGAGTTTGTTTAGGTAGCCAAATCAAAGCTGAAGGCCAAACTAACTCTGGTATTTATAATCTTGCATATGTGATATGAGTATAGTATAGTAGTGTGTAGTTGATGTAAGTTTTGTTTTATTAATCATGTTATTTCAGTTTCAGGGTTAAGTTCAAAGAGTGTGAATGTTGTTGAAACAGAAGATATCGCTCTCAGTAGCCCATGTTGCAAGGCTTCTGTTGATCTCAGTAGCTCAACCAGTGAGATTGAGATATCGGTGGGATTGGTGCCTCGGACTGACCCGTGTGTGGGGGAGATCTTGCAATCATCCAATTTGAAGAGCTTTGCTTTGACAGAACTTCAGGCTGCTACTAGAAATTTTCGTGTCGACAGTGTGTTAGGAGATGGAGGTTTTGGATCGGTTTTTAAGGGTTGGATTGATGAACACTCGCCTTCTGCTGCTAAGCCGGGCAAGGGCATTGTTGTTGCTGTCAAAAAACTTTATCAGGATGGCTTCAAAGGTCGCGAGGAGATGTTGGTAAGTTTAACTCATCTAGTTAAGAAGTAAACAATGCCTTTTTTACATGTTTAATTATTGAGCTGTGTTATTTTCAAATTCATCAACCATCAATAGGAATCGTGGTTAATGATGTTCAAAAACGTATTCAATTGTATTTAGTGAATTGTTAATGAATTGTGGTTAGGGAGGGTAAAACGGATTACGCCGGCTTGTTTAATCCATCATTTTTGGCGAGCTGAGTCAAAGTTTCGAACATTTTGACGGCCCACCCCTTTTTTTAGTGGGTTTTGGTGGGACGAGTCTAAACGAAGCATACATGCTCGTTTGTCATCCTTAACTGTGATGCATTGAAGTATTAATGTTACTTTTACATCAAAATTATGTTGACCATCTGAATCGTTGTCGAAATTTGATGTTAAATATAACTTCTCTTTATTATTATTATTATTATTACTATTACATGTTTGAGAATATTTTTACATGCTTTATCTTGTTTGTTTCTTAAGTAAGAGGGGTTTGTTTTATGTTACATCAATCAGTGTTCTCTATTTCTATTTTAGGCTGATGTCAATTATCTAGGCCAGCTTTCACATCCTCATCTAGTGAAACTGATTGGATACTGCCTTGAAGATGAAAACAACCTTCTGGTCTACGAATTTATGCCTCGTGGCAGCTTGGAGAATCACTTGTTTCTCAGTGAGTTCTTCTCTTTTCATCCTTTCACATTATTGTACTTGACAAGGCATGCCTAACATTACCAATAATGCTGTAACAGGAGGCTCTTATTTTCAACCTCTTTCTTGGTGCCTACGTTTGAAGGTTGCTCTTGGTGTTGCGAAAGGCCTTGCATTTCTTCACAGTGCTGAGAAAAAAGTGATATACCGAAATTTCAAGACTTCAAATGTCTTGCTAGATTCAGTATGTGTCTATTTGTACACGCACAGCACAACTCAAACACACTAATATATTATGTTTATTTAAGCATCATATCTGAAAATTTCCTTGCTGATTTGATCACAGAATTATAATGCAAAACTTTCTAATTTTGGGCTGGCAAAGGTCGGGTCTGCGGTTGATAAAGGTCGTGTCTCCACCCGACTAACATATGGATATGCAGCTCCAGAATACGTAGCCACCGGTATTGTGTTGAGTTCATTAACTTACTCAAGAATCAACTGTTTAATATCATTTCAGTTAGTGACTAAAATAAAAATAAAAACTTTTGTTGTTGAAGGTATTCACAGTGCTAAGAGTGGTGTCTATAGTTTCGGGGTTGTCCTATTGGAAATATTATCAGGGAGGAGAGTTATTGACAGGAATAGACCACAAAGACAACAGAATTTGGTGGAATGGGCTAAGCCTTATCTGTCCAACAAGCGTAAGATTTTGCGCGTGTTGGATAACCGTCTTGAAGGCCAATATGAACTAGACGGTGCCTATAAGGTTGCTACACTCTCCCTAAGGTGCCTTGCAACAGAAGCAAAGTTGCGACCAAACATGGATGAGGTTGTTACAAATTTGGAGCAGTTGCAGGTTCAAAATATAAATGGATGCAATCAGAATCGTTTGCGTAGAAGAAGCGCTGATGATGTTACCTGTGTTAGAACAACCACGGCTTATCCTCAACGTTCTACGTCTATGCTCAGTACATGACATTTCACATTGCAAAATGCAGATATAGCATCCTTCAGAGTTAACAAAGCTGAATGTACTCAAATGCAGTGATCCCATACTGTGAAGTGTTACCAAATGAATTGTACATATCTTATTATAGATTATGTTTCAGAACCAAATATCTCTTGGACATTTGGCTTGTTGAGAGCGCCTATGTATATGAATAATTGGGTCTTCTTAGTGTTTGTAACAGTCAAATAACTGTAATCTATTTGTTATATAGTTTCCTGATTCCTAATTTAATATATGAAACTATAGTTTTAATAATTTGATCCATGTATGTATATTTACTAAATCAACTTCAATCTTATATTTGATAATATCAATTTTCTATCATCCAAGTTTGACTCTGTCCTCAATTGGCTGCTACTAGTAATAACTATCAAAGTAGGTGAGTCGTAATTGTTACACAAACAACGTGTTCATAGAAGACTTGGAAATTGGAATGGTAACTCAATTCATACAAGTGAAGTCAGAGTCTTACAATTCGAGTATTTCAATGAGTTGTATGTACTTCGATATATACACATAATTCCTTCAATACCTAAACCTTGCTTTCATGACTGAATTCATAGTTAGTATCAAGGTCAGATAACTTGATATTATATAGCTTTGCTCAAAATTATCCTGTACAAACATTTATTAATTAATACAAAATTGACTTGGATAAGTATGTTAACCATGTGCTCAGCTATGCCGATTTCACTGACTGAAACTAAGTGATCACCGAACATTGCGATGAACAGGCAACGATAGAGGAAGATTTTGCTTTCCAAGATACGAATGCAGATCACTCATCACCAAGTTCTTACAAGCCCAGGTGCCCAACTTTTCCAATCAAACCTTCCAACGGATTTATTTCTTAAGCTGACCATGTCTCTGAATTCAAAAACCTTCTTCCGATAATTACTCCCCTGTTTAGCTGGTTCCCGCTCAGCATCCTCTACAGATAAATTTACTTCTTTTCCTTCTCCAGTTTCTGCAACAGTTTGGGAAATGCAATCATCCACAGGAACAATCTCGTTGATAATGTTGTCGAGAATCTCAACCACCTCACTCATTTTTGGGCGAGACCTTGGCTGCTTCGTTAGACACTTGTTTGCTAGGATTGCAAGTTTATGAGCTGATTTGGTGCAATCCTGTCCCTCAAGCCGAGGATCGACTATATGATGGAACTTCTTAGAATCAGATACATAAGATCTTACCCACTCCAAAAGCTTTTGTTCGTTTCTTGGTAAGTTTCTTTCTACGGCTCTCCTCCCAGTGATAAGCTCATAAAGAACTACGCCAAAGCTCCAAACATCACTCTTAGCAGTCAGCTTACCAGTATGAACATACTCTGGCGCAGCATATCCTATGGTGCCAACAACCTTTGTAAAGAGAAAATAAGTCATTCATTTTGCATATCAGTAGAATATCCGGATTGGATTACAAACTAAGGTTTAGAGTTCAGAATTCCATCTAGCAATATGAACTCATGAAACTCATTTCAACAAAGAATATAGTTAAAAATATATGTAATCTGTTCAAAATAAGCTTCACAGCATGTTATTGTAAGCATCTAATGTTATCATGCAATATTGTCAATTTCCTATCATTATGGTATGCTTAAAAGTAGAGTGTAACTCTAACTTTATTTTTCCTGTCAAAATAAAAAGTAGAGTATAATGACTTCTTTTCTACAAGATATAGACATTTTCTTACTGCTGTTGAAACATAACCAGACCCTTCTGAGGGTCCTTGCCGAGCGAGTCCAAAATCTGAAAGCTTTGCATTGAAGTCCTCATCTAGCAAGATGTTGGATGTTTTAAAATCTCGAAATATTAGCTGCATCAAATACAATGGGGATCAGTATTTTCTTACTACAAAAGTCGTCTAGAGATATTAGCTGGCGAGAGTGGCCGGATAAAAAAGACATCCAAAGCGGGAACCACGAATCAAAATCAAAATGAACTAAGTTATGGCAAGAGCAAAGGACTCTTTTCTATAGAGCACTATTAAAAATCCAAATGAGAAAGGCAAGTAACAGGCTTTTGTCAACTGTTCCACATTTCTAATTCAACGCAGAAGCACACAGACTCGCACAGTGTGCCCATACATGAAATATTTGCTTCACTCATTCACAAAGAGGTTTTAGAAACCCATTTATTGTAAATCCTCATCAATGATTTTCAACGTGATTGGTTGTGCATTTGGTTGTACTTGTACACCCAAAAAGAATTCCCCCTCCTTAAAAGGGACTTTGCTCTAGTTGTGTTTGGCTTTATCTTAAAAACAATTTTAAAAACCGATTCTCTGCCCAAACGGCAAAACCCAAACCACCTCCATTTGGTCTAAAGCAACACCTTCACTTTGATAATACTTGTCCAAAGTTTAGTACTAACTATATCATCTTTTATTAAAATTTCGAAACATAAATCAGCCCACTTTAACTTACAAAATAGCTTAGCACAATCAAAGATCATCCATCAAACATTGACCCTAACACATTGCATAACGACCCGTGTCATTGGCAAAAAAAACAAATAAACATAGACCAAAAAGCCAAACCAACAGCTCGCACGATCCCAGTATCAAACAAAACAAATGTACAATTTGCTCTACTATACTCTACCTGAAAATCCATTTCTTCATGTAGGTAAGCCAAACCACGAGCCGCATCTTGAGCAATCTTTAATCTGCTAATCCAAGAAAGAACCGACGAAGGAACACGAGCCAGAAGATGATCTTCCAAGCTCTTATTAGGCATAAACTCATACACCAAAAGCCTTTGTATCCCTCTTTCATCATCTTCAGCACAATAACCAACCAACCTCACCAAATTTGGATGCTTAATCACCCCTAATAAATTCACTTCATTAATCCACTCCTTATGCCCCTGAAAACTAGAAATTCAACACAAACAAAAAAGCCCCATTATAACCACAAAACACAGCAAACTAAAACAAAACGCAATTATTGAATGAAGACGGATAAATTAAACATGCCTGATGACCATTACGATTCAATTGTTTAATAGCAACATCAATTTGGGAACGATGAGAATGATGATTTAGGGTTCCTCTATAGACAGAACCGAAGCCACCTTCGCCGATTAAGAGAGCTCTATTGAAGCCACGAGTGGCGGTTTTAAGGTCGGAGAAAGAGAATAGAACAAGGTGATTGGCTCGGCGTTGAGAGAGAAACTCGTGGAAGCCGAGCGTGTCGGAGAAGTCTCTTGAATCGGAGTCGTACTCGGAACGGCGTGAGTCCATTAAGCTTAGAGAACGAGCCCATGAGACTCGTGAACCTCTTGAGCTTGATGCTGAACCTTCTTCGTCTTCTCCTACTACTACTCCTCGTTTCTCTGATCCTCCGTTGGAGAAATGGAAGCACTTCATTTTGGGTAAAAGGAAGAACACGCAGTGGAAGAAGTGTTAGGTACTGAGTCAAGAAAAGACAGTAGAAGAATAGAATCACATCGCTTTTCTTCAACTTCAATCTTCAATAATAATAACGGCTTGATGTCTAATAATGATGTTTTCTTCATTCATCTACCAAAAATTCTAAAAAATATATTTAAAAAAAATACTAAATCTCATTTTAGATATTAAAATTGCAAGACATAGTTTTTTTAAATTTTATTTAAAAATATTAAATTTAGTTGAGTAAGGTTTAAGTATGGTGAAAAAACAAGGAGACATTTTTCATTTTAAGTCACCTTATTTAAAAATGATACAAATGAATTACTTGAGTCAACTTAGACAATTGAACATAAAGTTCCACCATGTTCTATTTATTAACGGATTAATAAGTTGATAGTTTGACCTTAAAAAATTAACATATTTTTTAATTTAAAATTAAATTTTAATATTTAGAATTTTGATAAAATTAAATATGTATTAGCAAAGATAATTAATCGAGTTTTTTTTCCTGTTTACAACTTTATTTCATATTTTAGATATCTTTCATTCATATTGAAAATAATATGGAGTATACCGACTAACATTTAAGCAATGTGGATGGCCGTTTTGATATTCTCTAAATTTAAGATTCTAAATTGTCGAATTGTCAATGTTAAAGTGGCTCAAAAATCTAATTCAGACATAAATATTGTAGCACTCGATTTCAGTTACAATAAGATATTATATTAATCAAGAATGTTAGTTATAATTTGTTATTATTCGGCTATAAATTCTGTTACACAATTCCTTAGAGAAATATTTGAGTGTATGGTGTAAGAAATTAATGTAAATTCTCTATTTGTGAAAAATAATCGGAAAGAATAAAAGATCAAATAAAAATGTAAAAATATGGTGTTTTGAAAGGGGTGAGTTATTTTTTTTGATTATTCCTTAACAGTGAAAAATATTATATAAATTTGACTGCCAATATAAGTTGATCACTTCTCATAATCACAAATGTTAATCTTGCAAAATAATAAACGATTACACAAGCTTGGGATGTGTAGGAATATTTTTCTTAAGGATTGATCCCAAAGGCTTGTCGGACGGTGATGAGCTGGGGAAGTATTAGCATAGGTGGTCGGCCTTTGAGGATTTCGTTCACCTTAGATCTGAAGTGGAAACGAGTTGGGTCAATTGCAAAATAAGTGAGGGGAC
Organism: Lathyrus oleraceus; assembly: GCF_024323335.1. Classification (NCBI taxonomy): domain Eukaryota; kingdom Viridiplantae; phylum Streptophyta; class Magnoliopsida; order Fabales; family Fabaceae; genus Lathyrus; species Lathyrus oleraceus. The sequence continues at coordinate 479,938,250 of NC_066585.1, read as the reverse complement.
ATGTGCATTAAATGCCTTCCCATTATTGAAATGTTTTGCTGGTCTTTTTCTGATGCATTGCTTGAGGTGACTATTTAGAGAATGACGTTGCTTATGGTGAGCTTGAGTTTATTTATGTTTCCAAGGAGAAATCTAGATGTAGATTTTGTAACCTCTCATTCCCGTTGATCTGGTAGGTTGTTTGCCTTCACCTATATATGTGGGTTTTTTAGTGTTGATGAAACTTTTCGCAATCCTTTGAGAGTCAGTTTCTATTTGCAAGCATCTTCTTCTCTTTCTTCCCGGGACTATTTATCATTGTAGTTGCAGTTCTTTGCTCAAAGATTTCATTGTTCCCCATTAATGTTAGCTTTCCTCGTCATATTTTGCTTTATCAGGTACCTTCATTACCTCAATCTTTTAATACCTTCAACGTTTCTTTTACTTCAATAAGTATGAGTGGTAGTCATATTAGCCTAGCTAGCGATTATGAGAGTGGCGCATCTCTCGTAGTGAGAATGAGAATATCTTCTAGTTCAAATCATTCCCCCGTTGTTTATGATCGTCTAGGTCCTAAGGTTATATCTCTAACTAATGAATCAACTACGCAAAGGCTCTCTCTGGGATCCTAGGATGAGGGATCTTCCTTTAGGGATTATTTTTTTGATGTTCTATTCTATGATGATGATGTCGAGGAGGATCATGTGGTTTCTTCCATGCCCCTTCGTTTTGAAGGAGAATAGCCATCCAAGGCGCAGCGGAATATATAAATTTCTCCTTTAATGATCCTTACGAATGGGCATGATCAGTGATAGAATCGTTACCTCTTGTGGAGATTCAAACCTTTGGTGCAGATCTCTGACAATGATCAACCTTTGATACAGATCCACGGGGCGATCACGAACGTTGAACGATGACAACGTCTCTACTCAGTCCACACGAACGGATTCCTTCAATCGCAGTGCTAGCTGTTTGTGAGTGAAGGCTTTGAGTGAGAGAGAGAGAGATACGAAATTCCAACTCTTCAGTTGTGTTGTCTGGAGTGTTTATGCTTCTACCCAAGGGGTTCTATTTATAGAACCACTTGTGTGGGCTTCAAGCCAAAAAGCCCACTTAAGTGCATTTTGGCCCATATCTTAGAATATGCCAAAATCACTTAAGTATTTGGTACTCTACCATATTCCGTATTCTTCTTAAGTACACCGTACCTTACGATGTTCCTTAATTATTCTATCTCTCATCAATCCGTCCTTTGTGTGTGACCCTATAGGTTTTCGCGACGTTGGCAATTATATTAAATCATGCATTTAACATAATAAACAGTGAGCGGTATCTAGCAACACATCACTGCTACCCAAGTCACGAAAATGTCATGTGATCTGACAAAACCTCATGTGATAATAATTATGTGTATAATTACCCCTTTGCCCTTATGTCTATATTGAACACAAGGTATAGACCATGTCACCCTTGTTCAGTTCAATATTGGGCCCATAGACATTTATCCTGTTAAGCAGGATTGGCAAATTCCATCTAGGACACTCATGTCCCTCAGCATGCTTCGTGGAGTACCTATCAACTGCCTTTATGGTTATCCAGTTACGGACAACGTTGGATCAGCAATAAAGCACTCGACTCTACATCTAGGATCCATAGTGGTTTCAGGTCGAAGAGTGGTATACACTATTATCACCATGAGAATAACTTATGACACTTTGCATAACTTTCTATATAGTATTCTCATAGCGGGTCAATCCAGTATGAATATTACTCTTAATATTCATACCTATGTTTAAGACTTGATAACTCTTTATCCATGATCCATGAGACGTGATCATCAGTCTACAAACATAATAGTCTCCATGCTTTAATGTTATCCCATTTCATAATAAAGCTTGACTACGGACATTTTAAGAATAGTGTCCTTATGTTTAATGTGATCTCATGATTAAGTCATACTTGATACATTAAATGGACTATCTATTCCAGGGACTTTATTAAACAAACATAATAAAGAAAAATGCCTTTTTATTATTAATAAATAATTCGATACAAGTACCAAAAGTATTGGCCTCTAGGGCTTACACCAACAATCTCCCACTAGCACTAGAGCCAATTAGACATATCCCTAATGCCCATAGATCTAGTATGGCCATCATGCTTCTGCTGCGCAAGAGGCTTTGTCAGTGGGTCAGCAATATTGTCGAGTGTAGGTACTCTACATATTTTCACATCTCCTCTATCTATTATCTCTCGAATGAGGTGATAACGCCTAAGTATGTGTTTGGATCGTTGGTGAGATCTAGGCTCCTTAGCTTGTGCGATAGCACCATTGTTATCACAATAGAGACCAATGGGATCCACAATGCTAGGAACTATGTCAAGTTCACTAACGAACTTTTTGATCCAAACAGCTTCCTTTGCTGCACTTGAGGCAGCAATATACTCGGCCTCGGTTGTAGAATCAGCAACTGTATCTTGCTTTGAACTTTTCCAGCTTACAGCGCCACCGTTTAAGCAAAACACATAACCAGATTGCGATCTAAAGTCATCCTTATCTGTCTGGAAGCTAGCATCAGTGTAACCAATTACAGCCAACTCTTCCTGACCTCCATATATCAAGAATGATTCCTTAGTCCTTCTCAAGTACTTAAGGATATTCTTAACAGCTACCCAATGGGCATCACCAGGATCAGATTGGTACCTACTCGTTGTACTTAAAGCATACGAGACATCTGGTCGAGTACATAACATGGCATACATGATAGATCCTATTGCAGATGCATATGGAATCTTATTCATGTGTTCCCTTTCTTCCTTAGTTGAAGGGGATTGTGTTTTTGATAGACACAGGCCATGTTGCATAGGTATGAATCCTTTCTTGGAATCATGCATATTAAAGCGTCTCAGCACTTTGTCTATGTATGTACTCTGACTTAGGCCAAGCAGTTTTTGTGATCTATCTCTATAGATTCTGATTCCTAATATATAGGCTGCTTCACCTAGGTCCTTCATAGAAAAGCATTTCCCCAACCAAGTCTTTACTTGTTGCAGGGTAGGGACATCGTTTCCAATGAGTAATATGTCATCTACATATAATACCAGGAACACGATCATGCTCCCACTAACCTTCTTGTAGACACAAGGCTCATCTTCGTTCTTAATGAATCCATATTGTTTTACCGTTTCATCAAAATGAAGATTCCAGCTTCTGGAAGCTTGCTTCAATCCATAGATTGATCTTTGTAGCTTACATATCTTATGGGCTTCTTCTGGTATGTCAAATCCTTCAGGTTGTGTCATGTACACATCCTCAAGAAGATTCCCATTAAGGAAAGCAGTTTTGACATCCATTTGCCATATTTCATAATCATGATATGCAGCGATAGCAAGTAAAATTCGAATAGATTTAAGCATTGCAACTGGTGAAAAGGTTTCATCATAGTCAACGCCATGAATTTGTTTATATCCTTTTGCAACCAGTCTTGCCTTATAGGTATGTACCTTGCCATCCATGTCAGTCTTCTTTTTGAAGACCCACTTGCATCCTATAGGATTAACTCCTACAGGAGGTTCTACCAAGTTCCAAACTTGGTTCGTGTACATGGAATCTATTTCGGATTTCATGGCCTCTAGCCACTTCTCAGACTCGGGACCAGTTATGGCCTCTTGGTAGGTCACAGGCTCATCTTGATCCATGAGTAATACATCACCTTGATCTGTTATGAGATATCCATATCTTTCAGGTAGGTGACGTATCCTGCTTGACCTACGCTGGTCTTGTTCTACTTGAGCAGGTTGTTCTTCCACAACTACTTGTGTTTCCTGCTCTAATTCCTCCATAGGTGTATCAATGCTTTGCGATTCTTGAATTTCTTCAAGCTCTACTTTCCTCCCACTGGTTCCTTTGGAAATAAAATCCTTTTCTAGGAAAACTCCAGTTCGAGCGACAAACACTTTGCCCTCAGAAGGATTGTAGAAGTAATATCCTCTTGTTTCTTTAGGATACCCCACAAATAAGCATTGGTCAGATTTGGGCTCAAGCTTAGTTGAAATTTGTCGTTTCACATAAACTTCGCAACCCCAAATCTTCATGTAAGACATATGTGGTCTCTTACCACTCCATATCTCATATGGTGTTTTATCAACCTTTTTGGATGGAACACGGTTAAGTGTGTAAGCTGCTGTCAATAGCGCATGTCCCCAAAAGGAGTTTGGAAGATCGGCGTGACTCATCATGGATCGGACCATGTCCAACAGGGTTCGATTTCTTCTCTCAGATACACCATTCCATTGGGGTGTTCCAGGAGGAGTAAGTTGGGATAGTATCCCACACTCTTTTAGATGGTCATCAAACTCTAGGCTTAAATACTCACCACCTCGATCTGATCGAAGAGTTTTAATATTCTTACCTAGTTGGTTTTGTACTTCATTCTTGAATTCCTTGAACTTTTCAAAGGACTCTGATTTGTGTTTCATTAAATACACATAACCATATCTACTGAAATCATCAGTAAATGTGATGAAGTATTGAAAACCTCCTCTGGCTGGTATGTTCAGTGGTCCGCATACATCAGTATGTATGAGGGCCAAAAGATCATTAGCCCTTTCACCTTTTCCTGTGAATGGGGACTTTGTCATCTTTCCAATTAAACAAGATCTGCATGTCTCATATGATTCATAATCAAAAGAGTCCAAGAGCCCATCTTTATGGAGTTTGGAAATGCGTTTCTCATTTATGTGGCCTAACCGACAATGCCAAAGGTAAGTTGGATTTAACTCATTTGGTTTCATCCTTTTAGTATTAATGTTATAAATAGGCATTTCAAGATCAAGGACATATAGTCCATTGTTCATCTGTGCAGTAGCATAGAATATATCATTCAAATAAATTGAGCAACAATTGTTCTTTATTATAAATGAAAAACCAAACTTGTCCAAACAAGAAACGGAAATAATATTCCTGCTAATTGCAGGTACATAATAACAGTTCTCTAACTGAATTATTAAACCACTAGGTAAAGTCAATCCATAAGTTCCTACGGCTAAAGCAGCAACCTTTGCTCCATTTCCAACTCGTAGGTCGACTTCACCTTTTGCCAATTTTCTACTCCTTTTTAGTCCCTGCACATTTGTACAAATGTGAGAACCACATCCAGTATCTAATACCCATGTCACAGAAGTAGATAAATTAATTTCAATAACAAAAATACCTGAAGTTGAAGTCTCTACTCCATTCTTCTTATCTTCCAGGTACTTTGGGCAGTTTCTCTTCCAGTGTCCGGTTTTACCGCAATGGAAGCAGGTGCCTGCTTTTGCTATGCCTCCACTAGGCTTCAAAGCAGCAACGGTGGGTTTGGGTTTGACAACTTCCTTGCCTTTCCCTTTATCACCCTGCTTGATGGGCCTTTTGTTCTGTCTCTTTCCATTTCCGATCATCAGAATGGACTTCCCTTTTGACTTCAGATTCTGCTCAGCCGTTCTTAACATGGCTAGCAGCTCAGGAAGCGATTTGTCCATATCATTCATATTGAAATTTAGGACAAACTGACTGAATCTATCTGGCAACGATTGCAAGATCAAATCAGTCGCAAGTTCCTTTCCGAGGGGAAAACCCAGTCTGTCAAGGTTTTCCACATACCCAATCATCTTGAGTACATGGGGACCTACAGAGGCTCCCTCAGCTAACTTGCCTTGAAAAAGGGCTTTTGAAATTTCAAACCTCTCATGCCTTGCTTGCTCTTGATAGAGCAGCTTCAGGTGTTCGATCATATCGAATGCCGACATGTTCTCATGTTGCTTTTGCAATTCTGAGTTCATGGTAGCTAGCATGAGACAGGCAGTTTCATTGGCATCATCGACATGCTTCTTATAAGCATCTCTTTCTGCCTTAGGTGCAGAACTAGGAGGTTCCTCTTCAGGAACAGGTGTCTCCAAGACATACAGCTTTTTATCATGTTTGAGGACAATCCTCAGGTTTCGGTGCCAATCCAGAAAATTTGTCCCAGACAATTTTTCCTTGTCAAGGATCGATCGCAAAATGTTGTTAGAGGTGTTTGTTGTCATGGTAATCTACATAAGAAATAATGAAAATATAAGTATCATTGACATATTTAATTAGGCCTTTAATTAAACATGCTCCCACTATTTTACTCAAAACAAATGACCCTCATCATCTGATTCGGAAAATCCCGTTGGAAGATTTTCTAGTGGGTCGAGATCCATATTTCACTTCGTTCTAAGTCCGCGTAGGCGGATTACACAAAACTAGGTTATTTAGGTAGGAACTCCTTCCAATTGTATCTCATACAACTCTCGAAAATTTCAATTGGGTGAATAACTCCTTATTCTAATCCATCATATGGATTATTCCCAACTCTTGCTTCTAAACATATATAATCTTATTATAATTTGTTTAGTTAAGTTTGACCCATTGTTTTAACAGTTGGATATTACAATTATCCCATCGCACCTTACTAATATATAGATCATGCACCTCGCGTAGGCGAAACCTACAATTTCAATTACTAGTCTTGATGAGTGTTAAAACTTGGAAAGCTTAAAGCTTAATATTTAGTTTTGAGGGAATTGCAATTTTACTGATCTCACCGGCTTGTTTATCATATAAACCGTCTCTCACATGCATCAACATACATACACATGCATCAACATACATATAAACAGAATGAAACAGTTATGGCCCCTAGCGCAATTGTTCTCCCAAGCCAATGAGAGAACCTAAGCTAACCTATAACGATCTAAGCTTCTCCAAGCAAGATCTTCAAGGTTGTCTTCCTTTGGCACTGACTTCTTTGCTTTCTTCATATCATTACATTACATGAAAGAAACTCGTTTTACATACGAGGGAGTGAGATGAGAAAAGAAGTTACATTTGGGAGATTAAGAGAGAGGCACGACACGCAGGTCGTATTTTAAAATCCAAAACAAAACAAAGGAAAACTAAGGCCATAACCGATCACCACAATAATAAAAAACTTTATTATTATTATTAATTCCTTTAATTAATCAAATTAAATTTCGACAACCGATCACACTACGCAGAGTTAGCCGGGGGTCCGCTGCCCGGACAGCGGGAACGGGTGTTCCGCTGCCCGGTCAGCGGACGGTGGTTCAAGGGGGCAGCGCCCCTTGCGGGGTCTAAGGGGCAGCGCCCCGCTCGAAAATTTTAATGAACAATTCATTTAAAAATTGACGTCGTTTTTCGTATCAACACTTGATACTTCAAAGCACTTTTTCTAGCCGAACCGGTGAATTTTTCCTTGCGTTAACCGGTTAACCATATGCGTTAACCGGTTAACACTGTTTGAAAACATTTAGAAAACTCTTTTCTGCCTTGCGTTAACCGGTTAACCAAATGCGTTAACCGGTTAACACTGTTTGAAAATCTCAAAAAAATTTATTTCGCATTCCGTTAACCGGTTAACCATATGCGTTAACCGGTTAACACTGTTCCAAAAATTAAAAAAAATTATTTCGTATTACGTTAACCGGTTAACCATACGCGTTAACCGGTTAACACTGTTCGGAAAAGTGTTTAGGACGCACAACTCTTGTGCAATCAAACCCCAATCGCATAACTCTCTAACAACACAACCCTTGTGTCGTCACTAACCCTGATGCACCAATTTCAGACCGTCAAATACGTCTCGATTGTTAATTCAGTATGATTGATCAACACGTCATTGCTTCACCATACTAATGTCGGATCAAGAAGCAAACGACCATTGATCGCTCAAAGGAAAACAATCATCGAGGTTTTTGAATGAATGAAACAAGAACACTATATCATATATAATGTATTTTGCATCAGGGTTACATATATCACATATATGTAACTTGATCGATCTCAATTTAACCTTTGATTCATTCTGTTTTAATCATATTATTACAGAACAAAAACAGTTATCAGATTCATGGTTTCGTAAGTGGCTCTGATACCACTGAAGGAGAATAGCCATCCAAGGCGCAGCGGAATATATAAATTTCTCCTTTAATGATCCTTACGAATGGGCATGATCAGTGATAGAATCGTTACCTCTTGTGGAGATTCAAACCTTTGGTGCAGATCTCTGACAATGATCAACCTTTGATACAGATCCACGGGGCGATCACGAACGTTGAACGATGACAACGTCTCTACTCAGTCCACACGAACGGATTCCTTCAATCGCAGTGCTAGCTGTTTGTGAGTGAAGGCTTTGAGTGAGAGAGAGAGAGATACGAAATTCCAACTCTTCAGTTGTGTTGTCTGGAGTGTTTATGCTTCTACCCAAGGGGTTCTATTTATAGAACCACTTGTGTGGGCTTCAAGCCAAAAAGCCCACTTAAGTGCATTTTGGCCCATATCTTAGAATATGCCAAAATCACTTAAGTATTTGGTACTCTACCATATTCCGTATTCTTCTTAAGTACACCGTACCTTACGATGTTCCTTAATTATTCTATCTCTCATCAATCCGTCCTTTGTGTGTGACCCTATAGGTTTTCGCGGCGTTGGCAATTATATTAAATCATGCATTTAACATAATAAACAGTGAGCGGTATCTAGCAACACATCACTGCTACCCAAGTCACGAAAATGTCATGTGATCTGACAAAACCTCCTGTGATAATAATTATGTGTATAATTACCCCTTTGCCCTTATGTCTATATTGAACACAAGGTATAGACCATGTCACCCTTGTTCAGTTCAATATTGGGCCCATAGACATTTATCCTGTTAAGCAGGATTGGCAAATTCCATCTAGGACACTCATGTCCCTCAGCATGCTTCGTGGAGTACCTATCAACTGCCTTTATGGTTATCCAGTTACGGACAACGTTGGATCAGCAATAAAGCACTCGACTCTACATCTAGGATCCATAGTGGTTTCAGGTCGAAGAGTGGTATACACTATTATCACCATGAGAATAACTTATGACACTTTGCATAACTTTCTATATAGTATTCTCATAGCGGGTCAATCCAGTATGAATATTACTCTTAATATTCATACCTATGTTTAAGACTTGATAACTCTTTATCCATGATCCATGAGACGTGATCATCAGTCTACAAACATAATAGTCTCCATGCTTTAATGTTATCCCATTTCATAATAAAGCTTGACTACGGACATTTTAAGAATAGTGTCCTTATGTTTAATGTGATCTCATGATTAAGTCATACTTGATACATTAAATGGACTATCTATTCCAGGGACTTTATTAAACAAACATAATAAAGAAAAATGCCTTTTTATTATTAATAAATAATTCGATACAAGTACCAAAAGTATTGGCCTCTAGGGCTTACACCAACACGTTTAATGTTGCAGGAGCTTGGACTTCTCCCTCTTTGTCAGCTTCAGAAATGTAGGTTGCTATCCTGAGGATGGAACATGGTAGAGATTATATTTAGGTTTATAGAAAAACCTACAATCAAGACTCCAACAATGCCGACATCAAAGCCATTTGGAGTACAAGGGTCGATCGAAGGGAGTTTCCTAGCTGAAACCTTCCGAGAATTTTAAGATTGATGAGCTATCCTTGAAAAGAGTTACGTTGGTGGAGCTTGTTGACACGATCAGATATAACTGGGTGGCTGCAAAAATAGTAGTGACCCATTATATTTTAAGTACTGAGACGGTTATAGGAACGACCAATATCATGATCGGTTGCCCTTCAAATTGGTTTGTCCTTCTTGTGGACTCGAGAAAAAGGATATGCATCCCATTTAACGGGTGTTTAGTTCCATTTTATAATTTTTTGTTCACCAAGATAGGTTTGTAGCTACCTCTGTCTGAGTTTGAGGTGGTCGTATTGATGTACTTGAAGGTTTCCCCCTCTCATATTCAATCGAGATCCTAGGCTTATATGAAGGTGTTCCAATTTTTGGCTGAGTATAGGTCTTGGAAACCGCCTCCTCGAATATTTTTTAACTTGTTTTATGTTGTACACACTTCTCAAAATGATGTCCAGGATTATGGGCTTATTTAGCTTTGTTAGAACCTTCCTTAGCTCAGCCCTTTCACTAACGACTAGGGTGGCTTCCTGAGATGTTTAATGTTAGTGTGGAGCCATACTAAGGAGACTCGTCTTGCCTTCTACTCTAACTCGGACGAGTCATCTCGTTATTGAAAGAGCATATTTGTGAAGTATTGGTTATGGCCCCGTTTGCATTATATTTCTCATTCTTATAGCATCAAATCGGATATCATCCTTGTTGAAATGGTTACGATGAGGAGGGATTTAGAGTCTATATATCATGGACTTGGTTATGAATAAGGTTCAGCCCCTGGTGAAGTTTCATTTAACTTGTAGAGGAAAAATCTAATTGACATCTGCGCTGTTGTGAATGCGGCCGATCACACGGAGATGAAAGAAATATTTTGTGAGGGTGAAATCATAAAGTGTTTTTTTCTTAACATGTGCGCTTATACTTTGTAGAGGAAATGGAAATTTTGAAAATGGTCTTCTTTATTGCCTCCATTCAGGTCATCAAACTTGGTTTTGTTGGTCGGGTTGTTACACCTCCTCTCACAACTCTTGTACCCTCATCTACTACAGAGGCTACTACAACTGCTCCTAGGGTTGATTAACTTACTATTGTTGTTGCCATCGTGTCTGTGGAAGATAAACCACTACCTTCTACTATTTCGTCAAAGAGAGGATGGTATCAAGACCAATATTCCCCTTTGGAAGAAGATTACCCTAAATGGGTCTGTCTCTCCGAGGGTGCTACTTCAGGTTCAGGTATTCATGTTCTATGACTTCTCCCTACCCATTTTCCTCGCACTCCCGAGGAAGGTGTTGATGTTGTGTCTGCGGAGGATTTGTCCTTTGTCTAAAATCATCCTGAGGAAAATAGGATGTAACTTCCATCTGAGGTCACCTATCACAATTACAGGACATCCTCTCTATTCTCCTTAGTTGTTGTTGGCCGAGGCGATGTCTTGGAAATGGTTAATCCTTCCAAGGATGGGGATACCTAGAAAGGAAAATGCAGAGACATGGAACAAAAGTTCTTTAAGTTTCAGGAGGAGATAGTTTCTCTCCAAGAGAAAGTCAGTCGTGTTGAGGCTTTACAAGAAGAGGAGAATGCCAGCGACTCTCTTTCCATCTTAGTTACCCAGATCCTTGAGCTAGAGTCTTACCTTGAACAGAGAGGAAGGTGAATCAGGAGACAACCACTATTGTTATGGAGGTGAACCATCATGCTGAAGAGGCTTGAAAATCTCTTCAACAAGTAAAGGAATCTCGTGTTGAGGATCAGATAGCTCATGAGGGTGAAGTGGCCGCTCTGAAAGAGAGAGTTCAAGAGCCTCATCAACACATTTTACAAAATGTGTATGGAGCTCTCAACCAGGTATTCAATCAGGCTAAATATTTCTTCCTAGACGTTGTTATCCCTGTCATAGAGTTGGATCCTTTCAAGGTTGTTTTGGGTAGGGCTTTGGTGGATGGCTAGGGCGCGGCATCTCAAAGAGGGGAAGCCTGGTTATCTTCTCCTTTTCCTTTTTCGGTAATGTTGTATAGGCTTTCATTTCTTGGAAAAATGATGTTATTTAAATTTATATTTACCTTTATATTTGGTGCATTTATATAGACTTGTGTGCTTGGTATTTTTGTTTCTTCTCTATGGTTATCTAGTTAACCTTATCGGTTGCTAGTCTCCCCACCTTGGATTGATTAGTGAGCTCCTATTATGTCGATACTTGCTCTTTGTTCCTGCAATTTTAAATTTGTTCTACTTGTGTGTGTTTCTGGTGTTTGACGTATTCGTCGAACTATGTAGTCTTAACCAGAGTTTCTTCATTGCTAGCTCCAATTGGGGAGAGATTACGTTGTTCTTCAGCATCCCTAGGAACCTTCATCGGGAAAAGTTAAGGTTCTTATCCCTGATCCCCAAGGTTGACTTGGTTCGGGTGTGAGTCTTTGGGCTCCACATCCTACACTCTTGGAGTGCCTAGTTCCTCAGAGGGGGTGTGCCAACTACGCTTAAAGTGTGTTTTCCAAGTGTTTAATTTTCCCCCGAAGAGCGGCTTAAGCCATCGTGCATGGGATTACAAGACCCTTGTTGTCGTAATATCTCATAGTTAGTATATTAATGATTGAAATTGTGCAAAAACTTTATAGAATACCCAGCTCGTAGAGAAAGCCAAAGTGGTAGTATGTTATACATCTTATGTGCTTACTCCTTGGCCAACTATTCAATCTATGGATGTGGTCCTTATTTTCACATGTCTGGTGGATGTGCTCATCCACCGTGAGTTCGGTCCGTGTACCTTCACTCGAGGGGAATTATAGAGCATCTGATGTCTTCTTAGTTGCCACTCGTTCATGATCGCAGAGGCTCGGGCTATATCTTATGAACGGTCAATTGAGTAGTACATCATTTTGTTCCTTTATTTTAAGGTACACGTCATTCTTCATACTCCTCATGAATTCAGTTAATAGTGTGCTTGCAGGGGATGCGAAATATCATTCTACATGATCTAGTTGGATTAGGTTGCTCTGAGACTGCTATCGAATGGGGATGATATTTCTTAAGAGATTCACCGCTAAGTCCTTATCCAGTAAGTGTGGATTGGTCTAGGTTTCCCTTTCTGTTGTACTATATCCATGTGGATTGGCATGGTCGAGTCTTTAGCTTGATAAGACGGTCGATCAGAGACGTGGTATTTCCCTTTGAGGTTATTAGAGACCTGAGCACCTTCCTCTTAACTACTCTTTCCCATTGAGGGTGCAATCTTTGTTACTCTTTGAGGGTAATATATCAAATTATAGAAGGTCAAATGATCTTCACCATCATGTGCATTCATATCTGACAATCAGGGATTTGATTGCTCGACTATGCCAGATCAGAAGTTATCATAGGCAATCCATCATCTATGTGGTATCTCGCAAGCGTTTTTCCATACACAAAGATTTTCAAAACCACTGATAGCTTTGTACTCTAAATTCTTCGCATCTTTTTATTTATTAAGTACCATAATGTGTCTCGATATTTGTTTCATTATTTAGTATCACTCTGCCATCTAAAAGAGGTGTTATGACGACAGATCACCGTTGGATTTCATGATGTTATGAATATCAGTGGTGATGATCAAATATAGTAAAATGAAATCAAAATACTTAACTATTCATGTCATAGCAATGTGTCGTGTGATTCGTGACGATAATTAAAGGTGGCAAGAAACACAAGAAATGGGGGAGGGTTTGAATTGAGTTTCTAAAAACAAAATCTTTTTCAAAACCAACTTAATCAAACAATAACACGAACAAGAAAAATAACAAAGTTATTTTTATACTAGTTCGCTATTAACTAAGCTACCTCCACTCCATCCTACCAAGGTGATTTTTCCTTCTCAACAAGGACTTAATCCACTATAAGTGAAATTGATTACATAAACCACAAACACAACTCGTCTTTGTCTTCTTGAGTTTATCTGACTAAAACCTAGTCACTCAAGGAAACCACTCAAACAAATTCGAGATTTACAAACTTGTGTTTATAAATAATGCTTCTAAGAAAGCAAATTAACACAAGATTAATACAATGAATATTTCACACAATAACGAGCAACAACTCTTTGTATGTTTACAAACAATACACAGAAAAATATATACTTCAGCAAAAGTGTGTGTATGAGCAATAACGTAAGCGTTTAGCATTAGCATCTTCTTTCGATCTTCCAAGTCTCCTTTATATAGGCAGGTAAAAGATTTGTTGGAGGCTAGAAGTGGAAATAGAAAATTGCAGTAGTCTCCTTTCATAACAGTTTGCATATAGGAGGCAAAATGGTACAATAGTATTGTCCTTAACCCACAAAATCAGCATAGTGGAGGAAAGGGTGATCTTGTAGTGTGTACTATTTTCCTGACGCGAAACCTTTTGATCTTATCTTCTAATCTTCAGAGGCTTCTGATGAAATGATGTTGAAGCATGCTTAAAAGGATCAAGAGACTAGTTGACAGAATCTTCAGAACCCTGGTCTTCAGAATCTTGACATAGTTCCTCAGAACTTGGTCTTCAGAGTCTTCAGATCTTGTTCTTCAGAATCTTCAGAACTTGAGCGCAAAATCTTGAAGGTTTATAATCCTTCAGAGGCTCTTCAATCAGAGTCACATTCAAAATCTTTAGCACAAACGTTCTTCATAACCGTTATCTAAGAGCTTTTTAGAACTTGACAACATCTTGTAAAACACTTGTATCTCTTTAGAGTCAGAGTGTGTTTATTCCTAAATCTAATGACGTCACACGAAAAAGCTCCGGAGTCAGAACCTATTAGCAAAAACTACATACTAGATACAAACCATTAGTGTATAAAATTGATCTCTAAGAAACAATGCATTGTTATCATCAAAACTAAAGGTCGGATGCAAAACCAAATCTTGTTCTTAAAATCTCCCCTTTTTTGATGATGAAAAAACCATGTATTTTGATGAACAATTTTAACTTAGTTTAATCACATAAAAATATCAGAGTGAGATTTGTAAGCTCCCCCTGAATTTTATACTGTTAAAAATTACTTTCTAGCTTAGAATATCATAGTTAGGTTTGCAAGCTCCCCCTGAATTTAAGACTTAAAATAATCTTAACACATATAAAAAATCTCACTTAGCAAGAAATAAATAACTTCCCATAAGCATAATTTTGGTTACTATCTTCCCATAAGGCAGAAGCCTGGTTATAATGGGTGAAGTAACTTCCCAAAATGCAACAGCTTGGGTAGATAAGTATTTCATTCAGAGTCCTTACTTGAGTGTCAGGAAGTCTGGTTATCAGCCTCGTCATAGAGCATGATTTTTCATAGCTTTGATATACATGGTTTCATATGCCTGGTTGTATCACTTATGTTTGGTTGTTATCAGAACTTCGTCTAGTTTAGAGCTTGTATACGCCTGGTTCAACCTGATTCAATAAGCACCCTGTTCACTTGAACTTAGTTCAGAACAAGAATATGTATGGTTAACTGCAAAGTGCTTAGTTAACTATTTAGAACATAAACTTGGTTCTTAAACATAAGCCTGGTTCCTATAAACTCAATTCAGCTTGGTTAATGCCTTAGAACCTGAAACACTTGGTTAACAAGATGAACTTTTTCAAAGTTCTAAGAAAGGTTACAAATGTTAGAAACATATAAAGACATGTTTGGGTTTCATAATTGGAATTAGATATATCAAAATCAGTCATTCTTTATTCCCCTTTGTAATCATTCAAAATGAAGTAAAGACAGAGTAAAAAAAACATTCTTTCTCCAATAATAAAAATTTCATTTCATTACAAAGACAACAAAAAGTTTTAAGAACTAGGTTTTAAGGAGGGGGGGGGGGGGCAGTCTTGATAAGATCTCTCCAAGTAACCCTTCTATCTTTGATGTCTTCTCATCTTGATGCTTGAGTCTATCTTTAACTTCAAAATTCTCAGCCACCAGATGCTCCAAAGTCTTCAAAATGAATTCCTTAGAAACCACAGTCTTCTTGACTCCAGAGATGCTTCCAACTTCTAGAGTAATCTCATAAGCAACCATATTAGTCTGAATTGGAGAAGGAGGTGAAGTCACTTCTGAAGCAGGAAGTAGAAGCATTTGGGGGACCTTTTGAAGCAGAGGTTAACTATAACAGAGAGTCTGTCATGGAAGTTCCTTTTAGCTTCCTTCAGGAAAGCAATATCCAACTCTTAAGAGTTAACTTCTATCCAACTTCTAAAGTTATTGGTCAGAGCACACACTTCAAAGAGGTTAGCATTAGAAGTGCAAGCCTCAGTGAGAGTGTTAAGTTAGGCAACAACCTCGCCTTCAAACTGAGAAAACAACTCATCCAAGGTTTTAGGGTGAATGTTGGTTTGATAGGGTGTTTGGTCATATTAAGGGTGAGGTGTTCAATTTGGGAGGGCAACGAGCTCAACATCTGACTCAGTGTCAGAATCAATGTCTGATTCAACAATAGAAGTGTCAGGGTGAGTGGAGAATGATGGGTGAAATTGTAATGGATAGTTTTCTGGTTGAATGAGTTAGGATGAGAGGGTAAGTGGAAATAATGGTTGAAGTGTTGGTATGATAATGGAGGTTGGAATTTCAGAAAGTGATGGTAAGGGTGGTGGAATGGTGACATTTGAATTTGTAGTTTGGGAAGAATTGTGAATGGGTTCAGAAATAATTGGTTCTAGAACATAAGGAACATTATAAGAAATTGTGGTTGATGGGATTGATGAATTTTTATCAATAGTAAGTGAATGAGCTTCAAAAGGAACAATCCTACCAAAAGCAGTTCCTGCAGAAGTAGCAACATCAACAGCTCTGGGTTCTTCAGCCGAAATATCCAGAGTCTCCCGAGATGCCTTAAACTTCTTGGCCATTTTCTCAGAGTGCTTCTTAGAAATCTTCCTTTTCTTCTTGGAAGTAGATTCAGAACTTGCAAGAATAGCACCTGCATGACATTCTTTCAGAAATCCTACCACAATGCCCATAAAATATGGTTTTGAGAAGATAGGATAATCTTCCAAAGGGATCCTTCTGTTGTGGATGACTTCCTTAAAAATTTCAGTAGGAAGGCATGTCACTTTAGTAATGATGCTCATACTCTTCAGACCTTTGGCGTTAAACGTCCTTCCAGCCATGGGTTCCATACCTTTGGACAACTGATCATTTATTAAAGAGTCGATCAATTTTGTCTCCATAAGAATGTCTGAGATCAGCTTACCAAGAAGGATGTAGATATTTGTCCTTTTGCTACCATATCTAGATTCTTTCACACTATCCCTTAAGTTATGAAAGAGAATTGCAGGGCGATTCATCTTCTTCTCAATAGCAATGTAATAAAGGACACATTATTGGTCACTATGGATGTAGTTATAAGAACTTGTTGATCTTCTGTGATGAATACATCCCATAATGATTCTGGCCCATACCCTTTTCTCAGGGTGAAGATCCTTAATATTGCTTGAGTGCTTTCCAGAGAGGAAAATCACTTTGGAGATTTTATCCATCTTGGACTCATTTTCCAGCATTTGTTCAACCCTTATTCCAGACCCATCATGACCAATGAGTTTGGAAATAAGCTTATCTGAAATGACAACCTTCTTTCCAAAAATAAAGGAAGTGACTTGGAAAGGAGAAGATTTTGCATGAATACAGAATTATCTAACCCTATGAAAGAAGACTAGACATTGAAGACAGTTGAAGAAGCTTTCCCAACCTTGAAATTTGACAATAGCGAGAAGATCAATTCCATTGTCTTTCATGTTGTCAAACTCAACAACGAGTTCACCCAACACTTCCAGTTTCTCTACAGGTACATGCAAGGTAATCTCAGGAGTATCATACATATCTTCAATATGAATAAGATGACCTGATGAAGATCTTGAAGAGACAACTTGAAGTATATGAGGAAGTTATGGTTATGGTTGTGATGATGATGAAGAACCATAGATAGTTTGTTGAGTAGTAGTAACACCTTTTTTTTTTAGCTTGTTCTTGTTGGGTTTGTTGAGAAGATTGTTGAAAAGAAGCCATTATTGATGAAAAAACAAAGGGTTTAGGGTTTGTAGAAAGTTTTAATCTCAAAGAGAGAAAGTGTAGGTTATGATAGTAGCAAAAGTGTGTGAAGTGGGTTTAAATAGAAGTTTTTGCAATCATGAATTTTTTTTGAATTGTGCAAAAATATGACAATGGGGTAAAGCGTGAAGATTTTACCTAATCCCAAGGTTTATTCACCCAACATGTCACATCAGCAGATCATAGACGGTTCAGTTTTCTAAGACAGTTGTCTTAAAACTGTTCCACTAATCGAGACTGATTGACAACTATTTAATGCAAAAATGTTCAATATCGATAAAGCATATTTGTTTATCCAAACAAGTTCTGACTGGATACATCTGAACTTATGAAACCTTCTCACTTTAGAAGACTCACACGTTCAGAACAACCAATAAAGCTCAGAGTCTTATTTTACCATTCTGAGATATTGACATTTTGAGAAAAATATCTTTTTCATTCTGGACATAAGTCCATTTTCAATATTTTCCAGAATGAAAACAAACCTATCTTCATCAAGGGGCTTTGAAAGATATCATCCAATTGATGGTTTGTATCAATAAATTTTAGATTTAAAATTCCTTTTGAACATAGTCCCATATAAAGTGTTATTTTATCTCAATATATTTTTCTCTAGAATGCAAAATGGGATTCTTAGATAAATAGAAGAAGTATTATCATAAAGTATAAGAATTTTACTCTCATATATCTAGAAATCTTCTAGCTAACTTTTCATCCAGAGCATCTGAGTGCTGCATCCCGAAGCTGCTATATATTCAGCTTTAGTAGTTGTAAGTGCTATTGTTGAATTCCTTTTGCTGGATCATGAGATCAGGTTATCTCTCAGAAACCGACAACTTCCAGAAGTGTTTTTCCTCTTAAGTTTGTCTCCAACATAATCAACATCACAATGACCCACTAGCTTGTGGTCAGATTTTCTATAATATAAGCTAAGGTTAATCGTACCTTTCAGATACCTGAGAATCCTCTTAACAACTGTTAAATGGGATTTCGTAGGATCTGATTGGAAGAAAGCACACAAACAGACACTAAAAAAAGGCAGGTCTAGAAGCAGTCAATTATAAGAGAGAACCAATCATACCTCTGTATACCTTATGTTCTACCTTAGCACTTACCTCATCCTTCTCAAGGATGCATGTAGGATGCATAAGAGTCTTTGACATCCTGCATTCTGACATGTCACTTTTTCAGAAGTTCCTTAGTGTACTTGCTCTGATGGATGTATGTTCTTTTTGGACTCTAATTGATCTGAATCCCCAGAAAGAACTTGAGTTCTTCCATGAGACTCGTCTCAAATCCTGCCTGCATAGACTTAGCAAATTCCTTGCACAAAGTAGCATTAGCAGAACCAAATATGATATTGATCGGTAAATTAGCAAGTGTACTAATCTGCCAATGTAGTAATAAAAGGGGAAATCCCCAATATCGATCTCAAGGATTGTTTGATGATACAGAGTTCGATATTAATTTCAACTAAACAAAAGCTTGGGGGTTTTGGGATAGTTTGGTGAAATATGGAAGTAATTGCAAATAAAATTAGTAAAGTACACGAACAGTTAAAACAGATATGAGCAGTATGCTAGGGAAGGTGTGCGATTTATTCCTGTAACAACTCTGAATCAATATTGCAACAACAAATATCAATTAATTAATTACCGGTTCTTTAGGGTGTTTACTCCTAAGTCCTTAGTGAGAAAACATTTAATCATCCATCCTAATGCCTTTGTCCATAGAGAGTTACAGATGAAATTAAGCATTCAATTATCAAGAATATTCTGGTTTCTATAGGGTATCCCTATCCTAAATCATATATACTATAGAATAATCTCAAGCAAGGCATTAACAATGGCGGTCCATGTTGGTGTAAGCCCTAGAGGCCAATACATTTTGGTACTTGTATCGAATAATAAAAGGCATTCTCTTTATTATGGTTGATTAATAAAGTCCCTGGAATAGATAATCCGTTTAATGTATTAAGTGTGACTTAATCATGAGAACACATTAAACATAAGGACACTATTCCTAAAGTATCCGTAGTCGAGCTTTAGTGTGAAGTGGGATAACATTAAAGCATTAAGACTATTATGTTTGTAGACTGATGATCACATCTCATGGATCATGGATAAAGAGTTATCAAGTCTTAAACATAGGTATGAATATTAGGAGTAATATTTATACCGGATTGACCCGCTATGAGAATACTATATAGAAAGTTATGCAAGGTGTCATAAGTTATTCTCATGGTGATAATAGTGTATTCCACTCTTCGACCTGAAACCACTATGGACCCTAGATGTAGAGTCGAGTGCTTTATTGCTGATCCAACGTTGTCCGTAACTGGATAACCATAAAGACAGTTGATGGGTACTCCACAAAGCATGCTGAGGGACATGAGTGACCTAGATGGAATTTGCCCATCCTGCGTAACAGGATAAATGTCTCTGGGCCCAATATTGAACTGGACAAGGATGACACGGTCTATACCTTGTGTTCAATATAGACATAAGGGCAAAAGGGTAATTATACACATAAGTATTATCACAGAAGGAATTGTTAGATCACATGACATTTTCGTGTCTTGGGTAGCAGTGATGTGTTGCTAGATACCGCTCACTGTTTATTATGTTAAATGCGTGATTTAATATAATTGCCAACGTCACAAAAACCTACAGCGTCACACACAAAGGACGGATTGATGAGAGATAGAGTAACTAAGGAATACCGTAAGGTACGGTGCCCTTAAGTGAGTTATAGAGCATCGTAAGGTACGATGTACTTGAGTAGAATACGAAATATGGTAAGGTACCATGAGCTTAAGTGATTTTGGGCATATTATAAGATATGGGCCAAAATACACTTAAGTGGGCTTTTAGCTTGAAGCCCACACAAGTGGTTCTATAAATAGAACCCTTGTGCAGAAGCAAAAATTTGCGGTTGCATTATTTTCGTTTTCTATCACTCTCTCTCTCTCACTCAAATCCTTCATTCGTACCAGCTAGCACTGAGATTGAAGGAACCCGTTCGTGTGGACTGAGTAGAGACGTTGTCATCGTTCAACGTTCGTGATCGCTTCGTGGATTTGCATCAAAGGTTTTGATCGTCACAAGAGATCTGCACCAAAGGTTTCAACCGTCACAAGAGGTAAATATTCTATCACTGATCATGACCATTCGTAAGGATCTCTAAAGGAGAAAATTTTAATTTCCGCTGCGTTTTGGACCGCAATTCTCCTTCAGTCCAGCCTAATCGTTAACTATAAGTCAAACACGTTTGTTCGACAGAGCAAGCATTAAGAACATCAAGAGAATAAATTAATTATGGAAAACAACATTGTTATTGCAAATATAGAATCATAGTTATTCCATATTCAAATCAAGGACACCCTCTAGCATTGGAGGGTTTAGCTATTCAATGAAAACAAAATACAAAATTTAGACATTATAGATACTAAGATGAAATTGAATTTTTAATCGCTTTCGTTCATGAAAATCCGCCTTCCACTAAAGCTTTTGTGTTCTTCAATATTTCTCTCTGTATTTTTACCGTTCCAAAAGAAGCCCCCTTCAAATGTGATAGTAATCTCATTTAAATAGAGAAATACCCCTTTTTCAGATTCCCCTAGTCAATCAAATGTTTTTGGACAGTAAGACCAGGTCTGAAAATAGCCCAATCCACAATAATTTCCAAATCTGGCCTAAAAAGGAAAGTTTCTGAAAATCAAACGCATGCCTGCTACGATTGTATCAGGTGTTACGGGTGGCCGTTGTAGACCATTGGATCTGGCTTTTCAACAGAAGCTGGAGGGTTTTGTCTACTACGGCCAGTAGCAGGTGCTACGGGTGCCTGTAGTAGGCCACTAGTTCTGGGGGTTATGTTTGCTACGACCAGTAGCAGGTGCTACGGGTGACCGTAGGAGACCACTATTTCTTGTGGATTTTGGCTTTTGTTCATACCTCTCTGCTACGGCCCGTAGCAGATGCTACAGGTGGCTGTAGCACACCATAGTTTCTTCTGGATTTTGTCTTTTGTTCGATACCTTTCTGCTACGGCCCGTAGCAGGTGCTACGGATGGCCGTAGCAAGCCTATTGGAGCATGGGAACACTTCTCTGATTTTTCGCGTTTCTCCTTGGCTTCTGCATCTGATCGTACTTGAAGATTTTTTTGAACCTGAAAACAGTAAAAACACACAACCCTGGCATAAAATGCGGAAAATGGAAACAAATGATGAAAAAGAGTAAAATGATTAAATGACATTAACAGTAAAAGAAGGTGTAAAAACCACTTAAACTATATGAAAAATTCAAATAACTCGCCTACTTTCACATGTAAAAATGATAATAACTATAGAACAAATGGTGACTAATCAGATATTATCAACGTAAATTCGAACAACAAGAACATCATTTTTAAATGACTTACAGAACAATGTTGTATCAACTTTCCCTCTGGTGAAATCATTTTCTAAAATAAATTTGCTTAGTCTTTCATACCATGCTCTGGGAGCTTGTTTCAGACCAGACAATGATTTCTTAAGTTTGAAAACAAAATCTGGATTTTTAGGATTTTCAAAGCCAATGGGTTGGTGTACATACATTTCTTCAGTAATGTAACCATTTAGAAATGCACTCTTAACATCCATCTAATTTAAGATATGTTATTATTAACAACAAAGGAAATTAAGAGACGAGTATACTCTAACCTGGAAACTGGTACAAAGGTTTATGTATAGTTAATCCCCTCTTGTTGACTATAGCCTTGTACAACCTGTAAGGGCAAATTGTCATACAACATACGATCATAGGTTTCGATGATGACAAATGACCCCATCATGGATGAATCGGCATTGTCGATTCCACCTCTACAAAACAAATGCAACATATCACCTATCATATCCTTTTATATGCTCATCTAAACTGTTATACTTCATACAACATATGTGGATAAAATGTGGTCATGACAAAATGCATGAAAACCACAAAAATATGAATTTTTGCAGATTTACAGGGTTTGAGTCGACCGCAAGGGTCAGCGCATGAACCACGGGTCAGCGCATAACATAGTGCAGTTGGTCACTGGTCAGTGCATGGAGGCTTGAGTCGACCACATGTCGGCGCATAACATAGTGCAGTTGGCCACGGGTCAGCGCATGGAGACTTGAGTCGATCACAGGGTCGGCGCATGAAGCTTTCACTTTCCCACGGGTCAGCGCATGCCGACCTATGGTCGACGCATACTGATGTATTCTTCAGTCTGTCCAAAATTGCAGGCCATGCATCGACGCATAGACCTGCTATGGTCGACCGCTCGTGCGCAAATTCAGTTTTTGATTATTTCCCACTCTGTTTGAAAAGCTGTTAAGTTTGGTTGGTAAGTTGGTTACTATATATAGTAGTTTGGTTACTTGTATCAACTAACATTTGTCAAATTGATTCAAGTGTTCAAAGAAACAAGAAAAAGTGAAATAGGTGTCCAAGATTCATCATCTTCATCTTCAACATCTCACAACACATCAACTACACAAAACCATTTATGAAGTGCTTTGTGATTGGTTAAAGGTGATAAGGTTCGAAGCCGAGATTGGGGAATCCGGTTCGGGTTGAAGCTTGTGACAGGTTTTTTTTTGAATAGATTTGTTAGGGTTTTGTCCTCCAAGACTGGTTTGTGTTTGGGGGGTTTTTGGACGAATTCTTCATCAATTTTCAGCTGAGCGAAGGTGATTGAGAAGAGGAAGTCTTCGTCAATCTAGTAGCGGATTCAGTGATATTGAAGGGAAGATTTCGGGTTCGATTTGTTGTAGTTGAGATCAGCCGGGCGGGGGGTTTGAAGAACTGAGGGTTATTCAACAAAGGGGCTGGAATCGGAGGTCTATCAACAAGAATCGAAGGACTTGATTCACCTTGAATCAAGGAACAAGGAGTGGAAGCAACATTCAACGTCTTGAGAGTTCTGTTGCATATTTGCTTTGCAATCCTTGTATAAACGGTTAAATTCAACAGGTGATATCTATTAAATCATCTCAATTCTAGTTTTAGAATTGAGGGCAGACGTACCCCGAAGCGAGGACGACGGGGGAACTGCCTCATCAAATCTTTGTCTTCTCTAATTTTCTGCATAATTGTTTTTAGCTTAAAAATTAAGTGATTTTAGTATAAGCACTTTTGTCAAACCTTGATATTAATTGAGTAAGAGGTTAAAACTCTGTTTTTGAATCAAAAGTACAATAGGATATTGTACTAGATTAATTGGAATCACTTACTCAACATAAATATCACTTGGAGTGTTTTTACACACCAAGTGTTTGATAATTTGCCTAAACCAAAATTATCTTAGTTGTGCATCTAGTTTGGTTTGCTCTTTGAATCATTGGAACTAGGAATCCTAGTAAGTGAAACAAATCATTGATTGTGTGACTAGTGTAGTGATTCGTATTCTACATTATCACTAATCCATAGGCTTGACGCATATCCGGTTTTCCAATAACAGTTCGTTTTAGACTATATTTTCCTCGGCCGCTTCCGCACTTAAAACAAATTTTCAAAACCAATTTTTAATTGGTAGCGCCGACTCAAATTTTAATTGGGGTCTATTCAGCCCCCCCCCCCCCCCTTCTAGATCCATGCCATAGTCTAACAAGTGGTATCAGGAGCTCCGGTTCACTCCGTGCTTCAAAATATAACTTTGATAGAAAATGGCTAACGAACCTAAAGGGGCTTATAATAGAGCTCCCATTTTCAATGGTGAAAATTATAGTTATTGAAAAGACTGTATGCGGGTGCACATAAATTCCATAGATAGAAAAATGTGGAACGTTATTCTCAATGGTCCAATTGAAATAACCATGACCAGTGAGAATAATGAATTAGTGCCTAAGCCCGAAGCGCAATGGACCGATTATGATGAAAAGAAATATAATTATGATTGGAAAGCCAAAAATATCCCAATCTCCTCATTAGGTGTAGATGAATACTATCGTGTATCCCATTGTCTTACTGCTAAGGCCATGTGGGATTCACTACAAATCGCCCATGAGGGGACGAACGATGTTAAATTGGAAAGAATCAACACACTAACACAAGAGTTTGATCTCTTTTTCATGGAGCAAGGGGAAACCATTGCTGACATGCAAAAGAGATTTACTCATCTTATCAATCGATTACATTCACTAGGTAGGCCGGTTTCCAATGATGTTGCTACTAATAAGATCTTGAGATGTCTTAACAGGGAATGGCAGCCGAAAGTGACCGCCATCAAAGAAGCAAATGATCTTACCATATTAGACTTGACAACATTATTTGGCAAAGTATAAGAGCACGAACAAGTACTCTTGAGCCTAGAACAACACGAAAAGAAAGAAAAGAAGGACAAAGCAAAGGTGAGTGAAAAGAAATCCATAGCTCTTAAGACTTTCTCCACGAAGTCTCAAGCAAAAGAGCAAAGTGATTATTCCTCGAGCGACGAAGAAGAAGAGGACAAGAGCGAAGATATGGGGTTGTTCGTTAAACGTTACAATTGTTACGTGAGAAAGAACGACATCCAACATTCCGAGAAGAACTTGGTAAACTTCCGGAAACAATCAAGGTACTCTAAAAATGATGACTCAAAAGGTAGAATGACTAGAGGGTTGTGCTACACTTGTGGGAAGCCCGGTCATTACAAACCAGACTGTCCGATGAACAAAAAGACAAAGGAAAAGGAATCATCCAAATCACACAAGAGATCATCAAAGCCAAGGAGAGCATACATAGCTTGGGAAAGCGATAGCGACTCCTCCGATGATGAAAGTTCTAGTGATGAAGATGAAGCCGCAAACCTATGCCTATCTGCTCATCAAAAGAACAAAAAGAAACAGGTACGACATGCTAAATATGAAAAATCCTCTAGTATGTCTCATCATGAATTACAAGCTGCTTTTGATACTTTACACTGTGAAGCTAAAGAGGCCTTTAAAAGGCTTGCCTCAAATAACCAAATTTTTACCCATTTGGAACAAAAAATTTGAGAATCCGAAAGGAAACTTGAGGCACTCAAAGCTTCTATAGTAGAAAGCACAAAAATAGGTTGTGAGGACCTTAGAAGTAGGATGGTTAACTTTGGGTGTGATACTTGTTATATTTGGCAAGGTGAAGTAAGAAACCTAAAGGCCAAACTTGACAAGGCTCTTGA
The DNA here is from genome assembly GCF_024323335.1 of Lathyrus oleraceus. Classification (NCBI taxonomy): domain Eukaryota; kingdom Viridiplantae; phylum Streptophyta; class Magnoliopsida; order Fabales; family Fabaceae; genus Lathyrus; species Lathyrus oleraceus. The sequence goes on along the minus strand of NC_066585.1, from coordinate 479,912,545 downwards.
GCCCAAGATTACCTTTGCAATCGATAAATCAAACTTTTGAAAAAGTATGGTTAACCCATATCAAAAATATAAATATGTTATAAAGGATGAAGACAGCAAAGGTAATCAAAATGTTAATTTCTCTTGTCTTTATTGTTGCAAGAAAGGCCACTCCATTGCTAAATGCAGGTTTAGGAGATTCTTAGTTCCTAAAGGCATTTATCAATGGCTGCCTAAATGCAACCATTTCGTTACTCACCATTTAGGACCCAATAAGCCATTGGGTACCTTCTCGTGTTAATTGCATTTCCATAGGTACAATGCCTCGAGACCACCGAAAGAAGATGGGTTCTCGACAGTGGATGCTCAAGACACATGTCAGGAGACATATCACTCTTCATTGACTTCGTGGCTAAGAAGAAAGGATATGTAACCTATGGTGACAACAACCGTGGAGCAATACTAGGTAAAGGTAGTGTAGGTAACCCTTCTTCCACTACTATTTCTGATGTATTGCTTGTCGAAGGTCTTAAACACAATCTACTTAGCATCAGTCAATTATGTGACAAAGGATACAATATATCGTTTTCAAAAGATTGTTGCAAAATTGTACGTAATGATGATAAGAAGAGTATGTTTAATGGCCTGCGAGTGAATAATGTCTATATGTTAGACTTGAACGAAGTATCGTTAACAAGTGACAAATGCCTTGTAACAATGAGTGAAGATTCATGGTCATGGCATAGGCGTTTAGCACATGTTAACTTTGACTTACTAAACAAAATAGTCTCAAAAGATCTAGTCTTAGATCTCCCCAAAATAAAGTTCACCAAGGATCACCTTTGTGATGCTTGTCAAAAAGGGAAGCAAACGAGGATCTCATTTAAATCCAAAAATATCGTTTCAACAATGAGACCTCTCGAACTTCTTCATATGGACTTATTTGGGCCGTCTAGGATTAAAAGTCTAGGAGGAAATTATTACGGTTTCGTAATAGTGGACGACTTTTCTAGATTTTGTTGGACTATCTTTTTAGTAAGCAAGAGCGATACGTTCGCCGCCTTTGAAGGGTTTGCTAAGCTTTCCCAAAATAGATTAAATACAAACATTGTTTCAATTAGAAGCGACCATGGGGGTGAGTTCGAAAACCATTTACTTGAAGAATATTGCGGTAACCATGGTATCGATCATAACTTCTCCGCTCCACGTACTCCTCAACAAAATGGGGTTGTGGAGTGTAAAAATCGAATTTTGGAAGAATTGGGAAGAACAATGATTAACGAAAGTGGTTTATCGAAATATTTTTGGGCCGACGGCATTAGTACGGCGTGTTATGTTTTGAATAGGGTGCTCATTCGCCCTATTCTAAATAAAACACCTTATGAGCTTTTAAAAGGGAGAAAGCCAAATGTTTCTCACTTACATGTTTTCGGTTGCAAATGTTTTGTATTAAATAATGGAAAGGAAAACTTGGGCAAATTCGACTCCAAGGCCGACGAAGGTATCTTCCTCGGATACTCTCAATCGAGTAAAGCATATAGAATATATAATAAACGATTACTTGCTGTGGAAGAGTCTGTACATGTCACTTTTGATGAATCATATTCGAGAAACGTCGGAAAGGGTAGTGTTGTTCATGGTGCAGGTACATCTACAGAAGACATACTCAAAGGTGGCGAGCCGGGGATTGATCAACCCGACAAAGTCAAAGTTGAGGAGGATAAAGATGTACACCATGAGGAAACCGAGGTAGCTCATCCGCCTTCAAACGATGATCTCCCTCAAGCTTGGAAGTCTCCCAAAGACCATCCAATCGACAACATTCTCAGAGATATCTCAAAGGGTGTTACAACTCGATCGAAGCTAAGTAATTTCTGTTATCACTTCGCTTTCGTTTCGCAAATGGAACCTAAAAACCCTAAAGAAGCCCTACTCAATGAACACTGGTTTTTGTCAATGCAGGAGGAACTAAATCAGTTCACTAGAAATGAGGTTTAGGACCTTGTCCCTCCTCCGCGAGATCATCGAGTAATCGGCACCCGATGGGTGTTTAGGAACAAGCTGGACGAAAACGGGGTAATAACCCGTAACAAGGCGCGTTTAGTCGCGCAAGAGTATAACCAAGAGGAAGGCATCGACTATGAGGAAACTTATGCACCGGTTGCCCGACTCGAGGCTATACGCCTTCTCCTTGCCTTCGCTTGTGCGAAAGACTTTAAACTATTCCAAATGGATGTTAAGAGTGCGTTCCTTAACGGTCACATAAATGAAGAGGTCTACGTCGCACAACCTCCGGGTTTTGAATCTCATGAGTATCCTGATCATGTTTATAAACTAAAAAGGGCTTTATATGGTCTCAAACAAGCTCCTAGAGCTTGGTATGAGCGACTAAGTAAATTTTTACTCGATCAAGGTTACTCAAGAGGAAAAGTTGACACAACTCTCTTCATTAAACGTCAAGGAAAGCACTTGATATTAGTACAAATTTATGTAGACGGTATTATATTTGGGTCTACTAACATGAATCTCGTGAGAGAGTTTTCGGATCTTATGCAGGGTGAATTCGAGATGAGTATGATGGGGGAGCTCACGTACTTTCTCGGTCTGCAAATTAAACAACTCAAAGAAGGAACATTCGTGAGTCAAACAAAGTACTGTTTGGACCTTATCAAGATATTTGACATGGCAAAAGCCAAGGCCATTGACACCCCCATGCCAACATGTACAAACTTGAATAAAGATGAAAACGGTAAGAACGTAGAGGTAAAAAGGTATAGAGGTATGATTGGATCACTTCTCTATCTTACTGCTTCTCGTTCCGATATTATGTTTAGCGTGTGTATGTGCACAAGATATCAATCATGTCCCAAGGAATCCCATCTAAAAGCTGTCAAACGAATACTTCGATACCTATCCGGTACTCCGAAGTATGAACTATGGTATTCCAAAGGTAATGATTTCTCATTGGTAGGTTTCTCCGATTCCGATTTTGCCGGTTGCAAATTAGATAGGAAAAGCACTAGTGGCACTTGTCACTTATTTTCAAATTCCTTGGTCAGTTGGCATAGCAAGAAACAAGTTTCAGTTGCTTTGTCAACCGCCGAAGCGGAATACGTTGCAGCGGGTAGTTGTTGTGCTCAAATCCTATGGATTAAGCAACAACTATTGGATTTTAACCTCAAACTCGAACGTATTCCCATTTTCTGTGACAATACAAGTGCCATTAATCTTACCAAAAACCCTGTGTTGCATTCTCGCACCAAACATATCGAAATTCGACACCACTTTCTTCGGGATCATGTAGAGAAAGGTGATGTTGTATTTGAACATGTTAATACTGAAAATCAACTAGCGGACATTTTCACAAAGCCGCTAGCTACTGAGCCTTTCTTTCATATTCGCCGAGAACTTGGTATTCTCGACATTTCTGAACGGGAGTTATAAATTGCTTGCTTTATCTTATTTCATTTAACACTATAATCTTGTACTTCTAACAAGTTAATGTTGTTGCAAGCACAATTATATAGTTCATCAAGTTACTCCGGCATCGAGGTGATATCATTCCTTTACCCTTCTCTCTCTCCCAAAATTCATGGCTAAATAGTGGTATTACATGATAATATTGTTCATATATATGTATCTTTTCTTATGCCACATCTGTTTGGATGTTTAAATGTTGTGTGGCATTCTATTTATGCATCAAACATGTGAGCATATGTGCATAATAGTGAAAATTGCAAATTTTGCCTGTATGAGTCGACCATAACAGGGCACTGGTCGACGCACACTTCAGAAATTTTCTTTTTTTTAAAAATTCAAACAGTATGCGTCGACGCATACAGAGGGTATGGTCGACGCATCACACGAAAACTCAGTTTTTCTCTGCAGAAACCTTTCAAACTTCCCATGCATTTACATTCAAATTCTCATTAAGTGTGCATTTATATTTCAAACTTCCCACTACATTGTGAGTTGCATCTAGCTAGTGTCTATTGTCTCTTGGTCTCTCCTCTTCCCAAAACCCTAAATCCTCATCTATAAAAAGGGGAAACCTCCTTTTTGCAAATCATCCTCAAAAACCTTCTCCAAGCTTCACTCTCTACCCACACACAAAGCTTCAAAATCATTACCTATGGCTTCCTCATCCCGCAGACCTACCGGTAAGAGATCACGAGAACCATCCTCTGCCTCTTTACCCATTACCGCTGTATCATTAGTTCCACCGGCTCTTGTCGATTCCTTCAACAAAGATATTGGTAAAAGAGGAGTTGTGAGGCAGCATGCATTCTACAAACTCACCGCAGAACGTATGCATCTCGTAGAAATCATGTCTCTGCTACAGTATCACGGCATTGTCAAATTCCTGGAATGCAATGCCAAATATAGCGAAGACCTGGTCCGTGTGTTCTACACTTGCCTTCATGACAAATTTCGTGGGCAAAAGTTTCACTCCAGGATCGGCACGAGAAAGGTATCGTTTAAGTCTAATGTTTGGAACAAATATTTTGATATGTCATTGGCTGCTGATGAAAATCCTCTTACTGAGGTAACTGACTCTCACCCAATAGAAGGTTATGAGTTTAAGAGCGCGTTGAATGACATGCTGAAACGACCCTACCCAGATCACATTGTGAACAGTGATGCGTTCCCACAATCTGTCACTGCCGGCAAGCTGAAAGCAAGAGAGCATATTCTCCAGTGGATTGTGTCACGCATCCTGCGACCTAAGAAGGGTGGTCTTTCCCGAGTTGAACAGGTTGAGGTTCATCTCATATACATTCTGAAAAATCAGCGCAAAATCAACTGGCCCTACTACATTGCAAGTAGAATTTTCAGTTTACGTGACTCCGGACGAGGAACGGCTCTTGCCTACGGATCTTTTATTCAAGAGGTTCTTACTGCAGCCGACGTGGATTATCCTTCCTTTCTGTATACTTCTATTTCCTCCGATAAAGAATTCAGCCCAAAAACTTTGTCTATGATGGGATATTTTTGGTGTGATGAGCGGAGAATCTACAAATTTGTTCGCAGAGGGTATGTTCCTACGACTGTTGAAGAAGATGATGAAAGTGATGAAAGTGAAGAAGAAGACCAAGAGGAAAATGAAGAAGAGGGAGCAGGACAAGCCTTTGAGCAGCATGGTGGAGATGATAGTCCTCCACAAGTTGACACTCACGACTACACAAACTCAGCTTGGGTTCAGAATTCACATTCAACTGAAGAAGATGCCCCCAACCAGGGTGGCTGGGGTGAATGGCAACATACGAGCTGGTCAACACAACGCCAATTCTATCAGTCGTATCAATATGGTGATGAAGAATATCCTCCGTCTCCTCCACAACACGCAAACTCTTCTGAACTTTTGAATATGATGCGAAATATGCAGCTGGCTCAACAATCCTTCATGCAAACCCAGGATGAGCGCTATGCTCATATTAGAAGCCAACTTCAAGCACAAAATGAGAGGCTCGATAACCTCTCTACAAGCATGAATGAACGGTATGCAGCTTTTACTGAAACATTTGAACGCCAGGAGCGGTCGGTCGACGTGGGCCTCAAGTATCTAGGTGGTGTTGCTGATCAGATACCGTCTCTGGCAGACCCCTACAGAAATCCAGATATCTGTTACCATCGAGGACGAGACCATTAGGACATAAAACTGCATATGCATCTGTAATTTTTTGTTGTTTGACTGAATTAATTTTCTGTTGTGCTCGTTTGTGCAAATCCAATTTAATGTTATCTTCTTTTACTTTGTTCAGTAATAATATTTGGTGTGATATTGTTATATGATTCCCTATCTCCTGTTGTATTTCATGTTACGTTGAATAATCGTTCCTTTTCTCTTTTTGATGTTGTCAAAGGGGGAGAAGAGCATGTACCAAAGCCAATACCAAAGCCAAGCAGCCAAAATATTCACAACAATTAACAATTGGTTTTGCAGATAGCCTTAGATTACAAAAGAAAGGGGGAGTGTGCATAATGTGTGTAAATATTGCATGTTGTTTTTCTCTTTGGTTTTTACACAGGTTGTCATCATTAAAAAGGGGGAGTATGTAAGGGCAAATTGTCATACAACATACGATCATAGGTTTCGATGATGACAAATGACCACCATGGATGAATCGACATTGTCGATTCCACCTCTACAAAATAAATGCAACATATCACCTATCATATCCTTTTCTATGCTCATCTAAACTGCTATACTTCATACAACATATGTGGATAAAATATGGTCATGACAAAATGCATGAAAACCACAAAAATATGAATTTTTGCAGATTTACAGGGTTTGAGTCGACCGCAAGGGTCAGCGCATGAACCACGGGTCAACGTATAACATAGTGCAGTTGGTCACTGGTCAGCGCATGGAGGCTTGAGTCGACCACAGGTCGGCGCATAACATAGTGCAGTTGGCCACGGGTCAGCGCATGGAGACTTGAGTCGACCACAGGGTCGGCGCATGAAGCTTTCACTTTCCCACGGGTCAGCGCACGCCGACCTATGGTCGACGCATATTGATGTATTCTTCAGTCTGTCCAAAATTGCAGGTCATGCATCGATGCATAGACCTGCTATGGTCGACCGCTCGTGCGCAAATTCAGTTTTTGATTATTTCCCACTCTGTTTGAAAAGCTGTTAAGTTTGGTTGGTAAGTTGGTTACTATATATAGTAGTTTGGTTACTTGTATCAACTAACATTTGTCAAATTGATTCAAGTGTTCAAAGAAACAAGAAAAAGTGAAATAGGTGTCCAAGATTCATCATCTTCATCTTCAACATCTCACAACACATCAACTACACACAACCATTTTTGAAGTGCTTTGTGATTGGTTAAAGGTGATAAGGTTCGAAGCCGAGATTGGGGAATCCGGTTCGGGTTGAAGCTTGTGACAGGTTTTTTTTTGAATAAAACCGTTAGGGTTTTGTCCTCAAGACTGGTTTGTGTTTGGGTATTTTTGGACGAATTCTTCATCAATTTTCAGCTGAGCGAAGGTGATTGAGAAGAGGAAGTCTTCGTCAATCTAGTAGCGGATTCAGTGATATTGAAGGGAAGATTTCGGGTTCGATTTGTTGTAGTTGAGATCAGCCGGGCCGAGGGTTTGAAGAACTGAGGGTTATTCAACAAAGGGGCTGGAATCGGAGGTCTATCAACAACAATCGAAGGACTTGATTCACCTTGAATCAAGGAACAAGGAGTGGAAGCAACATTCAATGTCTTGAGAGTTCTGTTGCATATTTGCTTTGCAATCCTTGTATAAACGGTTAAATTCAACAGGTGATATCTATTAAATCATCTCAATCCTAGTTTTAGAATTAAGGGCAGACGTACCCCGAAGCGAGGACGACGGGGGAACTGCCTCATCAAATCTTTGTCTTCTCTAATTTTCTGCATAATTGTTTTTAGCTTAAAAATTAAGTGATTTTAGTATAAGCACTTTTGTCAAACCTTGATATTAATTGAGTAAGAGGTTAAAACTCTGTTTTTGAATCAAAAGTACAATAGGATATTGTACTAGATTAATTAGAATCACTTACTCAACATAAATATCACTTGGAGTGTTTTTACACACCAAGTGTTTGATAATTTGCCTAAACCAAAATTATCTTAGTTGTGCATCTAGTTTGGTTTGCTCTTTGAATCATTGGAACTAGGAATCCTAGTAAGTGAAACAAATCATTGATTGTGTGACTAGTGTAGTGATTCGTATTCTACATTATCACTAATCCATAGGCTTGACGCATATCCGGTTTTCCAATAACAGTTCGTTTTAGACTATATTTTTCTCGGCCGCTTCCGCACTTAAAACAAATTTTCAAAACCAATTTTTAATTGGTAGCGCCGACTCAAATTTTAATTGGGATCTATTCAACCCCCCCGCCCTTCTAGATCTGTGCCATAGTCTAACACAACCATCCAAGCCTTGTTTCTTACTAACTCTCATTGTCCGTTCAACTTGTTTCTGAACACCCACTTGGTTCCAATAACGCGAGTTCCTTTGGGTATTGGAACCATATACCACACGTCATTTCTAGAGAATTGATTGGGTTCCTCTTGCCTATCTAGAATTTATTTTGTGTTTGTAAGCACTTTATCAATTAATGTAGGCTCTATCAGAGACACCAAACCTAGAAGAGTCTTTTCAGAAGGTTTAAATGAGGATATGGTTCTGACAGGTTCAGACTTGTCTCCCAGAATCAATTATTTAGAATGTGAAGATCTTTGTTTGTGCCTTCTCAAAGAAGTTTGAGCTTCAACAACTTCTAGTTGAGGAGCTTCAGAGTCTTTAGCTTCAGCTTCTTTAGCTTCTGAAGTCTTTCCTTCAGAACCTGAGTAAGTGATCTCCAAATCTACAAATTTGTCAACTAGCTTTGACTTTTTAAAGTCAAGCTTATTATCAAATATGACATGGATTAATTTTTTAACAATATATGTCTCAGTGTTATATACTCTATAGCCTTTTAAGCGTCCAAAGTATCCTAACATGATGCACTTATGTTCCTTAGAATCAAACTGGCTCAGATTCTCTTTAGTGTTCAACATAAAATAAGAACATCCAAAAGGATGAAAATATGAAATCTTGGGCTTCATATTCTTACACAGTTATAGGGAGTCTTGCCTAGAATATGTCTTATAGAGATCATGTTATGAATATAACACGTTGTGTTGATTGCCTCTGCCCTAAAGTGCTTAGCCACATTAGTCTCATTGATCATGGTTTTGGCCATCTCTTGTAGGGTCCTATTCTTCCTCTATACAACTCCATTTGATTGTGGAGTTCTAGGGCAGGAGAGATCATGTGAAATTCCATTAGCATCCAAGAGTTTTTCAAAATCTTTGTTTTCAAATTATCCACCATGATCACTTCTGACTTTCACAATTCTGAAATCTTTCTCATTTTGCACTTGGGAGCAGAAGGTAGTAAACACATAATGTGACTCCTCCATGTGTCTAAGAAATTTCAGCCATGTTCATCTTTTGTAATCATCAACAATGACTAGTCCATACTTCTTACCATTAATAGAGGCAATTTTCACTAGACCAAATAAGTCAATGTGCAGAAGTTCCAATGGTCTGGAGGTTGAAACAACATTTTTAGCTTTGAAAGAAGTTTTACAAAATTTACCTTTCTGACATGCTTCACAAAGAGCATCTAAATCAAACTTCACATTTGGCATTCCTCTTACTAAATTAAGCTTGTTTAGCTGAGAAATCCTCCTCATGCTAACATGGCCCAATCGTCTATTCCACGTCCATTGCTCTTCATTCACAAAGATAAGACATTTTACATTTTGATTTTTAAAATCAAGTCTTATCTAGTAAATGTTGTTATTCCTCTTTCCATTGAAAATAATTGAGTTATCCTTTTGACTGACAACTTTATAGGACTTTTGATTGAAAATAATGTCATAACCATTGTCACTTAATTGACTTATAGAAAAAATATTATGTAATAATCCTTCAAACTAAAAAAACATTAGTAATGGAAGGGAGTGCACTGTTACCTACTGTTTCGAGCCAATGATCTTCCCTTTTTATCACCCCCGAAACCAACGATGCCTCCAGACTTAAGTTTCAGGCTTTGGAACATATGCTTTCTTCCTGTCATGTGTCACAAGCATCCAGAGTCTAGGTACCGTGATTGGTGTCTCAACTTTGTTGCTAAGGATATCTGCAATATATACTATCTTATCCTTAGAGACCCATATTTTTATAGGTCCTTTTGGGTTAATCTTCCTAGAGTTCTTAACAAAATTGGGGTTTTGTGTAGGATATTTATACATGAATGCATGATTGAAACGTGCATGAGCTTTTGCTTTATCCTTAGGTTTATAAACAATTCTACCTTTATGCATAACAATATTTTGTTTCCTAGAAGGAACAAAATGAGACTTAAGAGTATTTATCTTATCATTATTTTCAGAATCAGATTCGTCATCAGAATCATAACCAATACCCCTTGTTCTGTTTCTACTAACGCCATAAATTATGGCATCCATTCAACTTCTATTTAGGTTTCTAGCAAGAAATTTCTAAAAATATTTATCATATTTCTTTATGATATCACCAGAACCTGTAGAGGCTTTTGAAATATTTTTCATTTTAGGTTTGGGATTCTTGCTTTGAGGCACAAAGTTTTTTGTTTTTCAAAATAAGATTTTCTTCACTCAAACTTGGAAAGTCTTTCTGAAGCTTACAGTAAGCTTCTAATTTAGATACATGAATCTTCTTCAGATCCTTATATTTGCCCAGAAGATTCTGATACTTTTCCAGAACTTCTGATAAACTAGACTCAAGTTCAAAATGAGAAAGTTCAGAAAATACCTCTTCAGAATCTGATTCAGATTGAATCGTTTCTACAGGAGCTTATGTGCAAGCCATCAGTGCCATGTTAGCCTGCTCTTCCTCTGAGTCTCTTCCGAGGACTCTGAATCATCCCATGTCGCCATCAGACCCTTGCACTTGGGACATTCATTCATTCTTGAAGTTCTTCTTAGGTCTATCTTTCTTTAACTTGGGACATTCATTCTTGAAGTGAACAGGCTCCTTGCACTCAAAGCACGCGCGTTCTTTGCCAGCTCTAGCCTTCTTGGATCCATAAGTGGACTTAGAATGGCCACCTTTCCTTCTTTATCCTCTGAATTTGCCTTGTCTTTTCTCCCAGAGTTGATTAACAAATTTGAATAGAAGAGATGATTCATCTTCTTCTTCTGATTCCTCTTCAGACTCTTCATTTGTTTAAGCTTGAAGAGCTTTTGTCTTCTCAGATCTTCCTGAAGACTTCATAGCAAGAAATTTTCTCTTTCTCTTGGGCTCATCTTCCTCGAGCTCAATCTCATGACTTCTTAAAGAACTAACCAGTTCTTCAAGAGAAGTGTTTTTTAGATCCTTTGATAACTTCGGAGCAGTTACCATAGGTCTCCAACGCTTAGGTAGACTTCTGATGATCTCTTTAACATGATCAGTGGTAGAATACCATTTGTCCAGAACCTTAAGTCCTGCAACAAAATATTGAAACCTTAAGAACATGTTCTCAATAGTTTCCTTGACCTCCATCTTGAAAGCTTTATATTTTTGAATCAAGGCAAAAGCCTTGGTTTCTTTGACTTGTGTGTTCCCTTCATGTGTCATCCTCAGAGAATCAAATATAGATTTATAAGCATCTTTGTTGGTGATTTTTTCATACTCAATGTATGAAATAACATTTAGCAAGATGGTTCTTGCTTTGTCATGATTCTTCTAATCTTTCTTCTGTTCATTTGTCATTACTCTTCTTTCCACATTATTTCCACTTACATCTATTGGATGTATGTAGCCATAAACTACTATATCCCATAGATCAACATCGTGATTTAGAAAGAAGCTCTCTATTCTATCCTTCCAATAGTCCAATCTATCTCCATAAAAAACAAGAGGTTTAACATTGTAATAATCTCTATAATTTGTTTGAGAAGTTGGTGGTGGAAGGGTAACCATTGTGTTTCACGATGGATCTTTATCTGGCACTATTAAGTGTTTGATAATCTTATCAAGACAAAAACCAAGCTCTGATACCAATTGAAGGTGAAAATAAACACAATAAAGGGGGGGGGGGGGGTTGAATTCGGTTTCTAAAAACAAAAGCTTTTTCAAAATCAACTCAATCAAACAATAACACGAACAAGAAAAATAAAAAAGTTATTTTTATACTGGTTCACTATTAAAGAAGCTATCTCCGGTCCACCCTACTAAGGTGATTTTTCCTTCTCAACAAGGACTTAATCTACTATAACCAAAACTGATTACAAACACCACAAAGACAAACCATATTTGTCTTCTTGAGTCTATCTGACTAAAACCTAGTCACTTAAGGAAACCACTCAAACAAATTTGAGACTTACAAGTTTGTGTTTTCAAAGCATGCTTATAAGTAAGAAGATTAACACAAGATTAATACAATGAATATTTCACACAATAACGAGCATCAACTCTATGTGTGTTTACAAAACTATACACACAAAAATATATACTTCAGTAAAAGCGTGTGTATGAGCATAACGTAAGTGTTTAGCATTAGCATCTTTTTCTAATATTCCAAGTCTCCTTTATATAGGCAGTTAAACATTTGTTGGAGGGTAGAATTGGAAATAGCAAATTTCAACTGTCTCATTTCATATGGTTTGCATATATGAGGCAAAATGGTACAATAGTATTGTTCTTAGCCCACAAAATTAGTGTAGTGGAGGAAAGGGTAATCTTGTATTGTGTACTATTTTCCTGACGTAAAACATTTTGATCTTATCTTTTAATCTTCATAAGCTCTGATGAAATGATGTTGAAGCATGCTTAGAAGGATAAAGAGACTAGTTGACAGAATCTTCAGAACCTCGGTCTTCAGAGTCTTGACACAGTTCCTTAGAAATTGGTCTTCAGAGTCTTCAGATCTTGTTCTTCATAATCTTCAGAACTTGAGCATGGAATATTGAAGGCTTACAATCCTTCAGAGGCTCTTCAATCAGAGTCATAGTCAGAAGCTTTAGCATAAACGTTCTTCAGAGCCGTTGTCTAAGAGCTTTATAGAACTTGACAACATCTTGTAAAGCACTTGTATCTCTTCAGAGTCAGAGTGTTTTGATTCCAGAATCTGGTGGCGTCACACGTCAAAGCTTCGGAGTCAGAACCTGTTATCAAAAGCTACACATTAGATAAAAACCATTAGTGTACAAAATTGCTCTCTAAGAAACAATGCATTGTTATCATCAAAACTAAGGGCGGATGCAAAACAAAATCTTGTTCTTACAATAATCATTATAATCGATAATAACTTTGCATTCTAAATTCTATTTACCTTACCGCGATTGAGGAATCCTGGTACCATGAGGTCTTCACGTAATGTTCGGAGATTAATTTACATATGGATGAAGTACTCCGGTAGCAGATCTATGTTGGAAGGCCGATTGAGGATCTTCGGTGTGACCCTGAAGGTAATTGTCTCAATTTCTTGGTGATTCTGGTAGGGGTTAAGTTTTGGTTCTAGGATGATTTATTCATGGTATTTTTGTGGGAATTAGGAATCACTTCCCAAAGGCGGTGCCATTGTTCTATTTTGGAACCAGAATTAGGAGTATGTTGATGGTGAGAATTCATGAACCTATTGCGTTGATCTCTGATACGACAACGCAGGGGTGGACATGCAAGGTTAGCACTCCAACACCCAATTCAGTTCAAAATTCAATATGAGTATAATAAAAAGTGGAGATCAAAAAGTGTACCTTGAATTTCTCATGTGATGGCTTTTATACCCTGAGTCATTTGGAGTGGATTGACATTGGTTTGGGCCTTGGCCTTTATTGGACTTTTGTCGTCCCAGGAAAAAAGATAATCAGTAATCGATTACCACGAAGGAGTAATCGATTACCACTTCCTATGAAACAAATTTTCATGAACCAGTTCCATGTTTAAGCTTTCTAATGGTTCATAATACCTTTCCAAAGTTGTATTTTGTTTCAAGGTGCCTTCTATGTTTGTATAAATACTGGTTTACCATTTTGAAACAAATTAGACCTTTTAAATCAAATTATAGAATTAACATATCACTTTCAAGTGATCTTCATTTTTCAAAGTGTTTGAAACTTTGTGAACTTTTGAAAACCAGAAAAAAAAATTGAACATTAAATTTTTCTGAGCTCTAACGTTTATATTTGAAAGGTGTTATTTATAAGAATTAACAATCCTAGTTTGGATCTGATTACTATACAACCTACATAAGTTCTTTATTTCTCAACAAAATTGAATGTTAATTATTTCACCATAGTGTTTAATGAAGATCATCATTATGTTTGGTGACTTTGGAAAAAGTTCTTTGAGTCTTGGTGGTTCAAAGTCCACCATAGTGTTTTGTGTTTGTTGTATAAACAAGGAAGTGAGGTGATTTCTTATGTGAGTATTAAGGATTATTTTGAGAGGATTCTTGGTATGAGGCTTGTAACTGAATCTCTTAATACATAGTAAAAAATCCTCTAAGGAGATAGAGAGTCTGGATGTACCCTTAAATTGGCAAGAGAAACCAGGATAAATATTTGTGTCATTCTCTCTTCCCCTAACTTTTACATTTTACACTTTATTTTTCAGCACTTTACTCATTGTTATTTCTAAGTTAATTATATATTCTTAAACATGTTTTCAGTAAAAACAAGTTTTCGAAAACAAGTGCTTAAAACCAAAATATCTAGCACTCTGAATTCACCCCCTCCCCCTCTTAGGTTGCTTATAGTATTTACAAATAAGAGAATGAAAATAAGGTTTTAGTGACTTTTAAATGTTTTGTCAAATTCTCATGAGCATTTAAAAAATATTATCTCTCAATTACACTTTATGTCATGAAATCATTAATTCAAACAAGAGGAACTTAAAAAAAGTTACAACAACAATCAAGCCTTATTCCATTAAGTGGGGTAAGTTACATGAATCATATGACACCATAATGTTCTATCAAAGGCAACGTTTCTATCCAAGTTGTTGATATCGAGATCCTTCATAATAGTTTCTCGTATTATTTTGTAGGTCTTCATCTGCCTCTAATTGTTTGAATACTCTCCATTTGATCTACTCTCCTTACTACATGATTCACATGTACTCTCTCTACATGGCCAAATCAGCTAAGCTTGTTTTCCACCATATTTTTAACTATAAGTGCTACCTAAACATTCTATAATATTTTAATTTCTAATATTATCTTATATAGTCTTACCATACATTCATCACAACATCCTTATCTTTGCTAGACTTAGTTTATTACCGTGTTAGTTCTTTTATAGTCCAACATTGTGCCTCGTACAACATCATTGGTTATACAACTGTTCGATATATTTTTCCTTTAGTTTGAGTGGTATTTTTGTGTCACATAAAACATATGATTCCATCATCCATTATACTACTTTACTTGAATTCGATGGTTTACATCTCCTTTTAATTCTCTGCCGTTTTTTACTATGGACCCAAGATATTTAAATCGCATTACTTATGGTATGGTATGATCTCAAACTTTCACCTCAAAATTAGAAACAATTTTACTTTTTCTAAAATTACATTTCATATACTCCATCTTATTTATGCTCATGAGAAAATCTTATCCTTCTAAAAATTGTCTCCGAGTCTTCAACCTATTATTTAAATCCTCTTTCGACTATCCAAGTAGGACTATATCATATGCAAAAAACATACATTTATGTGCTAGTTCTTAAATGCGTTCCATAAATACATCCAAAGCTAAATCAAAAAGGTAAAGATTTAAGGTTGAATCATTGTTCAATCATACTATTATAGTAAAATCGCCTGCCTCTCCAGCCCATGTCTTAAAACTAGTCGAGACTCCCTCACGCATAATAGATAACTCAAATAAAAGCAATCCTAGTATGTCGTAAGGAACTATATCACATGCCTTCTCTAAGTCAATAAAAATCAATTTCAAGTCTTGTTGATTCATTTAACACTACTTCACTACAATGTCGTAGTAAATAGATTTCTTCCATGATCAACCTTCTCTAGGTCTTTCAATAAGATATCTTAAAGAACTATATCATATGCCTTCTCTAAGTCAATAAAAATCAAGTTCAAGTCTTGTTGATCCATTTAACACTACTTCATCACATGTCATAGTAAATATATTTCTTCCATGATCAACCTCTCAAGCATAAAACCTAATTGGTTAGCAATATCTTAAGACTTTTTTTTAGTCTCCGTTCAACCACATTTTCCCAAGTCGTCATAGTATGACTCATAAATTTTAATCCTTCTATAATTTGCACAATTTTGTATATCTCCCTTGTTCTTATAGCTCAGAATTAAAGTACTTATTCTCCATTCTCTTACATTTGCTTTGACCTTATAATTTTGTTAAATTTTTTGGTGAGCCACTCAATTTCTTTATCTTGAAGATTTTTTTCATGCTTAAATAGATCTATTGTCTGACCCAACTGTCTTTTTATGACCCATCCTTCTCAATGCTTCTTTTACCTCATGCTTTTTTAATATGACAATAGTAATGGTAGTTTCAATACTCTCCTCTAATGTCTAGCATATTAGAGTTTGATAAGATCTCTTATGTTTCATTAAATAAATTGAAGAAATACTTCTTCCATCTATCATTTACATCCTTTTCTTGAATAAAAAATTTTCCTTCTTCATCTTTAACACACTTCACTTAATCCAAGTCTCTTGACTTTCTTTTTCTTCCCTTAGTAATCTTACATATAGATTTTTCTCCCTTACCATGGTATAATTCATAAAAGCTTGGGTTCTTGCTTCACATATCTCCTTTTCGATCTCTTTTTGAATTTCTTATAAGTTGTTGATATTTTAACATCTATTCCAATCTGTAAGATATTATTTTTTTTATCTAACTTTAGTCTAAATACTTTTGTTCCATCAACACAATTCTCTTACCTTTGGATCCAAAATCTCTAGATTCTTCAATGTCTATTTTGCTATTTTTCTAATCGCTTGTATAATTTTGTCTCACATATCATTTGCACTTCTTTGTGGCTACCCAAAACCTCTGTCAAAGATTTTATGCTGAAAAATATTATGTTTTCACCCTTCAAATCCACTATTTGATCTGTGGAGCCCCCTTGTGGCTTCTTTTATTGTCCTTTCTCTTGAATCTTACATTTATAACCAATACATCATGTTGGATAGCCAATCACTCTCCATATACAACTTTAGGGACCAAGAAAATATTTTTATTTGACTTCCTAATAAAAAATCTTTCTATCTTGAAAAAAAGTAATCATAATCTTAAATGTGATAAAATACTCATCTATTTTCCTAAAGCATAAATTAGCCATAGTAAGACCAAAATCCAACAAAAAGTTCGTGATAGATTTACCATCTATATTTATCTCTCTAAGGCCATACCTTTCATGTACTCCCTCAAAAATCATGGATACACTCCCTACATGCCCATTTAGATCCCCTCCTAGAAAAATATTTTCTCCTTTATATCCTAAAATAAGCTTTTTAACTCCTCCAAATATTTTACTTTAAGATGTTATGTGAACCAAATATGAGGTACGTAAGCACTAATAGCATTAAAGATGCATTGTTATGCTACATACCTTAGGGTTATGATCTTGTATCATACCCTTTTTATATCAAGAATATCCTTTTTTCACTTCTGCTCCACAATAATTCTCACTTCACTTATTGATCTTACTTTGTCGGTTTACTAGAGCTTATATTTTGAATTGTCTAATTTCTTTTTTGCTTTTTTATCCATTTATTTAATTTTTTTTAGGAACATAAAATTTATCTTCCTCCTAACCATAATTTTCATTATTTTTTAGTTTTCTTCCGGTAAGTGTATTTTATCCCATGTTCCAAAACTGATCATATTGCATGAACTTTAAAAAAAAAGGTAATAGATTAAAATTGAAAGCAATGCTAAAAGTTTGAATGATTCAAGGGGAAGATAAGCTATAAATGATATAAAGAGAACAAAGTCCAAAAATGAATCACATAGCAATTGTAGTTGCTTCAATCATCACAAGAAAAAACATTTAAAGAAAAATTATTTTGTGAGTAAGGTAAAATATTTTATGTATAATGATTATGGTTGGATTTAGGCATGTTTGGATCCAAACCTATCCAAATTAAAATCACAAATTAGTTTTAAAAAAGAAAAACTACACAAATAAATAAATATTATTATATGTGTCTGAATGTATTTTTATTAAAAATGTCATGATCAAATTTCAAGTAATTTTTTTTTCAAAACCAAACATTAAACATGCATTTTAATTATAATTTTGTATTAGCACAATATATTTCACCAATCTATTATTTGTTCGATTTTTATTTATTAATATATATTAGTTAATTTAATTTAATTTTTGTTGATTTATAAATATAAATAATTTATTTACATTAATATATAAATATAAACAAATATTGCCATCAGACATTAAATCATAAGCCACCGGTTTACACTCATTTAACTTAATTAACACATAAATATATTTCTTAACTTAATAAAACTAATTAAATATTTACAAGAATTATGCATAAATGAAAAATGAGTGGGCAACCAACGACACCATTATTCTTTTAAAAAACAATCAATCCTCTTATAAAAATTATGTTTATAGTCACGAGAGACACAATATTATATACCCGAGCTTCCATTTTTGATACTAGAAGACTAAATATATCAAACATAAATCATGTAAAAATAAATTAATGATTCCAACATAGTTTTTTATATTTATCACTTTACTATTTCATATACTTTATTATTTCATATGTTTCAAATCCAATATATTATAATATGCCTTAAAATCTTAAGTAAAAAAAGAGAGAAAATAAATATTTTGGTACTAACATATTTTTAGACTTGTTCGCGGATCAATTTGTTAATGGGTCATTTTTTAGGCACGTTAAGATTTTGGTAGTTATAAATATAGTTTTTCTCTCATTTGTTGTAACATAAGTAATAGAAGGGGTATACAAGAGAAATCATAGTGAGAAGCAACTGGTAAAAATTGTTAGAATTATATTCTAGGGATTTCGTAGTTGTTTGGAGTTATCAAAAGGGTTTGGTAAACACTTTAAACACCTTGAATTTGTACAATTCTTATATTGAGAGTTTGAGAGATTGAAAAACTCTTGGGTAGAACATAGGATTTATTCCTGGGAACTCCAAATGTTGTTTTCTTGAAACTCATATGGTAATCTCTTGTAATAATGCCTGAAGTATAATGAATTAAAGAGTTTCTCTCTCACCCAAACATAGATCAATTAGATCGAACTGGATAAATAAATTCTTTATGTTCTCTCTATTATTATTTTATTTTATTGTTTAAGGTCATTTGTATGGTTTCTATTGTTCTTTGTCCAGCAAATCAAAGTCTTGTGTGAAAACCATTTGTACTTATCTTTTTAACAAGTGACGTCTACCATGGAGCAAAGGTGTTAGGTTTACAAGTGAACACCATGAGTTTCAAATGGAACATCGAGAAGTTTTTTTGGAGACAATGACTTCGGATTATGAAAGGTAGAGATGCAAGCAATACTAACTCAACAAAGGTATATAGAAGCATTGAAGGGAAAGACATTGACATCTGTAAGTCTTACATAAGTTGAGAAGATTGAGATGGCGAATAAGGTCATAAGTGTCATCATCTTGTGCCTAAGAGATAAATTATTAAAGGAATTTGTAACATCCCAGATTTTTATTCCAATTTTACTTCTATTAATAATTTAATTTTAGTGTATTTTCATTATTATTATTATTATTATTAATTGAAATTTATATGATTACTTTAATTAATTATAAAAATAATAAAATTTAGAAGAGTCAGTGGAAGAAGGAAGTTGGAAAGGGGTCAAAGGAATAAAAACATGAATTTTTATTAATAGGAATAAAAATCTGAATTTTTATTAAAGAAGATAAATAAGAAATTAGAAAATAAAAAGGGAGATTGAGAGAGAGAAAAAGGAGTCAGAAAGAAAAATGAGAAACATGTATTCTCTTGGGCGAAAAGAAAAGAGGCAGAAACTCTAACCTTCAAAAAATCATATCTTCTTCTCCAAAACTCAAAGATAAAGTCCCAACTCACCAAGAGAATATCGTTAGGGACCGTGTAGGAAGGATTTATACCATTATTAAGTGATTCAGGAAGAAATTCTGCAATAATAAGGTAAAAGAGAAATTGTTCTATAACTTATGTACTTTAGTGTTTAGGATAGTGGGGTGTCCCTTGAATCCCGATTTATCTGAGTTCCATGTGATTTCCCCTACGATATAGTAGTTCATAGATCCTAAGTTATGTATCTCTCTTATCATCAATGGTTTGGTTTAAGTGCAAAATTAGATGTGCTTTTTCATGAATCATGTATTTAAATGCTAATATCATCTGCTAATTTAATGAAGATGTGTTATGATAGATTAATCAAGTTAAAATGATAAAAAAAATAGATGTTGAAATGTGTTTTTGATGAAAAATTGATGTCTTAATGTGTTTTAGACTGTGATTTCATAATGATATTGAAATTGGGGTTTTGGAAAGGTGTTATATGTAGAAAACTTAGTATTTTTGGTCTGGGTATTATAGTAATTGATTATCGTATATTTGGAATCGATTACCTACATAAAATTGGGATTTTAG
This sequence comes from Lathyrus oleraceus, assembly GCF_024323335.1. NCBI lineage: Eukaryota > Viridiplantae > Streptophyta > Magnoliopsida > Fabales > Fabaceae > Lathyrus > Lathyrus oleraceus. The sequence continues at coordinate 479,892,418 of NC_066585.1, read as the reverse complement.
ACCATTTTCGGGGCTGGTAATCAATTACCATATTTTGGTAATTGATTACCACCGTCTGACATGATTTTTTTTGAAGTAGAATTGAAAATGGTGTATCTTGAGTCTTGTAACTCGAAATGAGTCCCAGTCAAATGCGTTGGGAATTTAATTCAAAGATATATACTATAATGAAGTAAGATAATACTTATATGCATGTTTTCTACTTATGAGTTGACCGTGACTTTCCATGCTTATGTGTGCCATGTTTCATTGATGATGGAAATATAATAAATTGTATGTTATGCTTCTATGATAATGAAACCTCAATTTGTATAATTGTACGTATGTTGGATGCATTGTGATGAATAAAAAAATTATGAACTGAACCTTAAGACATGAGTCCAATGTTTGATAAAATACTTGTTATGAATCATGATATGAATAATGAATGATTGTGAGAGAACTCTAATACATTATTCCAATGTTTTGATAAAATACTTGTGAAGCCTAATGTGGCAAATCAAAGTAAATGTGTGGTACATTTTGAATCCCTAATGTGGCGTTTATTTTGAAGGTTTGATAAGAATCACTATTTTATTATGTTGAAAGTTCGATAAAACCAGTGTTTCATTATTTTGAAGGTTCAATAAGAACCGGTGTTTCATTATGTTGAAGGTTTGATAAGAACCCATTTTTCATTATGTTGAAGGTTCGATAAGAACCAGTGTTGAATTATGTTGATGGTTCGATAAGAACCAGTCTTAAATTATGTTGGAGGTTCGATAAGAACCAATGTATTAATTATGGTTTGGAGGTTTAGATGTAATTCATGTTTGTTTCTTTGCCATGCATTATATATATTGGAGTAGGTATCGTCTAGCGAGAGTATGTATATGACGTAGCTTATATGTACTCATACGCATTGCATGTCTAAGGACGTCTAGGAAAGTGTCGTAGTATGGACGTAGCTCGCATGTACTCCTAGAAGTAGAGTTTAGTGAATGATGTTTTAGTTCATACGTAGCTCACATGTAATTCAAGACATTGTATGTCTACATACATCTAGGAGAGTGTTATATTGTGGGACGTAGCTCATCTCTCCTACTAAAAACTATTAGAACTCGAGAAAATAAACTCTGAATTTAGTGATGATACCACATGCGTTAGAGTGGAGTAGTAGTGCATTTCATAAGCATTCATGTATATGTTATGTAATGTTGTATGATTTGATGTGATGTAGTGTGAATTGTGTAAATGTGATATATTATGAGTATGATGCCCTTTGTTGTTGTTATACCATGTATTTTGTAGAATGTATTCTCACCCCTCTATTTCTCTGTTTCCCAATATAAACATATATGAAGAGTATTCTCAAGTTAAGACCGACGAGTAGTCGATTACGGTACCTTATGGAAGATAGTGTAGAAGACCACTTCATTACTTTTTCTATATACTCATGTTCTGATGAACCAATAAGTCAGTTAGTTGACCTATCATGTAATAAAGCTCATATATTGTAACATTGGGTTGGGATTAATATTTTGGAATTATTATGTTGATGTTATGTTTTAATAAAAGTACTTATTTATTAAGAAGTTTGATATTATTTATGTTATGTGACACCCCCAGATTTATAATTCTTTATTCCGCAATGCATGTTGTATTATAGAAAAAAAATTATTGGGGTTTAAGGTGTTACAAAGTTGGTATCAGAGTCTGGTTGGTCCATCTTGTCTTGTGTGTTATGAGTCTGTTATGCCCTTTGTGTACGACATGTGTGTTAACAATGTTAGTATTGTATTCTCTTAAGAGCTATTTGCATTACTGTTTACAACCAAGTTATATTTCTATGTTTGGCTTGTGTGGGAAGAAATAGTTGTTAGAGGAAATGATCGCGTGATAGCTTTTTCCATTGAGGCAATGGATAATGTTCTAGCTTAAGCAACTCAAACTTTTCAGGGTGCTAAGAATGCAGGAGCTGATGAATTTTGTGGGATGGGGAAATTTCATAAGAATAACCCGCCTACGTTTAAGGGAATGTATGATCCTGAAGGTGCTAAGATCTGGATTCAATAGATTGAGAAGAGTTTAAGAGTTATCATATGTGTTGACGAGTAGAGGATATCATTCAGAACTCATATGCTAGCTGAAGAGGATAAGTACTAGTGGTGGGATAATGCTCGCTAAAGATTGACATCCTGGGTGAATTTCAAGAAAGAGTTTTTAGAGAAGTATTTCCATAAGATGTCTGCATCAGAATTGAGTGAGCTTAAGAAGCTGTTAGAAAAGTTGTTGGTTAAGAAGAAAGATGGAACCATGAGATTGTGCATGGATTATCGGAAGTTGAATATGGTTACTATTAAGAATAAGTATCCTCTTCCTATAATTGATGATCTTATGGATCAATTGGTGGGAGCTTGTGTGTTTAGTAAGATAGATATGTGATCAGGTTACCACCAGATTCAAGTGAAGTTAAAAGATATTTCTAAGACAATGTTCATGACTTATTATGGTCATTCTCAGTATTCAGTCATAACTTTCAGTGTGACCAATGCGCCATGAGTGTTCATGGAGTATATGAACAAGATTTTTAATCCTTACTTGGATAAAAAATTTGTAGTGTTTATAGATGATATTTTAGTATATTCTAAGTCGGAAGAAGAGTATGCAGAGCATTTGAGGATAGTATTGCAAACCTTAAAAGATAAGAAGTTGTATGCTAAGTTTTCGAAGTGCGAGGTTTTGTTGAAAGAAGTTAGTTTCCTTGGACATGTAATTTCTAGTGATGGAATAGCAGTGGATCCGTCTAAGGTAGATGTGGTCTTACAATGGAAAACACTTAAATCGGTAGACAATATTATAAGTTTTTTGGGATTAGGCGGTTATTATAGAAGATTCATAGAAGGTTTCTTAAGTTTACCAATGACTTTAACCAAGTTAACTCGGAAGGGCCAAGTTTTTGTGTGGGATGCTCAGTGTGAAGTGAGCTTTCAAGATCTTAAGAAGAGATTGACGTCAGCGCCAGTCTTATTTTTTTTTTCAAGTTTGAGGGAATCTTCTATGGTGTATTGTGATGCATTTAAGTTAGGTCTAGGTGGGGTGCTTATGCAGAAAAGTCAAGTTGTAGCTTATGCTTCTAGACAACTTAAAACTCATGAAAGGAAGTATCATCCACATGATTTCCAATGAGAGACCATGTTTTTTGTGCTTAAAATTTAGAGGCACTATCTTTATTGATCAAGATTCAAAGTTTTTAGTTATCACAAGATTTTAAAGTATCTGTTCCAGTAGAAGGAATTGAACATGAGGCAAAGGAGATGGATGAAATTATTTAAGGATTATGATTTCGAATTGAGTTATCATCCAGGTAAAACTAATGTAGTAGTAGATGCCTTGAGTAAGAAGTTGTTGCAAATATCTATTTCGATAATCAAGGAAATGGATTTAATTGAGCAATTTATAGATTTAAGCTTAGTGTGTGATCTATCACCAAAAAGTGTGAAATTGGGTATGTTGAAGGTAACCAATAATATGTTAAAAGAGATTAAGGAAGGTCAGAAGTTGGATTTTTGCTTATTGGATCTGTTGGCACAGATAAGTCAAGGAAAAGAAGTGGAGTTTAACGTAGGTGATGATGGGATTATGAGATTTTGAGATAAGATTTGTGTGCCAGATATTTCAGGACTTAAGAAGATAATTTTGGAAGAAGGTCATAGAAGTGATTTGAATATTTATCCTAGATCTATAAAGATGTATCAAGACCTTAAGAAACTATTTTGGTGGTCAGGCGTGAAAAAGGATGTTGCTGAGTTTGTGTATTCTTTCTTAGTTTGCCAGAAGTCGAAGACAGAACATCAGAAGTCCTCTCGATTGTTGCAACCTTTGAGTATTCCCAAATGGGAGTGGGATAATATCCATATGGATTTCATGGTGAGTTTTCCTATAACTACTAAAGGATATGATTCAATTTGGGTTATAATGGATAGGTTGACCAAATTACTTCACTTTATCCCAATCAATATCATTTACCCATTGAAGAAGTCGATTGATATTTATATAAGTGAAATATTCATATTGCATGGGATTCCATGTAGAATAGTTTTGGATAGATGTCCTAGATTCATGAGGATATTTTGGAAGAGTTTGTAAATAGCTACGGGAACTAAGTTAAAATTGAGTTTTGCCTATAGTCCGCAGACAAATAGTCAGGCGGAGAGGACTATCCAATCCTCGAAAGCTCTGTTTAGAGCATGTGTTTTAGATAAAGGAGGTAGTTGGGATAGTTATTTACCATTGATTAAGTTTACCCATAAAATTAGTTTCCATTTTAGTATTTAAATGATTCCTTTTGAATTGTTATATGGAAGGAGGTGTAGGACACTCTTGTGTCGGTATGAATCTGGTGAAAGCGTCATGTTAGCACCCAAAGTAGTTCATCAGACTACCAAGAAAGTTTAAATGATTCAGGAAAAGATGAGGACATCACAAAGCCTACAAAAAATTATCATGATAAGCTAAGAAATGCCCTCAAATTTAAAGAAGGAGATCATGTGTTATTGAGAGTCACTTCAATGACTAGGGTTAGTCGAGCATTGAAGTCTCAAAAGCTTACTCCTTGTTTTATTGTCCTTATCAGATTATTAGAAGAGTCAGCAAAGTCGCCTACTGAGTTGCATTACCCTCATCTTTTTCAACCCCCCATATTTAATTCTCAAAAGCTTACTCCTAGTATTTAATTCTCTTCTACCTTGAATTCCCAAAAGCTATCGCAATTCGTACACCTAGGTTCAAGATGATAAATAGGGGAAACTATCATACCCCAAAATTTGCCCTACCTCCTAATTTAATTCATCTGGCTTATATTAAAATCATATGCATACATGACCTTCAATTCATTCAATTAAGTCATGCATTTAACTCACCATTCATCGCATTTTGCATAGCACAATCGTTAGGTCAAGGTTCAGTAATAATAGATTTAATTAGTTTCAGTTGATTTTCAAGCATGGTTATTATTTGGTGATCATTCGGCTTTATTTCTCATATCACTTGTGGTGCAGAACATCTGTTTATTTGGGATCCTTGGTTATCAGAGAGATTGGAATGGTTGTTATTTGATTCAGAAGATTGCTTGAATTTAAGGATAAAGTCAATGTTGGAAACTCAACGAATACTTCATTCATTCATGGTAAAATTCTTATTACTTGAGATACAAGTTGAAAGAATGGATTACAAATAAAGAGGATAAAAATTAAATCAATTAGGTAAAGTTGACTTTTTGGTCAACGGTTAACTTTTTGGTGAACTGTTGACTTTTGGTCAACTTTTGACCATTAACTCGATTTTGACTCCTAAATTTTCCTAGACCTGCCCTATAAGTATTTGATAAAAAGAATCATCACTCTTTATCAAAAATCAAGATTTTCATGTTTATGTTTCATGTTACATGATGCAAGTTTCAAACAATTTTTCATCTTCCATGAGGCTTCAATTCCACGGTCTTATCTCCACTTTTCGATGTCGCCTCGAGCCCATTCTCCCACCCAAATTCTCACTTTGCTGCAAAGAAGATACACTAAATTAATCATTAATATCATGGATTGAAACCATCCAAAGGTCATAGAAAAGTCATGAGAAAAATTCCGCACTAAGAAAATTCTGCATTATAACCTTTGTTTTTTCAACATCTCCCAACTTTTGTTTCAAGTTATTTCATGCACAAAATATCCGATTTTCGATCCTTAAATTTTCACCACTCAAAAGTACCTATTTTCAACACAAGACCACTCCCTAAAAGCACTTAAATCTATGGTTTGATTCATCAAAAAAGTATGAAAAAAGTGGCAAAACTCCAAAGTAAAATCAAAGTAAATTCAAACCAATTTCAAGTTCTAACCAAGTGACCATTTACCTTACCCCCTAACTTGATACTTATGCAAAATATAAACATGAATGGTCTCAAACTACCCTTAACTACCTATTTCTCCACAAGTCATCCATTTACCTAATTACCTCTAACTTTTCTAACTACCAAACGAACACAATTTCTAACTTCCAATTTTTAATCATTGATAAAAGCTTTACTTGTATGATAATCCAAGGAGCGGTTGCTCAATCTCCTTGTCGTGAAAGCTTATCTCTCAAAATTTTCCATTTCTCTTCGACGCGTCCCACCCATGGAGCGGTTGCTCAATCTCCTTGTCGTGAATGCTCCGTTAACTCTCTATCTTGATCAATGATGAGGTAAGCTTTTTCTATCTTTTTCTTCATACCATTTTCATGAATGCTTGGGTGAATGATTCTTGTTGAATGTATATCGTAGAGTCTTAATTTATCCTCCTGTCTAGAATAACTTATTCATAAAAGCATTTATTTGCATCCACAAAAAATCCATATTCAAGTAGCACAAAAATTAGCATAGAAAAAATCTTTCACATAGTTAGTATAGCATTACATTAACATAGTATAAGCATTGATTCAAGCATACAACATAAACCAACTTATTTGAAAAATCATTTTTTTACACTAAAACCCCAAAACTTTGACATACAACAGAATAAGTAGTTTTCTTGAATTTCAACAACCCAATCCAAACCCCATTCATAGTTTTAGCTTAGAATTGATACTAGAATCTTAAAATTTATAAAAAATATAACATAAAACTCCTTTTTTATATGATTTTTGAGAAAAAAATTGGATTTTCACTCTTACCTTCAAGAGCCCATTAATGGAGGAAGACATGAGAAAGAAGGTGAGAGAAGAAAGAAGCCACCCACAGGGAAGGGACCTTTTGCATTTTTACTTTTTTTCTCTTTCAATTGACGTTTTTTTTTATAAAAATCTATCTATTACCTCGGTTGGGAGTTCCAACCAAGAGGAAATATCATATTTGTACTCCATATGACGCTTTTCTCTCTTTTTTAATTTTTTTTATATATTATATCAATTGGATGGTCTAACCAAGAGAAAATATATTATGCATATATTTCCAAAAAGTAGACTCTAGCTTGTCATTTACTTTTCAACACTCATTTTACCTTCATTCTTTTGGGAAATCGAACAATCTATTAATAAAAAATACCTTAGGCAATTTTCATATTCCTTTTCTCCATTGAAACACCCTAACATATTTCTAAACTCAACTTTCCTCATCGTTTTTGAAACATCATCTCTTCCAACATATATACGTGTTTGAAACATCGTCTCTTCCAATACACTTACGTGTTTGAGACTTCATTTCCTCCATTCAAGTATGTAACTCACTTTATCCATACAAGTAACTTAAAAATGTTAGTTTTTGTTGTTTTGGATTGCTCATTACTTATAGATTATGTTGACAGAAGTTACTTTTTGCTCTTTATGTTATTTTGATTATGTTGATAAAACAGGAAATAGGTTCTTCCTTTTTAGTTTTGATGTTGAAAAAGTCCATATATACCATGAGTCAACATTAGGTTTATTTGTTGATGTTGTGCTACGTAAAACGTTTATGAGGCTATTCTTATGGAGTTCTCTTAGGAAGTGTGGATGTTATGTTAAGTAAAATGTTTATGAGACTATTCTTATGAAGTGCTCTTAGGAAGTGGTAATATTGTGTTAAGTAAAATATTTATGAGGATATTCTTATGAATTGTTGATGTTGTGTTAAGTAAAATGTACCATATGTACCATGAATCTCACATTAGATCCCTTTGTTGATTTGTGTTAATTAAAATGTCTATTATCATTGTTGTTGTTTAAATAGAGATGAGTGGTCCATCTACCACCTCTCTTACAAATGAGTGTTCTACTACTAAGACTAAAAGTACAAGAAATTATAAAGGAGTCAAGATGATGTTTAACTTGACAAAACTCTGAAACATAAGTATTAGAATGTCAATCAACTTTTAACTTAAAAGTTGATAGGTGTTATGGTGAACGTGCTACGACATTCATGAGTTACACGACATTACTTGTTAAAAACAAAGCTAGTATTTTGTTTGATGATTGGAGTTAGGTTAATCCAGATGTGAAAACGGGTATATGTACTGATGTTCCGGTATTTATTTTAACTTTCATGATTTGTTTAACAATTATATATGACCATTTATTTATTTTTGTTCAATATTAATATCAACTTTATTATGTAAATTTGGGATGTTTTTATTATTCCAAAAAAGAATATTAAGCTGACAAAGAAATGGATTTCATATGTTGGTGAGCATTGGAGGGGATTTAAGACACAATTCACAATAAAATATATTACAAAATCCCAAGCATAACTTAAAGCCTCCACCTAAGATGTATAATTTTATTGATCAGGACACTTGAGATAAGTTTGTCGAGTCTTGTAACACTTCTAAATTCTAGGCTAAGAGTTAAAAAGGAAAAGAAAATAAGACTAAAAATATATATCCAAATAGATTGTCTCGTGGATGATATCAAAAATTAAAGAAGACAATGATGTAGTAAATATTAGAAAATGAATGAGTGATTAGACGGGAGAGTTTGACTCTAGATATGATTGAGGTAAGTATGAGTTTGGTTTTGGAATTTCCTTTTTCATTTGTTAGATTAAAAGTATGTGTTGTATGCTATTGATATTATTGTGCTCTTAAAATTATATATTGTGTTGTTATTTTTTTTTATAATACAACAATTGAAATCGATGGGTATTCCCGCCCACCAAAATTTAAATCTATTAGACCTTTCTAAGAAATTTGTTTTAGATGGTGCAAGCACCAAAGGTAGTTATTCATCCCTTAATCCAAGATTGAGACTCCAGTACCTTAACCAGATCAAATGCAAAAATTGATAAACATGGTCAAAGATATGGAGAACTCTACCAAAATATAGATCTAGATAATTGTAAATTTTATTTACTTCAAAAGAATCGTATTACGGATCTTGTGTGGGGTACTAGTTGGCTTGACATATCCATACTACAAATGTAGTGCACATAAGTACATCTTTTAGGTTGATCTCAGTTTATATTCAATGTTCTCAAATATTTGTAATGTCAAGACTCACATCAAAATGTGACTTCTGTGTTAACATTTAGGTACATGTATCAACTTCGTGGAGAAAGAAATTTAGAAGTGTATGGTTTCTTGGATCCCATACAAGATTCCATATACTAGGCGTCCATTTAATGAGATCCAAACTTACATACAAAATAAGTTAATATAACATAAACGAGATTATTACGTAGGACCATTTATTTATTTGTAAGTATAGATGAATCTGTGTTTTCTCTTATTTAGTATTAAATTTTCTACACATTATTTTTCGGTGTTTAAATCTAGTTCAGACATAAATTTTGTAGCACTCAATTTCAGTTACAAACAAATATTGTAATATTCATCATGGATGTTAGTTGCAATTTCTTATTATTCAGCTACAAATTTTGTTACGCAATTTCTTAGAGAAATATTTGGACGTATGATGTAAGAAATTTATATAAACTCTCTAACTGTGAAAAAATTAGATAGAATAAGACATTAGATAGAAATGCAGTTGTTATTCACAATTAAAAATTATTTTTCTTAAGCAGAATAGCGTAATTATGTTATGATCGTTAGATAAACAACTTGATATAAAGATAAGAGATATAACTAGCGTATAAGTGGTATTATTTATAATACTAAAATATTCACTTGACTTTTGAATAATATTTATTTATGTTTTATTTTTTTAACATGTAGAGTTATGGAGGGATACATTCTTATGCGTCGTGGTTTAAAAAATAAAAAGTCTAAAATTTTTTTTGCCAAAAATAAGTGGTATTATTTGTGACATTCTTTTATTTTTGCTAATGTATTACTTATGTTTTATGTAATAATCACCAGATAAAAATTATTTGTATACAAGGCTACAACCAAAAGGATATGAGTGTGAATACCTATAATATAAGAAAATTAATGGCTTAGAAAATGTCATTTTTGCCCTTATCTTGGTGTCTTTCAAGTGTCAAACTTGTGGGCATTTGATGTCCAAAAAGTACTTTTTCCAATTGAATATGTGTCTTTTTCATTTGTAACCAATTGATTATGTTATATTTAATTTTTTCCTTCTTTATTGTGCAATCTGGTTATATTTCAACGAAACATGTCAACTCTATTTCATCTTTTCCAACAACTTTTAATGTGCACAATCTTCAACAATTCAAGTTTACACGACATTTCAATATAAGTGTGTTTTCCAATTACTCTAACCTTTCATTTTCTTCTTTCAAAATTCAAAACTTCATATTCTCATTTCTTAAACAAAATTCCAACTTCATCTTCGTCCTGCTCTTCACAGAACTGTAACTAGTTATGTTTTTTCCCTTCATCTCAGCAGCTTCTTCCATTTTTTAACAATTTCTTTATCTTTTTAAACAACTTTAACTTTGATTGATTTTCAGACCCAGTTTCATTATTCAGGTGATTTTTTGTTTCCATTAACTTCAGGTATTTCTACATGTTTCTTCAGTAATTTTTGTTCCATTTTCAATTTTTTTGCTTCTTCATTCACTATGTACTATTTTTTTTTGTTCTTCATCTTCGACTATTAAGTTTAGGTCCAAATCTACAAATATCATAGAGAAAATGGATCATGATCAACAAAGATGAGAAAGTACATTTAGATATACAAAATCAATTTGTCTGAACCTTGTAGATTTGAAGTTGGAAACAGATACAAAGAGAAAGTTGGTGAAAAAGAAACTGCTAAATCGGTAGAAAATCGTTAAAAATTGGTTGTTCATACAGTTCTAACGGATGATCCGATAGAAACCATGTGAAGAAAGATAAAAGAATGGTGGGATGAAACGGAAATACAACAAAGACGTATAGTAGAAATAATTAACGTTTTAAATTATTTAATATGTGAGATATTGGATCTAACTCTAGTATGGTCGAATGGTAGCATATTGGTTCGACAATCTAGCAGGATCATTAGCATGCCGTCGAAGTCTGTTCACATGTTGTAGTCGAAGTATGCTAGGATTGTCAGCATGTCGAATTGGGCATATTTGTTATGCTCAATTGTTTAAGTTAGCTTGTTCTCTAAGTTAGCTTGTGTAATGGGCTTATGTGTAAAAGCCCCTTAGTTTAGTGTGTTAGTTTTCTTATAAATAGCATATTAGTCTCTCATTATTGCATAAAGCAAATCCTAATTAGGGTGAGAGAGGTTATTTTCTATTCTGTAACACTTGTAATCTTTTTTCAAAGAGAAAGTAAAAAGTAGCAGTTTATAACCAAATTATTGTGTCATTCTTGCTTCCCTTTTTTCTACCCTTGTGGGTTTCTTGCCGATCAAGAAACTGATTATACTTTGTTATTTCAGTATCGTTTTCACAACAAATTGGTGCAGTGAGCATGGGGAAGACGTTGTCAACAAAGTATAAGATTGAAAAGTTCACCGGAGTGAACAATTTCAATCTGTGGCGCTTGAAGATGAAAGTCCTACTGGTTCCGTAGGGTTTTTTAGAAGTGTTGAAAGGAGCCGAAGCCATGGACGCTGTGTTAACGGACAAATAAAAAGCGAATATGGTAGAGAAAGCCCACAACGCCATCTTATTAAGCCTTTGTGATAAGGTTCTTCAATAGGTTTTGAAAGAGACGACAACGTCGGGGTTATGGGTAACACTCGAAAGTTTGTACATGACCAAATTATTGGTCAATCGCCTCTACCTGAAGCAAGCTCTGTATTCATTCAAGATGAGTGAAGACAAATTTTTGGCTGAGCAGTTGAATATGTTTAACAAACTGATTCTTGATCTTGAAAATATCAATGTCAAGATCGAGGATGAAGATCAAGCATTGTTGTTGTTGTTGTCTGATTTGCCCATGTCATATGCTCACTTCAAAGAAACTGTCTTGTATGGAAGAGAGTCTCTGACCTTTGAAGAAGTTTAATCAACCATGTATTTTAAGGATTTGAACAAACGGAAGGAGCACAAGCCATCTTTGACTGATGAAGGCTTGTCAGTTAAGGTGAAATTCACAAAGAGATATGTCAAGTTCGACAAGAAGAAAGGTAAAAGTCAGCATAAGTCTTATAGTGGTGATGCATCCGGTATTCGGTGTTATCATTGTAAGAATGAGTGTCATACAAGAAAAGTGTGCCCTGAACGCCTGAGCGATCATGGAGGTAAGGATAATGGCAACACAACCATTGTTCAAGATGATTTCGACTCATTTGATGTTCTTGTGGTTTCAAGCGACGACTCAAGTAAATAGTGGATTATGTATTCAAGTTGCACTTGGCACATGACTCCAACACAAAGACTTTTTCAAGGAACTATTTGATCAAGATGGTACATCTCTATTGCTTGGAAACAATAAAGCTTACAAGATTGTAGGTGTTGGATATGTGATATTCAAGCTCCATGATGAGTCAATAAGATTGTTGACTGAAGTCAAGTATGTACTTGATTTGAAGAGAAATTTGATTTCTCTTGGTGAATTCGATAAGAAAGGATATGTTTCACAAGGATAGAAAATTATTCTAAAAGTCATGAAGGGGTTGAAGGAAGTCTTAAGAGGTGTGAAGAAACAAGGCTTGTATACCCTTGAGTCTAAAGTTGTCAGTGGTTCTGCAGATGTTGCATCCATGAAACTTTTGTCGAAAACAAAAATTTGGCACATGAGATTGGGCCATGTCAGTGAAAGGGGTCTGGTTGAATTGGGGAAACAAAATATACTTGGTGGAGACAAATTCGAAAAGTTGAAGTTTTGTGAACTCTGTGTACTTGTTAAATCTTGCATAGTGAAGTTAAATAAAGGAAAATAAAGAACACATGGATCCCTTGATTACATCCATGCTAATCTTTAGGGGCATGCAAGGTGTCCATCACATTCAAGTGTAAGGTATTTTCTATCCATAGTTGATGATTATTTTAGAAAGTTATGGGTATTCATCCAGAATACTAAGGATGAGACTTTTGAGAACTTCAAAAGTTGGAAGACTCTCGTCGAAAATCAGACTGGAAGAAAGGTCAGGAGGTTAAGAACCGACAATGGCCTTGAATTTTGCAATGAGGCGTTCAACAGTCTTTGTGCAACCTCTGGTATTGTAAGACACAAAACCACTACAGGTACTTACCAACAAAGTGGTTAGGCTGAAAGGTTTAATCGAACCATTTTGGAAAGAGTTAGATGTATGTTGACTAGTGATGGGTTAAAGAAGGTGTTTTGGGCAGAGGCTGTTTCAAGAACAACATATCGGACAAACATATGTCCTTCGACTATGTTAGATATGAAGACACCTGAAGAAGTTTGGCCGGGACATCCACTAGATCTCGAAAAAATTTAAGTATTTAGTTGCATAGCATATGCTCACATTAGGCAAGACAAGGTCGAACCTAGAGCTCTGAGATGCATGTTCACGGGATACCTGTAAGGAGTCAAAGCTTATAGGCTATGGTGCCTAGAGTCATCTCACATGAGGTGTATCACCATTCGAGATGTAGTTTTTAATGAATTTGAGATGTCTTTCAAGAAAAATGATGACATTAGTCAAAGTGCACAGATATCTAAAGAAGATCTAGAACATAAAGATATTCTTGTTGAGGTGGAACATGTCGATGCGGAATTGCGTTTCCCAGATCAAGTCGAAGAAGAAGAAAAAGATGCTAAAGATATTGAGAAAGTTGAGAAAACTGTCGCTGACTACTTGTTGGCAAGAGATAGACCGAGAAGAGTCATCAAGCCACCTTAAAGACTTGGGTGTGCATATCTCATAGCTTATGCCTTAATCTCTACAAGTGAGGTTCTAGATGAAGAGCCTAGAGACTATAAGGAAGTTATGATGAGTCAAAAGAAGACTGAATGGGTGAAGGCCAAGGATGATGAGATGAAGTCTCTTCATGATAACCACACTTGGGAACTGATCAAGAAACCTGGTGGAGCCAGGTTAGTCAACTGTAAGTGGATTTTCAAAGTTAAGGAAGGAATCAAAGGAGTTACATCAAAGAGATACAAGGAAAGATTGGCCGCAAGGGGTTTCAATCAGAAAGAAGGTGTCAACTTTATTGATGTGTTCTCTCCTGTTGTGAAGAACAAATCCATTCGAATGTTACTTGTCATTGTGGCACAATTCGACTTAGAACTGGAACAAATGGATGTGAAGACTTCTCTCTTATATGGAGATCTAGATGAAACAATCCTGATGAGGCAACCTGAAGGGTGTGCCGAAAAGGGAAAGGAAAATTATATGTGCAAGCTGAATAAATCTTTATATGGACTAAAACAATATCCTTGATAGTGGAGTAGGAGATTCGACAAGTTCATGACACACATATGTTTCATTAAAAGACAGTTCGACCACTGTGTTTAGTTCAGATTTTGACCTGGAAATTCATTTGTTATTTTTTTACTTTATGTGGATGACATTCTCATAGCAAGCAACAATTTCAAGGATGTAATGAAGGTGAAGAGACATCCGAAGAGACAGAAAGTAGTCGAAATTATGCTTATCTCAAGAGACATACCTACGAAAGATTCTCGACAAATTTGGTATGTCGAATTCAAAGCCTGTTGTGACTCTGACAAACCCTTAATTCAAGATAAGTACAAATCAGTGTCTCAGTACCGAGGTCAAAAGAGCTTATATGAATAGCATCCCATATGTTAACATAGTAGGTTCTTTGATGTATGATATGGTTTGTAGTATACCCGACATAGCATATGCAGTAAGTCTTGTAGGCAGGTACATGGAGAATCATGGAAAGGCTCACTAGAAAGCATTGAAGTGGATTTTAAGGTACATAAATGGGTCTCTGAACAGAGTTATGATTTATGGTGGAGCATGTGGTGAAAATAGTAAAGCATAAATTAAAAGGTATGTTGACTCTGATTATGCAGGTTGTATGGATTCCAAAAAATCTATTTACGGATATGTGTTCACTATGTTTGGCATAATAATTAGTTGGAAAACAACACTTCATAGGATTGTTGCCTTATCAACCACTGAAGTGGAATATATCACCCTCACTGAAGCTATAAAAGACGTATTGTGGCTTGAAAGTTTTGCTAAGGAGATGAAACTTCAAGGTCGAGTTATCACTGTTAAATGTGATAGTCAACATGCTATACACTTGTCGAAGAATTCATCCAATCATGAGCGAACCAAGCACATCGACGTGAGGCTACATTTATTCAGAGGGGTAATCTAGCGTGGAGAAGTCCAAGTGTTGAAGGTTTCGACAAACCACAATGTTGTTGATATGATCACTAAGACATTACCAAGTTGCAAGTTTTTCCACTGTATGTAGTTGATAAAGCTGCATGAAGAGAGCTAGTTTGTTCCCTTGATGTTATAGAGTTTGTTCCAAGATGGAGATTTATGAGATATTGGATTGAACTCTAGTATGGTCGAAATGTAGCTTCTTGGTTTGACAATTTAACAAGATCATTAGCATGTCGTCAAAGTCTGTTCACATGATGAAGTCGAAGTATGCTAGGATTGTTAGTATGTCGAATTTGACCTGTTTGTTATGCCTAATTGTTTAAGTTAGCTTGTTCTCTAAGTTAGCTTGTGTAATGGGCCTGTGTATAAAAGGCCATTAATTTAGTGTGTTAATTTTCTTATAAATAGCATAATAGTCTCTCATCATTGCATAACGCAAATCCTAATTAGGGTGAGAGAAGTTATTTTCTATTCTATAACACTTGTAATTTTGTTTCAAAGAGAAAGTAAAGAATAGTAGTTTATAACCAACTTGTTGTGTTCTTCTTGCTTCCCTTTTTTCTACCCATGTGGGTTTCTTGCAGATTAAGAAACCGATTATACTTTATTATTCCGGTATCGTTTTCACAACATATTTATACTGCTATTTTTAATGTGTGTTGAACTAGTTTTTTGTTGTTGTTGCAACATATCCCTGGATTTACTAAATGGGCTAACTAATAAAATTCCAAAATCATTGTTTATAGAATTTGTTTTATTTCTATATGTGGTCGCTTCAGGTAATTTTGGTTTCTTCGAACACATTTCAATATGTGGTCGCAATCTCTTCTTCAATAGTATGTAATAGATCACTAAATAACACAAAATAAGATGTCCACATGGACAGTCATATGAACTCAAAATGAGGTGTCCTTGAATAAATTCCTCAAAGTTTGAGGTACATGGACGATCATATGAACTCAAAACTTGTGTATTTTTTTCTTGCATTTCAAGTTACATGGACGATCCTATGAACTCAAAATAAGGTGTCCTTGAATAAATTGCTCAAAGTTTGAGGTAACTGGTTGAAGAAGGCATGAGAATAAACCCATGAACCTTTGACTTTTCTTAAGAAATAAGCAACAAAACTTTGAGATACTCTTGATCAAAATGAGATTGAAAGATGCTTGAGAACCTTAGATATCATGTTTTGAGAGATAAGCCCCTTGAGAATCAATCATTGAAAATTAGGGTATGACACCCTATTATTGTAAACACTTGAATTTTGAAGTTGGTAAAGGAATAAAGAAACACAGTTTGTGACCAGAGAGAAACTTTATAGAATCAATTCATCTTCTTATTTTATGAGTTTGTAACCTTTAGTTAAATGATATCTTATTAGGATCATCTGACTCGACTTGTCATCAAGTTTTCTTCTCATTTGATCGGTCACATGTCTATATGCTATAGATCCAAATACCTTCAGATGACTTAACCTAGGCTTGACACCAAACCAATGTTCTTCCAGCGTAATTCGTTATAGCTTCTTCGTTGGACATCTGTTCAAAATATATGTAGTTGTCAACACTGCCTCTCCCCGTGATTCTTTGGGTAAATGTTTTCCTTTCAACCTACTTCTCACCATATTCATGATGACTCTATTATCTTCGAGAACAAGTAGTAGAAGCGAAGCAACTTGGAACACTGCAGAATTGAGAATCAGATTGCAGATATCATGACGAAAGGAGTGCAGGTTGAAGTATTTAAGAAGTTAAGTTTTATGATGAATGTAGATAACTTAGACACAATGAATTAGGTGGTGTGTTGAATTTTAATTCTTTATGTCTAAACAGTATTTTTGACATATGTGTCAAAATTGTGTGAGTGTCAAAGGTCGAGGAGTTAGCCTCGACATGGATTTGGTTTTAAACCTAATTTTATATTGTCGGAAAAATTATGTACTTTGGGCTTTTGTTTTTGGGTTTTCCTTAGGGAGCAAACAAGCAAAATCTATAAATAGGGAGTAACCCCTATTATTCGAAACACTTGAATTTTGCAGTTGTAAAAGGAATAAAGAATCACAGTTTGTGAACAGAGAGAAACTATGCATAATCAATTCATCTTCTTCCCTCTCTCGATAAACCCTAACTTTTTTCTTTCCCCAATTCAATCTTCTTTTCTTATTTTTATCATCATTGTGCAGTGATATAATCTTGCAACCAATGTTAGTTGATTCACTCGACTGAAGAGTGAAGAACAAGAGGGAATTCGATCGGTTGATTGAATCTTGTTCATCAAGATTGAGTCGAAATTACTCAAAGTCTTGAGTTTAATTCCAACAATAATCACTATATAAAAATTATTTGTATACAAGGCTACAACCAAAAGGACATGAGTATGAATATCTATAATATAAGAAAATTAATAGCTATGAAAATGTCATTTTTGTCCTTATCTTGGTGTCAATATAAGAAAATTAATGGCTCTGAAAATGTCATTTTTGCTATTATCTTGGTGTCTGACAAGTGTCGAACCTGTGGGCATTTGATGTCTAAAAAGTACTTTTTCCAACTAAATATGTGTTTTTTTCATTTGTAACCAACTCATTATGTTATATTTTATTTTTTCCTCCTTTAATGTGCAATCTGGTTATAGTCTAACCAAACATCTCAACTCTATGTCACATTTTCTAACAACTTTTGATATACACAATCTTCAACAATTCAAGTTTACAAGACATGTCAGTAGAAGTGTGTTTTCCATTTACTCCAACCTTTCATTTTCTTTTTTCAAAATTCAAAACTTCATATTCTCATCTCTGAAACAAAATTTCAACTTCATCCTCGTCCTGCTCTTCACACAATTGTAACTACTTATGTTTTTTCCCTTCATCTCATCAGTTTCTTTCATTTTTTAACGGTTTCTTTATCTTTTTTTAACAATAGAGAAAATGAATCATGA
This sequence comes from Lathyrus oleraceus, assembly GCF_024323335.1. NCBI lineage: Eukaryota > Viridiplantae > Streptophyta > Magnoliopsida > Fabales > Fabaceae > Lathyrus > Lathyrus oleraceus. Next base: position 479,874,346 of record NC_066585.1, on the reverse strand, counting down.
TCTACAAAGATGAGAAAATATATTTATACAAAATCAATCTGTCTAAATGTTATAGATTTAAAGTTGGAAATTGACACAAAGAGAAAATTGGTGAAAAAGAAACGGCTAAACCGATAAAAGGAACTGTTAAAATTGGTGGTTCTTACCGTTCTTACGGCTGATCCGGTAGAAACCATATGAAGGAAGATAAAAGAATGGTGGTATGAAACGGCAATACAGCAGCGACGTATAGTAGAAATAATTAAGGTTTTACATTATTTAATATTTATACTGCTATTTTTAATGTGTGCTAAACTAGTTTTAGATCCAAGCTTTCAAAAGTTTGTTTTAGTTAGTTAGAGCTTCTTAGATCCAAGCTTCTATAGAACCACTTGTTGTACCTAATTTATCTATGAATGAATGAGATTTTGTTTAAATCTGTCTCTTTTATCTATTTTCATTGATCTTTATCATGATTTGTGAAAACTTCATGAATATAATATAGCTATAAATTATTTAGATGACTTAGAAAGTTATGTCTTTGCAGGATCAAAGTTAATCAAACATTGTGATTTGATCATCGATGAATAAGATACCATACTTAAAGAGTTATGTCTTTAAACAATTATCACAAATTAACTCAAAATAAATGTCAGTTAGAGAAATTAAAATAGAAGTTGTTTTTAATTTACTTTTAAAACTTAATAAAAATGAAAACAATAATATACTAAATTATTTTAATCAATTATATTAAATAATTAGTTTTTATTTAATAACATTAAATGGTATAATTAAGTATGTTTTTTTGTTTTCTATATATAACAAGTTTGTTCTTAATGTTTAAAAATATTAATACTCTAAATATTTTATACCAATTTTAGTATTTATTTTTTTACAAAATTTCAAGTTGGTGCATGTTCTAAATGATTATTTATATAATGTTGATGATAAAATATTGAAATATTACTAACTTAATAATTTAAATAATTAATCTTTAAGTAATTTATCTATAATTTCAAATTAAATATTAACATGTTAATCTTTTTTCCAGTCTATGTCATTTGATATTTGTTTATTTTCCTTTTTCAAAAATAGAATATATCAACTGTAGTTACAAATAATTATATATTAAAATATAAAATATAATAAATAGTATTAAATTTTAAATATATGATAAGATGATTTTATTATTTTATATTGTTTATAAGATACAATTATGATTAAAAGAATAATTATATTAACTTAATGTTATTTTATGAGTGACCAAAGTAATTATCATTGACGTTATTCTATTTTATTTAAGTTAATGTTATTTGATATGTGTTTAATTTATATTCCTTTTAAAAATATATAACATATACAGAATTTTTTATCCAATATCCCTGATTTTCAAAAACAAAATGCCAAAATAACCTTGATTTCAAAAAAATTCTTAATCTACCTCATTTTTAAGAGGAGGCGTCAGATCAATTGACGCCTCCTCTTAAACTTAGAGAGGAGACGTCAATTGGATTGGCTAAGGCTCCTTGTGTTGCCAATCCAATTGGCGCTCATATTAATATTAATACTCGTTTACATAAAAAAGGTTAATGTTGATGACCGGGATCACCTAACCGACATTCGGTCCCCCATCCTCTAGCTACCCAAACTTGTGGTCCTAACTCACGTTGATGATTCACCCTAGGTGTTTGAGTATCTGAGGGCCCGGGGAACATCACCACCAACTGCAGGAGATTTTCTGAGATAGTCAGATAAATCAACGTAGTCTTGTGTATGCATCGAAGGTGTACCGTCATAGCTGAGTTCATGACCCGTGCCAGAGTAGTTGGGTTATGTTTGAGTTGTTGGAGGACGGCCGAGACGATTGATGGGAGACATTGGTGTGAATGATGCGTCGAGGAAAGGTTGAAATGATTGTTGTATTATTTGGTAGACATATGGTTGTTGAAGGTTTTTGTTTTGAGATGTTTGGGCTTCTTGGCTATGGTAGGAGGAAGGACGGTTGGTGTTAAATGATCGTTGAGTGTTTTGGCTAAGGCGGCTTTGGTAGGGTGATGTGTTGAGTGTGTAGCGATGTTGGGTCTCTGGATGATGATCTGGTTGTTGGTGGTGGTACGGGGTATGCTCTTGGTATTGTGGTTGGGTATATGGCATGTTAGGGTTGTATGTTTGTGTGTTTGTGGAACGGAAAGTTTGACGGATATGGGGTTATGAGTAGCCGGTCTGACAATGTTGTTGGGGGTTAGATGTTGAGCCTTCTGGTGTGTACGTTGTCTGGCGTGGGTCGTATAGGTACATATCCTCGACGATGAACTCAAATCTAACTGATCTGTACCAAGCCATATAATTACGACTTATTTTTTTTTCAGTTGGCATCACAACGTCAGTTAAGACATGGTCATGGCGGTCCTTCCATTTGCGATACTCAGATCTAGCGAAGCTTTGCCATGGGTTAAAGTTCCATTGGTCGTTAACTTTGCGTAGATGCCATTCTCCTAGGTTTGTTGGGGGATCTAGGATGTGTTGAAGCATACCTAACTGCAATTTAACATGATCACTATTGTGCATCTCCATAGTGGTGAATCTTATGATCGGTGTGCATGCAGTCCAAACGGCTGCGTCTTGTTCGTTGATTTCATGGTCATGATCCAAATTTAGATATGGACGACAAATGAACTGAAATGTGAACATATATTAGATTATAAATTTGGTAGAAGAAATTAACAAATTATTACAAAATAATTAGGTTAATGGCCATACATCTGTCGGTCGAAGGTGATCCAAGAGATTGCGATACTGGGTAATACAGTATCTAGGACATCTGTTATAACTCTTACCACATGGCTACCATCTGCACCATAAAGGTAAAAACATTATTTAGAGATAATAATCGGTAAAGTAAGTAAATATAGTCTATTTTTAAGAACTTACTTTTGTGCATGCGGGAATGTGAAAGGGTTGTTTTCGACGGGCGCTAGGGACGGTAGTTTGGATCAACCTCATTCTTAGAGCAAAACAGCACATCCAGAAAAGGTAAATGTATCTTTGTGTGAATTTTTACGCAGAGAGCTATAAAGATAAGGCAGACAAGCGGATCCCCAACTGTAACTTCCTATTCTATCTACATGTCTTAGTAAAGGTAAATACATAACATGCATACTAGAACCACTACCTTTGGGAAATAAAAAATAACCAATTAAAAGCATAATGTAACACCTAGTTTTTATTATTCGAGCCTCTTCAATAGAATTCTCATCTAACTGTAAGCTGTTATAATATGTCTTAAGGCGTGAAAGGAGTATACCTTGACCTCTCGAGTTATCATCTAACAAATCAGCATCTAAGAGGTCCATGCAAATTGAATTCACATAGTTGGTTTTACCATTTACCTTCTTACCTTCGATAGGCAGTTCCAATAGCATGTAGACGTCTTCTAACGTCACGGTACACTCACCGGTTGGAAACCAGGATGTGTCTGTCTCTGGACACCATCTTTCACATAACGCAAGAATGAATTTATTATCCACTAACCAGGACATTATTTTGCTTATATGTCCAAAGCCGGCGAGTTCGACATACGGTTGAATCATCGGATCCATGTGTGCATATTCGTGGACCCGAGTTCGAAACCTTGAAACATCCTATAAAAGAAACAACAAAATACGTTACTTTATAAAAGATAAACAACAAATTAAGTATCGCTATTAAAAGTTATTCTAGACAAATAACAGAAGAATTAAACGCTTACATAAGTTGTTATGTTTGCAACTGTTCCTCTGTGCGATTCACCCATTGTGAGGAGAGACATCTTGTCGGAGTCAATGTTGAAAAAGTGTTTGTTGCAGATGAAAGAGGTTGTTGTAGATGAAATGGATGATGTTGTTGAGGAAGAAGTGAGTGTTAGTGTCGGAAAAATGTGAGAGTTTATTGCCTATTTATAAGGTGTGACATATAAAAGTGTGGATGCATGGAAAATTTTGATTTCATGTGCTAGCCAAATGGTTTGGCGCCCATGTGCATTTGTCACATGCTAGCGCCAATCAAATTGGCGCCTCCCCTAGGCTCATGCATGATACATCTTTACCTAGCCTGGCGCATGCATGACTCTATATGCTTGGTTACGAGGTCTGCATGCAAGACATGGTGGCGCCAATTGGACTGACGTCCATGTGCAAGCATTACAAGCTAGCGCCAATTGGACTGGCGTTAGGGCTTGCATGTTTGTCACATGGCTTCCCTCTGGCTTGCATGTTTGACACATCATTTTCGTCTTGCTTGCATGTTTGACACATCACTTCTGAGTTTCTTGCATGTTTGACACATCACTTCCGACTTACGATGTCATCTTCACCAAAATATAGTATAAATGTTCACTGCAATGGTGAGACATATGAGTCTGAGTTATACGGGTTTTGTTTTCAAAACACCGATACTATCCGACTTACGATCAAGAGAAAATCAAATTTCTTGCATTTGAAAAAACGAATTGAATCCTGCATAGGATCTGGTATTGTATCAAAAATCACGTATCAAAATCCAAGTATACCATCTCAGCAATCTCAAATAACTAATCAAGTTGAATCTGATGAATTTGATTCAAAAAACTCAGATGACGCCAACCCAGAAGCAGAAGTAGAAGTCAATGTCGTTGATGAAGAAGAAGAAGAAACTGAGACACAGATCGATCATATGTTGAACAACAACATTGAAGATGATGATCAACCAGCGCCATTACCTCCAAGTCATGTATACATTCCGCCTCAACATATGACAAACATGGATCTGCATGACGATGAAACATCCAATAGTGTTTTTTATAACACGTATCCACGATCAGAGGGTGAGTTAAAGGTGGAAGACATGTTCCGCACTAAAGAAGAATTTGTGCGAGCTATCAAAAAATTTCATATGAATAACTGTTGATTTTACTGTGAAATGCACTGATTCAAGAAGGTATGTCATTGAATGCCGTAACATCCTTTGTAAGTTTCGATTGGCTACGTCTCACAAAAAGAGAAGCGATTCTTGGGAGATAGCTTCTATAGACCCACCTCATAGTTGCATTGCAACTAACGTTGAACAAGATCACCGTAAATTAAGCGTTGCATTGATATGTCAAGACATTTTGCCGCTTGTTAACAAAGACTCATCAGTGAAGGTGAGTATAATAATATCTCATATCGTCACAAGATATAATTATACTCCATCTTACAAGAAAGTGTGGATTGTGAGGACAAAAGTTGTTGAACAAGTATTTGGCAACTGGGAGGATTCATACAAAGAATTGCCACGGTTCTTATGGGCCCTAAAAACATACGTACCAGGAACTGTTGCAATTATGGAGACATTGTCAGCAGTTATGCCAGACGAAACCTGTGTTGCTGGAAATAGAATCTTTCACCGCCTCTTTTGGGCGTTTGAACCTTGCATCAAAGGTTTTGCATTTTGCAAACCTATTATTCAAATTGATGGAACATGGTTATATGACAAATACAAGGGTACTTTGCTAATGGCTGTTGCCCAACACGACAACAACAATGTCTTTCCCATTACCTTTGCTCTGGTTGAAGGGGAAACCGTTGGTGGTTGGGGTTTCTTTCTTCGACATCTCAGAGCACATGTCACTCCACAAGCCCATCTCTGTCTGATTTCAGATAGACGTGCTATCATTGAGAGTGCTTAAAATAACCATGATAACGGATGACATGATCCTCCTTCTACCCATGTCTATTGCATTAGACATATCTCACAAAACTTCATGCATGCAATCAAAGATAAGAACCTTCGTAAAAAAGTAGTGAATGTTGGGTATCCTCTAACTCAGTCGTCATTTCAATATTACCGTGATGAAATTAGATTGTCTAATGCAGATGTAGGAAGATGGGTGGATAACATACCAGTAGAGCAGTGGACAAGGGCATTTGACGGAGACTATCGATGGGGCCACATGACAACAAACCTTGTGGAATGCATGAACGGCGTATTCAAAGGCATTATAAATCTACCAATAACAGCTTTGGTTAGAACTGTTGGTGTAAGCCCTAGAGGCCAATACTTTTTGGTACTTGTATCGAATTATTTAATAATAATAAAAGGCATTTTCTTTATTATGGTTGATTAATAAAGTCCCTGGAATAGATAGTCCGTTTAATGTATTAAGTGTGACTTAATCATGAGAACACATTAAACATAAGGACACTATTCCTAAAGTATCCGTAGTCGAGCTTTAGTGTGAAGTGGGATAACATTAAAGCATTAAGACTATTATGTTTGTAGACTGATGATCACATCTCATGGATCATGGATAAAGAGTTATCAAGTCTTAAACATAGGTATGAATATTAGGAGTAATATCTATACCGGATTGACCCGCTATGAGAATACTATATAGAAAGTTATGCAAAGTGTCATAAGTTATTCTCATGGTGAAAATGGTGTATACCACTCTTCGACCTGAAACCACTATGGATCCTAGATGTAGAGTCGAGTGCTTTATTGCTGATCCAACGTTGTCCGTAACTGGATTACCATAAAGACAGTCGATGGGTACTCCACGAAGCATGCTGAGGGACATGAGTGACCTAGATGGAATTTGCCCATCCTGCATAACAGGATAAATGTCTATGGGCCCAATATTGAACTGGACAAGGGTGACACGGTCTATACCTTGTGTTCAATATAGACATAAGGGCAAAGGGGTAATTATACACATAAGTATTATCACATAAGGTTTTGTCAGATCACATGACATTTTCGTGTCTTGGGTAGCAGTGATGTGTTGCTAGATACCGCTCACTGTTTATTATGTTAAATGCGTGATTTAATATAATTGCCAACGTCACGAAAACCTACAGGGTCACACACAAAGGACGGATTGATGAGAGATAGAGTAACTAAGGAATACCGTAAGGTACGGTGCCCTTAAGTGAATTATAGAACATCGTAAGGTACGGTGTACTTGAGTAGAATACGAAATATGGTAAGGTACCATGGGCTTAAGTGATTTTGGGCATATTATAAGATATGGGCCAAAATACACTTAAGTGGGCTTTTTAGCTTGAAGCCCACACAAGTGGTTCTATAAATAGAACCCTTGTGCAGAAGCATTAATTGCGGTTGCATTATTTTCGTTTTCTCTCTCTCTCTCTCTCTCTCTCACTCAAAGCCTTCATTCGTACCAGCTAGCACTGAGATTGAAGGAACCCGTTCGTGTGGACTGAGTAGAGACGTTGTCATCGTTCAACGTTCGTGATCGCTTCGTGGATCTGCATCAAAGGTTTTGATCGTCACAAGAGATCTGCACCAAAGGTTTCAATCATCACAAGAGGTAAATATTCTATCACTGATCATGACCATTCGTAAGGATCTCTAAAGGAGAAAATTTTAATTTCCGCTGCGTTTTGGACCGCAATTCTCCTTCAAGAACAACCTATTATAGGTTGGCTTCTACCTTCGCAACCAGAGGTGAAAGATGGAGTGCAATGTTAATGTCGGGTCAAATATTCAGTGAATGTTGTATGAAAGTGATGAAAGAGGAGAGTATCAAAGCTATCACGCACGTGCTTACAATCTTTGACCGTCATAGGAAAAATTTCAGCGTACAGGAAACAATGGACCACAATGAGGGGAGGCCAAATTTATCATATGCTGTCAAACTAAACAGAAATTGGTGCAACTGTGGAAAGTTCCAGGCCTTCTGTATTCCTTGTTCCCATGTCATTGTGGCATGCTGTCATACGGTGAACTGACTTGGGTGTTTTGCTTTTTATCGCAATGTCGCGGATAGCAAGAGTCGCCACCGACTTTTCTTTTATCCAATAAGGAAAGGTGGAAAAGAACAGGAAAGACCTCAATAGATTTTGGGTTCGGGAGGTACATTATACAAAGGGAAGGTGTTAGCACCCTTTGTATCCATGGTTATCCATGGGCTCTTAATTGCTGGATCACTTATATTTTTGTCTGAAAAAGTGTCGGTGAATTGCTTAAAAATGTTTGAAAAAGAGTTTAACTTTGTAATGATTCTCGTATGAATGTATACAAAGTATTTATCTCGTTTGATTTTGAAAGCGGTTTAGAAAAGGTTTTGAAAAGAGAATTTAACTTTGTAATGATTCTTGTATGAATGTATACAAAGTGGTTATCTCGTTTAGTTTTGAAAGTTGTTTAAAAAGAAAAAAAATAATTTGGAAATGTGTGAGGTGTAAAAAGTATTTTAGGTTATGATCCAGTAATTAAGAGTTATACCTTCCTAAGGTCGTTATGGGCATTTCCTATCCTTATGAGGGTAAAACTGTCCTTACTATTGAGAAGTAAGTAATTTTACCCTTTGGATGTTTAAGGGTCATCGTAGGGTCATCGATAGGTCATTGAAGGCAACAGTTGTAAGGATACTTTAGCATTCGAAGGGACGATCATCATTTAACCGTAGGCTACAGCGAAGGGTCATTGAGGGACAAAATCGTATTTTCGAAGGCACCATCCGAGGGACCATGATTTATTTTATGATGATTTAACCGAAGGGTCTTTGCTAAGTGTATCCCTACATTCGCGGGACATGACCGTAATACCGCAATATCATAAGGCAAAAGAGAGGTCCAAGATCACATATTTAAAGGCCGCATTTTAAAGTTAATTAGGTGATTATGATGAATCTCCACATTAAAATCAATACATTAAAAATAATACATTAAAATTAATACATTAAAATTAATTATTAAAATTAATTATTAAAATTAACACATTAAAATTAATTAAGCAATTTAGGGTGAGCCTCCACAAGGGTATCCCACAAATAAAGTGGAAGGCCTAACGGCGGTCTTTTTTTTCTGGGACATATGAACCTTTGCAAAATTCAACAAACGGGTTAGCATACCAAATCAGGGTGCAATCGAGGATTACACCGCAAAAGAAATCACAACAGTAATAGGATCAAATAAACAATGCCTGGCTATGATAAAACATGAATGAAAAGTCATAACAGAAAAGCTGGCTACTGTCAGGTTCGCGCCTGCCTCGCCTAGCGAAGGCCTAGCGAATACTCGCTACATGCTCGCTTAGCGATGTGCTAGCGAGCGGCTGCGGGTTTTGAATTTCAGAATAGTATGACTTCAACCTGCGGCATGGCTTATGGCATCCAACACATAATTACATGGTTCAACATTCACAATATTCAGGCACACTTAAATTCACATGCAAAACCTCAAATATGTTTATGAATTCAATTATAATATCACATGCAAGTTACGAACATAAAGCGGTATCACATGCAAATTAAGAAAATAAAGCGATAATAGTAGTGCAAACCTGTTTGCAATGGAGTGGTAATGCTGAATTGGCGAGCCGGATTGAGTTGGACGGAGGTAGCTTTGCGGCCGCCGGCTTTTCCTTCAGGGTTTTCCGTCTGTGAGCGCTATGGTTTGCTTGCTAGGGTTCTCCTTTTCCTTTTTTCGTTCCCCTTCATTACTGAAGTGCTGGTATTTATAATGCCCCTTTTCATGACCTAATGGGCTCAGAACGAAGCCCGAAATTTTTTGTTGTCTGTCAGCCTCGCTAGGCGAGCTGGTAGCGAACGCGTAGCGAACGTTCGCTAGGCGAGCTGGTAGCGAACGTAACGTTCGCTAGGCGAGCGTGTAGCGAACAGGCCAGTTTGGGCCATTTTCTGGATTGGGCCATTCGTGAGCTAGGCCTTTGTTCCTTTAAGATCAGTGTCATAAAATGAGTCAGAATGCCTTGAAAAATGTCTTGAAATATTAATGGGCAAATTTTGGGGTATGACAGCTGCCCCTGTTCAATATTCTTGAACCGAGAGAGTTAGAATGGTGTGTACGCCATTCGTGGTCTGGAGGTGGAAGATTATTGAACACTAGAATGCCCCAAAAATTTGCTCTTGCTAGTCACAGGTTAGTCTTGATGAAGATGGGCTTAAAGGTACCATCCAGGAAGTTTGATGATGAGAGCTTCAGATTGTGTCGTACGTTAGACGATATCTGAAGACATGGGTGTCATACCGGGTCGTACGTTAGACCATATAATGAGTCATCCATCATGCTGTTGACTTCGCTGGGGAGTCTGAGTATGCTATATGCTGCTGGGGATAAGGGATCAGAATGGATCATACACCAGACCATATCTGAGTATCAGAGTGAGCTGTTCGTTAGGCAGATGACTTTGCCGAGGATGAAAAATCAGAATGGATCATACGCTAGATCGTCTCTGAGTTGAAGATCCAAATGGGTCTTATGATAGACTGTATTGGAGTTGCAGGATGAGCCGTCCATTAGGCTGAATCTGATGATAAAAAGGGGGTAGTCGTACACTAGACTACACTTCAGAAATGTACCGTACACTAGGTAGCATCTGAGGAGACGAAGGTCAAATTGGGTCGTACATTAGACCGTATCTGAGCAGACTGAGCCGTCCATTAGGCTGAATCTGATGATAAAAGGGGGTAGTCGTACACTAGACTACACTTCAGAAATGTACCGTACACTAGGTAGCATCTGAGGAGACGAAGGTCAAATTGGGTCGTACATTAGACCGTATCTGAGCAGACTGAGCCGTCCATTAGGCTGAATCTGATGATAAAAGGGGGTAGTCGTACACTAGACTACACTTCAGAAATGTACCGTACACTAGGTAGCATCTGAGGAGACGAAGGTCAAATTGGGTCGTACATTAGACCGTATCTGAGCAGACTGAGCCGTCCATTAGGCTGAATATGATGATAAAAAGGGGGTAGTCGTACACTAGACTACACTTCAGAAAGGTACCGTACACTAGGTAGCATCTGAGGAGACGAAGGTCAAATTGGGTCGTACATTAGACCGTATCTGAGCAGACTGAGCCATCCATTAGGCTGAATCTGATGATAAAAGGGGGTAGTCGTACACTAGACTACATTTCAGAAATGTACCGTACACTAGGTAGCATCTGAGGAGGCGAAGGTCTAATTGGGTCGCACATTAGACCGTCTTGAAATAGTTGAAGGAATCATATGTTGGGCTGAATCAGAATGAACCGTATGTTAGGCTGTGTCTGATGATATCTGTATATGTTGTACTTGCAATAAATGTCTGGGATGAGCTTAAAGATGCCATCGTTAGGAGGATATCGGAGTGTTGTCAGAATGAATGTTCCCATGAATGGTATCTGGAATACGTATCCGAACTTTTGTACATAATTGATAAAGGTGTATGTCTGAATGAACCTTTTACCTTGACTATATCAGGAGGATGATTAACCTGCCCAGAAACGTTAGCTTCATGCTATGTCATGATGCATGAGATGTTTCGTGTTATGCCAAGAAATAAATGCGAATGTTGTATGCATGCGTATGCTGTGAAATGATGTGATGAGTGAATTATGCGTCTGGAATAAATGCGAGCATTGTATGCATGTATATGTTATGAAATGATGTAATGTATATGATGCGGAATGAAAATTGTATGTAGGTATGTGATGTGAAATGATGTAATGAATGAATTATGCATCTGAAAAGTTCTTCTAGAGGACTCTACTGGGGAAAACAAATCTCAATCTTCTGGTTGGGAGATACTGGTATCGATGACCCTTTCTTAGCCGGGGATGCTTGATTTCTGTCTGATGGTAGAAATGTTCAACAGAGGCCCGGCTGGGGGTGGAAGAGATGACCCATTTGTCTAGTAATGCCACTCTCTTCTGGGAATGACTGGCTTTGCCGGGGAGTAGAATTGGCAACAGATTCATTGGAAAGTCTGGTTAGACCTTCTCCTCGATCCTGAAGTCCTTTAGTAATTGTCATTGTTATTTTATGCATGTATTTTGATAAACATTGATCATATTCAAATGCATATATCAATTCAAGTTAAATCAATGGACGTTTACGCAAACAAAACAGAGAAAGCAAAACAAAAGCATCTTTTTGGAAACGAAATTGTATTGATTTTGAAAGAGGGCCTATAAATAGGCAATTTGAGTACAAGGAGACAGAAATCCTAGTAAGAGGAAATTGCCGAGAAAACAAAGAAAAAGCTATGCAGGGAAAAGTCCTGTTGATTCTAAATCCACTACCGTCATTATGTCTTCAAGCATCTCATCTCCTGCTGTCGGATAGAAGTGATTGGCTTGTTCAGTCCCTTGAGCTTGGTTGAAGCAGACAGAGAACGGGGCATAGTCATACGCTTTAATCCCTAATTTTTGCCTGGACCGCCTTTTCAGGTTTTCAGTCCACCGGGATACCCTTTTTTTTGCTCAAGCCGCCTTTTCAGGTTTTCGACTTGCCGGGTGTACGTCTTTATATGTTTATCCCTAATTTTTGCCCGAACCCTTTTGGTTCGCCGGGATGCCCTTACTTTTGCCTAGGTACATCGACCTAGCGGGTCTCTTTTATGCGTAGTATTTTTTGACTATGTCTGCGTTCACGGGATGCGGGAAATCTTCGCCATCCATTGTAGCGAGTATCATGGCTCCACCAGAGACTACCTTCTTAACTACAAATGGCCCTTCGTCTGTGGGAATCCATTTGCCCCTGGGATCACCTTGTGGTAGAATGATACGCTTGCTCACCAAGTCGCCAATTTGATACACTCGTCTCTTGACCATTTTGTTGAATGCCTGGGTCATACGCTTCTGATATATCTGCTCATGACAAACAGCCGCAAGTCTCTTTTCATCAATCAGATTTATCTGATCGAGTCGAGTTTGAATCCATTCATCCTCATCTAAGCTTGCATCTTTCACAATTCTTAGAGAGGGAATCTGAACTTCCACTGGTAAAACGGCTTCCATTCCATAGCCTAAAGAGAAAGGGGTTGCCCCTGTCGAAGTGCGGTAACCATGAAGAGCAAAAGGTAACATCTCATGCCAGTCTTTGTATGTTACTGTTATATTCTTGATATTGTTAGCAGCCTCCACGGCGTCGTTCGTCTTTGGCCGGTACGGAGAAGAGTTATGGTGTTTTATTTTGAACTGCATGCAGAGTTCAGTTTAGTACCATTATCAGTGATAACTCTTTCAGGAGACAGCAGGTTTCTCGAATGTATATTTGATAAGATCCATCTTAGAAATCAATAAAGTGGTATGATTCAACATATACTGTCTTAGTCGGCGAGCAGCCCAAGCCAAAGCGCAGCAAGCTTTCTCGAGCTGTGAGTATCTTGTTTCACAGTCGGTACCTTTTGCTAAGGCAGTGTATGACATGCTCTTTTCTACCAGACTCGTCATGTTGCCCCAGCACACCCTATTGAATTTTCTAACACGGTCAAATACATAGTTAGAGGTCTTCCTTCAACTGGTAGCATCAGAATTGGAGGTTCTTGGAGATATTTCCTGATTTTGTTATTCATCATTCCATACCATCTCTTGATTTTTCCTTTTTAGTAATTTGAAGATGGGTTTGCCGGTAGCAGTCAAGTGTGGAATGAATCGGGCAATGTAATTCAAGTGTCCCAAGAAACCTCTGACTTCTTTCTTGTCTATTTCAGTACCCAGATTTACAATTTCAATTGATTCCTCATGCGGCTGTGTGGTCTTTTCTTCTTGTAGTACCAGTCTGGCAAGTTTTCCAGGGACTTCACAATCTTCCTCACTTCCATCCTCGGCTTGGTAGATCGGATTTTCAAAGTCATAATGAACAGTAGCAGAACTATTATCAACAGGATCCAGAGTGGATATGGATCGGAAAACTGTTACGTGCGTGTGTGCAAGAAAACATAGCTTGTTTTGAAAAAAATGACAGGAAAGATAAAGAGCGCAATATTTGAATGCAAAAAGTCCATTGATTTATTGAATATGAATATGCTTATGAAATGACAAAACCCTTGAAAAATTAGCTATTATGCCCCGGGTATAGACACAATGCTTTGAAACACAAAAATAGCAATAACAATTACTCCTGACTAAAGGAAATCGGGATAGTGTCTTCAGCCTTCCAATTATTGGGTCCGTCACCAATTGTTGGGAAAATCCAGCTATCCAAGTCATAATCGTTATCAGTATCTTCCACAGCATTGACAGTCTCGTCATGATTAGGCAGAGGGGCAGTGATGCCATTAGGAGTCTCCGGAGGATCAAAGACAGTCGCCTGTATCTTCCCACTTCGAATGCCACTTTCAACATGTTCACCTGTTAATATAAGTTCAGTGAAACCCAATGAGGAACTCCTCAATAGATGGCTGTAGAATGGGCCAGTCAGTGTGCTCATGAACATGTCCACTAATTCTCGATCAGTCATAGGGGGTTTGACTCTGCCAGCCAAATCTCTCCACTTTTGAGCATATTCTTTGAAACTTTCTTTAGATCCCATAGTCATATTCTGCAACTGTAGCCGAGTAGGCGCTAGTTCAGAATTATACTGGTACTGTTTATAGAAAGCAGTTGCTAAATCAGTCCATGTGTGGATGTCAGAGCTCTCGAGCTGATAATACCACTCCAATTGTGTGCCAGACAGACTCTCTTGGAAGAAATGGATCCAGAGCTTCTTATTAGTGGTATACGGCTGAATCTTTCTCACGTAAGCTCTCAGATGCATTTGAGGACAAGATGCCCCATCATACTGAGTGAAAGCGGGGACCTTGAATTTGCGAGGAATGATCACATCGGAGACTAGACCCAAACTTTCAAAATCCAGACCGGGCGTCTTCTGACCTTCCATAGCTAGCATGCGTTCTTCCAGCAACTTGTACTTGCCATCTTTTGGAGAGTACTGTTCATTCTCGTAATCTTCATCGTCATCCTTAGGGTTGAAAGGATCAGCATTCTCATCTTCTGAATCTGTCTCTGTTTCCTCTTCTTGATCCTTCGGAATTCTGATTTTGATTCCCGCAGCCTGTCCTTTAAGCCTTCTTCCCGGGTTAATGTGCCTCACAGGTTTCTGGTCTTTCTTTTTCTCGAGCAAAAGAGCCTTAAGTTCCTCCTGCCCCCTGGATAAGTTCAAGATCATCTCCTGGAGTTGAGCATTCTGAGCATGGAGACCCTTGACAGTTTGTTCGAGGTCCATTTTTCTGTTTGGAGGAAAACCGTGAGAACACTGATCCCTTTAGAGTACCTGTTATGCTATGTTATGCTATGCAATGCATGAAATGTTTTCAAGGCCTTTTGGAATTTAACTTTGCATAAACTACCGAAAAGGGAAACTTTTTTTTTTGTTTTTTTTTTTTTTTTTTTTTTTGTTTTTTTTTTTGTTTTTTTTTTCATACAAAACAGAGCAAAGTTAAATCCCTAAGTCCTTGAAATGGTTAGTACAATGTTATGATGTCATGATGTTATGATGTTATGATGTTATGAGGTTAAATAAATAACAAGCACAAGCAAGTCACACAACCATCATTCCTAGGTTTTAAGGCTTGCATGAGTTCCATAGGTAAGTACCCTCCCCACTGAAGTTTAGTTGGTTCAACCTGTCCTAGAATAGTAACCGGGTTCTAGAAGGATCTCCAATCATTGACCTTCCTTTAAGTCCACTTCAGTGCAACACCAAGTGGTTGACCGAAGCTTCCCTAAAGTCCAATCTCAAAGAGTGTAGTATCGAGTCTCAACCAACCCCAGTCGGAACCGAAGTCAGTTATCTCACTACTTTCTAATGGCCAGGATGAGTCAATTAGGGTTCTAAAGGTCTGGTTAATGCTTTGATGACACCACGCGGAAGCCAAATTTTTCCTCAAATAACATGAGGACCATCAGGACAACCAAAGTGTCACATTAACCGTAGCCATCATTTTAACCATTCCAGTATACGCCGGATAGTCGCGATGATCTATTGCTACTTACCTAAGGTACACTAGATCCGGGTGTAGGATCTTTCACTCAAAAATACCCAAGCAATCCCTTAAAAGTAAATCAGACAATTTGGAATAAGTGATCTTGTTTTTAAGGTAACCTCTCTTTTTAAAGTATCCCCAGCAGAGTCGCCAGTTCTGTCATACGGTGAACTGACTTGGGTGTTTTGCTTTTTATCGCAATGTCGCGGATAGCAAGAGTCGCCACCGACTTTTCTTTTATCCAATAAGGAAAGGTGGAAAAGAACAGGAAAGACCTCAATAGATTTTGGGTTCGGGAGGTACATTATACAAAGGGAAGGTGTTAGCACCCTTTGTATCCATGGTTATCCATGGGCTCTTAATTGCTGGATCACTTATATTTTTGTCTGAAAAAGTGTCGGTGAATTGCTTAAAAATGTTTGAAAAAGAGTTTAACTTTGTAATGATTCTCGTATGAATGTATACAAAGTATTTATCTCGTTTGATTTTGAAAGCGGTTTAGAAAAGGTTTTGAAAAGAGAATTTAACTTTGTAATGATTCTTGTATGAATGTATACAAAGTGGTTATCTCGTTTAGTTTTGAAAGTTGTTTAAAAAGAAAAAAAATAATTTGGAAATGTGTGAGGTGTAAAAAGTATTTTAGGTTATGATCCAGTAATTGAGAGTTATACCTTCCTAAGGTCGTTATGGGCATTTCCTATCCTTATGAGGGTAAAACTGTCCTTACTATTGAGAAGTAAGTAATTTTACCCTTTGGATGTTTAAGGGTCATCGTAGGGTCATCGATAGGTCATTGAAGGCAACAGTTGTAAGGATACTTTAGCATTCGAAGGGACGATCATCATTTAACCGTAGGCTACACCGAAGGGTCATTGAGGGACAAAATCGTATTTTCGAAGGCACCATCCGAGGGACCATGATTTATTTTATGATGATTTAACCGAAGGGTCTTTGCTAAGTGTATCCCTACATTCGCGGGACATGACCGTAATACCGCAATATCATAAGGCAAAAGAGAGGTCCAAGATCACATATTTAAAGGCCGCATTTTAAAGTTAATTAGGTGATTATGATGAATCTCCACATTAAAATCAATACATTAAAAATAATACATTAAAATTAATACATTAAAATTAATTATTAAAATTAATTATTAAAATTAACACATTAAAATTAATTAAGCAATTTAGGGTGAGCCTCCACAAGGGTATCCCACAAATAAAGTGGAAGGCCTAACGACGGTCTTTTTTTTCTGGGACATATGAACCTTTGCAAAATTCAACAAACGGGTTAGCATACCAAATCAGGGTGCAATCGAGGATTACACCGCAAAAGAAATCACAACAGTAATAGGATCAAATAAACAATGCCTGGCTATGATAAAACATGAATGAAAAGTCATAACAGAAAAGCTGGCTACTGTCAGGTTCGCGCCTGCCTCGCCTAGCGAAGGCCTAGCGAATACTCGCTACATGCTCGCTTAGCGATGTGCTAGCGAGCGGCTGCGGGTTTTGAATTTCAGAATAGTATGACTTCAACCTGCGGCATGGCTTATGGCATCCAACACATAATTACATGGTTCAACATTCACAATATTCAGGCACACTTAAATTCACATGCAAAACCTCAAATATGTTTATGAATTCAATTATAATATCACATGCAAGTTACGAACATAAAGCGGTATCACATGCAAATTAAGAAAATAAAGCGATAATAGTAGTGCAAACCTGTTTGCAATGGAGTGGTAATGCTGAATTGGCGAGCCGGATTGAGTTGGACGGAGGTAGCTTTGCGGCCGCCGGCTTTTCCTTCAGGGTTTTCCGTCTGTGAGCGCTATGGTTTGCTTGCTAGGGTTCTCCTTTTCCTTTTTTCGTTCCCCTTCATTACTGAAGTGCTGGTATTTATAATGCCCCTTTTCATGACCTAATGGGCTCAGAACGAAGCCCGAAATTTTTTGTTGTCTGTCAGCCTCGCTAGGCGAGCTGGTAGCGAACGCGTAGCGAACGTTCGCTAGGCGAGCTGGTAGCGAACGTAACGTTCGCTAGGCGAGCGTGTAGCGAACAGGCCAGTTTGGGCCATTTTCTGGATTGGGCCATTCGTGAGCTAGGCCTTTGTTCCTTTAAGATCAGTGTCATAAAATGAGTCAGAATGCCTTGAAAAATGTCTTGAAATATTAATGGGCAAATTTTGGGGTATGACACATGCGCACATACTCGCCAGGACGCTTACATCCATCTATCTGATGTTTATAAGGTCATTACTGTCATGAATGTGTATAACAAAAGCTTCTTAGTGATATCAACGAATGAATACTGACCTCCATATGAAGGCGACATAGTTTGGCACAACGACGAGATGCGAAGAAAGAAAAAAGGACGACCAAACAGCACGCGTATTAGAACAAAAATGGATATGACTGATAAAATGATAAGACTATGTAGTATATGTCGTCAACCAGGACATAATAAGAACAATTATCCCAATCTAGGAGCAACATCTGCATCATAAGATAGTATCTCTTTTTAATTTTTGTAACCTTAGATTTTTATATATCATTATCTTTTTGTTACAACAAGGTTCACAACAAACATCACTAAACATAAGCAAACTTAAAACATAACATTTCTAACTTATTACAACAATCAAACTGATGTCATCTCGTCCAAACATCATTTCCCTAGCATCCTTATCAGTTTTGACTCGCACTCAACCAAATATACTATCGAGTCTCTTAATACTTCTAATTTTTCCCCTTCTGCTATTTTTCCATTTAACCAATGAACCGACTCCCTCTTCAGTTGATCGAAACTACTGATGTTTCAGAAGAGCATCAACATCAGAGGTTTGTCTCTCGAATAAACCACTTTTCCATAGCGATGACGAACACCAAACATGTTTGCAAAATGATGAAATGAGATATGCAAACCTGATTCACACAACACCTCTATTTATAACACACAAAGTTGCACATTACACTGAGGCGTCATACCAATTGGCGCCTTCTCTACAAACTAACACATGGGCGGCAAGTGGATTGGCAGCACCATGTGCTGTAGCCAATTCAATTGACGTCTCCTCTCTAAGTTTAGGAGCTGACGTCAATTGGTCTGACGTCTCCTCTTAAAAGTGCGGTAGATTGAGAATTTTTTTTAAATCAGAGTTATTTTGATTTTTTTTATTTAAAATTAAAGATATTTGAGTAAAAAGTTCACATATACATAAAATTAAAAGTATCATAATATATTAAAACATAATCAATTGTATTAAATTATTTAATATTATTTTATACCATTTATACTATAAATACTTATTACAATCAAGATTATAAGTTTTTGTGTAATTACGCAAGTATAATAATATACTGCTTATACTATATTTAAAAAAACAATTATTAGTTTTAATAAATGTTTTAAAACTTTATTTTATTTTACAATTTGATTGAATATTGATTTTATGTAAACTGTCACCAGGATGAAACATATTGGAAAAACTCAAAATCTATTTTTAATATATAAAAGTTAATTACCACCATAATTACTTAATTACCCTAATTACAATCCATAATACAACTACTTTCATGTTCCTATAAGTAATTTTGTACTAAACTCTATTTATACTACTAAAAAATATTACCGTTATTTTATTGTTGTTGCAATCTTATCATTCCAAAATGAAATCAATATTCTGAAATCAAATTAATTATTATTGTAGTTTTTTTGCCAAATATTATCGTTACTTGATTTTCTTTAAATGACAAAATGAATATTTAATTGTATAATTATATGTTATTAAATTATAACTTTAAAATTAAAAATAACTATTTAATATAGTTGATTAATATTAATTGAGTAATTTAATATTATTGTTAATTTACCTATCAATTATTATGATTATTGTTATTATTATTATTGATATTTACCCGCCATATATGACAAGAATATTTTTAAAATTTAAATAGTATATTTATTATTTGATTTGATTTGATTTAATTGAGATCCAAACTCTATAAATTAAAATCGGTTACTTATTATGAACAATAATATAGGGTCATTCCAATGTCAATCTATTATTAATTGAATTTTACATAGATGTAATTTTGCAATAACATGCTAGCATATTGAATCTTATACCGCTGTTATCTTTGCACTAACATATTTTATCCTTTCAATAGAATAATTATAGTAAATACGTACATCCTGTATACCGAATTATAATAAAAATGTATTAAAATCAAAAGCAATAAAACTGTTTACAGTAAATAAAAATATAGAATAACATCTTAAAATTCTATTCTATATTTGATTATTCATTTACTTATTACTAAATATATGTTGTGTCATTAGCATTTATTCACTACGCCAAATAAGGGAAAAGAGGGCGCTTTTTTTGGCCTATAACAGCGCTTTAAAGCGCCCTCTAATCTGGCGCTGGCATAGGTAAAGACAACGCTTTTTTTCCTGGTGAAAGCGCTGTCTAAAGTGGCTCTTTAAGCCCTTTAAGGGCCACTTTAGAGGGCGCTTTTTAAAGAAAGCGCCCTCTAAAGTGGAAACATTTAAGGGTTTAGAGGGCGCTTTTACTCTAAAGTGGAAACTTTTAAGGGTTTAGAGGGTGCTTTTACTGGAAAGCGCCCTCTAAAGTGGAAACATTTAAGGGTTTAGAGGGCGCTTTTACTGGAAAGCACCCTCTAAAGTGGAAACTTTTAAGGGTTTAGAGGGCGCTTTTACTGGAAAGCGCCCTCTAAAGTGGAAATTTAAAGGGTTTAGAGGACGCTTATTTTGGGAAGCGCCCTCTAAAGTGGGTGGTTATTTAATTTTTTTTAAAAAAAGCGCTATATTTTTTTATTTATTTTAGACAACCTGTATATTGAAGCAGTACACCAAAAACTGTATAATTTGAAGCCCTTTTTCACACATTGCATTCAACAAGCCTTATATACAACAATCCATACATATACAACAATCCACTGATATATAATCGTTTAACTTCTAAAGATTCTAAATATACAACCAATTCATAACTTAAAAAGAAATAAAACTAAGTAGCAAAAGCATCTCTGAGATGTATGTTTTTTTTGCTAGCAGCAGTCTTCTTAGCAACAACCTCTTTTTGTTCAATATCAATAGCATGAACCTAAAATATCATAAAATTAGTTAGGTGAAGTATAAGATCAAGAATTAACATTTTCTATGCATAAATATCATATAATTGTGTTTATACCTTTTTTTTTTATGCAACTGACTCGATTTGCTGCGTAATCCCCTTATATTTTTGGTCCCTTATCTTTTGAAGATAGAATTGATATTTGTTTAGATGGACATGTTCCATTGTCGTAGAGGGATACTTTCAAATATCCAGCATCATCATCTACGCGAATGAGGCTTGACGACAATGGAACATCTCCATCTAAACAAATATCAATTGATACTTTCAAGTATCCCTTGCCCCTTGCACGAATGATTGACTTCATAATAGTCATTTTACCTGTAATAAAGAAAACAATTAAAATCAGATGACAAATGTAAAAACAATTAAAATCATAAAAGTCATTTTACCTGTAATAAAGAAAACAATTAAAATCATTTGACCTGTACCTTTTTCACTAAGTTCTCTTTCTTTTCTTGGTTGGAATATGTTCTACATGTCTCTTAACAACACGGACGGTTGGATTGATCCAAATACCCTCATTATGATCATTTCTAATATATGAATCATTTGATATAATATTCTCATCTTGATCATTTCTGGTAAACGATTCAATCTCAACATCAATATCACCTTGATCTCCAGTGTTTTCATCAATTACTTTGTTGGAAAAAAGAACTATAGACCATTTCGTACTTTTTGGATCATTGACATAGAACACTTGTCTAGCTTGAGAGGCTAGAATAAAAGACTCATCTTTGTATCCCACCCTATTAAGATCCACTTGCAAAAATCCTGACTTATCCATTCGAATTCCGTTATTATTTTCAACCCACTTGCAACCAAATATAGGAATCTGAAACTTCTCATAATCAAACACCCAAATGCGCTCGATAACACCAAAATACGACAGATTTGCAAATTTGGGGTTTAAGTCCTTCACACTTGATATGTGCATTGCTTCAGCTACCACGGTGACACCACTATTTTGCATAGTACTTTTATCATCTTGTTCTTTGGTATAAAATGTGTATCCATTCATCGCGTATGCTCTATAAGAAAAAAACATGGAAACTTGGACCATATGCTAAGCATCTCAACCTTTCTATTATTGAAGCGGGATCTGAATAATACTTTGAATAAATATGATCCTTAAACCAAGGTATAAAACATCGATTGTGCTCTCGTACTATCCAATTTTCATTTCTATTGGGATTTAAACCTCGGAGAACATCCTTGTGAATTTCAACATACGGCTCAACCTCATTCTCATTGTGCAGAACATACAAATGCACTTGATCCCGTTCGACCCTTGATACTGCCACGATTTTATTTCCAATTAGATTTTTTCCTTCTTTCTTTTCGACAAGCTGAGACTTGGGGAGTCCGATTGACTGAACATTAGACAAATATTCAGTACAAAACTCAATCGCTTCTTCAACAATGTATCTTTCAACCATACAACCTTCTGGTCGACTTCGGTTCTTCACGT
Source organism: Lathyrus oleraceus (assembly GCF_024323335.1). Lineage (NCBI taxonomy): Eukaryota > Viridiplantae > Streptophyta > Magnoliopsida > Fabales > Fabaceae > Lathyrus > Lathyrus oleraceus. Next base: position 479,851,996 of record NC_066585.1, on the reverse strand, counting down.
ACCCTTCTTAATATTTTCATATAACGTTCAATAGGGTACATCCATCTCATATAAGCTGGTCCACACAATCGTGTCTCTTTCACAAGATGAACAACTAGATGTACCATTATGTCAAAAAATGATGGAGGAAAAAACATTTCAAGCTCACACAAAGTAATAACGATTTCTTTTTGCAACATTGGTAAGATCGCAGGATTGATCACCTTACTGCAAATTGACTTGAAGAAAGAACACAACTTAGTTATAGAGCTTCTTACTTTTTCTGGAAGAATAGAACGTATACCTATTGGGAGAAAATGTTCCATTATAACATGGAAATCATGGGTCTTTAAACTCTTTAACTTGAGGTCTTTCATAGACACAAGTCTTCTAATATCTGAAGAGTACCCTTCTGGAACTTTAACTTCACTTAGAAACTTACACAATGTTTTTTTCTCCTTTCTAGATAGAGTATAAGCAGCAGGCGGTAGATATGTTCGTTTTCCTTTCTTCAAGGGTCCTAATTCAGTTCTTATTCCCATCGCTATCAAGTCCTTTCTTGCCTTAAGGCCATCCTTAGACTTTCCTTGTATATTGAGTAACGTGCCAATAACACTTTCAAATACATTTTTTTCAATATGCATAACATCAAGAAAATGTCTCACATACAAGGACTTCCAATACGGCAATTCAAAAAAAAACTGACCTCTTCTTCCACCCACTTTTGACAAGTGTCTGGGCAAAAGGCTTGCCAAACTGAGTATCCAAATCTTTCACCTTTTCAAAAATTTGATCACCCGTCAATATAGGTGGAGCTCTGCCTTGTTCTGTCTCTCCATTGAACGCCTTTCTCCATCCACGGTAGTGATGATTTGAATTTAAGAATCTCCGATGACCGAGAAAGACATTCTTCTGACCAAACTCCAAGCGCTTCCAATCTGTTTTATCTTCACAAATAGGACACGCACATTGACCTTTTATGCTATACCCTGATAGATTTCCGTATGCTGGAAAATCATTAATTGTGCCAAACAACATCGCCCTCAAGTTGAAACTTTCTTTCCTATATCCATCATAAACCTCCACACCGGTCTCCCACAAAATCTTTAAATCTTCGATTAAGGGCTTCAAGTACACGTCTATGTCATTCCCTGGTTGTTTAGGTCCAGAAATCAACATAGACAACATCATGTACTTACGCTTCATACATAGCCATGGAGGTAGGTTATAAATCATAATAATCACAGGCCATGTACTGTGTGAGATACTCTGGATACCGTGTGGGTTCATTCCATCAGTAGATAATGCCAAGCGAAGGTTTCTTGATTCTTCTCCAAATTCAGGATAATCATTATCAATTTTCAACCACTGTGGTGAATCTGCCGGATGTCGATACTTTCCATCTATAATTCTTTCATCTGCATGCCAGGTCAAGTGTCTTGAATCGGTTTCACTACGAAACATGCGTCTAAATCTCGGAATAACAGGAAAATACCACAAGACTTTTGCTGGAGACAACTTGTTCTTATATCGCGAGACACCGCATTTAGGACACTCATTTAACGATGCATACTCATTTCGAAACAAAACGCAATCGTTTGGACATGCATGTATCTTATCATAGCTCATGCCAATAGAGCACAACATCTTTTTGGTCTCATATGTTCGATTGGGAAGAACATTATCCTCAGGAAGCATATCTTTCAAAAGGGCTAATAACTCTGTGAAACTTTTATCCGACCATCCATTGCCCGCCTTTAAGTTGTACAACTTTAATACTGCAGACAATCTTGTGAATTTAGTGCAACCATCATACAAAGGTTTCTCTGCATCACTTACCAACCTCTCAAACATTTCGGGACAATCCTTAAGATCTCCTTCAAGTGCTTCTGCAATCTCTTCAACTCGATCACAATCGTATGTATCTGCGCCACTATAGTTTGAGGCATAGGTCGTACTATCCCCCGGTTCAACATTCTCGTTACTTTTCTCACCATGCAAATTCCAACATGTATAACTTCGATCAATTCCATGCCTCATTAGATGCGATGTCAACTGAACTGCGTCAACCCGTTTCCCATAACAACAACCCAAGCAAGGACATATCATTCTACTGGGGTCTTCGGCGTGCGCAACGGCAAACTTAACGAATTCTGATACCCCATTCTCGTACTCTCTCGACAATCGATTGGAAGACATCCATGTATTATCCATTACTAATTAGAATAAACAAAAAACAATTTCAGAAGAGAAACCAAAAATGGGATGAGACAAAACAATTTCGCTTTATTGAGTTAGTCTCTGTGCAGGGCATTCATGTCTCCATTTACTCTATCAAATAACATCCATACCTAAACTTCTTAAGTTACTAGCTACGCTATGTACGCTAAGTTACTAGAATCAAAGGTTTCTAATGTCTCTATAATGCAACCATAACCGAACCCTAACAACAGTCTTTGAATGTGATTCATAGCGATATCAAATTCAGCAATTTAAAAACCAACCGTCAATTGCCTAATAAACCCAAACTATTTAAATGACTATGAATATTGAAACTTTACAGGTCGAAACAAACGTAGCATAGACAACAATAACATAAAACTGAAATGGGGCAAAGCTAAAACAAAGCAATAGTGCAAGTAATAATGTATGCATCGTGTACCTTTGATTGGTAGAAGGAGGAAACATCGTAGATCTAACAGAGGTGGAAGGAGAACGCCTTAGAACCCTAACGTGAAAAAGAACGAAAATAACAGAGAGTGAAATAACAAAACGCGCAGTATGTTATAATTTTAATGTTTACTAAAGGGGACCTTAGAGGGCGCTTGTGGAAAAAAAGCGCTCTCTAAAGGGGGCCTAAGAGGGCGCTTATGGAAGCGCTCTCTAAGGCTTTCCAGAAGCGCTTTATAAACTGGAAATGCACATGGACTTATAACAGCGCTTTATTAAAAGCGTCCTCTAAGGGTAACCTTAGAGGGCGCTTTCTAAAAAGCGCCATGTATTGTTGTCCCTCTATCTCCTCCTTATTTTTTCGCTTCACCTTAGAGGGCGCTTTATTACAAAAGCGCCCTCTAAAGTGCGCTGTCTATTGCTCCTTATTTTTTCGCTTCACTTTAGAGAGCGCTTTTGTAATAAAGCGCCCTCTAAGGTGCGCTGTCTATTCCAGTTTTTGGCGTAGTGATTTCAACTTTTGATTTATTATTGATTTTTTATTTCAATGAATTTTTCTTTAAATATTTATGATCATGAAGAAATTAGACTATATTTTTATTTACTGTAAACAGTTTTATTGCTTTTGATTTTAATACATTTTTATTATAATTCGGTATACAGAATGTACGTATTTACTATAATTATTCTGTTGAAAGGATAAAATATGTTAGTGCAAAGATAACAGCGGTATAAGATTCAATATGCCAGCGTGTTATTACAAAATTACATCTATGTAAAATTCAATTAATAATAGATTGACATTGGAATGACCCTATATTATTGTTCATAATAAGTAACCGATTTTAATTTATAGAGTTTGGATCTCAATTAAATCAAATCAAATCAAATAATAAATATACTATTTAAGTTTTAAAAATATTCTTATCATATATGGCGGATAAATATCAATAATAATAATAACAATAATAATAATTAATTGGTTGGTAAATTAACAATAATATTAAATTACTCAATTAATATTAATCAACTATATTAAATAGTTATTTTTAATTTAAAGTTATAATTTAATAACATATAATTATACAATCAAAACGATGTTATATATGTGTAACATCAAAGGTTGGATCCTTTTCAGCATTTTGCCACACACCTCTATCAAATTTATATACTCTTTTTTTTCCAAGTTATTAGGTTTGTAATTTTATAGTCATCTAAATTTGCAGTTACATTAATTTTTGAATTTTTTTCAGTGAAAATGAGTAGAAAGGTTGATTCTGTGAAAGACATCAATGACTCAAAAGAAACTTGGCGTCTTGCTGTTCGAATAATGGATGTTTGGAGTGTTGTGAATAATAAGGGTATTGAACATTTGGAGATGATTGTTATGGATTCCTTGGTAAATTGCTTTTTTTTTTTTAAGTATAGATTTTTGTATGATAGTTAGTAATTACAACAAAATGCTTTTTGGTATAACATATAAAAAGAAGATTATTTTCATTTTGTTAGGGTGATCGGATTCAGGTCCTTATTCGTCATGACCATTTACTGAAATGGAAAGAGGTCATTAAGGAGAATATGACCTGCATTATAAACAATGGCAGTGTCTATAACAATGATTTTCAGTGGAAGGTATGTGATCATTCAAAAAAATTGTGTTTCTTGGTGGTACCACAATGAAGGCAATCGAACTTCAAAATATTCCACCTAAAGGATATTTCTTTAAAGATTTTGGTGAGATACTTCAAGGCAAATGCAAAACCGATAGACTGGAAGGATATTTCTTTAAAGATTTTGGTGAGACACTAAATTTTCATTATACGTTCAATAATTTTTATATTAATTATACAATTTACAGTGTCAAATGCATGGAGTGGTTCTAAATTGTTGATAAATGAAGACATCCCTGAAATTCAAGATTTTATGTCTAAGTATGGATTTTATTTATTTATTTATATTCAGATTATTATACATAATTTTTAATTTCAAAAACAATCTTATTTCTATAGGTTGCCTACTAATGAACAGAAGGAGAAGCCTACTCAATCTGCAAAATCTCTTTCTAATTGGTCTGGTGGTTCTCAGTATTCGCCAGTAGAAAGGTTTGTTCATAATGCGAAATGTATGTCCTTAAGTCAGTTCTGCAAAATCAAACATGTAAGTTGAATACTATAGAGCCGAATTTATCTTTACTATTACAATTATATTGTTTGCTTTTTGAAATTAATATCATTTTTGATTTGCTTTTAGGAAACTTTATGTGTTACTGTAGCAACCACATTGAAATTTGCTGTCTCAAAGTATGGATGGTTTTATTATGGTTGCACAAGGTGTTCTTCGAAGGCACCTAATCCTGAAAAAGCTTATGAATGTTCATGTGGGCAAAAAGTCAAACAGCTTATACCAAGGTACATATAATCTAGATGAATTGCAAATAAATTTGGTAATGGATTTGTTATTAATCATATTATTTTCTTCGTTTAAAATACTATAGGTACAAGATTGAGATATATGTTAGCAATGGTGAATCAAAATATCGATTTGTATTCTGGGATTCCGAATGTGCTGCTATACTTGGAATGACTGCTGAATTTATGCATAACTCTATGGTGGAGGTACATTGTTATACATAAGTTAAAATGTTAATAGTTTATCGAGTTGTAAAGTTCAGATTATCACTCATGGTTGATATTTTATTTTTCCATTAGAATGGAGAAGATGATCCAATGGTTTATCCTGATGAGCTTGAAATGCTATTGAATAAGAAAATGACTTTTAGAGTTAAGGTGCAGCCAACGTTTTCCCAAGCGTCTGTTTGGAAGCTTTGTGATGATGAAGCCTTTGTTAAAGAGATTGAAAATGACTACATAGTAGAAGACGTATAATATTCACTTAATTCATGTATTATTTAAACATTTAACAAGTATAATAAATATTCGATGTTTCAATGTGCAGAATCAGTCTAAAACTGAATATGCAAAGTTGGTCCCTAACAAAGAAAATTTGGAAACTTCCGCAGTAAGTATCTTCATTTGTTAACATAATAATTTTCTATGATAAATATTGTATTATTATAATTCATTTTATATCTGACAATTAATTTTTTATATTGCAAGCAAACATTATCTGCATCTGGTGAAAATGATCCAGAATCAATCATTCTAATGACTCCGGCTAAGGATGTTGTAATTGCTGACAAGGGTGAAGAAGTTGATTTTGAAGCGTCTGGCGCTACGCAATTATCAGGCACCAAACCATCCAAGAAATTAAAGATAGAACCATCTTCTTAATTAGAATTTTCGGAAATTTGATATTGAAATATATTTTATGAACTTTTTAGCACCAGAATGAGTTTAAGTATGAAGTTGTTAAGAACATGATATGTTTTGGTTGTAGGATGTGTTCTTACTTTTTTGAAGTGTTTATTTTGTGGGATTACAATTGACATTTATATTTCATGTATGGTTTAAAGGATGATAATGAGTATTTAATTCATGTGTGTGAAATTATTCAAAATCCTATGTTGTTATGTTGAACATTGTGTTTTGTGTGTTCTTTCAACTACAAAATTTATATGAGTATCATATCTTCAAATGTTAATAAGTATTTTAGATTAATAACAAAATACGTTGTCATCTTATGTAATATGTGTATACGACTAAATTATAAATAGATTATTGCATGTCATGTTTGGTTTCAGCATGCCTAATGGTGTTAGAAATTAAAAAAACAATTACATAAAAATTTATTATGAAATCCTTCAAAACTAATTATAGAAAACACATAGAAACACATTTTTTTACAATTTTTTTCAAAGTCTAATACATATGTTAAAATTGCAGGTAGTTCAGAAATGTTGGAGCAATGTTTGAATCTTGCATTCAACTGAATTAAGGATTTATAACAAAAACAAGGTATAAGTATCATATACAGTGAATTGTCTTTTGATTGGTAATGGAAAATCTACATTGTTTGTTTGAAATGATTAAGTTAAGCATGCAACTATACTTTTTACCAATATCACGTCATCATATATAGTATTATAACTCAACATATTTAAATTATTTATTTGCCAAAATATAGTTGGGGGTTGAAATGAATAATTATGTCCACTGCCTCCAATGGGTGAATTATTTTATAGATTTGGGATAAAAAGAGAATTTTGAAATCTTGAATTATGGTGTGGATTTGGAATAAGAGGTGAATTTCCAAAATATGGGATGTTTTGTTGATTTGGGATACAAAGAGGACTTTCATCATTTTGCATAAAATTGGAGCATGTGTTATGTTGATTGAGGTTCATTTTCAAATGAAATGTGTACACACAAAAATTAAAATTAAAAAAAAAAAATTGGTCAAATTTAGACTAGATGTGAGTGAAAAATGTGATAAAATAAATTACCTATTTATACTACTAAAAAATATTACCGTTATTTTATTGTTGTTGCAATCTTATCATTCCAAAATGAAATCAATATCCTGAAATCAAATTAGTTATTATTGTAGTTTTTTAAGATTGCGGGCAGGTTTTGAATCATCACTTCCTAAAAGGTTGCGGGCAGGTTTTGTATAAACCTAGTTTTTTAAGGACCAAAGAATTGTACGAAGTTAAATCATTTTTGTTGCTGGACTTATTTCTCACAATTTTAACTAAAATTGTGAACCTTTTGTTTCAATATCTTTTGTTGCATTAAACCTTACTGTATCAATTGCAATTAATTTCAACATTTGGTAGTATTCATTACTATATTTTAAAACAAACGAGGTTCTGGTATTTCTTTTACATGGTTTATGTATTTTGGTTAAATAATCATTTATTATGAAGGTTAATATTTGCGCTTTTATACCTCAAATTAGTAACAGATTGGAAAATTTCATCCATTACTAAATAAATATATTTTTATTTCTTATGTCCAAAATCTCAATGATAAATGGAATGTTTATTCATAACATTAACAATGGAATGTTTATTATATATCAATATATCAATAAATTGTAAAAATATTTTTGTATTATATTTTTTGATTATTTCCTTAATATAGTATACAAAAAAATTAAGCAAATTATATTACTATAAATTAATAATGTTTTACTTTATTATGTCCCAAACTGGAAAAAGTTATTTGTGGAAATTTTTTGAACCCATTTATTGATCATTTAACATCCATTACATTAAAAAAAACTCTTATGCAATAAATTTGTGTACGTTTATCCAACTATATATATATATATATATATATATATATATATATATATATATATATATATATATATATATATATAAACAAAAAAATATATTATATTTTAATTTTTTTAAAATAAATTATTGCACTTGCACGACCCGTGCGAACGCACGGGTCCTTTACTAGTTATAAATAAAATAACATTCAAAATTAATTGATCATTCGTTTTGGATCAACTATTTTAAATATTTATTTCAAATTTAAATTTAAGATTTAATCATATTTGATTATAACATTAAATATGTTTTTAGTATTCTAAATATAACAATTTTGTTTTTCATCTATCTAAATATGTTTTTAATAATATATATTATGATTTTGTTAAAATAAAGAAGAAAATATTTTCACAGTTATTCTTTTTTCTAAATGTACAATATATAAAAAATTTAGTAGTGGTCAAAGTAAGTGTTATTATATTTTTTTAATATATATTCTTTAATATCTATTTATTTGATATTATTTTTTTAAAAAGATAACATATGACACACAATTATAAATACAATAATTAATGTATTGTTGATTCAAATATTTTTGTATACGTAAAAAATGTATTTTTTTTATAAAGGGGAACAAGTTTACTATTGATCCAAATATTTTTATAAATAATACTAAAACAAAATAATATTTATAAACAGGGAAAAAATATTGTTAATCCAAATATTTTTATATATGGAAAAAATTATTTTTATGATCCAAATAAAAATAAAAATATGTGACACTTATAAAATAATTTAATATATTCCAAAATTTATATTCTGGTTGAATATATCTACAAATGCGTTTACAAAATCATGTGTGTACAAAGCAAGTACCCGTGTGTAGGCACAACTTTTGTTGTTCGGCTTATATTTCATCTTCTACATGTATCTCTTTTCAAAATAATAAATTCTTTTGGTTAAAATTTTTGTCTTTTTTATTTTATTTCATTTTTATTACATTTTAGAAACAAACATGCGTACCATACCAGTACATGCATATGCAAAACTTTACTACTAGTTATGTTATGAAACATGTGTTAAATTAATAATTCATGGACTAAGGTAATCACTTTATCTATTTTTATGTAATTTATTTATGCTAGTTACCTATATCAAATAACAAAAGATACTAGCATCTGCCAAAATTGCCCTTTAGTGTTTCTCTTTTTTACACTGCAAAAAGGACAAACCAGTAAAAGACAAATGTGCTAAATATTTCCACTACTCATTCAATCATGGTCTACCACGTGGCCTCACGAAATCAACTTCCACATTCAAAATTAGTTTTTCCTCTTTTCCTAAATGTTCATTCTCTCTCTCTCTCTCTCTCTCTCTCTCTCTCTCTCTCTCACACACACACACACACACACACACACACACCCACACACACACACAAACACTCTTTTCAACTTTCTCAAAAATCATATTCTTCATCCCAAGGTTGGTAAAGTATACAACTTTTTTCCGTTAATGTTCAAAAAAATGGTTTTCCCCACTCTTTCTAGAGCCGCACAAATACTTTCCCCCCGTTTATGCTTGAAAATGGTTGATGATTTCTTTGATTCTTGAAATTTATTGTCTTTGTTAAATCTCAAATCAAGCACATGAAAAATATGCAAAATCCAGAAGAAAAATTGAACTTTGATGGAGAAGAAAGATTGCAGAAGTATATTGCTTATTCTCATCTATATAATAAAGTGGAGTTGCTTCCTTATACAAAAATAAAGCCTAACGAACAATAAGAGTGAACTACCTACATGATAACTAACTAAAAGTTAGTTACATTATTGTTACAACAGCTTATGCGTTATTTATTTTCATTCACTTCTTCATTATCTTTAAAAGCCCCCCTAAAGCTAGAGTGGACCAATGCTCAACAACCAAAGGTTTCCACCACAAGCAATGCATCAATGCTCTAAGCCACACAAGGGTTTTCATACCCCTCAAAGCAAGCCACAAGGTTCACCAGCCTCAAGATTAATGCACTAGGTTTTACTGTGATATGGATACCGAAGTGCAACCTCCAAGGCCCTAAGCACCTATCAATTAGGGTTTTGATGAATCTTAAATCAAAATTCAACCAAACCAGACACTCAAGTACTAACTACCCCTAATTAGGGTTGCAAACCAAGCACAAAGCTCCTCAGGAAACATCTCAGACCATGGGACCACCATTATGGTTCAGAAGCCAAGTCAATGCACAGAAGGTTAAGCAACAAGATCCCAAAGGAGAGAAGATCCAGAACTTGGGTTTGGATGCCCAGATGAATACCATGGTGTAATCTTCAAGAATCCAGCTATCAGGGTTACTCCACATGATGAGCAATACCACAATTTTCATGCCATAACCCTGATTTTCATTAACCACAACCTTGAGTCTATGATGCTTGTTAGCATGTATTAATCATGAATGAATGATTAATATGAACGAGACATGAATGAGACATAAATGAATCTCAAGCCATGAGTTAGATGAAAAGCAAAAAGGAATGGCAACTTTTGGGGTACAACATACTACATTTTTTTCTTTTTCTGCCATGACAAAGTTGTATGACTTGTTTGGATTTTAGTGTAATTGATAGTATGAATTGATATACTTTCTTCTTTATGCTCTAGGTTTGTTAACGGGTTTTGGTTCCTCTTGGTAATAAAGAAAAGATGGTGCTTGGGTGGAGGTTTAAAGATGGATTGTTGGTGAAGAATAAAAACGACTTGAATATGGCTTGGAAAGGCTCAAAGATGGCTTGGTGAACAAGCTTCAACACCTTAGTAGCATTAGGTTTTTGGTTGTTGTAGACATTTAGGTTTCAATTCCAAAATGTAACAAAACTAAAAAATAAAACACAATGGCATTGTATCTTAAATATGCAAACTAAACTCTTATGTACTTTCCAAAATGCAAATCAATTCAACTCATTATTATTTTTATTGTTTATATATCAAATCCAAAACCAAATCCAAAAACAATTCAAACTTTCTTATGAACTATTTTGCTAAAAAAAGTTGTGGTATGAAATTGATCATGGATAGTGAATTCAAGTTACATGAGATTTGAAAGCTAACTTAAAATTTAAATCGATGAAATGTGTATGATAGGTGCATGTATGAGTAAATCACAAAGTTCAAACTTGCTAACAAATGGCTTATCTTTTAAAAGTGATAAAATATTAGCATTTGGCTTATAAAATCAAACATTATATCCAACCAAAAATGATATCCAATAAGCCATGAACTATCCAAGTTATCACTCCAAATAAATTTAATGATGCATGATATGAATGTATGATTAAGCTGATATAATTGAAATGATTCAAATAAAAACATGACAATCTTATGGCGAATGTCATGTTTAGAGGAAAAAACACACTCCAATGGTACATGGATAATAATGGTGAATGCATGAAATGATATGACTTGTCAAAATGAAACTCCAAAATAAGGATTAGATTTTATCTTTATTTTGGCTCATGCATGATATGAGATCTTATGACCAAATGGAATGGTCACAAGAAACTATGAAAAGTGAGATGCAAATGAATGGCTTTAGGGGGGGGGGGGGGGGGGGATTTGGGGTATGACAATCTCCATGAAGAAAAGTTGTATTGACATCTAGTTGAAATAATGGCCAATCATTAATTGCAGCAATAACCATTAGCACTCGAATTGTAGTCATTTTAACCACAGGACTAAAGGTGTCCATGTAATCTAATCCTTCAGTTTGTGTAAATCCATTGGCAACCAATTGTGCCTTGTACCTCTCAACAGTCCCATTGGCATGTAGTTTCGGCTTAAAAACCCACTTGATTCCAATAGATTTATTATGGGAAGTTAAAGGTACAAGAGACCAAGTATTGGTGGTAATCAATGCATTCAACTCAGTTTGAATAGCATCTCTCTAGTTGGTATCACAAATAGATGACTCATATGATTGAGGTTTAGTTATGCAAGATAAATTTAAAGTGAAATTTCGTGTGCAAGAGATAATGCATCATATGATAAGAAAGATAATAGAGGATACATACATTAGGAAGATGAAATGGAAGCAGTTGTTTCTAAAATTGGGATTGTAGCTGAGATAAGAGTACAATGATAATCTTGTAGATTGGTAGGAGGTTTGGTTTGTTTGGTAGACTGTCTGATAGGGAGAGGACCTTGAGGATTGGTATTTATCTCATGAGTGTTATGATGGGAAGAATGTGGTGGTGTATTAAGAGGGACAAATTCAGTAGAAATAGGATGAGGAGAGGAATGAGAATGATTGTGTGAAGTATGTGTGTCTGAAGGATCTAAGAAATCATCAAATTAAGTACGATAGGGGTTATGAGATTCAGTGACATGATGATGAGTATCACTAGATGGTTGTTTATAGCGAAAGTGTTGTTCAAAAAATGAGACATCTCTTGACACAAACAATTCCTTGCAGTGTAAGTCATATAGAATATGACCTGTAGTGCCAGGTTTACAGCCTAGGTAGATGCATTTTCTAACTCTAGAGTCTAACTTTTTTCAGTGAGATTTTAATATGGAAGAAAAGCATAATGAGCCAAAAACTTTGAGGTTTGCGAGATCAGGTAGTTTATTGTATAAGATTTGATAAGGTGAATTATGATGTAAGAAAATAATATGTAATTTATTTATAATCTCAATTGCATGGCCAACAGCACAAGCCCAAAAATTATGAGGTAAATTTGATTGAAAAAGAATGGCTCGAGTGATACCTAGGATGTGTTGGTGCTTACTTTCAACAATGCCATTTTGGTGGATTATGCCAAATTGTTTGTAAAATTTTGTGAGAAGGAATTCACAACCATTATCAAATCTAATGCACTTAATGTTTGTGTTAGATTGAGTTTAGATCATTGATACAATGGATTTGAAGAGGGATGATGCTTTAGATTTAACTTGCATGAGAAACAACCAAATGAATCTAGTCTTATCATCCCCAATGGTAAGGAAATATATATATAACCCGTCATAGATGGAGTGGATAGGGGACCCCAAATATATATATGCACTAAGTCAAATGCAGAATTGGAAACATGATAACTGGAAGAAAACGGGAGTCTATTTTGTTTAGCATAAAAACATACATCACAAGGAATAGAAGAAGGTGTAGATTTGTGTTGGTGTAAGCCCTAGAGGCCAATACTATTGGTACTTGTATCGAAATATTTATTAATAATAAAAGGCTTTTTCTTTATTATGTTTGTTTAATAAAGTCCCTAAAATAACTAGTCCGTTTAATATATCAAGTGTGACTTAATCATGAGATCCCATTAAACATAAGGGCATTATTCTTAAAGCATCCGTAGTCGAGCTTTATTATGAAGTGGGATAACACTAAAGCATTAAGACTAATATGTATATAGACTGATGATCACATCTCATGGATCATGGATAAGGAGTTATCAAGTCTTAAACATAGGTATGAATATTAAGAGTAATATTTATACTGGATTGACCCGCTATGAGAATACTATATAGAATGTTATGCAAAGTGTCATAAGTTATTCTCATGGTGATAATGGTGTATACCACCCTTTGACCTGAAACCACTATGGACCCTAGATGTAGAGTTGACTGTCGTATTGTTGATCAAACATTATCCATAACTGAATGACCATAAAGACAGTTGATGGGTACTCCACGAAGCATGCTGAGGGACATGAGTGACCTAGATGGAATTTTCCCATCCTGCGTAACAGGATAAATGTCTATGGGCCCAATATTGAACTGGACAAGGATGACACGGTCTATGCATTGTGTTCAATATAAACATAAGGGAAAAAGGGTAATTATACACATAAGTATTATCACAGAAGGATTTGTCAGATGACATTTTCGTGTGTTGGGTAGCAGTGATGTGTTGCTAGATACCGCTCACTGTTTATTATGTTAAATGCGTGATTTAATATAATTGCCAATGTCGCGAAAACCTACAGGGTCACACACAAAGGACGAATTGATGAGAGATAGAGTAACTAAGGAACACTGTAAGGTACATTGTACTTGAGTGAATTGTAGAACATCGTAAGGTACGGTGTACTTAAATAGAATACGAAATATGGTAAGGTACCACGCGCTTAAGTGATATTGGCATATTAAAAGATATGGGCCACATACACTTGAGTGGGCTTTTTAGCTTGCAGCCCACACAAGTTGTTCTATAAATAGAACCCTTGTGCAAAAGCATTTGTTCATATCAAATTGTGTTTCTCTCTCTCACTCAAAGCCTTCATTCGTAGCAGCTAGCACTGAGACTGAAGGAATCCGTTCGTGTGGACTGAGAGTGAAGGAATTTGTTAGTGTCACCATTCAACATTCATGGTCGCTCCTTAGATCTGCATCAAAGGTCTCAATCGCCACAAGAGGTAACGATTCTATCACTGATCATGGCCATTTGTAAGGATCATTAAAGGAGAAACTTTTTAATTTCCGCTACGTTTTGGATCGCTATTCTCCTTCAATTTGATGAAAGGAAAATGTTTATGTAATTGAATCAATTTTTCATTAGATGGATGGCGAAGTCTTAAGTGCCAAAGATTATAATTATTAGGTATAGCTAAAGCTTTTTCATATAAAGTATTGATGGAATGGATAGGTGAAGTAGGATACAAGGTAACTGATGGAGAATCTAAAATGTACAATCTGACATTCCGTCTAGTTGTGTTAATCATCTTCTTGGAGTGAGTATCATGTATCATGTAATCACTATCAATAAACATTAATTGACACTTAAGTATTTTTGTTAGTTTTGGAACATAAATAAGATTAAAAGAAAAGTCTGGCATATATAAAACACCAATTATATATAAGTGTTTGTCAAAAAGTATGGTGCTTGCATAATTAGTGGTGACAAGAGCTCCATTAGGCAATTTGATGGTTATAGGATTTATATGTTTGATGCATTTAAAGAACATTTTTGTGTGACATACATGATTTGTTGCACTAGTATTGTTGATTCTTAGTGTTGGCATCAATTTTGGTAAAACAAAGAGTGTTCACAAGATGTTATGTGTGACGTCTTAACATAAGATATCCTATGTACCTGCTGAAGCTTAAGGAACATGATCATGCAGGATTATTTCAGAATGTCATACACAAGGTCATGGCATCTGATATGTATGTACCTGCTGGAGCCTAAATGAAAGACACGTTCATGCAGGATTGTTTCAAGATGTCATACACAAGGTCATGGCATCTGATATGGTTGTACCTGCTGGAAGTTATAAAAGGAATTATGGAATTATGCAGGATTTTTCCAGGATATCAGACCCGATGTCATGACATCCTGTACCCAGAACATTCAGTGTGAATGTCTGGTGTTTTGTGATTGCACAATTAATGGCAATCTATGTATGATTGAAGATCTGATTTGCAGGCGCATTCAATCATTGATTACAACTTGATTTACTTATTTTCCAAAGAAATCTAACCAGCTGTCATAAGAAGATTTGATTGGAAAATAGATTTAGGGTTTTCAAGATGTCCAAGCCCAGCTGAAAGCTTCTATAAAAAGGGACTTAGAAAACCTGTTTTAGAACACAACCAATACTGAGCGAAAAATAGTGAGAGAGCTAGGGTTTGTGTCTGTTTAGTGGTAACACTTGTAAGCCATTCAAGTCATCTTTTGATGATTGAATTGGACTGATTTGTGGTTGTAATTTGTCACTCTAAAGTTGTTAAGCAAGAGTGTGTGTCTACTTGATCAAAGCTGTGAAGCAAGATCAAGTGTGTGTCTTCTTGATCAAAACTGTGAAGCAAGATCAAGAGTGTGTCTTCTTGATTGAAACTGTGAAGTAAAATCAAGAGTGTGGTATTGAAAAGTGTTTTCTTTTCTCAAGGGATTGTTGTTTAAGATCACAGGTGTGATTGTAGGGAAGTGAGTGGGTTCTCATATCTAAGAGTGCGTAGGTAGAAATTGCACGGGTAGAGAATAGGTGAGAAAGACTGTAACTTGTTGAAGTGTACGGAGAGTCTTTGAACTGATTCTATTTTAGTGAATTTCCTTCCTGGCTTGGTAGCCCCCAGACGTAGGTGAGTTGCACCGAACTGGGTTAACAATTGGTTGTTTCTTTTGCTTTACCTTTCTATATCTTTCTTCTGTTAGTGTAATTCAGATATTAGTGTCGTGACATTACATTCGACATCTCATATCTGATACCAGAATTTCAATTGGTATCAGAGCAGGCATCCTGCTCTGGTTCTGGGTGAGATCTAGGGACAATACTTTCTAGTACAATGGAGAGAGATAGAGGATCTGTTCATAGACCACCAATCTTGGATGGTTCAAACTATGACTATTGGAAACCTCGAATGGTAGCCTTTCTAAAATCTCTTGATAACAAGGCTTGGAAAGCTGTGTTAACAGGCTGGGTGCATCCTGTCATTACTAAAGAAGGAGAAGCCACCACTGAGAAGAAGCCTGAAGAATAATGATCCAAGGAGGAAGATGATCTAGCTCTTGGAAATTCTAAAGCATTGAATGCAATATTCAATGGGGTAGACAAGAACATTTTCAGGTTGGTAAACAACTATGAAGTGGCCAAAGATGCTTGGGACATTCTCAAGACCACTCATAAAGGAACCTCTAGGGTAAAGATGTCTAGACTTCAGCTGCTCACCTCCAAGTTTGAAAACTTAAGGATGAAAGAAGATGAAAACATTCATGAATTTCACATGAGTATCCTTGAAATTGCTAACGCCTCAGGAGCCTTGGGAGAAAAGATGACAGATGAAAAACTGGTAAGGAAAATACTTAGGTCACTCCTTAAGAGATTTGCAATGAAGGTGACTGCCATAGAAGAGTCTCAAGACATTTCCAACATGAGGGTTGATGAGCTAATTGGTTCCCTCCAAACCTTTGAAATGGGATTAAATAATGATTCTGAGAAGAAACCCAAAAGCATTGCCTTCATATCAAACACGAAAGAGGAAAATAGTCAGGATGTTGATGAAGATTTGACCAATGAAGTTGCAATGCTGGGGAGACAGTTCAACAGATTGTTAAAAAAGATGGATGTAAGATCCAAGGCAAATGTCAAGAACATCTCATCTGACATCAGCAATGAAAGAAGAGCAAGGTCAGATGAAAATCCCAAAGAAGGAAAAGAAGTAAAGTGCTATGAATGTGATGGGTATGGATACATTAGAACTGAATGTGGAACCTATCTCAAGAAGTAGAAGATAAGTCTTGCTGCCACTTGGTCTGATGAGAGTGATACATAGGAGGTTGCAAATCTGGTGACTGCATTGACAGGAAAATAGGGTTCTGATGGAGACTCAAGTGATGAAGAAGTGACCTTTGAAGAGTTGGCCTCTACCTACAGAAAGTTGTGCCACAAAAGTGTAGAGCTGTGTAAACAGGTTAAAAACCAGAAGAAGGGGATAACTCAACTTGAGAAAGAGAAGGTAGAACAATTGGAAACCATCTCCAAATTAAAAACAGAAGCAGTGGCTATGAAGGTCAAGCTAGATGAAAGTCAACAAGTTGAAATCCAGAAGATAGTACAGTTGGAGAATGAAAAGGCTGAACATGTGGAAACCATCTCCAAGTTAAAAATAGAAGCTTTGTTCTTGAACTCAAAACTAGAAGAGATGACCAAGTATGTAAGGATGTTAAATAATGGATCTGACTCCTTAGACAAGATTCTCCAAACTGGACTAATCACAGGAGACAAATCTGGAATATGATATAATAAATCCAAGGCTGATATCAGTTACACTAGTTACAAACCTCAAGTGGGTTCCTAAGACCTAAATGCAACAATAGTAAGAGCAGTCCTGAGATGTCACAACATCAGAGGAGAAGACAGCAGAAAAGGAAACACCAAAGATGGAGATGCCATTACTGTGGGAAATTTGGTCACCTAAAGCCTTTCTGCTATAAGCTATATGGTTACCCTATCCCTGTTCATCAACAGACTCACTATCAACAGCACAAGCCTATCAGCAATAAGAAATGGGTTCCTAAGACTAATGTTGCAAGTCTAATAGCTCACATTCCCTTTAGAATCTTAGCCAAAGAAGAGTGGTATCTTGATAGTGGATATTCTAGACACATGACTGGAAACATAGACCTGATAACTGATCTTCACCCTCATATCATAAGCCATGTAACCTTTGGTGATGGAGAAAAGGGTGAAATAAAGGGGATAGGCAAGCTTGATTGTTCTGGAGTTCCTAAACTTGACAATATCCTGCTGGTTAAGGGTTTGACTGCAAATCTAATAAGCATCAGTCAACTATGTGATCAAGGCCTGAATGTCAACTTCACTAAAACTAATTGTCTGATTAGTAACAAAGACAGTGAAGTCACAAACCTAAATGCAACAATAGTAAGAGCAGTCCTGAGATGTCACAACATATGAGGAGAAGACAGCAGAAAAGGAAACACCAAAGATGGAGATGCCATTACTGTGGGAAATTTGGTCACCTAAAGCCTTTCTGCTATAAGCTATATGGTTACCCTATCCCTGTTCATCAACAGACTCACTATCAACAGCACAGGCCTATCAGCAATAAGAAATGGGTTCCTAAGACTAATGTTGCAAGTCTAATAGCTCACATTCCCTTTAGAATCTTAGCCAAAGAAGAGTGGTATCTTGATAGTGGATATTCTAGACACATGACTGGAAACATAGACCTGATAACTGATCTTCACCCTCATATCATAAGCCATGTAACCTTTGGTGATGGAGAAAAGGGTGAAATAAAGGGGATAGGCAAGCTTGATTGTTCTGGAGTTCCTAAACTTGACAATATCCTGCTGGTTAAGGGTTTGACTGCAAATCTAATAAGCATCAGTCAACTA
Organism: Lathyrus oleraceus; assembly: GCF_024323335.1. Classification (NCBI taxonomy): domain Eukaryota; kingdom Viridiplantae; phylum Streptophyta; class Magnoliopsida; order Fabales; family Fabaceae; genus Lathyrus; species Lathyrus oleraceus. Next base: position 479,833,313 of record NC_066585.1, on the reverse strand, counting down.
TGTGATCAAGGCCTGAATGTCAACTTCACTAAAACTGATTGTCTGATTAGTAACAAAGACAGTGAAGTGATTATGAAAAGAATCAGGACCAAAGACAATTGTTACATGTGGATCTCTCAATTGGATCATTCCTAAAAGTGTACCTATGACAAAAAGGAAGGGATGAAGATAAGTACAGCTGCTAGAAGAACCCTCAAGAGTAATGAAAGCCAAGCCTGTGGGAAATGTCAGACAAGGATGTTGTAAGACCCCAATTTTGTCCCTAAGATCCCCCATGGCATCATATCATATCATATCATTTCCTCAAGGATCATTGTGCACCTTGCCTTCTTCCTCTGTGGGTGGGTTATTCTATTGAGTGTGGTTCTTGATCACCAAGCATGATTTGCATATGTATATCATTGCTTTTCATTTGTTTACTAACCAAAAGTACAAAAATATGTCATCTAACCTTGTTACTTGCAGATGAAGCAATCTTAGGTCAAGCCAGTCAAAGGCATTCATCGAGCAATAGATGGTGGCCATTCTTGAGAATTTGGGCACCATGATAATTCACAAGAGTTCATATGAACCATGGCATCATTTTGAATCAAGATCTCAAGTGGTAGAGGCTTGAACTTCATCTGATCACAGCCAAGTCAACTGAAACCCTAGAAAAGTCAACACAAGTCAACTGTGCATTCAATCATGGATTTGAAGGTGGGAGATGGTTAGAAAGACCTCATTCATGTCCATACAAGTATCATTTGACATTTCAAACATCAACAATGAAGAATTTGAGGTCAGATGAAAACTTGCCAAAAATAGTAAGTGACCTGTAATTTCAAACTGCCAAAAATGGAAAGGTTTTCTCCTCAAGTTTACATCATCAAGAAAGCTTCAATTGAAATTTTGTCCAACATGAAAGTTGAAGATCTTTCTCTCACCTTTCCAAAAAGTCCAAGAACATGAATTTCTCATTTGTGGTTGAAAAGTTATGGATCAATCATTGCCAAGCAAATTTGAACTTCAAGAAGGCATAACTTTTGAACCAAAAGGCCAATTGAAGTGGTTCTTTTTGGAACATTTCTCTCTTGATCTCTACTATCCAATTCATGTATCATAAATCATGCATTCCCATCACAAAAATATTGGATTTTTCACTTGAAATTCATTTGAATTTTGGAGGGAAATGTCCAATTTGAAAAAAATGCATTGCCTTTACATTTTTCCATTGGCATTTGATTCAAAATCACATTTGAAGTGCATTTCAAGCAAGAACCGAGTACTGTTCCATTGCCTTGCATTGCATAAGGGTGTTTTGGCCATTTGCATAAACACTCCCATTCCACTTAATCTAATTAGATTGCTTAATTGTGATTAGTGAACATGATTAACAGATGGTATATAACTCTAATCATAACAGAAAATCATAACAACAACTTCATAATTTCAGATCTAAAAATTTTCTCTCAATTTTCTCTCAACTTTTTCATCGAATTTCTTCATAAACATTGCTTGTTTCTTGATTTGTTCATCATCCACGAGCATCATTGAAGGTTTTGGAAGCAAGATCCATCAGATTTCAAGCTGAATTGTGGACTGTTGAAGCTTATGTTCATCAATGGCAAGTGAAATTTCTGGCCAAATCGTGCAAGGATAAACATCAAGCATTCATCTATTCCATCATATAGGAGCTGAGGAACATCTGTTTATACATTTCAGGACCTGATTCCATCGATTCCACTTCTGTTTCTCCAGCAAGGTTAGAATTCGATACTCATGATTCTCGAAATTGATGTATGCATCTTGTAGATCTCTTATTGCTGATCATGCTGAACTTTAGATCCATTAATTTCATGCAATATTGAAGTAGTTATGTTGATTTTAGTTTTGACATGTTGAACTTCTTTTGCTCGATCCATTCATATCATGTAGAACTAGGTCAAATTAATACTGGATTGTTGATGTATGATGTGAGATGAATCCAATGGTATGCGTATGATAAATTTCTGTGCATGAATGTTCTTGAGCCTTTGAATGTTGATGAACACGTATGAAGATTAGGGTTTTCAATTCCAGATTGTTATATGATCTGTTTTAGCGCTTGTTGCATGCGATTTTTTGTTTATGGCCATGCACTGGTACGCGTGGCATTGAGGTGTTAAATTGATTGGTCCAGATTTATTTCCAGCGCCACATGTACTTAAGTGAAACGGTGCGTTTCACTTAAGTAGCGCTCAGTTTAAATTGCAACGCGGTTCGAATCTAGCTGATGTTGTTTCAAGATATGCCTTTGCATTTTCGTTCCATTTTTTCATCCATGTTCATGTATGGCTTTTCATTGTTTTTTTTATTTTTTCACTCACTTACAAAAATCATATTTCCATGAATAATTGTCCAAATGAGATGAGATTTTTTGCATGATGTTCCTCATGATGTCTACTATTTTTTGATGATTTTTCCAGAAATTGTGCACGCATGGATTTTTATTTTGCTTAGGGAATGTTCATACATGTGCTATCTTGTACCTTGGTTACCATTTTGATTGTGAAATGATGGATATTACTCCAAATCATTGTGAAATTTTGCATGCTTAAAATAGACACCTTGCTGGTCATTTTGGTATAGAGTTTGAATTTTTCCCATTTCTGGTTGATGAGATATGCTGTGGTTAATGTAGGTGTGACAATGTGTGTCACACCTTTGCTTGTTCCTTTTGCTGATTTTATTTACCATGCCAAATAAATGCCAAATGATCTAATTTTTTGCATGATGCTTCTTATGGATGTTAGGATTGATCATGAATTTTTGTGGAATTTTTGGATTGATTGTTGATTTGTTTAAGATTTTTATTTACTGATTGGTCATGTTTCGACCTTTGATGAGTGTTGAACTTAGAAGATTTGTGAAATGCTTATGCCTTATTATATGAACTTGAAATTTTGTACATGTTTTCTAGACACATTGAAGTTTGTCTTGGCTTTGGTTTGAGTCATTTATCACTTGTCATATCTGTTTTAGGATTGCCTTAAGTTGATGTATCAATTTGTGCTTCCTTTGAGCTTGTTTATGCTTACCATGACTTGATGAATTTCTTTGACTTGCCTATACTTGTCCAAATGCCTTGATTTTTGGTATGATGATCATTTGATGTGTGCTGTTTAACCATGATTTTTCTTGGAATTTATTGAGCCAGTTTGGAATTAATATGCCTTGGTTCATTCTGTTGCTTCATTGAGCTTTCAACTTGCATACATTGACATGATTGGTTTGTGAAATGAATTTGATGAATGCTATTGACATGAGACCACTTGGATATTGTTCTTGATTGATTAAACTTGATTCTTGTCAATTTTCATGTTCTGTTTTGGATTATTTCTCCTTCTTTGACCCTAGGCCTTGTCCTAGTGGTTTGCTTCTCATGTTTGAGTTTGTTTTCAGGTTAAGAAGTACATGGCCTTAAGGAGATTAATTCACATTGCTTGAGTTGGTTTATTTGATTGATATTGACTAACCTTGACTCGTTTTTGTAGGATGCTTTTAGCTCATTTGAGTTGAGCTTGTGCCTTGCACAATGTGGCCTTACTTGTTTGATTGTATATTGTCTGTTGACTGTTGGATTACCTGTTTGACTTTTTGAATTGAGTACTGATTGAATTGGATTGTTTTCAGGTACATTAGTTGCTTAAGTTTATTTTGAACTTGCTTGGTTGCTTAACCAATTAGGTATAATTTCTCTTCTTCATGTAGTCTGGAAGACCTGGCCTGTTATTTGGCCAGGCACCTGTCTGAAGTCCTCCTTAAGAGGCAATGTTTGTGATTATTTATCTTTGTCCCCAAGCAGGAAAAGTCCTTTTGATAAGGCAATTGGTAGATAAAAGAGATGTGTAATCCATCTCCTACTATTCTGTGTGTCATCTCTTTGCTCACATTACATGTGATGCATTGTGGATCTTAACCCAAGATCTATAGAGTCATTAACTTGTGGAGAGAGTTCCAACTTTCTGAACTCCCACACCTTCTATCATTTGAAGCTCTCCCTGACCAGGGATAAGAGCTATGAGGCACACCCCTCATATCCTTTCATCTGCTTCACCTTAACCCTCAATGTTAAGGTTAAGAGCACCACTTACCCCATTCCAGTTGACTTTAAAGTCTAACCCTTGCTTGAGCCTAATTGCTTGTATATAGTGTGTGCTAACTGAATCATTGATTGCTTATTGGTTCATCTGTACATGTTTGCTTGTGTGCTTTGTGCATTTATCATCATTAATTGTCATTATTGCATGATCATCATTTCCAATCTTTGTGACACATCTTTGTTTGTCCATTGAGGAATGAACTGTAAGTCCATTCATTGGCCATTGTTCCTATGATTTGGAAGGGATTGAGTGTAAGACCATTTCATTGGCCACTTATGTCCTCTTTGCTTATTGCTCTTGTTTGTTTGTTGTATGTGAGGATTCAATTGTAAGTCCATGTTGTTGGCATTTGTTTTCCCATGATCATCTGTTGGAGATTAGAGTAAGCCCAGATAGATTGGCATTTGATATCCATGTTTTGTTTTGCCTTGTGAGATTGGAATAAGTCCATTTATTGGCATCCGGTATCATTGTTTTGTTTTGCCTTGTGAGATTGGAATAAGTCCATTTATTGGCCTCCGGTATCATTGTTTTGTTTTAGGAGATTGGTGTAAATCCATTGATTGGTATCCGGTATCCACCTTTGTTTGTGAGATTGGTATAAGTCCATTGATTGGCATCCGGTATCATTTTGCTTTTTTTTTTGCTTACTTGCTTTGTTGCTCATTCTAAAGGACACACTTGAATCATCTTCTATATGATTTCAAGAGGTGAACTTCTAGGAAGTTTTACACTCTTTCATCCACATTCCTTTTTGTTTCAAAACCCCTTTTCACTTGTTGACTTTTAAAACTTGTAAATGCATAGTGTGCAAACATTTTCATGTCTTTTCAAATTAGAAACCTGGACCTTAAGTCCTTGACTTTTCAAACAATATTTTCATAACACTTCTTGCTGAATTGAATTTTAATCATACTTTGACCATCCTTTTGTGAATACTCATAATCAATTAATTTCACCCATTCAATTGTTTTGTGGCTTTGTCCATTGTTGATATGTTTTCATACATTAGCCATAGGTTTCAATTCTCATAGTGGTTGATGTAAATCTCACCACATCCTTAGTGAGTTGATTGTAAGTCTTCCATACTTATTATAGGGTTAACCCCTCACTAGTATGTTGAAGCTATCCTTGCATGGTGGATTGTTGGTCTTGGTTGAGTTTTCTCCCGTTGATAATGAAAAGCCTTAGTGCTCTTGTTTTAAAATGAACCCACTGATATTTTGGAAATCTTTTAGCCGAACTACGGCGTTTTGATCCTTACCTTTCATGGAAGGTACGTAGGCAACGGGTTCATCCGTTCAAACACAAAAACAATAAAAATTGTATATTCTTTTCTCATCTTCCCAATCGTGTTTGCACAATATGTCATAAACAAATAAACTTTTTATACAACAAGTGTGAAAAGGGCTCCCTAGGAGTACCTAGGACGTTTTGGGTGCCTAACACCTTCCCATTGTGTAATTTACCCCTTATCCAGATTCTCTGATCTTTTCATTAGTTTTCTATGTGTAAAACTTCTTAGGCTTTTGTTCGCTTTTTAGCCAATCCTTTGGATAAATAAAAGTGCGGTGGCGACTCGATTCTTTTGTATGCTTTTGCTTATGGTTTAATCAATAAATCATATAGCGACGAATACACCGCTACAGAAAAGTGGCGACTCTGCTGGGGAAATATCCTTGGTGGTATTGCCTACTTTTCACCCTTGTTGTGTGATATTGTTATTTGTTATTTGACATATTTTTGTACAATTTGGGATTACTATATTGATTGTAATGTTTGAATTGCTTGATATACAATTGCTGTTTGCTTTGGTGATCTCTGTGAGATGAGTTCTATACCCGAACTCGAGTGCACTCTAGGATAGGAGAATGGCATAGTCTTGTTGATTGGTGTGGAGTATTCCTTAGCCAGTTGACTTGCGAGCCCATTCACTTGGTGGAGGTCATGTTGGATTAATAATGTCACACAAGTTATTTGTGGTTAGGCATTATTCTTTCAATCATGTGCCTTAGAAGCCAAGGACCGTAGTTTTCCAAGCCCATCTTGGCCTATTTTTAGGACGTAGTGCGGAGGTCGTTCAGATGTCAGATCTGATGCGATTGTTACGCGATACTACACTCATAAGAGTCTCTCTTGAGAATATTTTTGGAATACGAGTATTTGTTCCTCCGATAATATCCGAAAGATGGGACAATGATTATGGGAACCTTTGGTAGAACATGTCTGGCAGGTTTAAACCCTAGTACACTCCCTTTGGGTGGTTCTTAACCGAGACTCCATGCTCGTGACTCTCAGCAAACCCGTGATTCATGGTTGAGTCGTTCAAATATCCTTAATATCAATGGAACTTGGGCGTCGATAAGGTGCAAACCATAATCCGCCAAAATGGATGGTTGATATTAAGGATGTTTGAGCCGTCTCATGTATTGTTAATATCAATGGAACTTGGGTGTTGATAAGGTGAAAACCATAATCCGCCAAAATGGATGATTGATATTAGGGATACAATGAGCTTTCCCATGACCTTTGTCTGGTGTGACTTGCTTGATCCTTGAGTGTGATTGTTGCATTCATGCATTCATGCATTCATCTGCATTCATGTCATCAGAAAAATCAGAAAATTTTCAAGGAACTTAAAGGGTTTATTTGCAAAATTTTCAGACATGGAAAGACCAAAAAGGCATACAAAGAAGTACAACTTTAGACAGCCCGACGTGAAAGAGTTAAGGAATCTGACATCCTATGTATTAGATCCCTTGGGTTTCAAAGCTCGTTATGGGAAGCTTCTGCCTCTGTTGACTACTCAGGTTGATGAGGGATTGATGAGTACTTTGGCTCAGTTCTATGATCCTCTGTATCACTGCTTCTCATTTCCGGATTTCCAGTTGTTGCCTACGCTTAAGGAGTATGCTCATCTTATTGGGATCCCTATTCTGGATCAGGTGCCGTTCAGTGGCTTAGAGAGTATTCCGACCGCTCGAGGGATTGCAAGCTTGTTGCACATAGATGAAGCATTGGTTAAAGCTAATCTGACTACCAAAGGTGGAATTCAGGGTCTTCCTTCCGAGTTCCTCATTGCTCAAGCTACCGTGTATGGGAAGGCCAGGAGTGAGGATGCCTTTGAGGCTTTATTTGTGCTGCTCATCTATGGTTTGGTATTATTCCCCAACATCGACAAATTCGTGGATGTGAACGCCATTAGGATCTTTTCAGTTCTTAATCCTGTTCCGACTCTGTTGGGTGATGCCTATGTCTCTTTGCATCTGAGGAATGCAAAGGGTGGAGGAGTTATTGTGTGCTGTTTGCCTCTACTGTATAAGTGGTTTATTTCTCACTTACCGCAGACGGTTGCTTTCAAGGAGAACAAGGGATGTCTACGGTGGTCTCAGAGACTTATGTCTCTCACTAATGATGATATCTCTTGGTATGATCACGTGTATGATACTGTGCAGATTATTGATTATTGTGGTGAATTCCCTAATGTGCCTCTTCTTGGTACATGTGGTGGGATCAGCTACAATCCTATCTTAGCACGTCGTCAGCTTGGGTTCCCCCTAAAGGATAAACCTCATAACATTCTGTTAGAGGGTGTATTCTTTCAGGAGGGTAAAGATCCCCAAGGCCTGAAAGCCAGATTTGTCCGCGCTTGGCGCAAGATCTGCAAGAAGACTAGGAATGAGCTAGGTCCGAAGAACTGCATTGCTTTGGAGCCATATACCTCTTGGGTCAAACAGAGAGCTTCTGAATATCTGATGTCGTATGATCATCCGAGACCTACACCATTGGATGTGGCTGGGCCTTCAATCCTCCCCACCCAAGATGTAGAGGAGTTGAGAGAAGAAGACCTTTCACGTGCTTGGATCCGTGAAAGAGAAGAGTTGCTTCATCAGCTTAAGGAGAAGGACGCTCTGATCGAATTTCTCGAGCATCAGGTGATCGATGATCCGAATGATACTTGGACTTCTCTGCTTCCTCAGTCTTCCAAATTCTGGAAGAGGAAGTATGATAGACTTGCAAAGGAGAAAGCGGATATGGAAGCATCCTATGAGAGAGAGATCAAGAAGCTTTGTGCATCTCGTCTTCCAGCATCCCGAGCTTCTAGGGATCCATAGGATGTTTATTCTCCTTTTCTCTTTGTAATATGATCAAAAATGTTGTACTTCTTTGTTCAAAAATATATTTGATGAGATACTTTCCATTTGATATAAAATGCTTAAATATTCAAAAATTTGCAAATAATACCCTAAAAGTTCCTTGAAAATAAAATAAAGCATATGCACAAACATCGCATGCATCATTTTGCATGAGCAGGTTGTTCCTTGGTTTTCTTGTCTATGGCCTAACTCTGTGCTCTTCATTTATTTTGAAGACAAGCTGACTCACCGGTACTATACAAGAGCCAATTCTGCCAGAGTAATGGATCAACTTGAACAAGAGAACAGAGAATTGAAGGAAGAAGTCGCTCGTCTGAGTGCTTTGATGGAGCAGTTTCTGGCTGCTAAGAACCAACCTTCTCAACCTCCTGCAACTCCTCCCCAGAGGACGGTTATATCAGAAGTTGTAGCTCCGACTGTGCCAGCTGCCAGTGCTCACTTTGTGCCTCATGCTATGCCAGCCGGGTTTCCGTGGGGAATGCCTCCAGGTTTCATGCCTGATATTCCTGCTCCAACTTTTGCTTCTATGCCGGCATCTAGCCCGGTCCTTGCTGCTGCTCCTCCTGTCGTGCATACCATTCCTAGGGTAGACGACACCATCTATCATTCTGAGCCGTCTGAGGGCCCAGATGTCAATGAGAAGATGGATGCTATGAATGACCAGTTCCTTGAGCTGCGAAAGGAATTGAAGACCCTCCGAGGGAAGGATCTGTTTGGCAAGTCTGCTGCTGAACTTTGCCTTGTTCCCGGTGTTAAAATTCCGATCAAGTTCAAAGTGCCTGACTTTGAAAAATATAAGGGGAACACCTGCCCTCTCGCTCACCTGGTTATGTACGCCAGGAAAATGTCTACTCAAATAGATAATGATCAGCTTCTGATCCATTATTTTCAGGATAGTTTGTCCGGTGCGGCTCTTCGTTGGTATATGAGCCTTGATAGTGCAAACATCCGATCCTTCAACGATCTTGGCGAAGCCTTCGTCAAGCAATATAAGTACAATGTTGATATGGCGCCTGGCCGTGATCAACTCAGGGCCATGTCTCAGAAGGATAAGGAGACATTTAAGGAGTACGCCCAGAGGTGGCGAGAGTTGGCTGCTCAGATTACTCCTCCGCTAGAAGAGAAAGAAATGACTAAGATCTTTTTGAAGACTCTTAGCTCATTCTATTATGAGCGGATGGTTGCGAGCGCTCCCTCTGATTTCACCGAGATGGTGAACATGGGGATGCGTCTGGAGGAAGGAGTCCGTGAAGGACGTTTGAGTAAAGATGAGAACTCTTCTAAACGGTATGGGGCGTTTAAGAAGAAAGATGGGGAGGCACATGCTGTGCAATCCCATGCTAAGCCAAGAAGACCCTCTATTCAGAGGAAGCCAGTACGTCGTACAAGCAATCAACACCAGGTGGCTCATATAGCACCTGTCTTTAGAGATAATGCTCAATATCAACAGCCCAATCAGCATCAGCATCAACAACCTCAGTATCAACAGCAACACCGTCCACAGCAACAGGCTTACCAGCCTCGTGCCAGTACCAGCAATCAGGCCAACCTGAATTATGATAGGAAGAAGATCAGCTTCGATCCGATTCCTATGTCATACGCTGAGTTGTATCCTTCCTTGTTGGAAAGGAAACTGGTTACTCCAAGGGATCCTCCAGCTGTGCCTGCGAATCCTCAGTGGTGGTATAAGCCAGACCAACACTGTGTGTATCATTCCGGTGCTCCGGGTCACAATATCGAGAATTGCTTTCCGTTGAAGACTAAGGTGCAAGACCTTATGAGATGCGGTATTCTGAGCTTCGAGGACTCAGGCCCCAATGTTACAAAGAACCCATTGCCCGAGCATGGGAAATCAGTGAATATGGTCCAAGGGTGCCCTGGGAAATATAAAGTCAAATATGTCAGTCATATTAGACAGTCACTGGTCGAGTTGTATCGCTTGCTGTGTCAGTACAACCATATGGAGCATGACCATGACAGATGCCGCATTTGCTTTGTTAATCGGCTGGGTTGTCGCCAAGTGCGAAGAGAACTTCAAGGGTTGCTAGATGAAGGAACCATAGAGATTCTTCAGAACCGTAATGTTGATGAAGATGAACCAGAAGTAAATGTTATTTCTCCTGTGTTCAAGCTACCTGAGCCTGTTGTCATCCGTTATGATGGCAGCAAGCCGAAGGTCTCTCCTTCTCTGATAATCAAGCCTGCAGGCCCTGTGCCTTATTCTTCGGAGTAAGCAATTCCCTTCAGATACAATCCCGTTGCTGTGGAAGATGGGAAGGAAGTGTCGTTGCCTTCGACTTCTGTCACTAATATTGCTGATGTTAGTGGATTGACCCGGAGTGGTCGTGTGTTTTCTGCTCCTAAGCCTCAGGCTAGAGCTGCTGCTTCTGATTCTGCCGAGCGTCCGGTTGGGACGGCTGTGAATGTTCAGAACCCGGCACTTGCTGTCGCCAAACCCTCCCCTGTACAACAGGCTCCTACTTCTTCTGTTGGCCCTAGTGGCACTGTGAATAAAGACTGTGATGAGATGCTGAGGCTCATCAAAAAGAGTGAGTATAATGTTGTAGACCAGCTTCTACAAACGCCATCCAAGATTTTCGTTTTATCTCTGTTGCTGAATTCAGAACCCCATAGGGAGGCTCTGCAGAAAGTTTTGGATCTGGCGTATGTTGATCATGACGTCACTGTAGAACAGTTTGACAGTATAGTTGCAAACATCACTGCTTGCAACACTTTGAGTTTCTCTGACGCTGATCTCCCTAAGGAGGGAAGAGACCACAACATGGCTTTACACATTTCTATGAACTGCAAGTCTGATGCCATGTCCAATGTGCTGGTGGACACTGGGTCATCTCTTAATGTATTGCCAAAGACCACACTCTCTCGATTGTCATATCAGGGGCCTCCTATGAGGCAGAGTGGTGTTGTTATGAAGGCTTTTGATGGGTCGCGTAAGATTGTGATTGGAGAAGTTGATCTTGAAGGAGAATTGCGGTCCAAAACGCAGCGGAAATTAAAATTTTCTCCTTTAGAGATCCTTACGAATGGTCATGATCAGTGATAGAATATTTACCTCTTATGACGATTGAAACCTTTGGTGCAGATCTCTTGTGACGATCAAAACCTTTGATGCAGATCCACGAAGCGATCACGAACGTTGAACGATGACAACGTCTCTACTCAGTCCACACGAACGGGTTCCTTCAATCTCAGCGCTAGCTGGTACGAATGAAGGCTTTGAGTGAGAGAGAGAGAGAAAACGAAAATAATGCAACCGCAATGAATGCTTCTGCACAAGAGTTCTATTTATAGAACCACTTGTGTGGGCTTCAAGCTAAAAAGCCCACTTAAGTGTATTTTGGCCCATATCTTATAATATGCCCAAAATCACTTAAGCCCATGGTACCTTACCATATTTCGTATTCTACTCAAGTACACCGTACCTTACGATGTTCTATAACTCACTTAAGGGCACCGTACCTTACGGTATTCCTTAGTTACTCTATCTCTCATCAATCTATCCTTTGTGTGTGACCCTATAGGTTTTCGTGACGTTGGCAATTATATTAAATCATGCATTTAACATAATAAACAGTGAGCGGTATCTAGCAACACATCACTGCTACCCAAGACACGAAAATGTCATGTGATATGACAAAACCTCCTGTGATAATAATTATGTGTATAATTACCCTTTTACCCTTATGTCTATATTGAACACAAGGCATAAACCGTGTCATCCTTGTCCAGTTCAATATTGGGCCCATAGACATTTATCCTGTTATGAAGGATGGGCAAATTCCATCTAGGACACTCATGTCCCTCAGCATGCTTTGTGGAGTACCCATCAACTGTCTTTATGGTTATCCAGTTACGGACAACGTTGGATCAACAATAAAGCATTCGACTTTACATCTAGGATCCATAGTGGTTTCAGGTCGAATAGTGGTATACACCATTATCACCATGAGAATAACTTATGACACTTTGCATAACTTTCTATATAGTATTCTCATAGCGGGTCAATCCGGTATAAATATTACTCCTAATATTCATACCTATGTTTAAGACTTGATAACTCCTTATCCATGATCCATGAGATGTGATCATCAGTCTATATACATAATAGCCTTAATGCTTTAATGTCATCCCACTTCATAATAAAGCTCGACTACGGATACTTTAAGAATAATGTCCTTATGTTTAATGTGATCTCATGATTAAGTCATACTTGATACATTAAACAGACTAGCTATTCTAGGGACTTTATTAAACAAACGTAATAAAGAAAATGCCTTTTATTATTAATAAATAATTCGATACAAGTACGAAAAGTATTGGCCTCTAGGGCTTACACCAACAATCTCCCACTAGCACTAGAGCCAATCAGGCATACCCCTTATGCCCATTGATCTAGTATGGCCATCATGCTTCTGCTGCGCAAGAGGCTTTGTCAGTGGGTCAGCTATATTGTCAAGTGTAGGTACTTTACATATTTTCGCATCTCCTCTATCTATTATCTCTCGAATGAGATGATAGCGCCTAAGTATGTGTTTGGATCGTTGGTGAGATCTAGGCTCCTTGGCTTGTGCGATAGCACCATTGTTATCACAGTAGAGACCAATGGGATCCACAATGCTAGGAACTATGCCAAGTTCACTAATGAACTTTTTGATCCAAACAGCTTCCTTTGCTGCACTTGAGGCAGCAATATACTCGGCCTCGGTTGTAGAATCAGCAACTGTATCTTTCTTTGAACTTTTCCAGCTCACAGCGTCACCGTTTAAGCAAAACACATAACCAGATTGCGATCTAAAGTCATCCTTATCTGTCTGGAAGCTAGCATCGGTGTATCCAATTACAGCCAACTCTTCCTGACCTCCATATATCAAGAATGAGTCCTTAGTCCTTCTCAAATACTTAAGGATATTCTTGACAACTACCCAGTGTGCATCACCAGGATCAGATTGGTACCTACTCGTTGCACTTAAAGCATACGAGACATCTGGTCGAGTACATAACATGGCATACATGATAGATCCTATTGCAGATGCATATGGAATCTTATTCATGCGATCCCTTTCTTCCTTAGTTAAAGGGGATTGTGTTTTTGATAGACACAGGCCATGTTGCATAGGTATGAATCCTTTCTTGGAATCATGCATATTAAAGCGTCTCAACACTTTATCTATGTATGTACTCTGACTTAGACCAAGAAGTTTTTGTGATCTATCTCTATAGATTCTGATTCCTAATATATAGGCTGCTTCACCTAGGTCCTTCATAGAAAAGCATTTCCCCAACCAAGACTTTACTTGTTGTAGGGTAGGGATATCGTTTCCAATGAGTAATATGTCATCTACATATAATACCAGGAAAACGATCATGCTCCCACTAACCTTCTTGTAGACACAAGGCTCATCTTCGTTCTTGATGAATCCATATTGTTTTACTGTTTCATCAAAACGAAGATTCCAGCTTCTGGAAGCTTGCTTCAATCCATAGATTGATCTTTGTAACTTACATATCTTTTGGGCTTCCTCTGGTATGTCAAATCCTTCAGGTTGTGTCATGTATACATCCTCAAGAAGATTTCCATTAAGGAAAGCAGTTTTGACATCCATCTGCCATATTTCATAATCATGATATGAAGCGATAGCAAGTAAAATCCGAACAGATTTAAGCATTGCAACTGGTGAAAAGGTTTCATCATAGTCAATCCCATGAATTTGTTTATATCCTTTTGCAACCAGTCTTGCCTTATAGGTATGTACCTTACCATCCATGTCAGTCTTCCTTTTGAAGACCTACTTGCATCCTATAGGGTTAACTCCTACAGGAGGCTCTACCAAGGTCCAAACTTGGTTTGTGTACATGGAATCCATTTCAGATTTCATGGCTTCTAGCCACTTCTCAGACTCGGGACCAGTTATAGCCTCTTGGTAGGTCACAGGCTCATCTTGATCCATGAGTAATACATCACCTTGATCAGTTATGAGATATCCATATCTCTCAGGTAGTTGACGTATCCTGCTTGACCTACGCTGGTTTTGTTCTACTTGAGCAGGTTGCTCTTCCACAACTTCTTGTGTTTCCTGCTCTAATTCCTCCATAGGTGTATCTATGCTTTGTTGTTCTTGAATTTCTTCAAGCTCTACTTTCCTCCCACTGGTTCCTTTGGAAATAAAATCCTTTTCTAGGAAAACTCCAGTTCGAGCGACAAACACTTTGCCCTCAGAAGGATTGTAGAAGTAATACCCTTTTGTTTCTTTAGGATACCCCACAAATAAGCATTTGTCAGATTTGGGCTCAAGCTTAGTTGAAATTTGTCGTTTCACATAAACCTCGCAACCCCAAATCTTCATGTAAGACATATGTGGTTTCTTACCACTCCATATCTCATATGGTGTCTTCTCAACCTTTTTGGATGGAACACGGTTAAGTGTGTAAGCTGCTGTCAATAGTGCATGTCCCCAAAAGGAGTTTGGAAGATCCGCGTGACTCATCATGGATCGGACCATGTCTAACAGGGTTCGATTTCTTCTCTCAGATACACCATTCCATTGGGGTGTTCCAGGAGGAGTGAGTTGGGATAGGATCCCACACTCTTTCAGATGGTCATCAAACTCTAGGCTTAAATACTCACCACCTCGATCTGATCGAAGAGTTTTAATATTCTTACCTAGTTGGTTTTGTACTTCATTCTTGAACTCCTTGAACTTTTCAAAGGACTCTGATTTGTGTTTCATTAAATACACATAACCATATCTACTGAAATCATCAGTGAATGTGATGAAGTACTGAAAACCTCCTCTGGCTGGTATGTTCAGTGGTCCACATACATCAGTATGTAGTAGGCCCAAAAGATCATTCGCTCTTTCACCTTTTCTTGTGAATGAAGACTTTGTCATCTTTCCAATTAAACAAGATCTGCATGTCTCATATGATTCATAATCAAAAGAGTCCAAGAGTCCATCTTTATGGAGTTTGGAAATGCGTTTCTCATTTATGTGGCCTAATCGACAATGCCAAACGTAAGTTGGATTTAACTCGTTAGGTTTCATCCTTTTGGTATTAATGTTATATATAGGC
This sequence comes from Lathyrus oleraceus, assembly GCF_024323335.1. Classification (NCBI taxonomy): domain Eukaryota; kingdom Viridiplantae; phylum Streptophyta; class Magnoliopsida; order Fabales; family Fabaceae; genus Lathyrus; species Lathyrus oleraceus. Next base: position 479,817,940 of record NC_066585.1, on the reverse strand, counting down.
ATTTCGAGATCAAGGACATACAGTCCATTGCTCATTTGTGCAGTAGCACAGAATATATCATTCAAATAAATTGAGCAACAATTGTTCTTTATTATAAATGAAAAACCAAACTTGTCCAAACAAGAAATGGAAATAATATTCCTGCTAATTGCAGGTACATAATAACAGTTCTCTAACTGAATTATTAAACCACTAGGTAAAGTTAATACATAAGTAGTTCCTACGGCTATAGCAGTAACCTTTGCTCCATTGTCAACTCGTAGGTCAACTTCACCTTTTGCCAAATCTCTACTTCTTTTTAGCCCCTGCACATTTGTACAAATGTGAGAACCACATCCAGTATCTAATACCCATGATGCAGAAGTAGATAAATTTATTTCAATAACAAAAATACTTGAAGTTGAAGTCTCTACTCCATTCTTCGTATCTTCCAGGTACTTTGGGCAGTTTCTCTTCCAGTGTCCGGTCTTACCGCAATGGAAGCAGGTGCCTGCCTTTGCTATGCCTCCACTAGGCTTCAAAGCAGCAACAGTGGGTCTGGGTTTGGCAACTTCCATGCCTTTCCCTTTATGACCCTGCTTGGTGGGCCTTTTGTTCTGTCTCTTTCCATTTCCGATCATCAGAATGGACTTCCCTTTTGTCTTCAGATTCTGCTCAGCTGTTCTCAACATGCCTAGCAGTTCAGGAAGAGATTTATCCATATCATTCATGTTGAAATTTAGGACAAATTGACTGAATCTTTCTGGCAACGATTGCAAGATCAAATCAGTCGCAAGTTCCTTTCCGAGGGGAAAACCCAACCTTTCAAGGTTTTCCACATACCCAATCATCTTGAGCACATGGGGACTTACAGGGGCTCCCTCAGCTAACTTGCTTTGAAAAAGGGCTTTTGAAACCTCAAACCTCTCATGCCTTGCTTGCTCTTGATAGAGCAACTTCAGGTGTTCGATCATATCGAACGCTGACATGTTCTCATGTTGCTTTTGCAATTCTGAGTTCATGGTAGCTAGCATGAGACAAGCAGTTTCATTGGCATCATCGACATGCTTCTTATAAGCATCTCTTTCTGCCTTAGGTGCAGAACTAGGAGGTTCCTCTTCAGGAACAGGAGTCTCCAAGACATACAGCTTTTTATCATGTTTGAGGACAATCCTCAGGTTTCGGTGCCAATCCAGGAAATTTGTCCCAGACAATTTTTCCTTGTCAAGGATGGATCGCAAGATGTTGTTAGAGGTGTTTGTTGTCATGGTAATATACATAAGAATTAATGAAAATATAAGTATCATTGACATATTTAATTAGGCCTTTAATCAAATACGCTCCCACTATTTTACTCAAAATAAATGACCCTCATCATTTGATTCGGAAAATCCCGTTGGAAGATTTTCTTGTGGGTCGAGATCCATATTTCACTTCGTTCTAAGTCCGCGTAGGCAGATTACACAGAACTAGGTTATTTAGGTAGGAACTCCTTCCAATTGTATCTCATACAACTCTCGAAAATTTCAGTTGGGTGAATAACTCCTTATTCCAATCCATCATATGGATCATTCCCAACTCTTGCTTCTAAACATATATAATCTTATTATATATTTATTTAGTTAAGTTTGACCCATTGTTTTAGCAATTGGATATTACAATTATCCCATCGCACCTTACTAATATAGAACATGCACCTCGCATAGGCGAAACCTACATTATCCGATACTAGTCTTGATGAGTGCTAAAACTTGGAAAGTATAAACTTAATATTTAATTTGAGGGAATTGTAATTGTCATGATCTCACCGGCTTATTTATCATATAAATCGTCTCTCACATGCATCAACATACATACACAATGAAACAGTTATGGCCCCTAGCGCAATTGTTCTCCCAAGCCAATGAGAGAACCTAAGCTAACCTAATAACGATCTAAGCTTCTCCAAGCAAGATCTTCAAGGTTGTCCTCCTTTAATATTGAATTCTTCTCTAAGCTTCTCCAAGCAAGATCTTCAAGGTTGTCCTCCTTTGATATTGAAATCTTCTCTTTCTTTGTGACATTGTCTTCTTCTCATTCTTCATAACATTACATAGAAGAAACTCGTTTTACATACGAGGGATTGAGATGAGAAAAGAAGTTACATTCAGAGATTAAAAGGAGAGGCACGACACGCAGGTCGTATTTAAAACCCAAAACAAAATAAAGGAAGACTAAGGCCATAACTAATCACGACAGGGCAATAATAACAAACACATTATTATTATTATTTTTAATTCCTTTAATTTCCAAAATTTTAATGAACAATTCATTTGAAATGGACATTGTTTTGCATCAACACAACCCTTGCGTAGTCACAAAACAGAAACCCCACAATTTTGACTCTGTGAGTGTGACGACCGTCACAGGCATGTTACGACCGTCACAGGCCATGTGAGTGTGACGACCGTCACAAAGCACGTTACGACCGTCACAGGCCATGTGAGTGTGACGACCGTCACAGGGCACGTTACGACCGTCACGCATCCAGTTTGTTACGCTTGTTACGCTCGTTACGCTCGTCACACGAGCTTCACACGGCCAAAGTAACAGAACTTTGAAATAGTCTACAGACCTCTTCCAAAAGCCCTAAATTCACAACTCCTTGACGGTACAACCCTTGCGCCGTCACCAACCCTAATGCGCCAATTTCAGACCGTCAAACACACCTCGATTGTTAATTCAGTATGATTGATCAACAGGTCATTGCTTCACCATACTAATGTCGGATTCCGAAGCAAATGACCATTGATCGCTCAAAGGAAAACAATAATTTAGTGTTTGAATGAACGAAACAGAAACAGTATATCACATATACCGGACTTTGCATTAGGATTACTTATATCATATATAAGTTGATCGGTCTCAATTGCGTAACATATGGATGATCGATGTATCGCTGCTTCACCATACTAATGTCGGATTCCGAAGCATAGTCAACATCAATCATCCAACTCGTACACTCATGATGCCAAATTTAATTGCCCGTTTAATTAATTGATTCATTCTGTCTTTTAATCATATTAATACAGAAATTAAACACCTATCTGATTCATGGTTTCGTAAGTGGCTCTGATACCACTGAAGGAGAATTGCGGTCCAAAACACAGCGGAAATTAAAATTTTCTCCTTTAGAGATCCTTACGAATGGTCATGATCAGTGATAGAATATTTACCTCTTATGACGATTGAAACCTTTGGTGCAGATCTCTTGTGACGATCAAAACCTTTGATGCAGATCCACGAAGCGATCACGAACGTTGAACGATGACAACGTCTCTACTCAGTCCACACGAACGGGTTCCTTCAATCTCAGCGCTAGCTGGTACGAATGAAGGCTTTGAGTGAGAGAGAGAGAAAACGAAAATAATGCAACCGCAATGAATGCTTCTGCACAAGAGTTCTATTTATAGAACCACTTGTGTGGGCTTCAAGCTAAAAAGCCCACTTAAGTGTATTTTGGCCCATATCTTATAATATGCCCAAAATCACTTAAGCCCATGGTACCTTACCATATTTCATATTCTACTCAAGTACACCGTACCTTAGATGTTCTATAACTCACTTAAGGGCACCGTACCTTACGGTATTCCTTAGTTACTCTATCTCTCATCAATCCGTCCTTTGTGTGTGACCCTGTAGGTTTTCGTGACGTTGGCAATTATATTAAATCACGCATTTAACATAATAAACATTGAGCGGTATCTAGCAACACATCACTGCTACCCAAGACACGAAAATGTCATGTGATCTGACAAAACCTCTTGTGATAATAATTATGTGTATAATTACCCTTTTACCCTTATGTCTATATTGAACACAAGGCATAAACCGTGTCATCCTTGTCCAGTTCAATATTAGGCCCATAGACATTTATCCTGTTATGCAGGATGGGCAAATTCCATCTAGGACACTCATGTCCCTCAGCATGCTTTGTGGAGTACCCATCAACTGTCTTTATGGTTATCCAGTTACGGACAACGTTGGATCAGCAATAAAGCACTCGACTCTACATCTAGGATCCATAGTGGTTTCAGGTCGAAGAGTGGTATACACCATTATCACCATGAGAATAACTTATGACACTTTGCATAACTTTCTATATAGTATTCTCATAGCGGGTCAATCTGGTATAAATATTACTCCTAATATTCATACCTATGTTTAAGACTTGATAACTCCTTATCCATGATCCATGAGATGTGATCATCAGTCTATATACATAATAGTCTTAATGCTTTAATGTCATCCCACTTCACAATAAAGCTCGACTACGGATACTTTAGGAATAGTGTCCTTATGTTTAATGTGATCTCATGATTAAGTCATACTTGATACATTAAACAGACTAGCTATTCTAGGGACTTTATTAAACAAACGTAATAAAGAAAATGCCTTTTATTATTAATAAATAATTCGATACAAGTACGAAAAGTATTGGCCTCTAGGGCTTACACCAACAGATCTCCCAATCAAGATTGGACCAAGTGATTTCCAGGTTACCTTTCAGGTTATGGATATTCACCCATCATATAGCTGTCTCCTTGGTAGACCATGGATTCACGAGGCTGGCGCCGTGACATCCACCCTACACCAGAAGCTGAAATTCGTCAAGAACAAGAAACTGGTTGTGGTAGGGGGAGAAAAGGCTCTCCTGGTTAGCCACTTGTCTTCTTTCTCGTACATTGATGTCGAGGATGAAGTTGGAACTCCTTTCCAAGCTTTATCTATTGATGATTTAATTGAGAAGAAGTCTCCTTCATTTGCTTCCTACAAAGATGCGAAGCTGGCCATTGAATGTGGTGCAGTTGCTGGTTTAGGGAAGATGATTGAGCTTGAAGACAATAGATCCCGGGCTGGCATTGGCTATTTCTCTGGGGCATTCAACGAGCATGGTTTGTTCAAGAGTGGAGGTTTCATCCATGCTGATCAAGCTGAGGAAGCTGCTGCTATCTTGGAAGAGGATGCAGAGGATTTGAGCAACTTCATCATACCTGGTGGTGTCTGCCATAATTGGGTCGCTGTAGATGTTCCTACAGTCATCCATAGATCAGAGTAATTGTTCACTTTGGTCAAAACCCTTCTCCCATGCCAAAAGGAGAAGTGATGACATTGTTGGCAGCATATATACAATGATGTTTTCATTCAATTAATGCATTATTAAACATTTGTTTTTCCATTTGTTTTCACTTTTTGCTTTTTGCATGAAATCAGTGATCACAAAAAAACCATAAAAACAAGAATAAAAGCAATCTTTTTCATCTGCATAATGATTTGTTTGTTTAAATTCTAAAGTTTTTCATTAACCAAAATCATTATGCAGGTTGATTCTAAAACCCATTGAACATAATGATCCAACGCCATCTCCCAATTTTGAATTCCCTGTATTCGAGGCAGAGGAAGATGATGTTGAAGGGATTCCTGATGAGATTACCCGTCTCCTTGAGCACGAGAAGAAGATCATTCAGCCGCACCTTGAAGATCTGGAAACAGTCAACTTGGGGTCTGAGGATTGTGTTCGTATGGTGAAGATTGAGGCACTTCTTAAAGAATCTGTCAAGAAGAGATTGATTGAGTTGCTACGAGAATATTCCGATATCTTTGCTTGGTCGTATGAAGACATGCCGGGTCTAGATACAGATATTGTGCAACATTTCCTGCCTTTGAAGCCTGAGTGCGTGCCTATGAAGCAGAAGCTCAGAAGAACTCATCCAGATATGGCGGTGAAGATCAAAGAGGAAGTTCAGAAGCAAATTGATATGGGGTTTCTGGTGACTTCTACATATCCTCAATGGGTGGCCAATATTGTGCCTGTGCCTAAGAAAGACGGAAAAGTCCGTATGTGTGTTGATTACAGAGATTTGAATAAAGCTAGTCCTAAAGATGATTTTCCTCTACCACACATTGATATGTTGGTAGACAATACAACTAAATTCAAAGTCTTTTCCTTTATGGACGGACTTTCCGGTTATAACCAGATCAAGATGGCACCCGAGGATATGGAGAAGACAACATTCATCACACCTTGGGGAACATTCTGTTATCGAGTGATGCCATTCGGTTTGAAGAACGCCGGAGCCACGTATCAACGAGCTATGACTACCTTGTTTCATGATATGATGCACAAGGAGATAGAGGTCTATGTTGATGATATGATTGCTAAGTCCCGAACGGAAGTTGAACATGTCGAGCATTTGTTGAAGCTTTTTCAGCATTTGAGGAAGTTTAGGCTTCGCCTGAATCCGAACAAATGTACATTTGGAGTCCGTTCCGGCAAGTTGTTGGGTTTTATTGTTAGCGAGAGAGGTATTGAGGTTGATCCTGCAAAGGTCAAAGCAATACAAGAGATGCCTGCACCCAAAACTGAGAAGCAAGTTCGAGGTTTTCTTGGCCGCTTGAACTATATTTCCAGATTTATATCCCACATGACTGCCACATGCGCGCCGATATTCAAGCTCCTCCGGAAAGATCAGTCCCATGATTGGACCGAGGATTTCCAGAAAGCTTTCGACAGTATCAAAGAATATCTGTCTGAACCTCCGATCTTGTCTCCTCCTGTGGAAGGAAGACCTCTGATTATGTATTTGACTGTTCTTGAAGACTCGATGGGTTGTGTACTCGGTCAACAAGATGAATCAGGGAAGAAAGAATCTGCTATCTACTACCTCAGTAAGAAGTTTACTGATTGTGAGTCTCGATACTCTATGCTTGAGAAGACGTGCTGTGCTTTGGCTTGGGTTGCTAAGCGTTTGCGCCAGTACATGATAAATCATACAACTTGGTTGATTTCCAGAATGGATCCAATTAAGTATATTTTCGAAAAGCCTGCTTTAACTGGGAGGATTTCCCGTTGGCAGATGTTGTTGTCTGAATATGATATCGAGTATCGAGCTCAGAAAGCTATCAAAGGTAGTATCTTGGCTGACCATTTAGCGCACCATCCGATTGAAGATCACCAGTCAGTTCAGTACGACTTCCCTGATGAGGAGATTCTATATTTGAAAATGAAAGATTGTGATGAGCCTACACTTGATGAAGGTCCGGAACCTGGTTCCAGATGGACGATGGTGTTTGATGGCGCTGTGAATCAGTACGGAAATGGTATTGGGGCAGTAATCATTACTCCTCATGGCACGCATATTCCACTTACAGCGAGGCTAACTTTCAAATGCACGAATAACATGGCTGAGTATGAGGCCTGTATTATGGGATTAGAAGAATGCATTGATTTGAGAATCAAGCATCTTGATGTGTATGGTGATTCGGCCCTTGTTGTTAATCAGATCAAGGGAGAATGGGAGACGAATCATCCTGGTCTCATTCCATATAGAGATTATGCGAGGAGGATTTCTACGTTCTTCACAGAAGTTGACTTTCATCATATTCCTCGAGAGGATAATCGGATGGCAGATGCTCTTGCTACGCTTGCTTCCATGATTGTGGTCAAGTATTGGAATGAGGTACCCAATATTGCCGTGATGCGCTTGGATAAACCAGCTCACGTATTTGCAGTGGAAGAAGTCAATGATGACAAGCCTTGGTATTTCGATATCAAGAATTTCCTCTAGAACCAGGTCTACCCGCCTGGGGCATCTGTGAAAGATAGGAAAACTTTGAGAAGGTTGTCAGGCAGTTTCTACCTCAGCGGTGAAGTGCTGTATAAGAGAAATTTTGACATGGTTTTGCTCAGATGCGTGGATAGACACGAAGCAAACCTGTTAATGACTGAGGTCCATGAGGGTTCATTTGGTACTCATTCCAATGGACATGCCATGGCTAGAAAGATGATAAGAGCAGGCTACTATTGGCTGACAATGGAGTCTGACTGCTGCAAATATGTGAAGAAATGCCACAAGTGTCAGATCTACGCGGATAAGATTCATATTCCTCCGACACTTCTGAATGTGATTTCATCACCATGGCCTTTCTCCATGTGGGGAATTGACATGATCGGCATGATTGAACCGAAGGCGTCCAACGGACACAGGTTTATTCTCGTAGCAATTGATTACTTCACCAAATGGGTTGAAGCCGCATCGTATGTGAATGTGACCAGGCAGGTGGTTGTGAAGTTTATCAAGAATCAGCTGATTTGCCGTTATGGTGTGCCAGATAAGATCATTACTGATAATGGATCTAATCTAAATAATAAGATGATGGAAGATTTGTGCGCTGAATTCAAGATTGCACACCATAATTCCTCTCCTTACAGACCTAAGATGAATGGGGTTGTTGAAGCTGCTAATAAGAATATCAAGAAGATTATCCAGAAGATGACAGTTACGTACAAAGATTGGCATGAGATGCTGCCATTTGCTTTGCATGGTTATCGTACATCTGTCCGCACTTCAACAGGGGCAACCCCTTTCTCTCTTGTTTACGGCATGGAGGCTGTTCTCCCAGTAGAGGTGGAAATCCCATCAATGAGAGTCTTGATGGAAGCCAAGTTGACTGATGCTGAATGGATTCAGAGTCGTTATGACCAGCTGAATTTGATTGAAGAGAAGCGATTGACTGCCATGTGCCATGGTCAGTTGTATCAGCAGAGAATGAAGAAAGCATTCGATAAAAAGGTCAAGCCTCGTGTGTTTCGAGAAGGTGACCTCGTGCTCAAGAAAGTCTTGTCTTTCGCGCCCGATTCCAGGGGCAGGTGGACTCCAAACTACGAGGGTCCATATGTTGTTAAGAAAGCCTTTTCAGGCGGTGCTCTGATTCTTACAACAATGGATGGGGAGGATTTCACTCGTCCTGTGAATTCAGATGCAGTCAAGAGATACTTTGCCTAAAAAAAAGTATATGCAAATGAAAAACAGAATAGCTCGCTAAGTTGAAAACCCGAAAGGGCGGCTTAGGCAAAAATGAGCGTCTCGGTGGAGAATCCGCAAGGGTGATCCAGGCAAAAATTAGAGACATTGAAAAAGGAATAATTTGCATCCCGCTAGATTGAGTACCTCACCCTGGGGCAATCTAGGCAAAAATTAGGGATTTGGCAAGTAATTGCATCCTGACAAGACTTTCTATTTCACCAGCTGTCTGTTCGTCAGAGGTTCTCGATTCGTCGTCGACTGAAGCATCGAATACATCGAGATTCAAATTGGTAGAGAAAGGATCATTATTTTCAATGTAGCCGTCTTCCAATATATATCACTGATTTTAAACTTGTACAGATCTATGGAGTCTTGCCATTTGCAGGCTACCATTCCATCAAATAAATTTGAGCTTTTTATCCAATTATTTGCACTCTTATTTGTTTCAATTCAACAAATGTTTTTCATGTTTTAATTGATAAAATGTCATTGTTTTAAAAAAATAATTTTTTTTCAAATTGTTGTTTTAAACAAAGTGAACATTCACAATGATGAAAGGATACTCAAGAATTTCTCAGTGCTCTCCCGAGGGTGGCATGATTTCCAACAGGTAAGACATTTGTTCATATTCCTGGCATTGGTTGTATCCTCTTTATCCTGCTTTGTTATTAGGGTTGTTCCCCAAGCAGAGTTGTTGTTGTGGGTTGTTCCCCAAGCAGAGTGCTTGTTGAAGACTTCGTTTTCTTCTACAGCAGTGTTCTCTCCCAGCATGGGTGTTTTTCCTTTTGGAAGGTTCGATAATTGGTGGTTTGAAACCCCAGTACTCCGTTTATCCCCAGTACGGTCACTATCGGAGTTGTTGTTTCTCTCCTCGGCATGGTTGTTTTCTTTCGAAGATTCAGTGGTTGGTGGATTGATGTCCCGGTATTTTACCACTTTCCTCAGCGCAGTCGCCTGCGGATTTGTTGCTATAGCTCCCCATCAGTGCGCTTATCCCTCCAGCAGGACAGTGATTATGTTCCTCCTCAGCAGTTGTGGATGTTCTCCTCAGAAGAGTCAGCATTTAGTGGTTGATCCCAGCTCTCTTCCATATTCCCAGTGGGTCCCGTAGTGGATTTCCCTAGGGGAGCCGTCAGTAGATTTGTGGTTTGGTGGATTGTATTTCTGCAAAATCCCCAATAGAGTTGGTATTCCCAATAGAATCAGGATTGCATCTGTGGTATTCTCTCAGAGTCTCCGTCAGAGCGGGTATCCTCGACAGAGTTGTTTTTGCGGCAGTTTCTGCTTGTGAAATCTTTGTTTCCCCGGTAGGGTTGGTTGGTGATCTATCATACAGAGATTGGGTTGATTTCCTGATTGCTTTTGATCCTCAATAGAGTGGCTTGTTGCAGAATCTACTTGTGTGATCTGTTTTTCCCACAGTGGGTGTATTCCCGATGGACTGACCACTTGTGTTCTCCCCAGGTAGAGTTGCTTGTGCAGTAGATTCTACATGGATGATCCGTTCTCCCTCAGTGGGTTGTTCCCCAGTGGAGTTGCGTGGATTTGCTTTCATAGCAGTTTTCGCTTGTGCATCGAACTCTTGTTTCTCAGTTGATACTGAAGATCCCCCTGCAGATATCTTGGGATTTCTCCTTTTCCCCAACAGATTTGTCTTTGTGGCCGTTGTTGCCTGTTGTGACTTTCTGTACTCCAGTTGGGTTGATTGTTGATCCATTATTTAGAGGTTCTTTAGTATCTCTGATCTTTCGCCTCCTCACAGATCTTTGCTTTTCAGCATGCGGATCTCCAGCAAATTGGCTTTCCAGTTGGTTGTTCCCCTGGAAGTGTAGTACCGGGCATTTGATTCCTGGGCCTGGTTGTGTTAGATATGTCTGTTTTGTCAGCATTCATCAAACATAAATTACGCATATTCATGCATAATCATAAACATTCAGATATTCATGTTGCATTTTTGCCATATATCTCTTGTTTGTTGTTCCCTGCTATGGGTGATATAGATCTCAATAGATCTCCCCAAGCGGATGTCGGGTGTTTAAATCTCTCAATATAGAGTCAGCCCATAAGCAGAAAGTGTCTGTTTTTCCTTATGTAGTTCCCCACTGAGATAGGTTCTCGTGGATGACGGTTTCTTCCGTTTCCTCCCAACACATATATTGGGATGGATCTTCCTATTGAGTTATATCCTCATAGGGCGAGTTTTGATTCAGTCTGTCTTTTCGGTTTGATTCTGAATTGGCTATTTGTCAACTGTTTCTCGTGCTTCCCTGTGGAATAAATGAATGATTTGCCCAGTAACCGGCATTAATTCTTTTTATCCCCAGCGGAATCTGTTTGGGCCTCTACCCAATTTTCGGTAGTTGTAAATCCTGGTTTTCCTGCTCTTCAGCAGTTTGTGGTTTGTTATAAACCCTATTTGGTTTCCCGTGCGGATTTGTGATTCTTTCATTCCCACGTGGATTTGTTGGTTTTCTACCCCGTATTCGATAGTTATAAACCCTAATGCCTCCCCTTTGCAGAGTTAACCTTGTTGTTCATCCTAACCGATGATGGTTACTCTTTGTGGTTATCTTCATCCAGTATTCGATGTTGATATTCCTCCCTTCGCTTGTGGACAATTGCCGGTTGCTAGCAATTGTATCCCCAGCAGTCTTCTGGATCATTGCCGTATGCTTGCAATGTTATCCTTTTGAAGTCGCCTGTATGTGCCTGGATCATTGTTGTTTATGCATTGTATCCCCAGCGAGTCTTCTTTCACTTATCCGTTTGCTTGGTAATGTTGTTGCTCCCTTTGGATTGGTCATCATTATATACCTAGTTTTGGTATCCCGATGCCTTTCTTTTCGGTCGATTTATCCTTTGTTAACCCAGTAACCGGTTGTGGATAATCTTCCATGCGAGTATGTTATCCACGTTCTGACGGTAATGGATAGTATATCTCATGCACTCTTCAGTCGAAACCTGTTGTGTTTCCCCAGTCGATTAAGATTCGTTATTCCTTTGTGGAATCTAATGTTGTTTCTTGGATAATTGTCGGATGCTTGCAATTTATCCCTTTGAGTTGTCTTTCGTTTACCCGTATGCTTGGTAATGATTGTCTATCTTTTGGTTAGTCACCTATTATATGCCCTAACCGGTATCTCTGGTGTCTCTTCCTTTTCGAGTATATTATTCACGTTCTGACGGTAATGAATAATATATCTCTTTCACTCTTTGGTTGGAGTCCTTTGTTGATCTTCCCTAGTAGAGTAAGATTCGTATTCTTTGTAGAATCGAATATCCATCCTTTAACAAGTTTGTGTTTTGGATGATGGGTGTTTTGGCATATATACCAATTCACGTCTTCGGTAGGTCACCTATTATATACCTCGGTATTGTCGCATTACGCGAAAAACCCGGCGGGAAAAGAAAGAACAACAGAGCCGCCACCGTGCGTTATTTATCCCAAAAGAGGGAAAGGAAACGCTCGAAGTAAACCTAGGAAAGAACATGGTCTCGCGACCAAAGAGGATGGGTTCGGGAGTCGGTTATGCGAAGGGAAGGTGTTAGGCACCCTACGCATCCGTAGTACTCTACGGGATCCACGCACAAAAGGAAGGAATATGGTTGCTAAAACACTGCTCAAACTCACACACACTGGCTGAAAGAGACAAAAGAGACTGACTGAAACTGACTCGGCAGGATATCGCATCCTGGGCCTACTTAGTCTATCAGGCATAGACATCAGAGTCGAAGTAGTTCGGACTGGGGAAACGACACATGCTCGCTAGGATATCGCATCCTATGCATACGTATCTTCTCGGACGAGAGAAGAATCAGAGCATTCGTAGCTCGGCTGACACGCACACAAACAAACACAAACACAGGCAAACGTGGAGCCTGAATGCCAATCGTTGGACTTACATCAGCATCCGAACCAGAAAACGCACACAGGAAACCAACTGCCAATCGCTGGACTTATGTCGGACTCCAACCAGAACACACACAAGGGTGGTTAAGACACAAAGGGTGAAAAGAGAAAAAGGGCGAACAAACAGACTAAAAGGGAGACTAGAGCTCGAGCCTAATAGTTGCCAAACACACACAAGAAAGAAAAAAGGGCGCCCGGAGAGATCAGCTCAATCTCCTGCCTACATACTTCATCTGGACATGAGAATCAGAGTTGCCGTAGTTCGGCTACGGAGGAAAAAAGGACTCGATTGCAACTAGTGGCAAGAGAAAAGGAAAGTCTCGATCGCAACGAGGGCGAGAGAAAGGAAAAGTCTCGATCGCAACGAGGGCGAGAGAACGGATCGCAACGAGGGCGAAAGCAGGCAAGTCAAACAAACAAAGGCACAGGTAGCACACACTATATGCACACAAGGGGCTCACACAAGGGTTAGGTTTTAGTCGAGGGGTCATATCAACCTCAACAAACAAACCTCTGGAAGCGGGTGAGGGTGCTCTTAACCTTGCCATTGAGGGGCTAAGGTGAAGCAGATGAAAGGAGATGAGGGGTGTGCCTCATTGCTTCTATCCCTGGCCTGGGAGAGCATTTGACAAGAATGTGTGGGTTCAGAAAGTGGGAACCCTTCTACACATTTGATACTGACTCAACTGTGCAATTGCACAAGATCTTGGGTTTTTATCTGAAATGCATCAACACAATGGTGTGAGCAAAACAAAAGACACACTGAATAGCAGGGGATAGGTTGCTTATCCCTTGGTTCTGCCAATTGCCTCTTCACTTAGGAGGTCTTTGACTCAATGCAAGGACAATTTAAACATACACAAGCATTGCCTCTTAAGGAGGACTTCAGACAGTTTGCCCGGCCAAGTAACAAGCCGGGTCTCCAGACTACATGAAGAAAAAGTAATTATACCTCAAAGCAAATGCTAAATAGCAAAGCAAGCAACTAAAGCAACTAAAGTGTACCTGAAAAAGTCAAACTTATCAGTATGCAATTAAACAGTTAAAAGCAAAGGAATGGATAAAACAGTCAACCACAGAGGGACCAAGGTGCATAGCACAAGACTCAAGTCACATGAGTCAACCTACAAAACAAGGGTTAGCACATGATATATATAATCCAACTCAATCAAATTTGAGTGATCTTTGAGGCATTGGTGCTTAACCTGAAACAATAGCTCAATTGTAAGCTCAAAAGACCACTAGGACTAGCCTAGGGTCAAAGATGAAAGAAAAAGCCAAAACAGCAAGGAAAAGTCAACCCAATTCATGTTCAAACATTTAAGAAGCTATCTCAATTGGATTCACAATCAAATCATGCATCATTATCATTTCATACACAAAAGAATGCAAAGCATGGCAATAAGAAGCACAAATAGGTCAACAGCAAGACTTCATTCAAAAGTCAACCCAAACAATCCCAAAAATTATCAAATAAATCACATTCAATCCTAACATCTAGCATGGCAAGCATGTCAAATTTCAATGCATTTGGATGAGAGGAAGGCAGTCAATTAAAATCATGAAGTCAAACCAAATTCAAGCATGCATAATGAAGGTCAACAAACATGGGTCAACTTCAAAAAATCATATCAAATTGAAAACAGAAGAGAAATGAATGAGATTAACACCAATGCAAATCTCAAGGAGTCTAGTTATCACATATTAAATTTCATGATCATTCAATATGGTATGAGGATTTCACAAAAGATTTGGCATCATGTATCACATAAAGTCAACCATTGACTAGGCAGGGAAGGAAATTCTCACATAAATGGAAAACAGCATCATTAATTCCAAGAAAATTCATACACAAACTAGACATGTAAGAGATCATTCATGCAAAATTTGGGGTCAATTGGATGAGAGGAAGCATGTGAACAAAAATTGAGAAAATGCATATCATTCATGTAGCACCAAATGCAACACCTCACTTCAAAAATTTGTAACTCACAAACCACAAATGATAAATCCACAAACTCTATTTGGAAACAAAGGTAAATGAGTCTAGTTTCACCACAAAAAATTTCAGGGCCAAAGGATGCATCATCATTATTTCACAAAAGAAATGGCAAAGGGTGTCAAATGTGCATACATGTTGGAAAACCAATTACCAATTAAAATCCGGCCAATGAAAAATTAATTAAAAATCATAATCAAATACTAGACATCCATGTGAAGATGATGGAAAAATTTTCATGATTTTTGGATGAATAATGAATGAAAAATGAATTATTGAAGTTGATGATCAATTTGTAGTAAACATGAGCAAATAGCATGGCATAAGTCAAACAATGGTCAACTGGATGGCATAATTGTAATTCCGCTTTTCATTTAACAAAACGCACAGCATAAGCAAGGGAAATGGAATGTTCCCATTGGTCCAATCCCAATGGAACAGTGACTCGACCAATCATGTTCAAATTCTGGGTTCTCCAAAACCCTTAGGGTTTAGCCAACAGCAACACAAGCTTCATCGTTCAAGCAACAATCATGAACAACAAACGTGACCAACATCAATAATCAAACATGGCCATGACATACTATCCTCATGCAACATTTGAGAACAACTAAACAGCAATAATCATGGGAGTTTTCTGGGCAGATTAAGATAGCAAAACAGCAGGGCATTCATCATCATCAAGCAAAATTTGACCAAGAACAAAATCCCCAGAAACAACAAACAAGCATGGCAATACACTCAGTAAACATTGCACATACATAATCCATGATCTATTTTCATCAAAATACACATACAACCAAGATTCGAGCAAAAACACACATGAACACTAAACTGCATATCAGCATATCTTCACCAATATCTAACCATTTTCAAAAGCTTATAGCTCACAACCATCAGCAAAGAAGGAACTACATGATACATGGCATGATTTGGAAAAATAAAAGATTCGAAAAACTTACTTGATTTGAAGAAAATCGAGATGCAGTGTTGGTTTTGATGTTGCAGCCCAATACAGATGTTCACAATGCCTTGAAATGATGAAAACTTGAGGTAGGTAAGCTCAGCAATGCTTGGAAATCCTCAAAACTCGATTCACCATTGTTATAGCTTGAGGAAAACAGAACCAGAAAATGAAATACAGTTGAGGTTTGATGAGGGGAAATGCTTCCAAAGATGGTCCAAGTGATGGAGTGAACAAGAATGGCTCGGGTCTTTTGAAGCTTTTGGGCAGAAAATCAAAATCGTGAAAATTGCAAGTGAGAGAGTTTCTGGTTTTTTGTGTTGGCTGCTCTCAGTCTCTAGGGTTGCAAAAAATGCTCAGAATGATCTTTATATTGTCTGTTTTAGGTTGGTTTAGGAAATGCTAAGCTGGTTTTGTCTTAATGGAGTGATTTGCCTTTTTGCTAAGTTGTACATAAGTGGAAATGGAGGGTGCATGCTGTACACGAATGGGCCTTGAAACCAGCTGCCAACAGACCAAAATTCTGCTGTTTGTGGTCTGCTCATGGATTGCTCACTTTGTTTTGCTCTTTTCAAACCATTTGCAAAAATACCAAGTTATGCAACTTTGGCCAAAATAGTGGTACGGTGATGGAATGGGCATGAATTTAAGCTTGGAGCAAGTTTCAAATATGATATGAAACAAATCCCAATTGGCCAAATGGAGAAAAGATCAATAAATCAAAAAGTCAACCATTGGTCAAACTTGATTTTTAAATGCAATAGGTCAAAAAAATGCCATTTTGACTGGTGAGGTTTTGGTGGATGAAATTTATATTTTTGGAAAGAGGAGGAAAAATGTGGTTTGTAGGAAAAAACCCCACCAAATTTGGCCTTATGGTTCATGAATTATGGCTCTTTGAAGTTCATAAATTTCTGAAATTGAATTGATCATATCTTGACAACCACACATGGGATTTGAGAGTTCTTGGACTTTTTGAAAATGGGAAGACAAGATCTTAAACTTTCATGTTGGGAAAAAATTCATTTGAAGCTTGTATCATGATGTAAGTTTAAGATCAAGAAGTTTCCATTTTTGGCAGTTGAAATTACAGGTCCACTTTCTATTTTGGGAAATTTTCTGATTGACTTGATTTTCTTCCATGATGAGGTTTGACATGATAGATGAGGCTTATACAAGCATGAATGAGCTCCTTCAAATCAATTCCATCCATCAAATCACTGATTAAATCCACAGTTGACCAAGTTTGACTTTTCTAGGGTTTTGGATGATTGAACCACTTCTGATGAATTCCAAACCCTAATTCTTTGAGGACTTGATTTCAAATGATGTCCCACGACATATGAACTTTTGATTATTGATCATGGTGCCCAAATTCTGCAAGAATGGCCACCATCCACTGCTTTGACTGACTGTTGACTTTCTAGGGTTTTTTGCCTGACTGTGCATTGACTGATGACCTTTGAGCCTTCAACCCTTGACTTGAACACTTCAAATGGACCTCCAAGTCATGTGAACTTGTTGGACAAACCCTAGGGCTTTGATTCCTTGAGAAACACCCTTGCTTGATTGGTGGATTGATCTCCTGATCAGTTTGACCTAATTCTTGATTGCTTGCACTTGAGGCAACTGGGGACAATGCAAATGCTATGCAATGTATCATGATATGCTATGACTTAATATGAAATGATATGCACAATGATAGGTGCAAATTTGAGGTGCTACAGCTGCCCCTATTCAATCAGCTGGGAACCCGAACGGATGAGAGCAACGGCTGTCAGACTTTCAGGGTAAACAGGGATTGAATACAAAAGAACCGTAGAAATTTGCACCGACTGGATATGCTACAAGGAAAACCACGTCATTTACCGATGACAAACTGCATGACAACTTCAGAAAAGCAAAAACCATTTACCGATGGTTGGAGAACTGGAACCTTGATATTTACCGATATCAACTTCAGCACGACCATTTACCGATGGCGGCTGGGGAAAACAAACTTCTGAAAAACAGAACCATTTACCGATGGTTAAAATTGGGACCTTGATATTTACCGATATCAACTTCAGCACGACCATTTACCGATGGCTGCTGGGAAAACAACTTGAGAAAAACAGAACCATTTACCGATGGTTAAAAACTTGATATTTACCGATATCAACTTCAGCAAGACCATTTACCGATGGCTGCTGGGAACACAACTTGAGAAAAACAGAACCATTTACCGATGGTTAAAAACTTGATATTTACCGATATCAACTTCAGCACGACCATTTACCGATGGCTGCTGGGAAATAAATTGATGAAAACAAAACCATTTACCGATGGTTAAAACTTGATATTTACTGATATCAACTTCAGCCAGACCATTTACCGATGGCTGCTGGGAAATAACTTGATGTAGAAAGGAAGCAAAACCATTTACCGATGGTGGCTTCAAAGAAACTTGACATTTACCGATGTCAACTTAGCAAGACCATTTACCGATGGCTGCTGCAACTGGGAACTCGATATTTACCGATATCGAAGAAAACTGGGCCATTTACCGATGGCATCTCCGCTTGGGGAGGAACAAAACCTTCGTGGCGATACCAGACAAGACGTTTACCGACGACTTCTGGGGATTTTGATTTTATTGACGAGAGAACAAAGAATGACCAGGCATTTACCGATGACTGGGATGAGACTCGATGTTTACCGACATCGAAAGATGATGTTTACCGACATCAAAAGGAATGACCAGACATTTATCGATGACTGGGATGGGACACGATGTTTACCGACATCGAAAGATGATGTTTACCGACATCAAAAAGAATGACCAGACATTTATCGATGACTGGGATGGGAAATTTATTGGGGAAAGACAAACAAATATTTGCAACTGAAAACCGGGTAGGACATTTACAGATGACTCTACTGGGGATTTCTAGCTGGGGATCTATCAGACATTTACTGATGACTGATGGAAAGACTCGATGTTTACCGACACCGAAGCAATGGCGTTTACCGACACCAAAAAAATAACCAGACATTTACCGATGACTGGGTGAGACTCGATGTTTACCGACATCGAAGGATGATGTTTACCGACATCAAAAAGAATGACCAGACATTTACCGATGACTGGGTGGAACTCGATGTTTACCGACACCGAAACAATGGCGTTTACCGACACCAAAAAATGACCAGACATTTACCGATGACTGGGTGGAACTCGATGTTTACCGACACCGAAACAATGGCGTTTACCGACACCAAAAAAATAACCAGACATTTATCGATGACTGGGTGGAACTCGATGTTTACCGACACCGAAACAATGGCGTTTACCGACACCAAAAAGAATGACCAGACATTTACCGATGACTGGGTGGGACACGATGTTTACCGACATCGAAAGATGATGTTTACCGACATCAAAAAGGATGACCAGACATTTACCGATGACTGGGGTGAGAAATTTATTGGTGAGAGACAAACAAATATTCGCAACTGGAAACCAGATAGGACATTTACAGATGACTCTACTGGGGATTTCTAGTTGGGGATCTATCAGACATTTACCGATGACTGAAAGAAAGATTCGATGTTTACCGACACCGAAGCAATGGCGTTTACCGACACCAAAAAATGACCAGACATTTACCGATGACTGGGTGGAACTCGATGTTTACCGACACCGAAACAATGGCGTTTACCGACACCAAAAAATGACCAGACATTTACCGATGACTGGGTGAAACTCGATGTTTACCGACACCGAAACAATGGCGTTTACCGACACCAAAAGAAACACACGTGGGTACTGACATGACACTTACTGGTATCACATGAACAGTATCTGGGACATGTTGAGGCAAGGCTGAACACTTGCTGGGGGTCTCACTGGGGAGAAACAAGCTTTCTGTCACCATCGGGTGAGGAAATAAACCTCTGTGGGGATAATCAATTCTGAATGCTGTCGAAGCAACTGTAGCAGGCTTGCTGTGCTGATGTTGAACAAACTGATCCGCCTCTGCTGGGGAAAATGGTCTGATGTGGTTTCGAACACATGAATGCATATGTTTGAATTTTTCTATGGCGTAATGCTCCATATGGGATGGAAATGCTACGCAATTTTTTGAAGATGCAATGATTACTATATGCAATGCAATATGATGAGAACTCTGCGGGGAAAATACACAGGACGACTGTGCTGAGGAATCTTCAATACAAATCCGCTGGGGGAACAATACAACCGCTGCTGGGGAACCAACAATACGAATCCGCTAGGGGAAGACAAGGCAACTCGCTGGGGAGTAACAAAGCAACTCTGTTTAGGGGAAAACAAAGGTAAACTGCTGGGGATAGCCCAATCAATCCACACAAATTCCGCTTGGGGAAATAAAAAACTCCGCTGGGGAAGCTAAAACAGGCAATTCTCTGGGGATAAGGCTCATACAAACCTCAGATAGAATAGGCTATGCTTTGGGGAATAACCGCTACTCTGCCGGGGACGACCCACACAGTTCACGAGTAGAATCAACTCAGCTGGGGATGCAGGTATCGACCTGCTACTGAAACCTGTCCAATCCACTGGTGGGATGAACTCTGCTGGAGAAATATTTCGTGAAACCCGCTCCACTCGGGGATCAAGGTCACAACAGCGAGCAAACAGGAAGGAACACCAAGGATACCGGGTTGTAGGTATGAAACGGGTGACCGACCAAAGCGTGAATTGGTTTGAATGCCATAAGTACATCGACCTGATCGTCGGAAACTTCTTCGGTCTGAATACCGGAAAAACATAAGTACATCGACCTGATCGTCGGAAACTTCTTCGGTCTGAAAACCGGAAAATTGGCCTGAGTGCCATGAGTACATCGACCTGATCGTCGGAAACTCCTTCGGTCTGAATACCGGAAATTTGGCCTGAGTGCCATGAGTACATCGACCTGATCGTCGGAAACTCCTTCGGTCTGAATACCGGAAATTTGGCCTGAGTGCCATGAGTACATCGACCTGATCGTCGGAAACTCCTTCGGTCTGAATACCGGAAAAACATGAGACATATTATCTATAGCCGTCAAAACGTAGATAATACACTCGCATGGAAGATTATCCATAACCGGGTTGTAGGTTGTTAGATGGATAAACGACCGAAAACATCCTGAAGAGAGCAAAGGCAAACTTGTTAAAGGATGAACATCCGATTCCGCAGGGAATACGAATCTTACTCTGCTGGTGATAACAATCGAAAGATTGACCAAAGAGCGCATGAGATATATTATCTATAGCCGTCAGAACGTAGATAATAACCTCGCATGGAAGATTATCCATAACCGGGTTGTAGGTTGTTAGATGGATAAACGACCGAAAAGAAAGGCATCTGGGTACCAGACTAGGTATGCAAAAGATGACCAATCAAAAGAGGATAAAGTTGCTTACTCGGAGCAAGTATCCAAAAGGAAGGGGAAGACCCACTGGGGACAATACTGCTTGATCAAGGCAAGTATCCAGAGGGGAAAGAATATTAATACCACAAAGAGGGGATTACATCTACCGGTTTGTAGGCAGAAAACCACGGAAAAGTGACCAGTCATCATCGGGATAAGCACAAAGGGTTAAATCCAACAAGGGGATGAAAGTGGGATTTTACAACTACCGATAGTGGGTAGAAAACCACAACGATAGGACTTACAACTACCGGTTAGTAGGTAGAGGCCAACAAAAGTAACCAGTCATCATCGGGATGGGCACAAAGGATTAACTCCACCAAGGGGAGAAAGTGGGATTTTACAACTACCAGCTAGTGGGTAGAAAACCATAAAGAAAGGGCTTACAACTACCGGGTTGTAGGTAGAGGCCAATGGAAAAGTAACCAGTCATCATCGGGATGAGCACAAAGGGTTAACTCTACCAAGGGGAGAATGTGGGATTTTACAACTACCAGCTAGTGGGTAGAAAACCACAAAGAAAGGACTTACAGCTACCGGTTAGTAGGTAGAGGCCAATGGAAAAGTAACCAGTCATCATCGGGATGAGCACAAAGGGTTAACTTCACCAAGGGGAGGAATGTGGGATTTTACAACTACCAGCTAGTGGGTAGAAAACCACAAAGAAAGGGCTTACAACTACCGGGTTGTAGGTAGAGGCCAATGGAAAAGTAACCAGTCATCATCGGGATGAGCACAAAGGGTTAACTCTACCAAGGGGAGAATGTGGGATTTTACAACTACCAGCTAGTGGGTAGAAAACCACAAAGAAAGGACTTACAGCTACCGGTTAGTAGGTAGAGGCCAATGGAAAAGTAACCAGTCATCATCGGGATGAGCACAAAGGGTTAACTTCACCAAGGGGAGGAATGTGGGATTTTACAACTACCAGCTAGTGGGTAGAAAACCACAAAGATAGGACTTACAGCTACCGGTTCGTAGGTAGAGGCCAACAAATTCTGCTGAGGATAAGATGAATGAGTGCCGGTTAGTGAGCGACTATTCATTTATGCCCCAGGGAAGCACAAGAGACAACAGAAAGCCAATTTTAGGTTTGATCCAAAAAGGCAGACTGAAACAAGACTCATCCTAATGAGGAAAGAACCCAATAGGGAAAACCCATCCCAATGTGTGTTGGGAGGGAACGGAAGCAACCGTCATCCACGAGGATGTATCTCAGTGGGGAAATGGTAGGAAAGGATAGACACTTTCTGCTTAAGGGGTAGACTCTACATGGAGAGATCGGACACACCCATATTTGCTTGAGGAAAATCTACTGGAGAGATTTGTATTACCAAATAGCAGAAGACAACCATCAACAGATACACGGCAACAGCTGCATCATGAGTACCTGAGTGCTATGATTATGCATGTATGTTTTATACCTAAAATGTATGATGAATGTTGACAAACAGACATGTTCAACATGCAGGTCCAGGAATCAATCATCCGGAGAGAAAACCAAAGTCACCATCCTGCAGGGGAGGAAGAGCCACAAGAGGCTTCCGGAGGGATCGTCGGTCACAACCGGAGAACAGAGTTCAACATGCAGGCGTATGCGCCGCAACAACTTGTGCTGGGAATCAGGGAGACCAAGAAGCAACCAGATCTCTGATGAGGATACATAGGCATTGAGAGAGCTCATCATGCCAACAACTCCGCTGAGGGATCCATCTGAGGGAATGCCGGATTATGGGGATGTCGATCCTCCAAATACTGCATCTTCAAAGAAAAACACCCAGGCTGGGGGAGAGAGGACTGCTCTGCTGGAGAGGCGAAAGTTGAAGTCTTCAGTAAACACTCTGCTAGGGGAGCTGCCCCACAATAATGTCCGAAACAGCAAACTTGCTGGGGATGCCCCACGATAGGGCTCAAACAGCACTCTACTGGGGATGCCCCATAATAGAGCTAACAGGGACTTGGAGGAAGAATCTGTACTGCCGGGAACATGAAGATGAATAACTTCAAACGACACTGCGTCAGGCAAATTCACTGAGGAGAGACCATACGAGGTTCTGCAGGACAAAGATACAGCCATGCTCGAGATACGAACAATTGTCTTACCTGTTGGTAATCATACCACCCTCGGGAGAGCACTGCAGGTCTCCTAAGTATCCTTCCATCATCGTGAATGTTCACTTTGTTTAAGAACAATTTTTTTGAAAAATTTGTTTATTTTGAAAACAATGATACTTTATCATTTAACAAACATGCAAAACATTTGTTGAGTTAAAACAAATAAGAGTGCAAATAATGAGATAAAAGCTCAAATCGATGTAATGGAATGGTAGTCTGCAAAGGGCGAGACTCCATAGATCTGTACAAGTTTGAAATCGGTGATATATATTGGAGAGGGCTACATTGAACATAATGACCTTTCCTCTACCATTCTGAATTTTCGATGTATTCAAAGCTTCAGTCGACGACGGATCGAGAATCCCTGACGGATGACAGATGTACAGCACAGTCTTGTCAAGATGCAGTTACTTGCCAAATCCCTAATTTTTGCCTAGATTGCCCCAGTGTGAGGTGTTCAATCTAGCGGGATGCAAATTCTTTTTTCAATGTCTCTAACTTTTGCCTGGATCGCCCTTTCGGGTTTTCAATCCACCGAGACGCTCCTTTTTGCCTAAGTCGGCCTTTGGGGTGTTCGACTTAGCGAGCTATTCCTTTTTTGTTTTTCCTTTGTTTTAGGCGAAGTATTTCTTGACTGCATCGGGAATTCACAGGACGAGTGAACTTCCATCCATTGTTTGTAAGTGTCAGAACACTGCCTGAAGAGGCTCTTTTGACAACATATGCACGTTCATAGCTTGGAGTTCACTTGCCCCTGGAATCGGGCACGAAAGACAAGACTTTCTTGAGCACAAGGTCCCTCGGAACACACGAGGCTTGATCTTCTTGTCGAATGCTTTCATCACTCTCTGCTGATATGACTGACCATGACACATGGCAGTTGATCTCTTCTTTTCGATCGAATTCAGCATCAGTCAACTTGGGACTTTGAGGGTGCTATTTCTCTTTTGTTTTTTCTTTCTTTTTCTTTCTTTTGATTTGCTTTCTTGTGATTTCTTTCGATTTCTTTTGATTTTGCACCCTCCTCTTTTCTCTTTTTTTTTTTACTTTCTTTTTTTTTTGATGCCCCAGTTGGCTGTTCTGCTGATTCTCGAGATGCAGCTGAGTGATCTTCGTTTCTTGCTCAAGAAGTCGGGAAATCTCGTCAGGAATCCCTTCAACATCATCTTTGTCCGCTTCGAATACAGGGAATTCAAAATTGGGAGATGACGTCCGATCATTATGTTCAATGGGTTTGAGAAACCACCTGCATAAAGATTTTGATATGAAAAGCTCTTTGAAAATCAAACAAGACAATCGTTATGCAGATGAAAAGATTGCTTTTATTCTTGTTTTTAAAGGTTTTTTGTGATCACCAATTTCATGCAAAAAGCGAAAAGGGAAAACAATTGGAAAAACAAATGTTTTAACACGAATTTATTTGAATGAAAATATCATTGCACAAAATGTTGCCAACAATGCCATCACTTCTCCTTTTAGCATGGGAGAAGGGTTTTTAAACAAAGTGATTATTACAAAGACTTATGAACAACTGTAGGAACGCCCACAGTGACCCAATTGTGATAGATCCCACCAGGGATGACAACTGTCAGTATCCTTTGCATTAGCAACTTCTGCTTTTGAACAACCCTCCTGAAGAACAGTCGGAGCCAGCCCAGGACTTGTTATCTTCAAACTTGATTAGCATTGGGACCTAAGTCCTCCAAGATCAGAATACCTGACCTCACAAGGTCTTGAACCTTCATCTTCAGCTGGAAACAACTATCCACGTCATGACCAGGAGCACCCGAATGATACACACAATGCTGTTCAGGCCTATACCACCACCGAGGGTTGACGGGTATGGGCGGCGGGTCTCTGGGAGTAATCAAGTTCCGCTCTATCAGAGTGGGATACAGCTCGGCGTAGGACATGGGGATTGGATCAAAAGTGATCTTCTTCCTCTCATTACTTGTACCAGCTTGATTATCAATGGGAGGCTGGTAAACCTGCTGCTGAGGACGACGTTGTGGACGCTGAGGCTGCTGAGCTGGTTTTCTCTGTTGCTGTTGAGTTGCTGGAATAGTCACAGCAGCAGCATGACGGTTCTGTCCTCTGTTTGCACTCCTCCGACGGTGCACAGCATTTGTTTCACTTTCTCCCCTTTTGGGTGCCCCAGAGGATGGCTTCTTAGAACCGGAAGAACTTGAAGAGCCAGGATGGCGAACCGGAGCGCGGGTTGCTCCGATATTAACAGTCTCTGCAGCAAGAGGCTGTTCACTGATTCTGATCCCCTTCAATTCATCACCCACGGCATAATCATCGACGAGAATAGCGACAGCAGCATTCTCATGAACGGGTACATCCACTGGTGGAGTACGGTGGACTGGTGGAATCACGGCTTCCAGTCTCTGGGCTAAGGCACGCAGCTCCTCTTGCCCCTGAACAGCTCCTTGCATCGTTGTAATGAACTGGGCCATGATTGCCCTCATCTCGGCCAATTCTGCTTGAACCTGATCCATACTCCTCTGTTGATTCAATCTGGTTGAGTAACGATGCGGTCTTCGATCAGCTATCCTGTCTCAGTCAGGAGCCAGAGTGAGAAGTCCCTCCAAACACGTCTGTAATGCAAGGATGATATGTGTATGATATGCATATGATGCGAATGCTATTTTATCATGAATGATCCTGATAAAGGATATGCGTATGCGAGTTAACTTTTTTTCTTTTTTTTTTTTTCATGCATTATTTTTTTTGGAAAATAAACATGCTATGATGCAAATGATGCAACATGACTGGTTAGGCTGTGCGTCTCAAGGCACAGGGTCAATGCTTCGGCTTGAACTCTGATCACAAACATCTGAAACCCAAAGTCAATTTGATCAACTGGCGTCTGAACCCAAATCTGGAGAACCGAGTCACCATAAATCCGACTTGTGGAGTTCCGAAATAAACGGAACTGGAGATTGCATTACTATCATCACAGGATCATCCACTGAACGGATGACAGCCAGCTCCTCTGAACAGGTACTCTCAAATTCAACCCGGGGATCCGAAATAAACGGAACCCGCTGATAAACCACGAACAGAACTCCGGCGTCCCAGAAATAAATGTCCATAACTCACAGTCACCGTCAGTACCGAGAGTCACCAACTGTACCTGTTAAAATGACCAATCCCCCCACTCACGGGTGTAGTCTAGGCCAGGGTAAAGGCTGAGAGAAACGCAGCATAAATAACCTTTCGCAGAATACCATCATATACACACCCGAAGTATGTAACGACGATACCCCACCAGGGTCTGAACTGCTCGTGATATCAATGTTCCGCTAAGTGGCGCCATACCACCCGCTTCCCATGAATCACTCTATTCCTAGGTATCCTAAATTTCACTCATGGTCTGGGTATTGGACCTTTTACCTCAAGTGACTCCCCCCCACACAGAGAAAACAAACAGCCAGCCAGTAATGAATAATGGATATGAAATGCAAACATCAATGCACACAATCAATGCAAACAATAAATGTACATATATACAATGAATGCAATAAAATACAACAAGCAGAAAGCAACCAAAACCCTAATCCTAGAGAGCGCTAGGAGAGACTCGCTCAGGGAAGATGGACCAGCACATGTCAACTTCTCTAGTTCCCCAGCAGTGTCGCCAGCTGTCGCATTACGCGAAAAACCCGGCGGGAAAAGAAAGAACAACAGAGCCGCCACCGTGCGTTATTTATCCCAAAAGAGGGAAAGGAAACGCTCGAAGTAAACCTAGGAAAGAACATGGTCTCGCGACCAAAGAGGATGGGTTCGGGAGTCGGTTATGCGAAGGGAAGGTGTTAGGCACCCTACGCATCCGTAGTACTCTACGGGATCCACGCACAAAAGGAAGGAATATGGTTGCTAAAACACTGCTTAAACTCACACACACTGGCTGAAAGAGACAAAAGAGACTGACTGAAACTGACTCGGCAGGATATCGCATCCTGGGCCTACTTAGTCTATCAGGCATAGACATCAGAGTCGAAGTAGTTCGGACTGGGGAAACGACACATGCTCGCTAGGATATCGCATCCTATGCATACGTATCTTCTCGGACGAGAGAAGAATCAGAGCATTCGTAGCTCGGCTGACACGCACACAAACAAACACAAACACAGGCAAACGTGGAGCCTGAATGCCAATCGTTGGACTTACATCAGCATCCGAACCAGAAAACGCACACAGGAAACCAACTGCCAATCGCTGGACTTATGTCGGACTCCAACCAGAACACACACAAGGGTGGTTAAGACACAAAGGGTGAAAAGAGAAAAAGGGCGAACAAACAGACTAAAAGGGAGACTAGAGCTCGAGCCTAATAGTTGCCAAACACACACAAGAAAGAAAAAAGGGCGCCCGGAGAGATCAGCTCAATCTCCTGCCTACATACTTCATCTGGACATGAGAATCAGAGTTGCCGTAGTTCGGCTACGGAGGAAAAAAGGACTCGATTGCAACTAGTGGCAAGAGAAAAGGAAAGTCTCGATCGCAACGAGGGCGAGAGAAAGGAAAAGTCTCGATCGCAACGAGGGCGAGAGAACGGATCGCAACGAGGGCGAAAGCAGGCAAGTCAAACAAACAAAGGCACAGGTAGCACACACTATATGCACACAAGGGGCTCACACAAGGGTTAGGTTTTAGTCGAGGGGTCATATCAACCTCAACAAACAAACCTCTGGAAGCGGGTGAGGGTGCTCTTAACCTTGCCATTGAGGGGCTAAGGTGAAGCAGATGAAAGGAGATGAGGGGTGTGCCTCATTGCTTCTATCCCTGGCCTGGGAGAGCATTTGACAAGAATGTGTGGGTTCAGAAAGTGGGAACCCTTCTACACATTTGATACTGACTCAACTGTGCAATTGCACAAGATCTTGGGTTTTTATCTGAAATGCATCAACACAATGGTGTGAGCAAAACAAAAGACACACTGAATAGCAGGGGATAGGTTGCTTATCCCTTGGTTCTGCCAATTGCCTCTTCACTTAGGAGGTCTTTGACTCAATGCAAGGACAATTTAAACATACACAAGCATTGCCTCTTAAGGAGGACTTCAGACAGTTTGCCCGGCCAAGTAACAAGCCGGGTCTCCAGACTACATGAAGAAAAAGTAATTATACCTCAAAGCAAATGCTAAATAGCAAAGCAAGCAACTAAAGCAACTAAAGTGTACCTGAAAAAGTCAAACTTATCAGTATGCAATTAAACAGTTAAAAGCAAAGGAATGGATAAAACAGTCAACCACAGAGGGACCAAGGTGCATAGCACAAGACTCAAGTCACATGAGTCAACCTACAAAACAAGGGTTAGCACATGATATATATAATCCAACTCAATCAAATTTGAGTGATCTTTGAGGCATTGGTGCTTAACCTGAAACAATAGCTCAATTGTAAGCTCAAAAGACCACTAGGACTAGCCTAGGGTCAAAGATGAAAGAAAAAGCCAAAACAGCAAGGAGAAGTCAACCCAATTCATGTTCAAACATTTAAGAAGCTATCTCAATTGGATTCACAATCAAATCATGCATCATTATCATTTCATACACAAAAGAATGCAAAGCATGGCAATAAGAAGCACAAATAGGTCAACAGCAAGACTTCATTCAAAAGTCAACCCAAACAATCCCAAAAATTATCAAATAAATCACATTCAATCCTAACATCTAGCATGGCAAGCATGTCAAATTTCAATGCATTTGGATGAGAGGAAGGCAGTCAATTAAAATCATGAAGTCAAACCAAATTCAAGCATGCATAATGAAGGTCAACAAACATGGGTCAACTTCAAAAAATCATATCAAATTGAAAACAGAAGAGAAATGAATGAGATTAACACCAATGCAAATCTCAAGGAGTCTAGTTATCACATATGAAATTTCATGATCATTCAATATGGTATGAGGATTTCACAAAAGATTTGGCATCATGTATCACATAAAGTCAACCATTGACTAGGCAGGGAAGGAAATTCTCACATAAATGGAAAACAGCATCATTAATTCCAAGAAAATTCATACACAAACTAGACATGTCAGAGATCATTCATGCAAAATTTGGGGTCAATTGGATGAGAGGAAGCATGTGAACAAAAATTTAGAAAATGCATATCATTCATGTAGCACCAAATGCAACACCTCACTTCAAAAATTTGTAACTCACAAACCACAAATGATAAATCCACAAACTCTATATGGAAACAAAGGTAAATGAGTCTAGTTTCACCACAAAAAATTTCAGGGCCAAAGGATGCATCATCATTATTTCACAAAAGAAATGGCAAAGGGTGTCAAATGTGCATACATGTTGGAAAACCAATTACCAATTAAAATCCAGCCAATGAAAAATTAATTAAAAATCATAATCAAATACTAGACATCCATGTGAAGATGATGGAAAAATTTTCATGATTTTTGGATGAATAATGAATGAAAAATGAATTATTGAAGTTGATGATCAATTTGTAGTAAACATGAGCAAATAGCATGGCATAAGTCAAACAATGGTCAACTGGATGGCATAATTGTAATTCCGCTTTTCATTTAACAAAACGCACAGCATAAGCAAGGGAAATGGAATGTTCCCATTGGTCCAATCCCAATGGAACAGTGACTCGACCAATCATGTTCAAATTATGGGTTCTCCAAAACCCTTAGGGTTTAGCCAACAGCAACACAAGCTTCATCGTTCAAGCAACAATCATGAACAACAAACGTGACCAACATCAATAATCAAACATGGCCATGACATACTATCCTCATGCAACATTTGAGAACAACTAAACAGCAATAATCATGGGAGTTTTCTGGGCAGATTAAGATAGCAAAACAGCAGGGCATTCATCATCATCAAGCAAAATTCGACCAAGAACAAAATCCCCAGAAACAACAAACAAGCATGGCAATACACTCAGTAAACATTGCACATACATAATCCATGATCTATTTTCATCAAAATACACATACAACCAAGATTCGAGCAAAAACACACATGAACACTAAACTGCATATCAGCATATCTTCACCAATATCTAACCATTTTCAAAAGCTTATAGCTCACAACCATCAGCAAAGAAGGAACTACATGATACATGGCATGATTTGGAAAAATAAAAGATTCGAAAAACTTACTTGATTTGAAGAAAATCGAGATGCAGTGTTGGTTTTGATGTTGCAGCCCAATACAGATGTTCACAATGCCTTGAAATGATGAAAACTTGAGGTAGGTAAGCTCAGCAATGCTTGGAAATCCTCAAAACTCGATTCACCATTGTTATAGCTTGAGGAAAACAGAACCAGAAAATGAAATACAGTTGAGGTTTGATGAGGGGAAATGCTTCCAAAGATGGTCCAAGTGATGGAGTGAACAAGAATGGCTCGGGTCTTTTGAAGCTTTTGGGCAGAAAATCAAAATCGTGAAAATTGCAAGTGAGAGAGTTTCTGGTTTTTTGTGTTGGCTGCTCTCAGTCTCTAGGGTTGCAAAAAATGCTCAGAATGATCTTTATATTGTCTGTTTTAGGTTGGTTTAGGAAATGCTAAGCTGGTTTTGTCTTAATGGAGTGATTTGCCTTTTTGCTAAGTTGTACATAAGTGGAAATGGAGGGTGCATGCTGTACACGAATGGGCCTTGAAACCAGCTGCCAACAGACCAAAATTCTGCTGTTTGTGGTCTGCTCATGGATTGCTCACTTTGTTTTGCTCTTTTCAAACCATTTGCAAAAATACCAAGTTATGCAACTTTGGCCAAAATAGTGGTACGGTGATGGAATGGGCATGAATTTAAGCTTGGAGCAAGTTTCAAATATGATATGAAACAAATCCCAATTGGCCAAATGGAGAAAAGATCAATAAATCAAAAAGTCAACCATTGGTCAAACTTGATTTTTAAATGCAATAGGTCAAAAAAATGCCATTTTGACTGGTGAGGTTTTGGTGGATGAAATTTATATTTTTGGAAAGAGGAGGAAAAATGTGGTTTGTAGGAAAAAACCCCACCAAATTTGGCCTTATGGTTCATGAATTATGGCTCTTTGAAGTTCATAAATTTCTGAAATTGAATTGATCATATCTTGACAACCACACATGGGATTTGAGAGTTCTTGGACTTTTTGAAAATGGGAAGACAAGATCTTCAACTTTCATGTTGGGAAAAAATTCATTTGAAGCTTGTATCATGATGTAAGTTTAAGATCAAGAAGTTTCCATTTTTGGCAGTTGAAATTACAGGTCCACTTTCTATTTTGGGAAATTTTCTGATTGACTTGATTTTCTTCCATGATGAGGTTTGACATGATAGATGAGGCTTATACAAGCATGAATGAGCTCCTTCAAATCAATTCCATCCATCAAATCACTGATTAAATCCACAGTTGACCAAGTTTGACTTTTCTAGGGTTTTGGATGATTGAACCACTTCTGATGAATTCCAAACCCTAATTCTTTGAGGACTTGATTTCAAATGATGTCCCACGACATATGAACTTTTGATTATTGATCATGGTGCCCAAATTCTGCAAGAATGGCCACCATCCACTGCTTTGACTGACTGTTGACTTTCTAGGGTTTTTTGCCTGACTGTGCATTGACTGATGACCTTTGAGCCTTCAACCCTTGACTTGAACACTTCAAATGGACCTCCAAGTCATGTGAACTTGTTGGACAAACCCTAGGGCTTTGATTCCTTGAGAAACACCCTTGCTTGATTGGTGGATTGATCTCCTGATCAGTTTGACCTAATTCTTGATTGCTTGCACTTGAGGCAACTGGGGACAATGCAAATGCTATGCAATGTATCATGATATGCTATGACTTAATATGAAATGATATGCACAATGATAGGTGCAAATTTGAGGTGCTACAGCTGCCCCTATTCAATCAGCTGGGAACCCGAACGGATGAGAGCAACGGCTGTCAGACTTTCAGGGTAAACAGGGATTGAATACAAAAGAACCGTAGAAATTTGCACCGACTGGATATGCTACAAGGAAAACCACGTCATTTACCGATGACAAACTGCATGACAACTTCAGAAAAGCAAAAACCATTTACCGATGGTTGGAGAACTGGAACCTTGATATTTACCGATATCAACTTCAGCACGACCATTTACCGATGGCGGCTGGGGAAAACAAACTTCTGAAAAACAGAACCATTTACCGATGGTTAAAATTGGGACCTTGATATTTACCGATATCAACTTCAGCACGACCATTTACCGATGGCTGCTGGGAAAACAACTTGAGAAAAACAGAACCATTTACCGATGGTTAAAAACTTGATATTTACCGATATCAACTTCAGCAAGACCATTTACCGATGGCTGCTGGGAACACAACTTGAGAAAAACAGAACCATTTACCGATGGTTAAAAACTTGATATTTACCGATATCAACTTCAGCACGACCATTTACCGATGGCTGCTGGGAAATAAATTGATGAAAACAAAACCATTTACCGATGGTTAAAACTTGATATTTACCGATATCAACTTCAGCCAGATCATTTACCGATGGCTGCTGGGAAATAACTTGATGTAGAAAGGAAGCAAAACCATTTACCGATGGTGGCTTCAAAGAAACTTGACATTTACCGATGTCAACTTAGCAAGACCATTTACCGATGGCTGCTGCAACTGGGAACTCGATATTTACCGATATCGAAGAAAACTGGGCCATTTACCGATGGCATCTCCGCTTGGGGAGGAACAAAACCTTCGTGGCGATACCAGACAAGACGTTTACCGACGACTTCTGGGGATTTTGATTTTATTGACGAGAGAACAAAGAATGACCAGGCATTTACCGATGACTGGGATGAGACTCGATGTTTACCGACATCGAAAGATGATGTTTACCGACATCAAAAGGAATGACCAGACATTTATCGATGACTGGGATGGGACACGATGTTTACCGACATCGAAAGATGATGTTTACCGACATCAAAAAGAATGACCAGACATTTATCGATGACTGGGATGGGAAATTTATTGGGGAAAGACAAACAAATATTTGCAACTGAAAACCGGGTAGGACATTTACAGATGACTCTACTGGGGATTTCTAGCTGGGGATCTATCAGACATTTACTGATGACTGATGGAAAGACTCGATGTTTACCGACACCGAAGCAATGGCGTTTACCGACACCAAAAAAATAACCAGACATTTACCGATGACTGGGTGAGACTCGATGTTTACCGACATCAAAAAGAATGACCAGACATTTACCGATGACTGGGTGGAACTCGATGTTTACCGACACCGAAACAATGGCGTTTACCGACACCAAAAAATGACCAGACATTTACCGATGACTGGGTGGAACTCGATGTTTACCGACACCGAAACAATGGCGTTTACCGACACCAAAAAAATAACCAGACATTTACCGATGACTGGGTGGAACTCGATGTTTACCGACACCGAAACAATGGCGTTTACCGACACCAAAAAGAATGACCAGACATTTACCGATGACTGGGTGGGACACGATGTTTACCGACATCGAAAGATGATGTTTACCGACATCAAAAAGGATGACCAGACATTTACCGATGACTGGGGTGAGAAATTTATTGGTGAGAGACAAACAAATATTCGCAACTGGAAACCAGATAGGACATTTACAGATGACTCTACTGGGGATTTCTAGTTGGGGATCTATCAGACATTTACCGATGACTGAAAGAAAGATTCGATGTTTACCGACACCGAAGCAATGGCGTTTACCGACACCAAAAAATGACCAGACATTTACCGATGACTGGGTGGAACTCGATGTTTACCGACACCGAAACAATGGCGTTTACCGACACCAAAAAATGACCAGACATTTACCGATGACTGGGTGAAACTCGATGTTTACCGACACCGAAACAATGGCGTTTACCGACACCAAAAGAAACACACGTGGGTACTGACATGACACTTACTGGTATCACATGAACAGTATCTGGGACATGTTGAGGCAAGGCTGAACACTTGCTGGGGGTCTCACTGGGGAGAAACAAGCTTTCTGTCACCATCGGGTGAGGAAATAAACCTCTGTGGGGATAATCAATTCTGAATGCTGTCGAAGCAACTGTAGCAGGCTTGCTGTGCTGATGTTGAACAAACTGATCCGCCTCTGCTGGGGAAAATGGTCTGATGTGGTTTCGAACACATGAATGCATATGTTTGAATTTTTCTATGGCGTAATGCTCCATATGGGATGGAAATGCTACGCAGTTTTTTGAAGATGCAATGATTACTATATGCAATGCAATATGATGAGAACTCTGCGGGGAAAATACACAGGACGACTGTGCTGAGGAATCTTCAATACAAATCCGCTGGGGGAACAATACAACCGCTGCTGGGGAACCAACAATACGAATCCGCTAGGGGAAGACAAGGCAACTCGCTGGGGAGTAACAAAGCAACTCTGTTTAGGGGAAAACAAAGGTAAACTGCTGGGGATAGCCCAATCAATCCACACAAATTCCGCTTGGGGAAATAAAAAACTCCGCTGGGGAAGCTAAAACAGGCAATTCTCTGGGGATAAGGCTCATACAAACCTCAGATAGAATAGGCTATGCTTTGGGGAATAACCGCTACTCTGCCGGGGACGACCCACACAGTTCACGAGTAGAATCAACTCAGCTGGGGATGCAGGTATCGACCTGCTACTGAAACCTGTCCAATCCACTGGTGGGATGAACTCTGCTGGAGAAATATTTCGTGAAACCCGCTCCACTCGGGGATCAAGGTCACAACAGCGAGCAAACAGGAAGGAACACCAAGGATACCGGGTTGTAGGTATGAAACGGGTGACCGACCAAAGCGTGAATTGGTTTGAATGCCATAAGTACATCGACCTGATCGTCGGAAACTTCTTCGGTCTGAATACCGGAAAAACATAAGTACATCGACCTGATCGTCGGAAACTTCTTCGGTCTGAAAACCGGAAAATTGGCCTGAGTGCCATGAGTACATCGACCTGATCGTCGGAAACTCCTTCGGTCTGAATACCGGAAATTTGGCCTGAGTGCCATGAGTACATCGACCTGATCGTCGGAAACTCCTTCGGTCTGAATACCGGAAATTTGGCCTGAGTGCCATGAGTACATCGACCTGATCGTCGGAAACTCCTTCGGTCCGAATACCGGAAAAACATGAGACATATTATCTATAGCCGTCAAAACGTAGATAATACACTCGCATGGAAGATTATCCATAACCGGGTTGTAGGTTGTTAGATGGATAAACGACCGAAAACATCCTGAAGAGAGCAAAGGCAAACTTGTTAAAGGATGAACATCCGATTCCGCAGGGAATACGAATCTTACTCTGCTGGTGATAACAATCGAAAGATTGACCAAAGAGCGCATGAGATATATTATCTATAGCCGTCAGAACGTAGATAATAACCTCGCATGGAAGATTATCCATAACCGGGTTGTAGGTTGTTAGATGGATAAACGACCGAAAAGAAAGGCATCTGGGTACCAGACTAGGTATGCAAAAGATGACCAATCAAAAGAGGATAAAGTTGCTTACTCGGAGCAAGTATCCAAAAGGAAGGGGAAGACCCACTGGGGACAATACTGCTTGATCAAGGCAAGTATCCAGAGGGGAAAGAATATTAATACCACAAAGAGGGGATTACATCTACCGGTTTGTAGGCAGAAAACCACGGAAAAGTGACCAGTCATCATCGGGATAAGCACAAAGGGTTAAATCCAACAAGGGGATGAAAGTGGGATTTTACAACTACCGATAGTGGGTAGAAAACCACAACGATAGGACTTACAACTACCGGTTAGTAGGTAGAGGCCAACAAAAGTAACCAGTCATCATCGGGATGGGCACAAAGGATTAACTCCACCAAGGGGAGAAAGTGGGATTTTACAACTACCAGCTAGTGGGTAGAAAACCATAAAGAAAGGGCTTACAACTACCGGGTTGTAGGTAGAGGCCAATGGAAAAGTAACCAGTCATCATCGGGATGAGCACAAAGGGTTAACTCTACCAAGGGGAGAATGTGGGATTTTACAACTACCAGCTAGTGGGTAGAAAACCACAAAGAAAGGACTTACAGCTACCGGTTAGTAGGTAGAGGCCAATGGAAAAGTAACCAGTCATCATCGGGATGAGCACAAAGGGTTAACTTCACCAAGGGGAGGAATGTGGGATTTTACAACTACCAGCTAGTGGGTAGAAAACCACAAAGAAAGGGCTTACAACTACCGGGTTGTAGGTAGAGGCCAATGGAAAAGTAACCAGTCATCATCGGGATGAGCACAAAGGGTTAACTCTACCAAGGGGAGAATGTGGGATTTTACAACTACCAGCTAGTGGGTAGAAAACCACAAAGAAAGGACTTACAGCTACCGGTTAGTAGGTAGAGGCCAATGGAAAAGTAACCAGTCATCATCGGGATGAGCACAAAGGGTTAACTTCACCAAGGGGAGGAATGTGGGATTTTACAACTACCAGCTAGTGGGTAGAAAACCACAAAGATAGGACTTACAGCTACCGGTTCGTAGGTAGAGGCCAACAAATTCTGCTGAGGATAAGATGAATGAGTGCCGGTTAGTGAGCGACTATTCATTTATGCCCCAGGGAAGCACAAGAGACAACAGAAAGCCAATTTTAGGATTGATCCAAAAAGGCAGACTGAAACAAGACTCATCCTAATGAGGAAAGAACCCAATAGGGAAAACCCATCCCAATGTGTGTTGGGAGGGAACGGAAGCAACCGTCATCCACGAGGATGTATCTCAGTGGGGAAATGGTAGGAAAGGATAGACACTTTCTGCTTAAGGGGTAGACTCTACATGGAGAGATCGGACACACCCATATTTGCTTGAGGAAAATCTACTGGAGAGATTTGTATTACCAAATAGCAGAAGACAACCATCAACAGATACACGGCAACAGCTGCATCATGAGTACCTGAGTGCTATGATTATGCATGTATGTTTTATACCTAAAATGTATGATGAATGTTGACAAACAGACATGTTCAACATGCAGGTCCAGGAATCAATCATCCGGAGAGAAAACCAAAGTCACCATCCTGCAGGGGAGGAAGAGCCACAAGAGGCTTCCGGAGGGATCGTCGGTCACAACCGGAGAACAGAGTTCAACATGCAGGCGTATGCGCCGCAACAACTTGTGCTGGGAATCAGGGAGACCAAGAAGCAACCAGATCTCTGATGAGGATACATAGGCATTGAGAGAGCTCATCATGCCAACAACTCCGCTGAGGGATCCATCTGAGGGAATGCCGGATTATGGGGATGTCGATCCTCCAAATACTGCATCTTCAAAGAAAAACACCCAGGCTGGGGGAGAGAGGACTGCTCTGCTGGAGAGGCGAAAGTTGAAGTCTTCAGTAAACACTCTGCTAGGGGAGCTGCCCCACAATAATGTCCGAAACAGCAAACTTGCTGGGGATGCCCCACGATAGGGCTCAAACAACACTCTACTGGGGATGCCCCATAATAGAGCTAACAGGGACTTGGAGGAAGAATCTGTACTGCCGGGAACATGAAGATGAATAACTTCAAACGACACTGCGTCAGGCAAATTCACTGAGGAGAGACCATACGAGGTTCTGCAGGACAAAGATACAGCCATGCTCGAGATACGAACAATTGTCTTACCTGTTGGTAATCATACCACCCTCGGGAGAGCACTGCAGGTCTCCTAAGTATCCTTCCATCATCGTGAATGTTCACTTTGTTTAAGAACAATTTTTTTTGAAAAATTTGTTTATTTTGAAAACAATGATACTTTATCATTTAACAAACATGCAAAACATTTGTTGAGTTAAAACAAATAAGAGTGCAAATAATGAGATAAAAGCTCAAATCGATGTAATGGAATGGTAGTCTGCAAAGGGCGAGACTCCATAGATCTGTACAAGTTTGAAATCGGTGATATATATTGGAGAGGGCTACATTGAACATAATGACCTTTCCTCTACCATTCTGAATTTTCGATGTATTCAAAGCTTCAGTCGACGACGGATCGAGAATCCCTGACGGATGACAGATGTACAGCACAGTCTTGTCAAGATGCAGTTACTTGCCAAATCCCTAATTTTTGCCTAGATTGCCCCAGTGTGAGGTGTTCAATCTAGCGGGATGCAAATTCTTTTTTCAATGTCTCTAACTTTTGCCTGGATCGCCCTTTCGGGTTTTCAATCCACCGAGACGCTCCTTTTTGCCTAAGTCGGCCTTTGGGGTGTTCGACTTAGCGAGCTATTCCTTTTTTGTTTTTCCTTTGTTTTAGGCGAAGTATTTCTTGACTGCATCGGGAATTCACAGGACGAGTGAACTTCCATCCATTGTTTGTAAGTGTCAGAACACTGCCTGAAGAGGCTCTTTTGACAACATATGCACGTTCATAGCTTGGAGTTCACTTGCCCCTGGAATCGGGCACGAAAGACAAGACTTTCTTGAGCACAAGGTCCCTCGGAACACACGAGGCTTGATCTTCTTGTCGAATGCTTTCATCACTCTCTGCTGATATGACTGACCATGACACATGGCAGTTGATCTCTTCTTTTCGATCGAATTCAGCATCAGTCAACTTGGGACTTTGAGGGTGCTATTTCTCTTTTGTTTTTTCTTTCTTTTTCTTTCTTTTGATTTGCTTTCTTGTGATTTCTTTCGATTTCTTTTGATTTTGCACCCTCCTCTTTTCTCTTTTTTTTTTTTACTTTCTTTTTTTTTTGATGCCCCAGTTGGCTGTTCTGCTGATTCTCGAGATGCAGCTGAGTGATCTTCGTTTCTTGCTCAAGAAGTCGAGAAATCTCGTCAGGAATCCCTTCAACATCATCTTTGTCCGCTTCGAATACAGGGAATTCAAAATTGGGAGATGACGTCCGATCATTATGTTCAATGGGTTTGAGAAACCACCTGCATAAAGATTTTGATATGAAAAGCTCTTTGAAAATCAAACAAGACAATCGTTATGCAGATGAAAAGATTGCTTTTATTCTTGTTTTTAAAGGTTTTTTGTGATCACCAATTTCATGCAAAAAGCGAAAAGGGAAAACAATTGGAAAAACAAATGTTTTAACACGAATTTATTTGAATGAAAATATCATTGCACAAAATGTTGCCAACAATGCCATCACTTCTCCTTTTAGCATGGGAGAAGGGTTTTTAAACAAAGTGATTATTACAAAGACTTATGAACAACTGTAGGAACGCCCACAGTGACCCAATTGTGATAGATCCCACCAGGGATGACAACTGTCAGTATCCTTTGCATTAGCAACTTCTGCTTTTAAACAACCCTCCTGAAGAACAGTCGGAGCCAGCCCAGGACTTGTTATCTTCAAACTTGATTAGCATTGGGACCTAAGTCCTCCAAGATCAGAATACCTGACCTCACAAGGTCTTGAACCTTCAACTTCAGCTGGAAACAACTATCCACGTCATGACCAGGAGCACCCGAATGATACACACAATGCTGTTCAGGCCTATACCACCACCGAGGGTTGACGGGTATGGGCGGCGGGTCTTTGGGAGTAATCAAGTTCCGCTCTATCAGAGTGGGATACAGCTCGGCGTAGGACATGGGGATTGGATCAAAAGTGATCTTCTTCCTCTCATTACTTGTACCAGCTTGATTATCAATGGGAGGCTGGTAAACCTGCTGCTGAGGACGACGTTGTGGACGCTGAGGCTGCTGAGCTGGTTTTCTCTGTTGCTGTTGAGTTGCTGGAATAGTCACAGCAGCAGCATGACGGTTCTGTCCTCTGTTTGCACTCCTCCGACGGTGCACAGCATTTGTTTCACTTTCTCCCCTTTTGGGTGCCCCAGAGGATGGCTTCTTAGAACCGGAAGAACTTGAAGAGCCAGGATGGCGAACCGGAGCGCGGGTTGCTCCGATATTAACAGTCTCTGCAGCAAGAGGCTGTTCACTGATTCTGATCCCCTTCAATTCATCACCCACGGCATAATCATCGACGAGAATAGCGACAGCAGCATTCTCATGAACGGGTACATCCACTGGTGGAGTACGGTGGACTGGTGGAATCACGGCTTCCAGTCTCTGGGCTAAGGCACGCAGCTCCTCTTGCCCCTGAACAGCTCCTTGCATCGTTGTAATGAACTGGGCCATGATTGCCCTCATCTCGGCCAATTCTGCTTGAACCTGATCCATACTCCTCTGTTGATTCAATCTGGTTGAGTAACGATGCGGTCTTCGATCAGCTATCCTGTCTCAGTCAGGAGCCAGAGTGAGAAGTCCCTCCAAACACGTCTGTAATGCAAGGATGATATGTGTATGATATGCATATGATGCGAATGCTATTTTATCATGAATGATCCTGATAAAGGATATGCGTATGCGAGTTAACTTTTTTTTTTTTTTTTTTTCATGCATTATTTTTTTTGGAAAATAAACATGCTATGATGCAAATGATGCAACATGACTGGTTAGGCTGTGCGTCTCAAGGCACAGGGTCAATGCTTCGGCTTGAACTCTGATCACAAACATCTGAAACCCAAAGTCAATTTGATCAACTGGCGTCTGAACCCAAATCTGGAGAACCGAGTCACCATAAATCCGACTTGTGGAGTTCCGAAATAAACGGAACTGGAGATTGCATTACTATCATCACAGGATCATCCACTGAACGGATGACAGCCAGCTCCTCTGAACAGGTACTCTCAAATTCAACCCGGGGATCCGAAATAAACGGAACCCGCTGATAAACCACGAACAGAACTCCGGCGTCCCAGAAATAAATGTCCATAACTCACAGTCACCGTCAGTACCGAGAGTCACCAACTGTACCTGTTAAAATGACCAATCCCCCCACTCACGGGTGTAGTCTAGGCCAGGGTAAAGGCTGAGAGAAACGCAGCATAAATAACCTTTCGCAGAATACCATCATATACACACCCGAAGTATGTAACGACGATACCCCACCAGGGTCTGAACTGCTCGTGATATCAATGTTCCGCTAAGTGGCGCCATACCACCCGCTTCCCATGAATCACTCTATTCCTAGGTATCCTAAATTTCACTCATGGTCTGGGTATTGGACCTTTTACCTCAAGTGACTCCCCCCCACACAGAGAAAACAAACAGCCATCCAGTAATGAATAATGGATATGAAATGCAAACATCAATGCACACAATCAATGCAAACAATAAATGTACATATATACAATGAATGCAATAAAATACAACAAGCAGAAAGCAACCAAAACCCTAATCCTAGAGAGCGCTAGGAGAGACTCGCTCAGGGAAGATGGACCAGCACAGGTCAACTTCTCTAGTTCCCCAGCAGTGTCGCCAGCTGTCGCATTACGCGAAAAACCCGGCGGGAAAAGAAAGAACAACAGAGCCGCCACCGTGCGTTATTTATCCCAAAAGAGGGAAAGGAAACGCTCGAAGTAAACCTAGGAAAGAACATGGTCTCGCGACCAAAGAGGATGGGTTCGGGAGTCGGTTATGCGAAGGGAAGGTGTTAGGCACCCTACGCATCCGTAGTACTCTACGGGATCCACGCACAAAAGGAAGGAATATGGTTGCTAAAACACTGCTTAAACTCACACACACTGGCTGAAAGAGACAAAAGAGACTGACTGAAACTGACTCGGCAGGATATCGCATCCTGGGCCTACTTAGTCTATCAGGCATAGACATCAGAGTCGAAGTAGTTCGGACTGGGGAAACGACACATGCTCGCTAGGATATCGCATCCTATGCATACGTATCTTCTCGGACGAGAGAAGAATCAGAGCATTCGTAGCTCGGCTGACACGCACACAAACAAACACAAACACAGGCAAACGTGGAGCCTGAATGCCAATCGTTGGACTTACATCAGCATCCGAACCAGAAAACGCACACAGGAAACCAACTGCCAATCGCTGGACTTATGTCGGACTCCAACCAGAACACACACAAGGGTGGTTAAGACACAAAGGGTGAAAAGAGAAAAAGGGCGAACAAACAGACTAAAAGGGAGACTAGAGCTCGAGCCTAATAGTTGCCAAACACACACAAGAAAGAAAAAAGGGCGCCCGGAGAGATCAGCTCAATCTCCTGCCTACATACTTCATCTGGACATGAGAATCAGAGTTGCCGTAGTTCGGCTACAGAGGAAAAAAGGACTCGATTGCAACTAGTGGCAAGAGAAAAGGAAAGTCTCGATCGCAACGAGGGCGAGAGAAAGGAAAAGTCTCGATCGCAACGAGGGCGAGAGAACGGATCGCAACGAGGGCGAAAGCAGGCAAGTCAAACAAACAAAGGCACAGGTAGCACACACTATATGCACACAAGGGGCTCACACAAGGGTTAGGTTTTAGTCGAGGGGTCATATCAACCTCAACAAACAAACCTCTGGAAGCGGGTGAGGGTGCTCTTAACCTTGCCATTGAGGGGCTAAGGTGAAGCAGATGAAAGGAGATGAGGGGTGTGCCTCATTGCTTCTATCCCTGGCCTGGGAGAGCATTTGACAAGAATGTGTGGGTTCAGAAAGTGGGAACCCTTCTACACATTTGATACTGACTCAACTGTGCAATTGCACAAGATCTTGGGTTTTTATCTGAAATGCATCAACACAATGGTGTGAGCAAAACAAAAGACACACTGAATAGCAGGGGATAGGTTGCTTATCCCTTGGTTCTGCCAATTGCCTCTTCACTTAGGAGGTCTTTGACTCAATGCAAGGACAATTTAAACATACACAAGCATTGCCTCTTAAGGAGGACTTCAGACAGTTTGCCCGGCCAAGTAACAAGCCGGGTCTCCAGACTACATGAAGAAAAAGTAATTATACCTCAAAGCAAATGCTAAATAGCAAAGCAAGCAACTAAAGCAACTAAAGTGTACCTGAAAAAGTCAAACTTATCAGTATGCAATTAAACAGTTAAAAGCAAAGGAATGGATAAAACAGTCAACCACAGAGGGACCAAGGTGCATAGCACAAGACTCAAGTCACATGAGTCAACCTACAAAACAAGGGTTAGCACATGATATATATAATCCAACTCAATCAAATTTGAGTGATCTTTGAGGCATTGGTGCTTAACCTGAAACAATAGCTCAATTGTAAGCTCAAAAGACCACTAGGACTAGCCTAGGGTCAAAGATGAAAGAAAAAGCCAAAACAGCAAGGAGAAGTCAACCCAATTCATGTTCAAACATTTAAGAAGCTATCTCAATTGGATTCACAATCAAATCATGCATCATTATCATTTCATACACAAAAGAATGCAAAGCATGGCAATAAGAAGCACAAATAGGTCAACAGCAAGACTTCATTCAAAAGTCAACCCAAACAATCCCAAAAATTATCAAATAAATCACATTCAATCCTAACATCTAGCATGGCAAGCATGTCAAATTTCAATGCATTTGGATGAGAGGAAGGCAGTCAATTAAAATCATGAAGTCAAACCAAATTCAAGCATGCATAATGAAGGTCAACAAACATGGGTCAACTTCAAAAAATCATATCAAATTGAAAACAGAAGAGAAATGAATGAGATTAACACCAATGCAAATCTCAAGGAGTCTAGTTATCACATATGAAATTTCATGATCATTCAATATGGTATGAGGATTTCACAAAAGATTTGGCATCATGTATCACATAAAGTCAACCATTGACTAGGCAGGGAAGGAAATTCTCACATAAATGGAAAACAGCATCATTAATTCCAAGAAAATTCATACACAAACTAGACATGTAAGAGATCATTCATGCAAAATTTGGGGTCAATTGGATGAGAGGAAGCATGTGAACAAAAATTGAGAAAATGCATATCATTCATGTAGCACCAAATGCAACACCTCACTTCAAAAGTTTGTAACTCACAAACCACAAATGATAAATCCACAAACTCTATATGGAAACAAAGGTAGATGAGTCTAGTTTCACCACAAAAAATTTCAGGGCCAAAGGATGCATCATCATTATTTCACAAAAGAAATGGCAAAGGGTGTCAAATGTGCATACATGTTGGAAAACCAATTACCAATTAAAATCCAGCCAATGAAAAATTAATTAAAAATCATAATCAAATACTAGACATCCATGTGAAGATGATGGAAAAATTTTCATGATTTTTGGATGAATAATGAATGAAAAATGAATTATTGAAGTTGATGATCAATTTGTAGTAAACATGAGCAAATAGCATGGCATAAGTCAAACAATGGTCAACTGGATGGCATAATTGTAATTCCGCTTTTCATTTAACAAAACGCACAGCATAAGCAAGGGAAATGGAATGTTCCCATTGGTCCAATCCCAATGGAACAGTGACTCGACCAATCATGTTCAAATTCTGGGTTCTCCAAAACCCTTAGGGTTTAGCCAACAGCAACACAAGCTTCATCGTTCAAGCAACAATCATGAACAACAAACGTGACCAACATCAATAATCAAACATGGCCATGACATACTATCCTCATGCAACATTAGAGAACAACTAAACAGCAATAATCATGGGAGTTTTCTGGGCAGATTAAGATAGCAAAACAGCAGGGCATTCATCATCATCAAGCAAAATTCGACCAAGAACAAAATCCCCAGAAACAACAAACAAGCATGGCAATACACTCAGTAAACATTGCACATACATAATCCATGATCTATTTTCATCAAAATACACATACAACCAAGATTCGAGCAAAAACACACATGAAC
This sequence comes from Lathyrus oleraceus, assembly GCF_024323335.1. NCBI lineage: Eukaryota > Viridiplantae > Streptophyta > Magnoliopsida > Fabales > Fabaceae > Lathyrus > Lathyrus oleraceus. Next base: position 479,773,003 of record NC_066585.1, on the reverse strand, counting down.
ACTAAACTGCATATCAGCATATCTTCACCAATATCTAACCATTTTCAAAAGCTTATAGCTCACAACCATCAGCAAAGAAGGAACTACATGATACATGGCATGATTTGGAAAAATAAAAGATTCGAAAAACTTACTTGATTTGAAGAAAATCGAGATGCAGTGTTGGTTTTGATGTTGCAGCCCAATACAGATGTTCACAATGCCTTGAAATGATGAAAACTTGAGGTAGGTAAGCTTAGCAATGCTTGGAAATCCTCAAAACTCGATTCACCATTGTTATAGCTTGAGGAAAACAGAACCAGAAAATGAAATACAGTTGAGGTTTGATGAGGGGAAATGCTTCCAAAGATGGTCCAAGTGATGGAGTGAACAAGAATGGCTCGGGTCTTTTGAAGCTTTTGGGCAGAAAATCAAAATCGTGAAAATTGCAAGTGAGAGAGTTTCTGGTTTTTTGTGTTGGCTGCTCTCAGTCTCTAGGGTTGCAAAAAATGCTCAGAATGATCTTTATATTGTCTGTTTTAGGTTGGTTTAGGAAATGCTAAGCTGGTTTTGTCTTAATGGAGTGATTTGCCTTTTTGCTAAGTTGTACATAAGTGGAAATGGAGGGTGCATGCTGTACACGAATGGGCCTTGAAACCAGCTGCCAACAGACCAAAATTCTGCTGTTTGTGGTCTGCTCATGGATTGCTCACTTTGTTTTGCTCTTTTCAAACCATTTGCAAAAATACCAAGTTATGCAACTTTGGCCAAAATAGTGGTACGGTGATGGAATGGGCATGAATTTAAGCTTGGAGCAAGTTTCAAATATGATATGAAACAAATCCCAATTGGCCAAATGGAGAAAAGATCAATAAATCAAAAAGTCAACCATTGGTCAAACTTGATTTTTAAATGCAATAGGTCAAAAAAATGCCATTTTGACTGGTGAGGTTTTGGTGGATGAAATTTATATTTTTGGAAAGAGGAGGAAAAATGTGGTTTGTAGGAAAAAACCCCACCAAATTTGGCCTTATGGTTCATGAATTATGGCTCTTTGAAGTTCATAAATTTCTGAAATTGAATTGATCATATCTTGACAACCACACATGGGATTTGAGAGTTCTTGGACTTTTTGAAAATGGGAAGACAAGATCTTCAACTTTCATGTTGGGAAAAAATTCATTTGAAGCTTTTATCATGATGTAAGTTTAAGATCAAGAAGTTTCCATTTTTGGCAGTTGAAATTACAGGTCCACTTTCTATTTTGGGAAATTTTCTGATTGACTTGATTTTCTTCCATGATGAGGTTTGACATGATAGATGAGGCTTATACAAGCATGAATGAGCTCCTTCAAATCAATTCCATCCATCAAATCACTGATTAAATCCACAGTTGACCAAGTTTGACTTTTCTAGGGTTTTGGATGATTGAACCACTTCTGATGAATTCCAAACCCTAATTCTTTGAGGACTTGATTTCAAATGATGTCCCACGACATATGAACTTTTGATTATTGATCATGGTGCCCAAATTCTGCAAGAATGGCCACCATCCACTGCTTTGACTGACTGTTGACTTTCTAGGGTTTTTTGCCTGACTGTGCATTGACTGATGACCTTTGAGCCTTCAACCCTTGACTTGAACACTTCAAATGGACCTCCAAGTCATGTGAACTTGTTGGACAAACCCTAGGGCTTTGATTCCTTGAGAAACACCCTTGCTTGATTGGTGGATTGATCTCCTGATCAGTTTGACCTAATTCTTGATTGCTTGCACTTGAGGCAACTGGGGACAATGCAAATGCTATGCAATGTATCATGATATGCTATGACTTAATATGAAATGATATGCACAATGATAGGTGCAAATTTGAGGTGCTACAGGTATCCCTGGTGTTTCCTTCCATGCGAGTGTATTATCTACGTTCTTCCGTAATAGATAATATATCTCATGCGAGTATTCTATCCACGTTCTGACGGTAATGGATATTATATCTCATGCACTCTTCGGGTTTGTGTCCCCAATTGAGTAAGGTTCGTCTTCCCTTTGCGGATTCGAATGTCCATCCTGTAAGTCGATTTTCTTTTTCAAGCCCTCCTTTCGAATGATGAGTGTTTTGGCATATATACCAATTCACGCTTTGGTCGGTCACCTATTATATACCCCGGTATCCCTGGTGTTCCTTCCTTTCTGCTCCCTATTATGACCTTGGTCCCCTGTGGAGTCAGATTTTCCTGAGTTGATGTACCTTTTTCAGGTCTTTCTCAGATGTTGGTTGATTGATATCTCTCACCCTTATACCGGTCTTAGATATTCTTTCTTCCTGAGTTCGTTACCCTTATACCGGTAACACCTCATCTTGTTGCTTTTCCCCAGGAGAGTCTCTTGGTTAGACCTTTCCCGGTGGAGTTCTTGTGGTGATTTTTACCCTTGTTGCTGTATTGGCGTTTTCCCCAATATATGCAATTTTCCCCGGCAGGGAGATTCTTTGTGAATCGTTCCTTGGTCCGAGTCCGGATTTTATCCGAAGTATCCCTTGTGAATAGTTTGAGTCAGCTTGTGTCTTTCCAATGGATGTGTCTTCCTTTGGAAATCTTCTGTTCCCCAGTGTGAGTCCTTCACCCTCCAGTGAAGTCTCCAGTCCAGTCGTGCTTTGTTCACGCAGTGTCAGTTTGTTCCCCTAATTCAGAGTCGTGTCCTGCTCACGCATTTCTTTTTATTATCCCCAAAAGAGTCCTGTTAGAATCTCTGTTCCTGGTGAGTGCGTTACTCCGATGGATCGTCTTTTCTTCTGTGTGAGCCATACCCCCCACAGAGTTTGTGTCTTTTACATGCATACATCTGCATCATGAGGTCTCTTAGGGACCAAAATTTGTCTCATTTTTGTTATTTAAGCCCATTCTACCGCGTCGAGATGAAGATTTCTAAACTTCACTTCTCCGGCTAGAATGACCTTAAATAGGGGCATCTGTAAGACCCCAATTTTGTCCCTAAGATCCCCCATGGCATCATATCATATCATATCATTTCCTCAAGGATCGTTGTGCACCTTGCCTTCTTCCTCTGTGGGTGGGTTATTCTTTTGTGTGTGGTTCTTGATCACCAAGCATGATTTGCATATGTATATCATTTCTTTTCATTTGTTTACTAACCAAAAGTAAAAAAATATGTCATCTAACCTTGTTACTTGCAAATGAAGCAATCTTAGGTCAAGCCAGTCAAAGGCATTCGTCGAGCAATAGATGGTGGCCATTCTTGAGAATTTGGGCACCATGATCATTCACAAGAGTTCATATGAACCATGGCATCATTTTGAATAAAGATCTCAAGTGGTAGAGGCTTGAACTTCATCTGATCACAGCCAAGTCATCTGAAACCCTAGAAAAGTCAACACAAGTCAACTGTGCATTCAATCATGGATTTGAAGGTGGGAGATGGTTAGAAAGACCTCATTCATGTCCATACAAGTCTCATTTGACATTTCAAACATCAACAATGAAGAATTTGAGGTCAGATGAAAACTTGCCAAAAATAGTAAGTGACCTGTAATTTCAAACTGCCAAAAATGGAAAGGTCTTCTCCTCAAGTTTACATCATCAAGAAAGCTTCAATTGAAACTTTGTTCAACATGAAAGTTGAAGATCTTGATCTCACCTTTCCAAAAAGTCCAAGAACATGAATTTCTCATTTGTGGTTGAAAAGTTATGGATCAATCACTGCCAAGCAAATTTGAACTTCAAGAAGGCATAACTTTTGAACCAAAAGGCCAATTGAAGTGGTTCTTTTTGGAACATTTCTCTCTTGATCTCTACTATCCAATTCATGTATCATAAATCATGCATTCCCATCACAAAAATATTGGATTTTTCACTTGAAATTCATTTGAATTTTGGAGGGAAATGTCCAATTTGAAAAAAAAATGCATTGCCTTTACATTTTTCCATTGGCATTTGATTCAAAATCACATTTAAAGTGCATCTCAAGCAAGAATCGAGTACTGTTCCATTGCCTTGCATTGCATAAGGGTGTTTTGGCCATTTGCATAAACAATCCCATTCCACTTAATCTAATTGGATTGCTTAATTGTGATTAGTGAACATGATTAACAGATGGTATATAACTCTAATCATAACAGAAAATCATAACAACAACTTCATAATTTCAGATCTGAAAATTTTCTCTCAACTTTTTCATCGAATTTCTTCATAAACATTGCTTGTTTCTTGATTTGTTCATCATCCACGAGCATCATTGAAGGTTTTGGAAGCAAGATCCATCAGATTTCAAGCTGAATTGTGGACTGTTAAAGCTTATGTTCATCAATGGCAAGTGAAATTTCTGGCCAAATCGTGCAAGGATAAACATCAAGCATTCATCTATTCCATCATATAGGAGCTGAGGAACATCTGTTTATACATTTCAGGACCTGATTCCATCGATTCCACTTCTGTTTCTCCAGCAAGGTTAGAATTCGATACTCATGATTCTCGAAATTGATGTATGCATCTTGTAGATCTCTTATTGCTGATCATGCTGAACTTTAGATCCATTAATTTCATGCAATATTGAAGTAGTTATGTTGATTTTAGTTTTGACATGTTGAACTTCTTTTGCTCGATCCATTCATATCATGTAGAACTAGGTCAAATTAATACTAGATTGTTGATGTATGATGTGAGATGAATCCAATGGTATGCGTATGATAAATTTCTGTGCATGAATGTTCTTGAGCCTTTGAATGTTGATGAACACGTATGAAGATTAGGGTTTTCAATTCCAGATTGTTATTTGATCTGTTTTGGCGCTTGTTGCATGCGATTTTCTGTTTATGGCCATGCACTGGTACGCGTGGCATTGAGGTGTTAAATTGATTGGTCCAGATTTATTTCCAGCGCCACATGTACTTAAGTGAAACGGTGCGGTTTCACTTAAGTAGCGCTCAGTTTAAATTGCAACGCGGTTCGAATCTGGCTGATGTTGGTTTCAAGATATGCCTTTGCATTTTCATTCCATTTTTTCATCCATGTTCATGTATGGCTTTTCATTGTTTTTTTTATTTTTTCACTCACTTACAAAAATCATATTTCCATGAATAATTGTCCAAATGAGATGAGATTTTTTGCATGATGTTCCTCATGATGTCTACTATTTTTTGATGATTTTTCCAGAAATTGTGCACGCATGGATTTTTATTTTGCTTAGGGAATGTTCATACATGTGCTATCTTGTACCTTGGTTACCATTTTGATTGTGAAATGATGGATATTGCTCCAATGATTGTGAAATTTTGCATGCTTAAAATAGACACCTTGCTGGTCATTTTGGTATAGAGTTTGCATTTTTCCCATTTCTGGTTGATGAGATATGCTGTGGTTAATGTAGGTGTGACAATGTGTATCACACCTTTGCTTGTTCCTTTTGCTGGTTTTATTTACCATGCCAAATAAATGCCAAATGATCTGATTTTTTGCATGATGCTTCTTATGGATGTTAGGATTGATCATGAAAGTTTGTGGAATTTCTGGATTGATTGTTGATTTGTTTAAGATTTTTCTTTACTGATTGGTCATGTTTGGACCTTTGATGAATGTTGAACTTAGAAGATTTGTGAAATGCTTATGCCTTATTATATGAACTTGAAATTTTGTACATGTTTTCTAGACACATTGAAGTTTGTCTTGGCTTTGGTTTGAGTCATTTATCACTTGTCATCTCTGTTTTAAGATTGCCTTAAGTTGATGTATCAATTTGTGCTTCCTTTGAGCTTGTTTATGCTTACCATGACTTGATGAATTTCTTTGACTTGCCTATACTTGTCCAAATGCCTTGATTTTTGGTATGACGATTATTTGATGTGTGCTGTTTAACCATGATTTTTCTTGGAATTTATTGAGCCAGTTTAGAATTAATATGCCTTGGTTCATTCTGTTGCTTCATTGAGCTTTCAACTTGCATACATTGACATGATTGGTTTGTGAAATGAATTTGATGAATGCTATTGACATGAGACCACTTGGATATTGTTCTTGATTGATTAAACTTGATTCTTGTCAATTTTCATGTTCTGTTTTGGATTATTTCTCCTTCTTTGACCCTAGGCCTTGTCCTAGTGGTTTGCTTCTCATGTTTGAGTTTGTTTTCAGGTTAAGAAGTACATGGCCTTAAGGAGATTAATTCACATTGCTTGAGTTGGTTTATTTGATTGATATTGACTAACCTTGACTCGTTTTTGTAGGATGCTTTTAGCTCATTTGAGTTGAGCTTGTGCCTTGCACAATGTGGCCTTACTTGTTTGATTGTATATTGTCTGTTGACTGTTGGATTACCTGTTTGACTTTTTGAATTGAGTACTGATTGAATTGGATTGTTTTCAGGTACATTAGTTGCTTAAGTTCATTTTGAACTTGCTTGGTTGCTTAACCAATTAGGTATAATTTCTCTTCTTCATGTAGTCTGGAAGACCTGGCCTGTTATTTGGCCAGACACCTGTCTAAAGTCCTCCTTAGGAGGCAATGTTTGTGATTGTTTATCTTTGTCCCCAAGCAGGAAAAGTCCTTTTGATAAGGCAATTGGTAGATAAAAGAGATATGTAATCCATCTCCTACTATTCTGTGTGTCATCTCTTTGCTCACATTACATGTGATGCATTGTGGATCTTAACCCAAGATCTATAGAGTCATTAACTTGTGGAGAGAGTTCCAACTTTCTGAACTCCCACACCTTTTATCATTTGAAGCTCTCCCTGACCAGGGATAAGAGCTATGAGGCACACCCCTCATATCCTTTCATCTGCTTCACCTTAACCCTCAATGTTAAGGTTAAGAGCACCACTTACCCCATTCCAGTTGACTTTAAAGTCTAACCCTTGCTTGAGCCTAATTGCTTGTATATAGTGTGTGCTAACTGAATCATTGATTGCTTATTGGTTCATCTGTACATGTTTGCTTGTGTGCTTTGTGCATTTATCATCATTAATTGTTCATTATTGCATGATCATCATTTCCTATCTTTGTGACACATCTTTGTTTGTCCATTGAGGAATCAACTGTAAGTCCATTCATTGGCCATTGTTCCTATGATTTGGAAGGGATTGAGTGTAAGACCATTTCATTGGCCACTTATGTCCTCTTTGCTTATTGCTCTTGTTTGTTTGTTGTATGTGAGGATTCAATTGTAAGTCCATGTTGTTGGCATTTGTTTTCCCATGATCATCTGTTGGAGATTAGAGTAAGCCCAGATAGATTGGCATCTGATATCCATGTTTTGTTTTGCCTTGTGAGATTGGAATAAGTCCATTTATTGGCATCCAGTATCATTGTTTTGTTTTGCCTTGTGAGATTGGAATAAGTCCATTTATTGGCCTCCGGTATCATTGTTTTGTTTTAGGAGATTGGTGTAAATCCATTGATTGGTATCCGGTATCCACCTTTGTTTGTGAGATTGGTATAAGTCCATTGATTGGCATCCGGTATCATTTTGCTTTTTGTTTGCTTACTTGCTTTGTTGCTCATTCCAAAGGACACACTTGAATCATCTTCTATATGATTTCAAGAGGTGAACTTCTAGGAAGTTTTACACTCCTTCATCCACATTCCTTTTTGTTTCAAAACCCCTTTTCACTTGTTGACTTTTAAAACTTGTAAATGCATAGTGTGCAAACATTTTCATGTCTTTTCAAATTAGAAACCTGGACCTTAAGTCCTTGACTTTTCAAACTTCATTTTCATAACACTTCTTGCTGAATTGAATTTTAATCATACTTTGACCATCCTTTTGTGAATACTCATAATCAATTAACTTCACCCATTCAATTGTTTTGTGGCTTTGTCCATTGTTGATATGTTTTCATACATTAGCCATAGGTTTCAATTCTCATAGTGGTTGATGTAAATCTCACCACATCCTCAGTGAGTTGATTGTAAGTCTTCCATACTTATTATAGGGTTAACCCCTCACTAGTATGTTGAAGCTATCCTTGCATGGTGGATTGTTGGTCTTGGTTGAGTTTTCTCCCGTTGATAATGAAAAGCCTTAGTGATCTTGTTTTAAAATGAACCCACTGATATTTTGGAAATCTTTTAGCCGAACTACGGCGTTTTGATCCTTACCTTTCATGGAAGGTACGTAGGCAACGGGTTCATCCGTTCAAACACAAAAACAATAAAAATTGTATATTCTTTTCTCATCTTCCCAATCGTGTTTGCACAATATGTCATAAACAAATAAACTTTTTATACAACAAGTGTGAAAAGGGCTCCCTAGGAGTACCTAGGACGTTTTGGGTGCCTAACACCTTCCCATTGCGTAATTTACCCCTTATCCAGATTCTCTAATCTTTTCATTAGTTTTCTATGTGTAAAACTTCTTAGGCTTTTGTTCGCTTTTTAGCCAATCCTTTGGATAAATAAAAGTGCGGTGGCGACTCGATTCTTTTGTATGCTTTTGCTTATGGTTTAATCAATAAATCATATAGCGACGAATACACCGCTACAGATGTCACACCAGAAGCTCAGACTTAACCTTACTCTCAAGAGAGAAAAGGTCATGATGGCCCAAATGGGTGAGAGGTTAGATCAAATAGGTGGACATGTGACTAGTTATATGCAGTCTGATATTGGAGAGAGCTTTGTTGGAACCGAGCCACAAGGGGCTATGTGTGCCAAGAACAATGTGGAGAGGATTGAGATGAAGAGTGATAGGACTCCTGATCCTACACATGTGAAAGATAAAAATGATGTTGATGATGAAAGTATATCAGATAAAAATAGCTATTCTCAACTAGGTTGGATGAAACTACTAATAATTGCATACAATGTCACACACGATGTCATGACATTGTATTATGACAACCTATATGTTGCAACTATGTCCAAAAATCATATTCAGCACAGCTGGACCAAGTAGATTATTTGTTGTCATCACTCAATTAGAAAATATGTGGAAAACAAATTCATAGTTCTACAGCATGAAATTCAACTAACTGATCACACTAAAATTTACGTATTTTTGACTCCGATTTCACATGCATTCTAGTTGTTTTATTATCATTTTATTGTGTTATTGCTATGTTTTTCTTTGTTTGCAGGTTTTTACTTTAATCGGAGCCCCGATCGAGAAAAGGAGTGAAAAAGGGCTAAAAACCCTAAAATTCAGCATTTTGTGCTTATGGCCTACCCCATGGCGGGCGCCACAGACCAAGCCATGACGTGTCCAAGTCCAACTTCCTCAACTCCCACGTTTCCCCACTTCATCCACTAAGGCGCCCCACTTTGTGCTTGTGGCGGGCGCCACAAGAAGGAAACGGTTTCCTCTATTTTCAAGTTGAAGGGCATCTAAGTCAATTCCACCTTTTTTATTTGCTTATAAATAGAAACGCGAATTCAATTTTACAAGTATCCAAACTTAGAACAGAGGCAAACTCAGAAGCAAATTTGTTTCACTTAGGCATATATTCAGTAATTTATAGTGGTAATCGCTTCGCATTGGAGTGTTACCACAATTGTGTCATCAAGTCTGTGATAGAGTCTGTAATCGAGTTTGGAGCACTTTGGAAGGAAGTTAATCCTGCCGCCATTTTCATTTCCGCATTGCAATTTACTCAGCCCTCCGATTGGAGCAGGTTTTTATTACTCGCCTTTACTTTATTTATTTCCCGCACTCGCTTTGCTTTATTTATTTCCGGCACTCGCTTTACTTTATTTATTTCCCGCACTCGCTTTACTTTATTTATTTCCCGCACTCGCTTTACTTTATTTACTTCCCGCACTCGCTTTTACTTTATTTATTTCCTCGCACTCACTTTAAATTATTTATTCCCCGCACTCGCTTTAAATTATTTACTTTCCGCACTCGCACTACTTTTATTTATTTTAATGCACTTTTACTTTACCATGTCTAACTAAATCTAAAAGGTTAGAATGTAAAGATCGTGATTAAACCAGTAATCCGTACAATTGTTCGTAGAAACACTTAAAGGGCTATTTTAACTTTCAACTTAAGTTTTCCCGCACTTCAATTCCTTTGGGTAAGATCGAAAGCCGTCCAACGTCTTTATAAACTTAATTGTTTTTAACTATTTCAAAAACAGCGAAAGCGCTTTGTCTAGTTCATTAGGAGTTTTTAACATTAAGAAGAAAAGAGATTTTAAAACTATTTTCGGACGCGTTTATAAGTTTAGAGTCTGGTTCGTAAGAACCTCTTTTGGTTAAGAAGTCCAGGTTATAATACTTTTCAACTTAGTCAAGATACTATATTTCTTAAAAATAGGTTTACTACTCTAACGCAATGCGCGCCTTTTTATAAGTGACAATAAGAGGGTTTGATTAGGGAGTACAACTCGGTTCTGAATACGCGAAAGTGACAGTTCCTGTTAAATTAGTTCTTTTCAAAGTAGGAAACATTGCCCATAAGTAGTTCTATTAGCAAGTACTTGGATTATCAATTGATTACGTGAATTACATTCAACCCTGTCTTTATTAATTGTATTCTATTTCAATACTTTACTTTTTATTGCACACTACAAAACACTTATTTTGACCGCCTTTGATAAACACCATAACGACAGATAACGATAGATTGACACTTGGTCTCTGTGGATACGATAATCTTTTATATTACTCTGACGCGTTCGTATACTTGCGAACATCAAGTTTTCCAACGCATCAAGTTTTTGGCGCCGTTGCCGGGGACCAATTTCGTCAAATTTCATTTTCCTGTTGTTATATCGTTTAGACTTAGGTTATTTCCCGCCGGTCGATGCGAAGAACTCGCAGCACCGGAAGTTTAAGCTTAATATACCCTCTGGCGGAACCTGAACGTTACGCTCGCGCACGTTTATTCTTTCATAGAATTAAGAGAGCTATGGCCGAAGATCAAAACCAAAGACCTCTTAAGGACTTCGCTCAACCATCTAACGAAGAACCTAGTTCTAGTATAGTAAACCCAATCATCCTAGCTAATAATTTTGAACTTAAACCATCCCTGTTGCAACTAGTGCAACAGAGACAATTCGCGGGTCTCGCTACCGAGAACCCTAACCAATATTTAAAAATATTTCTTCAATTAGCAGATACTTTTAAAACCAATGGAGCTTCTCCTGAGGCAATACGTTTAAGATTATTTCCTTTTTTCCCTCAGAGATAAAGCCCTATCATGGTTAGATTCCCTTCCACCCAATTCCATTACGACTTGGGATAACCTTAGAAGAGTTTTTCTCGCTAGATATTTTCCCCCGAGTAAGACCGCCGTTCTTCGAAACCATATAACTAGATTTACCCAAAACCATGGAGAATCGTTGTTCGAAGCTTGGGAGAGATATAAAGAGTTGTTACGAGCATGCCCACATCATGGTTTAGAAAACTGGTTAATCATTCAAACCTTCTATAATGGACTTCATTATAACACAAAGATGACCATCGACGCTGCCGCAGGCGGTGCTCTGATGAACAAACCTTATCCTGAAGCTAGTGCCCTCATCGAAGACATGGCTCAAAACCATCAATCGTGGGGAGTCGAACGAGCGACAGTTGAGAAGAAGGAAGCCCAAGGAGGAGTGCATGAACTAAGCTCTATAGACATGATGCAGGCTAAAATGGACGCATTAGCCCTTAAGGTCGAGCATATGTGCATAAACCCGAACACTGTAGCCGCAGTTTCGTCGGATTGTGAGATATGTGGAACCCAAGGACACCAATCCGCAGAATGCAGTCTATTGAACGAAACCCACTCCGAGCAAGTGAACTACACCCAAGGGAACCCATACTCGAATACCTATAACCCTGGATGGAGAAATCACCCGAACTTTTCCTATAAAAACAATAACCCTATTCAAAATAATGCACCTCCGAGACCTAGTTATCAAGCCCCTAGATCAAATCAACCTATGCAACCTGTACCACCAAAGCCGAGCCTTGAGAAAATTATGGAAAATTTTATCACCGCTCAAACCCAACAAAACAAGGAGTTCATGAACCAAAACATTCATGTTAACGAATTGATTACTCAGTGAGGAACCAAGGTTGACCAAATAGTTACTCGTACCAAGATGCTTGAAACCCAGATCTCTCAGGTAGCTTTAAACCAAGCCCCTCAGACTACACCTGGAGGACAATTCCCTGGACAACCTCAACAAAATCCGAGAGGACAAGCCAATGCCATTACCCTAAGAAGTGGGAATGCTTATGATGAGCCACCAAACCCAAGATTAAGTGAACCCGAAACTTCTAAGGAATGTACCAAACCCCCAGACGAAGTAAAGGAACCAGAGGAATCTGAAAACCAGGAAGGTCGAGATAAAGGAGAAGAACCTAAAGATAAAAAATTTTACGTACCGCCCCCGCCATATAAACCACCTATACCATATCCCCAAAGACTCAAACAAACCCAGATCAATAAACAGTACCAAAAATTTATTAAAGTTATAGAAAAACTTCATGTAGAAATCCCTTTCACAGAAGCCATCACCCAAATACCTTCTTATGCAAAGTTTCTCAAAGACATCCTTACCAACAAACGTAGACTTGACGATCCGAAGCCTTTGGAATGTAATGCTATTTCCGAGGACAAATTAGCAAAGAAAGATAAAGACCCTGAAAATTTCTCTATTCCTTGCCTTTTGGGTAATCATGTCATCGAAAAAGCTTTTCTAGACTTAGGAGCTAGTGTGAGTTTAATGCCTTTAGCAGTTTGTGAGAGGTTAAACTTAGGAGAATTACAACCCACTAAGATGTCACTTTAGTTAGCCGATAGATCTGTCAAATATCCGATAGGCATTTTGGAATATGTACCTGTTAGGATAGGTCAGTTATTTATCCCTACTGATTTTGTCGTCATGGACATCAAAGAGGACAATGATATACCAATTCTTCTGGGTAGACCATTCTTATCGACTGCAGGAGCCATAATAGATGTCAAGAAAGAAAAGTTGACATTTGAGGTAGGTGACGAGAAAATAGAATTTATACTTTCGAAATTTCTTATGGCACCTGTGATGGGAGACTCGTGTTATGCCTTAGATATCATTGATGAATGTGTTAGAGAATTAGAACAAAAAGAAATTATTAAGTTGCCATCAACCCCCATAAAGGAAGATGATGACTTTAAAGAACCTTACATCGATGATAACCTTTACGAATGTTTATCCCTTACCCCAGATCCTATGCCATGCCCTAAGAAACCAACCTTAGAACTTAAGGAACTGCCTAAGAACCCGAGATACGAGTTCCTCGATGAAAAGATGAACCACCCAGTTATAGTCAGTGCTACCTTGAGCCAAGAGGAGACGAACCAACTTTTAGACGTTTTACGAAGATATCCCTCAGCCTTAGGATATAATATCTCTGACCTGAAAGGTATAAGCCCATCCGTATGCATGCATCGGATTTCGCTCGAAGAAGATTCAAAACCATCAAGGGAGTATCAGAGAAGGATAAACCCTATAATGAGTGATGTTGTTAAAAAGGAAGTTCTTAAGTTACTTGAGGCAGGTATAATCTATCAGATCTCGGATAGTAAGTGGGTGAGCCCTGTGCATGTAGTACCTAAAAAGGGAGGCATCACGGTCGTGCAAAACGATAAAGGCAAACATGTAGCAAAACTTTTAGAAGGAGGATGGCGGATGTGTATAGATTATAGAAAATTAAATAAAGCAACTAGGAAGGACCATTTCCCTTTACCATTTATAGACCAGATGTTGGAGCGTCTAGCCAGACACTCTTACTTCTGCTATCTAGATGGATACTCTGGATTCTTCCAAATACCTATTCACCCCAAAGATCAAGAAAAAACTACCTTTACATGCCCCTATGGAACCTTTGCCTACAGAGGAATGCCTTTCGGCCTCTGTAACGCCCCAGCTACTTTCCAACGCTGCATGATGTCAATCTTCGCAGATTACCTAGATGGTATCATGGAAGTGTTTATGGACGATTTCTCAGTTTGCGGATTCAATTTTCACAATTGTCTTGCTAACCTTGAGAAAATCCTGGAGAGATGCGTGGAGGTGAACCTCGTGCTAAATTGGGAAAAATGTCATTTCATGGTGACCGAAGGAATAGTTTTAGGACATATAGTTTCCGAAAAAGGTATAGAGGTAGATAAAGCTAAAATAGAAGTTATAGAAAACCTAAAACCCCCAAAAACCATCAGAGAAGTCCGAAGCTTTCTTGGACACGCTGGATTCTATCGGCGTTTTATTAAGGACTTCTCCAAAATAACTAAACCGTTAACCGGACTTTTAATGAAAGATGCTGAATTCATTTTCGACGAAAAATGTAATGACGCATTTAATCTCTTAAAGCAAGCATTAATCTCTGCACCCATTATGAAACCGCCCGATTGGTCGGAACCTTTTGAGATAATGTGCGATGCTAGTGATTATGCAGTTGGAGCCGTTCTAGGACAAAGGAAAGATAAAAAATTACATGCCATTTATTATGCCAGTAGAACCCTAGATGTTGCCCAACTTAATTACGCAACAACCAAAAAAGAATTACTCGCTGTAGTTTTCGCTATAGACAAATTTAGATCTTATCTAGTAGGAGCAAAAATTATTGTTTACACCGATCATGCTGCCATTCTTTACCTATTAAGTAAAAAAGATGCCAAGCCCAGGTTACTCCGATGGATTCTATTACTACAAGAGTTTGATTTAGACATAAGAGATAAAAAAGGCACTGAAAATGTAGTAGCCGATGACCTTTCTAGGCTAGAACATCTAAAACCTGAACTAGTACCCATAAACGATGATTTCGCCTATGATAGACTGATAGCTAAAGTAGAAACCATTGAAGACAATAACCTAGATCCTTATGAGCACCCCCAAAATTCCTTAGCAATAAGTAACGTACCCTGGTATGCAGATTTCGTTAATTACCTAGCTGCTGATATAGTACCCCCTGATCTTGACTACCACCGCAAGAAGAAATTCTTCCACGATGTGAGAAACTTCTATTGGGACGAACCGCTCCTTTTCAAAAGGGGTAAAGATGGCATTTTTCGCCATTGCGTTCCAGAAGAAGAGGTAAATAATATTATCAAGCATTGTCATTCTGCACCTTATGGTGGACATGCGAGCACCTCTAAGACATACGCCAAGATTCTTCAAGTTGGCCTATTCTGGCCTACCATGTGGCGTGATGTCTATGCTTTCATTGTCAAGTGTGATAGATGCCAACGCACTGGAAACATTTCAAGACGTGATGAAATGCCTCTAAGAAACATTCAGGAAGTAGAACTCTTTGACGTATGGGGTATATATTTCATGGGACCTTTTCCACCATCCTTAGGAAATAGGTATATCTTAGTAGCTGTAGACTATGTGTCTAAGTGGATTGAAGCTATAGCTGCACCCACAAACGACACTAGGGTAGTAATCAAACTATTTAAAAACTATATATTCCCTAGATTTGGAACACCACGTTTAGTCATAAGCGATGGAGGATCACACTTTATATCGAGAATATTTGACAAACTTTTAAGAAAATATGGAGTTAGGCATAGAGTAGCAACACCGTACCACCCACAAACTAGTGGCCAAGTAGAAGTATCTAATAGGGAGATAAAACAAATCCTAGAGAAAACTGTTTCTATTTCTAGGAGAGACTGGTCTCAGAAGCTTCAAGAAGCATTATGGGCCTATAGAACCGCTTTCAAAACCCCTATAGGAACTACCCCTTACCAACTAGTTTATGGAAAATCATGTCACTTACCATTCGAATTAGAACATAAAGCCTATTGGGCCATTAAAACTTTGAATTTAGACTACCTAGCCGCTGAAGAAAAACGTACCCTGGACATTCATAAATTAGAAGAACTTAGGCAACCTGCCTACGAGAATGCAAAAATATATAAAGAGAGGACAAAAGCATATCATGACAAAAGAATAGTAAAGAAAAACTTCAATGTAGGCGATTCTGTTCTCCTTTTCAACACTAGGTTACGACTCTTCCCTGGAAAGCTACGTTCAAGATGGACTGGTCCTTTCGAAGTATCCAAGATTCTGAGATCCGGAGCCGTAGAAATCAAGAACGATACCTGTAGTCCATTCATTGTAAATGGACAAAGACTAGAGCTCTATGAAGGAGGAGACATTCCAGCATACTACTCGAGCCACACCCTGATTGATCCACCGATTCATACTACTACAGGTGTATAAATTCTAACCGTCAAGCTAATGACGTTAAACAAGCGCTGCGTGGGAGGCAACCCATGGTTTTTCTTTTCATTTTACTTTTTTCGCATATATTTACATTTATTTTTATTTTTATTTTATTTTATCTTATTTTGCATTATGACTAAAGTTTGAATGGTTTGTATTTTATCTTATTTTACAGGATGCAGGGTTTTGATGACATGCATGTTACCTATAGAGACAATGCTTAGAGGGAGCGCTACATTGCTTTATACCAGCACCCTATGGCACCCACACGTTACCCTGATCAGTATTGTATGGAGGCACTGGGTATCGAGCCTAGTATCCGATTCCTTAGCCACCAGCTCCACTGGGACGAATTTGCTGATGACTTGAGTAACACATATAGGAACCTGACTTTGGAGTTCCTGAGTTCATTCAACTACGACCCATATTCTGGACCAGATGGGTATGCTGCTTTCAGGCTCTTTGGAGTTGAGTACTTGTAACACCTCAAAATTTGCCCTCCTCTCTTGGGACTAGCATATTGCATTTCATTTTTTTAGGACATTAGGCATTACATCTTTGCATATCATGTGGAAGCAATAAGAAAGTCATCCTCCTAGGTCTTGCTCAGAAGATAAATAGGGTAAAAGATTCAAGCTTGAGGGTCTCATGAATTGATCACTAGCCATCTGAGGGTTTGTGCTTCAATTAAGGTTTCTTGGTTTCTCAAGGAGGGTGGACATCATCTTGGTTGAAAAGGTACATCACCATCATCATGGTCCTATCATCACCAAGAGGTTCATTATTCCTGGCAAGTTTCCTTGGGATTAGGGTTTTTGACCTCTGGTCAACCCTAATCATCTGTATTGTACCAGTCAGGGTTTTGCAAGGAGATGAGGGGTTTCATGGAGATGGGGATCATCATATGGTTTTATGGAGCTTGTGAAAGCTAGGGTTTCATTTTGGAGCCCTTTCATCAGGAGATTGAGGCTCAAATTCATCTGTGCATGATCAAGTCATCTATCAACTGAAAAAGTCAACCAAAGGTCAACTGTTGGATTTGAAGGTGGGAGATGGTTAGAGAGGCTTCATTCATGTTCAAACAAGTCTCATTTGACATTTCAAACATCAACAATGAAGAAAATAAAGTCAGGACAAAACTTTCCAAAAATAGTAAGTGACCTGTAATTCAAAATTGCCAAAAATGGAAAGGTTTTCTCCTCAAGATTACATCATTAAAAATGCTTCAAATGAAATTTTGTCCAACATGAAAGTTGAAGATCTTGCTCTCACCTTTCCAAAAAGTCCAAGAACATGAATTTCTCATGTATAGTTGAGAAGATATGGACAAATCTTGGTCAAGCAAATTTGAACTTCACAAGTGCATAACTTTTGAACCATAAGGCCAAATGGAGTGGGATTTTTTGCAACATTCCTATTTTAACATGAGCTATCCAAAACATACATCAAAAACCATGCATTTCCATTACAAAATTTTTGGCATTTGCATTTGAATTTTGGAGGGAAAAGTCTAATTTGAAAAATATGCATTGTTTTCACTTGCTAGCATTGGCCTTGGCTCTAAAACAGCATTTCCAAGTGAATTAACACAAGATTCGAGCACTGTTACATCCATTTGCATGCTTGGGGGGTGAATTGCACATTTGCACCTACACTTGCATTTTCACTAATCCTTGGCATTTTGGCTAATTGTGATTAAGAGAATCATTAACAGCACATATATATAGCCTAATCATAACAGAAACTTCATTAACACTTCATAATTCTGAGATCTAGATCTAGTTTCCAAAATCTTCACAATTTTCTCTCTCACTTTTTCTTCAAAATTCTTCATAAACCTAGCATTGTCCTTGATCAAATCATGATCCATAAGCATATGTGAGTGTGTTGGAAGCAAGATTCGAAGGATTACAAGTTGATTTTGGAACTGTTGAAGATAACCTCCATCAATGGCAGTTGAAGATTCCATCTAGATCGTGCATGCTTAACCTCTAAATCTTCATCCATTCACTCATCCAAGAGCTAAGAAGCATCTGTTTGGACTTGGCAAAGCTTGAATCCACTTGTATCACTTCTGCACTCCAATTAAGGTTAGAATTCGATCATCACCATTCATGAAATTATGATATGCATGTGATAGATCTTTCAACACTGAGTAGTCTGAGCTTTGTGGCATTAAATTTCATCAAGAAACGAGTAAGATATGTTGAATCTAAGTTTGATGCATGAACTTTCTTGTGCTCGAAACTTTGAATATAGGATGAATTAGAGAAATCCAGGCCTAGCATGTTAATGTATGTGGAAGGATCTATCCAATGGTATAGGTTTTGTGAATTTCTGTGCAAGTTTGTTCTTGAGCATATGAATCACGATGAACATTGAAGAACAATTAGGTTTTGGTTCCAGAATTCGTTTTAATCCATTCTAGCGCTTGTTGCATGTGGTTTGATGTTTCTGGCCATGCATTGGTCAAGCTCAGCACAGCGTGGCATTTTGATTGGATACGGAAGCCTTGCCTTGCCACGCATACTTAGTGAAACGGCGCGTTTCACAAGTTGAGCGCCACTTTTGAATTTTCCCTCACTTCGAATCCGGGCGATGGACATTTCTGATGAAGCCTTTGCATTTTAGTTCATTATTCCTCCATGTTCATGTATGTTTGTTCATGTGATTTTTATTTTTTCCATTCTTTCAAAAACGCATAACTTCATGAATAATTGTCCAAATGAGCTGTGGTTTTTTGCATGATGTTCCTCATGATCTCTAGAATTTTATGATTATTTTTTCACAAATTGTGCCTGGATGAATTTTAAACTTGGCTAGGGTTTGTTCATGTGTGTATTTTCTTGACCTTCCATGCCATTTGCTTCATGAAATGATGGATATTAATCCAATGATTATGAAATTTTGCATGCTTAAAATAGACATCCTAATGGTCATTTTGGTATAGATTTTGAATTTTTCTCATTTCTGGTTGTTGAGTTATGATCTGATGAATGTAGGTGTGACAATGTGTGTCACACCTTTGCTTGCTTGACTTGTTGATTTTATTTTCCATGCCAATTAAATGCCAATTAATGATATTTTTTGCATGATGCTACTTCTGGATGTTAGGGTTGATCATGAATTTTCTTAGAATTTTTGGATTGATTTCTGTTTTGTTTGGGATTTTCTTTGCTGGTTAGTCATTTGTGGACTTTTGGATAGTCATGAACTTAGATGATTTGTGAAATGCTTGGTGTTTATCATATGAACTTGAAACTTTGCACATTCATTCTAGACACTTTGAAGTTTATTGTGGCTTTGGTTTGACACATTTATCATTTGTGGATTCTGTTTTAGGTTTATGCTAAGTTGATGCATGAAATTGTGCCCTAATTGAGCTTGTTTGTGCTTACCTTGCCTTAGGAAATTTATTTGCCTTGCCTAAACTTGTCCAAATGCTTTGAATTTTGGTGTGTTGAGCATGTTATGTGTGCTGTTTAGCCATGATTTTTCTTAGGATTTATTGAATCATTTTTGGGTTGATGTGGATTGGTTCATTCTGTTTGCTTCAATGAGCTTTGGACTTGCATGCTTTGCCATGATTGCCTTGTGAAATGAAATTGGTTGATGCTATTGATATGGGACTTTTTGGATGATGTTCTAATTTGATTGAACTTGATTTATGCCAATTTTCATGTTCTGTTTTGAATTATTTCTCCCTCTTTGACCCTAGGCCCTGTCCTAGTGGTTTGCTTCTCATGTTTGAGATTGGTTTGCAGGTTAAGAAGCATATGGCCATGAGGGAATTGATTCACATTGCTTGAGTTGACTATTTGGTTTATCTTGACTAATCTTGACTTGTTTTTTAGGTGGCTTTTAGCTCATTTGAGTTGAGCTTGTGCCTTGCATCTTGATGCATTGCTTGTTTGACTGATGTTGACTTTGTATAGTTAATTGTTGACCATTAGTCTGTCTGCTTGACTTTTTGAGTTGTATACTGATTGTGTTAGATTGTTTTCAGGTACATTAGTTGATATAGTTCTTTTGAACTTGCTTTTGTTGTTGCTTGTTTGCTTAACCAATTGAGGTATAATTCACTGACTTCATGTAGTCTGGAAGACCTGGCCTGTTATGTGGTCAGGCACCTGTCTGAAGTCCTCCTTAAGAGACAATGCTTGTGATTGTTTATGTTTGTGCCAAGCAGGAAAAGTCCTTTTATAAGGCAATTGGAAGATAAAAGAGATGTGTAGTCCATCTCCTGCTATTCAGTTGAGTCATCCCTTTGCTCACACAACTGGTGTTGATGCATTATGGATATTAACCCAAGATCTATGTTGAGTCAGTCATATGTGTAGAAGGGTTCCCACTTTCTGAACCCACACTTTTATTTGTCTGAAGCTCTCCCAGGCTAGGGATAAGAGCTGTGAGGCACACCCCTCACCTCTCATTTCATCTGCTTCACCCTAACTCTCAATGTTAGGGTTAAGAGCTAATTACACCCGATTACAGTTGGCTTGTGTTTCACAGCCTAACCCTTGTGTGAGCCCACTTTGTTTGTATATAGTGTGTGCTAATTGTGTGTATGTTTGCTTTGTTTCGCTTGTATGCTTTGCTTTGCCTGTTTAAGATAGCTTGATGCCTGTGCAAGTTAGATAGAAAACTCAACCTAGGACCATTGTGGAATACATGATAACTATTAGGCTCGAGTCAGTCTCCCTTTTAGTTTGTCATTTCCCAGTCTCTGGTTAGGAGAAAGTTTCTCTCCTGTTAAGGGGAACTACGTTGCCCTAATCCTCATACCAGATGAGGTACGTAGGCAGGAGATCGTACGAGATCTCTCCGGGCACCCTTTTTTCTTTTTGTGTGTGTTTGCTTGACAGTTACTAGGCTCGAGTGCCTGACTCCTTAGTAACTTGTGTGTTTGTTAACCCTCTTGTGTGTTAGGATATGGATGTAAGACCAGCGATTGGCATTCCGTATCCTATTGTTGTGTGCTTGGAATCTGATATAAGTCCAGCAATTGGCATTTGGTTTCCAGTGTGGGTTTGTTTGGTTCGGAGTCTGATGTAAGTCCAGCAATTGGCATTCGGTTTCCATGTTTGCCTGTTTGTGTGTGTTTTGTTTCGGCGTGCGTGAGCCGAACTACGGTAGCTCTGATTCTCATTCCAGATGAGATACGTAGGCATAGGATGCGATATCCTAGCGAGCCCTTTCCTCTCTTTTCCCACCTGTGTTGTTTCAGTGTGTGTGTGTGTGTGTGTGATGTTTGTGAGCAGTTTTAGCAACCTTTTTCTTTCCTTCTGAGCGTGGATCCCGTCGAGTACGACGGATGCGTAGGGGTGCTAATACCTTCCCTTCGCATAACCGACTCCCGATCCCATCTCTTTGGTCGCAAGACCATGTCTTTTCCAGGTTTACTTCGAGCGTTTCCTTTCCCTCTTTTGGGATAAATAACGCACGGTGGCGGCTCTGTGTTTGTTTTATTTTAGCCCGCCGGTTGTTTTTCGCGGATGCGATAGCTGGCGACTCTGCTGGGGACAACAGAAGTTGACCTCTTGCTGGTCCATCTTCCCTAAGCGAGTCTCTCCTAGCGTTCTCTAGGGTAGTTTAGGTTGCTTGTGCTACTATTTATTGCATTTATTATTATACTGTGCATATGTATATTTGCATAAATATTTGCATGCATCATACTATCATGTTGTTGTCCTCTGTACAGGTGGTTCCTATGATTTGGGGTGGGTGTTCTGAGTGGGGCTAAAACCCAGGCCCGAGTATACACCTAGGATTAGTGTGGTCTCACGTTCCTCACATGTTGGTTGGGCATGTTGTTGCGACGTGACATACCACAAGCCGGACGAGGTTCATCTGAGAGAGCTCTTCCATTGTGGAGTATTCCACTTTGGTCCAGTTACCTCTTTTGAGCTGTTGACTTCGGTGACCGTTCTTTCCCGGATCTTTGGTTTAGACGATCTTAAGAGAGCTACAACGGCACACCCGAAAGGGCAAACCCGTTGAGTATCTTTGCCCGATTGTCGAGACTATTATCCGCCTTAGGATGACTTGATTAGAATTCACCTGTGAGGGGAGGGTGATTCTTACAGATGCATGTTCTGATGGTGACTTTGATGGTGACTAATGGTTCCGTTGATTAGAGTCCTATTTATAAGTCGAATTTATGGACATTTATTTCAGAGACGTCGGAGTTCTGTCCGTGTTCTTTATCAGTGGGGATCCGTTTATTTCAGGGTTCCCCGAGCTGGTTCAGAAGGGCTTGTGATTATCAGATCAGTGGTTCTCTGGTGATGATGGTGAGGTATCTTTCAGTTCCGTTTATTTCGAAACCCTGAGTGGGATTTGTGGTTACATATTCCTCCAGATGGTTGTGATCAGTTCAGAGATCAAGGCTTCAGTGCAACAGATGTTTAGATGGCTTGGAGGATGGCACTATGCATTGCATTCATACATCAACATCATTCACATTTTGCATTTACCTGCATCTAACTCATGTTTATCCATATGTAGGGACATTTTGATCAAGATCCTGGTTGAGAGACTTCTCTGCTCAAATATGAGGCCCGGTTTGAAGGACGATGTTGTCTACAGTTTCTTTGATCCAGAGATCAGTATGCTGAAGGATATGATAGCATTGATTACGCCCGACTATGTGGGGATGTTTCGTGAGATGTATGGGGGTATTCTGAAGATGGTTTTCAGGCTCACTGACAGGGATAGGAGTGCCATCCATACTCTTCTCCAGTTTTATGACCCTGGTTTGAGGTGTTTCGTCTTCCTGGATTACTTATTGGGGCCTTTGATGGAGGACTATGCTGGCATCTTGGGCATTCAGATCAGAAATCAGGTTCCTTTCTATGCTACTAAGGAAGAACCTGATATTGGTGGGATCTCCCGTGCTCTTTATTTGAGTCTGGAGATGATTAAGGGGAGTCTGAAAGAGAAGGGGAAGTTGCCTGGTTTTCATCTGAGTTTCCTAGAGGCTAAGGCCAAGGAGCATGCTGAGTTGGGTAACTGGAAAGTTGTTTGTGCCTTGATTGCTGTGAGCATTTATGGGACTATTCTGTTTCCTAATCAGAAGAGCTTCGTGGATATTAATGCCATCCGCTTGTTTGTTCAGAGGAATCCCATCCCTACCTTGATTGGAGATGTCTATTACTCGGTCCATAACAGGAATGAGAAGCGGCGTGGGGGATTGGTCCGATGTTGCACTCAACTACTATACAAGTGGTTTATGGGATATTTGCCTTCCAGGGGTGCGTTTGTTCTTCTCGACCATACGGTCAATTGGGCGACCAAGCTGATGGGTTTGCGGGCCAAAGACATAGCTTGGACTCACAGTAGCGGGGTTGGACAGGATTTTATTTGCAGTTGTGGGAGTTTTCCCAATGTGCCTCTTATAGGAGTTCAGGGTTGCATTAATTATAACCCGACACTTCTTAAGAGACAAATGGGGTTCGCTATGGAGGTTCCTCCTCTCAAGAGTGAGATTCAGGAAACTTTGTACTTCCCGGTTGAGGGCAATCAGGCCAGGTTGAGGCAAGTATCTGATGCATGGCGCAGCATTCAAAGGAAAGGCAAGTTTTCTTGGGGTAGAGCTAATAACAGGTCTTTTCCTCCGTTTGATGACTGGCTCAGCAAGAGAGTGGAGCTTACTTGTCTACCATTTCTTATGGTTGATCCTTGGTATCCGTTGATTGAGGAATCTCCTTCTTTCGTCGGTACGGAAGAGTTCCTAGAGATGAAGCGGGAGAGGGATCAGTTGCTTGCAGAGAAAACGGAATTGGAGATGAGTGTTGCTCGAGTTCAGATGACTAATCAGGAGATCAAAGGGAGGATGGAAGATCAAATAAGAGGCATGCTCTTGTGGAGAAGCGCTTTGAGATGGATACCGCTTACTATGGCAAGGTCAGGCAAGCATTGGAGTCGTCTACAAGGGAGCCCGACATTACCAAGGAGAAGCTAGCCAGAGCTTCAAAGGTCATTGAAGATGAGAAGACGAGGCAAATCCTCGTGAGGGATCAGAGGGAAGACAGAGTCAGAGTCCTTATCGCTGAGTGGGAGGCAAAGCTGAAGATTAAGGAAATAGAGAATGTGAAGACTATTGCTGAGAGAGATCATTATATCGCCGAGAGAGATCACTACATTGCTGAGAGAGATCATTACTTCAGGCAGATGAAAATTCACCAGAAGGAGGTGGGGATATTGCAGCAGGAGAACACCGAGCTCAGGTTCGCCGCAGAGTTTGCTAGGATGGTTGATGATGTAGGGCCTTCTGTGGGACCTTCGTCAGGCTAGACCTTTCTCATTTGTGTGGATTACCGTCAGGCTTGTTGACGGAATTCACTTGCTTGTATTTCCTTTATGATTCTGGAGAATTGTATCTGATTTGTCTCAGACTTGATGTATGACTATGGCACTTATTGTGCATTTTTGATATGCGATGGTTATTTTCATTCAGTGATCAATCTTCAAGCTTTATTTCCTTTCCTGTATGCTCTCACACAGCACACACATGGTTGGGTGGTATTTTGCTAAATCATATATCTCTGATCTGTATGAGGAAATCAAATGATGAATGTCAGAATGTTGCCGTCGGATTATTATTTGTCTCGATGAAGCCAGGATCGAGAGACAGAGTGTTCCTCATGTGGATATACACTGCATTCATGCATAATCATAATAACTTGTTTTTTATTTTGTAGGTATCAGTTCTAACGTGCTTGATTGTTACAGGAATCATTGCTCGTGCTCGTAGAGTGGTACCTTTGCACTCAACACGTCCTCACAGATATTTCACCAGACGCAACACTCCAAGACTGATGGATCTACCAAGTGCAGATGTTCTCGAGCTGAAGGATAAAATGAATGAGCTGATTAACATCATGCAAGGCTTTGCTATGGGCCAGAAAGCACTGGCTGATAAAGTTGAGAAGCTCGAGCGGGCTTCAGCTGCCAACAGTGGTGTCAACTTGGATGGTGTCTCCAACCAGGGGCTTGGTGGTTCTAGGGATGGTGGAAAGAGGACAACTGTGGGTGTAGTGAACAATGTTGGTGGTTTTGGTGCTGCCATAGGTGGTGGACCCGGTCAGATGGGTAATAATATGAAGGACAGTATGTTCCCGCCGTTCTTTGGGGTTGAGGATGATAGGGAGGAAGACAGGGAGGCTGATCAATTCTCTATGCATAATGAGCCGTTTGGTCAATACGGTGTCCAGCCACCCAATAAAGAGATTCAGTTGCTAGCAGAGAAAATCAGAGCTCTAGAAAGCTATGCCGCTCCCGGGGTTGTGAATATGTCGAATATGGGGCTGGTTGAGGGGATTGTGATCCCACAGAAGTTCAAGGCGCCTGCATTTGACAAATATAATGGAAGTTCTTGCCCAGAAACTCACCTTCAAGCTTTTGTTCGTAAGATTTCTGCCTATACGATGGATCAGAAGCTGTGGATGTACTTCTTCCAGGACAGTCTGTCCGAAGGATCTTTGAAGTGGTACACCAAGCTGAAGTCTTCTGACATTAAGAGATGGCAGGATCTTGGTGATGCATTCTTTAAGCAATATCAGTTCAACGCTGATATGGCTCCTAGTCGTACCCAGCTGCAGGGTATGTCTCAGAAGCCTAGCGAGGGGTTTAAAGAGTATGCTCAAAGGTGGAGGGAGTTGGCTGCCAGAGTTCAACCTCCATTGGTGGACAGGGAGATGTCTGACTTGTTTATGGGTACCCTGCAGGGGGCATTTGCTGAGAGAATGGTTGGTTGCTCGGTGACCAACTTTGCAGATATTGTGGTGGCCGAGGAGAGAATAGAGAGTTGGTTGAAGCTGGGGAAAATCCAGGGGGGTAATGCTTTGTCATCTGGTTCGAAGAAGCCCTTCGGAAATGGCCAGAGGAAGAAAGAGGGTGATACCAGTGCTGTGTATACTCAGAGGGGACCAAGTAGGGATCGTTATTTTCAGCACACTGCTGCGGTAACTATTCCTGCTAACAATCAGCCTGCACAACAGCAACAGCAACAACCGCAACAGTAGAGACAGCCGTTTCAGCAGAGGCCACAGAGGGCTGGGTATCAAGTCAGGGGAAGAATGAATGATCGGCAGTTCGATAGGCCGCCTGTGACCTATTCTTTCTTGTTGAAGAAGCTGAAAGATTTGGGGTTGGTACAGTTGAGAACTTTGGCTCCTTTGAGACCTGATCAGAGGCCAGCCAGTTTTGATGAGAATGCGAAGTGTGAATTTCACTCAGGTGCTCCTGGGCATAATGTAGAAGACTGCAAAGCTTTTAAGCACGTGGTCCAAGACCTGGTGGATTCAAAGGCGATCAACTTTGCACTGTCTCCCAATGTGAATGCTAATCCCATGCCTGCACATGGTCAAATGGGGGTGAATGCAATCTCTGAGGAGAGTAGAATCGGGCTGTTGAGTATAGACCAATTGAAGACTCCGTTGGCTGAGGTCAAGAGGAAGTTGTTGAAAAATGGGGTCTTCCCGGGATGTGATGTTGATTGTGCTGCGTGCATTGTTGCTCCGAGTGGGTGTATGCTGTTAAGGGAGGTTGTCCAGAGGCTGATGGACGAAGGAAGCCTCAGGTTGGAGAAGGCTGGTTTGAGGAAGGAGGATGTCTCCACCATAACTATTTACTTCGACCTGGTTGATTTGTCAACTCTGGCTAAGGCGGCTCCAGTTACTATCACGGTACCTGGGCCGATTCCTTATGACAAAGATGATGTCGTGCCGTGGCATTATGGTGGGGAAGTTTATTGCAATGGAGAGAAGATGGAGGACCAAACTACAAGTGAAGCCACTGTTTCAAAGGTGGATAATGCCGGACCTAGTGGTTTCACTCGTAGTGGAAGGCTGTTTGCTCCGGACGCTTTGAGGGGTGGGGAAGGAGAAAAAGAAAAGAAAGAAAAGGCCGAGGCTTTAGCCAGGGCAAAAGGAAAACAAGCAGTGAATGAAGGTACTCCAGTGGTGACACCGGCGCCTGGTGGGTCGGAGAGAGAACTTGATGATGAAGCGGAGGAATTTTTAAGAATCATCAAGAAGTCTGAGTACAAGCTTGTTGACCATCTGCAGTAGACTCCATCCAAAATCTCAATTTTGTCGTTGTTGCTGAGCTCTAAGGGGCATAGAGAGGCTTTGCTGAAGATTCTGAAGAGAGCCTATGTTCCTCAGGAGATAACGATTAATCAGTTGGAGACGGTGGTGTCTAATGTTAATGCCAGCCACGGGCTGGGTTTCACCGATATGGATCTGACTGTGGATGGGAGGAATCATAATCGGGCTTTACACATTGCGATGAAATGTAAAGGGGCCGTGCTTTCGCACGTATTGGTTGATACCGGCTCCTCATTAAATGTGTTGCCAAAGAAAGCCTTGGCGAAGCTGAATTGTGAAGGATTGATCCTGGCGCCCACTGACTTGATAGTAAGGGCTTTTGATGGTTCAAAGCGGGCGGTGTTCGGAGAGGTTGAACTCCCGGTGAAGATCGGGCCTGAGGTGTTTAAGTCGGTATTCTATGTCATGGATATTCAGCCGGCATACAGTTGCCTGTTGGGTCGCCCGTGGATCCATGCTGCTGGGGCAGTGACTTCGACTTTGCACCAGAAGCTGAAGTATATCTGGGATGGGCAGG
Source organism: Lathyrus oleraceus (assembly GCF_024323335.1). NCBI lineage: Eukaryota > Viridiplantae > Streptophyta > Magnoliopsida > Fabales > Fabaceae > Lathyrus > Lathyrus oleraceus. The sequence goes on along the minus strand of NC_066585.1, from coordinate 479,745,239 downwards.
TCGTCACCGTTTGTGGAGAAGAGGATATCTTCGTAAGCCACTTGTCATCGTTCAAGTACGTGGAAATGGACGGTGAGATATGGGAGACCCCGAGTCAAGCATTCGAAACCGTTAAGGTGGAGAATGCTCTTTTTTCCAAGGAAGAGGAGAAACCGTCCATTTCTTCATATAAGCAGGCCGCTGAGGTGGTGAAGAGTGGAGAGGCTCCTAATTGGGGGAAGATGATGGTTATCGCCGCCAAGAAATACCGCTTTGGAGTGGGTTATCAGCCGGGCTGAGGCTCGTCAGGACAAGGCAGAGGACGTCGTCCGTCAGTCACATTCACCAGTGCTGGAATGCTAGATCCAGATCACATCTGTATGGTGGGTGAAGAAGTTGACAGCGACTGCGAGATGGATCGGTGGATAAAGTCGTGCGCACCAGGGATGGAAGTCCAGAACTGGAAGGCTGAAAAGATCATCACGGTCACTCTACTTGAAGAGTAATAATTTCTGTTTTTCAATTTTATGTGCATGAAAGCCATACGTGTTGCCCGACACGTAATGGTTCATTGTAAGGGCCACCTCATGTTTCATCTTGCAACTATTTGCATCATAAATAAACAGATGTTTTTCAGTTAAAAGCGGTGTTCCCTATTTTTCATTTATTTTTGCAGTTTAAAAACAAAATAAAAATGGCAATGTTTTCATTTTCCTTTTCAATTTGTCTCGCTCCGGTTCTAAAGCAATGCATGAATCCACATTCATGCAGATGCGATTTCTCGTCGGATCTCATTGATAACAATCTTGTTACACCCTCATATGACTTCGACAATCCGATCTATCATGCCGAAGAAGAAGGAGAAGAAGATTGTGAACTGCCAGGGGAGTTAGCCAGGTTGTTAAAACAAGAGGAGAAGGTGATTCAGCCGCACGAAGAGCAATTGAGGTTGTGAATCTGGGTACCGACGAGGTGAAAAAAGAAGTGAAAATCGGGGCTGCTTTGGAGGCGAGTGTCAAGAGCAAAATGGTAGCATTGTTGAAAGAGTATGTCGACATCTTTGCCTGGTCTTATCAAGATATGCCAGGGTTGGATACCGATATCGTTGTGCACAAGCTACCGTTGAGAGCAGATTGTCCTCCAGTGAAGCAGAAGTTGCGCAGAACTCGACCTGAGATGGCCATGAAAATTAAGGAGGAGGTGCAGAAGTAGTGAGATGCTGGCTTCATTGCTGTCACCAATTATCCACCTTGGGTTGCAAACATTGTGCCAGTCCCGAAGAAGGATGGGAAGGTAAGAATGTGTGTGGACTACCGGGATCTGAACAGAGCTAGTCCGAAAGATGATTTCCCATTACCTCACATTGACGTGTTGGTAGATAATACAGCTCAATTCTCGGTGTTTTCCTTCATGGATGGATTTTCTGGCTATAATCAAATCAAAATGTCGCCAGATGATATGGAGAAAACAACGTTCATTACACCGTGGGGCACTTTCTGTTATAAGGTGATGCCGTTTGGTCTCAAGAACGCCGGTGCTACTTATCAGAGAGCCATGGTGAGTTTGTTTCATGATATGATTCATCATGAAATCGAATGCTATGTTGATGACATGATAGCAAAGTCAAAGGCAGAAGAGGGGCATTTGGTAGATCTGGCCAAGTTGTTTGACCGGCTGAGACAGTTTAGACTGAGGTTGAATCCGAATAAGTGCACTTTCGGAGTGCGGTCCGGTAAATTGCTGGGGTTCATTGTAAGTGAAAAAGGAATCGAGGTTGATCCTGCTAAAGTAAAAGCAATAAGAGAAATGCCTGAACCGAGAACAGAGAAGGAGGTTCATGGTTTCTTAGGTAGATTGAACTACATTTCACGGTTCATATCTCATCTAACAGCCACGTGCGAGCCGATATTCAAGTTGTTAAGAAAAGATCAAACGGTCAGATGGAATAATGATTGCCAAGCGGCATTTGAAAAGATAAAAGAGTATTTGCAGGAGCCTCCGATTCTGATGCCTCCTGTGGAGGGACGACCGTTAATTCTGTACTTGACGGTCCTCGAGGGGTCTATGGGGTGTGTATTGGGGCAACATGACGAGTCTGGTCGAAAAGAGCATGCCAGATACTACCTTAGCAAAAAGTTTACCGACTGTGAAACAAGATATTCACTGCTCGAGAAAACTTGTTGTGCTTTGGCCTGGGCTGCTTGCCGACTGAGGCAGTATATGCTGGTTCATACCACTTTATTGATTTCCAAGATGGATCCAATCAAGTACATTTTTGAGAAACCAGCATTGACTGGACGGGTTGCGAGGTGGCAAATGATTTTGACAGAATATGATATCCAGTATACCTCTCAGAAAGCAATCAAGGGGAGTGTATTGTCTGATTACCTCGCTCAGCAACCTATTGAAGATTATCAACCGATGAAGTTTGAATTCCCTGATGAGGACATCATGTTTCTCAAATAGAAGGATTGCGAGGAACCGATCCCGGAGGAGGGGCCTGACCCTGAATCCGAATGGATTCTGATGTTTGATGGGGCCGTTAACGTGAATGGTAGCGGTGTTGGTGCTATTTTGGTTACGCCGAAGGGATCACACATTCCTTTTGCTGCCCGACTAACATTTGAGTGCACCAATAACGTGGCTGAATACGAAGCTTTCATATTGGGGATTGAAGAGGCGATTGATTTGAGGATCAAGAACCTTGTCATATACGGAGATTCAGCTTTGGTTGTGAATCAGGTTAACGGAAAATGGTATACGCATCAGTCTCATTTAATTCCATACCGGGATTATACGAGGAGATTGTTGACGTTTTTCACCAAGGTGGTATTGCATCATGTGCCGAGAGAGGAGAATCCTTTGGCAGATGCTTTGGCTACTCTGGCTGCCTTGATTAAGGTGCAGTGGTGGAATCAGTTCCCCAGTATTGAGGTGGGACGTCTGGATAGACCGGCTTATGTGTTTGCTGTTGACACAGTGCCTGATGATGAGAAGCCGTGGTATTACGATATCAAGCACTATCTAGAAACTCAAGAGTATCCTGAGGGAGCATCCAAGAAGGATCGAAAGACTCTGCGGAGGTTGGCCATGGTGTTCTATCTGAACAAGGATGGGGTTTTGTACAAAAGAAATTTCGATTGGGTCTTGCTCAGATGTGTTGATAATGAAAAGGCAAGCCAATTGATGAAAGAGGTTCATGAGGGGTCGTTCGGTACCCATGCCAGTGGGAATGCAATGGTGAAAAAGCTGCTGAGGGCAGGTTATTATTGGATGACAATGGAGGCCCAATGTTTTAATTTCGTGCGGAAGTGTCATAAATGCCAGATTTATGCTGACAAAGTGCACGTGCCTCCAAATCCGTTGAGTTTAATGTCGTCTCTGTGGCCGTTTGCTATGTGGGGCATTGATATGATTGGAAAGATAGAGCCTATGGCTTCGAATGGGCATCGGTTCATATTAGTGGCTATTGATTACTTCACCAAGTGGGTGGAAGCAGCCTCTTATACGAACGTGACGAAACAGGTCGTTGCCTGGTTCCTGAAGAGAGACATCATTTGCAGATATGGGGTTCCCGAGAGAATCATTACTGATAATGGTTCTAATTTGAATAATAAGATGATGGCAGAACTGTGCTGGGAATTTAAGATTGAGCATCACAATTCTTCTCCTTATCATCCGAAGATGAATGGGGCGGTTGAGGCTGTAACACCCTTCTAAATTACCCCAAATATTTATTCAAAACAACAAATATATACATCAGAGTAAAGGTGCAAATAAGGGTGTCACACAAACACTTCACACCATTCACCATAATAACTGTCATGCTCTTTTATTAATTCAAAACATAAAGCATTTGCACAATATGCAGCGGATAGAGATTAAATCAATCATGCAAAACATGTAGCATATTACATGTAAACTGGTTCACAACCAACAACAAAACATTTAAAACATCCCATCCCGATGTTACATCTACCAGATCATGACCCACTAAGGAACTACACTAGACTTCAAGTACTAGCTCCTACTCAATCACTGCTCGTTACCTAAAAAATAGTTGTAAGGGTGAGTTCCTCAATCGATATAAAAAGCATTATAGAATATCATGAAATGCTAATTAAATAACACGTTAATCACCCTAATCATAACACACATTCAGTAACGGCACATCAACTCAATTATCATACTCAATACCAACACAATTCATACTCATACTCAATGCCAACACAAACACACGTATAATATTGGAATACATCCATTCATATTATACGCCATACATACATTATGCAATGAGACTCCATGCATGCGGTACCGACTATTCGTGAACATATAGTTCAACCTCACCGATCAAATCCAGATACGGCTACCAAGCCCACTAGTCCCACTCATTTGAGACCTAGTGACTCACTCACTAATTCCTCACCATGGGAATTAGCTACCACCCCAAGGGCTATGCTATGCACGCTAATCCTCTAGCATGCAAACATCAACAACAATCTACAATGATTTACTCACTAATTCCTCACCATGGGAATTAGCTACCACCATAAAGGCCACAATATGCATGCTAATTCACCTAGCAATGCAACATCATCAACAACAATCCACAATGGACATATGCTCACACTCTAAGCCATAAAACAGTCCATTCACCAACACATGCATAATATATACATTCACAATATTATGCATACTTTCACACATCATCAGCATATTTATCACATAATCATATCATGTCATGCCAATTAATCAATCACAGTATTAGCACACTCTACTAATACCTATACTACTCAAAACAACGGGAAATGATCCCTACTATATCACATACCGATATAGGCCAACCATCAAATATGTACACAACATTTAAATACCAATTTTCCCACTTTTCAACAGTGTTAACCGGTTAACGCCCTGGGTTAACCGGTTAACGCAGACCAAAACACGCTTCCTGGCAAAACTTGACAGCGTTAACCGGTTAACGCCCTGGGTTAACCGGTTAACGCAAGCAAAACAGCAATATTTCATAATTCACAACAGTGTTAACCGGTTAACACCCTGGGTTAACCGGTTAACGCAAGACAGAAAGTTGTTCCTGCGCTAACACAAAGCAGAATGCAGAATTCTCCGCATTTTCCGCCGTTGGAGGACTTCCGGACCTCCGATTCCAATTCCGTAAAAAGCTACGTTTTTGGAAAATCACTACCCATCCAATTACAGATTCAATTTCAGTTTTAACACAACTTATCCATCACAATTTTTCAGCATTCAACATCCCAATTAGGGTCAAATCAATGGTTCATCACTACCCATTACATGTTAACCCATAATACCCATTAAACGACGATAAACCCCCCTTACCTGAGTTAATCCGGCAATCCTTTAGCCTCAAGCTCTTCTCTTCTCCAACCTTCTTCCTCTTGCTCTGCCTCTTTGCCCTTTTCCTCTTTTCAGCCGCTTCTCTGCTTTCACGTGAAAACTCTTTCTTTACCAAAATGGAACTCTTTTTCCTTATTTCCAACTTATATATATTCCAATAATTATTATTCCAATAATAATAATAATAATAATAATCCAATAATTCCAATTATTTAATTAAATTAATAAATATAATATTAACTTAAATTAAATAATTATCTTATTTTTATCGGGGTGTTACAACTCTCCCCCACTAAAAGAGTTTTCGTCCTCGAAAACATACCTCAAGCGAACAACTCCGGATAAGACTCCTTCATCTGACTCTCAAGTTCCCAAGTCACATTGCCACCTGCTGGTCCTCCCCAAGCTACCTTCACCAAAGCAATCTCTTTACCCCGCAACTGCTTCAACTCTCGATCCTCGATCCTCATAGGTGATGTTTCAACAGTCAGGTTATCTCTCACCTGTACATCATCTATTTGGACTACATGTGACGGATCAGGAATGTACCTCCTCAACTGAGACACATGAAAAACCTCATGCAAATTCGCAAGTGACGGCGGTAAAGCGATACGATAGGCTACCTCCCCTATCCTCTCCAAAATCTGGTAAGGACCAATAAATCGAGGTGTCAACTTCTTCGACTTCAAAGCTCGACCAACACCAGTTATCGGAGTAACACAAAGAAACACATGATCTCCCTCTTGAAACTCAAGTGACTTTCTCCTCTTGTCGTGATAACTCTTCTGACGACTCTGAGCAATTCTCATCTTCTCCTGAATCATCTTAATCTTTTCCGTAGTTTGTTGAACAATCTCCGGTCCAACCACAGCACTCTCACCGGACTCATACCAACATAAAGGCGTCCGACATCTCCTACCATACAAAGCTTCAAACGGTGCCATACCAATGCTCGAATGAAAACTATTGTTGTAGGTAAACTCAATCAAAGGCAAATAACAATCCCAAGCACCTCCCTTTTCCAAAACACAAGCCCTCAAAAGATCCTCCAGTGACTGAATCGTCCTCTCAGTCTGACCATCAGTCTGCAGATGATATGCAGAACTCAATCTCAGCTTAGTTCCCAAAGCCCTCTGCAAACCTTCCCAGAACTTCGATGTAAATCTAGGATCTCTGTCCGAAACAATACTCGACGGAATACCATGCAAACTTACAATTTTCTCAATATACAGCTCAGCCAATCTCTCTAACGGATAATCCATTCTGATCGGAATGAAATGAGCCGATTTCGTCAATCTGTCGACAATCACCCAAATAGCTTCAAAATTCTTACTTGTCCTCGGTAAACCAGAAACAAAATCCATACTGATACTATCCCACTTCCACTCTGGAATAGCCAACGGTTGCATTAGCCCAGACGGCTTCTGATGCTCAATCTTTGACTTCTGACAAGTCAAACAAGAATAAACAAAACTCGCAATTTCTCTTTTCATTCCCGGCCACCAAAATAACTTTTTCAAATCATGATACATCTTCGTAGCCCCAGGATGAATACTCAGGCCACTACGATGTCCTTCCTCAAGAATACTCTTCTTAAGCTCGGTAACATCCGGAATACACACCCGATTACCAAATTTCAAAACACCATTCTCATCAACTCTGAATTCACCATCTTGACCTTGATTCACTAGAGTCAACTTATCAACCAAAAGTACATCGGATTTCTGACCCTCTCTAATCTCATCCAGAATACTACTCGTTAACTTCAACATTCCCAATTTAACATTATTGTGAGTACTCTCACACACCAAACTCAAGTCTCTAAACTGCTCAATTAAATCCAATTCCTTAACCATTAACATAGACATATGCAATGATTTCCGACTCAATGCATCAGCCACTACGTTTGCTTTACCCGGATGGTAATTCAAACCAAAGTCATAATCCTTCAGAAACTCTAACCATCTCCTCTGTCTCATATTCAGCTCTTTCTGATCAAACAAATACTTTAAACTTTTATGATCACTGAAAACCTCAAATCTTGACCCGTACAAGTAATGCCTCCATAACTTCAGAACAAATACCACAGCTGCCAACTCTAAATCGTGTGTCGGATAGTTCCTCTCATGAACCTTCAGTTGTCTCGAAGCATAAGCTATAACCTGCTTATTCTGCATCAACACACCACCCAAACCCAATAATGAAGCATCACAGTAAACCTCAAATGATTCCGACGAACTCGGTAATATCAGAATAGGAGCAGTAGTTAACCTTCTCTTTAACTCTTGGAAACCTTCTTCACATTTTGAGTCCCAAACAAACGCTTGCCCCTTTCTAGTCAACATCGTTAACGGTAACGCCAACTTAGAAAATCCCTCAATGAACTTCCTATAATATCCTGCAAGTCCAAGAAAACTCCTTATCTCAGAAACTGACTTCGGAGCTTCCCACTTAGATACCGCTTCTATCTTAGAAGGATCAACAGCAACACCACCTCTTGAAATCACATGACCAAGAAAACTAACCTCTTCTAACCAAAATTCACACTTGGACAGTTTAGCAAATAACTTCTTTTCTCGTAGAACTTCTAAAACCACTCTCAAATGTTCAGCATGCTCTTCTTCAGATTTCGAATACACCAAAATATCGTCAATAAATACCACAACAAACTTGTCTAGGTACGGATGGAAAATCCTATTCATATACTCCATAAATACTCCAGGCGCATTAGTCACACCAAAAGGCATTACAGAATACTCATAATGTTCATACCTCGTTCTGAAAGCAGTCTTCTGAATATCCTCAGTTTTCACACGTATCTGATGATAACCCGATCTCAAATCTATTTTGCTGAACACACTCGCACCAACCAACTGATCCATCAAATCATCAATCCTCGGCAAAGGATACCGATTCTTGATCGTCACTTTATTCAGTTGCCTGTAGTCCACACACAACCTCATAGTACCTTCTTTCTTCTTAACCAATAACACTGGTGCACCCCACGGTGACACACTCGGACGAATAAATTTCTTATCCAACAGATCTTCCAATTGACTCTTCAATTCAGTTAACTCAACAGCAGACATACGGTACGGAGCCATCGATATTGGCCTAGTACCCGGTACCAAATCAATCGAGAACTCAACTTCACGCTCTGGCGGTAATTCATTCACTTCTTCCGGAAACACATCAGGAAAATCACACACCACAGCTAGATCGCAAATCACCAGTTTATCTTTAGCCTCCAAAGTCGCTAACAGCATAAACAACTCTGCCCCATCTGCTACTGCCTCATCATAGGGAGTGTAATACTTCGACAACTCTGTGAACTTAGCAGCATACTCAGTAACAGACCGGTTGCCCTGCTTCAATTCTAAGAACTCTATCTCTTTCTTTCCTCTGACATCCTCTGGAAAGTACTTCCTCAGGAATCTCTCTCTGAACACCGCCCAAGTGATCTCAGCATTCCCAGCAGCTTCCAACTCAGTGCGGGCAGCAACCCACCAATCATCTGCTTCCTCTGACAGCATATGCGTACTGAACCTGACCTTCTGGTTATCGGCACACTCAGTCACTCGGAAGTTTCTCTCGATCTCCTTCAACCACTTCTGAGCACCATCTGGATCGTATGCTCCCTTGAACATTGGAGGATTGTTCTTCTGGAACTCACTCAGTTGACGAGCAGCTCCCATTCCCACAACATTCGGATTCCCTCCAAGTACTCCAGGAGCCTCAGCAATCGCAGCATCATCTCTACCTCTTCCAGCCATCTCTATTCTGAGTTAATCCAACAAGCTAAAACAATAAGTACTGATAGGGTTACACAACACCTATCCCGTACAGGGGAAACAGAATAATTACGACTCGACTCGACCGACTATGCTCTGATACCACTAATGTAACACCCTTCTAAATTACCCCAAATATTTATTCAAAACAACAAATATATACATCAGAGTAAAGGTGCAAATAAGGGTGTCACACAAACACTTCACACCATTCACCATAATAACTGTCATGCTCTTTTATTAATTCAAAACATAAAGCATTTGCACAATACGCAGCGGATAGAGATTAAATCAATCATGCAAAACATGTAGCATATTACATGTAAACTGGTTCACAACCAACAACAAAACATTTAAAACATCCCATCCCGATGTTACATCTACCAGAGCATGACCCACTAAGGAACTACACTAGAATTCAAGTACTAGCTCCTACTCAATCATTGCTCGTTACCTAAAAAATAGTTGTAAGGGTGAGTTCCTCAATCGATATAAAAAGCATTATAGAATATCATGAAATGCTAAGTAAATAACACGTTAATCACCCTAATCATAACACACATTCAGTAACGGCACATCAACTCAATTATCATACTCAATACCAACACAATTCATACTCATACTCAATGCCAACACAAACACACGTATAATATTGGAATACATCCATTCATATTATACGCCATACATACATTATGCAATGAGACTCCATGCATGCGGTACCGACTATTCGTGAACATATAGTTCAACCTCACCGATCAAATCCAGATACGGCTACCAAGCCCACTAGTCCCACTCATTTGAGACCTAGTGACTCACTCACTAATTCCTCACCATGGGAATTAGCTACCACCCCAAGGGCTATGCTATGCACGCTAATCCTCTAGCATGCAAACATCAACAACAATCTACAATGATTTACTCACTAATTCCTCACCATGGGAATTAGCTACCACCATAAAGGCCACAATATGCATGCTAATTCACCTAGCAATGCAACATCATCAACAACAATCCACAATGGACATATGCTCACACTCTAAGCCATAAAACAGTCCATTCACCAACACATGCATAATATATACATTCACAACATTATGCATACTTTCACCCATCATCAGCATATTTATCACATAATCATATCATGTCATGCCAATTAATCAATCACAGTATTATCACACTCTACTAATACCTATACTACTCAAAACAACGGGAAATGATCCCTACTATATCACATACCGATATAGGCCAACCATCAAATATGTACACAACATTTAAATACCAATTTTCCCACTTTTCAACAGTGTTAACCGGTTAACGCCCTGGGTTAACCGGTTAACGCAGACCAAAACACGCTTCCTGGCAAAACTTGACAGCGTTAACCGGTTAACGCCCTGGGTTAACCGGTTAACGCAAGCAAAACAGCAATATTTCATAATTCACAACAGTGTTAACCGGTTAACACCCTGGGTTAACCGGTTAACGCAAGACAGAAAGCTGTTCCTGCGCTAACACAAAGCAGAATGCAGAATTCTCCGCATTTTCCGCCGTTGGAGGACTTCCGGACCTCCGATTCCAATTCCGTAAAAAGCTACGTTTTTGGAAAAATCACTACCCATCCAATTACAGATTCAATTTCAGTTTTAACACAACTTATCCATCACAATTTTTCAGCATTCAACATCCCAATTAGGGTCAAATCAATGGTTCATCACTACCCATTACATGTTAACCCATAATACCCATTAAATGACGATAAACCCCCCTTACCTGAGTTAATCCGGCAATCCTTTAGCCTCAGGCTCTTCTCTTCTCCAACCTTCTTCCTCTTGCTCTGCCTCTTTGCCCTTTTCCTCTTTTCAGCCGCTTCTCTGCTTTCACGTGAAAACTCTTTCTTTACCAAAATGGAACTCTTTTTCCTTATTTCCAACTTATATATATTCCAATAATTATTATTCCAATAATAATAATAATAATAATAATAATAATAATCCAATAATTCCAATTATTTAATTAAATTAATAAATATAATATTAACTTAAATTAAATAATTATCTTATTTTTGTCGGGGTGTTACAGAGGCAGCCAATAAGAATATAAAGAAGATTGTGCAGAAAATGGTTGTGACTTATAAGGACTGGCATGAGATGTTGTCGTTTGCATTGCATGGATATCGAACTTCGGTGCGTACGTCTACGGGGGCAACGCCTTTCTCTTTGGTATATGGAATGGAAGCCGTGTTACCGGTTGAGGTTCAGATTCCCTCTTTAAGAGTCCTGATGGATGTGAAACTGCAAGAGGCTGAATGGATAAGGACCCGATACGAAGAGTTGAGCCTGATCGAAGAAAAAAGGTTGGCGGCCATTTGTCATGGGCAGTTGTACCAGCAACGGATGAAGCGTGCTTTTGACCGAAAGGTACGACCTCGGGTGTATCACGTGGGTGATATGGTGCTGAAAAGGATCCTTCCTCCTCAAAACGATCGTAGGGGCAAATGGACACCTAATTATGAAGGTCCATTCGTGGTCAAGAAGGTTTTCTCTGGCGGAGCCCTGTTGCTAACGACCATGGATGGCGAAGATTTTCCATCCCCTGTGAATGCGGACGCAGTTAAAAAATACTTCGTATAAGAGACCCGCTGGACAAAAAGAATAAAATAGTCCAGGCAAAAATGGGCATCCCGGCGAACCGAAAAAGATAATGATGAAAGGTTCGGGCAAAAATTAGGGATAAGAAAGAGAAAAATTGTACACCCGGCAAGTCGAAAACCTGAAAAGGCGGCTTGGGCAAAAAAGGGTACCCCGGTGGACTGAAAACCCGAAAGGGCGGTCCAGGCAAAAGAGGGATTGAAACGAACAACTGCGTCTAGCATGATCGTTTGTACTTTGGATATGACATGGATGATCCCCGGTAGGGATCAATCGGAATCGTCTTGTTCAGAAGGCAGAAAGCGAGGAGAGTCTGAGGACATATGGGGTGTAACTGAGTTGGAACTCGATAAGATCGCGGTTTCACATTGCCATTAGGATAGACTTTCCTTTTGTGCGCAATTACCTCTTTTCAAGAATTGCTTCCTTTGTATTGCTCAGTTTGAGCCACACCTTTTCAATCAATAAAGTGCATATTCAGTCAAATAATTTTGATTACCGCTTTGATTGCAAAAACATCCAATTATTTTGATAAAGAATCTTTGCATTTTAAGAAACACAGGTCCCTTTCAATGCATGTTTATAAGATTGGAAATTTGAAATCTTATTCAGAAGGTTGAGTGACCCAAGTGTTGCAATCTTGACACGCCTGGAGCACGTTTTTATCTAACGATCTCTTTTGCAGGTACTGTTAGATATTTTCACTCACTTGCAGGTTGTGATGTGGAAGCTTTGATAAAAGATCCCCATGGAGTCCGATCAGGGACGAATAAATAGAAGAATGGTGAAAAGGACGGCGAGACGTACGACGATCCTGGGTATTAATCAAGAAAACTCTTCAAAGTCTGAAGATTAAAAAGTTTGTACCAATCCCAGGAGTTCGCTCTCCGTAGAGTACGGAGCAGTCGAGAATACAAGGTGATGAATCAGAAAAGTCCAGACGAGTCTGGGAGTTCTCAAAATTGGAAAGCTGACATTGGATTTGGATGGTGAATGCCATGGTTCGACGAGTCGACGGGTGTTCTGTACCAGACTTTCCTTATTTCCCCAAGCAGAGTTGGGATTGTTACCTCCTCAGCAGATTCAAGGTCTGTGTTTTCCCTAGCAGGGTCGGGATGGTTATCTCCCCCAGCGGATTTGAGATCGGTGTTTTCTCAGTAGCCAGGCCTGAAGGTTGCTGTTTCTCAGCGGAGGTATCTGTGGGTTGTGGCTTCCCTAGCAGAGTCGGGATTGTTATATCCCCAGCAAGTCAGAGACCGTTGTTTCCCCACAGAGTGAGTTGGTGGATTCTTCCCCAGTGATGTCCCCAAGCGGATCGGGTGCAGAGGAGGTTTTCCCCGGCAAGGGTTGCCTTTTCCCAGCAGCAGTGCTATTCCCCAGCAGGGTGGAGGTTGAAATGTTGGCGAGTTCCTCAGCAGAGTGCCTCGAGCTCCCTAGAAGAGTCCCTTGAGGGGGATACTTTTTTATGCATTCATCATGTAGATAAGCATAGCATATTGCATAATAAATCGCGTAGCATTTCCATGACTATGGAGCATTACGCTGAAAAATCAATCATGCATCATTGCAAGCATAAGCTAGTCTCAAACCGTGGTTACTGTTTGAGAGGTGGTTTTGCCCGAAGGTGAAGATTACTCCGAGGAGTTTGGCATCGTGATTTTAATTCAATGATATTCCTCAGTAGTACGATATTGGAGGAAGAGTTTCTGTCGGGCGGAGATGGAATGATAATCCAGGAAGTTTCGGAGTCCAAAAAGTAAAGAAAAGAGAAAGAATAATCCCCAGCTGAATGCAAAGTGTTCGTTGGCTAGGGTTGAATAAAAGATAGCCGGTTCATGGCTTGTTATCCCCAGCATGGGTCGTTGTCACGTGTGCCGACTCATTTATCACTATTTCTTTTTGCCGACGCTGACAGGCATGGAAGTTTTTCCGGTGTTCAGACCGAGATGGCAGTCAGACCAAATTTCCGGTGTTCAGACCGAGGTGGTATTCAGACCAGTTTCCGATTTTCAGATCGAAGAAGTTTCCGACGATCAGGTTGAAGTACTTGTGGCAGTCCGGCCAGTTTCCGGTGTTCAGACCGAGGTGGTATTCAGACCAGTTTCCGATTTTCAGATCGAAGAAGTTTCCGACGATCAGGTTGAAGTACTTGTGGCATCCAGGCCAATTTTCCGGGGTTCAGACCGAGGCGGGTATTCAGACCGATTTGGCATTCAGGCCAGTTTCCAATTTTCAGATCGAAGAGGCTTCCGAAGTTCAGATCGATGCAGCTTGCGGCATTCAGGCCAATTTTCCGGTATCCAGACCGAAGTGGTGTTCAGACCGAAGTGGGCATTCAGGCCAATCTCCCGGTATCCAGACCGACATCAATACCCACATACCTTGATGCTCAGTATTCAGACTGACAAGAGGCGTTCAGGCCATGATTGTATTCTTGTGTTACCATTTATTTTGGTATCCAGACAATATTTTTGTGCGGTATTCAGGCCGATTTTTCTCCGTACCAGACAAATTCTTCTTTCAAGATCGCTTCTTTGTCGATTATGACAGGCATTGTTAATTATTTTCCCATCAGAGTGCAAATTGTTCGTCTGTTCTTGGTATTCAATCACTCTTCACCCTGATCATCTGAAAGCCGAGGCTGTTCACATCGACAGGTTCACAGTGGATTGAATAGGGGCAGCTGTAACACCTCAAAATTTGCCCTCCTCTCTTGGGACTAGCATATTGCATTTTTTTTAGGACATTAGGCATTAAATCTTTGCATATCATGTGGAAGCAATAAGCAATTCATCCTCCTAGGTCTTGCTCAGAAGATAAAGAGGGTAAAAGATTCAAGCTTGAGGGTCTCATGAATTGATCACTAGCCATCTGAGGGTTTGTGCTTCAATTAGGGTTTCTTGGTTTCTCAAGGAGGGTGGAAATCATCTTGGTTGAAAAGGTACATCACCATCATCATGGTCCTATCATCACCAAGAGGTTCATTATTCCTGGCAAGTTTCCTTGGGATTAGGGTTTTTGACCTCTGGTCAACCCTAATCATCTGCATTGTACCAGTCAGGGTTTTGCAAGGAGATGAGGGGTTTCTTGGAGATGGGGATCATCATATGGTTTTATGGAGCTTGTGAGAGCTAGGGTTTCATTTTGGAGCCCTTTCATCAGGAGATTGAGGCTCAAATTCATCTGTGCATGATCAAGTCATCTATCAACTGAAAAAGTCAACCAAAGGTCAACTGTTGGATTTGAAGGTGGGAGATGGTTAGAGAGGCTTCATTCATGTTCAAACAAGTCTCATTTGACATTTCAAACATCAACAATGAAGAAAATAAAGTCAGGACAAAACTTTCCAAAAATAGTAAGTGACCTGTAATTCAAAATTGCCAAAAATGGAAAGGTTTTCTCCTCAAGATTACATCATTAAAAATGCTTCAAATGAAATTTTGTCCAACATAAAAGTTGAAGATCTTGCTCTCACCTTTCCAAAAAGTCCAAGAACATGAATTTCTCATGTATGGTTGACAAGATATGGACAAATCTTGGTCAAGCAAATTTGAACTTCACAAGTGCATAACTTTTGAACCATAAGGCCAAATGGAGTGGGATTTTTTGCAACATTCCTATTTTGACATGACTTATCCAAAACATACATAAAAAACCATGCATTTCCATTACAAAAATTTTGGCATTTGCATTTGAATTTTGGAGGGAAAAGTCTAATTTGAAAAATATGCATTGTTTTCACTTGCTAGCATTGGCCTTGGCTCTAAAACAGCATTTCCAAGTGAATTAACACAAGATTCGAGCATTGTTACATCCATTTGCATGCATGGGGGGTGAATTGCACATTTGCACCTACACTTGCATTTTCACTAATCCTTGGCATTTTGGCTAATTGTGATTAAGAGAATCATTAACAGCACATATATATAGCCTAATCATAACAGAAACTTCATTAACACTTCATTAATTCTGAGATCTAGATCTAGTTTCCAAAATCTTCACAATTTTCTCTCTCACTTTTTCTTCAAAATTCTTCATAAACCTAGCATTGTCCTTGATCAAATCATGATCCATAAGCATATGTGAGTGTGTTGGAAGCAAGATTCGAAGGATTACAAGCTGATTTTGGAACTGTTGAAGATAACCTCCATCAATGGCAGTTGAAGATTCCATCTAGATCGTGCATGCTTAACCTCTAAATCTTCATCCATTCACTCATCCAAGAGCTAAGAAGCATCTGTTTGGACTTGGCAAAGCTTGAATCCACTTGTATCACTTCTGCACTCCAATTAAGGTTAGAATTCGATCATCACCATTCATGAAATTATGATATGCATGTGATAGATCTTTCAACACTGAGTAGTCTGAGCTTTGTGGCATCAAATTTCATCAAGAAACGAGTAAGATATGTTGAATCTAAGTTTGATGCATGAACTTTCTTGTGCTCGAAACTTTGAATATAGGATGAATTAGAGAAATCCAGGCCTAGCATGTTAATGTATGTGGAAGGATTTATCCAATGGTATAGGTTTTGTGAATTTCTGTGCAAGTTTGTTCTTGAGCATATGAATCACGATGAACATTGAAGAACAATTAGGTTTTGGTTCCAGAATTCGTTTTAATCCATTCTAGCGCTTGTTGCATGTGGTTTTATGTTTCTGGCCATGCATTGGTCAAGCTCAGCACAGCGTGGCATTTTGATTGGATACGGAAGCCTTGCCTTGCCACGCATACTTAGTGAAACAGCGCGTTTCACAAGTTGAGCGCCACTTTTGAATTTTCCCTCACTTGGAATCCGGGCGATGGACATTTCTAATGAAGCCTTTGCATTTTAGTTCATTATTCCTCCATGTTCATGTATGTTTGTTCATGTGATTTTTATTTTTTCCATTCATTCAAAAACGCATAACTTCATGAATAATTGTCCAAATGAGCTGTGGTTTTTTGCATGATGTTCCTCATGATCTCTAGAATTTTATGATTATTTTTTCACAAATTGTGCCTGGATGAATTTTAAACTTGGCTAGGGTTTGTTCATGTGTATATTTTCTTGACCTTCCATGCCATTTGCTTCATGAAATGATGGATATTAATCCAATGATTGTGAAATTTTGCATGCTTAAAATAGACATCCTAATGGTCATTTTGGTATAGAGTTTGCATTTTTCTCATTTCTGGTTGTTGAGTTATGATCTGATGAATGTAGGTGTGACAATGTGTGTCACACCTTTGCTTGCTTGACTTGTTGATTTTATTTGCCATGACAATTAAATGCCAATTGATGAGATTTTTTGCATGATGCTACTTCTGGATGTTAGGGTTGATCATGAATTTTCTTAGAATTTTTGGATTGATTTCTGTTTTGTTTGGGATTTTCTTTGCTGGTTAGTCATTTGTGGACTTTTGGATAGTCATGAACTTAGATGATTTGTTAAATGCTTGGTGTTTATCATATGAACTTGAAATTTTGCACATTGATTTTAGACACTTTGAAGTTTATTGTGGCTTTGGTTTGAGACATTTATCATTTGTGGATTCTGTTTTAGGTTTGTGCTAAGTTGATGCATGAAATTGTGCCCTAATTGAGCTTGTTTGTGCTTACCTTGCCTTAGGGAATTTATTTGCCTTCCCTAAACTTGTCCAAATGCTTTGAATTTTGGTGTGTTAATCATGTTATGTGTGCTGTTTAGCCATGATTTTTCTTAGGATTTATTGAATCATTTTTGAGTTGATGTGGATTGGTTCATTCTGTTTGCTTCAATGAGCTTTGAACTTGCATGCTTTGCCATGATTGCCTTGTGAAATGAAATTGGTTGATGCTATTGATATGGGACTTTTTGGATGATGTTCTAATTTGATTGAACTTGATTTATGCCAATTTTCATGTTCTGTTTTGAATTATTTTTCCCTCTTTGACCCTAGGCCTTGTCCTAGTGGTTTGCTTCTCATGTTTGAGCTTGGTTTGCAGGTTAAGAAGCATATGGCCATGAGGGAATTGATTCACATTGCTTGAGTTGACTATTTGGTTTATCTTGACTAATCTTGACTTGTTTTGTAGGTGGCTTTTAGCTCATTTGAGTTGAGCTTGTGCCTTGCATCTTGATGCATTGCTTGTTTGACTGATGTTGACTTTGTACAGTTAATTGTTGACCATTAGTCTGTCTGCTTGACTTTTTGAGTTGTATACTGATTGTGTTAGATTGTTTTCAGGTACATTAGTTGCTATAGTTCTTTTGAACTTGCTTTTGCTGTTGCTTGGTTGCTTAACCAATTGAGGTATAATTCACTGACTTCATGTAGTCTGGAAGACCTGGCCTGTTATGTGGTCAGGCACCTGTCTGAAGTCCTCCTTAAGAGGCAATGCTTGTGATTGTTTATGTTTGTGCCAAGCAGGAAAAGTCCTTTTATAAGGAAATTGGCAGATAAAAGAGATGTGTAGTCCATCTCCTGCTATTCAGTTGAGTCATCCCTTTGCTCACACAACTGGTGTTGATGCATTGTGGATATTAACCCAAGATCTATGTTGAGTCAGTCATATGTGTAGAAGGGTTCCCACTTTCTGAACCCACACTTTAATTTGTCTGAAGCTCTCCCAGGCCAGGGATAAGAGATGTGAGGCACACCCCTCACCTCTCATTTCATCTGCTTCACCCTAACTCTCAATGTTAGGGTTAAAAGCTAATTACACCCGATTACAGTTGGCTTGTGTTTCACAGCCTAACCCTTGTGTGAGCCCACTTTGTTTGTATATAGTGTGTGCTAAATGTGTGTATGTTTGCTTTGTTTTGCTTGTATGATTTGCTTTGCCTGTTTAAGATAGCTTGCTGCCTGTGCAAGTTAGATAGAAAACTCAACCTAGGACCATTGTGGAATACATGATAACTATTAGGCTCGAGTCAGTCTCCCTTTTAGTTTGTCATTTCCCAGTCTCTGGTTAGGAGAAAGTTTATCCCTTGTTAAGGGGAACTACGTTGCCCTGATCCTCATACCAGATGAGGTACGTAGGCAGGAGATCGTACGAGATCTCTCCGGGCACCCTTTTTTCTTTTTGTGTGTGTTTGCTTGACAGTTACTAGGCTCGAGTGCCTGACTCCTTAGTAACTTGTGTGTTTGTTAACCCTCTTGTGTGTTAGGATATGGATGTAAGACCAGCGATTGGCATTCCGTATCCTATTGTTATGTGCTTGGAGTCCGATATAAGTCCAGCAATTGGCATTTGGTTTCCAGTGTGGGTTTGTTTGGTTCGGAGTCTGATGTAAGTCCAGCGATTGGCATTCGGTTTCCATGTTTGCCTGTTTGTGTGTGTTTTTTTTCGGCGTGCGTGAGCCGAACTACGGTAGCTCTGATTCTCATTCCAGATGAGATACGTAGGCATAGGATGCGATATCCTAGCAAGCCCTTTCCTCTCTTTTCCCACCTGTGTTGTTTCAGTGTGTGTGTGTGATGTTTGTGAGCAGTTTTAGCAACCTTTTTCTTTCCTTCTGAGCGTGGATCCCGTCGAGTACGACGGATGCGTAGGGGTGCTAATACCTTCCCTTCGCATAACCGACTCCCGATCCCATCTCTTTGGTCGCAAGACCATGTCTTTTCCAGGTTTACTTCGAGCGTTTCCTTTCCCTCTTTTGGGATAAATAACGCACGGTGGCGGCTCTGTGTTTGTTTTGTTTTAGCCCGCCGGTTGTTTTTCGCGGATGCGATAGTACTCCTTCAGCCAGAAAGAGTTCGGCGACTTATTAGGTTTCCAGACTACTCCTGATGCTATCCCGGAGACACCTTTGGGATATTTCCTGGGTAAGGAAGTGGAGAAGTTTTGGAGTGATATATCAGGTGGCGGAAGCCAGGATCCATCTATACAGTTATCTTATGTCATACATAACCCAGCCTTCTGATATTTTCAGATGATGTTAGCACATTCCTTCCTGGGAAGACCGGATGCAGAGACACTACTAAGTGAAGAGGAGATCTTCCTATTATTTTGCGCATCCCAGTCTCGCCCAGTAGCATGTGGGAACTTTTTATTGAATAATCTCAGCGGTATCTCTAGATCCACCGAAGGAGTCATCCATGTTGATGGAATCATCACACAGATTGCAGTCGCTTTGGGTTTATCTCGCAAGCTGTTGCATCTTCGGACCTACTGTGGATATACTACCATGGACATCGATTTCTGTTTGACCAGAGGATTGATGAGGAGAGCCTCTTTCCACCCATGTCAGTTCCGGCTGCTAGTCGACAGCGAGGCCATCCATTACTTCACATTGCCAGACCCTATGATGACCAGTGTGCATGATCCAGCGAATTGGAGTTATGCTCTAGAGGGCCAAGGAGAGACCGTTGAGGAGCCGAGATCGCCCCCAGTTGCTGAATACACACCTGTACCACCATCTCCCAAAATCACTGTTCTCTCTAATAATCATTCATTGCAGACACCCGACATACGCACCCAGATTGCTGAGTGCCGTAGAGAGATTGCAGAGCTTAGACAGGAAGTGGCGGACCTGACTTTACAGATAGGAGTGTCTGATCTCACCCATGCTACTGAAGTCGATTGTCTATATCAGGAGATCGCAAAGCTCAGGCAGGAGATAGTCGTGCTCCGTGGATCCACTCAGGCAGACGACACCCCTAATACCTGATTTCACCATTTCATTTCACTTTATTTCTCTTTCATATATTTATCGTATTTGCATTACTCATTTTACATTATCGCATTTGGATATTATATAAACTACTACTATACATTAGTATTTCTATTTTTATCTATATATGTTTTATATTTTATTTGCATTTTAATTATTTATTTATTTATATTTAATTTTTGTTTTTGTTTTTTGTTTCAGGTTCACTTTTTATTTTTCGTTTTTACTTTTATTATGCAAGTCAAAGAAACTAGGAGAATCACAAGACAAATGCTATCCAGACCCCTCAAAGCCAAAAGACAAGCGAAGCCCAAACCAAAGGACCAAAATCTGGCCCAGCCAGATTTTGCCTTGTGGCGCCCGCCACAGCGTCTGTAAATGGTCGGGGCAGACCACTTTCCTTCACCATTTTTGCAACTTACAACCTCCAAAATCCATTTTTTCACCTTGGAAAAAAGCCCTTGAACCCACAAAAAGCTCATACTTTCCTAACCATCGTACCACACAAATCATTAATCCACTTTCCATTTTCGATTTCATTCGCCGGATTTTGTAAAAATCCAACCTTTTCACCAACCACTTCATCTTCTTCATCCACATTTCAAGAGAATTCAAATGGAGTTCAACGGATTCATTCTTCGAGGAGGGAAACCAGGGGAGAGACAAAGAAAAATCATTGAACGGTTGCAAAATCGGGAAATTCTCCCGACAAGGTATGTTGACGAAAATTGTCTCTATACTTTAGGTATCTACCATAGCGTTTTTCATTTATTAGACATCTTAGGTTTGCATAATTTCTTTATCAACAAAGAACCCACTTATGAGCGGCTGACAATCGAATTTTTAAGTTCCTTAATTTATATTGTCAACCCTAACACTGCTAGCACAGTCGGTACTGTCCAATTTAGAATGTTTGCTGTTGAATACCAATTCAGTACCGATGAACTAGCTAGTCTGTTAGGGATCCCTCATGGGGAAGGTGCTATTTGTGAGGCCCCTTTGGATTCCGAATGGTCTATTGAGGTATTTTCCTTCTGGGAGCGTTTATCAAACACTTCTATTAACTCTTTTAAAGGAGTTCTTGCCTCAACTATCCATAACCCGGCCATCAGAGTTTTTAGATACCTGTTGGCATGCACTATTTTTGGCCGGGAGAATCCAAATAAGGTTAGCGCTAGAGAGCTTCTATATTTGCAAGGAAGCCTCACAAATAGGAAAATTAATTCGGTTCCGTTTATGCTCGCCCATATGATTTTAACTCTGAATAAGGCGGGACCGATTTCTTTTGGTGGATTGATTACGTCTATTGCTCGGGCACTTAACCTGAACAATGAGATGGCTACCCTAGACCCCTTACCTCCTCGCACAATTAACTTAAAATTTCGGAGAGACATGAAATTGTGTCGCTCAAGGAGAGAAGGAGGTTATACACTTATGGTTCATGGTGTAGCCATCCCATCTATTATTCTACCTTGCACTAGACGTACAGATATACGTGATGAGAGGAATTGGACCTACGATTTAGATGCTCCACCTGTTTTGGGTCCTCTTCCTCCTAACATTCCCGATGAGGCGGGACCAGACACTGATGATGAATATGATCGGAGAGAGAGATCTCCTGTACCACATGTGTCCCCCCATCATCCTTCACCACCACACACCGCACCATCTTCCTCTTCTGCAGGTACCACTCCTGGCTTCTATATTACAGAGGAGATGTGGCGAGACCACATGGCTAGAGAGCAGAGGCGAGATGACCTACTCTCTACCATCCAGCAACAAATGACGGATAATATGAACTTCATGCAACAATCACAACGGAGGACAGACAGGTCCTACGACACTGTCCTACAGTCCCTGCAAGTGATCACCGATACGCAAGCCCGTCAACAACAATACCACCAGAGACACATGGCACTAATTGAAGCCACCCAGGGTACCATTTTAGGTCACCTTAGAGACGTGAGGACCGCCCAGGATGCCCTGCAGGCGAGGATGGATCAGAGAGACCGTCGTCGTACCCGATCCCGTTGTCCACCTCAGGATGGCGAGGGCACTAGTGGTCAGCAATAGGTTTCCAGGTAACTCTTCCCTTATCTTATTTCAAAACATTGGGGACAATGTTCGATTTAAGTGTGGGAGGAGCATTTATCATTTTCCTTTTATTTTCAGTTTTATTTGCTGTTTTTAGACTGTTTATTTCCTTTTAGTTGTTTAATTTCCCTTTTAGTTGTTTATTTTGCTTTTTAGTATAATGCATGAGTCTGATAAGTCAGCAAATATAGCAGATCCTTAGTACAATCCTACCTCCCCATACCTTTAGCCCCACAAAAAAAATTTTGCAAAAGAAAATAGTGTTATTTCGAAAGTTTTCAGGTTTTAAGGACATGTTTTGAGTAAGGATGCGGTGACTTGGGAGAACTTTGCGAAACATCAGTATCTGTTTTAGCACCATAAGCTTCGTAAATATAGGAATCATTCCCGAAACCCCATATACCATGGCCTTAATCATCATTTCCATATAAGTCCTTAGTAGTTTATCTCAGCAATCAGCTCTGGCCTACGCATCCTCTACGTAGGGGACCGATGCAAATAAGTGAATGATCCAGAAAAACAAAAATTAAAAAAAATAAAAAAATAAAAGAAAGCAAAAAGGCAACTCCGGTATAGGTGACCCTCACAAAGTCATTTAAACCAAAGAATTGTAAAAAAATTGCTACAAAAAAGAAAAAGAAAAAGAAAAGCAGTACTCACTGCTAGTTGGTTCAGAGGTATCTAGCACTGAACTCGGTAGGGCGGATTATGAACCGATCCCCCACGACTACAGTTGGGTCCAATAAAAGGGTTTACACATATTTATGTGCCAGAAATCCCAAGCTCTGATCATAATCACTAACAGGCCACTCTACTATGAAGCATGTACGGATAACGGGCTTAATGTGATTGCGCCTGAATGAAAAGAACACAAAAAGAGATGAAGAGGCAGACCTAGGTATTGTGGGATAATATGGGTTGGTTAATATAGGAATGAAGTTTATGTACGTAATTGCGGATTAGTGTCATCATGATACCCTTAGTTCACTCAGTTAGTACCTATCACTGCATCCCGACTTGAACTTAGAATTTCTACCTGAAGCACTCGTTTACCCAAATTTTCTTTTATGAGCTTTTCAATGTTTTGCTTGAGGACAAGCAAAGGTTTAAGTGTGGGAGAGTTTGATCACACTAAAATTTACGTATTTTTGACTCCGATTTCACATGCATTCTAGTTGTTTTATTATCATTTTATTGTGTTATTGCTATGTTTTTCTTTGTTTGCAGGTTTTTACTTTAATCGGAGCCCTGATTGAGAAAAGGAGTGAAAAAGGGCTAAAAACCCTAAAATTCAGCATTTTGTGCTTATGGCTTACCCCATGGCGGGCGCCACAGACCAAGCCATGACGTGTCCAAGTCCAACTTCCTCAACTCCCACGTTTCCCCACTTCATCCACTAAGGCGCCCCACTTTGTGCTTGTGGTGGGCGCCATAGCCTTGTGGCGGGCGCCACAAGAAGGAAACGGTTTCCTCTGTTTTCAAGTTGAAGGGCATCCAAGTCAATTCCACCTTTTTTATTTGCTTATAAATAGAAACGCGAATTCAATTTTACAAGCATCCAAACTTAGAACAGAGGCAAACTCAGAAGTAAATTTGTTTCACTTAGGCATATATTCAGTATTTTATAGTGGTAATCGCTTCGCATTGGAGTGTTACCACAATTGTGTCATCAAGTCTGTGATAGAGTCTGTAATCGAGTTTGGAGCACTTTGGAAGGAAGTTAATCCTGCCGCCATTTTCATTTCCGCATTGCAATTTACTCAGCCCTCCGATTGGAGCAGGTTTTTATTACTCGTCTTCACTTTATTTATTTCCCGCACTCGCTTTACTTTATTTATTTCCCGCACTCACTTTACTTTATTTATTTCCCGCACTCGCTTTACTTTATTTATTTCCCGCACTCGCTTTACTTTATTTACTTCCCGCACTCGCTTTTACTTTATTTATTTCCTCGCACTCGCTTTAAATTATTTATTTCCCGCACTCGCTTTAAATTATTTACTTTCCGCACTCGCACTACTTTTATTTATTTTAATGCACTTTTACTTTACCATGTCTAACTAAATCTAAAAGGTTAGAATGTAAGGATCGTGATTAAACCAGTAATCCGTACAATTGTTCGTAGAAACACTTAAAGGGCTATTTTAACTTTCAACTTAAGTTTTCCCGCACTTCAATTCCGCTGGGTAAGATCGAAAGCCGTCCAACGTCTTTATAAACTTAATTGTTTTTAACTATTTCAAAAACAGTGAAAGCGCTTTGTCTAGTTCATTAGGAGTTTTTAACATTAATAAGAAAAGAGATTTTAAAACTATTTTCGGACGCGTTTATAAGTTTAGAGTCTGGTTCGTAAGAACCTCTTTTGGTTAAGAAGTCCAGGTTATAATACTTTTCAACTTAGTCAAGATACTATATTTCTTAAAAATAGGTTTACTACTCTAACGCAATGCGCGCCTGTTTATAAGTGACAATAAGAGGGTTTGATTAGGGAGTACAACTCGGTTCTGAATACGCGAAAGCGACAGTTCCTGTTAAATTAGTTCTTTTCAAAGTAGGAAACATTGCCCATAAGTAGTTCTATTAGCAAGTACTTGGATTATCAATTGATTACGTGAATTATATTCAACCCTGTCTTTATTAATTATATTCTATTTCAATACTTTACTTTTTATTGCACACTACAAAACACTTATTTTGACCACCTTTGATAAACACCATAACGACAGATAACGATAGATTGACACTTGGTCTCTGTGGATACGATAATCTTTTATATTACTCTGACGCGTTCGTATACTTGCGAACATCAAGTTTTCCAACGCATCACTAACTGACAAGGCTGCAAGGGATTTGGATGATATCCAACTTGAATATGTAAGGGGGAAATTAGGGACTTGGATTCTTGAGAAAATATGGCAATTAATGTGGAGTGGAAAAGGTAACAAAAATATTGTTTGCCCAATTAAAAGAAAGAGCCACATTAATAATGAATCATTCCCTAGTATTGGAAATAGGATCTATTCCATTTGCACGCTCTACCTGAACACAACTCTTTCCATCTTCATCAAACTACTCAGAGAACCTCTGCTAGGACAAAGAAATTTTCCTCAAAAGTTCAACAACATGTCTCAACATCCATCATCATCTAGCTCAAAACCCTTTCATACAAGAACTCCCTCCATGGAGTTTCTAGATGAAGATTTGATGGACGTGACTCCTCTGTGTATGATACCAGGTGACGTCCCAGGCCCCTCTTCCATGGCTGAAACTAAGCAAGGTAACATTCCTGAAAAATCTCTTGATAAAGAGGACATGCACTTTACTGATCGCTCCATAAGAAACCTAGTTACTAGGATTCTGAATGAAGAACATGGAGTCAAGGATATTTTTACCCCTCTGTCCAGAAGGGACCCCTCTCCTGAGGTGGAAACCCAAGCTGAAAAAGATGATGACTCATCTAAGACAGAAAAGGAAGTAGTTGCTGAGGGATTATGTTCTCTTGGGAAAAATTTACCTAGCAAGAAACCAGCTAGCATGTCTCCTGATACTGCTGAGGATAACATTGATTTGGAGGAAGAAAGCTCAGAGGAAAAGGAGGACACTTTGGTTCACCATGTGAAACCAAGTGCTGTTAGGAAATTGAAGACTAGGAAAGGAAAAACCGTGGCTGAAATGCTGGCATCCAGGACTAGGAAGAAGACTGCTGGTGTAGGACCCTCCAAATCATGGAGCAAGGTTGAGATTAAGAAGAGGAAAGAAAGTAAGAGTTATGACTCTGATGAGGATGTCGAAGACGATGTTCCAGACATCTCCCCTGCAAAAAGGCAGGCTGTTAAGAAGTGTCCAGGCAAAGCTGCAGTTGTACATTTAGACAACATCTCTTTTCACTTAGAAGACGGTGTTGCTAAATGGAAGTTTGTCATTCAGAGGAGGATAGCGGTTGAGAGAGAGTTGGGAAAAGAGGATGTTGAAGTAAAGGAAGTCATGGATTTAATAAAGAATGTTGGATTGATAAAGACTGTGGTTGCTCTGCCCCAATGCTATGAGGGGTTGGTGAAAGAATTTGTTGTAAATATCCCTGAGGAGATTTCTAAAAGGAGCAGCAGGGAATTTTGCAAAGTTTTTGTAAGAGGTAGGTGTGTGAGATTCTCACCAACCATCATCAACAAGTTCCTAGGGAGAGGAACTGATGGAGGAATGGATCTAGAGACTACAGACAATGAGGTCTGTAGGATCATTACAGCTGGCCAAGTTAAGGAATGGCCTAATAGGAATCACCTTTCAGCTATCAAGCTAACTGTCAAATATGCCATCTTGCACAAGATTGGTTCAGCTAATTGGGTGCCTACTAATCATATCTCTACCATCTTCATCAGTCTTGAAAGAGTCATTCATGCAATTGGAACTAAGATTAACTATGATTTTGGAAAGTTTATATTTGACCAAATTATCAGACATGCCTCCACAAATGCTGTGAAGCCGCCCATTGCCTTCCCATCCATTATTTGTGGTATTATCTTGAGTCAACAACCAGGCATACTCAATGCAAATGACATTCCAAGCAGAAGAACGCCCCCACTGTCCATTCATCATAAGCTGTTTGAGGGAAGTCATGGCAATGATGTTGTCATGACATCTGCCAGAAAAGAGCCTGCATCTCAAGGGAGTTTAATTATTCAGTTAAGGAAACCTGCAAAGAACTGGAGAATAGTATTAGGGTTTCCAAAGCAAGAAAAGAGGCCTTGGAGGCTCTTATTCGTGGCCTAGAGAAGGAAGAGGTGGAGAAGGCTGGGGAGACCAAAGACTCAGATGCAAATACTTCAAGTGAGATATCAAATGCTCAATCCAGTGGCAGCTCTGAAAGCTCTGAAGGCTCTGAAGGTGAAGGTGATACTTCTTCCTCTGATTTATGGTTCCCCCCCCCCCCCTCTGTGTTGAAGACTGAAGATGAAGACTATGTGGCTATTGTTTTGGAAGCTGTTCTGATGCTGTTGTTTAGATGCTGAAGTTCTATTATTTTTTAATGTGTATTTTGTGGCAGTCCTTATTGATGCCTGATTGTAATATTTTGGGCTCTTAATGAGTTCCTTGGATTTGTTCATTATCCCAGCTATCACAGTTGTGTATGATGATGGTTTGTACTGCCTAACTTTTATGTTTTAACATTTTTAATGTTATAACATCTGATCTGACATTCTCTGCTAGGCTAATTGACATTTATTTTGTCTAATTGGTCACCTTTGGTCAATTTTGACTAAAAAGGGGGAGAAGTGTTAATGTGGAAGCAGTTGTTGATGTGGAGTTGTGATATGTATGTAGCTGAACTGAAGGACAGCTATTATTGAAGGAAGTACACAAGTGTTAAAACAAGAATGTTGTTCTGTTTTACAGATGTTTTACAGATGTCAAAGAGGATGTCTGAGATGGTGCATAGGTGTTGATGTTGAAGCAGATGTCAGAATGACATTCTGGCTGGTACAAGTGTTGTGGTTACAGTAGTTGTGATGTTCATGGAAGATGTTTGATGTGTGCACAAATTTAGGGGGAGAAGGAGTACCCTTGTGCATTTGTGTGTCTTACTAGTTGCATCCATAACTAGTAATTCTGTTTTTGTTACACAGATTTAGGGGGAGGAGAAGTACCTTTGTGCATGTGTGTATTACTAGTAACTAGCTAGTAATTGTGTTGCTTCTGCTGCTGTTTAAACTACTCTTATGTTGTTTAACTGCTGATAGTTTACCCTGTGAACAAAAAGGACAGATATATGTTTTAGCCAAAATTTGCCAAAGGGGGAGTTTGTTGATTCTTAGTGTTGGCAGCAATTTTGGTAAAACAAAGAGTGTTCACAAGATGTTATGTGTGATGTCTTAACATAAGATATCCTATGTACCTGTTGAAGCTTAAGGAACATGATCATGCAGGATTTGTTTCAGAATGTCATACACAAGGTCATGGCATCTGATATGTATGTACCTGCTGAAGCCTAAATGAAAGACATGTTCATGCAGGATTGTTTCAAGATGTCATACACAAGGTCATGGCATCTGATATGGTTGTACCTGCTGGAAGTTATAAAAGGAATTATGGAATTATGCAGGATTTTTCCAGGATGTCAGACCCGATGTCATGACATCCTGTACACAGAACATTCAGTGTGAATGTCTGGTGTTTTGTGATTGCACAATTAATGACAATCTATGTATGATTGAAGATCTGATTTGCAGGCGCATTCAATCATTGATTACAACCTGATTTACTTATTTTCCAAAGAAATCTAACCAGCTGTCATAAGAAGATTTGATTGGAAAATAGATTTAGGGTTTTTAAGATGTCCAAGACCATCTGAAAGCTTCTATAAAAAGGAACTTAGAAAACCTGTTTTAGAACACAACCAATACTGAGCGAAAAATAGTGAGAGAGTTAGGGTTTGTGTCTGTTTAGTCGTAAGACTTGTAAGCCATTCAAGTCATCTTTTAATGATTGAATTGAACTGATTTGTGGTTGTAATTGTAGCGGTGTATTCGTCACTTTATGATTTATTGATTAAACCAAAAGCAAAGCATACAAAGAATCGAGTCGCCACCGCACTTTTATTTATCCAAAGGAATGGCTAAAAAGCGAACAAAAGCCTAAGAAATTTTACACATAGAAAACTAATGAAAAGATCAGAGAGTCTGGGTAAGGGGTAAATTACGCAATGGGAAGGTGTTAGGCACCCAAAACGTCCTAGGTACTCCTAGGGAGCCCTTTTCACAATTGTTGTATAAAAAGTTTATTTGTTTATGACATATTGTGCAAACAACGATTGGGAAGATGAGAAAAGAATATACAATTTATTATTTTTGTGTTTGAACGGATGAACCCGTTGCCTACGTACCTTCCATGAAAGGTAAGGATCAAAACACCGTAGTTCGGCTAAAAGATTTCCAAAATATGAGTGGGTTCATTTTAAACAAAAGCCCTAAGGTCTTTCGTTATCCACGGGAGAAAACTCAACCTTATACAAACAACGAGTCCACCACGTGAGAATAGCTTCAACTTGCTAGTGAGGGGTTAACCCTATAATAAGCAAGGAAGTCTTACAATTCAATCACTAAGGACCAAGGTGAGGTTAACATCAACCAACTAGGATAAATCAAACCTATGGCTAATGTATGAAAACTTATCAAGAATGGACAAAGCCACAAAACAATTGAATGAGTGAAGTTAATTGATTATGAGTATTCACAAAATATGGTCAAAGTATTATTAGAATTCAATTCAAAGAAGTGTTATGAAATGGAGTTTGAAAAATCAAAGGCCTAAGGCCTAGGTTTCTAATTTGAAAAGAGATGAAAATGTTTGCACAATAGTGTCAAAGTTTTTTGAATTAACAATGTGAAAAGGGAGTTAGAACAAAAAGGGTATGGGTGAAAGAGTGTAAAACTTCTTAGATGTTCACCTCTTAAGATCATATAGAAGATGATTCAAGTGTGTCCTTTGGAATAAGCAACAAAGCAAGTAAGCAAATGAACAAAGAAAGGTGATACCGGATGCCAATCAATGGACTTACACCAATCTCACAAACAAAGGTGGATACCGGATACCAATCAATGGATTTACACCAATCTCCTAAAACAAAACAATGATATCGGATGCCAATCAATGGACTTACACCAATCTCACAAAACAAACACGGATACCGGATACCAATCAATGGATTTACACCAATCTCCTAAAACAAAACAATGAATCCGGATGCCAATCAATGGACTTATACCAATCTCACAAACAAAGGCGGATACCGGATACCAATCAATGGATTTACACCAATCTCCTAAAGCAAACAGGGATATCAGATGCCAATCAATGGACTGATACTAATCTCCCAAGGCAAAACAAAACATGGATATCAGATGCCAATCTATCTGGGCTTATACCAATCTCCAAAGGATGATCATAGGAGTACAAATGCCAACAACATGGACTTACAATTGCATCCTCACATACAACAAACAAACAAAAGCAATAAGCAAAGAGGGTACAAGTTGCCAATAAATGGTCTTACACTCAATCCCTTCCAAATCATAGGAACAATGGCCAATAAATGGACTTACAACTGATTCCTCAATGGACAATCAAAGATGTCACAGAGATATGAAATGATGATCATGCAATAATGAACAATTAATGATGATAAATGCACAAAGCACACAAGCAAGCATGCACAGATGGATCAAGCAATCAATCAAACAAAGTCATTTAGCACACACTATACACAAGCAATTAGGCTCAAGCAAGGTTAGACTTTAAAGTCAACTGGAATGGGGTAAGTTGTGCTCTTAACCTTAACATTGAGGGTTAAGGTGAAGCAGATGAAATGGAGATGAGGGGTGTGCCTCATAGCTCTTATCCCTGGTCAGAGAGAGCTTTGAATAATAGAAGGTGTGGGAGTTCAGAAAGTTGGAACTCTCTCCACAAGTGAATGACTCTATAGATCTTGGGTTAAGATCCACAATGCATCAACATGTAATGTGAGCAAAGGGATGACACACAGAATAGTAGGAGATGGACTACACATCTCTTTTATCTACCAATTTCCTCATATGAGGACTTTCCCTGCTTAGGACAAAGATAAACAAACACAAGCATTGCCTCTTAAGGAGGACTTCAGACAGGTGCCTGGCCACATAACAAGCCAGGTCTTCCAGACTACATGAAGAAGAGAAATTATACCTAAAATGGTTAAGCAACCAAGCAAAAGCAAGTTCAAAGTGAACTTAAGCAACTAATGTACCTGTGGAAACATCAAACAAATCAGTACAACTATACAGACAAACAACCAATAGTTAATGCAACAGACAACCAATATAGGCAAAGGCATAAGCCACAAGTTGAACTCAAGAGAGTCAACATCAACCTACAAAACACACATTAGTAACCAAAAGCAAATATCAAATGCTCTCAAGATGAGGCATCATCAATTGTGTAACTTGTATGTGTAACCTGAAACAAAACTTCAAACTTGAGAGGCAAACCACTAGGACAAGGCCTAGGGTCAAAGGGGGAGAAATAATTCAAAACAGAACATGAAAATTGACATGAATCAACTTCAATCAAATAAGAACTATTCCAAAAGGTCTCATGTCAATATCATCAACCAAATTCATTTCATAAATCAAATAAGGCAAAGTATGCAAGGTAGAAGCATATTGAAGCAACAGAATGAACAAATGCACATTAATTCCAAAATGACTCAATAAATCTCAAGAAAAATCATGGATAAACAGAACACATCACATGATCAACACACCAAAAATCAAGGCATTTGGACAAGTATAAGCATGGCAATCAAATTCCATAAGGCAATGTAAGCACAAAGAAACTCAATTGAGGCACAAATTGATGCACTAACTTAGCACAAGCCTAAAACAGAATTGACAAAATATAAATGCCTCAAACCAAATCCACAATAAACGTCAATGTGTATAGAAAACAGGTGCAAAATTTCAAGTTCATATGATAAAGCATAAGCATTTCCCAAATCATGGAAGTTCAACACTCATCAAAAGTCCAAACATGACCAACCAGCAAGAAAAAATCTCAAACAAATCAGAAATGGATCCAAAAATTCCATAAAAATTCATGATCAATCCAAACATCCAGAAGAAACATCATGCAAAAAATCACATCATTTGACATTTATCTGGCATGGCAAAGAAAATCAACAAATCAAGCAAGCAAAGGTGTGACACAAATTGTCACACCTACATTAATTAGATCATATCTCAACAACCAAAAATGCAAAAAATGCAAACTTAACACCAAAATGTCAATTAGGATGTCTAGTTTAAGCTTGCCAAATTTCACATTCATTGGATCAACCATCATTATTTCACAAAGAAAATGGTAAGCAAGGTATAAGATAGCATGTGCATACATAAACCCTAGGCAAATTTAAAATCCAACCGAGCACAAATTCTGGAAAAATACTCATAAAATAGTAGACATCATGAGGAACAAAGTGCAAAAAATCTCACATCAATTGGATCATTATTTATGGAGTTATGATTTTTTAAGTGAAGAGAAAAAATAAAAATCATGAAATAGCATGGCATGAACATGGATGAAGGAAATGAGATAATTCAGCAAAGCAAAATTGGCAAATGTCCATCAGTAGGATCGAACCGTGCGCCATTTCAAATTAGGCGCCAGTTAAGTGAAACGCACCGTTTCACTTAACTGAGGTGGCACGGCAAATCAAAAGCAACCAATCAAAAGGCCATGTGGATGCCTCGCTGGACCAGTACATGGCCTCTAACACCAAATTACATGCAACACGCGGGGAAATGGATCAAATGCAGTCTGGGAGCTAAAACCCTAAGTGTTCATCCATGTTCATCGTGTTCATCATCATCAAGAACAAACATGCACAGAAATTCACCATACGCATATCAATGGACTCGTCTTCCAACATACATCATCATGCCATGATTATTTTAACCTAATTCTACATGTATCAAGCAAATCGAGCAAGAAAAGATTCACATGCCAAACTTCAAATCACTATAACTATCACAATACTGCATGAAAATTCATGATCCAAAGCTCAGTATAACCAGTGATGAAAGATCTACAATAAGCACATAATTATTTCAAGAATTGAAGCATTCGAATTCTGACCTTAATTGAAATGCAGAAATGAAATCAGTAGATCTAGGCCTGAAAAAGCTGAAACAGATCTTCCTCAACTCTTGAATGAATGAATGGATGAAGAATTGTAGCTCAACAGTGCTTAATCTGGCCAGAAACTTCAACTGCCATGGATGAGCATAAACTTCAACAACTTCAATTCTTGATGAATTCTTCTGGATCTTGCTTCAATCTACTTCCACGATGCTTATGGATGATGAACAAATCAAGAACAAGGCAATGTTTATGAAGAAAATTGAAGAAAAGTGAGAGAGAAAATTATGAAGTTTAGATCTAGATCTGAATTCTGGTGTTGTTAATCCCCAATTCTGTTATGCTTTGCCTTTTATATGGTGTACTAATCATGTTTGTTAATCACAATTAAGCTAATGCCAAGGGATTAAGGAAAGGGGAGTGTTGATGCAAATTGGCAAATCCACCCTCATATGTGTAATGCAATGCTACAGTGCACGAAATCCTTTGGAAATCCACTTCAAATGTTGTTTGGAAGCAAATGCAATTGGAAAAATGTATGGACAATGCAATATTTTTGAATTTGGATTTTCCCTCCAAAATTCAAATGAAATTCAAATGAAATTCAAATGAAAATGCCAATATTTTTTGTGATGAAAATGCATGATATGTGATACATGTTTTGGATAGTTCATGTCAAGAGAGAAATGTTGCAAAAAGAACCACTCCATTTGGCCTTTTGGTTCAAAAATTATGCATGCTTGAAGTTCAAATTTGCTTGGCCATGTTTGATCCATATCTTCTCAACCACACATGAGAAATTGAGGTTCTTGGATATTTTGGAAATGGGAGAGAAAGATCTACAACTTTCATGTTCAACAAAATTTCATTTGAAGCTTTCTTGATGATATAATCTTGAGGAGAAAACCTTTCCATTTTTGGCAATTTCAAATTACAGGTCACTTACTATTTTTGGAAACTTTTCATCTGACCTCAAATTCTTCATTGTTGATGTTTGATATGTCAAATGAGACTTGTATGGACATGAATGAGGTCTCTCTAACCATCTCCCACCTTCAAAACCATGATTGAATGCACAGTTGACTTGTGTTGACTTTTCTAGGGTTTCAGTTGACTTGGCTATGCTCAGATGAAATTCAAGCCTCTTCCACTTGAGATCTTGATTCCAAATGATATCACAAATCATATGAACTCTTGTGAATGATCATGGTGCTCAAATTCTTCAGAATGGCCACCATCTATAGCTCAATGACTGCCTTGACCTGTAATTGCTTCATCTGCAAGTAACAAGGTTAAATGACATATTTTTGTACTTTTGGTTAGTAAACAAATGAAAAGAAATGATATACATATGCTAAACATTCTTGGTGATCAAGAACCACTCTCAAAAGATGACCCACCCAAAGGGAAGGAGACAAGGTGCACAATGATCCTTGAGGCAATGATATGGTATGATATGATGCCATGAGGGATCTTAGGGACAAAATTGGGGTCTTACAGTAATTTGTCACTCTAAAGTTGTTAAGCAAGAGTGTGTGTCTACTTGATCAAAGCTGTGAAGCAAGATCAAGTGTGTGTCTTCTTGATCAAAGCTGTGAAGCAAGATCAAGAGTGTGTCTTCTTGATTGAAACTGTGAAGTAAAATCAAGAGTGTGTTATTGAAAAGTGTTTTCTTTTTTCAAGGGATTGTTGTTTAAGATCACAGGTGTGATTGTAGGGAAGTGAGTGGGTTCTCATATCTAAGAGTGCTTAGGTAGAAATTGCATGGGTAGAGATTAGGTGAGAAAGATTGTAACTTGTTGAAGTGTACGGAGAGTCTTTGAACTGATTCTATTTTAGTGAATTTCCTTCCTGGCTTGGTAGCCCCCAGACGTAGGTGAGTTGCACCGAACTGGGTTAACAATTGCTTGTGTCTTTTGCTTTACCTTTCTATATCCTTCTTCTGTTAGTGTAATTCAGATATTAGTGTCGTGACATTACATTCGACATCTCATATCTGATACCAGAATTTCAAGTATCAAGGATGAAACTTTCAGGTTTGTGGGAGTTATGAATGGTGCATATGATACTTGAGCCATTGTCTACTTATGTTGTCAAATAGTTAATGTTGTGAGTCTTATTGACAACTAATGAGGAGTTTCCTTGGAGAAGAGCTAGCAGGGTATTATGTTGGTCAGGTGTAAATGCCAGATTTCTTTGAACTTGCTCACTATCTTCATTGGTGTCAACATGTGTGTAGCGGGGTATTCGTTACCATTAGAGATATTGACTAAATCCAAGGTAAATCATACAAGTCGAGTCGCCACCGCACTTCTATTTATCCAAAGGAATGGTTAGAAAGCGAACAAAAACCTAAAAGTTTTAACAAAAACTAGTAAAAGAGAAACAAAGATCTGGGTAAGGGGGTTGGTTATGTAATGGGAAGGTGTTAGGCACCCAAAACATCCTAGGTACTCCTACGGAGCCCTTTTCACACTTGTTGCAAGGTTGTTGTCTTGTGAAAATTTATTTGTGCAAACATGATTGAAGAGATGAGAAGAGAATATACAAGTTTATTTACATTTTTGTGTTTGGATGGATAAACTCATTGCCTACATACCATCTAAAAAAAGATTAGGATCAAAACCTCGTAGTTCGGGGTAAAAATCTCAAAACAAGTTGGTGAATTGATTGGTCCAAAAGCCTTAAGGTCTTTTGTTATCAAAGGGAGAAAACTCAACCTAAAACCACAAATCCACCACGTGGGGATAGCTTCAACATGCTAGTGAGGGGTTAACCCTATAATAAGCATGGAAGACTCATTGTCCATCACTAAGGATATAGGTGAGTATTACATCTACCACAAAGATAACTCAAACCTAATAACTAAAGGTTATGAAAAAGTTTGGATTAGAAGGTGGCCATTGAAACCACAAAAACACATTTGAATGGGTTATATTTACCAATTAGAAGTATATACAAAATGGTCAAAGTGGACTTAAAGATTCAATTCAAAATAAGTGTTATGAAAAGAAAGTTTGAAAAAAATCAAAAGCATAAGGCTTAGGTTTCTAATGTTGAAAAAAAGTGTTAGATGTTTGCATGAAAGTTTTGGCTTGGGTTAGAGTGGAGAGAAGAAGAAGAAGGGCTAAAGTCCTAAGCAATACAAAAAGGTGAGGGAAAAGAAACAAAACCACAATGGAGTTCCTCTCTTGAGATCATATTGATGATTCAAGTAGCTTCCATCCTTTGGAATAAGCAATCACACAAAGCATAAACTCAAGCAATCAATCAGAGTGAATTTGGAAGAAAACTTCTCAATGCATCTTGGATCTCTCTCTCTCCTGGGAGCTCATGGTAATGGTTCTTTAATTAAGCTCAAGTGGGAACCCCTAGCACAAGAACACACACATCAAAGAGTTTTATGAAACAAATCAAGAATGGACAAGAGTGAGTTTAGAGGCTTGGCCCATATTCATCATTCAGATCCTTTTGCTCTTGCATAGGGAATGTCCTAGAAACTAAGTCCATTTCTCCATTCTTTGCATAGGGAAAAATCCTAAAATCTAAGTCCACTTCTTTGCATTTGGTCCACAATAATCAAAACAAAAACACAAGCACAATAGTATATACACAATTATGTGCTCAAGTGAGCAAAAGGCAAATGGCATTAACATAAACATGTGCTCAAGTGAGCAAAGAGAAAAGCAAATGGATAATATGTGCAAGAATAGTAAATTGCATAAAAGTAAAGAGCAAAAAGTAAATGTTAATTGTTAATGGTTAGTGTTAGTAGTTAGTGTGCCATAAGGCAAAATTTAGCGCTATGTTAAGCAATCGTAATTGGACTTATGTAGAAGTCACAACTATCTGAGGCCGGTCAATAATAATGTAGGCAACAACACAAGTTAGAAGTCTTGATTAGGGAACCAAGTTCCAACAACTTGCCATGCCAAAAAAGGAAAAGAGAATTGATCTTGTATTGGTTTAAGCCTTTTGCATGATTTAGAAAACAACCTATCCTTAATGCAAAGCCATTCACTTGATCAATTGATCAAGATGAATTAGATTTGAATCAAGGAAGATTAAGTCTTCCTAATCAATGCTAAGTTATCAACCTTCAACTCATTGATCAAAAAGAAAGAAGAAGAAGAAGAAGAAGGAGATGAAGAATGGATAAGGAAATGGAAAGATCAAAATGCATAAGATGAAATAAGATGTACCAATCTATATGTATTGACCAAATGACATTGAAAGTCAAAGTCAAACAATAAGAAATCATAAATGAGATGGAGATTGGAGATCAAACCATAAGCATAATATTTTTGGTATTTTTAATATTAAAATAAACTTGAATTAAAAATAAAAGAAAGGTCAAACTTCAAAATTACTTCAAATCAATCTTGACAGGTCCAAGTAATTTATCCCAAGTTCAACAAGGTCAAACAAAGTTTGACAAAAAATTTCAGCATTTTTAAAAGTCAGAAACTATTTTTAATCAATTAAAAATGAATAAAAATAACCTAATTGAACTAAAATCTCAAATAAATCTCAAATCAATTAAAAAATTGATGAGAATATTTTTCATAGATCCATCATCATTCAAATAGGTTAGGAAAATATTTTTGTATTTTTTGGATATAAAACACTATTTAAAATGAATTAAAAATAACCAGAAAAGAGAAAATTCACAAAAATACACGATCTATACATCTTTGGAAAGCTGGGATGATGTACATCATCCCTGTGCCACTCAATTCCACTCTAGATCTCTATTTTGAGAGAAATCAGAGATGGAAGTTCTGTGGTGTTCATCATGAACTTAATGGATTTCAAAAATTAAATGCACAGTCACGATGCCTCTATTGAGAGGACTTCAGCCAACACAAGATCCAAGCAAATAGGTCAATATATGATGAGTTTCGAAGAAAATACCAGTTGAAGAATAAACTTGAATTCTGGAGGTTTGAGCTTGATTCCTTGCTTTCTTTGCCAAAACAGAATATCAATGAGCTGAAGGATGAAGGTTTAGAAGCTTTAGATCCAAGGATTCAACCAGATGTAGTTGAATTTTGGATCTGAAAAATTTGAAGAAAAGTGAAATAGCTTCTTTGGTAATGGTTATGGATTCAGTTGTGCAGCATCTCAGGCGCCATTAGGTTGGTTTTCAAGTGAAGCAAGCAAGTGTATTTATAGCAAGAGTTGATGCAATGCATGATCAAACTCGTGTGCATGTGAATTGGGTTCTCCATGCATGGGCCTGTACAGGCGCATGTGAGGCCCAAAACTTGGTGCAAATGCAAGCTGAAATGAATGTGAGATAGTTTGGACGTGTAGCTTGGAGTGAATTAGCTTGTGTGATGAATTTCAACATGTTATGCATAATCATGCCTAAAACTTCTCCTCTTCGAAAATGCCATTTGCCAAATCCAAACATGATCATGTGAGTAATGGTTGGAAAGGTTTTGATGCAAGGAAAAATTGTTATGTTGGGCAAAAATACATTTGGAGTGTGGAAATTGGTGAAATTGGAGTTTAAAGTGCAAGGTGCAAAACATGGAAAGGCAAAGTTTCTAAATTTGGCCAATGTTCAAGCCCTTATGTTTTGATGATGCAAGCCTCAAATGAAAACACCTCCAACATAAATGTTGTATATATTTTCAAGACAATCAAAATGGACTTAAATTTCTTATCATTTGGATTTTTTATGAAAGAGTTATGGGCACTTGAAGTTGGACTTTTTTTCCTTTTAATGCATTTGGTCCAAAGTGACCTATAATGTCTTGCATTATCACATGTATTTCCTTTGAGATTTTGAAATTTTGTTCAACATAAAATTTGAAGTAGACATCTTAGCATTTCCAATTCATTTGATCCCACCTCAAAATCATGAAAAATGAATGAGTTATGTCCTTGGGAAGTTGACCCAAAATTAGGGTTTCAGTCAAAATGACCTATAATGTATTGGAATGGATGATGACCTTCCAAGTTTCAAATAAATTTTTGATGAACATGAAAGTTGTTCATATTGTCCTTAAGAAGATTGTTTCTTTTGGGATCATCTCAATTTGACCAACAAATAAAACGTTAGGTCTCAGTGCACTTCAAAATAGTCAGATGAATTGACTGATCAACTTCTCAAGTCCATGACTCATATCTTGATGAATTGATGATTGAGGATACTCAATTAAGTTCAAATATGCATGAAATGATGAATTAAAGAACTTCCCTTGATTGCATTTGACCATGGGCTGAGGTTGCTTCATGAGCAAGGCATTGTGGTGCACAGATGAATTAGGGTTCCTTTGGGACACAAACCTCAAACCCTTTGACTTGCCTTGATCAAAATGATGAATTGAGATGTTAGGGAGACACATTTGATGGATGAGAGCTTTGGGAACCATTACCATGTTTGCTTTCATCTTCTCTTGACCCTATTATTGCACAAAGGATCTCCTTGAAGCTCTTGACCTAGTGATTGCTTAAGCTACAAATAAAAGATGTTAGTGATATATTTTTGTGCTTTTTGGTTAGTAAACAAAATGAGAAAAGCAGTGATATACAATTCAAGCATGCCTGGTGATATCAAACCAATCACAAGAGGTCCCACCCAAAGGCAAAGGGAACCAAGATGCTAATGATCCTTGAGGCAATGCAAGTGCAATGTTATGATGCCATGAGGGATCTTAGGGACAAAATTAGGGTCTTACAGATGCCCCTATTTAAGGTCATTCTGGCCGGAGAAGTGAAGGTTAAAATCTTCGTCTCGACGGGGTAGAATGGGCTTAAATAATAACAAAGAGACGAATTTTGGTCCCTAAGAGACCTCATGATGCGAATGCATGCAAACGGTAATACTCTGCGGGGATATGTGTCCGCAAAGAAAGAAAGAGACCAGGAACAAATGAAAATTTACTGGAGTAACACACTCATAAATGGGACAGAGACTCCGCCGGGGAGTAAAAGGATAGAAATGCGTGAGCAGGCCATGACTTGAAACTTGCTGAGAGACACAGAGAGAATCCATGAAATAAATCAATGGAAGGACTCGAGCTGACTCGAAGATGCATGTATTGGGGAATATGACAATACAGCCAAATTATCTGCAACGGATACTTCGGATAAAATCCGGAGTCAGGTGGAGGATGTCCCTAAAGGACTCAGCTGAGGAAGATCCCAACAGAACTCTCCTGGGGAAGCAACGGGATGAGGTATTATCGGCCACTGGGTAATAAGCTCAAAGAGACGTGTGATCTGAACACCGGTATAAGGGTGAGAGAACAACACGCTCGGGAAGAATGAATATCTAAGACCGGTATAAGGGTGAGAGATATCCATCAACCAAATCATTTGAGGAAGACCTAAAAAGGTATATCTAAACTCAGGGAATCTGACTCCACAGGGGATAAAAAATCATTATAGGGAGCAGAAGGAGGGAACACCGGGGATGCCGGTTACTGGGCATATAATAGGTGGCCAACCAAAGCGTGAATTGGGGAATATTCCCAAAACACTCATCATCCAAAAGAGGGCAAAAAGGCAAACTCAATTATGGGATGGACATTCGATTCCAAAACAGGGTGTCATACGGTGAACTGACTTGGGGTATTTTGCTTTTTATCGCAATGTCGCGGATAGCAAGAGTCGCCACCGACTTTTCTTTTATCCAATAAGGAAAGGTGGAAAAGAACAGGAAAGACCTCAATAGATTTTGGGTTCGGGAGGTACATTATACAAAGGGAAGGTGTTAGCACCCTTTGTATCCATGGTTATCCATGGGCTCTTAATTGCTGGATCACTTATATTTTTGTCTGAAAAGTGTTCGTGAATTGTTTAAAAAATGTTTCGAAAAGAGAGTTTAACTTTGTAATGATTCTCGTATGAATGTATACAAAGTATTTATCTCGTTTGATTTTGAAAACGGTTTAGAAAAATGTAACTTGGTAATGATTCTAGTATGAATGTATACCAAGTGGTGATTTTCTAGGACTTGCAAAGTGTGAGGGGTGGAAAATGTTTTAGGTTATGATCCAGTAATTGAGAGTTATACCTTCCTAAGGTCGTTATGAACGTTTCCTATCCTTATGAGGGTAAAACTGTCCTTACTATTGAGAAGTAAGTAATTTTACCCTTTGGATGTTTAAGGGTCATCGTAGGGTCATCGATAGGTCATTGAAGGCAACAGTTGTAAGGATACCTTAGCATTCGAAGGGACGATCATCATTTAACCGTAGGCTACACCGAAGGGTCATCGAGGGACAAAATCGTGTTTTCGAAGGCAACATCCGAGGGACCATGATTTATTTTATGATGATTTAACCGAAGGGCCGTTGCTAAGTGTATCCCTACATTCGCGGGACATGACCGTTATACCGTAATACCGTAGGGCAAAAGAGAGGTCCAAGATCACATATTTAGAGTTAATTAGGTAATTAGGGTGAATCTCCACATTAAAATCAATACATTAAAAATAATACATTAAAATTAATACATTAAAATTAATTAAGCAATTTAGGGCAGCTCTTCACAAGGGTATCCCACAAATAAAGTGGAAGACCTAAACAACAATCTTTTCCTGGGGTGTGTGAACCTTTACAACATTCAGCAAACGGGTTAGAATACCAAATCAGGGTGCAATCGAGGATTACACCGCAAAAGAAATCACAACAGTAATATGATCAGATAAACAATGCCTGGCTATGATAAAACATGAGTGAAAAATCAGAATAGAAAAGTCGGCTACTGTCAGGTTCGCGCCTGCCTCGCCTAGCGAAGGCTTAGCGAATACTCGCTTCATGCTCGCTTAGCGACGTGCTAGCGAGCGACTGCGGATTCTGGTTTTGATATCAGTGCAATTTCAACCAATTTTATGCCTTATGGCTTTCATTACAGCAATTATATGGTTAATCATTTAAGGTATTCAAATGCACACTACAATTCACATGACAAACTTAAGATATTTTCATAAATTTAATCATAATGCCATATGCAAATTAAGAACATAAGGTAGTAATAGCAATTGTAACCTTG
Source organism: Lathyrus oleraceus (assembly GCF_024323335.1). NCBI lineage: Eukaryota > Viridiplantae > Streptophyta > Magnoliopsida > Fabales > Fabaceae > Lathyrus > Lathyrus oleraceus. The sequence continues at coordinate 479,703,038 of NC_066585.1, read as the reverse complement.
AATTGGCCGACCGGATCGAATTGAGCGGAAATGACCTTGCTGCCGCCGGCTTTTCCTTCAGGGTTTCTCGGAATTCTCAGGGTTAGCCTCCAGGGTTTTCCGTCTGTGAGCGCGAGGGTTTGCTTGCTAGGGTTCTCCTTTCGTCCTTTTTCGTTCTCCCTTTTCATTACTGAAGTGCTGGTATTTATAATGCTCTTTTTCATGACCTAATGGGCTCAGAATGAAGCCCGAAATTTTCTATTGTCTGTCAGCTTCGCTAGGCGAGCGTGTAGCGAACGTGTAGCGAACGTTCGCTAGGCGAGCGTGTAGCGAACGTTCGCTAGGCGAGCGTGTAGCGAACGCGTAGCGAACAGGCCAGTTTGGGCCATTTTCTGGATTGGGCCATTCGTGGGCTGGGCCTTTGTTCCTTTGAGATCAGTGTCATAAAAATGAGTCGGAGTGCCCTGAAAAAATGTCTTGAAATATTAATGGGCAAATTTTGGGGTATGACAGCTGCCCCTGTTCAATATTCTTGAACCGAGAGAGTAGAATGGTATGTGCACCATTCGTGGTCTGGAGGTGGAAGATTATTGAACACTAGAATGCCCCGAAAATCTGCGCTTGTCAATTAGTCTTGATGGAGATGGGCTTAAAGATGCCATCTAGGAAGTTTGATGATGAGAGCTTCAGAGTACGTCGTACGTTAGAAGATATCTGAAGTCATGGGTGTCACTGGGTCATACGCTAGACCGTATAGTGGGTCATTCATTAGGCCGTCGACTTCCCTAGGGATTTAGAATGGGTCGTCCGTTAGGCTGCATCTGACGAAAAGTAGTCGTACGCTAGACTACACCTCGGAATGTACCGTATGCTAGGTAGTATCTGAGGAAAGAACATCCAAATGGGTCGTATGCTAGACCGTATCGGACTTGTTGGAGGAGTCGTATGCTGTGCCAAATCAGGATGAGATAAGAATCCGAATGAGTCATACACTGCTGGGGATAAAGGATCAGAATGGATCGTACGCTAGATCGTATCTGAGTTGCGGAACGAGCCGTCCGTTAGGCTGTATCGTTACTGGGGGTGAAGGATCAGAATGGATCGTATGCTAGATCGTATCTGAGTTGTAGACTGAGCCGTCCGTTAGGCTGTACCTGGTGATGAAGGGGGTAGTCATACGCCAGACTACACTTCAGAATGTACCGTACGCTAGGTAGCATTTGAGGGGATGAACATCCAAGCGGGTCGTAAGCTAGACCGTCTCTGAGTAGCAGAACGAGCCGTCCGTTAGGCTGCATCTGATAATAAAGGGGTAGTCATACGCCAGACTACACTTCAGAATGTACCGTACGCTAGGTAGCATCCGAGGCCTTGAAGGTCCAAATGGGTCGTATGCTGGACCGTATTGGAGTTGTTGAAGGTCGGAATGGATCGTACGTTAGATCGCATCTGAGTTGAAAGAGTCATATGTTGAGCTGAATCAGAATGAACCGTACGCTAGGCTATATCTGATAGTATTTGTATACATTGTATTTGCAATAAATGTCTGGGATGGGCTTATAGATGCCGTCACTAGGAGGACGTCAGGATGAATGTTGTCATGGAGTGTATCTGAAAGATGTATTTGAATCTGAACGTAATCGATGAAGATGTCCGTCTGAATGACTCTCTATTTTGACTGTATCAGGAAGATAATTAACCTGAAAAATAAAGTCGGCTTCATGCCATGTCATGATGCATGAGATGCTTTATGCTTTCGAAAATAACTGCAAACGATGTATGCATGCGTATGCTGTGAAATGATGTAATGAATGAATTATGCATCTGAAAAGTTCTTCCAGAGGACTCTACTGGGGAAAACAAATCTCAATCTTCTGGTTGGAGATACTGGTATCGGTGATCCTTTCTTAGCTGGGGATACTTGATTCTGTCTGAGGGTAGAAATATTTAACAGAAGCCTGGCTGGGGGTGGAAGAGATGACCAATTTGTCTAGTAATGCCAATTGCTTTTGGGGAATAACTGGCTTTGCTGGGGAATAGAATTAGCGACGGATTCATTGGAAAGCATGGTTAGACCTTCTCCTCGATCCTGAAGCCTAGTAGTAATCGCTATTTCTATTTTATGCACGCATTTTTGGTAAACATCGATCATATCCAAATGCATATATTAATTCGAATTAAATCAATGGACGTTTATGCAAACAAAACAGAGAAAGTAAAACAAGAGCATTTTTTTTTTAAACTAAAATTATATTGATTTCGAAAGAGGGCCTATAAACAGGCAATTTGTGTACAAGGAGACAAAAATCCTAGTAAGAGGAAATTGTCAAGAAAACAAAGAGAAAGCTATGCTGAAAACGTCCTATTGACTTTAATTCCACTACTGCCATTATGTCTTCAAGCCTCTCATCTCCTGCTGTCGGATAGAAGTGATTAGCTTGTTCAGTCCTTTGAACTTGGATGAAGCTGTCTGAGAACGGGACATAGTCATACGCTTTAATCCCTAATTTTTGCCTGGACCGCCTTTTCAGGTTTTCAATCCACCAGGATACCCCTTTTTGCCCAAGCCGCCTTTTCAGGTTTTCGACTTGCCGGGTGCACATTTTGTTATGTTTATCCCTAATTTTTGCCCGAACCTTTTTGGTTCGCCGGGATGCCCTTACTTTTGCCTAGGTACGTCGACCTAGCAGGTCTCTTTTATGCGTAGTATTTTTTTACTATGTCTGCGTTCACGGGATGTGGGAAGTCTTCGCCGTCCATTGTGGCTAGTATCATGGCTCCACCAGAGAATGCCTTCTTAACTACAAATGGCCCTTCGTATGTGGGAGTCCATTTGCCTCTGGGATCACCTTGTGGTAGAGTGATGCGCTTGACCACCAAATCGCCGATTTGATACACCTGTCTCTTGACTCTTTTGTTAAATGCCTGGGTCATGCGCTTCTGATATATCTGTCCATGACACACAGCCGCAAGTCTCTTCTCATCGATCAAGTTTATCTGGTCGAGTCGAGTCTGAATCCATTCATCTTCATCTAACCCCGCCTCTTTCATGATTCTTAGAGAGGGAATCTGGACTTCCACTGGTAAAACGGCTTCCATTCCGTAGACTAAAGAAAAAGGAGTTGCTCCTGTCGAAGTGCGTACTGAAGTGCGATAGCCATGAAGAGCAAACGGTAACATCTCATGCCAGTCTTTGTACGTCACCGTCATCTTTTGTATGATCTTCTTGATATTCTTATTAGCAGCTTCTACAGCGCCATTCATCTTTGGTCGGTACGGAGAAGAGTTATGGTGCTTTACGTTGAACTGCGGGCAGAGTTCAGTAATCATCTTGTTGTTCAAATTAGTACCATTGTCAGTAATAATTCTTTCAGGAACGCCGTATCGGCAAATGAGATTATTCTTGACGAATCGTGCCACCACATTCTTGGTGACAGAAGCAAATGAGGCGGCCTCTACCCACTTTGTAAAGTAATCAATAGCGACAAGGATGAAGCGATGTCCATTAGAAGCAGTAGGTTTAATCTCTCCAATCATGTCAATGCCCCACATCGCAAAAGGCCAAGGGGCTGTCAACACGTTTAGTGGAGCAGGAGGCACATGTACTTTGTCCGCATAGATCTGGCACTTATGACAGGTTCTGGAGTGACGGTGGCAATCAGCTTCCATGGTAGACCAATAATACCCTGATCTCAGAATCTTCTTGGCCATCGTATGCCCACTAGAATGAGTCCCAAAAATACCATCATGCATGTCTTCCATAATCTTTTCTGCTTCCTTTTTATCCACACAGCGAAGCAAAGTCGAATCATGATTACGTTTGTATAATACTCCATTACTCAAAAAGAATTTAGCAGAGAACTTCCTCAGGAATTTTCTATCATTGATAGATGCCCCCTCAGGGTACTCCTGAGTTTCTAAATATCTTTTTACTTCGTGGAACCAAGGTTTTTCCCGTACTCCCTCAGTGTTAAGTTCATAACAGTATGCCGGTTCATCTAGTCGCTCAACGGTGATCCTGGGAGCTTCATTGTCCCATCTGACTCTGAACATAGATGACATGGTAGCTAATGCGTCTGCCAACTGATTCTCTTCTCGTGGGATATGTTCGAATGTTATCTCTTCAAAGTATGGGATTAATGTCATCACCCGTTCTCGGTAAGGGATGAGATTCGGATGCTTAGTGTCCCATTCTCCTTTGATCTGACTGATTACTAATGCTGAGTCTCCGTACACACTCAAAAACTTGACCCGCCGGTCTATAGCAGCCTTGAGTCCCAAAATACATGCTTCATACTCAGCCATATTATTGGTACAATGAAAACATAGTCTAGCAGTGAAAGGCGTATGGTAACCCTCGGGAGAAATGATTACCACACCAACACCATTGCCCAATGCATTAGAAGACCCATCGAAAACCATAGTCCATCGGGATCCTAGTTCGGGTCCTTCCTCCGGTCCAGGTTCTTCATAATCAGTAACAAGCATGACATCCTCATCTGGGAACTCAAAATTCATAGATTGGTAATCATCCACTGCTTGATGAGCCAAATGATCGGCTAGCACGCTTCCTTTGATTGCTTTCTGGGTAGTATACTGGATGTCGTACTCTGTTAGAATCATCTGCCATCTTGCTATTCTTCCGGAGAGAGCGGGTTTCTCAAATATGTATTTGATAGGATCCATCTTAGAAATCAATAAAGTGGTATGATTCAACATATACTGTCTTAGTCGGCGAGCAGCCACTACGCCAAACAAGACCTTAGACAGCGCTTTTTTTAGCCTTAGACAGCGCTTTAAAGCGCTGTCTAAACCTCCGCTGCTAAAGGTTTAGACAGCGCTTTTTTAAATCTTAAAAGCGCTGTCTAAGCCCCCCCCCCTTAGACAGCGCTTTGGCCAAAAGCACTTTCTAAGACCCTCCTATTTTAATTTTTTTAGGTATACCTTAGACAGCGCTTTTGGCCAAAGCGCTGTCTAAGGGGGGGGGGGGGGGGGGGGGGGCTTAGACAGCGCTTTTCAAAAAGCGCTGTCTAAGCCCCCCCTATTTTAATTTTTTTAGGTATACCTTAGACAGCGCTTTAGGCAAAAGCGCTGTCTAAGGGGGGGGGCTTAGACAGCGCTTTTCAAAAAGCGCTGTCTAAGCCCCCCCCCCCCCTTAGACAGCGCTTTTGCCTAAAGCGCTTTCTAATCCCCCCCTTAGACAGCGCTTTTTACAAAAGCGCTGTCTAATGTATACGAAATTTTTTGAAGCTTTTGTTTTAAACCACATTTTTTCCAGGTTTATAAACCAGAATTTCTACCTGTTTTCAACCAGATTTTGACAGACAGTTATCACATTTTATACATGCCATTTTGGCCTTTTTTCTACCAATTTTTGGCTAACAAATATATATATATACCAATTCAAACCAATTTTGCCTTAAATGTATCAAAATATATACAAATTTATGTACACATTTACAAGTCATTACATATACTACAAATGTACACATTAATTACACAAATTTATGAAAAAACTTTGAGCTCTATCATGAATTGACACCACTCCTCTTTGATTTCGTCCACTTGATCCTTTGTATAAAATGCACACTTGAATTCCTCAAAGTACTACATAATAATATAACATATTTTGAATTAATTCCAACTATTTAATTATATGAGATATGTGTAAATATAAAATAACTCATAAGTTAGAAATACATACATCGGTGGGAATCACTAATCGGCCCAAAGCAAGAGTATCTCGCATAAACCTCAACACGAAATACCCGCAATCTATTTGATTACGTTGTTGAGGACACTACATGAAAAAAAAATATGGATTATAAATCCTAAGTTTTATCAAGTGTCATCACTAATATAATAAAAAATGTGGTAATTAAAAATATACCGCCACTTTAATCCATGTAATGCAGTTGGCGCCCCTCCTTGAGGTTTGGATATCTCGTTGGGCCCGAAAAGCTTGTAGGACGCTAATAAAATAAAAATGAAGCAATTAGAACAATTCACATAAACTAAGAAAAATTTTGAACATTCTCACTTACGTGTCAATTACGACCTTCATATCCGAGTATGTTGTCCAATCATTTCCTAACGAGTCAAGATAATACACAATTTCTCGGATAGGATTGATTGCGAGCAACAACCAATGTCCACTGTAATGATTAGGCAAATGTTAGATGGTAACTTGGAAAATAATTATAATAGATGAATTTAGAATGAAATGTTAACCCGGTATTAAACGGTATAAAAAACAACTTCTCCGCATCTTTATTGTCCATGAGGATCCGAAGAACATACTCCGTCACGGTATGCGGTCTACTTAAGATTAAACCTAAGTTGACGGTCGCGGGTGCTAAGAATCCGAATGACTCGTCCAAATCATTGGGGCGCATCAATTTGTCATACAAAAACCTAATATAAAAACATCATTAACACCTCTTTTGAAACATAAAGTAAACCGGATTAACATAAAGTAAACATCATTAACATAAGTTGTTTAATTAATAAAACAAAGTAGACCGGATTTACCTAATATATGTATTGACAACGTTGACGCCGATTTTTTCATGACCAAAAACTTGCATGAAGTCTTCATTACCAATCATTTGGTCGTAATCAAAGCCGAAAATCCCTACCTCCATATGTACAATCCGAACACCTCCGGTCGGTATATCGGTCATCTCTAGAAATGTCCTGAGGCACGACCTATACTTGGTGGTAGGTTTTTTCCTAGCTACGGTCTTCTTAGCACCAGAACTTTTTACCCGTGCGGAGGCGTTGCTAACCTCCTTTTTTGTTGTGCGGAGGCATTGCTAACCTCATTCTCTTTTGATTTGGATTTTGTGGGAGTCTATTTAACATAACCAAGGAAAATATGTAAGTAAAATTTTAAGCATAAATTTTAAACTTTGAATATACACATTAAAGTTAACATAAGTTTTAAGCATACCTCATATCCTACGCATATGAGGTTTGTCGGCCATGCAACAAACGAACCTACTGCTTCATGCACCGTTGTTGCATCCGAATCATCGCTAGGATATGGTAATGCTGCATTCGGCTCAACTGCAATATCAACTGATACCTTCAAACATCCAGCAGGGAGCTCTCTAGTGTGGAGTAATACTCCGCTAACGTTATGCACTTTTCCCTTGCCAACCATCCGATAGTATGGTGACGACAAATACAGCTGACAATGGGAAATGCCCTAAAACCAATAATAACAAGAAATCGTTAATGTGTATATATGTCAAATACATAATTTAAGCAAATAGTTCAATTTAAGACAATTATATGTAATTACCTCTGGAATGTTCGGCTGAAAGGTACAGTTGATACTGTTTTTGTCCGAAGCATCTTTGTATACCGTTGAGGCGCTAGCCTCTCTTTCTCTCCTCAATGCATCAAGCTCAGCTTGCATGGCTTCCAATCTTGCATGAAGCTCCCGATTACTAGGAGCCTTTCCTTTTTTAACACTGAGGGAGGTCGGAGTGACTCCAAATCCCTTACCCCTCACCCGACCAGAATACTCAGGGACATCTAATGCCCGACTAAGTATGCTCTTAGTATCATCGGGAGATAGAGACTGAGATAGCTCCTCCTGAAAAATCAGATGAATACCGTATACTTGTCAAATATTTGTGTATAAAAATGTTATTCAATTAATGAAAAAATGTTATACTTACACATTTTTGGTATACATTTAAAACTTCTTCTTGAGGAACTCCAGATTTGCCCACACGGGCTTCCTTCCACAAAACATGTGCAGGAAGAGATGTTTCTGAACTTTCCTCCTTCTGCAGCTACACATTAAGTCATACAATTTGATTAGATAAAACTAATATATGATGAACAAATTTGTTTTCGCAATTTATAAAGACTTACCATGGATTGTTCTAAGCGTCCATATCCGACACGTCCTTTTCGGTACGGATATGTGGGACTTGATGCTCTTTCCCGATTTGTAGCACTTATTCTTTGAAAAGTCGGGTCTTGTCTTTTGGATTTGAAAGCTTCCCATTCTTCAGCCGATATCAAACTTTCATATTTTCTAGGAAGCTCCGCATCCACAAAATTACCATCCGCATCCTTAAGGAACTTGGATGATAAAAATGTCTGAAACCCTCTAAGAAGCTTTCCGGCCAATTTCATACAAAACCCTCTTCTTTCTTCTTCGATGTTAAAACATCGCTAAGAAAAACATACAGATTGATAGTTAGTATCGGTAATTGAAAAAACATAATTGATACCGTATAATTAAGGGCCAAATGATTGTACCTTTATCTCACTCCAAATTTTTTCTTTGGACTCTTTCAACTCTTTATTTCTCCAATCATCACATGTAATGGGAATTTCATTCCTTACTAGTGCACCGATGAAACTAGTTAAGGTATGCCCATTAGGTTCTATAAGTTGTCCCTGGTTGTTCCAAGAGACATCTAGTATGATGCCTCGAGATCTTCCTTGGACCACCCTTCGCATTTCTTCCACCCTTCACGTACAAAGACTTCCAATATGGCAATTCAAAAAATATCGACCTTTTCTTCCACCCACCTTTCACAATCTTATGTGCAAAAGGCTTGCCAAACTCAGTACGCACATCTTTCACCTTTTCAAAAACTTGTTCACCTGACAATGCGGGTGGAGCTCTACGATGTTCGGTGTCTCCATTGAATGCTTTTCTCCACCCACGGTAGTGATATTTAGAATGTAAGAATCTACGATGACCGAGAAACACATTCTTCTGGCAAAGTTCCAATCGAATCGTATCGGTTCCGTCTTCACAAACAGGACACGCACGTTGACCTTTAATGCTATACCCAGATAGATTCCCGTATGCTGGAAAATCATTAATTGTGCCAAACAACATCGCCCTCAAATTGAAACTTTCTTTCCTATATCCATCATAAACCTCCACACCGTTCTCCCACAAAATCTTTAAATCTTCGATCAGAGGTGTCAAGTATACGTCTATGTCATTCCCTGGTTGTTTAGGCCCAGAGATTAACATAGATAACATCATGTACTTACGCTTCATACATAGCCACGGAGGTAGGTTATAAATCATAAGAATCACAGGCCATGTGGTATGTGAGATACTTTGAAGACCATGTGGGTTCATTCCATCAGTAGATAATGCCAATCGAAGGTTTCTTGCTTCTGATCCAAACTCAGGATAATCATTATCAATCTTCGACCACTGTGGTGAATCAGCCGGATGCCGATACATTCCATCAATAATTCTTTCATCTGCATGCCAAGTAAGATGTCTTGCATCGGTTTCACTATGAAACATGCGCCTAAATCTCGGAATTATCGGAAAATACCATAAGACTTTTGCGGGAGATAATCTTTTCTTATATCGAGACAAACCGCATTTAGGGCACTCAGTTAACATTGCATATTCGTTACGAAACAAAATGCAATCGTTAGGACAAGCATGTATCTTATCATAGCTCATGCCAATAGAGCACAACATTTTTTTTGCCTCATAGGTTCGATTAGGAAGAACATTATCATCCGGTAGCATTTCTCTCATAAGGGCCAACAACTCTGTGAAACTTTTATCCGACCATCCATTGCCCGCCTTTAAGTTGTACAACTTTAATACCGCAGAAAGTCTTGAGAATTTAGTGCAACCTTTGTACAACGGTTTCTCTGCATCGCTTACCATCCTCTCAAACATTTCAGGACAATCATGAAGATCTTCTTCCAGTGCTTCTACAATCTCTTCAACTCGATCACAATCGTATGTTTCCGTGTCTTTGTCGTATGAAGCATAGGTCGTATTACTTTTTCCACTCGATTCAACATTCTCGTTAATTTTCTCACCATGAAATATCCAACACTGATAACTTTGATCAATTCCATGCCTCAGCAAATGCGATTTCAATCCATGTGCGTCAACCTTACCAATATAACAACAACGCAAGCAAGGACAATGCATTCGTCTGGGGTTTTCAGCGTGTTGAACAGCATACTTAACGAATTCCAAAACCCCACTCTCGTACTCTTTGGTCATTCGATCGGCACAGATCCATGTTTTATCCATGGTTTTCCTACTTATTAAAGTAAACAATTAATCCAGACGAAAATACATAACTAAGGTAGTATCTTTGAATATCCTAACAATTATAAGCTTTAATTCATTTTAAACTTCAAAAACCTATACATAACCAATGTTAATATAAACTTCAATAACGTATCCGATACGCCAATATACCAACTTTAATTACCTCATCACTTTCATTTTTTATATTACAAGAATCAAACTTTTTCTATTACAATATACCTATAACTATACCTATAACTATATTAGAGTTCGTTCAATCATTTTATGGGAGAAATCTTGTTCCTTTAGAATGAAAGTGAGATGAACAACACTTTCACAGTTAAAAAGAAAAAAAACTACCTATTCAATCTTCAAGTATAATCACTAAGGAAACATGAAGTTTGAACAATATTGAACATCTAAATCCAAGCCTAGTCATGACAGCCCCAACATGCAATGTATTTCAAAATTCATCATGCATACCAAGCAAGTAAAAAGAAAATCAAATTGCATACACATATACATACACAACTCAATATACATACATACACAAACTAACAACTCCCAAATCACCAACTATCATTAAACATTGCATTTGTAACACCAACAACTAACCGATTAGCATAGCATTTTCAACAAACAGTTAACCATAATAAAATTAGAATTAATTCAATTAACATCAACATTCAAAATCAATAAACCAACCATATTCCATAGTAGTTTCAATGAACATTCAAATTGATTTCAAAGCATCATTAACTTTAGCATATCATTGCAACGTCCATCAACACAATAATGATTTCTAACTTCCATACTAACCTCAACTAACATGATCAATGGACTTCTAACTCATGTCACCTCTAATTACTAACAGCTTATTAACTAACATTTTTCATAACACATTTTCCTAACTGTTTTGACTACTAATCTAACTCTCCTAACACAATTAGTCTTCAAAGGGCATATGACTCTCAAGTTTTGAGAGTATCAATGAAGATAGGATGTAGTTCATTGAATATGCCAAACCTAAAGAACTTAAGTCCACAAGTCAAACACACCAGTTCTGTTCATTGAATATGCGCTTTAAAATTTACATGGTACTCATAGAATCACCCTAGCTCAGAAAAAACACACAAACACAAGAAAAACAATAAAAAAGAAAAAGAAGTATCTTGAAACATACCAGTTCTGTTCGCTTGGAATCGATGCCCGGTTTTATATGTGCTTCAACAGTTTCGTCAAACTTTGCCTTGGCGTTGGCCTGAACAATATATAATGATATTAAATGATACAGTAAGCAATGGAACATTGCAGGTAAAACAGGAACAATGTAATTGTGTCCAGTATCTTACTCAATCAAGAATACAGTACACACAAAAAATCAAGAATACAGTACACACAAAAAATTTTGGGAATATCGGCACGGTTGAGATTGTTGAGATGAGGAGTGCGGTGGCGGAAACGGTGGAGGTTCGGAGGTGAGAGGCGAGTGCGGCGGTCGCTTGTTTGGGTGACGGCGGAGGGACTCTCGAAGGCGGAAAATAGGGTTTTCAAAAGTTGAAGGAAAATGGGGATGTCGTGTTTTGGGTGTCTGAGAGGTGAGTGAAGAAGAGGGAAAACAAAAAGACTGAGAACGAAAATAGAATCCTAAAATTTTATTTTAATAAGACCTTAAACAGCGCTTTTGTGGAAAGCGCTTTCTAAGGTATGCCTAAGACAGCGCTTTCCAAAAGCGCTTTCTAAACCCCCCCTTAGACAGCGCTTTTATTATTTTCTTGGAACATTTTCCGTGTTTGTTTTTAATTTTAACCTTAGACAGCGCTTTCTTTTAAAAGCGCTGTCTAAGATGCGCTGTTAAAAGTCATTTTTGGCGTAGTGAGCCCAGGCCAAAGCACAGCAAGTTCTCTCGAGCAGTGAGTATCTTGTTTCACAGTCGGTAAACTTTTTGCTAAGGTAGTATATGGCATGCTCTTTTCGACCAGACTCGTCATGTTGCCCCAATACACACCCCATTGAATTTTCTAACACGGTCAAATACATGATTAGAGGTCTTCCTTCAACGGGCGGTACCAGAATCGGAGGTTCTTGGAGATATTTCTTGATTTTGTCAAAAGCTTCTTGGCATTCATCATTCCATATCATCTCTTGATTTTTCCTCAGTAATTTGAAGATGGGTTTGCAAGTAGCGGTCAAATGGGAGATAAATCGGGCAATGTAGTTCAAACGTCCCAAGAAACCTCTGACTTCTTTATCCGTACGGGGAACGGGCATTTCTTGAATAGCTCTCACCTTAGCCGGGTCAACCTCAATCCCTTTACCACTGACAATAAAGCCCAAGAGTTTGCCGGATCTTACTCCAAAGGTGCATTTGTTCGGGTTCAACCTCAACTTGTATTTCTTCAACCTCTCGAACAGTTTGTATAAATGATCGAGATGTTCCTCCTCAGTATGAGATCTGGCTATCATGTCATCCACATATACTTCTATTTCATGATGGATCATATCATGGAACAAAACCACCATAGCACGCTGGTACGTTGCCCCTGCATTCTTTAAACCAAATGGCATTACTTTATAACAGAATGTGCCCCATTGCGTCACAAACGTAGTTTTCTCCATGTCCTCAGGCGCCATCTTAATCTGGTTGTAACCTGAGAATCCATCCATGAATGAGAATACTTGTGTTGAGCGGTGTTATCTACCAGAACATCAATGTGCGGGAGTGGAAAGTCATCCTTGGGACTCGCTTTATTCAGGTCTCGGTAATCTACACACATTCGCACCTTACCATCCTTCTTTGGCACTGGTACCACATTAGCAACCCATTGAGGATAAGAAGTAACAGCCAGAAAACCTGCATCAAATTGTTTCATCACCTCGGCTTTGATTTTCTCATACATTTCAGGACGCATGCGACGAACCTTTTGCTTAACAGGACGACATTCTTCCCTCGTTGGCAGTCGATGCACTACTATATCGGTATCCAGTCCTGGCATGTCTTCATAAGACCAAGCAAAAATCTCTACATAGTCATGCAACATCTGAATCAACCTTCTCTTGACACTGTTTTCCAAGCCTGCTCCTATTTTGACTTCTTTCTTGTTTACTTCAGTGCCCAGATTTACAGTCTCAATTGACTCCTCGTGTGGCTGTATAGTCCTTTCTTCCTGCAGTAACAGTCTGGCAAGTTCTCCAGGTACTTCACAATCTTCCTCACTTCCATCCTCGGCTTGGTAGATCGGATTTTCAAAGTCATAATGAACAGTAGTAGAACTATTGTCAACAGGATCCAGAGTGGGTATGGATCTGCAATTCGTTACGTGAGTGTGTGTAAGAAAACATAGCTCGTTTGGAAGATGACAGAAAAGATAAAGAGCGCAATATTTGAATGCAAAAATTCCATTGATTTATTGAATATGAATATGCTTATGAAGATGACAAAACCCTTAACAAATTAGCTATTGTGCCCCGGGCATAGACACAACGCTTGGAGAAGTTCAATTGTAAAAAAAACAAAAATTTGCAACACTAAAATAGACAATAACAATTACTCCTGGCTAAAGGAAATCGGGATAGTGTCTTCAGCCTTCCAATTATTGAGTCCGTCACCAATTGTTGGGAAAATCCAGCTATCCAGGTCGCCATCGCTGTCAGCATCTTCTACAGCATTAATTTGACTCTTGTCAGAGCTGAACACCAGGCCAAATTTGTCAGACTTGTACGATACGTCGATCAATTGACCCCAGCCAGTACGACCACCATCTTCAACCACGGCTTGAGCGTCCTTCAGAGAAATCATAGCAGGAGGAGCACGAATAACCTTGGGTACACAGGAAGTTGGCTTAAGGACAGGATTGGTCGGAGGAACTACTTCAAATGACTGACAAGGAGTCTCAATGAATTCACCATCCATCTCGACGTATCTGAAGGTATGCACACTACTGACAATGTACTCTTCTTCTCCACACACGGTGACAATTTTGCCCTTTGTGGGATACCTCAACTTTTGATGGAGAGACGAGGCTACAGCGCCTGCCCCATGAATCCAAGGGCGTCCCAGTAAGCAGGAATAGGCAGGACGAATGTTCATTACATGGAAGGTAGTGTTGAAGACTTGAGGTCCTATCTTGATAGGAAGGACTACTTCGCCATGGACAACACTCTTCGCACCATCGTAAGCACGTACCACAATGTCACTAGGTTTCAGTTCAATGCTTTTACAATCCAGCTTATCCAGCACAGCTGTCGGCAGCACATTCAAGGAAGAGCCATTATCGATCAACACATGAGACAAAGTGATTCCCCTACACTCAATGGAGATATGCAGGGCTTTATTGTGATTCTTTCCCGCTGGTGTCAGGTCAGCATCGGAAAAGCCTAGGCCATTGTCAACAGCCAAGTGAGCAACATGATGTTCGAACTGCTCGACAGATGTTTCCTGAGGCACATGAGCAGTCTTCAAGAATTTTATCAATGCATTGGCATGAGATTCAGAAGATAACAGCAAGGATAACATCGAGATCTTAGACGGGGTATGCCCCAACTGTTCTACCACATCGAAATCACTCTTGCGAATGATTTTCAACACTTCTTCCATTTCTTGTTTGGCAACATCTTCGGGAGTAACTTCGACCGGTGTCTCTGACTGAGAAGGATTGACTGGTTCCTTTCCTCGAGTTTCAAGGAAAGGAGGTGAGATTTCTGGAGAGAAGATCCTTCCGCTTCGAGTAATTTTACTAGTCCCAACAATGCCACTAGTATTAGCAGCATTATCCACTTGCTTCACGCCATGGACGTAAACATCACCGCCATAATTCCACGGAATAGCTTTGCTTGAGGAATACGGGATCGGGCCAGGTGCAGTGATGATTAGGGGAGCAACCCTGGGCTCAGCAGTAATCTTCACAGGCGCCCTGGTAGCGGTAATCTTCACTGGAACTTTGGACCTAGCAATCACAAATATTTCTTCAATAGGGTTTTCCGCCTTAGGAATCCTTTCGAAGAGAACTGTACGATCGTCCATCAGCCGTTGAATACCATTCTTCAATTTCAAACAGTCCTCGGGCCGGAGTATGCAGAGATTGCAATCTTCAGCACAACCTGGAAATAAACCAGCTTGCAATAAATTCCTCTTTATGATCGGGAGAGGAGATGTTAAGTCCGCCACATTGGAAACGTGAGAATCGTCATCCATAGCATTAACAGTCTTGTCATGGTTAGGCATAGGAGCAGTGATGACATTAGGAGTCTCCGGAGGCTCAAACTCAATTTCTCCAGCTTCGATCATATCCTGAATCTTATTCTTCAATGACCAGCAGTCGTTTGTATCATGCCCGGGGCTATCGGAGTGATATGCATACCTGGCATTGGGATTATAACGAGAAGAGGTAGTGTTGGGATTTGTAGGAGGATCTCTAAGGGTGATCAAATTTGCCTTTAGCATTCCTTGCAGTGCCTGTGCCAAGGTCATATTGATCCTAGTGAACTGCCTTCTTGGCCTGTCTTGTTTGGGCTGGAAGTTTTGAGATGGTGGTGCTGCAATCGTAACTGCTCTAATGTCGTGGTCACGATTTTTCTTGTTACGACCCTTTTGACCGTACACAGCATTTGATTCGTTCCTCCCCTGATAGGACCTTTTGGTGCTTGCAGGGGTAGCCGCCTGTATCTTTCCACTTCGGATGCCGCTTTCAACACGTTCACCTGTTAATATAAGTTCAGTGAAACCTGATGAAGAACTTCCCAGTAGATGGCTGTAGAATGGGCCGGTCAGTGTGCCCATGAACATGTCCACCAATTCTCTGTCAGTCATAGGGGGTTTGACTCTGCCAGCCAAATCTCTCCACTTTTGAGCATATTCTTTAAAGCTTTCTTTAGATCCCATAGTCATATTCTGCAACTGTAGCCGGGTAGGTGCTAGTTCAGAGTTATACTAGTACTGTTTATAGAAAGTTGTTGCTAAATCAGTCCAGGTGCGGATGTCAGAGCTCTCGAGCTGATAATACCATTCCAACTGTGTGCCAGACAGGCTCTCTTGGAAGAAATGGATCCATAGCTTCCTGTCAGTGGTATGCGGCTGAATCTTTCTCACATAAGCTCTCAGATGCATCTGAGGACAAGACGCACCATCGTACTTAGTGAAAGTGGGGATTTTGAATTTGCGAGGAATGGTCACATCGGAGACCAGACCCAAACTTTCGAAATCCAGACCGGGCGCCTTCTGACCCTCCATAGCTAGCATACGTTCTTCCAGCAACTTGTACTTATCATCTCTTGGAGAGTACTGTTCATTTTCATAATCTTCATCGTCATCCTCAGGGTCGGAGAAATCAGCATTCTCTTCCTCTGAATCATTCTCCGCCCCCTCTTCTGGACCATTCGGGATTCCAAACTTGACTCCTGCGGCCTGTCCTTTACGCCTTCTTCCCGGGTTAATGAAACTCACAGCTTTCTTGTCTTTCTTCTTTTCGAGCAAAAGAGCCTTCAGTTCCTCCTGCCCCTTGGATAAGCTTAGCATCATCTCCTTGAATTGAGCATTCTGAGTCTGGAGATCTTTGACAGTTTGTTCAAGATCCATTTTTCTGTTTGCAATGAAGACCGTGAGAACATTGAACTTGTAGAATACCTGTTATGCAGTGTTATGTTATGTTATGCAATGCATGAAATGTTTTCAAGGACTTTTGGAATTTAACTTTGCGTAAATCACCAACAAGAGAGAAATGTTTATTGCTAATTTCTTTGATCAATGTTCATTACAAAAGGAATAATAATAAAAATACAATGAAAGCTCAAGTCTCCCAGGGGCGACTTCTTTTTGGGCGAAGATACGCATTGAGTCTTCGTTCCTCATTAAGCTGACTGGTAAGTTCTAACACTTTCTTCCTTTCTGCGACAAACTGAGTCTCGAAAGTATCCCTTTCTTCTCTCAACTGGATCCAGGATCTCTTTAGTTCCTCAACATTGGTAGGCATATCTGGATAAGGAATGATATGAGGAGCACCTCCTTCAGCTTCAGGTTCGACAATCTGAGGTCCGATTGCAAGATATGGCATGACAAGTTCACGAGCTCTGGCGCGTACCCATCTGAGATAAGGTTCCATAGGAATAAAAAATTTCTGTCCTAACGTACCTCTCTTCACCATGCCCCAAGCTCGTACAAATCTTTGACGGAGGCCTTGGGAATCGTTGTCATAGTCGAACACAATGCCTTCGATGATCATTTCATGTGGACCATCTCTTCGAGCACAACCAAACTGTTGCAGAGTTAAAGCAGGATTATAAGTAACACCTCCTCTTATTCCTAGGAGTGGTACATTAGGGAACTCGCCACAACGGTCAATGATGGTAACATTTTCCTTGAACTGAGGACACCAACAGATGTCTGGGTGGGAGAGCGACATTATCCTTTGAGACCATTTCAAATTCTGCTCGTTCTTCAAGACCGATTGAGGAAGGTGCGAAATAAACCACCTATACAACAAAGGTATACAGCACATGAGAGTCCCTTGCTTCTTCATGGTACGAGTGTGGAGGGAATGCAAAATGTCTCCCAGCAAGGTAGGTACAGGGTTATGAGTGAGAAATATCTTAATAGCATTCATGTCTATGAATTGGTCTGGATTAGGGAATAACACCAAGCCATAGATTAGCAATGCCAGGATGTCTTCGAAAGCACGGACATTCATAACTTTTAAGAATTCTCGGGCCTTATTTGTCAGGAATTTGGCAAGTAAACCCTTAACTCCACTCCTTGTTACCCAATTAGCTTCAATGTCGGACTTCGTCATGTGTAAAGCTGCGGCAACTTCTTCAGCCTTCGGAACCTTTTCTAAACCACTGAAAGGTATTTGATCAAGGATAGGTATCCCAAGCAGTCTGGAGAATTCTTCCAGTGTAGGTACCAACTGATAATCTGGGAATGTGAAGCAATGATGTTTAGGGTCGAAGAACTGGAATAAAACTCTCATCATATCTTCTTTGAAACCAGTGGTAACCAAATTGAGGAGAGAACCGTGTTTCTTGATGAACTGGGCATGATCGGAAAGTTCTGACACTAAGTTCTTGAGTTGAGGAGAGATTGCTACAAGATTAATCCGGATGGTCTTCCTGGGAGCCATAGCTTTACAAAACAGAGCAAAGTTAAATCCCTAAGTCCTTGAAATGGTTAGTACAATGTTATGATGTCATGATGTTATGATGTTATGATGTTATGATGTTATGAGGTTAAATAAATAACAAGCGCAAGCAAGTCACACAACCATCATTCCTAGGTTTTAAGGCTTGCATGAGTTCCATAGGTAAGTACCCTCCCCACTGAAGTTTAGTTGGTTCAACCTGTCCTAGAATAGTAACCGGGTTCTAAAAGGATCTCCAATCATTGACCTTCCCTCAAGTCCACTTCAGTGCAACACCAAGTGGTTGACCGAAGCTTCCCTAAAGTCCAATCTCAAGGAGTGTAGTATCGAGTGTAACACCCTTCTAAAATACCCCAATTATTTAATAACAACAACAATTATTTATCAGAGTAATTACACAAACAAGGGTGTCACATCTTCGAATCACATCATTCATCATAACAACTGTCATGCTCTTTTATTATATCAACCATGAAACATTTCAAAAATACGCAGCGGATAGAAATCATATCAACCAATTAAAACTCATAACATATTACATGTAATAAAAAGGTTCGACAACCAACAGAAACAATTAAAACATCCCGTCCCGATGTTACATCTATCAGAGCACGACCCACTAAGCAGACCACACTAGACGCCAAGTGTCGCATCGCGCGAAAAACCGGTGGGAAAAGAAAGAACAACAGAGCCGCCACCGTGCGTTATTTATCCCAAAAGAGGGAAAGGAAACGCTCAGAGTAAACCTGGGAAAAGACATGGTCTCGCTACCAAAGAGAATGGGTTCGGGAGTCGGTTATGCGAAGGGAAGGTATTAGCACCCCTACGCATCCGTAGTACTCTACGGGATCCACGCACACTAGAAAGGAAATTGGTTGCTAAACACTGCTCAAATATTCACACACACTGGCTGAAAGAGACAAAAGAAACTGACTGAAACTGACTCGGCAGGATATCGTATCCTGGGCCTACTTAGTCTATCAGGCATAGACATCAGAGTCGAAGTAGTTCGGACTGGGGAAACGACACATGCTCGCTAGGATATCGCATCCTATGCATACGTATCTTCTCGGACGAGAGAAGAATCAGAGCATTCGTAGCTCGGCTGACACGCACACAAACAAACATAGGCAAAGGCAAACGTGGAGCCCGACTGCCAATCTCTGGACTTACATCAGCATCCGAACCTAAACACACGCAAAGAGGCAAACGTGGAGCCCAAATGCCAATCACTGGACTTACATTGACATCCGAACCTAAACAACACAACAGATAGACAGGGAGTCTGGGACTCAGCCTACAACTGTCAAACACAAACAAACAGACAGACAGCAAATGCTAAGGAGTACGGGGACTCGAGCCTAGCAAAGGTCAGACAACACACACAAAAGAAAAGAAAGGGCGCACAAACAAACCAAAAGGGAGACTAGAGCTCGAGCCTAATAGTTGCCACGCAAACAAAAAGAGACGCTGAGACGTCAGAAGGAACACAAAGGTCGAAAGGACAAACTAATAGGGAGACTAGAGCTCGAGCCTAATAGTTGCCAAACACACACAAAAAAAAAAAAAGAAAAAGGCGCCCGGAGAGATCAGCTCAATCTCCTGCCTACATACTTCATCTGGTATGAAGATCAGGGCGATGTAGTTCCCCTACGCAGGGATAAGGATCTAGCCTAACCAGATAACAGAGGGAGACACAACACTAGGGAGACTACGACTCGAGCCTAGATGTTATCATGCAAATCAACCCTAAGTTATGGTTTCTAGCTAAATGGCACAAGGGCCAACCTATCTTAAGTATGGCTCACACAGGAAGCAAGCCACACACACTTAACTTGCACAGGAAACAAGCCAAGCAAAACCTAACTTGCACAGGAAGCAAGTCAAACTATCCTAACTTGCAAAGGAAGCAAGTCAAACAATCCTATCAGCACATATAGCACACGCTATACACAAACAAGTGGCTCAAACAAGGTTTAGGTTTTAGTCAAGGGGTCATATCAACCTCAACAAACAAACCTCTGGAACTGGGTGAATGTGCTCTTAACCTTGCCATTGAGGGGCTAAGGTGAAGCAGATGAAAGGATGAAGTGAGGATGAGACCTCACAGCTCTTATCCCTGGCTAGGGAGAGCTCAAGACAAGAATGTGTGGGTTCAGAAAGTGGGAACCCTTCTACACATTAAAACTGACTCAACTGTACAGTTGTACAAGATCTTGGGTTTGTATCTGCCATGCATCAACACAGTGGTGCGAGCAAGGCAGATGACACACTGAATAGTGGGGGATAGATTGCATATCCCTACCTTCCACCAATTGCCTCTTCACTTAGGAGGTCTTTGACTCTATGCAAGGACAAAGTTAAACATCCACAAACATTGCCTCTTAAGGAGGACTTCAGACAGTTGCCTGGCCAAGTAACAGGCCAGGTCTTCCAGACTACATGAAGAATAGAAGCATACCTCAATGCAAATTGCTTATACAAGCAAAGCAAAGCAAAAAGTTCACAAGGAACTAAGCAACTAAAGCACCTGAAACAGTCAAGCAGATGTTAGTATACAACTTCAAACAAAACAAACAGAAACAGACAACAACAGTCCATTGGAGGCACATGGGTGTGCAGGGTACAAGGCTTATGGCATGTGAGCCAAGCCACCTACAAAACAAACAAGTTAGTCATGGCATTTAGGCAATCTCAATCAAAAGAAATTGGTCTCATTGGTCATTTGTTGGTCAACCTGAAAACACAAGCTCAAAGGTGAGTAACAGGACCACTAGGGCAAGCCTAGGGTCAAAAAGGAATGAGAAAGTCCAAACAGCAAGGGGTAAGTATCCAAAATCATGTTCAAACAATTAGGAAACAAAACCAATTGGGTTCACATTCATATCAATCACTATCATCATTTCATGAACCATTTAGGTCAAAACATGGCAAACAGGAGCTCATAGAAGTCAACAGCAAGACTTGCATAAAAAGCAATCTAAACATTTTCCAAAAATCACCAAATAAATCATGATCAAACCTAACACATAGCATGGTAAGCATGTCAAATTTCATCCCATTTGGTCAAGTGGAAGGCAGTCAATAAAAATCAGAAAGTCAAAGCAATTTTGAACATGCTCAATGAAGTCAACCAAACATGCATCAACTTAGAAAAATCATAAGTCAAGAATGGTGTATGATAAATGAATGGGATCAAAACCATGGCAAAGATGGGGGTGTCTAGTTATCTCATGTAAAATTTCATGTCCATCCAATAAAGTATGAGAATTTCACAAATGAAATGGGAACATGTGTCACACAAAGTCAACATTTGACTAGGCAGGGAAGAAAAATCTCAAACAAATGGAAAACAGTTCAATTAAATCCAAGAAAATTCACAAGTCAACTAGACATACAAGAGTAAGCTCATGCAAAAAATCAAGTTATTTGGAGGTCAAGAAGAATGGCAATGAAAATCATGAAGTTGGTCATCAATGGTGTGACACAAGTTGTCACACCCTAATTCAAAAAATCATAACTCACAAACCACAAATGGTAAATTCACAAACTTTATATCAAAATCACCATGAATGTGTCTAGTTTAAGCACAAAAAATTTGAGAGCCATTGGATACATTCTCATCATTTCACAATTGATTTGGCAAGGTGTACAAAATTTGGTCACATGTCACAAACCCTAAGGCCATTTAAAAACCATTCATCCAAAAATTCTGGAAAAATAATGATAAAAAAGTAGAGATTATGATGAACACAACACAAAAAATCCCATTGAATTTGGATTAAAATTGAAGCTTTTATGATTTTTGGAAGATTGATGAAATAATTGAAGAAATTAATTGAATTAATGTGGAGAAAATGGCATTTTGGTAATATTATGATTCACTTATCCAAACACTGTCGTTTTGGGCAAGAATTGGAATGTTTTGATTGGCTGGAGGGGAATGGCACAGTACACGTGAGGAAAGAAGAAAAACTGGAAAATGGCTTTGGGGTTTACTGTAGCAGCATCATCTCCAAATTCGAATTTCTTAATTTCTCTCCAAAAATGTCAATTGAGCATACCATTGTAATCATTAAACAACATACAACAACAATCCAAACCCTATTTTCATTAATTTGAACTGCACATCAAGAGATCAAAAGAAACATTTTCGAGCACCAAACTTTGTCTCAACATATCTTCATGGACAAGCAATCATTTTCAAAAAGGAAAGCATCATGGTACTCAGCATTGAAAGGCCTATTCAAAGCATGTTTCAATTTTAAAAATGGTGGAAGTTGAAAACTTACCAATTTGGAGGAGCAGTTGTGTTGCTGGTGCCTTTTGATGGATTTGAAGTGAAATAATTGTCCTATAGCCTTGCCTTGATATATGATGAAGGTTGATCTCTTGTTTTGAACAGAAGAAGATGAGATGCAAAGTGGCAGGTTTTTTTTTGAAGATGCAATGCAGTTGGTTGGACTGTTGGAGATCAAAGATGAAATGCCAAGCAAGGGTGTTTTTGGAATGAGTGAATCAATGCAATGTTGGCCTGATGATGTTTGGTCACTTTGTGCTTGGACAGAAAGTTGCAAATGGCAAGGCAAGTTTGAGAGAGTGTATGCTTAATGATTTGTTGGTGTTTGGACTGATATAAACAAAGGTGTCAAAGTGAGGTTTTGGCCATGGCAGGAAAAATGATGCAGTGCTCAAGCCAACCTTAGTTTGTTGGTTTAGGACTTGACAGATTTTGTAAAAAATGCAAGTAAGCAAAGGTTTTGGCTGGTCTGCTACTTGTTTCAAAATGGTTAGAGGATTGTGAAGGCAAAGCAAGCTTGGGGTGTTTTACAGAAAATTTAAAAATGCCAAGAATGAGATGTTTGGTTGTGGCTGCAATTGATTTTTATGACAGGTCAAGTTTGAGAGAGTTTGAATGAATGAGTTGGTTGTGTATTTGTTGGTTAGGTACTGCAGGGTTTGGCAGGAAATGCAGGGCTCAGGCAATTTTGGTTCTACTGTTGTTGCTGCAGTTGGGTGGTGGCTAACTATTTGTTGGCAAGGCAAGATTTTAACACACAAAGCAAGGCCAGGTTTTTGTTCATTGGAGGTTTGGGAGTGATTTTGGTTCATGCACCCAAAGTGAAGCTTGAGTGATGGTTAGAGGCTGCTGCAGTGTTAGAAAAACTTTCTATGCCAACTGACAAGGTGAGGTTTTGAGGATATGAACCAATGGCTTTTTGCTGCTACTACTGTTCTCCCCATGACAGAAAAATTCATGAATTCTGCTGCATTAAATATGGCATGGTATAGTCTCCTTTAAGTGCACAGCATGGTGTGGTTTCAGAGGAATGTGGACAATGGCCTTCTTGCTGTTGTGTTATGTGCTAGTAGCTTAGCATGATGAAAGATGATGGTCCAGAACTGTGCAAGGCTTGGTTTTGATTTTTAGCAATTGCCAAGGTTTTGTTTCTTCTTCTGCTGCAGGGTGTTGTAACTGGTTTTCTTTTAAGAAAAATGGCCAAGGGCTTTTGTTTAGGTGCTTTTTGTTCTTGACAGAAAAACAAGGTGATGGCCAGGTTCATCCATGCTTTTCTGCTGCAGCATGGTGGTAGTAGTTTTTTGGAAGAAAAGCCAAGCCAGTTTAGTTTGTTGGTTTTGGACAGAAGAAAAGAGATGCACAATGAGAGTGAATTGGAGTGAGTGTGAGAGGGCCAGTTGCAAGGGTTTTTCTGCAGGGAGTTTAGACAGATGAGTCTTGGCCAAGAATGAAGTGTTTTTTTTTTAGAATGGAAAGTCTGTTGGTCTTTTTGCTGCAGTTGGAGGTGGTTAGTTGTTGCTGCTATGTCCTCATGACAGAAAAAATCCTCTACCCCACCTGCTGTTGGCTGCTGTTGCTGTCCTTTCTGCTGTTGGCCCTTAGCATGATTTAATGCCCTTTTTGAAGTTTTTGACAGCTTTTGATTCAAATGGCCCAAAGATCCTTTTCCACAGCATTCAGTTTTTTTTGTTATGCAGCAGTTAGTCTTCAAAATGACAGCCCCTCCTCATCCCTAAAACCTGCTATGTGAAGTCTGGTTCCTAGAGGTATGGTTGTTCTTTTTGTATGGACAGCAAATAGCAAGATGAGGGCATTGTGCATCCATGATTTCCTGCTGCCATAGTACAAAGTAAAGTGTGGAAGTATGGATGGATGTGGTTGCTTTTGTCCTTTTGTCCCAAAATTCAAGTGAGCAAGCATGGCTTCTTTTCTGAGATTTTAGGTTGCTAAGATGTGTTCAAATGGACAGAAAAATTGCTGCATAATTGTTGTCCTTTTGAGGTACAAGGCAAGGCATGGACAAGTATGGTGCAAGTATGGTTAAATGGTACTTTTCTTACAATTCAAGCAACCAAGCAACATTCACATGTGCTGCATATTTTGACTTTGCAAACACCTTCTAAATGACATTTATGAGCTGTTCCAATTGGCCAAATGTTGAAAAAATGTTTGAGTCAAAAAGTCAACTCTTGGTCAAACTTACATTTAAATGAAAAAGGTCAAAATATGCCATTTTGATTGGTGAAGTTTTGGCTCATGAAATTTATATTTTTGGAAAGAGGGGATCAAATGTGACTTGTAGGAAAAAACCCCACCAAAATTGGCCAAACGGTTTGGGAGATATGCCCCTTTGAAGTTCAAGATTTTCTAAAATCGATTCGATCATAACTTGCCAACCACACATGGGAATTGAGAGTTCTAGGACTTTTTGGAAATGGGAGAACAAGACCTTCAACTTTCATGTTGGGCAAAAATTCATTTGAGGCTTGTATCACAATGTAAGTTTGAGGATCAAGACTTTCCATTTATGGCAGGTTTCAGTTACAGGCCCAGTTTCCGTTTTGGGAAATTCATGATCTGGCTTCAAATTCTTCCATGATGGTGTTTGGCATGATATATGATGACTATTTGGACATGAATGAACTCTCACAAACCAATTCCAATCATCAAATTACTGATTAAATGGACAGTTGACCAACAGTTGACTTTTAGGGTTTCTGACTGATCATGCATTGACTGATGACTTCCAAACCCTAATTCCTTGAGAATTTGACTTCAAATGATGTCCCAAGTTGTATGAATTCTTGATTATTGATCATGGTGCCCAAATTCCACAAGAATGACCACCATCCACTGCTTTGACTGACAGTTGACTTTTTTAGGGTTTTTGACTGTCTGGGCATGAACTGCTGACCTCTGAGCCCTTAACCCTTGACCAAAATACTTCAAATAGGCCTCCAAGTCATGTGAACTTGTTGGACATACCCCAAGGCCTTGATTCAATGAGAAATTCCTTTGCTTGCTTGGTTGACTGATCAGGAGATTAGTTTGACACCGAAGCAATGCAACTGAAGCAATGCAAATGTTATGCAATGGACCATGATATGTTATGACCTAATATGAAAATGTATGCATAATGATAGGTGCAAATTTGAGGTGCTACACCAATCACTAGCTTCTACTCACTCACTGCTCGTTACCTGAAAAATAGTTGTAAGGGTGAGTTCCTCAATCGATATAACAAACATTATAATTTATCATGTTATGTTAAGTAAATTTACACGTTAATCACCCTAATTATATCATGCATTCAGTAACGGCACATCAACTCAAATAGCATACTCAATAACGACGTAATTGCAACTCAATAACGACATATAATGCCACTCAACAACAACATAAAATGCAACTCAAAATGAGACTCGACTCGTTATGCATGTGGTACCATTCGGAGTAAAACTCCCAACTTAAAATCATTGCCAGTTTAGTGGGCATCAAGGCATAAGCCTTCAACTTTCAACTTAAAATTTGCCAATCCAGGCCAACGTGGTGTGAGCGAAGCTCCATATTTTTGCCAATCCAGGCCAACGTGGTGTGAGCAAAGCTCCGACTCTATGCATATGAATGTATATGGCATGTACGACTTGAAATTTCAACAACATAATAATGACAGCAACACAACAACGTTTTCAACAAAATCAACTTTGGCTCATCAGCCTTCAACTCAGAAATTTTCAACAAAACAACTTATAATCAACTTTTAAACAACTCATCACAATTTACTACACTAGGCCAATCACCCGTTGTGTTCACAACATAAAAATCAACAATTTTTCCACACTGCAACAGTGTTAACCGGTTAACGCCCTGGGTTAACCGGTTAACGCAGGACAAAATACATTTTCTGGCAAAACGCAACAGTGTTAACCGGTTAACACCCTGGGTTAACCGGTTAACGCAGGCAAAACAACAGTTCCTGCGCTAACACAAGGCAGAATGCAGAGTTCTCCGCATTTTCCGCCGTTGGAGGACTTCTGGACCTCCGATTCAACTTCCGTAAAAAGCTATACGTCCAGAAATTCACAATACACTCAAATACAGATTCAATTACAACTTATACACAACATATCCAACACAACTTCTCAGTATTCAACAATCCCAATTAGGGTCAATTCAACGGTTTCTCACTACCCATGACATGTTAATCTATAATACCCATTAAACGACGATAAACCCCCCTTACCTGAGATAATCCGGCAATTCTTTGAGCTTCAAGCTTTTCCGTTCTTCAACCTTTGCTCTTGCTCCTTCTCTTGCCCTTTTCCTCTTTCACGATGCTTCTCTGCTTTTTCACGTAAAACCCTTCTGTTCCAAAAATGAGACTCTTTCTCTTATTTCCAACTTATATATTTTCCAAATAATTATTATTCCAAATAATAATAATAATAATCCAATAATTCAACTTTATTTAATTAAATTAATAAAATAATATTAACTCAATTAAATAATTCTCTTATTTTAATCGGGGTGTTACATCGAGTCTCAACCAACCCCAGTCGAAACCGAAGTCAGTTATCTCACTACTTTCTAATGGCCAGGATGAGTCAATTAGGGTTCTAAAGGTCTGGTTAATGCTTTAATGACACCACGCGGAAGCCAAATTTTTCCTCAAGTGAACATGAGGAACATCAGGACATCCAAAGTGTCACATTAACCGTAGCCATCATTTTAACCATTCCAGTATACGCCGGATAGTCGCGATGATCTATTGCTACTTACATAAGGTACACTAGATCCAGGTGTAGGATCTTTCACTCAAAAATACCCAAGCAATCCCTTAAAAGTAAATCAGACAATTTGGAATAAGTGATCTTGTTTTTAAGGTAACCTCTCTTTTTAAAGTGTCCCCAGCAGAGTCGCCAGTTCTGTCATACGGTGAACTGACTTAGGGTATTTTGCTTTTTATCGCAATGTCGCGGATAGCAAGAGTCGCCACCGAATTTTCTTTTATCCAATAAGGAAAGGTGGAAAAGAACAGGAAAGACCTCAATAGATTTTGGGTTCGGGAGGTACATTATACAAAGGGAAGGTGTTAGCACCCTTTGTATCCATGGTTATCCATGGGCTCTTAATTGCTGGATCACTTATATTTTTGTCTGAAAAGTGTTCGTGAATTGTTTAAAAAATGTTTCGAAAAGAGAGTTTAACTTTGTAATGATTCTCGTATGAATGTATACAAAGTATTTATCTCGTTTGATTTTGAAAACGGTTTAGAAAAATGTAACTTGGTAATGATTCTAGTATGAATGTATACCAAGTGGTGATTTTCTAGGACTTGCAAAGTGTGAGGGGTGGAAAATGTTTTAGGTTATGATCCAGTAATTGAGAGTTATACCTTCCTAAGGTCGTTATGAACGTTTCCTATCCTTATGAGGGTAAAACTGTCCTTACTATTGAGAAGTAAGTAATTTTACCCTTTGGATGTTTAAGGGTCATCGTAGGGTCATCGATAGGTCATTGAAGGCAACAGTTGTAAGGATACCTTAGCATTCGAAGGGACGATCATCATTTAACCGTAGGCTACACCGAAGGGTCATCGAGGGACAAAATCGTGTTTTCGAAGGCAACATCCGAGGGACCATGATTTATTTTATGATGATTTAACCGAAGGGCCGTTGCTAAGTGTATCCCTACATTC
Organism: Lathyrus oleraceus; assembly: GCF_024323335.1. NCBI lineage: Eukaryota > Viridiplantae > Streptophyta > Magnoliopsida > Fabales > Fabaceae > Lathyrus > Lathyrus oleraceus. The sequence continues at coordinate 479,674,875 of NC_066585.1, read as the reverse complement.
GCGGGACATGACCGTTATACCGTAATACCGTAGGGCAAAAGAGAGGTCCAAGATCACATATTTAGAGGCCATGTTTTAAAGTTAATTAGGTAATTAGGGTGAATCTCCACATTAAAATCAATACATTAAAAATAATACATTAAAATTAATACATTAAAATTAATTAAGCAATTTAGGGCAGCTCTTCACAAGGGTATCCCACAAATAAAGTGGAAGACCTAAACAACAATCTTTTCCTGGGGTGTGTGAACCTTTGCAACATTCAGCAAACGGGTTAGAATACCAAATCAGGGTGCAATCGAGGATTACACCGCAAAAGAAATCACAACAGTAATATGATCAGATAAACAATGCCTGGCTATGATAAAACATGAGTGAAAAATCAGAATAGAAAAGTCGGCTACTGTCAGGTTCGCGCCTGCCTCGCCTAGCGAAGGCTTAGCGAATACTCGCTTCATGCTCGCTTAGCGACGTGCTAGCGAGCGACTGCGGATTCGGGTTTTGATATCAGTGCAATTTCAACCAATTTTATGCCTTATGGCTTTCATTACAGCAATTATATGGTTAATCATTTAAGGTATTCAAATGCACACTACAATTCACATGACAAACTTAAGATATTTTCATAAATTTAATCATAATGCCATATGCAAATTAAGAACATAAGGTAGTAATAGCAATTGTAACCTTGAATTGGCCGACCGGATCGAATTGAGCGGAAGTGACCTTGCTGCCGCCGGCTTTTCCTTCAGGGTTTCTCGGAATTCTCAGGGTTAGCCTCCAGGGTTTTCCGTCTGTGAGCGCGAGGGTTTGCTTGCTAGGGTTCTCCTTTCGTCCTTTTTCGTTCTCCCTTTTCATTACTGAAGTGCTGGTATTTATAATGCTCTTTTTCATGACCTAATGGGCTCAGAATGAAGCCCGAAATTTTCTGTTGTCTGTCAGCTTCGCTAGGCGAGCGTGTAGCGAACGTGTAGCGAACGTTCGCTAGGCGAGCGTGTAGCGAACGTGTAGCGAACGTTCGCTAGGCGAGCGTGTAGCGAACGCGTAGCGAACAGGCCAGTTTGGGCCATTTTCTGGATTGGGCCATTCGTGGGCTGGGCCTTTGTTCCTTTGAGATCAGTGTCATAAAAATGAGTCGGAGTGCCCTGAAAAAATGTCTTGAAATATTAATGGGCAAATTTTGGGGTATGACACAGGGATACGAATCTTACTCGACTGGGGAAGAACAAAAGGCTTCGACTAAATAGTGCATGAGATATATTATCTATTACCGTCAGAACGTAGATAATATACTCGCATTGAAGATTATCCACAATCGGTTACTGGGTTAATAAAGGATGAATCGACCGAGAGAGAAAGGCATCAGGATACCGAAACTAGGTATATAATGATGACCAATCAGGGGGAGCAACAAACATTACTGGCAATCGGTACATGAAAGATGACTCGTTGGGGATGTATTGCCTAATCGGAGCAATTATCCAAGAAAATGAGGGAATATCAACACCGAATACTGGATAATGATAACCGTCAAGGAGGGGATTACATCTACCGGATACTGGGTAGAAAACCACGAAAGCGTAACCGTCATCGATTAGGATGAACAAAAGGTTAACTCTGCAAAGGGGAGAAAATAGGGTTTGCAACTACCGGTAGAGAACCACAGACTCCGTCGAGAATAAGATGAATGATCACTAATTACTGAGCAATTATTCATTTATACCATGGGGAAGCAAAGGAAACAGTCACAAGAGGCCAATTTAGGATCAAACCAAAGAAGCACGCTGAATCGAGACTCGTCCTAATGAGGATATAACTCAATAGGGAAACCCATCCCAATATATGTGTTGGGAAGGAACGGGAACAACCATCATCCACGAGGATATAACTCGGTGGGGAGTGCGGAAGGAAAGATAAACACTTTCTGCTTAATGGGCTGACTCTATATTAAGGGATCAGACGCCGACATCTGCTTGGGAAATGTATTACCAACTAGCAGGGGATACCAAACAAAGATATATGGCAAAGAATGCAATATGAATATCCGAATGTTTGAAAATTATATGCACACATGCGTGGTTTATGTATGATGAATGCTGACAAACAGACATTTCTAACACAAACAGCTCCAAGGAATAAGCACACAAACAGTCGGTACTACACCTCAAGAGAGAAAGCCAGGAAGCAAAGATCCCTGCAGGGGACAATCATCAGTCATTCCAGCTGGGGACAGGAGTCATTGCACAGATAAAATCCGCCACATAAGCAATTCTACTGGGGAATCCATCCAAGGGATAAAGGGATTCTGGGGATCAACCACCAAGTACCGTGCTCGCCAAAGAGATCACTTCTGCTGAGGAGGAAATATCGCTACTCTGCTGAAGGGAAGAGTGGTGAATATCTTACCAAATACTCCACCCAGTGGAAAAACCACAAAAGGCTCTAGTGGAAGAAGATACAGTCATGCCAGGAATATGAACAAATGTCTTACCCTGTTGGAGATCATACCATCCTTGGGAGAGCACTGAGGATCTCCTAAGTATCTTTTCGTCATTGTGAATGTTCACTTTGTTTAAAAACAAGCTTTGAAAAATTCGTTTATTCAAAACAATGATATTTTCTCAATTAGAGCATGCAAAACGTTTGTTGAATAGAAACAAATAAGAGTGCAAATGATTGGATAAAAGGCTCAAATTTATTTGATGGAATGGTAGTCTGCAAATGGCAAGACTCGATAGATCTTTACAAATTTGAAATTGGTGATATATATTGGAAAAGGGCTACATTGAACATAATGACCATTTCTCCACCAATTCTGAATCCGATGTATTTGAAGCTTTGGTTGATGACGGATGAGCAAGAATCTCTGACAGGTGATAACTATAGAACAAAATCTTGTCAGGATGCAGTTACTTGCCAAATCCCTAATTTTTGCCTAGATTTCCCCAAGATGAGGTACTCAATCTAGCGGGATACATATATTCATCATTTTTTATGTCTCTAACTTTTGCCTGGACCGCCCTTTCCGGTTTTCAATCCACCGAGACGCTCATTTTTGCCTAAGCCTCCCTTTCGGGTTTTCAACTTAGCGAGCTATTCTGTTTTTATTTTTTAGGCGAAGTATTTCTTGATTGCATCTGAATTCACGGGACGAGTGAAATCCTCCCCATCCATAGTTGTCAGTATCAAAGTGTAACACCCTTCTAAAATACCCCAATAATAATTAAAACAACAAATATAAATCAGAGTAGATATGCAATTTAAGGGTGTCACACTTGACACTTCACACCATTCACCATAATACTTGTCATGCTCATTTATTAATCAAAATAAAACATTGCACAATTCGCAGCGGATAGAGATCTAATCAATCATGCAAACCATGTAACACATTACATGTAAAGTTGTTCAACAACCAAAATGAAAACAAAGTAAAACATCCCGTCCCGATGTTACATCTACCAGAGCATGACCCACTAAGGAACTACACTAGACTCCAAGCACTAGCTTCTACTCAATCACTGCTCGTTACCTGAAACATAGTTGTAAGGGTGAGTTCCTCAATCGATATAATAAGCATTATAAAATATCATGTAATGCTAAGTAAATTAACACATTCATCACCCTAATCAGATCACACATTCAGCAACGGCAACATCAACTCAAATCATACCCAACACAACACAAAACACACGTATAATATTGGAATACATCCATTCATATTATACGCCACACATACATTATGTAATGAGACTCCATGCATGCGGTACCGACTATTCGTGAACACATAGTTCAACCTCACCGATCAAACCCAGATACGGCTACCAAGCTCACTAGTCCCACTCATTTGAGACCTAGTGACTCACTCACTAATTCCTCACCATGGGAATTAGCTACCACCATAAAGGCTATGCTATGCACGCTAAATCACCTAGCATGCAAACATCAACAACAATCCACAATAACTTACTCACTAATTCCTCACCATGGGAATTAGCTACCACCATAAAGGCTACGCTATGCACGCTAAATCACCTAGCATGCAACCATCAACAACAATCCACAATGGACATATGCTCACACTCTAAGCCATAAACAGTCCATCATACATCATACATACATCACACTCCAATCCATAATAGATATATTCACAGCATTATGCATATCATCATACATCATCAGCATATTTATCACAGAATCATATCATGTCATGTCAAATGATAAATCACCGTATTAGCACACTCTACTAATACCTATACTGTTCAAAACAACGGGAAAAGATCCCTACTATATCATACACCAATATAGGCCAATCGTCAAATATGTACACAATATTTGAATATCAATTTTCCACTTTTCAAACAGTGTTAACCGGTTAACGCCCTGGGTTAACCGGTTAACGCAACACAGAACACGCTTCCTGGCACATTTTAACAGTGTTAACCGGTTAACGCCCTGGGTTAACCGGTTAACGCAAGACAGACAGCAATTTCTCATAATTCATAACAGTGTTAACCGGTTAACACCCTGGGTTAACCGGTTAACGCAAGACAGAAAGCTGTTCCTGCGCTAACACGAACAGAATGCAGAATCCCCCGCATTTTTCGCCGTCGGAGGACTTCCGGACCTCCGATTTCGATTCCGTAAAAAGCTACACGTCCAGAAAACTACGACTCACCCAACTATAGATTCAATCACAGTTTTTAACGTAATTTGGTCATCACAATTTGCAACATTCATCATCCAAATTAGGGTCAATTCAATGGCTTATTACTACCCATTACATGTTAACCCATAATACCCATTAAACGACGATAAACCCCCCCTTACCTGAGTTAATCCGGCAAATCCTTTAGCTTCAAGCTTTTCCCTTCTTCAACCCTTGTTCTCTTGCTCTTCCTCTTTGCCCTTTTCTCACTTTCTGTCGCTTCTCTGGTTTTCACGTGAAAAACCCTTTTTACCAAATGGAACTCTTTATATATGTAGCACCTCAAATTTGCACCTATCATTGTGCATATCATTTCATATTAAGTCATAGCATATCATGATACATTGCATAGCATTTGCATTGTCCCCAGTTGCCTCAAGTGCAAGCAATCAAGAATTAGGTCAAACTGATCAGGAGATCAATCCACCAATCAAGCAAGGGTGTTTCTCAAGGAATCAAAGCCCTAGGGTTTGTCCAACAAGTTCACATGACTTGGAGGTCCATTTGAAGTGTTCAAGTCAAGGGTTGAAGGCTCAGAGGTCATCAGTTCATGCATAGCCAGGCAAAAACCCTAGAAAGTCAACAGTCAGTCAAAGCAGTGGATGGTGGCCATTCTTGTGGAATTTGGGCACCACGATCAATAATCAAGAATCCATACAACTTGGGACATAATTTGAAGTCAAGGTCTCAAGGAATTAGGGTTTGGAATTCATCAGAAGTGCACAGTCAGTCCAAAACCCTAGAAAAGTCAAAGTTGGTCAACTGTGGTTGATTTTATGGTTTTGATGGATGGAAATGGTTTGAGAGAGCTTATTCATGTCCTAATAGGCCTCATATGTCATGGCAATCAACATCATTGAAGAATTTGAAGCCAATCAGAAAATTTCCAGAAATAGAAAGTGGACCTGTAATTTCAACTGCCAAAAATAGAAACTTCTTGATCCTCAACTTACATCATGATACAAGCTTCAAATGAATTTTTGCCCAACATGAAAGTTGAAGATCTTGTTCTCCCATTTTCAAAAAGTCCAAGAACTCTCAAATCCCATGTGTGGTTGTCAGGATATGATCAATTCAATTTCAGAAATTTGTGAACTTCAAAGGGGCATATCTCCCAAACCATAAGGCCAAATTTGGTGGGGTTTTTTCCTACAAACCACATTTTTTATCCTCTTTCCAAAAATATAAATTTCATGTCCTAAAACCTTGCCAATCAAAATGGCATTTTTTGACCTTTTCCATTTAAAATCAAGTTTGACCCAAAGTTGACTTTTTGATTCTTTGACTTTTTCTCACTTTGGCCAATTGGAAATGCTTGGAAACATCATTTGTGATTTGTCTAGAGCTTAAAATCATCATCATACCACTATTTTACCATCATTTTGGCCTAAAATGCAAAGTTGGCAAAATGTGCAATTGGCTTCACATAACCAAAACAAGTACAGCAATTCTTTCAGCACACACAAAAACAGCAATTTGAATGGTCTTTGGCAGCCTGTACCCAGCCCATTCGACCAAGCTTACACCTCCTTTTCCACTTATGTACCAAATTAGCAAAATTGCAAATACTCCATTTTGAGCTAAGCAAGGTTAGTACATGGATTACAGATGTTAAACAGAGATATATAAACATCCTTCTGCTCATTTTCACAACCCTAGACACACAGCAGCGCAGCAAAAACCTCTCACTCTCCCATTGTGCATTTTGGCAAGAACAGAATTTCAGAGCAAAACACCAAAGACCCTTGAACAAACCTTGATTGTTTCTTCATCTAGACATATTTCTGAGCTCATTTCCACCATCAAACACTAGCTGGAACCATCTCTTTTGTTCTGTTTTCTTCAAGAACCAACCATGGCAGTTAGAGCTTTGAAGAATTCCAAGCAAGTTTGAGCTGAAGCACCTTCATCATCCATCATTTGGAGCTGGAATCTTCGACTGTTTGAGCAAATACCATCAAATAATCACTGTTCCATCGAATTCTTCAAATTAAGTAAGTTTTTCGACCCTCTCCTTTCTTTTATCCATGCTATGCCATGTGTAGTTCCAATGTTGCTGAGCATTATGAAACTTGTACCATGCTAAATGATCAACCATGCTGTGAGAAAATCGAATTTCCTTGTTTGTGCACAAATGTATTTTCCTTCTATTTGGCTTGTTTACAATGATTTAATGAAAAGTGATGATATATTTGTGATGCTTGAAGTATGTTGATGCTATTGGTATGCATGATTTGGATTTCTGGACATTTCGAAGTTTCCATGTTTGAACATTGAATGATGAATGCTGCTGTAGCTAAAACCCTAGCATTTCCAGAATTTTCCCATGATGATGTTTGTTTTGCTATTGGCTGATGTTGCCTAATGATGATGTTACATGGCCACGCTTATTTGTTGATGTTATTGTTCATGTTTTGATGATTGAATGCTTGAATGATAAGCACATGATGCTGCTGTTAAACCCTAAGTTTCCAAAACCCTAACAGCATTTTTCCAGAAAACTTGGATTTCAATTGGCTGCTGTTATTTGTTTTCTGTGCGTGTACTGTTCCATTGAGGGAGAGCCAATCAGGTTATTTCATTTGGCCGTGTGAAACGCAGAGTTTTGATAAATGAGATGCTGAATTACAAAATTGCCATGCTGACTCTTGTTTGACCATGCTTTTGCTCATGTTTTCATCCAATTTGCACTTAACTTCCATAATTCATAGTTAATTCGTTTCAAATCCAAAAATCATGAGATTTTTTCCATAATGTTCATGAATGTGTCTAGTATTTAATTGTGATTTTTAATTAATTTTTCATTGGCTGGATTTTAATTGGTAATTGGTTTCCTAACATGTATGCCAAATTGATACATTGTGCCATTCCTTTTGGGAAATACTCATGTTGCATCCTTTGGTCTTGAAATTTTTTGTGGTAAAACTAGACATGCTCACCTTCATTTTGATATAAAGTTTGTGCATTTATCATTTGTGGATTGAGAGTTATGATTTTTTGAAGTTATGTGTTACATTTGGTGTTACATGAATGGTATGCATTTTCCCAATTTTTGTTCACATGCTTCCTTACATCCAAATGATCCCAAATTTTGCATGAATCATCTATCACATGTCTAGTTTGTGTATGAATTTTCCTGGAATTAATTGTTCTGTTTCCAATTTATTTGAGAATTTTCTTCCATGCTTAGTCATTTGTTGACTTTTTGTGCTACATGTTGCCAAATCTTTTGTGAAATTCTCAAATCTTATTGTATGACCATGAAATTTCATATGTGATAACTAGACATCTTGAGCTTTGCATTGGTGTTAATCTCATTCATTTCTCATCTGTTTTCAAATTGATATGATTTTTTGAAGTAGACCCATGTTTGTTGACTTTCATTGTGCTTACTTGAAATTATGTTGACTTCTTGATTTTAATTGACTGCCTTACTCTCATCCAAATGCAATGAAACTTGACATGCTTGCCATGCTAGATGTTAGGATTGAATGTGATTTATTTGATAATTTTTGAGATTGTTTGGGTTGACTTTTGAATGAAGTCTTGCTGTTGACCTATTTGTGCTTTCATTTTGCCCTGTTTGACTTCTTTGGTTTATGAAATGACAATGATGCATGATGTGATTGTGAATCCAATTGTGATAGCTTCTTAAATGTTTGACCTTGACTTTGGTTGACTTTTCTCTGCTGTTTTGACTTTTTCTTTCATCCTTGACCCTAGGCTAATCCTAGTGGTCTTTTGAGCTTACAATTGAGTTCCTGTTTCAGGTTAAGCACCAATGCCTCAAAGATCATTCAAACTTGTTTGAACTTGATTGTTTACATATGAGCTAACCTTTGTTTTGTAGGTTTGACTCATGTGTTTGAGTCTTGTGCCATGCACTTTGGTCCTTCTGTGGTTGACTGTTTGCCAATTTCTTTTGATTTAAACTTTGGAACTGTTTACTAATTGGTTTGACTTTTTCAGGTACTTTAGTTGCTTAAGTTCTCTGAACTTGCTTTGCTTTGCTTTTTAGCAACTTGCTTGAGGTATAATCTCTTTTACTTCATGTAGTCTGGAGACCCGGTCTGTTATTTGACCGGGCAAACTGTCTGAAGTCCTCCTTAAGAGGCCATGCTTGTGTGTGTTTAAGATTGTCCCTGTACATATTGAAAGTCCTTCAACAAGGCAATTGGTGGAAGGTAGGGATATGCAATCTATCCCCCACTACTCTTGTTGTGTCATCCCTCTGCTCACACTGCTGTGTGTTGATGCATTGGGATACAAACCCAAGATCTTGTACAAAGTGTACAGTGTCAGAGTCTTCGAGTATAGAAGGGTTCCCACTTTCTGGACCCATGCTCATTTGTCTATTAGCTCTCCCTGGCCAGGGATAAGAGCTGTGAGGTCTCATCCTCACTTCATCCTTTCATCTGCTTCACCTTAGCCTCTCAATGGCAAGGTTAAGAGCACACTGACCCTATTCCAGTTGGCCTCAGTGCCTAACCCTTGTGTGAGCCCCTTGTGTGCATATAGTGTGTGCTTCCTGTGATTGTGTTTTGCTTGCTTTGCCTCTTAGGCTAGCTTAGACTTGCTTCCTATGCAAGTTAGGTTTGACTAACCACTAACACTAACTCTTTTCTCTCACCCCTGTGTGATTGAGACCTTTCTTTTCTCTCGCCCTCGTTGCGATTGAGACCTCCCTTTTCTCTTGCCCTAGTTGCAATCGAGATCCTTGCTTCCTGTGCAAGCCTTGTCTAGGATAGTTTGGCCCTTGTGCCATTTAGCTAGAAACCTTAACTTAGGGTTGACTTTGCATGACAACATCTAGGCTCGAGTCGTAGTCTCCCTAGAGTTGTGTCTCCCTCTGTTATCTGGTTAGGCTAGATCCTTGTCCCTGCGTAGGGGAACTACATCGCCCTGATCTTCATACCAGATGAAGTATGTAGGCAGGAGATTGAGCTGATCTCTCCGGGCGCCCTTTTTCTTTTTGTGTGTGTTTGACAACTATTAGGCTCGAGCTCTAGTCTCCCTTTTAGTTTGTTTGTTCGCCCTTTTCCTTTCTCAATCCTTTGTGTCTTAACCACCCTTGTGTGTGTTCTGGTTGGAGTCCGACATAAGTCCAGCGATTGGCAGTTGGTTTCCTGCGTGTGTTTAGGTACGGATGCTGATGTAAGTCCAGTGATTGGCATTCAGGCTCCACGTTTGCCTGTGTTTGTGTTTGTTTGTGTGCGTGTCAGCCGAGCTACGAATGCTCTGATTCTTCTCTCGTCCGAGAAGATACGTATGCATAGGATGCGACATCCTAGCGAGCATGTTTTGTCTCCCCAGTCCGAACTACTTCGACTCTGATGTCTATGCTTGATAGACTAAGTAGGCCCAGGATGCGACATCCTGCCGAGTCAGTCTCAGTCAGTCTCTTTTGTTTCTTTCAGCCAGTGTGTGTGTGTTTGAGCAGTGTTTAGCAACCTTTTTCCCTTCCTTTTGTGCGTGGATCCCGTAGAGTACTACGGATGCGTAGGGTGCCTAATACCTTCCCTTCGCATAATCGACTCCCGAACCCATCCTCTTTGGTCGCGAGACCATGTTCTTTCCTAGGTTTACTTCGAGCGTTTCCTTTCCCTCTTTTGGGATAAATAACGCACGGTGGCGGCTCTGTTGTTTCTTTCTTTTCCCGCCGGTTTTTCGCGTGATGCGACAGCTGGCGACTCTGCTGGGGACTAAGAGAAGTTGACCTCTGCTGGTCCATCTTCCCTGAGCGAGTCTCTCCTAGCGCTCTCTAGGATTAGGGTTTTGGTTGCTTTCTGCTTGTTGTATTTTATTGCATTCATTGTATATATGTACATTTATTGTTTGCATTGATTGTGTGCATTGATGTTTGCATTTCATATTCATTATTCATTGCTGGCTGGCTGTCTGTTTTTCTCTGTGTGGGAGGGGAGTCAGTTGAGGTAAAAGGTCCAATACCCAGACCATGAGTGCAATCTAGGATGATTAGGAATAGAGTGATTCATGGGAAGCGGGTGGTATGGCGCCACTTAGCGGAACATTGATATCACGAGCAGTTCAGACCCTGGTAGGGTACTGTCGTTACATACTTCCGGTGTGTATATGACAGTATTTCTGCGAAAGGTTATTTATGCTGCGTTTCTCTCAGCTTTACCCTGGCCTAGACTACACCCGTGAGTGGGAAAGGGTTATTCATTACAGGTACCGTTGGTGACTTTGGTTCTGATGGTGACTTTGTATTCAGACAGTGTTCAGTTAACCTTAAGTTGGATTTATGTTCTGGTTTTGACTGAAGCTTCGACCTAGTCAGAGTTTGCACAACCAGCCAGCCGTGTCTGCATCATGTGCATCATAGCATATTTATTTTTCAAAAGAAACGCAATGAAAAAATTAAAAAAAAAAAAAAAAAAAAAAAAAAAAAAAAAAAAAAAACTAATCTCTGCATGCATATCATTTCTCAGGTACATTCCCGAGCTTGTCCACTAATAGAGATGGCAACAGTCTCAGAGCCGAAGCGGAAGACCTGTTCCTACAGTTTCCACCGTGAGCCGTTGACTCCGCTAGTTGAGTTGGGTAGCCTCGTGACAGACGACCGATTGAAGAGTTTTGTTGGGCGGTATGGAGATCTCTTGACAGTGCTGAAGACAGTAGTGGATCCAGTGCCTCTGCAGACGCTACTTCAGTTTTATGACCCAGAGCTCAGATGCTTCACATTCCAAGATTATCAGCTTGCACCTACTCTCGAGGAGTATTCTATCCTGTTGAGTATCCCTATTCAGCATCAGACTCCCTTCTTGGACGTCCCGAAGGAGGTCGACTTCAGATTGATTGCTAGAGCTCTCCGGTTGAGTGTTGAGGAGGTTGGTAAGAATTGGAAGCCCTGTGGGGAGGTTGTAGGTCTACCATTGAAGTTTTTGTTGAGGGTAGCCAGAGTTGAAGCAGAAAAGGGGAATTGGGAAGTTTTTCACGCACTGTTAGCTGCCATAATCTATGGAATCATCCTATTTCCCAGTATGCCGAACTTCATTGACTATGCTGCCATCAGCATTTTCATCAGAGGGAATCCAGTCCCTACCCTCCTAGCTGATACTTACTATGCCATCCACAGTAGGCATGGTAAGGGTGGAGCCATCAGGTGTTGCTTACCTCTTCTGTTCAAATGGTTCATGTCTTTCCTGCCAGCCAGTGGACCATTTGTGGATACCCAGAGCACTCTGAAATGGACTCAGAGGGTCATGTCGCTCACTTCCTACGACATCAGGTGGCAGTCGTACCGGATGGATGTTAAGGATGTCATCATAAGTTGTGGTGAATTCCGGGGCGTGCCACTCATAGGGACCAAAGGTTGCATCAACTACAACCCAGTTCTCTCCCTTCGCCAGCTAGGGTTTGTTATGAGTCGAAGACCGCTTGAAGCTGAGATAGCTGAGAGTTTCTGCTTTGAGAAGAAGGATGACCCTGCTAAGTTGGAGCAGATAGGGAAAGCCTGGAGAGATGTTGGAGTTAAGGATGGATCCGTCTTAGGGAAGAAGTTTGCCATTGCAATGCCCGATTACACCGATTGGGTAAAGAAGAGAGTGGAAACTTTGCTGCTACCCTACGATAGGATAGAGCCGTTGCAAGAGCAACCACCCTTGGTACTTGCTGATAGTGTACCTTCTGAGCACTATAAGCAAGCCTTGATGGAGAGTCGTCGTCTGAGAGAGAAGGAGCAAGACACTCAGATGGAACTATACAAAGCTAAGGCTGACAAGCTGCACTTGGCCCATCAACTCAGGGAAGTGCAAGGAGAGGATGCTAGTAGAGCAAGAGGTAAGAAGAGATCCTATGAGGAGATGGAATCCTTGATGGATGCAGAGCATAGGGAATGTTTGAGATTACAGAAAGCAGAAGTCAATTATCAGAAGAAGATCAGAGACTTGGAGAAGCAACTCAAAGACAAAGACAGTCAGTTGAAGAAGGAGATGGAGTTGAGACAGAAGTCAGAGGATTATCTTGGAGGAGAAGTCTTGGAGCTGAGAAGACAGTTGAAAGAAAAGATCACTCCTTTACCAGATTGTTCAGAATGCTCACTGTTGATAGACCAGTGTCATTACCTGAAGACCCTCATTCCAGAAGACCGTCTGCCTTAGACTGTATTTTTGTTTGTATCTTTTTGTTGAGAATCACCTCCAGGCTTGTTGGATGGGGTTCATTTGCGTGTAATCCATCTCTTTGGATCTTTATTGTTGAGAATCACCTCCAGGCTTGTTGGATGGGATTCTTTTTCTTTGTACTCTGTTTTCGAATATTTCAGTTGTATGACTCTTTTACCCTTATCCATGTATAAGGTTGCCATCTTTTCAGAATGGGTCAGGCTCTTTGAATGCCTGAGAAATGAGCATCTCATGTGCATCATGCATATCATTAGACATCATATTCATATCATTTGCATAACAGGTGTTCTTGTGCAGTCTTCTCACTGTGGGTTCCTGTGTCCAGGCAGGATAGCTGATCAAAGACCGCACCGCTACTCAACAAGGCTCAACCATCAACGCAACATGGATCAAGTACAAGCCGAGTTGGCAGAGATGAGGGCTAACATGGCCCAGTTCATGCACATGATGCAAGGGGTTGCACAAGGCCAAGAAGAGCTCCGAGCACTAGTTCAGAGACAAGAAGCTGCAATTCCACCGCCCAACCAGGCCCTACCAGAAGGAAATCCAGTTCCTGACACTCCTGCTGCTGCTATTCCCGTCAACAACTATGCTGTAGGTGAAGAGTTGAGGGGTATCCGAGTTGACGGTCAACCGATTGCTCCAGATGTTGCTAGTGCCCGGGTCATTCATGCTCCAGCCGGTAACAGAATTCCGATTGTTGACAGACAAGAGGATTTGTTCACTATGCTCAGTGAAGACGACGACATCTTGGGTAGAAATGATGCGAGAGATCGCAAAGTTGAGGCCCTTGCTGAGAAGATCCGGGCAATTGAATGTCAAAACTCCCTCGGTTTTGATGTTACAAATATGGGATTGGTAGAAGGACTGAGAATCCCGCATAAATTCAAGGCACCGTCATTCGACAAATACAACGGTACCTCCTGCCCTCGCACCCACGTGCAGGCATACTATAGAAAGATATCCGCATATACAGACGATGAGAAAATGTGGATGTATTTCTTCCAAGACAGCCTATCTGGGGCGTCTTTGGATTGGTATATGGAGCTGAAGCGGGATTCCATCAGATGCTGGAGAGACCTGGGTGAGGCGTTCCTCAGGCAGTACAAGCATAACATGGACATGGCTCCGACCAGGACTCAGCTGCAGAGTCTCTGTCAGAAGAACAATGAGAGTTTCAAGGAATACGCCCAGAGGTGGCGCGAATTAGCTGCAAGAGTTCAACCCCCTATGCTGGAAAGGGAGTTGACTGACATGTTCATCAGTACTCTGCAAGGTGTCTATATGGACCGGATGGGGAGCTGCCCATTCGGAAGTTTTTCTGACGTCGTCATCTGTGGCGAGAGAACAGAAAGTTTAATCAAAGCTGGGAGGATTCATGACACAGGTTCTTCGTCGTCCTCGAAGAAACCCTTCTCTGGGGCACCTCGCCGTAGAGAAGGAGAGACCAATGCTGTACAACACAGAGGGGGTGTGTACAGAGCAAGTGCAAACGGAGAACAGTACCGTCCAGTGGCTGCAGTGACTATTCCTGCACCACAACCTCGTTCGCAACAACAACAAAGGGTTCAACAACCACAACAACCACAACAACCACAACAACAACAACAGCAACAACAGCAACGTCCTTTTCAGCCAAGACAGAATTGGCAGCCTAATAGAAGATTTGACCCGTTACCCATGACGTATGCTGAGCTTCTGCCTGAGTTGCTCAGGTTGGGTTTCGTGGAACTGCGTACAGTGGCTCCATCAACAGTGCTGCCTCCAGGCTATGACGCAAATGTTAGATGTGACTATCATTCTGGGGCACCAGGCCACCATACTGAAAGATGCCGAGCTTTGCAGCACAAGGTTCAGGACTTGATCGATGCTAAGGCGATCAACTTCTCTCCAGTTCCAAATGTGGTAAACAATCCTATGCCTCAGCATGGCGGGCATAGGGTTAACAACGTAGAAGATGGAGAAGCTGAAGACTTGATTGTAAATGTTGAAGATGTGCGGACTTCTTTGTTGGTAATCAAGGGCCGTCTACTGAAGAGGGGTGTTGACCCGGGTTGTAATGAAGAGTGTTTGGGCTGTTCAGAGGCTACCGATGGTTGTGACCAGTTGAGGGCTGGAATTCAGAAGATGATGGATGAGGGCTGTCTGCAGTTCAGCCGGGCCGTTAAGGATGATGGGGCAGTGTCTACTGTCACCATATTTTACAAGCCGTCTGAAGGACGAGGGCGTGGGGCTATCAGTGCACCCACAACGAGCAATGTTCCGGTTACCATTCCAGCTCCGGTAACCATCCGTGCACCAGCTACTATTGTTGCGCCTGGCAGAAGGCAGATTGAAAATAGTAGGGCTGTTCCGTGGAGGTACGACAACGCCTATCGCAATGATAGAAGGGCTGGTAACCAGACAAGACCAGCTGTACAAGCACCAGTTACAATCAGTGCTCCTGTGAGAACTCCTGCTGTTGCAAGTCCGGTGGTGGACAATGTTGGAGGACCAGGAGGTTTCACTAGGAGCGGACGACTGTTTGCTCCTCAGCCTTTGAGGGATGCTAATGCTGAGGCATCCGCCAGAGCTAAGGGCAAACAAGCAGTGGTTGACGAGGAACCGGCTCAGAAGGAGGCTGAGGGTTCTTTTCAGAAAGATGTTGAGGAGTTCATGAAAATTATCAAGAAGAGTG
Source organism: Lathyrus oleraceus (assembly GCF_024323335.1). Taxonomy (NCBI): domain Eukaryota; kingdom Viridiplantae; phylum Streptophyta; class Magnoliopsida; order Fabales; family Fabaceae; genus Lathyrus; species Lathyrus oleraceus. The sequence goes on along the minus strand of NC_066585.1, from coordinate 479,659,343 downwards.
ACTACAAGATTGTAGATCAGCTCAATCAGACTCCGTCAAAGATTTCGATACTCTCTTTGCTGATGTGTTCTGAGGCACATCGGGACGCTTTGCTGAAGATGCTGAATATGGCATACGTCCCGTAAGAGATATCCGTCAACCAGTTGGAGGGTGTACTAGCCAACGTAAGTACCAGGCACGGTGTAGGTTTCACTGACCTAGACTTAACGCCTGAGGGTCGCAACCATAACAAAGCCCTGCACATCACTATGGAGTGTAAGGGTGCTGTTTTATCTCACGTGCTAGTGGACACCGGGTCGTCCCTGAATGTCTTGCCGAAACAAATCTTGAAGAAGATCGATGTCGAGGGAGTTGTGCTCACTCCCAGTGACCTGATAGTTCGTGCATTTGATGGATCCAAGCGTTCTGTCTTTGGTGAAGTCACCTTGCCGGTAAAGATAGGTCCGGAAGTGTTCGATGTCATCTTCTATGTAATGGACATTCAGCCTGCATATAGCTGTTTGTTGGGGCGTCCATGGATTCACGCCGCTGGGGCAGTCTCGTCGACTCTCCATCAAAAGCTCAAATATGTCTGGAACGGTCAGATTGTGACCGTCTGCGGTGAAGAGGAAATTCTGGTGAGTCATCTCTCCTCATTCAAGTATGTTGAGGTGGATGGCGAAATCCACGAAACCCTGTGCCAGGCATTTGAGACCGTGGCTTTAGAAGGGGTAGCTTGTGCTGAGCAGAGGAAGCCAGGTGCTTCGATTTTATCGTACAAGCAAGCCAAAGAAGTTGTGGACTCTAGAAGAGCAGAAGGCTGGGGTAAGATGGTTGACTTGCCAATCAAAGAAGACAAATTCGGCATTGGGTACGAGCCTCTCCAAGCAGAGCAGCATGTACAAGCAAGTCCGAGTACCTTCACCAGCGTTGGGCTGATGAACCATGGGGACGTCTTCGCTACTGATGGTGAAGACAGTGATCGTGATATGGATGTCTGGGTCCGCCCTTGTGCACCAGGCGAGGTTATCAACAACTGGACAGCTGAAGAAGTGGTCCAAGTTACTCTACTGACAGAGTAATTTTCTTTTGTTTTTCATTTTGCATGAAAACCCTACGTTCTGCCCAAGGCGTAGTGGTTCATTGTAGGGCCACATCATGTTCACAATGTTTATAAATAAAGGACGTTTTTCAATCAAATTTTGAGATCTTTGTCTTTCCATTTTTGTTTTTTCCACTTTTTCAAAAAAAAAATAATAACAATAAAACTGGCAATGTTTTTGTTTTTTGTGACTTTTTTCAAACTCTTTTTCTAAAACAAAGCATTAAACATGCAGAAGTGATCTTTTGGCATCCACTGTGAACGACTCTGTTATGGCTCAGTATGATTTCGATAATCCCATCTACCAAGCTGAAGAGGAGAGTGAGGAAGACTGTGAACTCCCTGCAGAATTGGTCAGGCTGCTGAAGCAAGAGGAAAGGGTCATCCAACCTCATCAGGAGGAGTTGGAAACTGTTAATCTGGGTACTGAGGACGCCAGAAGAGAGATCAAGATCGGGGCTGCCTTAGAAGACTCTGTCAAGAGGAGGCTAATCGAGATGCTGAGAGAATATGTGGAAATATTCGCCTGGTCATACCAAGATATGCCTGGGCTGGATACAGACATTGTGGTGCACCGGTTACCCCTTCGAGAAGAATGTCCGTCAGTCAAGCAGAAGCTTCGCAGAACCAGTCCTGATATGGCAGTCAAGATCAAGGAAGAGGTTCAGAAGCAGTGGGATGCAGGTTTCCTGGCTGTTACAAGTTACCCACCGTGGGTTGCCAACATTGTTCCCGTACCGAAGAAGGATGGCAAAGTCAGAATGTGTGTCGATTACCGAGATTTGAACAGGGCGAGTCCGAAAGATGATTTCCCATTACCTCATATTGATGTATTGGTGGATAATACGGCTCAGTCCTCGGTATTCTCTTTCATGGACGGTTTCTCAGGCTATAATCAGATCAAGATGGCGCCAGAGGACATGGAAAAGACGACATTCATTACACCTTGGGGCACGTTCTGCTACAAGGTTATGCCATTTGGGCTGAAGAATGCCGGTGCTACCTATCAGAGGGCAATGACGACTCTCTTTCATGACATGATGCACAACGAAATTGAAGTGTACGTGGATGATATGATTGCGAAGTCGCAGACAGAAGAGGAGCACCTGGTAAATTTGCAGAAGTTGTTTGACAGACTGGTCAAGTTCAAGATGAGGCTGAATCCGAACAAGTGTACGTTTGGAGTAAGATCCGGGAAGCTCTTAGGCTTCATTGTCAGTGAGAAAGGGATTGAGGTAGATCCAGCTAAAGTCAAAGCTATTCAAGAGATGCCTGAACCGAAGACGGAAAAGCAAGTCCATGGGTTTTTAGGGAGGTTGAACTACATTGCAAGGTTCATATCTCATCTAACTGCTACATGTGAATCAATTTTCAAACTACTCAGAAAGAATCAGGCGATCAAATGGAATGATGATTGTCAGAAGGCATTTGACAAAATCAAAGAGTACTTACAGAAACCTCCAATCCTTATCCCTCCAGTTCCTGGGAGACCACTGATCATGTACCTTTCAGTCACCGAGACTTCAATGGGGTGTGTATTGGGGCAGCATGACGAGTCTGGTCGAAAAGAGCATGCCATATACTACCTAAGCAAAAAGTTTACCGACTGTGAAACAAGATATTCACTGCTCGAGAAAACTTGCTGTGCTTTGGCCTGGGCTGCTCGCCGACTAAGGCAGTATATGTTGAACCATACTACTCTGTTGATTTCTAGGATGGATCCTGTGAAATACATCTTTGAGAAGCCAGCTCTCACCGGACGTGTCGCCCGTTGGCAGATGATCTTAACAGAATATGACATTCAGTACACGTCACAGAAGGCCATCAAAGGTAGTATTTTGTCCGACTACCTTGCCGAGCAACCGATCGACGACTATCAGCCTATGATGTTTGAATTCCCTGATGAAGACATCATGTATCTGAAGATGAAAGACTGTGAAGAGCCGCTTGTCGAGGAAGGACCGGATCCTGATGACAAGTGGACACTGATGTTTGATGGGGCTGTGAATATGAACGGTAACGGTGTTGGGGCGGTGTTGATCAATCCCAAAGGTGCTCATATACCTTTCTCTGCCAGATTGACTTTCGACGTCACCAACAATGAAGCTGAGTACGAGGCTTGTATCATGGGGATAGAAGAAGCCATTAATCTGAGGATCAAAACACTCGACATATTTGGAGATTCAGCTCTAGTGATCAATCAGGTCAATGGAGATTGGAATACAAACCAGCCACATTTGATTCCGTATAGAGATTACACCAGAAGAATACTGACGTTCTTCAAGAAGGTGAAGTTGTATCATGTCCCTCGGGATGAGAATCAGATGGCTGATGCATTGGCTACTTTATCTTCCATGATAAAAGTTCATTGGTGGAATCATGTGCCACATGTTGCTGTGAATCGACTCGAGAGGCCTGCGTATGTGTTTGCAGCCGAGTCTGTTAATGCTATTGATGATAAGCCGTGGTATTATGACATCAAGAACTTCCTCAAGACTCAAGAGTATCCTGAGGGTGCGTCGAGGAATGATAAGAAGACCCTGAGAAGGCTGGCTGGAAGCTTTTATCTGAATCAGGATGATGTGCTATACAAGAGGAACTTTGACATGGTTCTGCTCAGATGCGTGGATAGACACGAAGCAGACATGTTAATGCAAGAGGTGCACGAGGGTTCGTTTGGTACCCACGCTGGTGGTCATGCAATGTCGAAGAAATTGCTGAGAGCCGGATATTACTGGATGACTATGGAATCCGATTGTTTCAAGTATGCTCGGAAGTGCCATAAGTGTCAAATCTATGCTGACAAGGTGCACGTACCACCAAGCCCATTGAATGTCATGAACTCGCCTTGGCCGTTTGCCATGTGGGGCATTGATATGATTGGGAAGATAGAGCCTACTGCTTCCAATGGACATCGCTTCATCTTGGTCGCGATCGATTACTTCACCAAATGGGTAGAAGCAGCTTCCTATGCCAACGTCACCAAACAAGTGGTTGCCCGGTTCATCAAGAAGGAAATTATCTGCCGTTATGGGGTTCCCGAGAGAATCATCACTGACAATGGTTCGAATCTCAACAACAAAATGATGAAAGACCTGTGCAGAGATTTCAAGATTGAACATCACAATTCTTCTCCTTACAGACCAAAGATGAATGGTGCTGTAGAGGCAGCTAACAAGAACATCAAGAAGATTGTGCAGAAGATGGTCGTAACGTACAAAGATTGGCATGAGATGTTGCCTTTCGCTTTGCATGGGTACCGTACCTCAGTACGTACGTCGACCGGGGCAACCCCCTACTCCCTTGTGTATGGTATGGAAGCAGTCCTACCAGTTGAAGTGGAGATCCCTTCTCTGAGGGTATTATTGGATGTCAAGATGGATGAAGCCGAGTGGATTCGCACAAGGTTTAATGAGTTAAGCCTTATCGAAGAGAGACGGTTAGCAGCTGTTTGCCACGGGCAGTTATATCAGAGGAGGATGAAGCAAGCCTTTGATCAGAAAGTGCGTCCTCGGACATTTCAAACTGGCGATCTAGTTTTGAAGAGGATCCTTCCTCCCGGTACAGATAACAGGGGCAAGTGGACTCCTAATTACGAAGGTCCATATGTTGTGAAGAAGGTCTTCTCCGGTGGAGCCTTGATGCTTACAACTATGGATGGTGAAGATTTTCCTTCCCCTGTTAACTCAGATGTAGTCAAAAAATACTTCGCATAAATTGACCCGCTGGACAAAAAGAATAAAAGAGTCCAGGCAAAAATGGGCATCCCGGAGAACCAAAAAACAGAAAGAAAAGGTTCGGGCAAAAGTTAGGGATAAAAATGAAAAAATTGTACACCCGGTAAGTCGAAAACCCGCAAGGGCGGCTTAGGCAAAAATGGGTATCCCGGTGGATTGAAAACCCGAAAGGGCGATCCAGCCAAAAGAGGGATTAAAGCGAAGACTACAGTCTGAGTCATCTGTATTTCATCATGCTTCGTCAGCTACCATCTCGACAGATGTGATCGGTCCAGTCATTCTTCTCAGAAAGCAAGGAATTGGGAGGAAACTGATGATCTATGAGTTATAACAGAGTTGGGAAACAGTGGATGCCGTGTTCACATTGCCATTAGGATAGTTTATTTTTCCTTTTGTGCGCAATTACCTCTTCCTAGGAATTGCTTCCCAATGTATTTGCCTCTTCAGGCACACTTTCAATCAATAAAAGTCGTTATTCAGATAAATTGTTCTCTTGTTTTTACTTTTACTGTTTTGTTTGCAAAAACGTCCGAATTTTTGATAAACATTGCATCTATAAAAACATGAAGGCTAAACAATGACGTGCAGAAAGATTAAAACATTTGAAAATCATTTTGAATGTTGAGGACACTTGAGCGTATCTTGTCCATGTACTCCCTGGGGCATCTGTTGTTCCAATTTGCAGGTCGTCACCTGTGAGTATTTTCCCCAGTAAGGTCGTCACCTGTGAGCATTCCCCAGCAGTGCTTTCCCCAGACGGAATCATTCTCCTAGCTATGGTTTGTTTGAGCCTTCCCCAGCGAAGCATTTATCTCTCCAGCAGAGTTTATCCTACCAGAGGATTGGATGAGTTATCGTGGCAAATCGATATCCGCATCCCCAGCTAAGTTGTTTCTACTTGTGAATTATGTGGGTCGTCCCCGGCGGAGTAACAGTTATTCCCCAAAGCAGAGTTTATTGTATCTGAGGTTTGTATGAGCCTTATCCCCAGAAGAGTTACCTGGATTATCTTCCCCAGCGGAGCATTTATTTCCCCAAGCGAAATTTTTGTGGATTGATTGGGCTATCCTCAGCAGTTTACCGTTGTTTTTCCCCTAGCGGAGTTGCTTTATTACTCCCCAGCAAGTTGCCTTGTCCTCCTCTGGTGGGTTTGTATTGTTGGTTCCCCAGCAGTTGTTTGTCTCCCCCAGCGGATTTATCTTGAAGATTCCTCAACACAGTCGTCCTGTGTATTTCTCCCGCAGAGTTCTTATCATATTGCATTGCATATAGTAATCATTGCATCCTCAAACTGCGTAGCATTTCCATCCCATATGGAGCATTACGCCATAGAAAAATTCAAACATATGCATTCATGTGTTCAAAACCACATCAGACCGTATCCCCGACAGAGGCAGGTCATTTTGTTCAACATCAGCACCAAGTCTGCTACAGTTGCTTCGACAGCATTCAAAATTGATTATCCCCACAGAGGTTTATTTCCTCACCCGATAGTGACAGAGGTTTATTTCCTCACCAGATGGTGACAGCAAGTTTGTTTCTCCCCAGTGAGACCCCCAGCAAGTGATCAACCTTGCCTTGGCATATCAAATGCTATTCTTGTGATACCAGTAAGTGTCATGTCAATACCCGTGTGTGTCTTTTTTGTTTTGGTGCCGGTAAACGCCATTGTTTCGGTGTCAGTAAACCTCGAGTTATACCCAGTCATCGGTAAATGTCTGGTCATTTTTGATGTCGGTAAACATCATCTTTCGATGTCGGTAAACATCGAGTTCCACCCAGTCATCGGTAAATGTCTGGTCATTTTTTTGGTGTCGGTAAACGCCATTGTTTCGGTGTTGGTAAACATCGAGTCCTTTTCGTCAGTCATCGGTAAATGTCTGATAATCCCCAGCTAGAAATCCCCAGTAGAGTCATCTGTAAATGTCCTACCTGGTTTCCAGTTGCAAATTTTTGTTTGTCTTTCCCCAATAAATTTCTCATCCCAGTCATCGGTAAAATGTCTGGTCACTCTTTTGATGTCGGTAAACATCATCTTTCGATGTCGGTAAACATCGTGTCTCACCCCAGTCATCGGTAAATGTCTGGTCATTCTTTTTGATGTCGGTAAACATCATCTTTCGATGTCGGTAAACATCGTGTCTCACCCCAGTCATCGGTAAATGTCTGGTCATTCTTTGTTCTCTCGTTAATAAAAATCAAAATCCCCAGAAGTCGTCGGTAAACGTCTTGTCTGGTATCACAACAAAGATTTTGTTCCTCCCCAAGCGGAGATGCCATCGGTAAATGGCCCAGTTTTCTTCGATATCGGTAAATATCGAGTTCTCAGTTGCAGCAGCCATCGGTAAATGGTCTTGCTAAGTTGACATCGGTAAATGTCAAGTTTCTTTGAAGCCACCATCGGTAAATGGTCTTGCTTCCTTCCTACATCAAATTATTTCCCAGCAACCATCGGTAAATGGTTTTTGCTGAAGTTGATATCGGTAAATATCAAGTTTTTAACCATCGGTAAATGGTTTTGTTTTTCAAAAGTGGTTTCCCCAGCCGCCATCGGTAAATGGTCGTGCTGAAGTTGATATCGGTAAATATCAAAGTCCCAGTTTTAACCATCGGTAAATGGTTTTGTTTTTCTCAAGTTGTCATGAAGTTTGTCATCGGTAAATGACGTGGTTCTTGTATCATATCCAGTCGGTGCAAATTTCTACGGTTCTTTTGTATTCAATCCCTGTTTACCCTGAAAGTCTGACAGCCGTTGCTCTCATCCGTTCGGGTTCCCAGCTGATTGAATAGGGGCAGCTGTAGCACCTCAAATTTGCACCTATCATTGTGCATATCATTTCATATTAAGTCATAGCATATCATGATACATTGCATAGCATTTGCATTGTCCCTAGTTGCCTCAAGTGCAAGCAATCAAGAATTAGGTCAAACTGATCAGGAGATCAATCCACCAATCAAGCAAGGGTGTTTCTCAAGGAATCAAAGCCCTAGGGTTTGTCCAACAAGTTCACATGACTTGGAGGTCCATTTGAAGTGTTCAAGTCAAGGGTTGAAGGCTCAGAGGTCATCAGTTCATGCATAGCCAGGCAAAAACCCTAGAAAGTCAACAGTCAGTCAAAGCAGTGGATGGTGGCCATTCTTGTGGAATTTGGGCACCACGATCAATAATCAAGAATCCATACAACTTGGGACATAATTTGAAGTCAAGGTCTCAAGGAATTAGGGTTTGGAATTCATCAGAAGTGCACAGTCAGTCCAAAACCCTAGAAAAGTCAAAGTTGGTCAACTGTGGTTGATTTTATGGTTTTGATGGATGGAAATGGTTTGAGAGAGCTTATTCATGTCCTAATAGGCCTCATATGTCATGGCAATCAACATCATTGAAGAATTTGAAGCCAATCAGAAAATTTCCAGAAATAGAAAGTGGACCTGTAATTTCAACTGCCAAAAATAGAAACTTCTTGATCCTCAACTTACATCATGATACAAGCTTCAAATGAATTTTTGCCCAACATGAAAGTTGAAGATCTTGTTCTCCCATTTTCAAAAAGTCCAAGAACTCTCAAATCCCATGTGTGGTTGTCAGGATATGATCAATTCAATTTCAGAAATTTGTGAACTTCAAAGGGGCATATCTCCCAAACCATAAGGCCAAATTTGGTGGGGTTTTTTCCTACAAACCACATTTTTTATCCTCTTTCCAAAAATATAAATTTCATGTCCTAAAACCTTGCCAATCAAAATGGCATTTTTTGACCTTTTCCATTTAAAATCAAGTTTGACCCAAAGTTGACTTTTTGATTCTTTGACTTTTTCTCACTTTGGCCAATTGGAAATGCTTGGAAACATCATTTGTGATTTGTCTAGAGCTTAAAATCATCATCATACCACTATTTTACCATCATTTTGGCCTAAAATGCAAAGTTGGCAAAATGTGCAATTGGCTTCACATAACCAAAACAAGTACAGCAATTCTTTCAGCACACACAAAAACAGCAATTTGAATGGTCTTTGGCAGCCTGTACCCAGCCCATTCGACCAAGCTTACACCTCCTTTTCCACTTATGTACCAAATTAGCAAAATTGCAAATACTCCATTTTGAGCTAAGCAAGGTTAGTACATGGATTACAGATGTTAAACAGAGATATATAAACATCCTTCTGCTCATTTTCACAACCCTAGACACACAGCAGCGCAGCAAAAACCTCTCACTCTCCCATTGTGCATTTTGGCAAGAACAGAATTTCAGAGCAAAACACCAAAGACCCTTGAACAAACCTTGATTGTTTCTTCATCTAGACATATTTCTGAGCTCATTTCCACCATCAAACACTAGCTGGAACCATCTCTTTTGTTCTGTTTTCTTCAAGAACCAACCATGGCAGTTAGAGCTTTGAAGAATTCCAAGCAAGTTTGAGCTGAAGCACCTTCATCATCCATCATTTGGAGCTGGAATCTTCGACTGTTTGAGCAAATACCATCAAATAATCACTGTTCCATCGAATTCTTCAAATTAAGTAAGTTTTTCGACCCTCTCCTTTCTTTTATCCATGCTATGCCATGTGTAGTTCCAATGTTGCTGAGCATTATGAAACTTGTACCATGCTAAATGATCAACCATGCTGTGAGAAAATCGAATTTCCTTGTTTGTGCACAAATGTATTTTCCTTCTATTTGGCTTGTTTACAATGATTTAATGAAAAGTGATGATATATTTGTGATGCTTGAAGTATGTTGATGCTATTGGTATGCATGATTTGGATTTCTGGACATTTCGAAGTTTCCATGTTTGAACATTGAATGATGAATGCTGCTGTAGCTAAAACCCTAGCATTTCCAGAATTTTCCCATGATGATGTTTGTTTTGCTATTGGCTGATGTTGCCTAATGATGATGTTACATGGCCACGCTTATTTGTTGATGTTATTGTTCATGTTTTGATGATTGAATGCTTGAATGATGAGCACATGATGCTGCTGTTAAACCCTAAGTTTCCAAAACCCTAACAGCATTTTTCCAGAAAACTTGGATTTCAATTGGCTGCTGTTATTTGTTTTCTGTGCGTGTACTGTTCCATTGAGGGAGAGCCAATCAGGTTATTTCGTTTGGCCGTGTGAAACGCAGAGTTTTGATAAATGAGATGCTGAATTACAAAATTGCCATGCTGACTCTTGTTTGACCATGCTTTTGCTCATGTTTTCATCCAATTTGCACTTAACTTCCATAATTCATAGTTAATTCGTTTCAAATCCAAAAATCATGAGATTTTTTCCATAATGTTCATGAATGTGTCTAGTATTTAATTGTGATTTTTAATTAATTTTTCATTGGCTGGATTTTAATTGGTAATTGGTTTCCTAACATGTATGCCAAATTGATACATTGTGCCATTCCTTTTGGGAAATACTCATGTTGCATCCTTTGGTCTTGAAATTTTTTGTGGTAAAACTAGACATGCTCACCTTCATTTTGATATAAAGTTTGTGCATTTATCATTTGTGGATTGAGAGTTATGATTTTTTGAAGTTATGTGTTACATTTGGTGTTACATGAATGGTATGCATTTTCCCAATTTTTGTTCACATGCTTCCTTACATCCAAATGATCCCAAATTTTGCATGAATCATCTATCACATGTCTAGTTTGTGTATGAATTTTCCTGGAATTAATTGTTCTGTTTCCAATTTATTTGAGAATTTTCTTCCATGCTTAGTCATTTGTTGACTTTTTGTGCTACATGTTGCCAAATCTTTTGTGAAATTCTCAAATCTTATTGTATGACCATGAAATTTCATATGTGATAACTAGACATCTTGAGCTTTGCATTGGTGTTAATCTCATTCATTTCTCATCTGTTTTCAAATTGATATGATTTTTTGAAGTTGACCCATGTTTGTTGACTTTCATTGTGCTTACTTGAAATTATGTTGACTTCTTGATTTTAATTGACTGCCTTCCTCTCATCCAAATGCAATGAAACTTGACATGCTTGCCATGCTAGATGTTAGGATTGAATGTGATTTATTTGATAATTTTTGAGATTGTTTGGGTTGACTTTTGAATGAAGTCTTGCTGTTGACCTATTTGTGCTTTCATTTTGCCCTGTTTGACTTCTTTGGTTTATGAAATGACAATGATGCATGATGTGATTGTGAATCCAATTGTGATAGCTTCTTAAATGTTTGACCTTGACTTTGGTTGACTTTTCTCTGCTGTTTTGACTTTTTCTTTCATCCTTGACCCTAGGCTAATCCTAGTGGTCTTTTGAGCTTACAATTGAGTTCCTGTTTCAGGTTAAGCACCAATGCCTCAAAGATCATTCAAACTTGTTTGAACTTGATTGTTTACATATGAGCTAACCTTTGTTTTGTAGGTTTGACTCATGTGTTTGAGTCTTGTGCCATGCACTTTGGTCCTTCTGTGGTTGACTGTTTGCCAATTTCTTTTGATTTAAACTTTGGAACTGTTTACTAATTGGTTTGACTTTTTCAGGTACTTTAGTTGCTTAAGTTCTCTGAACTTGCTTTGCTTTGCTTTTTAGCAACTTGCTTGAGGTATAATCTCTTTTACTTCATGTAGTCTGGAGACCCGGTCTGTTATTTGACCGGGCAAACTGTCTGAAGTCCTCCTTAAGAGGCCATGCTTGTGTGTGTTTAAGATTGTCCCTGTACATATTGAAAGTCCTTCAACAAGGCAATTGGTGGAAGGTAGGGATATGCAATCTATCCCCCACTACTCTTGTTGTGTCATCCCTCTGCTCACACTGCTGTGTGTTGATGCATTGGGATACAAACCCAAGATCTTGTACAAAGTGTACAGTGTCAGAGTCTTCGAGTATAGAAGGGTTCCCACTTTCTGGACCCATGCTCATTTGTCTATTAGCTCTCCCTGGCCAGGGATAAGAGCTGTGAGGTCTCATCCTCACTTCATCCTTTCATCTGCTTCACCTTAGCCTCTCAATGGCAAGGTTAAGAGCACACTGACCCTATTCCAGTTGGCCTCAGTGCCTAACCCTTGTGTGAGCCCCTTGTGTGCATATAGTGTGTGCTTCCTGTGATTGTGTTTTGCTTGCTTTGCCTCTTAGGCTAGCTTAGACTTGCTTCCTATGCAAGTTAGGTTTGACTAACCACTAACACTAACTCTTTTCTCTCACCCCTGTGTGATTGAGACCTTTCTTTTCTCTCGCCCTCGTTGCGATTGAGACCTCCCTTTTCTCTTGCCCTAGTTGCAATCGAGATCCTTGCTTCCTGTGCAAGCCTTGTCTAGGATAGTTTGGCCCTTGTGCCATTTAGCTAGAAACCTTAACTTAGGGTTGACTTTGCATGACAACATCTAGGCTCGAGTCGTAGTCTCCCTAGAGTTGTGTCTCCCTCTGTTATCTGGTTAGGCTAGATCCTTGTCCCTGCGTAGGGGAACTACATCGCCCTGATCTTCATACCAGATGAAGTATGTAGGCAGGAGATTGAGCTGATCTCTCCGGGCGCCCTTTTTCTTTTTGTGTGTGTTTGACAACTATTAGGCTCGAGCTCTAGTCTCCCTTTTAGTTTGTTTGTTCGCCCTTTTCCTTTCTCAATCCTTTGTGTCTTAACCACCCTTGTGTGTGTTCTGGTTGGAGTCCGACATAAGTCCAGCGATTGGCAGTTGGTTTCCTGCGTGTGTTTAGGTACGGATGCTGATGTAAGTCCAGTGATTGGCATTCAGGCTCCACGTTTGCCTGTGTTTGTGTTTGTTTGTGTGCGTGTCAGCCGAGCTACGAATGCTCTGATTCTTCTCTCGTCCGAGAAGATACGTATGCATAGGATGCGACATCCTAGCGAGCATGTTTTGTCTCCCCAGTCCGAACTACTTCGACTCTGATGTCTATGCTTGATAGACTAAGTAGGCCCAGGATGCGACATCCTGCCGAGTCAGTCTCAGTCAGTCTCTTTTGTTTCTTTCAGCCAGTGTGTATGTGTTTGAGCAGTGTTTAGCAACCTTTTTCCCTTCCTTTTGTGCGTGGATCCCGTAGAGTACTACGGATGCGTAGGGTGCCTAATACCTTCCCTTCGCATAATCGACTCCCGAACCCATCCTCTTTGGTCGCGAGACCATGTTCTTTCCTAGGTTTACTTCGAGCGTTTCCTTTCCCTCTTTTGGGATAAATAACGCACGGTGGCGGCTCTGTTGTTTCTTTCTTTTCCCGCCGGTTTTTCGCGTGATGCGACAATATATATTCCAACTTTATTATTCCAATAATAATAATCCAATAATATTCTAATTATTTAATTAAATTAATAAATATACTATTAACTTAAATTAAATAATTATCATATTTTATCGGGGTGTTACAACTCTCCCCCACTAAAAGAGTTTTCGTCCTCGAAAATATACCTCAAGCGAATAACTCTGGATAAGACTCCTTCATCTGACTCTCAAGTTCCCAAGTCACATTGCCACCTGCTGGTCCTCCCCAAGCTACCTTTACCAAAGCAATTTCTTTACCCCGCAACTGCTTCAACTCTCGATCCTCGATCCTCATAGGTGATGTTTCAACAGTCAGGTTATCTCTCACCTGTACATCATCTACTTGGACCACATGCGACGGATCAGGAATGTAGCTCCTCAACTGAGACACATGAAAAACCTCATGCAAATTCGCAAGTGACGGCGGTAAAGCGATACGATAGGCTACCTCCCATATCCTCTCCAAAATCTGATAAGGACCAATAAATCGAGGTGTCAACTTCTTCGACTTCAAAGCTCGACCCACCCCAGTTATCGGAGTAACACGAAGAAACACATGATCTCCCTCTTGAAACTCAAGTGACTTCCTCCTCTTGTCGTGATAACTCTTCTGACGACTCTGAGCAATCCTTATCTTCTCCTGAATCATCTTAATCTTTTCCGTAGTTTGTTGAACAATCTCCGGTCCAACCATAGCACTCTCACCGGACTCATACCAACATAAAGGTGTCTGACATCTCCTACCATACAAAGCTTCAAACGGTGCCATACCAATGCTCGAATGAAAACTATTGTTGTAGGTAAACTCAATCAAAGGTAAATAACAATCCCAAGCATCTCCCTTTTCCAAAACACAAGCCCTCAAAAGATCCTCCAGCGACTGAATCGTCCTCCCAGTCTGACCATCAGTCTGCGGATGATATGCAGAACTCAATCTCAGCTTAGTTCCCAAAGCCCTCTGCAAACCTTCCCAGAACTTCGATGTAAATCTAGGATCTCTGTCCGAAACAATACTCGACGGAATACCATGCAAACTTACAATTTTCTCAATATACAACTCAGCTAATCTCTCTAACGGATAATCCATTCTGATCGGAATGAAATGAGCCGATTTTGTCAATCTGTCAACAATCACCCAAATAGCTTCAAAATTCTTAATTGTCCTCGGTAAACCAGAAACAAAATCCATACTGATACTATCCCACTTCCACTCTGGAATAGCCAACGGTTGCATTAGCCCAGACGGCTTCTGATGCTCAATCTTTGACTTCTGACAAGTCAAACAAGAATAAACAAAACTCGCAATTTCTCTTTTCATTCCCGGCCACCAAAATAACTTTTTCAAATCATGATACATCTTCGTAGCCCCAGGATGAATACTCAGGCCACTACGATGTCCTTCCTCAAGAATACTCTTCTTAAGTTCGGTAACATCCGGAATACACACCCGATTACCAAATTTCAAAACACCATTCTCATCAACTCTGAATTCACCACCTTGACCTTGATTCACTAGAGTCAACTTATCAACCAAAAGCACATCGGATTTCTGACCCTCTCTAATCTCATCCAGAATACCACTCGTTAACTTCAACATTCCCAATTTAACACTATTGTGAGTACTCTCACACACCAAACTCAAGTCTCTAAACTGCTCAATTAAATCCAATTCCTTAACCATTAACATAGACATATGCAATGATTTCCGACTCAATGCATCAGCCACTACGTTTGCTTTACCCGGATGGTAATTCAAACCAAAGTCATAATCCTTCAGAAACTCTAACCATCTCCTCTGTCTCATATTCAGCTCTTTCTGATCAAACAAATACTTTAAACTTTTATGGTCACTGAAAACCTCAAATCTTGACCCGTACAAGTAATGCCTCCATAACTTCAGAACAAATACCACAGCTGCCAACTCTAAATCGTGTGTCGGATAGTTCCTCTCATGAACCTTCAGTTGTCTCGAAGCATAAGCTACAACCTGCTTATTCTGCATCAAAACACCACCCAAACCCAACAATGAAGCATCACAGTAAACCTCAAATGGTTCCGATGGACTTGGTAATATCAGAATAGGAGCAGTAGTTAACCTTCTCTTTAACTCTTGGAAACCTCCTTCACATTTTGAGTCCCAAACAAACGCTTGCCCCTTTCTAGTCAACATCGT
Source organism: Lathyrus oleraceus (assembly GCF_024323335.1). Taxonomy (NCBI): domain Eukaryota; kingdom Viridiplantae; phylum Streptophyta; class Magnoliopsida; order Fabales; family Fabaceae; genus Lathyrus; species Lathyrus oleraceus. The sequence goes on along the minus strand of NC_066585.1, from coordinate 479,644,128 downwards.
CAACGGTAACGCCAACTTAGAAAATCCCTCAATGAATTTCCTATAATAACCTGCAAGTCCAAGAAAACTCCTTATCTCAGAAACTGACTTCGGAGCTTCCCACTTAGATACTGCTTCTATCTTAGAAGGATCAACAGCAACACCACCTCTTGAAACCACATGACCAAGAAAACTAACTTCTTCTAACCAAAATTCACACTTGGACAGTTTAGCAAATAACTTCTTTTCTCGTAGAACTCCTAAAACCACTCTCAAATGTTCAGCATGCTCTTCTTCAGATTTCGAATACACCAAAATATCGTCAATAAACACCACAACAAACTTGTCTAGGTACGGATGGAAAATCCTATTCATATACTCCATAAATACCCCAGGCGCATTAGTCACACCAAAAGGCATTACAGAATACTCATAATGTCCATACCTTGTTCTGAAAGCAGTCTTCTGAATATCCTCAGTTTTCACACGTATCTGATGATACCCCGATCTCAAATCTATTTTGCTGAACACACTCGCACCAACCAACTGATCCATCAAGTCATCAATCCTCGGCAAAGGATACCGATTCTTGATCGTCACTTTATTCAGTTGCCTGTAGTCCACACACAACCTCATAGTACGTTCTTTCTTCTTAACCAATAACACTGGTGCGCCCCACGGTGACACACTCGGACGAATAAACTTCTTATCCAACAAATCTTCCAACTGACTCTTCAATTCAGTTAACTCAACAGCAGACATACGGTACGGAGCCATCGATATCGGCCTAGTACCAGGTACCAAATCAATCGAGAACTCAACTTCATGCTCTGGCGGTAATTCATTCACTTCTTCAGGAAACACATCAGGAAAATCACACACCACGGCTAGATCGCAAATCACCAGTTTATCTTTAGCCTCCAAAGTCGCTAACAGCATAAAAAACTCTGCCCCATCTGCTACCGCCTCATTCACCTGCCTTGCTGATAGAAACAAACTCTTTCCTTCCTTAATCTCAGGAAAGATCACAGTCTTATCAAAACAGTTGATATAAACTCGGTTAAACACCAACCAGTTCATACCCAGGATAACATCAATCTGCACTAGTGGAAGACACACGAGGTCCATCCCAAAGTCTCTACCAAAAATACTCAAAGGGCAATTTAAACAAACTGAAGTAGTAGTCACTGAACCCTTCGCAGGAGTATCAATCACCATACTCCCATGCATCTCAGATATCTCTAATTTAAGTTTCACAGCACAATCCAAAGATATAAAGGAATGAGTCGCACCTGTGTCAATAATAGCTACAAGAGGAAAGCTATTAATATAACACGTACCTCGGATCAAACGATCATCTGCAGAAGTCTCAGAACCCGATAAAGCAAAGACCTTGCCTCCCGACTGGTTCTCTCTCTTCGGCTTAGGACACTGTGGACTGATATGACCCACCTCTCCACAGTTGAAACAAGTCATAGTCTTCAACCGGCACTCTGCAGCCAAGTGACCACCTTTGCCACACTTGAAACACTTCTTCTCAGCACTGGTACACTCATGGATACGATGTCCAGCCTGACCACATCTGTAACACTTAGCAGGGGCACTGGAGTCTCCCCCACTAGGTCTCCTCATCCTACTCTGTCTCTGGAAACCTTTGCCAGCTGCATACGGTTTCCCACGATCATTCTGATTCTTGCCTTTCCTATCAACCCTCTGCTGATAGCTCTCCGCTCTGGCCTTGGTATCCTGTTCAAAAATCCTGCAACAGTCAACCAGTTCAGAAAACACTCTGATCCGCTGATACCCAATAGCCTGCTTGATCTCGGGACGTAACCCGTTCTCAAACTTCACACATTTTGAAAATTCCCCAGTAGCCTCATCATAGGGAGTGTAATACTTCGACAGCTCTGTGAACTTAGCAGCATACTCAGTAACAGACCGGTTGCCCTGCTTCAATTCTAAGAACTCTATCTCTTTCTTTCCTCTGACATCCTCTGGAAAGTACTTCCTCAGGAATCTCTCTCTGAACACCGCCCAAGTGATCTCAGCACTCTCAGCAGCTTCCAACTCAGTGCGGGCAGCAACCCACCAATCATCTGCTTCCTCTGGCAGCATATGCGTATCGAACCTGACCTTCTGGTTATCGGCACACTCAGTCACTCGGAAGATCCTCTCGATCTCCTTCAACCACTTCTGAGCACCATCTGGATCGTATGCTCCCTTGAACATTGGAGGATTGTTCTTCTGGAACTCACTCAGTTGACGAGCAGCTCCCAGTCCCAAAACATTCGGATTCCCTCCAAGTACTCCAGCTAGCATACCCAGAGCCTCAGCAATCGCAGCATCATCTCTACCTCTTCCAGCCATCTCTATTCTGAAAACCCAACAAGCTAAAACAATAAGTACTGATAGGGTTACACAACACCTATCACGTACAGGGAAACAGAATAATTACGACTCGACTCGACCGACTATGCTCTGATACCACTAATGTAACACCCTTCTAAAATACCCCAATAATAATTAAAACAACAAATATAAATCAGAGTAGATATGCAATTTAAGGGTGTCACACTTGACACTTCACACCATTCACCATAATACTTGTCATGCTCATTTATTAATCAAAATAAAACATTGCACAATTCACAGCGGATAGAGATCTAATCAATCATGCAAACCATGTAACACATTACATGTAAAGTTGTTCAACAACCAAAATGAAAACAAAGTAAAACATCCCGTCCCGATGTTACATCTACCAGAGCATGACCCACTAAGGAACTACACTAGACTCCAAGCACTAGCTTCTACTCAATCACTGCTCGTTACCTGAAACATAGTTGTAAGGGTGAGTTCCTCAATCGATATAATAAGCATTATAAAATATCATGTAATGCTAAGTAAATTAACACATTCATCACCCTAATCAGATCACACATTCAGCAACGGCAACATCAACTCAAATCATACCCAACACAACACAAAACACACGTATAATATTGGAATACATCCATTCATATTATACGCCACACATACATTATGCAATGAGACTCCATGCATGCGGTACCGACTATTCGTGAACACATAGTTCAACCTCACCGATCAAACCCAGATACGGCTACCAAGCTCACTAGTCCCACTCATTTGAGACCTAGTGACTCACTCACTAATTCCTCACCATGGGAATTAGCTACCACCATAAAGGCTATGCTATGCACGCTAAATCACCTAGCATGCAACCATCAACAACAATCCACAATGGACATATGCTCACACTCTAAGCCATAAACAGTCCATCATACATCATACATACATCACACTCCAATCCACAATAGATATATTCACAGCATTATGCATATCATCATACATCATCAGCATATTTATCACAGAATCATATCATGTCATGTCAAATGATAAATCACCGTATTAGCACACTCTACTAATACCTATACTGTTCAAAACAACGGGAAAAGATCCCTACTATATCATACACCAATATAGGCCAATCGTCAAATATGTACACAATATTTGAATATCAATTTTCCACTTTTCAAACAGTGTTAACCGGTTAACGCCCTGGGTTAACCGGTTAACGCAACACAGAACACGCTTCCTGGCACATTTTAACAGTGTTAACCGGTTAACGCCCTGGGTTAACCGGTTAACGCAAGACAGACAGCAATTTCTCATAATTCATAACAGTGTTAACCGGTTAACACCCTGGGTTAACCGGTTAACGCAAGACAGAAAGCTGTTCCTGCGCTAACACGAACAGAATGCAGAATCCCCCGCATTTTTCGCCGTCGGAGGACTTCTGGACCTCCGATTTCGATTCCGTAAAAAGCTACACGTCCAGAAAACTACGACTCACCCAACTATAGATTCAATCACAGTTTTTAACGTAATTTGGTCATCACAATTTGCAACATTCATCATCCAAATTAGGGTCAATTCAATGGCTTATTACTACCCATTACATGTTAACCCATAATACCCATTAAACGACGATAAACCCCCCCTTACCTGAGTTAATCCGGCAAATCCTTTAGCTTCAAGCTTTTCCCTTCTTCAACCCTTGTTCTCTTGCTCTTCCTCTTTGCCCTTTTCTCACTTTCTGTCGTTTCTCTGGTTTTCACGTGAAAAACCCTTTTTACCAAATGGAACTCTTTATATATATTCCAACTTTATTATTCCAATAATAATAATCCAATAATATTCTAATTATTTAATTAAATTAATAAATATACTATTAACTTAAATTAAATAATTATCATATTTTATCGGGGTGTTACACAAAGCACCGCCTGAAAAGGCTCTCTTAACAACATATGGACCTTCATAGTTTGGAGTCCACTTGCCCCTGGAATCGGGCGCGAAAGACAAGACTTTCTTGAGCACGAGGTCACCTTCTCGAAACACACGAGGCTTGACCTTCTTATCAAAAGCTTTCTTCATTCTTTGCTGATATAACTGACCATGGCACATGGGAGTCAATCTCTTCTCTTCTATCAAATTCAGCTGGTCGTAACGACTCTGAACCCATTCAGCATCAGCCAACTTGGCTTCCATCAAGACTCTCATTGATGGGATCTCCACCTCTACTGGGAGTACAGCCTCCATGACATAAACAAGAGAGAAAGGGGTTGCCCCTGTTGAAGTGCGAACAGAAGTACGATATCCGTGTAAAGCAAAAGGCAGCATCTCATGCCAATCCTTATACGTGACAACCATCTTCTGGATAATCTTCTTGATATTCTTATTAGCAGCTTCAACAGCTCCATTCATCTTGGGTCTGTAAGGAGAATAATTATGGTGTGCAATCTTGAACTCACTACACAGTTCTTTCATCATTTTGTTGTTCAAGTTAGATCCATTATCAGTAATGATTTTATCTGGCACACCATAACGGCATATGAGTTGGTTCTTGATAAACTTCACGACCACCTTCCTGGTCACATTTGCATATGATACCGCTTCAACCCACTTGGTAAAGTAATCAATTGCTACGAGAATAAATTTGTGTCCATTAGACGCTTTCGGCTCTATCATGCCAATCATGTCAATTCCCCACATGGAGAAAGGCCATGGTGATGAAATCACATCCAGAAGTGTCGGAGGAATATGAATCTTATCCGTATAAATCTGAAACTTATGGCATTTCTTCACGTACTTGCAGCAGTCAGACTCCATTGTCAGCCAATAGTAGCCTCCTCTCAGCATCTTTCTGGACATGGCGTGTCCATTGGAATGAGTACCAAATGAACCCTCATGGACCTCAGTCATCAACATGTCTGCTTCGTGTCTATCCACGCATCTGAGCAAAACCATGTCAAAATTTCTCTTGTAAAGCACATCACCATTGAGGTAGAAACTTCCTGACAATCTCCTCAGAGTCTTCCTATCTTTCACAGATGCCCCAGGCGGGTAAACCTGGTTCTGAAGGAAACATTTGATATCAAAATACCATGGCTTATCATCTTTCACCTCTTCTACTGCAAATACGTGAGCTGGTCTGTCCAAGCGCATCACAGTGATATTGGGGACTTCATTCCAAAGTTTTACCACAATCATTGAAGCAAGAGTAGCAAGAGCCTCTGCCATCCGATTCTCATCTCGAGGAATATGATGGAAGTCAACTTCAGTAAAGAACGTTGAAATCCTCCTCGCATAATCCCTATATGGAATGAGACCGGGATGATTCATTTCCCATTCACCCTTAATCTGATTGACAACGAGGGCCGAATCACCATAAACATCAAGATGCTTGATCCTTAGATCAATGCATTCCTCCAATCCCATGATACATGCCTCATACTCAGCCATATTATTCGTGCATTTGAAAGTTAGCCTTGCTGTAAAAGGAATATGTGTGTCCTGAGGAGTAATAATCAATGCCCCAATACCATTTCCATACTGATTTACAGCGCCATCAAACACCATACTCCATCTGGAACCAAGCTCTGGCCCTTCGTCGAGCGTAGGCTCATCACAATCTTTCATTTTCAAATACAGAATCTCGTCATCTGGGAAGTCATACTGAACTGACTAATAATCTTCAATCGGCTGATGTGCCAAATGGTCAGCCAAGATACTACCTTTAATAGCCTTCTGAGCTCGATACTCAATATCATACTTAGATAACACCATTTGCCAACGGGCAATTCTCCCTGTTAAAGCAGGCTTCTCGAAGATATACTTGATTGGATCCATTCTGGATATTAACCAAGTCGTATGATTTAACATATACAGGCGTAAGCGCTTAGCAGCCCAAGCCAAAACACAACAGGTCTTCTCAAGCATTGAATATCGAGACTCACAATCGGTGAACTTCTTGCTTAAGTAGTAAATAGCATATTCTTTCTTTCCTGATTCGTCTTACTGACCGAGGACACAACCCATTGAGTCTTCAAGAATGGTCAGATACATATTCAATGGTCTTCCTTCCACGGACGGAGACAGGATCGGAGGTTCGGACAGATACTCTTTAATACTGTCAAAAGCTTTCTGGCAATCCTCGGTCCAATCATGGGACTAATCTTTCCGGAGGAGCTTGAATATTGGCGCACATGTGGCAGTCATGTGGGATATGAATCTGGAAATATAATTCAAGCGGCCAAGAAAACCTCGGACTTGCTTCTCAATTTTGGGCGCAGGCATTTCCTGTATTGCTTTGACCTTTGCAGGATCAACCTCAATACCTCTTTCACTAACAATAAAGCCTAATAACTTGCCGGAACGGACTCCAAATGTACAATTGTTGGGATTCAGACGAAGCTTATACTTCCTCAAACGCTGAAAAAGCTTTAACAAGTGCTCTACATGTTCAACTTCCGTTCTTGACTTAGCGATCATATCATCAACATATACCTCGATCTCCTTGTGCATCATATCATGAAACAAGGTGGTCATAGCTCGTTGATACGTGGCTCCGGCGTTCTTCAAACCGAAGGGCGTCACTCGATAACAGAATGTTCCCCAAGGTGTGATGAATGTTGTCTTCTCCATATCTTCGGGTGCCATTTTGATCTGATTATATCCGGAAAATCCATCCATAAATGAGAAGACATTGAATTTAGCTGTATTGTCTACCAACATATCAATGTGTGGTAAAGGGAAGTCATCTTTTGGACTAGCTTTATTCAAGTCTCTATAATCTACACACATTCGGACTTTTCCGTCTTTCTTAGGCACAGGCACGATATTGGCCATCCATTGAGGATATGTAGAAGTCACCAGAAACCCTGCATCAATTTGCTTCTGAACTTCCTCTTTGATCTTCACTGCCATATCAGGATGAGTTCTTCTGAGCTTCTGCTTCACAGGCACGCACTCAGGCTTTAGAGGTAGAAAATGTTTCACAATATATGTATCTAGACCGGGCATGTCTTCATATGACCAGGCAAAGACATTGACATATTCTCGTAGCATTTCAATCAACCCCTTCTTAACAGATTCTTCCAGGAGTGCCCCAATCTTCACTTCTCGCACACAATCTTCAGACCCCAAGTTGACTGTTTCCAGATTTTCAAGATGTGGCTGAATGATCTTCTCTTCATGCTCAAGTAGACGGGTAATCTCGTCAGGAATCTCTTCATCATCATCTTCTTCCGCCTCAAATACAGGGAATTAAAAGTTGGGAGATGGTGTTGGGTCATTATGTTCAATGGGTTTGATCAACCTGCATAATGATTTTGGATATGAAAAGCTTTAGAATTCAAACAAGGCAAATCATTATGCAGATGAAAAGATTGATTTTATTCTATTTTTTCTTAGGTTTTATGTGATCACCAATTTCATGCAAAAAGCGAAAAGGGAAAATAATTGGAAAACAAACATTTAACATGAATCTATTGAATGAAAAATATCATTGTATTTATGCGCCAACAATGTTATCACTCCTCCTTTTGGCATGGGAGGAGGGTTTTTTTAAACACAAATGAACATTACTTCGACTTATGGATAACTCTTGGAATATCCACAGCGACCCAATTATTGCAGATTCCCCCAGGGATGACGAAGTTGCCAGAATCCTCTTCGTCTTCTTCCAGAATGGCAGCAGCTTCCTCGCCTTGGCCAGTATGGATGAAACCTCCACTCTTGAACAGCCCTTGGGTGTTGAAAACCCCATAAGCATAACCTATGCCAGCCCGGGACTTGTTGTCTTCTAGCTCAATCATTTTTCCTAAACCAGCGGTTGCGCCACGCTCGATGGCCAACTTTGCATCTTTATAGGAAGCAAATGAAGGAGTTCTCTTCTTAATAGGCTCAGCAATAGATAAAGCTTGGAAAGGAGTTCCAACTTCATCCTCAACATCTATATATGAGAAGGAAGACAAATGGCTAACCAGGAGAGCCTTTTCTCCCCCTACCACCACCAGCTTCTTATTCTTCACGAATTTTAGTTTCTGGTGTAGGGTGGATGTCACGGCGCCTGCCTCGTGAATCCATAGTCTGCACAGGAGACAGCTATGCGATGGGTGAATGTCCATAACCTGGAAGGTAATCTGGAAATCACTTGGTCCAATCTTGATTGGGAGATCAACTTCCCCAATCACAGTTTTGCGAGACCCATCGAAAGCCTTCACAACTACTCCACTCTGCCTCATGGGAGGCCCCTGATATGACAGCTTCGAGAGAGTGGATTTTGGCAGTACGTTCAGTGATGACCCAGTGTCTACCAACACATTGGACAGGGCGTCATCTTTGCAACCCATAGATATATGCAATGCCAAGTTGTGGTCTCTTCCCTCCTCGGGGAGATCAGAGTCACAAAAACTCAAATTGTTACAAGCAGTAATGTTTGCAACAATGCTATCAAATTGTTCTATCGTGACATCGTGATCCACATATGCCACATCCAAAACCTTCTGCAGAGCCTCTCGGTGTGGTTCTGAATTCAAAAGCAATGATAACACCGATATTTTGGATGGCGTTTGTAGAAGCTGGTCTACAACATTGTACTCGCTCCTTTTGATGAGCCTCAGCATCTCATCACAATCTTCTTTCGTATTGCTACTCGGTCCAACAGAAGCAGGAGTTCTTGATGTAGAGGAGGGCTTAGCAACAAGTGTCGGATTCGGAGTGCTCACAGCATTCCCAATCGGGCGCTCAACAGAATCAACATCAACACGAGCATCCATTTGAGGCTTAGGCAGTGCTGAAAATACACGACCACTGCGGGTCAAACCACTAACATCCGCAATGTTGACAACAAAGGAAGATGGCAAGGTCACTCTTTCCCAATTTCTACCGTGACAGCGTTGTAGCGATAGGGAATCGCCTTTTCAGAAGAGTATGGTACCGGTCCGGCTAGCTTGATGGTTAATGCGGGAGAAACCTTCTGCTTGCTACCATCATACTTGACGATAACAGGTTTGGGGATCCGGAATACTGGAGAAATTACGTTGACCTCGTCAGCATCTTCGTCAACATTTCTGTTTTGAAGGATCTCAATAACTCCTTCATCCAGCATTTCTTGAACATCTTTGCATACCTGGCGACAACCTCTTTGATTGACAGAACAGACTTGGCATCTATCGTGGTCATGCTCATAATGACTATAATCACATAGCAAATGATGCATCTCGACCAGAGATTGTCGAATATGACTGACATATTTGACTTTGTACTTACCAGGGCAACCCTGGACCATATTGACAGCTTTCCCATGCTCGGGCAATGGGTTCTTCTTCACGTTAGGACCTACGTCCTCAAAACACAGAATGCCACACCTCACAAGGTCTTGAACCTTGGTCTTCAAAGGGTAACAATTCTCCACGTCGTGGCCGGGAGCACCAGAATGGTAAACACAATGTAATTCGGGCTTATACCACCACTGGAGGTTAGTAGGTATAGCCGGTGGGTCTCACGGAGTAATCAACTTCCTCTCTATCAAAGAGGGATATAACTCTACATACGTCATCGGAATAGGATCGAAGGTGACCCTTTTCCTATCGTAACTTGTACTGGTTTGATTACTGTTTTGAGGCTGATAGGTCTGCTGTTGCGGACGGTGTTGTTGTTGTTGATATTGTGGATGTGGTTGTTGATTGTTGTTATGTTGCTGGTACTGCTGATTGTCTCTGAAGACAGGTGCTATATGAGCCACCTGGTGCTGATTACCGGCGGGACGCACGGTCTTCCTCCTCACAGAGGGTCTTCTTGGTTTCATATGGGAGGTCACAGCATGTGCCTCTTCATCTTTCTTCTTCGCAAACGCCCCATAACGTTTGGCAGAGGAGCCTTCTTCCCTGGTCAGACGTCCTTCTCTAACCCCTTCTTCTAGACGCATCCCCATATTCACCATCTCGGTGAAGTCAGAAGGAGCGCTAGCAATCATCCACTTATAATAAAAAGAACTTAAGGTCTTCAAAAAGATCTTAGTCATCTCTTTCTCTTCTAGCGGAGGCACGATCTGTGCTGCTAACTCTCGCCACCTCTGGGCGTACTCTTTAAATGTTTCCTTGTCCTTCTGGGACATGGCTCTCAATTGATCCCTATCGGGAGCCATATCCACATTGTACTTGTATTGCTTGGCGAAGGCCTCGCCAAGATCGTTGAAGGATCGGATGTTTGCACTATCTAAACCCATGTACCAACGCAGAGCGGCACCGGACAGACTGTCCTGAAAGTAGTGGATGAGCAATTGGTCATTGTCGGTCTGAGTCGACATTTTCATGGCATACATGACCAGGTGGCTGAGAGGGCAAGTATTTCCCTTGTACTTTTCAAAGTCAGGGACCTTGAATTTCACAGGGATCTTCACATTAGGAACCAAGCAAAGTTCGGCAGCAGACTTGCCGAAAAGATCCTTTCCTCTGAGAGTTTTCAATTCCTTGCGAAGCTCAAGAAATTGATCGTTCATAGCATCCATCTTTTCATAGACATCTGGGCCCTCAGACGGCTCAGAATGATAGATGGTGTCGTCTACTCTAGGCAAAGTATGCACGACAGGAGGAGGAACAGCAAGGACCGGGCTAGATGCCGGCATAGAAGCAAAGGTGGGAGCAGGACCCTCAGGCATGAAATTGGGAGGCATCCCCCACGGGAATCCAGCTGGCATGGCCGTTGGAGCAAAGTGTGCACTGGCTGCAGGAACAGTCGAGGATACAATCTCAGAGATAACTGTCCTCTGGGGAGGAGTTGAAGGTGTCGGAGAAGACTGGCTCTGGGAAGCCATGAATGATTCCATCAAGGCACTTAATCTGGCCACTTCCTCTTTCAGCTCGCGGTTCTCTTGTTCCGAATGATCCATCAGTCTTGAAATGTTGGCTCTGGTGTAGTACCGGTGACTCAGCTTGTCTTCAAAATAAATGAAGAACACAGAGTTAGACCACAGGACAAGAAGCCGGGAACAAAACCTGCTTATGCACATGATGCATGTAATGCTTGTGCACATGATTTATTTTTATTTCAAAGGAACTTTAGGGTTCTATTTGCAAATTTTGGAAATATTAAACACTTTCATCTGGAGACATAATATCTGGGAAACCTTTTATACGAAAGAAGTACAGCGTTGGTAACCATATACAAGAGAAAAGGAAAATAATCATCCTATGGATCCCTAGAAACAATCATCTAAAGCTCGGGATACAGGAAAATAGGATGCATGAAGTCTCTTCACCTCCCTCTCGTAGGCTGCCTCCATATTTGCCTTCTCCTTGGCGAGTCGGTCATACTTCCTTTTCCAAAACCTAGAAGACTGAGGAAGTAGAGAAGTCCATGCATCATCAGAATCGTCCATAACCTGATGTTCGAGGAACTCTATCAAAGCATCCTTCTCCTTGATTTGCTGAAGCAACTCTTCTCGTTCACGGATCCAAGCACGTGATCAGTCTTCGTCTCTCAACTCCTCTACTCCTTGGTCAGGGAGGGTTGAAGGCCCAGCCATAACCAAAGGTGTAGGTCTTGAATACTCGTAAGGCATGAGATACTCAGACGCTCTCTTCCTAACCCAAGCAGTGTAAGGCTCCATAGCAACACAATTCTTAGGACCCAACTTTTTCCTTCCTTTCCTATGAATCTTGCGCCAAGCGCGAACCATTCTGCCCTTCAAGTTTTGGGGATCTTTACCCTCCTGAAAGAACACACCCTCTAACAGAATGTTATTGGGTTTATCCTTTAGGGGGAACCCAAGCTGACGACATGCCAAACAGGGTTGTAGTTAATCCCACCACATGTACCAAGAAGAGGTACATTGGAGAATTCACCACAAGAGTCGATAATCTGCACATCATCATATATACGGTTGTATCAAGAGATATCATCATTAGTGAGATACATAAGTCTCGTGGACCACCGTAGACATCCCTTGTTCTCCTTGAAGGCGACTGTCTGCGGTAAGTAAGAAATAAACCACTTATACAACAGAGGCAAACAACACACAATGGCGCCACCACCCTTTGCGTTCCTCATATGCAAAGAGAAATAAGTGTCACCCAACAGAGTCGGAACGGGATTAAGAGTAGAGAAAATCCTAATAGCGTTCACATCCACAAACTTGTCGATGTTGGGGAACAACACTAACCCATAAATGAGAAGTACAAATATGGCCTCAAAGGCGTCCTCACTCATGGCCTTCCCATAGACAGTGGCTTGAGTAAGGAGGAACTTAGAAGGGAGACCTTGAATTCCACCTTTGGTAGTCATATGAGCACCACCAGAGATTCATCTATATGCAACATGTCAGCTATCTCTTGAGGAGTAGGGACACTCTCCAAGCCACTGAACGGCAACTGGTCTAGAACAGGTATACCCACAAGGTAGGCATACTCCTCAAGTGTAGGCAAAAGCTGGAAATCCGGAAAAGTGAAGCAACGGTACAAGGGATCATAAAGCTGCACCAATACACTCATCAACCCTTCGTCCACCTGAGTAGTCAGAAGAGGAAGAAGCTTCCCAAAACGAGCCTTGAAACCCAAGGGATCTAGTACATAGGATGTCAACTTCCTTAACTCTTTCAAATCTGGTTGTCTGAAACTGTACTTCTTTGTATTCCTTCTTTGTCTTTCCATGTCTGAAAATTTTGCAAATAAACCCCTTAAGTTCCTTAAAAATTTTCTTCATTATTGATGATATGGATGCAAATGGGTGCATGAATGCATGAATGCAACAATCACACTCAAGGATCAAGCAAAGCACACCAAACAAAGGTCATCGGATGGATCATATCATCCTTAATATCAATCATCCATTTTGGTGGATTATGGTTTACACCTTATCAACACCCAAGTTCCATTGATATTAAGGATACATGAACGGATCAACCACAAATCAAAGGGTTTGTTGCAAGTCACGAGCATGGAGTCTCGGTTAAGAACCACCCAAAGGGAGTGTACTAGGGTTCAAACCTGCCAAACATGTTCTACAAGAGGTTCCCATAGTCATCATCCCATCTTTCGGATATTATCGGATAAACGACTACTCGTATTCCAAAAATATTCTCAAGAGAGACTCTTATGAGTGTAGTATCGCGTAACAATCGTATCAAATCTTACATTTGAGCGACTTTCGCACTACATCCTAAGAATAGGCCAAGATGGGCTTGGTAAACTAAGGTCCTTGGCTTCTAAGGTCTATATTGGAAAGAGTAATGTCTAACCATAACTACTTGTGTGACATTATTGATCCCAACATGACCTCCACCAAGTGAATGGACTTGCAAGTCAACTTGCTAAGGAATAACTCCACACAAGTCAACAAGACTACGCCATTCTCCTATCCGAAGTGCACTCGAGTCCGGGTATAGAACTCATCTCACAAAGATCACCAAGCACACAAGGAATTAATATTCAAGCAATTCAATCATTACATACAATACAGTAATCCCAAATTGCACAAAAATACATCACCAAACAATACAACACAATAAAATATTAAAAGTAGACAAAACCCACTAGGCAAAAGAATTCCCCAGCAGAGTCGCCACTTTTCTGTAGCGGGGTATTCGTTACCATTAGAGATATTGACTAAATCCAAGGTAAATCATACAAGTCGAGTCACCACCGCACTTCTATTTATCCAAAGGAATGGTTAGAAAGCGAACAAAAACCTAAAAGTTTTAACAAAAACTAGTAAAAGAGAAACAAAGATCTAGGTAAGGGGGTTGGTTATGTAATGGGAAGGTGTTAGGCACCCAAAACATCCTAGGTACTCCTAGGGAGCCCTTTTCACACTTGTTGTAAGGTTGTTGTCTTGTGAAAATTTATTTGTGCAAACATGATTGAAGAGATGAGAAGAGAATATACAAGTTTATTTACATTTTTGTGTTTGGATGGATAAACCCATTGCCTACGTACCATCTAAAAAAAGATTAGGATCAAAACCTCGTAGTTCGGGGTAAAAATCTCAAAACAAGTTGGTGAATTGATTGGTCCAAAAGCCTTAAGGTCTTTCGTTATCAAAGGGAGAAAACTCAACCTAAAACCACAAATCCACCACGTGAGGATAGCTTCAACATGCTAGTGAGGGGTTAACCCTATAATAAGCATGGAAGACTCATTGTCCATCACTAAGGATATAGGTGAGTATTACATCTACCACAAAGATAACTCAAACCTAAAAACTAAAGGTTATGAAAAAGTTTGGATTAGAAGGTGGCCATTGAAACCACAAAAACACATTTGAATGGGTTATATTTACCAATTAGAAGTATATACAAAATGGACAAAGTGGACTTAAAGATTCAATTCAAAATAAGTGTTATGAAAAGAAAGTTTGAAAAAAATCAAAAGCATAAGGCTTAGGTTTCTAATGTTGAAAAAAAGTGTTAGATGTTTGCACGAAAGTTTTGGCTTGGGTTAGAGTGGAGAGAAGAAGAAGAAGGGCTAAAGTCCTAAGCAATACAAAAAGGTGAGGGAAAAGAAACAAAACCACAATGGAGTTCCTCTCTTGAGATCATATTGATGATTCAAGTAGCTTCCATCCTTTGGAATAAGCAATCACACAAAGCATAAACTCAAGCAATCAATCAGAGTGAATTTGGAAGAAAACTTCTCAATGCATCTTGGATCTCTCTCTCCTGGGAGCTCATGGTAATGGTTCTTTAATTAAGCTCAAGTGGGAACCCCTAGCACAAGAACACACACATCAAAGAGTTTTATGAAACAAATCAAGAATGGACAAGAGTGAGTTTAGAGGCTTGGCCCATATTCATCATTCAGATCCTTTTGCTCTTGCATAGGGAATGTCCTAGAAACTAAGTCCATTTCTCCATTCTTTGCATAGGGAAAAATCCTAAAATCTAAGTCCACTTCTTTGCATTTGGTCCACAATAATCAAAACAAAAACACAAGCACAATAGTATATACACAATTATGTGCTCAAGTGAGCAAAAGGCAAATGGCATTAACATAAACATGTGCTCAAGTGATCAAAGAGAAAAGCAAATGGATAATATATGCAAGAATAGTAAATTGCATAAAAGTAAAGAGCAAAAAGTAAATGTTAATTGTTAATGGTTAGTGTTAGTAGTTAGTGTGCCATAAGGCAAAATTTAGTGCTATGTTAAGCAATCGTAATTGGACTTATGTAGAAGTCACAACTATCTGAGGCCGGTCAATAATAATGTAGGCAACAACACAAGTTAGAAGTCTTGATTAGTGAACCAAGTTCCAACAACTTGCCATGCCAAAAAAGGAAAAGAGAATTGATCTTGTATTGGTTTAAGCCTTTTGCATGATTTAGAAAACAACCTATCCTTAATGCAAAGCCATTCACTTGATCAATTGATCAAGATGAATTAGATTTGAATCAAGGAAGATTAAGTCTTCCTAATCAATGCTAACTTATCAACCTTCAACTCATTGATCAAAAAGAAAGAAGAAGAAGAAGGAAGAAGGAGATGAAGAATGGATAAGGAAATGGAAAGATCAAAATGCATAAGATGAAATAAGATGTACCAATCTATATGTATTGACCAAATGACATTGAAAGTCAAAGTGAAACAATAAGAAATCAGAAATGAGATGGAGATTGGAGATCAAACCATAAGCATAATATTTTTGGCATTTTTAATATTAAAATAAACTTGAATTAAAAATAAAAGAAAGGTCAAACTTCAAAATTACTTCAAATCAGTCTTGACAGGTCCAAGTAATTTATCCCAAGTTCAACAAGGTCAAACAAAGTTTGACAAAAAAATTCAGCATTTTAAAAAGTCAGAAACTATTTTTAATCAATTAAAAATGAATAAAAATAACCTAATTGAACTAAAATCTCAAATAAATCTCAAATCAATTAAAAAATTAATGAGAATATTTTTCGTAGATCCATCATCATTCAAATAGGTTAGGAAAATATTTTTGTATTTTTTGGATATCAAAAACTATTTAAAATGAATTAAAAATAACCAGAAAAGAGAAAATTCACAAAAAATATCAAATGATAAAATAAAAAATATTAAAAATCAAAATCAGAAATTAGAATTTATTTGGAGAAGAATGCAATTGGTCCCATAATTTTTGGATTTAAAATGAAGAAGATATTGATTTTTGAAAATTATTGGAATAAAAGAAATTAAATCAGAAAATTGGAAATTCAAAAAAACCAGGAGCGTTAGATCTGAGCTCGGCAGATCATGCGCTCCAGATGCGCGCTTCCACCATAGACCAAAGTCAGTGCGCTACACAATGAATTAAAATTAGTCATAACAAGTGAGGGCCAGGATTAGATCTGGAAAACTCAATCCAACGATCCACATTCAAACTGGCAATGGGACGGCCACCGGAACCACCTTCTTCTCCGGTGAGCTTGTGTTTTCCGGCCAAAATTGCAGACAACCAAATCTTAACCAAAATACACGATCTATACATCTTTGGAAAGATGGGATGATGTACATCATCCCTGTGCCACTCAATTCCACTCTAGATCTCTATATTGAGAGAAATCAGAGATGGAAGTTTTGTGGTGTTCATCATGAACTTAATGGATTTCAAAAATTAAATGCACAGTCATGATACCTCTATTGAGAGGACTTCAGCCAACATAAGATCCAAGCAAATAGGTCAATATATGATGAGTTTCGAAGAAAATACCAGTTGAAGAATAAACTTGAATTCTGGAGGTTTGAGCTTGATTCCTTGCTTTCTTTGCCAAAACAGAAGATCAATGAGCTGAAGGATGAAGGTTTAGAAGCTTTAGATCCAAGGATTCAACCAGATGTAGTTGAATTTTGGATCTGAAAAATTTGAAGAAAAGTGAAATAACTTCTTTGGTAATGGTTATGGATTCAGTTGTGCAGCATCTCAGGCGCCATTAGGTTGGTTTTCAAGTGAAGCAAGCAAGTGTATTTATAGCAAGAGTTGATGCAATGCATGATCAAACTCGTGTGCATGTGAATTGGGTCCTCCATGCATGGGCCTGTACAGGCGCATGTGAGGCCCAAAACTTGGTGCAAATGCAAGCTGAAATGAATGTGAGATAGTTTGGACGTGTAGCTTGGAGTGAATTAGCTTGTGTGATGAATTTCAACATGTTATGCATAATCATGCCTAAAACTTCTCCTCTTCGAAAATGCCATTTTCCAAATCCAAACATGATCATGTGAGTAATGGTTGGAAAGGTTTTGATGCAAGGAACAATTGTTATGTTGGGCAAAAATACATTTGGAGTGTGGAAATTGGTGAAATTGGAGTTTAAAGTGCAAGGTGCAAAACATGGAAAGGCAAAGTTTCTAAATTTGGCCAATGTTCAAGCCCTTATGTTTTGATGATGCAAGCCTCAAATGAAAACACCTCCAACATAAAAGTTGTATATATTTTCAAGACAATCAAAATGGACTTACATTTTGCATCATTTGGATTTTTGATGAAAGAGTTATGGGCACTTGAAGTTGGACTTTTTTTCCTTTTAATGCATTTGGTCCAAAGTGACCTATAATGTCTTGCATTATCACATGTATTTCCTTTGATATTTTGAAATTTTGTTCAACATAACATTTGAAGTAGACATCTTAGTATTTCCAATGCATTTGATCCCACCTCAAAATCATGAAAAACGAATGAGTTATGTCCTTGGGAAGTTGACCTAAAATTAGGGTTTCAGTCAAAATGACCTATAATGTATTGGAATGGATGATGGATGACCTTCCAAGTTTCAAATAAATTTTTGATGAACATGAAAGTTGTTCATATTGTCCTTAAGAAGATGTTTTATTTTGGGATCATCTCTATTTGACTAACAAATAAAACATTAGGTCTCGGTGCACTTCAAAATAGTCAGATGAATTGACTGATCAACTTCTCAAGTCCATGTCTCATATCTTGATGAATTGATGATTGAGGACACTCAAATAAGTTCAAATATGCATGAAATGATGAATTAAAGAACTTCCCTTGATTTCATTTGACCATGGGCTGAGGTTGCTTCATGAGTAAGGCATTGTGGTGCACAGATGAATTAGGGTTCCTTTGGGACACAAACCTCAAACCCTTTGACTTGCCTTGATCAAAATGATGAATTGAGATGTTAGGGAGACACATTTGATGGATGAGAGCTTTGGTAACCATTACCATGTTTGCTTTCATCTTCTCTTGACACTATTATTGCACAAAGGATCTCCTTGAAGCTCTTGACCTAGTGATTGCTTAAGCTACAAATAAAAGATGTTAGTGACATATTTTTGTGCTTTTGGTTAGTAAACAAAATGAGAAAAGCAGTGATATACAATTCAAGCATGCCTGGTGATGTCAAACCAATCACAAGAGGTCCCGCCTAAAGGCAAAGGGAACCAAGATGCTAATGATCCTTGAGGCAATGCAAGTGCAATGTTATGATGCCATGATGGATCTTAGGGACAAAATTGGGGTCTTACAGTGTGATACCTCTTTTATGCTTGGAATAGCTGAATAATGATTGATTGTGCCAGTTTTCTTCCAATATGGTAGATAACCATGCTTTTTGAAGCAAGAATCAATTGTGTGGTTTGTCATCCCACAATGAGTGCAAATGCTCGAACTCTTCCTCTAGAAGATTTTCCACCTCTAATGCTTCTACCATGAAATTTTTCATTGGATTTGGGTGCATTATATTAAGGTTGAATGTTAGGAAATGCTAGTACCTTTGATTCATCAAGAGGTAAAATAGTCTATCGTTCTTGTTGCACAAGAAGTGAATAAACTCTACAAATGGTTAGAAAGGGTTCCATTAACATAATTTAAGACCTCACAACTGAGTATTGGTCATTCAAGCCCTTAAGAAATCTAATGACTTGGTCACCATCTTTGTAAGCACGAATTTTGACAACAGCTTGGCATGTGATGTTACATGAACATTCAGGAATTGGTCGAAAATCATCCAATTCTTGCCATAGTTTCTTGAGTTTGGTATATTAATAAGATATAGATGAATCACCTTGTTTCAAGTTGCAGATTTCTTCTTAAAGATCTGAAATTATCACCATGGTAAAAACGATCCTTCAATTCATTCTAAATGTTAGTTGCAGTGTCCATCCATAACACACTCCGAGCAATCTTTGATTCAACAAAATTGTGAAGCCATGACATGATCATGGTGTGGTACTTATCCCAAGCAATAGAATCGTGATCTTCATCCAATGGTCGAGGCAGTCTTCCATTGATGAAGTGGAGCTTATTTTTGAATCTTAGAGCCATTGTTATGGAACTTGACAAAAAAATGATAGTTGTTGGTCGAAAGCAATGGTGAAACAAGTACCATAGTTGGATTCTCATTGGGGTGCATGAAGTAAGGGTTAAAGGTATTAATTTGATATCCCTTGTTGCTAACAGGTGGTAGAGGACGGCTATTGATGCTTCTTGTAGAGCTCGTAATTGACATGGTGGTCGGAGAAAAGAAACTAATCAGAAACAAGAAGGATCAAAATTAGATAAAGGGTGAAAAAAAAGGTGGAGAAGGTGAGTTAAACAAGTGCAGCAGTGAAGGCTTGATCACAGGCTGATGATACCATGTTAAAGCTCAAATTAAGCACATGAAAAACATGAAAAATGCAGAAGAAAAAATGAACTTTAATGGAGAAGAAAGATTGCAGAAGTATATTGCTTACTCTCATTTATACAATGAAGTGTAGTTGCTTACTTATACAACAAGTAAAGCCTAACTAACTACAGGAGTGAACTACCTACATGATAACTAACTGAAAATTAGTTACATTACAGTTACAACAGCTTGTGTGTTAGTTATTTTCATTCACTTTTTCATTATCTTTAAGAGTCTTCACTATGTCTTTTTGTCTTGTTATGTGAAACTTTATTTCTTCTCCATTCATTTTTCATTAAAACATTTTTTTGTAACATGACTGATGATGTACATTACTTGATTTTATCTGGTTTTACAGTATAAAAACAAAGCTTTGTTAATGCAACCCAAGTTTGGTTTTCTGAGTGATTGTGTTCATGTGATGGCACCTATTTTTTTTCTCTTCGTTTCATCATTACATGTTTCATGAGTTTCCTTTATGTGGTTTAACTTTCTTAAGAAAAGCATGGGTTTTGTTTGTATTTTCTTTCTATCTAGCCGTAATGTTTTCCTGTTTGTTGCATTTCTCAGTTTTCGTGTCTTTGTTTATGTGTTTTGTGGAAACTTTTACACAAATAATCCAGTTTTTTTTTTTAAAAATTCCAAAAATAACACATATTTTAGATAAATTCTCAAACTACCCCACTTTTAAAAAAACGTCAACACATAGGTGCCATATGAATTGCCGTCTATCCTTAAATTTAAATATCGGTTGGATTTGAGTTCCTCGCGGAGGATATGTACCTATACGACCCACGTCAGGTGAATTACACATAAGAAGGTTCAATATCTAACCCCTCACAATATTTCTAGATCAGTTACCCACAATCCCATACCCATCAAAATTATCGGCCCACAAACAGACAAACCTACAACCTTAACATACCAAACACCTAACCACAATACCAAGAGTATCCCCCGTACCACAACCAACAAGAAGATCATCATCAAGACACCCTACATCGCTATGCACCCAACATATCACCCTACTATAACATCCTTAGCCAAAACACTCAGTGATATTTAACACCAACCGTCCCTCCTACTATAGCCAAGAAGACCAAACATCACAAAACCAAAACATGCAACAATCATATGGCTACCAAACACCACAACAACCATTTCAACTTTTCCTCGACACATAATTCACACCAATATCGCCCTTCAGTCATCCCGGACGCCCTTCAATAACTCAAACGCAACCCAACTACTATGGCATGGGTCACAAACTCAGCTATGGAGGTAGAGCTTCATTGCATACACATGACTATGCAGATTTGTCTGAATATCTTAGGGAATCTCCTGCAGGTGGTGGTGATGCTCCTGGGCCCTCAAATCCTCAAACACCTGGGATGAATCATCAATGTGGGTTAAGGTCACGCGTTTGGGTAGCTAGGGGATATAGTACTGGAGGTCGATTGGGTCATCTCGGTCAATGACATAGTATTTTTGATATTCTTATGTAAACACATATTAATATTAATACCAATTGATCCGATTTCGACTTTAAAATAAAATGTCAATTATTTAAAAAAAATTACACAACACACAGGCGTCAGACCAATTGGCACCTCCTTTCATTCCTTACACATATGCACTAATTGGATTGAGAGCACCTTGTGCAGAAGTCAATTCAATTGGAACCTCCTCTTTAAATTTAAGGATATGCGCCAATTCATCTTACACACATGCTTCAATGCGGGATAGTTTGAGAATTTATTTGAAATATGAGTTATTTTGGAGGAAAAAAAATTAAAATAAATCATTTAGGTAAAAAAATTATGTTTTGTGTTCTTGAGGGATGAATTAACTCATTAATAGAATGTTGTTTATGACCTTCCTTTCTTATGTGTGTTTTGTGTTCATGAGTGATGTTTTTTTTTCATTTCATCATCACATGCTCCATGAGTTTGGTTTATGTGGTTCAATTTGCTTCACAAAAGTATGAGCTTTATTTATAGGGTTTTTTCTTGTTTTGCTGTCATTTTTCCTGTTTGTTGCATTTCTCTATTTTCATATCTTTGTTTATGTGTTCTGTGTACATTTAGTTCTTGTCATTTACAAAATAATTTTAATCAAATACGAGAATTATTCTTGAAAAAATTTACTCACTTTTCATATTAATTCTTCTTTTAATGGGTTTAAATTCTTTGTTGGGAGAAGATTCTACAATTGGGAAATGTATGAATACGTGGAATCATCGAAACAATTGGTACTTTTTGTATATTGATAGTTTACATTTTCCTTTCACGTTTTATGTAACCCTTCTTTCCCATTTTAATATATTACATTGGGTTATATTATTAATGAGAATCAAGAGAAGCCCTTTTGTTATACTTTGGTCATGTTTGATGTATAATGATGATATTGGGAATATTTGATAGATTAACAATATACAATCTTAGTTATATATTTTTGTTTTCTAGCTAATCCCCCATTGATATCAAGAGCCCTTTAGATATAGGTCTAATATGTAGTGATTATTATGTTGCATCTCTTATGGGATTGATTCATATGATTACTTTGCATAGTTAATTATGTGGTATTTAATTGTCACATTCTATATATCATTCTAATGGTGACAACTTGGAAGAACACGGATTTAACCACTTTGGAGGTATATTTATCCAACATATTCCGCATTTTGTATAATATGGTTATAACTTATATGGAGGTATTATACTATCGTATTAATCTACTATCTATATAAGAAAGAAAGATGGCCAGATATTGAGAAGCAATTTTGTGTTTGTACTAAAATAAATGTTCCATATTGCAACACTCCTTTTACAATTCTCATTAGAATTACATACACATATTGAGAAGCAAGGATAAGATCACTAAAACAATTGTTTCGGGCCTCTTAAAATATAAAGGCTTTATAATAAGAAGACCTTAAATTTATTATTTTTTAAAATTAAAACTATTAAAAAAACCTCAATACTAAATGTCATACTTATTAGATTTTATTAGATTTAATTCATATTTAAATTGTATTATTTTCTTAGCCCCTAAGTTTGTTAGAGGGTATTTTAGTATTTTATCCTATTGTAGTAACCCTAGTTTTAGCTTATAAATAGGGTGTCAATCATTGTAACTTTTAATCCTTTTTTTGTAGCCGTCATTCTCTTAATAGAATATTCATCTTTTATTCTACCTTTGCACCAACAATTGGTATCTAGAGCTCCGGTTCGGATTCATTGGGAAACACGGGAAACACGAGTGAACGTGAGGTCTTGTGTGTTTGATTTTGATTCTTAGATTCGTGTTGAAACTTGAACAAAATCTGATCAGAATTTTAATTCTGTGGGTTGGGAAACACTGTGTGAGAAATCTGAGTGTACTGTGCAAGGTAGAAAGATGAACGGAAACGGCAACATGAACACCAAACTTCCAGTATTTGACGGTAAAAACTGGAATCGTTGGATGATCCAAATGCGTGTACTGTTCGGTGCTCAAGATGTTCTAGATCTTGTCACTGATGGTTATATTCCGGTAGCAGCAGATGCAACGGATGAACAGAAAAACGCGCAGAAGGAAGTAAGGAAGAAGGATCAGAAAGCATTGTTCTTCATTCATCAATGTGTTGATGTAAATGTGTTTGAGAAGATTGCAGATTCAACGACAGCAAAGGCTGCGTGGGACACACTGGTTAGATGTTATGGTGGTGACGCATCAGTGAAGAAGGTGAAGCTTCAGTCCTTGAGAAAGCAATATGAAAATCTCAACATGAAGAATAATGAGAAAGTTTCTGAATACATCTCCAGAGTGATTCTGATCACTAATGAGATGAAAGCGTGTGGAGAAACTCTTTCTGAAGAAACAATCATGGAGAAGGTATTGAGATCCCTTACCTGTCAATTTGATTACATTGTGGTAGCAATAGAACATTCCAAAGATCTGAGCACCATGAGAATTGAAGAGCTGCAGAGCAGTCTAGAAGCGCAAGAGTTGCGTTTAACTGAGAGAACTTCTGAAAGGGAAGTAGAGCAGCAGGCTCTGAAAGCAACTTCTGATAGGAGGTATCAGAAGCAGTCAGAAGCCAGGAGAAGATCTGATGGTGGTCAGAAGTCAGAAAGCTCAACCTCTGATAGACAAAAGAATGCTCAGAAGGGAAAAGAGAAGTATGACAAGAAGAAAATCCAATGTTACTGCTGTAAGAAGTTCGGTCATTTTGCTAGAGACTGTTGGTCAAACAAGGAGAGAAAATCAGAAGAAGCAAATATAGCCAGAAGTTCTGATGACGAATCTGTGCTATTGATGGCCTCTGAATCTGATGATATGGATCTGATAGACTGGTGGTATATGGACACTGGCTGTTCAAATCATCTTACTGGAAACAAGAAATGGCTGGTTGACTTTGACTCTGAAAAGAGAACAAAGATCAGATGTGCTGATGACAAATATCTTAATGCAGAAGGTATGGGAAATGTCAGAGTGATTCTGAACAATGGGAAAACAGCATTGATTCAGAACGTGTGGTATGTACCTGGCATCAGAAGCAATCTGATGAGTGTGGGACAATTAATTGAGAAAGGTTTCTCAGTTACCATGAAGGACAATCTTCTGAAGCTGTATGACTGCAATCAGAAGTTGATTATGGAGTCAGAACAGGGAAGGAATAGAACATTCAAGGTGAATGTCAGAACTGCAGACTCAGAATGTCTTAGTGCAACAAGTGCTGAGAAGGAGAGTGAGCTGTGGCACAGAAGATTTGGTCATTTAAATTTCAGAAGCTTAAAACATCTGAATTCAAAGAAGTTGGTACATGGAATTCCTGCAATTAAGAAGCCTGAAAAGTCATGCAAAGTTTGTATGGAAGGAAAACAACCACGATTGCCATTTGCGTCAGAAACTGCTCCAAGAGCAAAACATGCCTTGGGAGTTGTACATTCTGATGTGTGTGGTCCATTTCCAGTAGCATCGATGGGAGGGAATAAATACTTTGTGTTATTTGTTGATGAATTCACAAGAATGACATGGGTATCCCTTATTAAGTTCAAACACGAGGTGTTTGATGAATTCAAGAAGTTCAGAATGAAGGCTGAGAATCAGAGTGGTCAAAAGCTGAAGATTCTTAGAACTGACGGTGGAGGTGAGTATAACTCCAAAGAGTTCCAGAAGTTCTGTGAGGAGAATGGAATTGAGCATGAGGTTACTGCTCCTTATACCCCTCAACACAATGGTCTTGCTGAAAGAAGAAACCGAACTTTGCTTGATATGGTGAGAAGCATGCTAAAGGAGAAGAAGCTTCCTCAGAAGCTCTGGGGAGAAGCTGTTGCCACCGCAACGTATGTACTCAACCGATGTCCTACAAAGAAGTTGAAGGAAATAGTTCCAATACAGAAGTGGACTGGAGATAAGCAAAGTGTTAGTCATCTGAAGGTGTTTGGTTCTGTTTGCTATAAACATGTTCCAGAAGCCAGAAGACAGAAGCTGGATGATAGAAGCAAAGTGATGATTCTGATAGGGTACCACAGTACAGGTGCATACAAGCTCTATTGTCCAGAAACCAATAAAATTGAATTCAGCAGAGATGTGATTGTGAAGGAATCAGAAGTTTGGAATTGGGATAAGTCTCAATCTGACTCTGATGTTAGAACCTCTGAAGAAAGGTCAGAGTTCAGAATTTCTGAGGCTGGAGTAAACTCTGATATTGATTCTGATTCTGATAGTGATTCTGACTCTGGAGAAGACTCAGAAGATGAAGGTGACTCTGATGATCCAGACTCTGATGACCCAGACTCTGATGGTAATCCAGATTCTGGTGGCAATTCAGACTCTGGAAATATGCCAGACTCTGAAGATGGTCAAGGCTTTGGAGGAAGTCAACCATCTGAAGCTAGAAACTCTGAAGCTCAAGACTCTGAACAAGTTCAGAGACCACAAAGAATCAGAAACATCCCCAGAAGATATGCAGAATTTGACATGCTGCAAGACACTGAAGTAGACTCTGAAGGAGAAGTTATTCAGTGTGCCATGTTAGTAGACTCTGAACCCATAAGTACAGAAGAGGCTCTTAAGCAGAAGCTCTGGTTGAAGGCCATGAAAGAAGAACTTGATGCTATAGAGAGAAACAAGACTTGGAAGCTGACAGAACTTCCAAAAGACAAGAAAGCCATCAGCGTCAGATGGGTTTTCAAGCAGAAGTTAAAGCCAGATGGTTCAATTGGCAAACATAAAGCAAGGTTGGTAGCCAGAGGATTTCTACAGAAACCCGGGCTGGATTACTCTGAAGTGTTTGCACCTGTAGCAAGACATGAAACAATCAGAATGGTGATTGCAATAGCTGCTAACAGGAATTGGCCTCTGATGCATTTAGATGTAAAATCTGCATTTCTGAATGGTCCATTAGAAGAAGAAGTTTACGTGTCACAACCTCCTGGATTTGTGAAAAAGAATCAGGAAGGGATGGTGTACAGATTATACAAAGCTCTATATGGATTGAAACAAGCGCCCAGAGCTTGGAATAAGAAGATTGATTCTTTTTTCAAGAAGCAAGGCTTTCAGAAATGTGAGATGGAGTACGGTGTCTATGTTCAGCATACTTCTGAAGGAAATATGACTCTGGTATGTTTATATGTTGATGATATACTGCTGACTGGAAGTTCTGAACAGGAGATAGCCAAGTTCAAGAAAGTTCTGATGAATGAATTCGAAATGACTGATCTAGGCAAAATGACATACTTTCTAGGGATGGAATTCAGATACTCTGAGAAAGGTATTATTTTGCATCAGCTCAAGTATGAATTAGAACTTCTGAAGAGATTTGAACTGGAGAATTGTAAGATTGCTGTCACACCTTCTGATACAAATCAGAAACTGGATTCTGACTCTGATGGAAAGGATGTGGACGCTACAACCTTCAAACAGTTAGTTGGTTCTCTGAGGTATTTGTGCAATACCAGACCTGATATTTGCTATTCAGTTGGGATGGTTAGTAGGTTCATGAGTAAACCTAAGTGGTCCCATTACCAAGCTGCAGTCAGGATTCTGAGGTATATCAAGGGAACTCTGAAGTATGGAGTATTATTTCCTTCTGGAAGAAAGGATGAGTCAGAACTTCTGAGTTATTCAGATTCTGATTGGTGTGGAGACAGAGTTGACAGAAGAAGTACGTCTGGGTACTTATTCAAATTTCTGGGAGGTCCCATTTCTTGGTGTTCCAAGAAGCAACCTGTTGTGGCGTTGTCAACTTGTGAAGCTGAATATATTGCAGGTGCTGTTACTGCATGCCAAGCTGTGTGGATTCTGAATCTATTGCAGGATCTGAAGATTAAAGTAAACAAACCTCTGAAGCTGATGATTGACAACAAGTCTGCAATCAATCTTGCTAGAAACCCAGTGTTGCATGGGAGAAGCAAGCACATTGAGACCAAGTATCATTTTCTGAGACATCAAGTTCAGAGGGGAGTGTTAGAAGTTGTACACTGCAGCACTCAGAAGCAGTTGGCAGATGTTCTGACGAAAGCTATCAAGACTGACCAATTTCTCATATTAAGGGATGGAATTGGTGTTACAAGTTTTGATGGAATATGAATTAAGGGATGGTATTAGATTTTATTAGATTTAATTCATATTTAAATTGTATTATTTTCTTAGCCCCTAAGTTTGTTAGAGGGTATTTTAGTATTTTATCCTATTGTAGTAACCCTAGTTTTAGCTTATAAATAGGGTGTCAATCATTGTAACTTTTAATCCTTTTTTTGTAGCCGTCATTCTCTTAATAGAATATTCATCTTTTATTCTACCTTTGCACCAACAATACTAACATTAATTATATAAAATTAAAATTAACAAAATATTACAATTAATTATAAATAAATTTGTCAAAATATATTAATTATATAAAATAAAAAAACCTCAATACTAAATGTCAATACTAAATGTCTTAGTAATATTAATTATAGAAAATTAAAATTGTCAAAATATTACAATTATATATGTGGATTCAACTATAACATGGTGTAAATATTTCAATCTTTTCATTTCATAAGAATTGATTCATTCTTACTCTTAAGATAATTTGTTGTTATTTGGTAAGGTGGTGGATTATCACTAATTTGCATTTATCTGTAGTGTTGAAAATGTGATTTAAATACTTCATGAAATAGCATGGGATATAACTAGTTAGATCTATACAAGAAAGCACGCATAAATATTGCTGCAATGTACATTTGAGTATAGTTCTACTATACAAAATTATTTTAACTCGTGCGGACGCATGGTTATTTAACTAGTTGTTAAGTAAAATGGTTAAGTTTTATGTTTTTTGATTGTAAGTAAAGTTAATGTTGTTATTGTTAGTTAGTAAAAGGTTTATGATGTTAGTGTCGTGGAGATTTAATATTTAATGTTCTTGTTGATGTTGTGTTATCCTAATTTAAACTTTGTTCAAATTATAGGTGTAATGATCGGACACCATTCACACTAGAAGATATAACTGATGTCCATTCACGTTGGGCCGATTGCTTCCTAGAATTTTTTTATTTACAAGCACACTAATTTCTCTTGATTCTTGCCTTGTTAATTGGTTATCAAAATATCGTTTTATTACCTCTCTCTCTCTCAAAAACAAATTTATATTTTAATTCATAAATACAAAAATTAATATTTATAATAAAAAAATATATTATAGTCAAAGTTATATTATTTTTGTTTAGTGTACCCACGTATCAAATAGTGTAAAGTACCAAAATCTTTCTTTTAATCATTTTTCTCCTCCTTCTCATTATTTAATATTTTGATTCATAAAAATACTAATATTTTATATATCATTAAAAAATGTTATAGTAAAAGTAATATCATTTTGTGTGGTGCATAGATACATCAAATAATATAGAAAAAATATATTAGTGCATCGATCATCAAACACAATACATTATAAAAATTTGTCTTATATAATTTTGTAATGTTTAATATTGTTCAATACAATACTTCTTATTTCTAAAATCAAACGCACCCAATGTTTAATATTAGAAATTCTAAGAATCTCTCTCCCTTTCTTTTAAGTTTCTCTATAAACAAACCATATCTCCCTTGCAAATGACATCAAAATACTTAAGTATGGCGTAAAGATCGAGACGAATGCTTCACACCCTTGCACAATCACCTCACACCTCACGTTATTCGTCTCGTGGATGAGACAAAACCAAAATCTTTCAAGTATTTTTTTTATATTATAAATATTTTTATATATAATTAAGATCATATATAAATAAAGGATCAACGGATAACAAGTTATGCGATAATCTTTTTTTGGATGGCAAAATTAATTTTTTTTTTAAACTTATATTCATTGTTCTAGGAGACACGACATTATTATGCATGAGTCTTTGAATTTTATGTAAAAGATTTACTGTTTCTGGTACTAGAAAACAGAAGATGTTAAATAGAAACGATACGAAAGCATGTTGATTTTCGAAAAACATTTTCTCATTCTTCATCACTTTATGTGAAACGACTTTGAATATTGTCTATCCTACTGTAAAATCTTCAATCCTCTATCTTACCAATGAAAAAATCCCAACCAAAAATCTACACATGCATATTTTTTTACATACTCATCTATACACTAGAATATTAAAATTATTTAGATAGTACATATTGATACCTATATAGTTTTTGTAACAAAGATTACTTAAATAGTTAAATAGAACATTTTTGGTCAAACTTGATTAATTAGCTCTTGTTTTGAAGAATGGATTGATTAAAAATAGCCCCATCTTGCATGCTTTTGAGACTCAACAATCGATGATTCGATATGTATGGTCATGCATCATACTTTTTGTTTTTAGCTTTTATCCAAGGGAAAGTTGGGTATCCAAAGCTATTTGTGGGAGGGGAGATGGTAGGTATCCAAAGTTATTTTCTGCATCCATATATCCTCTCAATCTTTTTGTTGTTAGTAAAATTAAGAGGTGGATGGCAGCAGTTGCAGGGTAATACTACACTATAGGTCGTTTTGGTGTACGTGGGTGTTGGATTGCATTAACAATCTAAGCCCCACCCATGTGCATCTTTGATTCAACTTCAAATGCTATGATGTGAAACTCCACCGGTTGAAATTTATTGATTAATTGAGAGGAAACAAATTGATTTTGATTTAACTGTTTAAGTAAAATAAATTATGATTTTGAATTAACTCTTTAAGGAAACACACATAACAGTTATTGTACACAACTAATAGGCATGACAAATACCCCGACCCCACCCCTGCCCTTGCTCCTGCTCTAAAATTAATAGAAAATTTTGATTTAATTGGGGACGGGGAAGGAGTGAAAAAAACCCGATTTTTTTTTATGGAGGCGGGGATGCTAGTATCCGTCCAACATCCGACTATAAAAAAAATTTTTACAAATAATTTTATTATTTATTTACACTTCTTAATCTTACACTATGAAACTTATTACAATTATTATTTGTTTTTTAGAAAATACAAATTAAATAAAAGTGACCCAACAATATGATTATTCTTAAAATAATTAATCTTAAAATAATTAATTATGTAATTAAATTATTGATTTTTATCATTATTGAAAAAATATACATTTAAAAAAAATACAATTTAGACGGGTAGGAGCGGGACAAATGCGGAGAAATCCGTTTCTCAATAGAAACGAGGGCGAGAGACTAACTATTAGTTCAGATTAAATTTAAGGACAGATGCGGGTCTAGGAGGCGAGGGCAGGGGCAGGGTCTGAATATGTTAAAATCCATCCCAACCCGCCGCCCTGTTGTGGTGCCTAATAATTATAACTTCAAAAGGTTTGTATGTTTCACTATGTGACTAGTAGCATGTTTGGAAATTTGCATCCAAACACGCAATAGGATTGTTAAACAGTACATTTGACAAACACGGTATCATCCTCCATAATATTTAGTAAATGTATTCATAGAATGATTTAAAAATATTTTGCATGACTTGTTGTACTAAGTGTGTGTTTGGATTGGCGGTGAACAAAATTGATTTTGATAGAATTGAGTTTGGTAGAATTGATTTTAACAGAATTGAGTTTAACAGAATTGATTTATGTTTGGATACATTTATGTAAAAGTGATTGTTATCAATTAATGTTGTTTGGATGATTTTTATCAAAATTGATTTTGAATGTATAATTACCAAAATGGACATGGTTAAACACATAAATAAAAAAGACAAAATTAATAATATTTAAACATAATAAAAATTACAAATATATAATAAAATTTGAAATGCAACATAGCACTAAAATGTTATTACAATACTAATTTAAATTGAAATATAGTACTAATTTATAACAATATTAAGTTTTTAACTTGTACTCTATAATTTTATTGCGAATTGAGTCGCGAACGTGATCCATCTCTAATGATGAAGCGACATTTAAAACTTGTGATTGATCTAAGTTAGGCGATATATGGTAATCATCATGGTGAATGGTTGTATTTTCATCTTCATAAAGATTAAAATCAACATCAATTTCTGCATTCCTTCTAATAAAGTTGTGAATGGTCATTGTTGCGACGACTATTTGAACCTGCGTCTGAAATTTGAACTTGGGCATACAACGCAAAATTGCAAATCTGTTCTTCCATACTCCAAAAGTTCTTTCTATTGTGCACCTTAAACTTGAGTGATAATAATTAAATACTTCATTATTATTTGCGAACCCGTTAGAACGCCTAAAATCAGGAAGGTGATAACGTTCACATCTGTAGGGACCAATGTATCCTATTGGTGTTGGATAGCCAGAATCTACCAAATAATACTTACCTATAAAAATAAATTAATCATTTAAAAGTGAAGTCAAATATTATAAATAAATCATTAGTAGTAATAAAAAGAACAAACCAGGAGGAGGGTGTGGAAAATTAAGGTTCACATTTGTGAGAGCTTGGTCAAAAACACGTGCATCATGGGCAGTACCTTCCCAACCGGCTAATACAAAAGTGAAACACATATTCCAATCACATACAGCCATTATATTTTGTGTAGGATATCCCTTTCTTCCAATATACCTGGTTTGCTCGTTGGCATTAACTACACATGACACATGAGTACCATTAATTGCTCCTATAGCATTCTTGAAAAAAGGCCAATAACGTTGATCATTTTTTATTTTTGAATGACAATCATGAAATGTAGGACCTTCAGGTTTAATATATTTCATAGACAACTTAAGACAAGCACGAAGTACCCGATGAAAATGTCTACTAACAGTCTCCCCTGAGTGTTGAAACCTTTCTTGAATCATTCTATTACCTACCCCATGTCCAACAACAACTAAAAACATTGCAACCATTTCTTCAACTCCCATTCTTTTAGAAGACTTTAAACCATGCTCAACTAGTTTAGTGCATATCAAATTAAAAATATGTTTTTCCATTCGAAACATCTCATAACAACGAGTGGAGTTACCTTGCAATATTTCTTGAACCCATGCATGACCGCTTAATTCACTAGTTCTACATGGTTCTTTGCATAATTGACTTACTGCGTATTCTCCAATTAGTGCAGCCACAAAACTAGCTTGTTGAAAAAATTCATCATCATCATCATCATTGTCATCTTCTTCTTCTCTATTGTTGTCCAATTGCTCATTCTGATCATTCATTTATCCCTTCATAATTATAAATAATAGCATTTAGGTGTAAGTAAATCTACATTCCATACCAGTATGAAATTAACTAGCAGTATAATTTAAGTAGATGCACCATTCATTTCATTTCATAATTAACTAGCAGTATCTAACTAACAGTATGAAATATAGCATTTAGTAATTCCATTTCAATACTTATAAACATAGCATTTAGTAATAGAAACATAGCAAATTCATTTCAATACTTATAATTCCACTTCACCATATCATTTGGTAATTAAAAGATAGCTAATCCTAATACATAAAAAGTCTAATTACTATAAGTCCTAGTTTAAGATGATTCATAGCTTAAGATCCTAATACATAAATAAGACTAATTTTTATGAAATTTTAGATCAATTACATCTTCATAAACGACATAGGATTATTTGCTGCAAATTTAAGCCAATGCACCCTTCTATCTTCAAAACCTTTAAAGGAAACAAACATCTCCCTCGCAGGCTTGAACATCATTAGTTGGCAACATTTTGTCAACAAGTCTATATCACTTGTAATTTCATCCATGGTATGGAGTGTGGCCATCACCTCACCAATAGATGTACTAGTTATAGCATCATTTCGTGCCTTACATGTTTCCGCAATCACACTAACAACTTCAGCTATTGTTGATGAGGGAGTTATCTTTTTCTTGGTTTTCTTTTCAACACCACTAGCTCTCTTTCTCTTTTGTCCACTACTTTGGCTAGCAACCCCTTGGGAAGTATTCAAATTAATATTTGAAAAATCTTCCGTTGCTCCAATACTTACATCTTCACTATCACCCGATCCTTCTTCCATATCCAAGCCAATATTATTAGGACATGGACCTAAGTCATCAACATCGTTACCACAATCCTCATCGGGCAATATACCACTTGAAGGTGCCCAAGCATACTCACCATTAGCCACCACATCCTTGAAAAGTGTGGTTAGTTGATTAGCAAATGGAAGTCCTTTCTCTCTAAATTTTCCATATAGAGGATTTTCCAATTGTTTTTTCTCCCACCACTCGTCCGGTGCATCAAATGAATTCTTCTCACTATCCCACCTCATTCCGGTAACTTTTCCAAATAAATTAAACCATGCTCTCCATTCCTTTCTCAAGCTATCATATCTATTCTTCAATTTTGTCTTGTCATAATTTCTCCCAGATGATCCATTAAATTGAGAAACAATGTTTTTCCAACCCGTCTTGGTAAAGCTAGTTCCAATGCACTCACCTTTCGTAACTTGATCCATACATGCTTGAATGAATATTTCGTTAACTTTAAGATCCGTCCAACTAGCTTTATATCTTTGAATTTCATCAACATGAATTTTTCTCTTTGTAGTCATAATACTATGTACACAAAGTTACAAACACACATCAACACTAACAATAATGTGTGAGTAGAAAATGATTTTAACATGATATGGCAACAAAATTTCACTCATAATACAAGTAGCAGCATTATAGGCTGCCATATGAAATTACACAAACTCATGAAGTATATCAACACTAAAGTAGCAGCACTAAAGTTGCATTGCAGGAAAAAATTAACTAGCCGTAAAAAACTAGCTCATGAAAGTATATAAGCACTATAGTATATAAACATTAGAATGTATTTGCAATATATAAATATTATAGTATAAACATTAGAATGCATTTGAACATAAACTAGTATATAAACAATAACAGTTTGAAAACATAAGCAGTATATTAACACTATAGTTTAATATTGAACAAAATAAATTCTAAGAGGCATTTTATCAAACACTTAGAATGCATTTAGGTGAGCGAAAAAAAAAAATTGTTTCTTCTCATATTCATATCAGTTGCAGAAGAATTACAAAATACAACCATTATAGAACAAAATTATGAGATTACCTTATTCTTGGAGTAGAATTTTTCCTTGTATTTTTGGTTGTAAGAGATGATGGTGTATATATAGACTTGAAGGTAATAAATTAATCAAATTTGGTTTACCAAATTCATTAATACAAAGCAAAGAGAGTAATGAAGGAATTAATACAAAGCAGAAAATTGGAAAGTAGAGAGTATGGTAGCTTGAAAATAGAAGAAACAGTTGAAAAGAAATTAAAGAGGGCAATGAAGGAAAATTGTAAGAACCAAAATATCATAAATGCAGAATTGATTCTTGCTAACCTCAAAAGCTAGGAATTGTAGCTTCTATTGGAATTGCTTCTAGGAGAGTAGAATTGATTTTGGAGAAAAAACCCAAACAAGAAAATAAGACCACTTTTAAGTTTAAAGGAATAAAACGTGAGTTTGGGGCTTCAAGAAGCCAATCCAAACATAGAGTAAATCATTTTGATTCTATACCTTACAGTTAACATACAAATCATTGCTATCTACAACTTTTAATAACGACATCCATATGATGTTCTCTCTTATTGAGATATGTATAGTGACCTATGTTTAACGGATTTTTCTATTTCTGAGGTATTGTCCATTGTCATTTTTCCGGATGTACTTTATTTTTAAGATTGTGTTTCTTGTTATTTGTAAAATATGGTTAATAACATCTAAAATTATAGAACACAATTTTAATGTTCAATCGTTAAATTTTACTAGACTTTGACTCTTCTTTGAGCTTCACGCCAGTTATGGTCTAAATAAATTTGAAAAAGATTCGACTCTATCTTGTTTGCCTCTAATTTCACTTGTCTAACTATGTTAGTTAATTCTAAAATTGTTTATCTATCGATTGCGACAAACACTTCATTTATTTATTTATGTTAGCAGATGAATCTCTGCGTTGTATTGTCAAATAACTAAAAGTCTCGTCTTTTTTTGGCTTACGAAAGGACAAAGACCTAATATACTTCATTTTCTATGTGTTTATTGATGTTTTGAGTATACAACCACAATTTTAATTCATTTGTAGGATCAAATTTGAAAATCCTAGACAATACTTTGTGTAAAACATCTTGAGATAATGTAATGGTGTTGGAAGAATTTCTAATTGCAAATACCAAAGAAATAAAGTAAGGTAGTAATTTCTATAATGCTTGTAGTTTGTATTATTGGTTTACTGTTCTTTATATTGTTTGAGCAGAAGATGATCAGAATGTGTTTTTGTAAGGATTGGAGTATCCCTTGTACTCTGTTTTGATATTGAATAATTGCTTATAAGAAAATAGAAACAAGTAAAAAAAAGTAAGCAATAAATGGAACACACGTTCATACATTTCTCACAAATTCGTTATCTTAGTGAATCAAATGTATGAATTATAAAGACAACTAAATAAAAGGCAAACCTTGTTTACAGAGTCAAAATTTACTTATATACTAGGTGCATTATTAACTGCAAACAACGATTATCTCTTCACAATTCAACACGTCTATTGCTACGTGGGCTTTTGTCATTTAATTTATTTCCACATGTCCCTAGAATTTGAATTGCTTCAAACCGATACTACTGTCAAAAATGTCTTTAAGTCTTTCAACCACACTTGTCAAAAAAATTGAACTATCGATTATGTGACTTTTCGTCGAAAACATGACTCGGTCATCTATACTTAACATTTTTACATATCTTGTATCTTACATTCATATCAAAATGTCAAGCTAAAATTCTCAGACAAACACAATGATCACCTAGATTTTTTAAACTCCTTAAGCAATTAACTTGTTTAACTCTTTGGATTTTCCTCATAAATAGCCTTAGTCGATATTATTTCTTTATTGTTTTATGTTATTTACCATGAGTTTCCTTGCTTTTCTAAATAATAATAACTTCCTTTTTCTCTTAATGTCTTTATTAGAATCTAAAATTCTTTAGCACGCTTAAGGTGGCGAATAACACCATGAATTCCACTTCATCGACTTCATATTTTTCATAAGACGGTGCATCCTTTGAACAAGAAGCATTTGTTTATTTTAGTTTTCTAATCTTAATTCATGACCATTTTTCCTTGTGTCCTTCCACTCCCGTGGTAGGTTATGACACCATGTTTCTTAGGTCTTTCTTGTTCCTTCCTAACAACTACAACTTGTCAATTTGTGAGAGTTGCTGAAATCAAGCTATTTCAAAAAATTTCTCATCCAACAAGTAACTACCTCACTTGATTATCTCATGTGGAGATATCCACATGCCAAGATTGTAAGAAGCAGTGAATATTTGACATGATCAAACTTTCTTCTAAATACGTGAAGTTTGAGATAGACCACATCTTCATACTTATTTGTTATTGGTATGTAAGTGTTAACATTTTTTTCTTCCCCTAGTGTATGGTAACACTTACCCTCCTTTATTAGTAGCCACTATTGGCTTTCCAATTACGCATAGTGAGGCTCAAGCAGGTCATGATGCTCTCATTCCTCAACATGGGATATCCTTCTATGTAATTACTTCTTTTCATTTCACGTTTTTAGCTGCAAATGTCAAGAACATGAGCATGTTCATAAATAAATAGCACAATGTTCTCTTGCAATATTGGTTTAGCAAGTTCTCTGAATGTACTGGTTCTTGTGGAATAGTCTTAGAATTGCAACTTTACATTACTATATCATTTAAAAAATGAATATTGTTTGGGCTTCCCTCTTTATTTCCTCACTTTACTGTGAGTTCTTCAACATCTTGAAATGAATGAGCAACGAGAAATACATCAAGACACTGAGCGCTTACATATGGTTTCTTTTAGTTGCGGCTTCGCCTCAACTTTCCCTAATTTTTAAAGAAGAATTTCAACCTCATATTTATCCATATAGATGGGCGTGTCTTATGGGAATATTTGGTTCAGTATCCTATAAAGGATTGTTGGATTGATGGCGAACTTGTTGTTAAAGGAATCTACCAATGGATACTCGAATCGACATTCATTGTAGGAAGTACAATAGATATAGGTTTTTCCTATAAAGAAAGTAGTCAAATGATATAGTGAGATTATAAGAGACATATTGAAAAGGAGATAGAGATTGAAATTTAAAGTACCATAAAGGTCTTGAAGCTAGGGCTTGAATCTTTACTTTTCGAACTCTCGTCAAGAATGATTGGTTTTGGGCGTCTTGGTTTATTTTTTATCAGAGGGTCATCTTCTCTTTCGTCCTCATCAATGGTGATGAGAGGTTTCTCTCTTGATTGTTTGGGTGGATTAGCCTAAAGAGCTTGTATTTTGGTTTTCTTTTGTTGGCTTGTTGAAGTTTTGAAGTCCCGACATAAGCCTTTTTTTTTCTTGGCAACTTTCTCTGCCAAGTCCTTCTGATGCTTATCAGAAGTGGTTTTAGTAGAAACCAAAATTTTATTAATCTCATCAGAAAGCTTGACTTCTTTTTCCTCTTGAGCACTTGGCTCAAACTAAAGGATTGGTAAATATTAGTATCATAAAGAATGAATGTGAGAAAATATAGGAGAGATAGAGAGTAAGTAAGACATGTGTTTTTTCACTATTAAGAGCAATAATGGCTTTGCCTTTCTTTGCTTTATTTTTGGGGCTGATGGCAGTGGCACTACTTCCTCTTTTCTGACTTTGGAAAATAATAAGGATAAGCAAGAGTGAAAGCAAAGCATTTTATCGAGAGAAAGAATGAAAGCTTAGTTGAATGTTTGTAGTTGCACGCCTTGCTTCAAAAGAGTCGACGAATAAGCAAATAGAAACAACCAATGATGGTGAGAAGTCTGACCATCCATTGAAGACAAAAAAGGCAAACCTTCTTGATTTTCATTCTTTCTCTCGATAATAGGCTTTTCTTTCACTATTTAAAGCTGAAAAACATTCAACACAACACTTGAACATGTTTAATATCTACATGGAGATGACCTCTATAGTTGTCCATGTTATACTTAGTCGAAAATACTCTATGATGAGGTTTTTCAGTTCATTATTTAAAGCTGACAAAGATCCACAAATAAACCAGTCTAGAAATGGTAGACGAAAAGTCAAACCAAATTCACAGGTCGACAATGGTGGAAGTTTGGAAAAATAAAATTTTAAAGCAAAAGCATACCTATCTTTTAGATAAGGTAGAATTTTAAAGTGTGAGAGTTTTTCAGTACCTTTATGTTTTAATGTAAGGGTTGCATCATAGATAGTTCGATGAAGTTCACATGAATTATACACAGTTTCGAAGTATTTTTTGGAAAGCTTGAATTTCCTTGATGTGTGTACCTCGACTTTTCTTGAATTTAGTCTGCAGAGGTGAAAAAGCATATGTTAAATGTTGAAGAATAAGCTAATGATCTTGAGAAAGGGCGAGATAATAGGATGACCACCATTCTTTGAATTATTGTGTGCATAGGTAAGAAGCTTGAAATTTAAATGGGGTTAGAGTGACGACTTATTGGTAAAGAAGTCTATACATGTTTAATATTATTATTCTAACAATTGAGTAGTGGCCAGGAGGATTTTGACTCTATTGAGAAAAAAGGACTTTGGTAGGAATTGGCTGAAGCCAAATTGTCTGGACACCAAGTGTAACACCCTGAATTCAATTAACTTGTTTAATTGAATTTTGTTGCTTAATTCAATTATTTAAATGATTTAATATGCTTTAAATAATTTGATTGGTGATGATATGTCTTATGTGGTGTTTGGGGGTTATTAAAATTTTAATTAGTTTATTTAATTAAGATAGTAGAATATTAATTAAATAAATAGAAAAATAAGAGAAAAATAGTGATTTGGGGGCAGAAAATATAATTACTAGAAAAATAAGCGAAAGAGGAGAAAGCGGAGATTAGTGGAGGGGTAAAAGCATGAAGAGGAAATTGATTATATTTTTAGGTTAAAATAAACCGTAAAAAGGACAGGATCCAAAACTTGACAGTACGTAGAATTGAGAAAAGAGGCAAGTGTGAGAAGAGAAGAACAAGGGTTTGAGAGAGAAAGAGATTTCATAGCCAAGCTTGGAACTTTTTATGGAAATTCAGGTAAGGTGGGACTACTTGAATATAGGTGTATTACATGAAGGGTAGAGAGGGATCATCACCCTCTTCTAGGTTTTTATTCACCATTATTGTGTTTTATGAATCCTTAAAGGCGATTATGTGTAACCCATGATAATTGCAATGTTTGGTGTGTAAATTCGTGCTTTGTTGTATGTTGAATATCATGTATAATATGTTGGCATAAATTCTGAATTTGGTTGTTGCCATTGATGTGCTTTGGTGTTATGAGTATAACCTTGATTTTGGGATTAATTGGTGAAATTGAATGATAATTGATGAGTATGTGATGATCTGATCCATGTATCATATGTATCTATTGTTTTATGTGAAATTCGGGGTACTCGGGGTCGAAATCGGAGGCTTGGAGCTAAATTGGTGTCATTGGAAGATTCAAGAAACGTATTCGAATAAATATTGCATAGAAGAGTTTGACAAGTTTTCTATATAGAAGTCAAGATACAAATTAGGAGATTTGTTTTCTCAGATGTATTATGGATTGGTGATTGTATGAACTCTTTGAAATATTTTTCAAATAACAAGGAACTATGCAGGTTCTAATGGGAAACCATTAAAGAGTGCACTTAGGCAAAGCGAGGACGAACGCCAAAGCATTATAAATCTCTATGTAATCTCTCTCTCTCTCTCTTACTCTTGCATTTAAATTCGTAGTGATTGCATGCTTAGGTTTTTAAATTCCTTCGCATTATCATTTTTTTCTTGATAGCGATTTATTACATAAGCATTACGTTTTGTTGGAATTGGATAACTAGTCAAGCTAGTCTTGTGATTGACAAAATTTGAAAACGAATTGAATTTAGAGTTTCATAAATTGAATAAATTGTGTACACTCCTTATGACTACACAAATTGAATCAATTCATACCAAGCATTTCATTATTATAATCTTATATATTTGTGAAATAAACAATGTTAGCTTAATCATATTCAACTGTATAATTTTCATTTTCGCATCAAACCTTCTGTTTGGAGCTCATTTTTAAAAACACTCTGATTTTGGAAAATGGCGGTTGAACTTTTTAATTTTGGTCTATTCACCCCCCTCTAAACCATTTTTCTACTTTAATATTCACACTAAACAATTGGCATCAAGATCTGGTCTTTAGATTGTGTCTAATTGACATCCAAAAATTTGTGAGTATGTCGGAAGATAATGATCCTAAGGGGGCGTATAATTGAGTACCAGTTTTCAAAGGAAAAAATTCAACATATTAGAAGTCGATCATGTATGTACACTTGTTGTCGGTTGAAAAAAATATGTGGTGTGCCGTCACCGAGGGACCATTTATTCCCAAGGGCGATGACGACGTTGTTAAACATCCAAAAGATTGGAATGATGATGAAACAAAAAAGGCTTCATATGATTTAATAGCGAGGAACATAATTATTTTAGCACTTAGTGTCAAAGTATTCTATTTGATTTCACATCATACGAGTACTAAAGGTATGTGAGATGCTCTCCAAACTCTCCATGATGGAATTGAGGACGTCAATGATTCTAAAACTGATATGTTTACATAGGAGTTTGAACTATTTCGTATGGAGCCCGGAGAATCTGTGGATTCCATGCAAACTAGATTCCTCCATTTGATCAACAAACTGTGAGACTTGGGTAAAACCTTTTCCAACAAAGATTGTACTGACAAAATATTGAGATCCATGCGGAGGGAGTGGCAACCAAAATTCACTACAATAAAAGAAGAAAATGATCTTAGTACTTTGGACATTACAAAATTATATGAGATGTTAGTCGAGCATGAGAATGAGCTGAAAACGACTCGTTGATGGCAAAGTAAACTCGAAGAATAAAGAGAAAGTGAAATAAGAGAAACGATATCTTTCGTTGAAATATTCATCCTCAAAAATGAAGAAGTCAAAGGAAGAAAATGACAACTCTGACGAAGTTTCCAAAAAGGAAGAAATTGGTTTATTCGCCATACATTACAATAGATATCTTAAGAGAAACAAGTTCAAGCATACTGACAAAGGCCTAGTGAACTTCAAAAATATTCATCATCTAAGAAGGATCACAAGAAAGTGTCGCAACCCGAAAAATACGGAGGTGCGAAAAAACAACCGGCGAAAGAAAATGACAGAAGAGTCGCCACCGTGCGTTATTTATCCCAAAAGAGGGAAGGGAAACGCTCGAAGTAAACCTGGAGAAAGGAAAGGAAAAGACAAGGTCTCGCAACCAAATCTTGGGTTCGGGAGTCGGTTATGCGAAGGGAAGGTATTAGCACCCCTACGCATCCGTAGTACTCTACGGGATCCACTCTTGTTGTTTCTTGTCTAAAGGGTGTATGTTTATCTAAAGTATTATTTACTAAAAGAAAAGGGTCAAAGAAAATGACTCGCACGGATGTCGCATCCACTGCATACGTATCTCATCTGAATATGAGAATCAGAGTCTTCGTAGCTCGGTTACCTATGGGTGAAAGAGATGTGTGTGCTCGCTAAGACGTCGCGTCTTATGCCTACGTATCTCATCGGGAATGAGAATCAGAGCAAAACGTAGTTCAGCTGACTACGGGAACAATGGGTCTCGATTGCAACTAGGGCAAGAGAAAAGGAAAGTCTCGATTGCAACGAGGGCGAGAGAAAGGGAATGTCTCGATCGCAACGAGGGCGAGAGAAAGGATCGCAACGAGGGCGAAAGCAAACAAAGATTAGTTGTTAGTTGTTAGTCAAACTCGGCAAGACATCGCATCTTGTGCCTACGTATCTCATCTGAACATGAGAATCAGAGTTGCCGTAGTTCGGCTCACGCACGCCAAACAAAACAAGACACCTACACACAAAAAGGTGGCAAACATGGAGCCCGACTGCCAATCACTGGACTTACGTCAGCATCCGAACCAAAACACACACAAAAGGGCAAACGCGGAGCCCGACTGCCAATCACTGGACTTACATCAGCATCCGAACCAAAACACACACAAAAGGGCAAACGTGGAGCCCGACTGCCAATCACTGGACTTATATCAGCATCCGAACCAAAACACACACAAAAGGGCAAACATGGAGCCCGACTGCCAATCACTGGACTTATATCAGCATCCGAACCAAAACACACACAAAAGGAAAAAGAAAGGTGCCCGGAGTGGTCTCGCACGACCACCTGCCTACATACCTCGTCTGGAACAAGGATCAGGGCGATGTAGTTCCCCTTAACAGGGGGTGCCATCTGAATATGGACTTACAAAGGAGGACACCAGTTGTGTCAAAGGAGAGTGGGCGATGTGTTCACGTCCTAGCAGTAGGTGTCGCAGCTCGCTGAATCGAGTCTTAGGCAGTTACCTCTTTGCAATAGAACGGACTACATGCCACAGGATTGGAGACGCTCGGAAAGGTCTAAAGATGGGGAAGCTCTGCCCTAGAGTTGTCATGCAATGTGGACCTATGTGTTTAGGATTTACAAATGGGAATATCTACCTAATGTTAGCATGCAAAGAAATATGGGAATTCTACCTATGTTATCATACAAAGGGTTCTATCTAATGGGTGCTACCTAATCGGAACAAGAATCGACGAATGGAGCAAGGAGAAGTGTTAGGGATAAGGGTAGATGGCGATGCATGAAGCAATCGACTTACGAGGTTGATGGCGATGCATAAAGCAATCGACTTACAAGGTTGATGGCGATGCATAAAGCAATCGACTTACAAAAGGGTGGATGAATACGTGCTGGTTCTGTTAGGTTTTGAAAAATGATTACTCGACGTTGGATCGAGGTTTTGGTCTTGTTTTGAAATGGTTATCGGGTATTCATTTTATTTCTTGTATTAACAGATGAATAAAGAATGAAAGAGTAAATTTTATACATTTCATGGGAAGGGGATACATTTGTTATGAATGGGGGTTGTCATGGCAATCAAAACAATATAAATATATGCCTCATACACCATACAAGTAGGCCACAATCAAACAATAAGATATTTAAACAAGTACATGATCAAATCAAATAATCAAAGAAACGAAATGAATGAGCATTAAACAATGTATGAGTGTAAGTGCGAGGGAACCGGCTCATTGTAAGAAAGCCCAAGAGTAAGCTATGTGAGGTCGATGGCGATGCTTAAAAAGCAATCGACTTACAAGGGTGTAAAAAGTGGGCTCGATATTAAACCGAGAAAAGCATGATTTTTATAGTTTGAAAAAATGGTTTTTGAACTATGCATTTACTAACAAATGAAATTATAATAGACATAAAAAAGATATTAACAAAATGCTAAAAGAATAAAAAATGCTAAAAGAAAAGATAATATAACTAAGAGAAATAAAAATGCCAAAAAATGCCACACACAAGTGTTGAACCCACCCCACTCAAGAATATACACACTGCCCTTCTCCACCAGACCACTCATCATTATCTGCTACTGAGATACTATGTTAAATATATGAACCGGTCTAAAAAAGATTTAAAATAAAAGAACAAAATAAACATTTTTATGGTTTTTTGTGTTAAAAACAAATTAAAGAAAAAAAGAAAAATGGAAACACAGAGGTTCGTCTTCATCGTCATCTTCCTCCCCACCTCACGAACTCCCTCAAGCTCAGAGAAAACTCTCCCTCATCGCTCTCTCAATCTCGTTCGCACCTATCTCTCATTCTCACCAAAACCCTCTCAAACGCGCTCTCTCTATCTCACCAAAATCGTTCTCTCTCAACTCTCAACATCTCTCTCTCACTCACACGATATCTCCATCAACAAGCATATGAGAAAGATAAAAAGAAAGAAAGAGAAGTACTTACAAAGTGTCGCGGTGGTGGCGGTGAAGAACGTACAGACGCTGGCCTCCAGGTAATCAATCTTGGGATTTTTAGGGTCTCTTCTCAGATTTCGCCTCCCAGTTCTTTGTGGTGCTCTAGGGTTTTTTTCTTACTGATTCCTCCCTTTTTATAATCCCATTGCTAGGGTTTGGATGAGATCAAAAAAGCATGGAATTGGAATTGCTTTCTTTTTTGTGCTGCTCTGTTGTCTATCCCATTTTGGTGTTTGCTCTGAAAAAGGTAACATGTACCTTGTACTTCTTCTGTGAAAATGTTTCATTTTTGTTGCTTGTGAAT
Organism: Lathyrus oleraceus; assembly: GCF_024323335.1. Classification (NCBI taxonomy): domain Eukaryota; kingdom Viridiplantae; phylum Streptophyta; class Magnoliopsida; order Fabales; family Fabaceae; genus Lathyrus; species Lathyrus oleraceus. The sequence continues at coordinate 479,599,560 of NC_066585.1, read as the reverse complement.
TTTTACCACCTTACTGAGTTATTTTGATTTTTTACTGCAGCAAAAATTGGTTACAAGGAGGTTGTGGATGTTGGTGACATATTGTAGTGACAACTTGTGTTTTGTCATGACTCTAACTTGTTTGTGCATGAACTGCTGTCGGGGTCTTGAATGGAACATACACATCTCTGTCATGGTCTGCTTCATGAAGTAGCAGGATATGGTCTTGATTCGGACTTGTCGATGCGGATTGTTGGTTGTTGCTGCTGCAGTTGATGGTGCAGGAGCAGCCTTATATGGCGGCGGTAACGATTTGACGTTTGGGACTAGGACTAGGTGATATGGATGATTCAGTTCCTTTAATCTTCTGAGGAGTTAGGGCTAATGCATTAGGTTTGCATTGTATTTGCAGAAGAACACCTTAATTTCATGTGCAAGAATTGTCGGTCTTCTTTGTACAATAAGATTGATATTTCGCAGGGCAACATATTGTATCTCGGGTTCTGCTGAGAGTAATGTCACAAGAGGAGGGCCCATCTTTTTGCGAAGATTCCGGACCACATCAGTACTGGTGATGAGCTCCATTTGTTAAAGGATCATCTTAACAGCCGACAGTACAACTGCACAATTGGCATGCTGTAACCGTGGCATAACTCTTTCTTCAATGTTCTCTGCCTCACGCGCATCAGCAGCCTTGTATCTAGATAGAGCATCCAGTATAAAAGCTTGACCCCGTTCTGTACATTCATTTAACGCAGTGAGGAGCTTTGACAGTGTGTGGCTAGTGATCTCAAAGATGGGTCTACTGCTATTGTCCTGAATTTCAGCGAATGCCGCGACAGCATTAGCTACAACCATTGGATTATTATCAGATATCAAATCCTTCAGTGATTTTGACTTTCTGGTTTTGTTATTTTGATTGTTTGCCTGAAAGCACTTTTGAAAGTTTGATGACAGTTCCGAGAGAGACCTTGGCTCGTCCTCATCCGAAGTTGAGGCACTAGAATTTTTCTCCGTGTGATCATTGGAGTTTTCTAAATTATTATCCTGCTCTATATCATCCTCCTCTGCACCTGTACCAGTGTCTAGCATTATAATCTCTTCTGGCACAGAGGTGAAAACTGGATCAGGAACAGGTCTTTTGTTGGTCTGGTGCTACAGTAAGAGTTTCTACTACAGCTTTTGAGGTCTCACTGCTACCCAAAAATGAATGGAAAGGTAGAGTGACTGAAGATCTAATTTGCTCTAGCTTGATCTCTTCTTTGCCCTTTTTATCAAGACCAAGCTTCCTCTTTGAAGTGGAGCTCCCCAGAAGTGCCCCGAAAGCACCGCCAGGCTTTTTAAGCACCTGAACAGTTGCTCCAATTTCCTTCAATGTAGAGATTGCATTAACATTTGCATCCCTAGTCTGCCCTGAAATAGTGAGGCTTTCCCTTGGGAGCTCAGATGTGAGATTATTGGGCTTCAATTTCATTTGTACCATGGTATCTTGATGCTGAAAAGATTCCTTCACGGGATCTTCAGTCTGATCTGTAACAGCTACTGCATCCGATACAGTGGTGGCTTGTCCTTCTTTCAATTGTTGAGCAGTTGCTTCAAAAGCATCAGCATTCTGAATTGAATGTCTAATGATGCCAACAACAGTATCAAGATTGTGTTCAACATATGGGTGCTTTGACTTCAGCAATCGCCGTAGCTTGCTTGTAGTGACAGGCATCTGCTTAGCAATTTCAAGAACAGATTTATTTGGCAATATGTATCCTGTACTCTCATCCTCTGCACGAGCAACAATGTCCCGCCATTCACACAGCCCTGAAACAATGGCAAGCTGTTGAGCATTGAAACCAGCCCCTTGCAACCCATATATATGAAGGTAGGAGTTTTCTGTCAGAAGTTCTTTTTCATATAGCTGCATGCAGACATCATAACTACGCTTGTAAGCCTCCACCAGAGGAGAATCAGAACTTTCAGGTGCCTTTGGCAAGGAAGTTAAGTTAATCCTCATTGAATCATATATATACAGCAGATAGTGTGTATCTTCTCTGGCATATCTTAACATCTCATCAGGAATAGGGCGCAATCTCCACTCAGCATTTTGATATTCTTTGTTTGCTGAAACCTCACAGAAATGGTGCAGAAGATACTCCAAACTATTTCTCTCCAATTTTAACACTTTTGAAGCCTGGCCAGTGTCAAACAAATTACAAACATAAATGCCAAAGTCTCTTTGAAGCCACAAAATATCTTTATCCGCACCATGCATAACCTTCCTCTTGGAAGAGTCCTTGAAAATTTCCCTTAGATGGGGCCTAATATGAACGCGAAGTTTCAAAGTATCGACAACGAAATCTTCAGCCCTTGTTGAGATTTGCATGAGGCAAGTCAAACCTTGGAAAGACCGGTATTGATTATGTTCCAAATCAACCGCAAACTCATTAACAGAACGTAGCTCAGCAGCCATCTCCTTCAAATCTTTGACTTCTTCTACAAGCTTGAAAGGGGTGCTTTCTAATGAGGCAGGTTTTTGTGGCACAATACTCCCAGGATCTTTATCAACAAAATCCAAAACAGAGAGCTTTTCCAACGGATGAATGAACTTCTGCCCATCGTCACTCCTCTGCAACCAAACATGCTCAAAGGGCACGTTAGCGTTATTAACAATTATAGTAAACTCATCCTGTGGCCTCGGAATTGTCGGTATATGAAACGGCACCTTTGCCTTAGGTCCCATCGTCCTCTTATCCTTCATGAATTGTTCAATTAAGTAGCCATGAGCCCCAATTGTGCAGCCAAGTGCAGGTCTGCAAGTCATATGGTGCCTGATGAATTTCAGTTTAGTTCTTCAGCTTGTTAACCCCAATCTTTCTTTTGCAAGGTGATTTTCGGTTATCCAGAAGATATTGTTGCGGGCCTGACGAATGCAGTTTCGGTTTCGGTGCCGTTGCATTCATTTGTGTGGGGTTTGCATTTGGCCTTACAAGGTGAGTTGTGTTTGCTGGATGTTTGTATACCGGAGTGAAATTGCTCTAACCCTATTATTGACTGTTTTCAACTGATGCGACTTTTCAACACATTGTGAAACACGGACTGCTTCTGACCTTGAAATTTAGCGCATTGAAGATAAATATTCATAGAAAATATCACCTTTCAATGCTAAGGTTATTCTTGCAGGAACAACGGATTGAACAGCCTCCTTACTCAGCCTCTCAACACCTAACTTGCTTCCAGGACTGCGGCACGGGTGTCTGTATAGATTCGAAAGAGCTGTTGTTGATGGCCTGCTTGAACCATTTGTCGTTCCTTCAACTGCTTGGCAACATCCCTAGCAGATGAACCAGAGACTTCAATCCAAGTTTGGAGAACAAGGCACAGGCTGACAGCATAAACACCAGGTAGAACAGTGCATGGAAAGGATTGGCTGCCATATCAGCTAAGCTAGAGGGTGCAGTTATATAGTATGCAATGCCACCGACAGGAATAGAGTGACCGCCTCCATATTCAGATTCCTTCCATTTTCCCAACAGATCCACAATGAAGTTTCCGGCATACTTTCTGTGTAGCAGCTGGGAAAGGAAGTAGAGATTGGAAACAAGGGCAGACTGAAGAATAATGGGCATGTTGGAGGTGTAAAACAGTTTGACTGGATATGAGCCCTGCTGTCCACGAGCATTCTTTGACCTTACAGGCAAAACCACGCGGAAACCTTGGAAGTATATCACAATTAGAAAGATCAAGACAGTAGCCAGCAGATTTGTGACAATATTTAGGCATGGGAAGTTGCATCTTGTTATTTATATTTTCCTACTTGTATTCAAACTTTAGGACATGATATATCTCTTGTATACTTTTATTTACATGTCTTGATTTTTGGGAGAAAATGACTGCATTTCTTCTTTATGATATGCTTTGTAAATGGATATTCAATGGACAAATATGGGTGAATTTTTGGGTTGACTTTGGTCAAAGTTGACCAAAAAGTCAACTGTAGACTGAAGTCAACAGTTGGTCAAAAATGCCAAATTTTGTATTTTCTGTATGGAATCAAATGTAATGAAATAAAAATTGAAATAAATTGAAATGGATTAACAAAATGGTTTGAAGTTGGTTTTCACAATTGGTTTAGTCATGACTTGAATAACTTGACTGATAATGTGTATGAACGAAACCATGAAATAAGACCATAAGGTTAGGGTTTTGGCATAGTATCCATGAACCAATAACATGACTAGTAAGTGGCTTGCCACACAAGAAACCTGGTTGTTCAGATGACCCAAACCATAGAAATATCCACAATCACAACATCATGACTTTGGATCAAAACCACAAACCTCATACAAAACCAAAGTAAAGTTAGGCCAAGCATGCCACACAAACATAAAAAATTCAGGAGCAAAATCGGGGTATGACAGTTGCCCCTATTTAAGCGTCTTCAACTAGAGAATATGAAGCAGGATGTTCTTCACATGATCATAGTGGGAGATGGTTAAATACTAAGAAGACCCGGATTTTGATCATGAATCCCTACGAAACAATGCCTGTCAGCATCGTCAAAGAAGCAATCTCAAAAGAAGAATCCGTCTGATACGGTGAAAATTGGCCTGAGTACCGAAACAGAAAGTTGACCTGAATACCAAAATAAATGGTAACACAGGAATGCCCATGGCCTGAACGCCACACATTAGTCTGAACACTAAGCATTGGAATACGAGAGTATCAATGTTGGTCTGATCATCGGAAATCTGGTCTGAACACCACTTTGATCTGGATATCGGAAAAACTGGCCTGAATGCCACTTCGGTCTGGATACCGGAAACTTCTTCGATTTGAAAATTGGGAGAGACTGGCCTGAACGCCACTTTGGTCTGACTACCGCCTCGGTCTGAACACCGCCTCGGTCTGAACACCGGAAAACTGGTCTGAATACCCTAAGTTCTTCGTCCTGATTGTTGAGAACTTCTTCGATCTGGAAATCGGAAACTGGCCTGAATGCCACTTCGGTCTGGATACCGGGAAAACTGGTCTGAACACCACAAGTTCTTCGTCCTGATTGTTGAGAACTTCTTCGATCTGGAATCGGAAACTGGCCTGAACGCCACTTCGGTCTGGATACCGGGAAAACTGGCCTGAACGCCACTTCGGTCTGGATACCGGGAAAACTGGCCTGAACGCCACTTCGGTCTGGATACCGGGAAAACTGGCCTGAATGCCACTTCGGTCTGGATACCGGGAAAACTGGCCTGGATGCCACTTCGGTCTAGATACCGGGAAAACTGGCCTGAACGCCACTTCGGTCTGGATACCGGGAAAACTGGCCTGAACGCCACTTCGGTCTGGACACCGGGAAAACTGGCCTGGATGCCACTTCGGTCTGGATACCGGGAAAACTGGCCTGGATGCCACTTCGGTCTGGATACCGGGAAAACTGGCCTGGATGCCACTTCGGTCTGGATACCGGGAAAACTGGCCTGAATGCCACAAGTTCTTCGTCCTGACTGTTGAGAACTTCTTCGATCTGAAAATCGGAAACTAGCCTGAACGCCACATCGGTCTGGATACCGCCTCGGTCTGAACACCGGAAAATTCTTCATGTCTATCAGCATCGGCGAAGATAACAAAACAGTGATACGTGAGCCGGCCCGCATGCCAAAGACCCAAGTTGGGGATAACAATCGAAAGATTGACCAAAGAGTGCATGAGATATATTATCTGTAGCCGTCAAAACGTAGATAATACACTCGCATGGAAGATTATCCATAACCGGGTTGCAGGTTGTTAAATGAATAATCGACCGAAAAGAAAGGTATCAGGGTACCAGGACTAGGCATGCAAAAGATGACCAATCAAAAGAGGATAAAGTTGCTAACTTGGAGCAAATTCCCAAAAGAAAGGGGAAGACCCACTGGGGACAATACTGCTTGATCAAGGCAAGTATCCAGAGGGGAAAAGATTATCAATATCGCAAGCTGGATACTGATAACTGCAAAGAGGGGATTACATCTACCGGTTAGTAGGCAGAAAACCACGGAAAAGTAACCAGTCATCGATAGGATGAGCACAAAGGGTTAACTCCAACAAGGGGATGAAAGTGGGATTTTACAACTACCAGCTATTAGGTAGAAAACCAAAAAGATAGGACTTACAACTACCGGTTCGTTGGTAGAAGCCACAAACAAGTCTGCTGAGAGACCGAGCGAGAAAAAAGGATTTACAACTACCGGGTAGTAGGTAGAAGATCGCAAAATCCGCCAACAATCAGAATGAACCACAACGGTTACCTCTGCTAGGGGATGAAAGTGGGATTTTACAACTACCAGTTAGTAGGTAGAAAACCACAAAGATAGGACTTACAACTACCGGTTTGTAGGTAGAAGCCAAAAATTCTGCCGAGGATAAGATGAATGAGTGTCGGTTAATGAGCGACTATTCATTTATGCCCCAGGGAAGCACGGGCGACAGCCAACAGGAAGCCAATTTAGGATCGATCCAAAAAGGCAGACTGAAACAGGACTCATCCTAATGAGGACAGAACTCAATAGGGAAAACTCATCCCGTTAGGGAGGGAACGGAAACAACCGTCATCCACGAGGATATAACTCAGTGGGGAGCGCAGAAGGAAATGGTAGACACTTTCTGCTTAAGGGGTAGACTCTACATGGAGAGGTCAGACACACCCACTTCTGCTAAAGGAATGGAACCAATGCTTGCAAGATGCTGCCAACTTCGAGGAGTAACACTGCTGGGGATAACCCACTCAACTAAGGAGTCACTTGTTGGGAGAGCACCAACCTCTCAATCATGCTGATGAACCCAATTCTGAAGCCGATCCAAAGGCGCGATGCTAAACTCTTTCCAACAACCCAATCTCGGCTGGTCACCACGGCCTAGGGCTAATGGACATGTTTGCAATGTTGATGCATGAGTTTTTTTGTTTCACACAATGCCCTATGATCATGAAAATGCTATGCACTAATGATGCAATATGCTATGCTTATCTAAATGATGAATGCATAAACACACGTCTCCTCCAGAGACAACACCGGGGAACTCCAGGAACTGTGCTGAGGATCCTATAACCATGTCAACTTCCATCCTGCTGGGGAAAGACAAACCTTGCTGGGGATGCACTCCATCGAACCCGAACTGCTTGGAGATTGCCCTACTAGGGGAGGCAACACATTCTTATCTCTACTGGGGATGATTTTCTCCGAACCCGATCCGCTTGGGGGTCTCACTGAGGGAAAACCATCAACACAAACCCTACTGGGAAGGCAGTAACCTTCAGGCTCGCTGAGGAGAAACCATGAGAGGTTCTACAGGGAAAAGATACAGTCATGCTCGAGATACGAACAATTGTCTTACCTGTTGGTAATCATACCGCCCTTGGGAGAGCATTGTGGGTCTCTTAAGTATCCTTCCATCATTGTGAATGTTCACTTTGTTTAAGAACAATTTTGAAAAATTTATTTATTTTGAAAAACAATGATACTTTATCAATTAAAACATGCAAAACGTTTGTTGAGTTGAAAAAAAATAAGAGTGCAAATAATTGGATAAAAGCTCAAATTGATGTAATGAAATGGTAGTCTGCAAAGGGCGAGACTCCATAGATCTGTACAAGTTTGAAATCGGTGATATATATTGGAGAGGGCTACATTGAACATAATGACCCTTACTCTACCATTCTGAATTTCGATGTATTCAGAGCTTCAGTCGACGACGCATCGAGGATTCCTGACGGATGACAGATATAGAACACGGTCTTGTCAAGATGCAGTTACTTGCCAAATCCCTAATTTTTGCCTAGATTGCCCCAGTGTGAGGTGCTCAATCTAGCGGGATGCGAATTCTTTTTTTTTCCAATGTCTCTAACTTTTGCCTGGATCGCCCTTTCGGGTTTTCAATCCACCGAGACGCTCCTTTTTGCCTAAGTCGCCCTTTGGGGTGTTCGACTTAGCGAGCTTTTTGTTCTTTTTTTTGTTTTTTGCGAAGTATTTCTTGACTGCATCGGGAATTCACAGGACGAGTGAACTTCTTCATCCATTGCTGTAAGTCTCAGAGCACCGCCTGAAAAGACTCTCTTGACAACCTATGGGCGTTCATAGCTTAGGGTTCACTTGCCCCTGGAATCGGGTACGAAAGACAAGACTTTCTTGAGCACAGGGTCCCTCGGAACACACGAGGCTTGACCTTCTTATAGCGTGCTTTCGTCACTCTCCGCTGATATAACTGACCATGACACATGGCAGTTAATCTCTTCTTTTCGATCGAATTCAGCATCAGTCAACTTGGGACTTTGAGGGTGCTATTTTTTCTTTTGTTTCTTTCTTTCTTTCTTTTGATTCTGATTTCTTTTGATTTCGCACCCTCTTCTTTCTTTGTATTTTCTTTTTTCTTTTTCTTTTATGCCCCAGTTGGCTGTTCTGCTGATTCTCGAGATACAGCTGAGTGATCTTCTTTTCTTGCTCAAGAAGTCGGGAAATCTCGTCAGGAATCCCTTCAACATCATCTTCTTCCGCTTCGAATACAGGGAATTCACAATTGGGAGATGACGTCAGATCATTGTGTTCAATGGGTTTAAGAAACAACCTGCATAATGATTTTGATATGAAAAGCTTTTTGGAAATCAAACAAGACAATCGTTATGCAGATGAAAAGATTGTTTTTATTCCTGTTTTTAGGGTTTTTTGTGATCACCAATTTCATGTAAAAAGCGAAAAAGGAAAACAATTGGAAAAAACAAATGTTTAACATGCATTTATTTGAATGAAAATATCATTGCACAAAATGTTGCCAACAATGTCATCACTTCTCCTTTTGGCATGGGAGAAGGGTTTTTAAACAAAGTGATTATTGCTCTGACTTATGAACGACTGTAGGAACGCCCACAGTGACCCAATTGCGATAGATCCCACCAGGGATGACAAATATCAGAATCCTTTGCATCAGCAGCTTCTGCTTTTGAACAACCCTCTTTGTTGAAGATCTTAGAAGAAAAGCCACCGCCGGCCCGGGGCTTGTTGTCTTCAAGCTTGATTAACACTGGGACCTAAGTCTTCAAAGCTCAGAATCCCTGACCTCACAAGGTCTTGAACCTTCATCTTTAGCTGGAAACAACTATCCACATCATGACCAGGAGCACCCGAATGATACACACAATGCTGTTCAGGCCTATACCACCACCGAGGGTTGACGGGTATAGCCGGCGGGTCTCTGGGAGTAATCAAGTTCCGCTCTATCAAAGAGGGATACAGCTCTGCATAGGACATAGGGATCGGATCAAAAATGATCTTCTTCCTCTCATTACTCGTACTGGCTTGATTACCATTGGGAGGCCGGTAAGTCTGCTGCTGAGGACGATGTTGTTGATGCTGATATTGCTGAGTGGGTCTTCTCTGTTGCTGTTGAGTTGCTGGAATAGTCACAGCAGCAACTTGCCGATGCTGTCCTTTGTTCACGCTCCTCCGACGGTGCACAACGTTTGTTTCACCCTCTCCCTTTCTGGGTGCCCCAGAGGATGGCTTTTTAGAACTTGAAGGATTTGAAGAGCTAGGATGGCGAACCGGAGCAAGGGTTGCTCTGACATTAACAGTCTCTGTAGCAAGGGGCTGTCCACTGATTATAATACCCCTCAAATCTTCACCCACGACATAGTTGTTGACGGGAATAGTGACAGCAGTAATTTGATAATTGATAGGGACCCTCTCTGGTGAAGCACGACTGGGCGGCAGAATCACAGCTTCCTGTCTCTGGGCTAAGGCACGCAGCTCCTCTTGCCCCTGAACAACTCCTTGCATCATGGTCATGAACTGGGCCATGTTCTGCCCTCATCTCAGCCAACTCAGCTTGGACTTGATCCATACTCCTCTGATGATTCAGTCTGGTTGCGGTGCGGACGATGATCAACAATCCCGTCTCAGTCAAAACCCAGAGTGAGAAGTCTCTCCCAAGCATCTCTGCAATGCAAGGATGATATGTGCATGATATGCATATGATGCGGATGCTATTTTATCATGAATGATCCTGAAAAGGATATGCACATGCGAGTTAACTTTTTTCATGCATTATCATTTTTTTGGAAAATAAACATGCTATGATGCAAATGATGGAGCCAAGACTGGCAGGCTGTGCATCTCGGCACACAGGATCCGAAGCTTCGGCTTGAACTTTGATCACAACCATCTGAAACCCAAAGTCAATCTGATCAACTGGCATCTGAACCCATGTCTGGAGAACTGAGTCACCATCTGAGTGAGCACCCACAGATTCAGCCCAGGGATCCGAAATAAACGGAACCCGCTGATAAACCACGGACAGAACTCCGGCGTCCCAGAAATAAATGTCCATAAATTTGGCTGAACCAAAGTCACCATCACAGCACCACTGGCAGAAACCGTATCTGTAGAGATCAAACCCTCCCCTCACAGGTAGGTTCTAAGAACAGAAGTTTGTCAGCTTCAGCCCTTCAGTCGAGAATAATACGTTTACCACTGAAGGTTTGGCATTATTTCGGGATAAAAGACCTCCACTGACTCCTCTCAATAGGACATCCTAAAGCAAGTTCCCAGTCTCGGGGTCCTCGGATTGAGCAGCGAGAATGCACCCACCAGAGCTAACATAAACGCGTCTCGGAGGAGAGGCCTCGACTGAGTTCTCGGGAAATGGTCACCAGAGTCGACGATTTCTAAAGGAATATCTGTCGTTATGGAACACCCATAGGACACAATATATCCAACAGAAACCTCGTCTGGAATGTGGGGTTCATGAACGACTTAACATAGCAACATGCCACGCAAGCCTCATGACTATCCACTCTAACACCTATGTGTACACTCAAGCCTGGGTAGTGGGCTTATCTCTCATAAAATATCCCATCCCAACAAACAGTCAACCCACAAAACCCACAGATACAACAAACATATGTACATGAATGCAATAAGGTAAAGCAGGTAAATGCTGAAAATAAATAACTGTACAAAAGAATAAACACCCAACAAACAGGAAACCTACAAAAGCTAGGAGGGACTCGCTTAGGGAAACCGGCATCCCCAGCAGAGTCGCCAGCTGTCGCAACCCGAAAAATACGGAGGTGCGAAAAAACAACCGGCGAAAGAAAATGACTGAAGAGTCGCCACCGTGCGTTATTTATCCCAAAAGAGGGAAGGGAAACGCTCGAAGTAAACCTGGAGAAAGGAAAGGAAAAGACAAGGTCTCGCAACCAAATCTTGGGTTCGGGAGTCGGTTATGCGAAGGGAAGGTATTAGCACCCCTACGCATCCGTAGTACTCTACGGGATCCACTCTTGTTGTTTCTTGTCTAAAGGGTGTATGTTTATCTAAAGTATTATTTACTAAAAGAAAAGGGTCAAAGAAAATGACTCGCACGGATGTCGCATCCACTGCATACGTATCTCATCTGAATATGAGAATCAGAGTCTTCGTAGCTCGGTTACCTATGGGTGAAAGAGATGTGTGTGCTCGCTAAGACGTCGCGTCTTATGCCTACGTATCTCATCGGGAATGAGAATCAGAGCAAAACGTAGTTCAGCTGACTACGGGAACAATGGGTCTCGATTGCAACTAGGGCAAGAGAAAAGGAAAGTCTCGATTGCAACGAGGGCGAGAGAAAGGGAATGTCTCGATCGCAACGAGGGCGAGAGAAAGGATCGCAACGAGGGCGAAAGCAAACAAAGATTAGTTGTTAGTTGTTAGTCAAACTCGGCAAGACATCGCATCTTGTGCCTACGTATCTCATCTGAACATGAGAATCAGAGTTGCCGTAGTTCGGCTCACGCACGCCAAACAAAACAAGACACCTACACACAAAAAGGTGGCAAACATGGAGCCCGACTGCCAATCACTGGACTTACGTCAGCATCCGAACCAAAACACACACAAAAGGGCAAACGCGGAGCCCGACTGCCAATCACTGGACTTACATCAGCATCCGAACCAAAACACACACAAAAGGGCAAACGTGGAGCCCGACTGCCAATCACTGGACTTATATCAGCATCCGAACCAAAACACACACAAAAGGGCAAACATGGAGCCCGACTGCCAATCACTGGACTTATATCAGCATCCGAACCAAAACACACACAAAAGGAAAAAGAAAGGTGCCCGGAGTGGTCTCGCACGACCACCTGCCTACATACCTCGTCTGGAACAAGGATCAGGGCGATGTAGTTCCCCTTAACAGGGGGTGCCATCTGAATATGGACTTACAAAGGAGGACACCAGTTGTGTCAAAGGAGAGTGGGCGATGTGTTCACGTCCTAGCAGTAGGTGTCGCAGCTCGCTGAATCGAGTCTTAGGCAGTTACCTCTTTGCAATAGAACGGACTACATGCCACAGGATTGGAGACGCTCGGAAAGGTCTAAAGATGGGGAAGCTCTGCCCTAGAGTTGTCATGCAATGTGGACCTATGTGTTTAGGATTTACAAATGGGAATATCTACCTAATGTTAGCATGCAAAGAAATATGGGAATTCTACCTATGTTATCATACAAAGGGTTCTATCTAATGGGTGCTACCTAATCGGAACAAGAATCGACGAATGGAGCAAGGAGAAGTGTTAGGGATAAGGGTAGATGGCGATGCATGAAGCAATCGACTTACGAGGTTGATGGCGATGCATAAAGCAATCGACTTACAAGGTTGATGGCGATGCATAAAGCAATCGACTTACAAAAGGGTGGATGAATACGTGCTGGTTCTGTTAGGTTTTGAAAAATGATTACTCGACGTTGGATCGAGGTTTTGGTCTTGTTTTGAAATGGTTATCGGGTATTCATTTTATTTCTTGTATTAACAGATGAATAAAGAATGAAAGAGTAAATTTTATACATTTCATGGGAAGGGGATACATTTGTTATGAATGGGGGTTGTCATGGCAATCAAAACAATATAAATATATGCCTCATACACCATACAAGTAGGCCACAATCAAACAATAAGATATTTAAACAAGTACATGATCAAATCAAATAATCAAAGAAACGAAATGAATGAGCATTAAACAATGTATGAGTGTAAGTGCGAGGGAACCGGCTCATTGTAAGAAAGCCCAAGAGTAAGCTATGTGAGGTCGATGGCGATGCTTAAAAAGCAATCGACTTACAAGGGTGTAAAAAGTGGGCTCGATATTAAACCGAGAAAAGCATGATTTTTATAGTTTGAAAAAATGCTTTTTGAACTATGCATTTACTAACAAATGAAATTATAATAGACATAAAAAAGATATTAACAAAATGCTAAAAGAATAAAAAATGCTAAAAGAAAAGATAATATAACTAAGAGAAATAAAAATGCCAAAAAATGCCACACACAAGTGTTGAACCCACCCCACTCAAGAATATACACACTGCCCTTCTCCACCAGACCACTCATCATTATCTGCTACTGAGATACTATGTTAAATATATGAACCGGTCTAAAAAAGATTTAAAATAAAAGAACAAAATAAACATTTTTATGGTTTTTTGTGTTAAAAACAAATTAAAGAAAAAAAGAAAAATGGAAACACAGAGGTTCGTCTTCATCGTCATCTTCCTCCCCACCTCACGAACTCCCTCAAGCTCAGAGAAAACTCTCCCTCATCGCTCTCTCAATCTCGTTCGCACCTATCTCTCATTCTCACCAAAACCCTCTCAAACGCGCTCTCTCTATCTCACCAAAATCGTTCTCTCTCAACTCTCAACATCTCTCTCTCACTCACACGATATCTCCATCAACAAGCATATGAGAAAGATAAAAAGAAAGAAAGAGAAGTACTTACAAAGTGTCGCGGTGGTGGCGGTGAAGAACGTACAGACGCTGGCCTCCAGGTAATCAATCTTGGGATTTTTAGGGTCTCTTCTCAGATTTCGCCTCCCAGTTCTTTGTGGTGCTCTAGGGTTTTTTTCTTACTGATTCCTCCCTTTTTATAATCCCATTGCTAGGGTTTGGATGAGATCAAAAAAGCATGGAATTGGAATTGCTTTCTTTTTTGTGCTGCTCTGTTGTCTATCCCATTTTGGTGTTTGCTCTGAAAAAGGTAACATGTACCTTGTACTTCTTCTGTGAAAATGTTTCATTTTTGTTGCTTGTGAATTTTTACCACCTTACTGAGTTATTTTGATTTTTTACTGCAGCAAAAATTGGTTACAAGGAGGTTGTGGATGTTGGTGACATATTGTAGTGACAACTTGTGTTTTGTCATGACTCTAACTTGTTTGTGCATGAACTGCTGTCGGGGTCTTGAATGGAACATACACATCTCTGTCATGGTCTGCTTCATGAAGTAGCAGGATATGGTCTTGATTCGGACTTGTCGATGCGGATTGTTGGTTGTTGCTGCTGCAGTTGATGGTGCAGGAGCAGCCTTATATGGCGGCGGTAACGATTTGACGTTTGGGACTAGGACTAGGTGATATGGATGATTCAGTTCCTTTAATCTTCTGAGGAGTTAGGGCTAATGCATTAGGTTTGCATTGTATTTGCAGAAGAACACCTTAATTTCATGTGCAAGAATTGTCGGTCTTCTTTGTACAATAAGATTGATATTTCGCAGGGCAACATATTGTATCTCGGGTTCTGCTGAGAGTAATGTCACAAGAGGAGGGCCCATCTTTTTGCGAAGATTCCGGACCACATCAGTACTGGTGATGAGCTCCATTTGTTAAAGGATCATCTTAACAGCCGACAGTACAACTGCACAATTGGCATGCTGTAACCGTGGCATAACTCTTTCTTCAATGTTCTCTGCCTCACGCGCATCAGCAGCCTTGTATCTAGATAGAGCATCCAGTATAAAAGCTTGACCCCGTTCTGTACATTCATTTAACGCAGTGAGGAGCTTTGACAGTGTGTGGCTAGTGATCTCAAAGATGGGTCTACTGCTATTGTCCTGAATTTCAGCGAATGCCGCGACAGCATTAGCTACAACCATTGGATTATTATCAGATATCAAATCCTTCAGTGATTTTGACTTTCTGGTTTTGTTATTTTGATTGTTTGCCTGAAAGCACTTTTGAAAGTTTGATGACAGTTCCGAGAGAGACCTTGGCTCGTCCTCATCCGAAGTTGAGGCACTAGAATTTTTCTCCGTGTGATCATTGGAGTTTTCTAAATTATTATCCTGCTCTATATCATCCTCCTCTGCACCTGTACCAGTGTCTAGCATTATAATCTCTTCTGGCACAGAGGTGAAAACTGGATCAGGAACAGGTCTTTTGTTGGTCTGGTGCTACAGTAAGAGTTTCTACTACAGCTTTTGAGGTCTCACTGCTACCCAAAAATGAATGGAAAGGTAGAGTGACTGAAGATCTAATTTGCTCTAGCTTGATCTCTTCTTTGCCCTTTTTATCAAGACCAAGCTTCCTCTTTGAAGTGGAGCTCCCCAGAAGTGCCCCGAAAGCACCGCCAGGCTTTTTAAGCACCTGAACAGTTGCTCCAATTTCCTTCAATGTAGAGATTGCATTAACATTTGCATCCCTAGTCTGCCCTGAAATAGTGAGGCTTTCCCTTGGGAGCTCAGATGTGAGATTATTGGGCTTCAATTTCATTTGTACCATGGTATCTTGATGCTGAAAAGATTCCTTCACGGGATCTTCAGTCTGATCTGTAACAGCTACTGCATCCGATACAGTGGTGGCTTGTCCTTCTTTCAATTGTTGAGCAGTTGCTTCAAAAGCATCAGCATTCTGAATTGAATGTCTAATGATGCCAACAACAGTATCAAGATTGTGTTCAACATATGGGTGCTTTGACTTCAGCAATCGCCGTAGCTTGCTTGTAGTGACAGGCATCTGCTTAGCAATTTCAAGAACAGATTTATTTGGCAATATGTATCCTGTACTCTCATCCTCTGCACGAGCAACAATGTCCCGCCATTCACACAGCCCTGAAACAATGGCAAGCTGTTGAGCATTGAAACCAGCCCCTTGCAACCCATATATATGAAGGTAGGAGTTTTCTGTCAGAAGTTCTTTTTCATATAGCTGCATGCAGACATCATAACTACGCTTGTAAGCCTCCACCAGAGGAGAATCAGAACTTTCAGGTGCCTTTGGCAAGGAAGTTAAGTTAATCCTCATTGAATCATATATATACAGCAGATAGTGTGTATCTTCTCTGGCATATCTTAACATCTCATCAGGAATAGGGCGCAATCTCCACTCAGCATTTTGATATTCTTTGTTTGCTGAAACCTCACAGAAATGGTGCAGAAGATACTCCAAACTATTTCTCTCCAATTTTAACACTTTTGAAGCCTGGCCAGTGTCAAACAAATTACAAACATAAATGCCAAAGTCTCTTTGAAGCCACAAAATATCTTTATCCGCACCATGCATAACCTTCCTCTTGGAAGAGTCCTTGAAAATTTCCCTTAGATGGGGCCTAATATGAACGCGAAGTTTCAAAGTATCGACAACGAAATCTTCAGCCCTTGTTGAGATTTGCATGAGGCAAGTCAAACCTTGGAAAGACCGGTATTGATTATGTTCCAAATCAACCGCAAACTCATTAACAGAACGTAGCTCAGCAGCCATCTCCTTCAAATCTTTGACTTCTTCTACAAGCTTGAAAGGGGTGCTTTCTAATGAGGCAGGTTTTTGTGGCACAATACTCCCAGGATCTTTATCAACAAAATCCAAAACAGAGAGCTTTTCCAACGGATGAATGAACTTCTGCCCATCGTCACTCCTCTGCAACCAAACATGCTCAAAGGGCACGTTAGCGTTATTAACAATTATAGTAAACTCATCCTGTGGCCTCGGAATTGTCGGTATATGAAACGGCACCTTTGCCTTAGGTCCCATCGTCCTCTTATCCTTCATGAATTGTTCAATTAAGTAGCCATGAGCCCCAATTGTGCAGCCAAGTGCAGGTCTGCAAGTCATATGGTGCCTGATGAATTTCAGTTTAGTTCTTCAGCTTGTTAACCCCAATCTTTCTTTTGCAAGGTGATTTTCGGTTATCCAGAAGATATTGTTGCGGGCCTGACGAATGCAGTTTCGGTTTCGGTGCCGTTGCATTCATTTGTGTGGGGTTTGCATTTGGCCTTACAAGGTGAGTTGTGTTTGCTGGATGTTTGTATACCGGAGTGAAATTGCTCTAACCCTATTATTGACTGTTTTCAACTGATGCGACTTTTCAACACATTGTGAAACACGGACTGCTTCTGACCTTGAAATTTAGCGCATTGAAGATAAATATTCATAGAAAATATCACCTTTCAATGCTAAGGTTATTCTTGCAGGAACAACGGATTGAACAGCCTCCTTACTCAGCCTCTCAACACCTAACTTGCTTCCAGGACTGCGGCACGGGTGTCTGTATAGATTCGAAAGAGCTGTTGTTGATGGCCT
Organism: Lathyrus oleraceus; assembly: GCF_024323335.1. Lineage (NCBI taxonomy): Eukaryota > Viridiplantae > Streptophyta > Magnoliopsida > Fabales > Fabaceae > Lathyrus > Lathyrus oleraceus. Next base: position 479,582,231 of record NC_066585.1, on the reverse strand, counting down.
GCTTGAACCATTTGTCGTTCCTTCAACTGCTTGGCAACATCCCTAGCAGATGAACCAGAGACTTCAATCCAAGTTTGGAGAACAAGGCACAGGCTGACAGCATAAACACCAGGTAGAACAGTGCATGGAAAGGATTGGCTGCCATATCAGCTAAGCTAGAGGGTGCAGTTATATAGTATGCAATGCCACCGACAGGAATAGAGTGACCGCCTCCATATTCAGATTCCTTCCAATTTCCCAACAGATCCACAATGAAGTTTCCGGCATACTTTCTGTGTAGCAGCTGGGAAAGGAAGTAGAGATTGGAAACAAGGGCAGACTGAAGAATAATGGGCATGTTGGAGGTGTAAAACAGTTTGACTGGATATGAGCCCTGCTGTCCACGAGCATTCTTTGACCTTACAGGCAAAACCACGCGGAAACCTTGGAAGTATATCACAATTAGAAAGATCAAGACAGTAGCCAGCAGATTTGTGACAATATTTAGGCATGGGAAGTTGCATCTTGTTATTTATATTTTCCTACTTGTATTCAAACTTTAGGACATGATATATCTCTTGTATACTTTTATTTACATGTCTTGATTTTTGGGAGAAAATGACTGCATTTCTTCTTTATGATATGCTTTGTAAATGGATATTCAATGGACAAATATGGGTGAATTTTTGGGTTGACTTTGGTCAAAGTTGACCAAAAAGTCAACTGTAGACTGAAGTCAACAGTTGGTCAAAAATGCCAAATTTTGTATTTTCTGTATGGAATCAAATGTAATGAAATAAAAATTGAAATAAATTGAAATGGATTAACAAAATGGTTTGAAGTTGGTTTTCACAATTGGTTTAGTCATGACTTGAATAACTTGACTGATAATGTGTATGAACGAAACCATGAAATAAGACCATAAGGTTAGGGTTTTGGCATAGTATCCATGAACCAATAACATGACTAGTAAGTGGCTTGCCACACAAGAAACCTGGTTGTTCAGATGACCCAAACCATAGAAATATCCACAATCACAACATCATGACTTTGGATCAAAACCACAAACCTCATACAAAACCAAAGTAAAGTTAGGCCAAGCATGCCACACAAACATAAAAAATTCAGGAGCAAAATCGGGGTATGACAGTTGCCCCTATTTAAGCGTCTTCAACTAGAGAATATGAAGCAGGATGTTCTTCACATGATCATAGTGGGAGATGGTTAAATACTAAGAAGACCCGGATTTTGATCATGAATCCCTACGAAACAATGCCTGTCAGCATCGTCAAAGAAGCAATCTCAAAAGAAGAATCCGTCTGATACGGTGAAAATTGGCCTGAGTACCGAAACAGAAAGTTGACCTGAATACCAAAATAAATGGTAACACAGGAATGCCCATGGCTCAAGTTCAAATGATGAGTGTGCCAACTTTTGCTTGATGGCACGAAAGAAAAGTGGAACTTCAAAGGTATAAAATTCTGATTCTGAAAATGAGTATATTTATAGTGAATTGTCTAATATTTTCAATGACATGTATATTGATTCCATTAAAGCTTTTAAGAAAATTTCTCCCATAAAGGAAATGATTGTTACACTTGAACATGAGATAAAAAAATTTAATCATTATTTAAATTGTTTAAAGGAAGCTTATACATCTCTTATGGATGACTGTTGTATTATTTCAGATACTTTAGCTGAAAAGGTAGAAGTTGTGGAATGTGTTGAGTATCCAATTTTAAAAATTGAAATTGAAACTCTTAAGAGACAACTAACACATGTTGCCTCACTATCTAATACCTGTTCTAGTTCTTTGACTGAAAGATGGAAGGTTTTTAAGAAAAACCCTCATGTCACTAGGAGAAATAGAAGGAGTGTTTCATCTAAAGCTATTTGGTATTATTATGGAGATAAGGGCCACATTAGGCCTCTTTTTCATGTTAGGAACATTCAATTTCCAAATGGGTAAAATGACATGGATTCCTAAATGTAACTCAACTAACCCCCAACGACCCAACTAAAATTGGGTACCTAGTTCTATCTATTGTTGTTTTGTGCAGGAGTGTCTAGGAATCTTTGTCGATTCTAAAGACAAGTAAAGGAAGATGTATCCAATCACATTTTTGATTGTATTGTATTCTTTTTATTGTATTAGTGTTGTTATTTGCTAACGTTACTTGTGCAGAATGTTTAGTCCTAGATTATCGTAATTGGTATGGTCGTTTCATTCTCCTTTATCTCCGTGTAGTTGCACTTTATTTATATTATGCTACATTCAATCGATTTTCATTTGCATTATAGGAATATCTTCACGTTTTTTATGATTCTTCGCCCCAAAAGCCAGTGAAGGATATTTGCTCTAATGTTTCAGGTATAATAACGGAAAGATTGATCGAAAATGAAAGTTCAAAAGAGGACCCTGATCCAAAAATAAAGGAGAAGGACATTACGGAAGATAAAGATGAAATATTATATGAGGATGATAAACAAGAGACCTCGAACCAGCTGCCTCGATATTAGACAATCGCAAAGAATAATCGGTTAGATCAAATCTTTTGAGACATCAAAAGGGGAGTAAGTACTAGGTGACAGGTTAACAATGTATGTTAGTACTATGCGTTCATTTCTCATATTGAACCTAAATCCATATTTGATGCCTTACTTGACGAGGTATGGTTACTTGTTATGTAAAAGGAACTAATCTAATTTAAAATAAATGACGTTTGGGACCTTGTTTCGAGTCCGGTTGATAAAACCGGCAAGGGCACAAGATGGGTATTTAGCAACAAGATGGATGAAAATGGAGTAATGACAAGAAATAAAGCTAGGTTAGTGGAAAAAGGATATAATCAAGATGAAGGGATAGACTAAAAGGAGTTTTATGCTCATGTAGCCCGCCTAAAATCCAATAGACTCCTTTTGGCATTCGCCTGCTATATGGAATTTAATCTTTACCAGATGAATGTTAAGTCTTATTTTATAAGTGCCCATATAAATTAAGAGGTGTATGTGTCACAACCTTCGGGTTTCGAGGATCACAATAATCCTAATCATGTTTTTAAGTTGAAAAGAGTCATCTATGGTCTCAAACAAGCTCTTAGAGCTTGGTATGAGAGATTGAGTGGATTTTTTTTATCAAACAAGGATTCAATCATGGGAAAGTCTACACCACTTTGTTTATACGACATAAGGAAAAGCATATTATTTTAGTGCAAATTTATGTAGATGATATTATATTTGGATCTACTAATGAATCTATTTGTTGAGAATTTGTAAGTTTGATGTAGGGGGAATTTGAGATGTAACTTATGGGAGAGTTAACATACTTCTTAGGATTGCAAATCAAGCAAGGCGAAGAAGGGACTTCCATAAGTCAAACAAAGTATTGTCTAGATCTTTTGAAGAAGTTCGAGATAAAAGATTCAAAGATTATCTCAACACCAATGGCCTCAAATGTGCTTATTGACAAAGATGAAACAAAAGTGGATTTCGACATAACCAGGTATCGAGGTATAATTGGATCCTTACTCTATTTAACCACAAATGGCCTAGTATCATGTTTAGTGTCTACATGTGTGCTAGATATCAAACATCACATAAGGATTCCCACTTTAAGATCGTTAAACGTACTTTGAGGTATCTTAACGGAACCTCCAATCACGGTCTTTGGTATCCTAAAGAAATGGTTGTAGCTTATTAGGATACTCCGATTCCGATTCCGCGAGGTGCAAGTCGGATAGGAAGAGTACTAGTGGTACCTGCCACTTATTTGGAAGCTGCTTAGTTTCTTAGCATAGTAAGAAACAACATAGTGTTGCTCTTTCTACCACCGAGGCTGAATATGTAGCCGTCGGTAGTTGTTGTGCACAAGTCTTATGGCTTAAGTAACAATTATTGTACTATGATTTAAAACTTGGATGCGCTTTGATTATGTTCGATATTACTAGTGCTATAAGTCTTACGAAGAATCTGGTACTACACTCACAGACTAAACACATTGAGATCCAACACCATTTCCTAAGAGGTCATATGGAGAAAGGAGATGTTGTTTTTGAGTACGTTGACAGTAAAAGTCAGCTTACTAACATTTTTACAAAACCATTATCATCGGAATCCTTCCACGAGATTTGTAGGGATTTGGGAGTCTTAGACTCTTCATGCCTTAAATAGAATGAGGATTTGGTTTTATTTTCATTTTTTATATATATTTTGATTGCAGTAACACTATTTTGTAGAAAATCGTAGCTTTTACCAACCTACAATTGTATGTCTCTAACCCTTGTATTATTTTATGTATTTGTGTTATAGATATGCATTGGTCTACTTATTTCCTCCATATCTCACTCAATCATCTCTAGCTTATGTCTTTGATTGTTCTTACTTGCATTTAAGTCTTTTAAATGTATATTGGTAATTATGTTCATTGGAACTTTTGATTACTTATTCCTGCATTATTTATGATTGTTAATGCATACCTTGATTTAGAAGTTTGATCACTTTATTGTTAGTTGTTGAATGGTTGTGTTGCATGTCTATTTGCATTATGTTGCTTGTGACATGTTTATCTTCACTGTATATGTGATCATGGTTGTTGTATATGCTTCTTAGTTGTTTAGCTCATATGTTCTTTGAAATTATCTGTTAGTGGCTGTTTCTTTGGTTTTTAGACGCATTTTGAACTATCTCTTTATGATATTGTCAAAGACAGAGAATTTGTAATGAGTATAGAATTGTTTTATGTATTTTTATGTTGTGAGTTATTTGTGTGCACTGTTGTAGGGGGAGAATATGCATGTTACTCAAAGGTCGATTCAATTCCAAGTGAAAGCTTGCCAAACATCAAGAAATGGGAGATTGTAGTTGCATATCCCTACTTCACTCAGGGGGAGCTTCTATCCAATTATTTTGTTGTTTGTCTTATTGATTTTATCTTTATTTTTATTTCAATTTGTTGAGTCTCCTTCATGATTGGATTTCTCAGAATCGAGTTTGATTTGATTCATTTTTAGCATGCATACAACTTTGGTTAGATTTGATTTTGATCTAAATATTCTTTGATCAATAGCATATGTTAGTGGAATGAAATCGTTTTGTTTTTTTGGTTAAACTTTGATTCAAAAGTAAAATCTCAAAATGCTTTTGAAAATTTCAATTTTTGATATTTTACAAGATTGATTCGAATCATTCAGTTTTACACTGAATTTTTGATCTTGACCAAATTAGACAGAAGTGAAGCTTAGACATTTGATCCTAATCAAATTTTACACTTGATCCTGATCATTTTTCTGGGAACAATTTCTGTTTGATTTGATTTGAATCAATATTTGTACATGATTCGAATCAATTTCATTTTTCAAAATTCATTTTTGATTCTAGTTGATTTGATTCGAATCAATATTTGTACAAGATTCGAATCTAACTCTTTTTTCAAAATTCCTTGTCATTTCTGTGTCATTTGATCCGAATCAAATTTTGAACATGATTTGAATCTCGTGGCATTTGTTTTGAATCACGTTTTGTCTGATCTGAATCAACTAGCAACTTTTTCGGAAAAAAACTGTTATTTTTTTCATTCCACCTCATTTTTCTCATTTGATTCAAAATATATTTTTCTTGATTCTATTCTAACTAACTTTATCAACCATTTTGTGTGCTTAATCTCAAGCACATATAAAACCACCTTTTCACCATTTCTCATATATCATCTATCATTCTGAACATATTTTTCAGTGTAATTTGTAGTGAAAATCAATTTCCTTTGTTTTGATCGTTCAAAGTCTTGCAACAAAATTCTTCCAATCTTCAACTTCAATTGAGTTCATATATTGATAACGAGAGTTCTGAGATTGACTGAAGGAGGCGTGTACTTGAAACTAACCGTTCTTGGAGATCTTGTTTAGTTTTTTAGATTGTTAGCATTTTAAGGGATTGTCAATGGTGGTGACAAATTCCATTGAAAAGAAGTAGGTCCCTCTCTCCAACATTGTCTTAGTAGTAACTGTGTGGAAGACTATAAATAAGGCGGAGTTCTTCTCAGATCTTTGAACAATTTCACCGCTCAAGGAATCGGTAGGATCAATGGGTTGATTTCTAGACACTAAGACATGGAGAAAAATTGATCTCATTGGAAGATTCAAGAAACGTATTTGAGTTAAGATTAAGTAGAAGAGTTTGGTAAGTTTGTTGTATAAAAATCAAGATCCAAATTAGATTATTTATTTTCTCAATTGTATTATGGATTGGTGATTGTATGAACTCTTGAAAATATTTGTCAAATAACAAGGAACTATGCAGGTTCCAATGGGAAACCATTGAAGAGTACACGTAGGCAAAGCGAGGATGAGTATCGAAGCACTATAAATCTCAGTGTCATCTCTCTCTTTTACTCTTGAATTTAAATTCGTAGTGATTACATGCTTAGGTTTTTGAATTCCTTCGTATTATATTGTTTTATTCTTGATAGTGATTTATTACGTAAGCATTAGGTTTTGTTGGAATTGGATAACTAGTCAAGCTAGTCTTGTGATTGATAAATCTGAAGAAAAAAATTGAATTTAGAATTCCACAAATTGAATCAATTGTGTACACTCTTTGTGACTACACAAATAGAATCAATTAATACCAAGTGTTTCATTATTATAATCTTGTATATTTATGAAATGAATTGTGTTAGCTTGATCATATTCAACTGTATAATTTTCATTTTCGCATCAAACCTTCCGCTCGTAACTCATTTTTGAAAACACTATAATTTTGGAAAACGGCGGTTGAATTTTTTAATTTGGGCCTATTCACCCCCCTCTCTAGACCGTTTGTCTACTTCTATATTCATACCAAACAAGTGTGAGAGGGACGGGAAACACGTTGCGGTGAACTCATGAACCCTAACTCGTAGGTTTTGTCTTCAAACGCTCGGGGTTTGCATCAATGGTAGCAAGGAAAAAACTTATTTAGCTATTCATATGTTTTAGAAGATCCAAAAATAGACCTTAGAATGCGCGAACAATATCTGAAATAGAAAAATGGATCAATACCTATGAAGCCCGGATCATGGCTTTTTCTTTCTCCATTGGTGGTTTAGGAATGTAGGTACAATTACCAAGAAAATTAGGAGTAGTAAATTCAGAGGCAATCGAGATTGGAAGTTGTTGTGTTGAAGCAAAAGAAGAAGCCATGTTTTCTGAAGTTTGACGAAGGGACAAGAATGGGAGTTTTGCAAGAGTTGAAGACTTTTAGGGTTCTGAAGAAGAAGAAGTTGTGAAAAAGGAAAAAGGAAAGAATGAGTGTGTATATATAGTAGAAGAAACATTTCACTCTCTCTCTCGAATCTGGACAAATGACGTTGATTTTTCTGATTTAGAAATCAATTAAATGATTTATTTATTGTGATTTAATCTTGTGGTCCACGATGTCCAAGGAAATCATAGTGATGATGACTGAGTGCACGCATGTTCAGTGACGCAAGAGTTTGGTAAAGTGGTCATGATGACTATGACGTATGCAGACCACCTTGAACAGTGTCGATCGATTATTAAAAACGCCACTTTTCTTCCATCTTGTGCAGATAATCAAAAGTGACATTTTTTAGGGTCATCTATTAGCCTGAGATTTTTTTTAGTATTTCCATGAGATTTCTAAGTATAAAATAACCTAGTTATGATTTCAACATTTGATAACTTCGACTAAAGGGGTGAGTTCGACTCATTTATCAGATATTTTAGGACTTAGTCTATTTTTGAGTTCAATGTTAAGATAACCTAGAAACCTGCCAATCCTGGTTTGGAAGAGTCTTAAGAACTTATCCACGAGATTAGGATCGACCTGTCTTCAAAACATGTTCGAATATCGAAAAAGGTTTATGGTGATTTGACGTATTTGATAGAAGTAGATGTGAGGTAAATTCAAAGGCTAAGTTCAATTAGTTAAGTATTTCGACGCTTTTCTCCAAATTTCGACAGAGGAAACTTTCGAAAGAAGTAGTTAGAAGATTTAAAAGACAGTTTAAAACAACAAGAGTAGTTCAAAGCAGTTCAAATGTCGAAGACACGTGGAAGCGGACTAGAAGGCTAAAGCTCACGTAAGGGAGTACGTGTCGAATTCTTCGTAGATAATCGTTATCGACGGTTAACATTGCAATAGTACATAAGACAAGTTCATTCATCTAAACGAGGGTTCACAAAATTCATTAAATATTCTCTATAAAATTCAAGAATAGTGTTAACAACATATATTTTAACATTTTCTTTTACTAGTTAAAATTCATATGAATCTCACCAAATTTATTGAAATCTATATAATTTAGTGAGATTTTATTTAAAATTAAAAAAATATGTTGTTAGTATTTCTCTACTATCCAAACAAAATGAAAATGGACGGGAAGAAAAGTGGTATAAACAAAGGAAATGCTTCTTTAGGGTGATATATTTTATCCAATTATTTTAGGAAAGACGATATTTTACACCCTCTTAATCATAGTCATTAACTTTTTATTAATATTTAATTTTAATTTTAATTTTAATTATTTATAAATAATTTTTTGAACCATACATAAACTTTTTACATTGACCTGAATAGCAATTAAACTTTGATTTTATATCATAAAAAAAAGAATTTAATAAATGAATGGTAGTGATGCATTACTCGGATAAAAAAATCCATTAATTGGGGGTTGCAATTAAACATTGACAAAATTTTAAAATAAATTAAGAATAATAATATAAATAAAATGAAAAAATAAAATTTTATCAATTAAGTTTTTATTTTGTTTTAAATAGTCTGGCAACAAAACTCATTGCAGGCAAATTGCAGAGAAGATATGTATTGTAACTTTGTAAGTTACAACCCTTGTCCAACATATACAATTTTTATTTTAATTAAACTTTTTAATTTGAATACCCACACATTTTCTTAAAAAGTCTACTAAAAGAGAATAAACTTAGTTTTGCAAAAAAAAACATCATATCATAGTATCATACAAAATTATAAGCAAATGGCAATATATCTTATATATTACACCATCATTATCATGATCATTGTATATAAAAATACAAATTAGCTGCGGGTTACTATTTTTATTAACCACTTCAGCATTTCCTACACTTCCTTTCACCCTTTCAGCTTTCGCTTTCCCTTTCCCTTTCCCTTTTCACTTCCTGTTAACCTCTCTAGTACTAATAGCATACAAATTCAAAGTACAATCTTACTCTTGCACCTTCATTATATTAATATAGTTATCATATCAAACCCTACCAATAACAAGAAAGACAAATCAACACCTAGTCACAATTAAATTGTCATTCTCTCTCTATCTCCATCTCATTCACCATGCATATAGTAAACAAAACAACTAAAAACAGTAAAAAATATTCTCTCTGATCACTATTATAAAATAAAAAAAATTATTTTTTTAATTTGTTGAATAACCGATGTATCTGATAGACTTATAATAGTGATCAGATGAAATATCTTAAAAGTGTTACTAGACTCTAAAATTCTTTCCGGCGAAAGTTTGACCAAATTGCCAATTAGGAGGAGCAATGTTCCAAGAAGTGGAAGATCTACGGTCACTGCTCGAGACACGGAAAGACAAAGCCTGGCCCACCAAAACCGCGTTCGATTGCCAGTTCTGACCCCAGTTTCGGCTCAGTGGCATCCACCCGGTTCGGGTTCCTTTCACGTACGCGCGCACGATATCTCCAGCACCCGCCACGTTGCTAATTAGCACCAGGTTAAAGTAACGGAATCCATTCACCGTGAATCTTATTCCCCCGCGCTTTCTACATGGCACCCTGCGTAAATAACAACCATTTTCGTCACCACTTTTGACTTTTCACATCTTAATAATCTTTTTTATTTTTACACATATATGCTATATAGTACTATATACCCTACCATAATTAATATCAATTTCAACTTTTTTCTGTACAGTCTATATCACTTATCTTAAATTATCAATTTTTTTCATTGTTGAGTAGATGCGCATATTAAATATAGGAATGGGCATAATTAAGAAAAATAATTATAAAAAAAAAAAACAAGTAACTAAAAAAGTAAGAAAGTAAGAAAGTATGAATTCAAAAGTACAATAACAAACTAGGAAAAAATGAACATACTTAACGAACAAACAGCCCTATCAGCATATCACTTAATCTTCTTAAGCTATATTTGTACAATTAATTTAGTACGAAAGCAACGAAGAGTTTTAGACCAATAAGAAGAAGATACGTGGGTAGTTTCGTGCAGGGGTTTCGTAACCCTACCCCACCTCATTAATCAGACACAGATCATGTGTGAACTGCAGAGTTTTTTACATAACCGAAAAAGTCCAAAATGCCATCAATTTGACTCGAGTAACCATATACGGAAATGAATGAAGTAACTATGGTCAATAATGTAAACTTTTTTTCTTCATTAATATAACTAACTTTAAAGCAGCATTAATTAAAAATAAAAAAAAAATTTAAGAGATTAATCTTTGCGGTTGCAATCATCTCAGTGCAGGATCATACTAACCTGCGATACGCTACGGGGACGATACCGGCACGATACTCAGCAATCTTAAGAAACATAGGCATGGCGAGATCAAAATGAGGACGAGGAGGGTTACACCAACCGCCATTATCATTAGGAAGAGCAAAATTCGGAGGACAAAAGTTAGTTGCAGTAATTAAAATGGAAGGGCTTCCAGAATGACACCATTCTCTGTCGTTAGCACACTTTATCTCAAAACATGCACCACAACTCAGACCACTGTTGAACAAAGCAGTGCTCAATGCCGCCGTGTTCACTCCGTAGCCCTGACTGTACAAATTTCCATAACCACATGCTCCACCTAAACATCAATTTAGCAAATTAACACAACATAAGTAAACAAAAACATAATCATGTAATATTTCACTGTTTTTTAATGCTTAATTAGGTACATTATATTGTAATGTATTGTATTGTACAGACCCATGGTGCCGGAAGCATCAGATCCGCCGTAGAAAGTAGCGTGGGCAGTTTGCCATTGACCACCAGAGTAAATTCCTGGAATTCTGGCTTCAACAATCGACATTGTGATGATGATGAAGGCAATGTAGAGGATTTTGGCCTCCATGGTTATTTCTAGGGTTTTGGTTTTCTTCAAGAATTAGAGATTTTAAGTAAGAAACAGAGTACCCTAGAGATTAATTGAGAGATGAGAGTTGATTGGAGAGTGGGAGAGGGAGGGTGGAGTACTTATGGAGTGGGGAAGTGCTGGTTACAGCAACTTTTTTGTAGGGGTATTTTTGGAAAAAAAATATATTTTTTATTTTCTACCATTATTAATTTTAATGCTACTCTTATCTAATTTAATTAATAGTACTCAGAAAAATGAAGAAAGAAAAATAGCTGCTGAGTTTAGATACTCTAGTTTTGAACACGTATATATCACTGTCCACAATTGTGTTCAAATTTGTACTTGATTTACATTATATTTCTTCGAGATTGTTACTAACGCTCCTTTATGCGCGTGGTATATCGATATACCATTTGCATAATAGTGCGTGATCCTCGAATTAGATACGGATTAAGTGAGAGGAAAATAGAGAAAAGAAAAAATAGAAAAAAAACAACTTTAAAAGGGGTAGATCATATAATATGAGAGTGACAAAAGTGTCCTTGGGAAAATATTTGTATTATGATGAGGTTGGGTGACGTCAGAAAGCAAAACCGGGGATATAATTGGAAAAAGGTGAATGCTCCTTCGTGTTGTAACTGTATCGTAGAGTATAGATTATTGAAAGAAGAAAAGTAAGAGTAAAAGAAAGCGACAAAAGAAGAAAGTTAAAGAAAGAAAATGGGGAGGGTTAAAAGTTAAAACGACCTAAGATTTAAAGGGGGCTGTTGAGGCGTGATTAGCGGGTGTAATTGAGGGAAGTAGGGTGGGGCCAACGATATTATCGATATTCTATTTTATTTTTTGGTCTTGTTATTGATATTTTATAACTTCTTTTTTGTGAATGTTATATTTTAAAATTATAATAAGTGTTCTATTGTGAAATCAAAACTAAATATAACTAGGAGTTGTGCAATCTTAAATTGATACTCCATCCGTTCCATAAGAAATCATTTTAATTTATAATACAAATTAATTTTTTTTTCCAATTGTATATTTTAGTTATTATTATTTTTATCATTTTTAATATTTTATAATGAATATTTTGATAAAAATATCATTATTTTTTTTTACGATATTTTTTTTAATCTATGTGATATGGTTAACTGAGTCACTTATTATGAGACGGAAGGAGTAGTGTTAATAGGTGGTGCATGATGGATATATAAAGTTAAGACTCTCATGTCTAAGTTAATGCAGGATTTAAAATGAGTGTAGTGAAAAATGGATATCAGAAAAATGTATCTTACATTTGCGTGACATGATTTTTATACCTTGGTCATGTGGAGTTGATTGACATAAATTTAGTCCTTAGCGATTTAGGTCTTTGGTCGATCCAAAATAGTTGCCCACAATACTTGCTGGAAATTTAGTGAGTTGGGGAAGTCTTTAACGGTGGTGGTCAACCTCCGAGGATACAGTTCGCTTTGAAATAGAAATGGAAACAATTAGAGTCATTTGAAAAAGTAGTGAGGAACAAGCGTATTAAATGCATTTCCATCATTAAAATATTTTGTTGTTTCTTTCTGACACATGGGTTGAAATGACTAGTTAGGGTATGACGTTGCTTATAACGCACTCGAATTTGTTTACGTTTTAAAGGGAAAATTCATCCATTGATTTTGTAACTTCTCTTTGTCGCTGATTTGGATCGTTTACTCATTATATATATATATATATATATATATATATATATATATATATATATATATATATATATATATATATATATTTAGCGTAGGTGAAACTTTTCGCACTCCTTAAAAGTTAGTGTCCATTCATAAGTGTTTCTTATTATCAAGTGTATTCCTCTCTTTCTTCCTGAAAGTACTTATCAGTATAGTTGCAACTCTTTGCTTAAAGCTTATACATTTCTCCATTACATTTTCTTCACCAACTTTGCCTTACTAGAAACCCTTCTCAACTCAAATTTTTACCTTTAACATTTTATGTTCTTTGATAAAGATGAGTGATAGTCTTATTCGCATAGTTAGTGATTATGAGAGTGATGTTTCTTGTAACACCCTGGTGTTTTATATTTATATATTAATTGAATTAAATTAATTTTTATTTGATTATTGGTGTATTTGGTGTCTTTAGTAGTTTTGGGGGTTTATTGAAGAATATAGAGAATTAATGATATTTTTGGCTAATTTAATAATTAAAATAATAGAGAAAATAGGAATTTCAAGAGTTTAAGTGGAAACTAGAAATATTGACAATATGAGGTAAAGTGGTGAGAATTAAGGACTGTTGGAACCAAAGTGGAGGTTAAGTTAAATAGTGAGCATTAGTGGATGCTAGGTTTTACATTAGAGCATTTCGAAGAACAAGCATTTTTTAGAGAATAGGCAATCAAGGGTTTGAAGGAGAAGAAGAATTCATAACTAAGAGTTTGACGTTGCTGGAAAATAAGATAAGGGGGATAAATACTCTAATAACAGATGTCAAATGCATGAAGGATAGTGATGGATCATACCTTCCTCTAGGTTTTTCTTCCAATTTCTCCATTGATGAGTTTATGTATTTTGGAGAAGGTTTGTGTAAAACCTATCTCAAATTGCTATGATAAACATGAATTAGTGCTTGGTTTTTACTATTGAAATTCGTGTACCATCATATGTGAAATTCAGATTGTTGGTGTTCATATCAGTATGTGTTAAAATGATAGGTGTGTTGTTGAATTGATGAGAAAAATGGAAATGTGTAAATTTTGTTATGCAATCCTGTTTTGATGATAAATTAATCGTTTAAAATGTTTATCCATGTTAGATTGGGTCGAGGTAGGATTTAACGGGATTAATGGTTGGAGAAGATGAAGTGAAACATAGAATTTCTAGAAAAACCACTCAGACCAATCGACTGGGGGTGTAATTTATTGGTTCACTTGTTAAAAATGCAATTTTCGGGACATAAAGCTTGAACCGTTCGATTGGTTCAAGCATGTAATCGATTGATTCCTTATAAGATTGGGAATTTTGGCTAGAATACAGGGAGCAATCGATTGGTTACTTGGTGTAATCGATTGGTTCCCTTGGAAACATGAAAAATCAGTGAAATAATGAGTCGGGAACAATAGACTGGTTCTCGGGTGTAATATATTGGTTCACTTGTTGTTTTAACCATAACTTGAGTTTCATGGCTCCGTTTGAGGAGTGGTTTGAAGTGTTGGACAACTAACACATAAGTCTACCTTATATAATGTTTTAGAGATTAAACATGTACATACAAATATGAATGAGGTGTCTTATTTGTAAGTGTATTAATATGTGTGTTGTTGTTATGCTTATAACATTATGCAATGACGAGTCATAATTAAGCGTGAATATGTTTTGTTGCATTGGTGGCCTTATTTAGAGAATATTTAGGTTCTAGAGTGAACCAGTGTTGTGTTATGAGTTGTGAATTTATCATGAATTCGTGGTGTACGAACTTCGGTTCGGTTGTGTGCTATGGTCAAGTGGTGGGATCGGGAGCGAGTAACTGATTTTAGTAAATGGAATTAGTGAAACATTGTTGTTTCTATGGTGATGATCAATAGCTTTTTTGGCGTCTCTGGTCTAGTGGTGTGATTGGGAGCGAGTTTGGAAAAATCACTAACGAACCTCTGATGTCCAAATGAGTCGATATCGTATGTGCATATAGAGTTGAGGTGATGTCACATTACATACATACTTGCATTGTGATTGATTATTGATATTGTCATGATAATTGATATTTGTGGGGGCGGTAGATGAATATATGATGTTGTTGTGTAGTAGTTGTATGTTGTTGATTTGATTTGTGTTACTACCCTTGTTATGTTTTTCACTGCTAATTGTTTGAATGTATTCTCACCCCTTTGTCCGTGCTCCTCTAGAGTACAAACGATCAGGTACAAGAGTAGATGCTTGGTGCTAGAGGATGGTGTTGTGCCTCTTTAGTTGTTTATTATTCGGGTCTTAGTGGAGTCACTCTAATATGTAACATTGGGGAATGGGTTGTTCTATGTTTTCTTTTGTTGCATGTCTTATTTCTTGTGAGGATTGTTGAACCACTTTCATATTCATTGTTATTGAGATTTATATGTTGAACTTATTGGTTTTCCGCTGCTTATTTCTGAAAGTTGTATTTATGGTTCTTTTATGCTATGGTTAAAGACGAGTGACACTCTATTTGTTTAGTTATATTGAATTGTTTAATTAAATGTTAAGTCTGGGAAATAGGGTGTTACATAGTGGTGTGAGCGCCTGGTTGGTCCATCCTACCAGGTTGTGTAATTTTGTTTATTCCCTAGTATGCGACATATGTGTAAAACACTGTCGGTGCCCATTTGTTTTTCTAAGTGCTTGTCAGTAGGAGCGGGATTAATACAAGTGAGGGAGAGACAGAAGCTTCTCTGAGATGTTTGAGGCGTGGAGGGTTGGTTTAATGTGATGCTGATTGCAAGAGTGTATGTGTTGTTGAGACTGTGTTGTTTCCCTAACCCGAAGAGAGTACAAATTCGAGATTCATGTCCACTGATCAAGTTGAGATGTCTTTAAGGGAGGATGATGTAATATCTCATATTCCCTTAAATGCTCAATTAGTCGTCAGTTGAGACCAACTGAGTTCCAATGTACTTTATCTTGTGTCAGTTAGAACAAGATAATAGAAAGAAGGAAAAATGGATAAGAATAAGAGAAAGAAAGAAAAACCAGTAAAGAGAGAAAGAAAAGAGGAGAAGGGAGAAAGGAAGAAGAAAAGAGAAAGAGGAAGGAAGTCATGGAACCACAACCACCACCATCATAATCTCATCTTCACCATCTTCTTGATTCAAGATGAGTTCCTAGGTAGTTTAGCCTTGGAGGAAGCTTAGGGTTTGTGTATTCTTGCTCCAACTATAGGTTTTGATGATGATATTTGTGTTTGATTATTGTTGCAAAATGATTTGTGGTGCTATGTTGGTGTTGTTGTGTTATGATTATAATGTGTGTTGGTTGATTCTTGAAGTCATGTTATGGTTGATATGGATTGTTGTGTTATGTCTTGTTTCTTGAAGCTATAACTCATAATCACTTGATTTGGCGTGGGTTTATGTTAGGCTATGATTTGGAATGGTTTAGAATGGTAAAGGATGGAAGAAGACATGTTTAGAAATGTGTTTTTTTGGAAAAGTTACAGGTGTCAATTGATTGGCACCATGGACCAATCGATTGGTCTCTTCCATTTTAGTGAAAAATCATGGCAGAATGTTGATCCAATCGATTGGGCCATGACAACAATCGATTGGTTCTCCTGTTTTCACTCTAAAATGAGTTTCGTAACTCGGAATGAGGCCCGATCGGATGAGTTGGAAAGATAGTTCAATGCTCTATTTCTTGGTAAGACAGAGTCATGCTTATAAGTAAATTATCACTTGCTTGTTGGTATTATACTATTATGTGTGTTTACAAATTGTTTCCCTATTTCCACCATAAAACGGGAATGGTAACTGCAATAAACGTGAGGTCGGACACATTGGAAAGGTAGTGCAATGCTTCATAAATTGATGATAAGAAAAACATGTTTGTACTAAAATTATTGCCTGTGTTTTGATAATGAATTGATTATGTGAATTTATGAACTATGTTGGAAATTGTTGTTGTGTTGATTGTGTAAGCATAAGTTTAAAAACTTATGAGTGAGGTAAACCTAGGTGAATACTAGGTAAATGACTTAGAAAGATAACTTAAGTCATGAAATGAGTTAGATAGTGATGCTTGGATGTAATCGTACCACGGTGTGTACAACAGACAAGTAGTCACGGTAATGATACATTAACAAGATTTGTATGGAACATGTGTAATTTATGTAATGAGAATGGATCATATTATGATATCATGAGAATTGAGTTGATATTTTTGGTGAGGAACCTTTATTCCAAAAGTCCTATTTTTGGTGAGGAACCTTTGTTCCAAAAGTCCTATTTGTTATCGAGAACTAATCACGTATTCAGAATTATTTGTTATTGTGCACATACCATTTGAGAGGCTTATGTAAAGCATAAAATGGGGATGTGGCACCAATGATTCGTGCCTCAATTGGGTTTGATTCCCAACCATGGCAGACACGGGGGAAAGGTGGACACCTAAGTGAGTTAGAGTCCCATACGGTGAAAGATACTCAAAGTGGGTTTGAGTCCCATACGAGTGATGGTTCTTAAAAGTGGGTTCAAGTCCCATAAGGGAACCTGATATCCACCGTAAAAGTCAAATCATACGGGCATGCGTGAACCAAGCCTTGGCCTAGACGTAGGTCCGGTTGGGGATCGATGTTGCGTGAATCCAAATAGTGATTTATTGAGTTATGTGAACTCAAGTGACATGTTTCCATACATTGTGAATATCCCTTAGTTGCTCGAGTTATAGTTACATTTTGTGAGTGATGCACAAGTAACGGAAGGTGAATATTTGAGTTAGAAATCAGGTAGCAACCCTGTAGAGCCGAGTGGACCCATAGGATAAGGGAACTCACTGATATTATTATCTCACCCCAATATCGTTTTTATTTTTCAGGTATTCTTTGCAGGTTGAATTCAAGAGAAGCTATCTACTGATGTTTCAAGGGATGCAATTATTGTGATCTTCCGCTGTGGAGTTGTGTACAATGAAGATATTGTACAAAGTTCTTAGATTTTTATTTTTAGGCACTATTGTATAACATGTGCCATTGATGTTTTTAGTTGGACATATGTATATAATGATGCCTTTAGGCTCTTATGTTGTATCAGTACCAAATAATAACACTTGTATGATATTCTAGATATATATTATACGGGTTGTTTCAGATGATCAGGTTCTAGTGATGCTTGCTTCTTTGAAATAGAAGTGGAAACAATTGGAGTCAGTTGAAAAAGTAGTGGAGAACAAGCGCATTAAATGTATTTCCATCATTAAAATGTTTTGTTGTTTCGACACATGGGTTGAAATGACTAGTTAGGGTATGATATTGCTTATAACATACTCGAATTTGTTTACGTTTTCAAGGGAAAATCCATCCATTGATTTTGTAACTTCCCTTTGCCGCTGATTTGGGCCGTTTACTCTTTTTTTTATGGACTAGTCTGATTAGGAAGAAAGAATTGTGTTTCTTTTTAGCCCTACACCCAATGGGTTTATGCTAGAGCCAATGAACTTAAGATGCCATATGCTCCTGAGAAACCCCCATTCCCTTATGATATAACATTATCATCCACCATTCCTATTGAGAATAGGGAAGAGTTTCAAGAAATTTTGGCTAGGTTGAAATTGAAAAGAGACACTTAGGAAGGCAAGTACCATATCTTGAATGATAAGAAGATGAAGATGGAGCAGCAGCTAAAGAAGAAGGATGATTTGATTGAGATTATGGAACAATAAGCTATGAAGAAACAGGAGGAACAAGAAGGTTTACTTCTCTCTAAAGTCCAGCCATTTCATGAGTACTCCAACATACCTCCCACCTCAGGTGCTTGGAAGGGAATCATCGACAAGCTTATGATCGAGAACTCTCAACTAAAGAGGAAGAAGAGGAAGCATCAGCCAACAGTACGACCTTCTACAGATGAGATTCCTTAGGACTCATAGACTTAGTTGTTTTCCTCTTGTATTGTTTAGGATCGTTGAAATTGTATTTCATCCTTTGTAATTCCTCAATTGTTTAATAAAAAAAGGTTTTTGTTCAGCTTATATCAAATTTTGTCTCTATAATATTTGCAATAAATTATTATGTTTCTTAAAAATTAAAACTCATCTTTTGCATCTTCATATTATGCATCATTCAAGCACAAGTTCTTGCATTTCAAGAAACTTACATGTGTCTTCTCCCTCCAAAAGTAAAACTAAATTACTAGTATAATACTCGATCCAGTCACCGCAGAAGGATGAGTCAGCTTGAACAAGAAAATCAAGAGCTCAGGGAGAAAGTAATCACCTTAAAAGACAGTTTGGAAATGCCTACTGCTATGGTGGAGACTTTGGTGGCTGCTCAGAATCATTCATCGAACAATTCTCAAGATCCAGTGTAATGAACAACAATCTTTGAGAACGTTTCGATGCTGTAGCGGTAAATTCATGACCATCAAGCTATTGATAAGCTTAGCGTCAATAAAACCAGAGTCTCCACCGCACTTTTATTGTTTCCAAAGGAAAGGGGAAAAGTACGAACAAAACCCAAAGGTAAGAAGTTTTCAAATCAAAACTAACAAAACGCCAGAGATTACAGGTAAGGGGGTTGGTTACACAAAGGGAAGGTGTTAGCACCCAAAGTGTCCTAGGTACTCCTAGGGAGCCCTTTTTTATGTGTGTATGTGGTTTTGGAATAAAAGATGTTTGAGAAAAATAGAGTGTGAAGATGAGAAAAGAATTCATTAATTACATTTTATTGTGTTTGACAAGACCTTCGGTCTTATGCCTACATACCAACATAAAAATGAGGGATCAAAACCTCGTAGTTCGCGATAAAAATTTCAAAGTTAGTAAATTACCTTTAATAAAATGTTTAATAAGAAAAAGGAACAAAAGGCCTAAAAGTTTGAATGAAGTTGTTAGTTCATTTTGTCTTTTGAAATTTTAAGTCAATATGATTAAGTTTATTTACAAGTTTGATTTAAGAAAAACAAAGGTTTGAAAATTCATTGGCATAAGTCCAAAGTTTCTAATAATTAAATCAAAGTCTAAGTTTGAAATCACAAGCAAAGAAAGTTTTTGAAAAGAGGGAGAGATTTTGAAATTTAAGAAGTGGGAGGAGATGAAGAGGTCATCCTAAGCACAAAATTAAAAGTTAAGAGTTGAAAAGATCTGACCAATGGGATGCAATCCAACATACAAGAATGTCATATAGAAAACCCATTTTCCTTTTGGACGTTGAATCAAGCAATAGTCAATGAGCAGTTAGCAATATGCATACATTATAAAGGTCAAGGTATCAAATAAAGATAGCCACATCCAAGCAAACAATCCAAAGGCTACCAGTCTTCTCATGTATCAGATGAAATATTCCTTGATCAACTCAAAGCAAAGCATAAGACACTAAGTCAAAATAACAATTAGCACAAAAACAGAATAGCAGATCAATTCAAGCAAATCCTAAGGCTTGTATCAGATGAAGGCTCAGTTCACAATAGCTTGGTCTCAAAATGTTGGCATTGGCCAAGTCCTTTTTGCTCAGGGAATGTTGCCTAGTTCTAAGTCCAAGAGTTCAGATCAAGATCAACAGTCCATCAGATGTTTTTTAGGGTTTTTGTTGTTATTAAGTATTTTAAGGTCCTAAGACCACAAACAAAACCAAAACACACAAACAATATATACAATCACAAGATATGGCTCAAATGAGCAAAGTGAAAATGACATAAACATAAACAAGTTAATTGAAATGAAAAAGACAATGAATGATAAATGACTAAATATTAAATTGCATAAAGTAAATGACTTGAAAGTAAAGCAATATTAACAAGAGTTAGTCAAATGTTAGTCAGAAGTTAGTCAAGTGTTAGTGGTGATTTTTTAATTGATTAAGTCATTCTTTGGAGAACACTCAACCATTCATTCACAAGTATGAATCCTTAAACCAAGACATCTTCCATGAGAAGGGCTCCAACTTGGATAATTCAACAAGTATACCACTAGCTCTCATGAAAGGGAAAAAGGTCAAGTCCCCACACAATGCCATAAAGAATGGGAGACTTACAATCTCACTTACTATAATGTTATGCCTTTAGGGTCAAATTTAGCTCTATGTTAAGCAATCATAATTGGACTTATGTAGAAGTCACAACTATCGGAGGTCGAGAAATAAAAATTTAGGTGTTAATGCATGTTAGAGATTTGGTATTAAGAACCAAACTCCTAAAATATACCACACACTAAAAGAAAAGATCAAGAGGGAGGGACCTATCTCAGTCATACTTATATTGGTTCATCTGACACAAGGTCATTGATGAACCAACTAGCCTTAAGACATTAGAGATTTCATTGGTCAAATGGAGGAATGTAAGACCCCAATTTTGACCCTAAGATCCCTCATGCAATTCCATCATAAGCATAAGCATTGGGATCATACATTGGCATCCTCCTTACCCCTCCTTCATTGGGTTTGTTTTAGGAGACATCACTAAGCACTTTGTGACTATATCATACTTGTATTCTATCATTTCACTAACTAAAATACCAAAAATATGTCTTTGTATTTGCCTAACTCTTTTGTAGGAAGGGCATGATCTCATTGATTCATCAAGTTCACATCTAGGGTTTAAGACCCTCATGAACAAAGAGTACAACCAAGAATTGATTCAAAAATGGTTATAGGCATCATATATGAGTCCCAATGATCTCTACATGTTATATTGATCAAGTTTGCTTCAAGAGTTTGAGGGTGATTTGCCTTGGAAACCCTAGTTTGATTGGGTATCTTGAGTAACTTCTCCAACAAGCTATCTCACCAATTGATCAAATTTCTCAAGGGACACTTCAAAATTCATCATCTTATGCATATATGATCTACCATGAGCCAAGAAAGTCAAGAGAATTGGAAGTTAGCAAGTTGGTTGATGGTGGTTGGCCAGATGGATTCATCTGATCAAAATTGGGTCTCCCTAGACCCTGTCTCCTATAATTTTCACCATATGAAAATGATTCCAAGAGAAAAATTACTCTAAATGACATTATAAACAACTTTCATGGAAAATCATTTTCTATGTTGAAACATTATAGGTCATTTTGTCTAAACCCTAATTTGAAAGTCAACTTCCCAAGGCCATAACTTGCTCAATTTTTATGAGATGAAAGATTTCCAAGTTGCACAATCAAATTCAATGTGTCTACTTCAACTTTGATGTTTGGAGGGGGAGATAATTCAACTTTTTTGAGCATGTGATATGAGGCTACATTATAGGTCACTTTTGACCTATACCATTGATCAAGTGATTTTTCCAAACTTCAAAAATGCATAACTCTATCATTTCAAATCCAAATGACATGAAATTGGTGACCATTTTTAATATATTTGAGAGAGCTACAACTTTGATGAATATACTTTTCTCATTTAAAGCTCCCATCAAAAGTTAAGCAAGGTGGAATATTGAGACATATGGCTTGACTCTTAGAAAAGTTTTGATATGTCAAATTTTTCCAAACTTCCACCTCAAATTTCTCCAAGTTCCAAGCTCCAAATGAAAAAGTGTTCAACATCAAACTTGTTCCTCTTGATCTCACCTTTCCAAAGAGCTCAAATTCACTTCATTTTGGATGAGAAATGCATAGGATGGTCATGGCTTAAACAGGCTGATATCATTTGGCAATCCAATCAATCTTCAAAGCATCTGATCTTCATTTTGGACCTTCAAAGCATCATTTCATGGGCCTCTGCGCGCCCATGCAGCATGGCATCATCATTTGCCAATTTTGGAAAGTGGAAGTAAGTGTGCAAGTATCACTTGATTCATCTATAAATTAAGCTCCATTTGCTCAAAATTAACACACATATTGCGCCAGCTTTGAATCTCCATTGAAAACCCTTCACTCTCATAGGATAACCCTGATAAATTCATTTGAATTTGAGCTTGAATCTCCACTGTTTTGGAATTCAATTCTCCAGGAATCCGTTGCTTCTAAACCTTTCCATTCCTCTCATGCAAGTGATTGAAGTAAGTCCAAGTGCAAGCAAGCTCAAGATCCATCATGATCAGACCTCCATTGAAGGTAATTTGCAGAAATTTTAAACTCTTCGATTCTCTCAATTTATTGCTCAATTCCATTGATTCTTTGGTTGGCTAAAGTCCTACCAATGTAGACAACAAGATTGAGTTGCTTTGAGATCAAATCGAAGCAACTCAGGTCATGTACCTCATTTTTCAATTCCACATATCTCTTAATGTATTTGGAATTGGAGGAATTGGAGGAATTGGAGGTTAGATTCGAGCTCAACGCCATTTTCTCTTTAAGATCATGTCCCTGTTTCTTTTTTTGGTGATGGTTCATGATGATCAGTCCGGTGAAGCTCACCGGGGAAGATGACCGGAGCTCTGGCTCCGGCGATGAGGTGTCTCACCTCTGAACCATAGGATCCAAGTCTCATGTTATAACCGTGAGGGTTTGTTTTGATTACCTCATTTGCCACGCGGTTGACTCAGGAACACATGGAGCGCGCGTTTTGGATCATCAGATCTGTCACCTCAATTAATGAGGGAGATCTGATGGTCCACGTATTTTAGAATTTTCTGATTTTTGTTTTAATTGCATTTTCTTCAACAATTCATATTAAATTCAATATTGATCCAAAAAATATGGGACTTTCACCAAAAATTTTCGAAATTTTTTCTCTTTCATATTCTGAATTAAAATTATTTTTGGACCATTATTAATATTTTTCATGAATTAATTGATTTTTCATTTGTTTTTAATTGTTTAAAAATATTTTTAAATGTCCAAAAATTATGAAATTTTTTCTCCAAGGTCCTTTGACCTTGTTTGACCTATGATAAATCTCATGGCCATTTCTTTGGTGTTTTGATGAGATTTTAGGAATTGGACAAAACATATTTGAATTTAATGCATTATTTTACTATTTTTAATTAAATAAATGCCATTTTAATTGTGTTGACCATTTGTATTGACTTAATTGAGTTTGATTGTTTGTTGTTGGGCCTTGGTCAAGGTTGATTTGACTTTGTCAAATTAATATCATTGGATTTAGGGGATTGATGGAATGTACATTCCATCTCCCAAAATGAATGAATGATATTAATTTGGTAAAAGTCCTCCTTTGACCAATTTGTGATCTCATTCATCAATTTCCCTCTTCATCTAATTCCCCTTCTTCATTCATTCATTTCCATTTGGCCTATGACATCTCAAAGTCCTAATGCTAGTTGATTGAAAAATTGACATGAGTACGGATGAGATTAGGCCACACCTTTTGCATATTTTTTGTGTGTGGTATGTTTCACGAGCATAGTCCATTATACTATGTCTCCAACATGCATTAACACCAAAATTTTATTGCCCGACCTCAAATAGTTGTGACTTTTACATAAGTCCAATTACGATTGCTTAACATAGCGTTAAATTTGTGACACAAAAGGCATAAGCATTCTAGTTAGTAAGATTGTAAGTCTCCCCTCTTCCATGGTATTGTGTGGAAACTTAGCCTTCTTTCCTTCCTTTGGAATATGTTTTGGTTCAAGGATCCATGCTTGTGGCAAGTGGGTTGAGTGTTCTCCAAAGAATGTCTTGAAATCAAAAACAAAACTAACTACTAACTTACTAACTATTAACTTTTAACTTCAAGTCTTTACTTTAATGCAATTTACTTTTAGCACTTTATATCATTTGCCATTATACATATCATTCTAATTGTTTATGTTTATGTGATTTTCACTTTGTCCATTTGGACCATATTGTGTGATATATTTTGTTTGTGTATACTTTGTTTGTTTGTTTTGGTCTTTGACCATTAATGTACATAATAATAACAAAAACCCTAAAAGACTTTTGAGTGGACTGTTGGTTTGATCTTGCCCAATTGGACTTAGAATTTAGGCAACATTCCTTTGCTAATGGACTTGGCCAATGCCAATTTGTTGAAGAACCAAGTGCTTACAATTTTAAATTCATCTGATACATCTTTGAAGATCTCTCTCAAGTTCATCTGCAATATTGATCATTATGAAGTTTTTATTCTGAACCTGTGACTTGTGGAATTCATCTGTTTCATGGGCTATTTTGAAGAAGACCATGAAGTGGATAAGCTTGGATGAGGCCATCTTTATTTGATGCCTTTGCTCTTCAAGATTGATATAATTGTGCATTTGTCTGTTGTTTGATTCTAAAAGTCCAAGGGAATTCTGGGTTTCTATTGACATACTTGTCTATTGGATTGCTACCCATTTGGTCAGATCTTTTCAACTTTAAACTTTTAAATTTTGTGCATATGGTAGTCTCTTCATCTTATCCCCATTTCTTTAGTTTCAAAATCTCTCCCTCCATTTTCAAAAACTTCTTTGTGTGAACTATTTTTGTTCTAAACTTTGACCACTTTCAAAAAGATAGAAATTGTGGCCTTATGCCATTGCATTTTCAAACTTCATTTTCTTTAATCAAACTTGTAAATAAACTTAACTATATTTTACTTAAACTTTCAAAAAGACAAAAAGAACTAACTCATTCAAACCATTTTTAGGCCTTTGTGCCTTTCAAACTTAAAATTTTGTTAAAATCAACACACTCATTTTGAAATTTATAGCACGAACTACGAGGTCTTGATCCCTCATTTTTATATTGGTACGTAGGCACAAGACCGAAGGTCTTGTCAAACACAAAAATATAATCAATGAATTCTTTTCTCATCCCCCCATTCTATTTGTTTGTAAACATCACTTTATAGAAAATACATATGCACACAAAAAGGGCTCCCTAGGAGTACCTAGGACACTTTGGATGCTAACACCTTCCCTCTGTGTAACCAACCCCCTTACCTGTGATCTCTGACTTTTATTAGTTTTTATTTGAAAACTTCTTACTATTTGGGTTTTGTTCGTACTTTTTCCCCTTTCCCTTGGAAACAATAAAAGCACGGTGGCGACTCTTGTTAATTGATCTCTAGCTTGTCAATAGCTTGATGATCATGAATTTCCCGCTACAGAAATTAAGTGGCGACTCTGCTGGGGAGTAGTCTCCAGTGGGTTTAGCCTACTTTTTGTGTGAATATATTTGTATATATGTGATGTTTGTATATATGTATGTGTGATATAATCTGCTTGTTGTGCTTGGTGATCTCTGAGTGGTGAGATAAGTTCTAACCCGAACTTGAGTGCAATTAAGATAGGAGGATGGCATAGTCATGTTCGACTTGTGTGGAGTAGTCATTAACAAGTTGGCTTGAGATCCATCTGCTCAGTGGAGACTCCTTTGGATTTGGAAATGTCACACAAGTATTTGTGGTTAGGCATTACTATTTCTAATTGGGTCTGAGAAGCTGAGGACCTTAGAACACCTAACCCATCTTGGCCTATTTAGGACGTAGTGCGGAGACTGTTTAAGTTTAGACTTGATAACAGTTGTTACGCGATACTACACTCAGACGAGTTTCTCTTGAGAATATTATGGGTTGATGAGTTAGTCATCTTAACCTGTAATATCCGATAGATGGAATTAAGACTCTGGGAACTTTTTAGAACATGATCTACAGGTTTTTATCCTTAGTTCACTCCTTTGGGATGATTCTTACCCAAACTCCATGCTCGTGACTTGCAACAAACCCTTGATTCTTGGTTGATCCAATCAAGTCTTGTCAATATCAATGGAACTTGGGTGTTGATAAGGTGTAAACCATAATCCACCAAAATGAATGATTGATCTTGACAATGACTTGATTCATCCCTTGACCTTTGTTTTGCCTTGTGTGTGATCCCTTATTTGTGATTGTTGCATTCATGCATTCATGAGCATCATAACATTCATCATACAAAAATTTCAAGGGACTAAGGTATCATTTGCAAATATTTTCAGACCATGGATTGTGGACAAAGGAACACTAAGAAGTACAGTTTCAGATGTTCCGACTTGAAAGAGTTAAGGAAGCTAACATCTTTTGTATTAGATCCCTTGGACTTCAAACAACATCATGGGAAGCTTCTGTCCATCTTGTCTGCTGATGTGGTTGAAGGACTTTTGAGTGTATTGGTGCAGTTCTATGATCCTCTCTACCATTGTTTCACTTTCCCAGATTTTCAGCTTGTGCCTACCTTGGAGGAGTATTCTCATCTTTTGGGGATACCTGTTTCTAGTAGAGTACCTTTTAGTGGATTGGAGGAGATTCCCCGGTCTAGTATTATTGTTGAAGCTCTTCACTTAAAGAAGTCTGAGATAGAGGCTCATTGGGTGAAGAAAGGAGGGTTATTTGGGTTGCCATCTGTTTTCCTCATCAAGGAAGCTACCACTTTTGCTCAAGCTGGTAGTGTGGACACTTTTGAAGCTATCTTTGTGTTGCTCATCTATGGATTAACTTTGTTCCCTAACATTGAAGGTTTTGTTGATGTTAACGCCATTAGACTTTTCTTGATTGGGAATCCTGTTCCTACTTTGTTGGGTGATATGTATTTCTCTTTGCATTTAAGGAATGCTAAAGGTGGTGGAATGATTGTCTGTTGCATTCCTCTTCTGTACAAGTGGTTTATTTCGCACTTGCCTCAGACGCCTGCTTTTGTGGAGAACAAACAATGTCTAAGGTGGTCTCAGAGACTTATGTCTCTCACTAATGATGATATAGTTTGGTATGATCCGTCCTTAAGCAGTTTGGAGATTATTGATAGTAATGGTGAATTCTATAATGTGCCTCTCATTGGTACACAAGGAGGAATTAACTACAACCCTGCTTTGGCTCGTCGTCAACTTGGGTTCCCCTTGAGAGACAAGCCTAATAACACTTTGTTAGAAAGTATTTTCTATCAAGAGGGTAAAGATCCCCAACATTTGAAGCAGAAGATTGTGCATGCTTGGCATAATGTGCATAGGAAAGGAAGATCTGAGCTTGGTCCGCGCAATTGTGTAGCTTTGGAAGCTTACACTCTTTGGGTGAAGAAGAGAGCTTTGGAGTTGAAGATGCTTTATCCATGTGAAAGACCTATGTCTATGGTTATGGTTGAGACATTAACTCTCCCTAACAAAGATGTAGAGGATTTGGAAGATGCGCTCATCAAGATGAAGCAAGAGAAGGATATGTGGGAAGAGCGTTTCCATGCTTTGAGAAAGAAGCATGAAGAGTTGCTATTGGAGTCTAAGGACAAAGATGCATTGATTGAGCTACTTGAAGACCGAGTGACGAAGAGACAGAGAGAGCTAGAAGTTTCATCTTCTAGCATGCCTCAGCCTTCTGTTGCTTGGAAGAAGATTATTGACCAGCTTGTCCTTGAGAAGACTCAGATGAAGGCTTCTTTTGAGACCGAGATCCGTCGCATTCGAAGGAAGTACGAACCTTCAGTCAGATCTTCTGACATTGTTGTTAGGGATCCTTAGGATGACTAGTCTCCTTTTCTCTTGTATCTTTTTATTTTGGTTTCTGAAATTGTACTCAGTGTAATCCTTCAAATTTATATAAATAAAAATATAGACAAGGAGTCCAAGGAGAAGTAAGATTGATCTTAAAAAGATGGTATAGATTGAACGAATGGAGAATGATTGATTGATAAATAGGGTAGGAATAGATAAGGTAGACTGATAAATAAGATAGCTCACAAAGAATTTGAATTCTCCTGCCTACGTACCCTTATAGTGCAATAGGAAATCAGAGCTTTCGTATTTCAACCCACTAGGGCTGAAAGCAAGGATGATTGAGGCAAAATAATATGATGATGGAATGATTGAATGAAAGAATGGAATAGAATTGATAGTTACTTGATAAGAATCACACTAAAGTCTATGAGTAAAGGTGGATACGATAAGCAACGAGCCAAACGTGTCGCACCCAAAGATATCCAGAATGAGTGTAGGAAAGCTCCAGTCTAATTCCTTATTTACTACTTAAGGCTCGTGGCATGTAACTCTTGTCTTTGTTTCTTGTATTGAGGAAGACCTTACCAATTGTTTAATTCGAATTGCACTAAAGTCTATGAATTGAGGTGAATACGATGAGCGCGGGGTCATTCGTCCCATACCCAAAGATACTCAAAATGGGGGTAGGACTTCACCAGTCCCACTCCTTCTCTATTGCTGAAGGCTCATGTCGTACAACTTGATTCATTATTAATAAGTGGTCGATGTAGTCCTTTGCTTTTCTTTGTGAAGATGGAGGGAGACTTACCAATCGTATGATTAGAGTTATGCTAAAGTCAATGAATAGAGGTGAATGCGATAAGCGCTGGGTCATACGTCCCATACCCAAATATACTCAAAATAGGGGTAGGAATCTCTAGTCCCATCCCTTCTCTATTGCTTAAGGCTCGTTCTCCACAATTCCAACTTTGATTTGACAAGTTTTTGAAGATGCCACCTTTGAAGCATTTGTATAATCCGCTGCTTGGTATGATTGAGGATTCCTTGATTGAGAATCTTGACTTGAGGCTTCGAGCTCCAAGCTTAGAAGAAAAGTCTTATTAAGTGACCAAAGGTCTTTTGGTCGCTCATACTACACTGTGGGATTATACAAGTTCAAAGGACTTAATTGATCAAAATTGCTTTTGACTAATTTAATCATGGGTTTATTTCGGTTTGTAATTAGATTAGCCCCTAATCTAATGGTTGGAAATGTTTACAAGCTAATCCTAAGGGTGCATGCCATGGTTAGTTAAAATTCGATTAAAAGTCCATGTTAAAGAATTCCTAAGGGAACATGTCATTGTTAAGAATTGGATTAAAATTCTTAGTTAAATTCTATCCCTAAAGGAGCAGGTGATTTTATGAGTAAAATGTCTAAAATTACCCCTAAAGGGTAAAATGGTCTTTTGACAAGTTTCATCGAATCTAAAAATCTAATTATGAAAATTCTAGGTGAATTCCTAATTGATCCAATTAACCTAAATTCTATCAATCAAAGTTGTCTAATTAATGGAACAAATAACAAACAAAAAAACAAATAAAATAGTGTGGACCTTTGCAAAACAGGGGTGCAGGTCTGGTATGGATGTGCAGGAAAAAGAGAGCAAAGAAGGGTCCAAATGCATGGGCTTCAGCTGCCAAAGCTCAATGTTGAACAAGGTTCTCTTTAGCCAGGGGGTGCAGCTGGAAAATTAGAGTGAGAAAATTCTGCATTGGGCTTGGAGGTTGATAACCCCAAACAGAGATGAGCCCAAAGATTAGGTACTGGTTTGAAAAAAGCCAACAGAAATTTGAATGTATATGCGCGCCCTTTCTCCATGGCAGCTCAGACCGCCGGCGCCGGAGCTCCACCGCAGCCCGCCACGCCGGAAATCGCTTTCGGCGGCGGTGGCTACCGGAAATGAAAGGCGAAAACACCTCCATCTCCGTCTTCATCTCCTGACCAAGGATCCACTCTCCAAATCCTCTAATTTTTGTCCTAAATCCAGTAATTAGACCAAGCCCTCGAGAATCCCTAAGAACTTAGATCTAAAATACTCTTCCATGAACAAGATTCAAAGCTCCTCATGATAGGGGTTTGTGATGGCATGGTGTAATGTTCAGCATAACAACCGAAAATGCAAGGAAAAAGGGACCTACCTCCGAAGCTGAGAATTGCTCCGGCGAGTGTTGATCAGAGAAGATGAAGACGGAAAATCACTTGTACAAATAGGTAAGATATCACCTTTGCTTCTAGTTTGCTGGTTCTCCAATTCTTCTTCTTCAAAAATACTATAGGGATGAGGTTAAGCTCACTCTTCTTGAAGCTTCAATGGAGTTTTAGGAAATTGATCTTTGAGTGTGAGAGGGAGAGGACTCAGAAATTGCAGAGAACTGAAGGTGATGATTGCAAAGAGTGTAGAAAGTGTAAAGTGTTAAGAAGAAGTCAAATGATGGCGAAGGTGAGAATTTATAGGGATTAGGCTTGGGATTAATGAGGCTTGGAGTTAGTTAAATGAGGTATGGAGTTAGTTGGGACGAACTCAATGAGTTTAGGTAGTTAACTCACTGAATTGGAAGTTAGTTAATTGGTTAGTTTAGTGAAAATGGTGGTTTATGGCTGGCTATTGCAGGTGATAATTTGAATGAAGTTAACTTTGATGTTGGCTAAGGCACAAGATATAACTATCATGACTTGCAACTGTAGGTTAACAGTGGTTGTGTTGTGTTATGTGATTTTGGTTTTGGTGCAAGTTGAGGTGTTTGTGAATTTGCTACACTTGGTTTACTGTAGAATCATTGTATTCATAATGCATATGGTTGAAGCTTGATGAAGTACTGAACCTTGGAGTGTCGTTGAGTGCTCATGGCTTTCCTGGTGTTCATGCAGGTGTACATTGGTCTTGGATTGCAAGCTTCAATGGTGAAGGATCATGCTTCAACCCAAAAGTTCCCTTCTCACATTAGTAGTGCAAAAATCCTACAAAACAAGCAATGAGTCGACTCAAACAGGGAATGAGTCGACTCAAATAGTGAATTTCCCAAGGTTGAGTCGACCTGGGAGTCAACCTGTCCGGACCCGCGACGAAAAGATTGAAAGGAAAATTGGAAATGAGTCGACGTAAGGGACGAGTGAGCCGACTCAATCAGGAATTCCCATAATTGAGTCGACCTGGGAGTCGACCTGTTCTGACCCGAGTGAACAAGGTTCAAATACAAAAGGTGAATGAGTCGACGTGAAGAGTGAGTGAGTCGACTCACTCAAGTTTCCCAGAATTGAGTCAACCGGTGGGTCGACCTGTTCGGACCCAAGGGTTTTGCATCGAGTCAGGAGTCGACTCACAGGGCTAAAAACCTCCAAAAATGAGTTTTTCCAATGTAATACCTTTTTTGCACCCTTTTTGTATGTAATGAATATTTTAGGGATAAAAATGAAAGAAATTGGCTAATTGAATGAAAATGACCCGGCTTAATACATGAACACGACCGAAAACTCAACCCTAAGATCTATGATTGACACATAAAGCGAGAAACATGACCCAATGGACCAAGCAATAGTGGCATGACGGTGGTCGAGTGAATGAATGAAGGTCGTGGAAGTTATGAGACCAAGGACTTGGATTATGACCAAAAGACTCGAGCACCAAACGGGGCAAAATGGACGGACCAAGCACCGGATGCTGAGTGTGACAGACTGAGATCATCTGAGATTAGGGTTTTGGAGGCCTCGGTGTTTTGGGGCAAGTCCAAACCAATTATTTCCAGTTATTCTGCAAACAAACCAAAGCCCTGCAAGTCAAACACTTGGAGTCCATGTTAATGAATGATGCTTATGCATGAGTTAATAATGTATGTAATTGGAACCCTAGTCACATGGTTAGATATAAATATGAAGAAAATGGGAGGGTAAATTTTAAGGTAAAACACATATGACAAAAATTGTAGGAGATAGGGTCCAAGGAACCCCAGTTTTGACCATTTGACTTTCTATGGTCAACCACCATGAACCAACTTGCAAACTTGAAGTTCTCTTGATCTCTTGGACTCAGGGAGGATTATATATGTATAAGATGATATATAATGAAGTATCCCTTGAAATATTTGATCAAATGATGAAGAAACTTGCTGAGGAAGTCATACAAGATACCTAGATGAATTAGGGCTTCCAAGGAAAACAAGCTTCAAACTCTTGATGAATTCTTGATAAAAATGATAAATGAAGATCATGGGGATCCATATATGATGTATAAAGTTAATGTGAACCATCTCTTGATTAATCTCCTTACATTGAGGGTCTTAAACCCTAGATATAAGCTTGATGAGGCATGGGTGGATGCACACACTACCTACAAAAGAAATAAGACTATACATAGATATATTTTTGGTATTTTGGTTAGTAAAGAAAAATAAAGTATGATACAATCAAATGTGCTTGGTGATCTCTCCTAATGCAAACCCAATGAATGAGGGGTAAGGAGGATGCCAAGGTGTGATCCCAAAGCCAATGTATATGATGAGATAGCATGAGGGATCTTAGGGTCAAAATTGGGGTCTTGCAACTGCCCCTATTTAAGTACATTCTAACTGAGGATGTGAAGGTCAAAATCTTCGTGTCAACTCAGTAGAATGGACTTAAACAATAACATATAGAAACAAATTTTGGTCTCTAAGAGACCTCATGATGCATATGATATGAATGTTAAGATAACCTTTATGGGGAATATATTACCATAAAGAAAAATAATCCGGAGATACTGAAAGTCTATAGAGCATACTGCATTCCGTAAGGAAAACTCACTAGGGAGACATAGACTCTGGGGGATAAAAGCTATGCGTAGGCCAAGCTACAACTTGAAAACTGTTGGAGACATGAGGGGAATTTTCATGAGAATAAATGAATGGAAGCACTCGGTTGGGGATAAGGGAAACTCTACAGGGAAAACGGGTAGATCAAAGCGAAGCTGAAATACTTGGACTAGACAGGAAAAATGCGATTCCACTGAAGAAAGATGCACTCAAACTCAATTGGGGAAGAATGATCTTCAATACAGGAGTACCAGAGATTATCTATTACCGGTTACTAGGTATGAAGATAATATACTCTGACAGAGGGACATCCGTTACCGGTTAGGGTAAACATATCAAGGATAACTCGCTGAGGAAAAAGAGGTGTATTCGTTACCGGTTAATGGGTAAGAATAGCCTGTTGGGGAAAAGCTCAAATAGGATTTACGACTATCGGTTACTGGGTAGAAGACCAAGAGGAGAGAATATTTTCCACCGGTTAAAGTGAACATATCAAGGATAACTCAAAGGAAGAATATTCGTCATCGGTTAGGATGAACATATCAAGGATAGACTGTCCGGGAGAAAATAGGAATTATATCTATCAGTTACTGGATAGAATACCAAAGAGAGAATATTCGTCACCGGTTAGGATGAACATATCAAGGATAGAC
Source organism: Lathyrus oleraceus (assembly GCF_024323335.1). Lineage (NCBI taxonomy): Eukaryota > Viridiplantae > Streptophyta > Magnoliopsida > Fabales > Fabaceae > Lathyrus > Lathyrus oleraceus. The sequence continues at coordinate 479,548,668 of NC_066585.1, read as the reverse complement.
TCGGAGGAGAAAGTAGGATTTACAACTACCGGTTACTGGATAGAAGACCACTGAAAGGAGAAAATCCGTCATCGGTTAAGATGAACATATCAAGGGTTAACTGCCTGGGGAGTAAAATTAGGGATTACAAATACCTTTTTACTGGGTAGAAAACCACAAAGGAAGAATATCCGTCACCGGTTAGGATGAACATATCAAGGATATACTGCCTAGGGAAACGTGAAAACGAATCCGCTGGGGACAACTAAGGAAGTAAATTACATTTACCGGTTATTGGGCAAAAGTAAATTACTCAAAAATTAAGAATAATATTACCAACTATTGGGTAATAGGCTCTCAAGGGTCCAAAATATCTATCTAGGTAATAACTAGAAAGAAACGGTCAAACAAAGACTAGTCCCAATGAGGATATAACTCAAGGGGAGTGGTTCCATCCAGATAATTAACTAGGGAGGAAACTGAAATAATAATCATCCACAAGGAAATAACTCAGCGGGGAAATGAGAAAGGTTAAACTCTTTCTGCTTAAATGGGCTGACACTCTACAATTGGAGGAGGACAGACACACCAAATCTGTATATGTAAATGATATCACCAAAGTAGGGGATCAGAATAACAAAATCAAATGCAATAAAAATGCATAATGAAATATCTGATGTTGTGTTTTATGCATGGATATGATTGTGATTATGGTGACAAAACAACACAAAGGATACAAATATCAAAGATCTGAGTCACTACTGCAACACTCGACTAATCTCAATAAGATGGAAACACCAACGGGAGAAAATGCTAGGGAGAAATCATATAGCCTTGTACAAATCAACCATGGCTGGGGGAAGTCATGGAGAACAGGAATCCAACCAATAATGGCATAATCCACGGGGAGAAAGAGCATTGTTGAAGGATAAACAAACAAGCCGAGGATTTAGAGAAAAGATTTGTTGAGGATCCAAATTGTCAACTCTGCGGGGAATTTTAGGTCAACACCATATCTAATGGGAGAGAACCCTGTAGGGGACAAAACCAAATACTATTGAGAATCCAAAACTGCCGAGAACGAGGGATCTTCAACATCAGAAGATAAACTCCGCCGAGGAATACAAGAGGTAAAACTCTGCACGTGGATTTGAGCAATTTGCTGAGGATGCTATGACTAAGATCATCACATTCCTCAATAATCATCAAACTCTTCTTGAAAATCGCAAAATAAACCAATTCCAAGGCGAAGATAACCGGATACGATAAACTGCCAAAGGTATGCAATACAAACATGCTAATGGAAACTCAATAAAGGTTCCGAATCTCCAAAGTCACAAACTGGAGGATATCAACAGGAGAACCGCAACTGGGGAATACATATTTGAAAAAGGGATCAATCATCAGCTCGACTCCACTGCCGAAGTTATGCAATACAAACATGGTAATGGAAACTCAATAAAGGTTCCGGATCTCCAAAGTCACAAACTGGAGGATATCAACAGGAGAACCGCAACTAGGTAATACATATTTGAAAAAGGGATCAATCATCAGCTCGACTCCACTAGGGATGTGACTCATCAATTCAGCTGGGGATAACTGACAAACTGTCGGGGAGGAAAATAGTTACCAACTACTTAGGGAAGACCAATAAGGCTGCGCACTTCAAGACTTACATGTTCTCAGATAGTTGCTGATATTCCTTGCTGAAATCGATTATTCTTAAAGTGATTGTTTTTATTATTTTAAGAAAAATAATTTTTATTTATTAATTTCAAAATTATCATCATAAAAATCCAATTTTATTTAGCAGAAATAAACAAGAATAGAAACAATTGGATAAAAGCTCAACTTTATTTAATAGAATGGTAGTCTGTAAATGACGAGACTCCATGGATCTTTACAAAGTTGAAAATGGTAATTTACATGGAAAAGGGCTACATTGAATACAATGATCACTACTCTCTCTACCAACTTTAATATCCGTTGTGCTTGTCTTCGGTTGAGAATAATGAATCAGAACCAAATGACCTGCTCACAATTGCATCCATGATTAGGACCAACCAAATGCAGTTACTTGCCATAATCTCTAATTTTTGCCTAGATTGCCCCAAGGTGGGGTACTCAATCTATTGGGACAAATTTTCTGTTTTATGTCTCTAATTTTTGCCTGGATTGCCCTTTCGGGTTTTCAATCCACCGAGACGCTCATTTTTTCCTAATTCCTCCTTTCGGGCTTTCAACTTAGCGAGTTGTTCTTTTATTTTAGGTGAAGTATTTCTTGACTGCATCGGAATTCATAGGACGAGTGAACTCTTCACCATCCATAGTTGTAAGAATCAAAGCACCGCTTGAGAAGGTTCTCTTAACAACATATGGCCCTTCATAATTAGGAGTCTACTTGCCTCTAGAATAAGGTTTGAAACATAAAATCTTCTTGAGCACGAGGTCACCTTCTATAAACAGACGAGGCTTAACCTTCTTATCAAATGCCTTCTTCATTATTTGCTGATATATCTGACCATGACACATGGAAATCAATCTCTTCTTTTCAATTAAATTCAACTGATCATATCTGGTATGGCACCATTCAACTTCTGTCAACTTGGCTTTCATTAGCACAGGCAGTGACGGGATCTCAACCTCCACGAGGAGCACAACTTCCATACCATAAACAAGAGAGAAAGGGGTTGCCCCTGTTGAAGTGTAGAGGGATGTACGGTACCCATGTAAAGCAAATGAGAGCATATCATGCCAATCTTTGTATGTCACAACCATCTTCTGAATGATCTTCTTGATATTCTTATTTGCAGCTTCAACAACCCCATTCATCTTAGGTCTGTAGGGAGAAGAATTATGATGTGCAATCTTGAAGTCTTTGCAAAGAGCTTCCACCATATTATTATTCAAGTTAGATCCATTTTCAGTAATCATCTTACTTGGCACACCATAACGACATATAATCTCATTCTTGATAAACCTTACAATAACTTGCTTGGTTACATTTGCATACGATGTCACTTTAACCCATTTTGTGAAGTAGTCAATAGCCACCAAAATGAAACGATGTCCATTTGAAGCTTTGGGCTCAATCATACCAATCATATCAATTCCCCACATGGAGAAGGGCCATGGAGAGGAAATGACATTCAATAGTGTCAGAGGAACATGAATCTTATCTGCATAGATTTGAAACTTGTGGCATTTCTTCACAAACTTGCAACAGTCAGATTCCATTGTCAGCCAATAGTAACCTGCTCTCAACATCTTCTTCGCCATAGCATGTCCATTGGAATGAGTACCAAAGGATCCTTCATGGACTTCAGTCATCATTAAGTCTGCTTCGTGTATATCCATGCATCTGAGTAGTGTCATTTTTTTAGTTGGTGGGAAAACATACCATCTTCACATATAACACACACTTTATGTCTCTTGACGATGTATCCAAACAATTTATCATATGCAGGAAAGTAATTGATTGTGAAAACCAACATGGAACACATTAAAGTTATCACCCGTATACGCATCACCAACATCAATGCCTTCCTCCAACAAAACTCTTAAGTTTTATATCAATGGAGTTAAATAAACATCTATGTTGTTCCCTTGTTGTTTTTGACCCGGAATCATCATTGAAAACATAAAACACTACTACAAGATACATCTATTGTAACATGTTATTACCTCAGTTCTTCAATCAACCGAAGTAATAACTCTAATTTAGGTGCAATCATATTTTTTATTAAAACCCTTTTCACTATGATCCATACTAATAACTATGGTAACATGTTAAGGCTTATAATCTTCAAATCCCATCACTAACAATCATACCATTTTTTTGGTTATAAAACGGGCGTGTCTCTTATAATCTTATATTTGTATTAAGATTGAAATACTTTTTACCAAGGTTTAAAATAGAAAAAGTTGTGAAATGTACCTACATTTCATCAAAGTTCTTTTTATTAACTATGGTGTAACGTATAACCTATATTTAAGTGATAGTTCTCTCGTTCAGGATAGAACTACTGTCTCTCTCATAAAACAAAACCCTAACATCCCTCTCACGCCTTATCCTGATCTCCATGAATGGTTACATACCATTTATTCACAAAACTCCAACGTATTTTCTTCAATTGTTATGGATCGAGAAAATGTGTTACACAAAACTCATTTCTTTCACCCCCTCTTCACATTTTAGGGACGTGAGACGTTTCCACCTATTATGTTAAGAGTTGTGATATTTTTCATGTTGTTGTTTGGATATGTTAATGTTTTTGTTAAGATATGTCGTATGTTGTTTAAGGTATGTTATTGTTGATAAAATTAGTATGTTGTTGATAATTTTGTTTTTGTTTATAAAAGTTGTATATTATTGTTGATAAGAGTTATACGTTACTGTTGATTAAATTTGTATGTCGTTGATGATTATTTTTTGTTGATAAAAGTTGTATGTTATTGTTAAGGTATGTTGTTGTTAATAAAAGTTATATGTTGTTGTTGATAAATGTTGTATGATGTGATTGATAAACGTTCTATGTTGTTTTTGATATAAATTGTATGTTGTTGTTAAGGTATGTTATGGTTGATAAAAGTTGTATGTTATTGACGATTTTTGTTTTGCTGATAATAGTTGTGTTATTATTGATGTTTTTGCTATTTTTAATGGTATACCTTGTATGTTGCAACTTTTACTATGTTAAATTAAGATTTCATAGAAGATGTGTTTATAATCTCGTATGTGGTTTGACTTTTTTCCCAACCCCTAACTTAATATAAAAACTTTCGAATTGAATTAGATAATAATAATATGGAAATTTAAGTTATGTTTGAAAAAAACTTAAATTAATCATTGTTTTACTAGCTTTCTTCAAGTCATTTTCCATGTCTTTCTATTTGACTATTAATATTTGGTTTAAATTTTTCTAGTTCTTCAATCAACACTTTTTTTTTACCAATTCATTATGCAATGTTAATACATTATAGAATGAACAAGTAAAAAACTAAGTGTTGATGGAATAACTGCGACATTAAACCAAACTCTAACAGACAAAGAGGGAGATACAAATAATGGATTATAGAAAGCTCGTAAAATATTGGTTAGTGTAACTTACTCTTCTAATATAACTTAATTTGTCATATCATTAATTTCTAAATCATGATGAGACTAGGTAATTCCTTTAGACTTTTCTTTTGATAAATAGTTTGTACAAAACTCAATAGTTTCTTCTTTGATGTACCGTTCAACGATCGAATCTTCTAGATGGTGATGATTATTTATATACCCTTTAATGATCTTCAAGTATCGCTCTTCCGGATGCATGCACCTTAAATAAATTGGACCATAAAATCTAATATCCCTTACTAGATGAACAATTAAGAAAACCATAATGTGAAAAAGTTATGGAAGGGAAATACATCTCTAATTGATACAAGATAATTGAAGTCTCATTTTCTAACTCATCTAAATGTCTAAGCTCAATGACTTTAATACATATATTATTGAAGAATAAGCATAATCCGATTATAATTACCCTTGTAATATTTGGTAAAATGCAACGGATAGCCACTTGTAGAAGTTGTTGCATCAAGACATGACAATCATGAGATTTGACGCCAACTAATTTGAGATATTTCATTGATAAATATTCTTCATATTTAATGATTACCCTTGGGTAACTTTGATACCCCACAAACAATCACAAAACATTTTTTTTACATAGTGAGACATGTTGGGGGAAAATGTGTTCTAATTTCGATTACTTTTAGTGCTAACTCTTGTCGTATCTCAATAACTACCATATATAGATGATATTTATTACTATCTTTTATCTTGTATTTAATTTTGAGAAGTGTTCCAATCAAACCATTACATAAATTTTCCCCCACATGCATGACATCAAGACAATATCTTACATCGAGGCTAGACAAAAATGGAAATCAAAGAACATCGACCTCTTTTTTCAAATAGTTTTCTCTATAAGAACTTTTTGTTTCTTTCCAAATAAAATATTAATATGTTGTTGTCTCTTATGAACTTCCTTCCTGGTTAATGGCTTTGGAGTGATATCAAACTCCTGCTCTTCATTAAAAGCCTTCCATAATATACAGTATGAAAGATTTGATTTTAAAATTTTTGGATGCCTATGGTATACAATCTTTTGTCATTTTTTTTAGTTGGTGGGAGAACATACCATCTTCACATATAGCACACACTTTATGTCTCTTGACGATGTATCCAAACAAATTATCATATGCAGGAAAGTAATTGATTGTGAAAAACAACATGGAACACATTAAAGTTATCACCCGTATACGCATCATCAACATCAACGCCTTCCTCCAACAAAACTCTTAAATTTTATATCAATTGAGTTAAATAAACATCTATGTTGTTCCCTTGTAGTTTTTTTTAACCGGAATCATCATTGAAAATATAAAACACTACTACAAAATACATCTATTGCAACATGTTATTACCTCAGTTCTTCAATCAACCGAAGTAATAACTCTAATTTAGGTGCATTTTTTTTATTAAAACTCTTTTCACTATGATCCATACTAATAACTATGGTAACATGTTAAGGCTTATAATCTTCAAATCCCACCACTAACAATCATACCATTTTTTTGGTTACAAAACAGGCGTGTCTCTTATAATCTTATATTTATATTAAGATTGAAGAACTTTTTACCAAGGTTTAAAACAGAAAAAGTTGGGAAATGTACCTACATTTCATCAAAGTTGTTTTTATCAACTATGGTGTAATGTATAACCTATATTTAAGTGATAGTTCTCTCGTTCAGGATATAACTACTGTCTCTCTCATAAAACAAAACGCTAACATCCCTCTCACGCCTTATCCTGATCTCCATGAATGGTTACATACCATTTATTCACAAAACTCCAACGTATCTTCTTCAATTCTTATGGATCGAGAAAATGTGTTACACAAAACTCATTTCTCTCACCCCCTATTCACATTTAGGTACGTGAGACGTTTTCACCTATTGTGTTATGATTAGTGATATTTTTCATGTTGTTGTTTGGATATGTTAATGTTTTTGTTAAGATATGTCGTATGTTGTTTAAGGTATGTTATTGTTTATAAAAGTAGTATTTTGTTGATGATTTTGTTTTTGTTTATAAAAGTTGTATGTTGTTGTTGATAAAAGTTATATATTACTATTGATTAAAGTTGTATGTTGTTGATGATTATTTTTTGTTAATAAAAGTTGTACGTTATTGTTAAGGTATGTTGTTGTTAATAAAAGTTATATGCTGTTGTTGATAAATGTTGTATGATGTGATTGATAAACATTCTATGTTGTTTTTGATATAAATTGTATGTTGTTGTTAAGGTATGTTATGGTTGATAAAATTTGTGTGTTATTGACGATTTTTGTTTTGCTGATAATAGTTGTGTTATTATTGATGTTTTTATTATTTTTAATGATATACCTTGTATGTTGCAACTTTTACTATGTTAAATTAAGATTTCATAGAAGATGTGTTTATAATCTCGTATGTGGTTTGACTTTTTTCCCAACCCCTAACTTAATATAAAAACTTTCGAATTGAATTAGATGATAATAATATGGAAATTTAAGTTATGTTAGAAAAAAACTTAAATTAATCATTGTCTTACTTGCTTTCTTCAAGTCATTTTCCATGTCTTTCTCTTTGACTATTAACATTTGGTTTAAATTTTTCTAGTTCTTCAATCAACACTTCTTTTTTTACCAATTCATTATGCAATGTTAATACATTATAGAATGAACAAGTAAAAAACTAAGTGTTGATGGAATAACTGCGACATTAGACCAAACTCTAACAGACAAAGAGGGAGATACAAATAATGGATTATAGAAAGCTCGAAAAATATTGGTTAGTGTAACTTACTCTTCTAATATAACTTAATTTGTCATATCATTAATTTCTAAATCATGATGAGACTAGGTAATTCCTTTAGATATTTCTTTTGATAAATAGTTTGTACAAACTCAATAGTTTCTTCTTTGATGTACCGTTCAACGATCGAAGCTTCTAGATGGTGATTATTATTTATATACCCTTTAATGATATTCATGTATCGCTCTTCCGGATGCATGCACCTTAAATAAATTGGACCATAAAATCTAATATCCCTTACTAGATGAACAATTAAGGGAACCATAATGTGAAAAAGTTATGGAGGGAAATACATCTCTAATTGATACAAGATAATTGAAGCCTCATTTTCTAACTCATCTAAATTTCTTAGATCAATGACTTTAATACATATATCATTGAAGAATAGGATTAATCCAATTATAATTACCCTTGTAATATTTGGTAAAATGCAACGGATAGCCACTTGTAGAAGTTGTTGCATCAAGACATGACAATCATGAGATTTCACGCCAACTAATTTGAGATATTTCATCGAACATGATTCTTCATATTTAATGAGTACCCTTGGGTAACTTTGATACCCCACAAACAATCACAAAACATTTTTTTTACATAGTGAGACATGTTGGGGGAAAATGCGTTCTAATTTCGATTACTTTTAGTGCTAACTCTTGTCATATATCCATAAATACCATACATATATATGAGATTTATTACTATCTTTTATCGTGTATTTAATTTTGAGAAGTGTTCCAATCAAACCATTACATAAATTTTCCCCCACATGCATGACATCAAGACAATATCTTACATCGAGGCTAGACAAAAATGAAAATCAAAGAACATCGACCTCTTTTTTCAAATAGTTTTCTCTATACGAACTTTTTGTTTCTTTCCAAATAAAATATTAATATGTTGTTGTCTCTTATGAACTTCCTTCCTGGTTAATAGCTTTGGAGTGATATCAAACTGTTGCTCTCCATTAAAAGCCTTCCACAATATACAGTATGAAAGATTAGGTTTTAAAATTTTTGGATGCCTATGGTAAACAATCTTTTGTCATTTTTTTTAGTTGGTGGGAGAACATACCATCTTCACATATAGCACATACTTTATGTCTCTTGACGATGTATCCAAACAAATTATCATATGCAGGAAAGTAATTGATTGTGAAAAACAACATGGAACACATTAAAGTTATCACCCGTATACGCATCATCAACATCAACGCCTTCCTCCAACAAAACTCTTAAATTTTATATCAATGGAGTTAAATAAACATCTATGTTGTTCCCTTGTAGTTTTTTTAACCGGAATCATCATTGAAAATATAAAACACTACTACAAAATACATCTACTGTAACATGTTATTACCTCAGTTCTTCAATCAACCGAAGTAATAACTCTAATTTAGGTGCATTTTTTTTTATTAAAACTCTTTTCACTATGATCCATACTAATAACTATGGTAACATGTTAAGGCTTATAATCTTCAAATCCCATCACTAACAATCATACCATTTTTTTTGGTTACAAAACGGGCGTGTCTCTTATAATCTTATATTTATATTAAGATTGAAATACTTTTTACCAAGGTTTAAAACAGAAAAAGTTGGGAAATGTACCTACATTTCATCAAAGTTTTTTTATCAACTATGGTGTAATATATAACCTATATTTAAGTGATAGTTCTCTCGTTCAGGATATAACTACTGTCTCTCTCATAAAACAAAACGCAAACATCCCTCTCACGCCTTATCCTGATCTCCATCAATGGTTACATACCATTTATTCACAAAACTCCAATGTATCTTCTTCAATTGTTATGGATCGAGAAAATGTGTTACACAAAACTCATTTCTTTCACCCCCTCTTCACATTTTAGGTACGTGAGACGTTTTCACCTATTATGTTATGAGTTGTGATATTTTTCATGTTGTTGTTTGGATATGTTAATGTTTTTGTTAAGATATGTCGTATGTTGTTTAAGGTGTGTTATTGTTTATAAAAGTAGTATTTTGTTGATGAATTTGTTTTTATTTATAAAAGTTGTATGTTGTTGTTGATAAAAGTTATATATTACTATTGAATAAAGTTGTATGTTGTTGATGATTATTTTTTGTTGATAAAAGTTGTATGTTATTGTTAAGGTATGTTGTTGTTAATAAAAGTTATATGTTGTGGTTGATAAATGTTGTATGATGTGATTGATAAACATTCTATGTTGTTTTTGATATAAATTGTATGTTGTTGTTAAGGTATGTTGTGGTTGATAAAATTTGTATGTTATTGACGATTTTGGTTTTGCTTATAATAGTTGTGTTATTATTGATATTTTTGTTATTTTTAATGATATACCTTGTATGTTGCTACTTTTACTATGTTAAATTAAGATTTCATAGAAGATGTGTTTATAATCTCGTATGTGGTTTGACTTTTTTCCCAACCCCTAACTTAATATAAAAACTTTCGAATTGAATTAGATAATAATAATATGGAAATTTAAGTTTTGTTAGAAAAAAACTTAAATTAATGAATGTTTTACTTGCTTTCTTCAAGTCATTTTCCATGTCTTTCTCTTTGACTATTAATATTTGGTTTAAATTTTTCTAGTTCTTCAATCAAAACTTCTTTTTTTACCAATTCATTATCCAATGTTAATACGTTATAGAATGAACAAGTAAAAAACCAAGTGTTGATGGAATAACTGCGACATTAAACCAAACTCTAATAGACAAAGAGGGAGATACAAATAATTGATTATAGAAAGCTCAAAAAATATTGGTTAGTGTAACTTACTCTTCTAATATAACTTAATTTGTCATATCATTAATTTCTAAATCATGATGAGACTAGGTAATTCCTTTAGACTTTTCTTTTGATAAATAGTTTGTACAAAACTCAATAGTTTCTTCTTTGATGTACCGTTCAACGATCGAATCTTCTAGATGGTGATGATTATTTATATACCCTTTAATGATCTTCAAGTATCGCTCTTCCGGATGCATGCACCTTAAATAAATTGGACCATAAAATCTAATATCCCTTACTAGATGAACAATTAAGAAAACCATAATGTGAAAAAGTTATGGAGGGAAATACATCTCTAATTGATACAAGATAATTGAAGCCTCATTTTCTAACTCATCTAAATTTCTAAGATCAATGACTTTAATACATATATCATTGAAGAATAAGCATAATCCGATTATAATTACCCTTGTAATATTTGGTAAAATGCAACAGATAGCCACTTGTAGAAGTTGTTGCATCAAGACATGACAATCATGAGATTTGACGCCAACTAATTTGAGATATTTCATTAAACATGATTCTTCATATATAATGAGTACCCTTGGGTAACTTTGATACCCCACAAACAATCACAAAACATTTTTTTTACATAGTGAGACATGTTGGGGGAAAATGTGTTCTAATTTCGATTACTTTTAGTGCTAACTCTTGTCATATATCCTTAAATACCATATATATATATATATATATATATATATATATATATATATATATATATGTATATATATATATATATATATATATATATATATATATATATATATATATATATATATATATATATATTATATATATATATATATATATATATATATATATATATATATATATATATATATATATATATATATATATGAGATTTATTACTATTCTTTATCTTGTATTTAATTTTGAGAAGTGTTCCAATCAAACCATTACATATATTTTCCCCCACATGCATGACATCAAGACAATATCTTACATCGAGGCTAGACAAAAATGAAAATCAAAGAACATCGACCTCTTTTTTCAAATAGTTTTCTCTATAAGAACTTTTTGTTTCTTTCCAAATAAAATATTAATATGTTGTTGTCTCTTATGAACTTCCTTCCTGGTTAATAGCTTTGGAGTGATATCAAACAGCTGCTCTCCATTAAAAGCCTTCCACAATATACAGTATGAAAGATTAGGTTTTAAATTTTTTGGATGCCTATGGTAAACAATCTTTTGTCATTTTTTTTAGTTGGTGGGAGAACATACCATCTTCACATATAACACACACTTTATGTCTCTTGACGATGTATCCAAACAAATTATAATATGCAGGAAAGTAAGTGATTGTGAAAAACAACATGGAACACATTAAAGTTATCACCCGTATACGCATCATCAACATCAACGCCTTCTTTACATTAGGTCATATGCAGGAAAGTAAGTGATGTCATATGAAGAGTTCTTGACATTAGGTCTACCCTGTTGATCAACCTTCTTTATGAACTTATTGAACTGTCTTCCAAGCATGGCTATGGCTTCTGAAATGCTTTCATTTCCTCCAATGTTTCCTTCTTTTGAATTCTCTTCAGTATTTGATACAAAAGCTATGCTTTTGTTCTTCTTTTCAGAATCCTCACATAAGCCCATTTCAAAGGTTTGGAGAGAACCAATGAGCTCATCCACCTTCATATTGCAGATATCTTGAGCCTCTTCTATGGCTGTGACCTTCATAGCAAATATCTTAGGTAAAGACCTGAGAATCTTTCTTACAAGTTTCTCTTCAGCCATTTTCTCACCTAGGCCACCAGAGGTGTATGCAATTTCAAGAATATTCATGTGAAAGTCATGAATAGTCTCATCCTCTTTCATCCTCAGATTTTCAAACTTGGTGGTCAGCATCTGAAGTTTAGACATCTTCACCTTGGAGGTACCTTCATGAGTTATCTTGAGGGTATCCCAAACTTCCTTAGCCAGCTCACAGTGGTGCACCAGTCTGAAGATGTTCTTACTGATTCCATTGAACAATGCATTCAAGGCCTTAGAATTCCCAAGGGCTAATGCCTCTTGCTCCTTGTCCCACTCTTCTTTAGGAATTTGCACACTGACTCCATCTTCACCTGTCTTCGTTGGATGTTCCCATCCTTTGTTGACAGCTCTCCAGACTTTGCTATCTGGAGACCTTAAGAAGGCTATCATACGAGGCTTCTAGTCATCATAGTTAGAACCATCCAGCATGGGTGGTCTATTTGAGTGTCCTATATCCTTGTCCATGGTACTAGAAAGTAACTTCCCTAGATCTCACCCAGAAATTAACAGGCAGGGTGCCTGCTCTGATGCCAATTGAAATTCTAGTTAACAGACTTTCGATGTCACACGGGTTGTTATGACATCCAATTCTGTGCAGACAAGAATTATGCAGAACTTAAACAGTAAGTGCAGTAAATAACACAAGGAATTGTTTACCCAGTTCGGTCCAACATGACCTACGTCTGGGGGCTACCAAGCCAGGGAGGAAATCCACTATCAGTAGTATTAATTCAGACCTTAAACCAACTGTTTAACCCTATCACTTAATACCTACCCAATGCAATTTCAATCTTACACTAAGATCAGAGTTCCTACTCACTCCCCCTCAATCACCTCAGTGATTACAACCTTTAATTAAGATTAAAGACAATTTTGAAGTCACACTTCAAACAATTCTTGATTGTGCTTAACAGCTTTAATCAAGATACACAGCACTCACGCTTCAAAGCTTAGAGTGACACAACACTTACAACTCAATGAACACCCTATACCAAAGCAATCATCTCAGTGATAATAGCTTGGCTTACAAGATACGTCTAATACAAGACACACAAAAATTACAGCAGTGAAGTATAATGGACAAACAAAATCTTCACGCCTAAAACCCCTAAGTCCTGAAAGAAGGATTGCCATCCTTTTATATTGCAGCACTTGGGCCTTGTACTTGTATTTCCTGAATTTAAGGTCAAGCGAGTTAACCTAAATTCCACAACTAGGTTGCTAACAAATAGGCTATTTGTTAGGTTCATGAATTGTAGCTTAGTTGTTGGTTTCCTGGATTTTAGCTCAGCTGTTGACTTCCTGAAGAATAGCCTGAGAAAAATGCTGAAACAGAAAAACTAAACAACCTACAATCTAGCATACGCTATCAGGAATGAATGTCACAACATTCAGTTTGACGTCCAAACCATAGACCATATGCTAAGTCTGTTTTTCCTGAAAACAGACTATACAAATTTGATGTACTGTACAGAACCAATCTGTCCATACTCCAGTATCAGCGTACATTAATAAATGTCAGAACATCCAATTTGACATTTACACATAGAGCCTTACATCAGGTCTGTTATCCTCTTGATAAGCAGACTGAGCTGCATATTGAAATGTAGCAGAAATCCAATCTGCCTGTCAATGATGAATGTCATAACATCCAGTTTGACATTCAGACAGTAGGCCTTATGCCAGGTCTGTTATTTCCTTGATAAACAGACTGAAACTAAATACTGAGTTACAACAGAACACCAACTGTTCTATTCCTTAGTATCTGCTGACAGGGATGAATGTCATAACATCCAAATTGACATTCAATAAATCCTGTATTAGCTAAACCTGCAGTATACTACTCAAGTATGTCATGACATCAGCCAAGACATCAAAGTACAGCTAGATATTCTAACATACAGTGCAGTCAAACAAACATCTCCACAGCATGTCATGACATCAGTCACGACATTAGAATTCAGCTAGTGTTTTACCATACAATGCAACCAATTAAGCATCTACAAACTCCCCCCTTTGGCAAATTTTTGGCTAAAACACTTTGGTCTCACAACAGAGTCCATAGCAGCGGAAATCACACATCTAGCAGGAAATTAACCTAGCTAATACACTCAGAGTAGCAGCACACTCACACAGATGGAAGTTAAATAAAAACTTCACATAACAGCATACATACAGAAGTTAAATAAAAACTTCTAATTGCAGCACACACATTCATACTCACACTCATAGAAGTGGAACATCAACTGCAGCACAACCTCTGGAGTAGAGGATCTTGAATTTCTGTCTTGAATATCTGTTTAACAAAACAATCTGTTATCCTAGGGCATCACAGGTGTTACTCCCCCTTTTTGTCAAAAATGTTGCCAAAGCAACACTTTAAATTACTGACCAACATAACATAAACAGAATTACACACACAAATGACAGAATTATAGAAAATGATTTATTCATCAGCCTCATCATTAGTGCCATCATCAGAACTGGCCTCCTCCTCACCCTCTGAGCTTTGCCTTGCAGCTCCATCTGTATCCTCAGCTGACATCTCCAATTGAATAATCAGTTTTTCCAAATTGAGCTTCCTAGCCTCCAGCTCTTTACAAGTCTCTCTGAGCACAGCAATGACAACAGCTTTATCTGGTTGGTTGCTAACATTGGATGTTTCTCCAGTTGTCAAGACAATGTCAGGGACATGCTTACCCAGGAACAGTTTGTAATTGAAGGCCAACAGACTCTCTCTTCTTTTCACAAAGTCATTGTCTGTCAAGATGTTTGGGAATTGATTCAGCACAATGCCACATATGAGAGAAGGAAAGGCTATAGGTCCCTTCACACTGAAACTCCCAGCCTGTTTCATGGTCTGATCAAAGATGTAGGTTCCATAGTCAAACTTTGCCTTGGTTCCAACAGCATAGATGAACTTTCCAAGCATCACAGACACAGTTGACTTGTGATTTGTGGGCACCCAGTTGGCAGCTCCAACTTTATGTAGCATATCATACTTCACACTGAGTTGGATGACCACCAGCTTACCTTTAAGAGGCCACTTCCGGACTTGATTTGCAGTGATGACTTGACAGATTCTGTTGTCAGTCACTTCAAGCTCTAGTTGCACTACATCAGCTCTTCCCAAATACAGATTGATTACTGAGGGAGAGAAGGTCACACACTTGCCTCGCACATAGACCTTTCTGAATTCTCTGGACTTCCCATCTGCACATTCCTCAGACACATTGACAATGAAATCCTTCACCAAAGTCTCATAGCACTTTGGGAGTTGAGTCACAGTTCTCATTAGCCCTGCCTCTTTAATAAGGTCCACAATCTCCTTACACTCCAGGGCATTCTGAGCCAGTTCCCTCTCCAAGGCTAGCCTCTTGTGGTAGACATACTTCCACCTGTTCACACTAGAGGCAAAATGGAATGACACATTGTCAATAGGTACCTCTGGAACACTAGCAGCCAGCTTGCTAGTGGTTGGCTTCTTCTTAGATAGAGATGTTGTGACATCACATGGGACATCTGAATCAGACTCCACCACAACAGCCTTGGTCTTCATTTTCTTGGGCACCTCTTTGCTCCAAGATTTTGCAGGTCCATGTCCTTTCCTTTTGAGGGAAGTCTCTGTACCCTTTTGATTGGGAGAAGTTGTCACATCAACCTCCCTAGTTGGGGACCTCTGCACCACAGTCTTTTTCTCCCTCCTAGTCCTAACCCTTTTTGCTATGCTAGGGACAACTGAGGTCAACAGTTCATTATCAGAGAACTCTTCCAGATTCACTGTGTCAGCCTTAGGGTTGTCACTGACATCTTGAGTGACACTGACCTTCTCATCTCCCACATTGTCTAAGGGTTTTTCAATCTTTGAACCCTCATTAGCATCAGGTTGCTCAGCATCGTCAGAAACATTCTTTCTTAAGACGACTGCATTTTCTTGACATGCAACATTATCAGGTATGATAGTGTTCAAGGGAACGGAAACCCCAGGAACATTCTGATTACCAGATAGTATCTTAGTGACCATAGATGCAATGGAATTATGCACATACCTCGAGCCTTCCCTGGTTGGTTCTTCAAGAGCGATTGCTGAGGAGAATCCGGAGACCGTTTCTTTCGGTCTTCTTGCATGAGAAGAAGTTGCAGCGTTAGCAGCAGATTCCTCCCGGTTAGGGTTGCAAGACTCAGTGTTGGGGGAATCGGACAGGGTCGTATAGGAGGTTGAGTCGGATTGGTGCGACATGATTACTATCTCAGGGGAGAGTTGAACAGTTTCTCTGGGAGAAGGTTTGCAAGCCTGAAATTTGAAGCGATGGAATAGGAAACGCTTGTTGCACGAGTAATGTCTATTATTTGTTGACCACTCAGAGTGCACTATTAATTGTTCAATAAGTTGACTTACTAAACAGTAACTAACTGACATCATTAGTTGCTATAATTTCTCAGAAGCTCACATTCCCTCCTTGCCCCTAACTTTGTCAAACTGAGTAGCATCCAATTTCATGACATTCTGAGTGACATTGTACTCAGTCTGCATCAGGTTCATCCATACCAGTGATGAACACTTGCTACCAGAAGCTAGGTACTTAGATTCTGCAGAGGACAATGATACACACATCTGTTTATCCTTTGCCACTGCACCATTTGTATGATGACCAATAGGTGACAATGCCTCACAACTTTCAATCAGACGTTTTCCACAGTCTGTTCTTTTATCCTTAGGCAGATTTGGGATTCCTCTAATTTCTCCCTTGGATATGATCTTCTTCATTCCTTTTAAATGAAGTTGTCCAAGTCTTCCATGTCCCAGCTTCACTTCCTTCTCTCCTTTGACTAAGGGGAACTTGGAGAAGTAGAGTGAGTCTTTAGATTCCCATAGATAACAGTTATCTTTGGATCTGGCTCCTCTCATCACTTCCTGATTGTAACCATTCAACACCACACATCCTCCCCTAGTGAATTTCACATTGAATCCTTGGTCACATAGCTGGCTTATGCTGATGAGATTAGCAGTTAGTCCTGTTACCAACAACACATTGCTCAGTTTTGGAACTTCAGGACACTCCATCTTACCAACACCCTTGACTTCTCCTTTAGCTCCATCACCAAATGTCACATACCTGGTGGCATGGGGTTGTAGA
This sequence comes from Lathyrus oleraceus, assembly GCF_024323335.1. Taxonomy (NCBI): domain Eukaryota; kingdom Viridiplantae; phylum Streptophyta; class Magnoliopsida; order Fabales; family Fabaceae; genus Lathyrus; species Lathyrus oleraceus. Next base: position 479,531,067 of record NC_066585.1, on the reverse strand, counting down.
TCCACCAATAAGTTGTTCATCCCAGTCATATGTCTTGAGCAGCCACTATCAAAGTACCAGTCTTGTCTGGTAGATCCCCTTGGAGATGTGTGAGCTAGTTTAGCAACACATTGTTGATTCTCACTGGGAAGATTAAGCTTAGATGCTTGCTGCTTGGGTCTGACTTGAGGTGTCTGATTAGCAGCCCATTTTTGTTTCTTAATGGGGGCATTATGCTTAGAAGCCTTCTGCTTAGGTCTGACTTGAGTAGCCTGGTTAGGATAACCATGCAGCCTGTAGCAGAAGGGTTTTATGTGGCCAAATCTACCACAGTAATGGCATCTCTATCTCTGAAATTTCTTCTTCTGATGATTACTCATTCTGGTTCCCTGATGTTGAGACATCGGTTGTGACTTCTGCTTGAATTTCTGAACTTCAGCCTTTGATCTTTTGAGTTCAGTTGAAGGTTTCTTAGCAAAGCCTAAACCAGACATGGTTCCTGACTTCTGTCCCACCTTTAGAATCTCTTCCAAGGTGTCAGTTCCTTTATTCAACATTCTGATGGATTTAGTCATTCGTTCTAGCTTAGATGTCAGCAAAGATATCTCACCATTTAGACCATCTATGACTTTCAGCTGCTTCTGTTTCTCAGCTTCCAGCTCTTTGATGAGTTTCTTCTGCTTTTCTCCTTGGATACACACTTCTGCACTTTTAACACATAGATCTTTATATGAAGCAGCAAGTTCATCCAAGGTAAGCTCATCTCCGCTTGAGTCATCATCTGAGGCACAGACACTGGTCAGAGCAGTGACATGTTTGGCAGATTCTCCTTCAGATTCACTCTCAGAGTCTCCTTCTGACCAGGTGACAAATAGCCCTTTCTTTTGCATCTTGAGAAAGGTGGGGCATTCAGCTTTAATATGACCATACCCTTCACATCCATGACACTGGATTCCCTTGCCTTGAGTGACCTTTTCTTCATATTTTGACTTTCTACTGATGTCATATGAAGAGTTATTGACATTAGGTCTACCCTGTTGATCAACCTTCTTTATGAACTTGTTGAACTGTCTTCCAAGCATGGCTATGGCTTTTGAAATGCTTTCATTTTCTCCAATGTTTCCTTCTTCTGAATTCTCTTCAGTATTTGATACAAAAGCTATGCTTTTGTTCTTCTTTTCAGAATCCTCACATAAGCCCATTTCAAAGGTTTGGAGAGAACCAATGAGCTCATCCACCTTCATATTGCAGATATCTTGAGCCTCTTCTATGGCTGTGACCTTCATAGCAAATCTCTTAGGTAAAGACCTGAGAATCTTTCTTACAAGTTTCTCTTCAGCCATTTTCTCACCTAGGCCACCAGAGGTGTTGGCAATTTCAAGAATATTCATGTGAAAGTCATGAATAGTCTCATCCTCTTTCATCCTCAGATTTTCAAACTTGGTGGTCAGCATCTGAAGTTTAGACATCTTCACCTTGGAGGTACCTTCATGAGTTATCTTGAGGGTATCCCAAACTTCCTTAGCCAGCTCACAGTGGTGCACCAGTCTGAAGATGTTCTTACTGATTCCATTGAACAATGCATTCAAGGCCTTAGAATTCCCAAGGGCTAATGCCTCTTGCTCCTTGTCCCACTCTTCTTTAGGAATTTGCACACTGACTCCATCTTCACCTGTCTTCGTTGGATGTTCCCATCCTTTGTTGACAGCTCTCCAGACTTTTCTATCTGGAGACCTTAAGAAGGCTATCATACGAGGCTTCTAGTCATCATAGTTAGAACCATCCAGCATGGGTGGTCTATTTGAGTGTCCTATATCCTTGTCCATGGTACTAGAAAGTAACTTCCCTAGATCTCACCCAGAAATTAACAGGCAGGGTGCCTGCTCTGATGCCAATTGAAATTCTAGTTAACAGACTTTCGATGTCACACGGGTTGTTATGACATCCAATTCTGTGCAGACAAGAATTATGCAGAACTTAAACAGTAAGTGCAGTAAATAACACAAGGAATTGTTTACCCAGTTCGGTCCAACATGACCTACGTCTGGGGGCTACCAAGCCAGGGAGGAAATCCACTATCAGTAGTATTAATTCAGACCTTAAACCAACTGTTTAACCCTATCACTTAATACCTACCCAATGCAATTTCAATCTTACACTAAGATCAGAGTTCCTACTCACTCCCCCTCAATCACCTCAGTGATTACAACCTTTAATTAAGATTAAAGACAATTTTGAAGTCACACTTCAAACAATTCTTGATTGTGCTTAACAGCTTTAATCAAGATACACAACACTCACGCTTCAAAGCTTAGAGTGACACAACACTTACAACTCAATGAACACCCTATACCAAAGCAATCATCTCAGTGATAATAGCTTGGCTTACAAGATACGTCTAATACAAGACACACAAAAATTACAGCAGTGAAGTATAATGGACAAACAAAATCTTCACGCCTAAAACCCCTAAGTCCTGAAAGAAGGATTGCCATCCTTTTATATTGCAGCACTTGGGCCTTGTACTTGTATTTCCTGAATTTAAGGTCAAGCGAGTTAACCTAAATTCCACAACTAGGTTGCTAACAAATAGGCTATTTGTTAGGTTCATTAATTGTAGCTTAGTTGTTGGTTTCCTGGATTTTAGCTCAGCTGTTGACTTCCTGAAGAATAGCCTGAGAAAAATGCTGAAACAGAAAAACTAAACAACCTATAATCTAGCATACGCTGTCAGGAATGAATGTCACAACATTCAGTTTGACGTCCAAACCATAGACCATATGCTAAGTCTGTTTTTCCTGAAAACAGACTGTACAAATTTGCTGTACTGTGCAGAACCAATCTGTCCATACTCCAGTATCAGCGTACATTAATAAATGTCAGAACATCCAATTTGACATTTACACATAGAGCCTTACATCAGGTCTGTTATCCTCTTGATAAGCAGACTGAGCTGCATACTGAAATGTAGCAGAAATCCAATCTGCCTGTCAATGATGAATGTCATAACATCAAGTTTGACATTCAGACAGTAGGCCTTATGCCAGGCCTGTTATTTCCTTGATAAACAGACTGAAACTAAATACTGAGTTACAGCAGAACACCAACTGTTCTATTCCTCAGTATCTGCTGACAGGGATGAATGTCATAACATCCAGATTGACATTCAATAAATCCTGTATTAGCTAAACCTGCAGTATACTACTCAAGTATGTCATGACATCAGCCAAGACATCAGAGTACAACTAGATATTCTAACATACAGTGCAGTCAAACAAACATCTCCACAGCATGTCATGACATCAGTCAAGACATTAGAATCCAGCTAATGTTTTACCATACAATGCAGCCAATTAAACATCTAAAGGAATCATCAATTAAAACATAAAACACTACTACAAAATACATCTATTGTAACATGTTATTACCTCAGTTCTTCAATCAACCGAAGTAATAACTCTAATTTAGGTGCATTTTTTTAATTAAAACTCTTTTCACTATGATCCATACTAAGAACTATGGTAACATGTTAAGGCTTATAATCTCCAAATCCCATCACTAACAATCATACCATTTTTTTGGTTACAAAACGAGCGTGTCTCTTATAATCTTATATTTATATTAAGATTGAAATACTTTTTACCAAGGTTTAAAACAGAAAAAGTTGGGAAATGTACCTACATTTCATCAAAGTTTTTTTATCAACTATGGTTTAATGTATAACCTATATTTAAGTGATAGTTTTCTCGTTCAGGATATAACTACTGTCTCTCTCATAAAACAAAACGCTAACATCCCTCTCACGCCTTATCCTGATCTCCATGAATGGTTACATACCATTTATTCACAAAACTCCAACGTATCTTCTTCAATTGTTATGGATCGAGAAAATGTGTTACACAAAACTCATTTCTTTCACCCCCTCTTCACATTTTAGGTACGTGAGACGTTTTCACCTATTATGTTATGAGTTGTGATATTTTTCATTTTGTTGTTTGGATATGTTAATGTTTTTGTTAAGATATGTCGTATGTTGTTTAAGGTATGCTATTGTTTATAAAAGTAGTATTTTGTTGATAAAAGTTATATATTACTATTGATTAAAGTTGTATGTTGTTGATGATTATTTTTTGTTGATAAAAGTTGTATGTTATTGTTAAGGTATGTTGTTGTTAATAAAAGTTATATGTTGTGGTTGATAAATGTTGTATGATGTGATTGATAAACATTCTATGTTGTTTTTGATATAAATTGTATGTTGTTGTTAAGGTATGTTGTGGTTGATAAAATTTGTATGTTATTGACGATTTTTGTTTTGCTGATAATAGTTGTGTTATTATTGATGTTTTTGTTATTTTTAATGATATACCTTGTATGTTGCTACTTTTACTATGTTAAATTAAGATTTCATAGAAGATGTGTTTATAATCTCGTATGTGGTTTAACTTTTTTCCCAACCCCTAACTTAATATAAAAACTTTCGAATTGAATTAGATAATCATAATATGGAAATTTAAGTTTTGTTAGAAGCCTTCCATAATATACAGTATGTAAGATTAGGTTTTAAAATTTTTCGATGCCTATGGTAAACAATCTTTTGTCATTTTTTTTAGTTGGTGGGAGAATATACCATCTTCACATATAGCACACACTTTACGGCTCTTGACGATGTATCCAAACAAATTATCATATGTAGGAAAGTAATTGATTATGAAAAACAACATGGAACACATTAACGTTATCACCCGTATACGCATCATCAACATCAACGCCTTCCTCCAACAAAACTGTTAAATTTTATATCAATGGAGTTAAATAAACATCTATGTTGTTCCCTTGTAGTTTTTTTAACCGGAATCATCATTGAAAACATAAAACACTACTACAAAATCCATCTATTGTAACATGTTATTACCTCAGTTCTTCAATCAACCGAAGTAGTAACTCTAATTTAGGTGCATTCATTTTTTTTATTAAAACCTTTTTCACTATGATCCATACCAATAACTATGGTAACATGTTAAGGCTTATAATCTTCAAATCCCATCACTAACAAACATACCATTTTTTGGTTACAAAACTGGCATGTATCTTATAATCTTATATTTATATTAAGATTGAAATACGTTTTACCAAGGTTTAAAACAGAAAAAGTTGTGAAATGTACCTACATTTCATCAAAGTTGTTTTTATCAACTATGGGCAAATGTATAACCTATATTTAAGTGATAGTTCTCTCGTTCAGTATAGAACTACTGTCTCTCTCATAAAACAAAACCCTAACATCCCTCTCACGCCTTATCCGTATCTCCATGAATGGTTACCTACCATTTATTCACAAAACTCCAACGTATCTTCTTCAATTGTTATGGATCGAGAAAATGTGTTACACAAAACTCATTTCTTTCACCCCCTCTTCACATTTTAGGTATGTGAGACGTTTTCACCTATTATGTTATGAGTTGTGATATTTTTCACGTTGTTGTTTGGATATGTTAATCTTTTTGTTAAGATATGTCGTATGTTGTTTAAGGTATGTTATTGTTTATAAAAGTAGTATTTTGTTGATGATTTTGTTTTTATTTATAAAAGTTGTATGTTGTTGTTGATAAAAGTTATATATTACTATTGATTAAAGTTGTATGTTGTTGATGATTATTTTTTGTTGATAAAAGTTGTATGTTATTGTTAAGGTATGTTGTTGTTAATAAAAGTTCTATGTTGTGGTTGATAAATGTTGTATGTTGTGGTTGATAAATGTTGTATGACGTGATTGATAAACATTCTATGTTGTTTTTGATATAAATTGTATGTTGTTGTTAAGGTATGTTATGGTTGATAAAATTTGTATGTTATTGACGATTTTTGTTTTGCTGATAATAGTTGTGTTGTTATTGATGTTTTTGTTATTTTTAATGATATACCTTGTATGTTGCTACTTTTACTATGTTAAATTAAGATTTCATAGAAGATGTGTTTATAATCTCGTATGTGGTTTGACTTTTTTCCCAACCCCTAACTTAATATAAAAACTTTCGAATTGAATTAGATAATAATAATATGGATATTTAAGTTTTGTTAGAAAAAAACTTAAATTAATGAATGTTTTACTTGCTTTCTTCAAGTCATTTTCCATGTCTTTCTCTTTGACTATTAATATTTGGTTTAAATTTTTCTAGTTCTTCAATCAAAACTTCTTTTTTTTACCAATTCATTATGCAATGTTAATACATTATAGAATGAACAAGTAAAAAACCAAGTGTTGATGGAATAACTGCGACATTAAACCAAACTCTAACAGACAAAGAGGGAGATACAAATAATGGATTATAGAAAGCTCGAAAAATATTGGTTAGTGTAACTTACTCTTCTAATATAACTTAATTTGTCATATCATTAATTTCTAAATCATGATGAGACTAGGTAATTCCTTTAGACTTTTCTTTTGATAAAGAGTTTATACAAAACTCAATAGTTTCTTCTTTGATGTACCGTTCAACGATCGAAGCATCTAGATGGTGATGATTATTTATATACCCTTTAATGATCTTCATGTATCTCTCTTCCGGATGCATGCACCTTAAATAAATTGGACCATAAAATCTAATATCCCTTACTAGATGAACAATTAAGAGAACCATAATGTGAAAAAGTTATGGAGGGAAATACATCTCTAATTGATACAAGATAATTGAAGCCTCATTTTCTAACTCATCTAAATTTCTAAGATCAATGACTTTAATACATATATCAATGAAGAATAAGCATAATCCGATTACAATTACCCTTGTAATATTTGGTAAAATGCAATGGATAGCCACTTGTAGAAGTTATTGCTTAAAGACATGACAATCATGAGATTTCACGCCAACTAATTTGAGATATTTCATTGAACAAGATTCTTCACATTTAATGAGTACCCTTGGGTAACTTTGATACCCCACAAACAATCACAAAACATTTTTTTTTTACATAGTGAGACATGTTGGGGGAAAATATGTTCTAATTTCGATTACTTTTAGGACTAACTCTTGTCGTATATCCATAACTACCATATATAGATGAGATTTATTACTATCTTTTCTTTTCTCTTTAATTTTGAGAATTGTTCCAATCAAACCATTACATAAATATTCCCCCACATGCATGACATCAAGACAATATCTTACATCGAGGCTAGACAAAAATGGAAATCAAAGAACATCGACCTCTTTTTTCAAATAGTTTTCTCTATAAGAACTTTTGGTTTCTTTCCAAATAAAATATTAATATGTTGTTGTCTCTTATGAACTTCCTTCCTGGTTAATGGCTTTGGAGTGATATCAAACTCCTGCTCTCCATTAAAAGCCCTCCATAATATACAGTATGTAAGATTAGGTTTTAAAAATTTTCGATGCCTATGATAAACAATCTTTTGTCATTTTTTTTAGTTGGTGGGAGAATATACCATCTTCACATATAGCACACGCTTTACGGCTCTTGACGATGTATCCAAACAAATTATCATATGCAGGAAAGTAACTGATTGTGAAAAACAACATGGAACACATTAAAGTTATCACCCGTATACGCATCATCAACATCAACGCCTTCCTCCAACAAAACTCTTAAATTTTATATCAATTGAGTTAAATAAACATCTATGTTGTTCCCTTGTAGTTTTTTTTAACCGGAATCATCATTGAAAATATAAAACACTACTACAAAATACATCTATTGCAACATGTTATTACCTCAGTTCTTCAATCAACCGAAGTAATAACTCTAATTTAGGTGCATTTTTTTTATTAAAACTCTTTTCACTATGATCCATACTAATAACTATGGTAACATGTTAAGGCTTATAATCTTCAAATCCCACCACTAACAATCATACCATTTTTTTGGTTACAAAACAGGCGTGTCTCTTATAATCTTATATTTATATTAAGATTGAAGAACTTTTTACCAAGGTTTAAAACAGAAAAAGTTGGGAAATGTACCTACATTTCATCAAAGTTGTTTTTATCAACTATGGTGTAATGTATAACCTATATTTAAGTGATAGTTCTCTCGTTCAGGATATAACTACTGTCTCTCTCATAAAACAAAACGCTAACATCCCTCTCACGCCTTATCCTGATCTCCATGAATGGTTACATACCATTTATTCACAAAACTCCAACGTATCTTCTTCAATTCTTATGGATCGAGAAAATGTGTTACACAAAACTCATTTCTCTCACCCCCTATTCACATTTAGGTACGTGAGACGTTTTCACCTATTGTGTTATGATTAGTGATATTTTTCATGTTGTTGTTTGGATATGTTAATGTTTTTGTTAAGATATGTCGTATGTTGTTTAAGGTATGTTATTGTTTATAAAAGTAGTATTTTGTTGATGATTTTGTTTTTGTTTATAAAAGTTGTATGTTGTTGTTGATAAAAGTTATATATTACTATTGATTAAAGTTGTATGTTGTTGATGATTATTTTTTGTTAATAAAAGTTGTACGTTATTGTTAAGGTATGTTGTTGTTAATAAAAGTTATATGCTGTTGTTGATAAATGTTGTATGATGTGATTGATAAACATTCTATGTTGTTTTTGATATAAATTGTATGTTGTTGTTAAGGTATGTTATGGTTGATAAAATTTGTGTGTTATTGACGATTTTTGTTTTGCTGATAATAGTTGTGTTATTATTGATGTTTTTATTATTTTTAATGATATACCTTGTATGTTGCAACTTTTACTATGTTAAATTAAGATTTCATAGAAGATGTGTTTATAATCTCGTATGTGGTTTGACTTTTTTCCCAACCCCTAACTTAATATAAAAACTTTCGAATTGAATTAGATGATAATAATATGGAAATTTAAGTTATGTTAGAAAAAAACTTAAATTAATCATTGTCTTACTTGCTTTCTTCAAGTCATTTTCCATGTCTTTCTCTTTGACTATTAACATTTGGTTTAAATTTTTCTAGTTCTTCAATCAACACTTCTTTTTTTACCAATTCATTATGCAATGTTAATACATTATAGAATGAACAAGTAAAAAACTAAGTGTTGATGGAATAACTGCGACATTAGACCAAACTCTAACAGACAAAGAGGGAGATACAAATAATGGATTATAGAAAGCTCGAAAAATATTGGTTAGTGTAACTTACTCTTCTAATATAACTTAATTTGTCATATCATTAATTTCTAAATCATGATGAGACTAGGTAATTCCTTTAGATATTTCTTTTGATAAATAGTTTGTACAAAACTCAATAGTTTCTTCTTTGATGTACCGTTCAACGATCGAAGCTTCTAGATGGTGATTATTATTTATATACCCTTTAATGATATTCATGTATCGCTCTTCCGGATGCATGCACCTTAAATAAATTGGACCATAAAATCTAATATCCCTTACTAGATGAACAATTAAGGGAACCATAATGTGAAAAAGTTATGGAGGGAAATACATCTCTAATTGATACAAGATAATTGAAGCCTCATTTTCTAACTCATCTAAATTTCTTAGATCAATGACTTTAATACATATATCATTGAAGAATAGGATTAATCCAATTATAATTACCCTTGTAATATTTGGTAAAATGCAACGGATAGCCACTTGTAGAAGTTGTTGCATCAAGACATGACAATCATGAGATTTGACGCCAACTAATTTGAGATATTTCATTAAACATGATTCTTCATATTTAATGAGTACCCTTGGGTAACTTTGATACCCCACAAACAATCACAAAACATTTTTTTTACATAGTGAGACATGTTGGGGGAAAATGCGTTCTAATTTCGATTACTTTTAGTGCTAACTCTTGTCATATATCCATAAATACCATACATATATATGAGATTTATTACTATCTTTTATCGTGTATTTAATTTTGAGAAGTGTTCCAATCAAACCATTACATAAATTTTCCCCCACATGCATGACATCAAGACAATATCTTACATCGAGGCTAGACAAAAATGAAAATCAAAGAACATCGACCTCTTTTTTCAAATAGTTTTCTCTATACGAACTTTTTGTTTCTTTCCAAATAAAATATTAATATGTTGTTGTCTCTTATGAACTTCCTTCCTGGTTAATAGCTTTGGAGTGATATCAAACTGTTGCTCTCCATTAAAAGCCTTCCACAATATACAGTATGAAAGATTAGGTTTTAAAATTTTTGGATGCCTATGGTAAACAATCTTTTGTCATTTTTTTAGTTGGTGGGAGAACATACCATCTTCACATATAGCACATACTTTATGTCTCTTGACGATGTATCCAAACAAATTATCATATGCAGGAAAGTAATTGATTGTGAAAAACAACATGGAACACATTAAAGTTATCACCCGTATACGCATCATCAACATCAACGCCTTCCTCCAACAAAACTCTTAAATTTTATATCAATGGAGTTAAATAAACATCTATGTTGTTCCCTTGTAGTTTTTTTAACCGGAATCATCATTGAAAATATAAAACACTACTACAAAATACATCTACTGTAACATGTTATTACCTCAGTTCTTCAATCAACCGAAGTAATAACTCTAATTTAGGTGCATTTTTTTTTATTAAAACTCTTTTCACTATGATCCATACTAATAACTATGGTAACATGTTAAGGCTTATAATCTTCAAATCCCATCACTAACAATCATACCATTTTTTTTGGTTACAAAACGGGCGTGTCTCTTATAATCTTATATTTATATTAAGATTGAAATACTTTTTACCAAGGTTTAAAACAGAAAAAGTTGGGAAATGTACCTACATTTCATCAAAGTTTTTTTATCAACTATGGTTTAATGTATAACCTATATTTAAGTGATAGTTTTCTCGTTCAGGATATAACTACTGTCTCTCTCATAAAACAAAACGCAAACATCCCTCTCACGCCTTATCCTGATCTCCATCAATGGTTACATACCATTTATTCACAAAACTCCAACGTATCTTCTTCAATTGTTATGGATCGAGAAAATGTGTTACACAAAACTCATTTCTTTCACCCCCTCTTCACATTTTAGGTACGTGAGACGTTTTCACCTATTATGTTATGAGTTGTGATATTTTTCATTTTGTTGTTTGGATATGTTAATGTTTTTGTTAAGATATGTCGTATGTTGTTTAAGGTATGCTATTGTTTATAAAAGTAGTATTTTGTTGATAAAAGTTATATATTACTATTGATTAAAGTTGTATGTTGTTGATGATTATTTTTTGTTGATAAAAGTTGTATGTTATTGTTAAGGTATGTTGTTGTTAATAAAAGTTATATGTTGTGGTTGATAAATGTTGTATGATGTGATTGATAAACATTCTATGTTGTTTTTGATATAAATTGTATGTTGTTGTTAAGGTATGTTGTGGTTGATAAAATTTGTATGTTATTGACGATTTTTGTTTTGCTGATAATAGTTGTGTTATTATTGATGTTTTTGTTATTTTTAATGATATACCTTGTATGTTGCTACTTTTACTATGTTAAATTAAGATTTCATAGAAGATGTGTTTATAATCTCGTATGTGGTTTAACTTTTTTCCCAACCCCTAACTTAATATAAAAACTTTCGAATTGAATTAGATAATCATAATATGGAAATTTAAGTTTTGTTAGAAGCCTTCCATAATATACAGTATGTAAGATTAGGTTTTAAAATTTTTCGATGCCTATGGTAAACAATCTTTTGTCATTTTTTTTAGTTGGTGGGAGAATATACCATCTTCACATATAGCACACACTTTACGGCTCTTGACGATGTATCCAAACAAATTATCATATGTAGGAAAGTAATTGATTATGAAAAACAACATGGAACACATTAACGTTATCACCCGTATACGCATCATCAACATCAACGCCTTCCTCCAACAAAACTGTTAAATTTTATATCAATGGAGTTAAATAAACATCTATGTTGTTCCCTTGTAGTTTTTTTAACCGGAATCATCATTGAAAACATAAAACACTACTACAAAATCCATCTATTGTAACATGTTATTACCTCAGTTCTTCAATCAACCGAAGTAGTAACTCTAATTTAGGTGCATTCATTTTTTTATTAAAACCTTTTTCACTATGATCCATACCAATAACTATGGTAACATGTTAAGGCTTATAATCTTCAAATCCCATCACTAACAATCATACCATTTTTTGGTTACAAAACTGGCATGTATCTTATAATCTTATATTTATATTAAGATTGAAATACGTTTTACCAAGGTTTAAAACAGAAAAAGTTGTGAAATGTACCTACATTTCATCAAAGTTGTTTTTATCAACTATGGGCAAATGTATAACCTATATTTAAGTGATAGTTCTCTCGTTCAGTATAGAACTACTGTCTCTCTCATAAAACAAAACCCTAACATCCCTCTCACGCCTTATCCGTATCTCCATGAATGGTTACCTACCATTTATTCACAAAACTCCAACGTATCTTCTTCAATTGTTATGGATCGAGAAAATGTTTTACACAAAACTCATTTCTTTCACCCCCTCTTCACATTTTAGGTATGTGAGACGTTTTCACCTATTATGTTATGAGTTGTGATATTTTTCACGTTGTTGTTTGGATATGTTAATCTTTTTGTTAAGATATGTCGTATGTTGTTTAAGGTATGTTATTGTTTATAAAAGTAGTATTTTGTTGATGATTTTGTTTTTATTTATAAAAGTTGTATGTTGTTGTTGATAAAAGTTATATATTACTATTGATTAAAGTTGTATGTTGTTGATGATTATTTTTTGTTGATAAAAGTTGTATGTTATTGTTAAGGTATGTTGTTGTTAATAAAAGTTCTATGTTGTGGTTGATAAATGTTGTATGTTGTGGTTGATAAATGTTGTATGACGTGATTGATAAACATTCTATGTTGTTTTTGATATAAATTGTATGTTGTTGTTAAGGTATGTTATGGTTGATAAAATTTGTATGTTATTGACGATTTTTGTTTTGCTGATAATAGTTGTGTTGTTATTGATGTTTTTGTTATTTTTAATGATATACCTTGTATGTTGCTACTTTTACTATGTTAAATTAAGATTTCATAGAAGATGTGTTTATAATCTCGTATGTGGTTTGACTTTTTTCCCAACCCCTAACTTAATATAAAAACTTTCGAATTGAATTAGATAATAATAATATGGATATTTAAGTTTTGTTAGAAAAAAACTTAAATTAATGAATGTTTTACTTGCTTTCTTCAAGTCATTTTCCATGTCTTTCTCTTTGACTATTAATATTTGGTTTAAATTTTTCTAGTTCTTCAATCAAAACTTCTTTTTTTTACCAATTCATTATGCAATGTTAATACATTATAGAATGAACAAGTAAAAAACCAAGTGTTGATGGAATAACTGCGACATTAAACCAAACTCTAACAGACAAAGAGGGAGATACAAATAATGGATTATAGAAAGCTCGAAAAATATTGGTTAGTGTAACTTACTCTTCTAATATAACTTAATTTGTCATATCATTAATTTCTAAATCATGATGAGACTAGGTAATTCCTTTAGACTTTTCTTTTGATAAAGAGTTTATACAAAACTCAATAGTTTCTTCTTTGATGTACCGTTCAACGATCGAAGCATCTAGATGGTGATGATTATTTATATACCCTTTAATGATCTTCATGTATCTCTCTTCCGGATGCATGCACCTTAAATAAATTGGACCATAAAATCTAATATCCCTTACTAGATGAACAATTAAGAGAACCATAATGTGAAAAAGTTATGGAGGGAAATACATCTCTAATTGATACAAGATAATTGAAGCCTCATTTTCTAACTCATCTAAATTTCTAAGATCAATGACTTTAATACATATATCAATGAAGAATAAGCATAATCCGATTACAATTACCCTTGTAATATTTGGTAAAATGCAATGGATAGCCACTTGTAGAAGTTATTGCTTAAAGACATGACAATCATGAGATTTCACGCCAACTAATTTGAGATATTTCATTGAACAAGATTCTTCACATTTAATGAGTACCCTTGGGTAACTTTGATACCCCACAAACAATCACAAAACATTTTTTTTTACATAGTGAGACATGTTGGGGGAAAATATGTTCTAATTTCGATTACTTTTAGGACTAACTCTTGTCGTATATCCATAACTACCATATATAGATGAGATTTATTACTATCTTTTCTTTTCTCTTTAATTTTGAGAATTGTTCCAATCAAACCATTACATAAATATTCCCCCACATGCATGACATCAAGACAATATCTTACATCGAGGCTAGACAAAAATGGAAATCAAAGAACATCGACCTCTTTTTTCAAATAGTTTTCTCTATAAGAACTTTTTGTTTCTTTCCAAATAAAATATTAATATGTTGTTGTCTCTTATGAACTTCCTTCCTGGTTAATGGCTTTGGAGTGATATCAAACTCCTGCTCTCCATTAAAAGCCCTCCATAATATACAGTATGTAAGATTAGGTTTTAAAAATTTTCGATGCCTATGATAAACAATCTTTTGTCATTTTTTTTAGTTGGTGGGAGAATATACCATCTTCACATATAGCACACGCTTTACGGCTCTTGACGATGTATCCAAACAAATTATCATATGCAGGAAAGTAACTGATTGTGAAAAACAACATGGAACACATTAAAGTTATCACCCGTATACGCATCATCAACATCAACGCCTTCCTCCAACAAAACTCTTAAATTTTATATCAATGGAGTTAAATAAACATCTATGTTGTTCCCTTGTAGTTTTTTTAACCGGAATCATCACTGAAAACATAAAACACTACTACAAAATCCATCTATTGTAACATGTTATTACCTCAGTTCTTCAATCAACCGAAGTAGTAACTCTAATTTAGGTGCATTCATTTTTTTATTAAAACCCTTTTCACTATGATCCATACTAATAACTATGGTAACATGTTAAGGCTTATAATCTTCAAATCCCATCACTAACAATCATACCATTTTTTTGGTTACAAAACGGGCGTGTATCTTATAATCTTATATTTATATTAAGATTGAAATACGTTTTACCAAGGTTTAAAACAGAAAAAGTTATGAAATGTACCTAGATTTCATCAAAGTTGTTTTTATCAACTATGGGCTAATGTATAACCTATATTTAAGTGATAGTTTTCTCGTTCAGTATAGGACTACTGTCTCTCTCATAAAACAAAACCCTAACATCCCTCTCACGCCTTATCCTGATCTCCATGAATGGTTACATACCATTTATTCACAAAACTCCAACGTGTCTTCTTCAATTGTTATAGATCGAGAAAATGTGTTACACAAAACTCATTTCTTTCACCCCCTCTTCACATTTTAGGTACGTGAGACGTTTCAACCTATTATGTTATGAGTTGTGATATTTTTCATGTTGTTGTTTGGATATGTTAATATTTTTGTTAAGCTATGTCGTATGTTGTTTAAGGCATGTTATTGTTGATAAAAGTAGTATGTTGTTGATGATTTTGTTTTTGTTTATTAGAGTTTTATGTTGTTGTTGATAAAAGTTATATGTTACTGTTGATTAAAGTTGTATGTTGTTGATGATTATTTTTTTGTTGATAAAAGTTGTATGTTGTTATTAAGGTATGTTGTTGTTAATAAAAGTTATATGTTGTTGTTGATAAATGTTGTATGATGTGATTGATAAACGTTTTATGTGGTTTTTGATATAAATTGTATGTTGTTGTTAAGGTATGTTGTGGTTGATAAAAGTTGTATGTTATTGACGATTTTTGTTTTGTTGATAATAGTTGTGTTATTATTGATATTTTTGTTATATTTAATGATATACCTTGTATGTTGCAACTTTTACTATGTTAAATTAACATTTCATAGAAGATGTGTTTATAATCTCATATGTGGTTTGACTTTTTTCCCAACCCCTAACTTAATATAAAAACTTTCGAACTGAATTAGATAATAATAATATGGAAAATTAAGTTTTGTTAGAAAAAAACTTAAATTAATCAATGTTTTACTTGCTGTCTTCAAGTCATTATCCATGTCTTTCTCTTTGACTATTAATATTTGGTTTAAATTTTTCTAGTTCTTCAATCAACACTTTTTTTTTTACCAATTCATTATGCAATTTAAATACATTGTAGAATGAACAAGTAAAAAACTATGTGTTGATGGAATAACTGAGACATTAAACCAAACTCTAACAGACAAAGAGGGAGATACAAATAATGGATTGTAGAAAGCTCGAAAAATATTTGTTAGTGTAACTTACTTTTAGAATATAACTTAATTTGTCATATCATTAATTTCTAAATCATGATGAGCCTAGGTAAATCCTTTAGAGTTTTCTTTTGATAAATATTTTGTACAAAACTCAATAGTTTATTCTTTGATGTACCGTTAACCGATCGAAGCTTCTAGATGATGATTATTATTTGTATAACCTTTAATGATCTTCAGGTATCTCTCTTCCGGATTCATGCACCTTAAATAAATTGGACCATAAAATCTAAACTCCCTTACTAGATGAACAATTAAGAGAACCATAATGTGAAAAAGTGATGGAGGGAAATACATCTCTAATTGACACAAGATAATTGAAGCCTCATTTTCTAACTCATCTAAATTTCTAAGATCAATGACTTTAATACATATATCATTGAAGAATAAGCATAATCCAATTATAATTACCCTAGTAATATTTGGTAAAATTCAACGGATAGCCACTTGTAGAAGTTATTGCATCAAGACATGACAATCATGAGATTTCACGCCAACTAATTTGAGATATTTCATTGAAAACATATTCTTCAGATTTAATGAGTACCCATGGGGAACTTTGATACCCCACAAACAATCATAAAACATTTTTTTTACATAGTGAGACATGTTAGGGGAAAATATGTTCTAATTTCGATTACTTTTAGGACTAACTCTTGTCTTATATCCATAACTACCATATATAGATGAGATTTATTACTGTCTTTTATTTTGTCTTTAATTTTGATAAGTGTTCCAATCAAATGATTACATAAATGTTTCTCCACATACATCACATGAAGCCAATATCTTACATCGAGGCTAGACGAAAATGGAAATCAAAGAACATCGACCTCTTTTTTCCAATAAATTTCTCTATAGGACCTTTTTGTTTCTTTCCAAATAAAATATTAATATGTTTTTTTCTTTTATCAAGTTCCTTCCTGGTTAACGGCTTTGGAGTGATATCAAACTTCTGCTCTCCATTAAAAGCATTCCACGATATACGGTATGAAAGATTAGGTCTTAAAATTTTTCATGGCCTATGGTAAACAGTCTTTTGTCATTTTTTAGTTGGTGGGAGCATATACCAATTTCACATATATCACACACTTTATGTCCCTTGACAATGTATCCAAACAAATTATCATAAGCAGGAAAGTAATTGATTGTGTAAAATAACATGGAACACATTAAAGTTCTCACCCGTATACGCATCATCAACATCAACGCTTTCCTCCAACAAAACTCTTAAATTTTATAATAATGGATTTAAATGAACATCTATGTTGTTCACATGTTGTTTTGGACCAGGAATCCTCATTGAAAACATAAAACACTACTACAAAATACATCTATCGTAACATGTTATTAACTCAGTTCTTCAATCGACCGAAGTAATAACTCTAATTTTGGTGCATTCATTTTTTTTTATTAAAACCCTTTCAACTATGATCCATAGTAATAACTATGGTAATATGTTAAGGCTTATAATCTTCAAATCCCAACACTAACAATTTTACTTTTTTTGGTTACAAAACGGGCTTGTCTCTTATAATCATATATTTATATTAAGATTGAAATACTTTTTACCAAGGTTTAAAACAAAAAAAATTGTGAAATGTAACTATATTTCATCCAAAATGTTTTTATCAACTACGGTGTAATGTATATCTTATATTTAAGAGATACTTCTCTCGTTCAGGATAGAACCAATGTCTCTCTCATATAACAAAAGCCTAACATCCCTCTCACGCCTTATCCTAATCTCCATGAATGGTTATATACCATTGAAGGTGAGAAAAACAAGAAAGGGGGGTTTGAATTGTTTGAAAAATAAGCGCTTTTGCAAAAAGAAATCACACAATGATTTTATACTGGTTCGCTTATAACACAAAGCTACTCCAGTCCACCCGGCCAAGGTGATTTCGCCTTCAACAAGGACTTAATCCACTAATCTTGAAAGATTACAAACAACCCCTAAGAGAGAAGAAAATCTCTTAGTCCTCTCAAGTCTACAGACTACAAAGAGTCACTTGAGGAAATCAAATAAAAATAAGATACAAGATGTGTAATCTAGTGTGCTTCTAAGAAAGCAAATATTACAAACTTAAGAACAATTTTTCACTTGATAAGCAAAAGCTTAGTGAAAATCTTTGAAGAACAAAGATGTTTTTCTTGAGCGTGATATGATTTCAGTATAGTTTTGGCTAGTGATTTCTTCGTATATACTGAATGAGATTTCTTCTCTATTTATAGGAGTTGAAGTAGAGTTGAAGTAGCGTTGAATCTGTTGGATATTTAGATGTAGTTACGCCATTCCATTAATAGCTTCTGCAGTAGACTTTTTCACTTAGAAGTGACTACTTACCACAATTAGTATCTTTTCTCTTGGAAGTGGAGATTAACGTCTCTTTCTAATTGAGGAAATCCATTTGCAGAACTTTAACTTGGCTTAAACGTTACTTCATCATGATTAACAATTCTGATTAGAGTCTTTGTGTATCTGGAGAAACTTGCTTCTGATGTTATTACTTGAGAGTTCAGATGGCGCTGATAACTTCCAGAGTTTGCAGAAGGCATTTGTTCAGAGTCAGAGCTTCTAGACATTACTTCATGTTCAGATGCTTCTGATACTTTGTAGTTTTGTCCAGAGTCAGAGCTTCTTGAAACGAGATTCCACTTTAGATGCTTCTGATACTTGAGATTTTGCATCTGATCTTGTTTTGCATCTGATGACATCATCAGATTTGTTTCTTCTTTCTTTAGAACTCTGCACACTTAGAAACTTTTCGTTAGGGTACCACTTTTGGTTTCATCCTTTGTTATCATCAAAATCATGGAATCTATTGTAGAACTATTTTTGTTCTTACAATCTCCCCCTTTTTGATGATGACAAAACAAATAAAATTATCAGATGAAACATGAAAAATATTAGATCAGATAGACAAAAGCTCCCCCTGAGTTAGTACTAGGGAGTTCAGAAGTTCTTACCAGAGCTTTCCAAGCAATAAGATTTCTGAAAACTTTCTGCAATTTCTTAATTTAATGTTAGAATTATTTAATCAGAGCTATTATTTAATCAGAGCTATTTATATCAGAACTAATTCTAAAATTGTTGCAGAATGCTTAAGGTTTTAGACATAGTTTTCATCAGAGCTATTTAATAATTTCTCCCCCTTTTTGGCATAATCAAAAAGGCATAAAACATAAAAAAAATAGAGAGAAAAACATTTCATTAAACAAAAGCACAAAGGCAAACAGCAGTCAAAAACAACAGATTCAAAGAAAATCAGAGCTAAAAAAGAAAAGACAGAAGCAAAAAAAAAAAAAAACTAGGCAAACAAAAGAAATCCTAAGTGCCTAAGGGTTTGGAGGAGGAGGAAGTCTCTGTAGTAGCATAGCAAACATATTCTGGAGGTTTTCATTCAGAGCGTCTTGCTTGTCCATCCTTGCCCGGAGCTCACTCTGATCTTGCTTGATCTCTTGCTGATCTTGCTTGATCTCCTTCAGAGTGTTAAGAATCAGAGGGATCGCAGAGGAAGACTCCCCCTGAATCAGAGCCTGCTGAGTTTCAGCTTCAGCAGCAGCTTGGGCTTCTGCATCTGCTTTAGCCTTGGCTTCAGCTTCCTGAATTCTCAGAAGTTCTGCTTCCTTTGCCAGGCGTTCTTCTTCCAACCTCTTAGCTTCTTCTTCAGCTTCCCTAGCCAATCTTTCTTCTTCTAATCTCTTGGCCTCAGCTTCTCTAGCCAGTCTCTCTTCCTCTAACCTTCTGGCCTCAGCTTCTCTAGCCAGTCTTTCTTGGAGTCTTTCCTCAGAGTCTCTGATGTAGCCATTTCTGACTTGTTCAGAGATACTCTTCAGCCTATAAGACTCAGAGGTCATCCAACTAATAACTCTGTTCCAGTGTGTCCTAACAGATTTAGGATCATCACTGACTTCAGAATTTTTAGCCAGAGACTTGATCTTCTGGACTGAGGATTCTGCAACCTGTATAATGGCCTCCTCAAGGGTAGGTGTGATAATTTTAGGTTCAGGTTCAGGTTCAGGAGTATTAGTTGGAGAGTTTGGGGAGCTGAGATTCAGAGAGGGAGTTTCAGTTTCTGGTTCTGGCTGGGGTTCAGATTCTGCTTCTGGTTGAAGTTCAGAATCTGGGGAAGAAGCATAGAGTGGGTTTACATCTAAGGGGTCAGAGTCTGGTTCAGGTACAGCGGGAATAAGTGGTGGAGTGATATAAGGTTCAGATGGTTGAATCACAGGTGGTTGGGTTTCAGAGGGTGTGGTGGTTGTTTGTGGTGGAAGTGAGGTTTGATTTTCAGAGGAGATGGTGGTTGTTTGTTGTGGAATAGAAGTTCGGAGGGGTGAGGTTACTTCAGTTTGTGTTTGAGTTTGTGGGGCGAAATTTTTAGCATAAATTTCAGCTATTGTTGGGGAGTTTGGGTCAGAGTGTTCTTGATCAGAGGACTCATGATCAGAGAACTCTTGGTCAGAAGAAGGGGAAAGGTAAGGGGGTGATTCATAATCAGAGGATGATGAAGAGCTGTGGTGATATAGTTGATTAGGGTCAGAGGTTGTTGTAAAAGTACGGGCAATTTTTAGAACAGGTGGAGGTTGAGAGGTTCTGATGGTAGAAGGTGGTATTTCAGCGGTGGTATATATTGGTGGAGAGGAGAGAGGGTTAGAGGAAGCCATTACAGATTCAGAAGAGACAGGAGGAATGGACTTACCAGAGGAGACATTCAGAGGTGCTGAAGCTTTGGTGCCAGAGGTTTCTCCAAGTCTGGCTTTCTTTGCCTTCCTTGCTTCCTCAGCTATCTTCTTCTCAGAAAGGCCTCTTTTGTATCTGACCAGATCTTCTACAGAGTCCAGACAGTCTTCAAGGCGGAAATCAGAGATATCAATGCCTTCATCCAGACGATCCTGAAGGTAGATAGCAATGGCATCTCTGGGTTCATTCTTGAAGAACCTTTCAAGGCCATGAGGCATCTTCCTCTGATCCTTCAGAGCCTCCCAGGTCACATTCATAGTGGGCTTGACTCTGATGTCCTTGATGATTCCCATACTCCTCAGATTTTTGGCATTCAGAGGCTTTCCAACGTCAATTGCCAGATCATCCATACATCTGGTCTTCTCCAGAGCATCTACCAGCCCATGCTCAATGAAGATGTCAGAGAGCAATCTTCCCAGAGGAATGTAGGATCTGGGCTTCATATTATTCCTTGTTTCTCTGACTGAATCCCTCAGATATCTGAAGAGAAGAACAGGGAGGTTGATTGGAATACCCTTCTGAATACAGTAGAGGATGCACTTCTGATCAGCATTTATATAATCTGAAGAGTTGGAGGCTGGACGATGATGGATTGTTCCCAAAATAATCTTCAACCAAACTCGGAGGTTCTGATGAAGCTCCTTGTTCTTAGATGGGTTTCCTTCAACATTTGCCTTGAAGATTGTAGGGTTAATGACTTCTGTAATGCGCTTGGACCTTGGAGGAATGTTGTAAATCCTTTTACCTCCAGCTTTTTCCATATTCAGCAAAGAAGCAATAGACGCTTCTGTGATAATGATCTTCACTCCCAGAACAAAAGAAACGATGAACTCATCATCAGCATCTGCACATCTCCAGAATTCTTTCACCAGAAGAGGATAGATTGGACCATACAATCTGTTGAAGTAGGTTTCCCAACCTTGCTTGCGAAGATCTTCAGTTAAATCAACGCCATTTCTTTTCAAATTTTCAAAATCCACCAGCGATTCACACAGTACATCCAAACCTTCAAAGGGAGTAGAAAGATGAATGTGTTGTTCACGTTCCAAAATGTGAGGTTCTTTGTAAACTGGGGTCGTGGTAACATCTACAACCATGGGTGTTTGAGTGTTTGAGGTTTGGGGGTTAGAAGCAGCTTCCATTTGTTGGGAGAAGTTAAAAACTGCTTGTTCTTGAGGATTCATGATGAAGATTGATGAAGAAGATGAAGAACTGAATGTGTTGCAGAGAAAACTTCGAGAGAGGGTTTAGGGTTTAAGAGTGAGTGAGAGTGATAAGTGTGTGAAATGTGAGAAAAGTGTTTATATACTAAGGGTAAAAACACATGCAAAACGACACACATACCAGCGTTAGCACAAAAACCAAAATAGCACGTTTGGGGGAAAAATGATTACAGCTCATTAATGAATGTCTAATCCCAACAGTAAGCACACTGCTCAAGGAGATTTCAAGCGTTCTGACCTTTGATTTCTTTTGACAGCTGTCTAGAAGTTCTAGGGTTAGACGCATGTTCCCCACGTGTTGATGTTTCTGATCTTCAGGAATACCAAAGGATTTCTGAAGATTTCTAACTCAGATATCTTCTTAACTTGGTAGAAGTATCAGAGTCAGAGGCAGAAGTATATTTGTTTTTATCAGAGTCTCATTTTACATGTTCAGAGCCAAATTTTACTCAGGACAATTTTTAATGTTCAGATTTTCTAAGATGAAACGAAATCTATCTTCAGTTAGAGGCTTAGTAAAGATATCTGCCCATTGATGTTCTGTATCAATGAACTTCAGCGTTACTATCCCTTTCTGAACATAGTCTCTAATAAAATGATGTTTTATTTCTATGTGTTTGGCTCTGGAATGCAAAATGGGATTCTTACTCAAACAAATAGCAGCAGTATTATCACAAAGGATAGGAATGTTACTCTCAAAGATTTGTAGATCTTCTAGCTGATGTTTCATCCAGAGCATCTGAGTTGTGCATAGTGACGCTGAGATATATTCTGCTTCTGCAGTTGATAGAGCAATTGTTGACTGTCTTTTGCTAGCCCAGGAGATTAAGTTGTTTCCCAGAAGCTGGCAATTTCCAGATGTGCTTTTACGTTCTATTCTATCTCCTGCATAATCTGCATCACAATAACCAGAAAGCCTATACTCTGATGTTTTCTCATACATCAGGCCCAGGTTAGGAGTTCCTTTCAGATACTTAAGAATTCTCTTAACAGCTGTTAAATGAGATTCTCTAGGATCTGATTGGAATCTGGCACAAAGACAGACGCTGAAGAGAATATCAGGACGAGTAGCAGTCAGATAGAGAAGAGAGCCTATCATACCTCGATAGAGCTTCTGACAAACCTTGTTGCTTACCTCTTCCTTCTCCAGAATGCAAGTTGGATGCATGGGAGTCTTTGCAGAATTGCATTCAGACATATCAAACTTCTTTAGAACATCTTTAATGTACTTGCTTTGATGAATGTACGTGACTTCTGGAGTTTGATTGATTTGAATTCCCAGAAAGAACTTTAGTTCTTGCATTAGACTCATTTCAAATTCTGCCTGCATTAACTTAGAAAATTCTTGGCAAACAGAGATATTAGCAGAACCAAAAATAATGTCATCAACATAAATTTGGCATATCATGAGATCATTTTTATGATTTTTACAGAAGAGTGTAGAATCAACTTTCCCTCTGATAAAATTTTGTTCCAGAAGAAAATTACTTAAGCGTTCATACCAAGCTCTGGGAGCTTGTTTAAGTCCATATAAGGATTTTTTAAGTTTGAAAACATGTTCTGGAAAATTTGAGTTTTCAAAACCAGGAGGTTGATTTACATACACTTCTTCTGAAATATAACCATTAAGAAATGCACTTTTGACATCCATTTGGTATAATTTGATAGAATGATTAATAGCAAAAGATACAAGAAGACGAATAGACTCTAACCTTGCGACTGGAGCAAAGGTTTCATTATAATCAATACCTTCTTGTTGACTATAACCTTGAGCTACCAGTCGTGCTTTGTTTCTGACAACTTCTCCTTTCTCGTTCAGTTTGTTTCTGAAAACCCATCTGGTTCCAATGACATGAGTGCCTCTGGGTTTAGGAACGAGATCCCAGACATCATTCTTGGAGAATTGATCTAACTCTTCTTGCATAGCTGCCACCCAATCATTATCTTGAAGAGCTTCATCACAGGACGTAGGCTCAATCAGAGACACTAGTCCCAGAGGAATATCTTCAGAAGTTCTGAAGGTAGATCTGGTTCTAACAGGTTCATCTTTGTTTCCCAGAATCAAATCTTCAGATACGTTGCTACGACTCTTGACTTTCCTTGGAATTTCTGGAGATTTAATTTCTTCAGAGTCTGGAGTGACAGTTGCTTCTGGAGTTTTCTCAGATTCTACCAGAGTGATCTCTAAATCTGCAAACTTTTCAACTAGCTTTGACTTTTCAGGGTCAAGCTTATCATCAAATCTAACATGAATTGATTCCTCCACAATTTTGGTTTCTGTGTTGTATACTCTGTAGCCTTTAGAGCGTTCTGAGTATCCTAACATAATACCTTTCTGTGTTTTGGAATCAAACTTGTTCAGATGTTCTTTAGTATTTAATATAAAGCAAATGCATCCAAAAGGATGAAAATAAGAAATGTTGGGTTTTCTTCCCTTACACAGTTCATAGGGAGTCTTATCCAGAATAGGTCTAATGGAGATTCTATTCTGAATGTAACACGCTGTATTTACAGCTTCTGCCCAGAAGTGCTTTGCTACATTTGTTTCATTGATCATGGTTCTGGCCATTTCTTGGAGTGTCCTATTCTTCCTCTCTACAACTCCATTTTGTTGTGGAGTTCTAGGGCAGGAGAAATCATGGGATATTCCATTAGAATCAAATAATTCTTCAAAATCTTTATTTTCAAATTCTCCACCATGATCACTTCTGACTCTAATAATTTTAGAGTCAAATTCTTTTTGCACTTTAGAACAGAAACTAGTGAATACAGAGTGAGACTCACTCTTGTGCCTTAGGAATTTTACCCATGTCCAGCGGCTGTAATCATCAACGATTACAAGTCCATACTTCTTTCCATTGACTGATGCTGTTTTCACAGGACCAAATAAGTCAATGTGAAGAAGCTCCAGAGGCTTGGAGGTAGAAACAACATTTTTCTTTTTAAAAGATGTTTTTGAAAACTTTCCTTTCTGACAAGCTTCACACAGAGCATCTGAAGAAAACTTCAGTTTAGGTAAGCCTCTGACTAACTCAAGTTTAGTTAGCTGAGAAAGTTTCCTCATGCTAATGTGGCCTAAGCGTCTATGCCATACCCATTGCTTTTCGTGAACTGACATTAAACATTTAACATTTTGATCTTTTAAATCAGAAAGATTTATTTTATAAATGTTGTTTTTCCTCTTGCCTGTGAAAAGGACAGAGCCATCGTTCTGATTAATGGCTTTACACGTTTTTTGATTAAAGATTACATCATAACCGTTATCACTTAATTGACTTATGGATAACAAGTTATGCATTAATCCTTCTACATAAAGAACATCAGATATAGAGGGAAGAGTACCATTACCAATAGTTCCGGAGCCTCTGATCCTTCCTTTCTGATCTCCTCCGAAGCCTACAAAGCCAGCGTCTTTAAGTTCCAGGCTTTGGAACATAGACTTTCTTCCCGTCATATGTCGCGAGCATCCAGAGTCCAGGTACCATGACTGGTGTCTGAACTTTGCTGCATAGGATATCTGCAACATAGATAATCTTATCTTTCGGTACCCAGAATCTCTTGGGTCCTTTTAGATTAGTTTTCCCAGAGTTTCTTACAACTTTGGGTCTTCTATCATTCTTAAATTTTTGTTCTTGTGTGTGTGTGTAATGATATGAAAAAGGAGATTTAAGCTGGTTACTGGTAGAAGTTCTATCAGAATCAGAATCATACCCAATTCCCCTTTTATTATTCTGACTTACTCCATAAATCATGGATGCCATAATACTCCTATCTATTCCACTCTTCAGAAACTTCTGAAAGGCTTCTTCATATTTATAAATAATTTCATTTGAAGTTTGTGGTGCTTGAGACAACGCTTCTTCTAATTTTAAGCTTTTTGTTTTAGCTCCATCTCTTTCTAACGTTAAAGATTTGATTGTATCTTCATGTGCTAGAATTGTTGTCTCAAGTTCACTACATTCTTCAGATTTTGCTTTAAGAAGGCCTTTAATGCTTTTAACTTTTTGTTTTAATTTCTGAAGAGAGGTAAGAGTTTCTGATAAACATGATTCTAAGTCAGATCTAGAAAGTTCAGAAAATACCTCTTCAGATTCTTCATCTGAGCTGCTGGATGTGGTAGCCATAAATGCTACGTTGGCTTGTTCATCAGAGTCAGATTCTGATGATCCTGATTCACTATCGTCCCAGGTCGCCATTAATCCCTTCTTTGTTCTGAAGGCATTTTTCTTGAAGCTTTCTTTCTTAGAGTTATCTTTCTTCAGCTTGGGGCATTCATTTCTATAATGACCTGTTTCTTTACATTCAAAACAGGTAATATCTTTATTAGGTTTACCTTTTGAAGTTGACTCTGATCTATCCCCTCTGGGTCTTGATCTTCTGAAGTTGTTGTTGTTCCTTCTTTTCCAGAGTTGCTTAACTCTTCTGGTTAGTAAGGACAGTTCTTCTTCATCATCAGAGTCTTCAGGTTCAGAGTCGTCAGTATCTGCAGTTTCTGCCTGGAGAGCTTTGGTTCTGTCTGACTTCCGTCTTTCAGATCTGGACTTCAGCGCCACTGACTTGTTCCTTTTCTGAGGCTCATCCTCCTCTAGTTCTATCTCATGGCTTCTGAGAGAACTAACAAGTTCTTCAAGGCTGATACTGTTCAGATCCTTTGATAACTTCAGAGCAGTAACCATAGGTCTCCATTTCTTTGGCAGACTTCTGACAATCTTCTTAACATGATCTGCAGTCGTGTATCCTTTGTCTAGCACTTTAAGACCTGCAATAAGAGTTTGGAATCTGGAAAACATAGCTTCTATAGCTTCGTCATCTTCCATCTTGAAGGCTTCATATTTCTGGATCAACGCCAGAGCCTTCGTCTCCTTGACTTGGGAGTTTCCTTCATGGGTCATCTTCAGAGAGTCAAGTATATCTTTAGCCGTCTCTCTGTTGGTGATCTTTTCGTATTCGTTGTATGATATAGCATTTAGAAGTATTGTTCTGCCTTGTGATGATTTTTGAACTCACGTTTCTGATCTTCTGACATTTTGCTTCTGGGAACTTCAGCTCCATTTAAGGTTGGAGGTTTGTATCCATCTGTGACAATGTCCCAGAGGTCAGCATCATAACCCAGAAAGAAACTTTCGATTCTATCTTTCCAGTAATCAAACTTTTCTCCATCAAAAACAGGAGGCTTGGCATTGTAAGAATCTTTCTCATTTGAGTGGGCCATTTGTTTTTCTCGCACTGGATCTCTCTACACGGTTAAGTGTTTGATTTGAAAATCAATAACAGAGCCGGAGCTCTGATACCAATTGAAGGTGAGAAAAACAAGAAAGGGGGGTTTGAATTGTTTGAAAAATAAGCGCTTTTGCAAAAAGAAATCACACAATGATTTTATACTGGTTCGCTTATAACACAAAGCTACTCCAGTCCACCCGGCCAAGGTGATTTCGCCTTCAACAAGGACTTAATCCACTAATCTTGAAAGATTACAAACAACCCCTAAGAGAGAAGAAAATCTCTTAGTCCTCTCAAGTCTACAGACTACAAAGAGTCACTTGAGGAAATCAAATAAAAATAAGATACAAGATGTGTAATCTAGTGTGCTTCTAAGAAAGCAAATATTACAAACTTAAGAACAATTTTTCACTTGATAAGCAAAAGCTTAGTGAAAATCTTTGAAGAACAAAGATGTTTTTCTTGAGCGTGATATGATTTCAGTATAGTTTTGGCTAGTGATTTCTTCGTATATACTGAATGAGATTTCTTCTCTATTTATAGGAGTTGAAGTAGAGTTGAAGTAGCGTTGAATCTGTTGGATATTTAGATGTAGTTACGCCATTCCATTAATAGCTTCTGCAGTAGACTTTTTCACTTAGAAGTGACTACTTACCACAATTAGTATCTTTTCTCTTGGAAGTGGAGATTAACGTCTCTTTCTAATTGAGGAAATCCATTTGCAGAACTTTAACTTGGCTTAAACGTTACTTCATCATGATTAACAATTCTGATTAGAGTCTTTGTGTATCTGGAGAAACTTGCTTCTGATGTTATTACTTGAGAGTTCAGATGGCGCTGATAACTTCCAGAGTTTGCAGAAGGCATTTGTTCAGAGTCAGAGCTTCTAGACATTACTTCATGTTCAGATGCTTCTGATACTTTGTAGTTTTGTCCAGAGTCAGAGCTTCTTGAAACGAGATTCCACTTTAGATGCTTCTGATACTTGAGATTTTGCATCTGATCTTGTTTTGCATCTGATGACATCATCAGATTTGTTTCTTCTTTCTTTAGAACTCTGCACACTTAGAAACTTTTCGTTAGGGTACCACTTTTGGTTTCATCCTTTGTTATCATCAAAATCATGGAATCTATTGTAGAACTATTTTTGTTCTTACAACCATTTCTTCACAAAACTCCAACGTATCTTCTTCAATTGTTATGGATCAAGAAAAAGTGTTACACAAAACTCATTTCTTTCACTCCCTCTTCACATTTTAGGTACGTGAGACATTTCCACCTATTATGTTATGAGTTGTGATATTTTTCATGTTGTTGTTTGGATATGTTAATGTTTTTGTTAAGCTATTTCGTATGTTTTTTAAGGTATGTTGTTGTCGATAAAAGTTATATGTTACTGTTGATTAAAGTTGTATGTTGTTGATGATTATTTTTTGTTGATAAAAGTTGTATGTTATTATTAAGGTATGTTGTTGTTAACAAAAGTTATATGTTTTTGTTGATAAATGTTGTATGTTGTTATTGGTAAAAGTTATATGTTATTTTTGATATAAATTGTATGTTGTTGTTAAGGTATGTTGTTGTTGATAAAAGTTGTATATTATTGACGATTCTAGTTTTGTTGATAATAGTTGTGTTATTATTGATGTTTTTGTTATTTTTAATTATATACCTTGTATGTTACAGCTTTTATTATGTTAAATTAACATTAAATAGAAGATGTATTTATAATCTTGTATATGGTTTGAGTGATTTCCCAACCCCTAATTGAATATAAAACCTTTTGAATTGCATTAGATAATAGTAATATGGAAAATTAAGTTATGTTAGAAAATAACTTACATTAATAATTGGTTTACTTGCTTTCTCCAAGCCATTATCCATGTCTTTCTCTTTGACTATTAGAACTTGGTTTATATTTTTCTAGTTCTTCAGTCAACACTTCTTTTTTTACCAATTCATTATTCAATGTTAATACATTGTAGAATGAACAAGTAAAAAACTAAGTGTTTATGGAATAACTACGAACATTAAACCAAACTCTAACACACAAAGAGGGAGATACATATAATGGATTGTACAAAGCTCAAAAAATATTGGTTAGTGTAACTTTCTCTTCTAATACAACTAAATTTGTCATATCATTAATTTCTCAATCAAGATGAGACTAGGTAATGCTTTTAGAGTTTTCTTTTGACAAATAGTTTGTCCAAAACTCAATAGTTTCTTCTTTGATGTACCGTTCAAGGATCGAAGCTTCCAGATGGTGATGATTCTTTGTATACCCTTTAATGATCTTCATGTATCCTCTGCCGGATACATGCACCTTAAATAAATTGGACCATAAAATCTAATCTCCCTTACTAGATGGACAACTAAGAGAACCATAATGTGAAAAAATGATGGAGGGAAATACATCTCTAATTGACATAAGACAATTGAAGCCTCATTTAATAACACATCTAAATTTCTAAGATCAATGACTTTAATACATATACCATTGAAGAATAAGCACAATCTGATTATAATTACCCTTGTAATATTTGGTAAAATGCAACGGATAGCCACTTGTAGAAGTTGTTGCATCAAGACATGACAATCATGAGATTTCACGCCAACTAATTTGAGATATTTCATCGAACATGATTATTCATATTTAATGAGTACCCTTGGGGATGTTTGATACCCACAAACAATCACAAAACGTTTTTTTACAGAGTGTAACATGTCGGGGGAAAATATGTTCTAATTCCAGTTTTTTTTATGTCTAACTCTTGTCGTATATCCATAACTACCATATATAGATGGGATTTATTAATATCTTTTTTCTTGTCTTTAATTTTGATAAGTGTTCCAATCAAACCATTACATAAATTTTTCCCCACATGCATCATATCAAGACAATATCTTAAATCGAGGCTAGACAAAAATGGAAATCAAAGAACATCAACCACTTTTTTTAAAATAGTTTTCTCTATAGGACCTTTTTGTTTCTTTCCAAAGAAAATATTAATATATTGTTGTCTTTTATAAACTTCCTTCTTGGTTAATGGCTTTGGAGTGATATCAAACTCCTGCTCTCCATTAAAAGCCTTCCAAAATATTCGGCATGAAAGATTATGTCTTAAAAAAATTTCGATGCCTATGGTAAATAGTCTTTTGTCATTTTTTTAGTTGGTGGGGGTATATACCGTCTTCACATATATGTCACACTTGATATCCCTTAACGATGTATCCAAACAAATGATCATATGCAGGAAAGTAATTGATTATGCAAAACAACATGGAACACATTAACGTTTTCACCCGTATATGCATCATCAACATCGACGCCTTCCTCCAACAAAACTCTTAAATTTTATATCAATGGAGTTAAATATAAACCTATGTTGTTCCTTTGTTGTTTTGGACCCGGAATCATCATTGAAAACATAAAATACTACTACAAAAATACATCTACCGTAGCATGTTATTACCTATGTTCTTCAATCAACCGAAAGAATAACTCTAATTTAGGTGCACTCATTTTTTTTATCAAAACCCTTTTCACTACGATCCATACTAATAAATATGGTAATACGTTAAGGATTATAATCTTCAAATCCCAGCACTAATAATTTTACTTTACTTTGTTACAAATCGGGCTTGTCTCTTATAATCTTATATTTATATTAAGATTAAAATACTTTTTACCAAGGTTTAAAACAGAAAAATTTGTGAAATTTACCTACATTTTAACAAAGTTGTTTTTATCAACTATGGTGTAACGTATAACCAATATTTAAGCGATAGTTCTCTCGTTCAGGATAGAACCACTGTCTCTCTCATAAAATAAAACCCTAACATCCCTTTACGCCTTATCCTAATCTCCATGAATGGTTATATACCATTTCTTCACAAAACTCCAACGTATCTTCTTCAATTGTTATGGATCAAGAAAAAGTGTTACACAAAACTCATTTCTTTCACTCCCTCTTCACATTTTAGGTACGTGAGACATTTCCACCTATTATGTTATGAGTTGTGATATTTTTCATGTTGTTGTTTGGATATGTTAATGTTTTTGTTAAGCTATTTCGTATGTTTTTTAAGGTATGTTGTTGTCGATAAAAGTTATATGTTACTGTTGATTAAAGTTGTATGTTGTTGATGATTATTTTTTGTTGATAAAAGTTGTATGTTATTATTAAGGTATGTTGTTGTTAACAAAAGTTATATGTTTTTGTTGATAAATGTTGTATGTTGTTATTGGTAAAAGTTATATGTTATTTTTGATATAAATTGTATGTTGTTGTTAAGGTATGTTGTTGTTGATAAAAGTTGTATATTATTGACGATTCTAGTTTTGTTGATAATAGTTGTGTTATTATTGATGTTTTTGTTATTTTTAATTATATACCTTGTATGTTACAGCTTTTATTATGTTAAATTAACATTAAATAGAAGATGTATTTATAATCTTGTATATGGTTTGAGTGATTTCCCAACCCCTAATTGAATATAAAACCTTTTGAATTGCATTAGATAATAGTAATATGGAAAATTAAGTTATGTTAGAAAATAACTTACATTAATAATTGGTTTACTTGCTTTCTCCAAGCCATTATCCATGTCTTTCTCTTTGACTATTAGAACTTGGTTTATATTTTTCTAGTTCTTCAGTCAACACTTCTTTTTTTACCAATTCATTATTCAATGTTAATACATTGTAGAATGAACAAGTAAAAAACTAAGTGTTTATGGAATAACTACGAACATTAAACCAAACTCTAACACACAAAGAGGGAGATACATATAATGGATTGTACAAAGCTCAAAAATATTGGTTAGTGTAACTTTCTCTTCTAATACAACTAAATTTGTCATATCATTAATTTCTCAATCAAGATGAGACTAGGTAATGCTTTTAGAGTTTTCTTTTGACAAATAGTTTGTCCAAAACTCAATAGTTTCTTCTTTGATGTACCGTTCAAGGATCGAAGCTTCCAGATGGTGATGATTCTTTGTATACCCTTTAATGATCTTCATGTATCCTCTGCCGGATACATGCACCTTAAATAAATTGGACCATAAAATCTAATCTCCCTTACTAGATGGACAACTAAGAGAACCATAATGTGAAAAAATGATGGAGGGAAATACATCTCTAATTGACATAAGACAATTGAAGCCTCATTTAATAACACATCTAAATTTCTAAGATCAATGACTTTAATACATATACCATTGAAGAATAAGCACAATCTGATTATAATTACCCTTGTAATATTTGGTAAAATGCAACGGATAGCCACTTGTAGAAGTTGTTGCATCAAGACATGACAATCATGAGATTTCACGCCAACTAATTTGAGATATTTCATCGAACATGATTATTCATATTTAATGAGTACCCTTGGGGATGTTTGATACCCACAAACAATCACAAAACGTTTTTTTACAGAGTGTAACATGTCGGGGGAAAATATGTTCTAATTCCAGTTTTTTTTATGTCTAACTCTTGTCGTATATCCATAACTACCATATATAGATGGGATTTATTAATATCTTTTTTCTTGTCTTTAATTTTGATAAGTGTTCCAATCAAACCATTACATAAATTTTTCCCCACATGCATCATATCAAGACAATATCTTAAATCGAGGCTAGACAAAAATGGAAATCAAAGAACATCAACCACTTTTTTTAAAATAGTTTTCTCTATAGGACCTTTTTGTTTCTTTCCAAAGAAAATATTAATATATTGTTGTCTTTTATAAACTTCCTTCTTGGTTAATGGCTTTGGAGTGATATCAAACTCCTGCTCTCCATTAAAAGCCTTCCAAAATATTCGGCATGAAAGATTATGTCTTAAAAAAATTTCGATGCCTATGGTAAATAGTCTTTTGTCATTTTTTTAGTTGGTGGGGGTATATACCGTCTTCACATATATGTCACACTTGATATCCCTTAACGATGTATCCAAACAAATGATCATATGCAGGAAAGTAATTGATTATGCAAAACAACATGGAACACATTAACGTTTTCACCCGTATATGCATCATCAACATCGACGCCTTCCTCCAACAAAACTCTTAAATTTTATATCAATGGAGTTAAATATAAACCTATGTTGTTCCTTTGTTGTTTTGGACCCGGAATCATCATTGAAAACATAAAATACTACTACAAAAATACATCTACCGTAGCATGTTATTACCTATGTTCTTCAATCAACCGAAAGAATAACTCTAATTTAGGTGCACTCATTTTTTTTATCAAAACCCTTTTCACTACGATCCATACTAATAAATATGGTAATACGTTAAGGATTATAATCTTCAAATCCCAGCACTAATAATTTTACTTTACTTTGTTACAAATCGGGCTTGTCTCTTATAATCTTATATTTATATTAAGATTAAAATACTTTTTACCAAGGTTTAAAACAGAAAAATTTGTGAAATTTACCTACATTTTAACAAAGTTGTTTTTATCAACTATGGTGTAACGTATAACCAATATTTAAGCGATAGTTCTCTCGTTCAGGATAGAACCACTGTCTCTCTCATAAAATAAAACCCTAACATCCCTTTACGCCTTATCCTAATCTCCATGAATGGTTATATACCATTTCTTCACAAAACTCCAACGTATCTTCTTCAATTGTTATGGATCAAGAAAAAGTGTTACACAAAACTCATTTCTTTCACTCCCTCTTCACATTTTAGGTACGTGAGACATTTCCACCTATTATGTTATGAGTTGTGATATTTTTCATGTTGTTGTTTGGATATGTTAATGTTTTTGTTAAGCTATTTCGTATGTTTTTTAAGGTATGTTGTTGTCGATAAAAGTTATATGTTACTGTTGATTAAAGTTGTATGTTGTTGATGATTATTTTTTGTTGATAAAAGTTGTATGTTATTATTAAGGTATGTTGTTGTTAACAAAAGTTATATGTTTTTGTTGATAAATGTTGTATGTTGTTATTGGTAAAAGTTATATGTTATTTTTGATATAAATTGTATGTTGTTGTTAAGGTATGTTGTTGTTGATAAAAGTTGTATATTATTGACGATTCTAGTTTTGTTGATAATAGTTGTGTTATTATTGATGTTTTTGTTATTTTTAATTATATACCTTGTATGTTACAGCTTTTATTATGTTAAATTAACATTAAATAGAAGATGTATTTATAATCTTGTATATGGTTTGAGTGATTTCCCAACCCCTAATTGAATATAAAACCTTTTGAATTGCATTAGATAATAGTAATATGGAAAATTAAGTTATGTTAGAAAATAACTTACATTAATAATTGGTTTACTTGCTTTCTCCAAGCCATTATCCATGTCTTTCTCTTTGACTATTAGAACTTGGTTTATATTTTTCTAGTTCTTCAGTCAACACTTCTTTTTTTACCAATTCATTATTCAATGTTAATACATTGTAGAATGAACAAGTAAAAAACTAAGTGTTTATGGAATAACTACGAACATTAAACCAAACTCTAACACACAAAGAGGGAGATACATATAATGGATTGTACAAAGCTCAAAAAATATTGGTTAGTGTAACTTTCTCTTCTAATACAACTAAATTTGTCATATCATTAATTTCTCAATCAAGATGAGACTAGGTAATGCTTTTAGAGTTTTCTTTTGACAAATAGTTTGTCCAAAACTCAATAGTTTCTTCTTTGATGTACCGTTCAAGGATCGAAGCTTCCAGATGGTGATGATTCTTTGTATACCCTTTAATGATCTTCATGTATCCTCTGCCGGATACATGCACCTTAAATAAATTGGACCATAAAATCTAATCTCCCTTACTAGATGGACAACTAAGAGAACCATAATGTGAAAAAATGATGGAGGGAAATACATCTCTAATTGACATAAGACAATTGAAGCCTCATTTAATAACACATCTAAATTTCTAAGATCAATGACTTTAATACATATACCATTGAAGAATAAGCACAATCTGATTATAATTACCCTTGTAATATTTGGTAAAATGCAACGGATAGCCACTTGTAGAAGTTGTTGCATCAAGACATGACAATCATGAGATTTCACGCCAACTAATTTGAGATATTTCATCGAACATGATTATTCATATTTAATGAGTACCCTTGGGGATGTTTGATACCCACAAACAATCACAAAACGTTTTTTTACAGAGTGTAACATGTCGGGGGAAAATATGTTCTAATTCCAGTTTTTTTTATGTCTAACTCTTGTCGTATATCCATAACTACCATATATAGATGGGATTTATTAATATCTTTTTTCTTGTCTTTAATTTTGATAAGTGTTCCAATCAAACCATTACATAAATTTTTCCCCACATGCATCATATCAAGACAATATCTTAAATCGAGGCTAGACAAAAATGGAAATCAAAGAACATCAACCACTTTTTTTAAAATAGTTTTCTCTATAGGACCTTTTTGTTTCTTTCCAAAGAAAATATTAATATATTGTTGTCTTTTATAAACTTCCTTCTTGGTTAATGGCTTTGGAGTGATATCAAACTCCTGCTCTCCATTAAAAGCCTTCCAAAATATTCGGCATGAAAGATTATGTCTTAAAAAAATTTCGATGCCTATGGTAAATAGTCTTTTGTCATTTTTTTAGTTGGTGGGGGTATATACCGTCTTCACATATATGTCACACTTGATATCCCTTAACGATGTATCCAAACAAATGATCATATGCAGGAAAGTAATTGATTATGCAAAACAACATGGAACACATTAACGTTTTCACCCGTATATGCATCATCAACATCGACGCCTTCCTCCAACAAAACTCTTAAATTTTATATCAATGGAGTTAAATATAAACCTATGTTGTTCCTTTGTTGTTTTGGACCCGGAATCATCATTGAAAACATAAAATACTACTACAAAAATACATCTACCGTAGCATGTTATTACCTATGTTCTTCAATCAACCGAAAGAATAACTCTAATTTAGGTGCACTCATTTTTTTTATCAAAACCCTTTTCACTACGATCCATACTAATAAATATGGTAATACGTTAAGGATTATAATCTTCAAATCCCAGCACTAATAATTTTACTTTACTTTGTTACAAATCGGGCTTGTCTCTTATAATCTTATATTTATATTAAGATTAAAATACTTTTTACCAAGGTTTAAAACAGAAAAATTTGTGAAATTTACCTACATTTTAACAAAGTTGTTTTTATCAACTATGGTGTAACGTATAACCAATATTTAAGCGATAGTTCTCTCGTTCAGGATAGAACCACTGTCTCTCTCATAAAATAAAACCCTAACATCCCTTTACGCCTTATCCTAATCTCCATGAATGGTTACATACCATTTCTTCACAAAACTCCAACGTATCTTCTTCAATTGTTATGATTCAAGAAAAAGTGTTACACAAAACTCATTTCTTTCACTCCCTCTTCACATTTTAGGTATATGAGACATTTCCACCTATTATGTTATGAGTTGTGATATTTTTCATGTTGTTGTTTGGATATGTTAATGTTTTTGTTAAGCTATGTCATATGTTCTTTAAGGTATGTCATTGTTGATAAATGTAGTGTGTAGTTGATGATTTTGTTTTTGTAGATTAAAGTTGTATGTTGTTGTTGATAAAGGTTATATGTTAATGTAGATTAAAGTTGTATGTTGTTGATGATTATTTTTTGTTGATAAAAGTTGTATATCATTTTTAAGGTATGTTGTTGTTAATAAACGTTATATGTTGTTGTTGATGAATGTTGTATGTTGTGATTGATAAATGTTTTATGTTGTTTTTGATATAAATTGTATGTTGTTGTTAAGGTATATTTTGGTTGATAAAAGTTGTATGTTATGAAAATACAAGTTCTGCTGATAATAGTTGTGTTATTATTGATGTTTTTGTTATTTTTAATGATATACCTTGTATGTTGCAGCTTTTATTATGTTAAATTAACATTTCATAGAAGATGTGTTTATAAGCTCGTATGTTGTTTGAATTTTTTCCCAACCCCTAACTGAATATAAAACCTTTTGAATTGAATTAGATAATAATAATATGGAAAATTAAGTTATGTTAGAAAATAACTTACATTAATCAATGTTTTACTTGCTTTTTTCAAGTCATTATCCATGTCTTTCTCTTTGACTATTAATATTTGGTTTAAACTTTTCTAGTTCTTCAATCAACACTTCTTTTTTTACCAATTCATTATGCAATGTTAATACATTGTAGAATGATCAAGTAAAAAACTAAGTGTTAATGGAATCACTGCGAACATTAAACAGAACTCTAACAAATAAAGAGGGAGATACAAATAATGGATTGTAGAAAGCTCGAAAAATATTGGTTAGTTTAACTTACTCTTCTAATATAACTTAATTTGTCATATCATTAATTTCTAAATCATAATGAGATTAGGTAATTCCTTTAGAGTTTTCTTTTAACAAATAGTTTGTACAAAACTCAATAGTTTCTTCTTCGATGTGCCATTCAACGATCGAAGCTTCCAGATGGTGATGATTATTTGTATATCCTTTAATGATATTCATGTATCGCTCTTCCGGATGCATGCACCTTAAATAAATTCGACCATAAAATCTAATCTCCCTCACTAAATGAACAATTAAGAGAACCATAATGTGAAAAAGTTATGGAGGGAAATACATCTCTAATTGACACAAGATAATTGAAGCCTCATTTTCTAACTCATCTAAATTTCTAAGATTAATTACTTTAATACATATATCATTGAAGAATAAGCATAATCTGATTATAATTACCCTTGTAAGATTTGGTAAAATGCAAAGGAGAACCACTTGTAGAAATTGTTGCATCAAGACATGACAATCATGAGATTTCAGGCCACCTAATTTGAGATATTTCATTGAACAAGATTATTCATATTTAATGAGTACCCTTGGGGAACTTTGATACCCCACAAACAATCATAAAACATTTTTTTTACATAGTGAGAAATGTTGGGGGAAAATATGTTCTAATTCTGATTTCTTTTAGGGATAACTCTTGTTGTACATCCATAACTACCATATATATATATATATATATATATATATATGAGATTTATTACTATCTTTTATCTTGTCTCTAATTTTGAGAAGTGTTCCAATCAAACCTTTACATCAATTTTTCCCCACATGATCACATCAAGACAATATCTTACATCGAGGCTAGACAAAAATGGAAATCGAAGAACATCGACCTCTTTTTTCAAAAAGTTTTCTCTATAGGAACTTTTTGTTTCTTTCCAAGTAAAATATTAATAGGTTGTTGTCTTTTATAAACTTCCTTCCTGGTTAATGGCTTTGGAGTGATATCAAACTTTTGCTCTCCATTAAAAGTCTTCCACAATATACGGTATGGAAGATTAGGTCTGAAAAATTTTCGATGCCTATGGTAAACAGTCTTTTGTCATTTTTTTAGTTGGTGCGAGCATATACCATCTTCATGTATATAACACACTTTATGTCCCTTGACGATGTATCCAAACGAATTATCATATCCAGGAAGGTAATTGATTGTGCAAAATAACCTGGAACACATTAAAGTTATCACCCGTATACGTATCATCAACACCAACGCCTTCCTCCAACAAAACTCTTAAATTTTATATCAATGGAGGTAAATAAGCATCTATGTTGTTCCCTTGTTGTTTTTGGACCCGAAATCATCATTTAAAACATAAAACATTACTACAAAATACATCTACCATAACATGTTATTAACTCAGTTCTTCAATCAACCGAAGTAATAACTCTAATTTTGGTGCATTAATTTTTTTTATTAAAACCCTTTCCACTATGATCCATACTAATAACTATAGTAATATGTTAAGGCTTATAATCTTCGAATCCCAGCACTAACATTTTTACTTTTTTTGGTTACAAAACGGGCTTGTCTCTTATAATCTTATATTTATATTAAGTGTGAAATACTTTTTACCAAGGTTTAAAACAGAAAAATTTGTGAAATGTACCTATATTTCATCAAAGTTGTTTTTATGAACTATGGTGTAACGTATATCCTATATTTAAGCGATAGTTCTCCCGTTCAGGATAGAACCATTGTCTCTGTCATAAAACAAAACCCTAACATCCCTCTCACGCGTCATCCTAATCTGCATGAATGGTTACATACCATTTCTTCACAAAACTCCAACGTATCTTGTTCAATTGATATGGATCAATAAAAAGTGTTACAAAAAACTCATTTCTTTCACTCCCTTTTCACAATTTAGGTATGTGAGACGTTTCCACCTATTATGTTATGAGTTGTGATATTTTTCATGTTGTTGTTTAGATATGTTAATGTTTTTGTTAAGCCATGTCGTATGTTCTTTAAGGTATGTTATTGATGATAAAAGTAGTGTATTGTTGATGATTTTGATTTTGTTGATAAAAGTTGTATGTTTTTGTTAAGGTATATTGTTATTGATAAAAGTTATATGTTATTGTTGATTAAAGTTGTATATTGTTGATGATTATTTTTTGTTGATAAAAAATTTATGTTATTGTTAAGGTATATTGTTATTAGTAAAAGTTATATGTTGTTGTTA
The DNA here is from genome assembly GCF_024323335.1 of Lathyrus oleraceus. Taxonomy (NCBI): domain Eukaryota; kingdom Viridiplantae; phylum Streptophyta; class Magnoliopsida; order Fabales; family Fabaceae; genus Lathyrus; species Lathyrus oleraceus. The sequence continues at coordinate 479,491,071 of NC_066585.1, read as the reverse complement.
ATAAATGTTGTATGTTGTTATTGATAAACGTTCTATGTTGTTTTTCATATAAATTGTATGTTGTTGTTAAGGTATATTGTGGTTGATAAAAGTTGTATGTTATTGAAAATACTAATTTTGTTGATAATAGTTATGTTATTATTGATGTTTTTATTATTTTTAATGATATACCTTGTGTGTTGCAGCTTTTATTATGTTAAATTAACATTTCATAGAAGATGTGTTTATAATCTCATATGTGGTTTGAGTGTTTTCCCAACCCCTAACTACATATAAAACCTTTCGAATCGAATAAGATAATAATAATATGGTAAATTATGTTATGTTAGAAAATAACTTACATTAATCAATGTTTTACTTGCTTTCTTCAAGTCATTATCCATGTCTTTCTCTTTGACTATTAATATTTGGTTTAAATTTTTCTAGTTCTTTAATCAACACTTCTTTTTTTACCAATTAAAGTTGTATGTTGTTGATGATTATATTTTGTTGATAAAAGTTGTATGTTATTCTTAAGGTATGTTGTAGTTAATAAAAGTTATATGTTGTTGATAAATTTTGTATGATGTGATTGATATACGGTTGATGTTGTTTTTGATATAAATTGTATCTTGTTGTTAAGGTATGTTGTGGTTAATAAAAGTTGTATGTTATTGACGATTTTTGTTTAGTTGATAATAGTTATGTTATTATTGATGGTTTTGTTATATTTAATGATATACCTTGTATGTTGCAACTTTTACTATGTTAAATTAACATTTCATAGAAGATGTGTTTATAATCTCGTATGTGGTTTGACTTTTTTCCCAACCCCTAACTTAATATAAAAACTTACGATGTTTTACTCGCTGTCTTCAAGTCATTATCCATGTATTTCTCTTTGACTATTAATATTTGGTTAAAAAATTTCTAGTTCTTCAATCAACACTTCTTTTTTTACCAATTCATTATGCAATTTTAATACATTGTAGAATGAACAAGTAAGAAACTAAGTGTTGATGGAATAGCTGCGACATTAAACCAAACTCTAACAGACAAAGAGGGAGATACAAATAATGGATTGTAGAAAGCTCGAAAAATATTGGTTAGTGTAACTTACTCTTCTAATATAACTTAATTTGTCATATCATTAATTTCTAAATCATGATGAGACTAGGTAATTCCTTTTGAGTTTTCTTTTGATAAATAGTTTTTGTACAAAACTCAATAGTTTCTTCTTTGATGTACTGTTTAACGATCGAAGCTTCTAGATGGTGATGATTATTTGTATACCCTTTAATGATCTTCATGTATCACTCTTTCAGATGCATGCACCTTAAATAAATTAGACCATAAAATCTAATCTCCCTTACTAGATTAACAATTATGAGAACCATAATGTGAAAAAGTTATGGAGGGAAATACATCTCTAATTGACACAAGATAATTGAAGCCTCATTTTCTAACTCATCTAAATTTCTATGATCAATGACTTTTATACATATATTATTGAAGAATAAGCATAATCTGATATTAATTACCCTAGTAATATTTGGTAAAATGCAACGGATAGCCACTTGTAGAAGTTGTTGCATCAAGACATTACAATCATGAGATTTCACGCCAACTAATTTGATATATTTCATTGAACAAGATTCTTCATATTTAATGAGTACCCTTGGGTAACTTTGATACCCCACAAACAATCACAACACATTTTTTTTTACATAGTGAGACATGTTGGGGGAAAATATGTTCTAATTTCGATTACTTTTAGGGCTAACTCTTGTCGTATATCCATAACTACCATATATAGATGAGATTTATTACTATCTTTTATCTTGTCTTTAATTTTGATAAGTGTTCCAATCAAACCATCACATAAATTTTTCCCCACATGCATGACATCAAGACAATATCTTACATCGAGGCTAGACAAAAATGGAAATCAAAGAACATCGACCTCTTTTTTCAAATAGTTTTCTCTATAAGAAATTTTTGTTTCTTTCCAAATAAAATATTAATATGTTGTTATCTTTTATGAACTTCCTTCCTGGTTAATGGCTTTGGAGTGATATCAAACTCCTTCTCTCCATTAAAAGCCCTCCATAATATAACGTATGAAAGATTAGGTTTTAAAATTATTCGATGCCTATGGTAAACAATCTTTGTCATTTTTTTATTTGGTGGGAGAATATACCATCTTCATATATAGCACACACTTTATGTCTCTTGACGATGTATCCAAACAAATTATCATATGCAGGAAAGTAACTGATTTTGAAAAACAACATGGAACACATTAAAGTTATCACTCGTATACGCATCATCAACATCAACGCCTTCCTCCAACAAAACTCTTAAATTTTATATCAATGGAGTTAAATAAACATCTATGTTGTTCCCTTGTTGTTTTTGACCCGGAATCATCATTGAAAACATAAAACACTATTACAAAATACATCTATTGTAACATGTTATTACCTCAGTTCTTCAATCAACTGAAGTAATAACTCTAATTTAGGTGCATTCATTTTTTTTATTAAAACCCTTTTCACTATGATCAATACTAATAACTATGGTAACATGTTAAGGCTTATAATCTTCAAATCCCATCACTAACAATCATACCATTTTTTTGGTTACAAAACGGGCGTGTCTCTTATAATCTTATATTTATATTAAGATTGAAATACTTTTTACCAAGGTTTAAAACCGAAAAAGTTGTGAAATGTACCTACATTTCATCAAAGTTGTTTTTATCAACTATGGTGTAATGTATAACCTATATTTATGTGATAGTTCTCTCGTTCAGGATAGAACTACTGTCTCTCTCATAAAACAAAACCCTAACATCCCTCTCACGCCTTATCCTGATCTCCATGAATGGTTACATACCATTTATTCACAAAACTCCAACATATCTTCTTAAATTGTTATAGATCGAGAAAATGTGTTACACAAAACTCATTTCTTTCACCCCCTCTTCACATTTTAGGTACGTGAGACATTTCCACCTATTATGTTATGGGTTGTGATATTTTTCATGTTGTTGTTTGGATATGTTAATGTTTTTGTTAAGATATGTCGTATGTTGTTTAAGGTATGTTATTGTTGATAAAAGTAGTATGTTGTAGATGATTTTGTTTTTGTTTATAAAAGTTGTATGTTGTTGTTCATAAAAGTTATATGTTACTGTTGATTAAAGTTGTATGTTGTTGATGATTATTTTTTGTTGATAAAAGTTGTATGTTATTCTTAAGGTATGTTGTAGTTAATAAAAGTTATATGTTGTTGATAAATTTTGTATGATGTGATTGATAAACGGATTATGTTGTTTTTGATATAAATTGTATGTTGTTGTTAAGGTATGTTGTGGTTAATAAAAGTTGTATGTTATTGACGATTTTCGTTTTGTTGATAATAGTTGTGTTATTATTGATGGTTTTGTTATATTTAATGATATACCTTGTATGTTGCAACTTTTACTATGTTAAATTAACATTTCATAGAAGATGTGTTTATAATCTCGTATGTGGTTTGACTTTTTTCCCAACCCCTAACTTAATATAAAAACTTACGATGTTTTACTTGCTGTCTTCAAGTCATTATCCATGTATTTCTCTTTGACTATTAATATTTGGTTAAAATTTTTCTAGTTCTTCAATCAACACTTCTTTTTTTACCAATTCATTATGCAATTTTAATACATTGTAGAATGAACAAGTAAAAAACTAAGTGTTGATGGAATAGCTGCGACATTAAACCAAACTCTAACAGACAAAGAGGGAGATACAAATAATGGATTGTAGAAAGCTCGAAAAATATTGGTTAGTGTAACTTACTCTTCTAATATAACTTAATTTGTCATATCATTAATTTCTAAATCATGATGAGACTAGGTAATTCCTTTTGAGTTTTCTTTTGATAAATAGTTTTTGTACAAAACTCAATAGATTCTTCTTTGATGTACTGTTTAACGATCGAAGCTTCTAGATGGTGATGATTATTTGTATACCCTTTCATAATCTTCATGTATCACTCTTTCAGATGCATGCACCTTAAATAAATTAGACCATAAAATCTAATCTCCCTTACTAGATTAACAATTATGAGAACCATAATGTGAAAAAGTTATGGAGGGAAATACATCTCTAATTGACACAAGATAATTGAAGCCTCATTTTCTAACTCATCTAAATTTCTAAGATCAATGAATTTAATACATATATTATTGAAGAATAAGCATAATCTGATTATAATTACCCTAGTAATATTTGGTAAAATGCAACGGATAGCCCCTTGTAGAAGTTGTTGCATCAAGACATGACAATCATGAGATTTCACGCCAACTAATTTGATATATTTCATTGAACAAGATTCTTCATATTTAATGAGTACCCTTGGGTAACTTTGATACCCCACAAACAATCACAACACATTTTTTTTACATAGTGAGACATGTTGGGGGGAAATATGTTCTAATTTCGATTACTTTTAGGGCTAACTCTTGTCGTATATCCATAACTACCATATATAGATGAGATTTATTACTATCTTTTATCTTGTCTTTAATTTTGATAAGTGTTCCAATCAAACCATTACATAAATTTTTCCCCACATGCATGACATCAAGACAATATCTTACATCGAGGCTAGACAAAAATGGAAATCAAAGAACATCGACCTCTTTTTTCAAATAGTTTTCTCTATAAGAAATTTTTGTTTCTTTCCAAATAAAATATTAATATGTTGTTATCTTTTATGAACTTCCTTCCTGGTTAATGGCTTTGGAGTGATATCAAACTCCTTCTCTCCATTAAAAGCCCTCCATAATATAACGTATGAAAGATTAGGTTTTAAAATTATTCGATGCCTATGGTAAACAATCTTTGTCATTTTTTTATTTGGTGGGAGAATATACCATCTTCATATATAGCACACACTTTATGTCTCTTGACGATGTATCCAAACAAATTATCATATGCAGGAAAGTAACTGATTTTGAAAAACAACATGGAACACATTAAAGTTATCACTCGTATACGCATCATCAACATCAACGCCTTCCTCCAACAAAACTCTTAAATTTTATATCAATGGAGTTAAATAAACATCTATGTTGTTCCCTTGTTGTTTTTGATCCGGAATCATCATTGAAAACATAAAACACTATTACAAAATACATCTATTGTAACATGTTATTACCTCAGTTCTTCAATCAACTGAAGTAATAACTCTAATTTAGGTGCATTCATTTTTTTTATTAAAACCCTTTTCACTATGATCAATACTAATAACTATGGTAACATGTTAAGGCTTATAATCTTCAAATCCCATCACTAACAATCATACCATTTTTTTGGTTACAAAACGGGCGTGTCTCTTATAATCTTATATTTATATTAAGATTGAAATACTTTTTACCAAGGTTTAAAACAGAAAAAGTTGTGAAATGTACCTACATTTCATCAAAGTTGTTTTTATCAACTATGGTGTAATGTATAACCTATATTTATGTGATAGTTCTCTCGTTCAGGATAGAACTACTGTCTCTCTCATAAAACAAAACCCTAACATCCCTCTCACGCCTTATCCTGATCTCCATGAATGGTTACATACCATTTATTCACAAAACTCCAACATATCTTCTTAAATTGTTATAGATCGAGAAAATGTGTTACACAAAACTCATTTCTTTCACCCCCTCTTCACATTTTAGGTACGTGAGACATTTCCACCTATTATGTTATGGGTTGTGATATTTTTCATGTTGTTGTTTGGATATGTTAATGTTTTTGTTAAGATATGTCGTATGTTGTTTAAGGTATGTTATTGTTGATAAAAGTAGTATGTTGTAGATGATTTTGTTTTTGTTTATAAAAGTTGTATGTTGTTGTTCATAAAAGTTATATGTTACTGTTGATTAAAGTTGTATGTTGTTGATGATTATTTTTTGTTGATAAAAGTTGTATGTTATTCTTAAGGTATGTTGTAGTTAATAAAAGTTATATGTTGTTGATAAATTTTGTATGGTGTGATTGATAAACGGATTATGTTGTTTTTGATATAAATTGTATGTTGTTGTTAAGGTATGTTGTGGTTAATAAAAGTTGTATGTTATTGACGATTTTCGTTTTGTTGATAATAGTTGTGTTATTATTGATGGTTTTGTTATATTTAATGATATACCTTGTATGTTGCAACTTTTACTATGTTAAATTAACATTTCATAGAAGATGTGTTTATAATCTCGTATGTGGTTTGACTTTTTTCCCAACCCCTAACTTAATATAAAAACTTACGATGTTTTACTTGCTGTCTTCAAGTCATTATCCATGTATTTCTCTTTGACTATTAATATTTGGTTAAACTTTTTCTAGTTCTTCAATCAACACTTCTTTTTTACCAATTCATTATGCAATTTTAATACATTGTAGAATGAACAAGTAAAAAACTAAGTGTTGATGGAATAGCTGCGACATTAAACCAAACTCTAACAGACAAAGAGGGAGATACAAATAATGGATTGTAGAAAGCTCGAAAAATATTGGTTAGTGTAACTTACTCTTCTAATATAACTTAATTTGTCATATCATTAATTTCTAAATCATGATGAGACTAGGTAATTCCTTTTGAGTTTTCTTTTGATAAATAGTTTTTGTACAAAACTCAATAGATTCTTCTTTGATGTACTATTTAACGATCGAAGCTTCTAGATGGTGATGATTATTTGTATACCCTTTCATGATCTTCATGTATCACTCTTTCAGATGCATGCACCTTAAATAAATTAGACCATAAAATCTAATCTCCCTTACTAGATTAACAATTATGAGAACCATAATGTGAAAAAGTTATGGAAGGAAATACATCTCTAATTGACACAAGATAATTGAAGCCTCATTTTCTAACTCATCTAAATTTCTAAGATCAATGACTTTAATACATATATTATTGAAGAATAAGCATAATCTGATTATAATTACCCTAGTAATATTTGGTAAAATGCAACGGATAGCCACTTGTAGAAGTTGTTGCATCAAGACATGACAATCATGAGATTTCACGCCAACTAATTTGATATATTTCATTGAACAAGATTCTTCATATATAATGAGTACCCTTGGGTAACTTTGATACCCCACAAACAATCACAACACATTTTTTTTACATAGTGAGACATGTTGGGGGGAAATATGTTCAAATTTCGATTACTTTTAGGGCTAACTCTTGTCGTATATCCATAACTACCATATATAGATGAGATTTATTACTATCTTTTATCTTGTCTTTAATTTTGATAAGTGTTCCAATCAAACCATTACATAAAGTTTTCCCCACATGCATGACATCAAGACAATATCTTACATCGAGGCTAGACAAAAATGGAAATCAAAGAACATCGACCTCTGTTTTCAAATAGTTTTCTCTATAAGAAATTTTTGTTTCTTTCCAAATAAAATATTAATATGTTGTTATCTTTTATGAACTTCCTTCCTGGTTAATGGCTTTGGAGTGATATCAATCTCCTTCTCTCCATTAAAAGCCCTCCATAATATAACGTATGAAAGATTAGGTTTTAAAATTATTCGATGCCTATGGTAAACAATCTTTGTCATTTTTTTATTTGGTGGGAGAATATACCATCTTCATATATAGCACACACTTTATGTCTCTTGACGATGTATCCAAACAAATTATCATATGCAGGAAAGTAACTGATTTTGAAAAACAACATGGAACACATTAAAGTTATCACTCGTATACGCATCATCAACATCAACGCCTTCCTCCAACAAAACTCTTAAATTTTATATCAATGGAGTTAAATAAACATCTATGTTGTTCCCTTGTTGTTTTTGACCCGGAATCATCATTGAAAACATAAAACACTATTACAAAATACATCTATTGTAACATGTTATTACCTCAGTTCTTCAATCAACTGAAGTAATAACTCTAATTTAGGTGAATTCATTTTTTTTATTAAAACCCTTTTCACTATGATCAATACTAATAACTATGGTAACATGTTAAGGCTTATAATCTTCAAATCCCATCACTAACAATCATACCATTTTTTTGGTTACAAAACGGGCGTGTCTCTTATAATCTTATATTTATATTAAGATTGAAATAATTTTTACCAAGGTTTAAAACAGAAAAAGTTGTGAAATGTACCTACATTTCATCAAAGTTGTTTTTATCAACTATGGTGTAATGTATAACCTATATTTATGTGATAGTTCTCTCGTTCAGGATAGAACTACTGTCTCTCTCATAAAACAAAACCCTAACATCCCTCTCACGCCTTATCCTGATCTCCATGAATGGTTACATACCATTTATTCACAAAACTCCAACATATCTTCTTAAATTGTTATGGATCGAGAAAATGTGTTACACAAAACTCATTTCTTTCACCCCCTCTTCACATTTTAGGTACGTGAGACGTTTCCACCTATTATGTTATGGGTTGTGATATTTTTCATGTTGTTGTTTGGATATGTTAATGTTTTTGTTAAGATATGTCGTATGTTGTTTAAGGTATGTTATTGTTGATAAAAGTAGTATGTTGTAGATGATTTTGTTTTTGTTTATAAAAGTTGTATGTTGTTGTTGATAAAAGTTATATGTTATTGTTGATTAAAGTTGTATGTTGTTGATGATTATTTTTTGTTGATAAAAGTTGTATGTTATTCTTAAGGTATGTTGTAGTTAATAAAAGTTATATGTTGTTGATAAATTTTGTATGGTGTGATTGATAAACGGTTTATGTTGTTTTTGATATAAATTGTATGTTGTTGTTAATGTATGTTGTGGTTAATAAAAGTTGTATGTTATTGACGATTTTTGTTTTGTTGATAATAGTTGTGTTATTATTGATGGTTTTGTTATATTTAATGATATACCTTGTATGTTGCAACTTTTACTATGTTAAATTAACATTTCATAGAAGATGTGTTTATAATCTCGTATGTGGTTTGACTTTTTTCCCAACCCCTAACTTAATATAAAAACTTACGATGTTTTACTCGCTGTCTTCAAGTCATTATCCATGTATTTCTCTTTGACTATTAATATTTGGTTAAAATTTTTCTAGTTCTTCAATCAACACTTCTTTTTTTACCAATTCATTATGCAATTTTAATACATTGTAGAATGAACAAGTAAAAAACTAAGTGTTGATGGAATAGCTGCGACATTAAACCAAACTCTAACAGACAAAGAGGGAGATACAAATAATGGATTGTAGAAAGCTCGAAAAATATTGGTTAGTGTAACTTACTCTTCTAATATAACTTAATTTGTCATATCATTAATTTCTAAATCATGATGAGACTAGGTAATTCGTTTTGAGTTTTCTTTTGATAAATAGTTTTTGTACAAAACTCAATAGTTTCTTCTTTGATGTACTGTTTAACGATCGAAGCTTCTAGATGGTGATGATTATTTGTATACCCTTTAATGATCTTCATGTATCACTCTTTCAGATGCATGCACCTTAAATAAATTAGACCATAAAATCTAATCTCCCTTACTAGATTAACAATTATGAGAACCATAATGTGAAAAAGTTATGGAGGGAAATACATCTCTAATTGACACAAGATAATTGAAGCCTCATTTTCTAACTCATCTAAATTTCTAAGATCAATGAATTAATACATATATTATTGAAGAATAAGCATAATCTGATTATAATTACCCTAGTAATATTTGGTAAAATGCAACGGATAGCCACTTGTAGAAGTTGTTGCATCGAGACATGACAATCATGAGATTTCACGCCAACTAATTTGATATATTTCATTGAACAAGATTCTTCATATTTAATGAGTACCCTTGGGTAACTTTGATACCCCACAAACAATCACAACACATTTTTTTTACATAGTGAGACATGTTGGGGGGAAATATGTTCTAATTTCGATTACTTTTAGGGCTAACTCTTGTCGTATATCGATAACTACCATATATAGATGAGATTTATTACTATCTTTTATCTTGTCTTTAATTTTGATAAGTGTTCCAATCAAACCATTACATAAATTTTTCCCCACATGCATGACATCAAGACAATATCTTACATCGAGGCTAGACAAAAATGGAAATCAAAGAACATCGACCTCTTTTTTCAAATAGTTTTCTCTATAAGAAATTTTTGTTTCTTTCCAAATAAAATATTATTATGTTGTTATCTTTTATGAACTTCCTTCCTGGTTAATGGCTTTGGAGTGATATCAAACTCCTTCTCTCCATTAAAAGCCCTCCATAATATAACGTATGAAAGATTAGGTTTTAAAATTATTCGATGCCTATGGTAAACAATCTTTGTCATTTTTTTATTTGGTGGGAGAATATACCATCTTCATATATAGCACACACTTTATGTCTCTTGACGATGTATCCAAACAAATTATCATATGCAGGAAAGTAACTGATTTTGAAAAACAACATGGAACACATTAAAGTTATCACTCGTATACGCATCATCAACATCAATGCCTTCCTCCAACAAAACTCTTAAATTTTATATCAATGGAGTTAAATAAACATCTATGTTGTTCCCTTGTTGTTTTTGACCCGGAATCATCATTGAAAACATAAAACACTATTACAAAATACATCTATTGTAACATGTTATTACCTCAGTTCTTCAATCAACTGAAGTAATAACTCTAATTTAGGTGCATTCATTTTTTTATTAAAACCCTTTTCACTATGATCAATACTAATAACTATGGTAACATGTTAAGGCTTATAATCTTCAAATCCCATCACTAACAATCATAACATTTTTTTGGTTACAAAACGGGCGTGTCTCTTATAATCTTATATTTATATTAAGATTGAAATACTTTTTACCAAGGTTTAAAACAGAAAAAGTTGTGAAATGTACCTACATTTCATCAAAGTTGTTTTTATCAACTATGGTGTAATGTATAACCTATATTTATGTGATAGTTCTCTCGTTCAGGATAGAACTACTGTCTCTCTCATAAAACAAAACCCTAACATCCCTCTCACGCCTTATCCTGATCTCCATGAATGGTTACATACCATTTATTCACAAAACTCCAACATATCTTCTTAAATTGTTATGGATCGAGAAAATGTGTTACACAAAACTCATTTCTTTCACCCCCTCTTCACATTTTAGGTACGTGAGACATTTCCACCTATTATGTTATGGGTTGTGATATTTTTCATGTTGTTGTTTGGATATGTTAATGTTTTTGTTAAGATATGTCGTATGTTGTTTAAGGTATGTTATTGTTGATAAAAGTAGTATGTTGTAGATGATTTTGTTTTTGTTTATAAAAGTTGTATGTTGTTGTTCATAAAAGTTATATGTTACTGTTGATTAAAGTTGTATGTTGTTGATGATTATTTTTTGTTGATAAAAGTTGTATGTTATTCTTAAGGTATGTTGTAGTTAATAAAAGTTATATGTTGTTGATAAATTTTGTATGATGTGATTGATAAACGGTTTATGTTGTTTTTGATATAAATTGTATGTTGTTGTTAATGTATGTTGTGGTTAATAAAAGTTGTATGTTATTGACGATTTTTGTTTTGTTGATAATAGTTGTGTTATTATTGATGGTTTTGTTATATTTAATGATATACCTTGTATGTTGCAACTTTTACTATGTTAAATTAACATTTCATAGAAGATGTGTTTATAATCTCGTATGTGGTTTGACTTTTTTCCCAACCCCTAACTTAATATAAAAACTTACGATGTTTTACTTGCTGTCTTCAAGTCATTATCCATGTATTTCTCTTTGACTATTAATATTTGGTTAAAATTTTGCTAGTTCTTCAATCAACACTTCTTTTTTTACCAATTCATTATGCAATTTTAATACATTGTAGAATGAACAAGTAAAAAACTAAGTGTTGATGGAATAGCTGCGACATTAAACCAAACTCTAACAGACAAAGAGGGAGATACAAATAATGGATTGTAGAAAGCTCGAAAAATATTGGTTAGTGTAACTTACTCTTCTAATATAACTTAATTTGTCATATCATTAATTTCTAAATCATGATGAGACTAGGTAATTCGTTTTGAGTTTTCTTTTGATAAATAGTTTTTGTACAAAACTCAATAGTTTCTTCTTTGATGTACTGTTTAACGATCGAAGCTTCTAGATGGTGATGATTATTTGTATACCCTTTAATGATCTTCATGTATCACTCTTTCAGATGCATGCACCTTAAATAAATTAGACCATAAAATCTAATCTCCCTTACTAGATTAACAATTATGAGAACCATAATGTGAAAAAGTTATGGAGGGAAATACATCTCTAATTGACACAAGATAATTGAAGCCTCATTTTCTAACTCATCTAAATTTCTAAGATCAATGACTTTAATATATATATTATTGAAGAATAAGCATAATCTGATTATAATTACCCTAGTAATATTTGGTAAAATGCAACAGATAGCCACTTGTAGAAGTTGTTGCATCAAGACATGACAATCATGAGATTTCACGCCAACTAATTTGATATATTTCATTGAACAAGATTCTTCATATTTAATGAGTACCCTTGGGTAACTTTGATACCCCACAAACATACACAACACATTTTTTTTACATAGTGAGACATGTTGGGGGGAAATATGTTCTAATTTCGATTACTTTTAGGGCTAACTCTTGTCGTATATCCATAACTACCATATATAGATGAGATTTATTACTATCTTTTATCTTGTCTTTAATTTTGATAAGTGTTCCAATCAAACCATTACATAAATTTTTCCCCACATGCATGACATCAAGACAATATCTTACATCGAGGCTAGACAAAAATGGAAATCAAAGAACATCGACCTCTTTTTTCTAATAGTTTTCTCTATAAGAAATTTTTGTTTCTTTCCAAATAAAATATTAATATGTTGTTATCTTTTATGAACTTCCTTCCTGGTTAATGGCTTTGGAGTGATATCAAACTCCTTCTCTCCATTAAAAGCCCTCCATAATATAACGTATGAAAGATTAGGTTTTAAAATTATTCGATGCCTATGGTAAACAATCTTTGTCATTTTTTTATTTGGTGGGAGAATATACCATCTTCATATATAGCACACACTTTATGTCTCTTGACGATGTATCCAAACAAATTATCATATGCAGGAAAGTAAGTGATTTTGAAAAACAACATGGAACACATTAAAGTTATCACTCGTATACGCATCATCAACATCAAAGCCTTCCTCCAACAAAACTCTTAAATTTTATATCAATGGAGTTAAATAAACATCTATGTTGTTCCCTTGTTGTTTTTGACCCGGAATCATCATTGAAAACATAAAACACTATTACAAAATACATCTATTGTAACATGTTATTACCTCAGTTCTTCAATCAACTGAAGTAATAACTCTAATTTAGGTGCATTCATTTTTTTATTAAAACCCTTTTCACTATGATCAATACTAATAACTATGGTAACATGTTAAGGCTTATAATCTTCAAATCCCATCACTAACAATCATACCATTTTTTTGGTTACAAAACAGGCGTGTCTCTTATAATCTTATATTTATATTAAGATTGAAATACTTTTTACCAAGGTTTAAAACAGAAAAAGTTGTGAAATGTACCTACATTTCATCAAAGTTGTTTTTATCAACTATGGTGTAATGTATAACCTATATTTATGTGATAGTTCTCTCGTTCAGGATAGAACTACTGTCTCTCTCATAAAACAAAACCCTAACATCCCTCTCACGCCTTATCCTGATCTCCATGAATGGTTACATACCATTTATTCACAAAACTCCAACATATCTTCTTAAATTGTTATGGATCGAGAAAATGTGTTACACAAAACTCATTTCTTTCACCCCCTCTTCACATTTTAGGTACGTGAGACGTTTCCACCTATTATGTTATGGGTTGTGATATTTTTCATGTTGTTGTTTGGATATGTTAATGTTTTTGTTAAGATATGTCGTATGTTGTTTAAGGTATGTTATTGTTGATAAAAGTAGTATGTTGTAGATGATTTTGTTTTTGTTTATAAAAGTTGTATGTTGTTGTTGATAAAAGTTATATGTTACTGTTGATTAAAGTTGTATGTTGTTGATGATTATTTTTTGTTGATAAAAGTTGTATGTTTTTCTTAAGGTATGTTGTAGTTAATAAAAGTTATATGTTGTTGATAAATTTTGTATGATGTGATTGATAAACGGTTTATGTTGTTTTTGATATAAATTGTATGTTGTTGTTAATGTATGTTGTGGTTAATAAAAGTTGTATGTTATTGACGATTTTTGTTTTGTTGATAATAGTTTTGTTATTATTGATGGTTTTGTTATATTTAATGATATACCTTGTATCTTGCAACTTTTACTATGTTAAATTAACATTTCATAGAAGATGTGTTTATAATCTCGTATGTGGTTTGACTTTTTTTCCAACCCCTAACTTAATATAAAAACATACGATGTTTTACTTGCTGTCTTCAAGTCATTATCCATGTATTTCTCTTTGACTATTAATATTTGGTTAAAATTTTTCTAGTTCTTCAATCAACACTTCTTTTTTTACCAATTCATTATGAAATTTTAATACATTGTAGAATGAACAAGTAAAAAACTAAGTGTTGATGGAATAGCTGCGACATTAAACCAAACTCTAACAAACAAAGAGGGAGATACAAATAATGGATTGTAGAAAGCTCGAAAAATATTGGTTAGTGTAACTTACTCTTCTAATATAACTTAATTTGTCATATCATTAATTTCTAAATCATGATGAGACTAGGTAATTCCTTTTGAGTTTTCTTTTGATAAATAGTTTTTGTACAAAACTCAATAGTTTCTTCTTTGATGTACTATTTAACGATCGAAGCTTCCAGATGGTGATGATTATTTGTATACCCTTTAATGATCTTCATCATATGCAGAAAAGTAACTGATTATGAAAAACAACATGGAACACATTAAAGTTATTACTCGTATACGCATCATCAACATCAACGCCTTCCTCCAACAAAACTCTTAAATTTTATATCAATGGAGTTAAATAAACATCTATGTTGTTCCCTTGTTGTTTTTGACCCGGAATCATCATTGAAAACATAAAACACTATTACAAAATACATCTATTATAACATGTTATTACCTCAGTTCTTCAATCAACTGAAGTAATAACTCTAATTTAGGTGCATTCATTTCTTTTATTAAAACCCTTTTCACTATGATCCATACTAATAACTATGGTAACATGTAAAGGCTTATAATCTTCGAATCCCATCACTAACAATCATACCATTTTTTTGGTTACAAAACGGGCGTGTCTCTTATAATCTTATATTTATATTAAGATTGATATACTTTTTACCAAGGTTTAAAACAGAAAAAGTTGTGAAATGTACCTACATTTCATCAAAGTTGTTTTTATCAACTATGGTGTAATGTATAACCTATATTTATTTGATAGTTCTCTCGTTCAGGATAGAACTACTGTCTCTCTCATAAAACAAAACCCTAACATCCCTCTCACGTCTTATCCTGATCTCCATGAATGGTTACATACCATTTATTCACAAAACTCCAACGTATCTTCTTCAAATTTTATGGATCGAGAAAATGTGTTACACAAAACTCATTTCTTTCACCCCCTCTTCACATTTTAGGTACGTGAGACGTTTCCACCTATTATGTTATGGGTTGTGATATTTTTCATGTTGTTGTTTGGATATGTTAATGTTTTTGTTAAGATATGTCGTATGTTGTTTAAGGTATGTTATTGTTGATAAAAGTAGTATGTTGTTGATTATTTTGTTTTTGTTTATAAAAGTTGTATGTTGTTGTTGATAAAAGTTATATGTTACTGTTGATTAAAGTTGTATGTTTGTTGATGATTATTTTTGGTTGATGAAAGTTGTATGTTATTCTTAAGGTATGTTGTTCTTAATAAAAGTTACATGTTGTTATTGATAAATGTTGTATGATGTGATTGATAAACGTTTTATGTTGTTTTTGATATAAATTTTATGTTGTTGTTAAGGTATGTTGTGGTTGATAAAAGTTGTATGTTATTGACGATTTTTGTTTTGTTGATAATAGTTTTGTTATTATTGATATTTTTGTTATATTTAATGATATACCTTGTATGTTGCAACTTTTTCTATGTTAAATTAACATTTCATAGAAGATGTGTTTATAAACTCGTATGTGGTTTGACTTTTTTCCCAACCCCTAACTTAATATAAAAACTTTTGAATTGAATTAGATAATAATAATATGGAAAATTTTGTTTTGTTAGAAAAAAACTTAAATGAATCAATGTTTTACTTGCTGTCTTCGAGTCATTATCCATGTCTTTCTCTTTGACTATTAATATTTGGTTAAAAAATTTCTAGTTCTTCAATCAACACTTCTTTTTTTACCAATTCATTATGCAATTTTAATACATTGTAAAATGAACAAGTAAAAAACTAAGTGTTAATGGAATAACTACGATATTAAACCTAAATCTAACAAACAAAGAGGGAGATACAAATAATGGATTGTAGAAAGCTCGAAAAATATTGGTTAGTGTAACTTACTCTTCTAATATAACTTAATTTGTCATATCATTAATTTCTAAATCATGATGAGACTAGGTAATTCCTTTAGAGTTTTCTTTTGATAAATAGTTTGTACAAAACTCAATGTTTTCTTCTTTGATGTACCGTTTAACGATCGAAGCTTCTAGATGGTGATGATTATTTGTATACCCTTAAATGATCTTCATGTATCACTCTTTCAGATGCATGAACCTTAAATAAATTGGACCATAAAATCTAATCTCCCTTACTAGATTAACAATTATGAGAACCATAATGTGAAAAAGTTATGGAGGGAAATACATCTCTAATTGACACAAGATAATTGAAGCCTCATTTTCTAACTCATCTAAATTTCTAAGATCAATGACTTTAATACATATATTATTGAAGAATAAGCATAATCTGATTATAATTACCCTAGTAATATTCGGTAAAATGCAACGGATAGCCACTTGTAGAAGTTGTTGCATCTAGACATGACAATCATGAGATTTCACGCCAACTAATTTGAGATATTTCATTTTACAGGATTCTTCATATTAAATGAGTACACTTGGGGATCTTTGATACCCCACAAACAATCACGAAACATTTCTTTTATAGAGTGTGACATGGTGGGGGGAAATATCTTCAAATTCTGATTTCTTTGAGGACTAACTCTTGTCGTATATCCATAACTACCATATATAGATGAGATTTATTACTGTCTTTTATTTTGTCTTTAATTTTGATAAGTGTTCCAATCAAACGATTACATAAATGTTTCTCCACATACATCACATGAAGCCAATATCTTACATCGAGGCTAGACGAAAATGGAAATCAAAGAACATCGATCTCTTCTTTCAAATAAATTTCTCTATAGGACCTTTTTATTTCTTTCCAAATAAAATATTAATATGTTTTTGTCTTTTATCAAGTTCCTTCCTGGTTAACGGCTTTGGAGTGTTATCAAACTCCTGCTCTCCATTAAAAGCGTTCCACGATATACGGTATGAAAGATTAGGTCTTAAAATTTTTCATGGCCTATGGTAAACAGTCTTTTGTCATTTTTTTAGTTGGTGGGAGCATATACCATCTTCACATATATCACACACTTTATGTCCCTTGACAATGTATCCAAACAAATTATCATATGCAGGAAAGTAATTGATTGTGTAAAATAACATGGAACACATTAAAGTTCTCACCCGTATACGCATCATCAACATCAACGCTTTCCTCCAACAAAACTCTTAAATTTTATAATAATGGATTTAAATGAACAGCTATGTTATTCACATGTTGTTTTGGACCAGGAATCCTCATTGAAAACCTAAAACACTACTACAAAATACATCTATCGTAACATGTTATTAACTCAGTTCCTCAATCGACCGAAGTAATAACTCTAATTTTGGTGCATTCATTTTTTTTATTAAAACCCTTTCAACTATGATCCATAGTAATAACTATGGTAATATGTTAAGGCTTATAATCTTCAAATCCCAACACTAATAATTTTAATTTTTTTGGTTACAAAACGGGCTTGTCTCTTATAATCATATATTTATATTAAGATTGAAATACTTTTTACCAAGGTTTAAAACAAAAAAAATTGTGAAATATAACTATATTTCATCAAAAAAATGTTTTTATCAACTACGGTGTAATGTATATCTTATATTTAAGAGATACTTCTCTCGTTCAGGATAGAACCAATGTCTCTCTCATATAACAAAAGCCTAACATCCCTCTCACGCCTTATCCTAATCTCCATGAATGGTTATATACCATTTCTTCACAAAACTCCAACGTATCTTCTTCAATTGTTATGGATCAAGAAAAAGTGTTACACAAAACTCATTTCTTTCACTCCCTCTTCACATTTTAGGTACGTGAGACATTTCCACCTATTATGTTATGAGTTGTGATATTTTTCATGTTGTTGTTTGGATATGTTAATGTTTTTGTTAAGCTATTTCGTATGGTTTTTAAGGTATGTTGTTGTCGATAAAAGTTATATGTTACTGTTGATTAAAGTTGTATGTTGTTGATGATTATTTTTTGTTGATAAAAGTTGTATGTTATTATTAAGGTATGTTGTTGTTAACAAAAGTTATATGTTTTTGTTGATAAATGTTGTATGTTGTTATTGGTAAAAGTTATATGTTATTTTTGATATAAATTGTATGTTGTTGTTAAGGTATGTTGTTGTTGATAAAAGTTGTATATTATTGACGATTCTAGTTTTGTTGATAATAGTTTTGTTATTATTGATGTTTTTGTTATTTTTAATTATATACCTTGTATGTTGCAGCTTTTATTATGTTAAATTAACATTAAATTGAAGATGTATTTATAATCTTGTATATGGTTTGAGTGATTTCCCAACCCCTAACTGAATATAAAACCTTTTGAATTGCATTAGATAATAGTAATATGGAAAATTAAGTTATGTTAGAAAATAACTTACATTAATAATTGGTTTACTTGCTTTCTCCAAGCCATTATCCATGTCTTTCTCTTTGACTATTAGAACTTGGTTTATATTTTTCTAGTTCTTCAGTCAACAAATTCATTATTCAATGTTAATACATTGTAGAATGAACAAGTAAAAAACTAAGTGTTGATGGAATAACTACGAACATTAAACCAAACTCTAACACACAAAGAGGGAGATACATATAATGGATTGTACAAAGCTCAAAAAATATTGGTTAGTGTAACATGCTCTTCTAATACAACTAAATTTGTCATATCATTAATTTCTAAATCAAGATGAGACTAGGTAATGCCTTTAGAGTTTTCTTTTGACAAATAGTTTGTCCAAAACTCAATAGTTTCTTCTTTGATGTACCGTTCAAGGATCGAAGCTTCCAGATGGTGATGATTCTTTGTATACCCTTTAATGATCTTCATGTATCCTCTGCCGGATACATGCACCTTAAATAAATTGGACCATAAAATCTAATCTCCCTTACTAGATGGACAACTAAGAGAACCATAATGTGAAAAAATGATGGAGGGAAATACATCTCTAATTGACACAAGACAATTGAAGCCTCATTTAATAACACATCTAAATTTCTAAGATCAATGACTTTAATACATATACCATTGAAGAATAAGCACAATCTGATTATAATTACCCTTGTAATTTTTGGTAAAATGCAACGGATAGCCACTTGTAGAAGTTGTTGCATCAAGACATGATAATCATGAGATTTCACGCCAACTAATTTGAGATATTTCATCGAACATGATTATTCATATTTAATGAGTACCCTTGGGGAGGTTTGATACCCACAAACAATCACAAAACGTTTTTTTACAGAGTGTGACATGTTGGGGGAAAATATGTTCTAATTCCGGTTTTTTTTAGGTCTACCATATATAGATGGGATTTATTAATATCTTTTTTCTTGTCTTTAATTTTGATAAGTGTTCCAATCAAACCATTACATAAATTTTTCCCCACATGCATCATATCAAGACAATATCTTAAATCGAGGCTAGACAAAAATGGAAATCAAAGAACATCAACCACTTTTTTTAAAATAGTTTTCTCTATAGGACCTTTTTGTTTCTTTCCAAAGAAAATATTAATATATTGTTGTCTTTTATAAACTTCCTTCCTGGTTAATGGGTTTGGAGTGATATCAAACTCCTGCTCTCCATTAAAAGCCTTTCAAAATATTCGGCATGAAAGATTATGTCTTAAAAAAATTTCGATGCCTATGGTAAACAGTCTTTTGTCATTTTTTTAGTTGGTGGGGGCATATACCGTCTTCACATATATGTCACACTTGATATCCCTTAACGATGTATCCAAACAAATGATCATATGCAGGAAAGTAATTGATTATGCAAAATAACATGGAACACATTAACGTTTTCACCTGTATATGCATCATCAACATCGACGCCTTCCTCCAACAAAACTCTTAAATTTTATATCAATGGAGTTAAATATAAACCTATGTTGTTCCTTTGTTGTTTTGGACCCGGAATCATCATTGAAAACATAAAATACTACTACAAAATACATCTACCGTAGCATGTTATTACCTATGTTCTTCAATCAACCGAAAGAATAACTCTAATTTAGGTGCACTCATTTTTTTTTATCAAAACCCTTTTCACTACGATCCATACTAATAAATATGGTAATACGTTAAGGATTATAATCTTCAAATCCCAGCACTAATAATTTTACTTTACTTTGTTACAAAACGGGCTTGTCTCTTATAATCTTATATTTATATTAAGATTAAAATACTTTTTACCAAGGTTTAAAACAGAAAAATTTGTGAAATTTACCTACATTTTAACAAAGTTGTTTTTATCAACTATGGTGTAACGTATAACCAATATTTAAGCGATAGTTCTCTCTTTCAGGATAGAACCACTGTCTCTCTCATAAAATAAAACCCTAACATCCCTTTACGCCTTATCCTAATCTCCATGAATGGTTACATACCATTTCTTCACAAAACTCCAACGTATCTTCTTCAATTGTTATGATTCAAGAAAAAGTGTTACACAAAACTCATTTCTTTCACTCCCTCTTCACATTTTAGGTATATGAGACATTTCCACCTATTATGTTATGAGTTGTGATATTTTTCATGTTGTTGTTTGGATATGTTAATGTTTTTGTTAAGCTATGTCATATGTTCTTTAAGGTATGTCATTGTTGATAAATGTAGTGTGTTGTTGATGATTTTGTTTTTGTAGATTAAAGTTGTATGTTGTTGTTGATAAAGGTTATATGTTACTGTAGATTAAAGTTGTATGTTGTTGATGATTATTTTTTGTTGATAAAAGTTGTATATCATTGTTAAGGTATGTTGTTGTTAATAAACGTTATATGTTGTTGTTGATGAATGTTGTATGTTGTGATTGATAAATGTTTTATGTTGTTTTTGATATAAATTGTATGTTGTTGTTAAGGTATATTTTGGTTGATAAAAGTTGTATGTTATGAAAATACAAGTTCTGCTAATAATAGTTGTGTTACTATTGATGTTTTTGTTATTTTTAATGATATACCTTGTATGTTGCAGCTTTTATTATGTTAAATTAACATTTCATAGAAGATGTGTTTATAAGCTCGTATGTTGTTTGAGTTTTTTCCCAACCCCTAACTGAATATAAAACCTTTTGAATTGAATTAGATAATAATAATATGGAAAATTAAGTTATGTTAGAAAATAACTTACATTAATCAATGTTTTACTTGCTTTTTTCAAGTCATTATCCATGTCTTTCTCTTTGACTATTAATATTTGGTTTAAACTTTTCTAGTTCTTCAATCAACACTTTTTTTTTATCAATTCATTATGCAATGTTAATACATTGTAGAATGATCAAGTAAAAAACTAAGTGTTAATGGAATCACTGCGAACATTAAACAGAACTCTAACAAATAAAGAGGGAGATACAAATAATGGATTGTAGAAAGCTCGAAAAATATTGGTTAGTTTAACTTACTCTTCTAATATAACTTAATTTGTCATATCATTAATTTCTAAATCATAATGAGACTAGGTAATTCCTTTAGAGTTTTCTTTTAACAAATAGTTTGTACAAAACTCAATAGTTTCTTCTTTGATGTGCCATTCAACGATCGAAGCTTCCAGATGGTGATGATTATTTATATATCCTTTAATGATATTCATGTATCGCTCTTCCGGATGCATGCAACTTAAATAAATTCGACCATAAAATCTAATCTCCCTCACTAGATGAACAATTAAGAGAACCATAATGTGAAAAAGTTATGGAGGGAAATACATCTCTAATTGACACAAGATAATTGAAGCCTCATTTTCTAACTCATCTAAATTTCTAAGATTAATTACTTTAATACATATATCATTGAAGAATAAGCATAATCTGATTATAATTACCCTTGTAATATTTGGTAAAATGCAAAGGAGAACCACTTGTAGAAATTGTTGCATCAAGACATGACAATCATGAGATTTCAGGCCACGTAATTTGAGATATTTCATTGAACAAGATTATTCATATTTAATGAGTACCCTTCAGGAACTTTGATACCCCACAAACAATCATAAAACATTTTTTTTACATAGTGAGAAATGTTGGGGGAAAATATGTTCTAATTCTGATTTCTTTTAGGGATAACTCTTGTCGTACATCCATAACTACCATATATAGATGAGATTTATTACTATCTTTTATCTTGTCTCTAATTTTGAGAAGTGTTCCAATCAAACCTTTACATCAATTTTCCCCACATGATCACATCAAGACAATATCTTACATCGAGGCTAGACAAAAATGGAAATCGAAGAACATCGACCTCTTTTTTCAAATAGTTTTCTCTATAGGAACTTTTTGTTTCTTTCCAAGTAAAATATTAATAGGTTGTTGTCTTTTATAAACTTCCTTCCTGGTTAATGGCTTTGGAGTGATATCAAACTTTTGCTCTCCATTAAAAGTCTTCCACAATATACGGTATGGAAGATTAGGTCTTAAAAATTTTCGATGCCTATGGTAAACAGTCTTTTGTCATTTTTTTAGTTGGTGCGAGCATATACCATCTTCATGTATATAACACACTTTATGTGCCTTGACGATGTATCCAAACGAATTATCATATGCAGGAAGGTAATTGATTGTGCAAAATAACATGGAACACATTAAAGTTATCACCCGTATACATATCATCAACACCAACGCCTTCCTCCAACAAAACTCTTAAATTTTATATCAATGGAGGTAAATAAGCATCTATGTTGTTCCCTTGTTGTTTTTGGACCCGAAATCATCATTTAAAACATAAAACATTACTACAAAATACATCTACCATAACATGTTATTAACTCAGTTCTTCAATCAACCGAAGTAATAACTCTAATTTTGGTGCATTAATTTTTTTTATTAAAACCCTTTCCACTATGATCCATACTAATAACTATGGTAATATGTTAAGGCTTATAATCTTTGAATCCCAGCACTAACATTTTTACTTTTTTTGGTTACAAAACGGGCTTGTCTCTTATAATCTTATATTTATATTAAGATTGAAATACTTTTTACCAAGGTTTAAAACAGAAAAATTTGTGAAATGTACCTATATTTCATCAAAGTTGTTTTTATGAACTATGGTGTAACGTATATCCTATATTTAAGCGATAGTTCTCCCGTTCAGGATAGAACCATTGTCTCTCTCATAAAACAAAACCCTAACATCCCTCTCACGCGTCATCCTAATCTCCATGAATGGTTACATACCATTTCTTCACAAAACTCCAACGTATCTTGTTCAATTGATATGGATCAAGAAAAAGTGTTACAAAAATCTCATTTCTTTCACTCCCTTTTCACAATTTAGGTACGTGAGACGTTTCCACCTATTATGTTATGAGTTGTGATATTTTTCATGTTGTTGTTTGGATATGTTAATGTTTTTGTTAAGCCATGTCGTATGTTCTTTAAGGTATGTTATTGATGATAAAAGTAGTGTATTGTTGATGATTTTGATTTTTTTGATAAAAGTTGTATGTTTTTGTTAAGGTATATTGTTATTGATAAAAGTTATATGTTATTGTTGATTAAAGTTGTATATTGTTGATGATTATTTTTTGTTGATAAAAATTGTATGTTATTGTTAAGGTATGTTGTTATTAGTAAAAGTTATATGTTGTTGTTAATAAATGTTGTATGTTGTTATTGATAAACGTTCTATGTTGTTTTTGATATAAATTGTATGTTGTTGTTAAGGTATATTATGGTTGATAAAAGTTGTATGTTATTGAAAATACTAATTTTGTTGATAATAGTTGTGTTATTATTGATGTTTTTATTATTTTTAATGATATACCTTGTGTGTTGCAGCTTTTATTATGTTAAATTAACATTTCATAGAAGATGTGTTTATAATCTCATATGTGGTTTGAGTGTTTTCCCAACCCCTAACTGCATATAAAATCTTTCGAATCGAATAAGATAATAATAATATGGAAAATTATGTTATGTTAGGAAATAACTTACATTAATCAATGTTTTACTTGCTTTCTTCAAGTCATTATCCATGTCTTTCTCTTTGACTATTAATATTTGGTTTAAATTTTTCTAGTTCTTTAATCAACACTTCTTTTTTTACCAATTCATTATGCAATGTTAATACTTTGTAGAATGAACAAGTAAAAAACTAAGTCTTGATGGAATAACTGTGAACAATAAACTAAACCCCTAACAAACAAAGAGCGAGATACAAATAATGGATTGTAGAAAGCTCGAAAAATATTGGTTAGTGTAACTTACTATTCTAATATAACTTAATTTATCATCTCATTAATTTCTAAATCATGATGAGACTAGGTAATTTCTTTAGAGTTTTCATTTGACAAATAGTTTTTACAAAACTCAATAGTTTCTTCTTTGATGTACCGTTCAAGGATCGAAGCTTCTAGATGGTGATGATTTTTTGTATACCCTTTAATGATCTTCATGTATCCTTATGCCAGATGCATGCACCTTAAATTAAATTGGACCATAAAATCTAATCTCACTTAAGAAAGGAACAATTAAGAGAACCATAATGTGAAAAAAATGATGGAGGGAAATACATCTCTAATTGACCCAAGATAATTGAAGCCTCATTTTATAAATCATCTAAATGTCTAAAATCAATGACTTTTATACATATATTATTGAGGATTAAGCATAATCTGATTATAATTACCCTTATAACTTTTGGTAAAACGCAACGGATAGCCACTTGTAGAAGTTGTTGCATCAAGACATGACAATCATGAGATTTCACGCAAACTAATTTGAGATATTTCATTGAACAAGATTCTTCATATTTAATGAGTACCCTTGGGGATCTTTGATACCCAACAAAGAATCACAAAACATTTTTTTTACATAGTGTGACAAGTTAGGGGGAAATATCTTCTAATTCTGATTTCTTTTAGAACTAACTCTTGTCGTATATCTATAACTACCATATATAGAAGATATTTATTATTATATTTTGTTTTTTCTTTAATTTTGAGAAGTGTTCCAATCAAACCATTATATAAATTTTTCTCCACATGCATCACATCAAGACAATATCTTACATGGAGGCTAGATGAAAATGGAAATCAAAGAACATCGACCTCTTTTTTCAAATAGTTTTCTCTATAGGACCTTTTTGTTTCTTTGAAAATAAAATATTATGTTTTTTTTCTTTTATCAAGTTCCTTCCTGGTTAATGGCTTTGGAGTGATATCAAAGTCCTGCTCTCCATTAAAAGGCTTCCACAATATACGGTATGAAAGATTAGGTCTTAAAAGTTTTCGATGCCTATGGTAAATAGTCTTTTGTCATTTTTTTAGTTGATGGGAGCAGATACCATCTTCACATATAGCATACACTTAATTTACCTTGACGATGTATCCAAACAAATTATGATATGCAGGAAAGTAATTGACTGTGCAAAACAACATGGACCACATTAAAGTTATTACCCGTAGACGCATCATCAACATAAGCACCTTCCTCCAACAAAACTCTTAAATTTTATATCAATGGATTTAAATAAATATCTATGTTGTTCCCTTTTTGTTTTGGACTTGGGATCATCATTGAAAACATAAAACACGACTATAAAATACATCTACCAGAATATGTTATTAACTCGGTTCTTCAATCAACTAACGTAATAACTCTAATTTTGGTGCATTCATTTTTTTTATTAAAACCCTTTACACTATGATCCATACTAATAACTATGGTTATATGTTAATGGTTATAATCTTCAAATTCCAGCACTAACATTTTTTACTTTTTTTGGTTACAAAACAGGCTTGTCTCTTATAATCTTATATTTATATTAAGATTGAAATACTTTTTACCAAGGTTTAAAACAGAAAAATTTATGAAATGTTCCTATATTTCATCAAAGTTGTTTTTATCAACTATGATGTAACGTATATCCTATATTTAAGTGATAGTTGTCTCGTTCAGGATAGAACCATTTGCTCTCTTATAAAACAAAACCCTAATATCCCTCTCACGCCTTATCCAAATCTCCATGAATGGTTACATACCATTTCTTCACAAAACTCCAACGTATCTTCTTCAATTGTTATGGATCAAGAAAAAGTATTACACAAAACTCATTTCATTCACTCCCTCTTCACATTTTAGGTACGTGAAACGTTTCCACCTATTATGTTATGAGTTGTGATATTTTTCATGTTGTTGTTTGGATATGTTAATGTTTTTCTTAAGCTATGTCATGTTATTGTTGATAAAAGTAGTATGTTGTTGATAATTTTGTTTTTGTTGATAAAAGGTGTATGTTGTTGTTAAGGTATGTAGTTGTTGATAAAAGTTATATATTACTGTTGATTAAAGTTGTATGTTGTTGATGATTATTTTTTGTTGATAAAAGTTGTATGTTAATTTTAAGGTATGTTTTTTGTTAATAAAAGTTATATGTTGTTGTTAATAAAAGTTGTATGTTGTTATTGATAAAAGTTCTATATTGTTTTTGATATAAATTATATGTTGTTTTTAAGGTATGTTGTGGTTGATAAAAGTTGCATGTTATTGAGGATTCTAGTTTTGTTGATAATAGTTGTGTTATTATTGATGTTTTTGTTATTTTTAATGATATACCTTGTACGTTGCAGCTTTTATTATGTTAAATTAACATTTCATAGAAGATGTGTTTATTATCTCGTATGTGGTTTGAGTGTTTTCCCAACCCCTAACTGAATATAAAACCTTTCAAATTGAATTAGATAATAATAATATGTAAAATTAAGTTATGTTAGTGTAAGATCCCAATTTTGACCCTAAGAACCCTCATGCTATCTCATCATATGCATTGGATTTGGGATCACACGTTGGCATCCTCCTTACCCCTCATTCATTGGGTTTGCATTGGGAGAGATCACCAAGCACATTTGATTGTATCATACTTATTTTTTAATTATTTACTAACAAAAATACCCAAAAAATGTCTATGTATAGCTTTGTTTCTTTTGTAGGTAGTGTGTATGCTCACATATGCTTCATCAAGCTTATATCTAGGGTTTGAGATCCTCAATACAAGGAGAATAATCAAGAGATGACTCATATTGACTCTATACATCATATATTGGTCCCCATTATCTTCACATATCATTTTGATCAAGAGATCATCAAGAGTTTGAAGCTTGCTTGCCTTGGAAGCCCTAATTCATCTGGGTATCTTGTGTGACTTCTTTAGCAAGTTTCTTCAACATTTGATCAAATATTTCAAGGGATACTTAATATTACATCATATTACACATATATGATCCTCCATGAGTCCCAAAAATCAAGAGAATGTCAAGCAAGCAAGTTGGTTTGTGGTGGTTGACCAGACAAAGTCAACTAGTCCAAACTAGGGTTCCCTAGACCCTATCTCCTACAATTTTTGTCATATGAAAATGATTCCAAAAGAAACGTTACTCATAATGAAATTCCAAACAACTTTCATGTTGAAGTCAAGAGCTAGGTTTGCTTGGAAAGTCACTTTTTATGGTGAACGATTATAGGTCATTTTGTTTGAACCCTAGTTAGGAGATCCACTTCCTAAGACCATAACTTTTTCCATTTTTATGAGATGAAATCCACTCACGGTCCATGATCAAATTCTATATGTCTACTACAACTTTTATGTTTGGAGGAATTTAAATTTCAACTTGTAAATACATGTTCCAAGAGGAAACATTATAGGTCATTTTAGGCCACTACCATTGAAAAAGTGATTTTCCTCAACTTCTAAAATGCATAACTCCTTCATGCCAAATCCAAATGAGGTAAAATTTAGTACCAAATTTAGGAGATTTGAAATAGCTACAACTTTTATGAAGGAAGTTTTTCCATTTGAAGTTCATAACAAAAGTTATTCAAGGTGGAAGAAGTGAACATTGGACTTGGTACTTAGAAAAATTTCACTTATGTTTGATTTTCCAAACTTCCACCTCAAAATTCAAATGATCCAAGATTCAAATGAAAAAGTGTTCAACATGAAAGTTGTTCCCCTTGATCACACCTTTCCAAAAGTCCAAGATAATCTCATTTGGATCAATATTGAAGGACTTGCGCATGGGTGTAATGCATGGTAGCATTTGGAAGTTTCTCATGTTCAATTTCATTTCAACATTGCATGGCTTAATGCATTGCTTTCAGAATTACATGTGCACAATTTTGGACCTTTTCCAATCATTCTTTGGGCTTTGTACACACCCATGCAAGCTCACGATGCAATTGCTATTTTTGGATTTCAAATAAAAGTGTGTGGAAAGCATATGAATTGGCTATAAATACAAGTGTAATGAGCTCATAACTTCATCAACACATTGCCCAAGCTTTTCCAGAACAATTCAAACCCTTCACTCCATAGAAATTCTTGAATATTTCATTGAAATCAAGTTTGAATTTCACCTTCTGTTTTGAAATTCAAACTCCAAGAATTCATTTCCCTTTTCACCTCAATTGATCACTGCAAGCAAGAGGAAGAGGAATCAAGCAAATCCAGATCAAGATCAAGTGACTTTGAAGTAACTCGAAGGTGAAAATTCAAAAACTTCATCTCTTCAATTCTCTCTCAATTCTCCATTATTTTTTGGGAATTTTGGTTTGCTGAAGTCCTACCAATGTAGGCAACAAGATTGAGTTACTTTGAGGTCAAATTGAAGCAACTCGGATCATGAACCTCAAATTTCAAATCCATGTTTCTTTCAATATACTTGGAATTGAAAGAAATAGATGTCATATTCGAGCTCCTGAGCATTTTTTCTTCAAATTAGTGTATTCATTTTCCATTTTTAATGAAGTTTTGGTTAGACCAATTCAGTGGTCCTCACCGGAGAAGATGACCGGAGCTAGGGCTCCGGTGGTGTGCTGACATTGGTTAGACCATTTGATCTTGGTTTGACGTTTTAATCAAGGGCCTTGGTTTTGAATACCATGCGTGTACACAGATTGACTGAAGCGTTTGGTGGAAGCGCGCGCTTGGCCATCAGATCTGCCACCTCAATTAATGAGGGAGATCTGATGGCCCTTGTTTTTTTTAATTTATTTTGATTTAATCTATTTATTTTGTTTAATTCATATTGATTTCATTTTTAATCCAAAAAATATAGGACTGTCACCAATATTTTTTTCTTTCAGTTTCTAAATAAAAATTATTTTTTGGATTAATTTTGATATTTTCCATGAATTAAATGTTTTTGTGCATATTTTTAATTGTTTAAAATACGTTTGACTTTTTAAATATCACGATATTTTTTGTCTAAGGTCCTGTGACCTTGTTTGACCAAGGATAAATCTCTTGGCTATTTATTTCGTGTTTTGAAGAGATTTTAGGTTTTGACCAAATTAAATTGAATTTTAATGCATTTTTAATTTGATTTTTAATTGATTAATTGCATAAAAATTGTGTTGAGCCATTTTTATGGTCTTGTGATGTATGACTATTTTTTTGGGCCTTGGTCAAGGTTGATTTAACTTTTATTCGATTAAAACCATTGGATTTAGGGGATTGATGAAATGTACATTTCATCTCCCAAAATGAATGAATGATTTTAATTTGATAAAATTCCTTCCATGACCAATGATCAGTCACCATTTATAGTAAGTTTTCATTACTGATCCGACGCAAAACAGAGACATTTGATACACTGTGCAAGCATTTAAGGTACAATTCGAGTAGTTTTACTTCCGTTATGTTATTTACGCATTTTTAATCTTTATTATGTTTTACTTTGTTTATCTTGATTTTATGCGTGGGATAGCTGTGTTTTTGTCAGACAGATCCAGGTAGAAGTACCGGAGAACTCAGAACACGACAGTGCGAGAGTCCGGTACGAAAAAGAGTAGAAAATCCCAGTACAGGAGGCCTGACACGGCCACCCGTGTCACCTGACACGGGCCGTGTCAGGGAAAGGGAATCAGAAGAAGAAAACAGTAGTTTGACACGGCCACCCGTGTCAGCTGACACGGGCCGTGTCAGGCAGAACTTCACCCCGTGTTGGGCATGCCATGGGCGTGTCAGGAGAGCCAGTAGGCTGACACGGCCACCCATGTCAGCTGACACGGGCTGTGTCAGCCCAAGCCCAATATTTCCAATTTTTCCGGGCTTTTCATTCTTCGGGCTTTGTGGAGACATCTTTGGACCTGTCTAACTACTGCTGGGAACTTTCACTATAAAAAGAGGTCGTCTGCCAAAGGAAAAATCATCTTGGAATACAGAAAATCACAGTATTGTGAAGCAATCAAGTATTACAGAGATCAAGGAATTTGGAGAGCTAAAGAGATTCATGAGCGGGAGCGATTGAAGATCAAAGTCATCCAATTACTTGTAATGTGTAATTTTTATCTTGAATTTGTTTTAAACAATATGAATATCTAAACCCCCCAATGCTAGGGGGTGTCCCTGATTTAGAATTGTAATGAATTTGAGTTTACATTTGCATTTATAGTAATTTTTTTACGGTAACCTTTTGATGTGTTTATTGCTTTCTCTTTTGGACCAATTGATATTTACCTATGGTTATCACTTAGGCTGGACCGCCAGTGATAAGGTTTTCATCAGGTTACTCTGCAGTAGACATCACCTAGGACTAGGGATACCCTGTATGAATTAGAGCATTCTTGATATTATACAACTTAACTTCACCCTAATTGGCTATGGACATAGGAATTAGGGTAGATTGATTAAAGGTTTTTTGTTGGTGCAATAGTAACTCAGAGTTATTACAGGGATAAATCATACACCTTCCCTGACATTGTTCCTTTTTCTCTATAAACCCTTATTTTCATATTTCTTTATTATTTTCTTTTTACCCTTAAAAAAACCCAAATTAATACTTTTTGTTTAATTGAATGATAATTTTAACTCCATACTAACGTTCAGTCCTTGAGATCGACATTCGGGGAATTTCCCCATTATTACTATAAAAGGCAAAATATTACACTTGCTATTTTTCCGATCAAGTTTTTGGCGCCGTTCTTGGGGACTGCCAAAAATATAGAGTTTAATTTTATTTCAATTAAAATTTTGTTGCTCTGCAATAAAATTATTTTTCTGTCATTTATATAAAACTAACCAGTGTATGCGAGGAAAACCCTCAGGTGAAATTCTTTTTGACGCAGAGATCGAGAGAACCCTTCATAGAAGACGTAGAGAACAAAGAGTGGATTCTTCAGACGAAAGTACCTCGGATCAACCAGAAGTCAAGGAAAAAATGGCTGAAGTTCCTCCAATTCCACCTCCTCCACCTCCACCTCCGGAAAGACTCCTAGGTGACTATGGAGGTGCAAACGCACCGGGTGGTCGACTGACCATAGTCAACCAACCGGTGAATGTGACAAATTTTCAACTGCATCCTAGCACGATCAATGAATTGGAAAGAAAACCTTTCACCGGAAAGGTTAATGAAGATGCCAACAAACACCTGCAGAGATTTCTATTCATGAGCACCACCCTGAAAATTGATGGTCACACTGATGAAGCAAAAAAATTAAGAATGTTCCCGTTCACTTTAGCTGAAGATGCAGAAGAATGGTTCTATTCTCTCCCGGCCGGTAGTATCACTTCCTGGGAGGAGATGGAAACTGCATTCTTAAATGAGTATTTTCCAGCATCAGTATTCCTGAGAAAAAGGTATGAAATTCTGAATTTCAAACAGAAGGATGGTGAATCATTGGGAGACACTTACAAAAGATTCAAAAGGTTCTTAGTCGCGTGTCCCACTCATAATATGGATCAGACAGAACAAATGCAAATGTTCGTTAATGGGCTGAAAATAAAGACAAAACAATTGATTGATACAGCAGCCGGTGGATCAACAAATTTCTCAACAGCCACTGGTATCAAGAGGATTATTGAAGCAATAACTACTAATGAGCATATAGAGCTATATGACAGATGTACCAGGCAGCCAGATGGGGTGATTGATCTAAAATTAGAGACAAATAAAATCCGTTTGGAAGACACTGTTGCGACTGAAGTCGACAAAAAGCTGAAAGCGATGAATATAGGTACTCAACAGATAGCGCAGGTTCAGCCAGCTCAGGAGAGCACTTGTGAAATCTGTAATGGACCTCATCACACGGTCTACTGCTTTGCAACTCCCCAACAAATTGAAGAGATCAAATTCTTGAAGCAGAATAATCCCTACTCTAACACTTACAACCCAGGTTGGAAGAATCATCCAAACTTCTCCTAGAAAGATCAGAGAGGGAACGTTCCACAACAGGGTGCAGGGCAATATCAGACTCAATATCAGCAACAACAACAACAACAGGCACCTAAAAAGGCAGACTGGGAGATTGCCATTGAAAACCTGGCAGCTCAAAATAGGCAATTCGAAGAAGAGACTAGAAACAATCAAAAAAACACCACCACCTCCCTAAAGAATCTCGAAGTTCAGTTAGGGCAGATAGCACAGCAACTGGCAAGTTCTCAAACACCAGGTTCCCTACCAAGTGAAACGGTTCAAAATCCGAGAGGTCAGGATAATGTTAATACTGTCACGACGACAGAGAAAAAGGCTACTAAAAAGAAAAAAATTATATCACCGAGCGAGCCGACTAAAGAAGAAACTACAAAAGGAACTAAACTGGTGATTAAGTTGCCCTACCCTCAGAGAATGACAAAGAAAGAACCTAGTGAGTCAGACTTGGAGAAATTCATGACAATGTTTAAAAGGATTGAAGGTCATATGGCCTTGTTTGAAGCACTTGAAAGGATGCCCGTGTACAAGAAATTCGTGGAAGAGGTAATGGCTGAAAAGAAACCAACCACTGAAGAACAGGTATCCGGTAAGGAACAATATAATGCAAACTCCCTGGAACAGAACATTCCTAACAAACAAAAGGATCCAGGAACTGTCACAGTACCATGCGCAATCAAAGAAAGAACCTTCAAAAAGGTACTAATAGATTCTGGAGCTAGTGTGAATCTGATGCCATTATCGATCTATCACAGGCTGGGTATTAAAAATATCAGTGATATAAAGACCAATCTAAAGTTTGCGGATCACTCAAGAAAAGATGCATATGGTATAGCTAAAGATGTGCTGGTAACAATAGCGGACTTGACTTTTCCAGTCGATTTTGTAATCCTAGACATACCTGAAGACAATGAGGCACCCATCATTCTAGGTCGACCTTTCATGAAGACGAGTCGATGCAAGCTCGACATGGATGAGTGCATGTTAACCTTGAAAGTTCACAACAAGGAAATAACATTGAATGCTATTGAAGACCAGGAGATGGAGGAAGATACAAAATCTCAGTATCAAGTAGGCTTAATTAGGACTTTGAATACTATCAAAGTCTCACCACTGCCAGTAGCCACCCTAAACGGAAAGATTCCTAACACCGAAAGGAAGGTTAAAAAGGAATCGTGGCACAAAGGAGTCCAAACTGATAAAAGAGACAACGTTCGAATTGTAGACAAGAGATGCAACAAGGTTTTTAACCTGAAATACCCCCCATGATAAGGGAAATGAACCGTCGAGCCATGCTACGTTAAACGCAACGCTTCGTGGGAGGCAACCCATGCTTTTTATTTCTAAGCATTTGTGCGTGTCTGTAGGTATACAAGAGTCCCACAAGGAGGAGCTAGAGGAACCAACAGTTGACCTGACAAGAAAACCAAAAAAAGGCCAAAAGGACAGCCTGACACGACCACCCGTGTCAGAAGAGGAAAATTTGGAAAGGATGTTTGAAAAAATAGTGGCCTGACACGGCCACCCATGTCAACTAACACGGGCTGTGTCAGGAGCACTGTAAGAAAAACGATTTTGATGATGAAAAAACAGTGGCCTGACACGGCCAGCCGTGTCAGTTGACACAGCCCGTGTCAGGACCACTGTAAAAGAAGTTGGAAAAATGGTAAAAACAATAGCCTGACACGGCCGTGTCAGGCGTGCGAATTTTTTGAATTTTTTTTGAAAATTTGAAATTTTCGTGGGGCCCACCCACTTAAACCACTCTTAACCACTCTTTTTTTCCCTTAACACTCATCATTATCATATTTTATCATCATTCTCTCTCATACTTTTTCATCTTCTTCTCCCTCTCTCTCAAACTCCATTAAAATATACTCACCTCACCATACAAAACCGCACATGCAACCAAGTTCCACTCACCTATAGCCCAAACACCCTTCACAAATATTTCGCACCTCGCCGTCCCGGTCGCAACCACGGTTTTAGATTTTTCTAACTCGAAAATTCGGAATTTTACTATTTTTGTAGGTCCAAAATGTCATCAAACATAATCCTTACCGGAAAGAAACAACGTGTAGAGATGGCAAAGTCCTGGAGGCGTCCGAGCCGGAATCCTAATCCGCACAATATTGTGTTTGACAACCCGGAGCAAGAGCGACGTTACCAAATTCACTGGAAACGCAAGCTCACGCCGACCTGGTATATGTGTGAGAAGACTCTGACCGA
This sequence comes from Lathyrus oleraceus, assembly GCF_024323335.1. Classification (NCBI taxonomy): domain Eukaryota; kingdom Viridiplantae; phylum Streptophyta; class Magnoliopsida; order Fabales; family Fabaceae; genus Lathyrus; species Lathyrus oleraceus. The sequence goes on along the minus strand of NC_066585.1, from coordinate 479,456,057 downwards.
TCTAGGAGTAAAAATTGAGGTAGACCGAATGTTCCATGTTTTGGGGATGCTCGAGTTTATAAGTTTGGAGGCGCCGACCTACGAGCGCATTACTCTCGAGTTCCTCAGCACCTTGGAGTTTCAGCTCGAAAAACGGTGGGTTAACACAACCAGGTATTATTTCGGTACTCTACGCTTCCGGTTGTTTAATAATTACCATGAATTGTCTGCTGAGGAGTTAGTTGCAATACTCCGACTCCCACTGAACGGACCCGGAGCGGTCCCAAACGGGTTTTCTCCGAAGGATTTCTGGATCGCCATAACTGGGAGGAAGGATTACTCCTCCAAAGGTGCGAAAGCCTCGGGCATCCAGAATCCCTGTTTCAGGTATGCCCTAAAAGGTTTAGCCTACACATTGTTTGGTAGAGGCGACATCACTGGAGTAGCTACTCAGAGAGAGCTATTCTTCATGTACTCGATGGCTCAGAACAAGACCATAAATATAGCTGCCTTTGCAGCAGACTACCTGGGGAGAGTCGGCCGAGCGAACTCCAGAGGCATTTCCGTGGGAGGTATGATCACCCAGATTGCATTGCATTTCGGGTATCAGGCTGTTTTACTCGAGGACACGCCAATCACAGGTAATACTAAAATTGACATGTCTGCTCTGATTGCATAAGGTATGATTGCGGTTGCCCCTACCTATTATTCTGTCCTCATTCATAAACGGTTTATCATCGCTCTGCCGGATCCGGACAGAGTGGGTATCACTGATTGTGCGAATTGGTTGTATGTGAGCGTCGATCCCGATGCGGATGAGGGCCACGACACTGACCATTTTTATGTAGGTGACCAATTTGTAGATGACCAGGAAGAAGGACGAGAAGAAGAATATCCTCAAGCACCTCCTGAGCAGTTTGTTCCACAACATCAGGAACCTACCCAGCAAGCGGTGGGTTCCTCATCTTGGTCAACTGACCAATGGGGCTGGATACAGACCGAAATAGGTGACTTGAGGACTGAACAGCAAAGGCAAGGCATCGAGCAAGCCCGTCAGGGGGCGATGTTGGATGAGATGAGCAGCATGATGCGACAGTTGATGTTGCATTTTCCGCAACCACCTCCTCCGTAGGACCCTGTAAGTTCCCTCCTCCACGCTTGGTCATAAACATTGTGGACAATGTTGAGTTCAAGTGTGGGGGAGATTTTATGTCTATTATTTGCAATTTATTTGTGTTATTTTTACTTTTTAATTTTGTATTGAATTTGTCTGTTGTATGTACATTATGCCGCAAGTGTGTGTGTCAAGTCTGTGTTGACAGGTTGGAAAAGTAATGATCACAAGTGAGAGTGGATGAAAGATCACACCACTCACCTTGACTTGTTGTGAAGGATCTCCCCAAAAAGTGACACTGCTGAAAGTAAATATCGGACGCAACGTATACAGCTTAACCGACACAAGTATCCTGCACACTCCGGAGTAAGAAAGCAATTGCACCAAATTAAGAAGCACTGTGGATCCTGTCAAAGCTGAACCAAACCAAGTGAGACAAAAAAAGGCCAAACACATTAATCATCATGAGCGTCATTCAGGTTTGTCTTTATCACTCTAAATTTCCTAGACTCTCTGGGACTGTCACTGCATGATACACACACTGAGGCACGTTGTTTGTAATTAATCCCGAGCCTTTCTAGCCATCCCGCATTATTATATCCTTCGTTAACCCTCTTTGAGCCTATATCCATTTTTTTGTTTAAAACACCATGAATATAACCATTGGCCAAAAACACTTCCTCACCCTGTTCAGAGTCATGAGAATATATTCCAACTGTGTTGAAAAGCTAAGTTTGGGGTAAAAACCCCAAAAGCACTCAAAGCCATAGAAAATCCAAAAACAAGAGAAAAAGAAAAAGTGATAAATCGAGAAAAAAAAGAAAAATAAAAATCAAATACTCGATGATTTAAAAGAAAGAAGCATAGAAAAGTGTAGTCGGTAAAAATTCAAGAAATAAGAAAATAAAACCGAGGAAATAAAAGAAACCAACACATGATATAACATCGACTCTGAGCCAAAAGCCCCTTGTTTTCCTTTTTTTTTTGAATCCATACCCTAACCCAAGCCAAGCTACAACCCTAAAGACCTCAAAAGTGTGTGTGTTATGTGTAGGTGATGAGAAAAGAGAGACTATTCAAACTTGTGAGTGATATTGCATACTTTGAATTATGAGTGTAAACAGTTAACCCCGAGAGAATTGGTGAGAATGTGAAATAAGCTGACAGGTGAAACAATACTTTAAAGTGGAAGTGTGAATGATGACTTATGAGGATGGGTATGACTTGTGGAGGGAAAAGGGAAGACGTTTGCGAATGATCTCAGTAGTGGTGGAAAGCATAAAGAATTATGGGGAGTGATAGTGAAACATTACTTGGGACAAGCAATGAGCTAAGTTTAGGGTTGTGATACGTCACCATTTATAGTAAGTTTTCATTACTGATCTGATGCAAAACAGAGACATTTGATACACTGTGCAAGCATTTAAGGTACAATTCGAGTAGTTTTACTTCCGTTATGTTATCTACGCATTTTTAATCTTTATCATGTTTTACTTTGTTTATCTTGATTTTATGTGTGGGATAGCTGTGTTTTTGTCAAACAGATCCAGGTAGAAGAACCAGAGAACTCAGAACACGACAGTGCGAGAGTCCGGTACGAAAAAGAGCAGAAAATCCCAGTACAGGAGGCCTGACACGGCCACCCGTGTCACCTAACACGAGCCGTGTCAGGGAAAGGGAATCCGAAGAAGAAAATAGTAGCCTGACACGGCCACCTGTGTCAGCTGACACGGGCCGTGTCATGCAGAACTTCACCCCGTATTGGGCATGCCATGGGCGAGTCAGGAGAGCCAGTAGGCTGACACGGCCACCCGTGTCAGCTGACACGGGCAGTGTCAGCCCAAGCCCAATATTTCCAATTTTGCCGGGCTTTTTATTCTTCGGGCTTTGTGGAGACATCTTTGGACCTGTCCAACTGCTTCTGGGAACTTTCACTATAAAAAGAGGTCTTCTGCCAAAGGAAAAATCATTTTGGAATACAACAAATCACAATATTATGAAGCAATCAAGTATTACAGAGATCAAGGAATTTGGAGAGCTGAAGAGATTCATGAGCGGGGGCGATTGAAGATCAAAGTCATCCAATTACTTGTAATGTGCAATTTTTATCTTGAATTTGTTTTAAACAATATGAGTAGCTAAACCCCCCAATGCTAGGGGGGTGTTCCTGATTTAGAATTGGAATGAATTTGAGTTTACGTTTGCATTTATAGTATTTTATTTACGGTAACCTTTTGATGTGTTTATTGTTTTCTTGTTCGGACCAATTGAGATTGATCTATGGTTATCACTTAGGCTGGACCGCCAGTGATAAGGTTTTCACCAGGTTACTCTGCAGTAGATATCACCTATAACTAGGGATACCCTATATGAACAAGAGCATTCTTGATATTATACAGCTTAACTTCACCCTAATTGGCTATGGACATAGGAATTAGGGTAGATTGATTAAAGGTTTTCTCACCAAGGACTTGGGAGAAAATACCCTTGAGAACTGGTAGTAATTGATATTTGTTGGTGCAATAGTAACTCAGAGTTATTACAGGGATAAATCATACACCTTCCCTGGCATTGTTCCTTTTTCCCTATAAACCCTTATTTTCATATTTCTTTATTATTTTATTTTTACCCTAAAAAAAACCCAAATTAATACTTTTTGTTTAATTGAATGATAATTTAAACTCCATACTAATGTGCAGTCCTTGAGATCGACATTCGGGGAATTTCCCCATTATTACTATAAAAGGAAAAATAGTACACTTGCTATTTTTTCGATCAACCAATTTGTGTTTCTCACATTTCCCCTCCCTCTTCATCTTCATTCCCATTCTTTCCCATCCCTTTTATTGACCAATGAAATCTCAATATCCTAAGGCGAATTGGTTCATCAATGACTTTATGTCAGATGAACCAATACAAGTATGGATGAGATAGGTCCATCCCATTTTATCTTTTCTTTTAGTGTGTAGTATGTTTTAGGAGTTTATTTCATTATACCAAATCTCTAACATGCATTAGCACCTAAATTTTTATTGTCTGGCCTCAGATAGTTGTGACTTCTACATAAGTCCAATTATGATTGCTTAACATAGAGCTAAATTTGACCCTAAAGGAATATCAATATAGTAAGTGAGATTGTAAGTCTCCCTTGTTTCATGGTATTGTGTGGAAACTTAGCATTTTTTCCTTCCTTTGGAAGATGTCTTGGTTCAAGGATCCATGCTTGTGAATAGATGATTGAGTGTTCTCCAAAGAATGACTTAATCAATTGAAAAGCAAAACACCACTAACATATAATGAACTTTGACTAACATTTGACTAACTCTTATTAATATTGCTTTACTTTCAAGTCATATACTTTATGCAATTTAATTTCTAGTCATTTACCATTCATTGTCATTTACATATCATCTAACTTGTTTATGTTTATGCCATTTTCACTTTGCTCATTTGAGCCATATATTGTGATTGTATATATTTGGTTGTGTATTTTGTTTGTGCTTGTGGTCCTAGGACCTTAAAATACCTAATAAACAACAAAAACCCAAAAATATGTTTGGTGGACTGTTGGGCTTGATCTGAACTTTTGGACTTAGGATTAGGCAACATTCCATATGCAAAAGGACTTGGCCAATGCCAACTTTTTTTCTGAGTCCAAGTTATTGTGATTTGAATCTTCATATGACGCAAGTATTGGGATCCACTTGAATTCATTTGCTGCATTGTCTTGATGCAACTATTATTTTGATCTCATGTCTAATGCTTTATTCTGAGTTAATCAAGAAGTATTTCATCTGATACATGAGAAGACAAAGAAGACTTCTAGCTATGGGATTTGCTTGCTTGGATATGATCATCTTTATTTAATGCCTTGATCTTCATTATTAAATGCTTGTTGATAATTGCTTGATTCAAAGTCCAAAGGGAAAGTGAGTTTTCTATATGACATTCTTGTCTGTCGGATTGCATCCCATTGGTCATATCTTTTCAACTCTTAACTTTTAATTTTATGCTTAGGAGTAGTCTCTTCATCTCCTCCGACTTCTTAAATTTCAAAATCCCCCCCCCCCATTTCAAAAACTTTCTTTGCTTGTGATTTCAAACTTAGACTATGTTTAAATGATTATAAACTTTGGCCTTATGCCAATGAACTTTCAAACTCTTATTCTTAAAACAAACTTGTAAATGAACTTAACCATATTTGACTTAAAAGTTCAAAAGACAAAAAGAACTAACACTCATTCAAACTTTTGGGCTCTTTGTGCCCTCTTTTTTAACTTAAATTTTTATTAAAAGCAATCCACTCATTTTGAAATTGTTACCATGAACTACGAGGTTTTGATCTCTCATTTTTATGCTGGTACGTAGGCACAAGTCCGAAGGTATTGTCAAACACAAAAAGATAATCAAGGAATTCTTTTCTCATCCGCACACTCTATTTTTCTCAAACATCTTTTCTACCAAAAACACATACACACATAAAAAAGGGCTGAGTACCTAGGACACTTTGGGTGCTAACACCTTCCCTCTGTGTAACCAACCCCCTTACCTATAACCTCTGGCATTTTATTAGTTTTGATTTGAAAACTTCTTATCTTTGGGTTTCGTTCATACTTTTCCCTTTTCCTTTGGAAACAATAAAAGCGCGGTGGCGACTCTGGTTTTATTGACGATAAGCTTATCCATAGCTTGATGGTCACGAATTTACCACTACAGAAATTAAGTGGCGACTCTGCTGGGGAGTAGTCCTCAGTGGGTTTAGCCTACATTTTTATATGTATGTATTTGTATATTTTATGTTTATATATTTGTTTGTATGATATAATCTGTCTGTTGTGCTTGATGATCTCTGAGTGGTGAGATAAGTTCTAACCTGAACTTGAGAGCAATTAAGATAAGAGGATGGTATAGTCATGACCAACTTGTGTGGAGTAGTCCTTAAGAAGTTGGCTTGAGACCCATCTACTTAGTGGAGATCCTTTTGGAGTTACTAATGTCACACAAGTTATTTGTGGTTAGGAATTACTCTCTTTGATTTGGGGTCCGAGAAGCTGAGGACCGTAGAACATTTAACCCAACTTTGCCTATTTAGGACGTAGTGCGGAGATTGTTCACGTGCAGACCTAATAACAGTTGTTACGCGATACTACACTTAGACGAGTTTCTCTTGAGAATATTATGGGTTGATGAGTCAGTCATCCTAACCTATAATATCTGATAGATGGAATTAAGACTTTGGGAACTTTTTAGAACATGATCTACAGGTTTTTATCCTTAGCACACTCCTTTGGGATGGTTCTTAACCTGACTCCATGCTCGCGACTCACAACAAACCCTTTGATTCTTGGTTGATCCGATCAAGTCTTGTCAATATCAATGGAACTTGGGTGTTGATAGGTGAAAACCATAATCCACCAAAATGGATGATTGATCTTTATGATGACTTGATCCATCCTTGACCTTTGTTGGTGTTTTCCTTGTTTGTGATTGCTGCATTCATCCATTCATGCGTATCATAACATTCATCACAGAAAAATAAATTTCAAGGAACTGAGGTCTTATTTCCAAATATTTTCAGACCATGGCTTATGGACGAAGGAGCACTAAAAAATACAGTTTCAGATGTCCTGATTTGAAAGAGCTGAGGAAGTTATCATCCTTTGTATTAGATCCCTTAAACTTCAAGCAGCGTCATGGGAAGCTCTTCTTTGTATTATCTGCTGATGTGGTTGAAGGACTCTTGAGTTTGTTGGTTCAGTTTTACGACCATATCTACCGTTGCTTCACTTTTCCCAATTATTAGCTTATGCCTATGTTAGAGGAGTATGCCCATCTCTTGGGAATACCCGTTTTTTACAAGGTGCCTTTTAGTGGATTGGAGGAGATTCCCAGATCTCATATCATAGATGAAGCCATTCATCTGAAGAAGTCTGAGATTGGGACTCATTGGGTGAAGAAAGGAGGAATGTTTGGGTTGACTTCTGAGTCTCTCATTGGTAAAGCTATTGTCTTTGCTCAAGCTGGTAGTGTGGATGCTTTTGAAGCCATCTTTGGGTTGCTCATTTATGGTTTAGCTTTGTTCCCTAACATTGACGGTTTTGTTGATGTTAACGCCATTAGAATCTTCTTGATTGGGAATATTGTTCCTACTTTATTAGGTGAGATGTATTTCTCTTTGCATTTGAGGAATTCTAAAGGTGGTGAGACTATTGTTTGCAGTGTTCCTCTTCTGTACAAGTGGTTTATTTTGCACTTGCCTCAGACACCTACTTTTTTGGAGAACAAATAATGTCCACGGTGGTCCTAGAGACTTATGTCTCTCACTAATGATGATATTGTTTGGTATGATTCTGCATTGAGTGGTGTGGATATTATTAATAGTTGTGGTGAGTTCTCTAATGTTCCTCTCATTGGTACACAAGGAGGAATCAACTACAACCCTGCTTTGTCTCGTCGTCAACTTGGGTTCCCCTTGAGAGACAAACCTAATAACACTCAGTTATAAGGTCTTTTATATCAAAAGGGTAAAAATCCCCAACATTTGAAGCAAAAGATGATACATGCTTGGCATAATGTGCATAGGAAAGGAAGATTCGAGCTTGGTCCGTGCAATTGTGTAGCTTTGGAAGCTTACACTATTTGGGTAAAGAAGCGAGCTTTGGAGTTTAAGATGCCGTATGCTTGTGAAAGACCTATATTTTTTGTTGTAGCTGAGCCATCAACTCTCCCTAACCAAGATATAGAGGAGTTGGAAGATGCACTCATTAAGATGAAGCAACAAAGAGATATGTGGGAAGAGTCGTTCCATGCTTTGAGCCGAAAGCATGAGGAGTTACAGCTTGAGTCGAAGGACAAAGACACACTTATTGAACTTCTTGAAGACCGAGCAATGAAGAGACAAAGAGAGCCAGAGGGTCCACCTTCCTCTAGCATGCCTAAGCCTTTCGGTGTTTGGAAGAAGATTGTTAATCAGCCTGTCCTTGAGAAAGCTCAGATAAAGACATCTTTTGAGTCTGAAATTCGACGCATCTGAAGGAAGTACGCGCTAGCAGCCAGATCATCTGATATTGTTGTTAGGGGATCCTTAGGATGATTAGTTTCCTTTTCACTTGTATTTATACTTTGGTTTCTGAAATTGTACTCAGTGCAATCCTTCCAAATTTTATAAATAAAAAGAGATTTTCATGGTCAATGAAATTGTTACTACTATATATATTTGCAAATAGAACTTCATGTGTTCCTTGAAATTAAAAACAAACAAAAATATTGCATTACATGCATCATATGCATAGCAGGTTTTCTTTTGCCAGGTGTCTTATCAGTTATTCTTCTGTGCTTCAGCCAAGCTGACTCACTGATACAACACTCGCGCCAATCAACCCAAGATCATGGAACATTTGGAACAAGAGAACAGAGAGTTGAAGGATGAGATTACACGGTTGACTTCTATGATGGAGTTTGTTCTTGCCGCGTAGAGTCAGTCTTCGCCAACTCCCCCAACTCCTCCCCAGAGTGTGAAGACATGACTTCTCAAATGTTTTGATGACGAAAAACTTCTCTACAAGTCTAATATTGATTGACAAAAAGGATTGATCAAGATTCAAGCTCATGAAGGAAGTTTTCAACTAAATGATCAAGTCTCGATGAAACTCATGAAGATTCGTATTTCAAATGAATAGGTATAACACTTGGCCTCTAGATGATTATACAAGTGTTCAAAACATGTCTCATTCATGCCATAATCATTGGAAGTAATTTTATGCATCAAAGAAATCATAACACTTCATTTTTTAAGCTTTTTTCAAATCTGGGATGAAGTAATCGATTATCCATTTTCAGGTAATCGATTACTCTGTGAAAAATTCAAATATTTTTGCACGTTGGAGGCCAGTAACCGATTACCCATGTTAAGGTAATCAATTACCACTGAACCAGAGGCAAAAATTAGTGCATCTATTCATGGAAACTTTTCTATTTTATTTACCATGAACCATGGCATCCTTTGGGTAATTGCATCCATTTGAGGAGGTGTTTAGACAACATATATACATCATTTTTTCAGATTTAAAACTAACCTCCTTGCAAAAATTTCAAATCAATTACTCATATTCTTTCAAACATTTTGTAAGTGTTCTTCCAAATTTTCTTAAGAGTGAAACCTTGCATAAACCTTCTTTTTAAGCATCATAGTTTCATTCCATACAAAGAACACTTGTATAATTATTGTGAGAATTAAGTGTTACAAAGGAGAAGATCAATTGATAAATTGATATACTTCAAATTTTCAACTGTTTCATCTTCTACAAAAATTCAGAATTGTATCTCTAGATTACAACTTATTTTTAGGATTGTTAAGAATAAGTTTGTAAGGTTTTATCCTTGCTATCCGGTGTGTGGATGCAAGAGGTACTTTTGTGAGAATTTGAGTCTCGATTGGACTTTAAACATTGTAAATCCAAGAGGATTGTTCTTGGTGTGTTAGAATTAGATAGAAAGGCCTTAAGCTGTCTTGTCTAGGAATCTAGCATTATAGTGAATTCTCTTTCGTGTTGAAAGGGGAGTGGAGTACTCTCGATGTGTGAGGGGAACCACTATACATCATGGTGTTCTTTACTTGCCGCACTTTACCGCTTTTCATCACATAAGCATCTCAAGAAAGTAAAAATTAATAAACCGTAAAAAATCCGGAAAATCATCTAAGTGCCTCATTCACCCCCCCCCCCCCTCTAAGGCATTCCTTAAACTTACAATTGGCATCAGAGCAGGTTATAGGTAACCTGTTCCTGAAAGATCCGCTTGGCTTCCGCAAGCACGAATCTGGTTTTCAAAGGCGGTGGAAGTAGTAACAAACCACCACTTTTCTCTGGAGAATATTTTGATTTTTGGAAGATCCGCATGAAGGCACACCTAGAAGCCCAAGGAGAAGGCATATGGGAAGCCGTTGAAGATGGTCCACATAATCCTATGAGTGTGGTCAATGGCATTGGTACTCCAAAGATAAAAAGTTCATATGATGAAGATGATAAGAAAAAAATCTTAAATGAAAATAAAGCAATAAACATTCTTCAAAGTGCTTTAAGCATGGACGAGTTCTTTCGCATATCTCAATGCAAATCGGCGAAACAAATATGGGGCACCTTAGTGGAGACACATGAAGGCACCGCCGAAGTAAAGAGATCAAGGTTGAATACATTAAGTCAAGAATATGAGATGTTTAGAATGCTGCCCGGAGAATCCATCGTGGCGCTACAAAAAAGATTTGTTCACTTGACTAACCACTTGATTGCTCTCGAAAAAACATTTACAAATGATGATCTCAATCTTAAAGTACTAAGATCATTGACTCGAGAATGGCAACCGAAGGTGACGGCTATCTCTGAAAAGAAAAGTCTTTCAACAATGACGTCCGCATCACTCTTTGGCAAACTTCAAGAACATGAGTTAGAACTTGGTAGGCTTGAGAAACATGAAATTCAAGAAAAGAAATCTAAAGGAATTGCCTTGAAGGTAGACTCAAAAGAAGATAAAGATGATGTCGCATTGGAGGAAGATGAGAATTTCATGCTCCTTGTTAAAGGCTTGGTAAGTTCTTTAACAAAAATGATAAATACTTTAACGCTAAAAAGAATAGACATTTCAGGAAAAAGGAGACCACCACATCTATGCAAGATATAACATGCTACGAATGTGGAAAGCAAGGCCACATAAAGCCGTAATGTCCTAAACTTTCAAAGAAAGGTGAATTCAAGAGAAATAAGGATTTCAAGAACAAAAAGGCATATGTTGCATGGGAGGACAATGAAATTAGTTCTTCATCTGGATCGGATAGCGAGGAATGTGCAAACTTGGCGCTAATGGTTTCTCATCATTCCGATGATGAAGAAGAGGTTAGTAATGATTTTTCTCTTTTTGATGATGATGCACAAGGTGAAATTAATGAATTGTTAAATGAATGAAAAATTCTTTATAAAACTATATCATCTCAAAAGAAACAAATTTCTTCCTTGGAAGAAAAGATTGAAATTTTTGAAAAAGATTTTGAAAATGAAAAACAAAAGATGATTAGTGAAAAGAAGAATTTTAATGTCTAAAGTGTGAGTCTCTCTCTTTCCAAATTGTCCAACTTAAAAGATTCCTTGAAAGGTATGAAAAAGGACAAATTGGTTTGGAAGGGGTTCTTAGCCAACAAAGGTACTCAAATGACAAAACTGGACTTAGTTACTCCAAATTTTCTAAACCAAGTTAAAATAAAACTATCTTTGTTAGGCCTAAGGATCAATCTCCAAAACAAAGAGTCAACACACCAAAAGTTGTGCATCAACGTCCTAAAAAGAAAAGGTTTACAAATAAAAAGTCTTATGTTCCTAGATATAAAATCAATTTTGAACCAACTTGTTTTTATTGTGGTATTATTGGCCATACACCTAATGCTTGCTATGTTAGAAACTTTAGTGTAGCAAAGGGGCATTATGTATGGGTTGAGAAAGGTACTAATTATGAAGGACCCAAGGCAATTTGGGTACCTAACAAAACTTAATTTTGTTTTGTAGGTATGCTTGAAGGCCACATCAAATCTTTGGTATTTGGATAGTGGGTGCTCCAAGCATATGACTGGTGATGTGCACAAATTTTCAGATCTAATGCTTAAGGCCAAGGGTTATGTTACTTATGGAGATAACAACAAAGGAAGAATTCTTGGCATAGGCAAAGTAGGTGCACCAAATTTCATATCCATCGAAGATGTGCTATATGTCGAAGGACTAAAGCACAACCTCTTAAGCATAAGCTAACTTTGTGACAAAGGATTCAAAATAAGGTTCACAAAAGATGAATGTTTAATTGAAGACGAAGTCACACAAGAGTTAATGCTTATAGGTAAGTGAATTAATAATATTTTCATGATTTCCCTTGATGATGTTTCTTTGAAGGTTAAGTGTCTTGTGGCAAATAAGAACGACTCATGGTTATGGCATAAGAGATTTGCTCACATTCACATGGAACACTTGAATAAGTTAGTAAAACATGACCTTGTCATTGGATTGCCAAAGATAAAATTCATCAAAGATAGACTTTGCGATGCTTGTCAAAATAGGAAGCAAACCAAATTAACTTTCACATCCAAGAATGTGGTGTCCACTTCTAGGCCACTACAATTGTTACATATGGACTTATTTGGTCCATCAAGATCAAGAAGCTTCGGAGGTAACTTATATGCTTTAGTTATTGTTGATGATTATTCTAGATATACTTGGACATTCTTTTTAGTGCAGAAAAGTGATGCATTCAAAGCGTTCAAGAAGTACGCAAAGCAAATTCAAAACGAGAAGTCATTAACAATTGCCTCCATAAGAAGCGATCATGGTGGAGAATTCCAGAATACTTCTTTTGAAGAATTTTTTGAAGATCAAGGAATATTTCACAACTTCTCGGCTCTAAGGACTCCTCAACAAAATGGTGTAGTTGAAAGAAAGAATAGGTCAATGCTTAGCGACTCAAATCTCCCTAAGTATTTTTGGGCGGATGCGGTTAGCATGACATCTTTTGTAAGTAATAGAGTTAACATAAGACCTCTCCTAAAGAAGACTCCATATGAACTCTTCAAAGGAAGGAAACCCAACATTGCTTTCTTTCATATCTTTGGATGCAAGTGCTTTGTCCTTAACAATGACAAAGACAACCTTGGTAAGTTCGACGAAAAATCGAATGAAGGTATTTTTCTTGGTTATTCTCTTACAAGTAAAGCATATATAATTTATAATAAAATAACTTTAAATATAGAATAATCCATGCATGTTAAGTTTGATGAATCTAACCCCTCGAAAGAGGAAATTGTTGTTTGTGACGATGATGATGATTTTGTAGAAATTCCTAAAGAAGATACTTCAAACAAGAATCAAGAAGAACTGATTCAACAAGAGTCAAATGAAAATGATCTACCTAAGGAATGGAGGACTCATAAAGATCATCCTATTGAAAAATTAATTGGTGACATTAGTCAAGGTGTTGCTACAAGATTGAATCTCAAGGATGCATGCTTAAACATGGCGTTCGTTTCGCAAATAGAACCCTCTAAAATTGATGAAGCTCTAGGAGATGATCAATGGATTGTTTCTATGCAAGAAGAATTAAACCAATTCAAGAGAAATCAAGTTTGGGAACTTGTTTCTAGACCAAGTGGTAAGCACATCATTGGAACAAGATGTGTGTTTAAGAACAAACTTGATGAGAATGGAATAATTGTTCGAAACAAAGCAAGATTGGTTGCTCAAGGGTATAATCAAGAAGAAGGAATCGACTTTGAAGAAACTTTCGCTCCGGTTGCAAGGTTAGAAGCTATTCGTTTATTACTTGCTTACGCATGTTCAATGAATTTTCAGTTATTTCAAATGGACATCAAAAGCGCCTTCTTGAACGGCTACATCAACGAAGAAGTCAATGCCAAACAACCCCCGGGCTTTGAAGACTTCAAGCATCCTTCACATGTATACAAATTGAAGAAAGCGCTATATGGATTAAAACAAACACCAAGGGCATGATATGATCGTCTAAGTAATTTTCTATGTGAAAAAGGTTTTGAAAAAGGCAAAGTAGACAAGACTTTATTTATCAAGAAGATACAAGGGAACACCTTACTTGTTCAAGTCTACGTAGACGTCATAGTCTTCGGTTCAACCAACAAAGAACTATGTGAAGAATTTGCGTTGATAATGCAAGGTGAATTTGAAATGTCTATGATGGGAAAGATGAACTACTTCCTTGGTTTGCAAATCAAGCAACTAAAAGACGAAATCTTTATCAACCAATAAAAGTATTGAAAAGAGATGTTAAAGAGATTTGAAATGGATGGTTGTAAAGCAATGTCAACACCAATGGGCTTCGGAACCTATGTTGATCAAGACGAATCGGGTGCGTCAATTGATATTACGAAGTATCGAGGTATGATTGGTTCTTTATTATATTTGACGGCAAGCCGTCCTGACATAATGTTTAGCGTGTGATTATGTGCTCGCTTCCAAGAAAATCCAAAGGAGTCACATCTCACGGCGGTAAAAGAATCATGAAGTATCTCAAAGGAATAACCAACGTTGGCTTATGGTATCTTAAAGGTAGTGTCTGTAAGTTAATTGGTTGTTCTGACGCGGATTATGCAGGTTGTAAAACAGATAGAAAAAGTACTAGTGGAACATGTCACATCCTTGGTAATGCATTAGTCTCATGGTCATGTAAGAAACAAGCGTGTGTTGATCTAAGTACGGCTGAAGCAGAATACATAGCAACAGGTAGTTGTTGTGCACAGAATCTTTGGCTAAAGCAACAATTAAGTGATTATGGAATCGATCTTGGATGCATACCACTCCGATGCGACAACACAAGTGCGATTAATATTACAAAGAATCCTGTCATGCACTCAAGGACCAAACACATAGACATTCGACACCATTTCCTTCGTGATCATGTGCTTAAAGGCGATGTCGAAGTTACCTTTGTCGATACTCATAATCAACTAGCGGACATTTTCACAAAACCACTTGCAAAAGAACCATTTTATAAGATTCGAAGAGAACTTGGCATTTTGGATGAAGGTGATATATAAATCTTCCATAATTATTCACTATACATTATAATAAGGCCAAGGTACACAATTTTTTAATTTTATTTAATTTGTGAAATTTCTCTTTAAAATGTGTATATGAAATTTTTGCCTTTTGTTGATTTTGTATTAGGTAAATTTAATTTTTTGATAAAAACATTTTCACTCAAAATTGCATTAGTATGTATATTACCTTGTCAAACTTATTTTTTTTGAAAATCCTTCATATTTTGGGTTGTGCAAAGCTACTGTTTTTTCACTTTTTTCTTAGAGTAATCGGTTACTCCAAATTGGGTAATCAATTACCCTGCCTATTTTTGCCTTCCTTATGCGTTTTTCATCTATATAACTGATTACCCTTTTTAGAGTAACCGATTACCACTGTTTCTTCCAGAATTTTTTAAAATTTTTAACACCCGTGAGTTTTTTGTCATAAAGAGTACTTTTGGTCTTCAATGTTTTTTTTTCTTGTTTTTTTTTTGCTTAAGTCAATCACTTCAGCATTGGTACATTGGCTTTTTATGTTTTATTCTTTTAAGACTATGCTAAGTCCGTTGGCTTTTATGTTTTATCCGTCTTTCTATTCCGTACTGTAATACCCCAAAATTTACCCTACAATTTTTCCTGGAAGCATGGGATTATGTTTCACACTTCATTGGCATCATACTAGGTCATACTCATTGCATACTGCATTAGTGACTTGGAAATCAGGTTTTGATTGATCACTCCTTAACAGAAGGAGCCCACACAAATCAAGATTGAGAATTGGACTTCATTCTCTAAGTATACAAGTCTCAAGGGTCTCAGGTGGCTCCAGGTATCTTATTATGGTCTTCAGTTCATCAGTGAAGGATTTAGAGCTATTAGAGTGTTCATCTGGATTTAATCAGGAAATCAGGGTTTCATGGCTACCTGCAACAGGAAATGTTTTGTGGGAAGTAGAGGAGCTTATCCATGTCATTATTGGAGAGGCATCTTGGCCTAGGAAGACTCACAATTATCTCAGAAAAATCCATTGGCAAGCAGTGCAATCAGTTCCCGATCAATTTTGCCCTAAAATTAGGGTTTGGTATAAAATCAAATTATTTCTGATTCTTTGGGTGAAACTCTTTTCCATGGCCCTCCATATGTCCACAAGGGTCTACATACAAAAAATCAGCTTTTTGTTTGAGCCAGAAGTGTTTCATTTGATCACTTGAATCGGGAATCAGATAATTTGGGAAAAGTCAACTGTGGGGCCAGAAAAGTCAACTCCTGACTTTTTGAGAGTGGAATCTCAAAATTCATGCCTAGGGGAGCCTACATGTGAAATTTTATCAAGGTTGGATCATGGATTTGTCATTTAATTAGGAATTGGAAAAGTTACTTAATTTGGAAATGGTTGACTTTCCATTTTGGGCAAGTTTTTATGATTTTTGCACTCACTTTATGCCCATTTTCCATCAAGATAAAAGCTCCATTTTAAAATTTCTCCAACATGAAAGTTGTTCCTCTTATTCCAATGTTTCTATAAATATAAAGTTTGCTCCATTTGGATCAAAATTGAGAAAGTTATGCTTGGTCAAAGTAGGGCATATTTTTAGGACACTTACAAAAATTTCTAAGTCTAAAGATCTTTAAAGTTTGTCAAAACTTCTTGGCCAGTTTTCTTGCACTTCAAGGAACCAATTGAAAATATTTTCTTCACAACAATTATATCTTGTCATGTCCTCTTTCACCTCCCTTTGGATTCATCTCATTTGGATCCATGGTTTGAGAGATACACTCACTTAAAGTTGGCACCATGACTTGAAATTTCTAGGCAGATTTTATGCCTAACTTTCCCAACCAATCCTGCAATGGTGTGGCATGATCTTGAGGTCCATTTTTCATCTTCTTCCATTCATTATTTCCACCCATGCTCAACATGAAACATGCCAAGCACCATAATATCTCTCTACTGTTTGCATCATCTCCTCAATTGGTGATTTGCTCATCAAGTTGTGTTGCCACAAAGTCACCCCCTTGAATTGTTTTTCTTGCTTGCCAAACCAAACCAAGCCAATGTTTTTCTTTCCTTATTTGTCCATGCATCATATTTCCATTCACCCAAAGTTTTGCCAAAATAAGGAACAACATCTCACGTGCCCTCTTTCCAATTTCTAGTGCACCTCACCAATTGCAACTAACTTGCATCATTTGCTCACCTCATGGACAGACAATTTATTTCATAGCCTATTAAGGAGTTTGACCCACAATATTTAAAGCTAAAAACCCTAAGCATGAAAGGGCAGTGGATTTTCAAGCAAGCAAGGCAAGGTCATTAGAGATCAGCTTCCATTTTTTCTCAGCAAGTTCTTGAAGTGAAGTTTTTTGAAGCACCAAGGAAGCATCCTTTTCTTCTAGCCTCTCCATAATCAAGAAGAAGTGGACTAGACTTCCACTAGGTAACTCTCTTTTTACTTTTCCATAGCCATTTAATGATACATCTATGCTCATTATCATACTTGTTTCCATGCTAATCATATGCTTATGCTTGCTTTTGAAGTCCTCAGAACGAGGCATTGTTCATGGTGTTGATTTATGTTGTTGATTTTCTGCTCATGCCCGTGTTCATGTTGACACTTTGTTGTCAACTTTTCTCCATGAATAAGCTACCATTTCACCTAAAACAAGTTACCATGTTAATCCTTGCATTTTGTACTTGAGATCTGGGCTTTGTTTCATGATTTTTGATGCATTATGGTGTGCGTATTTTTGAGTTGAAGTTGAGAAAAACACACTGTTTTTCTGCATTTTTGCATGAGCATGGCTAGGGTTTGGCTCAAGGAAGAAGACGACCACGTGTCGTCTTGAGATCCATTAGATCCAGCGTCTCCATTTTAATCCTGGCCATCCGTTTTGTTTTGTCTTTTAGTGACTTAAGTGGAAGTGACCAATTGATGTTATGTTCACATGATTTTTTAAATAAAATGTTCATTTAGTGTGTCACGCCCAGACTTAATAATTGGTTTGGATCATGGGCTTCGCTGTTTGCTTTCAGCACCCTACATTTATGGCCCATTAGCATATCACTCATGTCCCAGTTCAGTCAAAATGCTAATGCACCCCCCTTTTCATGTTCATTTTTTTAATTACCAGTTTATTTCTGTTTTGATTTTAATTAATATAAAATATTTTCTTTGTTCATAAAATATCCAAAAATATTTTCCATATTGCTTGATGCCTTATTTAATTTTATTTTATTTTTATTTTCGCATTTATTTAATATTAATATTTTATTTTAATTATTCATTCCAAGTGGTCCATTTTAGCATACATTTGATTCTTGATTTTATTTTTATGACTTAAAATTATTTTTAGCTTCTGATTTTTGGGATGAAGGTTGACCACTACCCCATGGTCAACCTGCATTTTTCTTGGATTTTTATTTCACATTTTCAATTTATTTTTGATTTAATTTTAACCTAGTTTTGTTGATTGACTTTTGGTTTGACTTCTATTTTATTTCAATTAATTCATGTACTAATTTTCATTATTCTTAAAATCTTTGTGGGGAATGATGATGTCCTGACCCCACCTTACTTAGTTTAATTTTTCATAATTTTCTTGATTAATTTGCTATTTATTTACTATTTATTAAGTTGGCTCGAATTTTCAGTTGACTTCTTTATGATCAATGTTTGATTTAGGGATTGCTTATGACAATTGAAGAGATCTTTTGATCCTCCCTTGTTCATCTCATAGGCCATGTATTAGAGACCTTTTATCTTGATTTTATTTGATCCTTACCTCATTTCTTGATTTAATTATTTCAGTGGACCCTTTTTGTGCATCTTTTCATCTATTTGATTCATCTGTTATCTGTTACACTTGTTTCTTTCATCCATGCTTATTATTTCTTGATTGTTTAACATGTTCATACTTCCCATGCCTTGTTTAATGCTCCGTTATTTCATTCTTTGATTCTTTGATTTGATTATATACCTGTTTACTTATCTGATTTGATTGAGAACTGTTGCCTACTTGTATGATGATTGAGGCATATATTCTTATTGTTTGATTGCCATGAACCATCCCCATTCATAACAAATGTACCACTATCCCATAAAGTGTATAATATTTATTCTTTCATTCTGTATTCATCTGTTAATACAAGAATTAAAATGAACATCCGATAATCATTTCAAAAGAAGATCAAAAACTCGATCCAACGTCGAGTAATCATTTTCAAAACTTAACAGAACCAGCACGCATTCATCCATCCTCTTGTAAGTCGATTGCCTCGGGCATCTCTATCTACATGTAAGTCGATTGCCTCAGGCATCACCATCTACCCTTATCCGTGGCTCCTCTCCTTGCTCCATCCATCGACTCTTGTTCCGTTTAGGTAGCACCCATTAGGTAGAACCCTTTGTATGATAACATAGGTAAAATTCCCTTATTCTTTGCATGCTAACATTAGGTAGATGTTCCCCTCTGTAAATCCTAACACATAGGTCCACATTGCATGACAACTCTAGGGCAGAGCTTCCCCATTTTTAGACCTTCCGTGCGTCTCCGATCTTGTGGCATGTCAGTCCGTTCTATTGCAAAGAGGTAACTGCCTAAGACTCGATTCAGTGAGCTACGACACCTACTGCTAGGACGTTGAACACATTGCCCACTTTCCTTTGACACAACTGGTGTCTGCTTTTGTAAGTCCATGTTCAGATGGCAATCCTTAATCCGTAGTTAGCCGAACTACGACAACTCTGATTCTCATGTTCAGATGCGATACGTAGGCATGAGACGCGATGTCTTGCCGAGTTTGACTAACGACTAACAACTAATCCTTGCTTGCTTTCGCCCTTGTTGCGATTCTTTTCTCTCGCCCTCGTTGTGATCAAGACCTTCCCTTTCTCTTGCCCTAGTTGCAATCGAGACCCTTGTTCCCGTAGTTAGTTGAACTACGTTTTGCTCTGATTCTCATTCCAGATGAGATACGTAGGCATAAGATGCGATGTCTTATCGAGCACACTTCTCTTTCACCCATAGGTAGCCGAGCTACGAAGACTCTGATTCTCATACTCAGGTGAGATACGTAGGCAGTGGATGCGACATCCTTGCGAGTCATTTTCTTTTGACCTTCTTTTAGCAGATAGTACCTTAGATATACCTACACCCTTTAGACTAGAACAACAAGAGTGGATACCGTAGAGTACTACGGATGCGTAGGGGTGCTAATACCTTCCCTTCGCATAATCGACTCCCGAACCCTAGATTTGGTTGCGACACCTTGTCTTTTCCTCTCTTCAGGTTTTCTTCGATCGTTTCCTTTCCCTCCTTTGGGATAAATAACGAACGGTGGCGGCTCTTCTATTCTTTTTCCCGCCGGTTGTTTTTCCGCGTTGCGACAGCTGGCGACTCTGCTGGGGACCCGGTTTCCCTATGCGAGTCCCTCCTAGCTTTTGTGAGTATCTTGTTTGTTGGGTGTTTATTCTTTTGTACAGTTATTTACTTTTAGCATTTATCTTCTTTATCTTATTGCATTGTGTATATATGATGGTTGTATCTGCTGGATCTATTGGGTTGGTTATTTGTTGGGGTGGGTTGTTCTATGAGAGATAAGCCCACTACCCAGGCCAGAGCGTACACACAGGTTTTAAAGTGGATAGTCATGAGGCTTGCATAGCATGTTGCTACGTTAAGTCGTTCATGAGACCCACACCCAGATGAGGTTTCTTTTGGATATACTCTGTCCTACGGGTGTTCCGTAATGACAAGATGTTCCTTTAGAAATCGTCGACTCTGGTGACCATTTCCCGAGGACTCAGTCGAGGCACTCCTCCGAGACGCGATTACGTTAGGTCTGGTGGGCGCATTCTCGCTGCTCAACCTGAGGACCCAAGGCTGGGAACTTGCTTTTAGGGTGTCATGTTGAGGGGAGTCAGTGGAGGTCTTTTGTCTCGTAATAATACCAAACCTTCAGTGGTAAATGTATTATTCTCGACTGAAGGGCTAGAAGCTGACAAACTTCTGTTCTTAGAATCTACCAGTGAGGGGCGGGCTAAATTCAGGAAACCTTAATCTTCAACCAACCCGGTTTTCTGGTATTCTTGTTGGAGCAGAACTTTGATCTCTTATATGTTCCTCAGTGGTTTTCTCTTCAGATAGTGCGACCTGACAGTTGTTCAAGCAGATACAGCAATCCTGATTCCCATGTCACTACATTGCATCACATCATTTTGCATTCACATCATTTAACACATGTTTACCTATTCCCAGGGGTTTATATCTTCTTCTTGATTCTAGTCGGGGTTTTCTGGTTCTCTTAAGATGGATATTGGCAGAAAAAGACATGTCTCCTATAAATTTCTTGTGGTTTGTTTGGATCACATTCAACAACTGATGAAGTTAATGGATCATGATTCTCTAGAAAGATTCCGGAAGGATTACGGGTTGATTCTAAGTTTCGTTACGGTTCTCTCCAAAGATCAACATGATGCTCTCTTTACATTACTGCAGTTCTATGACCCTCCATTGAGATGTTTTACATTCCCAGATTATATCTTGGTCCCTACTTTGGAGGAGGTTGCCAGTTTTCTCAGGGTTCCTATCAAGTCGCAGTTGCTATTCTACAGTTCCGAGTTTCTGCCCGATTTCAGCATGGTTGCTTCAGCCACATATTTGGGGAAATCAGTCTTGGAGTCTAATATGTGTCAGAAAGGAGGAGTCAGTGGTTTTCATCTGAGTTTCTTAGTGGGAGAAGCCAAGAAGAAGCTTTAAGATGGTGATAGGAGGTGTTTCAATGCTGTGTTGGCTCTTTGTGTATACGGGATTGTCCTGTTCCCTAATGTTGCAAAATTTGTGGACGTAGACGCAATACGCCACTTCGTGTTGGGAAATCCAGTGCCGACCTTATTGGGAGATTTCTTTCATTCAGTGTATCACAGGAATGAGAATAGAAAAGGAGGATTGGTGAATTGTTGTGCACCCTTGTTTCATAAGTGGTTCAGTTCTCACCTACCCAAGTCGGGAGCGTTCGTTGATTTCGAGGACTCGTTGAGTTGGTCGAAGAGGTTGATAAGGATAAGAGCTAAAGATATTTCTTGGTAGTCTGACTGGAATTTGCTTCGGGAGGATATTATTCATAGTTGCGGGAACTTCCTGAATGTGCCGTTAGGTATGCTTTAAAAACTCCGCCTTTGGAAAAGGATGTGGAAGAATCTCTATTTTTCCATTCTTCGTCTGATTTGACTGTATCCCATAAGGCGGCTGAGGCCTGGCTAAAGGTAATCAAGAGAGGAAGGACTGTGCTTGGAAAGGGGGATTGCAGGACTTATCCTCAGTATGAATATTGGCTTCGGGGAAGAGTCGAAGAGTTTAGTCTTCCCTTTCCTATTGAAGAACCTTTGTATCCACCTACTCCTGAGCAGTCAACAATGGTGAGCCGAGAGGAGTATGACAAATTGAAGAATACCATGGAGGAACTTCAGGCTGAAAACTCGGAGTTGAGTGTGAAGTTGCAAGACTTTATGCATATATACCATGAGGCAGAATATCAGAAGGGGGAAGCTGTCAGATTGTAAGAGGAAGCGGAAAAGAAATTGGCTGTGGAGGTGAACTTCTTCAGGAAAACTGACAAAGCCTTGGGGTCATCCAGTTCTAAGTTGAGGCGAGTCAAGCAACAATTAACAGAGGCCCGTGGTAAGTTAGTTGGATGGCAAGAACAATGGGATGCATTTTCAGCTTCTCGGAAGGCAAAAGAGGAGGAGATGGTTGCCCAATTGACTGGTCAGATGGAGAAGTTGAAGACTCTGCTGAAGGAGAAGAACAGTGAGCTCCTGTGTGCCCGTACAACCAATGGTTACATGACAGATCAACTCGACAAGGCTCAAGAACAGATTGAAGAACTTAAAGTGTTGGCGGGTTTGAAGAAATCTAGACTTGAATAGGTATTCGGAAAGGATGATGGGGATTATTACATAGAGCACATCAAAGAACTGGATGGGATTATTCACAAGAGGAATTTGCTTATCCGGCGTTTGACAGAATCTCCAGATCATCCTGACACGGTGGCACTGCTGGCTGAAGTTAGGAGCAGTCCTTATGGGTTGTATACAGGAGGCTGATTCCTGATTTTTGTGCCTCTCTTCTACTTGTTGTGTTTCTTTGTTGCTTTGTAGTGATGATCCACAGGCTTATTATGGAGATCCTCTTTTGATGTATTGTTGGCTAAGGCCCTTCTCCTTAAACTCATTTGTATGATGGTTTTTCTTTATTGCATCTTGGTCTCAGAAGTTTATCCATGGCTCGATCTTCTTACACTGTTTATCTGATGTGAGACTGGAATCAAGGGGTAGAATACCCTTTGGAATTGATAAACATGTCATTGCATTTGCATATCCATTAGCATGTCTTGCATAACAGGTACCGCCGCTGTGTTCTCATTTTGTTTGGTATTCCACTAGCAGGATAGCTGACTCAGGCATTCACCGATATGGTACCCGAAGGAATCAATGTAGAGCAATGGAAGGCCTACAATCAGAGCTCGCTGAGATGAGGATTCGCATGAATCAGTTCATGGACGTGGTCCAAGGAGTGGCTCAGGGACATCAGGAGCTTAGACTATTGATACAGAGGAATCCCCCTACTACTCAACCGGAGATTGTGATTGATCCTCCAGCTGGAGAGACTAATGGACCTAATGGACCGAAGCCTATCCCTATCCCACGTGTCAACCCTGATCAACAACCCATCCATGATGATCAGGAGGATTAGTTCACCCTGCTTCAGGAAGACTTTGGCATGGGCCGTGGTATTGACCCTATGTTTTGGATATTGGAGGAGAGGTTGAAAGCTGTGGAAGGGCAGAATGCTCTTGGTGTGGATGTTGCTTACTTGGGGCTGGTCCCAGGTGTGAGAGTTCCACCAAAGTTCAGAGTTCTAGTTTTTGACAAGTACAATGGCAACTCTTGCCCGAAGACTCAAGTGCAAGCTTACTTCCGCAAGATGATTGCGTATTCTGATGATGAGAAGCTGCTCATGTACTTCTTACATGACAGTCTAGCTGGGGCATCCTTGGAGTGGTATATGAGGCTAGACAGAGCACATATTCGCAGCTGGAGAGACTTGGCTGAGGCTTTTGTGAAGCAATATCAATACAATACGGATATGGCACCTGACAGGACTCAACTCCAGAATCTGTCTCTCAAGAGCAATGAGTGCTTCAAAGAGTATGCTCAACGCTGGAGAGAGATGGCTTCCCGTGTTCAGCCTCCGATGTTGGAAAAAGATATGGCCAACATGTTTATGAACACACTGCCCGGGTGTTACTTGGAGCGTCTGGTGGGTTGCAACACCTCAAATTTTGGGGGACAGAAGAGGAGAGAAGGGGTCTCTACCGGTGAGAGGGTGGAGAACTACTTGAAGACGTGTAAGATCCAAAATGGGGTTGGATCATCCTCGGGGTCGAAGAAGCCGTTCATTGGGGGACAGAAGAGGAGAGAAGGGGGTGCAAATTCCGTGTCTTCTTATCAGAGCAGGGGTAACCGAAGGAACAATTTTCAGAATTACCATCAGCAACCCTATGTTGCAGCTGTGACCATTCTGGCTGCTGCACCAGTGCAACAACAACAACCCCAGCGTCAACAAAATCAGTACCAACAACAACAGGGTAACATACCTGCTTACCAACAGAGACAAAGGATGATGGATAGGCGTTTCGACACTCTTCCGATGTCGTACGCCCAATTGCTTCCCAACCTTCAACAGTTGCAACTTGTGCAGTTACGCACTTTGGCTCCTCCTATTGGGAGGCTTCCAGGGGGTTATGACGCCAATGCTATGTGTGAGTTCCACTCTAGGGCATCTGGCCACACTATTGAAAACTGCAAAGCTTTTAGGCACGTAGTTCAGGACCTTATTGACTCAAAGGCCATTAACTTTGCACCGGCTCCTAATTTTGTCAACAATCCTATGTCGCGGCATGGTGGAGCAAATGTTAACATGGTTGAAGGAGAAGTCAAATAAGTCAAGGAGGTGTTGAAACTGAAGACTCCGCTAATGGAAATTAAAGAATACTTGCTAGAGGCAGATGTTTTCCCCGGTTGCGGAAGCGGTTGTTTGGGTTGTGTTGCACAGAGTGGGGGTTGTGTGAGGCTGCAGTAGGGTATCCAGGCCTTGCTTGACGATGGTATCCTCCGAGCTAAAGACCTATCTGCCCAAAAGTCTATTGAAGGGGTTGTTGAAGAGGTGTTTGAGAATGCAGATGTTGATCCTCTCTTTTCTGAAGAGGCCGTTGATGTGGAAGAGTTTACGAATGTTGTTCCTGTTGATTTTGTAATCCCTAATGATGTAATTAATTTTCCTGATGTTGTTGCTGATATTCCAAACATTGTGTTTGATTCTGATGTATTTTTTGAACTTGATTCCGATGTCTCGGATGCTTGTACTTCAATGAATGAGATTTCTGAGTATGACTGTGACATTGCCACTATCACAATTTTCTACCCGACCGCTCAGATCAGTGTGCTAGTAGCGCAACCGGTACCACTAGTGCAACTACATCAATCCACTATGACCATCACGACCCCTGGTCCTTTACCTTTCACCAGCGAGAGGGCTATTCCTTGGCATTACGAGGGGAGTGTGTACACGCATGATCATAGAGTGGAGCAGCCATTGAAAATAGAAGAGGTGAAGGATCAGAAATTTGAACCTGAAGTGGAAATAAAAGATCCCACAGTGGACAATGTTGGTGGAATCGGGCGATTCACCCGAAGTGGTAGACTGTTCTCACCACCAGTTACCCAATCTGATAGTGCTGACGCCGCGGCAAAGGCCAAAGGCAAGCAAGTTGTGAATGAGGGTACCCTTGCACCACAGGCTAGCTCTGAGCCTGCTTTCGTGAAAGATGTGGACGAGCTCTTGAGAATCATAAAGAAAAGCGACTACAAGGTAGTCGATCAGTTGATTCAGACGCCGTCCAAGATATCTATTCTCTCACTCCTGCTGTGTTTGGAGGCACACAGGGAGGCACTTTTGAAGGTCCTTAATGTTGCGTAAGTGCCTCAGGAGATCTCAGTGAACCAACTAGAAGGGATCGTTGCAAATGTTCATGCAAGCAACGGGTTGGGTTTTACTGATTCTGACTTGACGCCAATTGGACACGATCATAACAAGGCTTTGCACATTTCAATGGAGTGCAAAGACACTGTGCTATCCCATGTTCTAGTGGATACAGGTTCCTCTCTCAATATGCTACCCAAGAGATCCATGTCAAGGTTAGATGTAAAAGGTTTGATCTTGAAGCCTTCCGATATTATTGTGAAAGCCTTCGATGGTTCTAAGAGGTCGGTATTCGGAGAGGTAGAATTGCCAATTCAGATTGGATCACAAACCTTCAACACCGTCTTCTATGTGATGGATATCAGTCCTTCGTATAGCTGCTTGTTGGGTCGTCCTTGGATCCACAATGCTGGGGCAGTCTCCTTGACTCTGCATCAGAAGATCAAGTTCCCGGTCAACGGAAGAATTATCACTGTCTGTGGTGAGGAGGATATTCTGGTCAATCACCTGTCTACATTCAAGTATATAGAGGTAGAAGGTGAAATTCATGAGACCCTGTGTCAGGCCTTTGAGGTAGTTCAAATCAAGGTTGCATCTCTAGTGGAAGAGGTTAAAGCAGGTGCCTCTATTTCGTCCTTCAAGCAGGCACAGGCCTTGGTAAATTCAGGTGTTGATCCCGGTTGGGGACGTCTGTTGGATTTACCTATGAAGGAAGACAAGTTTGGGATTGGATATCAGTCGGCATTGACTTCTACAACTTCAACGCCTAAGACTCGTCAGGGGCCGATTACTTTCTCCAGTGCTGGCATCATTCAGTATGGCCAAATCTCTGCAATCAACGAAGAAGATGGGGATAATGATTGCGACATTGACAACTGGGTGCGTCCAAGGGTCCCGGGTGAAGTCCTCCACAATTGGTCTTCTGAAGAGAGTATCCAAGTCACTCTTATTGAAGAGTAATTTTCTTTGTTTATTTATGCATATCCAAGTCTTACGTTCCGCCCAGGGCGTAATGACTCATTGTAGGGCTCATCTATGTGAATACTTGCATTTTTTATCATAAATAAAGGACGTCTTTTTGCATTCAAATATTTTGTTCACTGTCTTTCTATTTTTGCAGTTTTCAAAAATCAAAAAAATATATTTGGCGATGTTTTGTTTAGTTTTCACTCCTTGTTCACACTCATAGGCATATACCATCACTCATGCAGATGCACGTCACCGGATCCTATTGATAATAGTTCTGCTATGGCTCGCTTCGACTTTGAAAATCCAATCTGTCAAGCTGAAGAAGAGGGTGATGAAGACTATGAACTCCCTGAAGAACTTGTCAGGTTGTTAAAACAGGAGGAAAGGGTCATTCAACCGCATCAAGAGTCTATTGAAGTGATTAATCTCGGCACCGAGGACGTCAAGAGATAAATCAAGATAGGGGCTGCTTTGGAAGATAATGTGAAGAAGAGGCTGATTGAATTGCTGCAAGAGTATGTTGACATCTTCGCTTGGTCTTATCAGGACATGCCAGGGCTTGACACAACCATTGTGGTACACCGTTTGCCTCTAAAAAAGGATTGTCCTCCGGTCAAGCAGAAGCTCAGAAGAACAAGACCAGAGATGGCTGTCAAGATAAAGGAAGAAGTGCAAAAATAGTTGGATGCAGGGTTTCTAGAGGTTACAAACTATCTGCCATGGGTTGCAAACATCGTTCCAGTACCTAAAAAGGATGGAAAGGTACGGATGTGTGTTGACTACCGGGATCTGAACAGAGCTAGTCCTAAAGATGATTTCCCATTACCTCACATCGACGTTTTGGTGGATAACACGGCTCAGTTCTCGGTATTTTCCTTTATGGACGGCTTTTCTGGCTATAATCAAATTAAGATGGCACCAGAAGACATGGAGAAGACAACTTTCATAACCCCATGGGGCACCTTTCCGACTGGGGTTGGTTGAGACTCGATACTACACTCTTTGAGATTGGACTTTAGGGAAGCTTTGGTCAACCACTTGGTGTTGCACTGAAGTGGACTTAAAGGAAGGTCAATGATTGGAGATCCTTTTAGAACCCGGTTACTATTCTAGGACAGGTGGAACCAACCAAACTTCAGTGGGGAGGGTACTTACCTATGGAACTCATGCAAGCCTTAAAACTTAGGGATGATTGTTGTGTGACTTGTTTGTGCTTATTATTTGCTTACCATCATAACATCATAACATCATGACATCATGACATTGTACTAACCATTTCAAGGACTTAGGAATTTGACTTTACACATGACAAAGTTCGATATTGAAACTAATTGGGTAACAAGAAGTGGAATTAAGGGTTTACTTGCCAAATTTCTGATAAATAAGGCCCGAGAATTCTTAAAAGTTATGGATGTCCATGCTTTCGAAGATGTCCTAGCATTACTAATCTATGGTTTGGTGTTATTCCCTAATCCAGACCAATTCATAGATATGAATGCTATTAAGATATTTCTCACTCATAACCCTGTGCCTACCTTGCTTGGAGACATTTTGCATTCCCTTCACACCCGTACTGTGAAGAGGCAAGGGACTCTCATGTGCTGCGTACCTTTATTGTCTAGGTGGTTTATTTCGCACCTTCCTCAATTAGTCTTGAAGAATGAGCAAAATTTGAAATGGTCTCAAAGGATAATGTCGCTCTCCCATTCAGACATCCATTGGTGTCCTCAACCCAAAGAAAATGTTATCATCATTGACCGTTGCGGAGAATTCTCTAACGTACCACTCCTGGGGATAAGAGGAGGTATTACTTATAATCCTGCTTTAGCCCTACGTCAGTTTGGTTATGCTCGAAGAGATGGTCCACATGAAATAGTTATCCAAGGCACTGTGTTTGACTATGACAACGACTCTCAAGGACTCCGTCAAAGGTTTGTACGAGCTTGGGGCATGGTCAAAAGAAGTACTTTAGGACAGAAAAACTCTATTCCTATGGAACCTTATCTCAGATGGGTACGCACAAGAGCTCGTGAACTTGTCATGCCATATCTTGCAGTCGGACCGCTGATTGTTGAACCAGGAGTTGAAGGAGGTACTCCTCAGATCATTCCTTATCCAGATATGCCTACCAATGTTGAAGAATTGAAGAGATCCTGGATCCAGTTGAGAGAGGAAAGGGATACTTTTGAAGCCCAGTTCTGTGCTGAAAGGAAGAAAGTGTTAGAACTTACCAGCCAGCTTAATGAGGAACGAAGACTCAATGCATATCTTCGCCCAAAAAGAAGTCGTCCCTGGGAGACTTGAGATTTCATTGTATTTTATTATTTTGTTGTAATGAACATTGATTAAAGAAATTATTAATAAAAGTTCCTCTCTTTTTGGTGGTTTACGCAAAGTTAAATTCCAAAAGTCCTTGAAAACATTTCATACATTGCATAGCATAACATAACATTGCATAACAGGTATTCTAAAAGATCAATATTCTCACGGTCTTCCTTCTAAACAGAAAAATGGCCCTCGAACAAACTGTCAAGGATCTCCAGGCTCAAAATGCTCAATTCCAGGAGATGATCTTGAACTTATCCAAGGGGCAGGAGGAACTGAAGGCTCTCTTGCTCGAGAAGAAGAAAGACAAGAAAGCTGTGAGCTACATTAACCCGGGAAGAAGGCTTAAAGGACAGGCCGCAGGAGTCAAGATCAGAATGCCGAAGGATCAAGAAGAGGAGACAGAGAATGATTCAGAAGAGGAGAATGTTGATCTCTTCAACCCTGAGGACGACGATGAAGATTACGAGAATGAACAGTACTCTCCAAGAGATGGCAAGTACAAGTTGCTGGAAGAACGTATGCTAGCTATGGAGGGCCAGAAGGCGCCCGGTCTGGATTTCGAAAGCTTGGGTCTGGTCTCCGATGTGGCCATTCCTCGCAAATTCAAGATCCCCACTTTCACTAAGTACGATGGTGCGTCTTGTCCTCAGATGCATCTGAGAGCTTATGTGAGAAAGATTCAGCCGTATACCACTGATAGGAAGCTATGGATCCATTTCTTCCAAGAGAGTCTGGCTGGCACACAGTTGGAATGGTACTATCAGCTCGAGAGCTCTAACATCCGCGCCTGGACTGATTTAGCAACAACTTTCTACAAGCAGTACCAGTATAATTCTGAACTAGCGCCTACTCGGCTACAGTTGCAGAATATGACTATGGGATCTAAAGAAGGCTTCAAAGAATATGCTCAAAAATGGAGAGATTTGGCTGGCAGAGTCAAACCCCCTATGACTGATCGAGAATTAGTAGACATGTTCATGAGTACACTGACGGGCCCATTCTACAGCCATCTACTGGGAAGTTCTTCATCGGGTTTCACTGAACTTATATTGACAGGTGAACGTGTTGAAAGCGGCATTCGAAGTGGAAAGATACAGGCGGCTACCTCTGCAAGCACCAAAAGGTCCTATCAGGGGAGGAACGAATCAAATGCTGTGTACGGTCAAAGGGGTCGTAGCAAGAAAAATCGTGACCATACCATTGGAGCAGTTACGGTTGCAGCACCGCCATCTCAAAACTTCCAGCACAGACAAGACAGGCCAAGAAGGCAGTTTACCAAGATCAATATGACTTTAGCACAGGCACTGCAGGGTATGCTAAAAGCAAAGTTGATTACCCTCAGAGATCCTCCTACGAATCCCAACACTACTTCTCCTCGCTATAATCCCAATGCCAGGTGTGCATATCACTCCGATAGCCCCGGGCATGATACAAACGATTGTTGGTTGTTGAAGAATAAGATTCAGGATATGATCGAGGCTGGAGAAATTGAATTTGATCCTCCAGAGACTCCTAATGTCATCACTGCACCTATGCCTAATCATGACAAGACTGTTAATGCTGTAGAGGATGCTGATAGCGATTGCGACTGGGATAGCTGGATTTTCCCAACAATTGGTGACGGACTCAATAATTGGAAGGCTGAAGACACTATCCCGATGTCCTTTAGTCAGGAGTAATTGTTATTGCTTATTTAGTGTATCAAATTTGGTTAAATGTTTTGTCATTTTCATAAGCATATTCACATTCAATAAATCAATGGACTTTTTGCATTCAAATATTGCGCTCTTTATTTTTCCTGTCATCTTTTAAATAAGCTATGATTTCTTACACACACTCACATAACCAATTGCAGATCCATATCCACTCTGGATCCTGTTGATAATAATCCTGCTACTGTTCATTATGACTTTAAAAATCCGATCTACCAAGCCGAGGATAGAAGTGAGGAAGATTGTGAAGTACCTGGAGAGCTTGCCAGACTGTTACTGCAAGAGGAAAAGACTATACAGCCGCACGAGGAATCCATCGAAATTGTAAAATCTGGGTACTAAAGTGGACAAGAAAAAAGTCAGAGGTTTCTTGGGACGCTTGAATTACATTGCCCGATTTATCTCCCATTTGACTGCTACCTGCAAACCCATCTTCAAACTACTGAGAAAAAATCAAGAGATGATATGGAATGATGAATGTCAAGAAGCTTTTGATAAAATCAAGAAGTATCTCCAGGAACCTCCAATTCTGATACCACCAGTTGAAGGAAGACCTCTAATCATGTATTTGACCGTGTTAGAAAGTTCAATGGGGTGCGTGTTGGGGCAACATGACGAGTCTGGTCGAAAAGAGCATGCCATATACTACCTTAGCAAAAAGTTTACCGACTATGAAACAAGATACTCATTGCTTGAGAAAACTTGCTGTGCTTTGGCCTGGGCTGCTCGCCGACTAAGACAATATATGTTGAATCACACCACTTTATTGATTTCTAAGATGGATCCTATCAAATATATATTTGAGAAAGCTGCCCTCTCCGGAAGAATAGCAAGATGGCAGATGATTTTAACAGAGTATGATATCCAGTATACTACCCAAAAAGCAATCAAAGGAAGCGTGCTAGCTGATCATTTGGCTCATCAAGCAGTAAATGATTAACAGTCTATGAATTTTGAGTTCCCAAATGAGGATGTCATGCTTGTTACTGATTATGAAGAACCTGGATCGGATGAAGGACCCGAAAGGGGATCCCGATGGACTATGGTTTTTGACGGATCTTCTAATGCATTGGGCAATGGTGTTGGTGTTGTAATTATTTCTCCCAGGGGTTGCCATATGCCTTTCACTGCTAGACTATGTTTTGATTGTACCAATAATATGGCTGAGTATGAAGCATGTATTTTGGGACTCAAGGCTGCTATAGACTTAAGAATCAAGTTTTTGAGTGTGTACGGAGACTCAGCATTAGTAATCAGTCAGATCAAAGGAGAATGGGACACTAAACATCCAAATCTCATCCCTTATCGAGAGCGGGTGTTGACATTAATCCCATACTTTAAAGAGATTACATTCGAACATATTCCACGAGAAGAGAATCAGTTGGCAGACGTATTGGCTACCATGTCATCTATGTTCAGAGTCAGATGGGACAGTGAAGCTCCCAGGATCACTATTGAACGATTAGATGAACCAGCATATTGTTATGAACTTAATACTGAGGGAGTAGAGGAGAAACCTTGGTTCCACGAAGTGAAAAGATATTTAGAAACTCAGGAATACCCTGAAGGGGCATCCATCAATGACAGAAAATTCCTGAGGAAGTTCTCCGCTAAATTCTTTTTGAGTAATGGAGTATTATACAAACGTAATCATGATTCGACTTTGCTTCGCTGTGTGGATAAAAAGGAAGCAGAAAAGATTATGGAAGACATGCATGACGGTATTTTTGGGACTCATTCTAGTGGACATACGACGGCCAAGAAGATTCTGAGATCAGGGTATTATTGGTCTACCATGGAAGCTGATTGCCACCATCACTCCAGAACCTGTCACAAGTGCCAGATCTATGCGGATAAAGTACATGTGCCTCCTGCTCCATTAAACGTGTTGACAACCCCTTGGCCCTTTGCAATGTGGGGCATTGATATGATTGGAGAGATTAAACCTACTGCTTCTAACGGACATCGTTTCATTCTTGTTGCTATTGATTACTTTACAAAGTGGGTAGAGGCAGCCTCATTTGCTTCTGTTACCAAGAATGTGGTGGCACGGTTCATCAAGAATAGTCTTATTTGTCGATATGGCATCCCTGAAAGAGTTATCACGGACAATGGCACCAATTTGAACAACAAGATGATTACTGAACTCTGCACGCAGTTCAAAATAAAACACCATAACTCTTCTCCGTACCGGCCAAAGATGAACGGCGCCGTGGAGGCTGCTAATAAGAATATCAAGAAGATCATACAAAAGATGACAGTAACGTACAAAGACTGGCATGAGATGTTACCGTTTGCTCTCCATGGTTATCGCACTTCAGTGCGCACTTCGACAGGGGCAACTCCGTTCTCTTTAGTCTACGGAATGGAAGCCGTTTTACCAGTGGATGTTCAGATTCCCTCTCTAAGAATCATGAAAGAGGCGGGCTTAGATGAAGATGAATGGATTCAGACTCGACTCGATCAGATAAATTTGATTGATGAGAAGAGACTTGCGGCTATTTGTCATGGGCAGATATATCAGAAACGCATGACCCAGGCATTCAACAAAAGAGTCAAGAGACAGGTGTATCAAATTGGCGACTTGGTGATCAAGCGTATCATTCTACCACAAGGTGATCCCAGAGGCAAATGGACTCCCACATACGAAGGGCCATTTGTAGTTAAGAAGGTATTCTCTGGTGGAGCCATGATGCTTGCTACAATGGATGGCGAAGATTTCCCGCATCCTGTGAACGCGGACATAGTTAAAAAATACTACGCATAAAAGAGACCCGCTAGGTCGACGTATCTAGGCAAAAGTAAGGGCATCCCGGCGAACCAAAAGGGTTCGGGCAAAAATTAGGGGTAAACATATAAAAATGTACACCCGGCAAGTCGAAAACCTGAAAAGGCGGCTTGGGCAAAAAAGGGTATCCTGGTGGACTGAAAACCTGAAAAGGCGGTCCAGGCAAAAATTAGGGATTAAAGCGTATGACTATGTCCCGTTCTCAGTCAGCTTCACCCAAGTTCAAAGGACTGAACAAGCTAATCACTTTTATCCGACCGCAGGAGATGAGAGGCTTGAAGACATAATGACAGTAGTGGAATTAAAATCAATAGGACTTTTTCTGCATAGCTTTCTCTTTGTTTTCTTGACAATTTCCTCTTACTAGGATTTCTGTCTCCTTGTACACAAATTGCCTGTTTATAGGCCCTCTTTCAAAATCAATACAATTTTATTTCAAAAAAAATGCTGTTGTTTTACTTCCTCTGTTTTGTTTGCGTAAACGTCCATTGATTTAGTTTGAATTAATATATGCATTTGAATACGATCGATGTTTATCAAAAATACATGCATAAAATAGCAATAGCAATTACTAAAAGACT
Source organism: Lathyrus oleraceus (assembly GCF_024323335.1). Taxonomy (NCBI): domain Eukaryota; kingdom Viridiplantae; phylum Streptophyta; class Magnoliopsida; order Fabales; family Fabaceae; genus Lathyrus; species Lathyrus oleraceus. The sequence continues at coordinate 479,421,964 of NC_066585.1, read as the reverse complement.
TCAGGATCGAGGAGAAGGTCTCACCATGCTTTCCAATGAATCCGGTTGCTAATCCTATTCCCCAACAAGAACCAGTTACTTCCCAGAAGAAATTGGCATCACTAAACAGACTGGTCATCTCTTCCATCCCCAGCCAGGCTCTGTTGGATATTTCCACCATCAGACAGAAATCAAGTATCCCCAGCTAAGAAAGGGTCATCAATACAAGTATCTCCAACCAGAATATTGGGATTTATTTTCCCCTGGAAGAACTTTTCAGACGCATAATTCATTCATTACATCATTTCACAGCATACGCATGCATACATTGTTCGCATTTATTTTCAGAAGCATAAAACATCTCATGCATCATGACATGGCATGAAGCTAACTTTATTTTTCAGGTTAATTATCCTCCAGATACGGTCAAAATAAAGATCCATTCAGACGGACATCTTTATCGATTACATTTACATCTTTCAGATATAATCCACATGAACATCCATTCCGACAAGCACTCTGATATCCTCCTAATGATGGCATCTTTAAGCCCATCCCAGACATTTATTGCAAATACAACATATACAAATATTGTCAGACATGGCCTAACGTACGGTTCATTCTGATTCATCCTAACGTATGGTTCCTCCAACTGTTCCAAAACGGTCTAGCGTACAACCCATTTGGATGTTCATCCCCTCAGATACGATCTAGCGTATGATCCGTTCTAATCTTTATTCCTCAGATACTACCTAGCGTGCGGTACATTCTGAAACGTGGTCTAGCGTACGACTCCCCTTTCATCCTCAGATACAGCCTGATGGACGGCTCATTCTGCGACTCAGATACGATCTAGCGTACGATCCATTCTGATCTTTCATCCCCAGTGAAATCACCCGCCTAAGGGACGGCTCATTCTGCTATTCAGATACGATCTAGCGTATGATCCATTCTGATCCTTTATCCCTAGCAGGGTATGACCCATTCGGATCCTTATCTCATCAGGTTCAGCTCACCCTAATACCACCTAATGGATGACTCATTATACGGTCTAGCGTATGACCCGGCGTGACACCCATGTTTTCAAATTGGTCTGATGTACGACGCACTCTGAAGCTCTCATCATCGAACTTCCTGGATGACATCTTTAAGCCCATCTCCATCAAGAATAATTGACAAGTGCAAATTTTTGGGGCATTCTAAGTGTTCAATAATCTTCCACCTCCAGACCACGAATGGCGTACATACCATTCTAACTCTCTCGGTTCAAGAATATTGAACAGGGGCAGCTGTCATACCCCAAAATTTGCCCGTTAATCTTGCAAGACATTTTTCAAGGCACTCTAACTCATTTTTCAAGGCATTGATCTTAAAGGAACAAAGACCCAGCACACAGGTGGTCAAATCCAGAAAATGGCTTAAAATGGCTTGCTCGCTAGGCGAGCCAAATCATTCGCCTAGCGAACTCTTCGCTGCGCCACTCGCCTAGCGAAGCTTGCGAATACCAGAATTTTTGGGCTTCATTCTGAGCCCATCAGGTCACAAAAACTATTATAAATACCAAGACCTCATTCAGAAAAAGGGGGATCAGTCAGAGAAAAGGACAGAAGGAGACGGACAGAAACCCTAGCAAGGAAACCCTAATAGAAGCAACCGAGCAAACCCTGGAGGCTAACCAAGAGAATTCAGAGCAACCCTAAAGGAAACCCTGAAGGCAACTCATCTGCACAAAGGTTACCTCCGCCCAACTCAATCCGACACCAAGAGTGATCTGCCAATTCAACGTTGCAATTCAATTGCAAACAGGTTTGCACTACCATTACCGCTTTATGCTCTTAATTTACATGTGGCATTATGATTGAATTTATAAACACATCTTAGATTTTGCATATGGGTTTAAGTATATATGAATTTGCAAAATAATATCTTGAATGTTTAACCATGTAATTTCTGTAATGGATGCCATAGGGTTTGGAGCTCGCTGAAATCGTACTGTTCTTAAATTCAAACCCGCAACCGTTCGCTAGCATATCGCTAAGCGAACCTGTAGCGAGTGTTCGCTAAGCCCTCGCTAGGCGAGGCAGCAGCGAACGTGACAGTCGCTGACTTTTCTGTTCTGATCTTTGCTCATCTGACATGTTTTATCATAGCCATGCATTGTTTACCTGACCCTATTACTGTTGTGATTCCTTTTGTTTGGTGCAATTCTCGATTGCACCCTGATTTGGTGTTCTGACCTGTTTGCTGAATTTTGTAAGGGTTCACATACTCCCGGAAAAGGTAGCTTGCTAGGTATTTCACTTTATTTGTGGGATACCCTTGTGGAGATCCATCCTAATTGCCTAATTGATTATGATATGGAGATTCATCCTAATTGCCTAATTGATTATAAAATATTGCCTTTGAATATGTGATCTTGGCCCTCTCTTTGTTGCCTTACGGTATTACGATATTACGGTCATGTCCCGCGAATGTGGGGATACACTTAGCAAAGACCCTTCGATTAAATCATCATGTCCCTATAAGATAAATCATAGTCCCTCGGATGCTGCCTACGAATATATGATTTTGTCCCTCGATGACCCGTCGCTGTAGCCTACGGTTAAATGATGATCGTCCCTTCGAATGCTAAGGTATCCTTACAAATGTTGCCTTCAATGACCAATCGATGACCCTACGATGTCCCTTACATCCAAAGGACAAGACTACTTACTTCTCAATAGTAAGGACAATTTTACCCTCATAAGTATAGGAAATACCTATAAAGACCTGGGTAGGTATAACTCTTAATTGCTGACTCACAACTTCAAATATTTTTCACACCCCACAAATTTGCAAAATATCTATTAGAAAATCACCACTTGGCATACATTCGCACTAGGATCATTGCCAAGTTATATTTTTCTAAACAGATTTCAAAATTAAACGAGATAAATACTTTGTATACATTCGTACAAGAATCATTACAAAGTTAAACTCTCTCTTCAAAACATTTTCTAAGCAGTTCACAAACACTTTTTTTCAGACAAGAAAAATAACATAAGTGATCAAGCAATTAAGAGCCCATGGATAACCATGGATACAAAGGGTGCTAACACCTTTCCTTTGTATAATGTACCTCCCGAACCCAAAATCTAATCAAGGTTTTTCCTGTTCTTTTCCGCCTTTCCTTATTGGATAAAAGAAAAGTCGGTGGCGAATCTTGCTAACCGCGACATTTGCTTTCCAAAGCAAAAACACAAAAGTCCAGTTCACTGTATGACAGCAGTCATGTGGGATATGAATCTGGAAATGTAGTTCAAGCGGCCAAGAAAGCCTCGGACTTGCTTCTCAGTTTTGGGCGCAGGCATCTCTTGTATTGCTTTGACCTTTGCAGGATCAACCTCAATACCTGTTTCACTGACAATAAAGCCCAATAACTTGCCAGAACGGACTCCAAATGTACACTTGTTGGGATTCAGACGAAGCTTATACTTCCTCAAACGCTGAAAAAGCTTCAACAAGTGCTCTACATGTTCAACTTCCGTTCTTGACTTAGCGATCATATCATCCACATATACCTCGATCTCCTTGTGCATCATATCATGAAACAAGGTGGTCATAGCTATCTGATACGTGGCTCCGGCGTTCTTCAAACCGAAGGGCATCACTCGATAACAGAATGTTCCCCAAGGCGTGATGAATGTTGTCTTCTCCATATCCTCAGGTGCCATTTTGATCTGATTATATCCGGAAAATCCGTCCATAAATGAGAAGACATTGAATTTAGCTGTATTATCTACCAACATATCAATATGTGGTACAGGGAAATCATCTTTTGGACTAGCTTTATTCAAGTCTCTATAGTCCACACACATCCGAACTTTTCCATCTTTCTTAGGCACGGGCACAATATTGGCCACCCATCGAGGATATGTAGAAGTCACCAGAAACCCCGCATCAATTTGCTTCTGAACTTCCTCTTTGATTTTCACTGCCATATCAGGATGAGTTCTTCTGAGCTTCTGTTTCACAGGCACACACTCAGGTTTCAAAGGTAAGAAATGTTGTATAATATCAGTATCTAAACCTGGCATGTCTTCATACGACCAAGCAAAGACGTCGACGTATTCTCATAGCAATTCAATCAACCCTTTCTTAACAGACTCTTCCAGGAGTGCCCCAATCTTCACTTCTCGCACACAATCCTCAGACCCCAAGTTGACAGTTTCCAGATTCTCAAGATGCGACTGAATTATCTTCTCCTCATGCTCAAGTATACGGGTAATCTCGTCAGGAATCTCTTCAACATCATCTTCTTTCGCTTCAAATACAGGGAATTCAAAATTGGGAGATGGTGTCGGATCATTATGTTCAATGGGTTTGATTAACCTGCATAATGATTTTGGATACGAAGCTTTAGAATTCAAACAAGGCAATCATTATGCAGATGCAAAGATTGATTTTATTTTATTTTTTAGGTTTTATGTGATCACCAATTTCATGCAAAAAAGCGAAAAGGGAAAATAATTGGAAAAACAATTATTTAACATGAATTTATTGAATGAAAGTATCATTGTATTAATGCGCCAACAATGTCATCACTCCTCCTTTTGGCATGGGAGGAGGGTTTTTAAACACAATGAACATTACTTCGACTTATGGATAACTGTTGGAATGTCCACAGCGACCCAATTATTGCAGATTCCCCCAGGGATGACGAAGTTGCCAGAATCCTCTATATCTTCTTCCAAAATGGCAGCAGCCTCCTCACTCTGACTGGTGTGGATGAACCCTCCACTCTTGAATAGCCCTTGCGTGTTGAAAACCCCAGACGAATAACCTACGCCAGCCCGAGACTTGTTATCTTCTAGCTCAATCATTTTTCCTAAACCAGCAGTTGCGCCACACTCAATGGCCAACTTTGCATCTTTGTAGGAAGCAAAGGAAGGAGTTCTCTTCTCAATAGGCTCAACAATAGATAAAGCTTGGAAAGGAGTTGCAACTTCATCCTCAGCATCTATGTATGAGAAGGAAGACAAGTGGCTAACCAGGAGAGCCTTTTCTCCTCCAACCACCACCAACTTCTTATTCTTCACAATTTTCAGTTTCTGGTGTAGGGTGGATGTCACGGCGCCTTCACAACTACTCCACTCTGCCTCATGGGAGGCCCTTGATATGACAGTTTTGAGAGAGTGGATTTTGGCAATACGTTCAGTGATGACCCAGTGTCCACCAGTACATTGGACATGGCGTCATCTTTGCAATTCATAGATATATGTAATGCCAAGTTGTGGTCTCTTCCCTCCCCGGGGAGATCAGAGTCACAGAAACTCAGGTTGTTACAAGCGGTAATGTTTGCAACAATGCTATCGAATTGTTCTATCGTGACATCATGATCTACATATGCCACATCCAAAACCTTCTGCAGAGCCTCTCGGTGTGGTTCTGAATTCAAAAGCAAGGATAACACCGATATTTTGGATGGCGTTTGTAGAAGCTGGTCGACAACATTATACTCGCTCCTTTTGATGAGCCTCAGCATCTCATCACAGTCTTCCTTCACATTTCCGCTTGGGCCAACAAAAGCAAGAGTTCCCAATGTAGAGGAGGGCTTAACAACAGGTGTCGGATTCGGAGTGCTCACCGCATTCCCAATCGGGCATTCGACAGAATCAGCATTAGCTTGGGGCTTTGAAGGTGCTGAAAACACACGACCGCTGCGGGTCAAACCACTAACGTCTGCAATGTTAACAAAAGAGGAAGATGGTAAGGACACTTCTTTCCCATTTTCTACTGCAACAACATTGTAGCGATAGGGAATTGCCTTTTCGGAAGAGTATGGTACTGGTCCGGCTGGCTTGATGATCAGAGCAGGAGAAACCTTCTGCTTGCTACCATCATACTTGATGATAACAGGCTCGGGGATCCGAAACACTAGAGAAATCACATTGACTTCGGGCTCATCTTCGTCAACATTTCTGTTTTGAAGGATCTCAATAACTCCTTCATCCAGCATTTCCTGAACATCTTTGCGCACCTGGCGACAACCTCTTTGATTGATAGAACAGACTCGGCATCTATCATGGTCATGCTCATAATGACTATACTCGCATAGCAAACGATGCATCTCGACCAGAGACTGTCGAATATGACTGACATATTTGAGTTTGTACTTGCCAGGGAAGCCCTGGACCATGTTGACAGATTTCCCATGCTCGGGCAATGGGTTCTTCTTCATATTAGGACCTACGTCCTCGAAACACAGAATGCCACACCTCACAAGGTCTTGAACCTTGGTCTTCAAAGGGTAACAATTCTCCACGTCATGGCCGGGAGCACCAGAATGGTAAACACAGTGTAACTCGGGCTTATACCACCACTGGGGGTTAGCAGGTATAGCCGGTGGGTCTCTCGGAGTAATCAGCTTCCTCTCTATCAAAGAGGGATATAATTCTGCATATGTCATTGGAATAGGATCGAAGGTGACCCTTTTCCTCTCGTAACTCGTGCTGGTTTGGTTACTGTTTCGAGGCTGGTAGGCCTGCTGCTGCGGTCGGTGCTGCTGATGTTGCGGATGTGGTTACTGATTGGTGTTATGTTGCTGGTACTGCTGATTATCTCTGAAGACAGGTGCTATATGAGCCACCTGGTGCTGGTTACCGGCGGGACGCACGGTCTTCCTTCTCAAAGAGGGTCTTCTTGGTTTTACATGGGAGGTCACATCATGTGCCTCTCCTTCTTTCTTCTTTGCAAACGCCCCATATCGTTTGGCAGAAGAGCTTTCTTCTCTGGTTAGACGTCCTTCTCTAACCCCTTCTTCTAGACGCATCCCCATATTCACCATCTCGGTGAAGTCAGAAGGAGCTCTAGCAATCATCCGCTCATAATAAAAAGAACTTAAGGTCTTCAAAAAGATCTTAGTCATCTCTTTCTCTTCCAGCGGGGGCACAATCTGTGCTGCTACCTCTCGCCACCTCTGGGCGTACTCTTTAAACGTTTCCTTGTCCATCTGGGACATGGATCTCAATTGATCCCTATCGGGAGCCATATCCACATTGTACTTGTACTGCTTGACGAAGGCCTCGCCAAGATCGTTAAAGGATCGGATGTTCGCACTGTCTAAACCCATATACCAACGTAGAGCGGCACCGGACAGACTGTCCTGAAAGTAGTGGATGAGCAATTGGTCATTGTCGGTCTGAGTCGACATCTTCTTGGCATACATGACCAGGTGGCTGAGAGGGCAAGTATTTCTCTTGTATTTTTCGAAGTCAGGGACCTTGAATTTCACAGGGATCTTCACATTGGGAACCAAGCAGAGTTCGGCAGCAGACTTGCCGAAAAGATCCTTTCCTCTGAGAGTTTTCAATTCCATGCGAAGCTCAAGAAATTGATCGTTCATAGCGTCCATCTTCTCATAGACATCTGGGCCCTCAGATGGCTCAGAATGATAGATGGTGTCGTCTACCCTGGGCAAATTATGCACGACAGGAGGAGGAACAACAAGGACCGGGCTAGATGCCGGCACAAAAGCAAAGGTAGGAGCAGGACCCTCGGGCATGAAATTGGGAGGAATCCCCCACGGGAATCCGGTTGTCATGGCCGTTGGAGCGAAGTGTGCACTGGCTGCAGGCATAGTTGAGGAGACAATCTCAGAGATGATTGTCCTCTGGGGAGGAGTTGAAGGCGTCGGAGAAGACTGGCTCTGGGCAGCCAAGAATGATTCCATCAAGGCACTTAATCTGGCCACTTCCTCTTTCAGCTCGCGGTTCTCTTGTTCCAGATGATCCATCAGTCTCGAAATGTTGGCTCTGGTGTAGTACCGGTGAGTCAGCTTGTCTTCAAAATAAATGAAGAACACAGAGTTAGACCACAGGACAAGAAGCCGGGAACAAAACCTGCTTATGCACATGATGCATGCAATGCTTGTGCATATGATTTGTTTTTTTATTTTCAAAAGAACTTTTAGGGTTTTATTTGCAAATTTTTGGAAATGTTAAACATTTATCTCATACGGAAATATGTCATCAAGTAATATCGGGGAAAAGAAGTACAGCATCGTCAATCATATACAAGAGAAAAGGAAAATAATCATCCTATGGATCCCTAGAAACAATCATCTAAAGCTCGGGACACAGGGAGACAGGATGCACGAAGCTTCTTCACCTCCCTCTCGTAGGCTGCCTCCATATCTGCCTTCTCCTTGGCGAGTCGATCGTACTTCCTTTTCCAAAACTTGGAAGACTGAGGAAGTAGAGAAGTCCATGCATCATCAGGATCATCGATAACCTGATGTTCGAGGTGAAGGAGAATTGCGGTCCAAAACGCAGCGGAAATTAAAATTTTCTCCTTTAGAGATGCTTACGAATGGTCATGATCAGTGATAGAATATTTACCTCTTGTGACGATTGAAACCTTTGGTGCAGATCTCTTGTGACGATCAAAACCTTTGATGCAGATCCACGGAGCGATCACGAACATTGAACGATGACAACGTCTCTACTCAGTCCACACGAACGGATTCCTTCAATCTCAGTGCTAGCTGGTACGAATGAAGGCTTTGAGTGAGAGAGAGAGAGAAAACGAAAATAATGCAACCGCAATGAATGCTTCTGCACAAGGGTTCTATTTATAGAACCACTTGTGTGGGCTTCAAGCTAAAAAGCCCACTTAAGTGTATTTTGGCCCATATCTTATAATATGCCCAAAATCACTTAAGCTCATGGTACCTTACCATATTTCGTATTCTACTTAAGTACACTGTACCTTTACGATGTTCTACAATTCACTTAAGGGCACCGTACCTTACGGTGTTCCTTAGTTACTCTATCTCTCATCAATCCGTCCTTTGTGTATGACCCTGTAGGTTTTCGCGGCATTGGCAATTATATTAAATCATATATTTAACATAATAAACAGTGAGCGGTATCTAGCAACACATCACTGCTACCCAAGACACGAAAATGTCATGTGATCTGACAATTCCTTCTGTGATAATACTTATGTGTATAATTACCCTTTTGCCCTTATGTCTATATTGAACACAAGGCATAGACCGTGTCATCCTTGTCCAGTTCAATATTGGGCCCATAGACATTTATCCTGTTATGCAGGATGGGCAAATTCCATCTAGGTCACTCATGTCCCTCAACATGCTTCGTGGAGTACCCATCAACTGTCTTTATGGTTATCCAGTTACGGACAACGTTTGATCAGCAATAAAGCACTCGACTCTACATCTAGGGTCCATAGTGGTTTCAAGTCGAAGAGTGGTATACACCATTATCACCATGAGAATAACTTATGACACTTTGCATAAATTTCTATATAGTATTCTCATAGCGGGTCAATCTAGTATAAATATTACTCTTAATATTCATACCTATGTTTAAGACTTGATAACTCCTTATCCATGATCCATGAGATGTGATCAGCAGTCTATATACATAATAGTCTTAATGCTTTAATGTCATCCCACTTCACAATAAAGCTCGACTACGGATACTTTAAGAATAGTGTCCTTATGTTTAATGTGATCTCATGATTAAGTCATACTTGATACATTAAACAGACTAGCTATTCTAGGGACTTTATTAAACAAACGTAATAAAGAAAGAGCTTTTTATTATTAATAAATAATTTGATACAAGTACCAAAAGTATTGGCCTCTAGGGCTTACACCAACACGAGGAACTCTATCAAGGCGTCTTTCTCCTTAATCTGCTGAAGCAACTCCTCCCTTTCACGGATCCAAGCACGCGAACGGTCTTCATCTCTCAACTCCTCTACTCCTTGGTCAGGGAGGGTTGAAGGCCCAACCATAACCAAAGGTGTATGTCTCGGATACTCGTACGGCATGAGATACTCAGATGCCCTCTTCCTAACTCAAGCAGTATAAGACTCCATAGCAACACAATTCTTAGGACCCAACTCTTTCCTTCCTTTCCTATGAATCTTGCGCCAAGCGCGGACCATTCTTCCTTTCAAGCCTTGAGGATCTTTACCCTCCTGAAAGAACACACCCTCTAACAGAATGTTATTGGGTTTATCCTTTAGGGGGAACCCAAGCTGATGACGTGCTAAAACAGGGTTGTAGCTAATCCCACCACATGTACCAAGAAGAGGTACATTGGAGAATTCACCACAAGAGTCGATAATCTGCACACCATCATACACACGGTTGTACCAAGACATATCATCATTAGTGAGAGACATAAGTCTCGTGGACCACCGTAGACATCCCTTGTTCTCCTTGAAGGCGACCGTTTGCGGTAAGTGAGAAATAAACCACTTATACAACAGGGGAAAACAACACACAATGGCACCACCACCCTTTGCATTCCTCATATGCAAAGAGAAATAGGTATCACCCAACAGAGTCAGAACGGGATTAAGAGTAGAGAAAATCCTAATAGCGTTCACATCCACAAACTTGTAGATGTTGGGGAACAATACCAATCCATAGACGAGAAGTACAAATATGGCTTCAAAGGCATCCTCACTCATGGCCTTCCCATACACAGTAGCTTGAGCAATGAGGAACTCAGAAGGGAGACCTTGAATTCCACCTTTGGTAGTCATATGAGCACCAACCAGGGATTCATCTATATGCAACATGTCTGCTATCTCTTGAGAAGTAGGAGTACTTTCTAAGCCACTAAACGGCAACTGGTCTAGGATAGGTATACCCACAAGATAAGCATACTCCTCAAGTGTAGGCAAAAGCTGGAAATCCGGAAACGTGAAACAATGGTACAAGGGATCATAAAACTGCACCAATACACTCATCAACCCTTCGTCCACCTGAGTATTCAGAAGAGGAAGAAGCTTCCCAAAACGAGCCTTGAAACCTAAAGGATCTAATACATAGGATGTCAAGTTCCTTAACTCTTTCAAATCTGGTTGTCTGAAACTGTACTTCTTTGTATTCCTTCTTTGTCTTTCCATGTCTGAAAATTTTGCAAATAAACCCCTTAAGTTCCTTGATAATTTTCTTCATTAATGATGATATGGATGCAAATGAGTGCATGAATGCATGAATGCAACAATCACACTCAAGGATCAAGCAAAGCACACCAAACAAAGGTCATGGGATGGATCATATCATCGTTAATATCAATCATCCATTTTGGTGGATTATGGTTTATACCTTATCAACACCCACGTTCCATTGATATTAAGGATACATGAACGGATCAACCATGAATCAAGGGTTTGTTGCAAGTCACGAGCATGGGGTCTCGGTTAAGAACCACCCAAAGGGAGTGTACTAGGGTTTAAACCTGCCAAACATGTTCTACAAGAGGTTCCCAGAGTCACCATCCCATCTTTCGGATATTATCGGAGAAACGACTACTCGTATTCCAAAAATATTCTCAAGAGAGACTCTTATGAGTGTAGTATCGCGTAACAATCGTATCAAATCTTACACTTGAACGACTTTCGCACTACATCCTAAGAATAGGCCAAGATGGGCTTGGTAAACTAAGGTCCTTGGCTTCTAAGGTCTATATTGGAAAGAGTAATGTCTAACCACAACTTACTTGTGTGACATTATTGATCCCAACATGACCTCCACCAAGTGAATGGACTTGCAAGTCAACTTGCTAAGGAATAACTCCACACGAGTCAACAAGACTACGCCATTCTCCTATCCTAAGTGCACTCGAGTCCGGGTATAGAACTCATCTCACAAAGATCACCAAGCATACAAGGAATTAATATCAAGCAATTCAATCATTACATACAATACAGTAATCCCAAATTGCACAAAAATATGTCACAAGACAACACAATACAACAAGTATGAAAAGTAGGCAGAACCCACTAGGCAAAGTTTCCCCAGCAGAGTCGCCACTTTTTTGTAGCGAGGTATTCGTTACCATTAGAGATATTGACTAAGTCCAAGGTAAATCATACAAGTCGAGTCGCCACCGCACTTCTATTTATCCAAAGGAACGGTTAGAAAGCGAACAAAAACCTAATAGTTTTAACAAAAACCAGTAAAAGAAAACAAAGATCTGGGTAAGGGGGTTGGTTATGTAATGGGAAGGTGTTAGGCACCCAAAACATCCTAGGTACTCCTAGGGAGCCCTTTTCACACTTGTTGTAAAGGTTGTTGTTTTGTGGAAAATTTTGTTTGTGCAAACATGATTGAAGAGATGAGGAAAGAATATACAAGTTTATTTACATTTTGTGTTTGGATGGATAAACCCATTGCCTACGTACCATCTTATAAAAAGATTAGGATCAAAACCTCGTAGTTCGGGGTAAAAATCTCAAAATGAGTTGGTGAATTGATTGGTCCAAAAGCCTTAAAGTCTTTTGTTATCCAAGGGAGAAAACTCAACCTAAGACCACAAATCCACCATGTGAGGATAGCTTCAACATGCTAGTGAGGGGTTAACCCTATAATAAGCATGGAAGGCTCATTGTCCATCACTAAGGATATAGGTGAGTATTACATCTACCACAAGGATAACTCAAACCTAATAGCTAAAGGTTATGAAAGATTTTGATTAAGAAAGTGGCCATTGGAACCACAAAAAGGCATTTGAATGGGTTATATTTACCAATTAGAAGTATATACAAAAGTGGTCAAAGTTGACTTAAAGATTCAATTCAAAATAAGTGTTATGAAAAGAAAGTTTGAAAATTAAAAGCATAAGGCTTAGGTTTCTAATAGTTGAAAACAAAGGTTAAATGTTTGCACAAAAAGTTTTGGCTTGGGTTAGAGTGGAGAGAAAAAGAAGAATGGCTAAGTCCTAAGGAAAGAAAAAAGATGAAGGATAAAGAAAACAAAATCACACAAGGAGTCCCTCTCTTGAGATCATATTGATGATCCAAGTAGCTCCCATCCTTTGGAATAAGCAATCACAAAAATAGTAAGCTCAAGCAATCAAGCAAGTCTCTTAAGAGATCCTCAATGTATCTTGTGTCTTTCACTTTGGAAGAGCACGGAAATGGTCCTTCAATTAAGCTCAAGTTGGAACTCCTAGCACAAGAAAACACACATCAAAAGGTTCTATAACACAATCAAAGAATGGACAAGAGGGAGTTTAGAGATTTGGTCCTTCTAATCCATCTTCATCATCAAGGTCCATTTACTCCAATTTTGCATAAGGAAAGTCCTAGAATCTAAGTCCATTTCTCCATTTTTTGCATAGGGAAAATCCTAGAAACTAAGTCCATTTCTTTGCATTTGGTCCACAACAATCAAACAAAACACAAGCACAATAGTATATACACAATTATGTGCTCAAGTGAGCAAAGGGCAAATGGCATTAACATAAACATGGGCTCAAGTGAGCAAAGAGAAAAGCAAATGGATAATATGTGCAAGAATAGTAAATTGCATAAAAGTAAAGAGCAAAAAGTAAATGTTAATTGTTAATGGTTAGTGTTAGTAGTTAGTGGTTAGGGTGCCATAAGGCAAATTTAGCGCTATGTTAAGCAATCGTAATTGGACTTATGTAGAAGTCACAACTATCTGAGGCCGGTCAATAATAATGTAGGCAACAACACAACTTAGAAGTCTTGATTAGTGAACCAAGTTCCAACAACTTGCCATGCCAAAAAGAAAAATGAGAATTGATCTTGTATTGGTTTAAGCCTTTTGCATGATTTAGAAAACAACCTATCCTTAATGCAAAGCCATTCACTTGATCAATTGATCAAGATGAATTAGATTTGAATCAAGGAAGATTAAGTCTCCCTAATCAATGCTAACTTATCAACCTTCAACTCATTGATCAAAAAAGAAAGAAGAAGAAGAAGAAGATGGAGAATGGATGAAGAAAGAATAAGGAAATGGAAAGATCAAACATGCATTAAATGAAATAAGATGTACCAATCCATATGTATTGACCAAATGACATTGAAAGTCAAAGTCAAACAATGATAAATCAAAAATGAGATGAAGATTGGAGATCAAACAATAAGCAAAATATTTTTGCATTTTTAATATTAAAATAAACTTGAATTAAAAATAATGGAAAGGTCAAACTTCAAAATCACTTCAAATCAACCTTGAAAGGTCCAAGTAATTTATCCCAAGTTCAACAAGGTCAAACAAAGTTTGACAAAAAATTTCAGCATTTTTAAAAGTAAGAAACTATTTTTAATCAATTAAAAATGAATAAAAATAACCTAATTGAACTAAAATCTCAAATAAATCTCAAATCAATTTAAAAATTGATGAGAATATTTTTCATAGATCCATCATCATTCAAATAGGTTAGGAAAATATTTTTGTATTTTTTTAATATCAAAAACTATTTAAAATGAATTAAAAATAACCAGAAAAGAGAAAATTCACAAAAAATATCAAATGATAAAATAAAAAATATTAAAAATCAGAAATAGAAACTAAAATTTATTTGGAGACTAATGCAATTGGTCCCATAATTTTTGGATTTAAAATAAAGAAGTTATGAATTTTTGAAAATAATGGAAATAAAAGGAAACTAAATCAGAAATTAAAAATAAGAAAAATCCACAGCGCTTGGATCCCACTTCATTAATTGACGTGGCTGATCACAAGGCTGGGAGACGCGCGCGCACGGTAGACCCTGGTCAATGCAACCACACATGGATTAAATAAAAGTCATAACAATGAATGACATGGATTAGATCTGGAAATGCAATCACACGGTCCAGATTGGATCTGGCAATGAAGCAGCCACCGGAGCCACCTTCTTCTCCGGTGAGCTTGCATTTTCCGGCCACCATAGCAGACAACCAAAGCTTAACCAAATCACGCGATCTATACATCATTGGAAAGCTGGGATGATGTACATCATCCCTGTACCATCCATTTTCACTCTAGATTTCCATGGTGTTAGAAATCAGAGGTTGAATAATCTGGTGTTCATCATGAACTCAATGGATTTCAAAAATTAAATGCACAATCATGATGCCTCTATTGAGAGGACTTCAGCCAACACAAGATCCAAGCAAATAGGTCAAAGGATGATGAGATTCGAAGAAAATACCAGTTGAAGAGTAAGCTTGAATTTTGGAAACTTGAGCTCGATTCTTTGCTTTCTTTGCCAAAACAGAAGATCAGTGAGATGAATGATGAAGGTTTAGAAGCTTTAGATCCAAGGATTCAACCAGATGTAGTTGAATTTTGGATCTGAAAAATTTAGAGAAAAATGAACTAGCTTCTTTGGTAATGGTTATGGAGAGATTTGTGCAGCATAACAGGTTGAATCAGGCCTCTTTTTGAATGGAATAGGGTCTCTATTTATAGAGGGAGTGGCAAGGAAATGATGAATTGATCCGTGTGCATGAACATGGATAATCCTTGCATCGGCTTGCATGATCATGCACAAGGCCCCAAAACAATGCCAAATGCAAGATGAACTCAAATGCCAAAGGTTTGGACATGTAATTAGAGCTGTATTGGCTTGTGCATCAAGATTTCATGTGAATTCCATAATTATGCCTAAATGTTCAACTCTTCGAAAATACCATTTGCCAAATCCAAATATGATCATGTGAATAATGGTTGGAAAGGTCTTGATGTAAGAAACAATTGTTATGTTGGGCAAAAATCCATTTGGAGTTTGGAAATTTATGAAATTTGAGTTTAAAGTGTGATGTGCAAAACATGTCAATGCAAGGTTTCTAAATTTGGCCAATTTTCAAGCCCCTCTGTTTTGATAATACAAGCTCTAAATGAAAAACTCTCCAACATAAAAGTTGTAGCTCTTTTCAAGACACTCAAAATGAAAAACTCTCCAACATAAAAGTTGTAGCTCTTTTCAAGACACTCAAAATGGACTTAAATGTTGCATCATTTGGATTTTTGATGAAAGAGTTATGGGCACTTGAAGTTGGACTTTTTTGCCTTTCAATGCTTTTGACCCAAAAGGACCTATAATGTCTTGCATTATCACATGTATTTCCTTTGAGATTTTGAAATTTTGTTCAACATACCATTTGAAGTAGACATCTTAATCTTTCCAATGCATTTGATCCCACCTCAAAATCGTAAAAAATGAATGAGTTATGTCCTTGGGAAGTTGACCCAAAATTAGGGTTTCAGTCAAAATGACCTATAATGTCTTGGAATGGGAGATGACCTTCCAAGCTTCAAATCAATTTTTGATGAACAAGAAAGTTGTTCATATTGTCCTTAAGAACATTTTTTCTTTTGGAACCATCTCCATTTTACCAACACATAAAACGTTAGGTCTCAGTGCATTTCAAAATAGTCAGATGAATTGACTGATCAACTTCTCAAGTCCATGACTCATATCTTGATGGATTGATGATTGAGGACACTCAAATAAGTTCAAATATGCATGAAATTATGAATTAAAGCACTTCCCTTGATTGTATTTGACCATGGGCTGAGGTTGCTTCAGGAGCAAGGCATTGTAGTGCACAGATGAATTAGGGTTTCTTTGGGGAACCAACCTCAAATCATTTGACTTGCTTTGATCAAAATGATGAAATGAGATGCTAGGGGGGCATAATTGATGGATGAGAGATTTGGGGACCAGTACCATGCTTGCTATCATCTCCTCTTGGCCTTACCATTGCACAGATGATCTCCTAGAAGCCTTGACCTTGTGATTGCTCAAGCTACAAACAAAAGATGTTAGTGACATAGTTTTGTGCTTTTGGTTAGAAAACAAAATAAGAATAGCAATGATATACAATTCAAGCATGCTTGGTGATCTCAAACCACTCTCAAGAAGTCCCACCCAAAGGTAAAGGGAACCAAGATGCTAGGGATCCTTGAGGCAATGCAAATGAAATGTTATGATGCCATGAGGGATCTTAGGGACAAAATTAGGGTCTTACAACAAGGAATGGACAAGAAGAGTTTAGAAATTGGTCCTTTCAAATCCATCTTCAACATTAAGGTCCTTTTTTACTCCATTTTGCATAGGGAATGTCCTAGAATCTAAGTCCATTTTTCCATTTCTTTGCATTTGGTCCACAACAATCAAAACAAAGCACAAGCACAATAATATATACACAATTATGTGCTCAAGTGAGCAAAAGGAAAATTGCATTAACATAAACATGTGCTCAAATGAGCAAAGGTAAAAAGCAAATGGATAATATGTACAAGAATAGTAAATTGCATAAAAGTAAAGAGCAAAAAGTAAACGTTAATGGTTAATAGTTAGTGTTAGTCGTTAGTGTGCCATAAGGCAAATTTAGCGCTATGTTAAGCAATCGTAATTGGACTTAAGTAGAAGTCACAACTATCTGAGGCCGGTCAATAATAATGTAGGCAACAACACAACTTAGAAGTCTTGATTAGTGAACCAAGTTCCAACAACTTGCCATGCCAAAAGAAAAAGAGAATTGATCTTGTATTGGTTTAAGTCCTTTGCATGATATAGGAAACAACCTATCCTTAATGTAAAGCCATTCACTTGATCAATTGATCAAGATGAATTAGATTTGGATCAAGGAAGATTAAGTCTCCCTAATCAATGCTAACTTATCAACCTTCAACTCATTGATGAAAAAGAAAAAGGAGGAAGAAGAAGAAAGAGATGAATAATGAAAAAATGGAAATAAAAGGAAAAGAATAAAGTGCATAAGGTGGAATAAAATGTACGAATCCATGTGTGTTGACCAAATGACATTGAAAGTCAAAGTCAAACAATGAGAAACCAGAAATGGGATGAAGATTGGAGGTCAAACAATAAGCAAAATATTTTTGGCATTTTTAATATTAAAATAAACTTGAATTAAAAATGAAAGAAATCATTTTTAGAAACTAGAATTTATTTGGAGAAGAATGCAATTGGTCCCATATTTTTTGGATTAAAAATAAATAAGATATGAATTTTTGAAAATAATGGAAATAAAAGAAATTAAATCAGAAATTAGAAAAATAAAAAAAACAAGGAGCGTCTGATGGAACTCATTAATTGACGTGGCAACATCTAATGGTCCAGAAGCGCGTTTCCACGGTAGGCCAAAGTCAGCAGCGAAACACATGGCATTATTAAAAGTCATAAGAAACAAAGGTGGAGATTAGATCGTGGTCAATGGATCCAAGGGCTGTGAAGCCATCCACGTGTGGACGGTGGTGGAAACCACCGTCTTCTCCGATGAGAAGCCAGAATCCAGCCACCAGTTGCAGGTTTTCAAACCTCAACCAAACCACACGATCCTTATATCAAAATGAAGCTGGGGTGATGTACATCACCCCTGTAACCTTGAATTATGCTCAATCTTTCTATAGAGTAAGAAATCTAAGCTGGAAGATTCAGGTACAAAATTTACAGTTCACTAAAACACAAAATTAAAGCCACCACTGGCTTGCCTCTCAAGTGAGGACTTCAGAAAACACGTTGGCCAGGCAAATAGATCATGGAACAAGGAGATTCGAAGCAAAAATCAGTTGGACCATACCTTTGGATTGTGCGGATTTGAGCTGATTTCTTTGCTTCCTTTTGCAAAACAGAAGTACAATGGACTAAAGGATGAAGGTCTAGGAACTTTAGATCCAAAGATTCAACCAGATTTAGTTGAATTTCAGATCTGAAAAATTTGGAGAAAGGTGAAATAGTTCCTTTGGTAATGGTTATGGATTCAATTGTGCAGCATCTCAGGCGCCATTAGGTTCAATTTTGAAGAGGAATGGAGCTTCTATTTATAGCCAAGCATGATGCAAGCAATGAGAAATCCGTGTGTGCATGGCAAGTGGATACTCTTTTCATGGGCTTGCATGATCATGTAGAAGGCCCAAATTCAATGCCAAATGCAATCTGAAGTATAATTGAGCTGAAATGGACGTGTAGTTGGCAATGCATAGGCTTGTGTAATGAGTTTCAACATGTTATGCACAATTATGCCTAAGACTTCATCTCTTCGAAAATGCCTTTTGCCAAATCCAAACATGAGCATGTGAGTAATGGTTGGAAAGGTATTGATGTAAGGAACAAATGTTATATTGGGCAAAAATCCATTTGGAGTGTGGAAATTAGTGAATTTTGGATTTGAAGTGTAAGGTGCAAAACATGCAAAGGTGAGGTTTCCAACATTCAAGCCCCTCTGTTTTGATGATGCAAGCCTCAAATGAAAAACCTCCAACATCAAAGTTGTAGATCTTCTCAAGACAATCAAAATGGACTTAAATTTTGCATCATTTGGATTTTTGATGAAAGAGTTATGGGCACTTGAAGTTGGACTTTTTTGCCTTTCAATGCATTTGGTCCAAAGTGACCTATAATGTTTTGCATTATCACATGTATTTCCTTTAAGATTTTGAAATTTTGTTCAACATAAAATTTGAATTAGTCATCTTAATATTTCCAATGCATTTGATCCCACCTTAAAATCATAAAAAATGAATGAGTTATGTTCTTGGGAAGTTGACCCAAAATTAGGGTTTCAGTCAAAATGACCTATAATGTCTTGGAATGGATGATGACCTTCCAAGCTTCAAATAAATTTTTTATGAACATGAAAGTTGTTCATATTGTCCTTAAGAACATTGTTTCTTTTGGGATCATCTCCATTTGACCAACACATAAAACGTTAGGTCTCAGTGCATTTCAAAATAGTCAGATGAATTGACTAATTAACTTCTCAAGTCCACAACTCATATCTTGATGAATTGATGATTGAAGACACTCAAATAAGGTAAAATATGCATGAAATGATGAATTAAAAAACTTCCCTTGATTTTATTTGATCAAAGGTTGAGGTTGCTTCATCAGCAAGGCACAATTGATGCACAGATGAATTAGGGTTTCCTTGGGAAACAAGCCTCAAGCCCTTTGACTTGCTTTGATCAAAATGATGAATTGAGATACTTGGGAGGCATATTTGATGGATGAGAGCTTTTGGGAACCATTACCATGCTTGCTTTCATTCTCTCTTGGCCATATCTCTGCACAAAGATCTCCTTGAAGCTCTTGACCTTGTGATTGCTCAAGCTACAAACAAGAAATGTTAGTGACATATTTTTGTGCTTTTGGTTAGTAAACAAAAATGAGAAAATCAATAATATACAATTCAAGCATGCTTGGTGATCTCAAACACTCACAAGAAGATCCCACCCAAAGGCAAAGGGAACCAAGATGCTCATGACATTGAGGCTTTGCAAATGCAATGTTATGATGCCATGAGGGATCTTAGGGACAAAAGTGGGGTCTTACACTCACCTATGCTTCATCAATATTATATATAGGGTTTGAGACCCTCAATACAAGGAGAATAATCAAGATATGGCTCACATATCATTTTGATCAAGAGATCATCAAGAGTTTGAAGCTTGCTTGCCTTAGAAGCCCTAATTCATCTGGGTATCTTGTGTGACTTCTTCAGCAAGTTTCTTCAACATTTTATCAAATATTTCAAGGGATACTTAATATTACATCATATTACACATATATTATCCTCCATTTGTCCCAAAAATCAAGAGAATGTCAAGCTAGCAAGTTGGTTCATGGTGGTTGACCAGACAAAGTCAACTAGTCAAAACTGGGGTTCCCTAGACCCTATCTCCTACAATCATTGTCATATGAAAATGATTCCAAAATCAAAGTTACTCATAAAAACATTCCAAACAAATTTCATGTTGAAGTCAAGATCTATTTTTTCTTGGAAAGTCATTTTTCATGGTGAAATATTATAGATCATTTTGTTTGAACACTAGTTAAGAGGTCAACTTCCCAAGACCATAACTTGCTCAATTATCATGCGATGAAAGCCATTCAAGTTACATGATCAAATTCTAGATGTCTAATTCAACTTTTATGTTTGGAGGAAGTTCAAATTCAACTTGAAAATGCATGTGTCAAGAGGAAACATTATAGGTCATTTTGGGCCACTACCATTGAACAAGTGATTTTCCTCAACTTCTAAAACTCATAACTCCTTCATGCCAAATACAAATAAGGTCAAATTCGTGATCAAATTTAATAGGTTTGAAATAGATACAACATTTATGAAGGAAGTTTTTCCATTTGAAGTCCATGACAAAAGTTATTCAAGGTGGAAGAAGTGAACATTGGACTTAGTACTTAAAAAATTTCATTTATGTTTGATTTTCAAAATTTCCACCTCAAAATTCATAATGATTCAAGCTTCAAATGGAAAAGTGTTAAACATGAAATTTGTTCCCCTTAATCTCACCTTTCCAAAAAGTCCAAGATCATCTCATTTGGATCTATATTGAAGGACTTGCGCATGGGTGCAATGCATGGTACCATTTGGAAGTTTCTCATGTTCAATTTCATTTCAACATTGCATGGCTTAATGCATTGCTTTCAACATCACATGTGCATAATTTTGGACCTTTTCCAATCATTCTTTAGGCTTTGTACATGCCCATGCAAGCTCATGGTGCAATTTCTATTTTTGGATTTCAAATGGAAGTGTGTGGAAAGCATATGAGTTGGCTATAAATACAAGTGCAATGAGCTCAAAACTTCACCAACACCTTGCCCAAGCTTTTCCAGAACAATTCAAACCCTTCACTCCATAGAAATTCTTGAAGATTTCATTGAAATCGAGTTTGTATTTCACCTTCTGTTTTGAAATTCAAACTCCAAGAATCCATTGCCCTTTTCACCTCAATTGATCACTGCAAGCAAGAGGAAGAGGAATCAAGAAAATCCAGATCAAGATCAAGTGAATTTGAAGCAACTCGAAGGTCAAAATTTAAAAACTTCATCTCTTCGATTCTCTCTCAATTCTCCACTATTATTTGTGATTTTTGGTTTGTTGAAGTCCTACTAATGTATGCAACAAGATTGAGTTGCTTTGAGGTCAAATCGAAGTAACTCAGATCATGAACCTCAAATTTCAAATCCATGTATCTTTCAATATACTTGGAATTGGAAGAAATGGAGGTCAGATTCGTGCTCCTGAGCATTTTTTCTTCGAATTAGTGTATTCATTTTCCATTTTTCATAAAGTTTTGGTTGGACCAGTTTGGTGGTCCTCACCGGAGAAGATGACCAGAGCTAGGGCTCCGGTGGTGTGCTGGCATTGCCTAGACCATCTGATCTTGGTTCCACGTTTTAATCAATGCCCTTACTTTTGAATATCATGCATGTACATGCATTTACTGGAGCGTTTGGTGGAAGTGTGCGCTTGGCCATCAGATATGCCACCTCAATTAATGAGAGAGATCTGATGGCCCTTGTTTTTTTTTAATTTCTTTTTATTTTCTAATTTTTCATTTAATCCATTTATTTTGTTTATTTCATATTAATTTCATTTTTAATCCAAAAAATATGGGACTTTAACCAAAAATCTTTAAATATTTTTTCTTTCATTTTCTGAATTAAAATGATTTTTTGGATTAATTTTGATATTTTTCATGAATTAAATGTTTTTGTGCATATTTTTAATATTTTAAAAATACTTCTGACCTTTTAAAAATCATGAAATTTTTTGTCTAAGGTCGTTTGACCTTGTTTGACCAGGATAAATCTCTTGGCCATTTATTTGGTATTTTGAAGAGATTTTAGGTTTTAACCAAATTAAATTGAATTTTAATGCATTTTTAATTTTATTTTTAATTGATCAATTGTATAAAAATTGTGTTGAGCCATTTTTATGGTCCTGTGATGTTTGAATATTTGTTTGGGTCTTGGTCAAGGTTGATTTGACTTTTATTGGATTAAAATCATTGGATTTAGGGGATTGATGAAATATACATTTCATCTCCCAAAATGAATGAATGATTTTAAT
Source organism: Lathyrus oleraceus (assembly GCF_024323335.1). Taxonomy (NCBI): domain Eukaryota; kingdom Viridiplantae; phylum Streptophyta; class Magnoliopsida; order Fabales; family Fabaceae; genus Lathyrus; species Lathyrus oleraceus. Next base: position 479,399,317 of record NC_066585.1, on the reverse strand, counting down.
TTGATAAAATTTCTCCCATAACCAATTTGTGTTGCTCACATTTCCCCTTCTTCTTCATCTTCATTCCCATTCTTTCCCATCCCTTTCATTGACCAATGACATCTCAATATCCTAAGGTTATTTTTCCCATGTCTTAAGGTCTTGTCAAACACAAAAATATAATCAATGAATTCTTTTCTCATCCCCACACTCTATTTTTCTCAAACATCTTTTATACCAAAAACACATACACACATAAAAAGGACTCCCTATGAGTACCTAGGACACTTTGGGTGCTAACACCTTCCCTCTGTGTAACCAACCCCCTTACTGTAATCTCTGGCATTTTATTAGTTTTGATTTGAAAACTTCTTATCTTTGGGCTTTGTTCGTACTTTTCCCTTTTCCTTTGGAAACAATAAAAGCGCGGTGGCGACTCTGGTTTTATTGACGATAAGCTTATCCATAGCTTGATGGTCACGAATTTACCGCTATAGAAATTAAGTGGTGACTCTGCTGGGGAGTAGTCCTCAATGGGTTTAGCCTACTTTTTATATGTATATATTTGTATATTTTATGTTTGTATATTTGTTTGTATGATATAATCTGTCTGTTGTGCTTGGTGATCTGTGAGTGGTGAGATAAGTTCTAACTCAAACTTGAGAGCAATTAAGATAGGAGGATGGTATAGTCATGATCAACTTGTGTGTAGTAGTCCTTAAGAAGTTGGCTTGAGACCCATCTACTCAGTGGAGAGCCTTTTGGAGTTACTAATGTCACACAAGTTATTTATGGTTAGGCATTACTTTCTTTGATTTGGGGTCCGAGAAGCTGAGGACCGTAGAACATTTAACCCAACTTAGCCTATTTAGGACGTAGTGCGGAGATTGTTCAGGTGTAGACCTGATAATAGTTGTTACGCGATAAAACACTCAGACGGGTTTCTCTTAAGAATATTATGGGTTGTTGAGTCAGTCATCCTAACCTATAATATCCGATAGATGGAATTAAGACTTTGGGAACTTTTTAGAACATGATCTACATGTTTTTATCCTTAGTACACTCCTTTGGGATGGTTCTTAACCCGAATCCATGCTCATGAATCACAACAAACCTTTTGATTCTTGGTTGATCCGATCAAGTCTTGTCAATATCAATGGAACTTGGGTGTTGATAAGGTGAAAACCATAATCCACAAAAATGGATGATTGATCTTGATGATGACTTGATCCATCCCTTGACCTTTGTTTGTGTTTTCCTTGTGTGTGATCCCTTGTTTGTGATTGTTGCATTCATGCATTCATGCACATCATAACATTCATCACAGAAAAATAAATTTCAAGGAACTGAGGTCTTATTTTCAAATATTTTCAGACCATGGATTATGGACGTAGGAACACTAAGAAATACAGTTTCAGATGTCCTGATCTGAAAGAGCTGAGGAAGTTATCATCCTTTGTATTAGATCCCTTGGACTTCAAGCATCATCATGGGAAGCTCTTGTCTATATTATCTGCTGATATGGTTGAAGGACTCTTGCGTGTGTTGGTTCAGTTTTACGACCCTCTCTATCGTTTCTTCTTTTTTCCCGATTATCATCTTATGCCTATGTCAAAGGAGTATGCCCATCTCTTGGGAATGTAACACCCTTCTAAAATACCCCCAAATATTTAATTAAAAATAATAAACACATAACAATTCAGAGTAATTATGCCATTCAAGGGTGTCACACATAATATTCACACCATTCAACAATATAACGGTCATGCTCTTTTATTAATTCAAACATAAACATTTGCATAAAACGCAGCGGATAGAGATCTCCTCAATCATGTAAAACATGTAACATTCACATGTAAATTATTCAACAACATAAAACAACATAATTAAAAGGTTCCCTCCCGATGTTACATCTATCAGAGCAAGACCCACTAAGGAGATTACACTAGACTCCAAGCATTCGCTTCTACTCAACTCATTTCTCGTTACCTGAAAAATAGTTGTAAGGGTGAGTTCCTCAATCAATATAATAAGCATTATAGAATATAATGTCATGTTAAGTAATTTAACACATTAATCACCCTAATCGCAACATACAATCAGTAACAGCACATCAGCTCCACATCATACTCATCACCAACATAAAGCACAAGTATAATCTCAAATCATACTCCACAACAACACAAACACACGGATAATATTGGAATACATCCATTCATATTATACGTCATACATACATTATGCAATGAGACTCCACACATGCGGTACCGCCTATTCTTGAACATATAGTTCAAGCTCACCGATCCCTCTAGATACGGCTACTAAGCTCACTAGTCCCACTCATTTGAGACCTAGTGACTCACTCACTAATTCCTCACCATGGGAATTAGCTACAGCCCCGAAGGCTAGACTATGCACACTAATCATCTAGCATGCAAACATCAACAACAAACCCACAATGGTTCACTCACTAATTCCTCACCATGGGAATTAGCTACAGCCCCGAAGGCTATGCTATGCACGCTAATCATCTAGCAATGCAGCATCAACAACAATTCACAATGGACATATGCTCACACTCTAAGCCATACAACAGTCCATTCACAAATACATGCATAATATATACATTCATAGCATTATGCATATCATCATACATCATCAATACATGTATCAACACATCATTATCATGTCAATCAATTAACCACAGTATTAGCACACTCTACTAATACCTATACTGCTCAAAACAGCGGGAAATGATCCCTACTACGTCATACATCAGCTAAGTTACATCACTCAGCCTAAACAACCAAAAACTGCACAACAACAGTTCAGGAAAACCACAAGTCTGCCCATACGCGTATTGCCTATGCCCATACGCGTATGGCGCATTTCCTCGCCCAACCCATACGCGTATCATCTGTCTCATACGCGTATGCTACGCGTACCACTCTCCCATACGCGTACCAACAGAGACAAATCTACGTTCAAAATATCATTTTCCTCACCCATACGCGTAAGGCCTCCTCCATACGCGTACCAGCCATATCATACGCGTATTGCCTAGTGCCATACGCGTATGATCAGAAACCAGAATTTCCAGATCTGCAATGGCTTTTCCTGCTACGAGATCTATCCAATTCAACCTTCCACAGTCCAAATTTTACACACAATTCATTCATCTCATCTAACACGAATCATACACTTTCGATTTCACAAATTGTTAACCTTTCTACCTCTAATTCCTACGAATTTCTTCAATTTTAATCTCAATTTCGTTCATCCCCAAAAGTTCACAAATTCATCATACATCATTCAACCAAAGGCAATTCAATGGTTTCTCACTACCCATCACATATTATCCCATAATACCCATTAATCGATGATAAACCCCCCTTACCTGAGTTAATCCGGCGAACCTTTGAGCTTCAAGCTTTTCCGTTCTCCAACCCTCGTTCTCTGGCTCCTTGCCCTTTTTTCCCTTTTTTTGTCTCCTTTTTCCTTTTCACGTGAAAATAACCTTTTTACCAAAAATGGGATTTTTCTAAATTCCAACTTATATATTTTCCAATAATTATTATCCCAATAATAATAATAATAATAATTCAATAAATTCCAAAATAATAATAATAATAATCCAATTATCTAATTAAATTAATAAATATATTATTAACTTAATTTAAATAATTATCATATTATTATCGGGGTGTTACAACTCTCCCCCACTAAAAGAGTTTTCGTCCTCGAAAACATACCTCAAGTGAACAACTCTGGGTAAGACTCCTTCATCTTACTCTCCAGTTCCCAAGTCACATTGCCACCTGCTGGTCCTCCCCAAGCTACCTTCACCAAGGCAATCTCTTTACCCCGCAACTGCTTCAACTCTCGATCCTCAATCCTCATAGGTGATGTTTTAACAGTCAGGTTATCTCTCACCTGTACATCATCTACTTGGACTACATGCGACGGATCATGAATATACCTCCTCAACTGAGACACATGAAAAACCTCATGCAAATTCGCAAGCGACGGCGGTAAAGCGATACGATAGGCTACCTCTCCTATCCTCTCCAAAATCTGATAAGGACCAATAAATCGAGGTGTCAACTTTCTTGACTTCAAAGCTCGACCAACGCCAGTTATTGGAGTAACACGAAGAAACACATGATCTCCCTCTTGGAACTCAAGTGACTTCCTCCTCTTATCATGATAACTCTTCTGACGACTCTGAGCAATTCTCATCTTCTCCTGAATCATCTTAATCTTTTCTGTAGTCTGTTGAACAATCTCCGGTCCAACCACAGCACTCTCACCGGACTCATACCAACATAACGGTGTCCGACATCTCCTACCATACAAAGCTTCAAACGGTGCCATACCAATGCTCGAATGAAAACTATTGTTGTAGGTAAACTCAATCAAAGATAAATAACTATCCCAAACACCTCCTTTTTCCAAAACACAAGCTCTCAAAAGATCCTCTAGCGACTGAATCGTCCTCTCAGTCTGACCATCAGTCTGCGGATGATATGCAGAACTCAATCTCAGCTTAGTTCCCAAAGCCTTCTGCAAACCTTCCCAAAACTTCGATGTAAATCTAGGATCTCTGTCCGAAACGATACTCGACGGAATACCATGCAAACTTACAATCTTCTCAATATACAACTCGGCTAATCTTTCTAACGGATAATCCATTCTGATCGGAATGAAATGAGCCGACTTCGTCAATCTATCAACAATCACCCAAATAGCTTCAAAATTCCTACTTGTCCTCGGTAAACCCGAAACAAAATCCATACTGATATTATCCCACTTCCACTCTGGAATAGCCAACGGTTGCATTAGCCTAGACGGCTTCTGATGCTCAATCTTCGACTTCTGACAAGTCAAACAGGAATAAACAAAACTCGCAATTTCTCTTTTCATTCCTGACCACCAAAATAGCTTTTTCAAATCATGATACATCTTCGTAGCTCCAGGATGAATACTCAAGCCACTACGATGTCCCTCCTCCAGGATACTCTTCTTAAGTCCGGTAACATCCGGAATACACACCCGATTACCAAATTTCAAAACGCCATTCTCATCAACTCTGAATTCACCACCTTGACCTTGATTCACTAAAGTCAACTTATCAACCAAAAGCATATCGGATTTCTGACCCTCTCTAATCTCATCCAAAATATTACTCGTTAACTTCAACATTCCCAATTTAACACTATTGTGAGTACTCTCACACACCAAACTCAAATCTCTAAACTGCTCAATTAAATCCAATTCTTTAACCATTAACATAGACATATGCAATGATTTCCGACTCAATGCATCAGCCACTACGTTTGCTTTACCCGGATGGTAATTCAAACCAAAGTCATAATCCTTCAGAAATTCTAACCATCTCCTCTGTCTCATATTCAGCTCTTTCTGATCAAACAAATACTTCAAACTTTTATGGTCACTGAAAACTTCAAATCTTGACCCGTACAAATAGTGCCTCCATAACTTCAGAACAAATACCACGGCTGCCAACTCTAAATCGTGTGTCGGATAGTTCCTCTCATGAACTCTCAGTTGTCTCGAAGCATAAGCTATAACCTGCTTATTCTGCATCAACACACCACCCAAACCCAACAATGAAGCATCACAGTAAACTTCAAATGATTCCGACGGACTCGGTAATATCAGAATAGGAGCAGTAGTCAACCTTCTCTTTAACTCTTGGAAACCTTCTTCACATTTTGAATCCCAAACAAACGCTTGTCCCTTTCTAGTCAACATCGTCAACGGTAACGCCAACTTAGAAAATCCCTCAATGAACTTCCGATAATAACCTGCAAGTCCAAGAAAACTTCTTATCTCAGAAACTGACTTCGGAGCTTCCCACTTAGACACCGCTTCTATCTTAGAAGGATCAACAGCAACACCACCTCTTGAAATCACATGACCAAGAAAACTAACCTCTTCTAACCAAAATTCACATTTAGAGAGTTTAGCAAATAACTTCTTTTCTCGGAGAACTTCTAAAACCACTCTCAAATGCTCAGCATGTTCTTCTTCAGATTTCGAATACACCAAAATGTCATCAATAAACACCACAACAAACTTATCTAGGTACGGATGGAAAATCCTATTCATATACTCCATAAATACTCCAGGCGCATTAGTCACACCAAAAGGCATTACAGAATACTCATAAGGTCCATACCTTGTTCTGAAAGCAGTCTTCTGAATATCCTCAGTTTTCACACGTATCTGATGATACCCAGATCTCAAATCTATCTTGCTGAACACACTCGCACCAACCAATTGATCCATCAAATCATCAATCCTCGGCAAAGGATACCGATTCTTGATCGTCACTTTATTCAGTTGCCTGTAGTCCACACACAACCTCATAGTACCTTCTTTCTTCTTAACCAATAACACTGGTGCACCCCACGGTGACACACTCGGACGAATAAATTTCTTATCCAACAGATCTTCCAACTGACTCTTCAATTCAGCTAACTCAACAGCAGACATACGGTACGGAGCCATCGATATCGGTCTAGTACCAGGTACCAAATCAATCGAGAACTCAACTTCACGCTCTGGCGGCAATTCATTCACTTCTTCAGGAAACACATCAGGAAAATCACACACTACTGCTAGATCGCCAATCACTAGTTTATCCTTAGCCTCCAGAGTCGCTAATAGCATAAACAACTCCGCCCCATCTGCTACTTCCTCATTCACCTGCCTGGCTGCTAGAAACAAACTCTTTCCTTCTTCAATCTCAGGAAATATCACAGTCTTATCAAAACAGTTGATATAAACTCGGTTAAACACCAACCAGTTCATACCCAAGATAACATCAATCTGCACTAGTGGAAGACACACAAGGTCTATCCCAAAGTCTCTACCAAAAATACTCAAAGGACAATTCAAACAAACTGAAGTAATAGTCACTGAACCCTTCGCAGGAGTATCAATCACCATACTTCCAAGCATCTCAGATATCTCTAACTTAAGTTTCACAGCACAGTCCAAAGATATAAAGGAATGAGTAACACCGGTGTCAATAATAGCTACAAGAGGAAAGCCATTAATATAACACGTACCTCGGATCAAACGATCATCTGCAGAAGTCTCAGAACCCGATAAAGCAAAGACCTTGCCTCCCGACTGGTTCTCTCTCTTCGGCTTAGGACACTGTGGATTGATATGACCCAACTCTCCACAGTTGAAACAAGTTACAGTCTTCAACCGGCACTCTGCAGCCAAATGACCACCTTTGCCACACTTGAAACACTTCATCTCAGCACTGGTACACTCATGGACACGATGTCCAGCCCGACCACATCTATAACACTTAGCAGGGGCACTAGAGTCTCCCCCACTAGGCCTCTTCATCCCACTCTGCTTCTGGAAACCTTTGCCAGCTGCATACGGTTTTCCACGATCATTCTGATTCTTGCCTTTCCTATCAACTCTCTGTTGATAGCTCTCTGCTCTGGCTTTGGAATCCTGTTCAAAAATCCTGCAACAGTCAACCAAGTCAGAAAACACTCTGATCCGCTGATATCCAATAGCCTGTTTGATCTCGGGACGCAACCCGTTCTCAAACTTCACACATTTCGAAAATTCTCCAGCAGCCTCATTATAGGGAGTGTAATACTTTGACAACTCTGTGAACTTAGCAGCATACTCCGTAACAGACTTGTTACCCTGCTTTAATTCCAAGAACTCTATCTCTTTCTTTCCTCTGACATCTTCTGGAAAGTACTTCCTCAGGAATCTCTCTCTGAACACAACCCAAGTGATCTCAGCATTCCCAGCAGTTTCCAACTCAGTGCGGGTAGCAACCCACCAATCATCAGCTTCTTCTGACAGCATATGCGTACCGAACCTGACCTTCTGGTTATCGGCACACTCAGTCACTCGGAAGATCCTCTCAATCTCCTTCAACCACTTCTGAGCACCATCTGGATCGTATGCTCCCTTGAACATTGGAGGATTGTTCTTCTGGAACTCACTCAGTTGACGAGCAGCTCCCATTCCCACAACATTCGGATTTCCTCCAAGTACTCCAGCTAGCATACCCAGAGCCTCAGCAATTGCAGCATCATCTCTACCTCTTCCAGCCATCTCTATTCTGAAAACCCAACAAACTAAAACAATAAGTACTGATAGGGTTACATAACACCTATCCCGTACAGGGGAAACAGAATAATTACGACTCGACTCGACCGACTATGCTCTGATACCACTAATGTAACACCCTTCTAAAATACCCCCAAATATTTAATTAAAAATAATAAACACATAACAATTCAGAGTAATTATGCCATTCAAGGGTGTCACACATAATATTCACACCATTCAACAATATAACGGTCATGCTCTTTTATTAATTCAAACATAAACATTTGCATAAAACGCAGCGGATAGAGATCTCCTCAATCATGTAAAACATGTAACATTCACATGTAAATTATTCAACAACATAAAACAACATAATTAAAAGGTTCCCTCCCGATGTTACATCTATCAGAGCAAGACCCACTAAGGAGATTACACTAGACTCCAAGCATTCGCTTCTACTCAACTCATTTCTCGTTACCTGAAAAATAGTTGTAAGGGTGAGTTCCTCAATCAATATAATAAGCATTATAGAATATAATGTCATGTTAAGTAATTTAACACATTAATCACCCTAATCGCAACATACAATCAGTAACAGCACATCAGCTCCACATCATACTCATCACCAACATAAAGCACAAGTATAATCTCAAATCATACTCCACAACAACACAAACACACGGATAATATTGGAATACATCCATTCATATTATACGTCATACATACATTATGCAATGAGACTCCACACATGCGGTACCGCCTATTCTTGAACATATAGTTCAAGCTCACCGATCCCTCTAGATACGGCTACTAAGCTCACTAGTCCCACTCATTTGAGACCTAGTGACTCACTCACTAATTCCTCACCATGGGAATTAGCTACAGCCCCGAAGGCTAGACTATGCACACTAATCATCTAGCATGCAAACATCAACAACAAACCCACAATGGTTCACTCACTAATTCCTCACCATGGGAATTAGCTACAGCCCCGAAGGCTATGCTATGCACGCTAATCATCTAGCAATGCAGCATCAACAACAATTCACAATGGACATATGCTCACACTCTAAGCCATACAACAGTCCATTCACAAATACATGCATAATATATACATTCATAGCATTATGCATATCATCATACATCATCAATACATGTATCAACACATCATTATCATGTCAATCAATTAACCACAGTATTAGCACACTCTACTAATACCTATACTGCTCAAAACAGCGGGAAATGATCCCTACTACGTCATACATCAGCTAAGTTACATCACTCAGCCTAAACAACCAAAAACTGCACAACAACAGTTCAGGAAAACCACAAGTCTGCCCATACGCGTATTGCCTATGCCCATACGCGTATGGCGCATTTCCTCGCCCAACCCATACGCGTATCATCTGTCTCATACGCGTATGCTACGCGTACCACTCTCCCATACGCGTACCAACAGAGACAAATCTACGTTCAAAATATCATTTTCCTCACCCATACGCGTAAGGCCTCCTCCATACGCGTACCAGCCATATCATACGCGTATTGCCTAGTGCCATACGCGTATGATCAGAAACCAGAATTTCCAGATCTGCAATGGCTTTTCCTGCTACGAGATCTATCCAATTCAACCTTCCACAGTCCAAATTTTACACACAATTCATTCATCTCATCTAACACGAATCATACACTTTCGATTTCACAAATTGTTAACCTTTCTACCTCTAATTCCTACGAATTTCTTCAATTTTAATCTCAATTTCGTTCATCCCCAAAAGTTCACAAATTCATCATACATCATTCAACCAAAGGCAATTCAATGGTTTCTCACTACCCATCACATATTATCCCATAATACCCATTAATCGATGATAAACCCCCCTTACCTGAGTTAATCCGGCAAACCTTTGAGCTTCAAGCTTTTCCGTTCTCCAACCCTCGTTCTCTGGCTCCTTGCCCTTTTTTCCCTTTTTTTGTCTCCTTTTTCCTTTTCACGTGAAAATAACCTTTTTACCAAAAATGGGATTTTTCTAAATTCCAACTTATATATTTTCCAATAATTATTATCCCAATAATAATAATAATAATTCAATAAATTCCAAAATAATAATAATAATAATCCAATTATCTAATTAAATTAATAAATATATTATTAACTTAATTTAAATAATTATCATATTATTATCGGGGTGTTACAGGGAATACCTGTTTCTGACAAGGTGCCTTTTAGTGGATTGGAGGAGATTCCAATATCTCATATCATAGCTGAAGCCCTTCATCTGAAGAAGTCTGAGATTGAGAATCATTGGGTGAAGAAAGGAGGAATGTTTGGTTTGACTTCTAATAAATTGGACCATAAAATCTGATCTCCCTAACAGGATGAACAATTAAGAAAACCATAATGTGAAAAAATGATGGTGGGAAATACATATCTAATTGACACAAGATAAATGAAGCCTCATTTTCTAACTCATCTAAATTTCTAAGATCAATGACTTTAATACATATATCATTGAAGAATAAGCACAACCTGATTATAATTATCCTTGTAATTAAAATGCCACGGATAGCCACTGGTAGAAGTTGTTGCATCAAGACATGACAATCATGAGATTACACGCCAACTAATTTGAGATATTTCATTGACACAAGATTCTTCATATTTAATGAGTACCCTTGGGGAACTTTGATACCCCACAAACAATCACAAAAACATTTTTTTTACAGAGTGTGACATGTTGGGGGAAAATATGCTCTAACTCTTGTCGTATATCCATAACTACCATATATAGACATGATTTATTACTATCTTTTATCTTGTCTTTAATTTTGAGAAGTTTTCCAATCAAACCATTACATATATTTTTCCCACATGCATCACATCAAGACAATATGTTACATCGAGGATAGACGAAAATGGAAATCAAAGAACATCGACCTCTTTTTTCAAATAGTTTTCTCTATAGGACCTTTTTGTTTCTTTCCAAAGAAAATATTAATATGTTACTATATTTTATTATCTCCCTTCCTATTTAATGTCTTTGGAGTGATATCAAACTCCTGCTCTCCATTAAAAGTCTTCCACAATATACGGTATGAAAGATTAGGTCTTAAAATTTTTTGATGCCTATCGTAAACAGTCTTTTGTCATTTTTTTAGTTGGTGGGAGAATATACCATCTTCACGTATAGGACACACTTTATGTCCCTTGAGGATGTATCCAAACAAATTATCATATGCAGGAAAGTAATTGATTGTGCAAAACACCATGGAACACATTAAAGTTATCACACATATACGCATCATCAACATTAACGCCTTTTCTCCAACAAAACTCTTAAACTTTATATCAATGGAGTTAAATAAACATCTATGTTGTTCCCTGGTTGTTTTTGACCTGAAATCATCATTGAAAACATAAAACACTACTACAAAATACACCTACAGTAACATGTTATTACCTCAGTTCTTCAATCAACCGAAGTAATAACTCTAATTTAGGTGCATTCATTTTTTTATTAAAACCGTTTCACTATGATCCATACTAATAACTATGGTAATATGTTAAGGTTTATAATGTTCAAATCCTAGCACTAACAATTTTACTTTTTTTGTTTACAAAATGGGTTTGTCTCTGATAATCTTATATTTATGTTAAGATTAAAATACTTTTTACTAAGGTTTAAAAAATAAAAAGTTGTGAAATGTAGATACATTTCATCAAAGTTGTTTATATAAACTATGGTGTAAAGTATAACCTATATTTAAGCGATAGTTCTCTCGTTAAGGATAGAACCACTGTCTCTCTCATAAAACAAAATCCTAACATACCTCTCACGCCTTATCCTAATCTCCATGCAAGGTTACATATCATTTCTTCCCAAAACTCCAACGTATCTTCTTCCATTATTATGGATCAAGAAAAATTGTTACACAAAACTCATTTTTTTCACTCCCTCTTCACATTTTAGGAACGTGAGACGTTTCCACCTATTATGTTATTAGTTGTGATATTTTTCATGTTGTTGTTTGAATATGTTAATGTTTCTGTTAAGCTATGTCGTATGTTGTTTAAGGTATGTTATTGTTGATAAATGTAGTATGTTGTTGATGATTTTGTTTTTGTTGATAAAAGTTGTATGTTGTTGTTAAGGTATGTTGTTGTTGATAAAAGTTATATGTTACTATTGATTAAAGTTGTATGTTGTTGATGATTAGTTTTTGTTGATAAAAGTTGTATGTTAATTTTAAGGTATGTTGTTGTTAATAAAAGTTATATGGTGTTGTTGATAAAAGTTGTATGTTGTTATTGATAAAAGTTCTATGTTGTTTTTTATATAAATTGTATGTTGTTGTTAAGGTATGTTGGGGTTGATAAAAGTTGTATGTTATTGACGATTCTAGTTTTGTTGATAATAGTTGTGTTATTATTGATGTTTTTTTTAATGATATACCTTGTAAGTTGCAACTTTTATTATGTTAAATTAACATTTCATAGAAGATGTGTTTATTATCTCGTATGTGGTTTGAGTGTTTTCCAAACCCCTAACTGAATATAAAACCTTTCGAATTGAATTAGATAATAATAATATGAAAAATTAAGTTATTTAAGAAAATAACTTACATTAATCAATGTTTTACTTTCTTTCTTCAAGTCATTATCCATGTCTTTGTCTTTGACTATTAATATTTGGTTTAAATTTTTCTAGTTCTTCAATCAATGCCTTTGTCATTATCCATGTCTTTGTCTTTGTCTTTTTATCAGATCATTCTGCAAAGTTAATACATTGTAGACTAAATAGTAAAGAGGATGTATTGATTGAATAACTACGAACATTAAACCAAATTCTAACAGAGAAAGAGGGAGATACAAATAATGGATTGTAGAAAGCTAGAAAAATATTGGTTAGTGTAATTTTTTCTGTAATATAACTTAATTTGTTATATCAGTAATTTCTAAATCATGATGAGACTAGGGAATTCCTTTAGAGTTTTCTTTTGACAAATAGTTTGTACAAAACTCAATAGCTTCTTCTTTGATGTACTGTTCAATGATCGAATCTTCCGGATGATGATGATTCTTTGTATACCCTTTAAGTATCTTCAAGTATCACTATATCGGATACATCCTCCTAAAATAAATCAGACCATAAAATCATATCTCACTTAAGAGAACCATAATGTCAACAAATGTTGGTGGGAAATACATCTCTAATTGACACAAGATAATTGCGGCCCTATGTTCCAACTCATCTAAATTTCTAGGATAAATGAATTTAATACATATATTATTGAATAATAAGCACAATTTGATTATAGTTACCCTTACTCTTTTTTTGTAATGTGTCGTAGATAGCCATTTGTAGAAGTTGTTGCATAAAGACATGACAATCATGAGATTTCAATCCAACAAATTTGAGATCTTTCATTGACAAAAGTATCTTCACATTTAATGATTATCCTTGGGGAACTTTGATACCCTGCAAACAATCATAATTTTTTTTCTTTTTTAGATAGAGTGTGATTCGTTCGGGGAAAATATGTTATATTTCCTGTTTCTTTAGGGTTAACTCTTGTCGTACACCCATCACTTCCATATATAGACGATATTTCTTACTATCTTTTGTCTTACCTTTAATGTTGAGAAGTGTTCCAAACAAACCATCACATACATTTTTCTCCATATGCATCAGATCAAGACAATGTCTTACCTCTAGGCTAGATCAAAATGGAAATCAAAGAACACCAACCTCTTTGGTGAATAGTTTTCTCCACATGACCCTTTTGTTTCTTTCCAAAGACAACATTAATGTGTTATTCTCTTTTATAAACTTTCTTCCTGGTTAAGGGCTTTGGAGTGATATCAAACTCATGTTCTCCATTAAAATCCTTCCATAATATACAGTATGAAAGGTTGGGTCGTAAAAATTTTGGATGCCCATGGTAAATAGTTTTTTTTTTCCATTTTTTAGTTGGTGGGAGCATGTATCATCTTTACATATAGGACACATTTTATATCCCTTGAAGTTGTACCCAAACAAATTACCGTATGCAGGAAAGTAATTGATTATGCAAAACAACATGCAACACAATAAAGTTATCACCCGTATACGCATCATCAACATCAACGCCTTCCTCCAACAAAACTCTTAAATCTTCAATTAATGGAGTTATATAAACATATTGTAACGGTGTATTCGTTACCTTTAGATTTATTGACTAAATCAAAAGTAAATCATACAATTCGAGTCGCCACCGCACTTCTATTTATCCAAAGGAAAGGTTAGAAAGCGAACAAAAACTGAGAAGTTTTATCAAATCAAAAACTAATACAAATGTCAGAGATCTGGGTAAGGGGGTTGGTTATGCAATGGGGAGGTTTTAAGCACCAAAAACATCCTTAGTACTCTAAGGGAGCCCTTTTTGCAAATGTTGTATGGTAGGTTAGTATTTGTTAAAATAGTTGTACAAACATGATTGGGGAGATGAGAAAAGAATATACAATATTTACAATTTTGTTGTTTGAATGGATAAACCCATTGCCTACGTACCATCACAAAGGTAGGATCAAAACCTCGTAGTTCGGGGTAAAAATCTCAAAATAAGTTGGTGAATTGATTTGGACAAAAGCCTTAAGGTCTTTTGTTATCAAAGGGAGAAAACTCAACCTAAACCACAATCCACCATGTGAGGAGAGCTTCAACATACTAGTGAGGGATCCACCCTATAATAAGTATGGAAGACTTATAGTCCAATGACTAAGGATAAGGTGAGGTTTACATCAACCACTATGATAACTCAAACCTAATAGCTAATGTTTATGAAAAGCTTTGGCAAAGGTGGCCATTGGAACCACAAAAACAAACTTGAGTGAGTTGTATTTACCAATTAGAAGTATTCACAAAATGAAGTCAAAGTTGACTTAAGATTCAATTCAAAATAAGTATTAATGAAAAGAGTTTGAAAAAATCAAAGGCATATGGCCTAGGTTTCTAGTTTTGAAAACAATGTCAATGTTTGCACAAAATAAGTTTGGCTTGGGTTAGAGTGGAGAGAAGAAGAGAAAGGATAATCCTAAACATGCAAAGATGAGAGAAGAGAATAAAACCCTTGGAGTTCATTTCTTGAGATCATAAAGATGATTCAAGAGCTCCTTTCCTTTGGACTTAGCAAGCAATAAGCAATTAACTCAAGTAATCAAGCAAATATCCAATCCAGCTCCTAGGATCTTCCAATTGGCATGTCTTTCTCTTAACTTGGATGTTCATGACAATGGTCCTTCTAACTAGCTCAAGTTTGGAATCCCTATCACACAAAAACAAACAATCAAAAAGTTCACAATGTAATAAGAGGAATGGACAAAGAGAGTTTAAATTAGGGGTCCTTTCAATGTCATCTTCAAGATTAAGCATTCTAAAGGCATGAGACCTAGTTGCTCTTCAACAAATTTAGCATTCTAAAGGCATGAGGCCTAGTTGCTCTTGAACTCCATTTAGCATAGGCAAGGTCCTAATTCTAAGTCCTTTCTCCTTTTTGCATTGGTTCACACAAACAAAAACAAAGCAAGCACAAGGCAAAATATATTTACACAATAATATGCTCAAGTGAGCAAAAGGAAAATGACATAAACATAAACATGAGCTCAAGTGAGCAAAGGGAAAAGACAATATGAATAAATGAGCAAGAAATTAAATTGCCCTAAAGTAAATTGCAAGAATTAAATGCTTGAATTAAAAGTTAGTAATTAGTAGTTAGTGTTAGTATGCCATAAGGCAATTTAGCGCTATCTTAAGCAATCGTTAGTGGACTAATGTAGTAGTCACACCTATCTGAGGCCGGTCAATAAAACTATAGGAAAATAAACACAAGTTAGAGATCATGACTAGTAAGCCAAGCTCCTACAACTTACCATGCCAAAAGAAAAGAAGAATGACCTTGTATGGATTTTAGGTTTTTTGCTTGACCAAGAAGCAACATATCTTGGACACAAAGTAATTCACTTGATCTTTGATCAAGATGAATTTGATTTGGATCAAAGAAGGTTAAGCCTCTCATATGTCAAGGCTAACCACAAATCATTAACTCATTGGTCAAAAGAAAAAAAAGATGAAGAAAGGAGATGAAGATAGAATGTACAAAATGGAAATTTAAATGACATAACCAAAACACATTGATCAAACATGAATGGAATCAACACCAATCAACGGTAAACATAAGTGAAATGAAGATTAGAAGTCAAGAAAGTTCAAACATATTTTTGGTATTTTTTGGAATTAAAATAATACATAAAATAAAATGAACAAATGAGGTCAAACTTCAAATCCAATTCAAATCAACTAGGATAAGTCCAATTGGATCATCATAAGTCTAGCATGGTCAAACAAGGTTTGACAAATTTTCTCAAAATTTTTTGAAAACAGAAACTAATTTTAAACAATTAAAAAATGAAGAAAAAATAACATAATTGGACTAAAATCTCAAGTAAATCTCAAATCAATTAAGAAATTAATGAGAATATTTTTCATAGACTTATCATCATTCAAAGATGTTAAGAAAATATTTTTGGCATTTTTGAATATCAAATGGTATTTTAAATGAATTAAAAAACACTCAGAAATGAAATAATTCACAAAAAATATTAAATGGAATCACAAAAATAATTAAAAATCATTTTATGAAACTAGAATTTAAGAGAAAATTTTTGCAATTAGTCCCATATATTTGTGATTCCAAATAAAGAAGTTATGAATTTTTGGGAAATAAAAAGAATTAAAGAAAATAAAACATAAATTAATGAAAGAGAAAAAACCACAGCGCTCAGATCCATCTCATTAATTGACGTGGACATCATCAACGGATCAGAGGCGCGCGCTTACCATGTACATGAGTCAAGCGCGTGGTACCATGAATTAAATGGAGTCAAACATAATAAGGGCCAGGATTAGATCGTGACCAATGGATTCAAGGGCTATGAGATCAGCCACGTGTGGACGATGGTGGAAACCACCGTCTTCTCCGGTGAGAAGCCAGAATCTGGCCACCAGTTGCAGGTTTTGCAACTTTAACCAAACCACACGATCCATATACCAAATTAAAGTTGGGGTGATGTACATCACCCCTGTAACCTTAGTTTTTACTCAAGATCCTTATAGAAGAAGAAATCTGAGGTTGAAAAACTAGGTGTTCAATCTGAAGTTCACCAATTCACAAAATTAAAGCCACCATTGGCTTGCCTCTCACATGAGGACTTCAGAAAACCATTCCAACACAAGCAATGCACAATATATAAGGAGATTCGAAGCAAAATATTTGAGGTATAAACCTTTGTAGAGCAACTTTTATGAGCATAATTCAACCAATCCTTTGCTTGCAGCTTGATCCTGATGCTTGGTATGAGAGCTAGGCTTAGGAATTAGTGATGATAATCAACTGATGTTGTTGAAAATCACACTTGAAAAATGAAAGTGAAAACTCAAATTCCTTTGGTGAGAGGTTGGGAAATGAATTCAGCAGTGATTCAGGCGCCTTCAGGTTACCATTTGAGTGAAGCAATGCAAAGGTCTTGACATAAGGAACAAAAGCTATATTGAACAAAACTCCATTTGGAGTTTGGAAAATTATGAAAACTAGCCATGAAGTTCAAGGTACAAAACATGTATTTGAAATTTTTTCCAAAAATGACCAACTTCAAGCCCTTCTGTTTCCAAGATGCAAGCCTCAAATGAAAAACCCTCCAACATAAAAGTTGTATATATTTTCAAGAAAATCAATTTGGACTTAAAATTTGCATCATTTGGATTTTTAATGAGAAAGTTATGGGCACTTGAAGTTGGACTTTTTCAAGATTCAATGGCTTTGGTCCAAAGTGACCTATAATATTTTGTATTATCACATGTGTTTCCTTTAGGATTATGAAATTTTGTCCAACATAACAATTGAAGTAGACATCTTAAAATTTCTAATGAATTTGGTATCCCCTGGAAATCATAAAACATTAAGGAGTTAGGTCCTTGAGAAGTTGACCAAAATTAGGGTTTCAATCAAAATGACCTATAATGTTTTGGAATGAATGATGACCTTACAAGTTTCAAATGGATTTTTTATGAACATGAACGTTGTTCATATGGTTCTTAAGAACTTTTTGTCTCTTGGGGTCATCTTAATTTGACAAACACATCAAAAGTTAGGTCTCAGTGGATTTCAAAATAGTCAGATGATTTGACTGATCAACTTCTCAAAGCCAAACCTCAAATCTTGATGAATGAATGATTGAGGATACTCACATAGGCTCATATATGCATAAAATGATGAATGAAAGAACTTAACTTGATTTTATTTGATCATAGGTTGAGGATGCTTCATTAGCAAGGCACAATCAATGCACAACTGAATTAGGGTTTCCTTGGGAAACAATCCTCAAGCCCTTTGGTTTATCTTGATCAAATTGACAAATTGAGATACTTGGGAGACATATATGATGACTGAGAGCTTTGGGAACCATTTTTATGCTTGTTTTCATCTTCATCTAGCCATTCCAATGGGCATAGGGGCCTCCTAGGAGCCTTGGATGACATGACTGCTTAAGCTTCAAAACAAAACAAGTTAGTGACATATTTTTGTGCTTTTGGTTAGTAAACAAAATAAGAAAAGAAATAATATACAATTCAAGCATGCTTGGTGGTCTCAAACCAACTCTCACAAGTCCCAACCCAAGGGTAAAGGAGCCAAGATGCTATGATCCTTGAGGCAAAATGCAAAGAGCAATGATATGATGCCATGAGGGATCTTAGGGTCAAAATTAGGGTCTTACAGATGCCCCTATTTAAGGTCATTCTAGCCGGAGATATGAAGGTTAAAATCTTCGTCTTGACGAGGTAGAATGGGCTTAAATAATAACAAAGAGACAAATTTATGTCCCTAAGAGACCTCATGATGCAAATGTATGCATGCAAAGGTTAATACTCTGTGGGGATATATGTCCACAAAGGAAAAAGAAATCGGGAGAAACTGAAAATCCATAAGAGTAATACACTCACTAGGGAGACAGAGACTCTGGGGGGAAATAAGGGTAAATGCGTGAGCAGGTCACGACTTAAACTTGCTGGGAAACACGAAGGGATTCCACGAAAATAAATCGATGGAAAGACTCGAGCTGACGCAAAGATGCATGTATTGGGGAATATGCCAATACAGCAAAACTATCCACAAAGGATACTTCGGATAAAAATCCGGACTCAGATGGGGATGTCCACAAAGGACTCAGCTAAGGAAGAAACAAACGAGATATTACCGGCTACGGGGTAATAAACTCAAAGAGACGTATGATCAAATACACAAGTACAAGGGTGAGAGAGCAACACGCTTAGGGAGAAAGAATATCTAAGACCGGTATAAGGGTGAGAGATATCAATCATCCGAAACATCTGAGGAAAACCTAAAAGGTATATTTCAACTCAGGAAAATCTGACTCCACAGGGGACAAAAAGTCATAATAGGGAGCAGAAGGAGGGAACACCAAGGATACTGGTTACTGGGCATATAATAGGTGACCAACCAGGCATGAATTGGGGAATATTTCCAAGACACTCATCATCCGAAAGGAGGGTTGAAAAAGCAAACTCGAGGGCATATAATAGGTGACCAACCAGGCGTGAATTGGGGAATATTTCCAAGACACTCATCATCCGAAAGGAGGGTTGAAAAAGCAAACTCGATTACAGGATGGGCATTTAATTCCATGAGGAAATACGAATCTTACTCGGCTGGGGAAGAAAAAGACTTCGAATGAAGAGCGCATGAGATATATTATCTATTATCGTCAGAACGTAGATAACATACTCGCATGGAAGATTATCTATAACCAGTTACTGGGTTAATAAAGGATAAATCGACCGAAAAGAAAGGACATCGGGATACCGGCTACTGGGTATAAAATGATGACCAATCAAAAGGAGAAACGATCATTACCAGACAAAGAGATAAATGAAAGATGACTCGCGGGGGATACCTCGACAAAAGCAATGATCTGGGAGATATATAACCGGTTACTGGGTGGTATACTCAAAAATGAAGGAATATCAATACCGAATATTGGATAAAGATAACCAAAAAAGAGGGGATTACATCTACCGGTTACTGGGTAGAAAGCAAAGGATGAGAGTATCCGTCATCGGTTAGGATGAACAAAAATCAAGGATTAACTCTGCAAGGGGGCAAAAATGGGGTTTACAACTACCGGTTACTGGGTAGAAAACCACAGAAATAGGACTTACAACTACTGGTTACTGGGTAGAAGGCCACAGAAATTTCACTAGAGAAAGAATGAACAATTACTGTTATTGAGTAATTGGTCACCTGAACCACAGGGAACTGCAGGGGAAATAACAAGAAAGGAGTCAATCTAGGAACAAACTAGAAAGACACAATAAAACAAGACTCAACCCAATGAGGATATAACTCAGGGGAGTAATTCCATCCAGACACATTTAGGGAGGAAACTGAAACAATAATCACCCACGAGGACATAACTCAGTGGGGAATAATGACGGAAAGATAAACATTTTCTTCCTACAGGGCTGACTCTAAATGGAGACATCAGACACGAACATATGCTTGGGGAAAAACATTTCACCAACTAGCAGGAGATAACAAGCAAAGATATATGGCAAAGAATGCAACCTGAATATCTGAATGTTATGATTATGCATGTATATGCGTGGTTTATGTATGACTAATGCTGACAAACAGACATATCTAACACAAATAGGTCCAAGATCAATGGTCAGATATCCGGTACAACATCTCAAAAGAGAAGGCCAGGCCCTGGGAGAAACTCCAATCTGGTGGGGAGAAACAAATACCAGGAAACACCAATCACCGCCGAGGATCAAACAGAGTCGCTGTCGGGGACAAAGACTACTGCCAGAGGAACAAGCAGGGTCGCTGGGGATCAGAGACCGCTGTTGGGGATCAGCCAAAGGTCACAACTACCAAATGCTGGGGATCTGCCAACAGTATGAAGAGATGTGGATAAGATCAGTCAAAGAAGAACTCTACTGGGGATCTTATCAGGAAATAATATGAAATTATGTGGGGAACAACCACCAAACAGAAACACATCAATCAAGCATTCACTTCTAACCACTGAAGGAATATCTCTGCTGCGGAGAAGGAACCAATCACTCCGCTGGGGAAGGAAATAAACATCTTCCTCGAACTTCCAACGCCAAACTAGGATCAGGTAGAGTCTCAGCTAGGGAAGCTATAGAGCCATCACCAGGGATTTGCTGCTGAACAGACAAAAGATCCGATGCAAAGGAAACTCTATCGGGGAGCTCAACACAGATAAGATTCATCGTAGATGAAACTCTACTGTGGAACTTACCAAGGAAAGATATGAAACTCTGTGGGGAACAACCACCAAACAGACGTTCCAATAATCAACATATTCCCTCATATCTGCTGGAGAAATATCTCTATCGAGGAAAAGAGAACCACTGCTCCGCTGGGGAAGGAAATAAACATCTTCAACACCAGCTCTGCTAAGAGGGAACTATCCAATAAGGAGGGAAGCACAAATATCATGCTCTGATCAGGCAGCTCCATTGGTGAAAGACTGCTGGTGGCCAAACTGGGGATAACCTGTAGGCGACCCCACTGGGGGAAGTCGAATGGGAGCAACCCTACTGAGGATGAGTGGTGAGAAAACTTGCTGGGGGATAAGCTACAAACCATCCTGCTGAAAATTTCCACTCATGCTGGGAATTCCTGCTCACTGTGGTTGGAGATTTCTACCCATAATGAGGGAAAGACCAACTTCCTCGTAAAAGATAGCATATCAAATTTTATCAATCTATAAGGGATTTTAGGTCAGTCCACACAAGGGATGACAAACATATAATTGATAACCACAAATGCTAGATTCAGATTCTCTGAGGATCTGAGGATGGAGGCATACACATCTCCAAAAGATCAAGGCCAAAACTCCAGATTACTGGGGACTTGATAACGTATCACCTTCCTATGCTCGCTGAGGAGACAACCTGAAAGATGATGAAGAGAAATACAAATATGCTAGGAATATGAACAAATGTCTTACCCTTTTAGAGTTCATATTATCCTTGGGAGAGCACTGAAGACATTCCATTTATCCTTTCAGTCATTGTGAATGTTCACTTTGTTTAAAAACAGTTTATATGAAAATTTTATTTAAAACAATGATATTTATCAATTAAAACATGCAAACATTTGTTAAACAGAAACAAATAAGAGTGCAAAGAATTGGATAAAGGCTCAAATTTATTTGACAGAATGGTAGTCTGCAAATGGCGAGACTCCATGGATCTTTACAAATTTGAAATTGGTGATATATATTGGAAAAAGAGCTACATTGAACATAATGACCATTTCTCCACCAACTCTGAATCCAATGTATTTGAAGCTTCAGTTGACAATGATTGAGCGAGAATCTTTGACAGATGACAGATGTAGAACAAAGTCTTGTCAGGATGCAGTTACTTGCCAAATCCCTAATTTTTTCCTAGATTTCCCCAAGGTGAGGTACTCAATCTAGCGGGATATATATTCATTTTTCATGTCTCTAACTTTTGCCTGGACTGCCCTTTCGGGTTTTCAATCCACCGAGACGCTCATTTTTGCCTAAGTTGCCCTTTCGGGTTTTCAACTTAGCGAGCTATTCTGTTTTTATTTTTAGGCGAAGTATTTCTTGACTGCATCTGAATTCACAGGACGAGTGAAATCCTCCCCATCCATAGTTGTAAGCATCAAAGCACCACCTGAAAAGGCTCTCTTAACAACATATGGACCTTCATAGTTTGGAGTCCACTTGCCCCTGGAATCGGGCGCGAAAGACAAGACTTTCTTGAGCACGAGGTCACCTCCTCGGAAAACACGAGGCTTGACCTTCTTATCAAAGGCTTTCTTTATCCTTTGCTGATATAACTGACCATGGCACATGGCAGTCAATCTCTTCTCTTCAATTAAATTCAGCTGGTCATAACGACTCTGAACCCATTTAACCTCAGTCAACTTGGCCTCCATCAAGGCTCTCATTGATGGGATCTCAACCTCCACGGGGAGCAATACCTCCATGCCATAAACAAGAGAGAAACGGGTTGCCCCTGTTGAAGTGCGGACAGATGTACGATAACCATGCAAAGCAAATGGCAGCATCTCTTGCCAATCTTTGTACGTAATAACCATCTTCTGGATAATCTTCTTGATGTTCTTATTAGTAGCTTCAACAACCCCATTCATCTTGGGTCTATAAGGAGAAGAATTATGATGTGTAATCTTGAACTCGCTACACAACTCTTTCATCATCTTGTTGTTCAAGTTAGATCCATTATCAGTAATGATCTTATCTGGCACACCATAATGGAATATGAGTTGATTCTTTATAAACTTCACGACTACCTGTTTGGTCATGTTCGCATACGACGCAGCTTCAACCCACTTGGTAAAGTAATCAATTGCTACGAGAATAAATCTGTGACCGTTCGACGCCTTTGGCTCTATCATGCCAATCATGTCAAATTCCCACATAGAGAAAGGCCATGGTGAAGAAATAATGTTCAGAAGTGTCGGGGGAATATGAATCTTATCCGCATAAATCTGACACTTGTGGCATTTCTTCACATATTTGTAGCAGTCAGACTCCATTGTCAGCCAATAGTAGCCTGCTCTCAACATCTTCTTTGCCATGGCAAGTCCATTGGAATGAGTACCAAATGAACCCTCATGGACTTCAGTCATCAACAGGTCTACTTCGTGTCTATCCACGCATCTGAGCAAAACCATGTCAAAATTCCTCTTATAAAGCACATCGCCATTGAGGTAGAAACTGCCTGATAATATCCTCAAAGTCTTCTTGTCTTTAACAGATGCCCCAGGTGGGTAAATCTGACTCTGAAGAAAACATTTGATGTCATAATACCATGGCTTATCATCTTTCACTTCTTCAACTGCAAATACATGAGCTGGTCTATCCAAGCGCATCACAGTAATATTGGGGACTTCATTCCAGAATTTCACCACAATCATAGAAGTAAGTGTAGCAAGAGCATCTGCCATCTGATTCTCATCTCGAGGAATATGATGGAAGTCAACCTCAGTGAAGAAAGTTGAAATCCTTCTCGCATAATCTTTGTATGGGATAAGGCCAGACTGATTCGTTTCCCATTCACCCTTAATCTGATTAACAACAAGGGTCGAATCACCATAAACATCAAGATGCTTGATCCTAAGATCAATACATTCTTCTAAACCCATAATACAGGCCTCATACTCCGCCATATTATTCGTGCATTTGAAAGTTAGCCTTATTGTAAAAGGAAAATGTGTGCCTTGAGGAGTAATAATCACTGCCCCAATACCATTTCCATATTGATTTACAACGCCATCAAACACCATGCCCCATCGGGAACCAGGCTCTGGCCCTTCATCGAGCGCAGGCTCATCGCAATCTTTCATCTTCAAATACAAAATCTCCTCATCAGGGAAGTCGTACTGAACAGACTGAAAATCCTCAATTGGTTGATGTGCCAAGTGGTCAACCAAGATACTACTTTTAATAGATTTCTGAGCTTGATACTCAATATCGTACTTAGACAACAACATCTACCAACGGGTAATCCTCCCAGTTAAAGCAGAATTCTCAAAGATATACTTGATTGGATCCATTTTGGATATCAACCAAGTCGTATGATTCAACATATACTGGCGTAAGCGCTTAGCAGTCCAAGCCAAAGCACATCATGTCTTCTCAAGCATTGAGTACCGAGACTCACAATCAGTGAACTTCTTACTCAGATAGTATATAGCATACTCTTTCTTCCCTGATTCATCTTGCTGACCCAATACACAACCCATAAAGTCATCAAGCATTATCAAGTACATAATCAATGGTCTCCCTTCAACAGGCGGAGACAGAATCGGAGGCTCGAACATATACTCTTTGATACTGTCAAAGGCTTTTTGGCAGTCCTCGGTCCAATCATGACGCTGATCTTTCCGGAGGAGCTTGAATATTGGCGCACATGTGGCAGTCATGTGGGATATAAATTCGGAAATATAATTCAAGCGGCCAAGAAAACCTCGGACTTGCTTCTCAATTTTGGGCGCATGCATCTCTTGTATTGCTTTGACCTTGGCAGGATCAACTTCAATACCTCTTTCACTAACAATAAAGCCCAATAATTTTCCGGAACGGACTCCAAATGTACACTTGTTCGGATTCAGACGGAGTTTGTACTTCCTCAAACGCTGAAAAAGCTTCAACAAGTGCTCTACATGTTCAACTTCCGTTTTCGACTTTGCAATCATATCATCAACATATACCTCGATCTCCTTGTGCATCATATCATGAAACAATATAGTCATAGCACGTTGATACGTGGCTCCGGCGTTCTTCAAACCGAAGGGCATCACTCGATAACAGAATGTTCCCCAAGGTGTGATGAATGTTGTCTTCTCCATATCCTCGGGTGCCATTTTAATCTGGTTATAACCGGAAAATCCGTCCATAAATGAGAAGACATTGAATTAGTTGTATTATCTACCAACATATTAATATGTGGTAGAGGAAAATCATCTTTCGGACTAGCTTTATTCAAGTTTCGGTAGTCCACACACATTCAGACTTTTCCGTCTTTCTTGGGCACGGGCACAATATTGGCCACCCATTGAGGATATGTAGAAGTCACCAGAAACCCCGCATCAATTTGCTTCTAAACCTCCTCTTTAATCTTCACTGCCATATCTGGATGAGTTCTTCTGAGCTTCTGCTTCACAGGCACACACTCAGGCTTCAAAGGCAGGAAATGTTGCACAATATCAGTATCTAGACCAGGCATGTCTTCATATGACCAGGCAAAGACGTCGACATATTCTCGTAGCAACTCAATCAACCCCTTCTTCATATACTCTTCAAGGAGTGCCCCAATCTTCACTTCGCGAACACAATCTTCAGACCCCAAGTTGACTGTTTCCAGATTCTCAAGATACGGCGAAATGATCTTCTCTTCGTGCTCAAGCAGACAGGTAATCTCGTCAGGAATCTCTTCAACATCATCTTCTTCGGCCTCAAATACAGGGAACTCAAAGTTGGGAGATGGTGTTGGATCATTATGTTCAATGGGTTTGATTAACCTGCATAATGATTTTGGATATAAAATAGATTTTAGAATTCAAACAAAGGTAAATCATTATGCAGATGAAAAGATTGATTTTATTCTCTTTTTAGGGTTTTTTAGTGATCACCAATTTCATGCAAAAAGCAAAAAGTGAAAAT
The DNA here is from genome assembly GCF_024323335.1 of Lathyrus oleraceus. Lineage (NCBI taxonomy): Eukaryota > Viridiplantae > Streptophyta > Magnoliopsida > Fabales > Fabaceae > Lathyrus > Lathyrus oleraceus. Next base: position 479,372,907 of record NC_066585.1, on the reverse strand, counting down.
AATTTGGAAAAACACACATTTAACATGTAATTATTGAATGAATATCATTGTATTAATGTGCCAACAATGTAATCACTTCTCCTTTTGGCATAGGAGAAGGGTTTTTAAACAAAAGTGAACACATTACGTGGACTTATGGACCACTGTTGGAACATCAACAGCGACCCAATTATTGCAGACTCCTCCAGGGATGACAAAGTTGCCAGAATCTTCCTCTGCATCATCTTCCACTATAGCAGCAGCCTCTTGGTCTTCGACCGTGTGGATGAAACCTCCACTCTGGAACAAGCCACGCTCATTGAAAGTGCCTGAAGAGTACCATATGCCAGCCCGAGATTTATTGTCTTCCAGCTTAATCATTTGTCCTAAACTAGTAGTTGCGCCATGCTCAATGGCCAACTTCGCATCATTGTAGGACGCAAATGAAGAAGATCCTTTCCTTAAAGTCTCAGCAATAGACAAGGCTTGGAACAACGTCCCAACCTCATCCTTAGCATTTATATAAGAAAAGGAAGACAAATGGCTTACCAAAAGAGCCTTCTCTCCCCCTACCACCACCAACTTCTTATTCTTAATGAATTTTAACTTTTGGTGTAAGGTGGATGTCACGGCACCTGCCTCGTGAATCCATGGTCTTCCAAGAAAGCAACTATATGATGGGTGGATATCCATGACCTGAAAAGTGATATGGAAATCACTAGGTCCAATCTTGATTGGGAGCTCAACCTCGCCAATCACAGTCTTCCTGGATCCATCAAAAGCCTTGACTACCACTCCACTCTACCTCATGGGAGGCCCCTGGTAAGAAAGTTTCGCCAGAGTGGATTTTGGCAACACATTAAGTGATGATCATGTGTCTATCAAAACATTAGACAAGACATCATCCTTGCAGTTCATAGAAATGTGTAGAGCCAAATTGTGGTCTTTTCCCTCCTCAGGAAGATCAGCATCGCAAAAGCTCAAATTGTTACAAGCAGTAATGTTTGCAACAATGCTATCAAACTGTTCAATTATGACATCGTGATCCACGTATGCCACGTCCAACACCCTCTGCAAAGCTTCACGATGTGGCTCAGAATTCATCAGCAAAGATAGGACATATATCTTTGATGGAGTTTGAAGCAGCTGATCGACAATATTATATTCACTCCTCTTAATGAGCCTTAGAATCTCATCACAGTCCTCTTTCAATATGCCCTTCTGGCCAACAGGGACATGAGCTTTAGCAACGACGGTAGGTCTATCAACAAAAAGTGTCGGATTTGGAGAAGAAGAAGTCCCCACAGGACTGGTAGAATTATCAACAGCATCAGCTCTTCTTCTCAAGACGTCTTCATGGGGTTTCGGTGGCGCCGAAAAAACACGACCACTGCGGGTCGCACCACTGACGTCAGAAATACTCGTAACAGAGGTGGAGGGTAACGGCACCTCCTTCCCATCTTCCAACGCAACCGCGTTATACCTGTAGGGAACGGCTCTGTCTGAAGAATATGGAACCGGGCCTGCTGGATTGATTACGAGAGTAGGGGAAACCTTCTTCTTGCTTCCACCATATCTGACAACAACAGGTTCGGGTATTCTGAATACAGGTGATATAGAATTCACTTCGTCCTCATCACGATTCTGAAGTATCTCGATCACACCCTGATCCAGCATCTCTTGGATATCTTTCCTGACTTGGCGACATCCCCTCTCGTTGTCAGTGCATACACGGCAGCTATCATGGTCATTCTCATAGTGATTGTATCCACATAACAGCCTATGTATCTCGACCAACGATTGTCTGATATGGCTGACATACCAGACTTTGTACTTGCCAGGGCATCCCTGAACCATATTAACAGCAGATTTCCCATGCTCGGGCAATGGGTTCTTCTTTACATTCGGACCTACGTCCTCGAAAAACAAGATCCCACTTCTAACAAGGTCTTGCACCTTGGTCTTCAGGGGATAACAGTTTTCCACATCATGTTCGGGAGCACCTGAATGATAAACACAGTGAAGCTCGGGCTTGTACCACCACTGAGGGTTGGTCGGTACAGCAGGTGGGTCACGTGGAGTAATCAGCTTGCGGTCTATCAACGAAGGATAGAGCTCTGCATAGGTCATTGGAATTGGATCGAAAGTGACCCTCTTCCTATCATAGCTAGTGTTGGTATTGTTGTTGTTTCGAGGCTGGTAGGCCTGCTGTTGCAGACGATGCTGTTGCTGTTGATATTATTGATGTTGCTATTACTGATGCTGATAATGTTGATTTTCCCTGAAGGCAGGTGCTATATGAGCCACCTGGTGCTGGTTACTGGCAGGACGCACAGTCTTCCTCTTCACAGAGGGTCTTCTTTTAGTATGGTAAGAAACGGCATGTGCCTCTCCCTCCTTCTTTGAAAAACCCCCATACCATTTTGCAGAAGAGCCTTCATCTCTGGTCAGGCGTCCTTCCCTGACTCCTTCCTCTAGTCTCATCCCCATGTTCACCATTTCGGTGAAGTCCGAGGGAGCACTAGCTTTCATCCGCTCGTAGTAGAAAGAGCTTAAAGTCTTTAAAAAGATCTTCGTCATTTCTTTCTCTTCGAGCGGGGGCATAATCTGTGCGGCCAATTCATGCCACCTCTGGGCGTACTCCTTGAACGTTTCCTTCTCCTTCTGGGACATATCCCTCAGTTGGTCCCTATCGGGAGCCATATCAATGTTGTACTTGTACTGCTTGACGAAAGCTTTGCCAAGGTCGTTGAAGGAGCGGATGTTCGCACTATCCAGACCCATATACCATCTTAATGCAGCACCAGACAGGCTGTCCTGGAAATAGTGGATGAGGAGTTGATCGTTGTCAGTTTGCATCATTATCTTGCGTGCGTACATCACAAGATGGCTGAGCGGGCAAGTGTTTCCTTTGTATTTTTCAAAGTCAGGCACTTTTAACTTAATAGGAATCTTGACATTTGGCACGAGGCATATCTCAGCAGCATATTTACCGAAGAGGTCTTTCCCTCTCAGAGTCTTCAGTTCCTTGCGCAGCTCAAGGAATTGGTCATTCATAGCATCCATTTTTTCATAAACATCTGGGCCCTCAGATGGCTCAGAATGATAAGTGGTGTCATCGACTCTCGACAATGTGTGCACAACGAGAGGTGGCACAACAAGGACCGGGCTAGATGCCGGCAGAGAAGTAAAGGTAGGGGTGAGACCCTCTGGAACAAAATTTGCGGGCATCCCCCAGGGAAACCCGGCTGGCATAGCAGACGGAGCGAAATGAGTAGTGGCATCAGGCACGGTGGAGGAAGCTACCTCTGAAATGGCTGTCCTCTGGGGAGGAGTTGCAAGCATTGGAGAAGACTGACTTTGGGCGGCCAGGAATGACTCCATCAGGGTAGTCAACCTAGCCACTTCCTCCTTAAGGTCTCTGTTCTCTTGCTTGAGGTGATCCATTAGCTTTGAAGAATTCGCTCTGGTGTAGTACCGGTGCATCAACTTGTCTTCAAAATAAATGAAGAACACACAGTTAGACCACTGATCAAGAAGCCCTGAACAAAACCTGCTTGTGCATATGATGCATGCAATGCTTGTGCATATGATTTTATTTTTTAATCAGAGGAATCTTTAGAGATCAATTTGCAAATATCTGGAAAATATTAATCATTTAGACATATATGGAATAATATCTGGAAAATTTTTACACCAAAGAAGTACAGTCTTGGTAACCAAATACAATACAAGAGAGAAGGAAAACGAACATCCTATGGAACCCTAGAAACAATCGTCCAAAGCTCTCGAGACCGGAAGATAAGTTGCATGAAGCCTCTTCACCTATCTCTCATAGGCTGCCTCCATATCTGCCTTCTCCTTGGCGAGTCGATCGTACTTCCTCTTCCAAAACCTGGATGACTGAGGAAGAAGAGAAGTAACCACATCACCAGGCTCGTCAATAACCTGATGCTCCAGAAATTCTATCAACGCATCCTTATCTCTGAGTTGTTGAAGTAGCTCCTCTCGCTCACGGATCCAAGCACGCGAACGGTCTTCATCTCTCAAGTCCTCTACTCCTTGGTTAGGGAGGATTGAAGGCCCAACCATAACCATAGGTGTAGGTCTCGGATATTCATAGGGCATGCGGTACTCATAAGCTTTCTTCCTCACCCACGAGGTGTAGGGTTCCAAAGCAATACAATTCTTCAGACCAAACTCTTTCCTTCCCTTCCTATGAATCTTGCGCCAAGCGTGGACCATCCTGCCCTTCAAGTTCTGGGGATTTTTACCCTCTTGAAATAACACACCTTCTAACAAAATGTTATTAGGTTTATCCTTTAAGGGGAACCCAAGCTGACGGCGTGCCAAAATAGGGTTATAGTTAATCCCACCACATGTACCAAGAATAGGCACATTGGAGAATTCACCACAAGAGTCAATAATCTGCACACCATTAAACACACGGTTATACCAAAAGATATCATCATTAGTGAGAGACATAAGTCTCGTGGACCACCGTAGACATCCTTTGTTCTCCTTGAAGGCGAGCGTCTGTGGCAAGTGCAAAATAAACCACTTGTACAACAGAGGCAAATAGTACACAATGGTACCACCACCCTTTGCATTCCTCATGTGCAAAGAGAAATAAGTGTCACCCAACAGAGTCGGAACGGGATTCAGAGTAGAGAAAATCCTAATAGCATTCACATCCAAAAAATTGTCGATGTTGGGGAATAACACCAGCCCATAGATGAGAAGTACAAATATGGCTTCAAAGGCGTCCTCACTCATGGCCTTCCCAAACAAAGTAGCTTGAGCAATGAGGAAATCAGATGGGAGACCTTGAATTCCACCTTTGGTAGTCATATGAGCACCAATATCAGATTTATCTATGTGCAATAGATCAGCAATCTCTTGGGAAGAAGGAATCCTCTCCAAGCCACTGAACGGCAACTGCTCTAAGATAGGTATACCCACAAGATAGGCATACTCCTCAAGTGTAGGCAAAAGCTGGAAATCTGGGAAAGTGAAGCAACGGTACAGAGGATCATAGAACCGCACCAACACACTCATCAGACCTTCATCCACCTGAGTAGCAAGAATAGACAGAAGCTTCCCATGGCGAGCTTTGAACTCCAAGGGGTCCAATACATAGGATGTCAAACTCCTTAACTCTTTCAAGTCGGGTTGTCTGAAACTGTACTTCTTCGTATTCCTTCTTTGCTTATCCATGTCTGAAAATTTGCAAATAGACCTCTTAAGTTCCTTGAAAATTTTCTCATTGTTGATGATATGGATGCAAATGAATGCATGAATGCATCGATGCAACAATCACACTCAAGGATCAAGCAAGTCACACCACACAAAGGTCACGGGATGGCTCAAGTTATTCTCAATATCAATCATCCATTTTGGTGGATTATGGTTTACACCTTATCAACACCCAAGTTCCATTGATATTGAAGATATACAAGAACGGATCAACCGTGAATCAAGGGTTTGTTGCAAGTCACGAGCATGAAGTCTCGGTTAAGAACCACCCAAAGGGAGTGTACTATGATTAAACCTGACAATCATGTTCTAAAAGAGGTTCCCATAGTCATCATCCCATCTTTCGGATATTATCGGATAAACGACTACTCGTATTCCAAAAATATTCTCAAGAGAGACTCTTATGAGTGTAGTATCGCGTAACAATCATATCAAATCTTACACTTGAACGACCTTCGCACTACATCCTAAAATAGGCCAATATGGGCTAGGTAATCTAAGGTCCTTGGCTTATAAGGTATATATTGGAAAGAGTAATGCCTAACCACGACTACTCGTGTGACATTATTGATCCCAACATAACCTCCACCAAGTGAATGGGCTTGCAAGTCAACTTGCTAAGGAATAACTCCACACAAGTCAACAAGACTATGCCATTCTCCTATCATAAGTGCACTCGAGTTCGGGTATAGAACTCGTCTCACAAGAGACCACCAAGCACACAAGTAATTGATATATATCAAGCAATTCATACATTACAAACAATACAGTCATCCCAAATTTGCACAAAAATATGTCACAAATAAATATAAACATACAATACAACAAAGGCAACAAGTAGGCTACACCCACTAGGAAAGAATTCCCCAACAGAGTCGCCACTTTTCTGTAGCAGGGTATTCGCTACCTTTATATTTATTGACTAAATCAAAACTAAATCATACAATTCGAGTCGCCACCGCACTTCTATTTATCCAAAGGAAAGGTTAGAAAGCGAACAAAAACTGAGAAGTTTTATCAAATCAAAAACTAATAAAAATATCAAAGATCTGGGTAAGGGGTTGGTTATGCAATGGGAAGGTTTTAAGCACCCAAAACATCCTTAGTACTCTAAGGGAGCCCTTTTTGCAAATGTTGTATGGTAGGTTGGTATTTGTGAAAATAGTTGTGCAAACATGATTGGGGAGATGAGAAAAGAATATACAATATTTACAATTTTTTTGTTTGAATGGATAAACTCATTGCCTACGTACCATCACAAAGGTAGGATCAAAACCTCGTAGTTCGGGGTAAAAATCTCAAAATAAGTTGGTGAATTGATTTGGACAAAAGCCTTAAGGTCTTTTGTTATCAAAGGGAGAAAAATCAACCTAAACCACAATCCACCATGTGAGGAGAGCTTCAACATACTAGTGAGGGATCCACCCTATAATAAGTATGGAAGACTTATTGTCCAATCACTAAGGATAAGGTGAGGTTTACATCAACCACTATGATAACTCAAACCTAATAGCTAATGTTTATGAAAAGCTTTGGCAAAGGTGGCCATTGGAACCACAAAAACAAACTTGAGTGAGTTGTATTTACCAATTAGAAGTATTCACAAAATGAAGTCAAAGTTGACTTAAGATTCAATTCAAAATAAGTATTAATGAAAAGAGTTTGAAAAAATCAAAGGCATATGGCCTAGGTTTCTAGTTTTGAAAACAATGTCAATGTTTGCACAAAATAAGTTTGGCTTGGGTTAGAGTGGAGAGAAGAAGAGAAAGGCTAATCCTAAACATGCAAAGATGAGAGAAGAGAATAAAACCCTTGGAGTTCCTTTCTTGAGATCATAAAGATGATTCAAGAGCTCCTTTCCTTTGGACTTAGCAAGCAATAAGCAATTAACTCAAGTAATCAAGCAAATATCCAATCCAGCTCCTAGGATCTTCCAATTGGCTTGTCTTTCTCTTAACTTGGATGTTCATGACAATGGTCCTTCTAACTAGCTCAAATTCGGAATCCCTATCACACAAGAACAAACAATCAAAAAGTTCACAATGCAATAAGAGGAATGGATAAAGAGAGTTTAAATTAGGGGTCCTTTCAATGTCATCTTCAAGATTAAGCATTCTAAAGGCACGATGCCTAGTTGCTCTTCAATAAATTTAGCATTCTAAAGGCATGAGGTCTAGTTGCTCTTGAACTCTATTTAGCATAGGTAAGGTCCTAATTCTAAGTCCTTTCTCCTTTTTGCATTGGTTCACACAAACAAAAACAAAGCAAGCACAAGGAAAAATATATTTACACAATAATATGCTCAAGTGAGCAAAAAGCAAATGACATAAACATAAACATGAGCTCAAGTGAGCAAAGGGAAAAGACAATATGAATAAATGAGCAAGAAATTAAATTTCATTAAAGTAAATTGCAAGAATTAAATGCTTGAATTAAAACTTAGTAATTAGTAGTTAGTGTTAGTGTGCCATAAGACAATTTAGCGCTATGTTAAGCAATCGTAAGTGGACTAATGTAGTAGTCACACCTATTAAAGGCCGGTCAATAAAACTATAGGCAAATAAACACAAGTTAGAGATCATGACTAGTAAGCCAAGCTCCTACAACTTGCCATGCCAAAAGAAAAGAAGAATGACCTTGTATGGATTTTAGGTTTTTTGCTTGACCAAGAAGCAACCTATCTTGGACACAAAGTAATTCACTTGATCTTTGATCAAGATGAATTTGATTTGGATCAAAGAAGGTTAAGCCTCTCATATGTTAAGGCTAACCATAAATCATTAACTTATTGGTCAAAAGAAAAAAAAGATGAAAAAAGGAGATGAAGATAGAATGTACAAAATGGAAATTTAAATGACATAACCAAAACACATTGATCAAACATGAATGGAATCAACATCAATCAATGGTAAACAGAAGTGAAATGAAGATTAGAAGTCAAGAAAGTTCAAACATATTTTTGGTATTTTTTGGAATTAAAATAATACATAAAATAAAATGAACAAAGAAGGTCAAACTTCAAATCCAATTCAAATCAACTTGGATAAGTCCAATTGGATCATCATAAGTCTAGCATGGTCAAACAAGGTTTGACAAATTTTCTCAACATTTTTTGAAAACAGAAACTAATTTTAAACAATTAAAAAATGAAGAAAAAATAACATAATTGGACTAAAATCTCAAATAAATCTCAAATCAATTAAGAAATTGATGAGAATATTTTTCATAGACTTATCATCATCCGAAGATGTTAAGAAAATATTTTTGGCATTTTTGAATATCAAATAGTATTTTAAATGAATTAAAAAACACTCAGAAATGAAATAATTCACAAAAAATATTAAATGGAATCACAAAAATAATTAAAAATCATTTTATGAAACTAGAATTTAAGAGAAAAATTTTGCAATTGGTCCCATATTTTTGTGATTCCAAATAAAGAAGTTATGAATTTTTGAAAATAAAAAGAACTAAAGAAAATAAAACAGAAATTAATAAAAGAGAAAAAACCACATCGCTTAGATCCATCTCAGTAATTGACGTGGACATCATCAACAGATCAGAGGCGCGCGCTTACCATGTACATGAGTCAAGCGCGTGGTACCATGAATTAAATGGAGTCAAACATAACAAGGGTCAGGATTAGATCATGACCAATAGATCAAAGGACTATGAGATCAGCCACGTGTGGACGGTGGTGGAAACCACCGTCTTCTCCGGTGAGAAGCCAGAATCCGGCCACCAGTTGCAGGTTTTGCAACTTTAACCAAACCACACGATCCATATACCAAATTAAAGTTGGGGTGATGTACATCACCCCTGTAACCTTAGTTTTTACTCAAGATCCTTATAGAAGAAGAAATCTGAGGTTGAAAAACTAGGTGTTCAATCTGAAGTTCACCAATTCACAAAATTAAAGCCACCATTGGCTTGCCTCTCACATGAGGACTTCAGAAAACCATTCCAACACAAGCAATGCACAATATATAAGGAGATTCGAAGCAAAATATTTGAGGTATAAACCTTTGTAGAGCAACTTTTATGAGCATAATTCAACCAATCCTTTGCTTGCAGCTTGATCCTGATGCTTGGTATGAGAGCTAGGCTTAGGAATTAGTGATGATAATCAACTGATGTTGTTGAAAATCACACTTGAAAAATGAAAGTGAAAACTCAAATTCCTTTGGTGAGAGGTTGGGAAATGAATTCAGCAGTGATTCAGGCGCCTTCAGGTTACCATTTGAGTGAAGCAATGCATTCTATTTATAGCCACAGCTGATGCAAAGGGTGAGCAAACTCGTGTGCATGAAATTGGGTCCTCCATGCATGGGCCTGTACAGGCGCATGTGAGGCCCAAAACCACTTGCAAATGAATGCTGAACATCAACCAAGTTGAATTGGACGTGCAGATTGCAAAGCATTAGCTTGTGTATCAAGATTTCACTTGGATTCCATAAATGACCACAAATATTCATCTCTTCGAAAATCACATTTGGAAAATCCAAACATAGGCATGTGAGAAAAGGTTGGAAAGGTCTTGACATAAGGAACAAAAGATATGTTGAACAAAAATCCATTTGGAGTTTGGAAAATTATGAAAACTATCCATGAAGTTCAAGGTACAAAACATGTATTTGAAATTTTTGCCAAAAATGACCAACTTCAAGCCCTTCTGTTTCATTAATGAAAGCTTCAAATGGAAAAACCTCCAACATAAAAGTTGTAGATCATTTCAAGAAAATAAATTTGGACTTAAATTTTGCATCATTTGGATTTTTAATGAGAAAGTTATGGGCACTTTAAGTTGGACTTTTTCAAGATTCAATCGCTTTGGTCCAAAGTGACCTATAATGTTTTGTATTATCACATGTGTTTCCTTTAGGATTATGAAATTTTGTCAAACATAAAAATTGAAGTAGACATCGTAAACATTCCAATGCATTTAGTCTCACCTCAAAATCATGAAAACTGAAGGAGTTAGGTCCTTGGGAAGTTGACCCAAAATTAGGGTTTCAGTCAAAATGACCTATAATGTTTTGGAATGAATGATGATCTTCAGAGTTTCAAATGGAATTTTTATGAACATTAAAGTTTTTCATATGGTTCTTAAGAACATTTTGTCTCTTGGGGTCATCTTCATTTGACAAACACATCAAGAGTTAGGTCTCAGTGGATTTCAAAATAGTCAGATGATTTGACTGATCAACTTCTCAAAGCCAAACCTCAAATCTTGATGAATGAATGATTGAGGATACTCACATAGGCTCATATATGCACAAAATTATGAATTAAAGAACTTAACTTGATTGTATTTTATCATAGGTTGAGGTTGCTTCATGAGCAAGGCATAGTCAATGCACAACTAAATTAGGGTTTCCTTGGGAAACAATCCTCAAGCCCTTTGGTTTATCTTGATCAAATTGACAAATTGAGATGCTTGTGAGACATATATTATGACTGAGAGCTTTGGGAACCATTTTCATGCTTGTTTTCATCATCATCTAGCCATTTCAATGTGCATAGGGGCCTCCTAGGAGCCTTAGATCACATGACTGCTTAAGCTTCAAAACAAAAAAAGTTAGTGACATATTTATGTACTTTTGGTTAGTAAACAAAATAAGAAAAGCAATAATATACAATTCAAGCATGCTTGGTGGTCTCAAACCAACTCTCACAAGTCCCAACCCAAGGGTAAAGGAGCCAAGATGCTATGATCCTTGAGGCAAAATGCAAAGAGCAATAATATGATGCCATGAGGGATCTTAGGGTCAAAATTAGGGTCTTACACATATATGTCATTCCCTGGTTGTTTTGGAACCGTAATCATCATTGATAATATCAAACACTACTATAAAATACACCTATCATAATATATCTAATTTAGACGCATGCATTTTTTATTTTATTAAAAAACTTCTCACCACGATCCATCCTAATAAGTGTGGTGGTAGTATAGGGCTTACAGGCTAAAATCCCAGCACTAACAAGTTTACTTTTATTGGAGTTAAATAAACATATATGTCATCATGTGGTTGTTTTGGAACCGTAATCATCATTGATAACATCAAACACTACTATAAAATACACCTATCATAATATATCTAATTTAGACGCATGCATTTTTTATTTTATTAAAAAACTTCTCACCACGATCCATCCTAATAAGTGTGGTGGTATGTTAAGCCTTACAGGCTAAAAATCCCAGCACTAACAAGTTTACTTTTATTGGTTACAAAATGGGCTTGCCACTTATAATCTTATATCTATATTAATATTAAAATTGTTTTCATGGTTTAAAAAATAAACAATTGTGAATATGCCTACATTTCATCAACGTCATTCTTATCAACTATGGTGAAAAGTATAACCTATATTTAAGAGAAAGTTCTCTCGTTTAATATAGAACAATTGCCTCTCTCATAAAATAAAACCCTAACATCCCTTTCGCGCATTATCCTAATCTCCAAGAACGGTTACATACCATTTCTTCACAAAAATCCCACATATCTTCTTCAACTTTTATGGATCAAGGAAAAGTGTTACACAAAACTCATTTCTTTCACAACATCTTCACATTTTAAGTACGTGAGAAGTTTCCATCTTTTATGTTATGAGTTAAGATACTTTTCGTGTTTTTTTTGGGATATGTTAATGTTTTTGTTGAGTCATGTTGTATGTTGTTTAAGGTATGTTATTGTTGATAAAATTTGTATTTTTCTGATGATTTTGTTTTTGTTGAAAAAAGTTGTATGTTGTTATTAAGGTATATTGTTGATGATGAAAGATATATGTTCTTGTTGTTAAAAGTTGTATGTTGTTGATAATTATTTATTTGTTGATAAAAGTTTTATATTATTGTTAAGGTATGTTGTTGTTAATAAAAGTTGTATGTTATTGTTGATAAAAGTTGTATGTTGTTGAAAAAAGTTGTATGTTGTTATTGATAAAAGGTGTATGTTGTTGTTAAGGTATGTTGTTGTTGATAAAAGTTGTATGTTGTTGATGATTCTGGTTCTGTTGATAAAAGTTGTGTTATAATTGATGTTTTTGTTATTTTTAAGGATATACCTTGTACGTTGCAACTTTTATTACGTCCAATCAACATTTCATAGAAGATGATTTTATTATCTCGAATGTGGTTTGAGTCTTTAGAGTTTATTACGTTCAATCAACATTTCATAGAAGATGAGTTTATTAATTTCTAAATCATGATGAGACTGGGGAATTCCTTTAGAGTTTGCTTTTGACAAATAGTTTGTACAAAACTCAATAGCTTCTTCTTTGATTTATCGTTCAACGATTGAAGCTTCCAGATGGTGATGATTCTTTGCATACCCTTTAAAGATCTTCATGTATCGCTCTACCGAATATATCCACCTTAAATAAACCAGACTATAAAATCTAATATCCCTTACTATATGAACAATTAAGAGAACCATAAGTTCAGAAAATGATGGCGGGAAATAGATCTCTAATTGACACAAGATAATTTCAGCCTCTTGTTCCAACTCATCTAAATTTATAGGGTCAATGACTTTAATACACATAGCATTGAAGAATAAGAATAACCTGATTATAGTTACTGATGAATTATCGGCAAGTATACCGATAATGTCGAAGTTATAAAAAAGATCGAATCCATAGGGACTGCTTCCGACCAAGACAAATGTGTGCAATTTATAAAAACTAGTAAAAAGAGGGAGTTTTCGAGTTTCAGTGAGAAAAGTAAATAAACGATAAAACAATGTCACAAAAGAGGTCAGGTTGTGTGTAGAATTCCCTATTCCTCTCTTGTTGATATTTGATGCCCTATATGAATTATCTAATCACTATAACCTCACGGTGAATTAACAAAACCGTTATAGCTGATCCATCACGAAATAACTCATTAACCACTACTCGGAGCTTTCTATTTCTAGTCTGCCAACGTAGGTATGATTAGGCGATGTATAGAACATTAATTCTCTATGCCACTACTTCGGGTCTTCTATCCCTATTCAACCATCGTTAGTAGAGCAATTGTTATATATCCAACATGTAGACTAATGATCAGTATTCCATGTGTTCCCAAAATAAGATTAAAAGAGTATCTCACATAAAAAGCATTACGAACAAGAAGCAATTGAATAAGATTATAGATCAACAAGTTCATATAATGGTCAAATCAACATAGAATCCAACAACTGAGAAACAGGTTCATCATAACATAACCTAACCTAGAAGAATTAGCTACTCATAATATAATTAAAAATAAGACAATTGATAAATAAAGATAACATAAGAAGTCCCTTGAAGAGATGGCCTCCAATGGCTTCAAATGCTCCAAAAATCACCATTTGTTCTCTCTAATTCGTGCTTCAATCTCCCAAAATCGTAACCCTTGTGAAAGTTCATGAAACCCCATTTTAAAGGCGTCAGAATGGACCAGAACGCGTTAGAAAAATTCCCAGAAAAGTGACCATCGCGCTCGTGCTACAGTGTATCGCGCGCGAATACAATGTTTAATACCCTATCACGTGCGTGAAGGTGGATGTAATTTTTTCTGAAGCTTCACTCTTTTTTGCTTTTTTTTCACGCAAATTTTCACTAAGTCCACAATTTACACACTTATCTATTTTCCCTCCTTCTTTGGTCATTCTTCCTCATATTTGCTTCTCTTTCACTGTTTTACTCCGATTATTCGACTAAATATATGCAATGACTGACTGGCATCAATTAGCATTACACTTTTTGGTAAAATTCCATGGATAGCTACTTGTAGACGTTGTTGCATCAAGACATGACAATCTTGATATTTCAAGCTAACTAATTTGAGATCTTTCATTGACACCAGTTTCTTCACATTTAATGAGTATCCTTGGGGAACTTTGATACCCTACAAACAATCACAACTTTTTTTCTTTTTTAGATAGAGTATGACTTGTTCGAGGAAAATATGTTATATTTCATGTTTCTTTTAGGGTTAACTCTTGTTGTATACCCATCACTGCCATATATAGATGATATTTCTTACTATCTTTTATCTTTCCTTTAATTATGAGAAGTGTTCCAATCAAACCATCACATACATTTTTCTCCACATGAATTACATCAAGATAATGTCTTACATCGAGGCTAGACCCAAATGGAAATCACAGAACACCGACCTCTTTTGCAAATAGTTTTCTCCATAAGACATTTTTGTTTCTTTCCAAAGACAACATTAATGTGTTGTTGTCTTTTATAAACTTCCTTCCTGATTAAGGGCTTTGGAATGATATCAAACTCCTGTTCCCTGTTAAAAGCCTTCCATAATATATGGTATGAAATGTTAGGTTTTAAAATATTTCGATGCCCATGATAAATAGTCGTTTTTAATTTTTTTAGTTGGTAGGAGCATGTATCATCTTCAAATATAGGACACGCTTTATGTCCCTTGAAGTTGTATCCAAATAAATTATTGTATGCAGCAAAGTAATTGATTGTGCAAAATAACATGGAACACATTAAAGTTACCACACGTGTACGCATCATCAACATCAAAGTCGTCCACCAACAAAACTCTTAAATCTTCAATCAATGGAGTTAAATAAACATATATGTCATTCCCTGGTTGTTTTGGACCCAAAATCATCATTGATAAGATCAAACACTACTATAAAATACACCTATCATAACATGATATTACCACGGTTCTTCAATCAACAAAGTAATAGCTCAAATTTAGAGGCACACATTTTTTATTTTATTAAAAAACTTTTCACTACAATCAATCCTAATAACTGTGGTGTGATGTTAAGGCTTACAAGCTTAAAATCCCAGCACTATCAAGTTTACTTTTTTTGGTTAGAAATGGGCTTGTCACTTATAATCTTATATTTATATTAAGATTAAAATACTTTTCACCGTGTTTTAAAATAGAAACAGGTGTGGAATGTACCTACATTTCATCACGATCGTCTTTATTAACTCTGGTGGAAAGTATAACCTATGTTTAAGAGAAAGCTCTCTCGTTTAAGACATAACAACCTTCTCTCTCATAAAACAAAACTCTAACATCACTCTCACGCCTTATCCTAATCTCCATGAACTCTTACATACAACTTCTTCACAAAAATCCAACATATCTTCTTCAACTATTATGGATCAAAGAAAAGTGTTACAGAAAACTCATTTCTTTCACTCCCTCTTCACATTATAGGTACCTAGGTTGTTTCCACCTTTTATGTTATGAGTTATGATATTTTTCATGTTTTTGTTAGGATATATTAATTTTTTTGTTGATCTATGTTGTATGTTGTTTAATGTATGTTATTTTTTATAAAAGTTGTATGTTGTTGATGATTTTGTTTTTGTTGATAAAAGTTGTATGTTGTTGTTAAGGTATGTTGTTGTCGATAAAAGTGATATGTTATTGTTGATAAAAGTTGTATGTTGTTGATGATTTTTTTGTTGATAAATTTGTATGTTGTTGTTGATAAGAGTTATATGTTGTTGTTAAGGTATGTTGTTGTTGATAAAAGTTGTATGTTGTTGTTGATAAAAGTTGTATGTTGTTGATAAAAGTTGTATGTTATTGTCAAGGTATGTTGTTGTTGATAAAAATTGTATGTTGTTGTTGATAAAAGTTGTATGTTGTTGATAAAATTTGTATGTTGTTGTTAAGGTATGTTGTTGTTGAAAAAGTTGCATGTTGTTGATGTTTTTTGTTTTATTGATAAAAGTTTTGTTATTCTTGATGTTTTTGTTATTTTTAATGATATACCTTGAACGTTGCAGCTTTTATTACGTTCAATCAACACTTCATAGAAGATGAGTTTATTATCTCGTATCTGGTTTGAGTATTTTCCCAACCCCTCACTGAATATATAACCTTTCGAATTGAATTAGAAAATAATAATATGAAAAATTAAGTTATGTTAGAAAATAACTTACATTAATCAATTTTTACGTGCTTTCTCCAAGCCATTATCCATTTCTCACTCTTTGCCTGTTAGAATTTGGTTTAATGTTTTTAGTTCTTCAATCAATACTTCTTTTTTTACTAGTTCATTTTGCACAGTTATTACATTGTAGAATGAACTAGTAAAAAAGAAGTGTTGATTGAATAACTACAAGCATTAAACCAAATTCTAACAGACAAAGAGGGAGATAAGAATAATTGATTATAGAAATCTCGAAAAATATTGATTAGTATAATTTGTTCTTCTAATATAACTTAATTATTCATATCATTAATTTCTAAATCAGATTGAAAAGTAATGTTTTTATTGACAAGATGGTGAAATAGGCATTCCAGACAAGTTATAATAAACTCAGGTGAACATATCACAATGATTTCTAGTTATAGCCATGGTGAAGTATGGTACCCTAAGTCATTCATTACGGTTATAATGTTCAACTGTGGTGAAATATTATAAATTCTCTCAAAATTCTAGAGCTGGGTATTTAACCCTTGACGTCTATATTTTACTACGATTGTTTTTTGCAACTATAATGATATGTAACGCGCTACTGCATTTGTACTATGGTTACCAGCCCTTGTTGATAAAGCTGAAACATACTACCACACCTTATGCTACCACAGTTTTTCAACCGTGATTGTATTCCTTTTCTAACCATGGTGAAATGGCTTTTTCTTAGTAGTGATATATTTACGTTTCATGCACAAGCATAAAGATGGGTTAAAAATCATGAGAAAAGTATGTTAAGAAGTATGGTTAGTACTCATATTACCAAACAAATTCATTCTTCTGGTGGCAAGTTCAAGGCATAAGGTTCCTTGGCTCAAGGACAAAATCTAGAAACAATGAATCAATTTTCTTCTATTGCAATGAATCATTTACATAGCGAACTTCCCATGACATACTCTTTCATTTATAGGCCATGTATTATTCTTTGAGTCATTTATATTAACAAAAAATTTCTTTAACCTTTGAATTATCGGTGGGTACCACATCACTTTGGCAGGATACCCTTTTTGGTTACACCATCATCATCTTTAGCACCATTGTCCTTCAGCTTGTAGCATGACTCCCCACACCTCGAGCACTCTTTCAAATTTTCATAATCTTTCCTGTATAATAAACAATCATTATGACATGCATGAACATTCTAAGAACTTTCTAAAACTCTTTTTATAATATATTGGCTTTCATCCAACTAGGATCCATAATCACATACAACTTTCTAAAATAAAATAAAAAATGTACACAACCAACAATAATGAACATTTTGTCTTAATAAAACAATAATAACACTAACCAACAACTACAAAGAAATGTGTTGGTGTGAGGTTCAAGATTCCCTATATGAGCTTCCTTCCTTTTTTATTTACTTCATTCAACTTGGAGAAGATGAAGAATGATGTTTCAGTTTGTTAGGTGGAGAATATGAAGAATGGTGTTTCATTCGTTAGGTGGAGAAGATGAAGAATGATGTTTCGTTCGTTCGCTAGGGAGCAAAAAGTTTATGATAAATAACTCAAAAGTGAATGAGACTTAACATTCTGATATTAGAATAAAATATTGTTTGGAGTTTGTATCTCGATTGATAGAAAAAACAAACGGAAAACAATAGAGGTAAAAATTGAGTTAAATTTAATTAAATAAAATATTAAGCAAAATTTCATGTCAATATTCTATAAACAGAGAGAAAAGATGATTTATAAAATAAGGGTGCCATTTTGGTTCTAAATAAAGCACGAAACTCCACGAGCTGGGAATTGAAGCTCATGTTCTGAGATACATTTTCTGTCGGCTTTCTTAAAAATCTAAGGATAAGATTAATTTAAAAAAAATCAAATGGCGCATTCCAGGGCATTTGACCTCAGTTTTTAATTGACTAAAGTGAAAGTTTTGTCATGAAATCTACTATTTTTAGTAGGATCGGTGTTTACAACAACAACTTTCTATTGGTAGCTAGCGAAGAATATTGGCCTACATATCAAGGGGGCGTAATTTGTCACAACAAAAATATGATAGGAACAAAAAAGACTGCCCTACCAGCATACGAATTAGAATTGAAATGGATATGACTGACAAAATGGAAAGAAAGTATGCAGTATATCGTCTTACCGACCATACACGGAAATATTGTCCCAATATTGGAACAAATTCTAAATAAGATTTAATTATGTTGTAACATTTTCTGTTATCTTCACATTTAATTTAGATAACAATTTTTAGTTACAAGAATAACGATCACCAACTCGTCTAAAAAAACAACACAAACAACAAATAAAAATACTTAACACTGCAAAATATCTAAGAGCACACAACAATCAAAATAATATAATTTGTTTCGGACATCATATTCCTAACATGATTGTCATTCTTAACCAACGACAATGGATTTCGTCAGTGTCATATGTAATAGATGTATACTGTAGCGGGGTTTTCGTTACCTTTAGGTTTATTGACTAAACCAAAAGTCAACATACAATTCGAGTCGCCACCGCACTTTTATTTGTCCAAAGGAAAGTCTAAAAAGCGAACAAAAGCCAAGTAAGAAGTTTTTCAAATCAAAAACTAATAAAAAAGTCAGAGATTTAGGTAAGGGGGTTGGTTATGAAATGGGAATATTTTACGCATCCAAAACATCCTTAGTACTCTAAGGGAATCTCTTTTTGCAAATATGTGTGGTAGGTTGGTATTCGTGAAAAGATTTGTGCAAAAGATTGGAGGGATGATAAGAGAATAGATTATATTTACAAATTTTGTTTTTTGAATGGATGAACTCATTGCCTACGTACCATCACAAAGGAGGATCAAAACCTCATAGTTCGGGGTAAAAATCTCAAAGATTGGTGAATTGATTTTAATCAAAAGCCTTAAGGTCTTTTGTTATCAAAGGGAGAAAACTTAACCTAAACCAACAATCCACCATGTGAGGAAGGCTTCAACATGCTAATGAGGGGTTAACCCTATAATAAGCATGGAAGGCTTATAATCCAACACTAAGGATGAGGTGAGATTTACATCAACCACTATGATAACTCAAACCTATGACTAATGTTTCTGAAAAGGGGTTTAACAAGTGGCCATTGGAACCACAAAACAACTTGAAATGGGTTATATTTACAAGTTAAATTTATTTACAAAATGAGGTCAAAGTGGGATTAAAGTTTATTTACAATGAGTATTTATGAAAATGGTTTTGAAAAGTCAAAGGTCTAAGGCCTAGGTTTCTAATTTGAAATAAAGTCAAAGTTTTTGAAAATGATTTTTGGCTTGGTTAGAGGGGGGAGAAGAGAGAAAGGCTATTCCTAAAGCATACAAAGATAAGAGGGGAAAGATAACCCTTGGAGTTCCTTTTCTTGGAGTCATAGAGATGACTCAAGATGCTCATTTCCTTTGGATTTAGCACACAAACAAGAAATCAGTAAGTTGAATCCAAGCTCCTAGGATCTTCATTTGGCTTGGCTCTTAACTTGGTTACTCATGATAATGGTCCTCTTTTCACAATCTTAAAATGCGATCCCTATCACACAAAAGCAAACATCAAAAAGCCCACAACACAATAAAGGGAATGGACAAAGAATAAATTTGAGGAGAAGTCCTTTGAAGTCAACTTTGAATTTTAGCATTCTAAAGGCATGAGGCCTAGTTACTCTTCAACACATTTTGCATTCTAAAGGCATGATGCCTAGTTGCTCTTGAACTCCTTTAAGCATTGGTAAATCCTAATTCTAAGTCCTTTCTCCTTTTGCATTTTGTTTCACATCAAAACAAACTCAAAGCAACACAAATAGCAATATATTTATATACAATAATGGGCTCAAATGAGCAAAAGAAAAATGACATAAACATAAAATATGTGCTCAAGTGATCAAAGATAAAAATCAAGATGAATAATGAGCAAGAAATAAATGACATTAAAAGTAAATGACAAGAATTTAAAAGCTCAAATTAAAGTTAGTAGTTAGTAGAGTTATGTTAGCTTGTCATAAGACCATGTAGCGCTATGTTAAGCAATCGTAAGTGGACTAATGTAGTAGTCACACCTATCTGAGGCCGGTCAATAAGAATATAGGCAAATAACACGAGTTAGAGGTCATGACTAATAAGCCAAGCTCCATAAACTTGCCATGCCAAACAAAAGGGGAAGGGCCTTGTATTGACTTTTGGTTATTTGCTTTACCAAGAAGTAACCTATCTTTGACACAAAATAACTTACTTGATCATGGATCAAGTTGAGTTTGGTTTGGATCAAAGAAGATTGAACTCCTATTTGTCAAGACCAATTTCAAGACTTTAACTCATTGGCCATTGAGGGAAAGAAAGGGATGAAGATGAAAGAGAGGGGAAAAGAAGACAACAACCAAATCCAATTGATCAAAGTTGAATCAAATCAACCTTGATCAACACCAAACAGAAGAGGAATCAATATAACAAGTTAAGAAGTCAATGATAGTTTTTTTGGTATTTTTTGAATTAAAAGAAAACACAAATAAAAAATAAACAAACAAAGTTAAACCTCAAATTCAATTCAAAACAACTTCAATGAGTCCAATTAAATTCTCATAGGTTCAACATAGTCAAACAAACTTTGACTAATTTTCTCACAAATTTTTAAAATCAGAAAGTAATTAAAATCAATTAAAAACAACCAAAAATAGCATAATATGAATTAAAATATCAAATAATCTCAAAACAAACAAGAAATTGTTGAGACTATTTTTCATTGACTTATCATGATCCATATATGCTATAAAAATATTTTTGTATTTTTTAAAAGTCAGAAAGTATTTTAAAATGAATTAAAATCATTAAAAAATAAGTAATTCATAAAAAATATCAAATGAAGTCACAAAAATAATTAAAAATCATAATATGGAACTAGATTTTTCAAGAAAAATTTTGGAGTTGGTCTCACATTTTTCTGACTTCAAATGAATTTTTAATGAATTATTGAAAATGAAATGAATTAAAAGAAAATAAAAGGAAAATCAAATAAGCGAAAAATGCAGAGCCATTAGATCCACTTCATTAATTGATGTGGCACTAATGCGTGGCATGGATCTGAGGATACACGGTACACATAAGTCAACAGCGCCACACAAAGAATTAAATGAAGTAATTAAAACGGATGCACACGATTAGATCATGGAAGCAAGATCCAAGGGCCAAGGAGTAACACACATGGTGGTGGGGTGCAAACCACCGTCTTCTCCGGCCAAGCAACAGATTCCGGCCAAATTTGTAGAAAAATAAATCTCAATAAAAATGGAAAACAAGGACATGGAAATGAAGCTCGTGTGATGTAGATCACCACTGTACCAATAGATTTCTCTCACTCTTCCTATATCGAGAGAAAGATGAAGGAGAAAATCACGGTGTCCACGTGGATTGTTCATGAAATGAAAAATTGAATGCATCAACAGCTTGCCTCAAGTATGAGGACTTCAGAGAACCACCAAAACATAAGAAAACTACATTGAATTAAGATTTTCAGATCCAAACAATTTGAGGTGATACCTTTGAATTGGTGAGTTTTTGGTCACGAATTCTCCAAGATCTTTGCTCCTTCTTGATCTATGAATGTAGTGGAAATGATTGGCTAAGGAATCTGACTTTAAAACTCAGCTAATGTTGCTAAATTTCAAGCTCGAAAGTGATTGATTCCTTTAATGAGGGCTATGGTATCAGTTCTGCAGCACTTGGGATCTCCAAAAGGTTGTGAAATGAAGCTCATGAGGTGTTTATTTATAGCTGAAGGTGGATGAGTTCACAATTTGCTCATGTGCATGAGAATTTGAAAATTGAGTGCATGGGCCTTTGTGGACGTGTGAAAGGCCCATTGATGGCTGATGGAGCTTGCTGAATTCACATGAAAGGCATTTGGACATGCACATGAAATGGGAAATGCTTGCATACCAAGTTATAACATAAAATATCAAAAATGAACATAAATGAAAAGAAATTCGAAACTCAAAAATGGTAGACCCCAAGGACTATTGTGAGTAATGGTTGGAAATCTCTTGAAATAAGGAACAAAATTCATGTTGGGCAAAAAATCATTTGACATGTGCAAATTGATCAAAACTGGCTTGGAAAGTTCAAGTATAAAACATATTCAAATCATTTTGAAAAAATCACCCAAAAGTAAGCTTAATCAAGCCCCTCTATTTCCATGATACAAGCTTCAAATGAGAAAACCTCCAACTTAAAAGTTGTAGGTCCTTTCCAGGTGGTCAATCTAGACTCAAAGTTTGCATCATTTGGATTTTCTATAACAAAGTTATGGGCATTTGAAGTTGGGTACTTTTTCAAATTCAATGAATTAGGTCCAAGATGACCTATAATGTTTTGCATTATCACATGTATTTCTTTTAGGATTACGAAATTTTGTCCAACAAAAACTTTTAATTAGACATCTCAATCTTTCCAATTCCTTTGGTCTCACCTCAAAATCATAAAAATTAAGGAAGTTATGCCCTTGGTAAGTTGATCCAAAATTAGGGTTTCAGTCAGAATGACCTATAATGATTTGAAATTAATGATGACCTTCCAAGCTTTAAATGGATTTTTTATGAACATTAAAGTTGTTCATATGGTTCTTAGGAACATGTTTTATTTTTGGTTCATATTCATTTGACAAATACATCAAAAGTTATATCTCATTGATCCTCAGCTTAGTTAGATGACTTGACTGGTCAACTTTTCAAAGTCAAACTTCCAAATGAATCGATGGAAATAAGGTAAAAATGCATGAGCAGGTCATGACTTGAAAACTTGCTGGGAGACACGAAGGGATTCCACGAAAATAAATCGATGGAAAGACTCGATCTGACGCAAAGATGCGTGTATTGGGGAATATGCCAATACAACAAAACTATCCATAAAGGATACATCGGATAAAAAATCCAGACTCAGACGGGGATGTCCACAAAGGACCCAACTGAGGAAGAAACGACGAGATATTACTGGCTACCGGGTAATAAACTCAAAGAGAGACATGTTATCAAAACACCGGTTACTGGGTGAGAGAACAACACGCTCAGGGAGAAAGAATATCTAAGACCGGTATAAGGGTGAAAGATATCAATCATCTGAAACATCTGAGGAGGACCCAAAAGGCACATCTCAACTCAGGAAAATCTGACTCCACAGGGGACAAAAGTCATAATAGGGAGCAGAAGGAAGGAACACTAGTGATACCGGTTACTGGGTATATAATAGGTGACCAACCAGGCGTGAATTGGGAACATATCCAAGACACTCATCATCCGAAAAGAGGGCTGAAAAAGAAAACTCGACTCATAGGACGAATATTCGATTCCACAAGGAAATACAAATCTTACTCGACTAGGGAAGAAAAAGACTTCGACTAAAGAGCGCATGAGATATATTATCTACTACCATTATATGGGTAAAAACGTAGATAACATACTCGCATGGAAGATTATCCACAACCGGTTACTGGGTTAATAAAGGATAAATCGAACGAAAAGAAAGGACATCGGGATACCGGTTATTGGGTATAAAATTATGACCAATCAGAAGGAGAAACAATCATCACCAAACAAGGGTAAATGAAAGATGACTCGCCAGGGATAAATTGCCTGAAAAAAGCAATTATCCAAGAGATATATCACCGGTTACTGGGTGGTATACTAAAAACGAAGGAATATCAATACCGGTTACTGAGTAAAGATAACCAACAAAGAGGGGATTACATCTACCGGTTACTGGTTAGAAAACCACAAAAATAGGACTTACAACTACCCGTTACTGGGTAGAAGGCCACATAATCCTCTAGGGAAAGGATGAACAATTGTTGGTTACTGAGCAATTGAACAACTGAACCACAGGGAATTGCAGGGGATAACAAGAAATGAATCAATCTAGGAACAAACTAGAATGACACAATCAAACAAGACTCAACCCGATGAGGATATAACTCAGGGGAGTAATTCCATCCCAATACACAGCTGGGGAGGAAACTGAAACAATAATCATCCATGAGGACATAACTCAGTGGGGAAGAAAGAAGAAAAGATATACATTTTCTGCCTATGGGGCTGACTCTATATGGAGAGATCAGACAAAAATATCTGCTTGGGGAAGAACATTTCACCAATAGCAGGAGATAACAAACAAAGATATATGGCAAAGAATGCAATCATGAATATCTGAATGCTATGATTATGCATGTATATGCATGATTTGTGTATGATTAATGCTGACAAACAGACATATCTAACACAAACAAGTCCAAGAATCACGAACAGATACTCGGCAAACATCTCGACAAGAAGGGCGAAGCCCACTGGAGAACTCAGCTTGGGAATAGCCCGAGAAGGATGAAAATAAATCATCGAGGATATCAAACCTTATCCCAAAGCTACACTCGCTGAGGATACAAAGAAGATGTATTCAGGAGAAGCGAAAGAAAATAATGAAATAGATAACTCAACTACGATTGGGGATTATCTCTGGGATAAGAATAGACAAGGGAAGACTTTAACCATAGTTGGGAATAGGCAAAGTCAAAGCTTCCAACTGTAGGAGATAACACTCTGCACATGAGAAATCTTCCAGGAGCAAACAATCCTGACATAAGGAAGATGTAGAAAATTTTTCGGGGAGTTTCCATCAACTCTCTTGGGGACAGGTGGTTTAATAACAATAAGATTCGCCGGAGAAGAAACTCTACTGGGTAAGAAAACAAGGAATGATGTAAAACTCCGTGGGGAACAACCACCAATCAGATGTACACCAATCAAAACACTCTCTTCTATCTGCCGAAGAAGAAACTCTACAAAAGGGAATAATAGAATTTTGTTCCACTGGAGAAGGAAATAAACATCTTCACCACCAGCTCTTAATGCTAGAAGAAATCTTTAGACTCGGAGGAGATACAAACATCAAACTCTGATCTGGAAACCCTACTGAGGACAAGCTGCAAATGCTCTTGAGGAAACTACCCTTACTGGAGAAATTGGAAATGAATCCTTCATCAACAAGCGACATGTCGGGGATACCCCTTTTCAAAACAAATGAAATGGGAAATAAGCTCTTCATCAACTGCACTAGGCAACTTCCTGCTGAGGGGACAACTATCTGGAAATGTAGCTCTGTAGGGAACACATGCTTACTCCGCTGGAAATTCCTACTCATGCCGGGGAAAGATAATCTTCCTCGTGAGTAGATAGTCAGGATAATGAGACAAGGAGTATTCTCAACTTAAAGCATATCAACTTTTATCAACCTATAAGGGATTTTAGGTCAGTCCACACAAGGGATGACAACCATACAAATGATAAAACACAAATGCTATTGCCTGATTATAGAGGGATACACATCTCTAAAATATCAAGGCAAAAATGGAAAAGAAGGGATCATTCATAGATCAACCAAATACCAATCATGGATTGCTAAAACTCCGCGGGAGAAACAAGTATGTATACACAAACAAACTACCGAGAATGCATTGGATGAAAATCCAACTAGGGGAAAGCAATCCAATAAGACAGATCAATCCACTACCATCAAGGAGAACTTCTCATACCAGACTCTCTGGGAAGCTGATGATATATTATTCTTTCTGTGCTCAGTTGGGGAGAGAACTTGAACGCTGATGAAGAGGATATAAGGAGCAAGAATGCCAAAATATGACCAAATATCTTACCCTTTGGTGATCATATGATCCTTGGGAAAGCACTGAGAACATCCCACTTATCCTTTCAGCCGTTATGAATGTTCACCTTGTTTAAAATAGTTTATTCATGAAAACTTTATTTGTTTAAAACAATGATATTCATCAATTAAAACATGCAAACATTTGTTAAACAGAAGAAAATAAGAGTGCAAAGAATTGGATAAAGGCTCAAATTTATTTAAGAGAATGGTAATCCGCAAATGGTGAGACTCCATGGATCTTTACAAATTTTGAAATTGGTGATATACATGATAAAAGGGATACATTGAACATAATGACCGTTTCTCCAGCAACTCTGAACCCACTGTATTTGAAACTTCAGTTGATGATGACTGAGTGAGAATCTTTGACAGACGACAGTTGTAGAACAAAGTCTTGTCAGGATGCAGTTACTTGCCAAATCCCTAATTTTTTCCTAGATTGCCCCATAGTGAGGTAATCAATCTAGCGGGATATATATTCATTTTTTTATGTCTCTAACTTTTGCCTGGACCGCCCTTTCGGGTTTTCAATCCACGGAGACGCTCATTTTTTCCTAAGTCGCCCTTTCGGGTTTTCAACTTAGCGAGCTATTCTATTTTTATTTTTAGGTGAAGTGTCTCTTGACTGCATCTGAATTCACAAGACTAGTGAAATCCTCCCCATCCATAGTTGTGAGCAACAAAGCACCGCCTGAAAAGGCTCTCTTAACAACGTATGAACCTTCATAGTTTGGAGTCCACTTTCCCCTGGAATCGGGTGCGAAAGACAAGACTTTCTTGAGCACGAGGTCACCTTCTCGGAACACACGAGGCTTTACCTTCTTATCAAAAGCTTTCTTCATCCTTTGTTGATACAACTGACCATGGCACATGGCAGTTAATCTCTTCTCTTCAATCAAATTCAGTTGGTCATAACGACTCTGAACCCATTCAGCCTCAGTCAACTTGGCTTCCATCAAGACTCTCTTGATGGGATCTCGACCTCTACGGGGAGCACAACCTCCATGCCATATACAAGGGAGAAAGGGGTTTCCCATGTTGAAGTGCAAACGGATGTACGATAGCCATGCAAAGCAAATGGCAGCATCTCATGCCAATCTTTGTACGTAACAACCATCTTCTGAATAATCTTATTGATGTTCTTCTTAGCAGCTTCAACAGCCCCATTCATTTTAGGTCTATAGGGAGAAGAAATATGATGTGCAATCTTGAACTCACTACACAACTCTTTCATCATCTTAATGTTCAAGTTAGATCCATTATCAGTAATGATTTTGTCTGGCACACCATATCGGCATATGAGTTGGTTCTTGATAAACCTCACAACCACCTGCCTGGTCACATTTGCATACGATGCCGATTCAACCCACTTGGTGAAGTAATCAATGTCTACGAGAATAAAACGGTGACTGTTCGACGCCTTAGGCTCAACCATGCTGTCGCATCACGCGAAAAACCGGCGGGAAAAGAAAGAAACAACAGAGCCGCCACCGTGCGTTATTTATCCCAAAAGAGGGAAAGGAAACGCTCAGAGTAAACCTGGGAAAGAACATGGTCTCGCGACCAAAGAGGATGGGTTCGGGAGTCGGTTATGCGAAGGGAAGGTATTAGCACCCCTACGCATCCGTAGTACTCTACGGGATCCACGCAGAAAAGGAAGGAAAATGGTTGCTAAAACACTGCTCAAACACACACACACACTGGCTGAAAGAGACAAAAGAAAACTGACTGAAACTGAACTCGGCAGGATGTCGCATCCTGGGCCTACTTAGTCTATCAGGCATAGACATCAGAGTCCAAGTAGTTCGGACTGGGGAGACAACACATGCTCGCTAGGATATCGCATCCTATGCATACGTATCTTCTCGGACGAGAGAAGAATCAGAGCATTCGTAGCTCGGCTGACACGCACACAAACAGACAAGACACACACAGGCAAACGTGGAGCCCGACTGCCAATCACTGGACTTATATCAGCATCCGAACCAAAACACACACAAAGAGGCAAACGTGGAGCCTGAATGCCAATAGCTGGGCTTACATCAGCATCCGAACCAAACACACGCACACTGGAACCTAACTGCCACTCGATGGACTTACATCAGCTTCCAAGCACACAAAAACGCAACAAGTTAATAGGGAGTCGGGGACTCAAGCCTATAACTGTCAAGCACACACTCAAACAAACAGGCAACAAATTGCTAAGGAGTCAGGCACTCGAGCCTAGCAACTGTCAGACAACTCACACAAAAAGAAAAAGGGCGCCCGGAGAGATCAGCTCAATCTCCTGCCTACATACTTCATCTGGTATGAAGATCAGGGCGATGTAGTTCCCCTACGGAGGGATAAAGGACTAGCCTAACCAGATAACAGAGGGAGACACAACTAGGGAGACTACGACTCGAGCCTAGATGTTGTCATGCAAAATCAACCCTAAGTTAAGGTTTCTAGCTAACTGGCACAGGGAGCCAGCCTATCCTAGTCATGACTTGCACAGGAAGCAAGCCACACACACACTTAACTTGCACAGGAAGCAAGCCAAGCAAAACCTAACTTGCACAGGAAGCAAGTCTAAACTAAACCTAACTTGCACAGGAAGCAAGTCAAACAATCCTAACTTGCACAGGAAGCAAGTCAAACAATCCTAACTTGCACAGGAAGCAAGTCAAACAATCCTAACTTGCACAGGAAGCAAGTCAAACAATCTTAACTTGCACAGGAAGCAAGTCAAACAATCCTACAAGCACAGATAGCACACACTATACACAAGCAAGTGGCTCAAACAAGGGTAGGTTTTAGTCGAGGGGTCATATCAACCTCAACAAACAAACCTCTGGAACTGGGTGAATGTTGCTCTTAACCTTGCCATTGAGGGGCTAAGGTGAAGCAGATGAAAGGCGAGTGAAGATAAGACTTCACAACTCTTATCCCTGGCCTAGGAGAGCTTAAGACAAGAATGTGCGGGTTCAGAAAGTGGGAACCCTTTTACACATTTAAAACTGACTCAACTGTACAATTGTACAAGATCTTGGGTTTGTATCTGTAATGCATCAACACAGTGGTGTGAGCAAAACAGAAGACACACTGAATAGCAGGGGATAGGTTGCTTATCCCTTGGTTCTGCCAATTGCCTCTTCACTTAGGAGGTCTTTGACTCTATGCAAGGACAAAAGTAAACAGTCACAAACATTGCCTCTTAAGGAGGACTTCAGACAGTTGCCTGGCCAAGTAACAGGCCAGGTCTTCCAGACTACATGAAGGTTAGAAATATACCTCAATGCAAATTGCTTATACAAGCAAAGCAAAGCAAAAGTTCACAAGGAACTAAGCAACTAAAAGCACCTGAAACAGTCAAGCAGATGTTAGTATGCAACTTCAACACAAAGCAAAAGAAACAGACATTAACAGTTGATCAGAAGCAAAGGAATGTGCAAGGCACAAGGCTTAAGGCATGTGAGCCAAGCCACCTACAAAACAAACAAGTTAGTCAATGATATTTAAGCAAGCTCAATCAAAAAGAATTGGTCTCATTGGTCATTTGTTGGTCAACCTGAAAACATGAGCTCAAAAGTGAGTAACAGGACCACTAGGACAAGCCTAGGGTCAAAAAGGAATGAAAAAGTCAAAACAGCAAAGGGCAAGCATCAAAAATCATGTTCAAACAATCAAGAAACAAAACCAATTGGGTTCACATTCATATCAATCACTATCATCATTTCATGAATAATTTAGGTCAAAGCATGGCATTTAGAAGCTCATAGAAGTCAACAGCAAGACTTGCATCAAAACCAATCTCAAACATTTCCAAAAATCATCAAATAAATCATGATCAATCACAACCCAAAGCATGGGAAGCATGTCAAATTTCATCCCATTTGGACAAGTGGAAGGCAGTCAATGAAAATCAGAAAGTCAAAGCAATTTTGAACATGCTCAAAGAAGTCAACCAAACATACATCAACTTGGAAAATTCATAAATCAGAGATGGTGCATGATAAATGAATGGGACTAAAACCATGGCAAAGATGAGGATGTCTAGTTATCTCATGTAAAATTTCATGTCCATCCAATAAAGTATGAGAATTTCACAAATGAAATGGGAACAAGTGTCACGAAAAGTCAACATATGACCAAGCATGGGAGAAAATCTCAAACAATTAGGAAATGCCACAAATAATTCCAATAAAATTCACATGTAAACTAGACATACAAGAGTAGGTTCATGCAAAAAATCAGATCAATTGGAGGTCAAGAAGCATGGTATCAAAAATCATCAAGTTGGACATCAATGGTGTGACACAAATTGTCACACCCTAATTCAAAAAATCATATCTCACAAACCAGCAATGATAAATTCACAAACTCTACACCAAAATCACCATGAGTGTGTCTAGTTTAAGCACAAAAAATTTGGGAGCCATTGGATAAAGTATCACCATTTCACAAATGTTTTGGCAAAGTGTACAAAAATTGGTCACATGTCACAAACCCTAGCACCATTTAAAATTCGACCATGCAAAAATTCTGGAAAATATATGACAAAAAACTAGAGATCAAGATGGACATGATGCAAAAATTCCCATGAAATTTGGATTAAAAATGAAGCATTTATGATTTTTGTAAGATGGCCATGGCAAATGAAATAAAAATTGAGATTAAATGAATTAAAATGGATTAAATAATAGATGCTGTGGTAAATGACCAAAGCGCCCCCCATGCTGAGTATGAAACTCAGCGTTTCATTAAAGGGGAAAGTCAGCGCTCAGTCAACGATGGCGTGGACCTATCACGCGCTGCCTGGCCCACTTTGGATGGCCAATCACGAGTCACCTTCTTCATGTAACTCTAGTCAGCATCTACAGTAAAGAAAAAAAGAAAAAGAAACAGAAAACCTGGGCGCGCAGCAAGCTCGTGTTCATCATTTTTTAACAAAAAACCAGCATAAACAAATCGTGACCAAAATCAAAAAGCAATATATCAATGTGTTCACCTCATCATGTACATTAATATTCCAAGATCAATTTACCCTAACACGAACTAACGAGGATGAACCGAGCCAAAACAAGTTCACACATCAAACTTCAATCCAACATAACTTTCAAAATAAACAACCATTTTCAATCATTCAAAGTGCAGTGTGATCAGGGAAAGGTGATCTACAAAGTGTGTATCATGGTTTTGCAAATGAAGAAGTTCGAAATTTTACCAAGTTGGATGCACAGTGATGATTCCCATGTTGTTTGGCTTCCTTTGCTCAAAACAGCTGCTCAGCAAACTTCCACAAGGTGAATGGTGAAGGAAGCTTGGCTTAGGAAAGCTTGAAATGGATGCACACAAGTTCTGCCATTGTTGATGCTTGAAGAAAACAGTTGTGTAAATGCTGTTACAGATGGAGAATGATGATTGAAATGTGTCCACAATGATGCTTGGATGTGGTTTTAGGCAAGGTAATGTTCAGTCTCTTTGGAGTTTTTGACAGATTTTGAGAAATGGCCCAAAATGAAGTTTTTTTAGAAAAATGATTTCTGTTGGCTTGATGCAGCTTCCAATGTTCTCAATTGATAGAAAATGATGTCTTAATCTTCTGTTTTTAGTACAAAGCATGGTCCATGGATATGTGGGATTGGTTTGGTGAAAATTGTACTTTCTCTCCAAATTTCAAGCAAGTTGGCATGGGCTATGTGTACTGCATAAATTTGACTTTGTAACATGACCAAAACCAAATTTCTGAGCTATTTCAATTGGCCAAATGGTTAGAAAATGATTGTTTTGAAAAGTCAAAATTTTACTCACTTGAAATTAATTAAGGCAAGTTCAAAAATGCCATTTTGATTGGTAAAGTTTTGGCACATGAAAGTTACATTTTTGGAAAGAGGGGATCAAATGTGGTTTGTAGGAAAAAACCCCACCCAAATTGGCCAAATGGTTTGAGAGATATGACCTTTTGAAGTTCAAGAATTTTTGAAAATGAATTGATCATAACTTGCCAACCATACATGGGAATTGAGTGTTCTTGGACTTTTTGGAAATGGGAGAACAAGATCTTCAACTTTCATGTTGGGCAAAAATTCATTTGAAGCTTGTATCATGATGTAAGTTTGAGGATCAAGACTTTCCATTTTTGGTAAGTTTCAGTTACAGGTCCCGTTTCCATTTTTGGAAATTTCTGATCTGGCTTCAAATTCTTCCATGATGGTGTTTGACATGATATATGAGGCCTATTTGGACATGAATGAGACCTCTCAAACCAATTTCCCTCATCAAATCACTGATTAAATGGACAGTTGACCAACAGTTGACTTTTAGGGTTTCTGACTGACTGTGCATTGACTGATGATTTCTGAACATCCAATCTTTGACCAAAACACTTCAAATGGATCCCCAAGTCATGTGAACATGTTGAACCAACCCTAGGGCCTTGGCTCCTTGGGAATTGTGCTTGCTTGCTTGACTGACTGATCTCCTGATCAGTTTGACCTAATTTCTTGATTGGCTTGCACTTGAGGCAAAAGAGGCAATGCAATGCTATGCAATAGACCATGATATGCTATGACCTAATATGAGAATGTATGTACACAAGGTAGGTGCAAATTTGAGGTGCTACAGCTGCCCCTATTCAATCAACTGGGAACCCGAACGGATGAGAGCAACGGCTGTCAGACTTTCAGGGTAAACAGGGATTGAATACTAAAGAACCGTAGAAATTTGCACCAACTGAGATCCACCAACGGAAACGTCCACTGGGGTTTGATATTTATTGCCGGGTATGTATTTTGGTTTTTGTTTTCAAAGGGTACGGCCATATCTAGACATCACAACGATGGGGAATGGGAACAAAAATCACAACTAGATGCCAACGGACAACTAGGAAAAACTCGACGTTTATCGGGACCAACGGAGAGGTAACCAGACGTTATTTGAATAACTGGAAGGGATACAACCATACGTCAATGGATGAAATGGGAAAAACTCAACGTTTACCAAGACCAACGGAGAGGTAACCAGACATTAGTGAATGACTGGAAGGGACACAACCATACGTCAACGGACGAAATGGGAAAAACTCAACGTTTACCAAGACCAACGGAGAGGTAACCAACTGGGGACGACCAGGAAAAACTCGACGTTTATCGAAACCAACGGAGAGGTAACCAGACATTAATGAATGACTGGGAGGACTCGACCAGACATCAACGGATGAATGGGAGAAAACTCGACGTTTACAGACATCGGAAGATGATGTTTACAGACATCGAAAGATGATGTTTACAGACACCAAAAAGATCGACCAGACATTTACTGATGGATGGGAGAAAACTCGACGTTTACAGACATCGAAAGATGATGTTTACAGACACCAAAAAGATCGACCAGACATTTACAGATGAATGGGAATACTCGACGTTTACAGACATCGAAAGATGATGTTTACAGACACCAAAAAGATCGACCAGACATTTACAGATGAATGGGAATAAGAGAAACACAACCAGACGTCAACGGACGAATGGGAAAAACTCATCGTTTATCGAAACCGACGGAGAGGCACAACTAGACATCACCGGATGACTAGGAAAAACTCGACGTTTATCGACACCAACGGAGAGGAGGAAACTCTTCTGGGAGAGTGAACACATCCAAGTCATCAACGGATGATCGGGAAGAACTCGACGTTTATCGACACCAACGGAGAGGAGGAATCTTCACTAGGGGAGGGACGACGTTACGAACATCGAAAGATGATGTTTACAGACATCAAAGAAGACCAGACACTTACGCATGACTGGGAATCACCGAAAGATGGTGTTTACCGACGCCAAAGAAACAACACACCCGGGTGCTGACAGGGTATACTGACATTCTCAAGATGACAGGGCTAGGCTGAACACTTGCAGGAGGTCTCACTGGGGAGAAACAAACTTTCTGTCATCAACAGGTGAGGAAATAAACCTCAGTGGGGATTATAAACACCAAATGTTGACTGGAGCAACTGTAGCAAATGCGTTGTACAGGTTGAACAAAAATCCGTCTCTGCAGGGGATACGGTTTGATGGGGTTTCGAACACATGAATGCATATGTTTGAATTTTTCTATGGCGTAATGCTCCATTTAGGAATGGAAATGCTACGCGATTTTTGAAGATGCAATGATCACTACATGCAAAATGCAAATGAACCCTGGCTAGGGAGCCGAAATGATCAGATACTCTGACTCTGTGGGGAGACTCCTCTTGGGGAAATATTCTGCGGGGAACTCTGCTTGGGGAATGGTAAAGCGACTTCACTGGGAGGAAGACTCAACCAATCTTCAGATAGGATAAACCCTGCTTCGGAGAATGTCTGTTACTCCGCTAGGGATAACCCACGCGATCCATAGGTAGAATCGACTCAGCCGGGGATGCCGATATCAGTCTACTACAGAAACCCGCCCAATCCACTGGTAGGATGAACTCTGCTGGAGAAATAAATGCTACTCCACTAGGGACGACCCAACCAAACCATATGTAGGAGAATCACTGCTGGAGATGTATTTCATGAGACCCGCTCCACTCGGGGAACTTGCTGAGGAAAAACCACACCATTCTGCTGAGGAGAACGATCCTAGTGGAGAGAACAACCATAATGGTGAGAGTAACAACTCTGTTGAGGATGATAACACGTCATATCATACTGGAGATAAATTCCCACAAACCTGCTTGGGATAAGCACTCACGACCATACTGGAGGTAACAGCATCACAAAACCAA
Organism: Lathyrus oleraceus; assembly: GCF_024323335.1. Lineage (NCBI taxonomy): Eukaryota > Viridiplantae > Streptophyta > Magnoliopsida > Fabales > Fabaceae > Lathyrus > Lathyrus oleraceus. Next base: position 479,338,302 of record NC_066585.1, on the reverse strand, counting down.
TTGTTGGGGGACACACCAACAGTCTACTGGTAAACTCCACTAGGGGACTCCCGGGGAAAATAACTGCCAGGCGCTCAGCGGGGATTCTCAACTGGGGAAATCTGCCAGCATAGGCCTGCTGGGGAGAAGCAATCCTTAGATCTGCTGGGGAAAGAAGGTACTGTCTACAGGCATCTCTGCAGGGGAAATAACTCTGATAGCTTCAATACTGGCTTGGACTGGGGAGACGTCCTCCACCCTGAGAAACATTCTGCCCCTGCCCCTGCTGGGGACGTGATAACCTTCAGGCTTGCTGAGGAGACAACGATCTCGAATCTGCCAGGGAGATCACACTCTTAATCCTCTGGGGAGATACAGCTTGTTTGACAGGGATGTCGGTCGACTCGTCGAACACTGGTATCCATCATCCACCCATAGTGTCGAGGAATGATCTTTTTCAACCAACTCTTCCACGTGGTACACGCGAGGTCACACTTCTTGGTTAACAACATGCTTCGTTCACTGGGTACAATTGCCCCATGCCAGGTAGCTGTCAGCCCTTTCCTTCAGTTGGGCTTAACGTGTCATATTGAGTCCTTATCCATTTAGCCCTCTCTGATTTCTCATACATCTGTGTGGAAGACACTGCCCCAGGTAGATACACATCCCTAGGTTCAATATCCAGGATACAGACTTTATGTTCAGCCACCATTGTTGGTGCAACCAACTGTGATCCGGGAAGCACTAACTTATTCACCTCATCTCCTTCCCCCTCAGACATCGGAATCCGTTCGGATTCGGGGTCAGACCCCTCCTCCGGGATCAGTCACTCTCAATCTTTCGATTTGAGTACCTCGAGATGTCCTCATCAGGGACCCCAAACTTCCTTGGTTGATAACCTTTCCATGGGTTGCTACTAGCTTCTCAAACACATATCTGATCAGATCCATTTTGGACATCCACAAAGTGGTATGAATCAGCATACACTGTCTCAGCCGGCGAGCAGCCTATGCCGAAGTACATCAAGTTCTTTCGAACAGTGAGTGTATTGTTTCACAGTCGATAAACTTTTTGCTTAGGTAAATTGCATACTCTTTTCGACAAGACTAGTCATGCTGACTCAATACGCACCTCGTAGACCCCTCGAGGGTTATCAAGTACCGGATTAACAGTTATTTCTTTCACTGAGGTATCGGAATCAGAGGTTCCTACAACTTACCCTCTCTTTTTTTTTTTTTTTTTTTTTTTTTTAGCAGGATCGACCTCGATTCCTCTGATTCGCTCACAACAAGCCTCGGTAGCTTGATGGACAACACTCCATAAGTGCACTGATTCAGACTCAAAAGTATGAGTTATCTCAACCGGTCAAACAACTTGCCCCAAGTCTACCGGATGCCCCTGTTCTGCTTGGGACTTTGCCATCATGTCATCAACATGGCATTTGCTTTCACGATGAATCATATCACGAAACAAAGTCACCGTAGACCTCTGATACGTGGCACCGGCCTCTTGTGACGGAACGACATCAACTTAGAACAAGAAGGTGCCCCTTGTGTGAGGGACCTGGTTGACTTCATATCATCTGGCAACAATTCAATCTGGTCTGGGCCAAGAAGTCATCCATGAAGATAAACACTGAGACCTGAGCCATATAATCAAACAATACCTCATTGTGATGTACCGGGAATCCATCTTTCAGATTAGCTCTGCTCGCATCTTGATAGTCTATTCACACCTTCTCTCTTTCTCATCCTTTGTCGGCCTCAGCTTTTGCACAGTCTCCTCCTGATGGTAGTTTATGCCCCCAAAACATTGGTATCCCACCTTGGTGTATCTAGATACAACCAGGCACATGTATCAACCTTCTCTTTCAAAAGGGCTACCATTCTGCTCTTGACTTGCCTCTGAAACGACCTCAGCTTTTCGCTTTCTAACCTCGGCGGAGCTTGGAGTAACAATCTTGAATCGCTCCTCGTGCGGTTGAACCACCTTCTCCTCTTGTTTCAATAACCTGGCTAATTCCAGCAGATCACAATCTTCTGCGCCTTTTTTCTCTGGCATGATAGATCGAATTGTCAAAGTCATATAGAGGTGTAACCAAATCGTTATCGGTGAGATCAGGAGAGTAATCACTTTGGAACGAGACAAAATCAAAAGGAAAGAGAATGAAGAAAACGTTGCCATTTTTATTTGTTTTTTCCTTTTTTTAAATTGCAAAATTAAATGAAAAACAGGGAACACCGCTTTTATCTACAAAAACATCCATTCATTACTGATGCAAAATGTTGCATAATGAAACACATGAGATGGCCCTTACAATGGACCATTACGTTTCGGGCAAAACGTATGGCTTTCATGCAAACAAAAATTTGAAAAACAGAAATACTACTCTTCAGAATGAGTGACAGTGATGCTTTTGGAGTCCTTCCAGTTTCCTGGTACACACGACTTTATCCACAACTCGAGTTCGCGGTCGCTGTCAACATCCTCACCCACTGAACGGGCATGACCAGGATCCAACATTCCTGCACTGACGAAGGCGTACAGTGGACGACATCCTCTGTCTGGTCTAGACGACTCTAAATCCGGCTGATAACCGACTCCAAACATGTCTGCTTTTACCACGATGTCAATGATCCTCCCCCAGCCTTGGGCCTCTTTGTTCTTCACCACTTCCAGAGCTTGTTTATAAGAAGAAATGGACAGCTTCTTCTTTTTCCCAGCGACAAAGGCATTCTCCACCTGGACGGTTTCAACTGCCAGACTGGGTGCCTTGCATTTTTCATTGTCCATTTCTACTTTCTTCATCTTCTGGGTCGGGTCCTTCATCAATACACACCCTTCTGTGGTGATAGTCGCACAAGCATTATCAACAGCAGGGAAGGCTCCATCCCGTAGCAGAAGTTTTGGAACCATAGCCATTGGACCTTTTAGCTGACCCTCTTCAATCACTTCTATTCCTTTCTTGACCTTTTTCATCATCTTTACCTTTACTGGTCCCTGCCTGAGTACGGGGTTGACATCCTCATTCATTACCTGTGCCAAGCTGATAGCCTTGGAGTCCACCAGATCTTGGACAATATGCTTAAAAGCTCTGCAACCTTCAATGTTGTGTCCGGGTGCCTCAGAGTGGAACTCGCACTTGGCACTCTCATCATAGTTTGCATGCCTCCGCTGCTGTTCTATCGGAATCAAAATCCTCGGTCAAACTAATCCCAGATCCCTCAACCTTTGGAAAAGAAGGGCATAAGTCACAGGTGGTTCCTCAAACTGACGATCCCCATTCTTCTTCCTCACCCGGCTCTTAGCTCCCGGTATCTTCTGTTGAGGTGGCAGTTGTTGCTGTTGAGCAGGTGGATTGCTGACAGGAGTGGTTACAGTGGCAGCATAAGGATGACAACGATCTTTACTACGTTCTTTCTTTGCAGGCACATCAACTGGCTCAACTTCCCTCTTGAATGGACCACTGTCGGAGGATTTCCTTACTACAGTACCAGAAGGTTTGTTCACTTCGGAGGACGGAGCCTTCCCCTGGACTTTCTCCACTATCAGCCATTTCTCAATCTTCTCCAATCTCTCAGACATGGCTTTCTGTCCCAAGGCAAGTCCTTGCACAATACTGAACAACTCCCTCATCATCTCTTTCAGTTCAAGGATATCGGCGTTGGGAAGATCCATCAGCTTGGATTTGTTGACCCCCAGCAGGTTATCTGAACAGACAAGCTATGTGCACCGGTTGAATTACTGGAGCCTACAAAACAGCAAACGGGTTAGCATGACTCACACATGCAATGTCTGTCCATACTAGGAACATTCAGTCCTCTTTTTTTTTTTTTTCTGGTTTCATTGAGACAGATAAAATTTAATCAACAACATTTTGACGTCTGGATGTCTCTCAACTGGGGTTTTTAATTTTTAAAAAAATGGGCCCTGAGTACGGACAGACATGATTTGAATGCAGATGAATGCGAGATGATATGATGCAAATGCATGAATGCAGGCCCTTGTGCCACCAAGTCAACTGTAGACCCTCTGCTTTTCTGAACCAGTCAATTTGCGGGACCAAGTCACCATAAATCCAACTTGGGAAGTTCCGAAATAAACGGAACCGGAGATTACATCACTAACTTCACAGGAACAACCACTGAACGGATGACAACCGGATCCTCTGAACAAGTACTCTCAATTCAAACCAGGGATCCGAAATAAACGGAACCCGCTGATAAACCACGGACAGAACTCTGGCGTCCCAGAAATAAATGCCCCATAATTCACAGTCACCATCAGTACCAAGAGTCACCAACAAATCACCAACCAATCAGCAACTGTACCTGTAATGATCAAACCCTCCCCACTCACGGGTGTTATCTAGGCCAGGGTAAAGTCGAAGAGAAACACAGCATAAATAACCTTTCACAGAATACCATCATATACACACCTGAAGTATGTAACGACAATATCCCACCAGGGTCTGAACTGCTCGTGATATCAATGTTCCGCTAAGTGGCGCAATACCACCCGCTTCCCATGAATCACTCTATTCCTAGGTTCCCTAGATTTCACTCATAGCCTGGGTATTGGGCCTTTTACCTCAAGTAACTCCCACCCCAACAGAGAGACACAGCACAGCCAACAGATGAATATGAATGCAAACATTAATGCAAACAATAAATGCAAACAGTAAATGCAAATATATACAAATGAATGCAATAAATACAACAAACAGCAACCAAAACCCTAACCTAGAGAGCGCTAGGAGAGACTCGCTTAGGGAAGATGGACCAGCACAGGTCAACTTCTCTATTGATATCCCCAGCAGAGTCGCCAGCTGTCGCATCACGCGAAAAACCGGCGGGAAAAGAAAGAAACAACAGAGCTGCCACCGTGCGTTATTTATCCCAAAAGAGGGAAAGGAAACGCTCAGAGTAAACCTGGGAAAGAACATGGTCTCGCGACCAAAGAGGATGGGTTCGGGAGTCGGTTATGCGAAGGGAAGGTATTAGCACCCCTACGCATCCGTAGTACTCTACGGGATCCACGCACAAAAGGAAGGAAAATGGTTGCTAAAACACTGCTCAAACACACACACACACTGGCTGATAGAGACAAAAGAAAACTGACTGAAACTGAACTCGGCAGGATGTCGCATCCTGGGCCTACTTAGTCTATCAGGCATAGACATCAGAGTCCAAGTAGTTCGGACTGGGGAGACAACACATGCTCGCTAGGATATCGCATCCTATGCATACGTATCTTCTCGGACGAGAGAAGAATCAGAGCATTCGTAGCTCGGCTGACACGCACACAAACAGACAAGACACACACAGGCAAACGTGGAGCCCGACTGCCAATCACTGGACTTATATCAGCATCCGAACCAAAACACACACAAAGAGGCAAACGTGGAGCCTGAATGCCAATAGCTGGGCTTACATCAGCATCCGAACCAAACACACGCACACTGGAACCTAACTGCCACTCGATGGACTTACATCAGCTTCCAAGCACACAAAAACGCAACAAGTTAATAGGGAGTCGGGGACTCAAGCCTATAACTGTCAAGCACACACTCAAACAAACAGGCAACAAATTGCTAAGGAGTCAGGCACTCGAGCCTAGCAACTGTCAGACAACTCACACAAAAAGAAAAAGGGCGCCCGGAGAGATCAGCTCAATCTCCTGCCTACATACTTCATCTGGTATGAAGATCAGGGCGATGTAGTTCCCCTACGGAGGGATAAAGGACTAGCCTAACCAGATAACAGAGGGAGACACAACTAGGGAGACTACGACTCGAGCCTAGATGTTGTCATGCAAAATCAACCCTAAGTTAAGGTTTCTAGCTAACTGGCACAGGGAGCCAGCCTATCCTAGTCATGACTTGCACAGGAAGCAAGCCACACACACACTTAACTTGCACAGGAAGCAAGCCAAGCAAAACCTAACTTGCACAGGAAGCAAGTCTAAACTAAACCTAACTTGCACAGGAAGCAAGTCAAACAATCCTAACTTGCACAGGAAGCAAGTCAAACAATCCTAACTTGCACAGGAAGCAAGTCAAACAATCCTAACTTGCACAGGAAGCAAGTCAAACAATCTTAACTTGCACAGGAAGCAAGTCAAACAATCCTACAAGCACAAATAGCACACACTATACACAAGCAAGTGGCTCAAACAAGGGTAGGTTTTAGTCGAGGGGTCATATCAACCTCAACAAACAAACCTCTGGAACTGGGTGAATGTTGCTCTTAACCTTGCCATTGAGGGGCTAAGGTGAAGCAGATGAAAGGTGAGTGAAGATAAGACTTCACAGCTCTTATCCCTGGCCTGGGAGAGCTTAAGACAAGAATGTGCGGGTTCACAAAGTGGGAACCCTTTTACACATTTAAAACTGACTCAACTGTACAATTGTACAAGATCTTGGGTTTGTATCTGCAATGCATCAACACAGTGGTGTGAGCAAAACAGAAGACACACTGAATAGCAGGGGATAGGTTGCTTATCCCTTGGTTCTGCCAATTGCCTCTTCACTTAGGAGGTCTTTGACTCTATGCAAGGACAAAAGTAAACAGTCACAAACATTGCCTCTTAAGGAGGACTTCAGACAGTTGCCTGGCCAAGTAACAGGCCAGGTCTTCCAGACTACATGAAGGTTAGAAATATACCTCAATGCAAATTGCTTATACAAGCAAAGCAAAGCAAAAGTTCACAAGGAACTAAGCAACTAAAAGCACCTGAAACAGTCAAGCAGATGTTAGTATGCAACTTCAACACAAAGCAAAAGAAACAGACATTAACAGTTGATCAGAAGCAAAGGAATGTGCAAGGCACAAGGCTTAAGGCATGTGAGCCAAGCCACCTACAAAACAAACAAGTTATTCAATGATATTTAAGCAAGCTCAATCAAAAAGAATTGGTCTCATTGGTCATTTGTTGGTCAACCTGAAAACATGAGCTCAAAAGTGAGTAACAGGACCACTAGGACAAGCCTAGGGTCAAAAAGGAATGAAAAAGTCAAAACAGCAAAGGGCAAGCATCAAAAATCATGTTCAAACAATCAAGAAACAAAACCAATTGGGTTCACATTCATATCAATCACTATCATCATTTCATGAACAATTTAGGTCAAAGCATGGCATTTAGAAGCTCATAGAAGTCAATAGCAAGACTTGCATCAAAACCAATCTCAAACATTTCCAAAAATCATCAAATAAATCATGATAAATCACAACCCACAGCATGGTAAGAATGTCAAATTTCATCCCATTTGGACAAGTGGAAGGCAGTCAATGAAAATCAGAAAGTCAAAGCAATTTTGAACATGCTCAAAGAAGTCAACCAAACATACATCAACTTGGAAAATTCATAAATCAGAGATGGTGCATGATAAATGAATGGGACTAAAACCATGGCAAAGATGAGGATGTCTAGTTATCTCATGTAAAATTTCATGTCCATCCAATAAAGTATGAGAATTTCACAAATGAAATGGGAACAAGTGTCACGAAAAGTCAACATATGACCAAGCATGGGAGAAAATCTCAAACAATTAGGAAATGCCACAAATAATTCCAATAAAATTCACATGTAAACTAGACATACAAGAGTAGGTTCATGCAAAAAATCAGATCAATTGGAGGTAAAGAAGCATGGTATCAAAAATCATCAAGTTGGACATCAATGGTGTGACACAAATTGTCACACCCTAATTCAAAAAATCATATCTCACAAACCAGCAATGATAAATTCACAAACTCTACACCAAAATCACCATGAGTGTGTCTAGTTTAAGCACAAAAAATTTGGGAGCCATTGGATAAAGTATCACCATTTCACAAATGTTTTGGCAAAGTGTACAAAAATTGGTCACATGTCACAAACCCTAGCACCATTTAAAATTCGACCATGCAAAAATTCTGGAAAATATATGACAAAAAACTAGAGATCAAGATGGACATGATGCAAAAATTCCCATGAAATTTGGATTAAAAATGAAGCATTTATGATTTTTGTAAGATGGCCATGGCAAATGAAATAAAAATTGAGATTAAATGAATTAAAATGGATTAAATAATAGATGCTGTGGTAAATGACCAAAGCGCCCCCCATGCTGAGTATGAAACTCAGCGTTTCATTAAAGGGGAAAGTCAGCGCTCGGTCAACGATGGCGTGGACCTATCACGCGCTGCCTGGCCCACTTTGGATGGCCAATCACGAGTCACCTTCTTCATGTAACTCTAGTCAGCATCTACAGTAAAGAAAAAAAGAAAAAGAAAAAGAAAACCTGGGCGCGCAGCAAGCTCGTGTTCATCATTTTTTAACAAAAAACCAGCATAAACAAATCGTGACCAAAATCAAAAAGCAATATATCAATGTGTTCACCTCATCATGTACATTAATATTCCAAGATCAATTTACCCTAACACGAACTAACGAGGATGAACCGAGCCAAAACAAGTTCACACATCAAACTTCAATCCAACATAACTTTCAAAATAAACAACCATTTTCAATCATTCAAAGTGCAGTGTGATCAGGGAAAGGTGATCTACAAAGTGTGTATCATGGTTTTGCAAATGAAGAAGTTCGAAATTTTACCAAGTTGGATGCACAGTGATGATTCCCATGTTGTTTGGCTTCCTTTGCTCAAAACAGCTGCTCAGCAAACTTCCACAAGGTGAATGGTGAAGGAAGCTTGGCTTAGGAAAGCTTGAAATGGATGCACACAAGTTCTGCCATTGTTGATGCTTGAAGAAAACAGTTGTGTAAATGCTGTTACAGATGGAGAATGATGATTGAAATGTGTCCACAATGATGCTTGGATGTGGTTTTAGGCAAGGTAATGTTCAGTCTCTTTGGAGTTTTTGACAGATTTTGAGAAATGGCCCAAAATGAAGTTTTTTTAGAAAAATGATTTCTGTTGGCTTGATGCAGCTTCCAATGTTCTCAATTGATAGAAAATGATGTCTTAATCTTCTGTTTTTAGTACAAAGCATGGTCCATGGATATGTGGGATTGGTTTGGTGAAAATTGTACTTTCTCTCCAAATTTCAAGCAAGTTGGCATGGGCTATGTGTACTGCATAAATTTGACTTTGTAACATGACCAAAACCAAATTTCTGAGCTATTTCAATTGGCCAAATGGTTAGAAAATGATTGTTTTGAAAAGTCAAAATTTTACTCACTTGAAATTAATTAAGGCAAGTTCAAAAATGCCATTTTGATTGGTAAAGTTTTGGCACATGAAAGTTACATTTTTGGAAAGAGGGGATCAAATGTGGTTTGTAGGAAAAAACCCCACCCAAATTGGCCAAATGGTTTGAGAGATATGACCTTTTGAAGTTCAAGAATTTTTGAAAATGAATTGATCATAACTTGCCAACCATACATGGGAATTGAGTGTTCTTGGACTTTTTGGAAATGGGAGAACAAGATCTTCAACTTTCATGTTGGGCAAAAATTCATTTGAAGCTTGTATCATGATGTAAGTTTGAGGATCAAGACTTTCCATTTTTGGTAAGTTTCAGTTACAGGTCCCGTTTCCATTTTTGGAAATTTCTGATCTGGCTTCAAATTCTTCCATGATGGTGTTTGACATGATATATGAGGCCTATTTGGACATGAATGAGACCTCTCAAACCAATTTCCCTCATCAAATCACTGATTAAATGGACAGTTGACCAACAGTTGACTTTTAGGGTTTCTGACTGACTGTGCATTGACTGATGATTTCTGAACATCCAATCTTTGACCAAAACACTTCAAATGGATCCCCAAGTCATGTGAACATGTTGAACCAACCCTAGGGCCTTGGCTCCTTGGGAATTGTGCTTGCTTGCTTGACTGACTGATCTCCTGATCAGTTTGACCTAATTTCTTGATTGGCTTGCACTTGAGGCAAAAGAGGCAATGCAATGCTATGCAATAGACCATGATATGCTATGACCTAATATGAGAATGTATGTACACAAGGTAGGTGCAAATTTGAGGTGCTACAGCTGCCCCTATTCAATCAACTGGGAACCCGAACGGATGAGAGCAACGGCTGTCAGACTTTCAGGGTAAACAGGGATTGAATACTAAAGAACCGTAGAAATTTGCACCAACTGAGATCCACCAACGGAAACGTCCACTGGGGTTTGATATTTATTGCCGGGTATGTATTTTGGTTTTTGTTTTCAAAGGGTACGGCCATATCTAGACATCACAACGATGGGGAATGGGAACAAAAATCACAACTAGATGCCAACGGACAACTAGGAAAAACTCGACGTTTATCGGGACCAACGGAGAGGTAACCAGACGTTATTTGAATAACTGGAAGGGATACAACCATACGTCAATGGATGAAATGGGAAAAACTCAACGTTTACCAAGACCAACGGAGAGGTAACCAGACATTAGTGAATGACTGGAAGGGACACAACCATACGTCAACGGACGAAATGGGAAAAACTCAACGTTTACCAAGACCAACGGAGAGGTAACCAACTGGGGACGACCAGGAAAAACTCGACGTTTATCGAAACCAACGGAGAGGTAACCAGACATTAATGAATGACTGGGAGGACTCGACCAGACATCAACGGATGAATGGGAGAAAACTCGACGTTTACAGACATCGGAAGATGATGTTTACAGACATCGAAAGATGATGTTTACAGACACCAAAAAGATCGACCAGACATTTACTGATGGATGGGAGAAAACTCGACGTTTACAGACATCGAAAGATGATGTTTACAGACACCAAAAAGATCGACCAGACATTTACAGATGAATGGGAATACTCGACGTTTACAGACATCGAAAGATGATGTTTACAGACACCAAAAAGATCGACCAGACATTTACAGATGAATGGGAATAAGAGAAACACAACCAGACGTCAACGGACGAATGGGAAAAACTCATCGTTTATCGAAACCGACGGAGAGGCACAACTAGACATCACCGGATGACTAGGAAAAACTCGACGTTTATCGACACCAACGGAGAGGAGGAAACTCTTCTGGGAGAGTGAACACATCCAAGTCATCAACGGATGATCGGGAAGAACTCGACGTTTATCGACACCAACGGAGAGGAGGAATCTTCACTAGGGGAGGGACGACGTTACGAACATCGAAAGATGATGTTTACAGACATCAAAGAAGACCAGACACTTACGCATGACTGGGAATCACCGAAAGATGGTGTTTACCGACGCCAAAGAAACAACACACCCGGGTGCTGACAGGGTATACTGACATTCTCAAGATGACAGGGCTAGGCTGAACACTTGCAGGAGGTCTCACTGGGGAGAAACAAACTTTCTGTCATCAACAGGTGAGGAAATAAACCTCAGTGGGGATTATAAACACCAAATGTTGACTGGAGCAACTGTAGCAAATGCGTTGTACAGGTTGAACAAAAATCCGTCTCTGCAGGGGATACGGTTTGATGGGGTTTCGAACACATGAATGCATATGTTTGAATTTTTCTATGGCGTAATGCTCCATTTAGGAATGGAAATGCTACGCGATTTTTGAAGATGCAATGATCACTACATGCAAAATGCAAATGAACCCTGGCTAGGGAGCCGAAATGATCAGATACTCTGACTCTGTGGGGAGACTCCTCTTGGGGAAATATTCTACGGGGAACTCTGCTTGGGGAATGGTAAAGCGACTTCACTGGGAGGAAGACTCAACCAATCTTCAGATAGGATAAACCCTGCTTCGGAGAATGTCTGTTACTCCGCTAGGGATAACCCACGCGATCCATAGGTAGAATCGACTCAGCCGGGGATGCCGATATCAGTCTACTACAGAAACCCGCCCAATCCACTGGTAGGATGAACTCTGCTGGAGAAATAAATGCTACTCCACTAGGGACGACCCAACCAAACCATATGTAGGAGAATCACTGCTGGAGATGTATTTCATGAGACCCGCTCCACTCGGGGAACTTGCTGAGGAAAAACCACACCATTCTGCTGAGGAGAACGATCCTAGTGGAGAGAACAACCATAATGGTGAGAGTAACAACTCTGTTGAGGATGATAACACGTCATATCATACTGGAGATAAATTCCCACAAACCTGCTTGGGATAAGCACTCACGACCATACTGGAGGTAACAGCATCACAAAACCAATTGTTGGGGGACACACCAACAGTCTACTGGTAAACTCCACTAGGGGACTCCCGGGGAAAATAACTGCCAGGCGCTCAGCGGGGATTCTCAACTGGGGAAATCTGCCAGCATAGGCCTGCTGGGGAGAAGCAATCCTTAGATCTGCTGGGGAAAGAAGGTACTGTCTACAGGCATCTCTGCAGGGGAAATAACTCTGATAGCTTCAATACTGGCTTGGACTGGGGAGACGTCCTCCACCCTGAGAAACATTCTGCCCCTGCCCCTGCTGGGGACGTGATAACCTTCAGGCTTGCTGAGGAGACAACGATCTCGAATCTGCCAGGGAGATCACACTCTTAATCCTCTGGGGAGATACAGCTTGTTTGACAGGGATGTCGGTCGACTCGTCGAACACTGGTATCCATCATCCACCCATAGTGTTGACTTTCCACTTTTAAGAACTCCCAGACTCTTCTGGACTTTTCTGCTCCATCATCTTGTATTCCCAACTCGTCCGTACTTCACGGAGGTTGAATTCTTGGGATTCATACATACTTTTCAATCATCAGACTTTGAAGAGTCTTCTTGATTAACTTTCCAGGATCGTTGTCGTAATCCTTCACCGTCTTTTCACGGTTCATCTATCCCTTGCCCCTGGTTGGACTCTGAGGGGATCTCTTGTCAAAAAGGTTCATATTACCACTGGCAAGTGAATGAAGATATCTAACAGCACCTGCACAAGAGATCGTCAGATAAAAACGTGCCCCAGGTATGCCCCAGGTGTTCTGATATTTCAACACTTAGGTCACTCAGACTTCTAAGTAAGATTTCCAGATTTCAATCTCACGAGCATGCATCAGAAGGGACCTCTATGTTTCAAAAATGCAAATATTCTTATCAAAATGAATAGATGTTTTCGTAATCAAAACAGTAATGACACAAAAACAAAATTTATTTGACCGAACACACGCTTTATTTGACTGGAATAAAAGATGGCTCACAATTGAGCAACACACAGGAAGCAAACCCTGGAAAGAGGTGATTGCACACATAAAAAAATCTATCCTAATGGCAACGTGAAACTGTGATCTCATCGGGTTCCCACTCAGTTACACCTCATATGTCCTCAGGACTTTCCGCACCTTCTGTCTTCTGAACAAGACGCTTCCGATCGGTCTCTGTCGGAGATTATCCCAGCCATCATGAGCACAAATGATCATGCTGGACGCAGTTGTTCGTTTCATTCCCTCTTTTGCCTGGACCGCCCTTTCGGGTTTCAGTCCACCGGGATACCCTTTTTTTGCCCAAGTCGCCCTTGCGGGTTTTCAACTTGCCGGGTGTACAGTTCTTTTCTTTTATTTTTATCCCTAACTTTTGCCCGAACCTTTCTCTTTTTCTTGGTTCGCCGAGATGCCCCTTTTTTGCCTGGACTCTTTATTCTTTTTGTCCAGCGGGTTTCTTTCACGAAGTATTTTCTAACTGCGTCCGCATTCACAGGGGATGGAAAATCGTCGTCATCCGTGGTTGTCAACTACAAGGTTCTGTCAGGGGAAACCTTCTTGACCACAAATGGACATTCATAACTGCTCATCCATTTGCCCCACAATCGTCTTGAGGAGGAATGATCTTTTTCAACCAACTCTTCCACGTGGTACACGCGAGGTCACACTTCTTGGTTAACAACATGCTTCGTTCACTGGGTACAATTGCCCCATGCCAGGTAGCTGTCAGCCCTTTCCTTCAGTTGGGCTTAACGTGTCATATTGAGTCCTTATCCATTTAGCCCTCTCTGATTTCTCATACATCTGTGTGGAAGACACTGCCCCAGGTAGATACACATCCCTAGGTTCAATATCCAGGATACAGACTTTATGTTCAGCCACCATTGTTGGTGCAACCAACTGTGATCCGGGAAGCACTAACTTATTCACCTCATCTCCTTCCCCCTCAGACATCGGAATCCGTTCGGATTCGGGGTCAGACCCCTCCTCCGGGATCAGTCACTCTCAATCTTTCGATTTGAGTACCTCGAGATGTCCTCATCAGGGACCCCAAACTTCCTTGGTTGATAACCTTTCCATGGGTTGCTACTAGCTTCTCAAACACATATCTGATCAGATCCATTTTGGACATCCACAAAGTGGTATGAATCAGCATACACTGTCTCAGCCGGCGAGCAGCCTATGCCGAAGTACATCAAGTTCTTTCGAACAGTGAGTGTATTGTTTCACAGTCGATAAACTTTTTGCTTAGGTAAATTGCATACTCTTTTCGACAAGACTAGTCATGCTGACTCAATACGCACCTCGTAGACCCCTCGAGGGTTATCAAGTACCGGATTAACAGTTATTTCTTTCACTGAGGTATCGGAATCAGAGGTTCCTACAACTTACCCTCTCTTTTTTTTTTTTTTTTTTTTTTTTTTTTTAGCAGGATCGACCTCGATTCCTCTGATTCGCTCACAACAAGCCTCGGTAGCTTGATGGACAACACTCCATAAGTGCACTGATTCAGACTCAAAAGTATGAGTTATCTCAACCGGTCAAACAACTTGCCCCAAGTCTACCGGATGCCCCTGTTCTGCTTGGGACTTTGCCATCATGTCATCAACATGGCATTTGCTTTCACGATGAATCATATCACGAAACAAAGTCACCGTAGACCTCTGATACGTGGCACCGGCCTCTTGTGACGGAACGACATCAACTTAGAACAAGAAGGTGCCCCTTGTGTGAGGGACCTGGTTGACTTCATATCATCTGGCAACAATTCAATCTGGTCTGGGCCAAGAAGTCATCCATGAAGATAAACACTGAGACCTGAGCCATATAATCAAACAATACCTCATTGTGATGTACCGGGAATCCATCTTTCAGATTAGCTCTGCTCGCATCTTGATAGTCTATTCACACCTTCTCTCTTTCTCATCCTTTGTCGGCCTCAGCTTTTGCACAGTCTCCTCCTGATGGTAGTTTATGCCCCCAAAACATTGGTATCCCACCTTGGTGTATCTAGATACAACCAGGCACATGTATCAACCTTCTCTTTCAAAAGGGCTACCATTCTGCTCTTGACTTGCCTCTGAAACGACCTCAGCTTTTCGCTTTCTAACCTCGGCGGAGCTTGGAGTAACAATCTTGAATCGCTCCTCGTGCGGTTGAACCACCTTCTCCTCTTGTTTCAATAACCTGGCTAATTCCAGCAGATCACAATCTTCTGCGCCTTTTTTCTCTGGCATGATAGATCGAATTGTCAAAGTCATATAGAGGTGTAACCAAATCGTTATCGGTGAGATCAGGAGAGTAATCACTTTGGAACGAGACAAAATCAAAAGGAAAGAGAATGAAGAAAACGTTGCCATTTTTATTTGTTTTTTCCTTTTTTTAAATTGCAAAATTAAATGAAAAACAGGGAACACCGCTTTTATCTACAAAAACATCCATTCATTACTGATGCAAAATGTTGCATAATGAAACACATGAGATGGCCCTTACAATGGACCATTACGTTTCGGGCAAAACGTATGGCTTTCATGCAAACAAAAATTTGAAAAACAGAAATACTACTCTTCAGAATGAGTGACAGTGATGCTTTTGGAGTCCTTCCAGTTTCCTGGTACACACGACTTTATCCACAACTCGAGTTCGCGGTCGCTGTCAACATCCTCACCCACTGAACGGGCATGACCAGGATCCAACATTCCTGCACTGACGAAGGCGTACAGTGGACGACATCCTCTGTCTGGTCTAGACGACTCTAAATCCGGCTGATAACCGACTCCAAACATGTCTGCTTTTACCACGATGTCAATGATCCTCCCCCAGCCTTGGGCCTCTTTGTTCTTCACCACTTCCAGAGCTTGTTTATAAGAAGAAATGGACAGCTTCTTCTTTTTCCCAGCGACAAAGGCATTCTCCACCTGGACGGTTTCAACTGCCAGACTGGGTGCCTTGCATTTTTCATTGTCCATTTCTACTTTCTTCATCTTCTGGGTCGGGTCCTTCATCAATACACACCCTTCTGTGGTGATAGTCGCACAAGCATTATCAACAGCAGGGAAGGCTCCATCCCGTAGCAGAAGTTTTGGAACCATAGCCATTGGACCTTTTAGCTGACCCTCTTCAATCACTTCTATTCCTTTCTTGACCTTTTTCATCATCTTTACCTTTACTGGTCCCTGCCTGAGTACGGGGTTGACATCCTCATTCATTACCTGTGCCAAGCTGATAGCCTTGGAGTCCACCAGATCTTGGACAATATGCTTAAAAGCTCTGCAACCTTCAATGTTGTGTCCGGGTGCCTCAGAGTGGAACTCGCACTTGGCACTCTCATCATAGTTTGCATGCCTCCGCTGCTGTTCTATCGGAATCAAAATCCTCGGTCGAACTAATCCCAGATCCCTCAACCTTTGGAAAAGAAGGGCATAAGTCACAGGTGGTTCCTCAAACTGACGATCCCCATTCTTCTTCCTCACCCGGCTCTTAGCTCCCGGTATCTTCTGTTGAGGTGGCAGTTGTTGCTGTTGAGCAGGTGGATTGCTGACAGGAGTGGTTACAGTGGCAGCATAAGGATGACAACGATCTTTACTACGTTCTTTCTTTGCAGGCACATCAACTGGCTCAACTTCCCTCTTGAATGGACCACTGTCGGAGGATTTCCTTACTACAGTACCAGAAGGTTTGTTCACTTCGGAGGACGGAGCCTTCCCCTGGACTTTCTCCACTATCAGCCATTTCTCAATCTTCTCCAATCTCTCAGACATGGCTTTCTGTCCCAAGGCAAGTCCTTGCACAATACTGAACAACTCCCTCATCATCTCTTTCAGTTCAAGGATATCGGCGTTGGGAAGATCCATCAGCTTGGATTTGTTGACCCCCAGCAGGTTATCTGAACAGACAAGCTATGTGCACCGGTTGAATTACTGGAGCCTACAAAACAGCAAACGGGTTAGTATGACTCACACATGCAATGTCTGTCCATACTAGGAACATTCAGTCCTCTTTTTTTTTTTTTCTGGTTTCATTGAGACAGATAAAATTTAATCAACAACATTTTGACGTCTGGATGTCTCTCAACTGGGGTTTTTAATTTTTAAAAAAATGGGCCCTGAGTACGGACAGACATGATTTGAATGCAGATGAATGCGAGATGATATGATGCAAATGCATGAATGCAGGCCCTTGTGCCACCAAGTCAACTGTAGACCCTCTGCTTTTCTGAACCAGTCAATTTGCGGGACCAAGTCACCATAAATCCAACTTGGGAAGTTCCGAAATAAACGGAACCGGAGATTACATCACTAACTTCACAGGAACAACCACTGAACGGATGACAACCGGATCCTCTGAACAAGTACTCTCAATTCAAACCAGGGATCCGAAATAAACGGAACCCGCTGATAAACCACGGACAGAACTCTGGCGTCCCAGAAATAAATGCCCCATAATTCACAGTCACCATCAGTACCAAGAGTCACCAACAAATCACCAACCAATCAGCAACTGTACCTGTAATGATCAAACCCTCCCCACTCACGGGTGTTATCTAGGCCAGGGTAAAGTCGAAGAGAAACACAGCATAAATAACCTTTCACAGAATACCATCATATACACACCTGAAGTATGTAACGACAATATCCCACCAGGGTCTGAACTGCTCGTGATATCAATGTTCCGCTAAGTGGCGCAATACCACCCGCTTCCCATGAATCACTCTATTCCTAGGTTCCCTAGATTTCACTCATAGCCTGGGTATTGGGCCTTTTACCTCAAGTAACTCCCACCCCAACAGAGAGACACAGCACAGCCAACAGATGAATATGAATGCAAACATTAATGCAAACAATAAATGCAAACAGTAAATGCAAATATATACAAATGAATGCAATAAATACAACAAACAGCAACCAAAACCCTAACCTAGAGAGCGCTAGGAGAGACTCGCTTAGGGAAGATGGACCAGCACAGGTCAACTTCTCTATTGATATCCCCAGCAGAGTCGCCAGCTGTCGCATCACGCGAAAAACCGGCGGGAAAAGAAAGAAACAACAGAGCTGCCACCGTGCGTTATTTATCCCAAAAGAGGGAAAGGAAACGCTCAGAGTAAACCTGGGAAAGAACATGGTCTCGCGACCAAAGAGGATGGGTTCGGGAGTCGGTTATGCGAAGGGAAGGTATTAGCACCCCTACGCATCCGTAGTACTCTACGGGATCCACGCACAAAAGGAAGGAAAATGGTTGCTAAAACACTGCTCAAACACACACACACACTGGCTGATAGAGACAAAAGAAAACTGACTGAAACTGAACTCGGCAGGATGTCGCATCCTGGGCCTACTTAGTCTATCAGGCATAGACATCAGAGTCCAAGTAGTTCGGACTGGGGAGACAACACATGCTCGCTAGGATATCGCATCCTATGCATACGTATCTTCTCGGACGAGAGAAGAATCAGAGCATTCGTAGCTCGGCTGACACGCACACAAACAGACAAGACACACACAGGCAAACGTGGAGCCCGACTGCCAATCACTGGACTTATATCAGCATCCGAACCAAAACACACACAAAGAGGCAAACGTGGAGCCTGAATGCCAATAGCTGGGCTTACATCAGCATCCGAACCAAACACACGCACACTGGAACCTAACTGCCACTCGATGGACTTACATCAGCTTCCAAGCACACAAAAACGCAACAAGTTAATAGGGAGTCGGGGACTCAAGCCTATAACTGTCAAGCACACACTCAAACAAACAGGCAACAAATTGCTAAGGAGTCAGGCACTCGAGCCTAGCAACTGTCAGACAACTCACACAAAAAGAAAAAGGGCGCCCGGAGAGATCAGCTCAATCTCCTGCCTACATACTTCATCTGGTATGAAGATCAGGGCGATGTAGTTCCCCTACGGAGGGATAAAGGACTAGCCTAACCAGATAACAGAGGGAGACACAACTAGGGAGACTACGACTCGAGCCTAGATGTTGTCATGCAAAATCAACCCTAAGTTAAGGTTTCTAGCTAACTGGCACAGGGAGCCAGCCTATCCTAGTCATGACTTGCACAGGAAGCAAGCCACACACACACTTAACTTGCACAGGAAGCAAGCCAAGCAAAACCTAACTTGCACAGGAAGCAAGTCTAAACTAAACCTAACTTGCACAGGAAGCAAGTCAAACAATCCTAACTTGCACAGGAAGCAAGTCAAACAATCCTAACTTGCACAGGAAGCAAGTCAAACAATCCTAACTTGCACAGGAAGCAAGTCAAACAATCTTAACTTGCACAGGAAGCAAGTCAAACAATCCTACAAGCACAGATAGCACACACTATACACAAGCAAGTGGCTCAAACAAGGGTAGGTTTTAGTCGAGGGGTCATATCAACCTCAACAAACAAACCTCTGGAACTGGGTGAATGTTGCTCTTAACCTTGCCATTGAGGGGCTAAGGTGAAGCAGATGAAAGGTGAGTGAAGATAAGACTTCACAGCTCTTATCCCTGGCCTGGGAGAGCTTAAGACAAGAATGTGCGGGTTCACAAAGTGGGAACCCTTTTACACATTTAAAACTGACTCAACTGTACAATTGTACAAGATCTTGGGTTTGTATCTGCAATGCATCAACACAGTGGTGTGAGCAAAACAGAAGACACACTGAATAGCAGGGGATAGGTTGCTTATCCCTTGGTTCTGCCAATTGCCTCTTCACTTAGGAGGTCTTTGACTCTATGCAAGGACAAAAGTAAACAGTCACAAACATTGCCTCTTAAGGAGGACTTCAGACAGTTGCCTGGCCAAGTAACAGGCCAGGTCTTCCAGACTACATGAAGGTTAGAAATATACCTCAATGCAAATTGCTTATACAAGCAAAGCAAAGCAAAAGTTCACAAGGAACTAAGCAACTAAAAGCACCTGAAACAGTCAAGCAGATGTTAGTATGCAACTTCAACACAAAGCAAAAGAAACAGACATTAACAGTTGATCAGAAGCAAAGGAATGTGCAAGGCACAAGGCTTAAGGCATGTGAGCCAAGCCACCTACAAAACAAACAAGTTATTCAATGATATTTAAGCAAGCTCAATCAAAAAGAATTGGTCTCATTGGTCATTTGTTGGTCAACCTGAAAACATGAGCTCAAAAGTGAGTAACAGGACCACTAGGACAAGCCTAGGGTCAAAAAGGAATGAAAAAGTCAAAACAGCAAAGGGCAAGCATCAAAAATCATGTTCAAACAATCAAGAAACAAAACCAATTGGGTTCACATTCATATCAATCACTATCATCATTTCATGAACAATTTAGGTCAAAGCATGGCATTTAGAAGCTCATAGAAGTCAATAGCAAGACTTGCATCAAAACCAATCTCAAACATTTCCAAAAATCATCAAATAAATCATGATAAATCACAACCCACAGCATGGTAAGAATGTCAAATTTCATCCCATTTGGACAAGTGGAAGGCAGTCAATGAAAATCAGAAAGTCAAAGCAATTTTGAACATGCTCAAAGAAGTCAACCAAACATACATCAACTTGGAAAATTCATAAATCAGAGATGGTGCATGATAAATGAATGGGACTAAAACCATGGCAAAGATGAGGATGTCTAGTTATCTCATGTAAAATTTCATGTCCATCCAATAAAGTATGAGAATTTCACAAATGAAATGGGAACAAGTGTCACGAAAAGTCAACATATGACCAAGCATGGGAGAAAATCTCAAACAATTAGGAAATGCCACAAATAATTCCAATAAAATTCACATGTAAACTAGACATACAAGAGTAGGTTCATGCAAAAAATCAGATCAATTGGAGGTAAAGAAGCATGGTATCAAAAATCATCAAGTTGGACATCAATGGTGTGACACAAATTGTCACACCCTAATTCAAAAAATCATATCTCACAAACCAGCAATGATAAATTCACAAACTCTACACCAAAATCACCATGAGTGTGTCTAGTTTAAGCACAAAAAATTTGGGAGCCATTGGATAAAGTATCACCATTTCACAAATGTTTTGGCAAAGTGTACAAAAATTGGTCACATGTCACAAACCCTAGCACCATTTAAAATTCGACCATGCAAAAATTCTGGAAAATATATGACAAAAAACTAGAGATCAAGATGGACATGATGCAAAAATTCCCATGAAATTTGGATTAAAAATGAAGCATTTATGATTTTTGTAAGATGGCCATGGCAAATGAAATAAAAATTGAGATTAAATGAATTAAAATGGATTAAATAATAGATGCTGTGGTAAATGACCAAAGCGCCCCCCATGCTGAGTATGAAACTCAGCGTTTCATTAAAGGGGAAAGTCAGCGCTCGGTCAACGATGGCGTGGACCTATCACGCGCTGCCTGGCCCACTTTGGATGGCCAATCACGAGTCACCTTCTTCATGTAACTCTAGTCAGCATCTACAGTAAAGAAAAAAAGAAAAAGAAACAGAAAACCTGGGCGCGCAGCAAGCTCGTGTTCATCATTTTTTAACAAAAAACCAGCATAAACAAATCGTGACCAAAATCAAAAAGCAATATATCAATGTGTTCACCTCATCATGTACATTAATATTCCAAGATCAATTTACCCTAACACGAACTAACGAGGATGAACCGAGCCAAAACAAGTTCACACATCAAACTTCAATCCAACATAACTTTCAAAATAAACAACCATTTTCAATCATTCAAAGTGCAGTGTGATCAGGGAAAGGTGATCTACAAAGTGTGTATCATGGTTTTGCAAATGAAGAAGTTCGAAATTTTACCAAGTTGGATGCACAGTGATGATTCCCATGTTGTTTGGCTTCCTTTGCTCAAAACAGCTGCTCAGCAAACTTCCACAAGGTGAATGGTGAAGGAAGCTTGGCTTAGGAAAGCTTGAAATGGATGCACACAAGTTCTGCCATTGTTGATGCTTGAAGAAAACAGTTGTGTAAATGCTGTTACAGATGGAGAATGATGATTGAAATGTGTCCACAATGATGCTTGGATGTGGTTTTAGGCAAGGTAATGTTCAGTCTCTTTGGAGTTTTTGACAGATTTTGAGAAATGGCCCAAAATGAAGTTTTTTTAGAAAAATGATTTCTGTTGGCTTGATGCAGCTTCCAATGTTCTCAATTGATAGAAAATGATGTCTTAATCTTCTGTTTTTAGTACAAAGCATGGTCCATGGATATGTGGGATTGGTTTGGTGAAAATTGTACTTTCTCTCCAAATTTCAAGCAAGTTGGCATGGGCTATGTGTACTACATAAATTTGACTTTGTAACATGACCAAAACCAAATTTCTGAGCTATTTCAATTGGCCAAATGGTTAGAAAATGATTGTTTTGAAAAGTCAAAATTTTACTCACTTGAAATTAATTAAGGCAAGTTCAAAAATGCCATTTTGATTGGTAAAGTTTTGGCACATGAAAGTTACATTTTTGGAAAGAGGGGATCAAATGTGGTTTGTAGGAAAAAACCCCACCCAAATTGGCCAAATGGTTTGAGAGATATGACCTTTTGAAGTTCAAGAATTTTTGAAAATGAATTGATCATAACTTGCCAACCATACATGGGAATTGAGTGTTCTTGGACTTTTTGGAAATGGGAGAACAAGATCTTCAACTTTCATGTTGGGCAAAAATTCATTTGAAGCTTGTATCATGATGTAAGTTTGAGGATCAAGACTTTCCATTTTTGGTAAGTTTCAGTTACAGGTCCCGTTTCCATTTTTGGAAATTTCTGATCTGGCTTCAAATTCTTCCATGATGGTGTTTGACATGATATATGAGGCCTATTTGGACATGAATGAGACCTCTCAAACCAATTTCCCTCATCAAATCACTGATTAAATGGACAGTTGACCAACAGTTGACTTTTAGGGTTTCTGACTGACTGTGCATTGACTGATGATTTCTGAACATCCAATCTTTGACCAAAACACTTCAAATGGATCCCCAAGTCATGTGAACATGTTGAACCAACCCTAGGGCCTTGGCTCCTTGGGAATTGTGCTTGCTTGCTTGACTGACTGATCTCCTGATCAGTTTGACCTAATTTCTTGATTGGCTTGCACTTGAGGCAAAAGAGGCAATGCAATGCTATGCAATGGACCATGATATGCTATGACCTAATATGAGAATGTATGTACACAAGGTAGGTGCAAATTTGAGGTGCTACACATGCCAATCATGTCAATTCCCCACATGGAGAAAGGCCATGGTGAGGAAATAACATTCAGAAGTGTCGGGGGAATATGAATCTTGTTCGCATAAATCTGACACTTGTGGCATTTCTTTACAAACTTGCAGCAGTCAGACTCCATTGTCAACCAATAGTAGCCTGCTCTCAACATCTTTTTCGCCATGGCATGTCCATTGGAATGAGTACCAAATGAACCTTCATGGACTTCAGTCATCACCAGGTCTGCTTCGTGTCTATCCACGCATCTGAGCAGAACCATGTCAAAATTCCTCTTGTAAATCACATCACCATTAAGATAGAAACTGCCAGATAATCTCCTCAAAGTCTTCTTATCTTTAACAGATGCCCCAGGCGGGTAACTCTGACTTTGAAGAAAACACTTGATATCATAATACCACGGCTTATCATCTTTCACCTCCTCAACTACAAACACGTGAGTTGGTATATCCAAATGCATCACAGTAATATTTGGGACTTCATTCCAATAATTGACAGCAATCATTGAAGCAAGCGTAGCGAGAGCATCCACCATCCGATTCTCATCTCGAGGAATATGATGGAAGTCCACTTTAGTAAAGAAAGTTGAAATCCTCCTCGCATAATCTCTATATGGGATGAGGCCAGGCTGATTCGTCTCCCATTCACCCTTAATTTGATTAACAACAAGGGCGAAATTGCCATAAACATCAAGATGTTTGATCCTAAGATCAATACATTCTTCCAAACCCATAATACAGGCCTCATACTCCGCCATATTGTTCGTGCATTTGAAAGTTAACCTTGTTGTAAAAGGAAAATATGTGCCGTGAGGAGTAATAATCACTGCCCCAATACCATTTCCATATTGATTGACAGCGCCATCAAACACCATACCCCATCGGGAACCAGGCTCTGGCCCTTCATCGAGCGTAGGCTCATCACAATCTTTCATTTTCAAATACAGAATATCCTCATCAGGGAAGTCATATTGCACAGACTGATAATCTTCAATTGGTTGATGCGCCAAATGATCAGCCAAGATGCTACCTTTAATAGCCTTTTGAGCTCGATACTCAATATCATACTCAGATAACAACATCTACCAACGGATAATTCTCCCAGTTAAAGCAAGATTCTCAAAGATATACTTGATCAGATCCATTTTGGATATCAACCAAGTTGCATGATTCAACATATACTGGCGTAAACGCTTAGCAGCCCAAGCCAAAGCACAACATGTCTTCTCAAGCATTGAGTACCGAGACTCACAGTCGGTGAACTTCTTACTCAAGTAGTATATTGCATATTCTTTCTTACCTGATTCATCTTGCTGACCAAGGACACAACCCATGGAATCATCAAGCACAGTCAAGTACATAATCAATGGTCTCCCTTCAACAGACGGAGACAGAATCGGAGGCTCAGACAAATACTCTTGGATACTGTCAAAGGCCTTTTGGCAATCCTCGGTCCAATCATGACGCTGATCTTTCCGGAGGAGCTTGGATATAGGTGCACATGTGGCAGTCATGTGGGATATAAATCTCTAAATGTAATTCAAGCGGCCAAGAAAATCTCGGACTTGCTTCTCGGTTTTGGGTGCAGGCATCTCTCGTATTGCTTTGACCTTGGCAGGATCAACTTCAATACCTCTCTTGCTGACAATAAAGCCCAATAACTTGCCGGAACGGACTCCAAATGTACACTTGTTCGGATTCAAGCGGAGTTTGTACTTCCTCAAACGCTGGAAAAGCTTCAACAAGTGTTCTGCATGTTCAACTTCCGTTTTCGACTTTGCAATCATATCATCAAAATACACCTCAATCTCCTTGCGCATCATGTCATGAAACAAGGTAGTCATAACACGTTGATACGTGGCTCCGGCGTTCTTCAAACCGAAGGGCATCACTCGATAACAGAATGTTCCCCAAGGTGTGATGAATGTTGTCTTCTCCATATCCTCGGGTGCCATTTTAATCTGATTATAACTGGAAAATCCGTCCATAAATGAAAAGACATTGAATTTAGCCGTATTGTCTACCAACATATCAATGTGTGGTAGAGGAAAATCATCTTTTGGACTAGCTTTATTCAAGTCACGGTAATCCACACACATTCGGACTTTTCCATCTTTCTTAGGTACAGGCACAATATTGGCCACCCATCGAGGATATGTAGAAGTCACTAGAAACCCTGCATCAATTTGCTTTTGGACTTCTTCTTTAATATTTACTGCCATATCAGGATGAGTTCTTCGGAGCTTTTGCTTCACAGGCACACACTCAGGCTTCAACGGCAAGAAATGTTGCACGATATCAGTATCTAGACCATGCATGTCTTCATAAGACCAGGCAAAGACGTCGACATATTCTCGTAGCAACTCAATCAACCCCTTCTTAACAGACTCTTCAAGGAGTGCCCCAATATTCACTTCACGAATGCAGTCTTCAGACCCCAAGTTGACTGTTTCCAGATTCTCAAGATGTGGCTGAATGATCTTCTCCTTGTGCTCAAGCAGACGGGTAATCTCATCAGGAATCTCTTCAACACCATCTTCTTTTGCCTCAAATACAGGGAATTCAAAGTTGGGAGATGGTGTTGGATCATTATGTTCAATGGGTTTGATTAACCTGCATAATGATTTTGAGTATAAAAGAGATTTCAGAATTCAAACAAGGCAAATCATTATGCAGATGAAAAAGTTGATTTTATTCTCTTTTTAGGGTTTTATGGTGATCACCAATTTCATGCGAAAAGCAAAAATGAAAAATAATTTGAAAAAAAAACATTTAACATGTGATTATTGAATGAATATCATTGTATTAATCAATTATGCCAACAATGTCTTCACTTCTCCTTTTGGCATGGGAGAAGGGTTTTAAACAGGAATGAACATATTACGTTGACTTATGGATAACTGTTGGAACATTGACAACGACCCAATTATTGTAGATCCCACCAGGTATGACAAAGTTGTCGAGGTCTTCCTCTTCATCTTCTCAAATGATGGCAGCAGCTTCTTGATCTCCCTCGGTGTGGATGAAACCTCTACTCTGAAACAGCCCAAGATCATTAGAAACACCGGAAGAGTACCCTATACCAGCCCGGGATTTATTATCTTCCATCTTTATCATTTTCCCCAAACCAATAGTTGCTCCATGCTCGATGGCCAACTTCGCGTCATTGTAGGAGACAAATGAAGAAAGTCCTTTCCTAGAAGGCTCAGCAATAGACAAGGCTTGGAATGGAGTTCCAACCTCATCCTCATCATCGATGTAGGAAAAGGAAGATAAATGGCTGACCAAGAGAGCATTCTCTCCCCCTATCACCACCAACTTTCTGTTCTTGACGAACTTCAACTTTTGGTGTAAGGTGGATGTCACGGCACCTGCCTCGTGAATCCATGGTCTACCAAGCAAACAGCTGTACGACGGATGTATGTCCATAACTTGGAAAGTGGTCTGGAAATCACTAGGTCCAATATTGATCAGGATATCTAATTCACCAATCACGGTCTTGCGCGATCCATCGAAAGCTTTTACTACCACTCCACTCTGCCTCATGGGAGGCCCTTGATATGAAAGTTTGGCAAGATTGGACTTTGGCAATACATTAAGTGATGACCCTGTGTCCACCAACACATTGGACATGGCATCATCTTTACAGTTCATAGAAATATGTAAGGCCAAATTGTGGTATTTTCCCTCTTCGGGAAGATCATCGTCGCAGAAGCTCAAATTGTTGCGGGCAGTTATATTTGCAACAATGTTATCAAACTATTTAATCGTGACATCGTGATCCACATATGCCACGTCCAACACCCTTTGCAATGCTTCACGGTGTGGCTCTGAATTCATCAACAAAGATAGGACAGATATCTTTGATGGAGTTTGAAGCAACTGCTCCACAACGTTGTACTCGCTCCTCTTGATGAGCCTCAGCATCTCATCACCATCCTCTCTCAAAAAGCCATACTAGCCAACCAGGATAGGAGCTTTATCAGCTTTGACAACAACAGGGTCAACACCCTTCACAATAGGAATAGAATGATTTGAAGAAGTCCCCACGGGAACGGTAGGACTAACAACATCTCTCTTCACGATGTTTTCATGGGATTTCGGCTGAGCCGAGAAAACACGACCACTACGGGTCACTCCACTAACATCGGATATGCTCACAACAGAGGTTGAGGGCAATGACACCTCCTTCCCATCTTCCAGCATAACAACATTGTAACGGGACGAAATTGCCTTATCCGACACATACGGGACAGGGCCCGCTGGCTTAATCACAAGAGTTGGCACCACCTTCTTTTTTCTACCATCATACTTGATGACAACAGGATCAGGAATATTGAATACTGGGGTAATAACATCGACTTCATCCTCATTACAATTTTGAAGTATCTCAATCATCCATTGGTCTAGCATCTCTTGGATGTCCCTTCTTATCTTGCGGCATCCTCTTTCATTGACAGTGCACATATGGCATCTATCATGATCGTGCTCATAGTGATTGTGCTCATACAACAGCCTATGCATTTCCACCAAGGACTGCCTTATATCATTCACATAAAGGACTTTATATTTGCCAGGACAACCCTGGACCATGTTGACACCTGCCTTCCCATGCTCGGGCAATGGGTTCTTCTTAACATTTGGGCCTACATCCTTAAAGAATAGTACCCCACTCCTCACAAGGTCTTGCACCTTGGTCTTCAACGGAAAACAGTTCTCCACATCATGTCCGGGAGCACCGAAATGATATATACAATGAAGTTCAGCCTTGTAGCACCATTGAAGATTGGCTGGCACAGCAGGAGGATCACGTGGAGTTATCAACTTCCTATCAATCAAGGAAAGATACAATTCAGCGTAGGTCATAGGAATTGGGTCAAAAGTCACCCTCTTCCTCTCATAATTGTTGGTGATGTTGTTGTTATTATTGCGAGGTTGGTAAGCCTGTTGTTGTTGACGAGATTGTTGTTGTGGTTGTTGAGCTTCTCTTAAAGAAGGTGCTATATGAGCCACCTGGTGTTGGTTGACGAGTGGTCGGACTTTCTTCCTCGTCACAGAGGGCCTTCTCTTATTATGGGAAGAAACAACATGAGTCTTCCCTTCCTTCTTCCTGGCAAATCCTCCATACTTCTTTGCCGAAGAATCATCACGGGACAGACGTCCTTCACGGAATCCCTTTTCTAGCCTCATCCCCATATTTACCATTTCGGTAAAGTATGAGGGAGCACTAGCAATCATGCGCTCATAATAGAAAGAGCTCAAATCCTTCAGAAAGATCTTTGTCATCTCCTTCTCCTCCAATTGTGGCACTATCTGAGCTGCCAATTCCCTCCATCTCTGGGCATATTCCTTGAAGGTCTCCTTGTCTTTTTGGGACATTTCCCTCAGCTGATCTCTGTCAGGAGCCATGTCCATGTTGTATTTGTACTGTTTCACAAAAGCCTCTCCTAGATCATTGAAAGTGCAGATGCTTGCACTCTCTAGCCCCATATACCAACGGAGCGCAGCACCTGTCAGGCTATCCTGGAAATAGTGAATCAGTAGTTGATCATTATCTGTTTGGGTCGACATCTTACGGACATACATTGCAAGATGACTGAGTGGACACGAGTTTCCCTTATACTTCTCAAAGTCAGGCACTTTGAATTTGACTGGGATTTTCACATTCGGCACTAAGCACAGTTCAGCAACACTCTTCCCAAACAGATCTTTTCCTCTCAGCATTTTCGGTTCCTTGCGTAGCTCAAGGAATTGGTCCTTCATCTCATCCATCTTCTCATAAACGTCTGGGCCTTCAGATGGCTCGGAGTGATAGATGGTGTCTTCTACTCGCGGAAAAGTGTGCACAACGGGAGGTGGAACAAATATGATTGGGCTAGATGCCGACATAGAAGAAAAAGTGGGAGCAAAACCCTCTGGCAAAAAATTGGGTGGCATTCCCCAAGGGAATCCAGCAGGCAGATGCGAAGCAAAGTGGGCGGTGGCAGTAGGCACTGTAGAGGTAACCACTTCAGAAATGACAGTCCTCGCGGGAGGAGTTGCAGGAGTTGTAGAAGCTTGGCTCTGAGTAGCAAGAACTGACTCCATCATGGCAGTCAGTCGGGCAATCTCCTTCTTCAGATCTCGGTTCTCTTGCTCAAGGTGTTCCATGATCTTCGAATGATTGGCTCGAGTGTTGTACCGGTACGTCAGCTTGTCTTCAAAATAAATGAAGAGCAAAGAGTTAGACCACTGTATCAAGGGCTCGGAACCAAAACCTGGTTATGCATATGATGCATGCAATGCTCGTGCATATGATTTTTTTTATTAGAGGAACTTTATAAGGATCTATTTGCAAGTGTTTTGAAAATATTGAACTTTTTGAGACATATGTGGAATACTCATAGCAATATAATATTTGGAAACTTTTTACACCAAAGAAGTAGTACAATCTTGGTAACCAAATACAATACAAGAGAAAAGGAGAATAAACATCCTATGGAGCCCTAGAAGCAGTCGTCTAAAGCCTTCGAGATCGGAAGATACATCGCACGAAGCCTCTTCACCTCTCTCTCATAAGCTGCTTCCATGTCGGCCTTCTCCTTGGCTAGCTGATCATATCTCTTCTTCCAAAACCTAGACGAGTGAGGTAGGAGAGAAGTAACCACATCATTGGGCTCATCAATTACCTGATGCTCTAGAAACTCGATCATTGCATCCTTATCCTTGAGCTGCTGAAGAAGCTCCTCACGCTCACGAACCTAAACACGCGAACAGTCTTCGTCTCTCAACTCCTCTACTCCTTGATTAGGGAGGGTGGAAGGCCCAACCATAACCATAGGGGTAGGTCTCGGATATTTATACAACATGCGGTACTCGAGGGCTCTCTTCCTCACCCAAGCGGTGTAAGGCTCCAAAGCAACACAGTTCTTCGGACCAAGCTCATTCCTCCTTTTCCTATGAACCTTGCGCCAGGCACAGACCATCCTATCCTTCAGGTTTTGGGGATCTTTACCCTCTTGAAAGAATAAGCCTTCCAACAAAATTTTGTTAGGTTTATCCTTTAAGGGGAACCCAAGTTGACGGTGAGCCAAAGCAGGGTTGTAGTTAATTCCACCACCTGTACCAAGAAGAGGTACATTGGAGAACTCACCACAAGAATCGATAATCTTAACGCCATCATAAACACGATTATACCAAGAGATATCATCATTAGTGAGAGACATAAGTCTCGTGGACCAACGTAGACATCCCTTGTTCTCCTTGAAGGCGAGCGTATGAGGCAAGTGCGAAATAAACCACTTGTACAACAGAGGAAAACATCATACAATGGAACCACCACCCTTTGCATTCCTCATATGCAAGGAGAAATAAGTGTCACCCAACAGATTCAGAATGGGATTAAGAGAAGAGAAAATCCTAATAGCGTTCAGATCCACGAAGTTGTCGATGTTGGGAAATAACACTAGCCCATAGATGAGGAGTACAAATATGGCTTCAAAAGCTTCCTTACTCATGGCCTTCCCAAACAAGGTAGCTTTGGCAATCAGAAAATCAGACGGGAGACCTTAAATTCTACCCTTGGTAGTCATATTGGCAACAATGTCGGATACCTCCACATGAAGCATTTCAGCAATCTCTTGAGAATACGAAATCTTCTCCAAACCACTGAACAACAATCG
The DNA here is from genome assembly GCF_024323335.1 of Lathyrus oleraceus. NCBI lineage: Eukaryota > Viridiplantae > Streptophyta > Magnoliopsida > Fabales > Fabaceae > Lathyrus > Lathyrus oleraceus. Next base: position 479,307,353 of record NC_066585.1, on the reverse strand, counting down.
GTTAAGAATAGGTATACCCACATGATAAGCGTACTCCTCCAATGTAGGCAAGAGATGGAAATCCGGAAAAGTGAAACACCGATACAGAGGATCGTATAACTACACCAACACACTCATCAGACCCTCATCCACCTTGGTAGAGAGAATAACTAGAATCTTCCCATGGCAAGCTTTGAACTCCAAGGGCTCTAATACATAATATGTCAGATGCCTTAACTCTCTCAAGTCGGGTTGTCTGAAACTGTACTTCTTCGTATTCCTTCTTTGCTTATCCATGTCTGAAAATTTGCAAATAGACCTTTTAAGTTCCTTGTAAAATCTTTATTATCGATGACATGAATGCGGATGAACGCATGGATGCATGGATGCAACAAACATACTCAAGGATCAAGCAAGTCACACCACACAAAGGTCACGGGATGGCTCAAGTCATCATCAATATCAATCATCCATTTTGGTGGATTATGGTTTACACCTTATCAACACCCAAGTTCCATTGATTTTGAGGATATACGAGAGCGGATCGACCGCGAATCATGGGTTTGTTGTAAGTCACGAGCATGGAGTCTCGGTTAAGAACCACCCAACGGGAATGTACTATGGTTAAACCTGACAATCATGTTCTAAAAGGTTCCCATAGTTATCATCCCATCTTTCGGATATTATCGGATAAAACGACTACTCGTCCTCCAAAAATATTCTCAAGAGGGACTCTTATGAGTGTAGTATCACGTAACAATCGCATCAAGTCTTACACTTGAACGACCTTCTCACTACGTCCTAAAATAGGCCAAGATGGGCTAGGTATCTAAGGTCCTTGGTTTCTAGGGTTCCTATTGGAAAGAGTAATGCCTAACCACGACTACTCGTGTGACATTAGTGATCCCAACAAGACCTCCACCAAGTGAATGGACTTTCAAGTTAACTTGTTAAGGAATAACTCCACACAAGTCGACAAGACTATGCCATTCTCCTATCGTAAGTGCACTCGAGTTCGGGTATAGAACTCATCTCACAAGAAACCACCAAGCAATACAAGCAATATATATCAAGCAATTCATACATTACAAACAATACATTCATCCCAAATTTGCACAGAAATATGCCACAAATAAATATAAACATACAACACATACAAGCAAAAAGTAGGCTAAACCCACGAGGCAGTCTTTTGTCCCCAGTAGAGTCGCCACTTTTTTGTAGTGAGGTTTTCGTTACCTTTAGGTTTATTGACTAAACCAAAAGTCAACATATAATTCGAGTCGCCACCGCACTTTTATTTGTCCAAAGGAAAGGCTAAAAAGCGAACAAAAGCCAAGTAAGAAGTTTTTCAAATCAAAAACTAATAAAAAAGTCAGAGATCTAGGTAAGGGGGTTGGTTATGAAATGGGAAGGTTTTACGCACCCAAAACATCCTTAATACTCTAAGGGAACCTCTTTTTGCAAATATGTGTGGTAGGTTGGTATTTGTGAAAAGATTTGTGCAAAAGATTGGAGGGATGAGAAGAGAATAGATTATATTTACAAATTTTGTTGTTTGAATGGATGAACCCATTGCCTACGTACCATCACAAAGGAGGATCAAAACCTCGTAGTTCGGGGTAAAAATCTCAAAGCTTGGTGAATTGATTTTAATCAAAAGCCTTAAGGTCTTTTGTTATCAAAGGGAAAAAACTCAACCTAAACCAACAATCCACCATGTAAGGAAGGCTTCAAAATGCTAGTGAGGGGTTAACCCTATAATAAGCATGGAAGACTTATAATCCAACACTAAGGATGAGGTGAGATTTACATCAACCACTATGATAACTCAAACCTATGACTAATGTTTCTGAAAAGGGGTTTAACAAGTGGCCATTGGAACCACAAAACAACTTGAAATGGGTTATATTTACAAGTTGAATTTATTTACAAAATGAGGTCAAAGTTGGATTAAAGTTTATTTACAATGAGTATTTATGAAAATGGTTTGGAAAAGTCAAAGGTCTAAGGCCTAGGTTTTTAATTTGAAATAAAGTCAAAGTTTTTGAAAATGATTTTTGGTTTGGTTAGAGGGGGGAGAAGAGAGAAAGTTTATTCCTAAAGCATATAAAGATAAGAGGGGAAAGATAACCCTTGGAGTTCCTTTTCTTGGAGTCATAGAGATGACTCAAGATGCTCCTTTCCTTTGGATTTAGCACACAAACAAGCAATCAGTAAATTGAATTCAAGCTCCTAGGATCTTCATTTGGCTTGGCTCTTAACTTGGCTACTCATGACAATGGTCCTCTTTTCACAATCTTAAGATGGGATCCCTATCACACAAAAGCAAACATCAAAAAGCTCACAACACAATAAAGGGAATGGACAGAGAATAAGTTTGAGAAGTCCTTTAAAGTCAACTTTGAACTTTAGCATTCTAAAGGCATAAGGCCTAGTTGCTCGTCAACATATTTTGCATTCTAAAGGCATGAGGCCTAGTTGCTCTTGGACTCCTTTAAGCATGGGTAAATCCTAATTCTAAGTCCTTTCTCCTTTTGCATTTTGGTTCACATCAAAACAAACACAAAGCAACACAAATAGCAATATATTTATATACAATAATGGGCTCAAATGAGCAAAAGAAAAATGACATAAACATAAAATATATGCTCAAGTGAGCAAAGATGAAAAAGAATATGAATAATGAGTAAGAAATAAATGACATTAAAAGTAAATGACAAGAATTTAAAAGCTCAAATTAAAGTTAGTAGTTAGTAGAGTTATGTTAGCTTGTCATAAGACAATGTAGCGTTATGTTAAGCAATCGTAAGTGGACTAATGTAGTAGTCACACCTATCTGAGGTCGGTCAATAAGAATATAGGTAAAGAACACAAGTTAGAGGTCATGACTAATAAGCCAAGCTCCATAAACTTGCAATGCCAAACAAAAGGGGAAGGGCGTTGTATTGACTTTTGGTTATTTGCTTGACCAAGAAGTAACCTATCTTTGACACAAAATAACTTACTTGATCATGGATCAAGTTGAGTTTGGTTTGGATCAAAGAAGATTGAACTCCTATTTGTCAAGATCAACTTCAAGACTTTAACTCATTGGCCATTGAGGGAAAGAAAGGGATGAAGATGAAAGAGAGGGGAAAGGAAGATAACAACCAAATCCAATTAATCAAAGTTGAATCAAATCAACCTTGATCAACACCAAACAGAAGAGGAATCAATATAACAAGTCAAGAAGTCAATGATATTTTTTTGGTATTTTTTGAATTAAAAGAAAATACAAATAAAAAATAAACAAACAAAGTTAAACCTCAAATTCAATTCAAAACAATTTCAATGAGTCCAATTAAATTCTCATAGGTTCAACATAGTCAAACAAACTTTGACTAATTTTCTCATAAATTTTTAAAATCAGAAAGTAATTAAAATCAATTAAAAACAACCAAAAATAGCATAATATGAATTAAAATCTGAAATAATCTCAAAACAAACAAGAAATTGTTGAGACTATTTTTCATTGACTTATCATGATCCATAGATGCTATGAAAATATTTTTGTATTTTTTAAAAGTCATAAAGTATTTTAAAATGAATTAAAATCATTAAAAAACAAGTAATTCATAAAAAATATCAAATGAAGTCACAAAAATAATTAAAAATCATAATATGAAACTAGATTTTTCAAGAAAAAATTTGGAGTTGGTCTCACATTTTTCTGACTTCAAATGAATTTTTAATGAATTATTGAAAATGAAATGAATTAAAAGAAAATAAAAGGAAAATGAAATAAGCGAAAAATGCAGAGCCATTAGATCCACTTCATTAATTGACGTGGCACTAATGCATGGCCTAGATCTGAGGATACACGGTACACATAAGTCAACAGCGTCACACAAAGAATTAAATGAAGTAATTAAAACGGATGCACACGATTAGATCATGGAAGCAAGATCCAAGGGCCAAGGAGTAACATACGTTGTGGTGGTGGTGGTGGAAACCACCGTCTTCTCCGGTCAAGCAACAGATTCCGGCCAAATTTGCAGAAAAATATATCTCAATAAAAATGGAAAACAAGGACATGGAAATGAAACTCGTGTGATGTAGATCACCACTGTACCAATGGATTTCTCTCACTCTTCCTATATTAAGAGAAAGATGAAGGAGAAAATCATGGTGTCCACGTGGATTGTTCATGAAATGAAAAATTGAATGCATCAACAGCTTGCCTCAAGTATGAGGACTTCAGAGAACCACCAAAACACAAGAAAACTACATTGAATTAAGAGTTTCAGATCCAAACAGTTTGAGGTGATACCTTTTAATTGGTGAGTTTTTGGCCACGAATTCTCCAAGATCTTTGCTCCTTCTTGATCTATGAATGTAGTGGAAATGATTGGCTAAGGAATCTGACTTTAAAACTCAGCTAATGTTGTTGAATTTCAAGCTCGAAAGTATTGAAGAAAGTGATTGATTCCTTTAGTGAGGGCAATGGTATCAGTTCTGCAGCACTTGGGATCTTCAAAAGGTTATGAAATGAAGCTCATGAGGTGTTTATTTATAGCTGAAGGTGGCCGAGTTCACACTTTACTCATGTGCATGAGAATTTAAAAATTGAGTGCATGGGCCTTTGTGGACGTGTGAAAGGCCCATGGATGGCTGATGGAGCTTCCTGAATTCACATGAAAGGCATTTGGACGTGCACATGAAATGGGAAATGCTTTCATACCAAGTTATAACATAAAATATCAAAAATGAACATAAATGAAAAGAAATTCGAAACTCAAAAATGGTAGACCCCAAGGACTATTGTGAGTAATGGTTGGAAAGCTCTTGAAATAAGGAACGAAAGTCATGTTGGGCAAAAAATAATTTGACATGTGAAAATTGATCAAAACTGGCTTGGAAAATTCAAGTATAAAAGATATTCAAATCATTTTGAAAAAATCACCCAAAAGTAAGCTTAATCAAGCCCCTATGTTTCCATGATACAAACTTCAAAATAGAAACCCTCCAACATAAAAGTTGTAGATCCTTTCAATTTGGTTAATCTAGACTCAAAGTTTGCATCATTTGGATTTTCTATGACAAAGTTATGGGCATTTGAAGTTGGGTACTTTTTTAAATTCAATGAATTAGGTCCAAGATGACCTATAACGTTTTGCAATATCAAATGTATTTCTTTTAGGATTATGAAACTCTGTCCAACATAACATTTGAATTATACATCTCAAGATTTCCAATTACTTTATTCTCACCTCAAAATCATAAAAATTAAGGAAGTTATACACTTGGCAAGTTGACCCAAAATTAGGGTTTTAGTCAAAATGACCTATAATGATTTGAAATGAATTATGACCTTCCATGCTTCAAATGGATTTTTGATGAACATGAAAGTTGTTCATATGGTTCTTAGGAATAGTTTTTCTTTTGGGGTCATCTTCATTTGACAAATACATCAAAAATTATATCTCATTTATCCTCAACTTAGTTAGATGACTTGACTGGTCAACTTTTCAAAGTCAAACTTCCAATCTTGATGAATAAATGATTGAGGGGCCTCAAATAGGCTCACATATGCATAAAATGATGAATGAAAGAACTTACCGTGGTTAAATTTGATCAGAGGTTGAGATTCCTTCATGGGCAAGGCACAGTCAAAGCACAATGAAATTAGGGTTTCCTTGGGAAACAATCTTCAAGCCCTTTGGGTTATCTTGATCAAATTGGAAAATTGAGATACTTAGGAGACATATATGATGATTAGGAACTTTTTGGACCATTGTCATGCTTTTTCTCATCTTCATCTAGCCATTACATTGGACTTAGGAGCATTGTGGAGCACATGATCACTTGAGCTTCAAAACAAAGAGTTAGTGACATATTTTTGTGCTTTTTGTTAGTAATCAAATAAGAAAAGAAATAATATACAATACAAGCATGCTTGGTGATCTCAAAACACTCAAACAAGTCCCAACCCTAGGGTTAAGGAGCCAAACATGCTATGATCCTTGAGGCAATGCACTTGTGCAATAACATGATGTCGTGAGGGATCTTAGGGTCAAAATTAGGGTCTTGCATATACGAAACAAGTATGTATATTCTTCTAACTCTTTTACCATCTTTATCTCTCCGAGTAACCAAAGTTCAAGTTAATCTCCAGTTACTTGAAACTTCAATTCCACCAAAAACGGATCTTCATCGAGTCTTAATTCTCGAATAAAACACATGTCCATAAATACTCTTGTTAGAAAAAATGAAAAAAAAATTAGAAATTGAGAAAAGGTGTGAGAAAATAGTTTATATCACGATTTTTTTGTAAACATAACCAAGTTTTTCAAATATATTTCCAAAATCACCAATATTTCAGTTATTTACCAATATAACCACTTTTCAATTATCCCTCTAAAGCATGCCCCAGTTGGAATGGCGCATGCATGTTGCCATTGAACCAAGGCGCCAATTGGAATGACGCATGCATGCAGATTAAGCCAATGCAATTGGTGCATGCTTTATGACAAATTTGACAATGGTGGTTGGTGTGAAGGTTCGATGGAAGGTCCAACGGTATTTGACAAATGTGTCATCATTTCTCCCCAATAGATAGGGGTTGCCGCCAACGGCGCTGCCGTAATTGAGTTTTGTGTCCATGTTGTCGTAGTTGGATCGTTGTGGTTGGGTTGTTTATGGACGGTATGGTTGCCCGAATTGGGACATTTAATCATTTTGGAAATGAAGTAATGATTCCTGTGGTGTAAGAAAGTCAAACAATGGTTGGGTGTTGTGGCGATGAGATGTTTGGGTGTTCTTGTGGTGTAATAAAATATCATCACAAACAAATACAACAAATAAACAACATAACTATGCGATTACAACCATTAAATTTTTTATGAGAAGTATACATCATTGTAAGACCCCAATTTTGGCCCTAAGATCCCTCATGGCCCATATCATATCATCTCATGGCCTCAAGGATCATTGCATGCCCTAGCTTCCCTCCTAGTGGGTGGTTTGCCTTGTGAGTGTGATTCTTGATCACCAAGCATGCTTTGCATTTGTATATCTTTGCTTTTCATATGTTTACTAACCAAAAAGTACAAAAATATTGTCATCTAACCATGTTACTTGCAGCTGAAGCAATCATCAGCCAATTAGGTCAAAATCAGTCAAAGTCAGTCATTGCAGTGGATGGTGGCCATTCTTGAAGAATTTGGGCACCATGATCAATAATCAAGAGTTCATATGTGTTGTGATATCATTTGGAATCAAAATCTCAAGGAATTAGGGTTTGGAATTCATCAGAAGTGGTTCAATCAAGCAAAACCCTAGAAAAGTCAAACTTGGTCAACTATGGATTTAATCAGTGATTTGATGATGGGAATTGGTTTGAGGGAGCTCATTCATGTTCATATAGGCCTCATATATCATGACAAACACCATCATGGAAGAATTTGAAGTCAAACAGAAAATTTCCCAAAATAGAAACTTGACCTGTAATTCAAATTTGCCAAAAATAGTAACTTCTTGATCCTAATCTTACATCATGATACAAGCTTCAAATGAATTTTTGCCCAACATGAAAGTTGAAGATCTTGTTCTCCCATTTCTAAAAAGTCCAAGAACACTCAATTCCCATGTATGGTTTGCAAGATATGATCAATTCATTTTCAAAAATTTGTGAACTTCAAAAGGCCATATCTCTCAAACCATTCGGCCAAATTTGGTGAGGTTTTTTCCTACAAGTCATATTTGATCCCCTCTTTCCAAAAATGTCATCATCATTCACCAAAACATCACCATTCAAAATGGCATTTTTGAACTTGCTTGAATTAATTTCAAGTGTAGTGAAAAATTGACTTTTTGAAATAACCTTTTTCCTTCACTTTGGCCAATTGGAATTGATCAGAATATGCAATTGAAACTTGCCCAAAGGCCCAAATTCGTGCAGAACACACACCCCATGCCAACTTGGTGGAATTTTTAGCAATTGATAAAATTGGTTCATTTAAGCTAATTGTGTTTAACACTTCATTAGCCAACCTTAAACAGAAGTATAAGAGCACATTTTCTGCTCATTCCAACCCTAGCAGCCACTCTATTCTAACAGAAAATCACTTCTCTCTAAAACATTCATTTTTGCACTTTGGAAATTTTCTGCTCAAACTTTCAAAGAAGCACGAATTTGCTTGCTTGCTTCATCATCCAACATCTTCTTGGAAGCCATTTGGAGCTTTGTTTCTCAACTGTAACACCATTTTCATCAGCTGTTACTTCAATACTCTTCCATGGCAATGTTCGATTTAAGCATTTTCAGGCCTTGCTGAGCCAAAGCATCTCAACCATTCACCTTGTGGAGCTTGGAACCTCATCTGTTTTGCCCTTTTACAACCAAACAACATCAGAATCACAGCTGCACTTCACTTTTGGTAAGAATTCGATTCTCTTGTTTCTCAAAATCATGATGTGCTTTAGATAGACCTTGTTATGCTGGTTACAATGAGCTTTGAGTCATTAAAAATGGTGGCATATTGAGAGAAATACATGGATTTAAAGTTTCACACTCAAATATGTTTTTGCTTGGTTTTTGATTGTTAGCTTGATTTAGTAAATGTGAATGTTGGATTATGGATGTGCTTGCTTAGATGAACATGTTGATATGTTGTTTGTCGATTTTGGTCGTGAAATGCTCTTGCTGTTTTTTCTTAAAATGATGAACAAGATGATGATGGTACTGTATGTTGAAACCCTAAAAAAATGTTGCCCAGAACCATGAAATCGCGATTGGCTGTTATGTTTCATTTTGTTGCATGAAATTCCACTGTTCTATCGCCATGTCCAGTAGCCGTGTGCCACGTCCCAGAACGCAACGCCGCGTTTCATTAAACTCCCTCCATTATTACAAAAATGCCATCGGTTCCTTTTATTTAAATCAATTCATTTTAATTGTTCAATATTTATTTCATTTTGGTTACACAACTTACAAAATTCATAATTCAATCATTTTTGATCCAAAATTCATGGAAATTTTTGCATTGTGTTCATCTTGATGTCTAGTATTTTATCAAGATTTTTGCTGATTTTTTGGATGATCGAATTTTAAATGGTATTAGGGTTTTGTTCATGTGTCCATATTTTGTACCCTTTGCCAAAACCTTTGTGAAATGATGATGCATTATCCAATGGCCCTGAAATCTTTTGTGCTTAAACTAGACACACTCATGGTGATTTTGGTATAGAGTTTGTGAATTTATCTTATCTGGATTTTGAGTTATGAATTTTTGAATTAGGGTGTGACAATTTGTGTCACACCAATGATATGCAACTTCATGATTTTTGATAACATGCTTCTTGACCTCAAATTGATCTAAATTTTTGCATGCACCTACTCTTGTATGTCTAGTTTACATGTGAATTTTCTTGGAATTATTTGTGGCATTTTCCATTTGTTTGAGATTTTCTCCCCTGTTTGACCAAAATGTTGACCTTATGTGATGCATGTGCCCATTTGTTTTGTGAAATTCTCATACTTTATTAGATGGACATGAAATTTGGCATGTGATTGGTAGACATCTTAAGCTTTGCCATGGTGTTAATCCCATTCATTTGTCATATGTTATCACTGAGTTATGATTTTTTGAAGTTGATACATGATTGTTTGACTTCTTTGAGCATGTTTGGAATTGTTTTGACTTTCTGATTTTCATTGACCATCTTCCCATGATCCAATTGAGCTGAAATTTTATATGCATGTCATGTTATGGATTAGGATTGATCATGATTTATTTGATGATTTTTGGAAATGTTTATGGTTGGTTTTGAGTTAAGTCTTGCTGTTGACTTCTTTGAGCTTTCATTTGCCATGCTTTGACTTCCTTTGTTTATGAAATGATGATGATGCATGATATGAACATGAAACCAATTGAGCTTGCTTCTTAAATGTTTGAATTTGATTTTGATTGGATACCACTTGCTGTTTTGACTTTCCCATTCTCTTTTGACCCTAGGCTTGCCCTAGTGGTCTTATTGCTTATGTTTGAGTTCATGATTTCAGGATGAGAAGCAATTGCCTCAAAGAAATTTATACAACTTGGTTGAGCTTGATTTGTTTATCATGAGCTAACCTCTTTGTTTTGTAGGTGGCTTGACTCATATGACTTGAGTCTTGTGCTTTGCACATTTGTCTATTTGTTCTGACTGTTGACTTCTATTTCCTTTTGCTTTGACTTTTGAACTGTGTACTGATTCTGTTTGACTATTTCAGGTACCTTTAGTTGCTTAGTTCTTTGAACTTGCTTTGCTTTGCTATTTAGCAATTTGCATTGAGGTATAATCCCTTTTCTTCATGTAGTCTGGAAGACCTGGCCTGTTATTTGGCCAGGCAACTGTCTGAAGTCCTCCTTAAGAGGCAATGCTTGTGTGTGTTTATATTTGTCCCAAGCAGGAAAAGTCCTTTAAATAAGGCAATTGGTAGAATCCAAGAGATAAGAAACCTATCTCCTACTATTCTGTGAGTCTTCTCCTTGCTCCCATTACATGGTTGTAGCATTGAGATCCAAGCCCAAGATCTATAGAGTCTTATCTTTGGAGAGAGTTCCTACTTTCTGAACTCCCACACCTTCTGATATTCAATGCTCTCCCTGATCAGGGATAAGAGCAATGAGGCACACCCCTCATATCCTTTCATCTGCTTCACCTTAGCCCCTCAATGGCAAGGTTAAGAGCACCATTGACCCTATTCCAGTTGGCTTTAATGCCTAACCCTCTTGTATAAGCCTCCTTGTTTGGTTATAGTGTGTGCTGATTGCTTTCATTGATTGATTGTTGTTTCATATGCACATGTTTGCTTGTATGCTTTATGCATTTATCATCATTAATTGCTCATTATTGCATGATCATCTCATTTGTCTTTGTGACATCATTATCATTGTTGTTTACCCATTGAGAACAATTGTAAGACCATTCCTTTGGCCATTGTTTCTATGATATGGAAGTGAGTTGTAAGACCATTTCATTGGCCACTCATCTCTTTGCTTGATGCATTTGTTTGATTGTATGTGAGGATGCAATTGTAAGTCCCTGTGATGTGGCATTTGTACTCCCAGGACCATACTGTGGAGGTTAGAGTAAGCCCAGATAAATTGGCATCTAACATCCATGTTTTGCTTCTGTTTGTTTATGTGAGGATGCAATTATAAGTCCCTGTAAGTTGGCATTTGCTTTCCTGTGATCATAAGTTGCATTGTTTGATTGTATGTGAGGATACAATTGTAAGTCCATGTAATTTGGCATTTGTATTCCTATGATCATATGTTGGAGGTTAGAATAAGCCCAGATAAATTGGCATCTGACATCCAAGTGTTTGCTCCCTTTGTTGGAGATTGGTATAAGTCCAGACAGATTGGCATCCGGTATCCACATTTCTTTTCTTTGTTAAGGAGATTAGTGTAAGTTCATTGAGTGGCCTCTGATATCCATTCCTGTTTTAGGAGACTGGTGTAAATCCATTTATTGGTATCCGGTATCCGCTTTTTGTTTGTGAAATTGGAGTAAGACCATTGAGTGGCATCCGGTATCATTTGTCTGTTTACTTTATTATTGCTTATTACCCATTCCAAAGGACACACTTGAATCATCTTCTATATGATCTCAAGAGGTGAACATTCTAAGAAGTTTTACAATCCATTTCCATCCATTCATCCTCATTATGTCCTAAACCTTTTCACATTTTTGATTTCAAACTTGAGATAGATATTGTGCAAACATCTTCATGTTTTCAAATTAAAAACCTGGACCCAAGTCCTTGACTTTTTTTTTCCAACTCCATTTCATAATACTTCTTTGAATTAATCTTAATCATACTTTGACCCTACTTTCATAATCATAATCAATTAACTTCACCCATTCAATTGTTTTGGCTTTGTCCATTGTTAATCTTTTCATACATTAGCCTTAGGTTTGATTTATCCTAGTTGGTTGATGTCAATCTCACCTATTTGTCCTTAGTTGATTGAATTGTAAGTCTTCCTTGCTTATTATAGGGTTAACCCCTCACTAGCAAGTTGAAGCTGTTCTCACATGGTGGACCTGTTGTTTGTATAAGGTTGAGTTTTCTCCTGTGGATAACGTAAGACCTTAGGGCTTGTGTTTAAAATTGAATCCACTAATCTTTGGAAATCTTTTAGCCGAACTACGGCGTTTTGATCCTTACCTTTGATGGAAGGTACGTAGGCAACGGGTTCATCCGTTCAAACCCAATAAAAAATTGTATATTCTTTTCTCATCATCCCAATCATGTTTGCACAATGTTTATTTCATAACAAATAACAATTTTATACAACAAGTGTGAAAAGGGCTCCCTAGGAGTACCTAGGACGTAGTGGGTGCCTAACACCTTCCCATTGCGTAATTTACCCCTTACCCAGACTCTCTGATCTTTTTATTAGTTTTCTACGTGTAAAACTTCTTAGGCTTTTGTTCGCTTTTTAGCCAGTCCTTTGGATAAATAAAAGTGCGGTGGCGACTCGAAAATCATTGTATACCTTGCTTATGATTTAATCGATAGATCATATAGCGACGAATACACCGCTACAATTATCATGTGAACGTCTCTGTCAGTTTTAACATTCACTTAAAAATGAACTTCTCCATTTTGGTTGAACGTGGTATTAAGCCATTGAGTTCTTCTGATCTTTTTACCCTCTGCAATTTCTCCATCTATCCAACGGTTCAAGGTCATGTTAAGATGTTCAAACTATCTACATTCCAAAGTCGGATCTTCATCGGGGATTGCACTGCTGAAAAAATAAAATCGGCAATTCTCTTCTGAATATAAGGAGTCATATATGAAGACATTTTAAAGAAAAATGGAAGAAGATTGAAGAAAAATGGAAGGAGATAGTAAGAAGATGTGTGAAAAATTATGGGAAGGTGATGTTGTATTTATAGAAGTAGTGTGCATGAGCAATAGTCACATGCATTGACACCTCTAGTGAGTGGACTATGGATGCGCCATTGCATGTGGCGCATTGAACATACATGCACTACTCCTAGTGGGGACATGGACATGCATGCGCCAATGCAAATGGCGTATTGGTTATTTTTTTTTGGAAAAATGATTTTATTGATAAATATTTTGAAATAGTGATTATTTTGGTATTATTTTTGAAAAGTATAGTTATTTTTAAAAAAAATCTTATATCACACCTCTATTTATGCAAAATTTTCTAATAAAATATGATATAAAATATGATATAAAATAATAAACAATTATATTTTATAATATAAATTAAAAAATAAATAAATAATTCAATATAAAGTACCATTAAAAAGGTCACGCCAATTCCTCTAATATACATTAGATGCATGCACGAATCGACCTAATGTGTCCTATTTCTTTGCCAATTGGTTTAAGTTTAAAGTATCCTATCTAATTACAATTTATGCACCGATTAGTTCTAAGTGTTTTATACTACTTTGATTTTTTTTATATTTCAAACATAAATATATTAAAAAATATAGTAGAAAAGTGGTTATTATAGTATCAAAGTTGAAGAAGCTGGTTATTTGTGTAAAAAATTCACACTTTGCAGCTACAAGCATCCAAATAATAAATCCAGCAGGGGTAGTTTGGAGATCGGAGAAGTACAGGAAAATTCCAACAAAACGACAGAGATGAATCGAGAATCCAGCGAAACCCCACACACACAACAATGAGGCTTCATGGTTAAAGTCAAGGCTCAAACAAGCCTGTTCACATTTTTGTTTTGCCAGAATATTGCGACTTACGTGTGAAAATTTCATATATTTTAAGAAGATAATTAAGTTGGATTTAAGAGTTGATTCAAAACCATAAAAAGAAACAAGAACAAATTTTAAATTTGAAGTAAGTTAATTACATTGGATGCTCCAGTCCAAACATGAAAGATGATTGAACATGACTATTTACTGTTTGTCTTTTAGATATTGTCATTATTCATCATGAGTATTTTGGAGTGGAAATTTCTTAATATAGCACACGTCACATGTGAAATGTAAAGGAGGAAAATTTTAGATTCTCACTTAAACGAGAAAATTGGAAGTAAAGTTGAAATTTAACTCTAAACAAAAACCCCAATTTGTCATGAGGTTGGTGGAAATTGTATTCATGTACTCTTATTTCATTGTCTGATTTTGTACAAACAGTCAAGTATTCATGGACTCTTATTTCCTTGGCTTTTATAGTACTTTTAAATTAGTATGTTGAGGGTATAGCTCGGACAAATGATTTAACATGCAGTCACTCTAAAGAAAAAAACTAGTGTGAAATTTCAACATTTCTTAAGTTTTTAATTATAACATTTATCACATTGATGTATTCTTTAACAACTAATATGTATCCTATATATGGATTCTAAGTTAGTATAGGAGTTTGTTCAATATTTCATCCTATTAACTTTTAAAATGACCTCTTTCATCTTGATCGAGTGCTATTATCGGACAAACATATAAGTGCAAAATATTACATCGAAACATAGTTAATATTTGAGTTATTATTATATACACAAACACTACAAATAATGATAAACTAGATTAGGACCCGCGCGATGCCACTACTAGAATATGTCATTTTAACCTCCTAGTTTAGAGTCGGTCACCGACACAGACACTATTAGTGTCGGCTAAGCCTACGTTAACGGACTCTATTTAAGTACATTTTTTAAGATCGATTATTTTTTTATTAGTGTCGGCAAATCCGACTCTACTTGTTCTGTTATCTTTAAATAATGTTTAATTAATTTATTTAGAGTCGGTGCGACCGATTCTATTTAGTAGCATTATTTTTTAATTACTATTTATTTACTTAGATTCCGCTTAGCCGACTCTATTCTTATAACATATACATTTTTTTATTGATTTATCTATAATATATATATATATATATATATATATATATATATATATATATATATATATATATATATATATATATTAGTCTTAAGTATTTTATTTATTATTTAGAATCCGCTTGGCGGACTCTATGGAATTTTCTATTTCGGACAAAAAATTACACATCAGCTTATTTCCCTCTTTCCTTTTCCCTCGTCATATTTCACTCTCCCTCCCTTTCATTTCACAAAACCAAAACACTTTCATCTCAAGTAATTTCCATGGAGTTTTGGTTCGTGAATCCCTAATTCATGAATCCCTTTTTCCGTTAATCACTTTTTTCCCCTAATTCGTGAACCGATTCGTGAATCCCTAATTCGTGAATCCATTGAAGAATCCCTAATTCCCTAATTCGAAATCCCTCGTTAAAGGGTTTCTGAATCATCAAAGGTAATGCATTTTCATCTCAAGTCATTTCCATGGAGTTTTGGTTCATGTGTATGAGATAGTCATATGTTTTATGTTTTCTAAATGTAGGTTTTCAAGAACTATCGGCTTTGTGGATGCAGGAAACAACTTTTCTTTGCAAGTTTATTATTGTTTCCAAATATGTTTAAAGTCTCCTTTAAGTCTGAAACTACAAAAATCAAATTATTTGCTAATGGATTTTCTGAATGTAGGTTTTCAAGAATGTTCATCTTACTTAGTTGAGGCAGTAAGCAGTTGTTGAATGCAAGTTAATTTGGAACCGAAGCACTATATCATCCGGGATTTTGCAAAGACAACTATTTCTCAAGGTTAGTCATCCCTATGTTAATTTGGAACCAAACTGAACAGTTAGTGTTTGCATCAGTTAGTGTTTGCATCAGTTAGTATTTCTCAAGGTTGGGGTTATAACTTATTTTGAAGGAAATGTTTTTTCTGGACTCAAATTTAGTTACTGTTTGCATCAGTAGTGAAAGCTGTGTTTGTGAAAGGTGTATAGTTTCTATGATACTCCTGTTATGAACATATGTGTGGTGTTAAATGTGATTTTGATTGCTCTGCTATATAGTTTCTACCTGTGTTTTAAACTTTTGTGAAGGAAACTCTTACATCTCAACAATCGTCTTAATCTAAATGGAAATTGTATGTTCTATCAAGATTATAAAAATGTGTTGCATCCGACTGGTTAAGTTTCAAATAGTTTTGCATCAGATCCGTTAAGTTTCTTGCTAATTTAACTTAGCCATTTTACCTGAATAGCGATGAGTAGGATTAGGAGAAAGGAGCAATAGTGAAAAGAAATCAAAACTGCAGGAAAGTAAAGCATATTTCAATTCACTACATCATTCTTGAACTTCCATTAGAATCTCTTGTTTCCTACTGCTAAGATTCTATTCTTAGGTATATTAAATAGCATATATATATATATATATATATATATATATATATATATATATATATATATATATATATATATATATATATATATATATATATATATATATATATATATATATATATATACAATCACCTACAACCAATCAACCAATAAATGAATTATTATGTACATAATTTCAACTAATTGTAGATTGGGTGTTACAGGTCTGAATTCAAGATAACCATGTCCTGACATTTATACACCCAAGGCCATAGTTGCTGAAACTTATAATCTAATCCAAAACCTCTTCAGGGAGTTTTAAAAGGTTCTTTCCTACATCAACAAGATTAACTCTAGCTGCAAAATTGGTAGTTAGTTCTAAAATAATGTACTCTTAAAAATGAACTCTTAAAAATGCCTCTCTATATGTTTCCTTGATTATAAAAAATGTATACAATATCATTATATTTGTGCATAAGTGGACAGTGAGCAAGCATAATGATTTTTAATTATGTGCATGTTTAAAATAATGTGTATTAGAAACATAATGATTTTTTTTAATTATGTGCATGTTTAAAATAATAAAGTTTTAATAGCACTAAGCAAGCATAATAATATATATAGTTTTAATGTGCATGAATCTTTCAATAATATTAAGCTAGTGAGTCTTATTTAGTTTAATCTTTCAATATTTTGTAGGCTAGTTCCTGCCAAAGAAGTTGCAGGTGTCATTAATTATGCGATACGCAAACAATTTTATAAACCTATACATCATTGGTCTGCACTCGATCCTGATACGAAAGCTGATTGGTTTAAGTTGTTTGGAGTAAGTATTTATTGACTTTTGTCACTTAAGTTGATCAAATTATATTTAAAAAAGTAACTAATTGGTTATTAATATTAATTATGTGATTTTAATTATTTTTAGGAGAAGGTTTCGTGGGATCCTTTCGATCATGCATTTGTCTATAGCGCATTTGAAAAAAAAGGAAGAAAACGATTAAACGACATGTTGGGGAAGGCGAGGAGAAAAGGGACTCGACCTTCATGGATTGGTGATGATGCTTGGGTTGAACTTCAAACTTAATGGAAAAAGACCAAGTTTTTGGCTGTGTCTTCTCAAAACAAGACCAATCGAGCTTCCGCAAGAGGCGGAGTGTAACACCCCGATAATAATAAAATAATTATTTAAAATTGAGTTAATAATTTATTTATTAATTTAATTAAATAATTGGGAATTTTATTATTATTATTTTTGGATTATTAATATTATTGGGTTTTATTATTGGAGTATATAAGTTGGAATAATAAAAAGTCCTAATTTCTGGAAAAAGGGTTTTCACGTGAAAAAGGAAAAGAGAAGCGGCTGAAAGAGAAAGAACAAAGAGGCAGAGCAAGAGAAGAGGAAAAGCTTGAAGCTAACGGAATTTGCCGGATTAACTCAGGTAAGGGGGGTTTATCATCGATTAACGGGTATTATGGGATAGTATGTGATGGGTAGTGAGAAACCATTGAAATTGCCTCTGATTGAATGATATATGTGATGAACTTGTGACTTATTGATGAACGAATTTGGGTGATGATTGATGAGAAATTCGTAGGAATTAGAGGTAGAAAGGTTAACGATTTGTGAAATCGGAAATGTATGATTCGTGTTAGATGTTAGGTGTAATATTGTGTGAAATTTGGACTGTGGAAGGGTAAATTGGATAGATCCCGTAGCAGAGAAAGCCATTGCAGATCTGAGAGTTCTGGTTTCTGGTCATACGCGTATGGCACTAGGCAATACGCGTATGAGATGGCTGGTACGCGTATGGAGGAAGCCTTACGCGTATGGGTGAAAAAGATGATATTTTGAACGTAAATTGGTCTCTGTTGGTACGCGTAATGGGGGATTGTTACGCGTAGCATACGCGTATGAGACAGGTGATACGCGTATGGGTTGGGCGAGGAAATGCGCAATACGCGTATGAGAGTGGGCATTACGCGTATGGATTTGGTCAGGCGTGGGCAATACGCGTATGGGCATAGGCAATACGCGTATGGGCAGAATTGTGATTTTTCTGTGCTGTTGTTATGCAGTTTTTGGTTGTTTAGGCTGAGTGATGTACTTAGCTGATGTATGATGTAGCAGGGATCATTTCCCGTTGTTTTGAGTAGTACAGGTATTAGTAGAGTGTGCTAATACTGTATTTGGTTATGTGGCATGACGTGATATGCTTTTGTGATAAAATGTATTAACGATGTGTGATGATAAGCATGATGCTGTGAATGTATCAGTTATGTATGCATTGTGAATAGACTGTTTTATGGCTTAGAGTGTGAGCTTATGTCTATTATTGAATTGTTGCTGTCGTTGTTGCATTGCTAGGTGATTGGCATGCATATTCTAGCCTTTGGGGCTGTAGCTAATTCCCATGGTGAGGAATTAGTGAGTGAATCATTGTGGATTTGTTGTTGATGTTTGCATGCTAGATGATTAGCTTGCATAGTCTAGCCTTCGGGGCTGTAGCTAATTCCCATGGTGAGGAATTAGTGAGTGAGTCATTAGATCTCAAGTGAGTGGGACTAGTGAGCTTAGTAGCCGTATCTGGATTTGATCGGTGAGCTTGAACTGTATGTTCAAGAATAGTCGGTACCGCATGTGTGGAGTCTCATTGCATAATGAATGTATGGCATATAATATGAATGGATGTATTCCAGTATTATATGTGTGTTATGTGTTGTGTTGTTGATGTTGAGTATGGTTGAGATTATACATATGCTATATGTTACTGTCGAATATGATGTTTGAACGGATATTGCCGTTGCTGAGTGCGTAGTCTGATTAGGGTGAATTGATGTGTTATTTACTTAGCATTACATGTTGTTCTATAATGCTTATTATATTGATTGAGGAACTCACCCTTACATCTATTTTTCAGGTAACTAGCAGTGAGTTGAGTAGAAGCTAGTGCTAAGGAGTCTAGTGTCGTCCTTAGTGGGTCATGCTCTGGTAGATGTAACATCGGGAGGGAATGTTTGACTATGTTTTAATTTAGTTGTTGATTCAACTTTACATGTAATGTAGTACATGATTTGAATGTCGATGTTTTGTACCCGCTGCGAATTATGCAAGAGAGTCTTATTTTGATTTAATAAATGAGCATGGCAGGATATTTTGATAATTGTTGTGAAATGATTGTGTGACACCCTTCGGGGCATAATTACTCTGATTGATATGTCATTATTTTAATTAAATATTTTGGGGTATTTAGAAGGGTGTTACATTAGTGGTATCAGAACATAGTCGGTCGAGTCGAGTCGTAATTATTCTGTTTCCCCTGTACGGTATAGGTGTTGTGTAACCTATCAGTACTCATGGTTTTAGTTGTTTGGGTTTTCAGAATAGAGATGGATGGAAGAGGTAGAGATGATGCTGCAATTGCTGAGGCTCTGGGTATGCTAGCTGGAGTACTTGGAGGAAATCCGAATGTTGTGGGAATGGGAGCTGCTCGTCAACTGAGTGAGTTCCAGAAGAACAATCCTCCAATGTTTAAGGGAGCATACGATCCAGATGGCGCTCAGAAGTGGTTGAAGGAGATCGAGAGAATCTTCCGAGTAACTGAGTGTGCCGATAACCAGAAGGTCAGGTTCGGTACGCATATGCTGTCAGAGGAAGCTGATGATTGGTGGGTTGCTACCCGCACTGAGTTGGAAACTGCTGGGAATGCTGAAATCTCTTGGGCTGTGTTCAGAGAGAGATTCCTGAGGAAGTATTTTCCAAAGGATGTCAGAGGAAAGAAAGAGATAGAGTTTTTGGAATTGAAGCAGGGTAACAGGTCTGTTACTGAGTATGCTGCTAAGTTCACAGAGCTGTCGAAGTATTACACTCCCTATAATGAGGCTGCTGGAGAATTTTCGAAATGTGTGAAGTTTGAGAACGGGTTGCGTCCCGAGATCAAACAGGCTATTGGATATCAGCGGATCAGGGTGTTTTCTGACTTGGTTGACTGTTGCAGGATTTTTGAACAGGATTCCAAGGCCAGAGCAGAGAGCTATCAGCAGAAGGTTGATAGGAAAGGTAAGAATCAGATTGATCGTGGGAAACCGTATGCAGCTGGCAAAGGTTTCCAGAGGCAGAGTGGGATGAAGAGGCCTAGTGGGGGAGACTCTAGTGCCCCTGCTAAGTGTTATAGATGTGGTCGGGCTGGACATCGGGCCCATGAGTGTACCAGTGCTGAGATGAAGTGTTTCAAGTGTGGCAAAGGTGGTCATTTGGCTGCAGAGTGTCGGTTGAAGACTGTAACTTGTTTCAACTGTGGAGAGTTGGGTCATATCAGTCCACAGTGTCCTAAGCCGAAGAAAGAGAATCAGTCAGGAGGCAAGGTCTTTGCTTTATCGGGTTCTGAGACTTCTGCAGATGATCGTTTGATCCGAGGTACGTGTTATATTAATGGCTTTCCTCTTGTAGCTATTATTGACACCGGTGCTACTCATTCCTTTATATCCTTGGATTGTGCTGTGAAACTTAAGTTAGAGATATCTGAGATGCATGGTAGTATGGTGATTGATACTCCTGCAAAGGGTTCAGTGACTACTACTTCAGTTTGTTTGAATTGTCCTTTGAGTATTTTTGGTAGAGACTTTGGGATAGACCTTGTGTGTCTTCCCCTAGTGCAGATTGATGTTATCTTGGGTATGAACTGGTTGGTGTTTAACCGAGTTTCTATCAACTGTTTTGATAAGACTGTGATATTTCCTGAGAGTGAGGAAGGAAAGAGTTTGTTTCTATCAGCAAGGCAGGTGAATGAGGAAGTAGCAGATGGGGCAGAGTTGTTTATGCTGTTAGCGACTTTAGAGGCTAAAGATAAACTGGTGATTGGCGATCTAGCCGTGGTGTGTGATTTTCCTGATGTGTTTCCCGAAGAAGTGAATGAATTACCGCCAGAGCGTGAAGTTGAGTTCTCGATTGATTTGGTACCTGGTACTAGACCGATATCGATGGCTCCGTATCGTATGTCTGCTGTTGAGTTAGCTGAATTGAAGAGTCAGCTGGAAGATCTGTTGGATAAGAAGTTTATTCGTCCGAGTGTGTCACCGTGGGGTGCGCCAGTGTTATTGGTTAAGAAGAAAGAAGGTACTATGAGGTTGTGTGTGGATTACAGGCAACTGAATAAAGTGACGATCAAGAATCGGTATCCTTTGCCGAGGATTGATGATTTGATGGATCAGTTGGTTGGTGCGAGTGTGTTCAGCAAGATAGATTTGAGATCGGGATATCATCAGATACGTGTGAAAACTGAGGATATTCAGAAGACTGCTTTCAGAACAAGGTATGGACATTATGAGTATTCTGTAATGCCTTTTGGTGTGACTAATGCGCCTGGAGTATTTATGGAGTACATGAATAGGATTTTCCATCCGTACCTGGATCAGTTTGTTGTGGTGTTTATTGATGACATTTTGGTGTATTCGAAATCTGAAGAAGAGCATGCTGAGCATTTGAGAGTGGTTTTAGAAGTTCTACGAGAAAAGAAGTTATTTGCTAAACTCTCTAAATGTGAATTTTGGTTAGAAGAGGTTAGTTTTCTTGGTCATGTGATTTCAAGAGGTGGTGTTGCTGTTGATCCTTCTAAGATAGAAGCGGTATCTAAGTGGGAAGCCCCGAAGTCAGTTTCCGAGATAAGGAGTTTTCTTGGACTTGCAGGTTATTATAGGAAGTTCATTGAGGGATTTTCTAAGTTGGCGTTACCGTTGACGATGTTGACTAGAAAGGGGCAAGCGTTTGTTTGGGACTCGAAATGTGAAGAAGGTTTCCAAGAGTTAAAGAAAAGGTTGACTACTGCTCCTATCCTGATATTACCGAGTTCGTCGGAACTATTCGAGGTTTATTGTGATGCTTCATTGTTGGGTTTAGGTGGTGTGCTGATGCAGAATAAGCAGGTTATAGCTTATGCTTCGAGACAGCTGAGGGTTCATGAGAGGAACTATCCGACGCATGATTTAGAGTTGGCAGCTGTGGTATTTGTTCTGAAGTTATGGAGGCATTACTTGTATGGGTCAAGATTTGAGGTTTTCAGTGACCATAAAAGTTTGAAGTATTTGTTTGATCAGAAAGAGCTGAATATGAGACAGAGAAGATGGTTAGAGTTTCTGAAGGATTATGATTTTGGTTTGAATTACCATCCGGGTAAAGCAAATGTAGTAGCTGATGCATTGAGTCGGAAATCATTGCATATGTCTATGTTAATGGTTAAGGAATTGGATTTGATTGAGCAGTTTAGAGACTTGAGTTTGGTGTGTGAGAGTACTCACAATAGTGTTAAATTGGGAATGTTGAAGTTAACGAGTAGTATTCTGGATGAGATTAGAGAGGGTCAGAAATCTGATATGCTTTTGGTTGATAAGTTGACTTTAGTGAATCAAGGTCAAGGTGGTGAATTCAGAGTTGATGAGAATGGTGTTTTGAGATTTGGTAATCGGGTGTGTATTCCGGATGTTACTGAGCTTAAGAAGAGCATTCTTGAAGAAGGACATCGTAGTGGCCTGAGTATTCATCCTGGAGCTACGAAGATGTATCATGATTTGAAAAAGTTATTTTGGTGGCCGGGTATGAAAAGAGAAATTGCGAGTTTTGTTTATTCCTGTTTGACTTGTCAGAAGTCAAAGATTGAGCATCAGAAGCCGTCTGGGCTAATGCAACCGTTGGCTATTCCAGAGTGGAAGTGGGATAGTATCAGTATGGATTTTGTTTCTGGTTTGCCGAGGACAAGTAAGAATTTTGAGGCTATATGGGTAATTGTTGATAGATTGACGAAGTCGGCTCATTTCATTCCGATCAGAATGGATTATCCGTTAGAGAGATTAGCCGAGTTGTATATTGAGAAGATTGTAAGTTTGCATGGTATTCCGTCGAGTATTGTTTCGGACAGAGATCCTAGATTTACATCGAAATTTTGGGAAGGTTTGCAGAGAGCTTTGGGAACTAAGCTGAGATTGAGTTCTGCATATCATCCGCAGACTGATGGTCAGACTGAGAGGACGATTCAGTCACTAGAGGATCTTTTGAGGGCTTGTGTTTTGGAAAAAGGAGGTGCTTGGGATTGTTATTTACCTTTGATTGAGTTTACCTACAACAATAGTTTTCATTCGAGTATTGGTATGGCACCGTTTGAAGCTTTGTATGGTAGGAGATGTCGGACACCTTTATGTTGGTATGAGCCCGGTGAAAGTGTTGTGGTTGGACCGGAGATTGTTCAACAGACTACGGAAAAGATTAAGATGATTCAGGAGAAGATGAGAATTGCTCAGAGTCGTCAGAAGAGTTATCATGATAAGAGGAGGAAGTCACTTGAGTTCCAAGAGGGAGATCATGTGTTTCTTCGTGTTACTCCGATAACTGGGGTTGGTCGAGCTTTGAAATCGAAGAAGTTGACACCTCGATTTATTGGTCCTTATCAGATTTTGGAGAGGATAGGGGAGGTAGCCTATCGTATCGCTTTACCGCCATCGCTTGCGAATTTGCATGAGGTTTTTCATGTGTCTCAGTTGAGGAGGTACATTCATGATCCGTCGCATGTAGTCCAAGTAGATGATGTACAGGTGAGAGATAACCTGACTGTGGAAACATCACCTATGAGGATCGAGGATCGAGAATTGAAGCAGTTGCGGGGTAAAGAGATTGCCTTGGTGAAGGTAGCTTGGGGAGGACCAGCAGGTGGCAATGTGACTTGGGAACTGGAGAGTAAGATGAAGGAGTCTTACCCAGAGTTGTTCGCTTGAGGTATGTTTTCGAGGACGAAAACTCTTTTAGTAGGGGAGAGTTGTAACACCCCGATAATAATAAAATAATTATTTAAAATTGAGTTAATAATTTATTTATTAATTTAATTAAATAATTGGGAATTTTATTATTATTATTTTTGGATTATTAATATTATTGGGTTTTATTATTGGAGTATATAAGTTGGAATAATAAAAAGTCCTAATTTCTGGAAAAAGGGTTTTCACGTGAAAAAGGAAAAGAGAAGCGGCTGAAAGAGAAAGGACAAAGAGGCAGAGCAAGAGAAGAGGAAAAGCTTGAAGCTAACGGAATTTGCCGGATTAACTCAGGTAAGGGGGGTTTATCATCGATTAACGGGTATTATGGGATAGTATGTGATGGGTAGTGAGAAACCATTGAAATTGCCTCTGATTGAATGATATATGTGATGAACTTGTGACTTATTGATGAACGAATTTGGGTGATGATTGATGAGAAATTCGTAGGAATTAGAGGTAGAAAGGTTAACGATTTGTGAAATCGGAAATGTATGATTCGTGTTAGATGTTAGGTGTAATATTGTGTGAAATTTGGACTGTGGAAGGGTAAATTGGATAGATCCCGTAGCAGAGAAAGCCATTGCAGATCTGAGAGTTCTGGTTTCTGGTCATACGCGTATGGCACTAGGCAATACGCGTATGAGATGGCTGGTACGCGTATGGAGGAAGCCTTACGCGTATGGGTGAAAAAGATGATATTTTGAACGTAAATTGGTCTCTGTTGGTACGCGTAATGGGGGATTGTTACGCGTAGCATACGCGTATGAGACAGGTGATACGCGTATGGGTTGGGCGAGGAAATGCGCAATACGCGTATGAGAGTGGGCATTACGCGTATGGATTTGGTCAGGCGTGGGCAATACGCGTATGGGCATAGGCAATACGCGTATGGGCAGAATTGTGATTTTTCTGTGCTGTTGTTATGCAGTTTTTGGTTGTTTAGGCTGAGTGATGTACTTAGCTGATGTATGATGTAGCAGGGATCATTTCCCGTTGTTTTGAGTAGTACAGGTATTAGTAGAGTGTGCTAATACTGTATTTGGTTATGTGGCATGACGTGATATGCTTTTGTGATAAAATGTATTAACGATGTGTGATGATAAGCATGATGTTGTGAATGTATCAGTTATGTATGCATTGTGAATAGACTGTTTTATGGCTTAGAGTGTGAGCTTATGTCTATTATTGAATTGTTGCTGTCGTTGTTGCATTGCTAGGTGATTGGCATGCATATTCTAGCCTTTGGGGCTGTAGCTAATTCCCATGGTGAGGAATTAGTGAGTGAATCATTGTGGATTTGTTGTTGATGTTTGCATGCTAGATGATTAGCTTGCATAGTCTAGCCTTCGGGGCTGTAGCTAATTCCCATGGTGAGGAATTAGTGAGTGAGTCATTAGATCTCAAGTGAGTGGGACTAGTGAGCTTAGTAGCCGTATCTGGATTTGATCGGTGAGCTTGAACTGTATGTTCAAGAATAGTCGGTACCGCATGTGTGGAGTCTCATTGCATAATGAATGTATGGCATATAATATGAATGGATGTATTCCAGTATTATATGTGTGTTATGTGTTGTGTTGTTGATGTTGAGTATGGTTGAGATTATACATATGCTATATGTTACTGTCGAATATGATGTTTGAACGGATATTGCCGTTGCTGAGTGCGTAGTCTGATTAGGGTGAATTGATGTGTTATTTACTTAGCATTACATGTTGTTCTATAATGCTTATTATATTGATTGAGGAACTCACCCTTACATCTATTTTTCAGGTAACGAGCAGTGAGTTGAGTAGAAGCTAGTGCTAAGGAGTCTAGTGTCGTCCTTAGTGGGTCATGCTCTGGTAGATGTAACATCGGGAGGGAATGTTTGACTATGTTTTAATTTAGTTGTTGATTCAACTTTACATGTAATGTAGTACATGATTTGAATGTCGATGTTTTGTACCCGCTGCGAATTATGCAAGAGAGTCTTATTTTGATTTAATAAATGAGCATGGCAGGATATTTTGATAATTGTTGTGAAATGATTGTGTGACACCCTTCGGGGCATAATTACTCTGATTGATATGTCATTATTTTAATTAAATATTTTGGGGTATTTAGAAGGGTGTTACATTAGTGGTATCAGAACATAGTCGGTCGAGTCGAGTCGTAATTATTCTGTTTCCCCTGTACGGTATAGGTGTTGTGTAACCTATCAGTACTCATGGTTTTAGTTGTTTGGGTTTTCAGAATAGAGATGGCTGGAAGAGGTAGAGATGATGCTGCAATTGCTGAGGCTCTGGGTATGCTAGCTGGAGTACTTGGAGGAAATCCGAATGTTGTGGGAATGGGAGCTGCTCGTCAACTGAGTGAGTTCCAGAAGAACAATCCTCCAATGTTTAAGGGAGCATACGATCCAGATGGCGCTCAGAAGTGGTTGAAGGAGATCGAGAGAATCTTCCGAGTAACTGAGTGTGCCGATAACCAGAAGGTCAGGTTCGGTACGCATATGCTGTCAGAGGAAGCTGATGATTGGTGGGTTGCTACCCGCACTGAGTTGGAAACTGCTGGGAATGCTGAAATCTCTTGGGCTGTGTTCAGAGAGAGATTCCTGAGGAAGTATTTTCCAAAGGATGTCAGAGGAAAGAAAGAGATAGAGTTTTTGGAATTGAAGCAGGGTAACAGGTCTGTTACTGAGTATGCTGCTAAGTTCACAGAGCTGTCGAAGTATTACACTCCCTATAATGAGGCTGCTGGAGAATTTTCGAAATGTGTGAAGTTTGAGAACGGGTTGCGTCCCGAGATCAAACAGGCTATTGGATATCAGCGGATCAGGGTGTTTTCTGACTTGGTTGACTGTTGCAGGATTTTTGAACAGGATTCCAAGGCCAGAGCAGAGAGCTATCAGCAGAAGGTTGATAGGAAAGGTAAGAATCAGATTGATCGTGGGAAACCGTATGCAGCTGGCAAAGGTTTCCAGAGGCAGAGTGGGATGAAGAGGCCTAGTGGGGGAGACTCTAGTGCCCCTGCTAAGTGTTATAGATGTGGTCGGGCTGGACATCGGGCCCATGAGTGTACCAGTGCTGAGATGAAGTGTTTCAAGTGTGGCAAAGGTGGTCATTTGGCTGCAGAGTGTCGGTTGAAGACTGTAACTTGTTTCAACTGTGGAGAGTTGGGTCATATCAGTCCACAGTGTCCTAAGCCGAAGAAAGAGAATCAGTCAGGAGGCAAGGTCTTTGCTTTATCGGGTTCTGAGACTTCTGCAGATGATCGTTTGATCCGAGGTACGTGTTATATTAATGGCTTTCCTCTTGTAGCTATTATTGACACCGGTGCTACTCATTCCTTTATATCCTTGGATTGTGCTGTGAAACTTAAGTTAGAGATATCTGAGATGCATGGTAGTATGGTGATTGATACTCCTGCAAAGGGTTCAGTGACTACTACTTCAGTTTGTTTGAATTGTCCTTTGAGTATTTTTGGTAGAGACTTTGGGATAGACCTTGTGTGTCTTCCCCTAGTGCAGATTGATGTTATCTTGGGTATGAACTGGTTGGTGTTTAACCGAGTTTCTATCAACTGTTTTGATAAGACTGTGATATTTCCTGAGAGTGAGGAAGGAAAGAGTTTGTTTCTATCAGCAAGGCAGGTGAATGAGGAAGTAGCAGATGGGGCAGAGTTGTTTATGCTGTTAGCGACTTTAGAGGCTAAAGATAAACTGGTGATTGGCGATCTAGCCGTGGTGTGTGATTTTCCTGATGTGTTTCCCGAAGAAGTGAATGAATTACCGCCAGAGCGTGAAGTTGAGTTCTCGATTGATTTGGTACCTGGTACTAGACCGATATCGATGGCTCCGTATCGTATGTCTGCTGTTGAGTTAGCTGAATTGAAGAGTCAGCTGGAAGATCTGTTGGATAAGAAGTTTATTCGTCCGAGTGTGTCACCGTGGGGTGCGCCAGTGTTATTGGTTAAGAAGAAAGAAGGTACTATGAGGTTGTGTGTGGATTACAGGCAACTGAATAAAGTGACGATCAAGAATCGGTATCCTTTGCCGAGGATTGATGATTTGATGGATCAGTTGGTTGGTGCGAGTGTGTTCAGCAAGATAGATTTGAGATCGGGATATCATCAGATACGTGTGAAAACTGAGGATATTCAGAAGACTGCTTTCAGAACAAGGTATGGACATTATGAGTATTCTGTAATGCCTTTTGGTGTGACTAATGCGCCTGGAGTATTTATGGAGTACATGAATAGGATTTTCCATCCGTACCTGGATCAGTTTGTTGTGGTGTTTATTGATGACATTTTGGTGTATTCGAAATCTGAAGAAGAGCATGCTGAGCATTTGAGAGTGGTTTTAGAAGTTCTACGAGAAAAGAAGTTATTTGCTAAACTCTCTAAATGTGAATTTTGGTTAGAAGAGGTTAGTTTTCTTGGTCATGTGATTTCAAGAGGTGGTGTTGCTGTTGATCCTTCTAAGATAGAAGCGGTATCTAAGTGGGAAGCCCCGAAGTCAGTTTCCGAGATAAGGAGTTTTCTTGGACTTGCAGGTTATTATAGGAAGTTCATTGAGGGATTTTCTAAGTTGGCGTTACCGTTGACGATGTTGACTAGAAAGGGGCAAGCGTTTGTTTGGGACTCGAAATGTGAAGAAGGTTTCCAAGAGTTAAAGAAAAGGTTGACTACTGCTCCTATCCTGATATTACCGAGTTCGTCGGAACTATTCGAGGTTTATTGTGATGCTTCATTGTTGGGTTTAGGTGGTGTGCTGATGCAGAATAAGCAGGTTATAGCTTATGCTTCGAGACAGCTGAGGGTTCATGAGAGGAACTATCCGACGCATGATTTAGAGTTGGCAGCTGTGGTATTTGTTCTGAAGTTATGGAGGCATTACTTGTATGGGTCAAGATTTGAGGTTTTCAGTGACCATAAAAGTTTGAAGTATTTGTTTGATCAGAAAGAGCTGAATATGAGACAGAGAAGATGGTTAGAGTTTCTGAAGGATTATGATTTTGGTTTGAATTACCATCCGGGTAAAGCAAATGTAGTAGCTGATGCATTGAGTCGGAAATCATTGCATATGTCTATGTTAATGGTTAAGGAATTGGATTTGATTGAGCAGTTTAGAGACTTGAGTTTGGTGTGTGAGAGTACTCACAATAGTGTTAAATTGGGAATGTTGAAGTTAACGAGTAGTATTCTGGATGAGATTAGAGAGGGTCAGAAATCTGATATGCTTTTGGTTGATAAGTTGACTTTAGTGAATCAAGGTCAAGGTGGTGAATTCAGAGTTGATGAGAATGGTGTTTTGAGATTTGGTAATCGGATGTGTATTCCGGATGTTACTGAGCTTAAGAAGAGCATTCTTGAAGAAGGACATCGTAGTGGCCTGAGTATTCATCCTGGAGCTACGAAGATGTATCATGATTTGAAAAAGTTATTTTGGTGGCCGGGTATGAAAAGAGAAATTGCGAGTTTTGTTTATTCCTGTTTGACTTGTCAGAAGTCAAAGATTGAGCATCAGAAGCCGTCTGGGCTAATGCAACCGTTGGCTATTCCAGAGTGGAAGTGGGATAGTATCAGTATGGATTTTGTTTCTGGTTTGCCGAGGACAAGTAAGAATTTTGAGGCTATATGGGTAATTGTTGATAGATTGACGAAGTCGGCTCATTTCATTCCGATCAGAATGGATTATCCGTTAGAGAGATTAGCCGAGTTGTATATTGAGAAGATTGTAAGTTTGCATGGTATTCCGTCGAGTATTGTTTCGGACAGAGATCCTAGATTTACATCGAAATTTTGGGAAGGTTTGCAGAGAGCTTTGGGAACTAAGCTGAGATTGAGTTCTGCATATCATCCGCAGACTGATGGTCAGACTGAGAGGACGATTCAGTCACTAGAGGATCTTTTGAGGGCTTGTGTTTTGGAAAAAGGAGGTGCTTGGGATTGTTATTTACCTTTGATTGAGTTTACCTACAACAATAGTTTTCATTCGAGTATTGGTATGGCACCGTTTGAAGCTTTGTATGGTAGGAGATGTCGGACACCTT
Organism: Lathyrus oleraceus; assembly: GCF_024323335.1. Classification (NCBI taxonomy): domain Eukaryota; kingdom Viridiplantae; phylum Streptophyta; class Magnoliopsida; order Fabales; family Fabaceae; genus Lathyrus; species Lathyrus oleraceus. The sequence goes on along the minus strand of NC_066585.1, from coordinate 479,277,314 downwards.
TATGTTGGTATGAGCCCGGTGAGAGTGCTGTGGTTGGACCGGAGATTGTTCAACAGACTACGGAAAAGATTAAGATGATTCAGGAGAAGATGAGAATTGCTCAGAGTCGTCAGAAGAGTTATCATGATAAGAGGAGGAAGTCACTTGAGTTCCAAGAGGGAGATCATGTGTTTCTTCGTGTTACTCCGATAACTGGGGTTGGTCGAGCTTTGAAATCGAAGAAGTTGACACCTCGATTTATTGGTCCTTATCAGATTTTGGAGAGGATAGGGGAGGTAGCCTATCGTATCGCTTTACCGCCATCGCTTGCGAATTTGCATGAGGTTTTTCATGTGTCTCAGTTGAGGAGGTACATTCATGATCCGTCGCATGTAGTCCAAGTAGATGATGTACAGGTGAGAGATAACCTGACTGTGGAAACATCACCTATGAGGATCGAGGATCGAGAATTGAAGCAGTTGCGGGGTAAAGAGATTGCCTTGGTGAAGGTAGCTTGGGGAGGACCAGCAGGTGGCAATGTGACTTGGGAACTGGAGAGTAAGATGAAGGAGTCTTACCCAGAGTTGTTCGCTTGAGGTATGTTTTCGAGGACGAAAACTCTTTTAGTAGGGGAGAGTTGTAACACCCCGATAATAATAAAATAATTATTTAAAATTGAGTTAATAATTTATTTATTAATTTAATTAAATAATTGGGAATTTTATTATTATTATTTTTGGATTATTAATATTATTGGGTTTTATTATTGGAGTATATAAGTTGGAATAATAAAAAGTCCTAATTTCTGGAAAAAGGGTTTTCACGTGAAAAAGGAAAAGAGAAGCGGCTGAAAGAGAAAGGACAAAGAGGCAGAGCAAGAGAAGAGGAAAAGCTTGAAGCTAACGGAATTTGCCGGATTAACTCAGGTAAGGGGGGTTTATCATCGATTAACGGGTATTATGGGATAGTATGTGATGGGTAGTGAGAAACCATTGAAATTGCCTCTGATTGAATGATATATGTGATGAACTTGTGACTTATTGATGAACGAATTTGGGTGATGATTGATGAGAAATTCGTAGGAATTAGAGGTAGAAAGGTTAACGATTTGTGAAATCGGAAATGTATGATTCGTGTTAGATGTTAGGTGTAATATTGTGTGAAATTTGGACTGTGGAAGGGTAAATTGGATAGATCCCGTAGCAGAGAAAGCCATTGCAGATCTGAGAGTTCTGGTTTCTGGTCATACGCGTATGGCACTAGGCAATACGCGTATGAGATGGCTGGTACGCGTATGGAGGAAGCCTTACGCGTATGGGTGAAAAAGATGATATTTTGAACGTAAATTGGTCTCTGTTGGTACGCGTAATGGGGGATTGTTACGCGTAGCATACGCGTATGAGACAGGTGATACGCGTATGGGTTGGGCGAGGAAATGCGCAATACGCGTATGAGAGTGGGCATTACGCGTATGGATTTGGTCAGGCGTGGGCAATACGCGTATGGACATAGGCAATACGCGTATGGGCAGAATTGTGATTTTTCTGTGCTGTTGTTATGCAGTTTTTGGTTGTTTAGGCTGAGTGATGTACTTAGCTGATGTATGATGTAGCAGGGATCATTTCCCGTTGTTTTGAGTAGTACAGGTATTAGTAGAGTGTGCTAATACTGTATTTGGTTATGTGGCATGACGTGATATGCTTTTGTGATAAAATGTATTAACGATGTGTGATGATAAGCATGATGTTGTGAATGTATCAGTTATGTATGCATTGTGAATAGACTGTTTTATGGCTTAGAGTGTGAGCTTATGTCTATTATTGAATTGTTGCTGTCGTTGTTGCATTGCTAGGTGATTGGCATGCATATTCTAGCCTTTGGGGCTGTAGCTAATTCCCATGGTGAGGAATTAGTGAGTGAATCATTGTGGATTTGTTGTTGATGTTTGCATGCTAGATGATTAGCTTGCATAGTCTAGCCTTCGGGGCTGTAGCTAATTCCCATGGTGAGGAATTAGTGAGTGAGTCATTAGATCTCAAGTGAGTGGGACTAGTGAGCTTAGTAGCCGTATCTGGATTTGATCGGTGAGCTTGAACTGTATGTTCAAGAATAGTCGGTACCGCATGTGTGGAGTCTCATTGCATAATGAATGTATGGCATATAATATGAATGGATGTATTCCAGTATTATATGTGTGTTATGTGTTGTGTTGTTGATGTTGAGTATGGTTGAGATTATACATATGCTATATGTTACTGTCGAATATGATGTTTGAACGGATATTGCCGTTGCTGAGTGCGTAGTCTGATTAGGGTGAATTGATGTGTTATTTACTTAGCATTACATGTTGTTCTATAATGCTTATTATATTGATTGAGGAACTCACCCTTACATCTATTTTTCAGGTAACGAGCAGTGAGTTGAGTAGAAGCTAGTGCTAAGGAGTCTAGTGTCGTCCTTAGTGGGTCATGCTCTGGTAGATGTAACATCGGGAGGGAATGTTTGACTATGTTTTAATTTAGTTGTTGATTCAACTTTACATGTAATGTAGTACATGATTTGAATGTCGATGTTTTGTACCCGCTGCGAATTATGCAAGAGAGTCTTATTTTGATTTAATAAATGAGCATGGCAGGATATTTTGATAATTGTTGTGAAATGATTGTGTGACACCCTTCGGGGCATAATTACTCTGATTGATATGTCATTATTTTAATTAAATATTTTGGGGTATTTAGAAGGGTGTTACACGGAGCAGTCCATACCACAGGCCGTAAGGCTCATATTGATGTTGCACTTCAACTTGTAAGTAATAAAATCCTAACAAATTATTATTATTATGAAGATTCTTTATATCTTGACAGTTTTACTCGTATTCTGTATTGATTATTGGATTATTTGATTATTTCTAGTCACGTGAACTTCAAAGGGATCTGCGTCCCGATGAGTTATTTTTAAAAACACACAAGAGGAAAAATGGTGAATGGGTTGACAGTCGTGCTGCATCTACTTATGTAAGTTCTTGTAAATGTTACTGCATCAATATTTGCATCCACGGGTATCTGTGATATCACAAAGTATAAGTACATAGATTAGTCATAAGTAATTCGTTAAATAATACATGGTAATGAGTTAATATTACTCCTTATGAAAGAAATGTATGTTAATAGGTAAATATCACAATTAGAAAAGAATTGAAATATTCAGAATGATATAAACATGCTTGAAACATATTATGTAGCATTGAGTAAATACATACAGAAAATAGTAGCATTGAGTAAATACATACAGAAAATAGTAGCATTGAGTAATTAAATATGTAGTATATGAATGATACAGTTGCTTGTATTTTAAGTATTTCTTACTTTTTCTATGAATGATACAGTAATTAAATATGTAGTATATAGAAAATACATATATGAATGATACAGTTGCTTGTGTTATCTTGCTGTTAAGTATTCCTTACTTTTTCTATTATACAGAAGACTTTTAAAGAGAAATTTGATGCAGAACTTCAGCCAACTGAAGAAGGGAATGGAGAGGTTGTTCAAGTGTTAGATGGAGAGCGTGTAAATCAGTTATGGATAGAGGCTGCTGGGGGCCGTAACAGTGGTCGGATTTATGGCGTTGCAGATTTAGCTATTAATCTAAAACGTGGATCAAAACGTTTTACCCAACAATCTCAAACTCCTCAACACTCTATGTTTGGGATTTCATTAGAAGCTGAAAGAGCAGCTAGAATTAGAGCTGAACAAATTTCCGAGGCTGCAACGACCCGATTACAAGAGGCTAACGAAGTTATGCGAGCTGCTACCGAGGCTGCAAAAGCTGCTACCGAGGCTGCACAAAGGATGGAGAGGGAGATGAATGCTTGGAAGGAATTTATGATGAATAAATTTGACACTTCAACTATTGTATCACATTCTCATCATTATGACGACGATTTGGATGATCAGTCATTAGATGAAGATTGATCTTGTACTTTTAGTAGAACAAATTAATCTCGGATGTGATTATTTTTTGTGTATGTTTTTTGAAAGTGACATAAATGAAACGATTATATGGCACGAACTTCAGCAATATCCTAAACATTTTGAAAGGTGTGACATGTCATTTTTCTCTTTTTTCTTTTACTTTGTTTTTAGAGGTTAATGTGGGTAGAACTTTTGTAGTTTCTTTCATGAATGTTTGAGATTGTTTCCAAATGTTTTACCATAAATATGATATTGTTCGGTTGAGGGAGTGGATTGAAAAAATTTGTTTGAGTGAGTTTGATTTTCTTTGAAGTTGAAGTCATGTTGCAACCCGACTCTAAACATATTTATTGACCTTTTTTGTTGACTTTAGAGTCGGTGTATGCAAGGCTAAATATAATTATTGACTTTTCTATGTTGACTTTAGGGTCGGTGACACGGACGCTATATTTTTTTTCTTGAGTTTTATAAATTGACCTTAATGCCAGTCGATCGATGCTAACAGAAAATGTTGACTTTTGTTTGTTGACTTTAGAGTCGGACAGGGCAACGCTAAGCATAATTATTGACTTTTCATGGTTTTGAAATAATATAGCATCGGTCTCATTAGTGTCGCCTTAGCCTCGGTTTCACCGAGGCTACGTAGCCTCGGTGTATCTCTAGCCGACGTTACCCAGTAGCTTCACAACTTTTATTCAAGGCCCGACGCCGACGCTAAACCGACGCTAACCACATATTAGTGTCTGTTTTTTCACCTTTAGCGTCTTAAAATGGCCGACGCTAATAACTGTTTTTCTAGTGGTGTGCGCGGGTGGGAAAAAGATTGCGCGGATACTAAATAAAAGTTGTTGAAATGATTTTTTTATTTATGGTAGATATTATTTATTATAAAAATTCTAATATAGATAATAAGATTAGCATAACAAAATAAAATAGTCTAACTTTAATTGAAAAATAATACATCTATAGACATGAAAATGCGTTTTTGTTTTTTTTTTAGATGAGCCTTTGTTGTTCCTTTGTTTTGTTTTAATGGATCTTTTAGTCTTTAATTTGTATATGAGAAGTGAATCATCGTCAGAGGATAATATCTGAAGTTCATTGTTGCTACTATTACTTTTTGAATTCCCTTTGATATGTGCTTCATCATCTGATGATGTTAGGATTAGCCTTCGTTTAGCACTGCGAGTAATTGTTTTTTTTTTCTTATATGGTTTACCATTGATGTTGGCACCATCATTTCCTCTTCCATGCCCTTCTTCTTCTTCTTCTTCTTCTTCTTGGGGATCTTCTTTATTTTGAATCGTTGGTCGTGATATGGACTCCTATATGTAATAAGTATATTGTTAGTATTCATAAAGTTAGTAATATATTTGTATGATTATAGTAAAAATTTAATTACCTGTTTAATAGGTGTTTTTAGAATTGGGTCTTCTAGAATAGCAGTTGGTACAAAAGTTCGTGATACTGTGCAGATCTGTGACCCTTCTTTTAAATTTTTTGCAGACAACTTTATTTCAAAAATAAGAGTACGATGACAGAGATTCTGTAGTATTGATGGTGTAGACGTGTTAGCATGTTGTTGCAAGAGCATTTGAGCCGTTGTATTGAGTAACTTTTGTGCCTCTTGATCAAACAATGTTAAAGTCGCTTTAGCAGTTTCATCATACACTTTGAACATTATCTTGAACCTGTGATTACATATTTTTTATATTATATTACTAATAATATTTTTGATAAGATGGTTTATGATTGAAAATGCTTAACCCTAGTTTTGGATACTTGGAAGGTGTTTCACACGAAGGACATTTCAATTCATGGCCTTCTTGTTTAAGTTTCTTCATACATTTTTCACATCCAATGTAATGCCACCCAAATGTATCATCAATTTCATTTATAGTTGCTGAAACTGTGAAGAAAACCTCCTATATTTAAAAGTTTAGAAATATTTGTAAGTAAAATAACTTTATAATTTTATTTACAAAAGAGTATTTAAATAAAATTTATAGTGTACCTGTGTATCTGACTACCATGCCATTGTCATTATATTTTGCAGTGTAGTTCTATTTTGAGTCATCCTCATTTGAGGTGACATATTTGAAAACTCAGTGATTGAAATCTCCTTTATTTCTAGTTGCTCATTTGATGGACTATAGCATTTATACAAAATAAAAAGAGATAGTGAAAGACTAACTTAAATTTTAGTTATTTAAAATGATAATTCAAAAATGTTAGCATTTAACGAATAAATTATATTCGATGGGTACATTACTTTTTTAGCCGTTGGAATTCTGGGTTTTCTAAATTGATGTATTCATATGTGAAATAAAAATGATAATTTATCTGTGAAATAAAAATGATAATTTATTTGTGAAACTGGTGATCCTTTGAGTAAATAAAATATCTATAACATTTAAATATATAATTACCTCTAAACATCTTCACTGTTGTAGAGGTGATTGCAACAATAGTGGTTTTTTCTAGTTGGGTTGTCATCAAATTTTCAAATTCAATAGCTGTTTTTTTCCATAACATGAACTTAACAATTTTATTCCTATGAATAAATTATGATTAGAATATTAAGATTAATTTTAATTTAATATACTTAATTTATATACGATTATTTGAGTAAGCAAATACGCGTAGTTGAAATCTTACTCATGTAGCCTCAATTCAAGTTTGATAATTTTTGTAGGTTTTACTTGCATATAAATGTGTTCTTCATGTCCAAGAGCATGAAGGACTCCGACTATATCTGAAAAGAAACATAATATAATTTATATTATTGTAAGGTAACTTGTGTATAACACTACCTGAGAGAACATTGTTGTCTCCAAGTCTTTCTGAAATTGTTTCTATGGTAACAAATTCAAAATAATGACGTGGAATTGTACATTCTGAGTATTGAATATTTGTTATAGTAGTCGTTCACAAAAACCATGCCTTTTTTAAGCTTTTGACTGGTTTGTATGTTTCATTTGCTGGAACTATTTTTATATTTTTTATATTTGTTTATTGTTGCATGTAAAGGAGTTCCCGTAAGAAAAAAATATAACAATAAAATATTAAAATCAATAATTTTATAAAAAAAAATAATAATATTAAATATTTTGAATATAAAAGTATATTTTGTTAACAACAAATAAAATATTTGGGATAAAGAGTTAATACCTTCTCATCTAACAAAATCATTTTTAAGAATGTTTGTTCTTCATCATTTCGCAGATTATAAACGTCCCACAATCGAACAAGTCTGACTCGAAGTAACCAATCATCTCGATCGGTGTTAAGATCTAAGATTAAATTTTCCATTACTGTTTTGTGATAATATAGATATACCGTGAATATGATGGTTGTTATGATGAGGTATTTAAAAATTTAACTGATGGGTAGTTATAGAGGATAATGTGTTCCTATGACTTTTCATATGACTCCAACCTATGTGTTTTTTTAATGTTTATAATTTTGTAATTGCGATAATAATAAATGAATATAATATGTAACAGTTATTTTTCATGATTTAAAAAATAGTTTAATTTATTTATTGTTGTTATTATTTCATGTCTTATATTTGTAAAAGAACGGTATAAATATTTATAATAATAATATATGTTTTTATTAAAGTATTTATAAAAGAAAAATATTTTATTTTTGTAACATTTTATAATGTTCTGTTAATTTTCAATTTTCAGCAAGATTATAAAATTTAAATATTTATTATTTTATTATTAAATTTAATTGTGAATAACTTTAAATATAGTTTATTGTAAATATTTTATCAAGATTCGATATTTTTATTAGTACTACAAATAAACATCCTTTTTTATAGACTAAATTATTTTTTTGATTCAAATGAATTTTATTTTAATATTTTAATTATTGGATAACAATAAATTGTGAGTTATAATGAGCCTTAAATTCGTATGCAAATTTATTATTATATTTACAATAATACGTGACTCAAGTTTATCAATGAATCGATTTTCTTTCAAGGTCTAAAAAATACCTATTATATTTATTAATATTTCATGAGTTTTATTTTTTTTAAATAATATAAATGTTTATAATAATATCAATAGATGTATTTTATAAAGTATTTATAAATAAAAATATTTTATTTGCCTAATATTTTATTATATACTATTAATATTTGGAATAAAATATTATATATATATATATATATATATATATATATATAAATATATATATATATATATATATATATATATATAAATATATATATATATATATATATATATATATATATATATATTATTTTTTTAATGTTTAGAAATAAAATAATATATTTATTATTCATATGCTGTTTTAAAATTTTAATAATAATATTAATAATACACAATTTAATTATTTGTTATATTCATTATATAATTTTTATAACATTTTTTAATGATGGAATTATTTTTTATAACATTAATTTTTTTTACAATCATTTATTACTTTTTCGTGCTCATAAATAATATTTTATTTATACTTTTTTTGATAAATAATATAGTATATTAAAATGATAATTAAGGTTAAAGGAAATGTAGTGTAATTGTTTCATTATAATTTTAATCATAGTTTGTATTACATTTCTATTGGTAATAAATATTTCAAATTAGTTCATAAATGGAATAGATAATTTTTTTATTGTAATTATAAAATAAATAGTTGTAAATTTGATGTGATTTTATTTTTTAGTAATAAAAATTAAATTAAATTACAATGGATAGTCAAAAGTATAATATAATAGAATTCAATTAGTTTTTCAACTTTCAGTAATAATGTTAATAATACATAATTTAAATATTTATTATAATCATTATTGTATTTAATTGGGAATAACTTTAAATATAATTTATTATAAATATTTTATCAACATTGTTTTTTAATGATGACTTAATTTTTAGGACATTAAAATTTAACTTTTTACAATGATTCATGAGGTTTTATTTAAATTTATTTTTTATAGAGAATAAAATTAATTTTTGTAATAAATTTATTTTTTATAGAGAATAAAACTTGTTTTGGAAGATATAATCCAACATGTTGTAAGGCTTGTCCAACGTTTTAGAACAAATGGTCAATTAGATTCTGTTGGCGACAATGTTATTCTTGGAATTAGGACTTTATCTCCAACGTTTGAGCCATTCAGAAGTTCTCCTTCTATAAACCATTTTCCAAGTTGTGTGATTTTCATCCTTGTGCCATTACACAACCCTGCGCCTTGGTTTAAATTTCTAAAACTATTTACAAAAGAGTAATATATGTATCATTATCTATATATTTTGTTTTATAACATTTAAGGTCATGTATCACACTAAAATGTCACAAAAAAAAGTCTGCAACCTTGGCCAATGTCTAAAACTATATTAGTCACAATTGACTGTGATTCTCTACAATTTCACTTGGAATCTCCACCATGCTAAAATATAAACTTTGACATTAAATTATGATTTTTCTATATCAAACGAAATTAAATTATTACTTTTCTATCTCGAAAGAATTTTAAAATGTATGATATGATATAATGATTTTGACAAATAATTTTCTATCTAAGATAATAAAAATTCACTTATCTCATCTAAGATTTGTAGTCTATTCTGCATATAGGACAAATGTGATACTACTTTACCGGAGATTAACTTTATACACCTCTTCAATCTTGCTATCTTGGCTTTTAATTTATATTGACCATAGCTGAAAATGTTATAATGATGATGGAAATATAGATTAAAATTAATCATAGCAATGTAATATTTTGCAACAAACAGAACAAAATTAACAATGGAATTCAAATTTTGATAAAGATATTATGCAATGGTTTTCAAAAGAAATGATTGTAGAGAAAAAATTTCCACATAAATGCTCATTAACCTCCAAATATAAACCGTAGATACATTCAAAAGTTATAGTAGAATCTGGAAATATAACCTTTGAAAGGGTTAATATCCACATGCAATCAATTCAAAAGGCTCACATATGTAACCACATCCAAAAGCATACAATCTGGATGGTTACACCGTTATTTGAACATCACAATTCCTTTAGTCATTACAAACATTACTTTAGTCATTACAAACAAAACTTACCAATACCATATCCAGTGCTAGTCATTACAAACAAAATATACCAATACCATATCCAATTATATTCCGTCAAAGTCATCGTAGAATCTGGAAATATAACAGTTGAAAGGGCTATGAATATCCACACTTCCAGAGAAAATCTAATGGGAGAACGGCCACACTTCGAAAGAAAGAATCTGTCATTTGGAAAGGGGTATTGGAGAATTAGGAAAAGGGGAAAAATAGGGAGTTTTAAAAAAGAAAGAGTCAAAATTGAATGTTGGCAAATAGTGGTGGATTTTGGAAGAGAAGGAGTCAAAAATTGGATGTTGGCAAATAGTGGTGTTTTGATTGGTGGTTTAGTAGAAGGTGTCCACATAGGCAAATAAGATGATATGGATTATTTTTGAAGAATTGAGTATTAGGTGTCGCAAAATAATTTGAAGCATTGGATTTAATATATATAAATAGAATATGGCGGTCTAAATGTGAATGTTACAACAATTTCAAATAACACAATTCTTAAAAATGACGCTTCACAATCTAAACATAGTTATTCACTAAGTAATGAGTTTGTCCAGATAATATTATCCGAACAAAGATATAACTATATGTTTACGCTGAAATTTCTCAAAAAACTGATAGTCTCTTAATTAAAGGTTACAAGCATGATTGACTAGTGAATTCTATGACATAGTGCTAAATTCTTTACCTTATAGTTTTCTTTGAAAAAGAGATGGCTTTGACTGAGTCGAAAAAGTTGTAAAGAAAGTGTAGAGATGTAATATCGACAAAGATAAAGCAAAATGTTATAGTAAAACAAAACTAAAGAGAAAATGCTAGTGATGTATGGATAAAAGTAATTGGATAAGAAATGTAAATTGAATGGAAAGACTTTGCATTAAAGTAAAAAGTGGTGTTTCATGGTTCATACATTCTATCAATGAAAAACTCTTTTTTCTTAACATTCGAACTTCGAGTGTAAGTCAGATTTTGTAATGAAATGAACCACTGAATTCTACAAATGAAATTTCTATATATACTAGTATGAAATGATTGTTTTGAACGTTCATATCTTTAGCTTTCTCCACGTAGAAGCCTGCATGTCATCCGCTTTGCATTCTCTCTACGTGTCCTTTAGAATGTAACTTAAAAGTAGTTATCTAAATTTGAAAGTGATAGTTGTGAACCCAAATAACCGCTTCTTCGATGCACTTGATGTTATCGAGATCTTTGTTGTTGAGATGTTTCCACAATAATCCCAAAAAATACTAAGTCCTAATTTCTTTCCGCTTGAGACTCCATATTGCGTACACGTCATCAAAAGTCAATATGTCTTTAACTTTGACCTGTTCCTGAGGTATTTTTCCTTGTCAAAAATTCCAGCTAATAAACTTTCTCCCAAAAAGGCCTCTTTCGACAGACTAGGAGATAAGGGATTCTTTTACCTTCTTTGACATTATTCAGCTAGTGAATTGACGTCATAATAATCATAACCTTTCCATCAACTGTCACCTCGAAAACGTGATTTTTCCACTATCCCGTAACTTTCATCATCATGGCTCCGCCTTTATAGAGTGGTGTGACTACGTGCATCAGATCGTTTCGATCCTTCTTCTTAGGAAAAGACGTGTGCAATCTACTTCGCGTCATTTGTCAAGTGTAAATACTGAAAAGTATTTTTCTTCTTCGCTATAAATATCGCTTCCTTCACTTTTTCATCTATTTTCCTTTACTGTCTTCAGAACTTCCATTTTAAAGCTTCTCTTTTTAAAAACTTCTCAGAATATTAAGCTCACAAAAATGGCATCCAAATCCAAGAACACTAAAGCTACCAAAGATTCTCTCATAATGGACAACATGTTGCCCTGTGCTACTGTGATTGGTGTAACACCTCAAAATTTGCCCTCCTCTCTTGGGACTAGCATTATCATATTGCATATCATTTTTAGGTCATTAGGCATTGCATATTGCATATCATGTGGTTACATTGTGCAAGTCATCCTCACAAGTCTTGGTCAGAAGATGAGGAAGTCAAAGTGCAAGCTAGGGTTTCATTGGATTGGTCATTAATCATCTGAGGATGTGAAGGTCCAAATTAGGGTTTCATGGTTCTCAAAGGATATTGGTCTTCATCTTGATTACAATGATACATCATCATCATCATGGTTTGATTTCATCAAGTGTTGAAGCTGATTCCTTGAGATTAGGGTTTTGACCACTGGTCAACCCTAGTCAGTTGCATTGGGCCAATCAGGGCATGATCAGGAGATGGGGTCTATGATGGAGATGGGGATCATCTTATGGTTTTATGGAGCTTATTGAAGCTAGGGTATCATCCTTGAGCCATTTCATCAGAGAATTGGAGCTCAGTGTGATCTATGCATTGCCAAATTCATCTATCAGTTGAAAAGTCAACTGTGGTCAACTGTACATGATTTGATGGATTTGGAGGTGGAAATGAGTTGGATACACTTCATTCATGTTGGAACAAGTGTTGTATGACATCTCAAAGCTTAAGAATGAAGAAAATCAAGTCAGGACAAAAATTGCCAAAAATAGAAAGTGACTTGTAATGGAAGTTTCCAAAAATGGAAAGTTTTTGACCTCAAAATTACATGTCCAAGGAAGCTTCAAATGAAAATTTGTTCAACATGAAAGTTGTAGATCTTGTTCTCACCTTTCCAAAAAGTCCAAGAACTTGAAAATCCCATGTATGGTTGGCAAGTTATGGTCCAGTGAATTTCAAAAATGACCCATAATCAGAGGGGCATAACTTCCACATGGAGTGTCCAAATTGGATGATCTTTATATGCACAAACTCCATTTGACATGTACTTTCATGGTGCATAATTGGATTTCTTCAAAAATGGTCAATGCAAAAAGTCAAATTTCAACTGTACAGTTAAAAGGACCAGGGGCAAAATTGTCCAACTTGAGAAATAATGGGAATTTTTGGATGGGGATTTTTGAAACACTTCACAAATGGCATTTGAAACTTGTTGGAATACTCATAATATGCCAAGGCTTCATGGTTTGAAAATTGGCTTTTAAAATGGACTTGAAAATATATGACATAGCCATCAGATGTGGAAATTCTAAAATACATGTCCAATGAACATGAGCCAAGTTGCAACAGCTCACACATGTCATTTTGAGAGTGTGTGAGCTGTCAATGAGCTGGCATGAGCTGGCATGTGAAAGTACATTTTTGCCCCTAGCTTGAAAATGACATTTTCACTAATCATATTCCATTTTGATTAATTGAGGTAATTAAGCATGGATTAAGGAGAGGTATATATTGTTAATCATAACAAACCATAACAGAAATTCACAATCATCAAAATCAAGATCCAAATTCTCCAAATTCTTCAAGAACACATCAAAGCAAAAGTCACAAAATCTCTCTCAATTCTTGATCAAATTCGAAGATTCTTTTTGTGTTGATCTTCATTCCTCTCATACTCCATCTGTTTTGGTAATTCAACAACAAATGCACACCAAATCGCAACTGTTCATACAAGGTGCTTCCATGGTGAATCCGGATTTCTTCTTCTAGAAGCCATAGCAATTGATCCTGAGCATTGCCTTCGACTTCTTGGAGCTTCTAGTTCATTTGTTTTGAAACAAAAAGCGCAAAGGACCACCGAATCGCCACTGCCTACAAGTTAAGGTCAGAATTCGAAATTCACGATTTGGCCAATGCTTGTGTGTGTTTTGTAGAGCGTTTGACGTAGAGCATCGTGATGCAATTGGTTTGTAAAATAGTGGACTGTAGCTCGAGTTAGGTTGATTCAAAGTTAGAACACCAAACCCTAAGACGTTCGATTTGCAAAATTTAGAGACAATTAGGTTAAGTCATGGACATATTCGGATTCTACGTGTTGAGATGGTTCCAACCATATGTCGCATGTTGATTTTCATTGAAGTTGATGTTCTTCGTGTTCTTGACATTTCTGGATGAAGAAGATGAGAATTCTGGAAATAATTGACATTTGATCCGTTTTGCTGTTTGAATTTTCAAGTAACCTGTTTCCCGCGCCACTGTTCCACTAATTACAAGAATGCCATTAATGAAATTTAATTAATTAATATATATTCAAATAATTATTAAAAAATTCATACAAACCTTTAAAAATTCATAAAAAATTATTTAAAAGTCAGAAAAAAGGTGAGGATTTTTTCTATGGTTTCCAAATTCCCTGTAGAATTTTATGGACATATTTTTAGAAATTGTGCATGGTAAAAATTAGGTTTGACCTAGGGTTGTTTGACATGTATGTATTTTTGACACATTTTGCCATTCCTATTGTGAAATCCTCATGCTCTAAAAGAAATTCTTGAAACTTTTTGTGGTGATTGTAGACATGCCAATGGTGATTTACATGTAAATTTTGTGAATTTTGGATACCTGGTGATTGAGTTATGAATTTTTGTATCTAGGTGTGACAATTTGTGTCACACCTAGCTAGGTCAACTTTCTGGATTTATTTTCATGACCTAGGCTTGTTAGAATGGAATGAAATTTTGCATGGATGTTCATGAATATGTTGAGAAGCTATGTGAATTTTGCTGGATTTTTATGTGGCCTTTTCAAATTGATTGGTATTTTTCATCTCTGTTGGTCAAATGTGCAAGCTTGTGTGACATAGGTTGGTATTATCTTTGTGAAATGCTCATATGGTATTGAATGAACATGAAATTTGGTATACTGGTTATAGACACCTGATAGGACATGATGCTTTTGGTCCCATTCATTTCTTTATTGTTTTCATTGACTTATGGATTTTTGAAGTGAATGCATGTGTTGATGTTGTGATTTGGCTCATATAATTGTGTCTGTATTTCTTGATTTTTTTTGGCCTAGTTCCTTTTGTCCAATTGAGCTGAAAATTGACATGCTATACCTTGAATATGTTCTGTTTAGGTGTAAATTATTTGAGGATTTTTGGAATTGTTTTGATATGGAATTGAATGCAATAGTTCTGTTTGGATGTTTGGTGTTATGTTTGACCTAGTTTGATTTGTTTTGTGCATAAAATGAATATGGTGAATGATATAAACATGGGATCAATTGCCTTGGCTTTCTATTTGTGTTAATTTGAGTTTGGTTGGAGATTGCTTGCTGTTTAGACATTTTTGTCACTTTTGGACCCTAGGCTTGGCCTAGTGTCTCACATTTGCTTGATTTTTCAGGATAAAATGCACAAAAGCTTAAGGAGATTGAACCAAGTCCATTAAGTTGATGTTGTTTGATGTGGAGAACTAACATACCTTTGTTTTGTAGGTTGTGAAGCTTGAGCTTGAGCTTATAGCTTGCCTTTGTATGCATTGACTTGTATAGTCTGACTGATTAACATTTGCTGTTTACTGTTTGTCTGTCTGAGTACTGATGATACTTGATTGATTTCAGGTACATTTAGTTGCTTACAGTTCTTTAAGAACTTGCTTGCTGCTGCTTGGTTTTTAAACCACTTGAGGTAGGACTTCTATTCTTCATGTAGTCTGGAGACCCTGTCTGTTATTTGACCGGGCAAACTGTCTGAAGTCCTCCTTAAGAGGCGATGTTTGTGATTGTTTAATATTGTGCCTAAGTAGGTAAAGTCCTTAATCAAGGCAATTGGTGGAAGCCAAGGGATATGCAATCTATCCCCCACTATTCTGTTGAGTCGTCCCTCTGCTCACACGGCTGTGTGTTGATGCATTGGGACACAAACCCAAGATCTTGTACTTTGTACGGTCGAGTCTGAGTCTTTGAGCGTAGAAGGGTCCCTCCATTCTGGACCCACGCTCCTTTGTCAGAAGCTCTCCCTGGTCAGGGATAAGAGCTGTGAGGTCTCATCCTCACATCACCTTTTCATCTGCTTCACCTTAGCCTCGTAATGGCAAGGTTAAGAGCGAATAACACTAACCATGTACAGATGACTTGCTTCGGCAGTCAAACCCATTGTTTGAGCCCACTTGACTGGTTATAGTGTGTGCTATGTGGATATCTGTTTGAGATGCTTGTTCTCATTTGATGAATTGTTTAATGCTTGTATGCTTGCTTCTTTCCTGGATAGGATTAGCTTGCTTATGCAAGTAGGATAGGAACCTCAACTTAGGGCAATGATGCATGACAACACTAGGCTCGAGTCCAGCTCCCTGGTAGTGTGTCTTCCCTCGGTTTCTGGCTAGATTTTCTTTCCCTTTAGGGGGAACTACATCGCCCTGATCCTTGTTCCAGACGAGGTATGTAGGCAGGTGGTCGTGCGAGACCACTCCGGGCAACCTTTTTCTTTTTTTGCGTGTGTTTACCTGTTATCTGACTGTGTGTTTGGTTCGGATGCCGACGTAAGTCCAATGATTGGCTGTTGGGCTCTACGTTTGCCGTTTTTTTGTGTTTTGGTTCGGATGCTGACGTAATTCCATCGAGTGGTTGTCGGGCTCCATGTTTGCCATCTGTTGGTGCGTTTTGTGTTGTTTGGCGTGCGTAAGCCGAACTACAGTGGCTCTGATTCTCGTTCCAGACGAGATATGTAGGCATAGGACGCGATGTCCTATCGAGCTCCCTTCTCTTAACCCCACCTGCGTTGTCTTCGGTGTGTGTGTGTGTGTGATGTTTTTAGCAACCTATTCTTTTCTTAGAACGTGGATCCCGTCGAGTACGACGGACGTGAGGGGTGCTAATACCTTCCCCTTGCGTAACCGACTCCCTTACCCTTTCTCTTTGGTCGCGAGACCATTTCCTTTCCAGGTTTCTCTGAGCGTTTCCTTTCCCTATTTTGGGATAAACAACGCGCAGTGGCGGCTCTGTGTTGTGTTTTATTTGAGTCTCGCCGGTTGATTTTCGCGGATGCGACAGCTGGCGACTCTGCTGGGGACCCTCAGATGTTGACCTGTGCTGGTCCATCTTCCCTAAGCGAGTCCTTCCTAGCGTTCTGGGATAGTTTAGGTTGCTTGTGATGTTTGATTTATTGCATTTATTATTCTAACCAGTATATATTTGCATTAAATATTTGCATGCATCATTCTATCATGTTGCCGTCCTCTGTGCAGGTGGTTTTTCTGTTTGGGGTGGGTGTTCTGAGTGGGGCTAAAACCCAGGCCCGACTATACACCTAGGATTAGTGTGGTCTCGTGTCGCTCACATGTCGGTTGGGCATGAGGTTGCGATGTGACATACCACAAGCCGGACGAGGTTCATCTGAGAAGTGCTCTTCCAGTGGGGTTTTCCACTTTGGTTGGGTTATCTCTTTTGGGCTGTTGACTCTGGTGACCGATCATTTCCCGGATCTTTGGTTTAGACGATCTCAGGAGAGCTACAATGGCACACCCGAAAGGGCAAACCCATTGAGTATCTCTGCCCGATTGTTGAGACTATTATCCGTCTTAGGATGACCTGTTTAGAATTTACCTGTGAGGGGAGGGTGATTCTTACAGATGCATGTTCAAATGGTGACTCAGATGGTGACTTGTTGTTCCGTGGATCAGGGTCATATTTATAAGTCGGATTTATGGTCATTTATTGACGAGACGCCGGAGTGCTGTCCGTGGTATTATCAGTGGGGATCCGTTTATTTCGGGATTCCCCGGGCCGATTCAGATGGTTGTGGTTATTTGCTCAGAGACTGGTGATGATGATGATGTATCTGTCTTCCGTTTATTTCGGAACCCGTGGGTCATATCGGTGGTTACATGTTCCCTCAGATGGTTATGATCAGTTCAGAAATCAGGTTTCAGTGCAAATGATCAGATGGCTTGGAGGATGGCAACGCATTGCATTCATTCATCAGCATCATTACATCTTGCATTTATTTGCATCTGACACATGTTTACCCATATGCAGGGACCCTTTTGATCGAGATCCTGGTTGAGAGACTTTTTGCCCAGATATGAGAAGACCCGGCTTGAAGGATGATGTTGCATACAGTTTCTTCGACTCAGATATCAGTGTGCTGAAGGATATGATTGCATTGATCGCACCCGACCATGTGGGGTCGTTTCGTGAGATGTATGGGGGTATTCTGAAGATGGTTTTCAGACTCACTGACAGAGACCGGAGTGCCGTTCATACTCTTCTTCAGTTTTATGATCCTGAGCTGAGGTGTTTTGTCTTCCCAGATTACGTACTTGGGCCGTTGATGGAAGATTATGCTGACATTTTGGGTATCCAGATCCGGGATCAGGTTCCTTTCTATGCTACTAAGGAAGAGCCTGATATTAGTGGGATTTCCCGTGCTTTTTATCTGAGTCCGGAGATGGTGAAGGGTAATCTGAAAGAGAAGGGGAAGTTACCTGGTTTTCATCTCAGTTTCCTGGAGGCTAAGGCTAAGGAGCAGGCAGAATTGGGTAACTGGAGAGCTGTCTGTGCTTTGATCGCTGCGGGCATTTATGGTATCATTCTGTTTCCTAACCAGAAGAATTTTGTGGATATTAATGCCATCCGCTTGTTTGCTCGAGGAAATCCTATTCCCACCTTGATCGGAGATGTCTATTATTCGGTTCACAACCGGAATGAGAAGAGGCGTGGGGGATTGATTCGATGCTGTGCACAGTTACTATTCAAGTGGTTTATGGGTTATTTGCCGTCTAAGGGTGCTTTTGTTCTTCTGGGCCAGAATGTTAATTGGGCGACCAAGCTGATGGGTTTGAGGGCCAAAGACATAGATTGGACTCACAGTAGCGGGGTTGGGCAAGATTTTATCTGCAGTTGCAAGGGTTTTCCCAATGTACCGCTTATAGGAGTTCAGGGTTGCATCAATTATAACCCGACACTTCTTAAGAGGCAGATGGGATTTGCTATGGAGCTTCCTCCGTACAAAAGTGAGGTTCAGGAATCTGTGTACTTCCCAGTTGAGGGCAATCAGGCCAAGGTGAAGTAGGTAGCTGAGGCATGGCGCAGCATTCAAAGGAAAGGCAAGGTTTCCTGGGGTAGAGCTAATAACAGATCTTTTCCTCCGTTCGATGACTGGCTCAGCAAGAGAGTGGAGCTTACTTGTCTACCGTTTCCTATGGTTGATCCTTGGTATCCGTTGACTGAAGAGACTCCTTCTACTGTTAGTATGGATGAGTTCTTGGAGATGAAGCGGGAGAGAGATCAGTTGCTTGCAGAGAAAGCGGAATTGGAGATGAGTGTTGCTCGGGTTCAGAGGGTTAATCAAGAGCTCAAAGTGAAGATGGAAGATCAAGACAAACGGCATGCCCTGGAAGCAAAACGTTTTGCGATGGATACGGCCTATTATGGGAAGATCAGCCAAGCCTTGGCATCATCCAACTGGGAGCACGACATCACCAAAGAGAGATTGGCTAGAGCTTCAAAAGTCATTGAAGATGAGAAGAGAAGGCAAATCTTGGTGAGAGATCAGAGGGACGACCGAGTTCGAATCCTCATTGCTGAGTGGGAGGCAAAACTGAAAGTTAAGGAGGCAGAGAGTATGAGGATCATCGCCGAGAGAGATCACTACATGGCGGAGCGAGATCACTACTTCAGGCAGATGAAGATTCACCAGAAGGAAGTGGGGAGATTACAGCAGGAGAATACAGAGCTCAGGTTCACCGTGGAGTTCGCGAAGATGGAAGATGAGATAGGGCCATCTGTGGGACCCTCGTCCGGCTAGATCTTTCATTTGTGTGGATTACCGTCAGGCTTGTTGACGGAATCCATGTGCTTGTATTTCTTTCCTGATTCTGGAGGATTGTATTTGACTTTATTTGACTTGATGTATGACTATGGCACTTATTGTGCATTTTTGTTATGTGATGGGAATTTTTCAGTCAGTGATTGATCTTCAAGCTTTATTTGCTTTACCGTATGCACTCACACAAGCACACACATGGTTGGGGGTATCATGCTAAATCACATATCTCCGATCTGCACGATGAAATCAAATGCTGAATGACTAAATATTGATGCCAGGTTATTATTTATCTCGATGATGCCAGGATCAAGAGACAAAGTGTCCTTCATATGGATAGACACTGCATTCATGCATTAACCATAATAACTTGTGTTTTATTTTGCAGGTATCTGTTTCTAACGTGCTTGATTGTGACAGGAATCATTGCTCGTGCTCGTAGAACTGTACCTTTGCACTCCACCAGACCTCACAGATACTATACCAGACGCAATACTCCTAGACTCATGGATCTTCCCAGTGCAGATATTCTCGAGCTAAAAGACAAAATGAACGAGCTGATCAACATCATGCAAGGCTTTGCAGTTGGTCAGAAAGCTTTGGCAGATAAAGTTGAAAAGCTCGAGCGGGCTTCTGCAGCAAACAGCGGGGTTAACCTGGATGGTGTCTCCAACCAGGGGCTGGGGTCTCGAGATGGTGGAAAGAGGACAACTGTTGGAATTGTGAATAATGCTGGTGGTTTCGGTGGTGCTGCTGGTCAACCTGGGCCGAGTCAGAATTTGAAGGATAATTTTGTGCCTCCATTCTATGGGTTTGATGAAGACCAGGAGGAAGACAGGGAGGCTGACCAGTTCTCAATGCAGAATGAACCGTTTGTTCCCTACAGTGCTCCGCCTCAGAGCAAGGAAATTCAGCTGCTGGCTGAAAAGATTAAAGTGCTGGAGAGCTATGCCACTCCTGGGGTGGTCAATATGTCTAACATGGGGCTGGTTGAGGGGATTGTGATCCCACAGAAGTTCAAAGCGCCCACTTTTGACCGTTATAACGGTAGTTCTTGCCCGGAGACGCATCTTCAGGCCTTCGTCCGCAAAATTTCTGCGTACACAATGGATCAGAAATTGTGGATGTACTTTTTCCAGGACAGCCTGTCCGGAGGTTCCCTGGAATGGTATACCAAGTTGAAGTCCTCAGAAATTAAGAACTGGCAGGATCTTGGGGACGCGTTCTTCAAGCAATATCAGTTCAATGCTGGCATGGCTCCGAGCCGTACCCAGCTGCAGGGTATGTCTCAGAAAAATAATGAAGGATTTAAGGAGTATGCCCAGCGGTGGAGGGAACTGGCTGCAAGGGTGCAACCTCCTCTTGTTGATAGAGAGATGTCGGATCTATTCATGGGTACCTTGCAAGGGGCATTTGCTGAAAGAATGGTTGGTTGTCCGGTCACCAATTTCTCTGATATTGTGGTAGCCGGGGAGCGGATTGAGAGTTGGTTGAAGCTCGGAAAGATCCAGGGTACTGCTTCTGCGTCTTCTTCAGGTTCGAAGAAGCCATTCGGTAATGGTGGCCAGAGGAAAAAAGAGGGCGATACCAGCGCCGTGTATGCTCAACGTGGACCCAGTAGGGATCGTTACTTCCAGCACACTGCTGCAGTAACTATTCCTGCTGAACATCAACCTGCACCGCAACAACAGCAGCAACAGCAACAGAGACAACTTTTTCAACAGAGGCCGCAGAGGGCTGGATATCAAGTCAGGGGCCGAATGAATGATCGACAATTTGATAGGCCTCCGGTGACCTATTCTTTTTTGTTCAAGAAGTTGACAGATTTGGGGCTTGTGCAGACACGGACTCTGGCACCTTTGAGACCTGATCAAAGGCCAGCCAGCTATGACGAGAATGCAAAGTGTGAATTCCACTCAGGTGCGCCCGGACATAACATTGAGAACTATAAAGCTTTTAAGCACACAGTTCAAGACCTGGTGGATTCAAAAGCAATCAACTTTGCACCATCTCCCAATGTCAATGCCAACCCCATGCCCCGCGCATGGTCAAAGGGGAGTGAATGCCATTTCTGCAGAAAAACGAGTTGGGCTGTCTGAGGTGGATCAATTAAGGACGCCTTTGGCTGAGGTCAAGAGGCAGTTGCTGTTGAATGGGGTCAACCCGGGTTGTGGCGTTGATTGTGTTGAATGTCGTGTTGTTCAGGACGGTTGTGAGCTTCTGAGGAAGTGTGTCCAGGGTCTGATGGACGAGGGGATTATCATGGTGGAGAGGGCTGGTGAAGAGAAGGAAGAGGTCTCCACCATAACAATCTATTATGACCCGGTGGATTTGTCGAACCTTGTTGAAGAGGCTCCAGTTACCATCACGGTACCTGGGCCAATTCCCTACGACAAAGATGATGCCGTGCCATGGCATTATGGTGGGGAAGTTTATTGCAACGGGGAGAAGTGGGAAGAGCAGACTGCAAGTGAAACCACCGTGCTAAAGGTGGATAATGCCGGTCCCAGCGGTTTCACTCGCAGCGGAAGATTATTTGCTCCGGATGCGTTGAGAAGAGGGGAAGAAGAAAAAGATAAAAAAGAAAAGGCCGAGGCTTTAGCCAGGGCAAAAGGAAAGGCTGTGGTGGGTAATGATACTCCTGTGGTGACACCGGCGCCTGCGGGGTCGGAAAATAAATTTGATGATGATGCTGAAGAATTTCTAAGAATCATCAAAAAGTCAGAGTATAAACTGGTTGACCATCTGCAGCAGACTCCGTCCAAGATCTCAATTCTTTCATTGCTATTGAGCTCTGAGGGGCATAGGGAAGCTTTATTGAAAATCTTGAAGAAGGCCTATGTTCCTCAAGAAATCACTATCAACCAATTGGAGACGGTCGTGTCTAATGTACATGCCAGCCATGGGCTGGGTTTTACAGACATGGACTTAACTGTGGATGGGAGAAATCACAACAGGGCGCTACACATCGCAATGGAATGCAAAGGAGCCGTGCTTTCGCATGTGCTGGTTGATACCGGCTCCTCCTTAAATGTGTTGCCAAAGAAGGCTCTGGCGAAGCTGAATTGTGATGGGCTGATTCTGACTCCGACTGATCTGATTGTGCGGGCGTTCGATGGGTCGAAGCGGGCCGTGTTTGGAGAAGTTGAGCTTCCTGTGAAGATAGGCCCAGAGGTGTTCAAGTCGACATTCTATGTCATGGATATTCAGCCGGCATACAGTTGCTTGTTGGGTAGGCCATGGATTCATGCTGCTGGGGCAGTTACCTCGACTTTGCACCAGAAGTTAAAGTATATCTGGGAAGGTCAAGTCGTCACTGTGTGCGGAGAAGAGGACATTTTTGTCAGCCACCTGTCTTCTTTCAAATACGTTGAGATGGAAGGTGAGATCTGGGAGACGCCTAGTCAGGCATTCGAAACTGTTAAGGTGGAGAATGCTCTGTTTGCGAAAGAGGAGGAGAAACCGTCCATAGCTTCATACAAACAAGCTGTTGAGGTCGTGAAAAGTGGAGAAGCTCCTGGTTGGGGCAGAATGATGGATGTCCCTGCGAAGAAGGACCGATTCGGAGTGGGGTACCAGCCGGGCCGAGGCTCAGGACAGGGCAGAGGACGTCGTACGTCAGTCACATTCACAAGTGCCGGAATGCTGGATCCGGATCACATCTGCATGATGGGTGAAGACGCTGACAGTGACTGCGACATCGACCAATGGATAAAGCCGTGCGCACCAGGGATGGGAATCCAGAACTGGAAGGCTGAAAAGATCATCCGGGTCACTCTCCTTGAAGAGTAATATTTTTCCTGTTTTCATTTTATATGCATGAAAGCCATACGTGTTGCCCGACACGTAATGGTCCATTGTAAGGGCCACCTCATGTTTAAATTTGCAAGATTTTGCATCATGAATAAAGGATGTTTTTCAGTTAAAAGCGGTGTTCCCTGTTTTTCATTTATTTTTGCAGTTTAAAAATAAAAACAAAATAAAAATGGCAATGTTTTCATTTTTCTTTCTTTTTTCTCACACCGGTTCTAAAGCAATGCATGAATCAACATTCATGCAGATGCAATTACTCCCCGGATCTCATTGATAACAATCCTGTTACACCCTTGTATGACTTCGACAATCCGATCTATCTTGCTGAAGAAGAAGACGAAGAAGATTGTGAACTACCAGGGGAATTAGCCAGATTGTTGAAACAAGAGGAGAAGGTGATTCAGCCGCATGAAGAGCCGATTGAAGTCGTGAATCTGGGTACCGACGAGGTCAAGAAAGAAGTGAAAATCGGGGCTGCTTTGGAGGAAAGTGTCAAGAGCAGAATGGTAGCATTGTTGAAAGAGTATGCCGACATCTTTGCCTGGTCTTATCAAGATATGCCAGGGTTGGATACCGATATCGTTGTGCATAAGCTACCATTGAGAGCAGATTGTCCTCCAGTGAAGCAGAAGTTGCGCAGAACTCGACCTGACATGGCGATGAAGATTAAGGAAGAAGTGCAGAAGCAGTGGGACGCTGGTTTCCTTACTGTCACTAATTATCCGCCATGGGTTGCGAACATTGTGCCAGTCCCGAAGAAAAATGGTAAAGTGAGAATGTGTGTGGACTACCGAGATCTGAACAGAGCTAGTCCGAAAGATGATTTTCCGTTACCTCACATTGATGTGTTGGTAGATAATACAGCTCAATTCTCGGTGTTTTCCTTCATGGATGGCTTTTCTGGCTATAATCAAATCAAAATGTCGCCAGATGATATGGAGAAAACAACGTTCATTACACCGTGGGGTACCTTTTGTTACAAGGTGATGCCGTTCGGTCTCAAGAACGCCGGTGCTACTTATCAGAGAGCCATGGTGACTTTGTTTTATGATATGATTCATCATGAAATTGAATGCTATGTTGATGACATGATAGCAAAGTCCCAAACAGAAGAGGGGCGTTTGGTAGATCTGGCTAAGTTGTTCGACCGTTTGAGACAGTTCAGACTGAGGTTGAATCCGAATAAGTGCACGTTCGGAGTGCGGTCCGGTAAATTGCTGGGGTTTATTGTGAGTGAAAAAGGAATTGAGGTTGATCCTGCAAAGGTAAAAGCGATAAAAGAAATGCCTGAACCGAGAACAGAGAAAGAGGTTCGTGGTTTCTTAGGTAGATTGAACTACATTTCGCGGTTCATATCTCATCTAACAGCCACGTGTGAACCGATATTCAAATTGTTGAGAAAAGATCAAACGGTCAGGTGGAATAATGATTGTCAAACGGCATTTGAAAGAATAAAAGAATATTTGCAGGAGCCTCCGATTCTGATGCCTCCTGTGGAAGGAAGACCGTTAATTCTGTACCTGACAGTCCTCGAGGGGTCTATGGGGTGTGTATTGGGGCAGCATGACGAGTCTGGTCGAAAAGAGCATGCCATATACTACCTTAGCAAAAAGTTTACCGACTGTGAAACAAGATATTCACTGCTCGAGAAAACTTGCTGTGCTTTGGTCTGGGCTGCTCGCCGACTAAGGCAGTACATGCTGGTTCATACCACTTTATTGATTTCCAAGATGGATCCAATCAAGTACATTTTTTAGAAGCCAGCATTGACCGGACGGGTTGCGAGGTGGCAAATGATTTTGACCGAATATGATATCCAATATACCTCTCAGAAAGCGATGTAGCACCTCAAATTTGCACCTACCATTATACATACATTTTCATATTAGGTCATAGCACATCATGATCCATTGCATAGCATTTGCATTGTTCCCAGTTGCCTCAAGAGCAAGCAATCAAGAATTAGGTCAAACTAATCTCCTGATCAGTCAACCAAGCAAGCAAAAGAATTTCTCATTGAACCAAGGCCCTAGGGTTTGTGCAACAAGTTCACATGGCTTGGAGGTCTATTTGAAGTATTTTGGTCAAGGGTTGAGGGCTCAGAGGTCAGCAGTTCATACACAGACAGTCAAAAACCCTAAAAAGTCAACTGTCAGTCAAAGCAGTGGATGGTGGTCATTCTTGTGGAATTTGGGCACCATGGTCAATAATCAAGAGTTCATACAACTTGGGACATCATTTGAAGTCAAATTCTCAAGGAATTAGGGTTTGGAATTCATCAGTCAATGCACAATCATTCAGAAACCCTAAAAGTCAACTGTTGGTCAACTGTCCATTTAATCAGTGATTGGATGATTGGATTTGGTTTGTGAGAGTTCATTCATGTCCAAATAGCCATCATACATCATGCCAAACACCATCATGGAAGAATTTGAAGCCATATCATGAATTTCCCAAAATGGAAACTGGGCCTGTAACTGAAAACTGCCATAAATGGAAAGTCTTGATCCTCAAACTTACATTTTGATACAAGCCTCAAATGAATTTTTGCCCAACATGAAAGTTGAAGATCTTGTTCTCCCATTTCCAAAAAGTCCTAGAACTCTCAATTCCCATGTGTGGTTGGCAAGTTATGATCGAATCGATTTCAGAAAATCTTGAACTTCAAAGGGCCATATCTCTCAAACCGTTTGGCCAATTTTGGTGGGGTTTTTTCCTACAAGTCACATTTGATCCCCTCTTTCCAAAAATATAAGTTTCATGAGCCAAAACTTCACCAATCAAAATGGCATATTTTGACCTTTTTCATTTAAATGTAAGTTTGACCAAGAGTTGACTTTTTGACTCAAACATTTTTTCAACATTTGGCCAATTGGAACAGCTCATAAATGTCATTTAGAAGGTGTTTGCAAAGTCAAATTATGCAGCACATGTGAATATTGCTTGGTTGCTTGAATTGTAAGAAAAGTACCATTTAACCATACTTGCACCATACTTGTCCATGCCTTGCCTTGTACCTCAAGAGGACACATATTATGCAGCATTCTTGATCATTTTTCTGTCATGTTGAGACCTCATTGTGCAGCCAAACAACCAACAAGTACACATAGCCATGCTTGCTCACTTGAATTTTGGCAAAAGGACATGTCCAATTCATGAACCATACCTCTTGCAACCTTGCCTTGTACTACTCTCACATAGCAGAATTTTTAGGGGCCATCATTTTCTGTTTGGACACACATAGCAACAGACCAAACACTCTTGACAATTGGCTCAAAACACACCATGCTGTGCACTTAAAGGATGACCAACACCATACCTTGTACTTACAGCAGCAGTCCACCACCCTGTTTTCTATCATGTAAAACAGCCATCACACAAAAAACCAAATGGACTCATACTCAAAAAACCATTTTTTTGGCCATTTGCAATATAGAAAAAAACAGTAGATGCGATCCAACACATTTTTCTGTCATGGAGAACACTGCTAGCAGTGATCCAACAGCAAGAGTATAGTCTCTCTCATTTGACATTTTGGAAAAAATTGCAATTTCATTTCTAAACCACAGGCAACATAAAGCAGCATGCCTTTTCCTCACTTTTTCTATCATGACAAAAACCTCACTAACAGCACCACAAGCAGCAGAAAAAAGGCCTCATTTTCTGACATGAGCAGTCATTACTTGCAGCAGATCACAAACACATTTTTTCACTCATCCACACAAACACACCTTGCTTGGCATTTTCCCAATCGGCTGTAAAACTCAAAAGCACAAAACCCTGCAGCATCACAAAACAGTACAAAAGCAAAAGAGGCAAAGGGCCTAACAGAACCATAAACCTGTCACAACATAATACTGCAGCAAGAGATAAAAAAACCACTTGGCCATTTCCTCAAAGAAGGATCCTAACTGCCCTTACCCTGCTACCTTGCACATGTTTTCTTCACCATTTTTTGTTCTGCTATGAGAAACAGCTAACCACCAACTCTGCAGCGGAAAATCTTGGTTCACCTTGGCCATTTTGCATCCTTCTAACAGCAAACAAAACCTCATTGATTAAGACTAACCCTGTTACTTGATTTTCTCATTTTTCTTCTGTCCAGAGCTCATGGTGAACTGAGCCTACCTTGCCTAACACCATATCTCCCCTCACTTGCTGTCATGGAGCAGCTGGCCAATACCACAAACTGCAGAAGACTTCACTGATGGCTTTTGGCTTTTGTATTTCAAAAAGAACCTGTAAAACTCACAAAGGAATGAAACCTTGCCTTGCCCTGAACACAATCCCAGCATCCTTTTGAACCAATAGCAGACAGAGACCAACCATCAAATTCCATACACTCCAACTCACTCTCATTGTACATCCCACATCTTCTGTCCAAAACCAACATAACAAGGGATGGACATTCTCTCTGCATCTGTTTACACTCATAAACACCAAAACAACACTGCAGCTCGATTTCCTTCAAAATCAAGTAAGCAATCGACTTCCATTATTTGCCTTGCTGTGTTGTGTTTCTGAAAGGCCTTTCCATGCTGAACATGTTGCAAGTTGAATCCCTTGAAATGGTTGATTATGTTGAGAGAAATTTAGATTTCATTTTTCATGCATAAACTTGTTTTGATCGATTCTTGGAGGTGGTTGTGTTTTTAATGATTATGCTGGTTGGATTAATGTTGCTTGATGTTGATTGATGACACTAGCATGAGTGGCATGGATTCCTGGACACTTCGAAATTTCATGTTTGAATGATGATAATACTGTTGCTGTTTCGAAACCTAGTTCTGCCCAGAAATTCCACCTGTTTTGTTTGGTTTATTATTAGTTGTTGTTGCTGAATGATGTTGCTATACCAATACAATGTTGTTTGTGTGGTTTGGTCGAGTCCTTTTGTTTTGATGTTGGTGACAACATGAGTATGCCCTGCTGTTATAAACCCCAGAACTTCCCATGATTTTGGTTGATTGTTGTTGGTTTGTTGTCCATGAGGTGTTTGTATGGGGGACATGCTATTTGCCATGGCTTTATGATCTATTCTATTTGAAAGTTGTTGATTGAATATTGAACATTGATGTTGAATGTATACTATGCTGTTGTGTATGAATCATAAACTTGCCTAGAATTCCTCATGCTGGTGTTGTTTTGTTGTTCATGTCATGATGTTGCTTGCTTGATGCTTATTTTTGATTGAGTTCAGGATGATGAAAATGAATGCTGTTATGCCATCAACCATGCTGCAAATTGATGATGAATACATGAGCTGCCATGCTAATAAACCTTAATCTGTCCAGTGATTTTCCATGCTGTTTGTCTTTTGGCATTTGAATGTTTGTTTTGAAGTTGGATAATGAACATGCCCTGCTATTAAACCATGAACATTGTCCAGGAAATCCATGTGAAACATTAATGCCATGCTACTGTTATTGCCTTGCTGTTACATGAACCTACCATGCCCAAAATTCCCTTGATTATGTTGGTTTTTGCTGTTAGTAGATGAGGTATCATGGCCTTGATTATTTGTTGATGCCGTTTTTCATGATGATGAAGCTGAATGATGAAATACTGCTGCTGTGTAAAACCTATCATTTCCAGATTTTTTCCCATGATTATGCTTGTGTGTGGCTGAATAATGTGCTGTTTGTATGCTTGGTCTAGTTTTGGTTCATGAGGCTGATTGCTTGAATATGCCATGCTGCTTGTTTTGAAAACCCTAAGGCTCATTTCTAAAAATTCATGCTTGTTCTGTCTTGTTATTCATGTCACGAAGAACATGGTTACCACCATGCTGTTGTCTGTTTTGTTTGGATGGTGATGAACACATGATCCCATTGCTGATATAACCATTGCTGCAGTTTTTGAAACTCCTTGAAAACCTTATTTGCTGTTAGTTATGAAGAGTACATGATGATGATGAACTTGTATTGATTACATGATACCATGCTGTTGTGTGTTTGTTGTTTGAATTCGATTGGATGTTGATTGAACTTGTATGAAGTTCCAAAACCGTGCTGTTGTTCTAAACCCTAAGGGTTTATGTTGAAATCCTGAAACATGAAAGTTGGTTGGTTGTTCTACTGTTCCATTGGCCATTGGCCAATGAGAACATTTCGTTTCCATGCATCAAAACGCACAGCTTAAGTAAGTGACTGCATAATTACATCAATGCCACCCGTTGACTTATGTTTGACCCTCATGCCATGCTTTCATGTTCAATATTTCATCAATTATTCATCAAACTCCCATAATTCATTTTCAATTCAATTTTTATTCAAAAATCTTGAAATTTTTTCCTCATATTCATGAATGTGTCCTTTATTTAATCATGATTTTTAATTAATTTTCCATTGGCTGGATTTTTAATGATAATTATTTTCTTGACATGTATGCCAAAATGATACATTGTGCCATTCCTTTTGTGAAATTGTCATGTTGCATCCAATGAGCTTGAAATTTTTTGTGGTAAAACTAGACACATTTACCTTCATTTCCATATAAAGTTTGTGCATTTATCATTTGTGGATTGAGAGTTATGATTTTTTTGAAGTCATGTGTTGCATTTGGTGTCATACCATGATCATGCATTTTCACAATTTTTGTTCACACACTTCCCCACATCCAAATGACTCCAAATTTTGCATGAATGGTCCCTTGTATGTCCAATTGATGTATGAATTTTCTTGGAATTAATCTTGTTGTTTTCCATTTATGTGAGAATTTCCTCCCCTGCCTAGTCAAATGTTGACCTTGTGTGACACATGTTCCCATTTCATTTGTGAAATTCTCATACTTTATTGGATGGACATGAAATTTGACATGTGATAACTAGACATCCTCATCTTTGCCATGGCTTTAGTCCCATTCATTTATCATACACCATTCTTGACTTATGATTTTTCTAAGTTGATGCATGTTTGGTTGACTTCTTTGAGCATGTTCAAATGTACTTTGACTTTCTGATTTTCATTGACTGCCTTCCACTTATCCAAATGGGATGAAATTTTACATGCTTACCATGCCATGAGTTAGGAATGATCATGATTTATTTGGTGATTTTTGGAAAATGTTTAGATTGCTTTTGAGATAAGTCTTGCTGTTGACTTCTATGAGCTTCTGTTTGCCATGTTTTGACCTAAATGGTTCATGAAATGATGATGATGATTGATATGAATGTGAACCCAATTGGTTTTGTTTCCTAATTGTTTGAACATGATTTTGGATACTTACCCCTTGCTGTTTGGACTTTCTCATTCACTATTGACCCTAGGCTTGCCCTAGTGGTCCTGTTACTCACCTTTGAGTTTGTGATTTCAGGTTGACCATCAAATGGCCATTGAGACCAATTCTTTTGACTGAGTTTGCTTGAATATTGTTGTCTAACATCTTTGTTTTGTAGGTGGCTTGGCTCACATGCCCTAAGCCTTGTGCATTGCACATCCATGTGCCTCTAATGGACAGTTGTTGTCTGTTTCTGTTTGTTTTGTTTGAAGTTGCATACTAACATCTGCTTGACTGTTTCAGGTGCTTTAGTTGCTTAGTTCCTTGTGAACTTTTTGCTTTGCTTTGCTTGTATAAGCAATTTGCATTGAGGTATGCTTCTAGTCTTCATGTAGTCTGGAAGACCTGGCCTGTTACTTGGCCAGGCAACTGTCTGAAGTCCTCCTTAAGAGGCAATGTTTGTGATTGTTTACTTTTGTCCTTGCATGGGGTCAAAGCCCTCCTAAGTGAAGAGGCAATTGGTGGAAGGTAGGGATATGCAATCTATCCCCCACTATTCAGTGTGTCATCTGCTTTGCTCACACCACTGTGTTGATGCATTTCAGATACAAACCCAAGATCTTGTACAACTGTACAGTTGAGTCAGTTTTAATGTGTAGAAGGGTTCCCACTTTCTGAACCCACACATTCTTGTCTTGAGCTCTCCCAGGCCAGGGATAAGAGCTGTGAGGTCTCATCCTCACTTCATCCTTTCATCTGCTTCACCTTAGCCCCTCAATGGCAAGGTTAAGAGCGCATTCACCCCATTCCAGAGGTTTGTTTGTTGAGGTTGATATGACCCCTTGACTAAAACCTAACCCTTGTTTGAGCCACTTGTTTGTGTATAGCGTGTGCTATCTGTGCTTGTAGGATTGTTTGACTGGCTTCCTGTGCAAGATAGGATTGTTTGACTTGCTTCCTGTGCAAGGTAGGATTAGTTTAGACTTGCTTCCTGTGCAAGTTAGGTTTTGCTTGGCTTGCTTCCTATGCAAGTTAAGTGTGTGTGTGGCTTGCTCCCTGTGTGAGCCATACTTAGGATAGGTTGGCCCTTGTGCCACTTAGCTAGAAACCATAACTTAGGGTTGATTTTGCATGACAACATCTAGGCTCGAGTCGTAGTCTCCCTAGAGTTGTGTCTCCCTCTGTTATCTGGTTAGGCTAGAACCTTTATCCCTGCGTAGGGGAACTACATCGCCCTGATCTTCATACCAGATGAAGTATGTAGGCAGGAGATTGAGCTGATCTCTCCGGGCGCCCTTTTTTCTTTTTGTGTGTGTTGTTTGACCTTTGCTAGGCTCGAGTCCCCGTACTCCTTAGCATTTGCTGTCTGTTTGTGTGCGTTTGACAGTTATAGGCTGAGTCCCCGACTCCCTATCTATCTGTTGTGTTGTTTAGGTTCGGATGTCAATGTAAGTCCAGTGATTGGCATTTGGGCTCCACGTTTGCCTCTTTGCGTGTGTTTAGGTTCGGATGCTGACATAAGTCCAGCGATTGGCAGTCGGGCTCCACGTTTGCCTTTGTCTTGTTTTGTTTGTGTGCGTGTCAGCCGAGCTACGAATGCTCTGATTCTTCTCTCGTCCGAGAAGATACGTATGCATAGGATGCGACATCCTAGCGAGCATGTGTCGTTTCCCCAGTCCGAACTACTTGGACTCTGATGTCTATGCCTGATAGACTAAGTAGGCCCAGGATGCGACATCCTGCCGAGTTCAGTTTCAGTCAGTCTCTTTCCTTTCTTTCAGCCAGTGTGTGTGTGAATATTTGAGCAGTGTTAGCAACCAATTTCCTTTCTAGTGTGCGTGGATCCCGTAGAGTACTACGGATGTGTAGGGGTGCTAATACCTTCCCTTCGCATAACCGACTCCCGAACCCATACTCTTTGGTCGTGAGACCATGTCTTTTCCCAGGTTTACTCTGAGCGTTTCCTTTCCCTCTTTTGGGATAAATAACGCACGGTGGCGGCTCTGTTGTTCTTTCTTTTCCCGCCGGTTTTTCGCGCGATGCGACAGCTGGCGACTCTGCTGGGGACAAGAGAAGTTGACCTATGCTGGTCCATCTTCCCTGAGCGAGTCTCTCCTAGCGCTCTCTAGGTTAGGGTTTTGGTTGCTTTGTGCTGTGTTTATTTATTGCATTCATTATTTACTGTTTGCATTCATTGTCTGTTGTTTGCATTTATGTTTGCATTAATGTTTGCATTTATTCATCTGTTCACCTGGCTGGTTGTTTGTTTCTCTCTGTGTGGGGGGAAGAGTCAGTTGAGGTAAAAGGTCCAATACCCAGACCATGAGTGCAATCTAGGATACCTAGGAATAGAGTGATTCGTGGGAAGCGGGTGGTATGGCGCCACTTAGCGGAACATCGATATCACGAGCAGTTCAGACCCTGGTGGGATGCTGTCGTTACATACTTCGGGTGTGTATATGACAGTATTCTGCGAAAGGTTATTTATGCTGCGTTTCCCTCAAGCTTTACCCTGGCCTGGACTACACCCGTGAGTGGGGAAGGGTTATTTCATTACAGGTACCGTTGGTGACTCGGTTCTGTTGGTGACTTGGTTCTGATGGTGACTTTGTGTTCAGACAGTGTTCAGTTAACCTTAAGTGGGATTTATGTTCCGTTTTTGACTGAAGCTTCGACCTAGTATCAGAGTTTGCACAACCAGCCAGTCCAGTCTGCATCATTTGCATCATAGCATATTTATTTTTCAAAAGAAACGCAATAAAAAAAATCAAAAAAAAAGAAAACAAAAAAAAAAAGGAAAAAAAAAAGAAAAAACTAATCTCTGCATGCATATCATTTCTCAGGTACATTCCAGAGCTTGTCTACTGATAGAGATGGCAACGGTCCCCGAGCCGAAGCGGAAGACCTGTTCCTACAGCTTTCATCGTGAGCCGTTGACTTCACTGATTGAGTTGGGTAGCTTTGTGACAGATGATCGTCTGAAGAGTTTTGTTGGGCGGTATGGAGATATCTTGACAGTATTGAAGACGGTAGTGGATCCAGTGCCTCTGCAGACGCTTCTTCAGTTCTACGATCCAGAGCTCAGATGCTTCACTTTCCAAGATTACCAGTTAGCACCTACTCTCGAGGAGTATTCTATCCTGTTAGGTATCCCTATTCAGCATCAGACTCCCTTCTTGGACGTTCCAAAGGAGGTCGACTTCAGATTGATTGCCAGAGCTCTCCGGTTGAGTGTTGAGGAGGTCGGTAAGAATTGGAAACCCTGTGGGGAAGTTGTAGGTCTGCCATTGAAGTTCCTGTTGAGAGTAGCCAGAGTTGAAGCAGAAAAGGGGAATTGGGAAGTTTTTCACGCACAGTTAGCTGCCATGATCTATGGTATCATCCTATTTCCCAGTATGCCAAATTTCATTGACTTCACTGCTATCAGCATTTTCATCAGAGGGAATCCAATCCCTACTCTTCTAGCAGATACTTACTATGCCATTCACAGCAGGCATGGTAAGGGAGGAGCCATCAGGTGTTGCCTACCTCTTCTGTTCAAATGGTTCATGTCTCTTCTGCCAGCTAGTGGACCATTTGTAGATACCCAGAGCACTCTTAAGTGGACTCAGAGGGTCATGTCACTCACCTCCTATGACATCAGATGGCAGTCGTACCGGATAGATGTGAAGAATGTTATTATGAGTTGTGGAGAATTCCGGAATGTGCCACTCGTAGGGACCAAGGGTTGTATAAATTATAACCCAGTTCTTTCTCTTCGCCAGTTAGGTTTTGTTATGAGTAGAAGACCACGGGAAGCTGAGGTAGCTGAAAGTGTGTATTTTGAGAAGAAGGATGACCTTGTCAGGTTGGAGCAGATTGGGAGAGCTTGGAAGTCTATTGGTGTGAAGGATGGATCCGTCTTAGGGAAGAAGTTTGCCATTGCAATGCCCGATTACACTGATTGGGTAAAGAAGAGAGTGGAAACTTTGCTGCTACCCTACGATAGGATGGAACCGTTGCAAGAGCAACCACCTTTGATCCTTGCTGAGAGTGTGCCCGCGGAGCACTACAAGCAGGCCCTGATGGAGAATCGCCGTTTGAGAGAGAAGGAGCAAGACACCCATATGGAGCTGTACAAAGCCAAAGCTGATAAGCTGCACTTGGCCCATCAACTCAGGGAAGTGCAAGGAGAAGATGCTAGCAGACTGAGAAGCAAGAAGAGATCCTACGAGGAGGTGGAGAGTATGTTAGATGCAGAACACCGGGAGCGCTTGAGGCTGCAGAGGGTTGAGGCCAGTTATCAGAAGAAGATCAGAGACTTGGAGAAGCAACTTAGAGATAAAGACATCCAGTTGAAGAAGGAAGTAGACTTGAGACAGGCATCAGAGAACCATCTTGGAGGAGAAGTCTTAGAGCTTAGAAGACAGTTGAAGGAGAAGATTACCCCTCTACCAGAATGCTCAGAATGCTCACTGTTGATAGACCAGTGCCATTACCTGAAGACCCTCATTCCAGAAGACCGTCTGTCTTAATTCGTATCTCTGATTGTATTTTGTTGAGAATCACCTCCAGGCTTGTTGGATGGGATTCGTTTGCGTGTAGGCCATCTCTTGGATCTTTTGTTAAGAATCACCTCCAGGCTTGTTGGATGGGATTCTTTTTCTTTGTACGTTGTTTATTCAGATATTCTGTTGACATTGGTTGTATGCCTTTTTACCCTTATGTATGTATAAGGATGTCAGCATTTCCTTGTATCTGTTTTGTTCTCTTGTTGCTGCAGGTTGCCATCTTTTCAGAATGGGTCAGGCTCTTTGAATGCCTGAGAAATGAGCATATCATATGCATCATACGCATCATTAGCATCATACTCATATCATTTTGCATAACAGGTGTTCTTGATCGTGACTTCTCACTCTTGGTTCCTGTTCAGGCAGGATAGCTGATCAACGTCCGCACCGCTACTCAACAAGACTGAATCAACAGAGAAGTATGGATCAATTTCAAGCTGAGTTGGCTGAGATGAAGGCAAGCATGGACCAGTTTATGAATATGATGCAAGGGGTTGCGCAAGGTCAAGAAGAACTTCGAGCTATGGTTCAGAGACAAGAGGCTGCAAATCCACCGATCAACCATGCTCCGCCAGAGGGAGGCCCAGTCGATGATAACAATATTGCTGCTGCTGTACCCGTCAACAACTATGCTGTAGGAGATGAGTTAGGGGGTATTCGAATCAACGGTCAACCTATTGTTCCAGATGCCGCTAATGCCAGAGTAGTCCGTGCTCCGGCCCGCAATCCTGTTCCGATTGTTGACAGACAAGAGGATTTGTTCTCTCTGCTCAGTGAAGACGAAGACGTTCTGGGAAGGGTTAATGAGAGAGACCGCAAAGTTGAGGCTCTTGCTGAGAAGATCCGTGCTATGGAAAGTCAGAATTCTCTTGGTTTTGATGTTACTAATATGGGATTGGTTGAAGGTTTGAGAATCCCTCACAAGTTCAAAGCACCGTCCTTCGACAAATACAACGGTACTTCTTGCCCTCGCACCCATGTGCAGGCTTATTATCGAAAGATCTCTGCGTATACTGATGATGAAAAGATGTGGATGTATTTTTTCCAAGATAGTCTATCTGGGGCTTCTTTGGACTGGTACATGGAATTGAAGAGAGATTCGATCCGATGCTGGAGAGATCTGGGTGAAGCGTTCTTGAGGCAGTATAAACACAACATGGACATGGCACCGAGCCGGACTCAGCTGCAGAGTCTTTGTCAGAAATCCAATGAAAGCTTCAAGGAGTATGCCCAGAGGTGGCGTGAGCTGGCCGCTAGAGTTCAACCCCCTATGCTGGAGAGGGAGCTGACAGACATGTTTATTGGTACTCTTCAAGGTGTGTTTATGGACCGGATGGGGAGCTGCCCGTTCGGTAATTTTTCTGATGTTGTCATTTGTGGAGAAAGGACTGAGAGTCTAATCAAAGCTGGTAGGATCCATGACGCTGGTTCCTCGTCTTCATTAAAGAAACCCTTCTCTGGGGCACCTCGCCGTAGGGAAGGAGAGACCAATGCTGTACAGCACAGAGGGGGTGTGTACAGAACAAATGCTAACAGAGATCAATATCGTCCAGTAGCTGCAGTAACTATTCCGGCACCTCAACCTCGTCAACAACAACAACCAAGAGTTCAACAACCGCAACAACAACAACAACAGCAACGTCCTTATCAGCCCAGACAGAAATTACAGGCTGATAGAAGATTTGATCCTCTGCCCATGTCTTACGCAGAGTTACTACCCGAACTACTCAAGTTGGGGATGATTGAGTTGCGTACAATGGCTCCGCCTACAGTGATGCCTCCTGGCTATGATGCTAATGTTAGATGTGACTTTCATTCTGGGGCACCAGGCCACCATACTGAGAAGTGTCGAGCTCTCCAGCACAAGGTTCAAGATTTGATCGATGCCAAGGCAATCAACTTCGCTCCAGTGCCTAACGTCGTAAACAACCCTATGCCTCAGCATGGTGGGCATAGAGTGAACAATATTGAAGGGAAAGAAGCTGAAGATCTGGTTGTTAATGTTGATGATGTTCAGACTTCTCTGCTAGTTGTGAAGGGTCGTCTGCTGAATGGGGGTGTCTACCCGGGCTGTGATGAAAATTGTTTGGGCTGTGCAGAATCTGAGAATGGTTGCGACCAGTTGAGGACCGGTATCCAGGGTATGATGGATGAAGGTTGTTTGCAATTCAGTAGGGCTGTAAAAGATCGTGGAACAGCGTCAACTATCACCATTTACTTTAAACCGTCTGAAGAACGTGGACAAAGGGTCGTCAGTGCACCCGCAACGAATGGTACCCCAGTTACCATTCCCGTGCCTGTAACCATCAGTGTTCCAACTACTATCGTTGCGTCTGGAAGAAGGGCTGTTGAGAATAGTAAAGCCGTGCCGTGGAAGTATGATAATGCTCACCGCAATTACAGAAGGGCTGAAAGTCAGACCAGACCAGTGAATCAAACTCCAGTGACAATTGGTGTACCGAATAGAGTTCCTGCAACTGTTGGTCCGACTGTGGATAATGTAGGGGGTCCAGGAGGTTTTACCAGAAGCGGTCGTCTGTTTGCACCGCAGCCTTTGAGGGACAATAATGCTGAAGCTCTCGCCAAAGCAAAGGGTAAGCAAGCTGTGGTTGAGGAAGAACCTGTTCAGAAAGAAGCGCCCGAGGGGTCATTTGAGAAAGACGTGGAGGAGTTTATGAAGATAATCAAGAAAAGTGACTACAAGATTGTAGACCAGTTGAATCAAACTCCGTCCAAGATTTCTATACTTTCACTGTTAATGTGCTCTGAAGCACACCGTAATGCCTTGCTGAAGATGTTGAATCTGGCTTACGTACCTCAAGAGATTTCTGTCAATCAACTGGAGGGTGTGATGGCCAATGTGAGCACCAGGCATGGTGTGGGTTTCACCAACTTGGACTTACCACCTGAAGGGCGAAACCATAACAAAGCCTTGCACATCACCATGGAATGCAAGGGGGCAGTGTTGTCTCACGTATTGGTAGACACCGGGTCGTCGCTGAATGTGTTGCCTAAGCAGATTCTGAGGAAGATTGACGCGGAAGGGTTTGTGCTTAATCCCAGTGACCTGATCGTTCGTGCTTTCGACGGCTCCAAACGTTCTGTGTGTGGGGAGGTTACCTTGCCTGTGAAGATAGGTCCTGAGGTATTCAATGTCATCTTCTATGTTATGGACATCCAGCCCGCCTATAGTTGTTTATTGGGGCGTCCATGGATTCATGCAGCAGGGGCAGTCTCGTCGACTCTCCATCAAAAGCTCAAGTATGTCTGGAACGGTCAGATTGTGACTGTGTGCGGTGAAGAAGAGATTCTGGTGAGTCATTTATCCTCGTTCAAATATGTTGAGGTGGATGGCGAGATCCATGAAACCTTATGCCAGGCGTTTGAGACTGTGGCTCTTGAGAAGGTGGCGTATGCTGAGCAGAAGAAGCCTGGTGCTTCAATCATTTCTTACAAGCAGGCTAAGGAGGTTGTTGATTCTGGCAAAGCTGAAGGCTGGGGCAAGATGGTGGATTTGCCTGTCAAAGAAGACAAATTTGGTGTTGGTTACGAGCCTCTCCAAGCAGAGCAGAATGGTCAAGCGGGTCCGAGTACCTTTACCAGCGCTGGGCTGATGAATCATGGCGACGTCTCCGCAACCGGTAGTGAAGACTGTGACAGTGATTGTGATTTGGACAACTGGGTTCGCCCGTGTGCACCAGGGGGGTCTATCAACAACTGGACGGCTGAAGAAGTGGTTCAAGTTACTCTTCTGACAGAGTAATTTTCTGTTGTTTTGTCATTTTGCATGAAAATCCTACGTTCTGCCCAAGGCGTAGTGATTCATTTTGTAGGGCCTCATCATGTTTTAATGATTATCATTAATGAAGGACATTTTTGAACAAATTTTGTGATCCCTGTCTTTCTGTTTTCTATTTTCACTTTTTTTCAAAACAATAAAAATGGCAATGTTTTTTGTTTTTTGTGACTTTTTGAACTCTTTTTCTAAAACAAAGCATTAAACATGCAGAAGCGATCTTATGGCATTCACTATGAACAGTTCTGTTATGGCTCAGTATGATTTCGATAATCCCATTTACCAAGCTGAAGAGGAGAGTGAGGAAGACTGTGAACTCCCTGCAGAATTAGCCAGATTACTGAAGCAAGAGGAAAAGGTCATCCAACCTCATCAGGAGGAGTTGGAGGTTGTTAATTTGGGTACTGAGGACGCCAAGAAAGAAATCAAGATTGGGGCTGCTTTAGAAGACTCTGTCAAGAGGAGGCTGATTGAGATGCTGAGAGAATATGTGGAGATATTTGCCTGGTCATATCAAGATATGCCTGGATTGGATACAGATATTGTGATGCATCGATTACCTCTTAGAGAAGGATGTCCTTCGGTCAAGCAGAAGCTTCGTAGAACGAGTCCTGATATGGCAGCTAAGATCAAGGAAGAGGTTCAGAAGC
Source organism: Lathyrus oleraceus (assembly GCF_024323335.1). Taxonomy (NCBI): domain Eukaryota; kingdom Viridiplantae; phylum Streptophyta; class Magnoliopsida; order Fabales; family Fabaceae; genus Lathyrus; species Lathyrus oleraceus. The sequence goes on along the minus strand of NC_066585.1, from coordinate 479,237,649 downwards.
AGTGGGATGCTAGTTTTTTGGCTGTTACAAGTTATCACCCATGGATGGCCAACATCGTTCCTGTGCCGAAGAAGGATGGCAAAGTCAGAATGTGTGTCGATTACCGGGATTTGAACAGAGCGAGTCCGAAAGATGATTTCCCATTACCTCACATTGATGTATTGGTTGATAATACGGCTCAATCCTCGGTATTCTCTTTCATGGATGGTTTCTCCGGATACAATCAGATCAAGATGGCGCCAGAGGACATGGAAAAGACGACATTCATTACACCTTGGGGCACGTTCTGCTATAAGGTGATGCCATTTGGGCTGAAGAATGCTGGTGCTACCTATCAGAGGGCAATGACGACTCTCTTTCATGACATGATGCACAAAGAAATTGAAGTGTACGTAGATGATATGATTGCGAAGTCGCAGACAGAAGAGGAGCACTTGGTTAATTTGCAGAAGCTGTTTGACCGGTTGAGAAAGTTCAAGCTGAGGTTGAATCCGAACAAGTGTACATTTGGGGTGAGATCGGGGAAGCTTTTAGGCTTCATTGTCAGTGAGAAAGGAATCGAGGTTGATCCAGCAAAAGTCAAAGCTATTCAAGAGATGCCTGAACCGAAGACGGAAAAGCAAGTCCGTGGGTTTTTAGGGAGATTAAACTACATTGCAAGGTTCATATCTCACCTAACTGCCACATGTGAACCAATTTTCAAACTGCTCAGAAAGAATCAAGCGATCAAGTGGAACGATGACTGTCAGAAAGCTTTTGACAAAATTAAGGAGTATTTGCAGAAACCTCCAATCCTTATACCTCCAGTTCCAGGGAGACCTCTGATAATGTACCTTTCAGTCACCGAGACTTCGATGGGGTGTGTATTGGGACAGCATGACGAGTCTGGTCGAAAAGAGCATGCCATATACTACCTTAGCAAAAAGTTTACCGACTGTGAAACAAGATATTCACTGCTCGAGAAAACTTGCTGTGCTTTGGCCTGGGCTGCTCGCCGACTGAGACAGTATATGTTGAACCATACTACCTTATTGATTTCTAAGATGGATCCAGTGAAGTACATCTTTGAGAAACCAGCTCTCACCGGACGCGTTGCCCGTTGGCAGATGATCTTAACAGAGTATGACATTCAGTACACGTCGCAGAAAGCCATCAAAGGTAGTATTCTGTCAGACTACCTCGCCGAACAACCGATTGAAGATTATCAGCCTATGATGTTCGAATTCCCTGATGAAGATATCATGTATCTTAAGATGAAAGACTGCGAAGAGCCTCTCGTCGAGGAAGGACCGGACCCGGATGACAAATGGACACTGATGTTTGATGGGGCTGTGAATATGAACGGTAACGGTGTTGGGGCAATGTTGATCAATCCTAAAGGAGCTCATATACCTTTTTCTGCCAGATTAACGTTCGACGTCACCAACAACGAAGCTGAGTATGAGGCTTGTATCATGGGGATAGAAGAAGCCATTGATCTGAGGATCAAAACTCTTGACATTTATGGAGATTCAGCTCTAGTGATCAACCAAGTCAATGGAGATTGGAATACGAATCAGCCGCATTTGATTCCGTATAGAGATTACACCAGAAGAATACTGACGTTCTTCAAGAAAGTGAAGTTGTATCATGTCCCCCGGGATGAGAATCAGATGGCTGATGCCTTGGCTACTTTGTCGTCTATGATCAAAGTTCATTGGTGGAATCATGTGCCACATGTTGCGGTGAATCGACTTGAGAGGCCTGCGTATGTGTTTGCAGCCGAGTCTGTGGTGATTGATGAGAAGCCGTGGTATTATGACATCAAGAATTTCCTCAAGACTCAGGAGTATCCTGAAGGTGCGTCGAAGAATGACAAGAAAACCCTGAGGAGGCTAGCTGGAAGCTTCTATTTGAATCAGGATGATGTGCTGTATAAGAGAAACTTTGACATGGTCTTGCTCAGATGCGTAGACAGACCCGAGGCAGACATGTTAATGCAGGAAGTTCATGAAGGTTCCTTCGGTACTCATGCCGGCGGGCATGCAATGGCTAAGAAATTGTTGAGAGCGGGTTATTACTGGATGACTATGGAATCCGATTGTTTCAAGTATGCTCGGAAGTGCCATAAGTGTCAAATCTATGCTGATAAGGTGCACGTACCACCAAGCCCTCTAAATATCATGAATTCGCCCTGGCCGTTTGCCATGTGGGGCATTGATATGATCGGGAAGATCGAGCCTACTGCTTCGAACGGACACCGCTTCATCTTGGTTGCGATTGACTATTTCACCAAGTGGGTAGAAGCAGCTTCCTATGCTAACGTTACCAAACAAGCGGTTACCCGGTTCATCAAGAAAGAAATCATCTGTCGTTATGGAGTTCCCGAGAGAATCATCACTGACAATGGTTCGAATCTCAACAACAAGATGATGAAAGAGCTTTGTAAAGATTTCAAGATTGAACATCACAATTCTTCTCCTTACAGACCGAAGATGAATGGTGCTGTAGAAGCGGCAAACAAGAATATCAAGAAGATTGTGCAGAAAATGGTCGTTACGTACAAGGATTGGCATGAGATGCTGCCTTTCGCTTTGCATGGGTACCGTACCTCAGTACGTACGTCGACCGGGGCAACCCCTTACTCCCTTGTGTATGGTATGGAAGCTGTCCTACCTGTTGAAGTGGAGATTCCCTCCCTGAGAGTTTTACTGGACGTCAAGCTGGACGAAGCCGAGTGGATTCGAACAAGGTTTAACGAGTTGAGCCTTATCGAGGAGAGACGGTTAGCAGCTGTATGTCATGGACAATTGTATCAGAGAAGGATGAAGCGAGCCTTTGATCAGAAAGTGCGTCCTCGAAGCTATCAGGTCGGTGATTTAGTTTTGAAGAGGATCCTTCCTCCCGGTACAGATAACAGGGGCAAGTGGACTCCTAATTATGAAGGTCCGTATGTTGTGAAGAAGGTCTTCTCCGGTGGAGCCTTGATGCTTACAACTATGGATGGTGAAGATTTTCCGTCTCCTGTCAACTCAGATGTAGTCAAAAAATACTTCGCATAAATTGACCCGCTGGACAAAAGAAAATAGTCCAGGCAAAAAAAGGGCATCCCGGCGAACCAAAAAAAACAGAAAGAAAAGGTTCGGGCAAAAATTAGGGATAAAATGAAAAGAATTTGTACACCCGGTAAGTCGAAAACCCGCAAGGGCGGCTTAGGCAAAAATGGGTATCCCGGTGGATTGAAAACCCGAAAGGGCGATCCAGGCAAAAGTTAGGGATTAAAGCGGAGACTACAGTCTGAGTTGTCTGTACTTCATCAAGCTTTATCGTCTGCCATCTCGAAAGATGTGATCCGTCCAGTCATTCTTCTCAGAAAGCAAGGAGTTGGGAGGAAAACTGATGATCTGTGAGTTATAACAGAATTGGGAAATAGTGGATGCCGTGTTCACATTGCCATTAGGGTAGATTTTTCCTTTTGTGCGCGATTACCTCTTTCTAGGAATCGCTTCCCAATGTATTTGCCTCTTCAGGCACGTTTTCGATCAATAAAAATCGTTATTCAGATAAATAGCTCTTGTTTTTATTTTTACTGTTTTGTTTGCAAAATGTCCGAATTTTTGATAAGCATTGCATATAAAAAACATGAAGGCTACACAACAATGTGCAGAATGATAAAACACTTGAAAATCATTTTGAATGTTGAGGACACTCGAGCGTATCTTGTCCATGTACCCCCTGGGGGCATTTTGTTGTGTTGTTTTTTCAGATGGGCATATGTGAGGACGTTTCCTCAACAGATATTTTCCCCAAGCAAGTGTGGAAGCTATCAGAGCTATGTTCCCCTGCAGAGACGCCTGTGGATAGTATCTTCTATTCCCCAACAGATCTGAGGATTGCCTATCCCCAGTAGGCCTGTATTTGCCGATTTCCTCCCCGGGTGAGGCAGTTCACTGAAATTTATCTCCAGCATTTACCCTATCTGTGGACTGAAGGATATTCCCAGCGGAGTTTACCTTTTCCCAGCAGCAGTGCTATTCTTCAACATGAGTGTGAAGTCGCTTTACCATTCCTCAAGCAGAGTTCCCCGCAGAGTATTTCCCCAAGAGGAGTCTCCCCACAGAGTCAGAGTATCTGATCATTTTGGCTCCCTAGCCAGGGTTCATTTGCATTTTGCATGTAGTAATCATTGCATCCTCAAACTGCGTAGCATTCCCATTCAAATATGGAGCATTACGCCATAGAAAAATTCAAACATATGCATTCATGTGTTAACTTCACCAGACCGTATCCCCGGCAGAGGCGGATCATTTCATTCAACATTAGCACAGCAAGACTGCTGCAGTTGCCCTTGACAGCATTCAGAATTGTTTATTCCCCACAGAGGTTTATTTCCTCACCCGATGGTGACAGAGGTTTATTTCCTCACCCGATGGTGACAGAGGTTTATTTCCTCACCCGATGGTGACAGAAAGTTTGTTTCTCCTCAGTGAGATTCCCAGCAAGTGATCAGTCTTGCCTTGACATATCTAAGATGTCGTTCTTGTGATACTGGTAATTGTCATGCTAGCACCCACGTGTGTTTTCTTTGTTTGGTGTCGGTAAACACCATTGTTTCGGTGTCTGTAAACATCGAGTATTTCCCCAGTCATCAGTAAATGTCTGGTCATCATTCTTGGTGTCGGTAAACACCATTGTTTCGGTGTCTGTAAACATCGAGTATTTCCCCAGTCATCAGTAAATGTCTGGTCATCATTCTTGGTGTCGGTAAACACCATTGTTTCGGTGTCTGTAAACATCGGATATTTTCCCCAGTCATCAGTAAATGTCTGGTCGTCATTTTTTTGGTGTCAGTAAACACCATTGTTTCGGTGTCTGTAAACATCGAGTCTCACCCCAGTCATCGGTAAATGTCTGGTCATTTTTGATGTCGGTAAACATCATCTTTCGATGTCGGTAAACATCAAGTCTTTTTCCTCAGTCATCGGTAAATGTCTGATAATTCCCAGCTAGAAATCCCCAGTAGAGTCATCTGTAAATGTCCTATCTGGTTTCCGGTTGCAAATATTTGTATCTCCCCACTAAATTTCTCATTCCCAGTCGTCGGTAAATGTCTGGTCATTTCTTTGGATGTCGGTAAACATCACCTTTCGATGTCGGTAAACGTCGAGTCTCATCCCAGTCATCGGTAAATGTCTGGTCAATAAAATCAAAATCCCCAGAAGTCGTCGGTAAACGTCTTGTCTGGTATCACCACAAAGATTTTGTTCCTCCCCGAGCGGAGACGCCATCGGTAAATGGCCCAGTTTTCTTCGATATCGGTAAATATCAAATTCCCAGTTGCAGTAGCCATCGGTAAATGGTCAAGTTGAAGTTGACATCGGTAAATGTCAAGTTTCTTTGAAGATGCCACCCGTAAATGGTCTTGCTTCCTTTCTACATCAAAATCTGTTTCCCAGCCGCCATCGGTAAATGGTCGTGCTGAAGTTGATATCGGTAAATATCAAGTTTTAACCATCGGTAAATGGTTTTGCTTTTCAGAAGTTTGTTTTCCCCAGCCGCCATCGGTAAATGTTCGTGCTGAAGTTGATATCGGTAAATATCAAGTTTCCAGTTCTCCAACCATCGGTAAATGGTTTTGCTCTTTCTGAAGCTGTCATGCAGGTTGTCATCGGTAAATGACGTGGTTCTTTTGTAGCATATCCAGTACTGTGCAAATTCTACGGTCCTTTGGTATTCAATCCCTGTTTACCCTGAAAGTCTGACAGCCGTTGCTCTCATCCATTCGGGTTCCCAGCTGATTGAATAGGGGCAGCTGTAGCACCTCAAATTTGCACCTACCATTATACATACATTTTCATATTAGGTCATAGCACATCATGATCCATTGCATAGCATTTGCATTGTTCCCAGTTGCCTCAAGAGCAAGCAATCAAGAATTAGGTCAAACTAATCTCCTGATCAGTCAACCAAGCAAGCAAAAGAATTTCTCATTGAACCAAGGCCCTAGGGTTTGTGCAACAAGTTCACATGGCTTGGAGGTCTATTTGAAGTATTTTGGTCAAGGGTTGAGGGCTCAGAGGTCAGCAGTTCATACACAGACAGTCAAAAACCCTAAAAAGTCAACTGTCAGTCAAAGCAGTGGATGGTGGTCATTCTTGTGGAATTTGGGCACCATGGTCAATAATCAAGAGTTCATACAACTTGGGACATCATTTGAAGTCAAATTCTCAAGGAATTAGGGTTTGGAATTCATCAGTCAATGCACAATCATTCAGAAACCCTAAAAGTCAACTGTTGGTCAACTGTCCATTTAATCAGTGATTGGATGATTGGATTTGGTTTGTGAGAGTTCATTCATGTCCAAATAGCCATCATACATCATGCCAAACACCATCATGGAAGAATTTGAAGCCATATCATGAATTTCCCAAAATGGAAACTGGGCCTGTAACTGAAAACTGCCATAAATGGAAAGTCTTGATCCTCAAACTTACATTTTGATACAAGCCTCAAATGAATTTTTGCCCAACATGAAAGTTGAAGATCTTGTTCTCCCATTTCCAAAAAGTCCTAGAACTCTCAATTCCCATGTGTGGTTGGCAAGTTATGATCGAATCGATTTCAGAAAATCTTGAACTTCAAAGGGCCATATCTCTCAAACCGTTTGGCCAATTTTGGTGGGGTTTTTTCCTACAAGTCACATTTGATCCCCTCTTTCCAAAAATATAAGTTTCATGAGCCAAAACTTCACCAATCAAAATGGCATATTTTGACCTTTTTCATTTAAATGTAAGTTTGACCAAGAGTTGACTTTTTGACTCAAACATTTTTTCAACATTTGGCCAATTGGAACAGCTCATAAATGTCATTTAGAAGGTGTTTGCAAAGTCAAATTATGCAGCACATGTGAATATTGCTTGGTTGCTTGAATTGTAAGAAAAGTACCATTTAACCATACTTGCACCATACTTGTCCATGCCTTGCCTTGTACCTCAAGAGGACACATATTATGCAGCATTCTTGATCATTTTTCTGTCATGTTGAGACCTCATTGTGCAGCCAAACAACCAACAAGTACACATAGCCATGCTTGCTCACTTGAATTTTGGCAAAAGGACATGTCCAATTCATGAACCATACCTCTTGCAACCTTGCCTTGTACTACTCTCACATAGCAGAATTTTTAGGGGCCATCATTTTCTGTTTGGACACACATAGCAACAGACCAAACACTCTTGACAATTGGCTCAAAACACACCATGCTGTGCACTTAAAGGATGACCAACACCATACCTTGTACTTACAGCAGCAGTCCACCACCCTGTTTTCTATCATGTAAAACAGCCATCACACAAAAAACCAAATGGACTCATACTCAAAAAACCATTTTTTTGGCCATTTGCAATATAGAAAAAAACAGTAGATGCGATCCAACACATTTTTCTGTCATGGAGAACACTGCTAGCAGTGATCCAACAGCAAGAGTATAGTCTCTCTCATTTGACATTTTGGAAAAAATTGCAATTTCATTTCTAAACCACAGGCAACATAAAGCAGCATGCCTTTTCCTCACTTTTTCTATCATGACAAAAACCTCACTAACAGCACCACAAGCAGCAGAAAAAAGGCCTCATTTTCTGACATGAGCAGTCATTACTTGCAGCAGATCACAAACACATTTTTTCACTCATCCACACAAACACACCTTGCTTGGCATTTTCCCAATCGGCTGTAAAACTCAAAAGCACAAAACCCTGCAGCATCACAAAACAGTACAAAAGCAAAAGAGGCAAAGGGCCTAACAGAACCATAAACCTGTCACAACATAATACTGCAGCAAGAGATAAAAAAACCACTTGGCCATTTCCTCAAAGAAGGATCCTAACTGCCCTTACCCTGCTACCTTGCACATGTTTTCTTCACCATTTTTTGTTCTGCTATGAGAAACAGCTAACCACCAACTCTGCAGCGGAAAATCTTGGTTCACCTTGGCCATTTTGCATCCTTCTAACAGCAAACAAAACCTCATTGATTAAGACTAACCCTGTTACTTGATTTTCTCATTTTTCTTCTGTCCAGAGCTCATGGTGAACTGAGCCTACCTTGCCTAACACCATATCTCCCCTCACTTGCTGTCATGGAGCAGCTGGCCAATACCACAAACTGCAGAAGACTTCACTGATGGCTTTTGGCTTTTGTATTTCAAAAAGAACCTGTAAAACTCACAAAGGAATGAAACCTTGCCTTGCCCTGAACACAATCCCAGCATCCTTTTGAACCAATAGCAGACAGAGACCAACCATCAAATTCCATACACTCCAACTCACTCTCATTGTACATCCCACATCTTCTGTCCAAAACCAACATAACAAGGGATGGACATTCTCTCTGCATCTGTTTACACTCATAAACACCAAAACAACACTGCAGCTCGATTTCCTTCAAAATCAAGTAAGCAATCGACTTCCATTATTTGCCTTGCTGTGTTGTGTTTCTGAAAGGCCTTTCCATGCTGAACATGTTGCAAGTTGAATCCCTTGAAATGGTTGATTATGTTGAGAGAAATTTAGATTTCATTTTTCATGCATAAACTTGTTTTGATCGATTCTTGGAGGTGGTTGTGTTTTTAATGATTATGCTGGTTGGATTAATGTTGCTTGATGTTGATTGATGACACTAGCATGAGTGGCATGGATTCCTGGACACTTCGAAATTTCATGTTTGAATGATGATAATACTGTTGCTGTTTCGAAACCTAGTTCTGCCCAGAAATTCCACCTGTTTTGTTTGGTTTATTATTAGTTGTTGTTGCTGAATGATGTTGCTATACCAATACAATGTTGTTTGTGTGGTTTGGTCGAGTCCTTTTGTTTTGATGTTGGTGACAACATGAGTATGCCCTGCTGTTATAAACCCCAGAACTTCCCATGATTTTGGTTGATTGTTGTTGGTTTGTTGTCCATGAGGTGTTTGTATGGGGGACATGCTATTTGCCATGGCTTTATGATCTATTCTATTTGAAAGTTGTTGATTGAATATTGAACATTGATGTTGAATGTATACTATGCTGTTGTGTATGAATCATAAACTTGCCTAGAATTCCTCATGCTGGTGTTGTTTTGTTGTTCATGTCATGATGTTGCTTGCTTGATGCTTATTTTTGATTGAGTTCAGGATGATGAAAATGAATGCTGTTATGCCATCAACCATGCTGCAAATTGATGATGAATACATGAGCTGCCATGCTAATAAACCTTAATCTGTCCAGTGATTTTCCATGCTGTTTGTCTTTTGGCATTTGAATGTTTGTTTTGAAGTTGGATAATGAACATGCCCTGCTATTAAACCATGAACATTGTCCAGGAAATCCATGTGAAACATTAATGCCATGCTACTGTTATTGCCTTGCTGTTACATGAACCTACCATGCCCAAAATTCCCTTGATTATGTTGGTTTTTGCTGTTAGTAGATGAGGTATCATGGCCTTGATTATTTGTTGATGCCGTTTTTCATGATGATGAAGCTGAATGATGAAATACTGCTGCTGTGTAAAACCTATCATTTCCAGATTTTTTCCCATGATTATGCTTGTGTGTGGCTGAATAATGTGCTGTTTGTATGCTTGGTCTAGTTTTGGTTCATGAGGCTGATTGCTTGAATATGCCATGCTGCTTGTTTTGAAAACCCTAAGGCTCATTTCTAAAAATTCATGCTTGTTCTGTCTTGTTATTCATGTCACGAAGAACATGGTTACCACCATGCTGTTGTCTGTTTTGTTTGGATGGTGATGAACACATGATCCCATTGCTGATATAACCATTGCTGCAGTTTTTGAAACTCCTTGAAAACCTTATTTGCTGTTAGTTATGAAGAGTACATGATGATGATGAACTTGTATTGATTACATGATACCATGCTGTTGTGTGTTTGTTGTTTGAATTCGATTGGATGTTGATTGAACTTGTATGAAGTTCCAAAACCGTGCTGTTGTTCTAAACCCTAAGGGTTTATGTTGAAATCCTGAAACATGAAAGTTGGTTGGTTGTTCTACTGTTCCATTGGCCATTGGCCAATGAGAACATTTCGTTTCCATGCATCAAAACGCACAGCTTAAGTAAGTGACTGCATAATTACATCAATGCCACCCGTTGACTTATGTTTGACCCTCATGCCATGCTTTCATGTTCAATATTTCATCAATTATTCATCAAACTCCCATAATTCATTTTCAATTCAATTTTTATTCAAAAATCTTGAAATTTTTTCCTCATATTCATGAATGTGTCCTTTATTTAATCATGATTTTTAATTAATTTTCCATTGGCTGGATTTTTAATGATAATTATTTTCTTGACATGTATGCCAAAATGATACATTGTGCCATTCCTTTTGTGAAATTGTCATGTTGCATCCAATGAGCTTGAAATGTTTTGTGGTAAAACTAGACACATTTACCTTCATTTCCATATAAAGTTTGTGCATTTATCATTTGTGGATTGAGAGTTATGATTTTTTTGAAGTCATGTGTTGCATTTGGTGTCATACCATGATCATGCATTTTCACAATTTTTGTTCACACACTTCCCCACATCCAAATGACTCCAAATTTTGCATGAATGGTCCCTTGTATGTCCAATTGATGTATGAATTTTCTTGGAATTAATCTTGTTGTTTTCCATTTATGTGAGAATTTCCTCCCCTGCCTAGTCAAATGTTGACCTTGTGTGACACATGTTCCCATTTCATTTGTGAAATTCTCATACTTTATTGGATGGACATGAAATTTGACATGTGATAACTAGACATCCTCATCTTTGCCATGGCTTTAGTCCCATTCATTTATCATACACCATTCTTGACTTATGATTTTTCTAAGTTGATGCATGTTTGGTTGACTTCTTTGAGCATGTTCAAATGTACTTTGACTTTCTGATTTTCATTGACTGCCTTCCACTTATCCAAATGGGATGAAATTTTACATGCTTACCATGCCATGAGTTAGGAATGATCATGATTTATTTGGTGATTTTTGGAAAATGTTTAGATTGCTTTTGAGATAAGTCTTGCTGTTGACTTCTATGAGCTTCTGTTTGCCATGTTTTGACCTAAATGGTTCATGAAATGATGATGATGATTGATATGAATGTGAACCCAATTGGTTTTGTTTCCTAATTGTTTGAACATGATTTTGGATACTTACCCCTTGCTGTTTGGACTTTCTCATTCACTATTGACCCTAGGCTTGCCCTAGTGGTCCTGTTACTCACCTTTGAGTTTGTGATTTCAGGTTGACCATCAAATGGCCATTGAGACCAATTCTTTTGACTGAGTTTGCTTGAATATTGTTGTCTAACATCTTTGTTTTGTAGGTGGCTTGGCTCACATGCCCTAAGCCTTGTGCATTGCACATCCATGTGCCTCTAATGGACAGTTGTTGTCTGTTTCTGTTTGTTTTGTTTGAAGTTGCATACTAACATCTGCTTGACTGTTTCAGGTGCTTTAGTTGCTTAGTTCCTTGTGAACTTTTTGCTTTGCTTTGCTTGTATAAGCAATTTGCATTGAGGTATGCTTCTAGTCTTCATGTAGTCTGGAAGACCTGGCCTGTTACTTGGCCAGGCAACTGTCTGAAGTCCTCCTTAAGAGGCAATGTTTGTGATTGTTTACTTTTGTCCTTGCATGGGGTCAAAGCCCTCCTAAGTGAAGAGGCAATTGGTGGAAGGTAGGGATATGCAATCTATCCCCCACTATTCAGTGTGTCATCTGCTTTGCTCACACCACTGTGTTGATGCATTTCAGATACAAACCCAAGATCTTGTACAACTGTACAGTTGAGTCAGTTTTAATGTGTAGAAGGGTTCCCACTTTCTGAACCCACACATTCTTGTCTTGAGCTCTCCCAGGCCAGGGATAAGAGCTGTGAGGTCTCATCCTCACTTCATCCTTTCATCTGCTTCACCTTAGCCCCTCAATGGCAAGGTTAAGAGCGCATTCACCCCATTCCAGAGGTTTGTTTGTTGAGGTTGATATGACCCCTTGACTAAAACCTAACCCTTGTTTGAGCCACTTGTTTGTGTATAGCGTGTGCTATCTGTGCTTGTAGGATTGTTTGACTGGCTTCCTGTGCAAGATAGGATTGTTTGACTTGCTTCCTGTGCAAGGTAGGATTAGTTTAGACTTGCTTCCTGTGCAAGTTAGGTTTTGCTTGGCTTGCTTCCTATGCAAGTTAAGTGTGTGTGTGGCTTGCTCCCTGTGTGAGCCATACTTAGGATAGGTTGGCCCTTGTGCCACTTAGCTAGAAACCATAACTTAGGGTTGATTTTGCATGACAACATCTAGGCTCGAGTCGTAGTCTCCCTAGAGTTGTGTCTCCCTCTGTTATCTGGTTAGGCTAGAACCTTTATCCCTGCGTAGGGGAACTACATCGCCCTAATCTTCATACCAGATGAAGTATGTAGGCAGGAGATTGAGCTGATCTCTCCGGGCGCCCTTTTTTCTTTTTGTGTGTGTTGTTTGACCTTTGCTAGGCTCGAGTCCCCGTACTCCTTAGCATTTGCTGTCTGTTTGTGTGCGTTTGACAGTTATAGGCTGAGTCCCCGACTCCCTATCTATCTGTTGTGTTGTTTAGGTTCGGATGTCAATGTAAGTCCAGTGATTGGCATTTGGGCTCCACGTTTGCCTCTTTGCGTGTGTTTAGGTTCGGATGCTGACATAAGTCCAGCGATTGGCAGTCGGGCTCCACGTTTGCCTTTGTCTTGTTTTGTTTGTGTGCGTGTCAGCCGAGCTACGAATGCTCTGATTCTTCTCTCGTCCGAGAAGATACGTATGCATAGGATGCGACATCCTAGCGAGCATGTGTCGTTTCCCCAGTCCGAACTACTTGGACTCTGATGTCTATGCCTGATAGACTAAGTAGGCCCAGGATGCGACATCCTGCCGAGTTCAGTTTCAGTCAGTCTCTTTCCTTTCTTTCAGCCAGTGTGTGTGTGAATATTTGAGCAGTGTTAGCAACCAATTTCCTTTCTAGTGTGCGTGGATCCCGTAGAGTACTACGGATGTGTAGGGGTGCTAATACCTTCCCTTCGCATAACCGACTCCCGAACCCATACTCTTTGGTCGTGAGACCATGTCTTTTCCCAGGTTTACTCTGAGCGTTTCCTTTCCCTCTTTTGGGATAAATAACGCACGGTGGCGGCTCTGTTGTTCTTTCTTTTCCCGCCGGTTTTTCGCGCGATGCGACAAGCGATCAAGGGGAGTGTATTGTCTGATTACCTCGCTCAGCAACCTATTGATGATTATCAACCGATGAAGTTTGAATTCCCTGATGAGGACATCATGTTTCTCAAATCGAAAGATTGTGAGGAACCAATCCCGGAGGAGGGGCCTGACCCTGAATCCGAATGGATTCTGATGTTTGATGGGGCCGTTAACGTGAATGGAAGCGGTGTTGGTGCTGTTTTGGTTACGCCGAAAGGATCCCACATTCCTTTTGCTGCCCGGCTAACATTTGAGTGCACCAACAACGTAGCTGAATATGAAGCTTGTATATTGGGGATTGAGGAGGCGATTGATTTGAGAATCAAGCACCTTGTCATATATGGAGATTCAGCTCTGGTGATAAATTAGGTTAACGGGAAATGGTATACGCATCAATCTCATTTAGTGCCGTATCGGGATTATACGAGGAGATTGTTGACGTTTTTCACCAAGGTGGAGTTGCATCATGTGCCCAGAGAGGAGAATCCTTTGGCAAATGCTTTGGCTACTCTGGCTGCCTTGATTAAGGTGCAGAGGTGGAATCAGTTCCCCAGTGTGGAGATAGGTCGTCTGGATAGACCGGCTTATGTGTTTGTTGTTGACACAGCGCCTGATGATGAGAAGCCGTGGTATTACGATATCAAGCGCTATCTTGAAACTCAAGAGTATCCTGAGGGAGCATCGAAAAAGGACCGAAAGACTCTGCGGAGATTAGCCATGGTGTTTTACCTGAATAAGGATGGGGTTTTGTATAAGAGGAATTTTGATTGGGTCTTGCTCAGATGTGTTGATGATAGAGAGGCAAACCAGTTGATGAAAGAGGTTCATGAGGGATCGTTCGGTACCCATGCCAGTGGGAATGCAATGGTAAAGAAGCTGCTGAGGGCAGGTTATTATTGGATGACAATGGAGGCCCAATGTTTCAATTTCGTGCGGAAGTGTCATAAATGCCAGATTTATGCTGACAAGGTGCACGTGCCTCCAAATCCGTTGAGCTTAATGTCGTCTCCATGGCCGTTTGCTATGTGGGGCATAGATATGATTGGAAAGATTGAGCCTACTGCTTCGAATGGACACAGATTCATATTAGTGGCTATTGATTACTTCACCAAGTGGGTTGAAGCAGCCTCTTATACGAACGTGACAAAGCAGGTCGTAGCCAGGTTTCTCAAGAGAGACATCATTTGCAGATATGGGGTTCCTGAGAGAATCATTACTGATAATGGTTCTAATCTGAATAATAAGATGATGGCAGAGTTGTGCCGGGAATTCAAGATCGAGCATCACAATTCTTCTCCCTATCGTCCGAAGATGAATGGGGCAGTTGAGGCAGCTAACAAGAATATAAAGAAGATTGTGCAGAAAATGGTGGTAACCTACAAAGACTGGCATGAGATGTTGCCATTTGCATTGCATGGGTATCGAACGTCGGTGCGTACATCTACTGGGGCAACTCCTTTCTCATTGGTATATGGGATGGAGGCTGTGTTACCTGTTGAGGTTCAGATTCCCTCTTTAAGAGTCCTGATGGACGTGAAGTTGCAAGAGGCTGAATGGGTAAGGACCCGGTATGAAGAGTTGAGCCTGATTGAGGAAAAGAGGCTAGCGGCCATCTGTCATGGGCAGTTATACCAGCAAAGAATGAAGCGTGCTTTTGACAAGAAAGTGCGACCTCGGGTATATCATGTAGGTGATATGGTGCTGAAAAGGATCCTTCCTCCTCAAAACGATCGAAGGGGCAAATGGACACCGAATTATGAAGGTCCATTCGTGGTCAAGAAGGTTTTCTTTGGAGGAGCCTTGTTGTTAACGACCATGGATGGCGAGGATTTTCCATCCCCTGTGAATGCGGACGCAGTTAAAAAATACTTCGTGTAAAGAGACCCGCTGGACGAAAAGAATAAAATAGTCCAGGCAAAAATGGGCATCCCGGCGAACCAAAAACAGAAAGGGAAGGTTCGGGCAAAAATTAGGGATAAAGATGGAAAAAATGTACACCCGGCAAGTCAAAAACCTGAGAAGGCGACTTGGGCAAAAAAGGGTATCCCGGTGGACTGAAAACCCGAAAGGGCGGTCCAGGCAAAAGAGGGATTGAAACGAATGACTGCGTCCAGCATGATCGTTTGCGCTTTGGTTAAAGCATCATGGATAAAACCCGGTAGGGATCAGTCGGAATCGTCTTGTTCAGAAGGCAGAAAGCAAGGAGAGTCTGAGGACATATGGGGTGTAACTGAGTTGGAACTCGATGAGATCACGGGTTTCACATTGCCATTAGGATAGATTTTTCCTTTTGTGCGCAATTACCTCTTTTCAGGAATTGCTTCCTTTTGTATTGCTCATTTGAGCCACACTTTTCTAATCAATAAAATGCATATTCAGTCAAATAATTTTGTTTTTGTCTTTCATTACCGCTTTGATTGCAAAAACATCCAGATATTTTGATATAGAATCTTTGCATTTTAAGACATACAGGTTCCTTCCAATGCATGTTTATAAGATTGAAAACTTGAAATCTTATTTGGAAGGTTGAGTGACCCAAGTGTTGAAATCTTGGCACGTCTGGGGCACGGTTTTATCTAACGATCTGTTTTGCAGGAATTGTTAGATATTTTCACTCACTTGCAGGTTGTGATGTGGAAGCTTGGACAAAACAAATCCCCAGAGAGTCCGATCAGGGACGAGTGCATGACGAAGTGACGACGAAACGTACGACGATCCTTGATTTTAATCAAGAAGACTCTTCAAAATCTGAAGATTTGAAAGTTTGTAAAAATTCCCTGCAAAGTCTGACCAGAGAAGGATGGACGATGGAGAGACGTTGAGACATACGACGATCCTTTGGTGATATCAAGAAGACTCTTCAAAATCTGAAGATTTAAAAGTAGAAATTCCCCGCAGGGTTCGATCAGGAACGAATAGAGAAGGACGGAGAGACGACGAGACGTACGACGACCTTTGAATGATACCAAGAAGACTCTTCAAAGTCGGAAGATTGAAAAGTATGTATAAATCCCAGGAGTACGTTTTCGACGAGCGCGGCGCGACCTTGGAATACAAGATGATGGAGCAGAAAAGGTCCAGACGAGTCTGGGAATTCTCAAAAGTGGAAAGCTGATACGAGTTTGGGAGGTGGATACCGTGGTTCGACGAGTCGACGGGTGTTCTGTACCAACTTTTCTCATTTCCCCAGCGGGATCCCCAAGCAGAATTAAAGGACCAAATCCCTAGCAGATCGAGGTCTGTGGATTCCCCAGCCGAGTCAGGATGGTTATCCCCGGCAGGTTTGAAACGGTGTTTCCTCAGCAGCCCGGCCAGAAGGTTGCCATCTCCCCGAGTGGAGCGGGTTTCAATGAAATATATCTCCAGCAGGGTGCATCCCCAGCTGAGTTAGTTCTACCTATGGATTGTATGGGTTGTCCCCAGCGGAGTAGCATTTATTTTCCCTAGCAGGGTCAGGATGGCTATCCCCAGCAGGTGTCAGATCGATGCTTCCTCAGTCGCCAGGCCTGAAGGTGGCTGTTTCCCAGCAGAGTATCTGTGAGCATTTCCCCAGTGAAGTCGTTGGGTATCTGTGAGGGTTTCCCGAAGCAGAGTAGGGATTGATATCCCCAGCAAATTGAAGACTGTTATATCCCCACGGAGTGTTGGTGGTGCTTATCCCCAGCAGTTTCTCGAGCGGATTGGGTGCAAAGAAGGTTCTTCACCAGCCAGGGTTGCCTTATCCCAACAGCAGTGCTATTCCCCAGCAGGGTGGAGATCGGAGTATTGGCGAGTTCCTCAGCAGAGTGTCTCGTGCTCCTCAGCAGAGTCCCTTGAGGGGGATGCCTTTTTATACATTCATCATGAAAAATAAGCATAGCATCTTGCATAGAAAAAATAATAAATCGCGTAGCATTTCCATAATTATGGAGCATTACGCAGAAAAAATCAATCATGCATCATATTGCAAGCATAGAGCTAGTCTCAAGCCGTGGTTACCGTTTGAGAAGTGGTTTTTGCCAGACAGCAAGATGTTACTCCGAGGAGTTTAGCCGCATGATTTAATCAACAGCGTTCCCCAGTAGTGCGATACTGGAGGAAATGTTTCCGTCGGACAGAGATGGAAAGTGTTTTGCAATCAGCGCAACTCAAGCCATGGTTACCGCTTGGAGTTTGGTTTCGCCGAATGGTGAAGATGTTACTCCGAGGAGTTTAGCATCAAGACGTCAGATCAGCAATGTTCCCCAATAGTGCGATACTGGAGGGAATGTTTCCGTCGGACAGAGATGGAAATAACAGCAAAGGACGTTACGTGATCAGTGCGACTCAAGTCGTGGTTACCGCTTGAGATTGGGTTTTGACAGAAATTGGAAGATAGTACTCTGAGGAGTTCAGCATTGGGGTTTTGGAGCAACAGTTTTCTCCCAGTCATCAGTAAGTGTCTGGTCGAGTTTTCTTTGGTGTCAGTCAACATCATTGTTTGATGTCAGTAAACATCATCGTTCGATGTCCAGTAAACGTCGAGTTATCTCCCAGTCATCAGTAAGTGTCTGGTCAAGTTTTCTTTGGTGTCAGTAAACATCATCGTTCGGTGTCCAGTAAACGTCGAGTTTTTCCCAGTCATCAGTCAGTGTCTGGTTGAAGGGGTTACTCTGAGGAGTTTAGCACCATGATGTCAGATCAGTGATGTTCTCCAGTAGTGCGATACTGGAGGAGTTTTTCCGTCGGACGGAGATGGAAGTGAAATCAAGGGTGTTACGCGATCAGCGCGATTCTGGGGTTCAAATGGAGAAAAGGAGATACTGAGGTATTTTCTGGGGTTCAAATGGAGATTGGAGTTGAAGATTATATCCGGGATGAGGTCCTTAGGATTATCTTCTGTTCATGTGTCACCTTAGACTCTGGCTGAGGCCGATGGAGGTCATTGTAAGGTGTCTTCTGAGGAAGAGATACACATGCTACCTTCCTTTGTGAAGGTATACCCTCTGACATGTCTCCCTCAAAGTGGTGTTTGGTGTTATTTCCGACGTTGCCAGCGGAATTATCACAGGAGATAGGAGATACTGAGGTATTTTCTGGGGTTCAAATGGAGAAAAGGAGATACTGAGGTATTTTCTGGGGTTCAAATGGAGATTGGAGTTGAAGATTATATCCGGGATGAGGTCCTTAGGATTATCTTCTGTTCATGTGTCACCATTAGACTCTGGCTGAGGCCGATGGAGGTCATTGTAAGGTGTCTTCTGAGGAAGAGATACACATGCTACCTTCCTTTGTGAAGGTATACCCTCTGACATGTCGCCCTCAGAGTGGTGTTTGGTGTTATTTCCGACGTTGCCAGCGGAATTATCACAAGAGATAGGAGATACTGAGGTATTTTCTGGGGTTCAAATGGAGAAAAGAAATGCTGAGGCATGTTCTGGGGTTCAAATGGAGAAAAGGAGATGTTGCGGCATTTTCTGGAGAACGGGGTTCATATTGGCGATTGCGAGTCATCGTCAGGCGACTGGGGTTCAAATCGGAGAATGGGGTTCATTATTTTGGCAAACAGAAGAACGGGGTTCAAATGTGGTGATCTGAGGATCATTTGCGCAAGAGAAAACTTCGGGGTTCAAGAAAATGAAAAAAAAGCAAAGAAGAGAAAATTTCGGGGTTCAAGAAACAGAAAAAAAGAAGAAATAATAATCCCGAGTGGATGAGTGGTGTTCAGACCATGATTATCCCTGTGTTACCATTTATTTTGGTATCCAGGTCGACAGTTTCATTTCGGTGATCAGGCCGACTTTCTCCGTACCAGACGGATTTTCTTTCAAGATTGTGTTCTTTGCCGATTCTAACAGGCATTGTTAATTATTTTCCCATCAGAGTGCAAATTGTTCGTCTGTTCTTGGTATTCAATCACTCTTCATCCTAGTCATCTGAAAGCCGAGGCTATTCATATCGACAGGTTCACAGTGGATTGAATAGGGGCAGCTGTAACACCTCAAAATTTGCCCTCCTCTCTTGGGACTAGCATTATCATATTGCATATCATTTTTAGGTCATTAGGCATTACATATTGCATATCATGTGGTTACATTGTGCAAGTCATCCTCACAAGTCTTGGTCAGAAGATGAGGAAGTCAAAGTGCAAGCTAGGGTTTCATTGGAATCATCTGAGGATGTGAAGGTCCAAATTAGGGTTTCATGGTTCTCAAAGGATATTGGTCTTCATCTTGATTACAATGATACATCATCATCATCATGGTTTGATTTCATCAAGTGTTGAAGCTGATTCCTTGAGATTAGGGTTTTGACCACTGGTCAACCCTAGTCAGTTGCATTGGGCCAATCAGGGCATGATTAGGAGATGGGGTCTATGATGGAGATGGGGATCATCTTATGGTTTTATGGAGCTTATTGAAGCTAGGGTATCATCCTTGAGCCATTTCATCAGAGAATTGGAGCTCAGTGTGATCTATGCATTGCCAAATTCATCTATCAGTTGAAAAGTCAACTGTGGTCAACTGTACATGATTTGATGGATTTGGAGGTGGAAATGAGTTGGATACACTTCATTCATGTTGGAACAAGTGTTGTATGACATCTCAAAGCTTAAGAATGAAGAAAATCAAGTCAGGACAAAAATTGCCAAAAATAGAAAGTGACTTGTAATGGAAGTTTCCAAAAATGGAAAGTTTTTGACCTCAAAATTACATGTCCAAGGAAGCTTCAAATGAAAATTTGTTCAACATGAAAGTTGTAGATCTTGTTCTCACCTTTCCAAAAAGTCTAAGAACTTGAAAATCCCATGTATGGTTGGCAAGTTATGGTCCAGTGAATTTCAAAAATGACCCATAATCAGAGGGGCATAACTTCCACATGGAGTGTCCAAATTGGATGATCTTTATATGCACAAACTCCATTTGACATGTACTTTCATGGTGCATAATTGGATTTCTTCAAAAATGGTCAATGCAAAAAGTCAAATTTCAACTGTACAGTTAAAAGGACCAGGGGCAAAATTGTCCAACTTGAGAAATAATGGGAATTTTTGGATGGGGATTTTTGCAACACTTCGCAAATGGCATTTGAAACTTGTTGGAATACTCATAATATGCCAAGGCTTCATGGTTTGAAAATTGGCTTTTAAAATGGACTTGAAAATATATGACATAGCCATCACATGTGGAAATTCTAAAATACATGTCCAATGAACATGAGCCAAGTTACAACAGCTCACACATGTCATTTTGAGAGTGTGTGAGCTGTCAATGAGTTGGCATGAGCTGGCATGTGAAAGTACATTTTTGCCCCTAGCTTGAAAATGACATTTTCACTAATCATATTCCATTTTGATTAATTGAGGTAATTAAGCATGGATTAAGGAGAGGTATATATTGTTAATCATAACAAACCATAACAGAAATTCACAATCATCAAAATCAAGATCCAAATTCTCCAAATTCTTCAAGAACACATCAAAGCAAAAGTCACAAAATCTCTCTCAATTCTTGATCAAATTCGAAGATTCTTTTTGTGTTGATCTTCATTCCTCTCATACTCCATCTGTTTTGGTAATTCAACAACAAATGCACACCAAATCGCAACTGTTCATACAAGGTGCTTCCATGGTGAATCCAGATTTCTTCTTCTAGAAGCCATAGCAATTGATCCTGAGCATTGCCTTCGACTTCTTGGAGCTTATAGTTCATCTGTTTTGAAACAAAAAGCGCAAAGGACCACCGAATCGCCACTGCCTACAAGTTAAGGTCAGAATTCGAAATTCACGATTTGGCCAATGCTTGTGTGTGTTTTGTAGAGCGTTTGACGTAGAGCATCGTGATGCAATTGGTTTGTAAAATAATGGACTGTAGCTCGAGTTAGGTTGATTCAAAGTTAGAACACCAAACCCTAAGACGTTCGATTTGCAAAATTTAGAGACAATTAGGTTAAGTCATGGACATATTCGGATTCTACGTGTTGAGACGGTTCCAACCATATGCCGCATGTTGATTTTCATTGAAGTTGATGTTCTTCGTGTTCTTGACATTTCTGGATGAAGAAGATGAGAATTCTGGAAATAATTGACATTTGATCCGTTTTGCTGTTTGAATTTTCAAGTAACCTGTTTCCCGCGCCACTGTTCCACTAATTACAAGAATGCCATTAATGAAATTTAATTAATTAATATATATTCAAATAATTATTAAAAAATTCATACAAACCTTTAAAAATTCATAAAAAATTATTTAAAAGTCAGAAAAAAGGTGAGGATTTTTTCTATGGTTTCCAAATTCCCTGTAGAATTTTATGGACATATTTTTAGAAATTGTGCATGGTAAAAATTAGGTTTGACCTAGGGTTGTTTGACGTGTATGTATTTTTGACACATTTTGCCATTCCTATTGTGAAATCCTCATGCTCTAAAAGAAATTCTTGAAATTTTTTGTGGTGATTGTAGACATGCCAATGGTGATTTACATGTAAATTTTGTGAATTTTGGATACCTGGTGATTGAGTTATGAATTTTTGTATCTAGGTGTGACAATTTGTGTCACACCTAGCTAGGTCAACTTTCTGGATTTATTTTCATGACCTAGGCTTGTTAGAATGGAATAAAATTTTGCATGGATGTTCATGAATATGTTGAGAAGCTATGTGAATTTTGCTGGATTTTTATGTGGCCTTTTCAAATTGATTGGTATTTTTCATCTCTGTTGGTCAAATGTGCAAGCTTGTGTGACATAGGTTGGTATTATCTTTGTGAAATGCTCATATGGTATTGAATGAACATGAAATTTGGTATGCTGGTTATAGACACCTGATAGGACATGATGCTTTTGGTCCCATTCATTTCTTTATTGTTTTCATTGACTTATGGATTTTTGAAGTGAATGCATGTGTTGATGTTGTGATTTGGCTCATATAATTGTGTCTGTATTTCTTGATTTTTTTTGGCCTAGTTCCTTTTGTCCAATTGAGCTGAAAATTGACATGCTATACCTTGAATATGTCCTGTTTAGGTGTAAATTATTTGAGGATTTTTGGAATTGTTTTGATATGGAATTGAATGCAATAGTTCTGTTTGGATGTTTGGTGTTATGTTTGACCTAGTTTGATTTGTTTTGTGCATAAAATGAATATGGTGAATGATATAAACATGGGATCAATTGCCTTGGCTTTATATTTGTGTTAATTTGAGTTTGGTTGGAGATTGCTTGCTGTTTAGACATTTTTGTCACTTTTGGACCCTAGGCTTGGCCTAGTGTCTCACATTTGCTTGATTTTTCAGGATAAAATGCACAAAAGCTTAAGGAGATTGAACCAAGTCCATTAAGTTGATGTTGTTTGATGTGGAGAACTAACATAACTTTGTTTTGTAGGTTGTGAAGCTTGAGCTTGAGCTTATAGCTTGCCTTTGTATGCATTGACTTGTATAGTCTGACTGATTAACATTTGCTGTTTACTGTTTGTCTGTCTGAGTACTGATGATACTTGATAGATTTCAGGTACATTTAGTTGCTTACAGTTCTTTAAGAACTTGCTTGCTGCTGCTTGGTTTTTAAACCACTTGAGGTAGGACTTCTATTCTTCATGTAGTCTGGAGACCCGGTCTGTTATTTGACCGGGCAAACTGTCTGAAGTCCTCCTTAAGAGGCGATGTTTGTGATTGTTTAATATTGTGCCTAAGCAGGTAAAGTCCTTAATCAAGGCAATTGGTGGAAGCCAAGGGATATGCAATCTATCCCCCACTATTCTGTTGAGTCGTCCCTCTGCTCACACGGCTGTGTGTTGATGCATTGGGACACAAACCCAAGATCTTGTACTTTGTACGGTCGAGTCTGAGTCTTTGAGCGTAGAAGGGTCCCTCCATTCTGGACCCACGCTCCTTTGTCAGAAGCTCTCCCTGGTCAGGGATAAGAGCTGTGAGGTCTCATCCTCACATCACCTTTTCATCTGCTTCACCTTAGCCTCGTAATGGCAAGGTTAAGAGCGAATAACACTAACCATGTACAGATGACTTGCTTCGGCAGTCAAACCCATTGTTTGAGCCCACTTGACTGGTTATAGTGTGTGCTATGTGGATATCTGTTTGAGATGCTTGTTCTCATTTGATGAATTGTTTAATGCTTGTATGCTTGCTTCTTTCCTGGATAGGATTAGCTTGCTTATGCAAGTAGGATAGGAACCTCAACTTAGGGCAATGATGCATGACAACACTAGGCTCGAGTCCAGCTCCCTGGTAGTGTGTCTTCCCTCGGTTTCTGGCTAGATTTTCTTTCCCTTTAGGGGGAACTACATCGCCCTGATCCTTGTTCCAGACGAGGTATGTAGGCAGGTGGTCGTGCGAGACCACTCCGGGCAACCTTTTTCTTTTTTTGCGTGTGTTTACCTGTTATCTGACTGTGTGTTTGGTTCGGATGCCGACGTAAGTCCAATGATTGGCTGTTGGGCTCTACGTTTGCCGTTTTTTTGTGTTTTGGTTCGGATGCTGACGTAATTCCATCGAGTGGTTGTCGGGCTCCATGTTTGCCATCTGTTCGTGCGTTTTGTGTTGTTTGGCGTGCGTAAGCCGAACTACAGTGGCTCTGATTCTCGTTCCAGACGAGATATGTAGGCATAGGACGCGATGTCCTATCGAGCTCCCTTCTCTTAACCCCACCTGCGTTGTCTTCGGTGTGTGTGTGTGTGTGATGTTTTTAGCAACCTATTCTTTTCTTAGAACGTGGATCCCGTCGAGTACGACGGACGTGAGGGGTGCTAATACCTTCCCCTTGCGTAACCGACTCCCTTACCCTTTCTCTTTGGTCGCGAGACCATTTCCTTTCCAGGTTTCTCTGAGCATTTCCTTTCCCTATTTTGGGATAAATAATGCGCAGTGGCGGCTCTGTGTTGTGTTTTATTTGAGTCTCGCCGGTTGATTTTCGCGGATGCGACAATTGGGAACCAAGAGTATGTTCCTGAAACTCTCAACTATGAGAAAAAACTGCGCATTTATAAATCCCAGGTAATAATTCCATACTCTATCTCTGATAAAACGCATGCACTTATGGGTCCCATGTATGACCCTGCTGTAGATCTTACCAACATTAAGGAGTTTTTCCCTTCTTAGCATAGGATGAAACCCATATTTAGCATTGTAGGACCTTTAACTTAGAGTACATGACCACTTTTTTGCGTGTCTTTCATTCTCTGCCTGAATAATATTGAGGGAGAAAAGAGTGGATTATGGAAGGAATGAAGTATTTTCGACCTTATCCAATTGTCGAGAACTGGTCCCACCCACTTAAAAAATATGTTGGTCGCTTCCCTATACTTATGGGAAAGCACAACTAATACCTTTCAACTTCCCTGTGGGATGTTGACACCCACTATTTTTGACGTGGCGGCCATCACTGGCCTTCGCTCAACTGGTGAAACCTTCGACCCAAATGAAAGTGATGAAGATACCATAAAATTCGATGATAATAGTGCCAGTTTTAGCCGATATATTAAGGATTACCATGTCGTTGACGACGACGAAGTTTCAGATGAAGATTACATCGCCTTTCTTACATTGTGGTTGTCAAGGTGTATTTTCTGTTGTAGGTCTTTAAAGGTGGCGAAGGAATATATCACTTTAGCTAACCAACTACATGAAGGCAAAGACGTTTTTCTTAATCAATTGATCCTAGGTTCCCTTTATGAATCCCTAGGGTTAGCAACTGAAGCCTTAAGGAATATCCAACCTAAAGATGGATTACTGCTATCTGGACCTTTTTGGATACTTCAACTCTGTCTCAATGCCATATTTAAGCTTTCTCTAGATGTTGAACCTCATAACAAAGCCAATAAAGCAATTAACGAACGTCACGTCGAAGGAACTCGGTTGAACCTGGTGACTTTGACTGACAAGAACGGATCGGATCGAGAAGCCTTTGTGTCTTATTTCTCAATGTTCGCCAAGCAGTACCACTTAAATGCAATGATGGCTCCCTTTGTTAAAAATACACATGGTCCTGAATGATTTATCCATGAGTTCCCAGCCACCAGAGAACATGAAGTTGAATCGAAGAAAATATGGGCGGCTTTCCTGACTCCTAGACTTCTTTCTACCCGACTTGGGTCTTCGAAGAAAGTTGTGAATGTTCTCTCTTTCCAACCCAACTTGGTGTTGCCCTAGTTTGGGATCAGTCAAACCAAACTCAAATCCTTTTTCAGTTGAAAAAGTGACTTATGTCTCCGTACGATTGACTACTTTGAAGATGACTACCTTTGACGGATAACTCGACATGTCAGTGATCGCCATAAGCTGACTCCATTTGCCTTCCAACCATCCTTTTATTGTACTCTAGAATTCGACACATAGTGGAAGGCATATCATATCAACAAACTCATGACTACTTCAACATTAAAACAACATCTAACTGATGCTTTTTCTTCCCTGCAACAAAAGTTCAAAAAGGGTAGAGCTCGACATATCAAAGGGATCCAGGCTTTCCAGAAATACTTTGAAACTATGTATCATTTTGACGAAGTTAGTCAGATGATCCATGGAACAATTGTTACTCTAAAATAAAATAAAAAATGTCTACGAAGCTTCCCAACTTTCTCCTTCCTAATTACGTAAAGGACAAGTATTCGTTCGCTCTAAAATTACATCCTCCTAAATTTCCCTATTTTCCCACACGCGAAATGGCTTTGCCTTTCGCCCCTCCGTTTCCATGGTGGTTCATCTGTGGGGAGTTTATAAAGGTAAATAAGAATGAATTCCTGAAACCTTCTCAACGAGTGACTCTGACTAAGCACGAAATATACAGTTTCAAAGGCCACATTCATGTCTACACAAAGCATGCCAGGGTCGAAACTCCCATACATGAAGGTGAGGAAAGAGAAAGATCTTGTCTCCATCTTTTCTTATCTTGACATAATCTTTCTTTGCACTCATAATCAACTTATTTGCTTACATCTGTCGAGCACGGAAAGAGGACGAGGGATGCTACTAGTGCTAAAGTAGAACTTAAGCACTCTAACATCAAAGAAACTTCCTCCAAACCTGGTTCAGGTATATTTCACGTCATATTGCTAAACTTTTAAATTACTTAACATATTGTACTTCTATTATTTTCATCATTTGAACTTTTTATATTATGTACAGGATGATGATGCGAGCATCGAGGGTGATGTTGGTGAAACAATTCCTGAGCCTCCCCCACAAAAGAAGAAACCAAGGAACCCCAGTACTGGTGCCAGGAAAATCCCAGCCATCCCTAAAATTTCTCTCACTCCCAAAGAAAAAAAGGATAAGAAAGCTCCCTCGGGGAAAACAACCGACATAGTAAGGAAATTGGCTTATAATGAGAGAGCCAACTCAAGCCCGGGTGCAGAAACTTCAAAAGTAAGCTTCCTCTTCCTTGTCCTTTTTCAATTCCTCTTTTTTTAAGTGCTAAGAATTTGAAATTTACAGGATAAGGCATCGACTAAATTTGTGTCATCCTTTACTTAGATAACACCCCAAGTAAATAGCTAGCTCACACGTCACCTTACTCCTGTTGCAGACAATGCTGAAGAGGTCAACAAACCTACAGAATTTGATGACACCATCTCTCACCACTCAACTGAAAAAGATCAACCATCTTTGTCGGCTTCTTCAATGCCTAATGAAGGCGAAGGGCATCACATGGATATGGATGAAACTTCTAGAAAGGAGATCTTTGAGCAAGAAGAGCCTAAATACCCAACTCCTCATGGTAGCCCTCAGCCAACTCATGATGCTCATCAGCAACAAAAAGTTGTTGAAACTTTCTCTAATGCTGAACAACCTAACATGGAGACTAATCCAACTATCGAAGAAGAAACTCATAAAATGTCGACATTAAAACCAACCTCTTCTCCGAGCAATATACAGTCTCAAGAATAATTGGATGCGATGAAGAAAATTAATCCTCGTGCTTACATAAAGATGGTGATGAGTAGCAAGGGTAGTTCCACTGATAGATGTTTAAGCTCATCGACTATTTATGGAGGCAACAATGGACCTGAGATTGAAGATGAAGTCCCGAAACAACCGAAGGCCCAACTTTGGGGAGTTAATCTCTTTGAAACATTGGATAAAGATTTCATCGATGGTTATGGCATCAAATTTGTAAATGAACTTAACTATACTTGACCTAAAATTTCAAAAGACAAAAAGAACTAACACTCATTCAAACCTTTTAGGCCTTTTATGCCTTTGTTAAACTTAAATTTTTGTTAAAAGCAATGCATTCACTTTGAAATTGTTACCACGAACTATGAGGTTTTGATCCCTCATTTTTATGTTGGTACGTAGGCACAAGTCCGAAGGTCTTGTCAAACACAAAAATATAATTAATGAATTCTTTTCTCATCCCTTCACTCCATTTTATTGCAAACATCATTCTGTACAAAAACACATATGCACACAAGAAAGGGCTCCCTAGGAGTACCTAGGACACTTTGGGTGCTAACACCTTCCCTTTGTGTAACCAACCCCCTTACCTGTAATCTCTGGTATTTTATTAGTTTTGATTTGAAAACTTCTTATCTTTGGGTTTTGTTCGTACTTTTCCCTTTTCCCTTGGAAACAATAAAAGCACGGTGGCGACTCTGGTTTAATTGACGTCTAGCTTATCCATAGCTTGATGGTCATGAATTTACCGCTACATAAATTAAGTGGCGACTCTGCTGGGGAGTAGTCTCCAGTGGGTTTAACCTACTTTTTGTGTGTATATAATTGTATATTTGATGTTTGTATATTTGTTTGTATGATATAATATGCTTGTTGTGCTTGGTGATCTCTGAGTGGTGAGATAAGTTCTAACTGAACTTGAGTGCAATTAAGATAAAAGGATGGTATAGTCATGTTCGACTTATGTGGAGTAGTCCTTAACAAGTTGGCTTGAGACTCATCTACTCAGTGGAGACCCTTTTGGAGCTATTAATGTCACACAAGTTATTTGTGGTTAGACATTACTTTCTCTGATTTGGGGTCCGAGAAGCTGAGGACCGTAGAACATTTAACCCATCTTGACCTATTTAGGATGTAGTGCGGAGACTGTTCAAATGTAGACTTGATAACAATTTTTGCGCGATACTACACTCAGACGAGTTTATCTTGAGAATATTATGGGTTGATGAGTCAGTCATCCTAACCTGTAATATCCGATAGATGGAATTAAGAATCTGGGAACTGTTTAGAACATGATCTATAGGTTTTATCCTTAGTACACTCCTTTGGGATGGTTCTTAACCAGACTTCATGCTCGTGACTGACAACAAACCCTTGATTCTTGGTTGATCCAATCGAGTCTTGTCAATATCAATGGAACTTGGGTGTTGATAAGGTGAAAACCATAATCTGCCAAAATGGATGATTGATCTTGATAATGACTTGATTCATCCCTGGACCTTTGTTTGCCTTGTGTGTGATCCCTTACTTGTGATTTTTGCATTCATGCGCATCATAACATTCATCACACAAAAAAATAGCTTTAAGGAACTGAGGTTTTATTTGCAAATATTTTCAAACCATGGATTATGGACGAAGGAACACTAAGAAGTACAGTTTCAGATGTCCAGACTTGAAAGAGTTAAGGAAGCTATCATCTTTTGCATTAGATCCCTTGGACTTCAAGCAACGTCATGGGAAGCTTCTATCTGTGTTATCTACTGATGTTGTCGAAGGACTTTTGAGTGTTTTGGTTCAGTTCTATGACCCTCTCTACCGTTGCTTCACTTTTCTCGATTATCAGCTTATGCCTACATTGGAGGTGTATGCCCATCTCTTGGGGATACCTGTTTCTGATAAGGCGCCTTTTAGTGGATTGGAAGAGATTCCCAGGTCTCATATCATAGCTGAAGCTCTTCACTTGAAGAAGTCTGAGATAAAGGCTCATTGGGTGCAGAAAGGAGGAATGTTTGGGTTGACTTCTAAGATCCTCATCAAGGAAGCTACTACCTTTTCTCAAGCCGGTAGTGTTCATGCTTTTGAAGTTATCTTTGTGTTGCTCATTTATGGTTTAGCCTTGTTCTCTAACATTGACGGTTTTGTTGATGTTAACGCCATTAGAATTTTATTTATTTGTGGTAATCATGTGCCTACTTTGTTAGGTGATATGTATTTCTCTTTTCATATAAGGAATTCCAAAGGTGGTGGAACTATTGTGTGTTGTGTTCCTCTTTTGTATAAGTGGTTTATTTCGCACTTGCCTCGGACGCCTAATTTTATGGAGAACAAACAATGTCTAAGGTGGTCTCAGAGACTTGTGTCTCTCACTAATGATGATATTGTTTGGTATGATTCTTTGTTGAGTAGCTTGGACATTATTGATTGTTGTGGTGAATTCTCTAATGTGCCTCTCATTGGTACACAAGGAGGAATCAACTACAACCCTGCTTTGGCCCGTCGTCAACTTGGATTCCCCTTGAGAGACAAACCTAATAACATTTTGTTAGGTCTTTTCTATCAAGAGGGTAAAGATCCCCAATGTTTGAAGCAAAATATTGTGCATGCTTGGCATAATGTGCATAGGAAAGGAAGATTTGAGCTTGATCTATGCAATTGTGTAGCTTTGGAAGCTTACACTCTTTGGGTGAAAAAGAGGGCTTTGGAGTTGAAGATGTCGTATGTTTGTGAGAGACCTATGTCTATGGTTGTGGATGAGCCATTAACTCTCCCTAACCAAGATGTAGAGGAGTTGGAAGACGCACTCGCCAAGATGAAGCAAGAGAAGGATATGTGGGAAGAGCGGTTCCATGCTTTGAGCCGAAAGCATGAGGAGTTGCAGCTTGAGCCCAAGGACAAAGATGCACTTATTGAGCTTCTTAAAGACCGAGTAATGAAAACACAGAGAGAGTCGGAGGTTTCATCGTTCTCTAGAATGCCTCAGCCTTCCATTGCTTGGAAGAAGATTGTTGATCAGCTTATCCCCGAGAAGACTCAGATGAAGACTTCTTTTGAGTCTGAGATCCGACGCATCTGAAGGAAGTACGCGCATGCGGCCCGATCATCTGACATTGTTGTTAGGGATCCTTAGGATGATTAGTTTCATTTTCTCTTGTATTTGTATTTTGGTTTCTGAAATTGTACTCAGTGTAATCCTTCCAATTATATAAATAAAAGAGATTTTATGGTCAATCAAATTGTGGAATTGTTATTATTATATATTTGCAAATAAAACAGTATGTTCCTTGAAAATAAAAATAAACAAGCATCGCATTTCATGCATCATTTGCATAGAAGGTTTCTCTTTCGCTAGATGTCTTATTGGTTATTCTTTTGTGTTTCAGCCAAGCTGACTCATCAATACAATACCCGCGTCAATCATCCTAGAATCATGGAACACTTAGAGCAAGAGAATAGAGACTTGAAGGACGAGATCGCCCACCTGACTTCCATGATGGAGTCAGTTCTAGCTGCTCAAATTCAATCTTCTCCAACGCCTGCAACTCCTCCTCCTCAGAGGACGGTCATTTCAGAGGTTGTTTCTTCAACCGTGCCCTCCACTCAGTTCACTCCCGCTATGCCTGTCGGATTCCCGTTAGGAATGCCTCCCAACTTTGTGCCTGAGGGCTTTGCGCCTACTTTTGTTTCCATGTCGGCATCTAGCCCGGTCATGTTTGTGCCACCACCGTTTGTTCACACTCTGCCTCGTGTTGAGGACACCATCTATCATTCTGAGCCGTTTGAGGATCTGGATGTTTATGAAAAGATGGATGAAATGAAAGACCAATTCCTTGAGCTGCGAAAGGAGTTGAAGACCTTGAGGGGAAAAGATTTATTTGGTAATAGTGCTGCGGAACTTTGCTTGGTTCCTAATGTTAAGATCCCGATGAAGTTCAAAGTCCCTGACTTTGAAAAGTATAAAGGGAATACATGTCCACTCAGTCATCTCGTCATGTATGCTAGAAATATGTCGACGCAAACTGATAATGATCAGTTAGTGATTCATTATTTCCAAGACAGTCTGACTGGTGCCACACTAAGGTGGTACATGGGTTTGGATAGTGCGAGTGTCCGCACGTTCAATGATTTGGGTGAGGCTTTCGTGAAGTAGTACACGTATAATGTGGATATAGCGCCAGAAAAGGACCAGTTAAGGTCGATGTCTCAGAAGGATAAAGAGACATTCAAAGAGTACGCTCAGCGATAGAGAGAGCTTACTGCTCATATTACCCTTCCTTTGGAAGAAAAGGAGATGACCAAGATTTTTCTCAAGACTTTGAGCTCATTTTACTATGAGCGGATGATTGCTAATGCCCCCAATGATTTTATCGAAATGGTAAACATGGGGATGAGACTAGAAGAAGGTGTCCGAGAAGGACAGTTGTCTAAAGAGGAGGTTTCGTCTAGCAAGAAGTATGGAATTGGGTTTTCCCGAAAGAAAGAAGGAGAGACTAATGCAGTATCGGTTGGGAGGCAAAGAAGGCCTCATGTCAAAAGGAATCCACAACCCCGTCAACATCATCATCTAGTATCATCTGTTATTCCAGTATTTTCCAATAATCAATTAATGCCCGTTCAACAACAACGTCAACAACAACCACCGCAAAGAACAAACAACTACAACTACAATACCAACAATCATCAATAACAACAGAACTTCGAGAGAAAGAAGGTCTCTTTTGACCTGATTCCTATGTCTTATGTTGAATTGTATCCATTGTTGGTTCTCAAGAACCTTCTACAACTAAGAAATCCTCCACAGATTCCAGAACCACTTCCATGGTGGTACAAGCCAGAGCTTCATTGTGCCTTTCACCAAGGGGCTCCTAGCCATGATATTGAGAACTGTTACCCCCTGAATACGAAGTCCATAAGTTGGCCAAAAGTGGGATGGTGTCCTTTGAGGACCGTGCACCTAATGTCAAAGCTAACCCACTACCTGCTCATGGTAATCCTTCTGTTAACATGGTAGATGGCTGTCTTGTGGAGTTCAAGGTATATGATGTTCGTTTCATTAGAATATCCTTGGTGAGGATGCACAAGGATATCTATTTGGTGAGTGATTGTGAGCATGACCATGATGGTTATGCAATTTACAGTGTTAACCCCCGAGGTTGTGTGGTTGTAAAGAGAGACATCCAGAGGTTGATGGATGAAGGTATGATCCAGATTCTTCTGTCCCGTCACTTGGGTGATGATGTGAATGTTATAGTGCTAGTATTTAAGACTCCAGAGAGAGTAATAATTCAGTTTGACAGTAGTAGCAGTAACAGTATCAGCAATAGATCGGTATCTCCGTTGGTAATACGGTTACCGGGCCCCATCCCGTATGCATCCGATAGAGTTGTCCCGTACCAGTATAATGCGACTATGTTAGAGAATGGTCAAGAGGTTCCATTAAGGTTCATCTGAGATTAGAGCTGAAGATGTGCAACCCAGTTTCCGTAGCGGAGGGTTCATTCATGGTAATGAACAACACTTATCTGATGTGATCGAGGGGGATGAAGATGAAGACTGCACCAATTTTGTGACGCATGGAAAAGCTTACAACAGTTGGATTCTGTCGCAGCCTAAAAAATATAGTATGCGAAAAAACAACCGGCGAAGAAGAAATGACAGAAGAGTCGCCACCGTGCGTTATTTATCCCAAAGTAGGGAAAGGAAACGCTCGAAGTAAACCTGGAGAAAGGAAAGGAAAAGACAAGGTCTCGCAACCAAATCTTGGGTTCGGGAGTCGATTATGCGAAGGGAAGGTATTAGCACCCCTACGCATCCGTAGTACTCTACGGGATCCACTCTTGTTATTCTTGCCTAAAGGGTGTGGGTATATCTAATGTACTATTTACTAAAAGAGGGGTCAAAAGAAGATGACTCGCACGGATGTCGCACCCACTGCATACGTATCTTATATGAATATGAGAATCAGAGTCTTCGTAGCTCGGCTACCTATGGGTTAAAGAGGAGTGTGCTCGCTAAGACATTGCGTCTTATGCCTACGTATCTCATATGGAATGAGAATCAGAGCAAGCCGTAGTTCGGCTAACTACGGGAACAAAGGTCTCGATTGCAACTAGGGCAAGAGAAAGGGAAGGTCTCGATCGCAACGAGGGCGAGAGGAAGGGAAGGTCTCGATCGCAACGAGGGCGAGAGGAAGGAATCGCAACAAGGGCGAACGCAAACAAGGATTAGTTGTTAGTTGTCAATCAAACTCGGCAAGACATCGCATCTTGTGCCTACGTATCTCATCTGAACATGAGAATCAGAGTTGTCGTAGTTCGGATACCTATGGATTGCCATCTGAACATGGACTTACAAAGGAAGACACCAGTTGTGTCAAAGGAGAGTGGGCAATGTGTTCACGTCCTAGCAGCAGGTGTCGCAGCTCGCTGAATCGAGTCTTAGGCAGTTACCTCTTTGCAATAGACCGGACTACATGCCACAAGATCGGGGACGCTCGGAAGGTCTAAAAGAATGGGGAAGTTCTGCCCTAGAGTTGTCATGCAATATGTACTTAAGCGTTATGATTTACAAATGGGAATATCTACCTATGTTATCATACAAAAGGATATGGGAATCCTACCTATGTTATCATACAAAAGGATATGGGAATCCTACCTATGTTATCATACAAAAGGATATGGGAATCCTACCTATGTTATCATACAAAAGGATATGGGAATCCTACCTATGTTATCATACAAAAGGATATGGGAATCCTACCTATGTTATCATACAAAAGGATATGGGAATCCTACCTATGTTGTCATACAAAAGGATATGGGAATCCTACCTATGTTATCATACAAAAGGATATGGGAATCCTACCTATGTTATCATACAAAAGGATATGGGAATCCTACCTATGTTATCATACAAAAGGTTTTATCTAAAGGGTGCTACCTAATCGGAACAAGGATCGACGAATGGAGCAAGGAGAGGTGCTAGGGATAAGGGTAGATGGCGATGCATGAAGCAATCGACTTACAAGGTTGATGGCGATGCATAAAGCAATCGACTTACAAAAGGGTGGACGAATACGTGCTGGTTCTGTTAGGTTTTGAAAAATGATTACTCGACGTTGGATCGAGGTTTTGATTTTGTTTTGAAATGGTTATCGAATGTTCATTTTAATTCTTGTATTAACAGATGAATAAAGAATGAAATAATAAATATTATACATTTCATGGGAGAGGGATACATTTGTTATGAATGGGGGTTGTCATGGCAATCAAGCAATATAAATATATGCCTCATACACCATACAAGTAGGCAACAGTCAATCAACAATAAGATATTTAAACAAGTATATGATCAAATCAAATAATCAAAGAATGAAATGAATGAGCATTAAATAATGTATGAGAAGTATAAACATGTTAATCAATCAAACAATAGAAGCATGGATGAAAGAAACAAGTATAGAAAATATTAGATTAATCAGACAAGTGAAACTATGCACACAAAGAATCAATGAATAATTTAATCGGGAAATGATGCAAGGATCAAATAAAATTGAGATGAAAGGCCTCTAATACATGGCATATGAGATGAACAAGGGAGGATCAAAAGATCTCTTCAATTGCCTTAAGCAATCCCTCAGTCAAACATCAATCATACAAAAGTCAACTGAAAAGTCAAGTCAACTAAAAAAATTTCAAATAAATAGTAAATTAATCACAAAAATTATGAAAAATTAAATTAAGTTAGGTGGGGTCAGGACATCATCATCCCCCAAAAAGATTTCAAAAATAATGAAAATTGGTTATTGAATTAGTTGAATCAAAACAAAGGTCAAACCAAAAGTCAAACAACAAGACTAGGTTAGAAATAAATCAAAAGTAAATTGAAAATGGGAAATAAAAATTCAATAAAAGGTCAAGTTGACCATGAGACATTGGTCAACCATCATCCCAAAAATCAGAATCTAAAAACAATTTTAAGTTATGGAAATAAAATAAATGAAAAAGAGTGTGTTAAAATGGCCTATTTGACACAAATAATTAAAATAAAATACTTGCATTAAATAAAAACGAAAATAAAAATTAAAATAAATTAAATGAAACATTTAAGAATGTAAAAAATATTTTTGGTATTTTTTATAAATGAATAAAATAATTTATTAATTTAAAATGAAAACAGAAAAAATAAAAATGAATTGAAAAATAAAACAAATGAAATGGAATTGGGCTTTGAATGTGGGGGGCGGATAGCAGTGCTGGTAAGGCCCACGGTCCAACTGAGTTTATTCAAATGTGATAACATTAATAAAATGTGACATTAAAAAAGCATGCAACATGTACCGACCGGTCAGCTTCATTATTAGTCACAAGAAGACAAAAAGAAGATGGACGGATGGGATCAAAAGCCACGCACACGATCAGGCGATTGTTAGAGAGCCACGTCTCATTTCCTCCATGCAACGTGAAATAAATTAACAGCAGCATGTGGGATTCGCGAAACGCAGCAAGAAAAGTTCCAACTTCCACAACGAAATGCGAAGGCCATAGTCTACCAAATGACTTGAAATAAAGACCAAAGTTCATGTATGAAACGAGAGGAACACCGTGGTATCTTACTTCATTAAAAATGGTGATTTAAACATGGTGAAAGATGGACGGTAAGGTAGATATATGAGCACGGGTACCGCCAGAAAACAACAGCATAACTTCAAGCTTACAGAACAATGCTTCATGATGATGATTTCATGGACAAGTATAGTACAATAACAGCATGGTGATAAGCATGGTATGATGGCAAACAAATAATGGTAATGGCATGAAGAAAAAACAGTAGCAAGCATCATGTAATGGTGAGCATAAGAAGCTACATATGTCCATGGAAGAAAAAGTAAGAAGCTTACCTAGTGGAGGCAAAGTCCAATACCTCTTGGTATTGAGGGAATGGAGGAAGAAGAAAAGTGCTCTTGATGCTTCAATGCTTGTGAAATGGAGGAGGAAAGAAATGGATCTTGAACCTTCCTTGCTTGCTCACTCTTACTTTGCTCGAAAAAATGCAGCCACCCTTCAGATTAGGGTTTTCCTGGTTTATGTATGTTGGTTCCAAATGTCCTTAATGAGCTTAGGTCCAATTTGATTTGGTTGTGTGTACTTGAAACAAATTTGGCAAGGTGAGGTGGTATTAGGAAATGACTTATTTTGGCATGGTTTAAGTGAGTTGAACCAAAAATACATGATCAAATGAGGAAAAGCATGTGGCTGGTTGATTTTGGTGGTCTGGCTGCAGCAAGGCAAGGCTTGAAAATAAGTTCAAATGAGTGACTTTTGGACTATGTATCTTGATGATTATGTGACCAAATGGCAAGGCAATGAAAGCAGTAGGAAGAGGGCATGGAACTTAGCATTTTCCATGTTGAACATATCTTGAAATGATGAGTGGAAACGGATGGAAAATAGCCATGAAGTTCAAGTTTCAAGGCTGCAAAAACAGTTGGGCCAGTTTGGCCTAAATGCTGTCCAAAAGTTTAGTTCATGATGCCAACTTTAGATGAATGCATCTCTCCAACCAATAATCCAAATGAGGTGATTCCAAAAGGATGTGGAAGAGGGCATAACAAGGTACAATTGTCATGAAGAAAGTGTTTCCATAAGATGCCTTGAAGTGCAAGAAATCTGGCCCATAAGTCTTGACAAATTTTGCAAGTTTTGGACTTGAAAAATTTTCTAAGTGTCTTAAAATAAAACCCTACTTTGACCAATTAATCCAAATGAAACAAACTATATATCTCTAGAAAGCTTGGAACAAGAGGAACAACTTTCATGTTGGATAAATTTTCAAATGGAGATTGCATCTAGATGGAAAATTGGCTTAAAGTGGATGCAAAAACCATAAAAACTTGCCTTAAATGGAAAGTCAAACATTTCCACATTTAGTAACTTTTCCAACTCTTGATTAAATGGTGAATCCATGATCCAATCTTGGTCAAATTTCACATGTGGGCTTCCTTGGGCATGAATTTTGAGATCCCACCTTCAAAATGTCAGGAGTTGACTTTTTGACCCCACAGTTGACTTTTCCCAAACCGTCTAATTCCCGATTCCATTGATCAATTGAGGCACCTCTGGCTCAAATAAAGAGCTGATTTTTTGCATGTAGACCCTTGTGGATATGTGGAGGGCCATGGAAATGAGTTTCAATCAAGGAGTCAAAAATAAACCAATTTTATGCCAAACCCTAATTTTAGGGCAAAAGTGACTAGGATCTGACTGCCCAAGTTGCCAAAGGATATTTCTGTGATGATTGTGGATCTTCTTAGGCCTAGGTTATTCTCTAATCATGACATGAATGAGACCTTCTACTTCCAATCAAATATTTCCTGTTGCAGATGGCCTTGAAACCCTGATTTCTGATTAAATTCATATGCACACTTTGAGAACTTTGAATCTTCCACTGATGAACTGAAGACCATAATAAGACATATGGAACCCCTTGAGACCCTTGAGACTTGTATATTTGGAGAATGAAATTCAATTCTCAATCTTGCTCTGTGTAGGCCCCTTCTATTAAGGAGTGATCAATAAAACCCTGATTTCCCAAGTCACTGATGCAGTATGTAATGAGTATGACCTAGTATGGTGCTAATGCAATGTGAAATACAATCCCATGCTTCCAAGAAAAATGAAAGGGTAAATTTGGGGGTATTACAGCTGCCCCTATTCAATCAACTGGAGACCTGAAAGGGAGATAGCAGCGGCTTTCGTACTTTCGAGCTATCAAGGGATTGAATACAATAAAAACCCGAAAATTTACACTTAAGTGAAGTGAAGTAACAATGCCTGTCAGAATCGGCAAAGAGGTGGTTTTGAACAAGAATCCGTCTGGTACGGTGAGAATCGGTCTGAGTACCAAAAGAGAATGTAAATCTGAATACCGAAATACATGGTCACAGAGAAATAACCTATGGCCTGAGTGCCGCTCATCAGTTTGAATACTGGAAATGACTTCGATCTGATCATCGGGAGGTATGAGATTATTAATATCGGTCTGAACACCGAGAGGCTGGCCTGAATGCCACAAGTTGCATCGACCTGAACGTCGGAAACTTCTTCGATCTGAATATCGGAAAACTGGCCTGAACGCCACTTCGGACTGGATACCGGAAACTGGCCTGAATGCCACAAGTTGCATCGACCTGAATGTCGGAAACTTCTTCGATCTGAATATCGGAAAACTGGCCTGAATGCCGCTTCGGTCTGGATACCGGGAACTGGCCTGAATGCCACAAGTTGCATCGACCTGAATATCGGAAACTTCTTCGATCTGAATATCGGAAAACTGGCCTGAATGCCACTTCGGTCTGGATACCGGAAACTTTCGTGCCTGTCAGTATCGGCAGAAATAGGAAAAAAATGATAATGGAGGCGGCACGTGGGCCAACGACCCATGCTGGGGATACTAAGTCATGAACAACCTTCAGTCTGAGCACTGGAAACAAACTTCTGGCTTATCACTTGGGATACCGAGAATGTTTTATGCTTACATGCGTATGTTTGAATTTTTCAATGGCGTAATGCTCCATGAAAATGGAAATGCTACGCGATTTGGGAGGATGTAATGCAATATGATTCTACATGCAAGGGTGCAAAATGCTGGGCAGAACGCCAAGCCGAGACAAGGAAGTTTGCTGGAGAAATGACCGGCCATGCAGGGTTCCGGCAATAACATAATAACGAGACTCTGATTGGGAAAAGAATGGAATTGAATGCCTGCTACTAAGGAAAGCGACAGTAGTTTTGACAACCATAATCTATGAGAGATGACTCAGCAGGGGAGAGCAAACACCGATACGGTACCGAGGTTATGCTTCCAGGAAAGAGATCATCAATCTGGGATCGAGATCATCGATCTGGCATCGAACTCTGAGGAGCAGCTGCTTCTGCTGGGAAGATACAGTCTGGCACTGTCAACTCCGCTGGGGAGTGTATAGTCTGACACACATGCTTGGGGAAGCACCAAAGTGAGAACCTGCTGGAATCTTAGGAAATGCCCCGAGGGTATCTGTTCTGAATAGACGATCCAAAGCACTTAAAATTCACAGCAATTTTAAATGTTTATTAAGCATGTACCTGTAAAGCCCTTATGTGTCATGATGCAATGTTTATCAAAAATTCGGACGTCATTTTTGCAAACAAAACAGTAAAATGAAAATGAAAACAGAGATACACTGAATAACATGATTTTATTGATTGAATGGCCTCTGAATAGGCATTTACATCAGGAAGCAATCCCTAGGAAGAGGTAATCGCAAAACAGAAATTTATCTAATGGCAATGTGAAATGGATTTCTACTCGGTTCCAATTCTGCTATGACTTGCCCGTCTTCAAGATCCTCCAGATGATCAGCCTTCTGAAAAGGTGATTGGACTGTTTCCTACCTTTTGAAAGTTTCCAGTCATCGACATGAGATGAGATTCAGAACTAACTCAGAACGCAGTCATTCGCTTAATCCCTAACTTTTGCCTGGATTGCCCTTTTCGGGTTTTCAATCCACCGTGATACCCATTTTTGACTAAGTTGCCTTTTCAGGTTTTCAACTTACCGGGTGTACAATCTTTTCATTTTCAATCCCTAATTTTTGCCCGAACCCTTTTTATTTTCTTGGTTCGCCGGGATGCCCATTTTTGTCTGGACTACTCTTTTTATTGTCCAGCGGGCCTATTTCATGCGAAGTAATTTTTAACTGCGTCCGAGTTCACCGGGAAAGTGAA
The DNA here is from genome assembly GCF_024323335.1 of Lathyrus oleraceus. Lineage (NCBI taxonomy): Eukaryota > Viridiplantae > Streptophyta > Magnoliopsida > Fabales > Fabaceae > Lathyrus > Lathyrus oleraceus. The sequence goes on along the minus strand of NC_066585.1, from coordinate 479,197,787 downwards.
GCCTTCACCATCCATCGTTGCAAGCATTAAGGCCCCACCATCAAAAACCTTGGTGACAATATACGGTCCCTCATAGTTAGGAGTCCACTTGCCCCTGTGATCTGTCTGAGGAGGAAGGATCCTTTTCAACACCAAATCTCCGACTTGGAAACATCGAGGGCGCACTTTCTGATCAAAGGCTCTCTTCATCCGACTCTGATACAACTGCCCATGGCAAACGACCGCCATTCGCTTCTCTTCGATAAGACTCAACTCATTGAACCTTGTCCGAATCCATTCAGCCTCGTCTAGCTTGACATCCAACAGGACCCTTAGAGAAGGAATCTCCACTTCAACAGGTAGGACTGCTTCCATACCATACACAAGGGAGTAAAGGGTTGCCCCGGTCGACGTACATACTGAAGTGCGGTACCCATGCAAGGCGAAGGGTAGCATCTCGTGCCAATCTTTGTACGTAACGACCATCTTCTGCACAATCTTCTTTATGTTCTTATTTGCTGCCTCAACAGCACCGTTCATCTTAGGACGATAGGGGGAAGAATTGTGATGCTGAATGTTGAAGTTCTGGCACAACTCCTTCATCATTTTGTTATTGAGATTGGAACCATTATTAGTAATGATTCTTTCGGGAATCCCATAGCGACAAATGATTTCTTTCTTGATGAAACGGGCAACCACATGTCTGGTGACATTCGCGAACGATGCTGCTTCGACCCACTTGGTGAAATAGTCGATGGCAACAAGGATAAAGCGATGCCCATTGGAGGCAGTCGGCTCGATCTTTCCGATCATGTCAATGCCCCACATAGCAAAAGGCCACGGCGAAGACATCACATTCAAAGGATTTGGTGGCACATGCACCTTATCAGCATAAATCTGGCATTTATGGCACTTTCGAGCGTATTTGAAACAATCTGATTCCATGGTCATCCAATAATAACCCGCTCTCAACAATTTCTTAGCCATTGCATGTCCACCGGCATGAGTACCGAAGGAACCTTTATGAACTTCCTGCATTAACATGTCCGCCTCGTGTCTGTCCACGCATCTGAGCAAAACCATGTCGGAGTTTCTCTTATACAGCACATCATCTTTGTTCAAGAAGAAACTGCCTTCCAATCTTCTCAAAATCTTTCTATCATTGTTGGATGCCCCTGCAGGGTACTCTTGATTCTTCAGAAAGCACTTGATATCGTGATACCAAGGCTTGTCATCGACTCCCAGTTCAGCAGCAAACACATACGCGGCCCTGTCAAGGCGCGTCACATCGATCCTGGGAGCATGGTTCCACCGAATCACCCTGATCATGGAGGATAGAGTAGCAAGAGCATCTGCCATCTGAGTCTCATCACGAGGTATATGATACAACTTTACTGTTGTGAAGAAAGTCAACAGTCTTCTCGTGTAGTCTCTGTAGGGGACCAGAGTAGGCTGGAGAGTGTTCCAGTCACCATTCACTTGATTGATCACTAGAGTTGAATCTCCGAAGATGTCCAAAGTCTTGATTCTCAAATCAATGGCTTGCTCAATACCCAAGATACAGGCTTCATACTCAGCTTCATTATTGGTGCACTCGAAAGTCAGACGAGCGGTGAAAGGCATGTGGGCACCTTTCGGAGTAGTAATGACAGCGCCAATTCCACTTCCTCTAGCATTGACAGCCCCATCAAAAAACAAAGTCCATTTTTCGTCTGGATCAGGTCCCTCCTCAACAACTGGCTCTTCACAGTCTTTCATCTTGAGGAACATGATGTCTTCATCTGGAAAATCAAACTTCATCGGCTCATAATCGTCAATCGACTGCTGAGCAAGATAGTCTGACAGAATACTCCCTTTGATGGCTTTCTGGGATGTATACTGGATATCGTACTCTGTCAGTACCATTTGCCAACGAGCAACCCTTCCGGTGAGAGCTGGCTTCTCGAATATGTATTTGACTGGATCCATTTTAGAGATCAGTAAGGTTGTGTGGGACAACATGTATTGTCTCAATCGCTTAGCAGCCCATGCAAGTGCACAACATGTCTTCTCAAGCATTGAGTATCTCGACTCGCAATCTGTGAACTTCTTACTCAAGTAGTAGATGGCATGCTCTTTCCTACCTGTCTCGTCGTGTTGACCGAGAACACAACCCATAGAATTGTCAAGTACTGTCAAATACATAATCAGCGGTCTCCCTGGGACTGGAGGCATGAGGATAGGGGGTTCTGCAAATACTCTTTTAACTTCTCAAAAGCCCTTTGACAATCGTCATTCCATCTGATAGCCTGATCTCTCCTCAGCAATTTGGAAATTGGCTCACACGTGGCTGTTAGGTGAGAGATGAACCTTGCAATGTAGTTCAACCTCCCTAAGAAACCACGGACTTGCTTCTCTGTTCTTGGATCAGGCATTTCCTGTATTGCTTTCACTTTGTCAGGATCCACCTCAATCCCTTTTCTGCTAACAATAAAACCTAGCAATTTTCCAGATCTCACCCCGAAAATGCACTTGTTCGGATTAAGCCTCAGCTTGAATTTCCTTAACCGTTCAAACAATTTCTGCAGATTCACCAAATGTTCTTCTTCTGTCTGAGATTTGGCAATCATATCGTCCACATAAACCTCAATTTCATGATGAATCATATCATGGGACAGAGTCACCATAGCTCTTTGATATGTTGCCCCAGCGTTTTTCAGACCAAACAGCATCACCTTGTAGCAGAAGGTGCCCCATGGGGTTATGAAAGTTGTTTTCTCCATGTCTTCTCGTGCCATCTTGATTTGGTTTAAGCCAGAGAAGCCATCCATGAAGGAGAATACCGAGAACTGAGCCGTGTTATCCACCAAAACGTCGATTTGAGGCAATGGGAAATCATCTTTAGGACTGGCTCTGTTCAGATCCCGGTAGTCAACACACATTCGTACCTTCCCATCCTTCTTAGGTACTGGGACGATATTTGCAACCCACGGCGGATAATTGGTAACTGCTAGAAACCCCGCATCCAACTGCTTTTGCACTTCTTCCTTTATCTTGACAGCCATCTCTGGTCTTGTTCTTCTGAGCTTCTGCTTGACCGGAGGACAACCCTCTTTGAGAGGTAAACAGTGTACCACAATGTCTGTGTCAAGCCCTGGCATATCCTGATAAAACCAAGCGAAGACGTCAACATACTCTTGCAACAGTTCAATCAACCTCTTTTTCACATCGTCTTCCAAAGCAGCCCCTATCTTGATTTCTTTCTTGACGTCCTCGGTGCCAAGATTAATCACTTCAGTAGACTCTTGATGCGGTTGAATGACCCTTTCCTCCTGTTTTAACAGCCTGGCAAGTTCTTCAGGGAGTTCACAGTCTTCATCACCCTCTTCTTCAGCTTGGAAGATTGGATTTTCGAAGTCGCAGCGAGCCATAGCTGAACCGTTATCAATAGGATCCGATGATGTGCATCTGCATGAGTGATGGTATGTGCTTATGAGTGTGGACAGTGAGTGAAAACTAAACAAAACATTGCCAAATATTTTTATTCTTTTGAAATTTTGAAAACTGCAAAAATAGAAAGACAGTGAACAAGATTTTGAATGCAAAAGACGTCCTTCATTTATGATAAACAATGCAGGTATTCACATAGATGAGCCCTACAATGAGTCATTACGCCCTGGGCAGAACGTAAGACTTGGACATGCATGAATAAACAAAGAAAAATTACTCCTCTAGAAGAGTGACTTGGACAATTTCCTCGGAAGACCAATTGTTGATGACTTCACCAGGGATCCTCGGACGCACCCAGTTGTCGATGTCGCAATCACTATCCCCATTTTCATCGTTGATCGCAGAGATCTGGCCATATTGGATGACGCCAACACTGGAGAAAGTAATCGGCCTCTGACGAGTTTGAAGTGCTGAAGTTGTAGAAGTCAGCGCTGGTTGATACCCAATCCCGAACTTGTCGTCTTTCATGGGTAACTCCAACAGACATCCCCAACCGGGAGCAATACCTGAATCCACCAAGGCTTGCGCCTGCTTGAAAGATGAGATAGGGGCCCCTGCTTGAACCTCTTCCACCGGAGCTGCATCCTTGATCTGAACTGACTCAAAAGCCTGACAGAGAGTCTCATGAATTTCACCTTCTACTTCTACATACTTGAAAGTAGACAGGTAATTACCAGGATGTCCTCCTCACCACAGACGGTGATAATTCTTCCATTGACTGGGAACTTGATCTTCTGATGCAGTGTTGAGGAGACTGCCCCAGCATTGTGGATCCAAGGACGACCCAGAAGGCAACTGTACGAGGGACTGATATCCATCACATAGAATACGGTGTTGAAGGTTTGTGATCCAATCTGAATTGGCAATTCTACCTCTCCAAACACCGACCTCTTAGAACCATCGAAGGCTCTCACCATGAGATCGGAAGGGTTCAAGATCAAACCTTCTACTTCTAACCTTGACAGGGCTCTCTTGGGTAGCACATTGAGGGAGGAGCCTGTATCCACCAGAACATGTGACATCACAGTGTCTTTGCATTCCATTGAGATATGCAAAGCCTTGTTATGATTGCGTCCAGCTGGTGTTAAGTCAGAATCAGTAAAACCTAACCCGTTGCTTGCATGAACATTTGCAATGATCCCTTCTAGTTGGTTTACTGAGATCTCCTGAGGCACATATGCAGCATTAAGGACCTTCAGAAGTGCCTCCTTGTGTGCCTCTAAACACAACAGGAGTGAGAGAATGGATATCTTAGACGGCGTCTGAATCAACTGATCAACCACTTTGTAGTCGCTTTTCTTTATAATTCTTAAGAGCTCGTCCACATCATTCGAGAAAGTAGGCTCTGAGCCAGCCTGGGGTGCAAAGGTACCCTCATTCACAACTTGTTTGCCTTTGGCCTTAGCCGCGGCATCAACACTCTCAATTTGGGAAACGGGTGGTGAGAATAGTCTGCCACTCCTGGTGAATCGCCCGATTCCACCAACATTGTCCACTGCGGGACCTTCAGCTTCGAGTTCAGACTTCTGACCCTCTTCTACCTTCAATGGTTGTTCCACCCCATGATCGTGTGTGTATACACTCCCCCCATAATGCCAAGGAATGGCCCTATCGCTTGTGAAAGGTAAAGGACCAGGGGTTGTGATTGTGATAGTGGACGGTCGCATCGGTGGCACTAGTTGTGCTTCTGGCACACTGATCTGATTAGTTGGGTAGAAAATGGTGATAGTAGCGACATCATAGTCGTACTCATAAATCTCATTCATTGAAACATAAACATCTGAAACATCGGAAGCAAGTTCAGTTACATCAAAATCAAACACATTGTTTGGGATATCAGCAACAACATTTGAAAAATTAAATACATCGATGGGAATTACACAATCAGCAGGAACAACATCTGTGAATTCTTCAACAGCATCTTCAAACACCTCTTCAACTACCCCTTCAGCAAACTCTCTGACAGACAAGTCTTCAACTTGGAGGATACCATTGTCAAGCAAGACCTGGATACCCTGCTGCAGCTTCAAGCAACCCTTGCCCTGTGTAGCGCAATCCAAACAATCCTTCCCACAACCGGGGAAAACATCGGCCTTCAGCAAGCATTCTTTAATTTCCAACAACGGAGTCTTCAACTTCAACACATCTTTAACGGACTTGGCTTCTCCTTCCAGCATATTAACGTTTGCACCACCATGCTGTGGCATGGGATTGTTGACGACATTAGGAGCCGGTGCAAGGTTGATAGCCTTTGAATCTATGAGGTCCTGAACTACGTGCTTAAAAGCTTTGCAGTTCTCAATATTGTGGCCAGGTGCCCCAGAGTGGAAGCTACACCTAGCATTGGCATCGTAACCCACCGGAAGTCTACCAGCAGGAGGAGCCAGAGTGCGCAACTGCACAAGTTGTAGTTGTTGAAGACTAGAAAGCAACTGAGCGTACGACATTGGAAGAGTGTCGAAACGTCGGTCCATCATCCTCTGCCTCTGTTGATAGGCGGGTCTGTTACCTGGTTGTTGTTGTTGTTGATACTGAGTTTGCTGACGTTGTGGTTGTTGTTGTTGTAGTGGTGCTGCAGCCGGAATAGTAACAGCTGCAACATACGATTGTTGATGATAGTTTTGAAAGTTATTCCTCCGGTTATCCCTGTTTTGATATGAAGACACAGAATTCACACCCCCTCCCTCTGCTTCTGTCCTCCCATAAACGGCTTCTTTACCCCTGATGAAGATCCACCTCCATTGTGGCTCTTGTAGGTCTTCAGGTAATTCTCCACCCTCTCTCCGGTAGAGACCACATCAGCAAAGTTGGAGGCATTGCACCCCACCAGACGCTCCAGGTAAGGTCCGGGCAGCGTATTCATGAACATGTTGGCCATTTCCTTTTCCAACATGGGAGGTTGAACACGGGAAGCTGTCTCCCTCCAGCGTTGAGCGTATTCCCTGAAGCACTCATTGCTTTTAAGAGACAGATTCTGAAGTTGAGTTCTGTCCGGGGCCATGTCTGCATTATACTGGTACTGCTTCACGAAAGCCTCCGCCAGATCCCTCCAGCAACGGATGTGGGCTCTATCCAGCCTCATGTACCATTCCAGGGATGCCCCAGCTAGGCTGTCTTGGAAGAAGTACATAAGTAGCTTCTCGTCACCAGAGTATGCAACCATCTTTCGGAAGTAGGCTTGCACATGGGTCTTCGGGCAAGAGCTACCATTGTATTTGTCAAAGACTGGGACTTTGAACTTCGGTGGGACCCTCACGCCTGGGACCAATCCCAAGTCAGAAACATCTACCCCCAGAGGTTTTGTCCTTCCACCGCCTTCAGCCTCTCCTCTAATCTCTTGAACATGGGGTCCATGCCATGGCCCATGCCAAAGTCTTCCGGCAGCAAAGTGAACTGATCATCTTGATCATCATGAATGGGTTGTTGATCAGGGTTGTTACGTGGGATCGGGATAGGCCCCGGTCCGCTGGGTCCATTAACCTCTCCAATTGGAGGATCAATCACAGCCTCTGGTTGAGTAATTGCGGGGTTCCTTTGTATCATTTGTCTAATCTCTTGCTGTCCTTGAGCTACTCCCTGAACCACATCCATGAATTGGTTCATGCGGACCCTCATCTCGGCAAGTTCTGCTTGTAGGCCCTCCATAGCTCTCTGCTGGTTTCTGCGGGTACCGTACCGGTGAATTCCTGAATCAGCTATCCTGCTAGTGGAACACCAAATAATATGAGAACACCGCAGCGATACCTGTTATGCAAGAAATGAAAATGAATATGTAAATGCAATGACATGTTTATCAAATCCAAAAGGTATTCTCCCCCCTTGATTCCAGTCTCACATCAGGTGAATAGTGCAAGAAGACCGAGTCATGGATAAGCTTCTGAGACCGGGATGCAATAAAGGGAAACCATAAGGACTGCTCCTCACTTCAGCCAGCAACGCCACCGTGTCAGGATGATCTGGAGATTCTGTCAAACACCGGATAAGCAGATTCCTTTGGTGAATAACTCCATCCAACTCGTTGATGTGCTCTCTGTAGTAATTCCCATCATCTTCTCCGAATACCTCTTCAAGTCTGGATTTCTTCAAACCTGCCAGCACCTTGAGTTCTTCAATCTGTCCTCGAGCCTCATTGAGTTGATCTGTGATGTAACCATTGGTAGAACGGGCGCACAGAAGCTCATTGTTCTTCTCCTTTAGAGAAGTCTTCAATTTCTCCATCTGACCAGTCAGTTCGGTCACCATCTCCTCCTCCTTTACCTTCCGAGAAGTTGAAAATGCATCCCATTGCTCTTGCCACCCAGCTAATTTACCATGAGCATCCATTAACTGTTGCTTGACTCGCCTCAACTCAGAACTGGATGATCCCAAGGCCTTGTCTGTCTTCCTGAAGAAGTCCACCTCCACAGCTAATTTCCTCTTCGCTTCCTCTTGTAATTTGACGGCTTCCCCCTTCTGATATTCTGCCTCATGGAATTGATGCATACAGTCTTGCAACTTCGCACTTAACTCCGAGTTTTCAGTTTGAAGCTCCTCCATGGCATTCTTCAATTTGTCATACTCCTCTCGGCTCACCATTGTTGACTGCTCAGGAGTAGGTGGATACAAAGGTTCTTCAATAGGAAACGGCAGACCAAACTCTTCGACTCTTCCTTGAAGCCACTCTTCATACTGAGGGTAAGTTCTACAATCTCCTTTTCCAAGAATAGTTCTTCCTCTCTTGATCACCTTGAGCCAGGCCTCAGCTGCCTTACGAGATACAGTCAAATCAGATGAAGAATGGAAAAACAGAGATTCTTCCACATCTTTTTCCAAAGGCGGAGTTCTTAAAGCATATCCAAACTGTCTGACTGCCAGAGAAGGATTGTAGTTGATACCTCCTCTTCTTCCTACCAATGGTACATTCAGGAAGTTCCCACAACTATGAATAATATCTGCCCGAAGCAAGTTCTGGTCTGACCACCAAGAAATATCTTTAGCTCTTATCCCCATCAATCTCTTCGACCAACTTAACGAGTCCTTAAGATCAACGAACGCTCCTGACTTGGGTAGGTGAGAACTGAACCACTTATAAAATAAAGGCGCACAACAGTTCACCAATCCTCCTTTTCTATTCTCATTCCTGTGATGCACTGAATGCAAGAAATCTCCCAACAAGGTCGGCACCGGATTTCCCAACACAAAGAGGCGTATTACGTCTATGTCCACAAATTTGGCAACATTAGGGAACAGGACAATCCCATACACACAAAGAGCCAACACAGCATTGAAACCGCTCTGGTCACCATCTTCAAGCTTCTTCTTTACTTCTCCCAGTAAGAAACTCAAATGAAAACCGCTGACTCCTCCCTTCTGACACATATTAGCCTTCAAGACTGATTTCCCCAAATATGTGGCCGAAGAAACCATGCTGAGATCGGGCAGAAACTCAGAACTGTAGAACAACAACTGTGACTTGATAGGAACTCTGAGAAAATTGGCAATCTCTTCCAAAGAAGGGACCAAAATATAATTCGGGAATGTGAAACACCTCAATGGAGGGTCATAGAACTGCATCAGTGTAAAGAGAGCATCGTGTTGATCTTTGGAGAGAACCGTGATGAATCTTAAAATCAAACCGTGCTCCTTCCGGAACCTTTCTAGAGAATCGTGATCCATTAACTTCATCAGTTGTTGAATAGGCTCCAAACAAACCACTGGAAACTTGTAGGCGACGTGTCTCTTTCTGCCAATATCCATCTCAGGAGAACTAGAAAACCCCGACCGGAATCAAGAAGAAGATGTAAACCCCTGGATATAGATAAACATGTATCAAATGATATGAGTGCAAATGATGTGATGCAATGCAGTGACATGGAAATCAAGACTGTTGTATCTGCTTGACATCTGTCGGGTTGCACTGTCTGAAGAGAAACCCACTGAGGAATATAATACAAGATCAAAACTCTGCTCCAGAAAACCGGGTTGGTTGGAGGTTAAAGTTTCCTGAATTTATCCCGCCCCTCACTGGTAGGTTCTAAGAATAGAAATTTGTCAGTTTCCGCCCTTCAGTCGAGAATAATACGTTTACCACTGAAGGTTTGGCATTATTACGGGATAAAAGACCTCCACTGACTCCCCTCAACAGGACATCCTAAAGCAAGTTCCCAGTCTCGGGGTCCTCGGATTGAGCAGCGAGAATGCGCCCACCAGAGCTAACATAATCACGTCCTTGAGGAGAGGCCTCGACTGAGTTCTCGGGAAATAGTCACTAGAGTCGACGATTTCTAAAGGAATATTTGTCGTTATGGAACACCCATAGGACAAAATATATCCAAAAGAAACCTCGTCTGGAACGTGGGTCTCATGAACGACTTAACGTAGCAACATGCTACGCAAGCCTCATGACTATCCACTCTAAAACCTGTGTGTACGCTCAAGCCTGGGTAGTGGGCTTATCTCTCATAAAACATCCCATCCCAACAAACAAACAAGCCACATAACCCACAGATACAACAAACATATGTACATGAATGCAATAAGATAAAGCAGGTAAATGCGGAAAGTAAACGACTGTACAAAAGCATAAACACCCAACAAACAAGAAATCTACAAGAGCTAGGAGGGACTCGCTTAGGGAAATCAGAGATTCTGGGTTCGTTCCCCAGCAGAGTCGCCAGCTGTCGCAGCCTAAAAAATATAGTATGCGAAAAAACAACCGGCGAAGAAGAAATGACAGAAGAGTCGCCACCGTGCGTTATTTATCCCAAAGGAGGGAAAGGAAACGCTCGAAGTAAACCTGGAGAAAGGAAAGGAAAAGACAAGGTCTCGCAACCAAATCTTGGGTTCGGGAGTCGATTATGCGAAGGGAAGGTATTAGCACCCCTACGCATCCGTAGTACTCTACGGGATCCACTCTTGTTATTCTTGCCTAAAGGGTGTGGGTATATCTAATGTACTATTTACTAAAAGAGGGGTCAAAAGAAGATGACTCGCACGGATGTCGCACCCACTACATACGTATCTTATATGAATATGAGAATCAGAGTCTTCGTAGCTCGGCTACCTATGGGTTAAAGAGGAGTGTGCTCGCTAAGACATTGCGTCTTATGCCTACGTATCTCATGTGGAATGAGAATCAGAGCAAGCCGTAGTTCGGCTAACTACGGGAACAAAGGTCTCGATTGCAACTAGGGCAAGAGAAAGGGAAGGTCTCGATCGCAACGAGGGCGAGAGGAAGGGAAGGTCTCGATCGCAACGAGGGCGAGAGGAAGGAATCGCAACAAGGGCGAACGCAAACAAGGATTAGTTGTTAGTTGTCAATCAAACTCGGCAAGACATCGCATCTTATGCCTACGTATCTCATCTGAACATGAGAATCAGAGTTGCCGTAGTTCGGCTACCAATGGATTGCCATCTGAACATGGACTTACAAAGGAAGACACCAGTTGTGTCAAAGGAGAGTGGGCAATGTGTTCACGTCCTAGCAGCAGGTGTCGCAGCTCGCTGAATCGAGTCTTAGGCAGTTACCTCTTTGCAATAGACCGGACTACATGCCACAAGATCGGGGACGCTCGGAAGGTCTAAAAGAATGGGGAAGTTTTGCCCTAGAGTTGTCATGCAATATGTACTTAAGCGTTATGATTTACAAATGGGAATATCTACCTATGTTATCATACAAAAGGATATGGGAATCCTACCTATGTTATCATACAAAAGGATATGGGAATCCTACCTATGTTATCATACAAAAGGATATGGGAATCCTACCTATGTTATCATACAAAAGGATATGGGAATCCTACCTATGTTATCATACAAAAGGATATGGGAATCCTACCTATGTTATCATACAAAAGGATATGGGAATCCTACCTATGTTGTCATACAAAAGGATATGGGAATCCTACCTATGTTATCATACAAAAGGATATGGTAATCCTACCTATGTTATCATACAAAAGGATATGGGAATCCTACCTATGTTATCGTACAAAAAGGTTTTATCTAAAGGGTGCTACCTAATCGGAACAAGGATCGACGAATGGAGCAAGGAGAGGTGCTAGGGATAAGGGTAGATGGCGATGCATGAAGCAATCGACTTACAAGGTTGATGGCGATGCATAAAGCAATCGACTTACAAAAGGGTGGACGAATACATGCTGGTTCTGTTAGGTTTTGAAAAATGATTACTCGACGTTGGATCGAGGTTTTGATCTTGTTTTGAAATGGTTATCGAATGTTCATATTAATTCTTGTATTAACAGATGAATAAAGAATGAAAGAATAAATATTATACATTTCATGGGAGAGGGATACATTTGTTATGAATAGGGGTTGTCATGGCAATCAAGCAATATAAATATATGCCTCATACACCATACAAGTAGGCAACAGTCAATCAACAATAATATATTTAAACAAGTATATGATCAAATCAAATAATCAAAGAATGAAATGAATGAGCATTAAATAATGTATGAGAAGTATAAACATGTTAATAAATCAAACAATAGAAGCATGGATGAAAGAAACAAGTATAGAAAATATCAGATTAATCAGACAAGTGAAACTATGCACACAAAGAATCAATGAATAATTTAATCGGGAAATGATGCAAGGATCAAATAAAATTGAGATGAAAGGCCTCTAATACATGGCATATGAGATGAACAAGGGAGGATCAAAAGATCTCTTCAATTGCCTTAAGCAATCCCTCAGTAAAACATCAATCATACAAAAGTCAACTGAAAAGTCAAGTCAACTCAAAAAATGTCAAATAAATAGTAAATTAATCACAAAAATTATGAAAAATTAAATTAAGTTAGGTGGGGTCAGGACATCATCATCCCCCAAAAAGATTTCAAAAATAATGAAAATTGGTTATTGAATTAGTTGAATCAAAACAAAGGTCAAACCAAAAGTCAAACAACAAGACTAGGTTAGAAATAAATCAAAAGTAAATTGAAAATGGGAAATAAAAATTCAATAAAAGGTCAAGTTGACCATGAGACATTGGTCAACCATCATCCCAAAAATCAGAATCTAAAAACAATTTTAAGTTATGGAAATAAAATAAATGAAAAAGAGTGTGTTAAAATGGCCTATTTGACACAAATAATTAAAATAAAATACTTGCATTAAATAAAAACGAAAATTAAAATTAAAATAAATTAAATGAAACATTTAAGAATGTAAAAAATATTTTTGGTATTTTTTATAAATGAATAAAATAATTTATTAATTTAAAATGAAAACAGAAAAAATAAAAATGAATTGAAAAATAAAACAAATGAAATGGAATTGGGCTTTGAATGTGGGGGGCGGATAGCAGTGCTGGTAAGGCCCACGGTCCAACTGAGTTTATTCAAATGTGACAACATTAATAAAATGTGACATTAAAAAAGCATGCAACATGTACCGACCGGTCAGCTTCATTATTAGTCACAAGAAGACAAAAAGAAGACGGACGGATGGGATCAAAAGCCACGCACGCGATCAGGCGATTGTTAGAGAGCCACGTCTCATTTCCTCCATGCAACGTGAAATAAATTAACAGCAGCATGTGGGATTCGCGAAACGCAGCAAGAAAAGTTCCAACTTCCACAACGAAATGCGAAGGCCATAGTCTACCAAATGACTTGAAATAAAGACCAAAGTTCATGTATGAAACGAGAGGAACACCGTGGTATCTTACTTCATTAAAAATGGTGATTTAAACATGGTGAAAGATGGACGGTAAGGTAGATATATGAGCACGGGTACCGCCAGAAAACAACAGCATAACTTCAAGCTTACAGAACAATGCTTCATGATGATGATTTCATGGACAAGTATAGTACAATAACAGCATGGTGATAAGCATGGTATGATGTCAAACAAACAATGGTAATGGCATGAAGAAAAAACAGTAGCAAGCATCATGTAATGGTAAGCATAAGAAGCTACATATGTCCATGGAAGAAAAAGTAAGAAGCTTACCTAGTGGAGGCAAAGTCCAATACCTCTTGGTATTGAGGGAATGGAGGAAGAAGAAAAGTGCTCTTGATGCTTCAATGCTTGTGAAATGGAGGAGGAAAGAAATGGATCTTGAACCTTCCTTGCTTGCTCACTCTTACTTTGCTCGAAAAAATGCAGCCACCCTTCAGATTAGGGTTTTCCTGGTTTATGTATGTTGGTTCCAAATGTCCTTAATGGGCTTAGGTCCAATTTGATTTGGTTGTGTGTACTTGAAACAAATTTGGCAAGGTGGGGTGGTATTAGGAAATGACTTATTTTGGCATGGTTTAAGTGAGTTGAACCAAAAGTACATGATCAAATGAGGAAAAACATGTGGCTGGTCAATTTTGGTGGTCTGGCTGCAGCAAGGCAAGGCTTGAAAATAAGTTCAAATGAGTGACTTTTGGACTATGTATCTTGATGATTGTGTGACCAAATGGCAAGGCAATGAAAGCAGTAGAAAGAGGGCATGGAACTTAGCATTTTCCATGTTGAACATATCTTGAAATGATGAGTGGAAAGGGATGGAAAATAGCCATGAAGTTCAATTTTCAAGGCTACAAAAACAGTTGGGCCAGTTTGGCCTAAATGCTGTCCAAAAGTTTAGTTCATGATGCCAACTTTAGATGAATGCATCTCTCCAACCAATAATCCAAATGAGATGATTCCAAAAGGATGTGGAAGAGGGCATAACAAGGTACAATTGTCATGAAGAAAGTGTTTCCATAATATGCCTTGAAGTGCAAGAAATCTGGCCCATAAGTCTTGACAAATTTTGCAAGTTTTGGACTTGAAAAATTTTCTAAGTGTCTTAAAATAAAACCTTACTTTGACCAAGCATAACTTTCTCAATTTTAATCCAAATGAAACAAACTATATATCTCTAGAAAGCTTGGAACAAGAGGAACAACTTTCATGTTGGAGAAAATTTCAAATGGAGATTGCATCTTGATGGAAAATTGGCTTAAAGTGGATGCAAAAACCATAAAAACTTGCCTTAAATGGAAAGTCAAACATTTCCACATTTAGTAACTTTTCCAACTCTTGATTAAATGGTGAATCCATGATCCAATCTTGGTCAAATTTCACATGTGGGCTTCCTTGGGCATGAATTTTGAGATCCCACCTTCAAAATGTCAGGAGTTGACTTTTTGACCCCACAGTTGACTTTTCCCAAACCGTCTAATTCCCGATTCCATTGATCAATTGAGACACCTTTGGTTCAAATAAAGAGCTGATTTTTTGCATGTAGACCCTTGTGGACATGTGGAGGGCCATGGAAATGAGTTTCAATCAAGGAATAAAAAATAAACCGATTTTATGCCAAACCCTAATTTTAGGGCAAAAGTGACTAGGATCTGACTGCCCAAGTTGCCAAAGGATATTTCTGTGATGATTGTGGATCTTCTTAGGCCTAGGTTATTCTCTAATCATGACATGAATGAGACCTTCTACTTCCAATCAAATATTTCCTGTTGCAGATGGCCTTGAAACCCTGATTTCTGATTAAATTCATATGCACACTTTGAGAGCTCTGAATCTTCCACTGATGAACCGAAGACCATAATAAGACATATGGAACCCCTTGAGACCCTTGAGACTTGTATATTTGGAGAATGAAATTCAATTCTCAATCTTGCTCTGTGTAGGCCCCTTCTGTTAAGGAGTGATCAATAAAACCCTGATTTCCCAAGTCACTGATGCAGTATGTAATGAGTATGACCTAGTATGGTGCTAATGCAATGTGAAATACAATCCCATGCTTCCAAGAAAAATGAAAGGGTAAATTTGGGGGTATTACAGATTGTTGTCGATGTTCCTATTATTATGCATCATTCTAAGTAATTGCTTTTATTGTTTTTGAAAATCCTTCTCATATGCCTAAGGGAGAAGTGATTATTGTTTGGCATTTTCAAATTTGATCATTAATAAAATGCAACTCTATTCAGCCACATCTCTGATGTTTTATTTTTACTTTTTGCTTTTTCTGAAAATGGTAATCACAAAAAACATAAATAAATATAATTGTCCATTTGCATAATATTTGGTCACCAAATCACTTATCTAAAATCAAAATATCAAATCATTATGCAGGTTGGTTTCTAAACCCATTGAATACAATGATCCTACTCCTTCGTCAAACTTTGAATTCCCTGTGTTTGAGGCCAAGAAAGGAAGTGGTGAAGAAGTATCTGATGAATTGTCTCGTCTACTTGAGCACGAGGAAAAAGCCATTCAGCCATTCAAAGAGCAGATTGAGTTGGTCAACTTGGGTTTCAAAGATGATGTAAAGGAAGTCAAGATTGGGTCTCGACTGTGTCCAGAAGTTAAGAAGGGGTTGATTGATCTTCTCCGAGAGTACTCAGATGTGTTTGCTTGGTCCTATCAAGACATGCCTGGTTTGGATTCTGAGATAGTGGAACATAGATTGTCGTTGAAGCTAGAATGTCCGCCAGTCAAGCAAAAATTGAGGAGAACTCATCCTGATATAGCAGTGAAGGTCAAAGAAGAAGTGCAGAAGCAGATTGATGTCAGTTTTCTTGTTACCGCTGATTATTCGTAATGGGTGGCCAATATTGTGCTTGTTCTGAAGAAGGATGGAAAAGTCCGTATGTGTGTTGATTATAGAGATTTGAATAAAGCTAGTCTGAAAGATGATTTCCCTCTTCCACACATTGATATGTTGGTAGATAATACAGTTAAATTCAAAGTCTTTTCATTTATGGACGTATTTTCCGGATATAATCAAATCAAGATGGCACCCGAGGATATGGAGAAGACCACATTCATTACACCCTGGGGAGCATTCTGTTATAGAGTGATACCTTTCGATTTAAAGAATGCTAGTGCAACTTACCAGAGAGCAATGACTACTTTTTTTCATGATATGATGCATAAAGATATCGAAGTTTATGTTGATGATATGATTTCCAAATCCATTGATGAAGAGGAACATGTTGAGCATTTGTTGAAGTTATTCCAGCGTTTAAGGAGGTATAAACTCCGCTTGAATCCCAATAAGTGTACATTTGGTGTTCGTTCTGGTAAGTTGTTGGGCTTTATTGTCAGCGAGAAGGGTATTGAAGTTGATCCTGCCAAGGTCAAAGCAATACAAGAGATGCCTACGCCCAAAACTGAGAAGCAAGTCAGATGTTTTCTCGGCTGCTTGAATTATATTTCAAGATTCATTTCAAACATGATTGCCACATGTGTGCCTATATTCAAGCTTCTTCGGAAAGGCCAGTCTTGTGATTGGTTCGAAGTCTGCAAGAAAGCGTTTGACAGTATCAAAGAATATCTGCTTGAGCCTCCAATTCTGTCTCCACATGTTGAAGAAAGACCATTGATCATGTATTTGACTGTGCTTGAAGAGAGTATAGGTTGTGTTCTTGGTCAGCAAGATGAGACTGAAAAGAAAGAATATGCGATTTACTACCTCAGTAAGAAGTCATCGACTAAGAGACTCGATATTCTATGCTAGAGAAGACTTGTTGGGCATTGGCTTGGGCTGCTAAGCGTTTGTGTCAGTATATGTTGTATCATACTACTTGGTTGATATCCAAAATGGATCCAATCAAGTATATTTTTGAGAAACCTGCTTTAACTGGGAGGATTGCCCGTTGGCAGATGTTGTTATTAGAGTATGATACTGAATACCGGTCTCAAAAAGCGATTAAAGGTAGTGTCTTGGCTGACCATTTGGCTCACCAACCGATTGAAGATTACCAGTTAGTGCAATATGATTTTCCTGATGAAGAGATCTTGTACTTGAAAATGAAAGATTATGATGAACCATTGCTTGAAGAAGGGCCATAATGTGGTTCTCGTTGGGGCATGGTATTTGACAGAGCTGTTAATCAGTATGGTAATGGCATTGGGGCAGTGATTATTACTCCTCAAGGCACTCATTTTCCGTTTACAGCCAGATTGACTTTCAAGTGTACAAACAATATGGCTGAGTATGAAGCTTGCATTATAGGGCTTGAAGAGGCCATTTATCTCAGAATCATGTATTTAGACGTCTATGGAGATTCAACTTTGGTTGTGAATCAGATCAAAGGTGAATGGGAGACGAATCAACCCGGTTTAATACCATATAGAGATTATGTGAGGAGGATTTCAACTTTCTTCACAAAGGTTGAATTTCATCATATCCCTCGAGATGAAAACCGGATGGCATATGCTCTTGTAACGTTGGCTTCTATGATTATGGTGAAGTATTGGAATGAGGTTCCCAATCTGACTGTGATGCATCTTGATAGGCCAACTCATGTGTTTGTTGTTGAATAAGTCAAAGATGAAAAGCCATGGTATTTTGATATCAAATGTCTCCAAACAGTGAGATTCGAACTCAAATTTCAATTGAAATTTATCTGGTTTTCCTTTGAATGGTGAGGGTTTGGAGCTGGGGATTCAAAGCTGGCGCCCAAGGTCCTTGAAACTGAAGCATTGGACCTCTATTTATAGAAAAAGATGAGTGTTATTTGCACACTTGAAAATACTTTCAAAATTGGCAATGCAATGTACATGCTTGCATGGGCGTGTGCAGGCCCATGAAGCAACTCTACTAGGTCCACAATCAACTGAAATGAGGTCTGAATGATGCTTGGATTGCAAGGCAAATATATTTGAATGTTTAAAGCATGATTCTTGCCAACTGATACAACCCTGCTTAAGCCATGCGCAGACCCCTCAAACTTTGTCCAAAATGAATGAATTAGGACTCTTTGGAAAGCTTAGATCAAGAGGAACAACTCTTATGTTGATCACTTTTCCATTTGGATCTTTTATCATGGTGAATTTTGAGGTGGAAGTTTGGAAATTTGAAGTCTCCCTTGAGAAATTTGATCAATTGGTGAAGAAGCTTGTTGAAGAAGTTACTCAAGATACCCAGATGAACTAGGGTTTACAAGGTAAACCAACTCCAAACTCTTGAAGAAATCTTGATCAAAATAACATTTAGAGATCATGGGGACTCATATATAATGCCTAGAGCCATTATGGACCATTCCTTGGTTTTGCTCTTAGCAATGAGGGGCTTAAACCTTAGATGTGAACTTGATACATCAATAGTGATCATGCCCTACCTACAAAAGAGTTAGGCAAATACAAAGACATATTTTTGGTATTTTGGTTAGTGAAATGATAAAATGCAAGTATGATACAATCACATGGTGCTTGGTGATCTCTCCCAAAACAAACCCAATGAAAGAGGGGTAAGGAGGATGCCAAGGTATGATCCCAATGCTAATGCATATGATGAGATTGCATGAGGGATCTTAGGGTCAAAATTGGGGTCTTACACTAGTATCCCCATGAAAGTTTATCCTTAATATGTTCATCCTAAACGATGACAGGTTTTCTTTCCTTTGAGTCTATCCTTGATATGTTCACTTTAACCAGTGACGAATATTCTCTCTCTTTGGTCTTCTGCCCAGTAACTGGTAGTTATGAATCCTATTTTTGGCATTTTTTCCAGCAGTTTATTCTTACCCAGTAGCCGGTAATGAATACACCTCCTGGTTGCCTTCAGCGAGTCATCCTTGATATGTTTACCCTAACCGGTAATGGATGTCCTCCCTGTCAGATTTTTGCTATCTCCTTACTCAGTAATCGGTAATGGATAATAGATTTCTACTCCTCCTGTGTTGAAGACCTTTTCTTCCCCAGTCGAGTTTGAGTGCGTATTTCCTTAGTGAAATCGTTGTTTCCTGTTTGGTATGAGTATTTCAGCCTTGTCCGAATCTACCCGTTTCCCCTGTATGTGTTCCTTTTATTCCCCGGCTGAGTCTTTCCATTGATTTATTTTCATGGAATCCCTCGAGTCCCCCAGTTGTTTTTAAGTCGTAGCCTGGCCTACGCACAACCCTTTATTCCCCCCAGAGTCTCTGTCTCCCCAGTGAGTTTTCCTTATGGAATGCATTATACTCTTGTGGACTTTCAGTCTCTCTAGATTCTTTTCCTTTATGGCAGCATTTTCCCCACGGAGATTTAATGTTAACATTCATATCATATGCATCATGAGGTCTCTTAGGGACCAAAATTTGTTTCTATATGTTGTTATTTAAGTTCATTCTACTGAGTCGATACAAAGATTTTAACCTTCATCTCCTCAGTTAGAACGTCCTTAAATAGGGCCAGCTGTAAGACCCCAATTTTGACCCTAAGATCCCTCATGCTATCTCATCATATGCATTAGCATTGGGATCACATCTTGGCATCCTCCTTACCCCTCATTCATTGGGTTTGCATTGGAAGAGATCACCAAGCATCATTTGATTGTATCATACTTTGTATTTTATTATTTACTAACTAAAATACCAAAAATATGTCATTGTATAGTTTAATTCTTTTGTAGGTAGGGCAAATGCTCACCTTTGATCTATCAAGCTCACATATAGGGTTTAAGACCCTCAGTGCAAGGAGTTCAATCAAGAATTGTTTTACTATGGCTCTAAGCATCATATATGGATCTCCATGATCTTCACATATTATTTTTTATCAAGAATTCATCAAGAGTTTGGAGTTTGTTTTCCTTGGAAACCCTAATTCATCTGGGTATCTTATGTGACTTCTTCAACAAGCTTCTTCACCAATTGATCAAATATTTCAAGGGATACTTAAAATTTCATCATATTATGCATATATGATCCTCCATGAGTCCCAAAAGTCAAGAGAATATCAAGCTAGCAAGTTGGTTCATGGTGGTTGACCAGAGGAAGTCAACTGATCAAAACTGGGGTTCCCTAGACCCTATATTCTACAATTTTTATCATATGAAAATGATTACAAGAGAAAAGTTACTCTAAATGACATTCAAAACAAATTTCATGTTGAGGTATAAAGCTATTTTTGCTTGGAAAGTCATTTTTTATGGTGAAAGATTATAGGTCATTTTGTCTAAACCCTAATTTGGAGGTCAACTTCCCAAGACCATAACTTGCTCAATTTTTATGATATGAAAGCTATTCAAGTTTCACAATCAAATTCAAGATATCTACTTCAACTTTGATATTTGTAGGAAGATCAAATTCAACTTTTAAATGCATGTGATATAAGGAGACATTATAGGTCATTTTAGACCAATGCCATTGAACAAGTGATTTTCCTCACCTTCAAAAATGCATACTCCTTTATGCAAAATCCAAATGAGGTCAAATTTGTGACCATTTTGAAGGACTTTGAGAGAGATACAACTTTCATGAAGGAAATTTTCTCATTTGAAGCTCATAAAAAAAGTTAGCCAAGGTGGAAGTAGTGAACATATGGCTTGACACTTAGAATATTTTTTGATATGTTTGATTTTCCCGAATTCCACCTCAAAGTTCATTATGATCCAAGCTTCAAATGAAAACGTTTTCAACATGAAAGTTGTTCCTCTTGATCTAACCTTTCCAAAAAGGCCAATTTCATCCCATTTGGACAAAGTATGAGTGACTTGCGCATGGCTTGAACTTGGATAACCATTTGGCATAAGTGAACTTGAATCTTCCATACACAAATGCATGGCCTTTCCACATGACTTCAACAATGTTTGTACATAATTTTAGACGTGAAGGAATGATTACATGGGCCTACCACACGCCCATGCATCCATGCAAGCAAGGTTACTATTTTTGAAAACCTGAATCAATTGTGCAATTAGCAATACCTTGGCTATAAATAGAGACCCTTGCATTCAGAATTGGGGACCCCTGCGCGCCAGCTATGAATCCCTAGCTCAAAACCCTTTCATTCAAAGGATAACCTTGAGGATTTCCATTGGAAATCGAGTTTGAATCTACACTATTTTGAGATTCAAATCTCCAAGAGTCTTACTTCCTTTTTGATTCTATTCCATTGCATCAAGTGTCGAGAGCAAAGCCAAATGCAATTGGAAGTAAGATCATGTTCATCCAGACTTGCAGTGAAGGTGAATTTCTCAAATTTTTATCTCTTCGATTCTCACTCAATTCTCCATATTTCTTCTTGATTTTTGGTTGTCTGAAGTCCTACCAATGTAGGCAAGAAGATTTAGTTGCTTTGAGGTCAAATCGAAGCAACTCAGATCATGATCCTCAAATTTCAACTCCCTGTATCTTTCAATATACTTGAAGTTAGGAGAAATTGAGGCCAAATTCGAGCTCCTGAGCATTTTTACTTTAAGTTCATGTCCTCTTTTTTTATTTTGTTGATGGTTGAAGGTGGATCAGTCCGGTGAGGTCCACCGAAGAAGAAGATCGAAGTTACAGCTCCGGCGATGCGTTGGCATGTCTCAGAACCATAGGATCCATCCATTTTGTTTTAATCTTGAGCGTACAAACTAATTACCACGCATGTGGCATATTGACCAGGGTCCATCATGGAACGCATACTCTCATCCACTTGATCTGCCACCTCAATTAATGTGGCAGATCAAGTGGTCCACGTTTTTTGTTATTTTCTAATTTTTGATTTAATTGACTTATTTTCATTAATTCATATTAATTTTAATATTGATCCAAAAAAATGAGACTTTCAGCAAAAATTCTTAAATAAATAAATTCCTCTTTCATTTTCTGAGTTTAAATTATTTTTTGGATCATTATTAATATTTTTCATGATTTAATTATTTTTGTGAATACTTTTAATTGTTAAAAAATAGTTTTAAGTTTCCAAAAATTATGAAATTTTTTCTCCAAGGTCCTTTGACCTTGTTTGACCTATGATAAATCTCATGGCCATTTATTTGGTGTTTTGATGAGGTTTTAGAATTTTGACCAACCATAATTTAATTTAATGCATTTTTTATTTGATTTTAATTGTTTAATTGGCAAATAAATTATGTTGAGCTTTTGATATTGGCTTGTTGAGTTTGACTTGTGTTGTTAGGCATTGGTCAAGGTTGATTTGACTTTGTTGAGTTAAAATTATTGGATTTAGGGGATTGATGAAATGTACATTTCATATCCCAAAATGAATGATTGGCCAATTTGTGTTGATTCCATCCCCCCCACCATTCATTTCAATCCCATTATCTTCTCATTCATCTCATGGACTTATGATATCTCAATATCTTAAGGCTAGTTGATTGAAAAATCAACATAAGTGTGGATAAGATTAGGTCCACCCCTTTTACATTTTCTTTTAAGTGTGATATATTTTAGGAGTATGGTTCATAATACCATATCTCTAACATTCATTAACACTAAAATTTCTATTGCCCGACCTCAAATAGTTGTGACTTCTATATAAGTCCAATTACAATTGCTTAACATAGCGTTGAATTTTGACACAAAAGGCATAACATTCTAGTAAGTGAGATTGTAAGTCTCCCATCTTTCATGGTATTGTATGGAAACTTGGCCTTTTTTCCTTCCTTTGGAAGATGTCTTGGTTCAAAGATCCATGCTTGTGAATAGTATGTTGAGTATTCTCCAAAGAATGACTTAAACAACAAAAGCAAAAGCAATACTAACTTCTAATCAACTAACAACTAACATTTAATTTCAAGCCATTTACTTTTATGCACTTTAAATTCAAGTCTTTATTCATTTGCCATTATTTATACCATTTAACTTATTTACTTTAATGCCATTTTCACTTTGCTCATTTGAGCCATATCTTGTGATTATATTGTGATTGTATATACTTGTTTGTGTTTGTGGTCTTTTGACCTTAATGTACATAATAATAACAAAAACCCTAAAAGACATTTGTGTGGACTGTTGGATTTGATCTGAGACATTGGACTTAGAATCAGGGAATACTCCCTATGCAAAAGGACTTGGCCAATTCCAATTTTCATGAAACCAAGTGCTTGTGAAGTGAATATTCATCTGAATCAAGTGTTGAGATCCCATTTGAGTTCATCTGCTACATGGTCTTATTGAAGTTGTTACTTTGAACCTGTGTCTAATGCCTATCTCTGAGCCATTCAAGGAGTATGTCATCTGATACATAAGAGATTATAAAGAAGATCATGGAGTTGTTAAGCTTGGATGTGGCTATCTTTATTTGATGCCTTGCTTATCATCTTGCTATTTGTGTATTGATATTGCTTGATTCTAAAGTCCAAGAGAAATTTGGGTTTCTATATGACATTTTTGACTATTAGATTACATCCCATTGGTCAGATCTTTTCAACCCTTAACTTTTAAACTTGTGCTTATGATTAGTCTCTTCATCTCCTCCCCACTTCTTTAATTTCAAATTTCTCCCTCTTTTTAAAATCTTCTTTTAAACTTGTACTTAACGATTGACTTAAAATTTCAAAAGACAAAAAGAACTAAAACTCATTCAAGCCTTTTAGGCCTTTTGTTCCTTTGTTAAACTTAAATTTTTGTTAAAAGCAATGCATTCACTTTGAAATTGTTACCACGAACTATGAGGTTTTGATCCCTCATTTTTATGTTGGTACGTAGGCACAAGTCCGAAGATCTTGTCAAACACAAAAATATAATTAATGAATTCTTTTATCATCCCTCCACTCCATTTTATTGCAAACATCATTTTATACAAAAACACATATGCACACAAGAAAGAGATCCCTAGGAGTACCTAGGACACTTTGGGTGCTAACATCTTTCCTCTGTGTAACCAACCCCCTTACCTGTAATCTCTGGCATTTTATTAGTTTTGATTTGAAAACTTCTTCTCTTTGGATTTTGTTAGTACTTTTCCCTTTTCCTTTGGAAATAATAAAAGTGCGGTGGAGACTCTGGTTTAATTGACGTCTAGATTATCCATAGCTTGATGGTCATGAATTTACCACTACACATACTAAGGAATTTGTAACTATATTTATATTGGGTTTGAGTACCCCTTTGTACTCATTGGAGTTCAATATTTGCTTATAAAAAAGTATTACCTAAACAAACACTAAAAAAATCTAAAGAACATTACGGTGGTTTGAGCCTCCACAATTTTGAAAGTTGAGTTTATTTGGATAGTATAACTATCCAGATGAGGTGAAAGGATTTTTTTTTTAATTCATAAGAATTTGGGAGAAACTTATAAGGTGTAATGAACAAACCCTTAATATAACTTATTTTTCCTTTTAACAATAAAGGTTGGATCCAAAGTAAATGACTTTTTTAAAACTAAATATCAAATCTTAGGAGGACTAATTTCTATGAATTGACCCAATACAAGAATTGTTAGCACATACAAAATTCGAACTAAATTTTTTAAGAGGGACACATTGTAACACCCTAGTTTTTGAATTGTTATTTTATGTGTTTATTCGTGAATTACTTTTATTTTAATTTAATTATTATATGCGATAAATGAATTAATATGTGTGTTAGGGGTGTGTGACCTTGAGGTGGGAGTGTGGAGAGTGATTAGAGATTGATAGAGGTGGGCTAGAATTATTAGAGTATAATTTAATAATTAAATATAGTATTTTAATTGAACTATTGAATTAAAATAAGAAAAATAGGAAGTCTGAGTCAATAGTGTGTATTATGAGAAATAGAGGGGAGTAAGGAGCGGGAGGGATAAAAGTTGGGGTCAGAATTATAATTATTAGAAGATTATCCTAATGATATAAATTAAGGGTCTAACCTAGTTTCAAAGTATTTATCAATACATAGAAACTTTGGAAATGAGACAAAGGGAGACCTTGGAGCTTTGGGAGAGAGGAGAACATTCAAACCATAATTTTCATTGCTTGCTAGGAATTGAGGTAAAGGGGAAGAATGGATTCAATAATGGGATATATTTAAGAGGTAGAATTAAGAAGTCCTTAGTCTCCAATAGGTTTGTATGATTATGCATGTTTTGTTGTCAGTACATGTGAATCTGAAATTTGATACTCAATTAGTGTTGTAATATGTTTTTCATAATGAAATTCATGTACATGTATGTATGGATTTTCTGTCTTGGTTGTGTCAATATATTTCACCATTGATGGGTTTTGAAGGTTTTAGGATTATAATAAAAGTGGGGAATAATTGATGATTATGCTTGCTAATTGATAGATATATGTTGTGTGATGTTAATATGTTAATCCTCTATGGTTTTCTAATTGATTTGAGTACCTGGAGTGGAAAATCGGAGTTCTGATGTGAACTTCATAGCAAAAACAAAATTCTACATTCTATAGGTCGATGGCGGGCGCCATCGCCATGACATGTAACCCTTCATGAAGCCCATGCTCATCTTTGGAGCAAGTTGTCACGCATGTGATGTGTGTGTATTGTGATGTCCATGACGGGTGACATGTCTGTGACGGGTAACCCTCCATGAGCCTTCAGTAGGTGTAATACTTGTTTTGATGATGATGATTGGCAGATTTTAATTTTTCGACTTTTGTAGATGTTTTGAGCACTGCTAGACTCTGTTAACTTCTGCTTAGCATGATGTTTGGTATGATTTAAAATTAACTATAACTTTAATCGAATTTTTGGATGAATTGATGAATGTTTGATATGTGCACAATCGATGATGATATTGTGTTACTTCTTATGAGTTATGATGATGATATGCTATTGTATGAACATGATTGATGTTGTTGAATGATGAGTATATTATTGTGGGATGATAGTTCAGGAGGGGAACTATTATCATTGATTCAATGCATGTTTGTTTATTGTTGGGAGGTGACTTTTAACATTATGTTGTTGTTGAATTGACATGTTGATCATACCATTGTTGTTGATGAAAGAGGAAGGTTGCAATTCGAGTAGGTGGATGAGTGACTTGTCTTGAATCCGAGCATCGTGGATTCGGGGTTCGAGCAGGGTGAACTCAATTCCTGGGTGAACCAATTCATGATGATATGGTACCACATGCATATGAGACTAGTTGAGGTTGTGAGTCTCATTGCATAATTTTACATGATGAGTATGTGATTGTTTTGTGTATGTTAATTGGATTGGATGTGACAATGATGTTGTGTGATTGTTGTTGAACGTGTAGATGTTTGAATTCTACCTTACAGTTTATACCTTTATTTATTGATGTGAATTCTCACCCCCTTTACTTTGATGTTGTCCACCATGGACATCCCACAAATAATTAGGAGTAGAAGTTGCCACTGTGAGTGGAAAATAGCTCATGGAATTATTTTTATTAGTTATCACTTTTATTATTAGTCATCATTCTCTAATTCTGTAACACTGCGAGCAAAAACTATTTTCGTTTATTCTGTTGATGATGTGCTTATTTTGTTGAAGTTTAATAACTAATATGTTATGGTATTTTCAAGTTGTTGAGATCCTTTTTTTAGAAATTATTTTATGAAAGTTGAGTCTTTATGAGATAAGTTTTGAAGTTGAATATTTTATTACTACGGTTTAAATGATTCCGCTGTTATGATACCCTAAGTGAAGGTGACCATGCGATGACAAGTGTTATATGATGATTCTTTTCCGCTACGTGTTTTTCTTAATGAATATATTTTGTTAAAGGATTGTCGTTGGTGACACCTTAAATTGTCGAGTAAATAATTTTGGAGTTTAGAGTGTTAGAGACACTCTCAAAACTCAAACATTTACAAACAGAACAACCTCTCGCGGGACCGATACAAACGTCTTAACTCGCACCACATATCGGCGTTATGTAGACTTCCGAGAATGAGTTATGATAATATTAATACATAATATGCTCTAAAAAAAGATTATCTCAAATATGTATATATAAATAGTACTTTTTTGAAAATGTACATAATCAAAAATTAAGAATGAGAAAATATGCTCTAAAAACCGTATATGTTCCATACTCTAGTGGCATACTAAAAGAACACAATATTGATTGTCAAACCAAACCACAAGCTTATTTTATATGTCATTTATTATTACGGCATCACAATTGATGAAAATTATTAGTAATGTTGAGTAATGACCCCTTGTGGAGGTTGAAACAGTTTCCATTGCTTGTCATACACACTTTTCATTGTTCTCTCTTTTAATAAAATCTGGGCCACTATATTGTTAGTTTGTAAACTGTAATAATAACAAATCTAAACTAAATTGAGGGGACATCACGCATGCATGGTCTTAAATTCAAATTGTGTTAATGCAACAACCATAATAAAAAGATTAAATCATGTGGAAAAATATGATAATGACTGAGTGTGTGCTTGGCACTTCCGTTAGGTAACTTTGGTGGTGGGGCTGTCACTATCACATCTTCCATGCTTTCTCCCTTCAAAGGCACCCTAATGCCATGTGCTTCCCACATAGGTTGTGCATGACAAAAGAAGACTGAAGTTAACTCCAAACATTATGATACACGTGGGCCATTAAGATCATTTTACTTTGATGTAAAAAAATATTGAATAACTTAAAGCACTTCACAATAATTACGCAGAGTTCAAACACCAAAAATTTGATGTGCCATAATAATGATTCCTATTATAAATAATATATTTTATAATAAAGTTTTCACTTAATTAATAAATAACGATATATAATTTATGATTGTGCCACATTTTAATATTTTTTTATATAAAAGATATCATCTATTTCATTGGTTGGAGTAAAAAATTGAGAAGAAAACTAATCCAAAAACATATTTTGAATCTTAGCAACTGCAGTTTATATTTTATTTCATTATAACGATTTATTTCATTTTACAATGGCGAGTCTTCCTTCATATCTCATCTTTAAATAAAAAATAAGTCATTTTTCATCTCGCTTGAAATTTTTAACTATGGTGAAATGATTTACTCTTATATATATAGTAGGTCTCTTCAGTTTCATTTGCCTAAAACAACACACCCAAAATCCTAACGAAGTTTATCATCTTCATTAACAACAAGATCCCTAAACACGCATCATCTTTGTTAGATGGTGTGACAGGTGATCGAGAGGGGGTGAATAGATCACCATAGAAAAATCACGAATTTTGAAACTTTTAATTGATTTTTAAAGGCTAGCGAAAAAGAGCAGTCCCGAATTGACTTCCGTCTATTCTGAACCGACTACTAGAAAAACGGACATGTGATAAACCGATGGATAACAGTATTTCGATAACAAATAAAAACACTTGGATAATCGTTTTAACGAAATTCACAAATAACACTATATTCCAATGAACAAAAACAAGCAGAACACTTTTATCAAACAGTTGGTGTGTAATGTTTAATGATCCTTATTGTCAATGGAGTTGTCAAAGCAATTTTCTCAAATAAAAACACAAACAGTTTTTCAATTATCCAGAATTTTTTTGCCAATATAGGATCATTCAACAGAAAAATTAACACCACAATTGAATGATAAACTTGCTGAAAAAGTAAAGAGATTAAGGATAGAAAATTATACATAGAGAGTTTGGTAAGGAAGTTCCCCACTATCATCCTCGCGTGTGGGTACGTCTCCCCTCAATTTTGAAATCGAAATTGAGATCTTATTTTCAATAATGTTGCAAATGTTTACAAGGTTACATCACAAATAACAAACACCAATCCCACCGATTATGTTGAATTTGTCTTAACCCCGCTTGATCAGATCCGATCAAGTCGTGAACCTCAAAATCAATGATCAATCCTCCGCTCCACTACTTGTTTGCGAAATCTCCCATATTTCCAAACCCCTTTGCTACAGATGAATTCGATCCACTTGACTTTGATGAAAACCCCCAAGAAACGATTTGTTCTTGATGGAAAACCTTCTGGTTTTTCAAAGAAACCCCTTTGTATCCCTTCAACCCAGCTTCGATTACAAATCCTACAGCTTAACGTTATCTCAAAGATCTCTTGATGGAATGCACAATGATTATTATGTTTCAATGTGATTGAATATGAAAAGGTGATTGAGAAGATGATGAAGACAAAGCATCTTTCAGTTTTCTTGCTCACACAAAAAATGCTCTCAAAACGTTTTCATGTGTTGTGAAAAAAGAATAATGTTTTACTACTTATAACAGAGTGAAAACATAAAATAACATAAAATCTTAGTTGGATGAGTCGATACATGTGATGCATGAGTCGATACATGTGTGCAAAAATTGACTCATGAGTCGATACATGACCCAATGGCTCGATACATGAGGTAACAAAAATGGTTTCCATAATGAATGTATCATGATGTATCGATACATATGGTATGGGTCGATCCATACTGGGTTGAAAAACAACTTTTCCCAATTTTAATACAGCATGAGTCGATACATGAGTAAATGGGGCGATACATATTTGGTAGAAAACACCAAATAGAAAGGTTGACATGCCATGTATTGATACAACCATCAATGGGTCGATACATGCTGAAGGAAAATTGATTATTGAGAAAAATAATTACACATGTATCGATACATCACCATATGAGTCGATACATGCTGAACCAAAATTGAATTTCATAAACACAATTTAGACATGTATCAATACACCAACTCATGCGTCGATCCAAATCATCAAAATATGCAAAAAATAATATTTTAATGATGCAAAAATCTTCTCAATTGTTATTTTAATGATATGCCATGCTAGACATTTTTTTGAAATAATTTCCAACTATATTTGAATCACAAACTTTGACATCACTCAAAAACTCATAATATGGGATAACACTCACAAACTCCCCCTTTTTTATGATGGCAAATAATTGCAAGTCTTGTGATGGAAGGTAGATGAACGAGGTAAGCTCCCACCGAATTTATGCATAAGATCTTGAGCACGCAATCTTTCTCCCCCTTTGTCAACATCAAAAAGAGACAAAGCATTTTCTATTAGTAGTATCATATCTATTATCACAATATCAACGAGTAATGATATGAAGGCATACACAATATAATGGAAAACAAAAGGCATTCACAAAGAACAACCAATTGAAAGGCAAAAAACACAAATGCACTCACAAAGAGTGACTAAATAGGCAATATAGTAAATATGCTTAACATAAAATGGAATTACAAAACAAAAATTGCTAAGAGGTGCAAGAATTAAACTACATCATACAACCAAAATAACATAAGTCAAACAACATAATAAGATGAAACTAAAACATGATATGCTATGCATAATATGGTATGTCATGGAAGACTTTGATTTTCATTGAATGGGTCGACCCAAGACAGTTCACAGAAAAAAAATTGCAGGATGGGTCGACACATCGTAGAATGTATCGATACATGAAGCCAAAATTTTGTTTTTAAAACAGGCATGTATCGATCCAAAAGACGAGTGTATCGATACATATTGAACTAAAATTTTCTAAAACTTAAAAAGTTATTGCATGTATCGACACATGGTAATATGGATCGATCCAAGTCAATTTAATGATTCTGTTTTGGTTTTTCAGACATTGATGTATCGATCCATTTGTAAAAAATTTTTTTTTTTGCAAAAAATCAGATGTAAACAAACTTGAGACACGTTGATTTCCCTTTGATGGTTTAATTTTGGCAATGAAATGATATGAAATGCATATGCACATTTAAACACGTATTAAAGTTTCTATGATGATGAGAGACAAATGATATAAATAGGGTATAGATAACATGTGAATGCATGAAATGCAACATATGACATGTTTTATGAGCGCATAAATATACAAGACGAAAGAATTATCAATGAGTCACTTTAACATATAGATTGAAAGACTTATTAACACAATCAACAAAATTTTAGAAATGAACACATATAAGATAATCACAACTTATCAAGCATATAACCATATCTCATAAAGGAACAACTTAAGTACACACATAGGTAAAGTTTACAACGAGAAAAAAAAGGAACGAAGTTACCTCGTTTGATGAACGGTGAAGATGCATATTCATAAGCTTAAAGAGATCTCGAATAGAGTGGTGATATATACATATAAATAACGAAAATGCATGTTTAGGACATCAAACTTGAGATATCGAGAATTCCTAACTCCCGACGAATGTTAAAAAACAATTCAGTTGCAAGTGGTTTTGTAAAAATATCAGCAAGTTGATTTTTAGTATCAACATGTTCAAACACAACATCCTCTTTTTCAACATGATCGTGGAGAAAATGATGTCTAATATCAATGTGTTTAGTGTGAGAATGTAAAATTGGATTTTTTAGTAAGGTTTATAGCGCTCGTGTTGTCACATTTAATGGGAATATGTTTGAGTTGTATATCAAAATCAAGTAATTATTATTTTAGCCATAAAATTTGGGCACAACAACTACACCGGCTGCAATGTATTCAGCCTCGATGGTTGACAAAGCAACAGAAACTTGCTCTTTGCTATGCCAACACACTAAGGAGTTTGAAAATAAATGACATGTACCACTAGTACTTTTCCTATCCGATTTGCAATCGGCAAAGTCAGAATCAAAATAAACTACTAAACTACAATCGCTTCGTTTAGAATACCACAACCCATACTTGGATGTCCCGTGAAGGTATCTAAGTATACGTTTTACAGGTTTTAAGTGAGATTCTTTAGGATCCGATTGATACCGAGCGCACATACATACACTAAACATGATGTCGGGTCTAGATGCAGTAAGATATAAAAGAGATCCAATCATACCTTTATATTTCTTGACATCTACACTCTTACCATGTTCATCTTTGTCTAAGTTCCCGTTGGTAGGCATAGGGGTGTGTATGGACTTTGAGTCTTCCATTCCAATGCGCTTTAGCAACTCTTTATAGTATTTTGTTTAACAAATGATTGTGCCTTTGTCGAGTTGCTTAATTTGAAGACCGAGGAAGTAGTTTAGCTCCCCCATTAGACTCATCTCAAACTCACCCTGCATAACCTTAGGAAATTCTTTGACCAAGTGCATGTTAGTTGACCAAAAATAATATCATCTACATATACTTGAACTAAAAGAATATGCTTTTCTTGACGTTTAATGAAAAGAGGGGTATCCACTTTACCTCTTGAATATCCATGATCAACTAAAAAATTTCTAAGTATTTCATACCAAGCCCGAGGGGCCTGTTTAAGACCATATAAAGCACACTTTAATTTGAAAACGTAATCCGGATATTCATCATTCTCAAAACCCGGAGATTGTGATACGTATACCTCTTCATTTATGAAACCGTTAAGAAAGGCACTCTTTACGTCCATTTGATAAAGCTTAAAAATCTTAGCACATGCATAAGCAAGTAAAAGGCGTATAGTCTCAAGGCGAACGACCGGAGCATAAGTCTCCTCATAGTTTATGCCCTCCTCTTGGTTATACCCTTGAGCCACTAACCGGGCTTTATTCTGGGTTATCATTCCATTTTCATCAAGTTTGTTCTTGAAAACCCACTTAGTACCAATGATACGATGATCTCGCGGACGAGGGACAAGTTCCCAAACATCATTTCTTTTAAATTGATTAAGCTCATCTTGTATGGCCATTAGCCAAAATTCATCAATCAAGGCCTCTTTGGTATTTTTAGGTTCTACTTGAGAAACAAAAGCGAAATGATAACGAAAATTACTTAGCTTAGAACGAGTCGTCACTCCTTTGGTGATGTCTCCAAGTATATTGTCAATATGATGGTCTCTTGAGTATTTCCAAGCCGATGGAAGATCATTCAATTCAGCCAGGCTTTCCTCTTCATCTTTTTACATAACTAATATCTTCCTCCTTCACAATGTCCATTGTTTTGGGCTGATCGCTTCCCTCAACAACATCCTTGAGTATGTCTTCCGAAGATATACCTGCGTCATCAAAAGAACTACCTTTTCCGACATTTTTGGGACAAGACTCATCAAAAGAAACATGAAGCGACTCTTCAACAGTAAGTAAATGTTTATTGTAAACTCTAAATGCTTCACTTGATTGAGAAT
Source organism: Lathyrus oleraceus (assembly GCF_024323335.1). Classification (NCBI taxonomy): domain Eukaryota; kingdom Viridiplantae; phylum Streptophyta; class Magnoliopsida; order Fabales; family Fabaceae; genus Lathyrus; species Lathyrus oleraceus. Next base: position 479,164,667 of record NC_066585.1, on the reverse strand, counting down.
ATCCAAGAAAGATACCCTCATCCACTTTTGCATCAAATTTCCCAAATATTTTCTTTACCATTATTTAAAATAAAACATTTACAACCGAAAACATGAAGATGTGACAAGTTAGGTTTTCTCCATTTCAAAAGCTCATAAAGGGTTTTATTTAAAATGGGGCAAATCAAAATTTTGTTTAAAACATAACAAGTTGTGCTAATAGCATCGGCCTAAAAGTATTTTGGTAGACCGTTTTCATTGAGCATAGTTCTAACCAACTCCTCTAAAACATAGTTTTTGCGCTCCACAACGCGATTCTGTTGTGGAGTACGAGGGGCTGAAAAATTATGCTCAATGCCATGCTTTTCACAATAATCAACAAAAGGTGGTTTTTAAACTCCCATCCATGATCGCTTCGGATTGTAACTATTTTTGAATTTACTTTATTTTGGGATAGTTTTGCAAAACGTGTAAAAGCGGAAAATGTTTCGTCTTTGCTATGTAAAAATATAGTCCATGTAAATTTAGAATAGTCATCAACCAATACAAATCCATAGTAGTTACCACCTAAACTCTTTGTCTTAGAAGGGCCAAAGAGGTCCATATGGATAAGCTCGAGGGGTCGTGAAGTAGAAATAACATTTTTAGATTTAAAGGACACTCTCGTTTGCTTTCCCATCTGACATGCGTCACATAGGTGATCTTTTGAAAAATTTATTTTTGGAAGATCGACTACTAAATCTTTGGACACAACCTTATTAATCAAATCAAAGTTAACATGCGCTAGGCGTCTATGCGAAAGCCATGAATCATCATCCAAGGCGACTAGACACTTAGGACTTGTTAACGGTACCTTAATAAGGTCAAGCATATAGACGTTGTTTACTCTAACACCCTTAAACACAATATCATTTTTATCATCATGCTCAATTATACAACAACTGTTTGTAAAAGTTAATTTGTAACCCTTGTCACATAATTGGCTAATACTCAAAAGATTGTGTTTAAGTCCCTTAACTAAATTGACATCGTAGATAGTAATGGTAGAAGGGTTACCTACACTATCTTTTTCGAGAATCGCTCCTTTGTTATTATCGCCATAAGTAACATAACCCTTCTTCTTAGCTTTAAAGTTTATGAATAGAGATATGTCACTTGTCATGTACCTTGAACACTCACTGTCAAAAAACCATCTTCTTTCCTCGGATGCAAGACACTCAACCTACAATATCAAAAGAGAGAGGTAGGTACCTAATTTTCATTGGGTCCTTATGTGTGAGTGGAAACAATGTTGCATTTAGGCATCCATTGATAAATGCCTTTAGGAACAAGAAATATCCTAAACTTGCATTTCACAATGGTATGACCCGAATGACAACAATAATGACATAAATCATGATGATGGATTCGTTTACTTTTGCTCATTGGAATCCTTGGAATCCTTGGAATCTTCTCTACAAATGAGTATTTTGCATAAGGTGGATTCAAGATTTCTTAAACAAATTAGGATCAACGGAAAAAGTAACTTTCGGTTGTAGAGCTTTCTCTAATTTGGCCTTAAGAGATTTAACCTCTCCTTGCCAAATATGACAAGCCCCACAATTTTGAACACGAACCAATCCATCAATATCTTTTGAATTTTCTACAATACTTTCTTTTAGAGTTTCTAAGTCTTTTTCAGTTTTATAGACTTTACCCTACAAAAATGAAAAGATTTGTTTGTCGGAGGATAATCTCTTAAAAGTTATTAATGCTTCGGTATGCAGTTTTTCAAAAGCTATTTTCAATTCAGAAAAAGACATAGAAGATAAATTATTATAGTAGGCATGTCTTACTTTCTTTTCTTTGTTGTGGCTCTTGTGGTAAGCCTTGTCTTTGATGTGAGCCATGAGACATAGATTGGTCGTCTCATCATTATCACTTGAGCTTTCATCACTTGATGATTCACTATCGCTTTCCCAAGCGATGTATGCCCTTCTTCGTTTGTTGTATTTCTTTGGTGGAGCTTTGACCTTGTCCTTCTTTAGTTGACGATAGTCCGGCTTGTAGTGCCCTACCTTACCATAATTGAAGCAAGATCCTTTTTACTTATCCTTTTTGTTCTCTTCTTGTTTAGATCCTTTGGATTTTCTTAAAAAATTTATGAGATTTTTGTCGGAGTGCTTTACTTAATTCCTTCAAATGAACGTGTTGTACCTCCGAACAAACAGTCCCATTTCCTCATCATCCGAGTCTTCATCACTACTTGAGTCACTATCACTTTGCTCTTTATTTGAGGACTTAGATCTAGAAGCCACAAGAGCTATGGACTTCTTCTCACTCTCTTTGTCTTTAGTTTTCTCCTTTTTAATCTTCTTCTCATTCTTTTCAAGGCTTGCTAGTTCTTATTGATGTTCTTCCAACTTTCCAATTAGAGTTGTAATGTCGAGTGTAGTAAGGTCATTTGCTTCCTTGATAGCTGTCACTTTAGGTTTCCATTCCCTACTAAGACATCTCAACACTTTATTAGTAGCAAGTTCATTGGAAATAGGCTTCCCAAGTGCATTTAAACGATTAATGAGATGTGTGAATCTATTTTGCATGTCGGAGATGGATTCTCCTTATTTCATGCGAAAGAGTTCAAACTCTTGAGTAAGTGTGTTTATGAGGGACTGTTTAACTTCGCTAGTTCCCTCATGGGCAAATTGTAACGCATCCCACATATCCTTGCCAATCGTACAATGGGATACCATATAATACTCATCAACACCAAGTGCTGAAATTAAAATGTTTTGGGCTTTCCAATCGTACGCCCACTTATTTTCATCGTAGGCAGTCCATTGCGCCTCTGGTTTTGGTACAATGTTACCTTCCGTGTCGGTCATAGTAATTTAAAAAGGACCATCACGGATGGAAACCCATACATTCCTTTCTATGGAATTTATGTTTACTCGCATGCAGTCTTTCCAATAGCCGTAATTTTCACCGTTGAAACTGAAGCTCTATTGTAAGCCCCCTTTGGTTCAGAAGCCATATCGTTACGATAAGATACAGAGCACTAGCAAACTAGCGCTCTTATACCACTTATTAGACGGTGTGACTGGTGATCGTGAGGGGGTGAATAGTGTAGCAGTAAATTCATGACCACCAAGCTATGGATACACTTGACGTCAATAAAACCAGAGTCGCCACCGCACTTTTATTATTTCCAAAGGAAAAGGGAAAAGTACGAACAAAACCCAAAGATAAGAAGTTTTCAAATCAAAACTAATAAAATTCCAGAGATTATAGCTAAGGGGGTTGGTTACACAAAAGGAAGGTGTTAGCACCCAAAGTGTCCTAGGTACTCATAGGGAGCCCTTTTTTATGTGTGCATATGTGTTTGGTATAAAAGATGTTTGAGAAAAATAGAGCGTGGGGATGAGAAAAGAATTCATTGATTATATTTTAGTGTTTGACAAGATCTTCAGACTTGTGCCTACGTACCAAAATAAAAATGAGGGATCAAAACGTCGTAGTTCATGGTAATAATTTCAAAGTGGGTGAATTTCTTTTAACAAAAGTTTCATTGAGAAGGGCACAAAGGGCCAAAAATTTGAATGAAGTTGTAAGTTTTTTTTGTCTTTTGAAATTTTAAGTCAATATGGTTAGGTTTATTTACAAGTTTGATTTAAGAAAAGAAGTTCAAAAATTCAATGGCATAAGGCCAAAGTTTCTACTTGAAATAAGGTCTAAGTTTGAAATCACAAGAAAAGAAAGTTGTAAGAAAGGGGAGAGATTTTGAAATTTAATAAGTGGGAGGAGATGAAGAGGCTATCCCAAGCATAAAATTAAAAGTTAAGAGTTGAAAAGATCTGACCAATGGGATGCAACCTAACAGACAAGAATGTCATATAGAAAACTCATTTTCCCTTTGGACTTTGAATCAAACAATAATCAATCAGGAAATTAGCAATATCAGACATCGTGATGATCAAGGCATTAAATAAAGATAGCCACATCCAAGCAAGCAAATCCATAGCTAGCATTCTTCTTTGTCTTCTCATGTATCAGATGAAATGCTCCTTGATCAACTCAGAACGAAGCATTAGACACAAGATCAAAATAACTGTTTGCACCAAGACAATGTAGCAGATGAATTCAAACCCTAAGACTTGCATCAGACGAAGGCTCAGTTTACAATAACTTGGTCTCAGAATGTTGGCATCGGCCAAGTCCTTTTTGCACAGGGAATGTTTTCTAATCCTAACTCCAAAAGTTCAGATCAAGATCAACAGTCCACCAAACATTTTTTAAGGGTTTTTGTTGTTTATTAAGTATTTTGAGGTCCTAAGACCATAAACAAAATCAAAATGCACAAACAAATATATACAATTACAAGATATGACTCAAATGAGCAAAGTGAAAATGATATAAACATAAACAAGTTAAATGAAATGTAAATGGCAATGAATGATAAATGACTAGAAATTAAATTGCATAAAGTAAATGACTTGAAGTAAAGCAATATTAGCAAGAGTTAGTCAAATGTTATTCAAGGTTAATTGAAAGTTAGTAATATTTTGATTTTTAATTGATTAAGTCATTCTTTGGATAACACTCAACCATCTATTCACAAGCATGGATCCTTGAACAAGGACATCTTCCAAAGGAATCAAAAAATGCCAAGTTTCTACACAATACCATGAAATATGGGAGACTTACAATCTCACTTAATAGAATGTTATGCCTTTAGGGTCAAATTTAGCTTTATGTTAAGCAATCATAATTGGACTTATGTAGAAGTTACAACTATCTAAGGTCAGGCAATAAAAATTTAGGTGTTAATGCACATTAGAGATTTTGTATAATGAACCAAACTCGTAAAACATACCATACACTAAAAGAAAAAATCAAAAGGGATGGACATATCTCATCTATACTTGTATTCGTTCATCTGACACAAATTCAATGATGAACCAATTAGCCTTAGGATAATTGAGATTTCATTGGTCAATGAAAAGGATGGGGAAGAATAGGGATGAAGATGAAGAGAGAGGGGAGTGAGAGAAACATAAATTGGTCATGAGAGGAGTTTTGTCAAATTAAAATCATTCATTCATTTTGGAAGATGAAATGTACATTTCATCAATCCCCTAAATCCAATTATTTTAATCTAACAAAAGTCAAATCAACCTTAACCAAGGCCCAAACAAATTATCAAACATCACAAGACCATAAAAATGGCTCAACATAGTTTTTACACAATTAATCAATTAAAAATCAAATGAAAAAATGCGTTAAATTCAATTAAATTTGGTCAAAACCTAAAATCTCTTCAAAACACCAAATAAATGGCCAAGAGATTTATCCTAGGTCAAACAAGGTCAAAGGACCTTAGGCAAAAAAATTCATGATTTTTGAAATGTCAGAAGTATTTTTAAACAATTAAAAATATGCACAAAAACATTTAATTCATTAAAAATATCAAAATTAATCCAAAAAATAATTTTAATTCAGAAAATGAAAGAGAAAAATATTTTAAGATTTTTTGTGAAAGTCCCATATTTTTTGAATTAAAAATGAAATTATTATGAATTAATCAAAATAAAGCAATTAAATGAAAAATAAGAAAATACAAAAAAAAACAAGGCCATCAGATCTCCCTCATTAATTGAGGTGGCAGATCTGATGGCCAAGCACGTATCATCCACCATTGTCCATAGTCAACGCGCATGTACAAGTGGTATTTCAAACCAAAGGCTGAGATTAGATCCTTGGACAAAGATCAAATGGGTGAGATGAAGCCAACTACCCACCGGAGCCCTAGCTCCGGTCATCTTCTTTGGTGATGACCATCAGACTGGTCCAACCACAACTCCATGAAAAATGAAAAACAAGGACACTATTTTGAAGAGAAAATGCTCAGGAGCTCGACTCTGGCCTCAATTTTCGCCAATCCCAAGTATATAAAAAGATACAAGGATTTGAATTTTGAGAATCATGAACTGAGTTGCTTCGATTTGACCTCAATGCAACTCAATCTTCTTTCCTACATTGGTAGGACTTCAGCCAACCAAAAGTCACAAAGAATAGTGGAAAATTGAGGGAGAATCAAAGAGATGAAAATTTTGAAAAATTACCTTCGAAGGAGCTTCAACCTTGCTTGATCTTGATCCCAATTGTGCTTGGCTTGGTTTCAGAAGCTTGTAGGAAGTGATTAAGATCAGAAAATGGCTTGGACTCTTGGAGTTTCAATCTCAAAACAGAATGAGAGTTGAAGCTTGATTTTTAAATGAAAACCTTCAAGATTGTCCTTTAATGGTGAGGGTTTGATTGCAGGTTCAAAGCTTGGGCATGAGGTCCCCAATTCTGAGCATGAATGGTTGTATTTATAACCAATGTGATTCATTTTCACAAACTTCCAAATTTTGCCAAATTTAGCAATTTTCATTGCATGCTTGCATGTGCGTATGATAGGTCCATCAAGTGTTGTATTCAGGTCCAAAATTGCTTGTGAATCATGCTGAAATCATGTCATTTGGCCATGCATTTGAGTTTTAAATGTGAAGGTGAAAATCATCCAATTGGTCCCTTGAAAAGAACCCATGCGCAAGTTCTTCATTATTTGGCCAAATGAGGTAATCTTGGACTTTTTGAAAAGGTGAGATCAAGGGGAACAACTTTCATGTTAAAAAACTTTTCCATTTGAAGATTGGATCATGATAAATTTTGAGATGGAAGTTTGGAAAAGCAAACATGTTTAAAAAATTTCTAAGTACCAAGTCAAATGTTCACCTCTTCCACCTTAAATAACTTTTGTTATGGACTTCAAGTGGAAAAAGTTCCTTCATCAAGGTTGTATCTCTTTCAAACCTATTCAATTTGGTCAAAAATTTGACCTCATTTGGATTTGGCATGAAGGATTTATGCATTTTAGAATTTAGGGAAAATCACTTGTTCAATGGTAATGGCCCAAAATGACCTATAATCTTTCCTCTTGGCACATTCATTTGCAAGTTGAATTTGAAATTATTCCAAACATAAAAGTTGGATAGGACCTCTTGAATTTAATTATGGAACTTGAATGGATTTCATATCATAAAATTGAGCATGTTATGGTCCTTGGATGTTGACCTCCTAACTAGGGCACAGACAAAATGACCTATAGTCTTTCACAATTACAAATGACTTTACAAGCAAAAATAGATCTTGACTTCAACATAAAAGTTGTTTGGAATGTCATTATGAGTAACATTAATCTTGGAATCATTTTCATATGACAAAAATTGTAGGAGATAGGGTCTAGGGAACCCCAATTTTGATTAGTTGACTTTCTCTGGTCAACCACCATGAACCAACTTGCAAACTTGACATTCTCTTGATCTTTGGGACTAATGGAGGATCATATATGTTTAATATTATGTAATATGAGCTATACCTTGAAATATTTGATCAAATGATGAATAAACTTGTTGAGGGAGTCACACAAGATACCCAGATCAATTTGGACTTCCAAGGCAAACAAGTTTCAAACTCTTGATGATTTCTTGATCAAAATGATATGTGAATACTATGGGGATCCATAAATGATGTATAGAGTTCATGTAAACCACCTCTTGATTGATCTCTTTGCATTGAGGGTCTCAAACCTTAGATATGAGCTTGATGGAGCATGGGTGATTACACACACTACCTACAAAAGCAACAAACTATACATTGACATATCTTTGGTATTTTGGTTAGTAAATAATGAAAAATAAAGTATGATACAATCAAATGTGCTTGGTGACCTTTCCCAATGCAAACGCAATGAATGAGAGGTAAGGAAAATGCCAAGCTGTGATCCCAAAGCCAATGCATATGATGAGATAGCATGAGGGATCTTAGGGTCAAAATTAGGGTCATACAGCTGCCCCTATTTAAGGACATTCTAACTGAGGATGTGAAGGTTAAAATCTTCGTATCAACTCAGTAGAATGGACTTAAATAACAACAATAAAAATAAATTTTGGTCCCTAAGAGACCTCATGATGCATATAATATGAATGTTAAAATAATATTTGTGGGGAAAATATTGCTACATAGGAAAAGAATCCGGAGAGACTGAAAATCCACAGGAGCATAATGCATTTCATAAGGAAAACTCACTGGGGAGACTGAGACTCTAGGGATAAACAGTTGTGCGTAGGCCAGGCTACAACTTGAAAACTACTGGGGACACAAGGGGAATTCTACGAAAATAAATCAATGGAAGGACTCAGTTGGGGATAAGGAAAATATGCGGGTGAAATGGGTAAATCAAAACAAAACTTAAATACTCGAACCAAACAGGGGATTGGCGACATCACTAAGGAAATACGCACCCAAACTCAATTGGGGAAGAATGAACTTCAACACAGGAGTACCAGAAGTATATTATCTATTACCAGTTAGTGGGTTTGAAGATAATATGCTCTGACAGAGGGACATCCGTTGTCGGTTAGGGTAAACATATCAAGGATGACTCGCTGAGAAAAAGGAGGTACATTCGTTACCGGTTATTGGGTAAGAATGACCTACTGGGGAATATATCAAATAGGATTTACAACTACCAGTTACTGGGAAGAATACCATCAAGAGAATATCCGCCATTGGTTAAAGTGAACATATCAAGGATAGACTCAAAGGAAGAATATTTGTCATCGGTTAGGATGAACATATCAAGGATATACCACATGGGGAAATGGGAAGAATATCTGTTACCGGTTAGGGTAAACATATCAAGGATAGACTACCGGAGAAAAGTAGGAATTATATCTATCGGTTATTGGATAAAATACCAAAAAGAGAATATCTATCATCATTTAAGATGAACATATCAAGGATATACTCAGCAGGGGGAAGCAGGATTTACAGCTACCGGTTACTGCGCAGAAGACCGCAAAGAGGAGAAAATTTGTCATCGGTTAAGATGAACATATCAAAGGCTAACTCTCTGGGGAATGAAATAGGGATTACAAATACCTTTTTACTGGGTAGAAAATCACAAAGGAATAATATTCGTCATTGGTTAGGATGAACATATCAAGGATAGACTGTCTGGGGAAACGTGAAAACGAATCCGCTGGGGAAAACAAAGGAAGTGGATTTTATTTACCAGGTATTGGGAAAAAGTAATGTACTAAAAAATTGAGAAGAATATTACCATTTACTGGGTAGTAGACTCTCAAGGGACCAAAAATATCTATCTAGGTAAGAGTTATAAAGAAATGGTCAAACAAAGACTCAACCCAATAAGGATATAACTCAAGGGAGTGATTCCATCCAGATAATTAACTGGGGAGGAAACTGAAATAATAATCATCCACGAGGAAATAACTCAATGAGGAATGAGAAAGGTTAAACTCTTTCTTCTTAAGGGGCTGACACTCTATAATTGAAGGAGGACAGACACACCAAATCTGCATGGGGAAATAATATCACCAAAACAGGGAATCAGAATAAGGAAATCAAATGCAATAAAAAAATGCATAATGAAATATCTTATGTATGAATATGTATGTATATGATTGATGATTATGTTGACAAAAAAAATCACGAAGGATACAAATATCACAAATTTGAATCACCACGGCAACACTCGGCTAATCTCAACAAGATGGAAACACCAACTGGAGAAAAATGCTAGGGATGAACATAAACCACCTGGCTCTGAATAACTTAACCCTAGCTGGGGAAAGGAGAAAAAGTTCCGCTGAAGATCTAAGTTGTCAACTCTGCAGGGAATTTTAGGTCAACGCCATATCAAATGGGAGACAACCTCGCAGGGGACCAAATCAAACATTGCTGGGAACCAGGGAACTTCAGTACCTGAAGATGAACTCCACCGGGGAATACAAGAGATAAAATTTTGCATGGAGGATTTAGGCAAACATCCGAGGATGTGAGCATACATCTCAATTGGAGAATGTTTTGCAAAAGGGACCGATCAACAACTCCACTCTACTGGGGATGAATGATGAACTACTTGGGAAAGATTACCAAACCAACTGCCTAGGGGAAGACCAATAAGGCTTCGCATGTCAAGACTTACCTGTTCTCAGACTGTTGTTGATATTCCTTGCTGAAATCGATGGTTCTTAAAGTAATTGCTTTTATATTTTTAAGAAAAATGATCTTTATTTATTAATTTATTTCAAAATTATCATCATAAATATTCAATTTTATTTAGCTGAAATAAATAAGAGTAGAAACAATTGGATAAAAAGCTCAACTTTATTTAATAGAGTGGTAGTCTGTAAATGACAAGACTCCATGGATCTTTACAAAAGTTGAAAATGGTAATTTTACATGGAAAAAGGCTACATTGAATACAATGATCACTACTCTCCCTACCCACTTCAATATCCGCTGCGCTCTTGGTTTTGGTTGAGAATGAAGAATCAGAACCAAACCACTTACTCCAAATTGCTCAAATGACCAGGACCAACTGAATGCATTTACTTACCATAATCCCTAACTTTTTCCTAGATTTCCCTAATGTGGGGTACTCGATCTAGCGGGATAAATTTTTTGTTTTATGTCTCTAATTTTTTCCTAGATCGCTCTTTCGGGTTTTTAATCCATCGAGATGCTCATTTTTGCCTAAGCCGTCCTTTCGGGTTTTCAACTTAGCGAGTTGTTCTTTTCTTTTTAGGCAACGTATTTCTTGACTGCATCGGCGTTCACAAGATGAGTGAACTCTTCACCATCCATAGTTGTAAGAATTAAAGCACCGCCTGAAAGGGCTTTCTTCACAACTGTGAAGACATGACTTCTCAAATATTTTGATGATGATAAAACATTGCTACAAAGCTAAAGACTGATTAACAAAAAGATTGATCAAGATTCAAGCTCGTGAATGAAGTTTCCAACCAATGATCAAGTCTTGATGAATCGCATCTTTCAAATGGATAAGGTAACACTTGAACTCTAGATATCTATACAAGTGTTCATAACATGTTGCATTCATGCCGCAATCATTGAAAATATTTTTATGCATCAAACAAATCACCACACTTCACTCTGTTAAATATTTTTCAAAGTTGTGATAGAGTAACCGATTACCCACTTTAGAGTAACCGATACTCTGTGTGAATTTCAAATATTTTTTGAACGTTAGAACCATGTAATCGGTTATCCAATTTAAGGTAACTGATTACTCTGAGTAAATTTCAAATAATTTTAAACGTTGAATACAAGTAACCGGTTATCCAATTTATGGTAACCGATTACCACTGGTCCAGAGGCAAAAATATATGCATCTCTTCATGGAAAATTGTCTATTTTCTTTACCATGAACCATGGCAACCTTTGGATTATTGCACTCATTTGAGGAGGTGTTTAGACATTATAAAAACATCATTTTTCAGATTTCAAAATCACCTCCTTGCAAAATTTCAAATCATTTACACACATTCTCTCAAACTTTCTAAGTGTTCATCCAAAATTTCTTTAAAGTGAAACCTTGCATAAACTTTAATTTTCAGCATTATAGTTTCATTTCATACAAAGAACACTTGTATAATTATTGTGAGATTTGAGTGTTACAAAGGAGAAGATCAATTGATTAATTGATATACTTCAAATTCCAACTACTTTCATCTTCTATAAACATTCAAAATTATATTCTTTGATTACAACTTATTTTTAGGATTGTTAAGAATAAGTTTGTAAGGTTTATCCTTGTTATCCGGTGTGTGGATACAAGAGGTCCATTTGTGAGAAATTGAGTCTCAATTGCACTTTAAACATTGTAAATCCAAGAGATTGTTCTTGGTGTGTTAGAATTAGATAGAAAGACCTTAAGGTGTCTTGTCTAGGAATCTAACATTTTAGTGAAATTCTCTTTCGTGTTGAAAAGGGAGTGGAGTACTCTCAATCTGTGAGGGGAACCACTATACATCGTTGTGTTCTTTACTTTCCGCACTTTACCCCTTTTTATCACATAAGCAACTCAGAAAGTAAAAGTCATAAACCGTCAAAAATCCAGAAAATACTCTAAGTGCCTCATTCACCCCCCCCCCCCTCTAAGGCACTCCTTAAACTTACAATTGACATCAGAGCAGGTTATAGGTAACCTGTTCCTAAAAGATCCGCATGGCTTCCGCAAGCACGAATCCGGTTTTTAAAGACGGTGGAAGTAGTAACAAACCACCACTATTCTCTGGAGAATATTTTGATTTTTGGAAGATCCGTATGAAGGCACATCTAGAAGCCCAAGGAGAAGGCATATGGGAAGCCGTTGAAAATGGTCCACATAATCCTACGAGTGTGGTCAATGGTGTTGGTACTCCAAAGATAAAGAGTTCGTACGATGAAGATGATAAGAAAAAAATCTTAAATGAAAAGAAAGCAATAAACATTCTTCAAAGTGCTTTAAGCATGAATGAGTTCTTCCGCATATCTCAATGCAAGTCGGCAAAAGAAATATGGGACACCTTAGTGGAGACACATGAAGGCACCGCCGAAGTAAAGAGATCAACGTTGAATACATTAAGTCAAGAATATGAGATGTTTAGAATGCTGCCCGGAGAATCCATCGTGGCGCTACAAAAGAGATTTGTTCACTTGACAAACCACTTGATTGCTCTCGGAAAAACATTTACAAATGACGATCTCAATCTTAAAGTACTAATATCATTGACTAGAGAATGGAAACCGAAGGTGACGGCTATCTCCGAAAAGAAAAGTCTTTCAACAATGACGTCTGCATCACTCTTTGGCAAACTTCAAGAACATGAGTTAGAACTTGGTAGGCTTGAGAAACATGAAAGTCATGAAAAGAAATCTAAAGGGATTGCCTTGAAGATAGACTCAAAAGAATATAAAGATGATGACGCATTGGAGGAAGATGAGAATTTCATGCTCCTTGTTAAAAGGCTCGGTAAGTTCTTTAAAAAAATGATAAATCCTTTAACGCTAAAAAGAATAGACATTTCAGGAAAAAGGAGGCCACCACATCTACGCAAGATGTCACATGCTATGAATGTGGAAAGCAAGGCCACATAAAGCTGGAATGTCCTAAACTTTCAAATAAAGGAGGATTAAAGAGCAAGAAAGATTTCAAGAACAAAATGGCATATCTTGCATGGGAGGATAATGAAATTAGTTCTTCATCCGGATCGGATAGTGAGGAATGTGCAAACTTGGCGCTAATGGCTTCACATCATTCCGATGATGAAGAAGAGGTATGCTTGAAGGCCACAACAAATCTTTGGTATTTGGATAGTGGGTGCTCCAAGCATATGACCGGTGATGTGCACAAATTTTCAGATCTAAAGCTTAAGTCCAAGGGTTATGTTACTTATGAGATAACAACAAAGGAAGAATTCTTGGCATAGGCAAAGTAGGTGCACCAAATTTCATATCCATCGAAGATGTGCTATATGTCGAAGGACTAAAGCACAATCTCTTAAGCATAAGCCAACTTTGTGACAAAGGATTCAAAATAAGGTTCATAAAAGATGAATGTTTAATTGAAGACGAAGTCACACAAGAGGTAATGCTTATAGGTAAGCGAATTAATAATATTTTCATGATTTCCCTTGACGATGTTTCTTTGAAGGTTAAGTGTCTTGTGGAAAATAACAACGACTTATGGTTATGGCATAAGAGATTTGCTCACATTCACATGGAGCACTTGAATAAGTTAGTAAAACATGACCTTGTCATTGGATTGCCAAAGATAAAATTTATCAAAGATAGGCTTTGCGATGCATGTCAAAAGGGGAAGCAAACCAAGTCAACTTTCACATCCAAAAATGTAGTGTCCACTTCTAGGCCACCATAATTGTTACACATGGACTTATTTGGTCCATCAAGAACAAGAAGCTTCGGAGGTAACTTATATGCTTTAGTTATTGTTGATGATTATTCTAGATATACTTGGACTTTCTTTCTAGTGCAGAAAAGTGATGCATTCAAAGCGTTCAAGAAGTATGCAAAGCAGATTCAAAATGAGAAATCATTAACAATTGCCTCCATAAGAAGCGATCATGGTGGAGAATTCCAGAATACCTCTTTTGAAGATTTTTGTGAAGATCAAGGAATATTTCACAACTTCTCGGCTCCAAGGACTCCACAACAAAATGGAGTAGTTGAAAGAAAGAATAGGTCATTGGTGGAACTTGCAAGAACAATGCTTAGCGACTCAAATCTTCCTAAATATTTTTGGGCGGATGCGGTTAGCACGACATGTTTTGTAAGCAATAGAGTTAACATAAGACCTATCCTAAAGAAGACTCCATATGAACTCTTCAAAGGAAGGAAACCCAACATCTCTTTCTTTCACATCTTTGGATGCAAGTGCTTTGTCCTAAACAATGACAAAGACAACCTTGGTAAGTTCGACGAAAAATCGGATGAAGGTTGTAAAACAGATAGAAAAAGCACTAATGGAACGTGTCACATCCTTGGTAATGCTCTAGTCTCATGGTCCTGTAAGAAACAAGCGTGTGTTGCTCTTAGTACGGCTGAAGCAGAATACATAGCAGCAGGCAGTTGCTGTGCACAGAATCTTTGGCTAAAGCAACAATTAAGTGACTATAGAATCGATCTTGGATGCATACCACTCTGATGCGACAACACAAGTGCGATTAATATCACAAAGAATCCGGTCATGCACTCAAGGACCAAACACATAGACATTCGACACCATTTCCTTCGTGATCATGTGCTTAAAGGCGATGTCGAAGTCACCTTTGTCGATACTCACAATCAACTGGCGGATATTTTCACAAAACCACTCGCAAAAGAACAATTCTATAAGATTCGAAGAGAACTTGGCATTCTGGATGAAGGTGACATATAACTATCTCACAATTATTCACTATACATGAGGCCAAGGTACACAAGTTCTTAATCCTTCTTAATTTTGTGAAATTTCCTTTTGAAAATTTGTATTTGAGCTTTTTGCTTCTTGTCGCAATGCGAAAAACAATCGGCGGGGAAAATACAGAGCCGCCACCGACGCTATTCATCCTATGACGGAAAGGGAGCGCAGGACTAACCTAAGAAAGGGAAAGGAACGGTCTTACGACCAGAGATTACAAGGTACGGGAGTCGGTTACGCAAGGGGAAGGTGTTAGCACCCCTCACGTCCGCCGTACTCGACGGGATCCACGCTCAAAAGATAGCTCAAAGGAAAGGAAAGGGTTGCTGCTAAACTACTCAAAGAAATTGCACAAACTGGAATGATAAACAGGTGGGGAAGAGAAAGAAAATGGAGGAAGGGGACTCGGCAGGATGTCGCATCCTGGGCCTACGTAGTTTGTCAGAAACAAACATCAGAGTCGACGTAGTTCGGGAAAAGGAGACATGCTCGCTAAGACATCGCGTCCTATGCCTACGTATCTTCTCTATCCAGAGGCGAATCAGAGCACTCGTAGCTCGACTAACGCACGCTGAAACAAGACACCAAAAAGGGGACGCTGAGACGTCAAAAGAAACACCCAAAAGGAAACAGAATGCCAATACATGGACTTACACCCGACTCCTAACAACAACAAACAGGAAACAGAATGCCAATACCTGGACTTACACCCGACTCCTAACAATAACAAACAAAGGGAAACAGAATGCCAATACATGGACTTACACCCGACTCCCAACAATAACAAACAGGAAACAGAATGCTAATACATGGACTTACACCTGACTCTTAATCAATAACAAACGCTAACCAGCGAACACCAAAGAAAAAGGTTATCAGAACAAACCCCAAAAAAGTAACCAAATATCCTGAATAAACTCCCGATATGTATAACCAGTCACTGCAAATGGACCCCAAAGATGAACCCCAAAGATGAACCCCAATATGAACCCCAAGTAATAACAATCCTCACAAAATGAACCCCGAAGATGAACCCCAAATGAATAACACTCATCACAAATGAACCCCGAGATGAACCCCAAATGAATAACAATCATCACAAATGAACCCCGAGATGAACCCTAAATGAATAACAATCATCACAAATGAACCCCAAAGATGAACCCCAAAGATGAACCCCGATATGAACCCCAAATGAATAACAATCATCAGAAATGAACCCCAATATGAACCCCGAATGAATAATACTCATCACAAATGAACCCCAATATGAACCCCAAGTGATACAGGTGAACCCCAATATGAATAACAATCAACACAAATGAACCCCGAGATGAACCCCAAATGAATAACAATCATCACAAATGAACCCCGATATGAACCCCAAATGAATAACAATCATCAGAAATGAACCCCAATATGAACTCCGAATGAATAACACTCATCACAAATGAACCCCAATATGAACCCCAAGTGATACAGGTGAACCCCAATATGAATAACAACACACGCCCACGCTGAACAAACAGGTACTCACACCAAAACAAAGAAAAGGGTGAACAAACAAAGACTCAAAGAAAAGGGTGAACACACACAAAAACACAAAACAAAAGGGTGAACACACACAATACAAAACAACAAAAAAAGTGCCCAGAGAGATTGCTCACAACCTCCTGCCTACGTATCTCATCTCGTATGAGAATCAGGGCGACGTAGTTCCCTTTACCAGGGGTAAAACACTCTCCTAACCAGAGACCGGGGAAACAACAAACTAATAGGGAGACTAAGGCTCGAGTCTAATAGTTGTCATGCAATCAACATCCCTAAGTTGAGGTCTCTAACAAGAACTTAACTCACACAGGAAGCGAGTCAACTCAAGTCTAAACTTTACATACATTCAACTTCCTCAGAAGTCAATCGTACGACTCCTACAGAAAAGGAGATGAGAAGAGGAAAGCAAATAAACACACCAACACAAGTGAACAAGCATCACACACTATATCCATACAGGAGTCTCAAACAATGGGTGGGCTTTAGTCAAGAGGGGTCATATCAACCTCGACAAACAAGCCAAACTGTAAGAGGTAATCTGTAGCTCTTAACCACTGACATTGAACGTCAGGGTAAAGCTGATCAAAATGGTAATGAGGATAAGACCTCATAGCTCTTAACCCTGGCCAGGGTGAGCTCATGACACAGAAAGCGTGGGGATCCAGAAAGTGGGATCCTTTTCCACTTGACAGACTCTGGACAAAGATCTGGGGCACATGTTCAAAAGCATCAGCACGTAGTGCGAGCATAAAGAAAGACACACTGAATAATTGGGGATTGGCTACTAATCCCTTTTATCCGTCAATTGCCTCTTCTCTTAGAGGTCTTATCAAATAACACATGCCTCTTCTTGGAGGTCTTTGGGCACAATTTTAAACAAACACAAACAGAGCCTCTGAAGGAGGACTTGCCAGCAAAATGCCTGCCAAAAAGGTGACAAGACTTTAGACTACATGAAGTAAGGAGCTAACTACCTGAGTGGTGTGTCAACCACAATCCAAAGCTCAAGCAAGAGCTAAAGCAAGCAAGCAACTAAGGTACCTGTACAAAGACTAAACAGTTAGTACTTCAGTCATAAAACCAGAAGACAAGCAGTGAAACCCTCTAACAGTTACACAATTTAATGCATAAGCACCCTAGCACTCAAACAAGCTTATGAGCTCACCACATCAATCAAAACCCTACAAAACAAAAATAGGTCAGAACTCAATGCATTTGTATCTCACAAGGTGAGAACAAACCTAATCATCAATGATGAGTATCCACCTGAAACAACAAAACAAAGTTAGTTTATGTACAAGACTCAAAACCTAACCAAATGACCAATCCAGGACCCATCCTTTTGCATATCACACATTCAAACACTCCCTCCAATGTCCTCAAAAGGACCAGCATCCAATCAATAATCAAGTGCCTCAAATGGTCTATGTAATGTAATGACCAAAAATATGCACAAAATGAACTTCAAACTTAGAAAATTCATATCAAATCAGAAATGCATGCAATGACTTTGGGATTTTTTGTACGAGTTCCTTATTCCATGAATGTTCAACATGCAAAAGATCAAGTCCAGAATGATGCAAATGCTATATGAACAAAAATGCACCAATTCAATGTCAAAAATGTGACACAAATTGTCACATTTTTCTCTATGTGTCAAAAATGATGATAACATGTGAGAAAAAATCCAAACCAGTGACCAATAATTCATGTCATGTATGAATGTAATGTATCCAAAAGATTGGATCAAAAAGCTCAAAAATGAGGATTTCACAATGCATTGAATGCAATAGGTCAATTTGGCACAACCTTGATTCAAAAATCCCCATATAAAAATACAGACATCCAAAATTCATGAATTTGACACCATAAAAAAGTAGACATCAATAAAAAACTATGAAAAAAAATTGGGACTCATTTAGACAATTAAATCCAGAAAAATCACACGCCCTTGGATCTGGCGCGCTCTTGCATCAATGGTCCAAGTTTAAACCATGAAACGCACAGTTTCATTAATCCCAGTCACACGCACAATCAGCATTCCAAGCACGCGTGGCGTTGGTCAAAGGAATCGCGTCCAATCAAACTTCCACGCAGTGAAACACATGGCATCCAACTCAGCCAAACCCTAAACACACACAGACGCCGGAGCTCCGCTCCGGTCGTCTTCCCCGACGAGCCATGCGGTGGCTCCCACGGCGGCGCCACCATATATTTTTCCAGAAATTCACCAGGCTTACATCATTCCACTCCGTTTTCGATGCTGATTCCAAATATCCTATTGGATTCTCCTAATTCTACCTAGATTTTGCAAATCGAAGAAGGAAAGTTTTGAGATCCAAACTTCCAGTCAACACCACATCCTCAATTCTCACTCAAACTCAATTCTAAACATATATTCGTAACCTACACATCATGATCTACAGTCCTATAATCAAAAATCATCAAAAGGAGAAAGTGAAATTGAAGTCACCTTGAAATGGAGTTCTCTGTACACGCGTTCTCACAGGCTCAGCTGCTCCAGATCACCTCCTCTGCACTTCCTTTGAAGCTTTATGCCAAAAGAAATGGTTGAAACCTCTTGAATGCACCTCAATTTCCAAATTCCATCATCATGATAATGCTCTTGGACTGCTCGAATTCTTGATGAATTGCACCAAACAATGGATGATTCTTGATCAGTGAGGCAGGAGGATCAAGAATATGAAATGATCTTTGAGAATTATGTGGAGAAAAAGCAAATTCGAAGAGAGAGAATTTTGAGAGAGTTCTTGAATTCTAGATCTGAAAATTGTTGTTATGACAGTTATGATTAGGGTTTCACTATTTATACTTCATGCTAATGACATTACTAATCATTTTAGCCATGTACTAATCATGATTAGTGAGTTATTAAGCAACTTGCAAAAATGCACATTAAGCTCTCATGGCCATAATACAGGTGTTCAGCTCCATGCTAGGATTGGAATTCACTCAAGAGCAACCAATGGTCATGATTTGAAGATTATTTTTCTTGCATCTTAAGCCAAGAATGAATGGTGAAGATTTGCTTTATTTTGTACATGTGTGAAATAATGTGAATTTTGACCATGATTCCTTTGCACAATTGAGCCAAATGATGTCATTTTGAGATGCCTTGAACATGAGAAGCACTTTGCAACAAGAATGAACCAATTTGAAGCATTATATCAAAAGTTAGGCCATTTTGAATTTCCATGCACACCTTGTGATCAAATGTCCATAACTCCTTAACCATCCATCATATGGACATGAATTAGGACTTTTTTGAAAGGGGATACAAAGATCTACAACGTTCATGTTCACAAAAAATCCATTTGAAACTTATTTGATATTGAAAAGTCAAGTTGAAAGTGGACCAAAACCTTGCCAAATTTGGAAACTTTGAATTATAGGTCATTTTCCATTTTTAGTAACTTATGCCATCACCTTTGAATCTTCAAGATGGATGTTTAGAATGATGAATAGGCCCCATTTAAACATGATTAAGGTGTCTCAACTTATTTCCCCTCCTCATAGCCCTCAGTTGACTGCACAATTGACTTTTGGTCCTCAGATGACCTTGAAATGCCTTGATCAGCTTGAGCCTCTACCACTTGGTGAAATTGCTTCAAAATAAAACCCTAGCTCATGTAAGCTCCTTAAAATAATCATGTGATCCTCATACCAAGAAAATACCTCATCTCTTTGAGAAACCCTAGTTGGAAGAACTGCATTGATTAGGGTTGACCAGAGGTCACATCCCTAATCCAGAGGAACTTGAGGATAAACTCTGAAACCCTTGAAGATGATAGAACCATGATGATGGTGACATATCTTTGCAGATCAGATGATGCTCAAAACTATTGAAGAATCAAGATACCCTAATTGAAGCCCATGCCCTCAGATGGTTGATGATCAATTCATAGAGACCCTCAGGCTTGAATCTCCTAACTTCTCCATCTTTTGAAAAGACTTGGAGGATGACCTTCTCATTTTCATATGATATGCAAAATGCAATGCCTAATGCCCTAAAACATGAAATGCAATGCCCCAAGCTAGGCTCAAGAAGAGGAGGGCAAATTTTGAGGTGTTACACTTCTGTGTAACCAGTTACTTCCTTTTGGATAATTGGTTACCCGATACATTTTTGCCTAATTCACGAATTTTCACTCTGTGTAACCGGTTACTTCCTTTTTGATAATCGGTTACCCTGTATGTTTTTGCCTGAAATCACATTTTTTCATTCTGTGTAACCGATTACTCCCTTATGGATAATCGATTACTTTATGCATTTTTTGTTTTCTCACGCGTTTTCATTCTGTGTAACCAATTACTCTCTTTTAAGTAATCGATTACAGCTGTTCATTCCAGAATTTTTTAAAATACACGTGACTTATTGCATTATGTTTGTTAAATGCTTATTTCTTTTCATTCTAAAATTAATCACTTCAAACATTGTTACTCTCTCTCCAAACTTCATATTCAGCTCACTCTTCCAAAACCCTCCATCTTCCTTTCCAAAAACCCTAACTATCTCCATTATCACCATTATTTCCATTCAAAGCTATTAAAACCCCACTCTCATTATCATTCTCACTATCACTCTCCATCAAACCACCATATTCTCTCTCCAGCTAAAATTTAGAAAAGACTTCCAAAACCCTAACTTTCACAAATTCCACGGCTCCTCCTAGACAAGATAAGGGAAAGAAGAAATTGGGTGAAGAGACTTCTCAACATGAGCAACAAGCTAGCAGTGTAAAATCCATACGGTTAAGCTATGATGTCCGGACTTGGACTCTAATGTCGGTAAAGTGTGTTAACTTTCAAGCTTTTCCGTCTCACAGCTTGAATTTTGAAACCTTGCTGTGAAACTCTGGGGTAGATAAACTAGTTTCAGATATTGTAGATTATTACCCAGACATGATAAGAGAGTTCTATACCACTATTAAGTTTGAAACAACTGAATTTGGAGATTTGGTTTTTATTGCAAAGGTCAAAAATGTTGAAATCTCTATGGATCTTACTCAACTGGGACAATGTCTTGAAATCCCTTCGGAAGGAGAAGTATTTCGTCAAGGTACTGAACCTGACAATGATGCATGGAGTAACTATAACAGTCTGGAGTACTTTGTTTCCATTTATAGAGGAACTCAAGCCAACCTCATGACCCGGCAAAGATCAGAATCTTCAAGGGTTGTGAAGTATGCTAACATGCTGTCTGTGAGCGATAGGATGCTCCACTACGTTCTTGCCTATGTGTTGGTACCTAAGCACTCTAACCATGCTCAAGTCATTGAACTTGAATTGCAGCAGATTAGAGCCCTGAAACTGAATATGAAGATTAACTGGGCATATGTTATCTACCAACACATGATGCATCAACTTTCTCTAAGTGGTGGACTTCCCTATGGTCGAATTGTCTCAAGAATTCTTGAATTTTATGGTGTTCCGCTTCAAAGGGAACTAAAGACCCCCATGACTGTCAGAAATTATGAAATCAACGAGGTGAATGCAACGAAGAATACCGGGATTGGTATCGGACCAAATGGAGTGTTTCGATACAAAGATTTGGTCGCCTCTTCCTCTCCTCCAACAATTCTAGAAGGTGAAATTACCAATGCGATGCTATATAATAAGATGTGTTCAATTGAGACAACAATGCACCACAATCATCGGGTCACTCAACGTGGCATCAAATCTCTTAGAAACTCTTCCTTTCCTTAAACCGTCAACTTGTCCCTAGTGAAGAAGGTGCTGAGGAAAGTGATGAAGAAGATGAAGAGGATGAAGGAGATGACATGTCCAAAAGTGATTAAGTTTGATCATGTTTTTTTTTTGTTTTTCACTATCTTATGTTTTTATTTATTTAGTCCAATTCTAGTTTTATTTTTAGACTATGTTAAAACTAATGATTTATGATATGTTATGTTTGAATTTTCTTGTGTGTTATAGTCTATTCTATTTGTATGCTTGCTACTTATTTTTCGTTCTCACCCTTTTTGTTAATGACAAAGGGGGAGAAGAAATTGCTACTATGTTATTTCTTTGTTGTTTGTTTCTGTAACACCCTTCTAAAATACCCCAAATTATTATAATTAAAATAACAATATATTCATCAGAGTAATTATGCCCCGAAGGGTGTCACACAATCATTTAACAAAATTATCAAGCCTCCTGTCATGCTCATTTACTTAAATCAAAATAAGGTTCTTTTGCATAATTCGCAGCGGAATATTTCAACATCAATGTAAAACATGTAACACAATACATGTAAATCATTCAACAACCAATATCAATTTAATTAAAACATCCCCTCCCGATGTTACATCTATCAGAGCATGACCCATAAGAACTACTCTAGACTCCAAGCATTAGCTTCTACTCAACTCATTTCTCGTTACCTGAAAAATAGGCGTAAGGGTGAGTTCCTCAATCAATATAATAAGCATTATAGAGCAACATGTAATGCCAAGTAATTAACACATTAATTCACCCTAATTAGACTACGCATTCAGCAACAGTAATATCCATTCAAACATCATAATCAACAGTACAAATCTCCATCATATTCAATCATTAACAACACAACACACCACACACATATGATACTGGAATACATCCATTCATATCATATGCCATACATTCATTATGCAATGAGACTCTATGCATGCGGTACCGACTATTTGTGAACATATAGTTCAACCTCACCGTCCAAATCCAGGCACGGCTACCAAGCTCACTAGTCCCACTCATTTGAGACATAGTGACTCACTCACTAATTCCTCACCATGGGAATTAGCTACCACCCCAAATGGGCCATGAAATGCACGCTACTCACCTAGCATGCAAACAATCAACAACAGTCCAAAAATGACTAAACTCACTAATTCCTCACCATGGGAATTAGCTACCACCCGAAGGCCACAATATGCATGCTAATCACCTAGCAATGCAACATCAACAATAATCAAGAATAGACACATGCTCACACTCTAAGCCATAATACAGTCTATTCACAAATGTATACATTCACATCATCATGTATACCATCACACATCATCAACATAATTAATCACAAAAGCATATCATATCATGCCACAAAAGCAAACACAGTATTAGCACACTCTACTAATACCTATGCCACTCAAAACAACGGGAAATGATCCCTATCACATCATATCTCAGCTAAGTCGCATCACTCAGCCTAGACAACCAAAAACTGCACAACAGTAGCACAGCAAAACACAATTCTGCCCATACGCGTATTGCCTCTGCCATACGCGTATTGCCCAAACCTGGCCAAACTCATACGCGTAGTGCCCACTCTCATACGCGTATTGCACGTTCCCTCGCCCAACTCATACGCGTATCACCCGTCTCATACGCGTATGCTACGCGTATTAATCTCCTATTACGCGTACCAACAGAGACCAATTCACGTTCAAAATGTCATCTTTCTCACCCATACGCGTAAGGCTTCCCCCCATACGCGTACCAACATCTCATACGCGTATTGCCTAGTGCCATACGCGTATGACCAGAAACCAGAGCTCACAGATCTGCAATGGCTTTCTCTGCTACGAGATCTACCCAATTCAACCTTCTACAGTCCAATTTTCACACAAAATGCCTTCCTATTGTCTGACTCAAAACAGATCCTATTCGATTCAACAAGGTCTAACATTTCCACCCTAAATTCCTACGAATTCTTCAATTATATTCCAATTTTCGTTCCTCTCAACAGTTCACAAATTCAACATATATTATCCAATCATAGGTAAAACAATGGTCTATCACTACCCAGTACATATCATCCCATAATACCCGTTAATTGATGATAAACCCCCCTTACCTGAGTTAATCCGGCAGCCTCTGAGCTCCAAGCTTCTCCTTCCTTCAACCTTCGTTCTCTGGCTTTTTGCCCTTTCTGCCTCTTTTTCCCTTTTCACGTGAAAATAACCTTTTTACCAAAAATGGGATTTTCTAAATTCCAACTTATATATTATTCCAATAAATAAATATCCCAATAATTATTATTCCAAAATAATAATAAAATAATAATAATCCAAACTTCCAATTATTCAATTAAATTAATAAATAAAATATTAATTTAAATTAAATAATTAGCTTAGTTTAATTGGGGTGTTACAACTCTCCCCCACTAAAAGAGTTTTCGTCCTCGAAAACATACCTCAATCGAACAACTCCGGATAAGCCTCCTTCATCTGGCTCTCCAGTTCCCAAGTCACATTGCCACCTGCTGGTCCTCCCCAAGCTACCTTCACCAAGGCAATCTCTTTACCCCGCAACTGCTTCAACTCTCGATCCTCGATCCTCATAGGTGATGTTTCAACAGTCAGGTTATCTCTCACCTGTACATCATCTACTTGGACTACATGCGACGGATCATGAATGTATCTCCTCAACTGAGACACATGGAAAACATCATGCAAATTCGCAAGTGACGGCGGTAAAGCGATACGATAGGCTACTTCCCCTATCCTCTCCAAAATCTGATAAGGACCAATAAATCGAGGTGTCAACTTCTTCGACTTCAAGGCTCGACCAACACCAGTTATCGGAGTAACACGAAGAAACACATGATCTCCCTCTTGGAATTCAAGTGATTTCCTCCTCTTATCATGATAACTCTTCTGACGACTCTGAGCAATTCTCATCTTATCCTGAATCATCTTAATCTTTTCCGTAGTTTGTTGAACAATCTCCGGTCCAACCACAGCACCCTCACCGGACTCATACCAACATAAAGGTGTCCGACATCTCCTACCATACAAAGCTTCAAACGGTGCCATACCGATACTCGAATGAAAACTATTGTTGTAGGTGAACTCAATCAAAGGCAAATAACAATCCCAAGCACCTCCTTTTTCTAAAACACAAGCTCTCAAAAGATCTTCTAATGACTGAATCGTCCTCTCAGTCTGACCATCAGTCTGCGGATGATATGCAGAACTCAATCTCAGCTTAGTTCCTAAAGCCCTCTGCAAACCTTCCCAAAACTTCGATGTAAATCTAGGATCTCTGTCCGAAACAATACTCGACGGAATACCATGCAAACTTACAATCTTCTCAATATACAACTCGGCTAGCCTCTCTAACGGATAATCCATTCTGATCGGAATGAAATGAGCCGACTTCGTCAATCTATCCACAATCACCCAAATAGCCTCAAAATTCTTACTTGTCCTCGGCAAACCAGAAACAAAATCCATACTGATACTATCCCACTTCCACTCTGGAATAGCCAACGGTTGCATTAGCCCAGACGGCTTCTGGTGCTCAATCTTTGACTTCTGACAAGTCAAACAGGAATACACGAAACTTGCAATTTCTCTTTTCATTCCCGGCCACCAAAATAATCTTTTCAAATCATGATACATCTTCGTAGCTCCAGGATGAATACTCAAACCACTACGATGTCCTTCTTCAAGAATACTCTTCTTAAGTCCTGTAACATCTGGAATACACACCCGATTACCAAATCTCAAAACACCATTCTCATCAACTCTGAATTCACCACCTTGGCCTTGATTCACTAACGTCAACTTATCAACCAAAAGCATATCAGATTTCTGACCCTCTCTGATCTCATCCAAAATACCACTTGTTAACTTCAACATTCCCAATTTAACACTATTGTGAGTACTCTCACACACCAAACTCAAATCTCTAAACTGTTCAATTAAATCCAATTCCTTAACCATTAACATAGACATATGTAATGATTTCCGACTCAATGCATCAGCCACAACGTTTGCTTTACCCGGATGGTAATTCAAACCAAAATCATAATCCTTCAGAAATTCTAACCATCTCCTCTGTCTCATATTCAGCTCTCTCTGATCAAACAAATACTTCAAACTTTTATGGTCACTGAAAACTTCAAATCTTGATCCGTACAAATAATGCCTCCACAACTTCAGAACAAAAACCACAGCTGCCAACTCTAAATCATGTGTCGGATAGTTCCTCTCATGAACCCTTAGTTGTCTCGAAGCATAAGCTATAACCTGCTTATTCTGCATCAACACCCCACCTAAACCCAACAATGAAGCATCACAATAAACCTCAAATGGTTCCGACGAACTCGGTAATATCAGAATAGGAGCAGTAGTTAACCTTCTCTTTAACTCTTGGAAACCTTCTTCACATTTTGAATCCCAAACAAACGCTTGCCCCTTTCTGGTCAACATTGTCAACGGTAACGCCAACTTGGAAAATCCCTCAATGAATTTTCTATAATAACCTGCAAGTCCAAGAAAACTCTTTATCTCAGAAACTGACTTCGGAGCTTCCCACTTAGATACCGCTTCTATCTTAGAAGGATCAACAGCAACACCACCTCTTGAAATCACATGACCAAGGAAACTGACCTCTTCCAACCAAAATTCACACTTTGACAGTTTAGCAAATAACTTCTTTTCGCGTAAAACTCCTAAAACCACTCTCAAATGCTCAGCATGCTCTTCTTCAGATTTCGAATACACCAAAATGTCATCAATAAACACCACCACAAACTGATCTAGGTACGGATGGAAAATCCTATTCATATACTCCATAAATACTCCAGGCGCATTAGTCACACCAAAAGGCATTACAGAATACTCATAATGTCCATACCTTGTTCTGAAAGCAGTCTTCTGAATATCTTCAGTTTTCACACGGATCTGATGATACCCAGATCTCAAGTCTATCTTGCTGAACACACTTGCACCAACCAACTGATCCATCAAATCATCAATCCTCGGTAAAGGATACCGATTCTTGATCGTCACTTTATTCAGTTGCCTGTAGTCCACACACAACCTCATAGTACCCTCTTTCTTCTTAACCAACAACACTGGTGCACCCCACGGTGACACACTCGGACGAATAAACTTCTTATCCAACAGATCTTCCAACTGACTCTTCAATTCAGTTAACTCAACAGCAGACATACGGTACGGAGCCATCGATATCGGTCTAGTACCAGGTACCAATTCAATCGAGAACTCAACTTCACGCTCTGGCGGTAATTCGTTCACCTCTTCCGGAAACACATCAGGAAAATCACACACTACAGCTAGGTCGCCAATCACCAGTTTATCTTTAGCCTCCAAAGTCGCTAACAGCATAAACAACTCTGCACCATCTGCCACTTCCTCATTCACCTGCCTGGCTGATAGAAACAAACTCTTTCCTTCTTCAATCTCAGGAAATATCACAGTCTTATCAAAACAATTGATAGAAACTCGGTTGAACACCAACCAGTTCATACCCAGAATAACGTCAATCTGCACTAATGGAAGACACACAAGATCTATCCCAAAGGCTCTACCAAAAATACTCAAAGGACAATTCAAACAAACAGAAGTAGTAGTCACTGAACCCTTCGCAGGAGTATCAATCACCATACTACCCAACATCTCAGATATCTCTAACTTAAGTTTCACAGCACAATCCAAGGATATAAAAGAATGAGTCGCACCTGTGTCAATAATAGCTACAAGAGAAAAGCCATTAATATAACACGTACCTCGGATCAAACGCTCATCTGCAAAAGTCTCAGAACCTGATAAAGCAAAAACCTTGCCTCCTGACTGATTCTCTTTCTTCGGCTTAGGACACTGTGGACTGATATGACCCAACTCTCCACAGTTGAAACAAGTCACAGTCTTCAACCGGCAGTCTGCGGCCAAGTGACCCCCTTTTCCACACTTGAAACATTTCTTCTCATTACTGGTACACTCATGGATACGATGTCCAGCCTGACCACATCTGTAACACTTAACAGGAGCACTAGAGTCTCCCCCACTAGGCCTCTTCATCCCACTCTGTCTCTGAAAACCCTTGCCAGCTGCATACGGTTTTCCACGATCAATCTGATTCTTGCCTTTCCTATCAACTCTCTGCTGATAGCTCTCCGCTCTGGCCTTGGAATCCTGTTCAAAAATCCTGCAACAGTCAACCAAATCGGAAAACACCCTGATCCTCTGATATCCAATCGCCTGCTTGATCTCGGGACGCAATCCGTTCTCAAACTTCACACACTTTGAAAATTCCCCAGCAGCCTCAGCATAGGGAGTATAATACTTCGACAGCTCTGTGAACTTAGCAGCATACTCCGTAACAGACCTGTTACCCTGCTTCAATTCCAAGAACTCTATCTCTTTCTTTCCTCTGACATCCTCTGGAAAGTACTTCCTCAGAAATCTCTCTCTGAACACTGCCCAAGTAATCTCAGTATCTCCAGCAGTTTCCAACTCAGTGCGGGTAGCAACCCACCAATCATCAGCTTCTTCTGACAGCATATGTGTACCGAACCTGACCTTCTGGTTATCAGCACACTCAGTTACTCTGAAGATCCTCTCTATTTCCTTCAACCATTTCTGAGCACCATCTGGATCGTATGCTCCCTTGAACATTGGAGGATTGTTCTTCTGGAACTCACTCAACTGACGAGCAGCTCCCATTCCCATAACATTCGGATTTCCTCCAAGTACTCCAGCTAGCATACCCAGAGCCTCAGCAATTGCAGCATCATCTCTACCTCTTCCAGCCATCTCTATTCTGAAAACCCAAACAAGCTAAAACAATAAGTACTGATAGGGTCACACAACACCTATCCCGTACAGGGGAAACAGAATAATTACGACTCGACACGACCGACTATGCTCTGATACCACTAATGTAACACCCTTCTAAAATACCCCAAATTATTATAATTAAAATAACAATATATTCATCAGAGTAATTATGCCCCGAAGGGTGTCACACAATCATTTAACAAAATTATCAAGCCTCCTGTCATGCTCATTTACTTAAATCAAAATAAGGTTCTTTTGCATAATTCGCAGCGGAATATTTCAACATCAATGTAAAACATGTAACACAATACATGTAAATCATTCAACAACCAATATCAATTTAATTAAAACATCCCCTCCCGATGTTACATCTATCAGAGCATGACCCATAAGAACTACTCTAGACTCCAAGCATTAGCTTCTACTCAACTCATTTCTCGTTACCTGAAAAATAGGCGTAAGGGTGAGTTCCTCAATCAATATAATAAGCATTATAGAGCAACATGTAATGCCAAGTAATTAACACATTAATTCACCCTAATTAGACTACGCATTCAGCAACAGTAATATCCATTCAAACATCATAATCAACAGTACAAATCTCCATCATATTCAATCATTAACAACACAACACACCACACACATATGATACTGGAATACATCCATTCATATCATATGCCATACATTCATTATGCAATGAGACTCTATGCATGCGGTACCGACTATTTGTGAACATATAGTTCAACCTCACCGTCCAAATCCAGGCACGGCTACCAAGCTCACTAGTCCCACTCATTTGAGACATAGTGACTCACTCACTAATTCCTCACCATGGGAATTAGCTACCACCCCAAATGGGCCATGAAATGCACGCTACTCACCTAGCATGCAAACAATCAACAACAGTCCAAAAATGACTAAACTCACTAATTCCTCACCATGGGAATTAGCTACCACCCGAAGGCCACAATATGCATGCTAATCACCTAGCAATGCAACATCAACAATAATCAAGAATAGACACATGCTCACACTCTAAGCCATAATACAGTCTATTCACAAATGTATACATTCACATCATCATGTATACCATCACACATCATCAACATAATTAATCACAAAAGCATATCATATCATGCCACAAAAGCAAACACAGTATTAGCACACTCTACTAATACCTATGCCACTCAAAACAACGGGAAATGATCCCTATCACATCATATCTCAGCTAAGTCGCATCACTCAGCCTAGACAACCAAAAACTGCACAACAGTAGCACAACAAAACACAATTCTGCCCATACGCGTATTGCCTCTGCCATACGCGTATTGCCCAAACCTGGCCAAACTCATACGCGTAGTGCCCACTCTCATACGCGTATTGCACGTTCCCTCGCCCAACTCATACGCGTATCACCCGTCTCATACGCGTATGCTACGCGTATTAATCTCCTATTACGCGTACCAACAGAGACCAATTCACGTTCAAAATGTCATCTTTCTCACCCATACGCGTAAGGCTTCCCCCCATACGCGTACCAACATCTCATACGCGTATTGCCTAGTGCCATACGCGTATGACCAGAAACCAGAGCTCACAGATCTGCAATGGCTTTCTCTGCTACGAGATCTACCCAATTCAACCTTCTACAGTCCAATTTTCACACAAAATGCCTTCCTATTGTCTGACTCAAAACAGATCCTATTCGATTCAACAAGGTCTAACATTTCCACCCTAAATTCCTACGAATTCTTCAATTATATTCCAATTTTCGTTCCTCTCAACAGTTCACAAATTCAACATATATTATCCAATCATAGGTAAAACAATGGTCTATCACTACCCAGTACATATCATCCCATAATACCCGTTAATTGATGATAAACCCCCCTTACCTGAGTTAATCCGGCAGCCTCTGAGCTCCAAGCTTCTCCTTCCTTCAACCTTCGTTCTCTGGCTTTTTGCCCTTTCTGCCTCTTTTTCCCTTTTCACGTGAAAATAACCTTTTTACCAAAAATGGAATTTTCTAAATTCCAACTTATATATTATTCCAATAAATAAATATCCCAATAATTATTATTCCAAAATAATAATAAAATAATAATAATCCAAACTTCCAATTATTCAATTAAATTAATAAATAAAATATTAATTTAAATTAAATAATTAGCTTAGTTTAATTGGGGTGTTACAGTTTCTCTCTAACAAATATGCAGATTTCAAAAGACTCCTTAATTCATAAATTAAGGGGGAGCATCGTTTAACGGGGAGCTTTTGATAGAGAAACACCACTAGATCAAACTTTCATGATTTTGGGTTGTCATCATCAAAAAAGGGGAGATTGGGAAGACATGACTTCTCAGATATTTTGATGACGACAAAACTTTGCTACAAAGCTAAAGACTGATTAATAAAAAGATTGATCAAGATTCAAGCTCTTGAATGAAGTTTCCAACCAATGATCAAGTCTTAATGAATCGCATCTTTCAAATGGATAAGGTAACACTTGAACTCTAGATAGCTATACAAGTGTTCATAACATGTTGCATTCATGCCGTAATCATTGAAAATATTTTTATGCATCAAACAAATCACCTCACTTCACTCTGTTAAATGTTTTTCAAAGTTGTGACACAGTAACCGATTACCCACTTTAGAGTAACCGATGACTCTGTGTTATTTTCAAATATTTATTGAACGTTGGAACCATGTAACCGGTTATCCAATTTAAGGTAACCGATTACTCTAAGTAAATTTCAAATAATTTTAAACGTTGAATACAAGTAATCCGTTATCTAAATTATGGTAACCGATTACCACTGGTTCGGATGCAAAAATATATGCATCTCTTCATGGAAAATTGTCTATTTTCTTTACTATGAACCATGGAAACCTTTGGATTATTGCACTCATTTGAGGAGGTGTTTAGACATTATAAAAACATCACTTTTCAGCTTTCAAAATCACCTCCTTGCAAAATTTCAAATCATTTACACACATACTCTCAAACTTTCTAAGTGTTCATCCAAAATTTCTTAAAAGTGAAACCTTGCATAAACTTTCATTTTCAACATTATAGTTTCATTTCATACAAAGAACAGTTGTATAATTATTGTGAGATTTGAGTGTTACAAAGGAGAAGATCAATTGATTAATTGATATACTTCATATTCCAACTACTTTCATCTTCTATAAACATTCAAAATTATATTCTTTGATTACATCTTATTTTTAGGATTGTTAAGAATAAGTTTGTAAGGTTTATCCTTGCTATCCGGTGTGTGGATACAAGAGGTCCATTTGTGAGAAATTGAGTCTCAATTGGACTTTAAACATTGTAAATCCAAGAGGTTCTTGGTGTGTTAGAATTAGATAGAAAGACTTTAAGGTGTCTTGTCTAGGAATCTAACATTTTAGTGAAATTCTCTTTCGTGTTGAAAGGGGAGTGGAGTACTCTCAATCTGTGAGGGGAACCACTATACATCGCTGTGTTCTTTACTTTCCGCACTTTACCACTTTTTATCACACAAGCAACTTAGAAAGTAAAAGTCATAAACCGTCAAAAATCCGAAAAATACTCTAAGTGCCTCATTCACCCCCCTCTAAGGCATTCCTTAAACTTACAACAACATATTGGCCTTCATAATTAGGAGTCCATTTTCCCCTGGCATTTGGTTTGAAAGATAAAATCTTTTTGAGCACCGGGTCACCTTCTCTGCACACATGAGGCCTGACCTTCTTATCAAAAGTTTTCTTCATTCTCTATTGATATAACTCACCATGACACATGGCAGTCAACCTCTTCTCTTCAATCAAATTCAACTAGTCATATCTAGTTTGACACCATTCAGCTTCAGTCAACTTGGCTTCCATCAAGACACATAATGATGGGATCTCAACCCCCATGGGGAGCACAACTTCCATAACATAAACAAGAGAGAAAGGGGTTGCTCGTGTTGAAGTGCGGATGGATGTACGGTATCCATGCAAAGCAAATGGGAGAATCTCATGCCAATCTTTATACGTCACAACCATCTTTTGAATGATCTTCTTGATGTTCTTATTTGCAGCTTCAACATCCCCATTCATCTTAGGTCTGTAGGGAGAAGAATTATGATGTGTAATTTTGAAGTCTTTGCAAAGAGCTTCCACCATATTAATATTCAAGTTAGGTCCATTATCAGTAATGATCTTACTTGGCACACCATACCGACATATAATCTGATTCTTGATAAACCTCATAACAACTTGCTTGGTCACATTTGCATACTATCCCGCTTTGACCCACTTGGTGAAGTAGTCAATAGCCACAAAAATAAAACGATGTCCATTTGAAGCTTTGGGCTCAATCATACCAATCATATCAATTTCCCACAGGGAGAAAGGCCATGGAGAGGAAATGACATTCAACAGTATTGGAGGAACATGAATTTTATCTGCATAAATTTGACACTTGTGGCATTTCTTCACAAACTTGCAACAGTCAGATTCCATTGTCAGCCAATAGTAACTTGCTCTCAACATCTTTTTATCCATAGCATGTCCATTGGAATGAGTACCAAAGGAACCTTCATGGACTTCAGTCATCGATAAGTCTGTTTCGTGTCTATCCACACATCTGAGCAAAACCATATCGAAGTTTCTCTTGTAAAGCAAATCACCATTCAGGTAGAAGATGCCAGCTAATCTCCTCAAAGTATTTTTATCTTTCAAAGATGCCTCAAGCGGGTAAATCTGACTTTGGAGGAAACACTTAATATAAAAATACTGGAGGTTCGAGCAGATGCTCTTTGATATTGTCAAAAGCTTTCTGGCAATCTTCGGTCCAATCAAAAGACTGATCTTTTCGAAAAAAGCTTGAGTATAGGCGCATATGTGGTAGTCATATGCGATATAAATCTGGAGATATAGTTCAAGCGGTCGAGAAAACCTCTAACTTGCTTCTCAGCTTTGGGCGCATGCATCTCTTCTATTAGTTTGACCTTGGCAAGATCAACTTCAATACCCTTTTCACTGGTGTAGCGGGAAATTCATGATCATCAAGCTATTGACAAGCTAGAGATTAGTTAACAAGAGTCTCCACCGCGCTTTTATTGTTTCCAAGGGAAAAGGGGAAAAGTACGAACAAAACCCAGAAAGTAAGAAGTTTTCAAATAAAAACTAATAAAAATCAGAGATCACAGGTAAGGGGGTTGGTTACACAGAGGGAAGGTGTTAGTACCCAAAGTGTCCTAGGTACTCATAGGGAGCCCTTTTTGTGTGCATATGTATTTTGTACAAAGTGATGTTTACAAATAAATAGAATGGGGGGATGAGAAAAGAATTCATTAATTATATTTTTGTGTTTGACAAGACCTTCGGACTTGTGCCTACGTACCAACGTAAAAATGAGGGATCAAAACCTCGTAGTTCGTGATACAAATTTCAAAATGGATGCATTGATTTTAACAAAAATTTAAGTTTGAAAGGCACAAAGGCCTAAAATGATTTGAATAAGTTTGTTCTTTTTGGCTTTTTGAAAGTTTAAGTCAAGTATAGTTAAGTTTATTTACAAGTTTGATTTAAGAAAATAAGTTTGAAAATGCAATGGCATAAGGCCAAAGTTTCTATCTTTTAGCAAAAGTGGTCAGAACTCAATGCATTTGTATCTCACAAGGTGAGAACAAACCCAATCATCAATGATGAGTATCCACCTGAAACAACAAAACAAAGTTAGTTTATGTACAAGACTCAAAACCTAACCAAATGACCAATCCAGGACCCATCCTTTTGCATATCACACATTCAAACACTCCCTCCAATGTCCTCAAAAGGACCAGCATCAAATCAATAATCAAGTTCCTCAACTGGTATATGTAATGTAATGACCAAAAATATGCACAAAATGAACTTCCAAATTAGAAAATTCATATCAAATCAGAAATGCATGCAATGACTTTGGGATTTTTTGTACAAGTTCCGTATCCCATGAATGTTCAACATGCAAAAGATCAAGTCCAGAATGATGCAAATGCTATGTGAACAAAAATGCACCAATTCAATGTCAAAAATGTGACACAAATTGTCACATTTTTCTCTATGTGTCAAAAATGATGATAACATGTGAGAAAAAATCCAAACCAGTGACCAATAATTCATGTCATGTATGAATTACGTATGCAAAAGATTGGATCAAAAAGCTCAAAAATGAGGATTTCACAATGCATTGAATGCAATAGGTCAATTTGGCACAACATTGATTCAAAAATCCCCATATAAAAATCCAGACATCCAAAATTCATGAATTTGACACCATAAAAAAGTAGGCATCAATACAAAACTATGAAAAAAAATTGGGACTCATTTGGACAATTCTTGTATTTTTTATGAATTAAACAAAATGAGCAAAATAATTGAAATATAAAATGAAAATGGAGGGAAACAAGACATTCAAATTAAACCCAGAAAAATCACACGCCCTTGGATCTGGCGCGCTCTTGCATCAACGGTCCAAGTTTAAACCATGAAACGCACCGTTTCATTAATCCCAGTCACACGCACAATCAGCATTCCAAGCACGCGTGGCTTTGGTCAAAGGAATCGCGTCCAATCAAACTTCCACGCAGTGAAACACATGGCATCCAACTCAGCCAAACCCTAAACACACAGACGCCGGAGCTCCGCTCCGGTCGTCTTCCCCGACGAGCCACGCGGTGGCTCCCACGGCGGCGCCACCATATATTTTTCTAGAAATTCACCAGGCTTACATCATTCCACTTCGTTTTCGATGCTGATTCCAAATATCCTATTGGATTCTCCTAATTCTACCTAGATTTTGCAAATCGAAGAAGGAAATTTTTGAGATCCAAACTTCCAGTCAACACCACATCCTCAATTCTCACTCAAACTCAATTCTAAACATATATTCGTAACCTACACATCACGATCTACAGTCCTATAATAAAAAATCAGCAAAAGGAGAAAGTGAAATTGAAGTCACCTTGAAATGGAGTTCTCTGTACACGCGTTCTCACAGGCTCAGCTGCTCCAGATTACCTCCTCTGCACTTCTTTTGAAGCTTTATGCCAAAAGAAATGGTTGAAACCTCTTGAATGCACCTCAATTTCCAAATTCCATCATCATGATAATGCTCTTGGACTGCTCGAATTCTTGATGAATTGCACCAAACAATGGATGATTCTTGATCAGTGAGGCATGAGGATCAAGAATATGCAATGATCTTTGAGAATTATGTGGAGAAAAAGCAAATTCGAAGAGAGAGAATTTTGAGAGAGTTCTTGAATTCTAGATCTGAAAATTGTTGTTATGGCAGTTATGATTAGGGTTTCACTATTTATACTTCATGCTAATGACATTACTAATCATTTTAGCCATGTACTAATCATGATTAGTGAGTTATTAAGCAACTTGCAAAAATGCACATTAAGCTCTCATGGCCATAATACACGTGTTCAGCTCCATGCTAGGATTGGAATTCACTCAAGAGCAACCAATGGTCATGATTTGAAGATTATTTTGCTTGCATCTTAAGCCAAGAATGAATGGTGAAGATTTGCTTCATTTTGTACATGTGTGAAATAATGTGAATTTTGACCATGATTCCTTTGCACAATTGAGCCAAATGATGTCATTTTGAGATGCCTTGACATGAGAAGCACTTTGCAACAAGAATGAACCAATTTGAAGCATTATATCAAAAGTTAGGCCATTTTGAATTTCCATGCACACCTTGTGATCAAATGACCATAACTCCTCAACCATCCATCATATGGACATGAATTAGGACTTTTTAGAAAGGGGATACAAAGATCTACAACTTTCGTGTTCACAAAAAATACATTTGAAACTTATTTGATATTGAAAAGTCAAGTTGAAAGTGGACCAAAACCTTGCCAAATTTGGAAACTTTGAATTATAGGTCATTTTCCATTTTTAGTAACTTTTGCCATGACCTTTGAATCTTCAAGATGGATGTTTAGAATGATGAATAGGCCCCATTTAAACATGATTAAGGTGTCTCAACTCATTTCCCCTCCTCATAGCCCTCAGTTGACTGCACAGTTGACTTTTGGTCCTCAGATGACCTTGAAATGCCTTGATCAGCTTGAGCCTCTACCACTTGGTGAAATTGCTTCAAAATAAAACCCTAGATCATGTAAGCTCCTTAAAATAATCATGTGATCCTCATACCAAGAAAATACCTCACCTCTTTGAGAAACCCTAGTTGGAAGAACTGCATTGATTAGGGTTGACCAGAGGTCACATCCCTAATCCAGAGGAACTTGAGGATAAACTCTGAAACCCTTGAAGATGATAGAACCATGATGATGGTGACATATCTTTGCAGATGAGATGATTCTCTAAACCTTTGAAGAATCAAGAAACCCTAACTGAAGCCCATGCCCTCAGATGGTTGATGATCAATTCATAGAGACCCTCAGCCTTGAATCTCCTAACTTCTCCATCTTTTGAAAAGACTTTGGAGGATGACCTTCTCATTTTCATATGATATGCAAAATGCAATGCCTAATGCCATAAAACATGAAATGCAATGCCCCAAGCTAGGCTCAAGAAGAGGAGGGCAAATTTTGAGGTGTTACACTTCTGTGTAACGAGTTACTTCCTTTTGGATAATTGGTTACCCGGTACATTTTTGCCTAATTCACGAATTTTCACTCTGTGTAACCGGTTACTTCCTTTTTGATAATCGGTTACCCTGTATGTTTTTGCCTGAAATCACATTTTTTCATTCTGTGTAACCGATTACTCCCTTATGGATAATCGATTACTTTATGCATTTTTTGTTTTCTCACGCGTTTTCATTCTGTGTAACCAATTACTCTCTTTTAAGTAATCGATTACAGCTGTTCATTCCAGAATTTTCTAAAATACACGTGACTTATTGCATTATGTTTGTTAAATGCTTATTTCTTTTCATTCTAAAATTAATCACTTCAAACATTGTTACTCTCTCTCCAAACTTCACATTCAACTCACTCTTCCAAAACCCTCCATCTTCCTTTCCAAAACCCTAACTCTCTCCATTATCACCATTAATTCCATTCAAAGCTATTAAAACCCCACTCTCATTATCATTCTCACTATCACTCTCCATCAAACCACCATATTCTTTCTCCAGCTAAAATTTAGAAAAAACTTCCAAAACCCTAACTTTCACAAATTCCACGGCTCCTCCTAGACAAGATAAGGGAAAGAAGAAATTGGGTGAAGAGACTTCTCAACATGAGCAACAAGCTAGCAGTGTAAAATCCATACGGTTAAGCTATGATGTCCGGACTTGGACTCTAATGTCGGTAAAGTGTGTTAACTTTCAAGCTTTTCCGTCTCACAGCTTGAATTTTGAAACCTTGCTGAGAAACTCTGGGGTAGATAAACTAGTTTCAGATATTGGAGATTATCACCCAGATATGATAAGAGAGTTCTATACCACTATTAAGTTTGGAACAAATGAATTTGGAGATTTGGTTTTTATTGCAAAGGTCAAAAATGTTGAAATCTCTATGGATCTTACTCAACTGGGACAATGTCTTGAAATCCCTTCGGAAGGAGAAGTATTTCGTCAAGGTACTGAACCTGACAATGATGCATGGAGTAACTATAACAGTCTGGAGTACTTTGTTTCCATTTATAGAGGAATTCAAGCCAACCTCATGAGCCGGCAAAGATCAGAATCTTCAAGGGTTGTGAAGTATGCTAACATGCTGTCTGTGAGCGATAGGATGCTCCACTATGTTCTTGCCTATGTGTTGGTACCTAAGCACTCTAACCATGCTCAAGTCATTGAACTTGAATTGCAGCAGATTAGAGCCCTGAAACTGAATATGAAGATTAACTGGGCATATGTTATCTACCAACACATGATGCATCAACTTTCTCTAAGTGGTGAACTTCCCTATGGTCGAATTGTCTCAAGAATTCTTGAATTTTCTGGTGTTCCGCTTCAAAGGGAACCAAAGACCCCCATGACTGTCAGAAAATATGAAATCAACGAGGTGAATGCAACGAAGAATACTGGGATTGGTATCGGACCAAATGGAGTGTTTCGATACAAAGATTCGGTCGCCTCTTCCGCTCCTCCAACAATTCTAGAAGGTGAAATTACTAATGCGATGCTATATAATAAGATGTGTTCAATTGAGACAACAATGCACCACAATCATCGGGTCACTCAACGTGGCATCAAATCTCTTAGAAAACTCTTCCTTTCCTTAAACCGTCAACATGTCCCTAGTGAAGAAGGTGCTGTGGAAAGTGATGAAGAAGATGAAGAGGGTGAAGGAGATGACATGTCCGAAAGTGATTAAGTTTGATCATGTTTTTTTTTGTTTTTAACTATCTTATGTTTTTTTTTATTTAGTCCAATTCTAGTTTTATTTTCAGACTATGTTAAAACTAATGATTTATGATATGTTATGTTTGAATTTTCTTGTGTGTTATAGTCTATTCTGTTTGTATGCTTGCTACTTATTTTTCGTTTTCACCCTTTTTGTTAATGACAAAGGGGGAGAAGAAATTGCTACTATGTTATTTCTTTGTTGTTTGTTTCTCTCTAACAAATATGCAGATTTCAAAAGACTCCTTAATTCATAAATTAAGGGGGAGCATCGTTTAACGGGGAGCTTTTGATAGAGAAACACCACTAGATCAAACTTTTATGATTTTGGGTTGTCATTATCAAAAAAGGGGAGATTGGGAAGACATGACTTCTCAGATATTTTGATGACGACAAAACTTTGCTACAAAGCTAAAGACTGATTAACAAAAAGATTGATCTAGATTCAAGCTCTTGAATGAAGTTTCCAACCAATGATCAAGTCTTAATGAATCGCATCTTTCAAATGGATAAGGTAACACTTGAACTCTAGATAGCTATACAAGTGTTCATAACATGTTGCATTCATGCCGTAATCATTGAAAATATTTTTATGCATCAAACAAATCACCTCACTTCACTCTGTTAAATATTTTTCAAAGTTGTGACAGAGTAACCGATTACCCACTTTAGAGTAACCGATTACTCTGTGTTATTTTCAAATATTTATTGAACGTTGGAACCATGTAACCGGTTATCCAATTTAAGGTAACCGATTACTCTAAGTAAATTTCAAATAATTTTAAACGTTGAATACAAGTAATCGGTTATCTAAATTATGGTAACCGATTACCACTGGTCCGGAGGCAAAAATATATGCATCTCTTCATGGAAAATTGTCTATTTTCTTTACCATGAACCATGGCAACCTTTGGATTATTGCACTCATTTGAGGAGGTGTTTAGACATTATAAAAACATCACTTTTCAGCTTTCAAAATCACCTCCTTGCAAAATTTCAAATCATTTACACACATACTCTCAAACTTTCTAAGTGTTCATCCAAAATTTCTTAAAAGTGAAACCTTGCATAAACTTTCATTTTCAGCATTATAGTTTCATTTCATACAAAGAACACTTGTATAATTATTGTGAGATTTGAGTGTTACAAAGGAGAAGATCAATTGATTAATTGATATACTTCAAATTCCAACTACTTTCATCTTCTATAAACATTCAAAATTATATTCTTTGATTAC
Source organism: Lathyrus oleraceus (assembly GCF_024323335.1). Lineage (NCBI taxonomy): Eukaryota > Viridiplantae > Streptophyta > Magnoliopsida > Fabales > Fabaceae > Lathyrus > Lathyrus oleraceus. Next base: position 479,124,144 of record NC_066585.1, on the reverse strand, counting down.
AACTTATTTTTAGGATTGTTAAGAATAAGTTTGTAAGGTTTATCCTTGTTATCCGGTGTGTGGATACAAGAGGTCCATTTGTGAGAAATTGAGTCTCAATTGGACTTTAAACATTGTAAATCCAAGAGGATTGTTCTTGGTGTGTTAGAATTAGATAGAAAGACTTTAAGGTGTCTTGTCTAGGAATCTAACATTTTAGTGAAATTCTCTTTCGTGTTGAAAGGGGAGTGGAGTACTCTCAATCTGTGAGGGGAACCACTATACATCGCTGTGTTCTTTACTTTCCGCACTTTACCACTTTTTATCACATAAGCAACTTAGAAAGTAAAAGTCATAAACCGTCAAAAATCCGGAAAATACTCTAAGTGCCTCATTCACCCCCCTCTAAGGCACTCCTTAAACTTACAACAACATATTGGCCTTCATAATTAGGAGTCCATTTTCCCCTGGCATCTGGTTTGAAAGATAAAATCTTTTTGAGCACCGGGTCACCTTCTCTGCACACACGAGGCCTGACCTTCTTATCAAAATTTTTCTTCATTCTCTATTGATATAACTCACCATGACACATGGCAGTCAACCTCTTCTCTTCAATCAAATTCAACTAGTCATATCTGGTTTGACACCATTCAGCTTCAGTCAACTTGGCTTCCATCAAGACACACAATGTTGGGATCTCAACCCCCATGGTGAGCACAACTTCCATACCATAAACAAGAGAGAAAGGGGTTGTCCCTGTTGAAGTGCGGATGGATGTATGGTATCCATGCAAAGCAAATTGGAGAATCTCATGCCAATCTTTATACGTCACAACCATCTTTTGAATGATCTTCTTGATGTTCTTATTTGCAGCTTCAACATCCCCATTCATCTTAGGTCTGTAGGGAGAAGAATTATGATGTGCAATTTTGAAGTCTTTGCAAAGAGCTTCCACCATATTAATATTCAAGTTAGGTCCATTATCAGTAATGATCTTACTTGGCACACCATACCGACATATAATTTGATTCTTGATAAACCTCATAACAACTTGCTTGGTCACATTTGCATACTATCCCGCTTTGACCCACTTGGTGAAGTAGTCAATAGCCACCAAAATAAAACGATGTTTTGAAGCTTTGGGCTCAATCATACCAATCATATCAATTCCCCACATGGAGAAAGGCCATGGAGAGGAAATGACATTCAACAGTATTGGAGGAACATGAATTTTATCTCCATAAATTTGACACTTGTGGCATTTCTTCACAAACTTGCAACAGTCAGATTCCATTGTCAGCCAATAGTAACTTGCTCTCAACATCTTTTTATCCATAGCATGTCCATTGGAATGAGTACCAAAGGAACCTTCATGGACTTCAGTCATCAATAAGTCTGTTTCGTGTCTATCCACACATCTGAGCAAAACCATATCGAAGTTTCTCTTGTAAAGCACATCACCATTCAGGTAGAAGTTGCCAGCTAATCTCCTCAAAGTCTTTTTATCTTTCAAAGATGCCTCAAGCGGGTAAATCTGACTTTGGAGGAAACACTTAATATAAAAATACCATGGCTTTTCATCTTTGACCTCTTCAACAACAAACACATGAGTTGGCCTATCAAGATGCAATACAGTCAAATTATGAACTTCATTCAAAATTTTCACCATAATCCTTGAAGTCAAAGTTGCAAGAGCATCTGCCATCTAGTTTTCGTCTCGAGGGTTATGATGAAACTCAACCTTTTTAAAGAAAGTTGAAATCCTCCTTGCATCGTCTCTATACGGTATTAAACCGGTTTGATTCGTCTCCCATTCACCTTTGATATGATTCATAACCAAAGCTGAATCTCCATAGATGTCAAGATAGTTGATTCTAAGATCAATGGCTTCTTCAAGACCCATAATGCAAGCTTCATACTCAGCCATATTGTTTGTACACTTGAAAGTCAATCTAGCTATAAACATAAAATGAGTGCCTTGAGGAGTAATAATCACTACCCCAATGCCATTACCATAAGAACTAACAGCTCCGTCAAATATCTTGCCCCAACGGGAACCAGGTTCTGGCCCTTCTTCAAGCAATGGTTCATCATAATCTTTCATCTTCAAGTACAAAATCTCTTTGTCAGAAAAATAATATTGTACTGACTGATAGTCTTTAATCGGTTGGCGGGCCAAATGGTCAGCCAAGACACTACCCTCGATAGCTTTTTGAGATCGGTATTCAATATCATACTCAGATAACAACCTCTGCCAACGGGCAATTCTCCCAGTTAAAGCAGGCTTCTCAAAAATGTATTTGATTGGATCCATTTTGGATATCAACCAAGTAGTATGATTTAATATATATATTGGCGCAGACGCTTAGCAGCCCAAGCCAATGCGCAACAAGTCTTTTCTAGCATAGAATATTGTGTCTCACTGTTAGTGAACTTCTTACTGAGGTAGTAAATTGCATATTCTTTCTTCCCAGATTCGTCTTGCTGACCAAGAACACAACCATTACTCTCATCAAGCACGGTCAAATACAGGATCAAGGGTCGTCCTTCAACAGGCGCAGACAGAATCGGAGGTCCGAGCAGTTGCTCTTTGATATTGTCAAAAGCTTTCTGGCAATCTTCGGTCCAATCACAAGACTGATCTTTTCGAAAAAGCTTGAGTATAGGCGCATATGTGGTAGTCATATGCGATATAAATCTGGAGATATAGTTCAAGCGGTCGAGAAAACCTCTAACTTGCTTCTCAGCTTTGGGCGCATGCATCTCTTCTATTAGTTTGACCTTGGCAAGATCAACTTCAATACCCTTTTCACTGGTGTAGCGGGAAATTCATGATCATCAAGCTATTGACAAACTAGAGATTAGTTAACAAGAGTCTCCACCGCGCTTTTATTGTTTCCAAGGGAAAAGGGGAAAAGTACGAACAAACCCCAGAAAGTAAGAAGTTTTCAAATAAAAACTAATAAAAATCAGAGATCACAGGTAAGGGGGTTGGTTACACAGAGGGAAGGTGTTAGCACCCAAAGTGTCCTAGGTACTCCTAGGGAGCCCTTTTTGTGTGCATATGTATTTTGTACAAAGTGATGTTTACAAATAAATAGAATGGGGGATGAGAAAAGAATTCATTAATTATATTTTTGTGTTTGACAAGACCTTTGGACTTGTGCCTACGTACCAACATAAAAATGAGGGATCAAAACCTCGTAGTTCGTGATACAAATTTCAAAATGGATGCATTGATTTTAACAAAAATTTAAGTTTGAAAGGCACAAAGGCCTAAAATGATTTGAATAAGTTAGTTCTTTTTGGCTTTTTGAAAGTTTAAGTCAAGTATAGTTAAGTTTATTTACAAGTTTGATTTAAGAAAATAAGTTTGAAAATGCAATGTCATAAGGCCAAAGTTTCTATCTTTTTGCAAAAGTGGTCAAAGTTTAGAAATAAAATAGTTCACACAAAGAAGATTTTGAAAATAGAGGGAGAGATTTTGAAATTAAAGAAATGGGGAGAAGATGAAGAGACTATCCTATGTACAAAAATTTAAAAGTTTAGAGTTGAAAAGATCTGATCAAATGGGTAGCGATCCAATAGAAAAATGTCAATAGAAACCCAGAATTCCCTTGGACTTTTTAGAATCAAGCAACACACAAATGCACAATTATATCATCTTGAAGAGCAAGGCATCAAAAAAGATAGCCTCATCCAAGCTTATCCATTCCATGATCTCCTTCAAAAATAGCCCATGTAATAGATGAATTCCACAAGTCATAGGTTCAAAATAACAGCTTCATAATGATCATGTTACAGATAAATCTTAGAAAGATCTTCAAAGATGTATCAGATGAAGTTCAAATTGCAAACACTTGGTTCTCTAACAGGTTGGCATTGGCCAAGTTCTTTAGCATAGGAATGTTACCTAGGTTCTAAGTCCATTTGTCCAAGATCAAGCCAACAGTCCACACAAAAGTTTTTTAAGGTTTTCGTTATTATTATGTACATTAATGGTCAAAGACCACACAAACAAACAAAGTACACACAAACAAAATATATTACACAATATGGTCCAAATGGACAAAGTGAAAATTACATTAACATAAACAATTAAAATGATATGAACAATGGCAAATGAAATAAAGTGCCAAAAGTAAATTGCATTAAAGTAAAAGCCTGAAATTAAAAGTTAATAGTTAGTAGGTTAGAGGTTAGTTTTGTTTTGCTTTTCATTTCAAGACATTCTTTGGAGAACACTCAACCCAATTATCACAAGCATGGATCCTTGAACCAAAACATCTCCCAAAGGAAGGAAAGAAGGCCAAGTTTCCACACAATACCATGAAAGAGGGGAGACTTACAATCTCACTAACTAGAATGCTTATGCCTTTTATGTCACAAATTTAGCTCTATGTTAAGCAATCGTAATTAGACTTATGTAGAAGTCACAACTATTTGAGGTCGGGCAATAGAATTTTGGTGTTAATGCATGTTAAAGACATAGTATAATGGACTATGCTCATAAAACATACCACATACAAAAAGAATATGCAAAAGGTGTGACTTAATCTCATCCATACTCATGTCAACTTTTCAATCAATTAGCATTAGGACTTTGAGATGTCATAGGCCAAATGGAATGAATGAATTAAGAAGAGGAATGAGATGAAGTGGGAAGGGGATGAATGAGATCACAAATTGGTCAAAGGAGGACTTTTACCAAATTAATATCATTCATTCATTTTGGGAGATGGAATGTACATTCCATCAATCCCCTAAATCCAATGATATTAACTTGACAAAGTCAAATCAACCTTGACCAAGGCCCAACAACAATAAGCAAACTCATACAAGTCAATACAAATGGTCAACAAAATTTAATTGGCATTTATTCAATTAAAAATAATAAAATAGTGCATTTAAATCAAATATGTTTTGTCCAATTCCTAAAATCTCATCAAAACACCAAAGAAATGGCCATGAGATTTATCATTAGGTCAAACAAGGTCAAAGGACCTTGGAGAAAAAATTTCATAATTTTTGGACATTTAAAAATATTTTTAAACAATTAAAAACAAATGCAAAATCAATTAATTCATAAAAAATATTAATAATGATCCAAAAAATAATTTTAATTTAGAATATGAAAGAGAAAAATATTTGAAATTTTTTGGTGAAAGTCCCATATTTTTTGGATCAATATTGTATTTAATATGAATTATTGAAAATAATGCAATTAAAATAAAAAATAAAAAAATCAAAAATACATGGACCATCAGATCTCCCTCATTAATTAAGGTGGCATATCAGATGGTTCCTAGCGCGCGTTCCACAGGGACTTGAGTCAATAGCGCTGCAACTTGGGTAATCAATACCAACGATCAAGATTAAAACGTAAATGATAGATCATGTGGTTCAGAGCCTTGCCAACTCACCGCCGGAGCCAGAACTCCGGTCATCTTCTCCGGTGGACCTCGCCGGACTGGTCCACCATGAACCATCACCATAATGAAAAACAAGGATATGATCTTGAAGAAAAAATGGCACTGAGCTCGAATCTGACCTCCATTCACTCCAATTCCAAGTATATTGAGAGATACATGGAATTGAAATTTGAGGTACATGAATTGAGTTGCTTTGATTTGACCTCAAAGCAACTCAAACTTCTTGCCTACATTGGTAGGACTTCAGACAACCAAAGAATCAATAGAATTAAGCAAGAATTTGAGGGAATCGAAGAGTTCAAAATTTCTGAAAAATACCTTCAATGGAGGTCTGGATTCAATTGATCTTGATCTTGCTTGTGCTTGATCTCACTCCACTTGCTTGCAGGAGAAGGATTGAATGATTTAGAAGCTATGGATTCCTGGAGAATTGAATTCCAAAATAGTGGAGATTCAAGCTCAAATTCAAGAGAATTTTTCAGGCTTATCCTTTGAGAAGTGAGGGTTTGGAATGGGGGATCAAAGTTGGCGCGATTGTGTGTGTCATTCTGAGCAATTGAAGCTCTATTTATAGCTGAAATGGTTGATAATTGCACACTCTCATTCACTTTTCGATTTTGGCAAATGGTGATGTAATGGTGCATGGGCGCGCGTAGGCCCATGAAATGATTGCTTGAGGTCCACAAATAAATATCAGATGCTTTGAACTAAGCTTGGATTGCAAGGCAAATGCACATTGATGTTTGATGTTTGATCCATGCCAAGTGATGTCACCCTTTTTAAGCCATGCGCAGCCTATGCATTTCTTGTCCAAAATGAATGAATTTGAGCTCTTTGGAAAGGTGAGATCAAGAGGAACAACTTTCATGTTCAGCACTTTTTAATTTGGAGCTTGGAACTGTGAGAAATTTGACGTGGAAGTTTGGAAATTTTTTACATATCAAATTTTTTCCAAGTGTCAAGCCATATGTCTCAATATTCCACCTAGCTTAACTTTTTATGGGAGCTTCAAATTGTTAATACCTTAGGATTGGCATTAATTTTGCAAAACAAATAATGTAATCACCTCTGTTGTTTTAATATGTTGGGTTGAAGAAGTTCAACTTCTGGACCAACATGTCCTGTAACATGTCACGACATCGTGACTGTGACATCACCCATGTGTAGAAAACTGAATTAGTTAATTCAGGCATATACTCTGGGTTTAGTGAGGATATTTGGTGAATATCCTAACTTCCTTGTGGAGGTCTTAAAGACTCAATCAGAATATACAGTTTCAAAATATGGAGATATATATGGAGATATTTTAGGAACTAAAAGATTGAAGACCTTGATTGTAGCAGAAGTTTTCTGCTGACTTTGTAACAACAAAGAAGAAGTTTGCTGCGATTTCTGAAGGCCCAAATCTAGTTGGGTGCTTAGGTTATACATAGCATATTGTAACCTAGGTTTTAAAGAGCATCAAACAATGTAAAAATTAGGGGTGTGTGTGAGGTAAACCTCCCAACCTGTGGGAAGGTTACCATGTGTTTCTCAGTGCTCAAAGCTGAGATTATTTGTAGCTCAAAGCCTGTAGGTAAGAGTGTTATGGTCTTGAACGAAGCTGTGAAGCAAGTTCAATTTTTTTAGCATTACTTTGAAATTATAGTGATAGGAATGGAAACTGGTGGTTTCTATCTAGGAGTTCCTAGGTATAGATTGCATTGGGTAGGGATTAAGTGAAGAGTTGTAAACGGGGGAGTTTAACTCTGAATTAATACTACTGATAGTGGATCTTCTTCCTGGCTTGGTATGCCCCCAGAGTAGGTGATGTTGCACCGAACTGGGTTAACAATTTGCTGTGTTTGTTTTCCTTCTGCACGTTATATTCCTGTCTGTTATAACTCAGCATGTATTTCAGTCTGTTTATCAAGAGAATAACAGACCTAGTACATAGCATACTGTTTGAATGTCAATCAGAATGTTTTAACATTCATCATTGACAACATATACTGAATAATAGGCAGGTTGGTTTTTCTGCTTCAGTTCAGTATTTATTTCAGTCTGTTCTTCAGGACGATAACAGACCTGGCAAAAGGCTAATTTTGAAAATGTCAAACTGGATGTCTTGGCATCTAGTACTGTAGGTTGATACTGAAGTATAGACTGGTTGGTCTTTTACAATACATCATTTAGCACAGTCTGTTTTCAGGAACATAGCCGACTTGGCACGTGGTATATGTTCTGGTTGACAAACTGAATGTTGTGTCATTCATTCCTGACAGCATGTGCTAAATTGTAGGATGGTTAGTTTTTCTGTTTCAATATTTTTCTCAGGCTATTCTTCAGGAATCCAACAGCTGAGCTAAAATCCAGGAAACTAACAACTGAGCTACATTTAATGAACCTAACAAATAGCCTATTTGTTAGCACCCTAATATGTGGAAATTAGATTAACTTGTTCAACCTTTATTTTAGGAAATACAAGTACAAGGCCAGCAAACTGTAATACTGTAACAGGTGATGTTCAAATCACTATTGAGTCATCATGCTGATAACTGTGCAGGCTCAACAGAAGTTAGTACTATGGTTGATCTCTGCTGAGTCTTTGTACCAGATGGACAAAAGTGGGTGTTCTTCCATTCTATGGTAATACAGTAGCAGATGCCGTGACATCTGTGAATGTGTGCATATTAGTACTGCGTGTTAATTGTATAGCTATCTTGCTGTATGAGTAATAATGTTGGATCAGATGTCATGACGTGGAGTAGAACATTTGAACTCTGACTAAACCAGAATTTCAATTGGTATCAGAGCAGGCATCCTGTTCTGTTTCTGGATGAGTTCCATGGGTGATACTTTCTGGTATCTTGCAAGGAGTTATGTTAGTACGGATGTTGGAACCTGTGGAAGGTTTTGTGATTTCCCTGAATGGTCCCTTGAAGTAGGTGGATGGACTATTCATGACAGGAACTGTGGGCACCTGTCTCTGAGATTGGCAATTGGCCTATGTGTGGGACAGTTGTGCTAGTATTGAATCATATTCAAACTTGATATGTTCTTGGAGGCTGATCTGGTGAAGCGTGTGTTCATAGGTTGAGTTGTATTATGATTTCCGCTGCATAATACCTGGCGAAACTCAAACTCTGATGTAGTTTCCCCTCTTGTGGATGAAAGGCTGCTGTATTCAAAGATTTCATCATAATCTACTGAAGATGTCAAAGATACTTGAGTCTCCTCAAGTCCACTCATCATGGTAAGAATCACCTGATCACTGATTCTTGTACTTTATTGGGTAGTGCATATGAAGACCTTGAAGACTTTCAAGAAGGGTGTGTTCCAAGGAGGTGGAACTAATGTTCTATGTGATGTTAGAACATGCTGTTCAACAAGTATGCATCTACTGGTTGAAGAGCAGATGTTTTGGGTGTCAAGCAAAGGGATACTTTGGTTTGAAACCTACTCCTGACTTGGAAGAGGAGACATCTGTATGTGCTAAGTTGACAAGGGTAGGGTCAACTGTGTGTATGCTCTAGAAGGTCACTTTTAGAAGTCTGATCTCTAGAGGTGGAGCTGGTTGAGATGTGACATTGTGCAATTTCCTGCTGTTTGTCTTAGTCCTGTAGATTGATCAGGGTTGGATAGTTGTTCCCTGAAGTACTATGTTGTGTTGGAAGACAAGTCCCCTGGATGTTAGAAGTCAATAATGGGGTAACCTGATTGCTATTTCATTTGAGAGGATTGGGACCATGAATCTTGTTATTCAAGCACCAAGCTCAGAAGTGGCAGTTCTTTCAAGGAGTGAGAATATGAAGATTCAGAGGTTGGTTGAGGTAGTATGCTCTGGAAATGCATATCTACTATTGACTGGTGTTGTTTTTGTTCACTAGTACTTATGGTCAGCTGGAGTCTGATTAGTGTGATTGGAGTATATATAGGTATAACTCATAGAGTTAGTTGCCACTGGTAGGGATGGTGTATGTCATATTGAGACATTTGTGTACAATGCATGGATATTGGTGTGGAGTTTCCATGATTTTTAATTTAAGGGGGAGTTTTGGTTAACCTCCTCACGTTTGGTCAGCCTAGGGTCTGGTTGGCTGTTGACCTGTGTGACACATCTACAAGGAAGGATTCATCTCTCTCATTCCTAAGGGTGAATCTAATCTGGAAAGATTCTCAAAACTATTGAGGTGCTTGCAAGCAGAAGATGTTGACACAAGAAGAGTATTTTCAAAGTATTCTTATGGTGGAAGTATCTGAAAGGATAATTGGGAAAGGATTTAAGATCAATGTCTACTTGTGCCAAGTACAAGTATTTAATTGCTTATCCTTGGAGCTCCAGATAACTGATGTTCTTAAAGATGTTGGAACATCTCTTCTTCAAGACCCTGTGCAGAATCACAAGAAGGATAGTACATTGGTTTATGATCTATCTCTTTGGTGGCAGCAAAAGCATATGATCTCTGAAAAGGTTTCCTGGCAAGAAACATGTTCGGCCTTGGTGTGTACAAGAAGAAGAAGACATCATAGTCTTGATGGTGGTTACTTGGATCAGTTTATTTCTGATCTAGGTAAGGAAGTGCATTGGCTAATGCACACTGTGGAGTTAAGAACAAGTGGCAGCATTCTTGACATCATGGAAACAACCTTACTTTAGGAAGTGGAATCCTTGGTATAGCTGAAGGGTTAGTCTCTAACTGGTCCTTCTGAAGACTCATGCATCAGAGTGTCTGATGTCTTTGGAGAAGAAGCAGGGATTCATCAAGGTGTGAGCTTGGATGACTTAACTGCAAACCTGCAGGATGGAGGTTGTTTACTCAAACTTGGTTCCACAATCAAGTCTATGAGAGCGTTGAACTCTTGTTCTGTGTAGGGAGGAAGTTCTTTCAAGTGGCAGAAGAAGGAGCTGAATTCAACAGCTAGATGTTAAAACACAATGTTGTGACATTTGGTTCAACATCAAAATCTTAGTTGGTGAAGTGGCACATCAACTTAAGATAGAAGGGTCTACAGAGTTGTAGATTGGGTACTTCAAAAAGACCGTTCTCATTGCAGTTCTTTGGAGTTGCTGGTGTAAGAACAAAAATAGTTCTACAACAGATTCCAGGATTTTGATGATAACAAAGGTTGAAACCAAAAATGGCACTCTAACGAAAAGTGTCTAACTGTGCAGGACTCTGAACAAGAACAAAGGAATCTGATCGCTTTATCAGATACATAATCAAATCAGATACAGAGTACCAGAAGATCAGAAACATCTGAAAGAGGAAAACACACTCTAGAAGTTCTGACTCTGAGCAAAACAGCATAGCAGAATATCAGAAGCTCTAAGTTCCTCTTGAATCAACGCTGAGGATCTAAAAGAACAGGACTATCAGAAGCTCTGAAGTCACATCTCAAAGATCTCAGATTAACAGAGTAACGCAGACTCTGACAAAGAACTTCCATATCCAGAAGGAGTAACGACAACTACAACTTCAAAGGGAAAGAAACCATATTTGGAAAGAAGTTATTCAAGGAGACAAATCTGTTTTGGCAATAAACAACAGAAGTTATGGCATTAAACTCTCATCAAGACAAATATCTGCCATCACTACAACGGTCCCTTCACCTCTATATAAAGGACGACGAACCTCATTGAGAGATACCTGAACGCACAGAAATACCTTATTCTCTCTCTTAGTCTTTCACGAGCTGTTGCTCATACGTGAAAAATTCTTGTTTGCTCAAATTGTTGTAATATTTGCTTTACCTTAAAAGCACCTTTAGATTACAATCCTTTTTACTTAACTGATTTTGTTCCTCAAGTGACTCTGCGTAGTCTGTATACTTGGGAGGACTAAGAGATCTTTCTCTTAGACGTTGGTTGTATTAATCTTTCAATATTAGTGGATAAGTCCTTTTTGAAGGCGAAATCACCTTGGCCGGGTGGACTGGAGTAGCTTTGTGTTATAAGCGAACCAGTATAAACTCCTGTGTGTTCTTATTCTGAAAAATCGCTTATTTTCCAAAAACAATTCAAACCCCCTTTCTTGTTTTTCTCACCTTCAGCTGGATGGAGAAGATGTTACATGTTCATGTCTTAGAGAATCTAAGTTTTGTTTAACATGTAGCTTGAAGTTCAAGTCTCACTTGAAAGGTCAGAATATCTTTGGGAGAAGTCTGATAAACTTGGAGAGGTCAAAAAGTGGCATTTGACTTTTTCATATGAGGATTCATAAAGGAGGTAATCAACCAGTGGCATTTGGTCCATCTCAGAAGTGAGTTCGAAGAATCAAGATAATCAACATACGGTAGCTGATTACTCTTGAGGAAAGTCTGAGACAAATTACTTTTGAGCAAAAAAGTAGTAAGTTGAAGACAAAAGGAGGTGTTTTCTATTCATCTCTTGGAGCTTGTGGTAGGAGTTCTGAGCTATCTGTGGAAGATTATCTCTTGTAATGGGATGAGAACGTATATGTCCCAATTTATGTCTGGGTTCTTTTGGATCAAGCTGGTGACTCAGTGATATCTGAAGATTATCAGATGGTGTTCTTTGTTATGTGGTGAAGGATGTCCTAACTAATGTTAGAACATTTTGTGAAATGACTTTCGATTCTGGTTAGAAGAGAGATTGACACAGAGTGTGGATGTGTTCAGCCAAGAAGGTTGAACAGAGGGAGTGCTCTTGAAGACATGAAGATGCGTCTTATGTTTTCCATTCATCAAGTGGTCTGAGTTCTCTTTGAAGCAGGAAGTATGGGAAGGTCCAACTTTGGGGTGTTGGATGTGTTCATGTGTGACCTCTAGGTTTCAAGAGGAGAGTTGGTTGTTCATGACAGGGGGAGTTTTGTCTTTGCGCTGCAAGTAATCATCAAACTTGTGGTCTATGTGTTCTCAGATAACAAGGTATGGACCCTTGTTCGTTATTGAGATGATGTGGTGTGTGTCAAGGCTGAGTGAGTAGAAGAATGTCTGACCGGATGTCATGACATTGCCTTAGACAATATTGTTAGTTCCTTCTAAAACGTGCAGTCATAAGGAAATATGGGTGTGGTGTAGTAGAATAAGCCCGAGTGTTACAGTTGTGTGGTACAGGGGGAGTAACCACCTACTGGTGTTTGTGATTAAGGCTTTAGTGGTGCCAGATGTCAAGCTACTACTGGAGGTACGAAAAGTGGTCTTAGGAAATGATGATAGGAAGAATACATGAAGAATGCAGGAAAAAGCCGCGTTGAATGTCAAGACATCGCGTGCAACGTGTCTGACTGCATATATGGAATAGTCTCCATGCACTGGAACTGTTGTTTCGGAAAAGAGACATTCAAGATCTATAAAAGGTATTCAAAGATAGTCTGAGATTTTGTTGGTGATTCTCTGACTGTTTCTCAGCAAATATTAATGACTCTTGACCAAGCATTTATTCCTACCGTTAATTCCTAAGCACGGGTTGGTCTATTTAAAGGATGCATCAGCACTCCTCCTCTCAATAGAGCGACATTCCATTCTCTCTAATCCATGGGGTTTGTTAAGATTTGGGCATACTGCGCATGGATCTGGTTTTGCGAAGGTTCCATTTATAAATGTTTAGCTAAAAAGGGGGAGAGAAACACTGTATTAAGGATGTACCAGAAGCAAGCAAAATATGGTAGCGAGCAGAAGTTGGTTTCAGGCACAAAAGTCACTAACTGGGTATATCACTTGTGTCCTGTGATCTGAGTTAAGAGGACAGTTGTGTCTTGTGATCTGAGTTACATTATCTATGTACTCAGCATTACATATTCTTCAGGAAGCTCTACTGTTGAGGGGAAGGGTTTTGATGCAACTGATTCTTGTACATCTACTTCCTCATGTACACCAACTTTGGTGTTTGTGGTGGTGCAGATAATGACAGAGAGGAAGTGCATACCCAAATTGGGATGTAGTGTCTAGTGTAATGTTTATTTGTTTTAGCTAAAATTTGCCAAAGGGGGAGATTGCTAATACCTTAGGATTGGCATTAATTTTGCAAAACAAATAATGTAATCACCTCTGTTGTTTTAATATGTTAGGTTGAAGAAGTTCAACATCTGGACCAACATGTCATGTACGATGTCACGACATCGTGACTGTGACATCACACATGTGTAGAAAACTGAATTAGTTAATTCAGGCATATACTCTGGGATTAGTGAGGATATTTGGTGAATATCCTAACTTCCTTGTGGAGGTCTTAAAGACTCAATCAGAATATACAATTTCTAAATATGGAGATATATATGGAGATATTTTAGGAACTAAAAGATTGAAGACCTTGATTGTAGCAGAAGTTTTCTGCTGACTTTGTAACAGCAAAGAAGAAGTTTGCTGCGATTTCTGAAGGCCCAAATCCAGTTGGGTGCTTAGGTTATAAATAGCATATTGTAACCTAGGTTTTAAAGAGCCTCAAACAATGTAAAAATTAGAGGTGTGTGTGAGGTAAACCTCCCAACCTGTGGGAAGGTTACCATGTGTTTCTCAGTGCTCAAAGCTGAGATTATTTGTAGCTCAAAGCCTGTAGGTAAGAGTGTTATGGTCTTGAACGAAGCTGTGAAGCAAGTTCAATTTGTTTAGCATTACTTTGAAATTGTAGTGATAGGGATGGAAACTGGTGGTTTCTATCTAGGAGTTCCTAGGTATAGATTGCATTGGGTAGGGATTAAGTGAAGAGTTGTAAACGGGGGACTTTAACTCTGAATTAATATTATTGATAGTGGATCTTCTTCCTGGCTTGGTATGCCCCCAGAGTAGGTCATGTTGCACCGAACTGGGTTAACAATTTCCTGTGTTTGTTTTCCTTCTGCACGTTATATTCCTGTCTGTTATAACTCAGCATGTATTTCAGTCTGTTTATCAAGAGAATAACAGACCTAGTACATAGCATACTATTTGAATGTCAATCAGAATGTTTTAACATTCATCATTGACAACATATACTGAATAATAGGCAGGTTGGTTTTTCTGCTTCAGTTCAGTATTTATTTCAGTCTGTTCTTCAGGAGGATAACAGACCTGGCAAAAGGCTCATTATGAAAATGTCAAACTGGATGTCTTGACATCTAGTACTGTAGGCTGATACTGAAGTATAGACTGGTTGGTCTTTTACAGTACAGCATTTAGCACAGTCTGTTTTCAGGAACATAACCGACTTGGCATGTGGTATATGTTCTGGTTGACAAACTGAATCTTGTGTCATTCATTCCTGACAGCATGTGCTAAATTGTAGGATGGTTAGTTTTTCTGTTTCAATATTTTTCTCAGGCTATTCTTCAGGAATCCAACAGCTGAGCTAAAATCCAGGAAACTAACAACTGAGCTACATTTAATGAACCTAACAAATAGCCTATTTGTTAGCACCCTAATATGTGGAAATTAGATTAACTTGTTCAACCTTTATTTTAGGAAATACAAGTACAAGGCCAGCAAACTGTAATACTGTAACAGGTGATGTTCAAATCACTATTGAGTCATCATGCTGATAACTGTGCAGGCTCAACAGAAGTTAGTACTATGGTTGATCTCTGCTGAGTCTTTGTACCAGATGGACAAAACTGGGTGTTCTTCCATTCTATGGTAATACAGTAGCAGATGCCGTGACATCTGTGAATGTGTGCACATTAGTACTGGGTGTTAATTGTATAGCTATCTTGCTGTATGAGTAACAATGTTGGATCAGATGTCATGACGTGGAGTAGAACATCTGAACTCTGACTAAACCAAAATTTCACAAATGAGAAACGTGTCTTTATTAAAGTTGTAGATATTTCAAATACCTTCAAAATGGTCACCAATTTAATGTCATTTGGATTTGAAATGATACAGTTATGCATTTTTGAAGTTTGGAAAAATCACTTGATCAATGGTATAGGTCAAAAGTGACCTATAATGTAACCTCATATCACATGCTCAAAAAAGTTGAATTAGCTCCCACTCCAAACATAAAATTTGAAGTAGACACATTGAATTTTATTGTGAAACTTGGAAATATTTTGTCTCATAAAAATTGAGCAAGTTATGGCCTTGGGAAGTTGACTTTCAAATTAGGGTTTTGACAAAATGACCTATAATGTTTCAACATAGAAAATGATTTTCCAAGCAAAACTAGCTCTAGGTCTCAACATGAAAGTTGTTTGGAATGTCATTTATAGTATGTTTGATCTTGGAATCATTTTCATATGGTGAAAATTGTAGGATATAGGGTCTAGGGAGACTCAGTTTTGATCAGATGAATTCATCTGGCCAACCACCATCAACCAACTTGCTAATTTTCAATTCTCTTTACTTTCTTGGCTCATGGTAGATCATATATGAATAAGATGATGAATTTTGAAGTGTCCCTTGAGAAATTTGATCAATTGGTGAGATAGCTTGATGGATAAGTTACTCAAGATACCCAGTCAAACTAGGGTTTCCAAGGCCAATCACCCTCAAAGTCTTGAAGAAAACTTGATCAGTATAACATGTAGAGAACATTGGGACTCATATATGATGCTCATAACCATTCTTGGATCAATTCTTGGTTGTGCTCTTTGTTCATGAGGGTCTCAAACCCTAGATGTGAACTTGATGAATCAATGAGATCATGTCCTTCCTACAAAAGAGTTAGGCAAATGCAAAGACATATTTTTGGTATTTTGGTTAGTAAATTGATAAAATACAAGTATGATACAATCAGAAAGTGCTTGGTGATACTCCCAAAACAAACCCAATGAAGGAGGGGTAAGGAGGATGCCAAGATATGATCCCAATGCTAATGCTTATCATGGAATTACATGAGGGATCTCAGGGTCAAAATTGGGGTCTTACAATTGGCGATAAAGCCCAACAACTTACCAGAACGAACACCAAAAGTAAACTTATTAGGATTCAAGCGGAGTTTATACTTCCTCAAATGCTGGAATAACTTCAACAAATGCTAGACATGTTCTTCTTCATCACTTGATTTGGCAATCATATCATCAACATAAACTTCAATCTCTTTATGCATCATATCAAGAAAAAGAGTGGTCATAGCTCTTTGGTATGTTGCACAAGCATTCTTTAAACCAAAAGGCATCACTCTATAACAGAATGTTCTCCAGGGTGTAATGAATGTGGTCTTCTCCATATCTTCAGGTGTCATCTTGATTTGATTATAACCGGAAAATCCGTCCATAAACGGAAAGACTTTGAATTTAGCTGTATTGTCTACCAACATATCAATGCGTGGCAGAGGAAAATCATCTTTTGGATTGGCTTTATGCAAATCTCTATAATCACCACACATGCAGACTTTTCCATCTTTCTTTGGAACAAACACAATGTTGGCCACCCATTGCGGATATTCGGAGGTAACAAGAAAACCAACATCAATCTGCTTCTGCACTTCCTCTTTGATCTTAACTGCCATATCAGGATGAGTTCTTCTCAACTTCTGCTTGACCGGCGGGCATTCTGGCTTCAACGTCAATCTATGCTCCACAATCTCTGAATCCAACCCAGGCATGTCTTGATAGGACCAAGCAAACACATGTAAATACTCTCGAAGAAAGTCAATCAACCCCTTCTTAACTTCTGGACACAATTGAGACCCAATCTTAACTTCCTTCACGTCATCCTCGGAACCCAAGTTGACTAGCTCAATCTACTCTTCAAACGGCTGAATGACTTTTTCCTCATGCTCTAGTAACCGAGATAATTCATCAGATACTTCTTCATCAATTTCTTACTCAGCCTCAAACACAAGGAAATCAAAGTTTGGAGAGGGAGTAGGATCATTTTATTCAATGGGTTTGAGAACCAACCTGCATAATGATTTGGTATTTTGATTTTAGAGAAGTGAATTGTGACCAAATATCATGCAGATGGAATATTATTATTTATTTATGTTTTTTTGTGATTAACATTTTCAAAAAAGCAAAAAGTAAAAATAAAACATCATAGATGTGGATGAATAAAATTGCATTTTATTGATGATAATGATAAAATGCCCAACAATGTTCACTTCTCCCTTAGGCATAGGAGAAGGATTTTTTTCTAAAAAATGAAAAACAAATTACTTAGAGCGATGGATAACGGTAGTAACATCAACACCAACCCCAATTATTGCAAGTCTGGCCATGTGTCACAAAGTTTGCGCAAGCTTCATCTTCATCACCACTATCTTCAATCACAACAGCTGAGTGTTGATCATTACCATGAATGAACCCTTCACTGTGGAAACTCGGTTGCACAACTTCAGTCTTGACGTTGAACGACCCTGGTTGAAATCCCAATCCATCCCTATTCTTTTTCTCAGCAATCTCTATCATACGTCCCCACTGATTATCACAACCAACCTCAATAGCCTTTTGTGCATCCTTTAGAGAGGACATGGGTGCCCCAATTTTCTTCTCTTCATTAGTAATAGACAAGGCTTGGAATAGCGTTCCAACCTCCTCATCAACTTCAACGTAAGAAAAGGATGACAAATGGCTCACTAATAGCGCCTTCTCTCAACCAACAACAATAAGCTTGTCGTTCTTCACAAATTTCAATTTCGGGTGTAGAGTAGACATCACTACTTAAGCTTCATGGATCCACGGCCTTCCTAACAAGTAGCTATAGGTCGGGTGGATATCCATTACCTGGAAAGTAATTTGGAAATAACTCGGACCTATCTTAATTGGAAGGTCCACTTCACCAATGACGGTTTTACGAGAACCATCAAACGCTTTAACAATCTCACCACTGTATCTCATTGGGGCGCCTTAGTAGGAAAGTCTTCACAATGTTAACTTTGGAAGCACATTCAAAGATGACCCAGTATCAACCAACACATTGGACATATCGTCCTCCTTACAATTCATCGAAATATGCAATGCCAAATTGTAATTCTAGCCTTCCTCAGGAAGCTCTTCATCACAAAAACTCAAATTATTGTAAGAAGTAATATTGGCACAATATGGTCAAACTGGTCCACCGTCACATCATGCTTAACATAAGCCTGCTCGATCACTTTCTGCAATGCTTCCCTATGTGCCTCAGAATTCATTAATAAGGACAACACGAAGATCTTTAACGAGGTTTGAAGCAGCTGCTCCACCACATTAAACTTGCTTCTCTTAATCATATTTAATACTTCATCATCATTATTAGCCTTCAGTTTGCTGGATTCACCAGACTGACACACTGGAATGCTAACCAAATTCATCACTAGAATCTCTACCTTCTTATTGGTTGCAGCATCTTCTACCTCTTTCGAAAAGACTGGACCGAATACACGACCACTACAGGTCACCTTTGCAATATCATATATACTCACCACGGAGTCTGCAATTGGTAAAGGAACCTCTTGACCATTCTCCATTATTGTGGCATTATACTGATAAGGCATAGCTTTATCGGATGCATACGGAACAAGGCCTGCTAACCGTATTACTAACGACGATATCGGTCTGTTAACAATATTGTTATTACTGTTATCAAATTGGATTACTACCCGCTCAGGGGTCTTAAACACTGGTACGATCACATTTACATCATTTACATCTCTCGACTGACAAATTTGGATGAGCCCTTCATCCATTAACCTCTGAGTATTCCTTTTGACAATAACACATCCTCGAGGGTTCACACTACATATCACACAACCATCATGGTCATGCTCACAGTCATTGACCAAACAAATATCTTTGTCAATTTCCACCAAAGATTGTGTGATATGGCGAACATCATAAACTTTTTACTCATCTGGACAACTGTCTACCATGTTGACAGAAGCATTACTATGAGCAGGCAACGAATTAGCTTTCACATTAGGCGCTCGGTCCTCAAAGGACACCATCCCACTCTTCACAAGCTTTTGTACTTCATACTTCAACAGGTAACAATTCTCTATGTCATGGCCAGGAGCTCCCTGGTGAAAGGCACAACGAAGTTCGGGTTTGAACCACCCTAGAAGTGGATCGGGAATTTGCGAAGGATTTTTGGGTTGAATGAGGTTCTTAAGAACCAAGGATGGATACAATTCTGATATGACATAGGAATATGGTCAAAGGAGACCTTCTTCCTTTCAAAGTTTTGCTGGTTATTACTATTGTTGTTGTTGTAGTTGGTTCTTTGTTGTGGTTGTTGTTGACGTAGTTGTTGTTGAATCGACACTGATTGATTGTTGAAATTGTTGGAAAATACAGGAATCACTGATGAAACTTGATGTTGATTTTGTCGAGGTTGAGAACTCTTTCTAACTTGAGGCCTCCTCTGCCTCCCCACAGTTACTGAATTAGTTTCCCCATCCTTTCTCTTGGAGAAACTACCACCATACTTCTTGCTAGGCGATGCTTCTTCTTTAGACAGACTTCCTTCTCGGACTCCCTCTTCTAACCTCATCCCCATATTTACCATTTCGGTAAAGTCATTGGGGGCACTGGCAATCATATGTTCGTAATAAAACGAACTCAGCATCTTCAAGAAAATCTTCGTCATCTTCTTTTCATCCAATGGTGGGCTTATTTGGGAAGCAAGTTCCCTCCACCTCTGGGCATACTCCTTGAACGTATCTTTATCTTTCTGAGACATAGACCTCAGCTAGTCTCTATCAGGAACCATATCAACGTTGTATTTATACTGCTTGACAAAGGCCTCACCCAAATCATTGAAAGTATGGACACTTGCATTGTCTAACCCCATATACCATCTCAAAGTAGCACCAGTCAAACTGTCTTCGAAGTAGTGAATCAGTACCTAATCATTATCAGCTTAAGTTGACATCTTTCTGGCTACATCATAAGGTGGCTCAGTGAACAAGTGTTTCCCTTATACTTTTCAAAGTCAGGGACCTTGATTTTCAGCGGGATTTTTCACATTAGGCACTAGGCAGAGCTCAGCAACACTCTTCCCAAACAAGTCCTTTCCTCCCAGAGTCTTCAACTCTTTACGCAGCTCGAGGAAATGGTCCTTCATTTCGTCCATTTTCTCATACACGTCTGGACCTTAAGATGGTTCAGAGTGGTAGATGGTATCCTCAACACGAGGCAGAGTATGAACATTTGGAGGTGGCACTGACATGATCAAGCTAGATGCCGACAGAGAAACAAAGGTGGGTGCATACCCTTCAGGCATAAATTTAGACGGCATTCCCCAAGGGAATCCAGCAGGCACGGAAGGACCAAATTGGTTGGCAGCAATAGGAACAGTTGAGGTAGCAACCTCAAAAATAACAGTCCTTTGGGGAGGAGTTGGTGAAGACTGACTTTGTGCAGCAAAAAAATACTCCATCATAGCAGTTAACCGTGCAATTTCATCCTTCAACTCTCTATTCTCTTGCTCTAAGTGTTCCATTATCTTCGGTTGATTAGCGCAAGTGTTGTATCGGTGAGTCAGCTTGGCTGAAGCACAAAAGAATAACCAATAAGACATCTGGCAGAAGCAAACCTGATATGCAAATGATTCATGAAATGCAATGTTTTTGTTTATTTAATTTCAAGGAACATAGGAAGTTCTATTTGCAAATATTAAATAATAATGATAGTAACCATAAAATCTCTTTTTATTCATAAAATTTGGAAGGATTACACTGAGTACAATTTTCAGAAACCAAAATACAAATACAAGATAAAAGGAAACTAATCATCCTAAAGACCCCTTAGCAACGATATCAGATGATCTGGCTGCGGGCGCATACTTCATTTGGATGCGTCGAATCTTGGACTCAAAGGATGTCTTCATTTGAGCTTTCTCAAGGACAAGCTGATCAACAATCTTCTTCCAAGCACCGGAAGGCTGAGGCATACTAGAGGAAGGCAGACCTTCTGGATCTCTGTGTCTCTTCACTGTTCGGTCTTCAAGAAGTTCAATAAGCGTGTCTTTGTCCTTTGACTCAAGCTGCAACTCTTTGTGCTTTTGACTCAAAGCATGGAACCGCTCTTTCCATATACCTCTCTCTTGTTTCATCTTGGTGAGTGCGTCTTCCAACTCCTCTATATCTTGGTTAGGAAGAGTTGATGGCTCAGCCACAACCAAAGACATAGGTCTTTCACATGCATACAACGTCCTCATCTCCAAATCTCTCTTCCTCACCCAAGTAGTGTAAGCTTCCAATGCTATACAGTTGCGCATACCAAGCTCGAAGCTTCCCTTCCTATGCATATTATGCCAAGCATGTAGCATTTTCTGTTTCAAATGATCTTTACCCTCTTGATAGAAAAGACCTTATAACTGAGTGTTATTAGGTTTATCTCTCAAGGGGAACCCAAGTTGACGACGAGCCAAAACAGGGTTGTAGTTGATTCCTCCTTGTGTACCAATGAGGGGCACATTAGAGAATTCACCACAACTATAAATAATATCCAAGCTACTCAATGCAGAGTCATACCAAGTAATATCATCATTAGTGAGAGACATGAGTCTCTAAGACCACCTTAGACATTGTTTGTTTTCCAAGAAAGAAGGCGTCTAAGGCAAGTGTGAAATAAACCACTTGTACAGAAGAGGAACATAACAAACAACAGTCCCACACCCTTTAGAATTTCTCAAATGCAAAGAGAAATACATATCATCCAACAGAGTAGGCACAGGGTTCCCAATCAAGAAGATTCTGATGGCGTTAACAACAACAAAACCGTCAATGTTAGGGAACAAAGCTATATCATATATGAGCAATACAAAGATGGCTTCAAAAGCATCCACACAACCGGATTGAGCAAAGACAATAGCTTTACCAATAAGGAACTACGAAGTCAACCCCATAATACCTCCTTTCTTCACCAAATGAGCATCAATCTCAGACTTCTTCAAATAAAGAGCTTCAACTCTGATATGATATTTGGGAATCTCCTTCAATCCACTAAAGGGTACCTTGTCATAAACGGGTATTCCCAAGAGATGGGCATACTCCTCTAACATAGGCATAAGCTGATAATCGGGAAAAGTGAAGCACCGGTAAAGAGGGTCATAAAACTGAACCAAAACAATCATAAGTCCTTCAATTACATCAGTAGATAACACAGACAAAAGTTTCCCATGGCGTTGCTTGAAGTCCAATGGATCTAGTACAAAGGATGACAACTTCCTTAGCTCTTTCAAATCAGAACATCTGAAATTGTACTTCTTAGTGTTCCTTCGTTCCTCTGTGATGAATGTTATGATGCGCATGTATGCATGAATGAAACAATCACAAACAAGGGATCACACACAAGGCAAACATAAACAAATGTCAAGGGATGGATCAAGTTATCATCAAGATCAACCATCCATTTTGGTGGATTATGGTTTTCACCTTATCAACACCCAAGTTCCATTGATATTAACGAGACTTGATCGGATCAATCGAGAATCAAAGGGTTTATTGTGATTCACGAGCATGGAGTCAGGTTAAGAACCATCCCAAAGGAATGCACTAAGGATAAAAAAACTGTAAATCATGTTCTAAAAAGTTCCCAAAGTCTTGATTCCATCTATCGGATATTACAGGTTAGGATGACTGACTCATCAACCCATAATATTCTAAAGAGAGACTCGTCTGAGTGTAGTATCGCGTAAAAACTGTTATCAGGTCTACACCTGAACAGTCTTCGCACTACGTCCTAAATAGGCCAAGTTGGGTTAAATGTTCTACGGTCCTTAGCTTCTCAGACCCAAAATCAGAGAAAGTAATGCCTAACCACAATTAGTAACTCTAAAATGGTGTCCACTAGGTAGATGGGTCTCAAGCCAACTTGTTAAGGACTACTCCGCACAAGTTGAACATGACTATAGCATCCTCCTATCTTAATTGCATTCAAGTTCGAGTTAGAACTTATCTCACCACTCAGAGATCACCAAGCCAAACAGACAGATTATATCATACAAACAAATATACAAACATCGAATATACAAATATGTACACATAAAAAAGTAGGCTAAACCCACTGAGGACTAATCCCCAATAGAGTCGCCACATAATTTCTGTAGCGGTAAATTCATGACCGCCAAGCTATGGATAAACTTGACGTCAATAAAACCAGAGTCGCCATCGCGCTTTTATTGTTTCCAAATGAAAAGGGAAAAGTACGAACAAAACCCAAAGATAAGAAGTTTTCAAATCAAAACTAATAAAATGCTAGAGATTACAAGTAAGGGGGTTGGTTACACAGAGGGAAGGTGTTAACACCCAAAGTGTCTTAGGTACTCATAGGGAGCCCTTTTTTATGTGTGCATATTGTAATACCCCAACTTTGACCCTAAGATCCCTCACGTAATCTCATCATATGCATTAGCATTGGGATCATACCTTGGCATCCTCCTTACCCCTCTTTCATTGGGTTTGTTTTGGGAGAGTTCACAAAGCACCATGTGATTGTACCATACGTGTATATTTATTATTTTACTAACCAAAATACCAATATATATGTCTTTGTATTGGCCCAATCCTTTTTGTAGGTAGGGCATGATCACCATTAATCTATCAAGTTCTCATCTAGGGTTTAAGACCCTCATGGCTAAGAGCACAACCAAGGAATGATCCACAATGGCTCTAAGCATCATATATGAGTCCTTATTATCTCTACATGTTATTTTTAACAAGTATTCTTCAAGAGTTTGGAGTTGGTTTGCCTTGAAAACCCTAGTTTGTCTGGGTATCTTAAGTAACTTCTTCAACAAGCTTCTTCACCAATTGAGCCAATTTCTCAAGGGACACTTAAAAATTCATCATCTTATGCATATATTATCTACCATGAGCCTAAAAAGTCAAGAGAATTTCAATTTAGCAAGTTGGTCGATGGTGGTTCGCCAGATGAATTCATTTGATCAAAACTAGGTCTCCCTAGACCCTATCTCCTACAATTTTCACCATATCAAAATTATTCCAAAATAAAAGTTACTCTAAATGACATTTCAAACATATTTTATGTTTAATTCTAGAGCTAGTTTTTCTTGGAAAGTCATTTTCTATGTTGAAACATTATAGGTCATTTTGTCTAAACCCTAATTTGAAAGTCAACTTCCCAAGGCCATAACTTGTTCATTTTTTATGATATGAAATATTTCCAAGTTGCACAATCAAATGCAAGATGTCTACTTAAACTTTTATGTTTTGAGTGAGATCTAAATCAAGTTTTATGAGCATGTTATATAAGGATACATTATAGGTCATTTTGGACCAATACCATTGAACAAGTGATTTTCCTCAACTTCAAAAATGCATAACTCTCTCATTATAAATCCAAATGATGTCAAATTGGTTACCAATTTTAAGTTATTTTAAATATTTACAACTTTTATAAAGACACTTTTCTCATTTGTATCTCACATAAAAAGTTTAGTAAGGTGGAACATTGAGGTATATGGCTTGACACTTAGAAAAATTTTCAACATGTTGAAATTTCCAGACTTCCACCTAAAACTTCACCTTGATCAAAGTTCCAAATGGAAAAATGTTCAACATAAGACTTGTTCCTCTTGATCTAAGCTTTCCAAAGAGTCATATTTCATTCATTTTGGACAAGGTTTTCTAGGGCTGCGTATGGTTTTAATAGGCCTGCATCTAGTGGAAAAATCAAAAGTGCAAATGACCATTTCACATTGCCTTGACATTCAAGCTTCATTTCAATCTCATTTTAGATGCATTTGGACCTAATAGGATTGTATCATGGGCCTGTACACGCCCATGCAAGCATGTGCATGACATTGCCAAATTTGGAAGAAACTTGAAGTGTGCAAATAACATTCTCAATTGCTATAAATACAAGCCCTCTGAGCTCATTTGAGAGGATCCTTGCGCGCCAGCTTTTCCCCCTCTCTTCAAACCCTCACAATTCAAAGGAAAACCTGAGAATTTTCATTTTGAAAATTGAGTTTGAATCTCACTGTTTGGAGATTCAAAAACTCCAAGATCCAAAGCTTTGTTCCATTTCCAAACCACTTCTGCAAGCTCCCTGAGTGTGATCAAGAAAGGATTGAAGAAAGCAAGATCTAGTTCTACACAACATTGAAGGTATTTTCCAGAATTTTTTTTCTCTTCGATTCTCATTAAATTCTCATCAAATCTCTTGGATCTTTGGTTGTCTGAAGTCCTACCAATGTAGGCAAGAAGATTGAGTTGCTTTGAGGTTAAATCGAAGCAACTCGGTTGACACACCTCAAAATTCAACTCCTCTTATCTTTCTATATATGTGGAGTTAGTTAAAATTGAGGTCAGATTCGTGCTCTACGCCATTTTTTCTTTCAGATCATGTCCTCCTCTTTCATTTATGTGATGGTGATGACTGAACCAGTCCGGTGAAGCTCGCCTGAGAAGGTGACCGGAGGTTTAGCGTCGGTGATGTGCTGGATAGGTTCAGAGCCATTGATCTTGTTCAAAATGTTTTAATCTCATGTTGATGGCCACTTGATCTGCCACCTCAATTAATGAGGGAGATCAAGTGGTCCATGTTTTTTGTAAATATTTGAATTTCATTTTATTTGTTTTATTTTCATTAATTCATATTAATTTTAATATTGATCCAAAAAATATGAGAGTTTCATCAAAAAAATTTAAAATAAAATCCTTTTTCATATGTTGAATTAAAATTATTTTTGTTGGTGTAAGCCTTAGAGCCCAATACTTTTGGTACTTGTATCGAATTATTTATTAATAATAAAAGGCTTTTTCTTTATTATGGTTGTTTAATAAAGTCCCTGGAATAGATAGTCCGTTTAATGTATTAAGTGTGACTTAATCATGAGAGGACATTAAACATAAGGACACTATTCTTAAAGTATCCGTAGTCGAGCTTTAGTGTGAAGTGGGATAACATTAAAGCATTAAGACTATTATGTTTGTAGACTGATGATCATATCTCATGGATCATGGATAAAGAGTTAATAAGTCTTAAACATAGGTATGAATATTAAGAGTAATATTTATACCGGATTTACCCGCTATGAGAATACTATATAGAAAGTTATGCAAAGTGTCATAAGTTATTCTCATGGTGATAATGGTGTATGCTACTCATCGACCTGAAACCACTATGGACCCTAGATGTAGAGTCGAGTGCTTTGTTGCTGATCTAACATTGTCCGTAACTGGATAACCATAAAGACAATTGATGGGTACTCCACGAAGCATGCTGAGGGACATGAGTGTCCTAGATGGAATTTTCCCATCCTGCGTAACAGGATAAATATTTATGGGCCCAATATTGAACTAGACAAGGATGACACGGTCTATACCTTGTGTTCAATATAGACATAAGGGCAAAGGGGTAATTATACACATAATTATTATCACAGCAGGTTTTGTCAGATCACATGACATTTTTGTGTCTTGGGTAGCAGTGATGTGTTGCTAGATACCGCTCACTGTTTATTATGTTAAATGCGTGATTTAATATAATTGCCAACGTCGCGAAAGCCTACAGGGTCACACACAAAGGACGGATTGATGAGAGATAGAGTAATTAAGGAATACCGTAATGTATGGTGCCCTTAAGTAGAATACGAAATATGGTAAGGTACCAAATACTTAAGTGATTTTAGCATATTATGAGATATGGGCAAAATGCACTTAAGTGGGCTTTTTGGCTTGAAGCCCACACAAGTGGTTCTATAAATAGAACTCTTGTGCAGAAGCATTGTATGTGAATACAACACAACTGAAGAGTTGGAATTTCGTATCTCTCTCTCACTCAAAGCCTTCATTCGTACCAGCTAGCACTGAGATTGAAGGAATCCGTTCGTGTGGGCTGAGTAGAGACGTTGTCATCGTTCAACGTTCGTGATCGCTCCGTGGATTTGTATCCAAGGTTTTGATCATTACAAGAGATCTGCAACAAAGGTTTGAATCGCCACAAGAGGTAACGATTCTATCACTGATCATGCCCATTCGTAAGGATCACTAAATGGAGAAATATTTAAATTCCGCTGCGTCTTGGATGGCAATTCTCCTTCAGTGGTATCAGAGCTTGGTTACGAAACCATGAATCTGATAACTGTTTTTGTTCTGTATTAATATGATTAAAGACAGAATAAATCAAAGATTAAATTGAGATCGATCAAGTTATATATATACGATATATGTAATCTTGATGCAAAATACATTATATATGATATAGTGTTCTCGTTTCGTTCATTCAAACACTCAATGATTGTTTTCCTTTGAGCGATCAATGGTCATTTGCTTCTTGATCCGACATTAGTATGGTGAAGCAATGACGTTTTGATCAATCATACTGAATCAACAATTGAGATGTGTTTGACGGTCTGAAATTGGTGCATCAGGGTTAGTGACGGCACAAGGGTTGTGTTGTTAGAGAGTTATGCGATTGGGGTTGTGATTGTACAAGAGTTGTGCTTTCTAAACACTTTTTGGAACAGTGTTAACCGGTTAACGCATATGGTTAACCGGTTAACGCAATACGAAATAAAAATTTTAAGTTTTTCAAACAGTGTTAACCGGTTAACGCATTTGGTTAACCGGTTAACGCAAGACGGAAAACAGTTTTCCAAGAGATTTTCAAATAGTGTTAACCGGTTAACACATTTGGTTAACCGGTTAACGCAAGGCAGAAAATAATTTTTTGAATAGATTTCAAAAAGTGTTAACCGGTTAACGCATTTGGTTAACCGGTTAACGCAAGGCAAAATTCACCCGTTCGGCTAACTCAGTGCTTTAAAAGTATCAAGTGTTGATGCGAAAAACGATGTCGATTTTAAATGAATTGTTCATTAAAATTTCGGCTTTGCGTAGTGTGATCGGTCGTCGAGATTTAATTTGATTTTAATTAATTAAATGAATTAATAATAATAATAAAGTGTTTATTATTGTCTTGTAGTGATCGGTTATGGCCTTAGTTTTCCTTTATTCTGCTTTGGGTTTTAAAATACGACCTGCGTGTCATGCCTCTCTCTTAATCTCCCAAATGTAACTTCTTTTCTCATCTCACTCCCTCGTATGTAAAACGAGTTTCTTTATGTAATGTAATGATATGAAGAAAGCAAAGAAGTCATTGCCAAAGGAGGACAACCTTGAAGATCTTGCTTGGAGAAGCTTAGATCGTTGTTAGGTTAGCTTAGGTTCTCTCATTGGCTTGGGAGAACAATTGCGCTAGGGGCCATAACTGTTTCATTATGTATGTATGTATGTTGATGCATGTGAATGTATGTTGATGCATGTGAGAGACGGTATATATGATAAACAAGCCGGTGAGATCAGAAAAATTGCAATTCCCTCAAATTAAATATTAAGTTTATGCTTTCCAAGTTTTAACACTCATCAAGACTAATATCGGATAATGTAGGTTTTGCCTACGCGAGGTGCATGATCTATATATTAGTAAGGTGCGATGGGAAAATTGTAATATCCAACTGCTAAAACGATGAGTCAAACTTAATTATAATTTTATTATATATGTTTAGAAGCAAGAGTTGGGAATGATCCATATGATGGATTGAAATAAGGAGTTATTCACCCAACTGAAATTTTCGAGAGTTGTATGAGATACAATTGGAAGGAGTTCCTACCTAAATAACCTAGTTTTCTGTAATCCGCCTACACGGACTTAGAACGAAGTGAAATATGGATCTCGACCCACGAGAAAATCTTCCAACGGGATTTTCCGAATCAAATGATGAGGGTCATTTGTTTTGAGTAAAATATTGGGAGCATATTTAATTAAAGGCCTAATTAAATATGTCAATGATACTTATATTTTCATTAATCCTTATGTAGATTACCATGACAGCAAAGACCTCTAACAACATCCTGCGATCAATCCTTGATAAGGAAAAATTGTCTGGGACAAATTTTCTGGATTGGCACCGAAACCTGAGGATTGTCCTCAAACATGATAAAAAGCTGTATGTCTTGGAGACACCTGCTCCTGAAGAGGAACCTCCTAGTTCTGCACCTAAGGCATAAAGATATGCTTATAAGAAGCATGTCGATGATGCCAACGAAACTGCTTGTCTCATGCTAGCTACCATGAACTCAGAATTGCAAAAGCAAACATGAGAACATGGCAGCGTTCGATATGATCGAACACCTAAAGATGCTCTATCAAGAGCAAGCAAGGCATGAGAGGTTTGAAGTTTCAAAAGCCCTTTTTCAAGGCAAGTTAGCTGAGGGAGCCCCTGTAGGTCCCCATGTACTCAAGATGATTGGGTATGTGGAAAACCTTGAGAGATTGGGTTTTCCCCTCGGAAAGGAACTTGCGACTGATTTGATCTTGCAATCGTTGCCAGATGGGTTCAGTCAATTTGTCCTAAATTTCAATATGAATGATATGGACAAATCGCTTCCTGAACTACTCGCCATGTTAAGAACTGCCGAGCAGAATCTGAAGTCAAAAGGGAAGTCCATTCTGATGATCGGAAATGGAAAGAGACAGAACAAAAGGCCCACTAAGTAGGGTGATAAAGGGAAAGGCAAGGAAGTTGCCAAACCCAAACCCACCGTTGCTGCTTTAAAGCCTAGTGGAGGCATAGCAAAAGAAGGCACTTGCTTCCATTGCGGTAAGACCGGACACTGGAAGAGAAACTGCCCAAAATACCTGGAAGATAAGAAGAATGGAGTAGAGACTTCAACTTCAGGTATTTTTGTTATTGAAATTAATTTATCTACTTCTGCATCATGGGTATTAGATACTGGATGTGGTTCTCACATTTATACAAATGTGCAGGGGCTAAAAAGAAGTAGAGGTTTGGCAAAAGGTGAAGTTAACCTACGAGTTGACAATGGAGCAAAGGTTGCTGCTTTAGCCGTAGGGACTTATGTATTGACTTTACCTAGTGGTTTAATAATTCAGTTAGAGAACTGTTATTATGTACCTGCAATTAGCACGAATATTATTTCCGTTTCTTGTTTGGACAAGTTTGGTTTTTCATTTATAATAAAGAACAATTGTTGTTCAATTTATTTGAATGATATATTCTATGCTACTGCACAAATGAACAATGGACTATATGTCCTTGATCTTGAAATGCCTATTTATAACATTAATACAAAAAAGGATGAAACCTAATGAGTTGAATCCAACTTACCTTTGGCATTGTCGATTAGGCCACATAAATGAGAAACGCAATTCCAAACTCCATAAAGATGGACTCTTGGACTCTTTTGATTATGAATCATATGAGACATGCAGATCTTGTTTAATTGGAAAGATGACAAAGTCTCCATTCACAGGAAAAGGTGAAAGAGATAATGATCTTTTGGGCCTCATACATACTGATGTATGTGGACCACTGAACATACCAACCAGAGGAGGTTTTCAGTACTTCATCACATTCACTGATGATTTCAGTATATATGGTTATGTGTATTTAATGAAACACAAATCAGAGTCCTTTGAAAAGTTCAAGGAATTCAAGAATGAAGTACAAAACCAACTAGGTAAGAATATTAAAACTCTTCGATCAGATCGAGGTGGTGAGTATTTAAGCCTAGAGTTTGATGACCATCTGAAAGAGTGTGGGATCCTATCCCAACTCACTCCTCCTGGAACACCCCAATGGAATGGTGTATCTGAGAGAAGAAATCGAACCCTGTTAGACATGGTCCGATCCATGATGAGTCACGCCGATCTTCCAAACTCCTTTTGGGGACATGCACTATTGACAGCAGCTTACACACTTAACCGTGTTCCATCCAAAAAGGTTGAGAAGACACCATATGAGATATGGAGTGGTAAGAAACCACATATGTCTTACATGAAGATTTGGGGTTGCGAAGTTTATGTGAAACGACAAATTTCAAATAAGCTTGAGCCCAAATCTGACAAATGCTTATTTGTGGGGTATCCTAAAGAAACAAGAGGGTATCACTTCTACAATCCTTCTGAGGGCAAAGTGTTTGTCGCTCGAACTGGAGTTTTCCTAGAAAAGGATTTTATTTCCAAAGGAATCAGTGGGAGGAAAGTAGAGCTTGAAGAAATTCAAGAATCACAAGGCATTGATACACCTATGGATGAATAAGAGCAGGAAACACAAATAGTTGTGTAAGAGCAACCTGCTCAAGTAGAACAAGACCAGCATAGGTCAGGCAGGATACGTCACCTACCTGAGATATATGGATATCTGATCAAGGTGATGTTGTAACACCTCAAAATTTGTCCTCCTCTCTTGGGACTAGCTAACATATTGCATATCATTTTTTAGGTCATTAAGCATTGCATATTGCATATCATGTGGTTACATTGTGCAAGTCATCTTCCCAAGTCTTGATCAGAAGATAAGAGGTCATGGTGCAAGCTAGGGTTTCATTGGACTGGTCATCAATCATCTGAGGATGTGAAGGGCCAAATTAGGGTTTTGTGATTCTCAAGGGAGATTGATCTACATCTTGGGTGCAATGATACATCATCATCATCATGGTCTTGATATCATCTAGAAGATTCAAGTGATTGATCAAGATACCTTGAGATTAGGGTTTTGACCACTGGTCAACCCTAATCATCTGCATTGGGCCAATCAGGGCATGGCAAGGAGATGGGGTCTACAGTGGATATGGGGATCATTTCATGATTTTATTGAGCTTATGGAGGCTAGGGTTTCACCATTGAGCCATTTCATCAGAGGATTGGGGCTCAGATTGATCAGTGCATTGCCAAATTCATCTGTCAGTTGAAAAGTCAACTGTGGTCAACTGTGCTTGATTTTATGGATTTGGAGGTGGGATTGAGTTGGATACACTTCATTCATGTTGAAACACGTGTTATTTGACATGTCAAAGCTCAAGAATGAAGAAAATAAAGTCAGAACAAAAATTGCCAAAAATAGAAAGTGACTTGTAATGGAAGTTTCCAAAAATGGAAAGTTTTTCACCTCAAAATTACATGTCCAAGAAAGCCTCAAATGAAAATTTGTTCAACATGAAAGTTGTAGATCTTGGTCTCACCTTTCCAAAATGTCCAAGAACTTGAAATTCCCATGTATGGTTGGCAAGTTATGGTCCATTCAATTTCAAAAAAGACCCATAATCAAAGTGGCATAACTTTCACATGGAGTGTCCAAAATGGATGATCTTTTTATGAGCAAACTCCATTTGACATGTACTTTCATGGTGCATAATTGAAATTCATCAAAAATGGTTAATGCAAAAGGTCAATTTTCAAGTGTACAATTAAAGATCCAAGGGCAAAATGGTCCAAATGGAGAAATAATTGGAATTTTGGAATGGGAGTTTTTGCAACACATCACATATGCCAATTAGAAATGGTTTGAATTGTCATGAGTGTTCAAGGTGCAATATTTGGCTAGGCCATTTTTGAACTATCATTTAAAATGCAAAATTTGGCATGACATATGGAAAATGAATTGTACAACGCCAATCAACATGGGATCAAAGCCAACACATCACAAATGATAATTAGGAGATGTCTGAGCTGTCATACAGCTGTCATGAGCCCTAATGTGAAATGACATTTTTGCCCTTGCACTTGAAAATGACATTACACTAATCAAATTCATTTTGTTAATTGGTGATTAAGGAGGTGATTAGAGTGAAGTATAAAATCATAATTGTAACAGAATGCAAAACAAAAACACAATTCTCAAGAACATAACTGATTTTCCCTCCATTTTCTCCCAAATTCATCAAAAATCTTCATCACATTTTTGATCAAAACTTCATCAACTCTTCACCAAATTGAGTAATTCTTTTTGCTTCGTGATCCTTGGACCTAGATC
The DNA here is from genome assembly GCF_024323335.1 of Lathyrus oleraceus. Lineage (NCBI taxonomy): Eukaryota > Viridiplantae > Streptophyta > Magnoliopsida > Fabales > Fabaceae > Lathyrus > Lathyrus oleraceus. Next base: position 479,091,148 of record NC_066585.1, on the reverse strand, counting down.
TCCATCTGTTTTGATAAAGCCATTGCCAAAAGTTCAAGAATCTCCACTGTTCATCATAAGCTCAACAATGGTGAATTAAGATTTCTCACACGTGGAGCTGTTTTGGATCAAGCTACGAGTTGCATTCACCTTCCTCAACCTTCTCCTTCACCTGTTTTTGGATTTGGCACCTTGAAGCTTCAAGAATCATCACTGCCATCTCACAAGGTGATTTTTTCGAATCTCATCATTGCGTGAATTGTTATGTGCGTTGTGTAGATCTTCCAATGTAGATCAACATGATAGGCTTGGTTTTTGATTTAGTTAACTGTAGATTGAGTTATCATGCTTTGAATGTTTGAGAGTGAAACTTTAAATGCTCGATCCCTTCGCCATGGTTAGGGTTAGGAGAAATCATTAGCATGTTTGTGATTTAGGTTGAGAGACGGTTCTTTTGATTATAAACTTGTTGATTTTGGTGGAGTTTGGATGTTCTTGATTTTCTGCCATTTCTGGAAATTCCTTGGTGAAGAACGATGAACAACTCGTGTTTGATCCAACATTTCGCCTGGCTGTTTCAAAATTGTGTTTACCGCTAGTTTTGTCCAATCATAGCGCGCCATCTAATCTATTCAAAACTACGTCGTTTTGGCCGCGTGCTTTAATATTACAACATTGCCATTGGATCATATTATTTATATTATTTCTTTTTCTTTTTCATTTTCATTTTATATTTTGATGCCATAACTTCAAAAAATCATAGAGACTTCATTTTTTATCCAATTTTGGTGAGATTTTTTGCATTGTTCTTCTTTTAATGTGTAGAATTTTATCATGATTTTTTTGGATTTTTTGCACGTGTAGAAAAATAATGAGCCTAGGGTTTGTTGATTGTGTCACATTTTTGTATGTTTTGCCAAATCTATCATGAAATGCTCATACCTTTAAAGAAATGGATGAAAATTTTTGTGCTTATTCTGGACATGTTGATGGTGATTTGCATGTAAAGTTTATGATTTTTGGATACTTGGTGATGGAGATATGTTTTTTTGATTAGAGGTGTGACAATTTGTGTCACACCAAGCTAGGTCAACTTTCTGATTTTATTTGCCTGGCCTAGAAATGTTTGGTTGCTCCAATTTTTTGCATGAATGATCATTGATATGTCAAGATAACATGTGATTTTTTCTGGAATTTTTGATGTCATTTTCTAATTGATTGATAATTTTCTTCTCTGTATGCTCAATTGGTAACCTTGTGTGACACATGTTTGTATTTCTTTTGTGAAATTCTCATATGGTATTGGATGAAGATGAAATTTGGTATGTTGATTGTAGACACATTATAGGACATCAGGGTTTTGGTCCCATTCATTTCTAATATGTTGTCACTGTTTTATGAATTATTGAAGTGGATGATTGTTTGGATATCTTGAATTGGCTTGTATAATTGTGTCTGGATTTCTTGATTTTCATTGACCTACTTTTTTTTGTCCAATTGAGCTGAAAATTGACATGCTATACCTTGAATGTGTCCTGTTTAGGTGTGAATTATTTGAGGATTTTTGGAATTGTTTTGGTATACTTTTGATTGAAGTCATTCTGTTTGGACATTTGATGTTGCATTTGACCTAATTTGACATGTTTTGGTCATGAAATGATAATGGTGAATGGTATAAGCATGGGACCAATTGCATTTGCTTTTGATTTGTTTGAATGTGATTTTGGATTGGTTTTGCTTGCTGTTTAGAACTTTTTATCACCTTTGGACCCTAGGCTTGGCCTAGTGGTCTAGTTTCTCACATTTGGTGTGGATTTTCAGGTTAAAAATGCACAATGCTTAAGGAGATTGCTTCAAGGCAATTTGAATTGAGTTTGGTTGATGTTTATGAACTAACTTGACTTTGTGTTGTAGGGATTGATGCTTGAGCTTGAGCTTATAGCTTGCACTTGTGTGCATTAACCTGTGTTGTCTGTATAGATTAACATTTGCTGTTTATTGTTTGTCTGTCTGAGTACTGATGATACTTGATTGATTTCAGGTACATTTAGTTGCTTACAGTTCCTTGAGAACTTGCTTGCTGGTGCTTGGTTATTAAACCAATTGAGGTAGGATTTCTATTCTCCATGTAGTCTGGAAGACCTGGCCTGTTACTTGGCCAGGCAGCTGTCTGAAGTCCTCCTTAAGAGGCGATGTTTGTGCTTGTTTACTTTTTGTGCCCAAGCAGGTAAAGTCCTTGATTAAGGCAATTGGTGGAAGCCAAGGGATATGCAATCTATCCCCCACTATTCTGTTGAGTCGTCCCTCTGCTCACACGGCTGTGTGTTGATGCATTGGGACATAAACCCAAGATCTTGTACTTTGTACAGTTGTGTCAGAGTCGTTGAGCGTAGAAGGGTCCCTCCATTCTGGACCCACGCTCCTTTATCTGAAGCTCTCCCTGGACAGGGATAAGAGCTGTGAAGTCTAATCTTCACTCACCTTTCATCTGCTTCACCTTAGCCCCTCAATGGCAAGGTTAAGAGCGAGCAATACCCATGTACAGATGACTTGCTTCGGCAGTCAAACCCATTGTTTGAGCCCACTTGACTGGTTATAGTGTGTGCTTTGTGAATATTTGTTTGCTTGTATGCTTGTATGCTTGCTTTCTTCCTGGATAGGATTAGCTTGCTGTTGTGCAAGTAGGTAGAAACCTCAACGTAGGGCAATGATGCATGACAACACTAGGCTCGAGTACAGCTCCCTGGTAGTGTGTCTTCCCTTGGTTTCTGGCTAGAATTTCTTCCCTTGAGGGGGAACTACATCGCCCTGATCCTTGTTCCAGACGAGGTATGTAGGCAGGAGGTCGTGCGAGACCTCTCCGGGCACTTTTTTTTTCCTTTTTGCGTGTGTTTGCTTGTTATCTGCTTGTGTGTCAGGATATGGACGTAAGCCCAGCGATTGGCTGTACGTATCCTGATTGTGGTTGTTTGGTTCGGAAGCTGACGTAATTCCATCGAGTGGTTGTCGGGTTCCCTGTTTGCCTGTTTTTGTGCGTGTGTTGTTTGGCGTGCGTGAGCCGAACTACAGTAGCTCTGATTCTCGTTCCAGACGAGATATGCAGGCATAGGATGCGATGTCCTAGCGAGCCCTCTTCCTCTTAACCCCACCTGCGTTCCTTGTGTGTGTGTGTGATGTTAGCAACCTTTTCTTTCTTTTAGAACGTGGATCCCGTCGAGTACGACGAACGTGAGGGGTGCTAATACCTTCCCCTTGCGTAACCGACTCCCTTACCCTTTCTCTTTGGTCGCGAGACCATGCTTTTTCCAGGTTTCTCTGAGTGTTTCCTTTCCCTATTTTGGGATAAATAACGCGCAGTGGCGGCTCTGTTTGTTTTTTTGTTTTAGCCCGCCGGTTGTTTTTTCGCGGATGCGATAGCTGGCGACTCTGCTGGGGAGTGCATAAGATGTTGACCTGAGCTGGTCCATCTTCCCTAAGCGAGTCTCTCCTAGCGCTCTAGGATAGTTTAGGTTGTTTGTGTTGCTTTATTTATTGCATTTATTATTCTAACAGTGTATATATTTGCATAAATATTTGCATGCATCATACTATCATGTTGTTGCCGTCCTCTGTGCAGGTGTTTCCTCTGTTTGGGGTGGGTGTTTTGAGTGGGGCTAAAACCCAGGCCCGAGTATACACCTAGGATTAGCGTGGTCTCACGTCGCTCACATGCCGGTTGGGCACATTGTTGCGACGTGACATACCACAAGCCGGACGAGGTTCATCTGAGAAGTGCTCTTCCAGTGGGGTTTTCCACTTTGGTTGGGTTATCTCTTTTGAATTATTGACTCTGGTGACCGATCATTTCCCGGATCTTTGGTTTAGACGGTCTTAAGGGAGCTACAATGGCACACCCGAAAGGGCAAACCCATTGAGTATCTTTGCCCGATTGTCGAGACTATTGTCCGCCTTAGGATGACCTGATTAGAATTTACCTGTGAGGGGAGGGTGATTCTTTCAGATGCATGTTCAGATTGTGACTTTGATGGTGACTTTTGGTTCTGTTGATCAGGGTCCTATTTATGAGTCGGATTTATGGTCATTTATTACCGAGACGCTGGAGTGCTGTCCAAGTTATTTATCAGTGGGGATCCGTTTATTTCAGGATTCCCCGGGCCGATTCAGATGTTGTGGTGATCTGCTCGGAGATTGTTTGATGATGATGACGTATCTATCTTCCGTTTATTTCGGAACCTTGAGTTGGATTTGTGGTTACATATTCCTTCAGATGGTTATGATCGGTTCAGAAGTCAGGGCTGTGATTCAGAGTAACAGATGATCAGAGGACTTGGAGGATGGCAGTGCATTGCATTCACGCATCAGCATCATTCTCATTTTGCATTCATCTGCATCAAGCCTATGTCTAGCCATATGGGGAGTATTATTGATTGAGAATCTGGTTGAGAGACATCTTGAATTTCAGAATATGGATGTCAAAATGTTATCTGTCTCGATGAAACCAGAATCAAAGGACAGAATCTTCCTCATAGGGATAGACGTTGCATTCATGCATATTAACCCATTTGCTGTTTTGTAGGTGTCAACCGGTGCGCATAGCTTGTTTGCTCAGATATCCTGCTAGGGGCAACAAATCCAAACTGATGGATTCTCCCAACGCCGACATCCTTGAACTGAAAGAGATGGTGAGGGATTTGTTCAGTGTTGTGCAAGGGCTTGCCTTAGGGCAGAAAGCCATGGCCGAGAGATTGGGAAGGATTGAGGGCTGGATGATCAAGGAGAAAGTTCAGGGAAAGGCTCCGTCATCCGAAGTAACAAACCCCTCTGGCTCTGTAGCAAAGAAGCCCTCTGGCAATGGTCATCTTGAGAAGGAAGTTGAATTAGGTGGTGTGCAGGCCAAAAGAGAACGCGGTAAGGATCGTTATCACCCATATGCTGATACGGTAACAATCCCTACTAGTAATCAATCTGCACAACAGCGGTAACCACCACCTCAACAGAGGACACAAAGAGCAGTGGGCCAAGTGAGAAGGAGGACGACAGATCGTCATTTCAATAAGCCGTCCGTGACTTACGCCTCTCTGTTCAAAAAGTTGATGGATCTCGGGTTGGTGCAGCCAAGGACATTGGTTCCAGGGAAACCGGATCAGAGGGTTGCCAGTTATGATGAGAATGTCAGGTGTGAGTTCCATGCTGGGGCACCCGGACATCATGTTGAGGATTGCAAAGCTTTTAAGCATGTGGTCCAGGACTTGGTGGATTCTAAGGCAATCACTTTTGCACTGACGACAGATGATAGTGCTAACCCCGTGACAAGGCATGATCCTGTAAAAGTGAGAATGATGTCGAAGGACAAGAAAGGGATAGAGGTGACTGAGAAGGATCAGTTAAGAATGCCCATGTCTGTGGTCCCAAAACGCCCGACGAAAAATGGAGCTTTCCCTCGTGTTGATGATTGTTGTGCGGCCATCGCCACAAAGGGGTGTGATGCGATTGGGGAAACGATCCAGAGAAAGATGAAAGTAGAAATGGACGATGTAAGGTGTAAAGCACCCAGTCTGGCAGCTGAAACCGTCAAGGTGGAAAATGCCGTTGGTGTTGAGAAAGAGAAAAAGCCGTCCATTTCTTCTTACAAGCAGGCGGTGGAAGTGGTGAGAAATGGAGGGATCCCAGGCTGGGGAAAAATCATCGACATCGTGGTAAAGGCGGATATGTTTGGGATTGGTTATCATCCAGGTCAAGACGCGTCTGAGCAGAACAGAGGACGTCGTCCGTCGTTCACCTTTGTCAGTGCTGGAATGCTAGATTCAGATCACGCCTATACAGTGGGTGAAGAGACTGACAGCGACCGCGAGCTGGAGTCGTGGATAAAATCGTGCGTACCAGGAAGCTGGAAGGCCTAACAAGATCAGCACTGTCACTCATTCGGAAGAGTAATGATTTCTGTTTTCAGTCTTTATTTGCATGAAAGCCATGCGTGTTGCCCGACACGTAATGGTTCATTGTAAGGGCCACCTCATGTTCATAATTTGCAACATTTCTGCATCATTAATAAATGGATGTTTTTCAACAAAAAGCGGTGTTCCCTGTTTTTCATCTATTTTTGCAGTTTAAAAACAAATAAAAATGGCAATGTTTGTTTTCATTTTCTTTCCTTGAGTTTTGTCTCGTTCCGACTTCGAAAAGTAATTCTCCGGATCTCGTTGATAACAATTTGGTTACACCTCTGTATGACTTCGACAATCCGATCTATCATGCTGAAGAAGAAGGCGAAGAAGATTGTGATCTGCTGGAATTAGCCAGGTTGTCGAAACAAGAGGAGAAGGTGATTCAGCCGCACGTGAAGCGAGTTGAGATTGTTATTCCAAGTGCCGCCGAGGTCAGAAAGGAAATGAAATTAGGGCCGCTTCAGAGGCGAGTCGAGAGCAGAATGGTAGCCCTGTTGAAAGAGCATGTCGACATCTTCACCTGGTCATGACAGGATATGCCAGGGTCGGATACCGATGTCGCGGTACAGAGCTACCATGGAGAGAAGACTGTCTTCTAGAGAAGCGAAACGCCGGTGCTACTTATCAGAGAGCTATGGTGACTTTGTTTCATGATATGACTCATCATGAAATTGAATGCTATGTTGATGACATGATAGCAAAGTCCCACACAGAAAAGGGGCATCTGGCAGATCTGGCCAAGCTGAGTGGACCAGTTGAGATAATTCAAACTGAGGTTGAATTCAAATAAGTGCACTATCAGAGTGCGGTCCGGTAAGATGTTGGGGTTCATTGTAAGAGAGGAATCGAGGTTGATCCTGCTAAAAAAATAAAAAAATAAAAAAAAAACGAAAAAAAACAAGAAGTGCCTGAACCGGAAACAGAAAGAGAGGTTCGTGGTTTCTTAGGTAGATTGAGCTACATTTCACGGTTCACATCTCATCTAATAGCCACGTGTGAACCTATACTCAAGTTGTTGAAAAAAAAAGAGATCAAACGGTCAGGTGAAATAATGATTGCCAAGGGGGCATTGAAAAAATAAAAGAATAAGTTGCAGGAGCCTCTGATTCTGATGTATCCCTGTAGAGGGACGACCATCAAATGTTGTACTTGATAGCCCTCGAGGGGTCTACGAGGTGAAGTGGGTCAGCATGACGAGTCTGGTCGAAAAGAGCATGCAATTTACCTTACAAAAAGTTTACCGACTGTGAAACAATACATTCACTGTTCGAGAAAACTTAATGTACTTTGGCATAGGCTGCTCGCCGACTGAGACAGTATATGCTGGTTCATACCACTTTGTGGATTTCGAGATGGGTCTGATCAGGTAGATTTCTGAAAGAGCCAGCAATGACCGGACGGGTTGCGAAGGGGTCAATGATTTTGATTGAATACGATATTCGATATATCATCTCAGAAAGCAATCAAGGGGAGTGTATTGTCTGATTGCATCGCCCAACAACCCGTGGAGAATTATCAACCGATGAGGTTTGAGTTCCCTGATGAGGACATCTCGAGGTGCTCCAATCGAAAGATTGAGAGTGACCGATCCCGGAGGAGGGGCCTGACCCTGAATCCGAACGGATTCTGATGTCTGATGGGGAGGTTAAGGTGAATGAGCTTTTGTTGCCCGGATAACGTTTGAATGCACTGACGGTGTGATTGTGCAGAAAATGGTGGTAACCAACAAAGACTGGCATGAGATGTTGCCGTTTGCATTGCAGGGGTATCGAACGTCGGTGCGTACATCTACTGGGGCAACTCCTTTCTCATTGGTATATGGAATGGAAGCTGTATTACCAGTTGAGGTTCAGATTCCCTCTTTGAGAGTCCTGATGGACGTGAAATTGCAAGAGGCTGAATGGGTAAGGACTCGGTACGAAGAGTTGAGCCTGATTGAGGAAAAGAGGCTGGCAGCCATCTGTCATGGGCAGTTATACCAGCAGAGAATGAAGCGTGCTTTTGACAAAAAGGTACGACCTCGGGTATATCACGTAGGTGATATAGTGCTGAAAAGGATCCTTCCTCCTCAAAACGATCGAAGGGGCAAATGGACACCCAATTATGAAGGTCCATTCGTGGTCAAGAAGGTTTTCTCTGGTGGAGCCTTGTTGTTAATGACCATGGATGGTGAGGATTTTCCATCCCCTATGAATGCGGACGCAGTTAAAAAATACTTCGTATGAATTGACCCGCTGGACGGAAAGAATAAAATAGTCCAGGCAAAAATGGGCATCCCGGCGAACCAAAAACAGAAAGAAAGGTTCGGGAAAAAATTAGGGATAAAAATGAAAAATTGTACACCCGGCAAGTCGAAAACCTGAGAAGGCGACTTGGGCAAAAAAGGGTATCCCGGTGGACTGAAAACCCGAAAGGGCGGTCCAGGCAAAAGAGGGATTGAAACGAACAACTGCGTCTGGAATGATCGTTTGCGCTTTGGTTAAAGCATCATGGATAATACCCGGTGGGGATCAATCAGAAGCGTCTTGTTCAGAAGGCAGAAAGCATGGAGAGTCTGAGGACATATGGGGTGTAACTGAGTTGGAACTCGATGAGATCGCGGGTTTCACATTGCCATTAGGATAGATTTTTCCTTTTGTGCGCAATTACCTCTTTTCAGGAATTGCTTCCTTTGTATTGCTCAAATTTGAGCCACACTTTTTCGATCAATAAAATGCATATTCAGTTAAATAATTTTGTTTTTGTTTTTCATTACTGCTTTGATTGCAAAAACATCCGATTATTTTGATAAAGAATCTTGCATTTTAAGACATACAGGTCCCTTCCGATGCATGTTTATAAGATTGAAAGCTTGAAATCTTATTTGGAAGGTTGAGTGACCCAAGTGTTGAAATCTTGACACGCCTGGGGCACGGTTTTATCTGACGATCTCTTTTGCAGGTGCGGTTAGATATTTTCACTCACTTGCAGGTGGTGATGTGGAAGCTGTTGACAAAACGAATCCCCATAGAGTCCAATCAGGGACGAGGGACGACGAAGAGATGTTGAGACGTACGACGATCCTTGATGATAATCAAGAAGACTCTTCAAAATCGGAAGATTTGAAAGTCTGTGGAAATTCCCCGCAGGGTCCAATCAGGGACAGATGAATGGGTAGAGAACGGTGAATAGACGACGAGGGACGTCCGACGACCTTTGGAATTAATCAAGAAGACTCTTCAAAGTCGGAAGATTGAAAAGTCTGTATAGTCCCCAGGAGTTCGCTCTTCGTCGAGCGCGGAGCGACTTTGGAATACAAGATGATGGAGCAGAAAAGGTCCAGACGAGTCTGGGAATTCTCAAAAGTGGAAAGCTGATGCGAGATTGGGAGGTGGATACCATGGTTCGACGAGTCGGCGGGTGTTCTGTACCAACTTCTCTCATTTCCATAGCTAAGTCCCAAAGCAGAGTGGTGAGGACTAAATCTCCAGCAGATCCAAGGTCTATGGATCCCTTAGCCGAGTCGAGGTGGTTATCCCCGGCAGGTTTAAAACGGTGTGTCCTCAGCAGCAGGCTCAAAGGTTGCTATCCCCGAGTGGAGCGGGTTTCAATGAAATATATCTCCATCAGAGTTCATCCTACCAGTGGATGGGATGAGTTTCCATAGCAGACTGATATCTGCATCCCCAGCTGAGTTGATTCTACCCATGGATTGCATGGGTTGTCCCCAGCGGAGTAGCATTCGTTTCCCCTAGCAGGGTCAGGATGGTTATCCCCAGCAGGTGTCAGATCGATGCTTTCCCCAGTCGCCAGGCCTGGAGGTTGCTGTTTCCCAGCGGGGCTATCTGTGAGCATTTCCCCAATGAAGTCGTCAGGGTATCTGTGAGGGTTTCCCCGAAGCAGATTCGGGATTGATATCCCTAGCAAGTCGAAGACTGCTTTATCCCCACAGAGTGTTGGTGATGCTTATCCCCAGCAGTTTCTCGAGCGGATTGGGTGCAAAGGAGGTTTTCCCCAGCAAGGGTTACTTTTTCCCAACAGCAGTGCTTATTCCCCAGCAGGGAGGAGATCGGAGACTGACGAGTTCCTCAGCAGAGTGTCTCGTGTTCCTCAGCAGAGTCCCTTGAGGGGGATACCTTTTTATACATTCATCATGAAAAAATAGCATAGCATGTTGCGTAGAAAAATAATAAATCGCGTAGCATTTCCATAATTATGGAGCATTACGCAGAAAAATCAATCATGCATCATATTGCAAGCATTAGGCTAGTCTCAAGCTGTGGTTATTGTTTGAGAGGTGGTTTCGACAGAAGTTGGAAGATGTTACTCTGATGGGTTTAGCATCATGACGTCAGATCAGCAATATTCCCCAGTAGTGCGATGCTGGAGGAAACTTTTCCGCCGGACAGAGATAGAAATGTTACGCGATCAGCGCGACTCGAGCCGTGGTTACCGCTTGAGATTTGGTTTTGCCGGACAGTGAAGACGATACTCCGAGGAGTTCAGCATTGTGAGTTTGGAGCAACAGTATTTCCCAGTCATCAGTAAGTGTCTGGTCGAGCTTTCTTTGGTGTCAGTAAACATCATCGTTCGATGTCCAGTAAACGTCGAGTTATTTCCCAGTCATTGTTCGATGTCCTGTCAACATCCTTGTTTGATGCCTGTAAACATCATTGTTTGATGCCTGTAAACATCATTGTTTGATGCCTGTAAACATCATTGTTTGATGCCTGTAAACATCATTGTTTGACGCCTGTAAACATCATTGTTTGATGCCTGTAAACATCATTGTTTGATGCCTGTAAACATCATTGTTTGATGCCTGTAAACATCATTGTTTGATGCCTGTAAACATCATTGTTTGATGTCCTGTAAACATCATTGTTTGATGTCCTGTAAACATCATTGTTTGATGTCCTGTCAACATCCTTGTTCGATGTCCTGTCAACATCATTGTTTGATGTCCTGTCAACATCCTTGTTCAATGTCCTGTCAACATCCTTGTTCGATGTCTGGTAAACATCATTGTCCGATGTCCAGTAAACGTCGAGTTTTCTCCCAATCATTGTTTAGTGTCTGGTCGAGTTTTCTTTGGTGCCTGTCAACATCATTGATTCGATGTCCAGTTAACGTCGAGTTCCCTCCCAGTCATCAGTAAGTGTCTGGTGGAAGGTGTACCCTCTGACATGACGCCATCAGAGTGGTGATTGGTGTTATTTCCGACGTTGCCAGCGGAATTATCAGAAAGTTTTGGGGTCCAAGAAAAAGAAATCAGCAAAAATTTCGGGGTTCAAGAAAAGCATAAAAAAGAAAGGAATGATAATCCCCAGCGGATATGTGGTGTTCAGGCCATGGTTATCCCTGCGTTACCATTTATTTGGGTATCTAGGTCGACGTTTCTGTTTCGGTGATCAGGCCGACTTTTTCCGCACCAGAAGGATTTTTGTTCAGAGATTGTGTTCTTCGCCGATTCTGACAGGCGTTGTTAATTATTTTCCCATCAGAGTGCAAATTGTTCGTCTGTTCTTGGTATTCAATCACTCTTCATCTTGATCATCTGAAAGTCGAGGCTGTTCATATCGACAGGTTCACAGTGGATTGAATAGGGGCAGCTGTAACACCTCAAAATTTGCCCTCCTCTCTTGGGACTAGCTAACATATTGCATATCATTTTTTAGGTCATTAAGCATTGCATATTGCATATCATGTGGTTACATTGTGCAAGTCATCTTCCCAAGTCTTGATCAGAAGATAAGAGGTCATGGTGCAAGCTAGGGTTTCATTGGACTGGTCATCAATCATCTGAGGATGTGAAGGGCCAAATTAGGGTTTTGTGATTCTCAAGGGAGATTGATCTACATCTTGGGTGCAATGATACATCATCATCATCATGGTCTTGATATCATCTAGAAGATTCAAGTGATTGATCAAGATACCTTGAGATTAGGGTTTTGACCACTGGTCAACCCTAATCATCTGCATTGGGCCAATCAGGGCATGGCAAGGAGATGGGGTCTACAGTGGATATGGGGATCATTTCATGATTTTATTGAGCTTATGGAGGCTAGGGTTTCACCATTGAGCCATTTCATCAGAGGATTGGGGCTCAGATTGATCAATGCATTGCCAAATTCATTTGTCAGTTGAAAAGTCAACTGTGGTCAACTGTGCTTGATTTTATGGATTTGGAGGTGGGATTGAGTTGGATACACTTCATTCATGTTGAAACACGTGTTATTTGACATGTCAAAGCTCAAGAATGAAGAAAATAAAGTCAGAACAAAAATTGCCAAAAATAGAAAGTGACTTGTAATGGAAGTTTCCAAAAATGGAAAGTTTTTCACCTCAAAATTACATGTCCAAGAAAGCTTCAAATGAAAATTTGTTCAACATGAAAGTTGTAGATCTTGGTCTCACCTTTCCAAAAAGTCCAAGAACTTGAAATTCCCATGTATGGTTGGCAAGTTATGGTCCATTCAATTTCAAAAAAGACCCATAATCAAAGTGGCATAACTTTCACATGGAGTGTCCAAAATGGATGATCTTTTTATGAGAAAACTCCATTTGACATGTACTTTCATGGTGCATAATTGAAATTCATCAAAAATGGTCAATGCAAAAGGTCAATTTTCAAGTGTACAATTAAAGATCCAAGGGCAAAATGGTCCAAATGGAGAAATAATTGGAATTTTGGAATGGGAGTTTTTGCAACACATCACATATGCCAATTAGAAATGGTTTGAATTGTCATGAGTGTTCAAGGTGCAATATTTGGCTAGGCCATTTTTGAACTATCATTTAAAATGCAAAATTTGGCATGACATATGGAAAATGAATTGTACAAGGCCAATCAACATGGGATCAAAGCCAACACATCACAAATGATAATTAGGAGATGTCTGAGCTGTCATACAGCTGTCATGAGCCCTAATGTGAAATGACATTTTTGCCCTTGCACTTGAAAATGACATTACACTAATCAAATTCATTTTGTTAATTGGTGATTAAGGAGGTGATTAGAGTGAAGTATAAAATCATAATTGTAATAGAATGCAAAACAAAAACACAATTCTCAAGAACATAACTGATTTTCCCTCCATTTTCTCCCAAATTCATCAAAAATCTTCATCACATTTTTGATCAAAACTTCATCAACTCTTCACCAAATTGAGTAATTCTTTTTGCTTCGTGATCCTTGGACCTAGATCTCCATCCGTTTTGATAAAGCCATTGCCAAAAGTTCAAGAATCTCCACTGTTCATCATAAGCTCAACGATGGTGAATTAAGATTTCTCACACGTGGAGCTGTTTTGGATCAAGCTACGAGTTGCATTCACCTTCCTCAACCTTCTCCTTCACCTGTTTTTGGATTTGGCACCTTGAAGCTTCAAGAATCATCACTGCCATCTCACAAGGTGATTTTTTCGAATCTCATCATTGCGTGAATTGTTATGTGCGTTGTGTAGATCTTCCAATGTAGATCAACATGATAGGCTTGGTTTTTGATTTAGTTAACTGTAGATTGAGTTATCATGCTTTGAATGTTTTAGTGTGAAACTTTAAATGCTCGATCCCTTCGCCATGGTTAGGGTTAGGAGAAATCATTAGCATGTTTGTGATTTAGGTTGAGAGACGGTTCTTTTGATTATAAACTTGTTGATTTTGGTGGAGTTTGGATGTTCTTGATTTTCTGCCATTTCTGGAAATTCCTTGGTGAAGAACGATGAACAACTCGTGTTAGATCCAACATTTCGCCTGGCTGTTTCAAAATTGTGTTTACCGCTAGTTTTGTCCAATCATAGCGCGCCATCTAATCTATTCAAAACTACGTCGTTTTGGCCGCGTGCTTTAATATTACAACATTGCCATTGGATCATATTATTTATATTATTTCTTTTTCTTTTTCATTTTCATTTTATATTTTGATGCCATAACTTCAAAAAATCATAGAGACTTCATTTTTTATCCAATTTTGGTGAGATTTTTTGCATTGTTCTTCTTGTAATGTGTAGAATTTTATCATGATTTTTTTGGATTTTTTGCACGTGTAGAAAAATAATGAGCCTAGGGTTTGTTGATTGTGTCACATTTTTGTATGTTTTGCCAAATCTATCATGAAATGCTCATACCTTTAAAGAAATGGATGAAAATTTTTGTGCTTATTCTGGACATGTTGATGGTGATTTTCATGTAAAGTTTATGATTTTTGGATACTTGGTGATGGAGATTTGTTTTTTTGATTAGAGGTGTGACAATTTGTGTCACACCAAGCTAGGTCAACTTTCTGATTTTATTTGCCTGGCCTAGAAATGTTTGATTGCTCCAATTTTTTGCATGAATGATCATTGATGTGTCAAGATAACATGTGATTTTTGCTGGAATTTTTGATGTCATTTTCTAATTGATTGATAAGTTTCTTCTCTGTATGCTCATTTGGTAACCTTGTGTGACACATGTTTGTATTTCTTTTGTGAAATTCTCATATGGTATTGGATGAAGATGAAATTTGGTATGTTGATTGTAGACACATTGTAGGACATCAGGGTTTTGGTCCCATTCATTTCTAATATGTTGTCACTGTTTTATGAATTATTGAAGTGGATGATTCTTTGGATATCTTGAATTGGCTTGTATGATTGTGTCTGGATTTCTTGATTTTCATTGACCTACTTTTTTTTGTCCAATTGAGCTGAAAATTGACATGCTAAACCTTGAATGTGTCCTGTTTAGGTGTGAATTATTTGAGGATTTTTGGAATTGTTTTGGTATGCTTTTGATTGAAGTCATTCTGTTTGGACATTTGATGTTGCATTTGACCTAATTTGACATGTTTTGGTCATGAAATGATAATGGTGAATGGTATAAGCATGGGACCAATTGCATTTGCTTTTGATTTGTTTGAATGTGATTTTGGATTGGTTTTTCTTGCTGTTTAGAACTTTTTATCACCTTTGGACCCTAGGCTTGGCCTAGTGGTCTAGTTTCTCACATTTGGTGTGGATTTTCAGGTTAAAAATGCACAATGCTTAAGGAGATTGCTTCAAGGCAATTTGAATTGAGTTTGGTTGATGTTTATGAACTAACTTGACTTTGTGTTGTAGGGATTGATGCTTGAGCTTGAGCTTATAGCTTGCACTTGTGTGCATTAACCTGTGTTGTCTGTATAGATTAACATTTGCTGTTTATTGTTTGTCTGTCTGAGTACTGATGATACTTGATTGATTTCAGGTACATTTAGTTGCTTACAGTTCCTTGAGAACTTGCTTGCTGGTGCTTGGTTATTAAACCAATTGAGGTAGGATTTCTATTCTCTATGTAGTCTGGAAGACCTGGCCTGTTACTTGGCCAGGCAGCTGTCTGAAGTCCTCCTTAAGAGGCGATGTTTGTGCTTGTTTACTTTTTGTGCCCAAGCAGGTAAAGTCCTTGATTAAGGCAATTGGTGGAAGCCAAGGGATATGCAATCTATCCCCCACTATTCTGTTGAGTCGTCCCTCTGCTCACACGGCTGTGTGTTGATGCATTGGGACATAAACCCAAGATCTTGTACTTTGTACAGTTGTGTCAGAGTCGTTGAGCGTAGAAGGGTCCCTCCATTCTGGACCCACGCTCCTTTGTCTGAAGCTCTCCCTGGACAGGGATAAGAGCTGTGAAGTCTAATCTTCACTCACCTTTCATCTGCTTCACCTTAGCCCCTCAATGGCAAGGTTAAGAGCGAGCAATACCCATGTACAGATGACTTGCTTCGGCAGTCAAACCCATTGTTTGAGCCCACTTGACTGGTTATAGTGTGTGCTTTGTGAATATTTGTTTGCTTGTATGCTTGTATGCTTGCTTTCTTCCTGGATAGGATTAGCTTGCTGTTGTGCAAGTAGGTAGAAACCTCAACGTAGGGCAATGATGCATGACAACACTAGGCTCGAGTACAGCTCCCTGGTAGTGTCTTCCCTTGGTTTCTGGCTAGAATTTCTTCCCTTGAGGGGGAACTACATCGCCCTGATCCTTGTTCCAGACGAGGTATGTAGGCAGGAGGTCGTGCGAGACCTCTCCGGGCACTTTTTTTTTCCTTTTTGCGTGTGTTTGCTTGTTATCTGCTTGTGTGTCAGGATATGGACGTAAGCCCAACGATTGGCTGTACGTATCCTGATTGTGGTTGTTTGGTTCGGAAGCTGACGTAATTCCATCGAGTGGTTGTCGGGTTCCCTGTTTGCCTGTTTTTGTGCGTGTGTTGTTTGGCGTGCGTGAGCCGAACTACAGTAGCTCTGATTCTCGTTCCAGACGAGATATGTAGGCATAGGATGCGATGTCCTAGCGAGCCCTCTTCCTCTTAACCCCACATGCGTTCCTTGTGTGTGTGTGTGATGTTAGCAACCTTTTCTTTCTTTTAGAACGTGGATCCCGTCGAGTACGACGGACGTGAGGGGTGCTAATACCTTCCCCTTGCGTAACTGACTCCCTTACCCTTTCTCTTTGGTCGCGAGACCATGCTTTTTCCAGGTTTCTCTGAGCGTTTCCTTTCCCTATTTTGGGATAAATAACGCGCAGTGGCGGCTCTGTTTGTTTTTTTGTTTTAGCCCGCCGGTTGTTTTTTCGCGGATGCGGCAAATGTATTACTCATGGATTCATCAAAAACGAAGATGAGCCTTGTGTCTACAAGAAGGTTAGTGGGAGCATGATCGTGTTCCTGGTATTATATGTAGATGACATATTACTCATTGGAAACGATATCCCTACCCTGCAACAAGTAAAGACTTGGTTGGGGAAATGCTTTTCTATGGAGGGCCTAGGTGAAGTAGCCTATAAATTAGGAATCAGAATCTATAGAGATAGATCACAAAATGCTTGGCTTAAGTCAGAGTACATAGACAAAGTGCTGAGACGCTTTAATATGAATGGTTCCAATGGTTATGTGTTTTATTTAAATGGTGGCGCTGTGAGCTAGAAAAGTTCAAAGCAAGATACAGTTGTTGATTCTACAACTGAGGCCGAGTATATTTCTGCCTCAAGTGCAGCAAAGGAAGCTGTTTGGATCAAAAGTTCATTAGTGAACTTGGCATAGTCCCTAGCATTGTGGTTCCCATTGGTCTCTATTGTGATAACAATGGTGCTAGCGCACAAGCTAAGGAGCCTAGATTTCACCAACGATCCAAACACATATTCAAGAATTATCATCTCATTCAAGAGATAATAGATAGAGGAGATGTGAAAATATGTAAAGTACCTACACTTGACAATATTGTTGACCCATTGACAAAGCCTTTTGCGCAGCAGAATCATGATGGTCATACTAGATCAATGGGCATAAGGGGCATGCCTGATTGGCTCTAGTGCTAGTGGGAGATTGTTGGTGTAAGCCCTAGAGGCTAATACTTTTGGTACTTGTATCGAATTATTTATTAATAATAAAAGGCTTTTTCTTTATTACGGTTGTTTAATAAAGTCCCTGGAATAGATAGTCCGTTTAATGTATTAACTGTGACTTAATCATGAGAGAACATTAAACATAAGGACATTATTCTTAAAGTATCCGTAGTCGAGCTTTAGTGTGAAGTGGGATAACATTAAAGCATTAAGACTATTATGTTTATAGACTGATGATCACATCTCATGGATCATGGATAAAGAGTTATCAAGTCTTAAACATAGGTATGAATATTAAGAGTAATATTTATACCGGATTGACCCACTATGAGAATACTATATAGAAAGTTATGCAAAGTGTCATAAGTTATTCTCATGGTGATAATGGTGTATGCCACTCTTCAACCTGAAACCACCATGGACCCTAGATATAGAGTCGAGTGCTTTGTTGTTGATCTAACGTTGTCCGTAACTGGATAACCATAAAGACAGTTGATGGGTACTCCATGAAGCATGCTGAGGGACATGAGTGTCCTAGATGGAATTTGCCCATCCTGCGTAACAGGATAAATGTCTATGGGCCCAATGTTGAACTGGCCAAGGATGACACAGTCTATACCTTGTGTTCAATATAGACATAAGGGCAAAGGGGTAATTATACACATAATTATTATCACAGGAGGTTTTGTCAGATAACATGACATTTTCGTGTCATGGGTAGTAGTGATGTGTTGCTAGATACCGCTCACTGTTTATTATGTTAAATGTGTGATTTAATATAATTGTCAACGTCGCGAAAACCTACAGGGTCACACACAAAGGACGAATTGATGAGAGATAGAGTAATTAAGGAATACCGTAATGTATGGTGCCCTAAAGGAATATCGTATCTCTCTCTCACTCAAAGCCTTCATTCGTACCAGCTAGCACTGAGATTGAAGGAATCCAATCGTGTGGACTGAGTAGAGACGTTGTCATCGTTCAGCGTTCGTGATCGCTCCGTGGATTTGTATCCAAGGTTTTGATCGTTACAAGAGATCAACACCAAAGGTTTGAATCGCCACAAGAGGTAACGATTCTATCACTGATCATGCCCATTCGTAAGGATCACTAAATGGAGAAATTTTTAAATACCGTTGCGCCTTGGATGGCAATTCTCCTTCAATTTTTTGGATCATTATTAATATTTTTCATGATTTATTGATTTTGTGATTATTTTTAATTGTTTAAAAATACTTTTAAGTCTCTAAAAATTCTGAAATTTTTTCTCCAAGGTCCTTTAACCTTATTTGACCTATGATAAATCTCATGGCCATTTCTTTGGTGTTTTGATGAGGTTTTAGGAATTTGACAAACCATATTTAATTTAATGAATTATTTTTAGTATTTTTAAATTGAATAAATGCCAAATAATTGTGTTGAGCCATATTAATTGTTTATATGAGTTTGACTTGTGTTGTTGGGCCTCGGTCAAGGTTGATTTGACTTTGCTAGGTTAAGATCATTGGATATAGGGGATTGATGGAATGTACATTCCATCTCCCAAAATGAATGAATGATCTTAATTTGGTAAAAGTCCTCCTTTGTCCAATTTTAGTTTTATTTATTTCCCCTCCCTCTTCATCTTATTCCCCTTCTTTATGCATTCATGTCATGGTCCTATGATATCTCAATATCCTAAGGCTAGTTGATTGAAAATCAACATAAGTATGGATGAGATTAGGCCACCTATTTTGCATATTTTTTTTTGTGTGGTATGTATCATGAGCATAGTCCATCATACTATGTCTCTAACATGCATTAACACCAAAATTCTATTGCCAGGTCTCAAATTGTTGTGACTTCTACATAACTCCAATTACGATTGCTTAACATAGCGCTAAATTTTTGACATAAAAGGCATAACATTCTAGTTAGTAAGATTGTAAGTCTCCCCTCTTTCATGGTATTGTGTGGAAACTTGACCTTTTTTCCTTCCTTTGGAAGATGTCTTGGTTCAAGGATCCATGCTTGTGATAAGTGGGTTGAGTATTCTACAAAGAATGACTTAAAACAAAAAGCAAAAGCAATACTAACTTCTAACTCATTAACAACTAACATTTACTTTCAAGTTATTTACTTTAATGCACTTTATTTTTAAGCCCTATTCATTTGCCATTATTCATACCATTCTAATTGTTTATGTTAATGTCATTTTCACTTTGTCCATTTGGACCATAATTTGTGATATATTTTTATTGTGTATATTGTGTTTCTTTGTGTGGTCTTTGGCCATTAATGTACATAATAAGAACAAAAAACCCTAAAAAACATCTTGTGTGGACTTTTGGTTTGATCTGAGACAATTGGACTTAGAATTTAGGCAACACTCCCTATGCAAAGGACTTGGCTAATGCCAACTTTCATCTGCAACTTCATCTGCTACATCCTTGAAAGATCCATTTGAGCTCATCTACAACATGATCATTATGAAGCTGTTATTTTGAACCTATGACTTATGGCATTATGGAATTCATCTGCTACATGGGCAAATTTGAAGAAGATCATGGAATGGCTAAGCTTGGATGTGGCTATCTTTATTTGATTCCTTGCTCTTCAATTTAATATTGTGTGCCTTGTCTGTTGCTTGATTCTAATGTCCAAGGGAATTCAAAATTTCAAAATCTCTTTAATTTCAAAATCTCTCCCTCCTTTCAAAATCTTTGATATGGCAATGAATATCAAAGAAGAAGTGCAGAAGCAGATTGATATCGGTTTCCTTGTGACCGCCGAGTATCTGCAATGGGTGGCCAATATTTTGCCTATTCCGAAGAAGGATGGAAAAGTCCGCATGTGCATTAGTTATAGAGATTTGAATAAAGCCAGTCCGAAAGATGATTTCCCTCTGCCACACATTGATATGTTGGTAGACAATACAACTAAATTCAAAGTATTTTCGTTTATGGACGGATTTTCCGGATATAATTAGGTCAAGATGGCACCCGAAGATATGGAGAAGACCACATTCATTACACCTTGGGGAACATTCTGTTATAGAGTGATGTCTTTCGGTTTAAAGAATGCTGGTGCAACTTACAAAAGAGCAATGACTACTCTTTTTCATGATATGATGCATAAAGAGATTGAAGTTTATGTCGATGACATGATTGCTAAATCAATTGATGAAGAGGAATATGTTGAGCATTTGTTGAAGCTATTCCAGCGTTTGAGGAAGTATAACCCTGCTTGAATCCCAATAAGTGTACTTTTGGTGTTCGTTCTGGTAAGTTGTTGGGATTTATTGCCAGCGAGAAGGGTATTGAAGTTGATCCTGCCAAGGTCAAAGCAATACAAGAGATGCTTGCGCCCAAAATTGAGAAGCAAGTCAGAGGTTTTCTTTGCCGCTTGAATTATATCTCAAGATTCATTTCACACATGCTTGCCACATGTGCGCCTATATTCAAGCTTCTTCAGAAATATCAGTCTTGTGATTGGACCGAAGACTGTCAAAAAGCTTTTGACAGTATCAAAGAATATTTGCTTGAACCTTCGATTTTGTCTCCACCTGTTGAAGGAAGACCAATGATCATGTATTTGAATGTGCTTGAAGATTGTATGGGTTGTGTTCTTGGCCAGTAATGTGAGACTGGAAAGAAAGAATTTGCAATTTACTACCTCAGTAAAAAGTTCACCGACTGTGGGACTCGGTATTCTATGCTTGAGAAAACTTGTTGCGCATTGGCTTAGGCTGTTAAGCATCTGCGTCAGTATATGTTGAATCATACCACTTGGTTGATATCCAAAATGGATCCAATCAAGTATATATTTGAGAAGCCTGCTTTAACTTTGAGGATTTCCCATTGGCAAATGTTGTTATCTGAGTATGATATTGAATACCGATCTCAGAAAGCAATCAAAGGTAGTATCTTGGCTGACCATTTGGCTCACCAACCAATTGAAGATTACCAGTCAGTGCAGTATGATTTTCCTGATGAAAAGATCTTGTACTTGAAATTGAAGGATTGTGATGAACCATTGCTTGAAGAAGGGCCAGAACCTTGTTCCCGTTGGGGCATGGTATTTGATGGAGCTGTTAATCAGTATGGTAATGGCATTGGGGAAGTAATGATTACTCCTCAAGGCACACATTTTCCATTTACAACTATATTGACTTTCAAGTGCACAAACAATATGGCATAATATGAAGCTTGCATTATAGGGCTCAAATAGGCCATTGATCTCAGAATCAAGCATTTAGATGTCTTTGGAGATTTAGCTTTGGTGGTGAATCAGATCAAAGGTGAATGGGAGACGAATGAACCCGGTTTAATACCATATAGACACTATGCGAGGATAATTTCAACTTTCTTTACAAAGGTTGAGTTTCAGCACATCCCTCGAGATGAAAACCGAATGGCAGATGATCTTGCAACGTTAGCATAAATAATTATAGTGAAGTACTAGAATGAGGTTCCCAACTTGACTGTGATGCATCTTGACAGGCCAGCTCATGTGTTTGCTGTTGAGGAGATCGAAGACAAGAAGCTGTGATATTATGACATTGAGTGTTTCCTCCAAAGTCAGATTTACCCATCTGGGGAATCTTTAAAAGATAAGAAGACTTTGAGGAGATTCGCCTACAATTTCTACCTGAATGGTGATGTATTGTATAAGAGAAACATCGATATGGTTTTACTCAGATGCGTGGATAGACACGAAGCAGACCTGTTGATGACTGAAGTCCATGAAGGTTCCTTTGGTACTCATTCCAATGGACATGCAATGGCAAAGAAGATGTTGCGAGCAGGTTACTATTGGCTGGAAATGGAATATGACTGTTTCAAGTTTGTGAAGAAGTGCCACAAGTGTCAAATATATGCAGATAAGATTCATGTTCCTCCGACACTGTTGAACGTCATTTCCTCTCCATGGCCCTTCTCCATGTGGGGAATTGATATGATTGGCTTAATTGAGCCCAAAGCTTCGAACAGACATCGTTTCATTTTGGTGGCAATCAACTACTTTACAAAATGGGTTGAAGCAACATCATATGCGAATGTAACCAAGCAAGTTGTTCTAAGGTTTATCAAGAATCATATTATATGTCGTTATGGTGTGCCAAGCAAGATCATTACTGATAGTGGATCGAACTTGAATAATAATATGATGGAAGCTCTTTGCAAAGACTTCAAGATTGCACATCATAGTTCTTCTCCCAACAGACCCAAGATGAATGGGGTTGTTGAAGCTGTGAACAATAACATTAAGAAGATTATTCAGAAGATGGTTGTAACATATAAGGATTGGCATGAGATGCTACCATTTGCTTTGCACGGTTATCGTACATCCATCTATACTTCAACAAGGGCAACCCCTTTATCTCTTGTATATGGTATGGAAGTAGTGCTCCCCATAGAGGTTGAGATTCCTTTATTACGTGTGCTCATGGGAGCCAAGTTGACTGAGGATGAATGGTGTTAAACCAGGTATGATCAGTTGAATTTAATCGAAGAGAAGAGATTGACTTCCATGTGTCATGGTTAGTTATATCAGTAGAGGATGAAGAAAGCTTTTGATAAGAAGGTCATACCTCGTGTATTTAGAGAAAGTGACCTTGTGCTCAAGAAGATTTTATCGTTCAAACCAGACTCTAGGGGAAAATGGACTCCTAATTATGAAGGCCCATATGTTGTTAAGAGAGCCTTTTCAGGAAGTGCTTTGATTCTTACAACTATGGATGGTGAAGAGTTCACTCGTCCTATGAACGCAGATGCAGTCAGGAAATACTTCACCTAAAAAAGAAAAAAACAGGTCGTTAAGTTGAAAACCTGAAAGGGAGGCTTAGGCAAAAATGAGCGTCTCGGTGGATTGAAACCCGAAAGGGCGATTCAGGAAAAAGTTAGAGACATAAAAACAGAAAGATTACCCCGATAAATTGAATACCCCATGTTGGGGAAATTTACACTACGCCAAAAACTGGAATAGACAGCGCACCTTAGAGGGCGCTTTATTACAAAAGCGCACTCTAAAGTGAAGCGAAAAAATAAGGAGCGAACAACTGGAATAGACAGCGCACTTTAGAGGGCGCTTTTGTAATAAAGCACCCTCTAAGGTGAAGCGAAAAAATAAGGAGGAGATAGAGACAACAATACAGGGCGCTTTTTAGAAAGCGCCCTCTAAGGTTACCCTTAGAGGGCGCTTTTAAAAAAGCGCTCTATAAGTCCATGTGCATTTCCAGTTTATAAAGCGCTTTTGGAAAGCCTTAGAGAGCGCTTTCATAAGCGCCCTCTTAGGCCCCCTTTAGAGGGCGCTTTTTTTCCACAAGCGCCCTCTAAGGTCCCCTTTAGTAAACATTAAAATTATAACATACTGCGCGTTTTGTTATTTCACTCTCTGTTATTTTCGTTCTTTTTCACGTTAGGGTTCTCACTGCTACGATTTTTGCTACTTCTAAGACGTTCTCCTTCCACCTCTGTTAAATCTACGACGTTTCCTCCTTCTATTAATTCGTTGTTAGCTGTTCGATTTTGACACCATAGGTATTTTTCTAATCTTCATATTACTTGGTTTCTCTTCCGACGTTCGCTATTGTTCATTTTTGGTTTCATTTTTCTTGGTTCATACATTTATTGAGTATTCTCAACAATAATTATTGTGTTGCAATGCTAGCAATGGAGACTAGGCATTATGGGTTAAATTTCACCAACTGTTCCATTTTTTTTAGTTCTTTATTGTTAACTATGATTAAAATGACTCTTTATTTATTGATTTATTGATGTTATATATATATATATATATATATATATATATA
Source organism: Lathyrus oleraceus (assembly GCF_024323335.1). Taxonomy (NCBI): domain Eukaryota; kingdom Viridiplantae; phylum Streptophyta; class Magnoliopsida; order Fabales; family Fabaceae; genus Lathyrus; species Lathyrus oleraceus. The sequence goes on along the minus strand of NC_066585.1, from coordinate 479,067,097 downwards.
TATATATATATATGGTCAGGGTGAAACTTTTTTCGAATTGATGTAGATACTTGTGTCCTGAACCCTATCCGGAGGAGAATTTGGAGTTTCTTAAATCACAGAATATTCGTCTATTTCAATTTGGAATTGAGGGGAAAACGGTAATTTTTTATATTCGTATTCATCATATATGTGTTCAAATGTGTTTAATCATGTTATTTCAATGTATGATGTTTTGAATTGGGTTTTGATTGTTGTTAAAAAGTCTGTGATTGTTTGAATCATTCTGAATTTTGTTAATGAAATTTCATTGAAATCATGAAATGTATGTGTATTACTCAAAGTTTGAATTTTTTCTGTGATTGTGTTATTTTTGCAGATTATTAGATTAGGGTTTTAGGTTTAATTGTATAATTAGGGGAAAAAGGGAGTTTGGGGTTTATCATAAATATGGGTTGGTGTTAGCTGCTAATAATCATGAAATTTGACCTATGTGGATTGGTGATTCATTTTTGGTTTTATCTTTTTTTTTTATTTTAGAGTTAATAAATCTTTGTATTTTTCTGCAGGAAGTTTCTTTACCTATTCTCAGTGATTCTATTATGGAGGCTTTGAAAATTTTACTTGGTATTTGAAGCAAGCTTATTCAACTTTGAAATGCAGATTTTTTGTATATCTTTGTTGGTGTTTCTCTTGTTTGTTAGATATCTAATTCCTTAATTTTGTCTAGTTTCAGATGTGAGAAATCACCCTGTTTTGATTCATTGCAAACGAGGAAAGGTATAAGATTGATCACTTGCAAGTTTATCTTCTCAATTCTGAATTTCTGTTTTGAATTCCTAATTGTTTGTTCTAATGATGATTTTTCTTCTGTAATGCAGCATAGAACAGGTTGTGTAGTTGGTTGCTTCAGAAAGATGCAGAACTGGTGTCTGTCTTCTATGTTTGAGGAGTACCAGCGTTATGCTGGTGCTAAATCCAGGACAGCGGATTTAACATTTATAGAGATGTTTGACATCATAAATCTTAGGCAGTGCCTCTACAGCATCATTTACCAGTATCAAGGTGCTTCAAAGAAGCGCAGATTGATGTATCAAGGCGAGACTACGCAGAAGCCACCCCGTTTGACATCGTTTTAGCTGCTGCACTGGCTATCAACTCCATTTTTGGATTTGGTAGAGAACTCATACTTCAGAGTAATTTTTTGGAGTCTTTGAACATATATCCTTAGGGTTTTTAAAGATCTTTTGAGTACTGCTATTGACATGCATATTCTCAGAGATGCTTTTGCTACTTAGTTTTATTCATAGTTAACAATAAAGAACTAAAAAAAACATACATCTCAGAGATGCTTTTGCTACTTAGTTTTATTTCTTTTTAAGTTATGAATTGGTTGTATATTTAGAATCTTTAGAAGTTAAACGATTATATATCAGTGGATTGTTGTATATAAGGCTTGTTGAATGCAATGTGTGAAAAAGGGCTTCAAATTATACAGTTTTAGGTGTACTGCTTCAATATACAGGTTGTCTAAAATAAATAAATAAATATAGCGTTTTTTTTATAAAAAAAATTAAATAACCACCCACTTTAGAGGGCGCTTTCCAAAATAAGCGCCCTCTAAACCCTTTAAATTTCCACTTTAGAGGGCGCTTTCCAGTAAAAGCGCCCTCTAAACCCTTAAAAGTTTCCACTTTAGAGGGCGCTTTCCAGTAAAAGTGTAACACCCTTCTAAAATACCCCAAATATTTAATTAAAATAGCAATATATCAATCAGAGTAATTATGCAATTAAGGGTGTCACACAATCATTTCACACCATTCACCAAATAACTGTCATGCTCTTTTATTAATTCAAAACATAAAGCATTTGCACAATACGCAGCGGATAGAAATCAAATCAATCATGCAAAACATGTAACACATTACATGTAAAGTTGTTCAACAACCAAATCTGAAAACAATTAAAACATCCCATCCCGATGTTACATCTACCAGAGCATGACCCACTAAGGAACTACACTAGACTCCAAGCACTAGCTCCTACTCAATCACTGCTCGTTACCTGAAAAATAGTTGTAAGGGTGAGTTCCTCAATCGATATAATAAGCATTATAAATTATCATGCAATGTTAAGTAAATTAACACATTTCATCACCCAAATCAGATTACACATTCAGCAACGGCAATATCAACTCAAACATCATACTCAATACCAACACAACTCATACAACACACAACACAAGTATAATACTGGAATACATCCATTCATATTATACGCCATACATACATTATGCAATGAGACTCCATGCATGCGGTACCGACTATTCGTGAACATATAGTTCACCTCACCGATCAAATCCAGATACGGCTACCAAGCCCACTAGTCCCACTCATTTGAGACCTAGTGACTCACTCACTAATTCCTCACCATGGGAATTAGCTACCACCCCAAGGGCTATGCTATGCACGCTAATCACCTAGCATGCAAACATCAACAACAATCCACAATGATCTACTCACTAATTCCTCACCATGGGAATTAGCTACCACCATAACGGCCACAATATGCACGCTAAATCACCTAGCAATGCAACATCATCAACAATAATCCACAATGGACATATGCTCACACTCCAAGTCATAAACAGTCCATTCACAATTGCATACATAATAGATACATTCACAACATTATGCATACAATCATACATCATCAACCTATTCATCACATAATCATATCATGTCATGTCACATAATCAATCACAGCATTAGCACACTCTACTAATACCCCTACTGCTCAAAACAACGGGAAATGATCCCTATTACATCATACACCAATATAGGCCAAACACCAATTATATACACATTATTCAAATATTAATTTTTCACTTTTCCAACAGTGTTAACCGGTTAACGCCCTGGGTTAACCGGTTAACGCAGACAGAACACGCTTTCTGGCAAAACTCAACAGTGTTAACCGGTTAACGCCCTGGGTTAACCGGTTAACGCAAACAGAACAACAATATTTTCACAATTCAAAACAGTGTTAACCGGTTAACACCCTGGGTTAACCAGTTAACGCAAGACAGAAAGCTGTTCCTGCGCTAACACAAAGCAGAATGCAGAATTCTCCGCATTTTCCGCCGTTGGAGGACTTCCGGACCTCCGATTCCAATTCCGTAAAAAGCTATACGTTCGGGAAAACACGACTCACACAATACCGATTCAATTACAGCTTTAACACAGCTTATCCAACATAATTTTTCAGCATTCAACATCTCAATTAAGGTCAAATCAATGGTTCATCACTACCCCTTACATGTTAACCCATAATACCCATTAAACGACGATAAACCCCCCTTACCTGAATTAATCCGGCGAATCTTTAAGCTTCAAGCTTTTCTCTTCTCCAACCTTCTTCCTCTTGCTCTGTCTCTTTGCCCTTTTCCTCTTTTCAGCCGCTTCTCTGCTTTTCACGTAAACCCTCTTTTACCAAATGGAACTCTTTTTCTTATTTCCAACTTATATATATTTTCCAATAATTATTATTCCAATAATAATAATAATAATAATAATAATAATCCAATAATTTCAATTATTTAATTAAATTAATAAATATAATATTAACTTAAATTAAATAATTATCTTATTTTTATCGGGGTGTTACAAAAAGCGCCCTCTAAACCCTTAAAAGTTTCCACTTTAGAGGGCGCTTTCTTTAAAAAGCGCCCTCTAAAGTGGCTCTTAAAGGGCTTAAAGAGCCACTTTAGAGAGCGCTTTCACCAGGAAAAAAGCATTGTCTTTACCTATGCCAGCGCCAGATTAGAGGGCGCTTTAAAGCGCTGTTATAGGCCAAAAAAAGCGCCCTCTTTTCCCTTATTTGGCGTAGTGTTATGAAAAAACAAGGGATTATGGCAAGTAACTGCATCCTGCTGATCTTCAGATTTTGAAGATTTTGTTGAGCACAACGGTCGATGGTGGTTCATCAGCCCCAGTAGCGGCCAAAAGCACAGTGGACATCAAAAGTTGGGGGAAGGATTAGTGATCTTTTGTATTCAATGTAACCCTTTTCCATGTAAATTACCATTTTCAACTTTGTAAAACTCTATGAAGTCTTGTCACTTACAGGCTACCATTCCATTAAATAAAGTTGAGCTTTTATCCAATTGTTTCTACTCGTGTTTATTTCAGCAAATAGTTTTAAATTTTATTATGATCATTTTTAAAATTAAAATTTTAAATCAAAACTATTTTTCTTAAACATATAAAAGCATGAATTTTAAGCAGTTGATTTCATTTAAAAGAAATATCATCAGTGGGTAAAATGCAGTAAGCCCTAAGTGTGAAGCAGCATTAGTCCTCCCCGAGCAGTAGGCGCAATTTCTCTTTCATCCTTAACAACATTTTAGCATTTCAGCCATTGTTGTCCGCTATTCCCTGGTAGGCTACCAGCAGAGTAGGTTGATTCAGTCCCCTGTGGAATGTCTATTCCTCAACAGAATTTATGTTTATTTCCTAGCTGAAAACCGGTTTTCCTCAGCAGTTCGCGTGGTAGCGGTAGAACTTTGGTTTCCCCACCAATCGCCATCAGAATCACTCCCAGTCAGAGTTTCCTCCTGGTTTCTGAGAAGCTATATGTGTTTATCCTCTGCATGGTTGTCTCCCATTCGATATGGTGTTGACCTAAAATTCCCCGCAGACTCGATAACGGTTTTTCTCAGCAGATCTCTTCTTTCCCCGACTAGGTTTGAGCCTTTGGGATGATGATCTCTTTTTTATCCACCAAGTCGTCTCCCCCTTTTGTGGATTGACCGAAAATTGTACCAATGATTCAAATTGCGACACTTTTGTATCCTTTGCGATCGTTTTGTCAGCATGATCATCATATATACATACACATATACATATACATGTACATATATACCCACATATTTAATCATCATTTTTGTTGATTCACTAATGAGATTCTTATTCTCCGCTATGGCGATACTTTATCCCCATACAAGTTTGATGTCTGTCCTCCCTCAATTGTAGAGAGTTAGTCCCTTAAGCAGAAAAACTTTAACCTTTCTCCTCTCCCCACTGAGTTATTTCCTCGTGGATGATTATTATTTCAGTGTCCTCCCCAGTTGATTATTTGGATGGAATCACTCCCCTTGAGTTATATCCTCATTGGATTGAGTCTTGATTGACCGTTTCTTTCTAGATCTTACCTAGATAGATGCTTTGGGTCCCCTAAGAGTTTATTACCCAGTAACTGGTAATATTCTTCCTTGTTTCCAGTTTGCTACTTCTTGCCCGGTACCAGACAAAAGTACCCATGTTTTCTCCGCAGTGGAGTCCCCAATGGATTTATTTTATGATTCCCCAGGAAGTATATCCTTGATATGTTCATCCTAACCGATGACAGATATTTTCTTCCCCTGTTTTGAGTTTATCCTTGATATGTTCATCCTAACCGGTGACGGATATTCTCATCTTTGGTATTCTTCCCAATAAAAAAGGTAGTTGTAATCCCTATTTTCATTCCCTAGTGAGTTAATCCTTGATATGTTCATCCTAACCGATGACAGGTTCCTTCTCTTTGCGGTCTTCTACCCAGTAACCGGTAGTTATAAATCCTGCTTTTCTTTTCCCCTTTGCAGAGTTTATCCTTGATATGTTCATCTTAACCAGTGATGGATATTTCTCTTGTGGTATTCTATCCAGTAGCTGATAGATGTAATTCCTATTTCTTCCTCACAAAGTTTATCCTTGATATGTTCATCTTAACCAGTGACAAATATTTCTCTTTGATGGTATTCTACCTAGCATTCAATATATGTAATTCCTACTTTTTGTTCAGTTGGTTTATCCTTGATATGTTCATCTTGACCGATGATGGATATCCTCCTTAACATCCCCAAGCAAGTCTATGCTTGATATGTTCATCCTAACCGCTGACATATTTTCTTTCCTTTGTGTCTATCCTTGATATGTTCACTTTAACCGGTGACAGATATTCTCATCTTTGGTCTTCTGACCAGTAACTGGTAGTTGTAAATCCTATTTCTGCAGTTCTCCCCAGCAAGGCTATTCTTACCCAGTAACTAGTAACGAATACACCCGCCTGGAGGTTCCCAGTGAGTCATCCTTGATATGTTCATCCTAACCGATGACAGCTTTCCTCTCTTTCATATCTTTATTATCTCCTTACCCAGTAATCGGTAGTGGATAATAAATTTTTGCTCCTCCTGTGTCGGAGTCTATTTCTTCCCCAGTAGAGTTGAGTGCGTATTTTCATAGTGAAATCGCTTTTCCTGCATGATTCAAGTATGTCAGTTTTATCCTGATCTACTCGTTTCCCATGTAGATGTTTTTCTTTCCCCGACTGAGTCCTTCCATTTTTATGGAATTCTTCTAGTCCCCCGGCAGTTTTTAAGTCGTAGTCTGGCCTAGGCATAACCCTTTTATCCCCCAGAGTCTCTGTATCCCCAGTGAGTTTTCCTTATGGAATGCAATACGCTCCTGCGGACTTCCAGTCTCTCTGATTTCTTTTCCTTTGTGTAAATATTTCCCCACATAGATTATTTTTACATTCATATCATATGCATTAGGAGGTCTCTTAGGGACCAAAAGTTGTTTCTATATGTTGTTATTTAAGCCCATTCTATTGAGTCGATACGAAGATTTTAACCTTCTCCTCCTCAGTTAGAATGTCCTTAAGTCGGGGCAGCTGTAAGACCCCAATTTTATGACCCTAAGATCCGTCATGCAATCTCATCATATGCATTAGCATTGGAATCATACCTTATCATCCTCCTTACCCCTCTTTCATTGGGTTTGTTTTGGGAGAGATCACCAAGCACCATGTGATTGTATCATACTTGTATATTTATTATTTTACTAACCAAAATACCAAAAATATGTCATTGTATTGGCCTAACCCTTTTTGTAGGTAGGGCATGATCACCATTGATCTATCAAGTTCACATCTAGGGTTTAAGACCCTCATGGCTAAGAGCACAACCAAGGAATGATCCATAATGGCTTAACATCATATATGAGTCCCAATGATCTCTACATGTTATTTTGATCAAGCATTCTTCAAGAGTTTGGAGTTGGTTTGCCTTGGAAACCCTAGTTTGTCTGGGTATCTTAAGTAACTTCTTCAACAAGCTTCTTCACCAATTGATCAAATTTATCAAGGGACACTTCAAAATTAAACATCTTATGAATATATGATCTATCACGAGCCTAAAAAGTCAAGAGAATTGCAAGTTAGCAAGTTGGTTAATGGTGGTTGGCCAGATGAATTCATCTAATCAAAACTGGGTCTCCCTAGACCGTATCTCCTACAATTTACACCATATCAAAATGATTCCAAGATAAAAGTTACTCTAAATGACATTCCAAACAACTTTCATGTTGAAGTCTAGAGCTAATATTTATTGTAAAGTCATTTTCTATGTTGAAACATTATAGGTCATTTTGTCTAAACCCTAATTTGAAAGTCAACTTACCAAGGCCATAACTTTCTCATTTTTTATGAGATGAAAGATTTCCAAGTTTCAAAATAAAATTCAAGATGTCTACTTCAACTTTGAAGTTTGTAGTTAGAGCTAAATCAACTTTTATGAGCATTTTATATATGGATACATTATATGTCATTTTGGACCAATACCATTGAACAAGTGATTTTCCTCAACTTCAAAAATGCATAAATCTCTTATTCTAAATCTAAATTATGTCAAATTAGTGACCATTTTGAAGGTCTTTGAAATATATACAACTTTGATGAAGACACTTTTCTCATTTGGAACTCACATGAAAATTTTAGTAAGGTGGAACATTGAGGTATATGGCTTGATACTTAGAAAAAATTTCAACATGTTGAAATTTCATAACTTCCACTTAAAAAATCACCTTGATCCAAGTTCCAAATGGAAACATGTTCAACTTAAGAGTTGTTAGTCTTGATCTAAGCTTTCCAAAGAGTCCTATTTCATTCATTTTGGACAAGGTTTGCTACGGATGCACATGGTTTTAACAGGCGTGCATCAAGTGGAAAAATCAAAAGTGCAAATGACCATTTCACATTGCCTTGCCATTCAAGCTTCACTTCAATCTCATTTCAGATGCATTTGGACCTAATTGGATTGCTTCATGGGTTTGTACATGCCCATGCAAGCATGTTCATGACATTGCCAAATTTGGAAGAAACTTGAAGTGTGCAAATAACATTCCCAATTGCTATAAATACGAGCCCTCTGAGCTTATTTGAGAGGATCCTTGGGCGCCAGCTTTGCCCACTCTCTTCAAACCCTCACAATTCAAAGGAAAGCCTGAGAATTTTCATTTTGAAAAATGAGTTTGAATCTTACTGTTTGGAGATTCAAAAACACCAGGATCCAAAGCTTTGTTCCATTTCCAAACCACTTCTGCAAGCTCCTTGAGTGTGATCAAGCAAGGATTAAAGCAAGCAAGATCAAGTTCTGCATAATATTGAAGGTATTTTCCAGAAATTTTCTTCTCTTCGATTCTCACTCAATTCTCTTGGATCTTTGGTTGTCTAAAGTCCTACCAATGTAGGCAAGAAGATTGAGTTGCTTTGAGGTCAAATCGAAGCAACTCGGTTGACACACCTCAAAATGCAACTCCTCATATCTTTCTATATATGTGGAGTTAGTTAAAATTGAGGTCAGATTCGTGCTCTACGCCATTTTTTCTTTCAGATCATGTCCTCCTTTTTCATTTATGTGATGGTGATGACTGAACCAGTCCGGTGAGGATTGCCTAAGAAGGTGACCGGAGGTTTAGCGCCGGTGATGTGATGGATATGTTCAGAGCCATTGATCTTGTTCAAAATGTTTTAATCTCACGTTTTGCTTGTAATTACCACTTGTGTTATGCGTTGACTAGTGACTATGGTAGAAAGCGCGCTGATGGCCACTTGATCTGCCATCTCAATTAATGGGGGAGATCAAATGGTCCACGTTTTTTCTGAATATTTGAATGTCATTTTGTTTGTTTTATTTTCATTAATTCATATTAATTTTAATATTGATCCAAAAAATATGAGAGTTTCACCAAAAAAAAAAATCATCTTTCATATGTTGAATTAAAATTATTTTTTTGGATCATTATTAATATTTTTCATGATTTAATTGATTTTGTGATTGTTTTTAATTGTTTAAAAATACTTTTAAGTCTTTAAAAATTCTGAAATTTTTTCTCTAAGGTCATTTGACCTTGTTTGACCTATGATAAATCTCATGGCCATTTCTTTGGTGTTTTAATGAGGTTTTAGGAATTTGATAAACCATATTTAATTTAATGCATTATTTTTAGTATTTTTAAATTGAATAAATGGCAAATAATTGTGTTGAGTCATTTTGATTGTTCGTATGAGTTTGACTTGTATTGTTGGGCCTTGGTCAAGGTTGATTTGACTTTGCTAGGTTAAGATCATTAGAATTAAGGGATTGATGGAATGTACATTCCATCTCCCAAAATGAATGAATGATCTTAATTTGGTAAAAATCCTCCTTTGTCCAATTTGAGTTTTATCTATTTCCCCTTCCTCTTCATCTTATTCCCCTTCTTTATGCATTCATGTCATGATCCTATGATATCTCAATGTCCTAAGGCTAGTTGATTGAAAATCAACATAAGTATGGATGAGATTAGGCCACCTCTTTTGCATATTCTTTTTGTGTGTGGTATGTTTCATGAGCATAGTCTATCATACTATGTCTCTAATATGCATTAACACCAAAATTCTATTGCCCGACCTCAAATTGTTGTGACTTCTACATAACTCCAATTACGATTGCTTAACATAGCGCTAAAATTTTGACATAAAAGGCATAGCATTCTAGTTAGTGAGTTTGTAAGTCTCCCCTCTTTCATGGTATTATGTGGAAACTTGGCCTTTTTTTCCTTCCTTTGGAAGATGTCTTGGTTCAAGGATCCATGCTTGTGATAAGTGGGTTGAGTATTCTCCAAAGAATGACTTAAAACAAAAAGCAAAAGCAACACTAACTTTTATCTCATTAACAACTAACATTTACTTTCAAGTTATTTACTTTAATGCACTTTATTTTTAAGCCCTATTCATTTGCCATTATTCATACCATTCTAATTGTTTATGTTAATGTCATTTTCACTTTGTCCATTTGGACCATATTTTGTGATATATTTTGCTTGTGTATATTGTGTTTGTTTGTATGGTCTTTATCCATTAATGTACATAATAAGAATAAAAAAACCCTAAAAAACATCTTGTGTGGACTGTTGGTTTGATCTGAGACAATTGGACTTAGAATTTAGGCAACACTCCTTATGCAAAAACTTGGCCAATCTCAACTTTCATGTAACCAAGTGCTTGTAATCTGAAACTTCATCTGATACATCCTTGAAAGATCCATTTGAGCTCATCTACAACATGATCATTATGAAGTTGTTATTTTGAACCTATGACTTATGGCATTATGGAATTCATCTGCTACATGGGCTAATTTGAAGAAGATCATGGAATGGCTAAGCTTGGATGTGGCTATCTTTATTTGATGCCTTGCTCTTCAAGTTAATATTGTGTGCCTTGTTTGTTGCTTGATTCTAATGTCCAAGGGAATTTGGGTTTCTATATGACATTCTTGTCTATTGGATTGCAGCCCATTGGTCAGATCTTTTCAACTCTTAACTTTTAAATTTATGCTTAAGATTAGTCTCTTCATCTCCTTCCCATCTCTTTAATTTCAAAATCTCTCCCTCCTTTTAAAAAAACTTCTTTGTTTGTACTTGTTTTTTTTCTTCTAAACTTAGACCCTTTGCAAATTAGAAACTTTGGCCTTATGCCATTGCATTTTCAAACTTCTTTTCTTAAATCAAACTTGTAAATAAACTTACCTATACCTGACTTAAAATTTTCAAAAGGCAAAAAGAAATAACTCATTCAAACCATTTTCTAGGCCTTTGTGTCTTTCAAACCTAATTTTTTGTTAAAAGCAATGCATCCACTTTGAAATTTGTATCATGAACTACGAGGTTTTGATCCCTTATTTTTATGTTGGTACGTAGGCACAAGTCCGAAGGTCTTGTCAAACACAAAAAATATAATTAATGAATTCATTTCTCATCCCCCCATTCTATTTGCTTGCAAAAATCATTTGTACAAAATACACATGCACACAAAAAAGGGCTCCCTAGGAGTACCTAGGACACTTTGGGTGCTAACACCTTCCCTCTGTGTAACCAACCCCCTTACCTGTAATCTCTTGCATTTTATTAGTTTTGATTTAAAAACTTCTTATATTTTTGGGTTTTGTTCGTACTTTTCCCCTTTTCCCTTGGAAACAATAAAAGCGCGACAACGACTCTTTTTATTTGATGTCTTGCTTATCCATAGCTTGACGATCATGAATTTAACGCTACACATATGTGTTTGGTATAAACAATGTTTGAGAAAAATAGAGTGTAGGGATGAGAAAAGAATTCACTGATTATATTTTTGTGTTTGACAAGACCTTCGGACTTGTGCCTACGTACCAACACAAAAATCAGGGATCAAAGCATCGTAGTTCGTGGTAACAACTTCAAAGTGAGTGAATTGCTTTTAACAAATGTTTAATTGAGAAGGGCACAAAGGACCAAAATTTTTAATGAAGTTGTTAGTTCTTTTTGTCTTTTGAAATTTTAAGTCAATATGGTTAAGTTTATTTACAAGTTTGATTTAACAAAAGAAGTTCAAAAATTCAATGGCATAAGGCCAAAGTTTCTACTTGAAATAAGGTCTAAGTTTGAAATCACAAGGAAAGAAAGTTTTAAGAAATGGGAGAGATTTTGAAATTTAGGAAGTGGGAGGAGATGAAGAGGATATCCTAAGCATAAAATTAAAAGTTAAAAGTTGAAAAGATCTGACAAATGGGATGCAATCCAACAGACAAGAATGTCATATAGAAAACCCACTTTCCCTTTGGACTTTGAATCAAGCAATAATAAATCAGGAAATTAGCAATATCAGACATCATGAAGATCAAGGCATCAAATAAAGATAGCCACATCCAAGCAAGAAAATCCATAGCTAGCAGTCTTCTTTGTCTTCCCATGTATCAGATGAAATTCTCCTTGATCAACTCAGAATGAAGCATTAGACACAAGATCAAAATAACAGTTTGCACCAAGATAATGTAGCAGATGAATTCAAACCCCAAGACTTGTATCAGATGAAGGCTCAGTTTAGAATAACTTGGTCTCAGAATGTTGGCATTCGCCAAGTCCTTTTTGCACAGGGAATATTGCCTAATCTTAAGTCCAAAAGTTCAGATCAAGATCAACAGTCCACCAAACATTTTTTAGGGTTTTTTTTGTTTATTAAGTATTTTAAGGTCCTAAGAGCACAAACAAAATCAAAATGCACAAACAAATATATACAATCATAAGATATGGCTCAAATGAGCAAAGTGAAAATGACATAAACATAAACAAGTTAAATGAAATGTAAATGGAAATGAATGATAAATGACTAGAAATTAAATTGCATAAAGTTAATGACTTGAAAGTAAAGCAATATTAGCAAGAGTTATTAAAATGTTAGTCAAGGTTAATTGAATGTTAGTAGTGTTTTGCTTTTTAATTAATTAAGTCATTCTTTGGAGAACACTCAACCATCTATTCACAAGCATGGATCCATGAACAAAGACATCTTCCATAAGAAGGAAAAGAGGCCAAGTTTCCATACAATACCATTGAAGATGGGAGACTTATAATCTCACTGATTAAATGTTATTCCTTTAGGGTCAAATTTAGCTCCATGTTAAGCAATCGTAATTGGACTTATGTAGAAGTCACAACTATCTGAGGCCGGACAATAAAAATTTATGTGTTAATGCATCTTAGAGATTTGGTATAATGAACCAAACTCCTAAAACATACCACACACTAAAATAAAAAATCAAAAGGGATGGACCTATCTCATCCATACTTGTATTGGTTCATCTAACACAAAGTCATTGATGAACCAATTAGCCTTAGGATACTTGAGATTTCATTGGACAATGAAAGGGATGGGGAAGAATAGGGATGAAGATGAAGAGGGATGAGAGTGAGAGAAACATAACTTGGTCATGGGAGGAGTTTTGTCAAACTAAAATCATTCATTCATTTTGGGAGATGAAATGTACATTTCATCAATCCCCTAAATCCAATGATTTTAATCTAACAAAAGTCAAATACACCTTTACCAAGGCCTAAACAAATAGTCAAACATCACAAGACCATAAAAATGGCTCAACATAATTTTTACACAATTAATCAATTAAAAATCAAATCAAAAAATGCATTAAAATTCAATTTAATTTGGTCAAAACCTAAAATTTCTTCAAAACACCAAACAAAAGCGCCAAGATATTTATCTTAGGTCAAAGGACCTTAGACAAAAAATTTCATGATTTTTGAAAAGTCATAGGTATTTTTAAATAATTAAAAATATGCACAAAAACATTTAATTCATGAAAATATTAAAATTAATCCAAAAAACAATTTTAATTCAGAAAATGAAAGAGAAAAATATTTAAATATTTTTGGTGAAGGTCCCTTATTTTTTGGACTAAAAATGAAATTATTATGAATTAATCAAAATAAAGCAATTAAATGAAAAATCAGAAAATACAAAATAAAAACAAGGGCCATAAGATCTCCCTCATTAATTGAGGTGGCAGATCTGATGGCCAAGCGAGTATGATCCACCATAGTCCACAGTCGACGCGCATGTACAAATGGTAATTCAAATCAAAGGCTGATATTAGATCCTTGGGTCAAGATCAGATGGATGGGATGAAGCCAACTCACCACCGGATCCCTAGCTCCGGTTATCTTCTCCGGTGATGACCACCGGACTGGTGGAACCCCAACTCCATGAAAAATGAAAAACAAGGACACTATTTTGAAGAGAAAATGCTCAAGAGCTCGAATCTGACCTCAATTTTCTCCAATTCGAAGTCTATAAAAAGATATAGGGATTTGAATTTTGAGGATCATTAACTGAGTTGCTTTGATTTGACCTCAAAGCAACTCAATATTCTTGCCTACATTGATTGGACTTCAGCCAACCAAAAATCACAAAGAATAGTGGAGAATTGAGGGAGAATCTTCGAGAGAGCTTCAACTTTGCTTGATCTTGATCCCAATTGTGCTTGGCTTGGTTTCAGAAGCTTTTAGGATGTGATTAAGATCAGAAAATGGCTTGGACTCTTGGAGTTTCAATCTCAAAACATAATGAGATTTGAAACTCGATTTTAAAGGAAAACCTTCAGGATTATCCTTTAATGGTGAGGATTTGGATTGCAGGTTCAAAGCTTGGGCATGAGGTCCTCAATTCTGATCATGAATGGTTGTATTTATAACTAATGTGATTCATTTCCACACAATTCCAAATTTTGCCAAATTTAGAAATTTTCATTGCATGCTTGCATGGGCGTGTGATAGGCCCATCAAGTGTTGTATTCAGGTCCAAAATTGCTTGTGAATCATGCTGAAATCATGGCATGTGGCCATGCATTTGAGCTTGAAATGTGAAGGTGAAAACCATCCAATTGGTCCCTTGAAAAGAACCCATGCGCAAGTCCTTCATTCTTTGGCCTAATGAGGTGATATTAGACTTTTTAGAAAGGTTAGATCAAGGGGAATAACTTTTAGGTTGAAGACTTTTCCATTTGAAGCTTGGATCGTGATGAATTTTGAGGTTGAATTTTGGAAAATCAAACATGTTTAAAAAATTTCGAAGTACCAAGTCAAATGTTACTTCTTCCACCTTAAATAACTTTTGCTATGGACTACAAATTTAAAATGTTCCTTAATAAAAGTTGTAGCTCTTTCAAACCTATTCAATTTTGTCACAAAGTTGACCTCATTTGGATTTTTCATGAAGGAGTTATGCATTTTAGAAGTTGAGGCAAATCACTTGTTCAATGGTAATGACGCAAAATGACCTATAATCTTTCCTCTTGGCACATGCATTTGCAAGTTTAATTTGAACTTATTACAAAAATAAAGGTTGGATAGGACATATTTAATTTAATCATGGAACTTGAATGGCTTTCATATCATAAAAATTGAGCAAGTTATGGTCCTTGGAAGTTGACCTCCTAACTAGGGCACATACAAAATGACTTATAATCCTTCACCATAAAACATGACTTTCCAAGCAAAAATAGATCTTGACTTCAACGTGAAAGTTGTTTGGAATGTCATTTTGAGTAACATTTCTCTTAGAGTCATTTTTATATGACAAATATTGTAGGAGATAGGGTCTAGGGAACCCCAATTTTGATCAAGACTTTCTCTGGTCAACCACCATGAACCAACTTGCAAACATGACATTATCTTGATCTTTGGGACTCATGGAGGATAATATATCTTTAAGATGATTTAGTATTAAGTATCCCTTGAAATATTTGATCAAATGATGAAGAAACTTGTTGAGGAAGTCACACAAGATACCTAGATGAATTAGGGCTTCCAAGGCAAACAAGCTACAAACTCTTGATGATTTCTTGATCAAAATGATATGTGAAGACTATGGGGATCCATATATGATGTCTAGAGTCCATGTAAACCACCTCTTGATTGATCTCCTTGCATTGAGGGTCTAAAACCCTAGATATGGGTGATTACACACACTACCTACAAAAGCAACAAACTATACATTGACATATCTTTGGTATTTTGGTTAGTAAATAATGAAAATAAAGTATGATACAATCAAATATGCTTGGTGACCTCTCCCAATGCAAACCCAATGAATGAGGGGTAAGGAAAATGCCAAGGTGTGATCCCAAAGCCAATGCATATGATGAGATAGCATGAGGGATCTTAGGGTCAAAATTGGGGTCTTACAAATAGATAACCACAGCAAAATCATGGATTTTGAAACTTTTAATTAATTTTTAAGGCTAGCGGAAAAGCGTAGTTCCGAATCGACTTCGGTCTATTCTGAACCGACTACTAGAAAACTAGATATGTGCTAAACCGATGGATAACAGTACGCCGATAACAAATAAACACACTTGGATAATCGTTTTAATGAAATTCACAAACATCACTATATTCCAATGAACAAAAACAAGCAGACCACTTTTATCAAATAGTTGGTGTGTAATGTTTAATGATCCTTATTGTCAATGGAGTTGTCAAAGCAATTTTCTCAAATAAAAACACCAGAACAGTTTTTCAGTTATGCAATTTTTTTGCCAATGTAGGATCATTCAACAGAAAAATTAACACCATAATTGAATGATAAACTTGCTTAAAAAGTAAAGAGATTAAGGATAGAAAATTGTACGCAGAAAATTTGGTAAGGAAGTTCCCCACTATCGTCCTCGCGTGTGGGTACATCTCCCCTCAATTTCAAAATCAAAATTTAGATCTTATTTCCAATAATGTTGCAAATGTTTACAAGGTTACATCGTAAATAACGAACACCAGTCCCCCTGATTATGTTGAATTTGTCTTAACCCCGCTTGATCAGATTCGATCAAGTATTGAACCTCAAAATCAACGATCAATCCTCCACTCTACTACTTGTTTGGGAAATCTCTCATATTTCCAAACCCCTTCGCTATAGCAGATCCACTTGATTTTGGTGAAAACCCCCAAGAAATTATCTGTTCTTGATGGAAAACCTTATGTTTTTTCAAAGAAACCCCCTTTGTATCCCTTCAACACAGCTTCGATTATAAATCCTACAATTGAACGTTATCTCAAAGATCTCTTGACGCAATGCACAATGATTATTATTTTTCAATGTGATTGAATGTGAAAAGATGATTGAGAAGATGCTGAAGATAAAGTATATTTCAGGTTTCTTGCTCACACAAAAAATGCTTCTAAAATGTTTTCATGTGTTGTGTAAAAAGAATAATGTTTTACTACTTATAACAGAGCGAAAATAGAAAATAACATAAAATCTTAGTTGGGTGAGTCGATACATGTGATGCATGCGTCGATACACGTGTGCAAAAATTGACTCGAGTCGATACATGACCCAATGGGTCGATACATGAGGTAACAAAAACGTTTTCCATAATGAATGTATCATGATGTATCGATACATAAGGTATGGGTCAATCCATACTGGGTTGAAAAACAATTTTTTCCAATTTTAATATAGCATGAGTCGATACATGAGTAAATGGGTCGATACATGTTTGGTAGAAAACACCAAACAGAAAGGTTGATAGGCCATGTATCGATACAACCATCAACGGGTCGATACATGTGAAGGAAAATTGATTTTTGAGAAAAAAAATTACACATGTATCGATACATCACCATATGATTCGATACATGCTGAACCAAAATTGAATTTCATAAACACAATTTAGACATGTATCGATACACCAACTCATGCGTCAATCCAAATCATCAAAATATGCAAAAATGATATTTTAATGATGCAAAAATCTTCTCAATTGTTATTTTAATGATATGTCATGCTAGAGATCTTTTTGAAATAATTTCCAACTACATTTCTATCACAAACTTTGACATCACTCAAAAACTCATAATATGGGATATCACTCACAATCTTCAACTCGTTCACCATCATATAATAACTTCATATCCTTATCTTCTCCAACTCGTAAAAAATGAAGGAAATATGAAGATGATATGTGTTTAAGCCTCTCATTCGATACCTGTAAGAAGGAAACACCAAAATCATTTTTTTGACTTCTTCTTCACATATCCTACACCTTAAATATCACTATTTATGTGACATTAAATCCTAGAGGTTTAATGGTGTTATTATTATTGTTGTTTAGATTGAGATTGAATGTTATATGTTGTTGTTTTTTTCGAGATTAGTACGTGATAGGTTTATTGTTGATGTCGTTGTATTTTTGTTGAGGTTGAGATTGGTGTTTTTGGGTTGTTGTTAAATTTTGTTTTTGAGTTATTGTTTAATGTTGTTATTTTTGTTTAGAATGAGATTGAATATTATATGTTGTTTCTTTTGTTGAAATAATTACTATTAGGTTTATTGTTGATGTTATTGTAGTTTTTTTAGATTGAGATTGTTGTTGTTGTTGTTTTTGTACTTAGCAAAGTTTTGGAAGTTATATGTTGTTGTTTAGTTGTTGTGATGGAGTTTGAGATTGAGATATTATTTTTGTGATTCTTTGTACAACTTTCATTTTGTCCTGAAACATGTCAAGAGGACATTAGAGTGACAAAAAATACAATTGAGTTTAGTATATCTAATATCGATTGTTTATTTTACTAACACATATTTGAACATATAACCTTTTAAATTGATTTAGAAAATAATAATATGAGAAAAAGGTTTTATTTGAATAAACAAATTACACTAATCATCATTTTTTTAGCACTCTATAACTCAATATCCATCTCTCATTCTTTGACGGTTAGAATTTCTTTCATTGTTTCTAGTTTTAGTTCAACTCTTTCTTATATACTTGTTCATTTTGAAAAACATCAAATTCTAGGCTTTGAAGAATGAATTAGTAGAGAAGGAAGTGTTGAATGAAGAACTTGAAACGTTGAACGAAATTCTAATTGTCAAAGAATGAGAGATGAATAATGAATTACTAGATACTCGAAAATCATTTATTAGTGTAAGTTGTTCTTCAAATATAATATAATTTTTCATATAATTATTTTTTAAATCAATTTGATAGGTTATATATTCAAATAGGGTTTGGTGAAATACGCGATCCAAATTAGATATAATAAAATCAATTATAAATTTTCCCCTAGTTAAAATTCTCAACCAAGGGAAAAGATGTTTTTCTCTATTTGAAAGTTCCAAAATGTTGTTGTTGGGGATCGAAGTCATGACAAATACAATTTCCCTTCGGTGGAACTATAACCGAGGAGAAAAGTGACAATTTCTCATGACGTCCTTCGTTACATCACATATGAAACCAAGGTAAAACTCCTTTTCCAATCGAGGTAAAAGGGGTTTTTTGTAGTAATGGACAACAAATAAATAGCCTAAAGCAAAAAATAACCTATTTGTAATGAAAAATTGATAGAATACCTTAAATAAAATAAAAAGAATTATTCAGAGTTCAAACACACAAAGAATTTGATGTTTATGTATTGTTCTATACTGGAACCATAATTGTGATTGATTGGTGATGATTGACTCTTGATGTAGTGATGATGATCTCCAATATGATGGCGTGAGGGTTGACATGAAAAGTTAGCACTCAAACACCCAAGTTGGTTATAGAGTCCAAGATTAATTAATGAAACTTTGAGATTAGAAAGTCTACCTTAAGTCTCACATGTGCCAATTATATATGTTGGATAAATTTATTTGGGGTTTTGAATAATTGGACTAGGTATTTGGATCTTACGCACATAGGGCCTTTGGGCGCCCTAGACCAGTTTCCCCAAAGACTTGGCAAATGTTTTATCAACTATGGAGTCTTTCAAAGTTAAGGTCGACATCTTATTACCAAAGCTGACCATAAGAAGAAGCGGGAATACCATGAGACAGTTGCATGAATAGTCGGGAACAAGCCAATTAAATGCATTTTCCATCATTGAGATGTTTCGCCAAATTTTCAAGCACGTGGACTTAGAATCGTATGTTGGACGTGATGATATTCTCTAGGGTATACGAGTGCACTAGAGTTTGGTTGTATTTTCAAGGTGAATATCGTTGTTGATTTTTAAATTTTCATCTTCTTTTGATCTTACTTGCTGATTTCTCCTTATATATAAGGATTTCCTGGTCTTTTGGATGAATTTTTTCGCCATTCCTAAAAGTCAACTTCCATTTTCTGAGAGCGATTTTGTCTTTTGTACTGGGCATAAACTACAGGTGTGCATATTTGTACTGCAAGTACGACGAGAAGCCCACGACGATGATGATGATGAGAAGCTCTATGTGGTGGTGTTTCATAATGGTATTAGGGGTCCTTCTCACGTGAGGTGAGAGGCCCTGTTGATGGACGATGTGCTTAGGTATAAGCTTCTGAGAAGTTTGATCAGATGAGTTATGATCTTTCTAAGCGTTATGCTTTAGGGTGTAATATGTGTTGGACAAGTGACTTCGAGCACAAGGGGGGGGGGTGAATTGTGGTATTCAAAATTCGTGATTTATTTTAACATTTTCTCGTTTAAGATCTTATTAGTAATTTCTATATGATTAATGCTAGCAGAAATTTAAATCATGAAAGTAAATTGCGGAAAATTAAAAGTACAAGGTTAGAAATATTGCACTAGAGATTTATACTAGTTTTATTGAACGTTGGCCTAGTCTTGTCCCTAAGAGGTCTTCTTGAGAGTTTCAATATAAACTTTGAGCGTTTGAAGGTTATGCCTGTGAACCTTAAATACATACTTATCCACAGTCAAATGAAAACTTTGACCCAGGTTATACAATCAATTCGTTCCAATAAATGCTTTTTTAAAACATGCATAAATATCACATTAAAATTACCATTTTTGAATGAACAATTTTAACTGCAAGTAAGTATTTGGCATCAAGGAAATCCAAAGAAGCAATCAAAGAGGAACTTGAACATTCAGTGCTGACTCAAATCAAGACAACCTCATAAACCTATGTATCAGAGGCATGACATCCAATACATATTAC
Organism: Lathyrus oleraceus; assembly: GCF_024323335.1. NCBI lineage: Eukaryota > Viridiplantae > Streptophyta > Magnoliopsida > Fabales > Fabaceae > Lathyrus > Lathyrus oleraceus. The sequence goes on along the minus strand of NC_066585.1, from coordinate 479,046,511 downwards.
ACCCTAAAGCATAACGCTTAGAAAAATCATAACTCATATGATCACACTTCTCAGAAGCTTATACCTAAGCACATCGTCCATCAACATGGCCCTTCACCTCACGTGCAAAGGACCCCTAATACCATTATAAGGTGTAATATATGGAAAACAAATCTCCAAGCATTAGTTGATCAGGGAGTCAAATCATTTCAAAATACTCAGTCAATTTGGGGCAAGTCCCTCTAAGGCTAACTCAGGTGCAATTCACCTTGAGAACACAACAAAATCAATCACTTCAAGAGTCGGTTAGACAAATACAAATATTTTCAAAATCTCGGACAGGGGAAAGTCATCTCAAGAGTACAGTGGAGTCCATCTTCCAAAGACCAACCGATTTGAAGTGTATCATTTCGAGGATCGATCAGGGGCAAACCACTACAAGATTCAGACACTAGGGAAAATTGGCTTAGACCATGTGATGGTATAATCACTCCCAAGGTTTCATTTCGAGGATAATTTCCCATAATACCCTACAGACTAGGGCAAGATAGGTTGCAAAAGGATATATTCCTTCCATACTATGAAGTTGGTCAAGCAGACCGTGCCAAATAATAGCAATTATTGAGTTCAAAACAAGTGTCGAGAGATCACGCTAGTATAAAAAAATATCTTGATAATAAGCCTACGGTCAGAGTAAGAGCATAATCCTCATGCGTTGATCATGTCACTATGCTGATTTATAGACCCTCATGACCCATCAGGCATAAAAGTGGAAGTTCTGTGGAACAAATACGCAACTTCTTAAGCAATGGATCCCTAGTGAAGTCATCATGGGTATCCATGTCTTCTTACTAGGCGTAGCAACATCAAGTATTGAGTGTCGAGAAGTCAGACCCACTAAACACACCAATCTATATTAGGCTCCCAAAAATAAAATTTCACCCTGTTGGCATCATCATAATTACAAATCCAGTTGACAGTGGTACCCAAAAAAACCTCTCACCTTCGAAAAGGGAGACCAATTCCAAAATTTCAATCACCTATCTGAATTCCCACATGTATTTCATGCATTATCTCATGCATAACTTTCCCGCAAATATAAAGAGTTTACCTAAACAAACTTATATCAATTACACGCATTCATACATGCATCTCAATGCATCATTCCATATATATAATTTTCGCTAAGGCAAGATATTACAAAACTCAATCAGCCAAACAGTTGTACCCCTACATGCATATCCATGCATCATTTCGTGCATGGTATTTCCACCCAAAATGGAGTATCACCCAAGAAAAATCAAACATACATGATATAAACCAGGATCCATGGTTAATCATAAGTATCCAGGTCAGTCCTCAACCAAGTCGACGGTATCACTCTAAGTGAGTCCCTAACCCGCATGTGCTTTTGGGATTATTTCCTAGCAAGTCATTATTCAAATTTGTGTTGATTTTCTCCCCAAGCAGAAAAAAGTCTCCTAGGAGCTTTTCCCCTGCAGAATTTTTCCAATAAACCTTCTCCCAAGGGAGTCTTTTCTAGGTTGTTATTTTTCCCAACAGATGAACATATGAAAGATTACTCCTTCAAACCTCGGGGAATCTCTTTTACTTTGATATAAGATATTGCTCTATCAATTCTTAGAGAGTTTTAAGTGAGTATGTTGAATGTCTTATCTGTTAATACTCAGGAAGTCTCAATCGTCTTTTATGAAGCTTGATCTTCGTCAATTTTTGGGGCATCTTCTAGTTGTCTTATCACTAGATATTGCTATGTCAATTCTCAGAGGGTTCCGATGATAATGTGTATAATATATTAGCTGTTAATTCTCAGAAAAGGCTCAACTATCTTCCGCAGAGTGTTATTTTCCATCAATTCACGGTACACCTTCTGGTTGTTATTATATCGTTTAAGGATTTGCTCTGTTAATTCTCAGAGAACCCCGTTTATCTTTCATGGAATGATTGCTCTATCGATTCTTAGACGATCTCCTGTTTGTTACCTGCCAATTATCTCAAAACTTTACTTTTACTAGTGTTCCTATTTATCATTCATATTTATTCTCGGCTAGCCGTTTTTGCGTAAAGATCAAAGGATATTTTGATGAAGCAAAGTTGAAATTTGAATCTGTTAATTCTCAGAGAAAGATTTTGGAAGACAGTTAGTTGAAAGCTCACTTCATTAGCTCTTGGAGGATCTTCTAATTAGTTGTTGAATGAAAGTGGTATCTGTTAATCCATAAAAAAAGGGTTTTAATGACGTCTAGTCGAAGTCTTCTATGATAGGTCACGAGGAATCTTCTGATGGATATCGTTTTGCATTCCATCTATTAAAATAAAAAAGGTGTCTTTTTAGAATGGCTATTTGAGAAGTCTTCTCCGTTAACTTTTAAGGAAATTTAATAATGAAAATTAATGATAGGATCACCTCATTAGCTCTTGAAGGATCTTTTCAATGGTTGTTATTTGAAATTTTGCCTTGATGGTTCACCAAGAATCTTTCAATGATTTCCTGTTGCATGCTTTATATTTAAAAGAGTCTGTTTGCACTTGCTTAAGTTGAAGGTTTTTTAGGTCAATTTTCAAAAGACCATTCATATGGTGATCAAGTGGAAGGTCACTTGGTTAAATATCCAGGGATATTAAGGTGATTGTTATCTTGAATGGTATAGCTAATAATTCCTGGGAAATATTTTCAATGATTGCAAGTTGCATTGTTTCATGTCATGCATTTTAAAAAAAAACTAAAGAAGTTATTTCCATTCACATGTGCTAAGATGAAAGAATTCTCGATAGTTCATGGAAAACCTTTTGAATAACAGTTAGTGGAAAGCTCACTTCATTAGTTCTTGGAGGATCTTCCGATAGTTTGTTAGTTGAAGTTTGTTTATGTTAATTCTTAAGTATTTCTTTATGTATTTGACATTTGAACATGTTCGTTGCTAAGTCTCAATAATTTCTTATGACGACCACCGACTGAAATTTTAATTTGTTAGCTCTCAGAGGAACTTTAAACAGGTGAAAAATCAATAGTAGGCCTTATTAAGTCATAAAGAACAAGTCAATTATCATTTCTTGGCATAAAATCTTCATCAAGGGTGAAGCCCTGATTGAAGTATAAAGGAAACCTCTTTATATCCCCAACAAGGTTAATTCTTCATAAAAGCACCCCATATACTGTTTCCAAAGACAAAATTTTGGGACTTTTCGTATCTAATTGACTTCTACCTTGAAAGTATGAACACTGTGGCAGTTCATCTTACTAGGTTTAAAGCAATTAGATAACGGTAGCAGTCTGTCATACCCCAAAATTTGCCCGTTGATATTACAAAGCATTCCTCAAGACCCTCCGACTTGCTCTGCAAGGCACCGATATCAAACGGACAAAAGCCCAGCTCACAACAGGCCCAATCCAAAAGTGGCCGAAACCAGCTTGCTCGCTAGGCGAGCAATTCCTTCGCCTAGCGAATACTTCATCATGACACTCGCCCAGCGAAGCATTAGATCCAGAAAAAAGCCCAGAATAGCTTGCTCGCTAGGCGAGCAATTCCTTCGCCTAGCGAAGCTTGCGAAAATCTGAAGTTTTGGACCTCATTTTAAGCCCATTAGGTCACCACCACTACTACTATAAATACCAGCTCTTCAGCCACGGAAACGGACACACACACAGACAGACGGACATCGAAATGGAGAGACCAAGACGAAGGACGGAAACCCTGGTGTGAAAACCCTGATAACCTGAAGGCAGCCCATCCGCGCCGAAACTACCGCCGCCCAACTTAATCCGGCCTCCAAGCAATCAGTCCCTTTCAATATCGCAATTGCACACAGGTTTGCATATCACCGCCGTTTTACGCTTCCAATTGATATTCTTTACATACATGATGCATTCCGATTAAAGCTTTGATATGTAATTCGATTTCGTATGTGAATCTAAGTATGAACATCCTGTATAATTGTCTATGCTATGCATGTGATCAAATGCCATAAGAGTGCAGGTTTCGGAAGTCATGCTGCTGTCAAACTCCAAACCCGTGGCCGCTCGCTAGCTCATCGCTAAGCGAGCCTGCAGCGAGCATTCGCTGAGCCTTCGCTAGGCGAAGCAGAGGCGAACAGGACAGCGGCTGCTTTGTCTCTTGGTTATCTATTTTATGTTTATCTAATCATGGTTCTGCATCATTTGGCCTGAATTCCTGACTGTTATGTTGTATTTTATGGTGCAATTGTCAAATCCTGTTTTATCTTAATGCTCTAATCCGTGTGTTGAATGGTGTAAAAGCTTCCATATCCCCAATGAAGTGGCCGGCTAGGTACTCCACTTTACATGCGGAAGACCTTCGTGGAGATGGATTCCAAATTACTTCACTTTAATGTGAAGATTCATATTGATTGCCTAATTAATTTTAATGTATTAATATTTAATGTATTGATTTTAATGTGTTGATTTTAATGTGGAGATTCATCATAATTACCTAATGAACGTTAAAATATGGACTTTAAATAAATGATATCGGACCTCTCTTCGTTACCCCACGATTACGGTATTACGGTCATGTCCCGCGAATATGGGGATACCCTTAGCAAAGACCCTTCGGTTAAATCATCATAAAATAAATCATGGTCCCTCGGACGTTGCCTTCGAAAATACGATTTTGTCCCTCGATGACCCTTCGGTGTAGCCTACGGTTAAATGATGATAGTCCCTTCGAATGCTAAGGTATCCTCACAACTGTTGCCTTCAATGACCAGCCGATGACCCTACGATGACCCTCCTACATCCCAAGGATAAAACTACTTACTTCTCAATAGTAAGGACAGTTTTACCCTCATAAGGATAGGAAATGCCCGGAAAGACCTCGGACAGGTATAACCCTTAATTGCTCATTCATAACCTAAAATATTTTTCCCACCTTACACAACATCCTTTTTGGAAAATCACCACTTAGCATACATCCGTACTAGGATCATTGCTGAGTTATATTTTTCTAAATAACTTTCAAATCTAAATGAGATAATCACTTTGTACACATTCATGCAAGAATCATTACAAAGTTAAATTCTCCTTTTCAAAACGTCTTTCACACATTTCACAAACACTTTTCAAACTAGGAAAACATAAATGATTGAGCAATTAAGAGCCCATGGATAACCATGGATACAAAGGGTGCTAACACCTTCCCTTTGTATAACGTACCTCCCGAACCTAAGAATCTGAATTAAGGTCTTTCCTGTTCTTTTCCACCTTTCCTTATGGGATAAAAGAAAAGTCGGTGGCGACTCTTGCTAACCGCGACATTGCGATTAAAAATCCATTAAAGTCCAGTTCACCGTATGACAGAACTGGCGACTCTGCTGGGGAAGGAAAGAGAGGTCCATCTTAAAAAAAAAAAATAAAAAAAAAATCATCTATGTTTTCCTAATTGTTCTTTCTTTTTAAGGGAATTGTTGAGTGAAAGATCCTACACCCGGATCTAGTGTACCTTAGGTAAGTAGCAATAGATCATCGCGACTATCCGGCGTATACTGGAATGGTTAAAATGATGGCTACGGTTAATGTGACGCTTTGGATGTCCTGATGTTCCTCATGTTCACTTGAGGAAAAATTTGGCATTCGCGTGGTGTCATCAAAGCATTAACCAGACCTTTAGAACCCTAATTGACTCATCCTAGCCATTAGAAAGTAGTGAGATAACTGGCTTCGGTTCCGACTGAGGTTGGTTGATACTCGATACTACACTCTTTGAGATTGGACTTTAGGGAAGCTTCGGTCAACCACTTGGTGTTGCACTGAAGTGGACCTAAAGAAAGGTCGATGATCTGAGATTCTTCTAGAACCCGGTTACTATTCTAGGACAGGTTGAACCAACCAAACTTCAGTGGGGAGGGTATTTACCTATGGAACTCATGCAAGCCTTAAAACCTAGGAATAATTGTTGTGTGACTTGTTTGTGTTTGTTACCGACATAACATCATAACATCATGGCATTATACTAACCATTTCAAGGACTTAGGAATTTAGCTTTGCTCTGTTAAACAGGTTATGGCTTCCAGGAAGACTATCCGAATCAATCTTGTAGCAATCTCTCCTCAACTCAAGGATTTGGTGTCAGAACTCCCCGATCATGCTCAGTTCAACAAGAAACATGGTCATCTTCTCAACTTAGTTACCACTGGTTTCAAAGAAGATATGATGAGAGTCCTATTCCAGTTCTTCGATCCTAAACATCACTGCTTCACTTTCCCAGACTATCAGTTGGTACCCACATTGGAGGAATTCTCCAAGCTGCTTGGGATACCTATCCTTGATCAAATACCCTTCAGTGGTTTAGAAAAGATGCCAAAGTCTGAAGAAGTTGCCGCAGCTTTACACATGACGAAGTCCGACATTGAAGCTAATTGGGTAACAAGGAGTGGAATGAAAGGTTTACTTGCCAAATTTCTTATAAGTAAAGCCCGGGAATTCCTAAAAGTTATGAAGGTGCATGCTTTTGAAGATGTTCTAGCATTGCTAATCTATGGTTTGGTGCTATTCCCTAATCCAGACCAGTTCATAGACGTGAACGCTATTAAGATATTTCTCACTCATAACCCTGTGCCTACTTTGCTTGGAGATATTTTGCATTCCCTTCACACTCGTACTATGAAGAGGCAAGGGACTCTCATGTGCTGCGTACCTTTGTTGGCTAGGTGGTTTATTTCTCACCTCCCTCAATCAGTCTTGAAGAATGATCAAAATCTGAAATGGTCTCAAAGGATAATGGCACTCTCCCATTCAGACATCCGGTGATGTTCTAACCTCAGAGAAAATGTTATCATCATCGACCGTTGTGGAGAGTTCCCTAATGTACCACTCATGGGGATAAGAGGAGGTATTACTTATAATCCTGCCTTAGCCCTACGTCAGTTTGGGTATGCTCGAAGAGATAGTCCACATGAAATGATTATTCAAGGTATAGTGTTTGACTATGACAATGACTCTCAAGGTCTCCGCCAAAGGTTTGTACGAGCTTGGGGCATGGTGAAGAGAAGCACTTTAGGAAAGAAAAATTCTATTCCTATGGAGCCTTATCTCAGATGGGTACGCGCCAGAGCTCGTGAACTTGTCATGCCGTGCCTTGCAGTCGGACCATTGATTGTTGAATCAGAGGACGAGGAGGGTACTTCCCAGATCATTTCTTACCCAGATATGCCTACCGATGTTGAGGAATTGAAAAGATCCTGGACCCAGTTGAGAGAGGAGAGAGATACTCTCGAAACTCAGTTCAATACAGAAAGGAAGAAAGTACTAGAGCTCACCAGCCAGCTTAATGAGGAACGAAGACTCAATGCATATCTTCGCCCAAAAAGAAGTCGCCCCTGGGAGACTTGAGCTTTCATTGTTTTTCCTTTTGTAATGAACATTGATCAAAAAAAATTTAGCAATAAACATTTCTCCCTTGTTGGTGATTTACGCAAAGTTAAATTCCAAAAGTCCTTGAAAACATTTCATGCATTGCATCGCATAACATAACATTGCATAACAGGTATTCCAAAGGACCATATTCTCACGGTCTGCCTCTTACACAGAAAAATGGATCTCGAACAAACTGTCAAAGATCTCCAGACTCAGAATGCTCAATTCAAGGAGATGATGCTAAGCTTATCCAAGGGGCAGGAGGAACTGAAGGCTCTTTTGGTCGAGAAGAAGAAAGACAAGAAAGCTGTGAGTTTCATTAACCCGGGAAGAAGGCGTAAAGGACAGGCTACGGGAATCAAATTTGGAATCCCGAATGGTCCAGAAGAGGGGGTGGAGAATGACTCAGAAGAAGAGAATGCTGATTTCTCCAACCCTGAGGATGACGATGAGAACTATGAAAGTGAACAGTACTCTCCAAGAGATGATAAGTACAAATTGCTGGAAGAACGTATGCTAGCCATGGAGGGTCAGAAGGTGCCTGGTCTAGATTTCGAAAGTTTGGGTCTGGTCTCCGATGTGACCATTCCTCGCAAATTCAAAATCCCCACTTTCACTAAGTACGATGGTGCGTCCTATCCTCAGATGCATCTAAGGGCTTATGTGAGAAAGATTCAGCCGCATACCACTGATAAGAAGCTGTGGATCCATTTCTTCCAAGAAAGTCTGTCTGGCACTCAGTTGGAATGGTATTATCAGCTCGAGAGCTCTGACATCCGCACCTGGACTGATTTAGCAACAGCTTTCTATAAGCAGTACCAGTATAATTCTGAGCTAGCGCCTACTCGGCTACAGTTGCAGAATATGGCCATGGGATCTAAAGAAAGCTTCAAAGAGTATGCTCAGAAATGGAGAGATTTGGCCGGCAGGGTCAAACCCCCTATGACTGACCGAGAATTAGTAGACCTGTTCATGGGTACCCTGACTGGCCCATTCTACAGCCATCTACTGGGGAGTTCTTCATCAGGTTTCACTGAACTTATACTGACAGGTGAACGGGTGGAAAGTGGCATTCGAAGTGGAAAGATACAGGCAGCTACCTCTACAAGCAGCAAAAAGTCCTACCATGGGAAGAATGAATTGAATGCTGTGTATGGTCAAAAGAATCATAATAAGAAAAATGGTGACCATGCCATTGGAGCAGTGACGATCGCAGCCCCGCCAACTCAAAACTTCCAGCAAAGACAAGACAGACCAAGAAGGCAGTTTACCAAGCTCAATATGACTTTAGCACAAGCACTGCAAAGTATGCTAAAGGTAAACTTAATCACTCTCTGAGGTCCTCCTGCAAATGTCAACACTGCTTCGCCTCGTTATAATCCCAATGCCAGGTGTGCATATCACTCCGATAGCCCCGGGCACGATACAAACGATTGTTGGCTGTTAAAGAATAAAATTCAGGACATGATCGACGCTGGGGAAATTGAGTTCGAGCCTCCGGAGACTCCCAATGTCATCACTACTCCTATGCCTAATCATGACAAGGCTGTTAACGCTCTCGATGACGATTCTCTCATCACTATTGTAGCGGACTTAACATCTCCTCTCCCGATCATAAAGAGGAATTTATTGCAAGCTGGTTTATTTCCAGGTTGTACTGAAGATTGCAATCTCTGCATACTCTGGCCCGAGGACTGTTTGAAATTGAAGGATGGTATTCAACGGCTGATGGACGATCGTACAATTCTCTTTGAAAGGGTTTCTAAGGCGGAAAACCCTATTGAAGAAGTATCTGTGATTGCAAGGTCCAAAGTTCCAGTGAAGATTACTGCTCCCAGAGTACCTGTGAAGATTATTGCTGAACCCAAGGTAGCCCCCCTGATCATTACTGCACCTGGCCCAGTACCGTATTCTTCAAGCAAAGCCATTCCGTGGAATTATGGAGGTGATGTTTATATCCATGGCGTAAAGCAAGTTGGTGATTCTGCTAATCCTAATGACATTGTTGGGACTAGTAAAGTTACTCGAAGCGGAAGGATCTTCTCTCCAGAAATCTCACCTCCAGTTCCCGAAAACCAAGGAAAGGAACCAGTCAACCCTTCTCAGTCAGATATACCGATTGAAGCTACTACTGAAGACGTTGCCAAACGAGAAATGGAAGAAGTGCTGAAAATCATCCGCAAGAGTGACTTCGATGTGGTAGAGCAGTTGGGGCATACCCCGTCTAAGATCTCGATGTTATCCTTGCTGTTATCTTCTGAATCTCATGCCAATGCCTTGATAAAATTCCTGAAGACTGCCCATGTACCTCAGGAGACCTCCGTCGATCAGTTCGAAAACTATGTTGCTAATCTGACTGTCGACGGTGGCCTAGGTTTTTCCAATGCTGACCTGACACCAGCGGGAAAGAACCACAATAAAGCCCTGCATATCTCCATTGAGTGTAAAGGGATCACCCTGTCTCATGTGTTGATCGATAATGGCTCTTCTTTGAATGTGTTACCGAAAGCCGTGCTCGATAAACTTGACTGCAAGAGCATTGAATTGAAGCCTAGTGACGTTGTGGTGCGTGCTTACGATGGTGCAAAGAGTGTTGTCCACGGTGAAGTTGTTCTCCCTATCAAGATAGGACCTCAAGTCTTCAACACTACCTTTTATGTAATGAACATTCGTCTTGCCTACTCCTGCTTACTGGGACGCCCTTGGATTCATGAAGCAGGTGCTGTAGCTTCGTCTCTCCATCAAAAGCTGAGGTATCCAATAGAGGGTAAGATCGTCACTGTGTGTGGGGAAGAAGAATACATTGTCAGTAGTGTGCATACCTTCAGATACGTTGAGATGGATGGTGAATTCTTCGAAACTCCGTCTCAGTCATTTGAAGTGGTTTCTCCGCCCGATCCTGTCCTTAAGCCAACTTCCTGTGTGCCCAAGGTTGTTCACGCTCCTCCTGCTATGATTTCTCTGAAAGATGCTCAAGCTGTAGTTGAAGATGGTGGCTGTACTGGCTGGGGTCAACTGATCAACATACCCTACAAGTCTGATAAATCTGGTCTGGGATTCAACTCTGAAAAGATGGTCAAAGATCAAATCAATGCTGTAGAAGATGCTGACAGTGATTGCGACCTGGATAGCTGGATCTACCCAACAATTGGCGACGGACTCAATAATTGGAAGGCTGAGGACACTATCCCGATCTCCTTTAGTCAGGAGTAATTGTTATTGTCCATTTAGTATTGCAAATCTTTAATTTTTCAATTGAACTTCTTAAAGCATTGTGTCTATACCTGGGGCACAATAGCTAATTTGTTAAGGGTTTTGTCATTTCATAAGCATATTCATATTCAATAAATCAATGGACTTTTTCGCATTCAAATATTGCGCTCTTTATTTTTCCTGTCGTCTTTCAAACAAGCTATGCTTTCTTACACACACTCACGTAACAAATTGCAGATCCGTATCCACTCTGGATCCTATTGATAATAATTCTGCTACTGTTCATTATGACTTTGAAAATCCAATCTACCAAGCCGAAGATGGAAGTGAGGAAGATTGTGAAGTCCCTGGAGGGCTTGCCAGACTATTACTGCAAGAGGAAAGGACTATACAGCCGCATGAAGAGTCACTCGAAATCGTAAATCTGGGTACTGAAGTAGACAGAAAAGAAGTCAAAATAGGAGCAGGCTTGGAAAACAGCGTCAAAGAAAGATTGATCCAGATGTTGCGTGACTATGTGGAGATCTTTGCTTGGTCTTATGAAGACATGCCAGGATTGGATACTGACATAGTAGTACATCGTCTGCCAATGAAGGAAGATTGTCGTCCTGTTAAGCAGAAGGTTCGCCGCATGCGTCCTGAAATATCTGAGAAAATCAAAGCCGAGGTTATGAAACAGTTCAATGCCGGTTTTCTAGCCGTTACTTCTTATCCCCAATGGGTTGCTAATGTGGTACCGGTACCGAAGAAAGATGGTAAGGTGCGAATGTGCGTAGATTACAGAGATTTGAATAAAGCGAGTCCCAAAGATGACTTCCCACTCCCGCACATCGATGTTCTGGTAGATAACACCGCTCAACACAAAGTATTCTCATTCATGGATGGATTCTCAGGTTATAATCAGATTAAGATGGCACCTGAGGACATGGAGAAAACTACGTTTGTGACGCAATGGGGCACTTTCTGTTACAAAGTAATGCCATTCGGTCTAAAGAACGCCGGGGCAACGTACCAGCGTGCTATGGTGGTTTTGTTCCATGATATGATTCATCATGAAATAGAAGTATATGTGGATGACATGATAGCTAGATCTCATACCGAAGAAGAACATCTCGATCATTTATACAAACTGTTCGAGAGGTTGAAGAAATACAAGTTGAGATTGAACCCGAACAAATGCACCTTTGGAGTAAGATCCGGTAAACTCCTGGGCTTTATTGTCAGTGGTAAAGGAATCGAGGTTGACCCGGCTAAAGTGAGAGCTATTCAAGAAATGCCAGTTCCCCATACGGAGAAAGAAGTCAGAGGTTTCTTGGGACGCTTGAACTATATTGCCCGATTTATCTCCCACCTGACCGCTACCTGCAAACCCATCTTCAAATTACTGAGGAAAAATCAAGAGATGATATGGAATGACGAATGCCAAGAAGCTTTTGACAAAATCAAGAACTATCTCCAGGAACCTCCGATTCTGATACCACCAGTTGAAGGAAGACCTCTAATCATGTATTTGACCGTGTTAGAAAGTTCAATGGGGTGCGTATTGGGGCAACATGACGAGTCTGGTCGAAAAGAGCATGCCATATACTACCTGAGCAAAAAGTTTACCGACTGTGAAACAAGATACTCACTGCTCGAGAGAACTTGTTGTGCTTTGGCCTGGGCTGCTCGCCGACTAAGACAGTATATGTTGAATCATACCACTTTGTTGATTTCTAGGATGGATCCCATCAAATACATGTTCGAGAAGCCTGCCCTCTCCGGAAGAATAGCGAGATGGAAGATGATCTTAACAGAGTACGACATCCAGTATACTACCCAGAAAGCAATCAAAGGAAGCGTGCTAGCTGATCACTTGGCTCATCAAGCGGTGGACGATTATCAATCTATGAACTTTGAGTTTCCGGATGAGGATGTCATGCTTGTTACTGATTACGAAAAACCTAGACCGGATGAAGGACCCGAACTGGGATCCCGATGGACTATGGTTTTTGATGGATCTTCTAATGCATTGGGCCATGGTGTTGGTGTTGTAATCATTTCTCCCAGAGGTTACCATACACCTTTCACTGCTAGACTGTGCTTTCATTGTACCAATAATATGGCTGAGTATGAAGCATGTATTTTGGGACTCAAGGCTGCCATAGACCGGCGAATCAAGTTTTTGAGTGTGTACGGAGATTCGGCCCTGGTAATCAGTCAGATCAAAGGAGAATGGGACACCAAACATCCGAATCTCATCCCTTATCGAGAGCGGGTGATGACACTAATCCCATACTTTGAAGAGATTACATTTGAACATATTCCACGAGAGGAGAATCAGTTGGCAGACGCATTAGCTACCATGTCATCTATGTTCAGAGTCAGATGGGACGGTGAAGCCCCTAGGATCACTATTGAACGATTAGATGAACCAGCACACTGTTATGAACTTAACACTGAGAGGGTACAGGAGAAACCTTGGTTCCACGACGTAAAAAGATACTTAGAAGCTCAGGAATACCCTAAAGGGGCATCCATCAATGACAGAAAATTCCTGAGGAAGTTCTCCGCTAAATTCTTTCTGAGTAATGGAGTGTTATACAAACGTAATCATGATTCGACTCTGCTTCGCTGTGTGGATAGAAAGGAAGCAGAAAAGATTATGGAAGACATGCACGATGGTATTTTCGGGACTCATTCTAGTGGACATACAATGGCCAAGAAGATTCTGAGATCAGGGTATTATTGGTCTACCATGGAAGCTGATTGCCACCATCACTCCAGAACCTGCCACAAGTGTCAGATCTATGCGGACAAAGTACATCTGCCTCCTGCTCCATTAAACGTGTTGACAGCTCCTTGGCCCTTTGCAATGTGGGGCATCGATATGATTGGAGAGATTAAACCCACGGCTTCTAATGGACATCGCTTCATTCTCGTCGCTATTGATTACTTTACGAAGTGGGTGGAGGCAGCCTCATTCGCTTCTGTCACCAAGAACGCGGTGGCACGGTTCATCAAGAATAGCCTTATTTGTCGATACGGCATCCCTGAAAGAATTATCACTGACAATGGTACTAATTTGAACAACAAGATGATTACTGAACTCTGCACGCAGTTCAAAATTAAACACCATAACTCTTCTCCGTACCGGCCAAAGATGAATGGCGCCGTAGAGGCTGCTAATAAGAACATCAAGAAGATCATACAAAAGATGACAGTAACGTACAAAGACTGGCATGAGATGTTACCATTTGCTCTCCATGGGTATCGCACTTCAGTACGCACTTCGACAGGGGCAACTCCTTTCTCTTTAGTGTATGGAACGGAAGCTGTTTTACCAGTGGAAGTTCAGATTCCCTCTCTAAGGATCATGAAAGAGGCGGGTTTAGACGAGGATGAATGGATTCAGACTCGGCTCGATCAGATAAATTTGATTGATGAGAAGAGACTTGCGGCTGTTTGTCACGGGCAGATATATCAGAAGCGCATGACCCAGGCATTTAACAAAAGAGTCAAGAGGCAGGTGTATCAAATTGGCGACTTGGTGATCAAGCGTATCATTCTACCACAAGGTGATCCCAGAGGCAAGTAGACTCCCACATACGAAGGGCCATTTGTAGTTAAGAAGGTATTCTCTGGTGGAGCCATGATACTTGCTACAATGGATGGCGAAGACTTCCCGCATCCTGTGAACGCGGACATAGTTAAAAAATACTACGCATAACAGAGACCCGCTAGGCCGACGTACCTAGGCAAAAGTAAGGGCATCCCGGCGAACCAAAAGGGTTCGGGCAAAAATTAGGGATAAATATATAAAGACGTATGCCCGGCAAGTCGAAAACCTGAAAAGGCGGCTTGGGCAAAAAAGGGTATCCCGGTGGACTGAAAACCTGAAAAGGCGGTCCAGGCAAAAATTAGGGATTAAAGCGTATGACTATGTCCTGTTCTCTGTCAGCTTCAACCAAGTTCCAAGGACTGAACAAGTCAACCACCTCTATCCGACAGCAGGAGATGAGATGCTTGAAGACATGACGACAGTAGTGGAATTAAAATCAATAGGACTTTCTCTGCATAGCTTTCTCTTTGTTGTCTTGACAATTTCCTCTTACTAGGATTTCTGTCTCCTTGCACACAAATTGCCTGTTCATAGGCCCTCTTTCAAAAATCAATGCAATTTTATTTCATTTTTACTTTTCTGTTTTGTTCGCATAAACGTCCACTGATTTAATTTGAATTGATATATGTGGTTGAATATGATAAATGTTTATCAAAAATACATGTCTAAAATAGAAATAGCAATTACTACGAGACTTCAGGACCAAGGAAAAGGTCTAACCACGCTTTCCAATGAGTCCGTTGCTAATTCGATTCCCCGGCAACGCCAATTATTCCCCAGAAGAGGCCGGCACCACCATACCGAAAGGTCATCTCTTCCATCCCCAGCCAGGCTCTGTTGAGTGTTTCCACCCTCAGACAGAAATCAAGTATCCCCCAGCCGAGACAGGGTCATCAATACCAATGTCTCCGACCAGCAGACTGAGATTTATTTCCCCAGTAGAGTTCCCTGGAGGAATGTTCAGACGCATAGTGCATTCATTACATCATTTCATACTACATACCTGCATACAATGCTCACATTTACTTCATTCCGCATCATATACTTTACATCATTTCATAGCATGTATATGCATACCATGTTCGCGAGCATAAAGCATCTCATGCATCATGACATTGCATGAAACTAACTTTATTTTTCAGGCTAATTATCCTCCTGATCACATTCAAGGTTCAAATACAGCTCTCAGATATAATCCATCTGACGAACGTTCTGACATTCTCCCAATGGTGGCATCTCTAAGCCCACCTCAAATATTCACTGCAAATACAACAAATATTATCAGATACAGCCTAACGTACGGTTCATTCTGATTCAGCCCAACATATGACTCTTTCAGCTCAGATACAGTCTAACGTACGATCCATTCTGACTTTCAACAACTCCAATACGGTCTAACGTACGACCCATTTGGATACTCAAATCCTCAGATGCTGCCTAGCGTACGGTACATTCCGGGGTGTAGTCTAGCGTACGACTACTTTCTTTTTCAGATACAACCTAACGTACGGTTCATTCTGCAACTCCAATACGGTCTAACGTACGACCCATTTGGATCTTCAGCTCAGATACGATCTAACGTACGATCCATTCTGACTTTCAACAACTCCAATACGGTCTAACGTACGACCCATTTGGATACTCAAATCCTCAGATGCTGCCTAGCGTACGGTACATTCCGGGGTGTAGTCTAGCGTACGACTACTTTCTTTTTCAGATACAACCTAACGTACGGTTCATTCTGCAACTCCAATACGGTCTAACGTACGACCCATTTGGATCTTCAGCTCAGATACGATCTAACGTACGATCCATTCTGACTTTCAACGACTCCAATACGGTCTAACGTACGACCCATTTGGACCTTCAAATCCTCAGATGCTGCCTAGCGTACGGTACATTCCGGGGTGTAGTCTAGCGTACGACTACTTGCTTTTTCAGATACAACCTAACGTACGGTTCATTCTGCAACTCCAATACGGTCTAACGTACGACCCATTTGGACCTTCAAATCCTCAGATGCTGCCTAGCGTACGGTACATTCCGGGGTGTAGTCTAGCGTACGACTACTTTCTTCTTCAGATACAGCCTAACGTACGGCTCATTCTGCAACTCCAATACGGTCTAACGTACGACCCATTTGGACCTTCAGCTCAGATACGATCTAGCATACGATCCATTCTGATCTTCAACAACTCAGATATGGTTTAATGTACGACCAAGTTAGACCTTCATCCCCTCAGATGCTACCTTCGGACAGGTACATTTCTGAATGGTAGTCTAGTATACGACTACTCCCTTTAAAGCAGATTCGGCCTAACGGACGGCTCATTCTGTTACTCAGATGCTACCTTCGGACAGGTACATTTCTGAATGGTAGTCTAGCGTACGACTACCCCTTTCATCATCAGATTCAGCATAACGGACGGCTCCTTCTGCTCAGATATGGTTTAATGTACGACCAAGTTAAACCTTCATCTCCTCAGATGCTACCTTAGGACAGGTACATTTCTGAATTGTAGTCTAGCGTACGACTACCTCCCTTTCATCATCAGATTCAGCCTAACGGACGACTTATTCTGCAACTCAGAGACGATCTAGCGTAGGATCCATTCTGATCTTTCATCCCCATCAAAGTCATCCGCCTAACGAACAACTCATTCTGGTATTCAGACACGGCCTAAAGTACGGTCCATTCTGATCCCTTATCTCCAGCAGTATATAGCATACTCTGACTCCCCAGCGAAGTCAACAGCATGATGGATGACTCACTACACGGTCTAGCGTATGACCCGGTGTGAAACCCATGTCTCCAGATATCGTCTAACGTACGACACAATCTGGAAATCCCCTCATCATCCAACTACCTGGATGGCATCTTTAAGCCCATCCCCATCAAGACTAATGGACAAGCGCAAATTTTCGGGGCATTCTAGTGTTCAATAATCTTTCACCTCCAGACCACGAACGGCACATGCCATTCTACTCTCTCGGTTCAAGAATATTGAACAGGGGCAGCTGTCATACCCCAAAATTTGCCCGTTGATATTACAAAGCATTCCTCAAGACCCTCCGACTTGCTCTGCAAGGCACCGATATCAAACGGACAAAAGCCCAGCTCACAACAGGCCCAATCCAAAAGTGGCCCAAACCAGCTTGCTCGCTAGGCGAGCAATTCCTTCGCCTAGCGAATACTTCATCATGACACTCGCCCAGCGAAGCATCAGATCCAGAAAAAAGCTCAGAATAGCTTGCTCGCTAGGCGAGCAATTCCTTCGCCTAGCGAAGCTTGCGAAAATCTGAAGTTTTGGACCTCATTTTAAGCCCATTAGGTCACCACCACTACTACTATAAATACCAGCTCTTCAGCCACGGAAACGGACACACAGACAGACAGACGGACACCGAAACGGAGAGACCAAGACGAAGGACGGAAACCCTGGTGTGAAAACCCTGATAACCTGAAGGCAGCCCATCCGCGCCGAAACTACCGCCGCCCAACTTAATCCGGCCTCCAAGCAATCAGTCCCTTTCAATATCACAATTGCACACAGGTTTGCATATCACCGCCGTTTTACGCTTCCAATTGATATTCTTTACATACATGATGCATTTCGATTAAAGCTTTGATATGTAATTCGATTTCGTATGTGAATCTAAGTATGAACATCCTGTATAATTGTCTATGCTATGCCTGTGATCAAATGCCATAAGAGTGCAGGTTTCGGAAGTCATGCTGCTGTCAAACTCTAAACCCGTGGCCGCTCGCTAGCTCATCGCTAAGCGAGCCTGCAGCGAGCATTCGCTGAGCCTTCGCTAGGCGAAGCAGAGGCGAACAGGACAGCGGCTGCTTTGTCTCTTGGTTATCTATTTTATGTTTATCTAATCATGGTTCTGCATCATTTGGCCTGAATTCCTGACTGTTATGTTGTATTTTATGGTGCAATTGTCAAATACTGTTTTATCTTAATGCTCTAATCCGTGTGTTGAATGGTGTAAAAGCTTCCATATCCCCAATGAAGTGGCCGGCTAGGTACTCCACTTTACATGCGGAAGACCTTCGTGGAGATGGATTCCAAATTACTTCACTTTAATGTGAAGATTCATATTGATTGCCTAATTAATTTTAATGTATTAATTTTTAATGTATTGATTTTAATGTGTTGATTTTAATGTGGAGATTCATCATAATTACCTAATGAACGTTAAAATATGGACTTTAAATAAATGATATCGGACCTCTCTTCGTTACCCCACGATTACGGTATTACGGTCATGTCCCGCGAATATGGGGATACCCTTAGCAAAGACCCTTCGGTTAAATCATCATAAAATAAATCATGGTCCCTCGGACGTTGCCTTCGAAAATACGATTTTGTCCCTCGATGACCCTTTGGTGTAGCCTACGGTTAAATGATGATAGTCCCTTCGAATGCTAAGGTATCCTCACAACTGTTGCCTTCAATGACCAGCCGATGACCCTACGATGACCCTCCTACATCCCAAGGATAAAACTACTTACTTCTCAATAGTAAGGACAGTTTTACCCTCATAAGGATAGGAAATGCCCGGAAAGACCTCGGACAGGTATAACCCTTAATTGCTCATTCATAACCTAAAATATTTTTCCCACCTTACACAACATCCTTTTTGGAAAATCACCACTTAGCATACATCCGTACTAGGATCATTGCTGAGTTATATTTTTCTAAATAACTTTCAAATCTAAATGAGATAATCACTTTGTATACATTCATGAAAGAATCATTACAAAGTTAAATTCTCCTTTTCAAAACGTCTTTCACACATTTCACAAACACTTTTCAAACTAGGAAAACATAAATGATTGAGCAATTAAGAGCCCATGGATAACCATGGATACAAAGGGTGCTAACACCTTCCCTTTGTATAACGTACCTCCCGAACCTAAGAATCTGAATTAAGGTCTTTCCTGTTCTTTTCCACCTTTCCTTATGGGATAAAAGAAAAGTCGGTGGCGACTCTTGCTAACCGCGACATTGCGATTAAAAATCCATTAAAGTTCAGTTCACCGTATGACACAGTCATACCCCAAATTCGTCCTACCTTTATTTTGTAATGCATTTTTTAAATTCATTTCCATCTGCATCAACATAACCGGTTCATCTGGTCATGAATTTAAAAATCACTCATATGCGTAACTTTGACTTTGTTGACCTTTGTTATTAGTTCATTTACTTTACTTTCATTTTGCATTATTTTATTAACTTTTCATTAGCATTTCTTTCAATCATTTATTAACATATATCGAAGGTAAAAGACAAAAGTCAAAAGCACGACCTTTGACTTTAACTTTTATTTTTTAAATAACTATGATTGTCTTAATTCAAATTGTTTTTATTTATTTTATTCAAATATTTTGATTGGTACTTTGAATGAGACAAGGATAGAAATAATTTTGAAATTTAGCAAAGAGAATATTTATTGATCAATATTTTTACGTTATAATGTATACACTAACACTTAATTCCATATATCACCATATTAAGTACACATTTGTTCACTACACTACACCATCATATACACTACATCATACCCTATATCCTATACACCACATACTACATCCACGTGTGCATCAAATACAACATTTCGAAAAGGACAAAATAAAAAAGAAAAAGAAATATTTTATTCTCCAGCTTCAAGCCTAGCCGAGCATTGCCCTTATGCCCTTGTTTCCATAATTTTCATGCCATGGTCAACCTCATGTCCAAGCTGCCAAGATGCCATTCCAAGCCAAGTCACTTTCTTTCTTCAACTCCAAGCCATTAGTCTCATGTGTATAAGACAAAAACAAAAATAGTCACTTAAGGGGCCACAAAATTTCACAAGCATCAACCGTAAAAACACACACCAAAAACTTCAAAATTCACACCAAATTAAAAATTCAAACAAACAAAAAATTCTATTTCACTTCATCTAACAAACTTACTAAAATTCAATATAATCCTCTCTTCAACATTGCAAAACTTAATCCTAACCATTCACTTAAGTATCTCACACGAATCACATTCAAACTCTATCAAGATTCACCCTAGATAAACACTAATTTAAGCTAATTCACTCTCAGCTTTTCCCTCCAAATGATAACAAACTCACACACATTTAGTAAATTTTCCACACGTAGAAACTACCTTATATAACATAGCTATTATTTCATTCATTACCATCCATATTTCACTATTGTTACTCTATAAAATTTCCCCCATTCATCCTCACTTAGAGCTTTCAACCTAAGCTTGATTCAGAGTTTCACATTGAAACTCTTAACCAAGCGAGCTACCTAGCCTACGCACCACATAATACAACAACAACATTCAACAATAGCAAACACAGAGGCATCAATGAAAACAAGTAGAAAGTAAGGGGAGGATGAGAAGTAAACAAGCAGAAAAAATAACAAAAATCAGAGAGGTACCTTTGAGGATTTCATCTCTCCGAGATTATTCATAATAGGTAGGCTTTCTCTTACACTATTTAGGTGTAGTGATTTTTTCGTTGGTGTTTCTTTGATGCTTGACTGAAGTGGTTGTGTATTCCTTTGTTTGCTTCGAATTCCTATTATGGTGCTTGTTTCTATCTATTTTTATGCTTGGATTGATGTTTACATAAGGTGATAGGTTCATTTTTGGCCTAATTTAGGTTTGTTTGTAAGGTAGTGTGAGGTTAGATTTTTTATTTAGGGAGATTTCGATCTAGTGTATGGCGAGGGCTTTTGTTTGTTCGGGCATCTTAATTCGTTGTCAAGAGGGGATTTAGAAAAGGTTTCATGTTGAAGGTATTGAGTTTTGGTGAGTTTAGGACCAGGTTAGGGTTTGGTAAAAAAGTATAGATCCTTGGAACTTTGTAAGTTTTTTAAGGTTTTTAAGGGTGGATTTGAAATCAGGAGGTTCGTTTAGGGTATAAGGTTTTAAGTTTGTATGGTGGTTCTTCACAGAAGAAGACGGTGGCGCCATTGCCTTAGTCGTCTTCTCTGGGGTGCTTCGTAGCATAGTGAGAGAAAGAGTGTAGATGAGAAAGAATTCAGATATGGAAAGGTGATGGAGAGAGAACGATGAAGGAGACAAATGAGAGGGAGACTGAATGTGTACTCTCCTAGGAATTTTGTGTGTTTAAGGCAAGGGTTTGGGCCTTTATGGCCCAAGCCATCTGAAATATTACTAAGCATACCCTACATTGATCGTCGAACCACTCTTGGTTCCTGGCCTATCCATCCGATTCGGCCAAGTACTAGGCCTAATGACCTTGTTTCATTTCCAGCAGCACAGACACTTACTTCCCATTTCTGCACCCCTAGATTTGCATTTTATGTCTATTCTCAATTAATTAATTGAATGGTTATTTTAGTTAATTAATTTTTTAATTAAATATAAGTAACTTAGTCATATAATTAAATATTTCTTTAATCAATGGGGTTATGGTAATTAATTTTAATTAAATTAATTAATGGGCTAAATTAAAATTTAATTAATTAACTGAGCATCACGCTTTGTTTTGCTTGTTTATTCCATTATGTTCCACATGATAGAAATTCCTTCACATCCATTACTTGTAGCTTCTTATATAATTCTTGTTTTGATTCTTTTTGCTTAGTTAGGATGTTAGAATTTAATAAAGAATTCGACTACCTAAAATTAATCTTTTCAAATCAAAATTTATGGTCAATACCAAAAGCTTTTTCCAAATCATATAAAGTTCAAGCACTTGGTCAAAACCAAGTCCCCATTTTCAAAACCACTTCCCAAACTTTCCAAACCATTTTCACAATTCACATCGCAACGCAAATCAGATGCTTGACCCAACATTAATCTCTTTTCAAATTCAAAATGACTAAATCATACTTTGACATTTTAAATAACGAAAGAAAAAGGATACCTGGGTGAAAGGTCCAGTCATAACCCCGAACACTGAGCCCAAGTTGTAATAGCTTATAATCTCAAGTGTTTGTCTTTCATCTAAAACACTTATAAATATTTAAAAAAAACGCAAACAAATGGAAAGAAAAAGACTACCTCGGTGAAAGGTCCAATCATAGTCCCGAGTATTATGCCTAAGTGGTAACATCTTGTAAGTCATAAATACTCGTCTTTCAAGTCTAAAACATACCCAAACACATTAAACTAATTTCTCGCCCCCAATCGATCAACAACTTTTTTACAAAAGAATATTGTTTAGTCTGTTCTAATGCGAATACAAACTAGCTCGTAAGCCTCCACCGCGAGCAAACAAGCCAATGCTTAACCGTTAGAATAAGAACTAAACACTTGTTCAATAAACCAAACCAACCAACCGTAGCCTCCACACAGGACTGCATCACGTTGAATTCCTTATCGCACCTAAGGATACGTAGGAGCAAGACCCACAATCTTGTTAAACACTCTAATAAAAACTTTTTTGCAACCCCTTTTCTTTTCCTTTTACACTTTTGATCACTCGAAGAAAACAATTAACAAAAGCTAATATTCAATCGCAAGTTTAACTAAAAGGTTCTCGTTGAGTACATCATCCGTGGGGGTGCTAATACCTTCCCCTTGTGTAATAGACTCTCGAACCCAAATATGGTTGCGACGACCATCTTCATTTTCTTAAAGGCTTTTATCGATATTTTCCCTTTCCTTAATTGGAATAAATAAAGTCTAGTGGCGACTCTGTTCAAATCATTTTTTCTGGGAGCATGCAAACGGCCCGCGAAGGATCATATTTTTCTAGATACGACACACCTCTGATCATGTCAAGAAGATTCTTAGGAGTCTTCTTGTGATATATATTCCAAAGGTGACAGCTATTCAGGAAGCTAAAGACATGACCAACATCAATCTTGAAAGTCAGATAAGTAATCTATAAAGCCATGAGTTAGAACCCAATGGAGATGAAAAACCAATTAAGAAATCAAAGTATCTAACTTTGGAATCTGTTGGGAGATCTGAGAAATCTTCTCAGACTTGGGAGCATAAATAAGCCACTCATGCTGAAGCTTCTGATGAATATTCAGATGATGATGAG
The DNA here is from genome assembly GCF_024323335.1 of Lathyrus oleraceus. Lineage (NCBI taxonomy): Eukaryota > Viridiplantae > Streptophyta > Magnoliopsida > Fabales > Fabaceae > Lathyrus > Lathyrus oleraceus. The sequence continues at coordinate 479,023,286 of NC_066585.1, read as the reverse complement.
ATGGATTTCATCAAAAAGAGGTTTCAATATCTTGCCAAAAAGAATAGGAAATTCTCTAACAAAAGATCTGGCTTCAAAGGAAAAATCTCCAGAGTTAACAAGGATGATCAGAAAGGATGCTTCAACTATCAAAAGCCTGATCATTTCATAGTCGACTGTTCAGATATTTAGAAGGACAAAGCCGAAAAGGAAAGCTTATAGAAGAAAAACTTCAGAAGTAAGTTCAAGAAAAGTTTCATGGCAACATGGGATGAACTTGATGATGAAGAAGAAGCTGACAAGAGTAAATAAGAAGCCAATCTAGCTTTGGTGGCTTCAATCCTCTTTGACTCAGAATCAGAAGTCGATTATGACTTAGATTCATAGGATGCATATGAGGTATTCTCTAAACTTTCTAGATCTTATTTAATTACCTTATGTCAAGATCTTATGGATATGAGTCAGTAGAAAGCTATACATATGGACATTATATAGAAGAAATATGGTCTTATAAGAGTTGAATTAAATTTCTCTAAAGACAAAATTGAAAAACTTGAAAGAGATAATATTTCTTTAATAAAGGATATGTATGACAAACCTCTTAATAGGTATGAATTGGCTCTTCAAGAGTTTGTCATACTTGGCTTTAACAGAACTAAACTTTACATCCATGATTTATGGTGTAAGTAGAAGCAAAAAAGAAGGTCTTGGTTATCATCAAAAATATTTTAATCCTCGAACTGAAACCTTCAAATCCTTCTTTTCCAAGCTCTACTTAAAAAGGGTTATACTCTCATTTTGTTCCTACTAGTAAAGAAAAGGGTTCAAACCAATAAGAACCTATAACTACAGAGTCAGAGGTTCTGAAGAAATCAGAACCTAAGATCCAAGATCGAAGGTCCTGAAGAAATTAGAACTAATGATTCTTAAGTTAAAGGTTCTAAAAGAATCAGAACCTGAATCCTCAAAGTCAAAGGTTCTCAAGAAGATAGAACCTAACATATCAAGTGATAAGGTTCTGAAATGTCTAGAACCTAAGACTATGAGTCATTCAAGACAATAGGCTATTAAATCCAAATTCTTGAATGATCGGAAGCCTTATTACAAAGCTAAGGCCTAAAATAATAAAAGGCCTATCAGATCTAACACTATAGGATCCATAAAAGTATGGGTATCAAAGAATGAGATTATTTTTGTTGCAAATATGATAAAAGGGAAGAACAAAGCAACAGTCTTACTTTTGTTACAACATACAACAAAAGAAAAGCCTATATTCCAAATTTCAACTCAAAAGAAGGAAGAAGATGTGGAATCTAGAAGAAACCAATAAGGCAATATTACGGGTACTAGGAAGACTGATGTTGTTTAATCAAAAGTTGGTGCTTCAGATGCCTAACCTATCTATGAAGCTTATCTAGCTAAAATGACCTATGAGAAGGCTCATGGTGATTACCAAAAGAGCATTGTTAGACAAATTTGTTCCTCTAAGAAAAATCTCATTTTTAGGTCAAAAGATGCACAAAGTTCTTATGTCAGAAGATACTTCAGAAGCTAGATGTTCAAAATCTGGTCTTTTAGAACTAATCCCTACTTCTGAATCACATCTAGAGGAAGAAATCTCAGAAAAAGCTCTTTGTGACTCTATAGAAGTTGTACAATCCCAAAATACTTCAGCCTTATCAGATGATGGATGTATTGTTGAAATATTAAAGAACTGGACTTGTTTCAAAGGAATGATGTGTGGGATCTAGTTCCAAGACCTCATTAGAATAACATCATTGGAAAAAATGGGTGTTTAGAAATAAGTTGAATGAGCAAGGAGAGGTGATAAGAAACAAAGCCAGATGGGTAAGTCAAGGCTACATTCAGCAAGAAGGTATAGATTTCTCTAAAACCTTTGCACCAGTTGCAAGGTTAGAGGCAATTCGATCTCTTCTCTCTTATGATATTAATCATGATATTGTTTTATATCAAATGGATGTCAATAGTGCTTTCTTAAATGGAGTCATTTCTGAAGAAGTTCACGTCAAACAACCTCTTAGGTTTGAGGATTCATTCCACCCAGATTTTGTTCTTAAACTCAAGAAATCACCTTATGAACTCAAACAAGCTCAAATAACTTGGTATGAGAGACTAAGTAATTTCCTGTTAGATAATGGATTTCAAAAGGTTTAAGTTGACACTACACTATTAAGAAATACTATGAATGAGTAAATCTTGATTGTCCAAGTTTATGTTGGTGACATAACTTTTGGTTCTACTAATGCGTCTCTTTGCAAAGAATTTTCTGGGTCTATGCAAGTTGAATTTGAAATGAGCATGATGGGAAAATTAGAGTTTTTCCTTAGAATTCAGATCAACCAAAACAAATATAGAGCCTATGTTCATCAGTCTAAATATACTAAACAACTTCTAAAGAAGTTCAAACTTGAAGACTGCAATGTTATGAACACTTCTTTGCATTCAACATGAAATATGAACATGGAGGAATAAAGCTCCAATGTCTGATCAAAAGTTGTATAGAGGTATGATTGGTTCCTTACTATACTTAACGACTTATAAGCTAGATATTTTTTTCAATATGTGTATGTGTGCAAGATTCCAATCAGATCCTATGGAGACTCATTTAACTAATGTTAAGAGGATCTTTAGGCATCTAAAGGGAACTGCTACATACAACTCCTCTGGATGAAAAATCAGCTTGAGGATTATTATATTTTTGGGAGAAGTTTACCTATATTCTATGATCATGTTGCTGCTATCTTTTGGACAAATAATCATGTTCAACATTCAGAACCAATCACATTGAAATCAAACATCTTTTTATCAGAATATGTGTTCAGAGAGGTGTAATAGATATACAGTTCATTGATATTGATCATCAATGAGCTTATATATTTATCTAGCCTCTTAATATTGAAATAATTTATTAAAAAGAATCTAAACATGCATTTTATTATTGAATAGTGTTGGGTTTTGAATGAAAGACCAGAGTCTGATGATGGTTAGAATCTACTGTGATTAGAAGCTCTAGAAAAGCTTCTGATGAACAGTAGACTCTAAAGCATCTCATCCTATGAAATTTAGAATTGGATGCATTTGTCTCTGATAGCATATAAGTGATATTTGATCTTATTTGAATATCTTCTATTCACATATGTGTCACTTATCTCTATGTTTCTTGGTCTCTTTTAGTACTTTATCTTTTAGACTATTTTTATCCTTCGGATTATGTTGTGTTTGCTCATACACTGAGCTATATTAATTGGGAATTATTATGCTTTCTGGTAAAATTAAAAACAGTACTTATTTCCCTAGTTTTCTTTCTTTTGGGTTTGAATGGTTGAAATAATTCTGAGACTTCTCTATTTGCGGATCATTCAAAGGAATTAAGAGAATATAAAAAGGAGTATCTTTGCAAAAACGAAAATTAGTTAAAATTTAATTGAGTTGGAATGATATTACAAGATTCCTTAATACATTATTTTGTTTAAATCATCACTCCAACCTAGATCCATGAAGAATTTTCCCCAATCCACATCCCACTCATCTTCTGCATCAAAATCAAAGTAAACTACTTTTGCTGGAACCTTCTACTTATTCTCGAGATTTTATCTCAACGATGAATTCCTTCTCGGCTTGATCCCCTAAATGGAGGTTCTTGATCTAGAGGGTTGGATTCCTTCATGTCTCTGAAGATTTTGTTCCTTGGAAGTTTTTGGTCTCCATAACCGTAGTGGTCTTTAAAGAGATGTTGATTTTGGTATTTCAGTAAGTGTGCCCATATTGAAGAAGAGAGAGTTGGATGAAGATATGTGGTCTTAACCTATGATTTCATTCTTATATTGAGGATCTTTAGTGTCATATATGTTACTTGTGGAAGTTTAATCATTAATGATCTTTAATGCATGTTACTCGAGGCTTGCTAGCTCTTAATTCCAATTATCACTTCTGATGTTTCCAATTCTTGGAAGCTGCAAAAGGATTTTGTCTGACCGTCTCGAGAAATGAAGAAATATTCTCAACCAATCTAGTCTTTTCTCAAATATTTGAAAATTTCATTTTAATTTTTCGGGGATTGTAAAAGTTGTTTAAATTTCCACACATTACTTTTATGTATCTTCAATATCTTTTCCTTCTTCTGTCTTATATTTTTGTTGATGACAAAAAGGGGAGAAGGAGGTTGAGTATTTAAGCATCTAAATCTATTTAATTGATATTTTTTATGCTTAAGTTGTGAAATTGATTATTGTGCTTAAAGGATAAATTCAATTAACATGGATAAGACTTAGGGGGAGCTTACAAACCTCACCCTCTTGAGTATCATACTCAGAGGGAGCTTACAAACCTCACCCTCTAGACTATCAGACTCATGGGGATCTTACAAACCTCTGATCTTGAAGTCAACAAGTTAATTAAATCAACAATAATTACTCCTACATACTCTTGTTTGTCATCATCAAAAAGGGAGAGATTGTTGGAACAAAATTTGTTAATACCATATCCCTTAGGTTTTGAGGATAACAAAGTATTTAAAGAAAAATTGGGTATTCTAACATTTGTTCAAGTATGCAGGATTATATCATTAAGAAAAGATGAAGAAATGCTTGAGGAATCTAAATTTGAAGATCACTTTTGAAGACTCTTCCTCTGATGGAGATCCAAACTCCGAAGAAGTCAATTTTAAAGAAAGTAAGCCTCTGGTGACCCAGTTATGAAGCTTCAGAAGCCAAGAATAGGACTCTGATGTGATCAGCCTTTGAAGATTGAAGTCTAAAGGAAAGCCATCCTCAAAATAAAAAGCTCTTCTACCAAGGCAACTCTGACAAACTCAAAATATTTTTTGATCACGTAAAGACTTAAGGAAATATCTCTCTCTTGGTTGTATGATCTTTAAAACGTCATTCCTCTTGTAGGAATGTGTTTTCTTTATGTGTCTAATCAAGTACAAAGTTTAACCAACATTTTGATGAAAGTATTCAATATCTCTTTTCTCTCCTCTCTATATAAGGAGTTGCAGACTTGAAGAAGAAGACCACCACCCTGCAATACACCACAATACTCTGAACTTTGACATTCAAAGAGAAGATGTAATGTAGAATTTATTATACTTAGAAAATATTAACATTATATATATTTTAGAAGTTCTTAAGTCTCAGAGTCTTTCTAAGTTGTATTTTGTCTAAACCTCTGATTATATATCAAACGTAGTTGTTACCCAAATCTCTTAATAGTTTGTTATAGAGTCAAAAGTCTCTTTATTTAGTTCTTTATAATTTGAAGTCTTTAGCTTGTGTGCTATAGCAAGGAACTCTCAGACCTGTGTGTTTGGGGAAGGAAGTCTTGAGCTTGTGGGCTTGAGCAAGGAAGTCTCAAACTTCTGTGTTTGAGAAAAGAAGTCTTATACTTATGTGTGTAAGCAAAAAAGTCTCTTGCTTGTGTGCTTGAGCAATTGTAATCAAATTTGGTTATAGTGGAAATCCCTTGGAAGTACAAGGGGACCAGATTACTCTCAAGTTGTGAGAGGAACCAAGATAAATTGTTTGTGTTCTTTCATTTACTTTACATGCTTATGTCTTAAATATTCTGCTGCTATCAACTATGATCATTCAAATCAAATTATGGTTCATAATCTGATAAGGTCTTTTAGAAGTTTATCTAATTTTTCTGAGTCACACCCAGAACCTTGTGTTCATACTCTTATAAAGAAACATAAAAGCAGAAGAAGAAAAGGCTTAAAAATAAAAAGACAACACAATTTAACCCCCTCTTCTTGTGTTTTTTCACCTGTAATGTGTTGTTGTTGATGAATGTGTATTAGACACATTGTTGTTGTTTGTATGTTGGTTTTGATGAATGTGTATTAGACACATTGTTGTTGTTGTTTGTATGTTTTTGTTAAGATTGGTTTAATCTTTTGTTGTTTTTTTAAACATAAATGAACTTTTCATCTAATGATGAGACTCATACAAATGATTCTCGTAAAAAAGAATATCAAACTACATAGGGAAAAAAGAAAATAAAATAAAGAGGTGCTACAATGATGGTTAGATTAACAAAAGTCTGCAACTCAAGTAACAAATTTTTGATCGAGTTTAATCCCGTAAATTGAACATGTTATGGTGAAAATTATTCTCTTTTTAGGAGTTATGTTGTGTTTCCTGGACGTAGCAAAGAAAGAATTTTGATTGAGTAAAGGACCCAAGTATCATAAAATATGAAGAAAAAAAGAATATGGATAAACGTTAAGGTATTAATTTGAATTTACATAATTCGATAGTATTTTTTACAATTAGTAATACCTACTTATTGATGTAACTGTATTCGAATTTTGAGTTTACTAATTATGATAAGTTTAAGAAACAGTGGATCACATATGTCGGTGAGCGTTGGGGGGCCTTAAAGTTACATCTCACATGTAAGTACATTATAAAGGTTTGGGAAAAGTTTGTGAAATCTCATAGTTTTGTTGATTCCATAGCTAGTATATTAATCTTATTTGCTGATAATTTTATGCTTATGCTTTATAGATGAAACCATGCAAATTCATATTTTTACTATGTTTATAACAAGTTAAAAGTTAATTATGAAATCTAAACAAAGCAAAAAACAATACCCCCATAGATTGTCTCGTGGGGGTTACTGGAATCTTGAGAAAAAGTTGATTAATGAAAAAAGACAACAAATGGAAGATAAGGACTCCATGAGTTGTGATTCCTGTCCATCTCTACCATCATGACATGAGAAGTGAAAGAAGGCTCAACAAGGACCAACTGGAGAGTTCACTTCAGATGCCTAACAAGAAGTCGTTGAGAAAATTGTAAGTAGGATTTGTTGTGTGTATGATTTGTTGTGTGTATGATTTGTTATGTGTAATTCAATTATAGCTTTGGTAATAATATATCTTATTCATGTTGTATATGATTTATTGGTTTATATGGCCAGTCAAGGTACATTTGTTCCACAACCACGACATGGTATATCAGTTAAAGTAATCAGAACAAAGAAGCATGATGGTTGTGTACATGGTGTTGGAGAAGGCATAAACCTGCAATTGTGGTTTGGTACATCGAGAAAAAGCACACATGCAAAAGAAAGAGATGAACGAGATTGCTGAGAAGAAGTTAGCAAGTGAACACAAATCACAAAAGAAAGAGTTGGAAGATTTAGAGGTGGTGTACAATAAGAAGTTGGAATATGCGTTAAAACATGAGCAAGAAATTTGTAGGAAAGAGATGGTTGAGCTCGTTGAGTTATGTGAAAATAATGTTTTATTTGGATAAATAGGACTATAGTGTTTGGACTGAAATGTAGGATATATTGTGTTGAATCTGTTTTGTGTTATTGTAATTTCTTATGATAAAAAGGTTAGGTGGTATCGTCCAATGATTTACAAAAGAAGATGATGAATAATTTCATGTAAGAGTTGTTCTAGGTGGTAGGAATACAAGAGGAAGTTGTTCATCCATCCATACCGATATCCATAATCGCATATTGTTGAACATTGAATTAACCAATTGGTATGTCACGTTATGGATAAGAAAGATCTAATTTTCCTTCAATTAGATCATGATCGAGAGTTAGAGGTTTTGTATATCGATCCTAAATATATAAGGGATTTTATGTTTGGAAATGAGTGTCTGGATGTAGGGATACTACATTTATGGTGCAAGTAAGTATAGAATTAAATATCTCATTATGTTACATTCATCGTGTTTTTATAGAACTAAATCCTCACTGCATTTTGTTTAACCATTTAGGTACCTTTATCGTGTTTTTATATAATTAAATAAATTAGATATTTATGGGTTTTTGGATTCGTTTAGTATTCGATTTACAAATAATTATTCAAAAGTTAATGAAACATTCATATCATCACAGTTAAGTGAGGGGAATAAAGATTGTTGCTTAGCACCATTATCGACGAATGAGTAATTTTGAAATTGTGGTTTATATATTATAGTTAGTTTCAATGTTTTACCAAATACACACTAATTATGCTTATGTTCACTTAGTGGTCATTGAAAATTGATCATTATCTCTCTGCGGACGGATATGGTAGTTACACTATTGTCATACCCTAATTTTTAACCCTAAGATCCCACACCTCATTTGCATTTTTTGCATACAAACAAGGTCACATTTTGATCTTTCCCCTTTATCCATCTTTGGGTTTGCTTCTTGCAGAGATCATCAAGCACCTCTTTCTTTTACTTTTGTGTTTATTTGATTCATTGTTTATCTAACCACTAATCAAAATACCAAAAATATGTCTTGTTTACCTTGAGTTTATTATTCAAGGTAGATCTTTTCAAATCAAGAGAATCTCAAAGTTTGGTGGCTTACTTCTCAAGAAAAGTCAAAGGTTCATGTGTTTATTTCCATGCCTTCTTCAACAAGCAACTTCAAGCTTTGAGCAATCTAATCAAGCAGAAATCAATTACGGCTTATCTTGAGTTCATATGATCACCCCTGTGCTTTGAAGTGCAAGAAAAGTTCAAATACATAGGCTTGTTCCAAGTGGTTTGACCAAAAAGTCAATATTTTGAAGTCAAAGTTCCACATATCACAACTCCTTCAATTCTCAACATTTTTGAATGCTTCTTATTGAATATTAATCTTCTAAAAATCCTTTACAACTTATATTTGCATGAAAATAGCCAATTATTCTTGTAGGATCATCAAATGTTTGGAGACATTATAGGTCATTTGTGGACTTAATGAAATTTGATATATTTTCAAGTGACTTTTTTCCCAAATTTCAAGGATCATAACTTCTTCAATTTCCACGATATAAAGGTGATGGAGAGAGAACGATGAAGGAGACAAATGAGAGGGAGACTGAATGTGTACTCTCCTAGGAATTTTGTGTGTTTAAGGCAAGGGTTTGGGCCTTTATGGCCCAAGCCATCTGAAATATTACTAAGCATACCCTACATTGATCGTCGAACCACTCTTGGTTCCTGGCCTATCCATCCGATTCGGCCAAGTACTAGGCCTAATGACCTTGTTTCATTTCCAGCAGCACAGACACTTACTTCCCATTTCTGCACCCCTAGATTTGCATTTTATGTCTATTCTCAATTAATTAATTGAATGGTTATTTTAGTTAATTAATTTTTTTAATTAAATATAAGTAACTTAGTCATATAATTAAATATTTCTTTAATCAATGGGGTTATGGTAATTAATTTTAATTAAATTAATTAATGGGCTAAATTAAAATTTAATTAATTAACTGAGCATCACGCTTTGTTTTGCTTGTTTATTCCATTATGTTCCACATGATAGAAATTCCTTCACATCCATTACTTGTAGCTTCTTATATAATTCTTGTTTTGATTCTTTTTGCTTAGTTAGGATGTTAGAATTTAATAAAGAATTCGACTACCTAAAATTAATCTTTTCAAATCAAAATTTATGGTCAATACCAAAAGCTTTTTCCAAATCATATAAAGTTCAAGCACTTGGTCAAAACCAAGTCCCCATTTTCAAAACCACTTCCCAAACTTTCCAAACCATTTTCACAATTCACATCGCAACGCAAATCAGATGCTTGACCCAACATTAATCTCTTTTCAAATTCAAAATGACTAAATCATACTTTGACATTTTAAATAACGAAAGAAAAAGGATACCTGGGTGAAAGGTCCAGTCATAACCCCGAACACTGAGCCCAAGTTGTAATAGCTTATAATCTCAAGTGTTTGTCTTTCATCTAAAACACTTATAAATATTTAAAAAAAACGCAAACAAATGGAAAGAAAAAGACTACCTCGGTGAAAGGTCCAATCATAGTCCCGAGTATTATGCCTAAGTGGTAACATCTTGTAAGTCATAAATACTCGTCTTTCAAGTCTAAAACATACCCAAACACATTAAACTAATTTCTCGCCCCCAATCGATCAACAACTTTTTTACAAAAGAATATTGTTTAGTCTGTTCTAATGCGAATACAAACTAGCTCGTAAGCCTCCACCGCGAGCAAACAAGCCAATGCTTAACCGTTAGAATAAGAACTAAACACTTGTTCAATAAACCAAACCAACCAACCGTAGCCTCCACACAGGACTGCATCACGTTGAATTCCTTATCGCACCTAAGGATACGTAGGAGCAAGACCCACAATCTTGTTAAACACTCTAATAAAAACTTTTTTGCAACCCCTTTTCTTTTCCTTTTACACTTTTGATCACTCGAAGAAAACAATTAACAAAAGCTAATATTCAATCGCAAGTTTAACTAAAAGGTTCTCGTTGAGTACATCATCCGTGGGGGTGCTAATACCTTCCCCTTGTGTAATAGACTCTCGAACCCAAATATGGTTGCGACGACCATCTTCATTTTCTTAAAGGCTTTTATCGATATTTTCCCTTTCCTTAATTGGAATAAATAAAGTCTAGTGGCGACTCTGTTCAAATCATTTTTTCTGGGAGCATGCAAACGGCCCGCGAAGGATCATATTTTTCTAGATACGACACACCTCTGATCATGTCAAGAAGATTCTTAGGAGTCTTCTTGTGATATATATTCCAAAGGTGACAGCTATTCAGGAAGCTAAAGACATGACCAACATCAATCTTGAAAGTCAGATAAGTAATCTATAAAGCCATGAGTTAGAACCCAATGGAGATGAAAAACCAATTAAGAAATCAAAGTATCTAACTTTGGAATCTGTTAGGAGATCTGAGAAATCTTCTCAGACTTGGGAGCATAAATAAGCCACTCATGCTGAAGCTTCTGATGAATATTCAGATGATGATGAGATGGATTTCATCAAAAAGAGGTTTCAATATCTTGCCAAAAAGAATAGGAAATTCTCTAACAAAAGATCTGGCTTCAAAGGAAAAATCTCCAGAGTTAACAAGGATGATCAGAAAGGATGCTTCAACTATCAAAAGCCTGATCATTTCATAGTCGACTGTTCAGATATTTAGAAGGACAAAGCCGAAAAGGAAAGCTTATAGAAGAAAAACTTCAGAAGTAAGTTCAAGAAAAGTTTCATGGCAACATGGGATGAACTTGATGATGAAGAAGAAGCTGACAAGAGTAAATAAGAAGCCAATCTAGCTTTGGTGGCTTCAATCCTCTTTGACTCAGAATCAGAAGTCGATTATGACTTAGATTCATAGGATGCATATGAGGTATTCTCTAAACTTTCTAGATCTTATTTAATTACCTTATGTCAAGATCTTATGGATATGAGTCAGTAGAAAGCTATACATATGGACATTATATAGAAGAAATATGGTCTTATAAGAGTTGAATTAAATTTCTCTAAAGACAAAATTGAAAAACTTGAAAGAGATAATATTTCTTTAATAAAGGATATGTATGACAAACCTCTTAATAGGTATGAATTGGCTCTTCAAGAGTTTGTCATACTTGGCTTTAACAGAACTAAACTTTACATCCATGATTTATGGTGTAAGTAGAAGCAAAAAAGAAGGTCTTGGTTATCATCAAAAATATTTTAATCCTCGAACTGAAACCTTCAAATCCTTCTTTTCCAAGCTCTACTTAAAAAGGGTTATACTCTCATTTTGTTCCTACTAGTAAAGAAAAGGGTTCAAACCAATAAGAACCTATAACTACAGAGTCAGAGGTTCTGAAGAAATCAGAACCTAAGATCCAAGATCGAAGGTCCTGAAGAAATTAGAACTAATGATTCTTAAGTTAAAGGTTCTAAAAGAATCAGAACCTGAATCCTCAAAGTCAAAGGTTCTCAAGAAGATAGAACCTAACATATCAAGTGATAAGGTTCTGAAATGTCTAGAACCTAAGACTATGAGTCATTCAAGACAATAGGCTATTAAATCCAAATTCTTGAATGATCGGAAGCCTTATTACAAAGCTAAGGCCTAAAATAATAAAAGGCCTATCAGATCTAACACTATAGGATCCATAAAAGTATGGGTATCAAAGAATGAGATTATTTTTGTTGCAAATATGATAAAAGGGAAGAACAAAGCAACAGTCTTATTTTTGTTACAACATACAACAAAAGAAAAGCCTATATTCCAAATTTCAACTCAAAAGAAGGAAGAAGATGTGGAATCTAGAAGAAACCAATAAGGCAATATTACGGGTACTAGGAAGACTGATGTTGTTTAATCAAAAGTTGGTGCTTCAGATGCCTAACCTATCTATGAAGCTTATCTAGCTAAAATGACCTATGAGAAGGCTCATGGTGATTACCAAAAGAGCATTGTTAGAAAAATTTGTTCCTCTAAGAAAAATCTCATTTTTAGGTCAAAAGATGCACAAAGTTCTTATGTCAGAAGATACTTCAGAAGCTAGATGTTCAAAATCTGGTCTTTTAGAACTAATCCCTACTTCTGAATCACACCTAGAGGAAGAAATCTCAGAAAAAGCTCTTTGTGACTCTATAGAAGTTGTACAATCCCAAAATACTTCAGCCTTATCAGATGATGGATGTATTGTTGAAATATTAAAGAACTGGACTTGTTTCAAAGGAATGATGTGTGGGATCTAGTTCCAAGACCTCATTAGAAGAACATCATTGGAAAAAATGGGTGTTTAGAAATAAGTTGAATGAGCAAGGAGAGGTGATAAGAAACAAAGCCAGATGGGTAAGTCAAGGCTACATTCAGCAAGAAGGTATAGATTTCTCTAAAACCTTTGCACCAGTTGCAAGGTTAGAGGCAATTCGATCTCTTCTCTCTTATGATATTAATCATGATATTGTTTTATATCAAATGGATGTCAATAGTGCTTTCTTAAATGGAGTCATTTCTGAAGAAGTTCACGTCAAACAACCTCTTAGGTTTGAGGATTCATTCCACCCAGATTTTGTTCTTAAACTCAAGAAATCACCTTATGAACTCAAACAAGCTCAAATAACTTGGTATGAGAGACTAAGTAATTTCCTGTTAGATAATGGATTTCAAAAGGTTTAAGTTGACACTACACTATTAAGAAATACTATGAATGAGTAAATCTTGATTGTCCAAGTTTATGTTGGTGACATAACTTTTGGTTCTACTAATGCGTCTCTTTGCAAAGAATTTTCTGGGTCTATGCAAGTTGAATTTGAAATGAGCATGATGGGAAAATTAGAGTTTTTCCTTAGAATTCAGATCAACCAAAACAAATATAGAGCCTATGTTCATCAGTCTAAATATACTAAACAACTTCTAAAGAAGTTCAAACTTGAAGACTGCAATGTTATGAACACTTCTTTGCATTCAACATGAAATATGAACATGGAGGAATAAAGCTCCAATGTCTGATCAAAAGTTGTATAGAGGTATGATTGGTTCCTTACTATACTTAACGACTTATAAGCTAGATATTTTTTTCAATATGTGTATGTGTGCAAGATTCCAATCAGATCCTATGGAGACTCATTTAACTAATGTTAAGAGGATCTTTAGGCATCTAAAGGGAACTGCTACATACAACTCCTCTGGATGAAAAATCAGCTTGAGGATTATTATATTTTTGGGAGAAGTTTACCTATATTCTATGATCATGTTGCTGCTATCTTTTGGACAAATAATCATGTTCAACATTCAGAACCAATCACATTGAAATCAAACATCTTTTTATCAGAAATTGTGTTCAGAGAGGTGTAATAGATATACAGTTCATTGATATTGATCATCAATGAGCTTATATATTTATCTAGCCTCTTAATATTGAAATAATTTATTAAAAAGAATCTAAACATGCATTTTATTATTGAATAGTGTTGGGTTTTGAATGAAAGACCAGAGTCTGATGATGGTTAGAATCTACTGTGATTAGAAGCTCTAGAAAAGCTTCTGATGAACAGTAGACTCTAAAGCATCTCATCCTATGAAATTTAGAATTGGATGCATTTGTCTCTGATAGCATATAAGTGATATTTGATCTTATTTGAATATCTTCTATTCACATATGTGTCACTTATCTCTATGTTTCTTGGTCTCTTTTAGTACTTTATCTTTTAGACTATTTTTATCCTTCGGATTATGTTGTGTTTGCTCATACACTGAGCTATATTAATTGGGAATTATTATGCTTTCTGGTAAAATTAAAAACAGTACTTATTTCCCTAGTTTTCTTTCTTTTGGGTTTGAATGGTTGAAATAATTCTGAGACTTCTCTATTTGCGGATCATTCAAAGGAATTAAGAGAATATAAAAAGGAGTATCTTTGCAAAAACGAAAATTAGTTAAAATTTAATTGAGTTGGAATGATATTACAAGATTCCTTAATACATTATTTTGTTTAAATCATCACTCCAACCTAGATCCATGAAGAATTTTCCCCAATCCACATCCCACTCATCTTCTGCATCAAAATCAAAGTAAACTACTTTTGCTGGAACCTTCTACTTATTCTCGAGATTTTATCTCAACGATGAATTCCTTCTCGGCTTGATCCCCTAAATGGAGGTTCTTGATCTAGAGGGTTGGATTCCTTCATGTCTCTGAAGATTTTGTTCCTTGGAAGTTTTTGGTCTCCATAACCGTAGTGGTCTTTAAAGAGATGTTGATTTTGGTATTTCAGTAAGTGTGCCCATATTGAAGAAGAGAGAGTTGGATGAAGATATGTGGTCTTAACCTATGATTTCATTCTTATATTGAGGATCTTTAGTGTCATATATGTTACTTGTGGAAGTTTAATCATTAATGATCTTTAATGCATGTTACTCGAGGCTTGCTAGCTCTTAATTCCAATTATCACTTCTGATGTTTCCAATTCTTGGAAGCTGCAAAAGGATTTTGTCTGACCGTCTCGAGAAATGAAGAAATATTCTCAACCAATCTAGTCTTTTCTCAAATATTTGAAAATTTCATTTTAATTTTTCGGGGATTGTAAAAGCTGTTTAAATTTCCACACATTACTTTTATGTATCTTCAATATCTTTTCCTTCTTCTGTCTTATATTTTTGTTGATGACAAAAAGGGAGAAGGAGGTTGAGTATTTAAGCATCTAAATCTATTTAATTGATATTTTTATGCTTAAGTTGTGAAATTGATTATTGTGCTTAAAGGATAAATTCAATTAACATGGATAAGACTTAGGGGGAGCTTACAAACCTCACCCTCTTGAGTATCATACTCAGAGGGAGCTTACAAACCTCACCCTCTAGACTATCAGACTCATGGGGATCTTACAAACCTCTGATCTTGAAGTCAACAAGTTAATTAAATCAACAATAATTACTCCTACATACTCTTGTTTGTCATCATCAAAAAGGGAGAGATTGTTGGAACAAAATTTGTTAATACCATATCCCTTAGGTTTTGAGGATAACAAAGTATTTAAAGAAAAATTGGGTATTCTAACATTTGTTCAAGTATGCAGGATTATATCATTAAGAAAAGATGAAGAAATGCTTGAGGAATCTAAATTTGAAGATCACTTTTGAAGACTCTTCCTCTGATGGAGATCCAAACTCCGAAGAAGTCAATTTTAAAGAAAGTAAGCCTCTGGTGACCCAGTTATGAAGCTTCAGAAGCCAAGAATAGGACTCTGATGTGATCAGCCTCTGAAGATTGAAGTCTAAAGGAAAGCCATCCTCAAAATAAAAAGCTCTTCTACCAAGGCAACTCTGACAAACTCAAAATATTTTTTGATCACGTAAAGACTTAAGGAAATATCTCTCTCTTGGTTGTATGATCTTTAAAACGTCATTCCTCTTGTAGGAATGTGTTTTCTTTATGTGTCTAATCAAGTACAAAGTTTAACCAACATTTTGATGAAAGTATTCAATATCTCTTTTCTCTCCTCTCTATATAAGGAGTTGCAGACTTGAAGAAGAAGACCACCACCCTGCAATACACCACAATACTCTGAACTTTGACATTCAAAGAGAAGATGTAATGTAGAATTTATTATACTTAGAAAATATTAACATTATATATATTTTAGAAGTTCTTAAGTCTCAGAGTCTTTCTAAGTTGTATTTTGTCTAAACCTCTGATTATATATCAAACGTAGTTGTTACCCAAATCTCTTAATAGTTTGTTATAGAGTCAAAAGTCTCTTTATTTAGTTCTTTATAATTTGAAGTCTTTAGCTTGTGTGCTATAGCAAGGAACTCTCAGACCTGTGTGTTTGGGGAAGGAAGTCTTGAGCTTGTGGGCTTGAGCAAGGAAGTCTCAAACTTCTGTGTTTGAGAAAAGAAGTCTTATACTTATGTGTGTAAGCAAAAAAGTCTCTTGCTTGTGTGCTTGAGCAATTGTAATCAAATTTGGTTATAGTGGAAATCCCTTGGAAGTACAAGGGGACCAGATTACTCTCAAGTTGTGAGAGGAACCAAGATAAATTGTTTGTGTTCTTTCATTTACTTTACATGCTTATGTCTTAAATATTCTGCTGCTATCAACTATGATCATTCAAATCAAATTATGGTTCATAATCTGATAAGGTCTTTTAGAAGTTTATCTAATTTTTCTGAGTCACACCCAGAACCTTGTGTTCATACTCTTATAAAGAAACATAAAAGCAGAAGAAGAAAAGGCTTAAAAATAAAAAGACAACACAATTTAACCCCCTCTTCTTGTGTTTTTTCACCTGTAATGTGTTGTTGTTGATGAATGTGTATTAGACACATTGTTGTTGTTTGTATGTTGGTTTTGATGAATGTGTATTAGACACATTGTTGTTGTTGTTTGTATGTTTTTGTTAAGATTGGTTTAATCTTTTGTTGTTTTTTTAAACATAAATGAACTTTTCATCTAATGATGAGACTCATACAAATGATTCTCGTAAAAAAGAATATCAAACTACATAGGGAAAAAAGAAAATAAAATAAAGAGGTGCTACAATGATGGTTAGATTAACAAAAGTCTGCAACTCAAGTAACAAATTTTTGATCGAGTTTAATCCCGTAAATTGAACATGTTATGGTGAAAATTATTCTCTTTTTAGGAGTTATGTTGTGTTTCCTGGACGTAGCAAAGAAAGAATTTTGATTGAGTAAAGGACCCAAGTATCATAAAATATGAAGAAAAAAAGAATATGGATAAACGTTAAGGTATTAATTTGAATTTACATAATTCGATAGTATTTTTTACAATTAGTAATACCTACTTATTGATGTAACTGTATTCGAATTTTGAGTTTACTAATGATGATAAGTTGAAGAAACAGTGGATCACATATGTCGGTGAGCGTTGGGGGGCCTTAAAGTTACATCTCACATGTAAGTACATTATAAAGGTTTGGGAAAAGTTTGTGAAATCTCATAGTTTTGTTGATTCCATAGCTAGTATATTAATCTTATTTGCTGATAATTTTATGCTTATGCTTTATAGATGAAACCATGCAAATTCATATTTTTACTATGTTTATAACAAGTTAAAAGTTAATTATGAAATCTAAACAAAGCAAAAAACAATACCCCCATAGATTGTCTCGTGGGGGTTACTGGAATCTTGAGAAAAAGTTGATTAATGAAAAAAGACAACAAATGGAAGATAAGGACTCCATGAGTTGTGATTCCTGTCCATCTCTACCATCATGACATGAGAAGTGAAAGAAGGCTCAACAAGGACCAACTGGAGAGTTCACTTCAGATGCCTAACAAGAAGTCGTTGAGAAAATTGTAAGTAGGATTTGTTGTGTGTATGATTTGTTGTGTGTATGATTTGTTATGTGTAATTCAATTATAGCTTTGGTAATAATATATCTTATTCATGTTGTATATGATTTATTGGTTTATATGGCCAGTCAAGGTACATTTGTTCCACAACCACGACATGGTATATCAGTTAAAGTAATCAGAACAAAGAAGCATGATGGTTGTGTACATGGTGTTGGAGAAGGCATAAACCTGCAATTGTGGTTTGGTACATCGAGAAAAAGCACACATGCAAAAGAAAGAGATGAACGAGATTGCTGAGAAGAAGTTAGCAAGTGAACACAAATCACAAAAGAAAGAGTTGGAAGAGTTAGAGGTGGTGTACAATAAGAAGTTGGAATATGCGTTAAAACATGAGCAAGAAATTTGTAGGAAAGAGATGGTTGAGCTCGTTGAGTTATGTGAAAATAATGTTTTATTTGGATAAATAGGACTATAGTGTTTGGACTGAAATGTAGGATATATTGTGTTGAATCTGTTTTGTGTTATTGTAATTTCTTATGATAAAAAGGTTAGGTGGTATCGTCCAATGATTTACAAAAGAAGATGATGAATAATTTCATGTAAGAGTTGTTTTAGGTGGTAGGAATACAAGAGGAAGTTGTTCATCCATCCATACCGATATCCATAATCGCATATTGGTTCTCTCTGAACATTGAATTAACCAATTGGTATGTCACGTTATGGATAAGAAAGATCTAATTTGCCTTCAATTAGATCATGATCGAGAGTTAGAGGTTTTGTATATCGATCCTAAATATATAAGGGATTTTATGTTTGGAAATGAGTGTCTGGATGTAGGGATACTACATTTATGGTGCAAGTAAGTATAGAATTAAATATCTCATTATGTTACATTCATCGTGTTTTTATAGAACTAAATCCTCACTGCATTTTGTTTAACCATTTAGGTACCTTTATCGTGTTTTTATATAATTAAATAAATTAGATATTTATGGGTTTTTGGATTCGTTTAGTATTCGATTTACAAATAATTATTCAAAAGTTAATGAAACATTCATATCATCACAGTTAAGTGAGGGGAATAAAGATTGTTGCTTAGCACCATTATCGACGAATGAGTAATTTTGAAATTGTGGTTTATATATTATAGTTAGTTTCAATGTTTTACCAAATACACACTAATTATGCTTATGTTCACTTAGTGGTCATTGAAAATTGATCATTATCTCTCTGCGGACGGATATGGTAGTTACACTATTGTCATACCCTAATTTTTAACCCTAAGATCCCACACCTCATTTGCATTTTTTGCATACAAACAAGGTCACATTTTGATCTTTCCCCTTTATCCATCTTTGGGTTTGCTTCTTGCAGAGATCATCAAGCACCTCTTTCTTTTACTTTTGTGTTTATTTGATTCATTGTTTATCTAACCACTAATCAAAATACCAAAAATATGTCTTGTTTACCTTGAGTTTATTATTCAAGGTAGATCTTTTCAAATCAAGAGAATCTCAAAGTTTGGTGGCTTACTTCTCAAGAAAAGTCAAAGGTTCATGTGTTTATTTCCATGCCTTCTTCAACAAGCAACTTCAAGCTTTGAGCAATCTAATCAAGCAGAAATCAATTACGGCTTATCTTGAGTTCATATGATCACCCCTGTGCTTTGAAGTGCAAGAAAAGTTCAAATACATAGGCTTGTTCCAAGTGGTTTGACCAAAAAGTCAATATTTTGAAGTCAAAGTTCCACATATCACAACTCCTTCAATTCTCAACATTTTTGAATGCTTCTTATTGAATATTAATCTTCTAAAAATCCTTTACAACTTATATTTGCATGAAAATAGCCAATTATTCTTGTAGGATCATCAAATGTTTGGAGACATTATAGGTCATTTGTGGACTTAATGAAATTTGATATATTTTCAAGTGACTTTTTTCCCAAATTTCAAGGATCATAACTTCTTCAATTTCCACGATATAAATCTGATTCTTTTTACATAATGCCATTTATGATGCCCTCTACAAGTTTTCTTCAAGTACCAAGATCAAAATATGCTTGGAAGGCCATGGAATTCATTGGGACATTATAGGTTATTTTCAGCCATGAAGCTCTCAAAGTTTTCTAAGGTACATAACCAGTTTTTCATGCCAACTTCAACATGCCATAACTTTGTGCTCAAACATCCAAATTCAACCTTTCTTTTCACATTGTAATCTTGGCCATGATGTTAACACATTGCAAAAAGAATGGGAGCAAAAAGCCTCTTAAGTAGGATGCCCCATTAAGTTGAACATGGTGACTTGGAACTGAAGAAATCACCATTGCTCGAAATTTGATCATGACTAATCTCAATTACAAGCCAAATTAGCAAGTGTTTTGGTCCTAAACATGTTTTAACAAGCCTCTAGAAGTTAATTGACACCTAAATCGCATCATTTGGCTGAGTTTTGAAGAGTTTCAAGTCACGTTTTTCACACACTTGGATCAAATTCATTTTGCATGAATTCTGCATCATTCCACATGTATTTGGATTCAAACACATTTCTTATAAATAGAGGAAGCTATTACCTTCATTTGCAAGCTTTGGAGTGCCAAGAAACCCCTAATGCAACTTGAAATTTTTCCAGAAAATTCAACTATCATGTTTTGAGTTTCAGCTTGTTTCAATCCAATTTGTTGATTCCATTAGCTCCATCGGCATCCTCTAAAACATTTGCAACAATTCCCAAGCTCTGAGACCTTATGAAGTGTTCTAACCATATCGAGCTTCATCAACTTATGATCATCATTTGGACAAGGTATTTCTGAGCATCATTTGGACTCAAACAAGTTACCATAATATAGTCATTCACTCTCTGATGCTTTCCCCTAACTTATCTGGTGTTGATTGATCGTGTTCATTATTTAATTTAATTTTTCATGGCTTGCTTGTTTATGAAACTTATTTGAAATTCCCTTTGCTCAGTTCACATAAATAAATTTGGAGTATAATGTTGAATTCAGGATGAGAAGAGGATCACAATGGTGGTGGTCTCGTGTCTTGAATTTACCAAACGATGAAACTCCAATGAGAGCTCATCGGAGAAGACGACCAGAGTTTTCCTCATGTGGTCTGAGTTTGAACCAGACACGTTGGCAAAATTAAATGTTTTGATTTGTTGAATTTAAACTGGATCATGTGTTTAGCTTGCAGCGTGTTCCACCATGCATACTAACCTTTGGAGTGTTAGATCTGCCACATCAATTAATGAGGTGTGATCCAACGCTCCGTGTTTTTTCTGATTTTAATTATTTTTCTTTTAATATTTTTAATTGCTTTTTCTTTAAAAATTCATAGTAATTTCATTTTTCATCCAAAAAATCCCAAAATAATTTCAAAAGTTATCTTTTATTTTTCTTCACCTGATTTTCTTTTCACATTTTATTTCATTGATTTCCTATTTTTAATGAATTTTCTCTTTTCTCCTTTGTTTTAATTGGTTTAAAAATAATTTTCTGCATTTTAAAATTCTGAAAAATTTATTATATGTTTCTTATTTTATTTTCAACCTTCCAGAATTTTCTTGGCCATTTATTTGGTGTTGTGAAGGACTTTTTGGATTTTCCATTTTATTTCTATTTTAAAAATCATTAAAAATACCTTTGATGCATTTTTATTTCATTTAATTGCCTTTTATATTTGTGTGGCCTTGGATCATGATGGTTTGGACTTCAAGTCTCATCAAACTCAATGGATCTTGGGTGTTGGCAACTAATGACTATGTTGACCTAAAAAATTACCATATCATTCCATTCGTTTGGACATCAATGCGTTTTGACTAATAGTCCATTCGTCACACACTACCACATTATTCCAATAAATGATTTTTTCAAAACCTACATGAGCATCGCATTAAAATTACCATTTTTGAATAAACAATTTTAATTGAAAGTAAGTACTTGGAATCAAGGAAATCTAAAGAAGAAATCAGAGAGGAACTTGAACATTCGTTGGTGCTGACCCAAATTAAGACCACCTCATAACCGTATGGATCTGGGGCATGGCATCTAATGAATATGTTGACCTAAAAAATTGGTCATTCAAAAATAATCATAACAATATTTATTCAATCAGGGGCAAGTTCCTCAAAGGCTCAGGAAGAGGAAAGACAACTCAAAGAGCACAGTGAGACCTAAGCTACCAAATATCAGTTGATCAGAAGTAAACTATGTCAAGAACCGGTTAATCAGGGGCAGAGCACTATAAGATTCAGACACTAGGGGAAATTGGTTCAGGCCATGTTATGGCATAGAAGCTCCCAAAGTCCTATTCAAGGCAAATTCCTTCGAATACCCTTACATACTAGGGAAAAACATGTTACAAAGGGCCAGGTTCTCACCATACTTTCAAGTTGGTCAGGCAGACCGTGCCAGACACTAGTAACCGCTGAGTTCATAACAAGTATCAAGAGATCACGCCAGTACATCATCATATCACCTCCCGGCGGGAAGCCTCAGGAATAGAAAAATCACAATCGTTATGTGTTGATCATGTCGATATGCTCATCAAATCATTTGCAAGTCGTCATGGCCTATCAGGCAAAAAAGTTGAGGTTCCCTTAGGAATAAACATGGAATTTATCAGCAAAGATCAAGTGTCGGGAAGTCTAACCCTTTCACCAACCAAAAGTATGATCCATATTGGCAACTAGAAAAAACCAAATTCCAATCCACATTGGCATCATTTTCAAAACCCGATGTTCATCATTAACCCACAATCCAACAAATATTCAAGACACCAAAATCCAATCTCCATTGGTACCAAAATATTCATCTTTTCTTGACCTTTCTAAGGAAATAAAATGAAGCCACCCATCTGCATCCCTACATGCATCAACCATAAAAGTTCATGCATAACTTTCCCCCCAAAACGGGAAGTTTTCATTAAAAAAACATGCATCACTGCATGCATAACTTTCCTTCTAAAACAGAATTTTCATTAAAAAAAAAATCTCGTTGAAACGGGAAGTTTCATCAAAAACAATTGTCTGTATTTTCACATGCATACATAGATTTCCCGTCAAAACATGAAATTTCAAAAAAAAAATCCCGTAGAAATGAGAAGTTTCTGCAAAGATTAAATCCAACCATTCATTTGCATTCTTACATGCATTAATCATGACATTTCATACATTGTGCATAGTATTTTCACTGAAGTGAAACATTTTGTCACTACAAACTAAAAAACATACATAACATATTCTCTTTCCATCAATCCTTTGATGATGCCATCAACCTTTTGTTGATGCCACTCCCTAGTGAAATCTTTTTCGTCAACCCTTTGATGATGTGACTCCCTATTGAAATCTTTTTCGTCAACCCTTTGACAATGTCACTCCATAGTAAAGTTTTTTCCATCAACCCTTTGATGATGTCACTCCATAGTCAAGTCCTTTCCATCAACTCTTTGATGATGTCCCTCCATAGCAAAGTCCTTTCCATCAACCCTTTGATGATGTCACTCCTTAGTGGAGTCCTTTCCATTAACCCTTTGATGATGTCCCTCCCTCGTGAGGTCCTCTCTGTTAAGCCTTTGATGATTTCACTCCCTAATGTTTCCTTTCCATCAACCATTTGATGATGTCGTCAACTATTTGATGATCACATTCCATAATGTTTCTTTTCCATCAACCCATTGATGATGTCATCAACCATTTGATGATGATATTCCCCAACAAATCCGTTGAATTTTCCACACCAATTAAAGAACAAGTCCCTAGTAAATCTTCTCCTGATGGATCCTTTTCTGGAACAATTCATTTCTTCTATGCATTTCGAATATACATTTCATCTCTGCATTCCATGTCCTCCTTTTAGCAAAAAAATCGGGGTCTTTTAGTATTTAATCATCCTCCATCACGAATGTCCGAAGACCGATGACATTCATATATTTTGGTTCAAGGTAATCAAATAGGAGCAGTATGTCCGAGAATTTTAAAACTTGTATGCATCCAACTTTACTTTACCTTGCATCATGTGCATAGCATAACATACATTTCATCACGCATAATGCCTAAAATGTCGACCAAAATAAAATTTTGGATCTATAGATAAATAGGTTGAATCAATTTCCAAATGTACGTAAACTTAACGAGCAAAAAATTTAAAGATCGAGCCTGCATACGTCAGTTTTATTAATCTACGGTTCACGAAGTTTAACCTGGCGTGCTTGTTTTATTTTGTTTACTCCTTTTTTGGTCGTAATTTGATCAGCCTAAGCCTTTTCAATCGGATGTTTTTTACTTTAAAATTTGATCATTACCTATCTTTTTTCTAGAAGTTTATTTTGCATTGATTATTTCAGTGCATTCATTTTAATTATTCAAGCACTTTTGCGCCCAATTTTTATTCTTTTTAATCCCTTCTATTTTTATTTTTATTTTTATTTTTAAATAGTTCGGAAAAATTAAATAGGAAGAATCATATTTTCGTTTTAATTTTATAATGGTTATTTTAAAGTGAGTGAGTTTTATTTGTTTTAAATAGTTTAATTTCATTTTAATTTCATAAAGCATCTAGAAGAGGCATTCTAACCACTTTAAATTGACCTTTAAATCGAGAGTGATTAATGGTTCATATTTGCAATCCATGTGTATCTCTTTCCACCAATCAAATAAGTGGTTTAGAAATAAAAGTTTTAATAATAATGGAAGAGAGGAATGGGCGTTGAAACTTCCCCTCTTTTATTTCACATGCCACGTGTCTTTCTCTCATAGGGGAGCACTCCAATAAATAATACATTTTATGAAGAAACTTTCACCTCACCCAATAAAAAACTGAGGTATAAACCTTAAACGCATCACATTTTAATTTTGTTTAAATACCATATATTCCCTCGGTTTAGCTGGAAACATATGAGTAAAGTATTTACAAGACACGCATTTGAATCCCATCAACTACAATTTAGCATTTTTTAAATTTTTTTAAATTTTTTTATGATATATTTCCTCGATTTTTCTTAAAACCGAGGAATGAAATATTTAGAGGGCACATCTTCGAATCTCAACAAATATATTTTATCACCTTTTAATTTTATTTTATTTTAAATTAGGACTTATTACCTCGATTTTGTTGAAAACCGAGGGGTAAAGTATTTAGAGGACACATCTTCGAATCCCAGCAACTACATTTTATCACCTTTTAATTTTTTTAAATTTTTTTATGACCTTTTACCTCGATTTTGCTGAAAACCGAGACTTAAAATAGCATTTTTTTAATTTATGATCAATTTGATGAAAAAAATTAAGTAGCGAATTGTTGTCGTCCATTTATAAAGTAACAATGGTCAAGACATTTTCAAATCATCAATCCATATTAAATATTACTGATCCATGTGAAACTCTCACTAGCCAATCAAAATGTGAATTCCACAACTATCCATCTTAGATGCAAAGTGTTGTAATTTAAACTTAACATATTGAAAACAATGATAATGAAAGCAAGGGCAGGAAAACATTTCATGGTTAGTGTCGCTACCGCAAAAAAACTGGACTGACTAACGCCTAAACGAAATGACACAGAGTCACCATCAGATTTTATTTATTCCTATAGAGGAAGGGGAAAATAGTCGATAAAACCCTCTAAAGAATAAAAAAGAATATATGGACAAGGATTGGTCTCGTAACCAAATATGGGTTCGGAAGTCGATTATGCAAGGGGAAGATATTAGCACCCCTGACGTCCAGGGTAGTCCATGGGAACCATTTAAGTTGTCTGTGTGCATGGGTATTTATCTTTAAGTTTTATTATTATTAGGAAAAATGGGGGGGAGGGGGGGTGAAATGAGATTTTGGTTTTTTATTATTGTGCTTGCCAAGGATTAGGACCCTTGTGCCTAAGTATCATTAATCGAGGGATGAAGAATCAGAGCTCCCTAGTTCGGAGTAGAAAATATTTGTGTGTTGGTTGTTTTTACTTTGAAAAAGGGTTTTCGGTGTGACGCCCTAAGGCGCAAAAAATAGTTTGATGAGTTGATGTTTGTTATAGGGTTTTGAAAAGAAATGTTTTTTATTAGAATTGCACTAAAGACTATGGACGGAGGTTAATATTTCAAAGAAATAAGCCAAGCGTCTTGTGTCCAAAATACTCAGCGTAAGGGTAGGAAAGCTTCATCCTTACTCATTCCCCACCACTTAAGGCTCGTGGCACAAAATTCTAATGTTATTTTTATAGTATTATTGAATTTGATTAAGAAAATGACACTTAACATTGGATCAATGGTTTATTGCTTATTGATTTTGAAATGATGATATACATGGATATTTATAAGACAACAAATGCGAGAAATAAATGCTCTCATTGTAAGGTAGCCCAGGAGAAAGCCTTGTGTGTGTAAAGTGACTTATGCTAACAAGTGAATAATGGACTTAAAAGTATGTCTTCCTAAGGTAGTTCCATGAATTCCATTCTTACAATAAAAGATTGCAAGTTACAGATGAAAATCTAAGTTAGTGCATTGGTTCAAGAATTAGGGAAAGGTCCATATGCAAGGGTCCTAATGAAATCTCTAAGTCCCACAATTGTCACAAATGAGTGCATTCTTTTTGTCTTTTTAATTTTATCATGTTTTTGTTGTTTGATGATTATACAATGACAATAAGTAGAATGACAATAAATAAAGATGATTGAGATATATATACAATGATGATAAGTATGATGATAGGTGCTTGAAAGTAAATAACAATACAATAAGTTGACAAGGAAAGGTAAATGACAAGATGGTAAATCAGGTCAATAATATCAATGGTTAGTGAGGAATGTTAGTGGTTAGGAATCAAATTTTCACAAGGTAACTACCTAGGGATTATATATCCATAAGTCAAATAACTCAAAATATGGCGCATCGAGGGATAACCTATCATTGATGCAAAGTATTGAAGATGATCCATGATCATCTATCGATAGATTTGGATCAAAGAAGGTTATACAACCTCAAGTTCATCTATCAATGATTTGAAGAGTGGAAGATTGTATCACCCAAATAGTTACAATTCAAAGGTCAAACAATGTACAAGTTAGACATCCAAATCCAAGTGTTAATGGTTAGTGATCAATTGACACAACCTAACCACGTAGAATGAATAAGTAAGGCTCAAGCAAGTGGGGTCTTATCTATGCATCAAATGGTTCAAACATGGTTAAATATGGACAATCTATCAACACCTCAGAGTGTCATGAATGATTCATTGATCATTCATTAACATGTTTGAACTGTTGAAGATTAAATCAACCCTAAGACCAATTATCATGACCAATAAAATATAATCAACCAATGGCTAAATACAAGGGTAAAAATGTCTAATTAAAATGGTAAAAATAAAATGACTAATGGATAAATAAAATATGGATGTTTGATGAAAATTATTTACAACAATATTGGATTAAAAAGTAATAAATGAGAAGAGAAATTAAAAGGAAAAATAAATAAAATAAAATAAAGTGAAATAACAAAATAAAAGTTAAAAAGAAAAGGAACAAAGAGATGGTAGGGGTTGAACCCCTAACTCTGAGATTACAAGTTTAGCCCCTTCCACTGGGACAAGCACCTTTGGTTGATAATAAACGCGCGTTTGAAAATAAATAATATAAGACAATCATAAATAAAACATAGACCATTTACAACCATAGGATCTGGTTATTTAATAAAGGTATAAAAAATGGAAGGCTATGATCCTAGGGAATACAAACGCGCGCATTGATTTGCAAACACACATACACACACCAAGAGGCTAGGTCAAACACAACAACCAATGAAAACAAGCCAACACATTTTTTTAAATTTAAAACTGAAATGAAAATGTGCGAAGCAACAACTTCACCATCGTCTTCAACCTTGGAATTTCTAAAAATCAAACCTTTGTAACACAAGTTTTTTAGTGGAATCAACCATGGATTCCACTTAAACTTGGGTCATCGTTGCCTCCTCCATAATCATGAGACATTGATTGGCTCTGAGTATGGAGTACTTCAAATGAACACGAATGAAAACTTAACCCTAAAAATAAAATTAAATGGTGTATACACAATGATTGAAGCTCAAATCATGGGGTTTAGCATCATTGAATCATGAGAAGTACAATGGTAACTTGTTTGGAAGGAAACAATTGGGCTAACTACCTTATCAGAATCAGTTTCAGATGGTGGTTCTGATGGATATGGAGAGCTCAGGTGACGTTATTTCAAACACTTCCAAGGATTCAGGTAGCTTCAAAGAGGTTTAACGAAGGTGTTTAAGTGTTTTTGTGGTGCTGGAAAAGGCTCAAAGACCAAACACGATAGCTATGTTTTTTGAAGAAGTGTGGTGTGTTTTATGGAGAGATTTGATGGCTTGGAAGCTTCATTAATGAATGAAGAAGCATCCTTTATTTATAGGGAAGCTAATTGAGTGATTTGGTTGGAGTGTTAGTGTGGAAATGCCTGATATTTCTTGAGCCCAAAAAATGACAAAAAGCAAAACTTGTATGCTAAGGGTGGTCCATCTTTAGTCTGCAATTCTCTTCCCTCCAATTTTTTCTGTAGACAACATGCTTTAGGTGAGGCAATGGTGGACCCAACACTTGTTGAGGTGATTTTGGATTGTATCAATTTTGGGTAATGTTGCTTTTTGACTTTTTCGGTTTTACTTCACTTGTTCCTTTGCTACACTCACTTAGGTTTGAATTTTAGTGTCACGAAGTGTTACAACATGATCCTGGTTCAAATGGTAATGAAACACACATGTATTAGAGGCTTGGTGAATGAATGAGCAGTGTTTGGCTGGTCTGGTCCGGCTATGTGCAACATGGTGTGGCACGAACTTTGCACTTGGGCCAATTAAAATTTGCTCGTTCATTTTGAGTAATCATTAGGCCAAATGAACCTTGCCACACCCTTAACATGTTGCAAAAGGAATCAGGTCAAAAGGTGTTGTGATGTGAAAATGGAAATGGTTCAAAGTGGTGGTCATGACATGATTTTAGGTCTGACTAGGCAACTTGACAAGCTTGGCCAATCCATATTTTTAGGTCCTTATGCATTGAATTATGTCTTGGGCCTTGAAATAGAGTTAGAGAGGAGTTAATTTAGGATATTTGGCTCAAAGTAGACCCTTAAAAGGTTAAAAGATGAAAATTGTATGGGTTTTCGACCAAATGGTAGGCCAAACTTGCCAAAACTTTACCAACCAACATGCCCTAAAATGCAATTTTGAAGTTTTCTTGAATTCCAAAGCACCATGATGATTGTTTGAGGACCAAATGATAAAACCTTAATAGAAACCAAGCCTTGATGCTTTTCAAGATGATTATGGGCCATGCTTTATGGATGGAATGAAAGATTTGATGTTAATGATTCAGAGGTTCAAACCAAAAACTTCCACTTGTAATGCCATGTATGAATGAGGTGGATGGATATTTGATGATTGAGGATTGAAGTTGTAGAAATTAGGGTTTTATAATGTTGTATTGACTTTGGTCAAGGTTGACCAAAAAGTCAATTGTTGACCCAAGTCAAACTTTGGCCACAATTGATCTCTTGGGTTCCTTGGGTGAATGATGAATGGAATGAGCTTGAATTAGGTGTTGATGGACTAATGGATGATGAAATGATCAATGGAGGGTGATTTGATCAAGCAACAAGGCTAAGCATAAAAGAAAAGAGGCACAATTAGGGTTTCTTTTACCAAAAGGTTCCTCAAAGGAGAAGGTCAAACAAAACTAGGGTTTGGGTGCATGAGGTGTCTTGGAGTAGTTTCACAAGGTTGATGCATAATCAATGTTTGGATATTAGGGTTCCCTCAAAGGCAAGGTAAAATCACAAAGTCAAATGATGACTTGTAGAAGCCATAAGAGATCAAGGGATCAGGGTTAAGGTCCATGGATGACCAGATGGACAAGAAAAGCTTCCAACCAAGGCTCTGAAGGAGAAGAGCGATCCAAAACATAGCGGAATTTAAAATTTCCCCTTTAGTGATCCTTACAAATGAGCATGATTAGTGATATAATCGTTACCTCTTGTGGTGATTGTAACCTTTGATGCAGATCTATGTAGCGATCCCGAACGTTGAGCGATGACAACGCCTCTACTCAGTCCACACGAACGGATTCCTTCAATCTTAGTGCTAGCTACTACGAATGAAGGCTTTGAGTGAGAGAGAGAGAGAGAGAGAGAGAGAGAGAGAGAGAGAGAAACGAAATTGCAACTGCACAAATGCTTCTGCACAAGGGTTCTATTTATAGAACCACTTGTGTGGACTATAAGCTAAAAATCCCACTTAAGTGTATGTGGCCCATATCTTATAATATGCCAAAATCACTTAAGCGCATGGTACCTTACCATATTTCATATTCTACTTAAGTACACCGTACCTTACGATGTTCTACAATTCACTTAAGTGCAGCGTACCTTACGGTGTTCCTTAGTTATACTATCTCTCATCAATCCGTCATTTTGTGTGTGACCCTATAGGTTTTCGCGGCATTGGCAATTATATTAAATCACGTATTTAACATAATATATAATGAGCGGTATCTAGCAACACATCACTGCTACCCGAGACACGAAAATGTCATGTGATCTGACAAATCCTTTTGTGATAATACTTATGTTTACAATTACCCTCTTTCCCTTATGTCTATATTGAACACAAGGCATAGACCGTGTCATCCTTGTCCAGTTCAATATTGGGTCCATAGACATTTATCCTGTTACGAAGGATGGGAAAATTCCATCTAGGTCACTCATGTCCCTTAGCATGCTTCGTGGAGTATCCATTAACTGTCTTTATGGTCATCCAGTTACGGATAATGTTTGATCATCAATAAGGCACTCGACTCTACATCTAGGGTCCATAGTGGTTTCAGGTCGAAGAGTGGCATACACCATTATCACCATGAGAATAACTTATGACACTTTGCATAACATTCTATATAGTATTCTCATAGCGGGTCAATCCAGTATAAATATTACTCTTAATATTCATATCTATGTTTAAGACTTGATAACTCCTTATCCATGATCCATGAGATGTGATCATCAGTCTATACACATAATAGTCTTAATGCTTTAATGTTATCCCACTTCACAATAAAGCTCGACTACGGATACTTTAAGAATAGTGTCCTTATGTTTAATGTGATCTCATGATTAAGTCACACTTGATACATTAAACGGACTAGCTATTCTAGGGACTTTATTAAACAAACATAATAAAGAAAAAGCCTTTTATTATTAATAAATAATTCGATACAAGTACCAAAAGTATTGGCCTCTGGGGCTTACACCAACAATCTCCCACTATCACTAGAACCGTATCTTTCTTTGAACTTTTCCAACTCACATCGCTACCGTTTAAGCAAAACACATAACCAAATTGCGATCTAAAGTCATCCTTATCTGTCTGGAAGCTAGCATCGATGTGTCCAAAAACAGCCAACTCTTCCTGACCTCCATATATAAAGAATGAATCCTTAGTCCTTCTCAAATACTTAAGGATATTCTTGACAGCTACCCAATGAGCATCACCAGGATCAGATTGGTACCTACTCGTTGCACTTAAAGCATACGAGACATCTGGTCGAGTACATAACATGGCATACATGATAGATCCTATTGCAGATGCATATGGAATCTTATTCATGCGATCCCTTTCTTCCTTAGTTGAAGGGGATTGTGTTTTTAATAGACACAGGCCATGTTGCATAGGTATGAATCCTTTCTTGGAATCATGCATATTAAAGCGTCTCAGCACTTTGTCTATGTACATACTCTGACTTAGGCCGAGCAGTTTTTGTGATCTATCTCTATAGATTCTGATTCCTAATATATAGGCTGCTTCACCTAGGTCCTTCATAGAAAAGCATTTCCCCAACCAAGACTTTACTTGTTGCAGGGTAGGGACATCGTTTCCAATGAGTAATATGTCATCTATATATAATACCAGGAAAACGATCATGCTCCCACTAACCTTCTTGTACACACAGGGCTCATCTTCGTTCTTGATGAATCCATATTGTTTTACCATTTCATCAAAATGAAGATTCCAGCTTCTGGAAGCTTGCTTCAATCCATAGATTGATCTTTGTAACTTACATATCTTTTGGGCTTCTTCTGGTATGTCAAATCCTTCAGGTTGTGTCATGTACACAACCTCAAGAAGATTCCCATTAAGGAAAGCAGTTTTGACATCCATCTGCCATATTTTATAATCATGATATGCAGCGATAACAAGTAAAACCCAAACAGATTTAAGCATTACAACTGGTGAAAAGGTTTCATCATAGTCAACCCCATGAATTTGTTTATATCCCTTTGCAACCAGTTTTGCCTTATAGGTATGTACCTTACCATCCATGTCAGTCTTCTTTTTGAAGACCCACTTGCATCCTATAGGGTTAACTCCTACAGGAAGCTCTACCAAGGTCCAAACTTGGTTTGTGTACATGGAATCCATTTCAGATTTAGGGTTTTAGAGGTGAGTAGGGTGACTAGTGTAGTCCCACATGGTCAAAGAATGCTTGGGGATGAGAATTAGGGTTTAGGTGGATTGGGCACACCCCAAAATGATCAATAGATCTTGGTGGATCTCAAATATGAACACCATGCCTTGAGTTTATGCTTTACTATTATGAGTGTAAATTCAAATGAGATGATGGGATGATGAATGAATGCCAATGTATTAGGGTTGTGGAAATTGTATAAGAGGTAGGGTAAATTTGGGGGTATGATAATTAGTTTCTTAACATAATCTTTTCTATAGTAATTCTTGTTAAAAATGTTTAATGTTATTTAGACAAACATGAAAGTAACTTAGTAATGTTAGTTGCAGTTGTATCAAGTAAAATGTTTAATATTGTTGTTGTTGTTGTTGTTGCTGAAATTTAGTATTTAACGATTCTATTAATTTTGTTTATCTGTTGTTGATGTTATTGTTATTGTTGTTGTTGTTGTTGTTGTTGTTGAGATTTAATGTTTAAAGATTCCATAAAAAAATTTATTGTTGTCGTGTGTGTTGTTAAGATTTATGGTTTAAGGATTCTATTGATTTTGTTTTTGTTGTTGGTGGTGGTGTTGTTAATGATGATGACACATAAGATTTAGAATTTGTCAACAAACTTGATGCTTTACATATTAAAACAAAAAAAAGTAGGTTAAAAATAAAATTTTGTAAACATGACTTTACCCATTGGCTATCGTTAAAAACTAAGATAAAAAGTAGCGCAGTTTTGAAAATCCAAAAAATGTTGTTGTTGGGGATCGAACCCACGACCAGTGGCACTTTCCCCTCGGTTATTCAAAAATCGAGGGGTAAAGTGGAAGGTTTTCATATCTCCCTTCCTTACCTCGCCTGTGTAACCGAGGTTATAGACCCTTGTAAGACCCCAATTTTTACCCTAAGATCCATCATGTTATTCTCATCATATGCATTAGCATTGGGATCACACCTTGGCATCCTCCTTACCCCTCATCCATTGGGTTTGCATTGGGAGTGATCACCAAGCATATTTGATTAAATCATACTTCATTTATCTTTATTTTACTAACCCAAAAACCAAAAATATGTCATTGTATAGTTTAACTCTTTTGTAGGTAGTGTACATGCTCACCTATGCTCTACCAAGTTCATATTTAGGGTTTAAGACCCTCATTGCAAGGAGCTCAATCAAGAAGAGGTTTACTATGGCTCTAAGCATCATGTATGAATCTCCATGATCTTCACATGTTATTTTGATCAAGAAATCATCAAGAGTTTGGAGTTGGTTTCCCTTGGAAACCCTAATTCATCTAGGTATCTAGTGTGACTTCTTCAACAAGCTTCTTCACAAATTGATCAAATATTTAAAAGTATGCTTCAAATTTCATCATCTTATGCATATATGATCCTCCATGAGTTCCAAAAGTCAAGAGAATATCAAGCTAGCAAATTGGTTCATGGTGGTTGAACAGAGGAATTCAACTGATCAAAACTGGGGTTCCCTAGACCCTATCTCCTACAATTTTGTCATATTAAAATGATTACAAGAGAAAGGTTACTCTAAATGACATTACAAACAACTTTAATGTTGAGGTCAAGAGCTATTTTTTCTTGGAAAGTCATTTTTTATGGTGAAAGATTATAGGTCATTTTGTGTAAACCCTAATTTGGAGGTCAACCTCCCAAGACCATAACTTGCTCAAGTTTTATGAGATGAAAGTTATTCAAGGTTCATAATCAAATTCAATATTTCTACTTCAACTTTGATGTTTGGAGGAAGAGAAAATTCAACTTTTAAATGCATGTGATATGAGGATACATTTTAGGTCATTTTGGGCCAATACCATTGAACAAGTGATTTTCCTCAAATTCTAAAATGCATAACTCCTTCATACTAAATCCAAATGAGGTCAAATTTGTGACCTATTTTAAGGACCTTGAGAGAGCTACAACTTTGATAAAGGAACGTTTCTCATTTGAATCCCATATAAAAAGTTACACAAAGTGGAAGAAGTGAACATATGGCTTGGTACTTAGAAATTTGTTTGATATGTTTGATTTTTCAAACTTCCATATTAAAATTCATCATGATCCAAGCTTCAAATGAAAAAGTGTTCAGCATGAAAGTTGTTCCTCTCGATCTAACCTTTCCAAAAAGTCCCAATTCATCCCATTTGGACAAAGTATGAGTGACTTGTGCATGGCTTAAAGTTGGATGATCATTTGGCATGATTGAACTTCCACTTTCCATACACAAATGCATGGCTTGTTAACATGACTTCAACATTGCTCATATATGATTTTGGACCTGAATGCATCATTACATGGGCCTATCACACTCCCATGCATCCATGCTATAACACCCCAAAATTTGCCCTCCTCATTCATGCATTCATTTCATATTGCATTTCATCATGTCAATCAGAATTAGATCCGAAAAAAAATAAATAAATAAAATAAAAAAATAAAATAAAAAAATAAAAATAAAAAAAATAAAAATAAAAATAAAAAAAATAAAAAAAATATAATAAAAAATTTTGGACTTGGGTCTCTCTCATTTGAGCCCACAAAACCATGAAATTCAGTCTATAAATACCAAGGCTTCACTTGAGAAAAAGGGAGAGAAGCAAAATACTCTGAGGTTTCCTTGGAACAAAACCCTGAGGAAAAAGATAGTGAGAGAAGAACTAACAGGGTTCAGAGCAGCCTCCAAACCCTGAAGGGAACTCAACTGTACAGAATCACCTCTGCCTCACATAAACCCTTAAGATTGTTTTGTAAACCTCACGGGTGCAACTCAATTTCAATCAAGCTCTCCAATCAGGTTTGCCATATATCCATCATCTTTATGCCTTTATTTTGAATGCTCTAAATGTATGAGGTATTATGGGTGAATTTGATACCCTTTTGATGCATGTGTTTGACAAGAGGTTTAGGCCTCCTACCCTTGGTTGATTTTTGTGAGCTTTTTGTGAATTTTGATGGAATTATTCATGTGGTTACATTTTGATTTGGGGGCAACTCTTGGTTACCCTATCTTGTTTCACTAACCCTTTTGTTGAGTTTTTGTGAAGGCACATGACTTTTGCAGGGATAACTTGCGTGGTTTCCCACTTTATTTGTGGGATAACCCCTGGAGGTTCATTCCGATTACCTGTACTGACCCACTTTCTTTGATGATGTTAGCTTGGAAGGATCTCAGGGTTTCCCATTCCTTTAATTGCTGTTACTTCGGATCTTCATCCGGGTGGTACTTTTACCTCTTTTCCGCATTTTATCGCTTTCTTAGCTGGAAGATCTCGATAGGAGGCATTTGTTTTCTTTTGTTTATTTACTTCTGAGCCCCTTGTTGGCACATTTACTTTATACATGTTTGTTTTGTATGTGTTCGTATCCCTGCAGGTAGCGCGGTTCCTTCATCAAGGACTGCCTTTTTGCCCTTGAGCATCCCAAACCCTAAAACCCAAAGCAACACGTTAACTCCTTCTACTACAGGCGAGTAAGTCTCCAAAGGTCGAGCATCCGGTAGATTGCGTAGTGACGTCGTTCGTCCAAAACCCAATCCATAACCCCATAGTTAGCCGAACTACGTTTTGCTCTGATTCTCAGGCCAGATGAGATACGTAGGCATAAGACGCGATGTCTTAGCGAGCACACATCCCCCCAACCCATAGGTAGCCGAGCTACGAAGACTCTGATTCTCATATTCAGATGAGATACGTATGCAGTGGATGCGACATCCGCGCGAGTCATTTTCATTTAACCCCCTTTTTTTTAGTAAATAACACATTAGATAAACCCACACCCTTTAGACAAGAACTACAAAAGTGGATCCCGTAGAGTACTACAAATGCGTAGGGGTGCTAATACCTTCCCTTCGCATAACCGACTCCCGAACCCAAGATTTGGTTGCGAGACCCTGTCTTGTCCTTTCCTTTTTCAGGTTTACTTCGAGCGTTTCCTTCCCCTCCTTTGGGATGAATAACGCACGGTGGCGACTCTTCTGTCTTTTTCTTTCGCCGGTTGTTTTTTTCGCGCACTGTATTTTTCAGGTTGCGACAGCTGGCGACTCTGCTGGGGACTAAGAAGTTGACCTCTTGCTGGTCCATCTTCCCTAAGCGAGTCCCTCCTAGCTTGTGTGATTTCTTGTTTATTGGGTGTTCATGCTTTTGTACATTTATTTGCTTACCTGCTTGCATGCATCTGTTGTATCTATTGGATCTGTTTGTTTGTTTGTTGGGATGGGATGTTCTATGAGAGATAAGCCCATTACCCAGGCTTGAGTGTACACACAGGTTTTAGAGTGGATGATCATGAGGCTTGCGTGGCATGTTGCTACGTTAAGTCGTTTGTGAAGAACCACACCCAGACGAGGTTTCTTTTGGATATATTATGTCCTACGGATGTTCCGTAACGACATGGTGTTCCTTTAGAAATCGTCGACTCTGGTGACCATTTTCCGAGAACTCAGTCGAGGCCTCTCCTCCGAGACGTGATTATGTTAGCTCTGGTGGGCGCATTCTCGCTGATCAATCCGAGGACCCCGAGACTGGGAACTTGCTTTAGGATGTCCTGTTGAGGGGAGTCAATGGAGGTCTTTTATCCCGTAATAATGCCAAACCTTCAGTGGTAAAAGTATTATTCGCGACTGAAGGGCTGAAGCTGACGAACTTCTGTTCTTAGAACCTACCAGTGAGGGGTGGGCTAAATTCAGGAAACCTTAACCTCCAACCAACCCGGTTTTCTGGAACAGAGTTTTGGTCTTGTATTATATTCCTCAGTGAATTTCTCTCCAGGCAGTGCAACCTGACAGATGTTCAAGCGGATCCATCAA
The DNA here is from genome assembly GCF_024323335.1 of Lathyrus oleraceus. Taxonomy (NCBI): domain Eukaryota; kingdom Viridiplantae; phylum Streptophyta; class Magnoliopsida; order Fabales; family Fabaceae; genus Lathyrus; species Lathyrus oleraceus. The sequence continues at coordinate 478,986,418 of NC_066585.1, read as the reverse complement.
TTCTGATTGACATGCCTTTGCATTGCATAACATCATCTGCATATTTGCATCCAACATCTCATGCTTATTCATTTGCAGGGTATTCCCTTTCAAAATGGGGGTGCCTTAAAACTGAACAAGCAGTGCATCGTATACCAAGCATATTAACCCTTGTCTGTTTTGCAGGTGTCACCGCAGTGTCTAATGTTTGTTCCCTGTATCAGGAAGTTATTGGTCCCAAGCGAGTCCACAGGTACCCGACAAAGGAAAATCGTCTACAGCTAGCGATGGACCAAGTACAGAAAGAGCTGGCTGATATGCGTGAAAGGATAGATCAGTTCATGACATTGATGACTGGTATGGCAGAAGGCCAAGCGAAGCTGAGGGAATTGGTTGAGCAACCGAGACCCGATCCGGAGGTGGAGATACCAAATGCTGAGGGAAACCCTGGTAACCCTGGGAACGCTGATAACCCTGTGAACACTGGTAACGCGGGCAACGTAAATGCTGATGGAAACCCGGGTAATGTTGGCAACACAGGGAATGTTGGGAATGGTATTGGCGGAAGGTACGATGTGAATCAAGGAATTCGGATTAACGGGCGCCCCGTTACTGAAGATTATCAGTGTGATCAATTTTCTTTGCACGACGAGGCCCTCAAGACCACTCGCCGTATGGATGAGCTTGCTGAGAAGCTCAAATCTTTGGAGTCTCAAAATTCCTTAGGCTTTGATGTCACAAATCTTGGTCTGGTTCAGGGAGTAAGGATTCCTCACAAGTTCAAACCCCCTACTTTTGAGAAATACAACGGGGCTTCTTGCCCACGCACTTATCTCCAATCTTATTTGGGAAGGTTGGGAGCTCACACGGAAGATGAAAAGCTGTGGATGTACTATTTTGAAGACAGTCTAACTGGAGCTTCTCGTGAATGGTATTCTCATTTGTCTCGTACTACCATCAAGAGCTGGAAAGACTTGGTAGAGGCTTTTGTCAAGCAATATCAATACAACTTGGACATGGCTCCGAATCGGACCTTGTTGCAAGGTATGTCCCAGACTGCCAAGGAGACCTTTAGAGAATATGCTCAGCGTTGGAGACAAATTGTTGCATCCGTCCAACCCCCTATGTCTGAAAGGGAGATGGCGGACATGTTCATGAACACTCTTCAAGGCAATTATATTGAGAGATTGGCTGCTTGCCCGTCAATCAGCTTTGCAGAGATAGTAATTGCTGGAGAAAGAATCGAGAGTCTGTTGAAGATGGGCCGAATTCAAGACAATAGTGTTTCCAACCCATCAGGTCCCAAGAGACCGTTTGCTGGTAACGGTCAGCGAAGAAAAGAAGGCGAGGCAAGCGTTGTGTATGCCGGCAGAGACAGGGGTAGAGGACGCCCTAATTATTATCAAGATCAAGTGGCCGCGGTCACTATTCCAACACCTGTTCCTCAACCGCAATATCATCCGCAACAACAACCCAGGTACAACAATCAACAACAAGGAGGTAATCCGGGTCAACAGAGACACTATCAACAACGTCCAAGGCAGACGGACCGGGTCATCGAGCCAATCCCAATGCCTTATTCAATATTACTTCCCAAGCTGATTGACATGAATCTGGTTACGTTGAGAACTCTGGCCCCACCAATCGATCCCAATAATTTGCCTAGAGGTTATGATGTCAACGCCAGATGTGCTTTTCACTCCAACGCACCTGGCCATACTACAGATAATTGCAAGGCTCTCAAGTTAAAGGTACAAGATTTGAGAGATGCCCAGGCTATCAATTTTGCTCCGGTGCCTAATGTTATCTAGAACCCGATGCCGGCTCACGACAGGCAGAGGATTAATGCTGTTGATAGTAGGGAAACTTTGAATTTGGTTTCTGATGTGGCTAAAGTGAAGACTTCACTATCGGTGGTTAAAGACCGACTTCTGAAGGGACAAATTTTCCCGGGCTGTGGGGAAGAATGCAGAAATTGTCAAGCTGCCGAAAATGGATGTGACAGTTTGAGAAGGGGTATTCAGCAACTGATAGATGAAGGTTGTCTTCAGTTCGATCAGGCCCGTCCAGTGAAGAATGATGTATCGACGGTGATGTTTTATTTCACTCCTGAAGAAATATATGTTCCCGAGAGACCCGCTCCGATGACAATATATTTCCCAGAAAGTTCAGCACCAATCGCAATTTACTCTGACAGCCCTCAACCGACTTTGGTTGGTCCAATCACCATCACGGTACCAGGACATGTTCCGTATGAGAAAGACAGTGCTATCCCGTGGCACTATGGGGCTGATATCTACTGCCAAGGGCAGAAAGTTAACGAAGAAGACATTGACATTGGTAGCTCCGCTGTAGACAATGTTGGAGGGGTTGGTGGCTTCACTCGCAGTGGACGCCTATTTGCACCATCAACATTACGCGCGAATACTGAAGCCGAGGAAGCTGCCAAGGCTAAAGGGAAACAGGTATCCACCGAAGAGGTTACTACTGAGGAAGATCCTCCTAAGACCGCATTCGAGAAGGAAGTGGATAAGTTTATGAGGATTATCAAGAAAAGTGACTACAAGGTAGTCGACCAGCTAAATCAGACACCCTCAAAGATCTCCATTCTCTCACTATTGCTGTGCTCTGAGGCGCACAGAGCAGCCTTGTTGAAAGTACTGAATATGGCCTATGTTCCACCGGAGATAACTGTTAACCAGCTGGAGTCGGTAGTTTCCAATGTAAATGCTAGCCGGGGGCTAGGTTTCACCGATAATGACCTGACGTCTGAGGGCAGGAATCACAACAAAGCCTTGCATATCACAATGGAGTGCAAAGGGGTGATGCTTTCCCATGTTTTGGTTGATACAGGCTCTTCTCTGAATGTTCTTCCAAAGAAAGCCTTAATGAAGTTGGATTGCGATGGCATCATCCTGAGGCCAAGTAATTTAGTTGTGAGGGCTTTTGATGGCTCTAAGAGAGCTGTCTTTGGCGAAGTTGAGTTGCCAGTTAAGATTGGACCGCAGGTGTTCAAGAGCACCTTTTATGTGATGGATATCCAGCCTGCCTACAGCTGTCTGCTAGGTCGGCCTTGGATTCATGTTGCCGGTGCTGTTACTTCTACCCTCCACCAGAAGCTCAAATATGAACTAGAAGGTCAGATCGTCACTGTATGTGGTGAAGTGGATATTTTTGTTCGCCACCTATCTACATTTAAGTATGTAGAGATGGACGGCGAGATGCATGAGATGCTGTGTCAGGGCTTCGAAACTACAAACATCAATGAGGTCGCGCCCGAAGCTATCTTTTCACCTGAGTTTGAGAAGGTTGGGACTTCTATCTCTTCATACAAGCAAGCTGTCGAAGTGGTTAAAGCTGGTAATGTCCAAGGCTGGGGCAAATTTGTGGAGCCAGTCATCAAAGAAGACAAGTTTGGATTAGGGTATGCTCCGGGATCTCAGAAGAAGAAAACCGGTACTCTCTCCAGCGGGGGTTTGGTTTCCCCCCACATCGTCAATGCTGCAGATGAAGACAAGGCTGACAGCGACTGTGACTTAGATAGCTGGATTCGCCCGTGTGTCCCGGGAGAAAAGCTCGACAATTGGTTGTCTGAAAAAACCGTCCGGGTTACTCTAATGAAAGAGTGATTTTTATTGTTTTCCTTTATTACATGCATAATAAAGTCTTACACTTTGCCCAAGGTGTAACGGCTCATTTGTAGGGCCATCCATTTAGTTACGTTTCGCAATTATTTTTATCATCAATAAAGGACGGCTTTTGCAAACAATTTTGTGTTCTCTTTCTTTCAGTTTTTTTTACTTTTACAAAAAAAATGGCAATGTTTCTTTTTTCGTTTTTCCTTTCTTTCAAAAAAAAAACTCTCATTCTAAGGTAAAGCATGATCCTCCATCATGCAGAGCCGACCACTCGGATCTCACTACTAACGACACTGCTATGGCCAAGTATGACTTCAACAATCCTATCTATCAAGCCGAAGAAGGGGCTAAGGAAGATTGTGAATTGCCTGAAGGGTTAGCCAGATTGTTGAAACAGGAGGACCGAGCTATTACACCTTATCAGGAGGTGATTGAGACTGTCAACATCGGTACCGCAGACGACAAGAAAGAAATCAAGATCGAGGCCAGTCTACAGGCCGAGAGAAAAAACCGTTGATCATGTACTTGACTGTGTTAGAAAGGTCAATGGGTTGTGTGCTCGGTCAGCATGACGAGTCAGGTCGAAAAGAGCATGCAATATACTATCTTAGCAAAAGTTTACCGACTATGAACAAAGATACTCATTGCTCGAGAAAACTTGCCGCGCTTTGGCATGGGCTGCTCGCCGACTAAGACAGTATATGTTGACTCACACGACTCTATTGATATCAAAAATGGATCCAGTCAAGTATATTTTTGAAAAGCCATCACTTACCGGAAAGGTTACTAGGTGACAAATGATACTGACAGAGTATGACATCCAATACACTTCACAAAAAGCCATCAAGGGAAGTGTCTTGTCAGACTATCTTGCAGAGCAACCGATTGATGATTACCAACCTATGAGGTTTGACTTTCCTGATGAGGACATCATGTTTCTCAAATCGAAAGATTGAGAGGAACCACTCCCGGAGGAGGAGCCTGACCCTGAATCCAAATGGGTTATGATGTTTGATGGGGCGGTCCACGTCAATGGTCACGGAGTTGGTATAGTGTTGATCACACCGGAAGGGGGTTCATATGCCATTTGGTGCCAGAATAACTTTTCCCTGCACCAACAATGAAGCCGAATACGAAGCTTGTATCCTAAGACTTGAGGAAGCCGTCAATATACAGATTAAAACCCTGGATGTATACGGGGATTCAGCTTTGGTCATCAATCAAACCAACGGGAAATGGTATACACCTCAGCCTCATCTGGTTCCTTACAGAGACTACACGAGAAGATTGTTAACTTTCTTTTGAAGAAAACCAATTTGCTGATGCTTTGTTTACCTTGTCTTCGATGATTAAGGTGCTATGCTGGAACTACGTACCCAGAATTGACGTATCTCGGTCAGAGACGAATGAAGAAAGCATTTGGTCAGAAAGTGCGCCCTCGGGGGTATCAAGTCGGTGAATTGGTACTCAAAATATTTCTTCCTCCCAACACAGATCACAGGGGCAAATGGACACCGAACTATGAGGGTCCGTACGTGGTTAAAAGGATTTTCTATGGCGGAGTTTTGATGCTAACAACCATGGATGGCGAAGGATTCCCGTCCCCTATTAACCCATACGCAGTTAAAAAAAAATACTTCGCATAAAATAGACCCACTGGACGATAAAAAGAATAGTCCAAGCAAAAAAAGGGCATCCCGACGAACCAAAAAAAAAAGAATAAAGAGGTTCGGGCAAAAATTAGGGATATAAAAAAGAGTACACCCGGTGAGTCGAAAACCCAAAAGGGAGGCTCAGGCAAAAATGGGTATCCCGGTGGATTGAAAACCCGAAAAGGGGGCGATCCAGGCAAAAGTTAGGGAATAAGCGAATGACTGTGATCTGAGTTCATCAGTGTTATATCACTGTTTCATTCAATCCGACAATCTTCGAAGGTTAAAGATCGACTAATCATCCACTTCAGAAAGCAAGATGAGCAGAGCGTCTTGAGGACATACGAGTCATAGCAGAGTCGAAACTCAGTGGGACCCCGTATCCCCATTGCCATTAGGATAGTTCTCTTTTTATAGCGATCACCTCTTTTCAGGGATCAGCTTCCTGATACCCTCGCCTATTCCTGGCACAAATTTTCTCCCCATTAAGAGTCGAATAATTCAGTTAAAGAGCCTCTTTATTTTTCATTTATCAGTTTGTTTGCAAATATGTCCGAATTTTTGATAAAACATATTGCATATGAACATAATGGTGGCTTTTGCAGATGATTTGCACAGGAAAACATTTAAAATTGCTTTGAATGTGCTTAATCCCGAACGGTGAATTCAAACCGAGTAATTCCCCGGGGCATACGTGTATTTTTTGGTTACAGGTCACAGGAACCGGATGCCAAGTCATGAATCCTCACCCCCAAGCGGTTGACAAAGCCTCTCCTCTGCAGAGCAGGTTCCCCAGTAGAGTTGACAGTATCCAGACTGTATATCCCCAGTAGAGTTGACAGTATCCAGACTGTATATCCCCAGCGGAGTCGACAATGCCAGACTGTATCTTCCCAGCAACAGCGGAGTAGTCGCATACCCAACAGACAAGAGGGTGGTGTTCCCAGTGTTCATCTCATTCCCCCAGCAGATTATTTCTAACAGATTTGTTCTAATCCCCAGCTTGAGGATGATTAGCAAGTTCATATCCCCAGCAAAGGTCGATTCATACGACATTTCCCCAGGAAGTGCTTTCCTCACAGACTCTCCTCACAGAGCCTCGCCAAACAAGGTTCCCATAGTTGATACTCCCCCAGCAAGGTCAACTTTTCAAAAGGCCGATTTATTTTCGGTGGCTCCCCGGTCCCGGCAGATGGATTGTTCCCCACAGAGCATTCAAGGATTGATACAACGATCCGCTCCCTACCAGAGTTGCTTCCCCAAGCAGATTTCTTTTTTTCTTTTGCACCATGCATAACATTTGCATTTGCATTTGCATGCATATCAAACATACACATAAGCTGATAAACATGTCCTTCAAAGCAGACTGAAGAATTGCTTTACAACCAGAGTCATGAGATCCAACCAGAGGATCAAGCGTGAGTGATCCAGCCTGAGGGTCATTTCAAAGATTCAGCCTGAGAATCGTGTTCCAGTGATCCAACCTGAGGGTCATTTCGAAGATTCCCCAGTGAAGTCGCCTACAAGCTTTATTTCCCCAACAAGTCTAATTGAGGAGTCGTTACAACATGTTCTAGCCCGAAGAATATGTACGAAGCCCAAAAGTGGAATATGCTCGAAGCTGCGTATCTAATATGAAGGTTGGGTGTAGATTTCAAAAGAGGGTCAACCAGCGCATGCCTCAGATGCGGGATCCTAATGATGGGAATTTATCATCAAAATAATCCAGATCTAGCCAGAAGATCGAAATAGATTCAGCCAGAGAATCGAAACAATTCAGATCTAGCCAGAAGATCGAAGTAGATTCAGCCAGAGAATCAAAGGAAATAGATTCAACTAGAGAATCGAAACAAAGGAGATCTAGCCAGAAGATCGAAGAAGATCTAGCCAGAAGATCGAAGTCAGGTCTATCCCGAAGACCGGAAATAGATTCAGCCAGAGAATCGAAACAATTCAGATCTAGCCAGAAGATCGAAGTAGATTTAGCCAGAGAATCAAAGGAAATAGATTCAGCCAGAGAATCAAAACGAAGGAAATCTAGCCAGAAGATCGAAGAAGATCTAGCCAGAAGATCAAAATCGTATCCAGCCCGAGGATCAAAATTAATATCCAGCCAGAGGATCGAAACTCCAGATTAAGCCAGAGGATCGGAAGAAAAATAAACAGCACTGTGTATTTCCGCGTTTTTGTGGTGTTCTCGGAGCGCAAATTTTCGGTCTATCTTTGGTATTCAATCACAGCTCATCCCGTTTGTCTGATAAGCTGTTCGCTTTCATCCTACTCGGTTTAGCTGATGATTGAATAGAGGCAGCTGTAACACCCCAAAATTTGCCCTCCTCATTCATGCATTCATTTCATATTGCATTTCATCATGTCAATCAGAATTAGATCCGAAAAAAATAATAATAATAATAATAATAATAAAAATAAAATAAATAAATAAAATATAATAAAAAATTTTGGACTTGGGTCTCTCTCATTTGAGCCCACAAAACCATGAAATTCAGTCTATAAATACCAAGGCTTCACTTGAGAAAAAGGGAGAGAAGCAAAATACTCTGAGGTTTCCTTGGAACAAAACCCTGAGGAAAAAGATAGTGAGAGAAGAACTAACAGAGTTCAGAGCAGCCTCCAAACCCTGAAGGGAACTCAACTGCACAGAATCACCTCTGCCTCACATAAACCCTTAAGATTGTTTTGTAAACCTCACGGGTGCAACTCAATTTCAATCAAGCTCTCCAATCAGGTTTGCCATATATCCATCATCTTTATGCCTTTATTTTGAATGCTCTAAATGTATGAGGTATTATGGATGAATTTGATACCCTTTTGATGCATGTGTTTGACAAGAGGTTTAGGCCTCCTACCCTTGGTTGCTTTTTGTGAGCTTTTTGTGAATTTTGATGGAATTATTCATGTGGTTACATTTTGATTTGGGGGCAACTCTTGGTTACCCTATCTTGTTTCACTAACCCTTTTGTTGAGTTTTTGTGAAGGCACATGACTTTTGCAGGGATAACTTGCGTGGTTTCCCACTTTATTTGTGGGATAACCCCTGGAGGTTCATTCCGATTACCTGTACTGACCCACTTTCTTTGATGATGTTAGCTTGGAAGGATCTCAGGGTTTCCCATTCCTTTAATTGCTGTTACTTCGGATCTTCATCCGGGTGGTACTTTTACCTCTTTTCCGCATTTTATCGCTTTCTTAGCTGGAAGATCTCGATAGGAGGCATTTGTTTTCTTTTGTTTATTTACTTCTGAGCCCCTTGTTGGCACATTTACTTTATACATGTTTGTTTTGTATGTGTTCGTATCCCTGCAGGTAGCGCGGTTCCTTCATCAAGGACTGCCTTTTTGCCCTTGAGCATCCCAAACCCTAAAACCCAAAGCAACACGTTAACTCCTTCTACTACAGGCGAGTAAGTCTCCAAAGGTCGAGCATCCGGTAGATTGCGTAGTGACGTCGTTCGTCCAAAACCCAATCCATAACCCCATAGTTAGCCGAACTACGTTTTGCTCTGATTCTCAGGCCAGATGAGATACGTAGGCATAAGACGCGATGTCTTAGCGAGCACACATCCCCCCAACCCATAGGTAGCCGAGCTACGAAGACTCTGATTCTCATATTCAGATGAGATACGTATGCAGTGGATGCGACATCCGCGCGAGTCATTTTCATTTAACCCCCTTTTTTTTAGTAAATAACACATTAGATAAACCCACACCCTTTAGACAAGAACTACAAAAGTGGATCCCGTAGAGTACTACAGATGCGTAGGGGTGCTAATACCTTCCCTTCGCATAACCGACTCCCGAACCCAAGATTTGGTTGCGAGACCCTGTCTTGTCCTTTCCTTTTTCAGGTTTACTTCGAGCGTTTCCTTTCCCTCCTTTGGGATGAATAACGCACGGTGGCGACTCTTCTGTCTTTTTCTTTCGCCGGTTGTTTTTTTCGCGCACTGTATTTTTCAGGTTGCGACAGCTGGCGACTCTGCTGGGGACTAAGAAGTTGACCTCTTGCTGGTCCATCTTCCCTAAGCGAGTCCCTCCTAGCTTGTGTGATTTCTTGTTTATTGGGTGTTCATGCTTTTGTACATTTATTTGCTTACCTGCTTGCATGCATCTGTTGTATCTATTGGATCTGTTTGTTTGTTTGTTGGGATGGGATGTTCTATGAGAGATAAGCCCATTACCCAGGCTTGAGTGTACACACAGGTTTTAGAGTGGATGATCATGAGGCTTGCGTGGCATGTTGCTACGTTAAGTCGTTTGTGAAGAACCACACCCAGACGAGGTTTCTTTTGGATATATTATGTCCTACGGATGTTCCGTAACGACATGGTGTTCCTTTAGAAATCGTCGACTCTGGTGACCATTTTCCGAGAACTCAGTCGAGGCCTCTCCTCCGAGACGTGATTATGTTAGCTCTGGTGGGCGCATTCTCGCTGATCAATCCGAGGACCCCGAGACTGGGAACTTGCTTTAGGATGTCCTGTTGAGGGGAGTCAATGGAGGTCTTTTATCCCGTAATAATGCCAAACCTTCAGTGGTAAAAGTATTATTCGCGACTGAAGGGCTGAAGCTGACGAACTTCTGTTCTTAGAACCTACCAGTGAGGGGTGGGCTAAATTCAGGAAACCTTAACCTCCAACCAACCCAGTTTTCTGGAACAGAGTTTTGGTCTTGTATTATATTCCTCAGTGAATTTCTCTCCAGGCAGTGCAACCTGACAGATGTTCAAGCGGATCCATCAATTCTGATTGACATGCCTTTGCATTGCATAACATCATCTGCATATTTGCATCCAACATCTCATGCTTATTCATTTGCAGGGTATTCCCTTTCAAAATGGGGGTGCCTTAAAACTGAACAAGCAGTGCATCGTATACCAAGCATATTAACCCTTGTCTGTTTTGCAGGTGTCACCGCAGTGTCTAATGTTTGTTCCCTGTATCAGGCAGTTATTGGTCCCAAGCGAGTCCACAGGTACCCGACAAAGGAAAATCGTCTACAGCTAGCGATGGACCAAGTACAGAAAGAGCTGGCTGATATGCGTGAAAGGATAGATCAGTTCATGACATTGATGACTGGTATGGCAGAAGGCCAAGCGAAGCTGAGGGAATTGGTTGAGCAACCGAGACCCGATCCGGAGGTGGAGATACCAAATGCTGAGGGAAACCCTGGTAACCCTGGGAACGCTGATAACCCTGTGAACACTGGTAACGCGGGTAACGTAAATGCTGATGGAAACCCGGGTAATGTTGGCAACACAGGGAATGTTGGGAATGGTATTGGCGGAAGGTACGATGTGAATCAAGGAATTCGGATTAACGGGCGCCCCGTTACTGAAGATTATCAGTGTGATCAATTTTCTTTGCACGACGAGGCCCTCAAGACCACTCGCCGTATGGATGAGCTTGCTGAGAAGCTCAAATCTTTGGAGTCTCAAAATTCCTTAGGCTTTGATGTCACAAATCTTGGTCTGGTTCAGGGAGTAAGGATTCCTCACAAGTTCAAACCCCCTACTTTTGAGAAATACAACGGGGCTTCTTGCCCACGCACTTATCTCCAATCTTATTTGGGAAGGTTGGGAGCTCACACGGAAGATGAAAAGCTGTGGATGTACTATTTTGAAGACAGTCTAACTGGAGCTTCTCGTGAATGGTATTCTCATTTGTCTCGTACTACCATCAAGAGCTGGAAAGACTTGGTAGAGGCTTTTGTCAAGAAATATCAATACAACTTGGACATGGCTCCGAATCGGACCTTGTTGCAAGGTATGTCCCAGACTGCCAAGGAGACCTTTAGAGAATATGCTCAGCGTTGGAGACAAATTGTTGCATCCGTCCAACCCCCTATGTCTGAAAGGGAGATGGCGGACATGTTCATGAACACTCTTCAAGGCAATTATATTGAGAGATTGGCTGCTTGCCCGTCAATCAGCTTTGCAGAGATAGTAATTGCTGGAGAAAGAATCGAGAGTCTGTTGAAGATGGGCCGAATTCAAGACAATAGTGTTTCCAACCCATCAGGTCCCAAGAGACCGTTTGCTGGTAACGGTCAGCGAAGAAAAGAAGGCGAGGCAAGCGTTGTGTATGCCGGCAGAGGCAGGGGTAGAGGACGCCCTAATTATTATCAAGATCAAGTGGCCGCGGTCACTATTCCAACACCTGTTCCTCAACCGCAATATCATCCGCAACAACAACCCAGGTACAACAATCAACAACAAGGAGGTAATCCGGGTCAGCAGAGACACTATCAACAACGTCCAAGGCAGACGGATCGGGTCATCGAGCCAATCCCAATGCCTTATTCAGTATTACTTCCCAAGCTGATTGACATGAATCTGGTTACGTTGAGAACTCTGGCCCCACCAATCGATCCCAATAATTTGCCTAGAGGTTATGATGTCAACGCCAGATGTGCTTTTCACTCCAACGCACCTGGCCATACTACAGATAATTGCAAGGCTCTCCAGTTAAAGGTACAAGATTTGAGAGATGCCCAGGCTATCAATTTTGCTCCGGTGCCTAATGTTATCCAGAACCCGATGCCGGCTCACGACAGGCAGAGGATTAATGTTGTTGATAGTGGGGAAACTTTGAATTTGGTTTCTGATGTGGCTAAAGTGAAGACTTCACTATCGGTGGTTAAAGACCGACTTCTGAAGGGACAAATTTTCCCGGGCTGTGGGGAAGAATGCAGAAATTGTCAAGCTGCCGAAAATGGATGTGACAGTTTGAGAAGGGGTATTCAGCAACTGATAGATGAAGGTTGTCTTCAGTTCGATCAGGCCCGTCCAGTGAAGAATGATGTATCGACGGTGATGTTTTATTTCACTCCTGAAGAAATATATGTTCCCGAGAGACCCGCTCCGATGACAATATATTTCCCAGAAAGTTCAGCACCAATCGCAATTTACTCTGACAGCCCTCAACCGACTTTGGTTGGTCCAATCACCATCACGGTACCAGGACATGTTCCGTATGAGAAAGACAGTGCTATCCCGTGGCACTATGGGGCTGATATCTACTGCCAGGGGCAGAAAGTTAACGAAGAAGACATTGACATTGGTAGCTCCGCTGTAGACAATGTTGGAGGGGTTGGTGGCTTCACTCGCAGTGGACGCCTATTTGCACCATCAACATTACGCGCGAATACTAAAGCCGAGGAAGCTGCCAAGGCTAAAGGGAAACAGGTATCCACCGAAGAGGTTACTACTGAGGAAGATCCTCCTAAGACCGCATTCGAGAAGGAAGTGGATAAGTTTATGAGGATTATCAAGAAAAGTGACTACAAGGTAGTCGACCAGCTAAATCAGACACCCTCAAAGATCTCCATTCTCTCACTATTGCTGTGCTCTGAGGCGCACAGAGCAGCCTTGTTGAAAGTACTGAATATGGCCTATGTTCCACCGGAGATAACTGTTAACCAGCTGGAGTCGGTAGTTTCCAATGTAAATGCTAGCCGGGGGCTAGGTTTCACCGATAATGACCTGACGTCTGAGGGCAGGAATCACAACAAAGCCTTGCATATCACAATGGAGTGCAAAGGGGTGATGCTTTCCCATGTTTTGGTTGATACAGGCTCTTCTCTGAATGTTCTTCCAAAGAAAGCCTTAATGAAGTTGGATTGCGATGGCATCATCCTGAGGCCAAGTAATTTAGTTGTGAGGGCTTTTGATGGCTCTAAGAGAGCTGTCTTTGGCGAAGTTGAGTTGCCAGTTAAGATTGGACCGCAGGTGTTCAAGAGCACCTTTTATGTGATGGATATCCAGCCTGCCTACAGCTGTCTGCTAGGTCGGCCTTGGATTCATGTTGCCGGTGCTGTTACTTCTACCCTCCACCAGAAGCTCAAATATGAACTAGAAGGTCAGATCGTCACTGTATGTGGTGAAGTGGATATTTTTGTTCGCCACCTATCTACATTTAAGTATGTAGAGATGGACGGCGAGATGCATGAGATGCTGTGTCAGGGCTTCGAAACTACAAACATCAATGAGGTCGCGCCCGAAGCTATCTTTTCACCTGAGTTTGAGAAGGTTGGGACTTCTATCTCTTCATACAAGCAAGCTGTCGAAGTGGTTAAAGCTGGTAATGTCCAAGGCTGGGGCAAATTTGTGGAGCCAGTCATCAAAGAAGACAAGTTTGGATTAGGGTATGCTCCGGGATCTCAGAAGAAGAAAACCGGTACTCTCTCCAGCGGGGGTTTGGTTTCCCCCCACATCGTCAATGCTGCAGATGAAGACAAGGCTGACAGCGACTGTGACTTAGATAGCTGGATTCGCCCGTGTGTCCCGGGAGAAAAGCTCGACAATTGGTTGTCTGAAAAAACCGTCCGGGTTACTCTAATGAAAGAGTGATTTTTATTGTTTTCCTTTATTACATGCATAATAAAGTCTTACACTTTGCCCAAGGTGTAACGGCTCATTTGTAGGGCCATCCATTTAGTTACGTTTCGCAATTATTTTTATCATCAATAAAGGACGGCTTTTGCAAACAATTTTGTGTTCTCTTTCTTTCAGTTTTTTTTACTTTTACAAAAAAAATGGCAATGTTTCTTTTTTCGTTTTTCCTTTCTTTCAAAAAAAAAACTCTCATTCTAAGGTAAAGCATGATCCTCCATCATGCAGAGCCGACCACTCGGATCTCACTACTAACGACACTGCTATGGCCAAGTATGACTTCAACAATCCTATCTATCAAGCCGAAGAAAAGGCTAAGGAAGATTGTGAATTGCCTGAAGGGTTAGCCAGATTGTTGAAACAGGAGGACCGAGCTATTACACCTTATCAGGAGGTGATTGAGACTGTCAACATCGGTACCGCAGACGACAAGAAAGAAATCAAGATCGAGGCCAGTCTACAGGCCGAGAGAAAAAACCGTTGATCATGTACTTGACTGTGTTAGAAAGGTCAATGGGTTGTGTGCTCGGTCAGCATGACGAGTCAGGTCAAAAAGAGCATGCAATATACTATCTTAGCAAAAGTTTACCGACTATGAACAAAGATACTCATTGCTCGAGAAAACTTGCCGCGCTTTGGCATGGGCTGCTCGCCGACTAAGACAGTATATGTTGACTCACACGACTCTATTGATATCAAAAATGGATCCAGTCAAGTATATTTTTGAAAAGCCATCACTTACCGGAAAGGTTACTAGGTGACAAATGATACTGACAGAGTATGACATCCAATACACTTCACAAAAAGCCATCAAGGGAAGTGTCTTGTCAGACTATCTTGCAGAGCAACCGATTGATGATTACCAACCTATGAGGTTTGACTTTCCTGATGAGGACATCATGTTTCTCAAATCGAAAGATTGAGAGGAACCACTCCCGGAGGAGGAGCCTGACCCTGAATCCAAATGGGTTATGATGTTTGATGGGGCGGTCCACATCAATGGTCACGGAGTTGGTATAGTGTTGATCACACCGGAAGGGGGTTCATATGCCATTTGGTGCCAGAATAACTTTTCCCTGCACCAACAATGAAGCCGAATACGAAGCTTGTATCCTAAGACTTGAGGAAGCCGTCAATATACAGATTAAAACCCTGGATGTATACGGGGATTCAGCTTTGGTCATCAATCAAACCAACGGGAAATGGTATACACCTCAGCCTCATTTGGTTCCTTACAGAGACTACACGAGAAGATTGTTAACTTTCTTTTGAAGAAAACCAATTTGCTGATGCTTTGTTTACCTTGTCTTCGATGATTAAGGTGCTATGCTGGAACTACGTACCCAGAATTGACGTATCTCGGTCAGAGACGAATGAAGAAAGCATTTGGTCAGAAAGTGCGCCCTCGGGGGTATCAAGTCGGTGAATTGGTACTCAAAATATTTCTTCCTCCCAACACAGATCACAGGGGCAAATGGACACCGAACTATGAGGGTCCGTACGTGGTTAAAAGGATTTTCTATGGCGGAGTTTTGATGCTAACAACCATGGATGGCGAAGGATTCCCGTCCCCTATTAACCCATACGCAGTTAAAAAAAAATACTTCGCATAAAATAGACCCACTGGACGATAAAAAGAATAGTCCAGGCAAAAAAAGGGCATCCCGACGAACCAAAAAAAAAAAGAATAAAGAGGTTCGGGCAAAAATTAGGGATATAAAAAAGAGTACACCCGGTGAGTCGAAAACCCAAAAGGGCGGCTCAGGCAAAAATGGGTATCCCGGTGGATTGAAAACCCGAAAAGGGGGCGATCCAGGCAAAAGTTAGGGAATAAGTGAATGACTGTGATCTGAGTTCATCAGTGTTATATCACCGTCTCATTCAATCCGACAATCTTCGAAGGTTAAAGATCGACTAATCATCCACTTCAGAAAGCAAGATGAGCAGAGCGTCTTGAGGACATACGAGTCATAGCAGAGTCGAAACTCAGTGGGACCCCGTATCCCCATTGCCATTAGGATAGTTCTCTTTTTATAGCGATCACCTCTTTTCAGGGATCAGCTTCCTGATACCCTCGCCTATTCCTGGCACAAATTTTCTCCCCATTAAGAGTCGAATAATTCAGTTAAAGAGCCTCTTTATTTTTCATTTATCAGTTTGTTTGGAAATATGTCCGAATTTTTGATAAAACATATTGCATATGAACATAATGGTGGCTTTTGCAGATGATTTGCACAGGAAAACATTTAAAATTGCTTTGAATGTGCTTAATCCCGAACGGTGAATTCAAACCGAGTAATTCCCCGGGGCATACGTGTATTTTTTGGTTACAGGTCACAGGAACCGGATGCCAAGTCATGAATCCTCACCCCCAAGCGGTTGACAAAGCCTCTCCTCTGCAGAGCAGGTTCCCCAGTAGAGTTGACAGTATCCAGACTGTATATCCCCAGTAGAGTTGACAGTATCCAGATTGTATATCCCCAGCGGAGTCGACAGTGCCAGACTGTATCTTCCCAGCAACAGCGGAGTAGTCGCATACCCAACAGACAAGAGGGTGGTGTTCCCAGTGTTCATCTCATTCCCCCAGCAGATTATTTCTAACAGATTTGTTCTAATCCCCAGCTTGAGGATGATTAGCAAGTTCATATCCCCAGCAAAGGTCGATTCATACGACATTTCCCCAGGAAGTGCTTTCCTCACAGACTCTCCTCACAGAGCCTCGCCAAACAAGGTTACCATAGTTGATACTCCCCCAGCAAGGTCAACTTTTCAAAAGGCCGATTTATTTTCGGTGGCTCCCCGATCCCGGCAGATGGATTGTTCCCCACAGAGCATTCAAGGATTGATACAACGATCCGCTCCCTACCAGAGTTGCTTCCCCAAGCAGATTTCTTTTTTTCTTTTGCACCATGCATAACATTTGCATTTGCATTTGCATGCATATCAAACATACACATAAGCTGATAAACATGTCCTTCAAAGCAGACTGAAGAATTGCTTTACAACCAGAGTCATGAGATCCAACCAGAGGATCAAGCGTGAGTGATCCAGCCTGAGGGTCATTTCAAAGATTCAGCCTGAGAATCGTGTTCCAGTGATCCAACCTGAGGGTCATTTCGAAGATTCCCCAGTGAAGTCGCCTACAAGCTTTATTTCCCCAACAAGTCTAATTGAGGAGTCGTTACAACATGTTCTAGCCCGAAGAATATGTACGAAGCCCAAAAGTGGAATATGCTCGAAGCTGCGTATCTAATATGAAGGTTGGGTGTAGATTTCAAAAGAGGGTCAACCAGCGCATGCCTCAGATGCGGGATCCTAATGATGGGAATTTATCATCAAAATAATCCAGATCTAGCCAGAAGATCGAAATAGATTCAGCCAGAGAATCGAAACAATTCAGATCTAGCCAGAAGATCGAAGTAGATTCAGCCAGAGAATCAAAGGAAATAGATTCAACTAGAGAATCGAAACAAAGGAGATCTAGCCAGAAGATCGAAGAAGATCTAGCCAGAAGATCGAAGTCAGGTCTATCCCGAAGACCGGAAATAGATTCAGCCAGAGAATCGAAACAATTCAGATCTAGCCAGAAGATCGAAGTAGATTTAGCCAGAGAATCAAAGGAAATAGATTCAGCCAGAGAATCAAAACGAAGGAAATCTAGCCAGAAGATCGAAGAAGATCTAGCCAGAAGATCAAAATCGTATCCAGCCCGAGGATCAAAATTAATATCCAGCCAGAGGATCGAAACTCCAGATTAAGCCAGAGGATCGGAAGAAAAATAAACAGCACGGTGTATTTCCGCGTTTTTGTGGTGTTCTCGGAGCGCAAATTTTCGGTCTATCTTTGGTATTCAATCACAGCTCATCCCGTTTGTCTGATAAGCTGTTCGCTTTCATCCTACTCGGTTTAGCTGATGATTGAATAGAGGCAGCTGTAACACCCCAAAATTTGCCCTCCTCATTCATGCATTCATTTCATATTGCATTTCATCATGTCAATCAGAATTAGATCCGAAAAAAAAAATAATAATAATAAAATAAATAAATAAAATATAATAAAAAATTTTGGACTTGGGTCTCTCTCATTTGAGCCCACAAAACCATGAAATTCAGTCTATAAATACCAAGGCTTCACTTGAGAAAAAGGGAGAGAAGCAAAATACTCTGACGTTTCCTTAGAACAAAACCCTGAGGAAAAAGATAGTGAGAGAAGAACTAACAGAGTTCAGAGCAGCCTCCAAACCCTGAAGGGAACTCAACTGCACAGAATCACCTCTGCCTCACATAAACCCTTAAGATTGTTTTGTAAACCTCACGGGTGCAACTCAATTTCAATCAAGCTCTCCAATCAGGTTTGCCATATATCCATCATCTTTATGCCTTTAATTTGAATGCTCTAAATGTATGAGGTATTATGGATGAATTTGATACCCTTTTGATGCATGTGTTTGACAAGAGGTTTAGGCCTCCTACCCTTGGTTGCTTTTTGTGAGCTTTTTGTGAATTTTGATGGAATTATTCATGTGGTTACATTTTGATTTGGGGGCAACTCTTGGTTACCCTATCTTGTTTCACTAACCCTTTTGTTGAGTTTTTGTGAAGGCACATGACTTTTGCAGGGATAACTTGCGTGGTTTCCCACTTTATTTGTGGGATAACCCCTGGAGGTTCATTCCGATTACCTGTACTGACCCACTTTCTTTGATGATGTTAGCTTGGAAGGATCTCAGGGTTTCCCATTCCTTTAATTGCTGTTACTTCGGATCTTCATCCGGGTGGTACTTTTACCTCTTTTCCGCATTTTATCGCTTTCTTAGCTGGAAGATCTCGATAGGAGGCATTTGTTTTCTTTTGTTTATTTACTTCTGAGCCCCTTGTTGGCACATTTACTTTATACATGTTTGTTTTGTATGTGTTCGTATCCCTGCAGGTAGCGCGGTTCCTTCATCAAGGACTGCCTTTTTGCCCTTGAGCATCCCAAACCCTAAAACCCAAAGCAACACGTTAACTCCTTCTACTACAGGCGAGTAAGTCTCCAAAGGTCGAGCATCCGGTAGATTGCGTAGTGACGTCGTTCGTCCAAAACCCAATCCATAACCCCATAGTTAGCCGAACTACGTTTTGCTCTGATTCTCAGGCCAGATGAGATACGTAGGCATAAGACGCGATGTCTTAGCGAGCACACATCCCCCCAACCCATAGGTAGCCGAGCTACGAAGACTCTGATTCTCATATTCAGATGAGATACGTATGCAGTGGATGCGACATCCGCGCGAGTCATTTTCATTTAACCCCCTTTTTTTTAGTAAATAACACATTAGATAAACCCCCACCCTTTAGACAAGAACTACAAAAGTGGATCCCGTAGAGTACTACAGATGCGTAGGGGTGCTAATACCTTCCCTTCGCATAACCGACTCCCGAACCCAAGATTTGGTTGCGAGACCCCGTCTTGTCCTTTCCTTTTTCAGGTTTACTTCGAGCGTTTCCTTTCCCTCCTTTGGGATGAATAACGCACGGTGGCGACTCTTCTGTCTTTTTCTTTCGCCGGTTGTTTTTTTCGCGCACTGTATTTTTCAGGTTGCGACACATGCAATGTGAAATTGCTATTTTTGAAAGTTTGAAACAAGTGTGCAAATAACAATGCCTTTGCTATAAATAGAAGCTCTTTCACTCTGAATTGATGACCCTTACACGCCAGCATTGAATCCCTAGACGTAAACACCTGTATTCAGAGGATAACCTTGAGGATTTTCATTGAAAATCGAGTTTGAATCTCCACTATTTTGAGATTCAAATCTCCAAGAGTCCTGCTTCTTTCTTGATCCATTTCCACTCCGTCAAGCATCCGGTGCAAGGCCAGGCACAATTGAGAGCAAGATCGCAGCCATCTGAACCTGCAGTGAAGGTGATTTTATCAATTTTTCATCTCTTCAATTCTCACTCAATTCTCCATAATTCTTCTTGATTCTTGGTTGTCTGAAGTCCTACCAATGTAGGCAACAAGATTGAGTTGCTTAGAGGTCAAATCGAAGCAACTCAGATCATGATCCTCAAAATTCAACTCCCTGTATCTTTCAATATACTTGGAGTTAGGAAAATTGAGGCCAGATTCGAGCTCCTGAGCATTTTTACTTTAAATTCATGTCCACCGGAGAAGAAGACCGGAGCTCTGGCTCCGGCGGTGCGTTGGCATGTCTCAGACCATAGGATCCATCCATTTTGTTTTAATCACACACATTGGTTTTGATTATTGTAAGACCCCAATTTTGACCCTAAGATCCCTCATGCTATCTCATCATATGCATTAGCATTGGGTTCATACCTTGGCATCCTCCTTACCCCTTCATTCATTGGGTTTGTTTTGGGAGAGATCACCAAGCACTATGTGATTGTATCATACTTTGTATTTTATCATCTTTACTAACCAAAATACCAAAAATATGTCTTTGCATTTGTCTAACTCTTTTGTATGTAGGGCACTTGATCACCTTTGATCTATCAAGCACACATCTATGTTTTAAGACCCTCATTGCTAAGAGCTCAACCAATAAATGATCCATAGAGGCTCTAATATCTTCATATGTTATTTTGATCAAGAATTCTTCAAGAGTTTGGAATTGGTTTTCCTTGGAAACCCTAGTTCATCTGGGTATCTTGTGTAACTTCTTCAACAAGCTTCTTCAACAATTGATTAAATATTTCTAAGGGAACTTCAAATTTCATCATCTTATGCATATATGATCTCCCATGAGTCCAAAAAGTCAAGAGACTTGCAAGTTAGCAAGGTGGTTGACCAGAGAAAGTCAACTAGTCAAAATTGGGGTTCCATAGACCCTATCTCCTACAATTTTTGTCATATGAAAATTATTCCAAGAGAAACGTTACTCTAAATGACATTAAAAACAAATTTCATGTTGAGATCTAGAGCTAGTTTTGCTTGGAAAGTCATTTGTTATGGTGAATGATTATAGATCATTTTGTCTAAACCCTAATTTGAAGGTCAACTTCCCAAAGCCATAACTTGCTCAATTTTTATGAGATGAAAGATTTCCAAGTTTCACAATCAAATTCAAGGTGTCTAATTAACCTTTGATGTTTGGAGGAAGAGCTAAATCAACTTTTATGAGTATGTGATATGAGGATACATTATAGGTCATTTTGGACCAATACCATTGAACAAGTGATTTTCCTCAACTCAAAAATAAATAACTCATTCATCCTAAATCCAAATGAGGTCACATATGTGACAATTTTGAAGGTTTTTTAAATATCTACAACTTTTATGAATACACTTTTTCATTTGAAGCTCACATAAAAAGTTAGCCAAGGTGGAATAATTGAACATATGGCTTGACACTTAGAAAACATTTTGACATGTTGAAATTTCCAAACTTCCACCTCAAAATACATCATGATACAAGATTCAAATGGAAAAGTGTTCAACATAAGAGTTGTTCCTCATGATCTAACCTTTTTAAAGAGTCCAATTTCATCCATTTTGGACAAGGTTTTAATGGTCTGTGCATGGTCTGAACACGACTGCATCATTTGGCAATGATCAAACTTCAAACAGTTGCACATTTTTGCCTTGCATTCCAATTCACTTTCAAATTCAATTACATGTGATTATGGACTTAATTGAGTAGCTTCATGGGCCTGTACACACCATGAAAGCATGCATCACTCAATTGCCAAATTTGGAAACAACTTTCAAGGTGCAAATAACACTTGAATTTGCTATAAATAAGAGCCTCTAGCATCAGAAATGAGGACCCTTGCGCGCCAGCTTTGCCTCCAACACTTTAAACCCTCACCTTTGAAAGAAAAACCTGAGAATTTTCATTTAAAAATTGAGTTTGAATCTCACTATTTGGAGATTCAAAACTCCAGGGATCCAAAGCTTTGCTTCAATCCTAAGCCACTCCTGCAAGCTTCCTGAGTGAGATCAAGCAAGAATTGAAGCAAGAGAGATTGAATTTTGCACAACATTGAAGGTATTTTCTAGATTTTTTCTTCTCTTTGATTCTCAATCAATTCTCATCAATTCTCTTGGATCCTTGGTTGTCTGAAGTCCTACCAATGTAGGCAAGAAGATTGAGTTGCTTTGAGGTCAAATCGAAGCAACTCAGTTCATGTACCTCAAATTTCAACAACATGTATCTCTCAATATACTTGGAGTTAGGATGAATTGAGACCAGATTCGTGATCAGTTCCATTTTTACTTTAAGATCATGTCCTTCTTTTTCATTTTTGTGATGGTGATGAGAGAACCAGTCCGGCCAAGGTCGCCTGAGAAGACGACCGGTGGTTTGCTCCGGTGATAAGTTGGATAGGTTCTGAGACACGGGATCAAGTTATTTTGTTTTAATCTTGAGTGTTCCTTTTGAATACCAACTGTATGGCGCACTGACTCAAGTGCACGGTGGAACCCGTGTTTTGGTCCACTTGATCTGCCACCTCAATTAATGAGGGAGATCAAGTGGTCCACGTTTTTTCTGATTAATTGATTTTCATTTTATTTGTTTTATTTTTATTAATTCATATTAAATTTAATATTGATCCAAAAAATATGAGTTTCACCAAAAAAAATTAAATAAAAATCCTCTTTCATTTTCTGAATTAAAATTATTTTTTGGATCATTATTAATATTTTTCATGATTTAATTTATTTTGTGAATATTTTTAATTGTTTAAAAATACATTTAAGTTTCCAAAAATTATGAAATTTTTTCTCCAAGGTCCTTCGACCTTGTTTGACCTATGATAAATATCATGGCCATTTCTTTGGTGTTTTGATAAGGTTTTAGGAAATTGACCAACCATAATTTAATTTAATGCATATTTTTATTATTTTTAATTGTTTAAATGCCAAATTAATTATGTACAGCCATTTTAATTGACTTTGTGAGTTTGACTTGTGTTGTTGGGCCTTGGTCAAGGTTGATTTGACTTTGCTAGGTTAAGATCATTGGATTTAGGGGATTGATGGAATGTACATTCAATCTCCCAAAATGAATGAATGATCTTAATTTGGTAAAAGTCCTCCTTTGACCAATTTGTGTTGAATCCATTCCCCCTCCCTCTTCATCTCATTCCCCTTCTTTATTCATTCATGTCATGGACCTATGATATCTCTATATCCTAAGACTAGTTGATTGCAAAATCAACAATAACTATGGGTGAGATTAGGTCCCCCATTTTGCATATTCTTTTTGTGTGTGGCATGTTTCATGAGGATAGTTTATCATACTATGTCTCTAACATGTATTAACACCAAAATTCTATTTCCCGACCTCAAATAGTTGTGACTTCTACATAAGTCCAATTACGATTGCTTAACATAGCGCTAAATTTGTGACACAAAAGGCATAGCATTCTAGTTAGTGAGATTGTAAGTCTCCCCTCTTTCATGGTATTGTGTGGAAACTTGACTTTTTTTCCTTCCTTTGGAATATGTCTTGGTTCAAGGATCCAAGCTTGTGATAAGTGGGTTGAGTGTTCTCCAAAGAATGACTTAAACAAGAACAAAGCAAAAGCAATACTAACTTATAATCAACTAACAACTAACATTTAATTTCAAGTTATTTACTTTTAATGCACTTTAATTCTTAAGCTTTATCCATTTGTCATTATCCATACCATTCAAGTTGTTTACTTTAATGTCATTCTCCCTTTGTCCACTTGGACCATATTTTGTGATATATTATGTTTGTATATACTTGTATGTGTGTGTGGTCTTTTGATCTTAATGTACATAATAAGAACAAAAAAGCCTAACAAACATCTTGTGTGGACTGTTGGTTTGATTTGAGACTATTGGACTTAGAATTTAGGCAACACTTCCTATGCAAAGGACTTGGCCAATGCCAAATTTCATGAAACCAAGTGCTTGTGAAGTGAACATTCATCTTATAAAAAATTGAAGATCCATTTGAGTTCATCTATAACATGATCTTTGTGAAGCTGTTATTTTGAACCTGTGTCTTATGCCATCTTTGAAGTCATCTGATACATGGGAAATTTTGAAGAAGATCATGGAGTGGATAGGCTTGGATGTGGCTATCTTTATTTGATGCCTTTCTCTTCAAATTACTATTTGTGTATTAATTATTGCTTAATTCTAAAGTCCAAGGGAAATTTGGGTTTCTATATGACATTCTTGCCTATTGGATTGTAGCCCATTAGTCAGATCTTTTTAACTCTCAACTTTTAAATTTGTGCTTAGGATTAGTATTTTCATATCCTCCCCACTTATTTAATTTTAAAATCTCTCCCCCTTTTTAAAAAAAAAAACTTCTTTGCTTGTTCTTGGTTTTTCTAAACTTAGACTATGTTGCAAATTAGAAACTTTGGCCTTATGCCATTGCATTTTCAAACTTCTTTTTCTTAAATAAACTTGTAAATAAACTTAACTATACTTGACCTAAAATTTTCAAAAGACAAAAAGAACTAACACCCATTCAAACCATTTTAGGCCTTTTGTGCCTTTGTTAAATTCAAAATTTTATTAAAAGCAATGTACTCACTTTGAAATTGATACCACGGACTACGAGGTTTTTATCCCTCATTTTATGTTGGTATGTAGGCTCAAGTTCGAAGGTCTTGTCAAACACAAAAATATAATTAATGAATTCTTTTCTCATCCCCACATCTATTTATTGGCAAACATCATTTTTGTACAAAAACACATATGCACACAAAAAAGGGCTCCCTAGGAGTACCTAGGACACTTTGGGTGCTAACACCTTCTCTATGTGTAACCAATCCCCTTACCTGTAATCGCTGGCATTTTATTAGTTTTTATTTGAAAACTTCTTATCTTTTTGGTTTTATTCGTACTTTTCCTTTTTCCCTAACAATAAAAGTTCGGTGGCGACTCTAGTTTAATTGACATCTAGCTTATCCATAGCTTGATGGTCATGAATTTACCGCTACAAAAATTAACTGGCGACTCTGCTGGGAGGTAATATCCAGTGGGTTTAGCCTTCTTTTTTATGTGTATCTAATTGTATATTTAATGTTTGTATATTTGTTTGTATGATATAATCTGCTTGTTGTGCTTGGTGATCTCTGAGTGGTGAGATGAGTTCTAACCCGAACTTGAGTGCAATTAAGATAGGAGGATGGTATAGTCATGTTCGACTTGTGTGGATTAGTCCTTAACAAGTTGGCTTGAGAGCCATCTACTCAATGGAGACCCTTTTGGAGTTAGGAATGTCACACAAGTTATTTGTGGTTAGGCATTACTATCTCTGATTTGGGGTCCGAGAAGCTGAGGATCGTAGAACATTTAACCCCTCCTGGCCTATTTAGGACATAGTACGGAGATTGTTCAAGTGTAAACTTGATAATAGTTGTTAAGCGATGCTACACTCATACGAGTTTCTTTTGAGAATATTATGGGTTGATGAGTCAGTCATCCTAACCTGTAATATCCGATAGATGGAATTAAGACTCTGGGAACTCTTTAGAATATGATCTACAGGTTTTTATCCTTAGCTCACTACTTTGGGATGGTTCTTACCCATACTTCATACTCGTGACTCACAACAAACCCTTGATTCTTGGTTGATCCAATCAAGTCTTGTCAATATCAATGGAATTTGGGTGTTGATAAGGTGTAAACCATAATCCACCAAAATGGATGATTGATCTTGACAATGACTTGATTCATACCTTGACCTTTGTTTGTTTGTTTGTTTGCCTTGTGTGTGATCCCTTATTTGTGATTGTTGCATTCATGCGCATCATAACATTCATCACACGAAAATTTCAAGGAACTGAGGTATTATTTGCAAATATTTTTAGACCATGGATTATGGACAAAAGAACACTAAGACGTACAGTTTCAGATGTCCAGACTTGAAAGAGTTAAGGAAGCTAGCATCTTTCGTATTAGATCCCTTGGACTTCAAACAATGTCATGGGAAGCTTCTATCTATTTCATTTGTTGATGTGGCTGAAGGACTCTTGAGTGTGTTGGTTCAGTTTTATGACCCTCTCTATCGTTGCTTCACTTTTCCCAATTATTAGCCTTTGCCTACGTTGGAGGAGTATGCCCATCTCTTGGGAATACCTGTGTCTAACAAAGTTCCATTTAGTGGATTGGAAAAGATTCCTAGATCTTATCTTATAGCTGAAGCTCTTCACTTGAAAAAGTCTGAGATAGAGGCTCATTGGGTAAAGAAAGGAGGTTTGTTTGGGTTGACTTTTGAGTTCCTTATCAAGGAAGCTACTGCCTTTTCTCAAGCCGGTAGTGTGGATGCTTTTGAGGCTATTTTTGTGTTGATCATCTATGGTTTAGCCTTGTTCCCTAACATTGACGGTTTTGTTGATGTTAATGCCATTAGAATTTTCTTGATTGGGAACCCTGTGCCTACTTTGTTGGGTGATATGTACTTTTCTTTGCATCTAAGGAATTCTAAGGGTGGTGGAACGATTATGTGTTGTGTTCCTCTTATATACAAGTGGTTTATTTCGCACTTGCCTCAGACATCTACTTTTATGGAAAACAAACAATGTCTAAGGTGGTCTCAGAGACTTATGTCTCTCACTAATGATGATATAGTTTGGTATGATTCTTCATTGACTAGTTTGAATATTATTGATAGTTGTGGTGACTTCTCTAATGTGCCTCTCATTGGTACACAAGGAGGAATCAACTACAACCCTGCTTTGGCTCGTCGTCAACTTGGGTTCCCCTTGAGAGATAAACCTAATAACACTTTGTTAGAAGGTCTTTTCTATCAAGAGGGTAAAGATCCCCAACATTTAAAGTAGAAGATTGTGCATGCTTGGTATAATATGCATAGGAAAGGAAGATCCGAGCTTGGTCCGCGTAATTGTGTAGCTTTGGAAGCTTACACTCTTTGGGTGAAGAAGAGAGATTTGGAGTTGAAGATGCCTTATGCTTGTGAAAGATCTATGTCTATGGTTGTGGCTTGTAGCGGTAAATTCATGATCATCAAGCTATGGATAAGCTAGACATCAAATAACAAGAGTCGCCACCATACTTTTATTGTTTCCAAAGGAAAAGGGAAAAAGTACGAACAAAACCCAAAAGTAAGAAGTTTTCAAATCAAAACTAATAAAATGTCAGAGATTACAGGTAAGGGGGTTGGTGACATAGAGGGAATGTGTTAGCACCCAAAGTGTCCTAGGTACTCCTAGGGAGCCCTTTTTGTGTGCATATGTATTTGGTACAAAAATGATGTTTACAAACAAATAGAATGGGGGGGTGAGAAAAGAAT
This sequence comes from Lathyrus oleraceus, assembly GCF_024323335.1. Taxonomy (NCBI): domain Eukaryota; kingdom Viridiplantae; phylum Streptophyta; class Magnoliopsida; order Fabales; family Fabaceae; genus Lathyrus; species Lathyrus oleraceus. The sequence goes on along the minus strand of NC_066585.1, from coordinate 478,959,491 downwards.
TCATTAATTATATATTTTTGTGTTTGACAAGACCTTCGGACTTGTGCCTACGTACCAACATAAAAATGAGGGATCAAAGCCTCGTAGTTCGTGATACAAATTTCAAAGTGGATGCTTTGGTTTTAACAAAATTATGTTTGAAAGGCACAAATGGCTAAAAAATGGTTTGAATGAGTTAGTTCTTTTTGGCTTTTTGAAAGTTTAAGTCAAGTATAATTAAGTTTATTTACAAGTTTGATTAAGAAAAGAAGTTTGAAAATGCAATGGCATAAGGCCAAAGTTTCTAGTTTGCAAAGTGGTCAAAGTTTATAACGAAACTAGTTCAAACAAAGAAAAAAATTTAAAAGGGAGGGAAAGATTTTGAAATTTAAGAAATGGGGAGGAGATGAAGAGACTAATCCTATGCACAAAATTAAAAGTTAAGGGTTGAAAAGATCTTACCAATGGGTAGCAATCCAATAGACAAGAATGTCAATAGAAACCCAAATTCCCTTGGACATTTAGAATCAAGCAACACACAAATGCACAATTATATTATCTTGAAGAGAAAGGCATCAAATAAAGATAGCCACATCCAAGCTTTAGCCACTCCATGATCTTCTTCAAATTAGCCCATGTAACAGATGAATTCCATAAGTCACAGGTTCAGAATAACAGTTCCACAATGATCATGTTGCAGATGAACTCAAAGGGATCTTGAATGATGTATCAGATGAAGTTTCAAATTGCCATCACTTGGTTACACAAAAGTTGGCATTGGCCAAGTCCTTTAGCATAGGAATGTTGCCTAAGTTCTAAGTCCATTTGTCCAAGATCAAGTCAACAGTCCACACCAAAGTTTTTTAGGGTTTTTGTTGTTATTATGTACATTAATGGTCAAAGACCACACAAACAAACAAAGTATACACAAAATGGAATATATCACACAATATGGTCCAAGTGGACAAAGTGAAAATTGCATTAACATAAACAATTAGAATGGTATGAATAATGGCAAATGAATAAAGACTAAAATTAAATGACATTAAAGTAAATGGCTTGAAATTAAAAGTTAGTTGTTAATGAGTTAGAAGTTAGTATTGTTTTACTTTTTTTTTTCATTTTTAAAGTTATTCTTTGGAGAACACTCAACCCACTTATCACAAGCATGGATCCTTGAGCCAAGACATCTTCCAAAGGAAGGAAAAAAGGCAAAGTTTCCACACAATACCATGAATGAGGGGAGACTTATAATCTCACTAACTAGAATGCTATGCCTTTTATGTCACAAATTTAGCGCTATGTTAAGCAATCGTAATTGGACTTATGTAGAAGTCACAACTATTTAAGGTCGGGCAATAGAATTTTGGTGTTAATGCATGTTAGAGACATAGTATAATGGACTATGCTCATGAAACATACCACACATAAAAAGAATATGCAAAAGAGGTGGCCTAATCTCATCCATACTTATGTTGATTTTTCAATCAACTAGCCTTAGGACTTTGAGATATCATAGGCCAAATGAGATGAATGCATAAAGAATGGGAATGAGATGAAGAGGGAGGGGAATGAATCAAAACTCAAATTGGTCAAAGTAGGACTTTTACCAAATTAATATCATCCATTCATTTTGGGAGATGGAATGTACATTCCATCAATCCCCTAAATCCAATGATATTAATTTGACAAAGTCAAATCAACCTTGACCAAGGCCCAACAACAAGAGTTAAACTCAAACAAGTGATCACAATTGGTCAACACAATCATCTAGCATTTATTCAAATTAAAAAAGACTAAAATAATACATTTAAATTAAATATGGTTTGTCAAATTCTAAAACCTCATAAAAACACCAAAGAAATGGCCATGAGATTTATCATAGGTCCAACAGGGTCAAAGGACCTTGGAAAAAAAATTTCATAATTTTTAAAGACTTAAAAGTATTTTTAAACAATTAAAAATAAATACAAAATCAATTAAATCATGAAAAATATTAATAATGATCCAAAAAATAATTTTAATTCAAAATATGAAAGAGGAAATTATTTGAAATTTTTTGGTGAAACTCTCCTATTTTTTGGATCAATATTAAAATTAATATGAATTAATGAAAATAAGCTAATTAAAATGAAAATCAAAAAATAGAAAAAAACGTGGACCACTTGATCTCCCTCATTAATTGAGATGGCAGATCAAGTGGTCCTCAGCGCGCGTTCCACAATGGACACTAGTCAATCACACTTGAGAAGCTAATAGGAAGTGATTGGAAAGGTTGCAAGGCTGTGGATCCTGGAGTTCTTGAATCTCCAATAGTTAAGATTCAAACTCAAATTTCAAATTGAAATTTCTCAGGTTTTCCTTTAGAATGAGAGGGTTTCAATGGGGGGAAAAGTTGGCGCCCAAAGATTTTTTCAAATGAGCTCATAAGCCTTCTATTTATAGCCAAAGGGAATGATATTTGCACACTTCAAAATTTGTCCAAAATTGGCAATGTGAATGGCACGAGTGCATGGGCATGTACAGGCCTATGATGCAATGCAATAAGGTCCAAAAATGATTCAAAATGAAGTCTGAGTGAAGCTTGAATGGAAAGGCATTGTGAACTGAAATTTGTAGAATTGATTCTTTCCAATGATGCATCCATGTTAAAGCCATGCGCAGACCTAACAATCTTTGTCCAAAATGTATGAACTTAGGTTCTTTGGAAAGCTTGGATCAAGGGGAACAAGTTGGATGTTGAACACTTTTTTCATTTGGAGTTTGGAACATGGAGAATTTTGAGGTGGAAGTTTGGAAATTTCAACATGTTGAAAATTTTTCTAAGTGTCAAGCTATATATCTCAATATTCCACCTTGCTTTACTTATTATGTGAGCTTCAAATGAGAAAAGTGTCTTCATCAAAGTTGTGACTCTTCAAAGACCTTCAAATGGTCACCAATTTCATGTCATTTGGATTTAGAATGATAGAGATATGCATTTTTGAAGTTTGGAAAAATCACTTGTTCAATGGTATAGGTCAAAAATGACCTATAATGTATCCTCATATCACATGCTCATAAAAGTTGAATTTGCTCTCACTCCAAACATAAAATTTGAAGTAGACAACTTGAATTTGATTGTGCAACTCTGAAATCTTTCATCTCATAAAAATTGAGCAAGTTATGGCCTTGGGAAGTTGACTTTCAAATTAGGGTTTAGACAAAATGACGTATAATGTTTCAACATAGAAAATGATTTTTCAAGCAAAACTAGATCTAGGTACCAACATGAAAGTTGTTTGGAATGTCCTTTAGAGTAACGTTGCTCTTGGAATAATTTTCATATGGTGAAAATTGTAGGAGATAGGGTCTAGGGACACCTAGTTTTGATCAGATGAATTCATCTAGCCAACCACCATCAACCAACTTGCTAACCTTCAATTCTCTTGACTTTCTAGGCTCATGGTAGATCATTTATGCATAAGATGATGAATTTCGGTGTGTCTCTTGAGAAATTTGATCAATTGGTGAGATAACTTGTTGGAGAAGTTACTTAAGATACCCAGTCATACTAGGGTTTCCAAGGCAAATCACCCTCAAACTCATGAAGAATACTTTATCAATATCACATGTAGAGGTCATTGGGACTCATATATGATGCTCATAACCATTATTGGATCAATTCATGGTTGTGTTCTTTTTCATGAGGGTCTCAAACCCTAGATATGAACTTGATAGATCAATGGAGATCATGCCATTCCTACAAAAGAGTTAGGCAAATGCAAAGACATATTTTTGGTATTTTGGTTGGTGAAATGATGAAATACAAGTATGATACAATCACATAGTGCTTGGTGATCTCTCCCATAACAAACCTAATAAAAGAGGGGTAAGGAGGATGCCAAGGTATGATCCCAATGCTAATGCTTATGATGAAATTGCATGAGGGATCTTAGGGTCAAAATTGGGGTCTTACAGTTGCCCCTATTTAAGGACATTCTAACTGAGGAGGCGAAGGTTAAAATCTTCATGTCGACTCAGTAGAATGGGCTTAAATAACAACATATAGAAACAAATTTTGGGCCCTAAGAGACCTCGTGATGCAAATGATATGAATGCAAAAGTTAATGCCCTGTGGGGAAATATTGCCACAAAGGAAAAGAAATCAGAGAGACCGAAAGTCTGCAGGAGTATAATGTATTCCGTAAGGAAAACTCATTAGGGAGACAGAGACTCTAGGGGATAAAGGAGTTATGCGTAGGCTAGGCTACGACTTAAAACTGCTGGGGGACTCGAGGAATTCCATATAAACATGGAAAAGACTAAGCCGGGGAAAAACAACATCTGCAGGGGATATGAGTAAGTCAGGATGAAACTGAAGTACTTAAATCATGCAGGAAAAGTGATTTCACTAAGGAAACACGCACTCAACTCGACTGGGGAAGAAATGAACTTTAGCACAGGAGGAGCATAAATCTATTATCTACTACCTGCTACTGGGTGAGGAGATAATAAAGATCTGACAGAGAGGACATCCATCATCGGTTAGGATGAACATATCAAGGATGACTCACTGAGAATCACTAGGAGGGTGTATCCATTACCGGTTATTGGGTAAGAATAGCCTTGCTGGGGAAAACCGTGAAAAATAGGATTTACAACTACCAGTTATTGGGCAGAAGACCAAAGGTGAGAATATCCATCATCGGTTAGGATGAACATATCAAGGATATACTCAATAGGGAAGAAAATCCGTCATCGGTTAAGATGAACATATTAAGGATAGACTCGCCTGGGACTGTCAAGGAGGATACCCATCATCGGTTAGGATGAACATATCAAGGATATACCAACTAAACAATAAGGTAAGAATTACATCTATCGAATGCTGGATAGAAGACCATCAAAGAGAAAATCCGTCACCGGTTAAGATGAGCATATCAAGGATAGACTCTGAGAGGGGAGAAAATAGGAATTACATCTATCAGGTACTTGATAGAATACCATCAAAGAGAAAATTTGTCACCGGTTAAGATGAGCATATCAAGGATAAACTCTACGAGAGAAAGTAGGGTTTATAACTACCTTTGTACTGGGAGGAATACCACAAAGAGAAGGAAACCCGTCATCGGTTAGGATGAACATATCAAGGATTAACTCTCTGGGGAGAAAAATAGGGATTACAACTACCTTTTTATTGGGTAGAATACCAAGGATGAGAATATCCGTCATCGGTTAGGATGAACATATCAAGGATAGACTCAGGCAGGGGAAAGAAAGATATCTGTTACCGGTTAGGATGAACATATCAAGGATATACTTCTTGGGGAATCCGAAACAAATGGAATCCACTGGGAACTCCAATGCTAGGAAATTAGGGGTACTTATGTCGGGTATTAGGCAAGAAGTAACAGACTGCAAACTAAGAAGAATATCACCAGTTACTGGGTAATAAACTCTTAGGAGACTCAAAGCATCTATCTAGGCATGATCTAGAAAGAAACAATCAATCAAGGCTCAACCAATGAGGATATAACTCAATGGGAGTGATTCCATCCAGATAAACAATTGGGGGGGAAACTAAAGTAATAATCATCCACGAGGAAACAACTCAGTGGGGAAGAGGAGATATGTTAAAGTCTTTTTGCCTTAGTGGCTGACGCTCTACAATTGAGGGAGGACAGACACTGACGTTCGTATGGGGATAAAGTACCGCCATAACAGAGAATGAGAATCTCAAACCAACAAGTTAATCAGATATGATGATGCAAATATGCAATTATGAAATTATATGAATGTATATGTATATGTATATATATGATGATTATGTTGACAAAACGATCACAAACGATACAAAGGTGTCGCAAAGAATTTGAATCATCAGTACAATCCTTAGTCAATCCGCAAAAAGAGGGAGACAATTGCTGGAGAACAAAGAGATTAACAACCCAAAGGCTCAAATCTAGTCGAGGGAAGAGGAGATCTGTTGAGGAGAGGAAATGTTATCGAGACTACAGGGAATTTTAGGTCAACACCATATCAAATGGGAGACAACCATATAGAAGATAAACACAAATAGATGCTCAGAAACTTGGAGGAAACTCTGTCTGGGAGCGAGTCGGATGGCGACTAGTGGGGGGAACGAACGCAATCTACTGGGGAAAACATCTTACTCTGTTGAAAATCAACCCTGCCGAGGAAACACAAACTCCATTGGGGAACACAGAAACCATGCCGGGGACATAACACGCCGCAAGGTACTGAATTAACCAACTCAGCTGGGGAAAAGAATCGGAACTCCGCTAAGGAACAAACACTTCGCAGGGGAACCGGATCAACACAAACAACTGGGGATACCCGAAGAGTTAACTGCTTGGGGAATCTCTGATGCTTAGCACTTAAGGACTTGCTGCTCTTTGAAGTGTTGTTGATTCTTCCTTTTAATTGCTTTGAAAAATTCTTGTTTTTATATGTTTTAAGAAAAAAAAATGATTTTGATTAAAAAAAATTTAAAATTTCCAAAATTATCATAATAAAATTTAAACTATTGGCTGGAGTAAATAAGAGTAGAAACAATTGGACAAAAGCTCAACTTTATTTAATGGGATGGTAGTCTGTAAATGACAAGACTCCATAGATTTTTACAAAGTTGAAAATGGTAATTTACATGGAAAAGGGTTACATTGAATACAAATGATCCTTAATCCTTCTACCAACTCTTGATATCCATTATGCTCTTGACCGCTACTAGGATGATGAATCAACGTCAACCCTCGTGCTCAACTAAGGTCTTTTCGATACTGGTCGATCAGCAGATTGTAGTTACTTCCCATAATCCCTAATTTTTGCATAAGTTTCCCCAAGGTGGGGTACTCAACTTATCGGGAAATTTTTATGTTTTTGTGTCTCTAATTTTTGCCTGGATCGCCCTTTCGGGTTTTCAACTTAGCGAGTTGTTCTTTTCTTTTTAGGCAAAGTATTTCTTGACTACATCTGCATTCACAAGACGAGTGAACTCTTCTCCATCCATAGTTGTAAGAATCAAAGCACCGCCTGAAAAGGATCTCTTAACAACATATGGGCCTTCATAATTGGGAGTCCATTTTCCCCTAGAATCTGGTTTGAACGACAAGATCTTCTTGAGCACAAGGTCACCTTCTCTGAACACACGAGGTTTGACCTTCTTATCAAAAGTTTTCTTCATCCTCTGCTGATATAACTAACCATGACACATGACAGTCAATCTCTTATCTTCAATTAAATTCAGCTGATCAAACTGGTCTGACACCATTCAGCCTCAGTCAACTTGGCTTCCATGAGCACACGTAATGAAGGAATCTCAACCTCTACGGGGAGTACTGCTTCCATACCATATACAAGGGAAAAAGGGGTTGCCCCTGTTGAAGTGCAGATGGATGTACGATACCCATGCAAAGCAAATAGGAGCATCTCATGCCAATCCTTATACATGAAAACCATCTTCGGAATAATCTTCTTAATGTTCTTATTTGCAGCCTCAACAGCCCCATTCATCTTAGGTCTGTAGAGAGAAGAATTATGATGTGCAATCATAAAATCTTTGCAAAGAGATTCTGATGCGTGCTTTTCGCAAGTATACGAACGCGTCAGAGTAATATAAAAGATTGTCGAATCCACAGAGACCAAGTGTCAATCTATCGTTATCTATTGTTATGGTGTTTATCTTAGGTAGTCAAAATAGGTGTTTTTAGAGTGTGCAATGAAAAGTAAAGTATTAAATAAGGTTCAATTAATAAAGACAGGGTCGAATGTAATTCACATAATCAAGTAATAATCCAAGTACTTGCTAATAGAACTACTTATAGGCAGTGTTTCCTACTTTGAAAAGAACCAATTTAACAGGAACTGTCGCTTTCGCGTATTCAGAACCAAGTTGTACTCCCTAATCAAACCCTCTTATTGTCACTTATAAAAAGGCGCGCATTGCGTTAGAGTAATAAACCTATTTTTAAGAAATATAGTATCTTGACTAAGTTGAAAAGTATTTTAACCTGGATTTCTTAACCAAAAGTGGTTCTCACGAACCAGACTCTAAACTTATAAAGGCGTCCGAAATTAGTTTTAAAATCTCTTTTCTTCTTAAGTTAAAAACTCCTAATGAACTAGACAAAGCGCTTTCGCTGTTTTTGAAATAGTTAAAAACAATTAAGTTTAAAAAGACGTTGGACGGCTTTCGATCTTACCCAACGGAATTGAAGTGCAGGAAAACTTAAGTTGAAAGTCAAAATAGCCCTTAAGTGTTTCTACGAACAATTGTACGGATTATCGGTTCAATTACGATCCTTACATTCTAACCTTATAGATTTAGTTAGACATGGTAAAGTAAAAGTGCATTAATTTAAATAAAAGTAGTGCGAGTGCGAGAAATAAATAAAGTAGTGCAAGTGCGAGAAATAAATAAAAGTAGTGCGAGTGCGGGAAATAAATAAAAGTAGTGCGAGTGCAGGAAATAAATAAAAGTAAAGTGAGTGCGGGAAATAAATAAAAGTAGTGCGAGTGCGGGAAATAAATAAAAGTAAAGCGAGTGCGGGAAATAAATAAAGTAAAGCGAGTGCGGGAAATAAATAAAGTAAAGGCAGTGAGAGGAAATAAATAAAGTAAAGGCAAGTAATAAAAACCTGCTCCAATCGGAGGGTTGAATAAATTGCAAAGCGGAAATGAAAATGGCGGCAGGATTAACTTTCTTCCAAAGTGCTTCAAACTCGATTACAGACTCGATCACAGACTCGATTACACAATTATGGTAACACCCCAATGCGAAGCGATTACCACTTTAAAATACTGAATATATGCCTAAGTGAAACAAAGTTGCTCTGAGTTTGCCTCTGTTCTAAGTTTGGATGCCTAAACAAGTGATTTTGAGTTTTTATTTATAAGCAAGTAAAAAGATGGAAATGATAAGGATGCCCTTCAACTTGAAAATGGGAGGGAAAACTTTTCCTCTTGTGGCGCCCGCCACAAGGCCATGGCGCCCTCCACAAGGCCAATCTGAGGCACCTTAGTGGAAGTAGTGGGGAACGTGGCAGTTGAGGGAAGTTGAGTTGGGACACGTCATGGCAGGGTCTATGGCGCCAGCCATGGTGGAAGCCACAAGTACAAAATGCTGAATTTTAGGGTTTTTAGCTCTTTTTCACTCCTTTTCTCGATCGGGGCTCCGATTAAAGTAAAAACCTGAAAACAAAGAAAAACATGGTAATAACACAACAAAATGACAATAAAACTACTAAAATGCATGCAAAATCAGAGTCGAAAATACGGTGAATTTCAGTGTTATCAAACTCTCCCACACTTAAACCTTTGCTTGTCCTCAAGCAAAACATTAAAAAGCTCATAAAAGAAAAACTGGTGTAAACGAGTGATTCAGGTAAAAAAAATTCTAAGTTCAAGTCGGGATGCAGTGATAGGTACTAACTGAGTGAACTAAGGGTATCATGACGATACTAATCCGCAAATATGGACATAAACTTCATTCCTATATTAATCAACCCATATTATCCCACAATACCTAGGCCTGCCTCTTCATCTCTTTTTGTGTCCTTTTCATTCAGGCGCAATCACATTAAGCCCGTTATTCGTACATGCTTCATAGTAGAGTGACATGTTAGTGATTATGATCTAAGCATGGGGTTTCTGGCACATAAATATGTGTAAACCTTTTTATTTGACCCAACTGTAGTTGTGGGGGATCGGATCGTAATCCGCCCTACCGAGTTCAGGGCCAGATACCTCTGAACCTACTAACAGTGGGTAAGTTTTTCTTTTTCTTTTTTGTAGCAAATTTTTACAATTCTTTGGTTTAAATGACTTTGTGAGGGTCACCTATACCGGAGTTGCCTTTTTGCTTTCTTTTATTTTTTTGTTTTGCTGGATCATTCACTTATTTGCATCGGTCCCCTACGTAGAGGATGCGTAGGCCGGAGCTGACTGCTAAGATAAACTACTGAGGACTTATACGGAAATGATGATTAAGGCCATGGTATATGGGGTTTCGGGAATGATTCCTATATTTACGAAGTCTATGGTGCTGGAATAATACTGATGTTTCGCAAAGTTCTCCCAAGTCACCGCATCCTTACTCAACCTGTCTTTAAAACCCGAAAACATTCAGAACAACACTGTTTTCTTTTGCAAAAAAATTTCGGTGGGGCTAAAGGTATGGGGAGATTAGATTGTACTAAAGATACACTACATTTGGTGACTCGTCAGACTCATGCATTATCTCAGACACTTAAACTAAAAAGCAAAATAAACAACTAAAAGGAAATAAAAATAAATAAACTATCTAAAAACAGCAAAGAAAAAGACGAGAAAAGCAATAAAGAAAAGACGATAGAGTCTCCTCCCACACTTAAATCGAACATTGTCCCCAATGTTTCGAAATAAGATAAGGGAAGAGTTACCTGACAACCTACTGCGGACCACTGGTGCCTTCGCCATCCTGGGGTGGACGACGGGATCGGGTACGACGATGGTCTCTCTGATCCATCCTCGCCTGCAAGGCATCCTGAGCGGTCCTCACCTCTCGAAGGTTACCTAAAATGGAACCTTGAGTGGCTTCGATGAGTGCCATGTGTCGCTGGTGGTATTGTTGCTGACGGGCTTGCGTATTTGTAATCGTTTGCAGGGACTGTAAAATAGTGTCATAGGACCTGTCTGTCCTCCGCTGCGATTCTTGCATGAAGCTCATGTTATTCGCCAGTTGTTGTTGGATGGTAGAGAGTAGGTCGTCACGCTTTTGCTCTCTAGCCATGTGGTCACGCCACATCTCCTCTGTAATATAAAAGCCAGGAGCGCTACCTACAGAAGAAGAAGATGGTGAGGTGTGTGGTGGTGAAGTGTGATGGGGGGACACATGGGGTACGGGAGATCTCTCTCTCCGATCGTATTCATCATTAGTGTCATGTCCCGCCTCATCAGGAATATTAGGAGGAAGAGGACCCAAAACAGGTGGAGCGTCTAAAGCGTAGGTCCAATTCCTTTCATCTCATACATTTGTACGTCTAGTGCACGGTAAAACAACAGATGGGATGGCTACACCATGAACCATAAGCATATAGCCTCCTTCTCTCCTCAAACGGCACAATTTCATGTCTCTCAGAAATTTTAGGTTAATTGTGCAAGGAGGTAAGGGGTCTAGGGTAGCCATCTCATTGTTCAGGTTAAGTGCCCGAGCAATAGACGTAATCAATCCACCAAAAGAAATCGGTCCCGCTTTATTCAAAGTTAAAGTCATATGGGTAAGCATGAACGGGACCGAATTAATTCGTCTATTTGTGAGGCTTCCTTGAAAAAATAGAAGCTCTCTAGCATTAACCTTATTTGGATTCTCTCGGCCAAAAATAGTACATGCCAACAGATATCTAAAAACTCTGATGGTCGGGTTGTGGATGGTTGAGGCAAGAACTCCTTCAAAAGAGTTTATGGAAGTGTTTGATAATCGCTCCTAGAAGGAAAATACCTCAACTGACCACTCTGAATCCAAAGGGGCCTCACAAATAGCACCGTCCCCATGAGGGATTCCTAACAAGCTGGCTAGTTCGTCGGTACTGAACTCATATTCAACAGCAAACATTCTAAATCTGACAGTACCAACTGTGCTAGCAGTGTTAGGGTTGACAATATAGATTAAGGAACTCAATGATTCGATTGTCAATCGCTCATAGGTGGGTTCTTTGTTGGAAAAGAAATTATGCAATCCTAAGTTATCTAATAAATGAAATATGCTATGATAGATGCCTAAAGTGTAGAGACAGTTTTCGTCAACATACCTTGTCGGGAGGATCTCCCGATTTTGCAATTGTTCGATGATTTTTCTTTGTCTATCCCCTGGTTTCCCTCCTCGAAGAATGAATCCATTAAACTCCATTTGGAACCTCTTGAAAAGTGACGAAGAAGATGAAGTGGAATGTGAAAAGGTTGGATTTTTACGAAATCCGACGGATGAAAATGAAAATGAAAATCGAAAAAATGATTTGTACGGTGTGGTGAGTAGAAAGGTATGAGCTTTTTGTGGGTTCAAGGATGTTTTTCCAAGGTGAAAAAATGGGTTTGGAAGGTTGTAAGGTGTGAAAATGGTGAAGGAAGGGGTTCTGCCCCGACCTTTTACAGACGCTATGGCGGGCGCCACAGGGTCTATGGCGGGCGCCACAAGGCAAAATCTGGTTGGGCCAGATTTTGGTCCTTTGGCTTGGGCTTCTCTTGTATTTTGGCTTTGGGGGGTCCGGATAGCATTTGTCTTGTGATTTCCTAGTATCATTGGCTTGCATAATTTTTATAGAAGTAAAATAAAAACAAAAATTAATTATTAGACTAATAAATAAATAAATAACTAAAATAAAATAAAAAAAATGCAATTAAAACAAACATAAGATATATATAGATAAAAGTAGAAATATCAATGTATAGACATAATAATATTCCAAATGCGATAATATAAAATGAGTTATGTAAATACGAGAAATATAAAAAAGAGATAAAATAAGATGAAATGGTAAGATCATATAGTAGGGATGTCATCTTCCTGAGTGGATCCATGGAGCATGGCTACCTCCTGCCTGAGCTCTGCAATCTCCTGATATAAACAGTCGGCTTCGGTAGCATGGGTGAGATCAGACACTCCCATCTGTAAAGTGAGGTCAGCCACCTCTTGTCTAAGCTCTGCGATCTCTCTACGACACTCAGCAATCTGGGTGCAGATGTCGGGGGTCTGCAATGAAAGATTATTAGAGAAAAGAGTTATCCTGGGAGATGGTGGTGTAGGCGTGTATTCAGCAATGGGTGGTGATCTCGGCTCCTCGACGGTCTCTCCCTGGCCCTCTAGAGCATAACTCCAATTCGTTGGATCATGCACACTAGTCATCATAGGATCTGGCAATGTGAAATAATGGATAGCTTTGCTGTCGACCAGCAATCGGAACTGACATGGGTGGAAAGAGGCTATCCTCATCAACCCTCTGGTCAAACAGAAGTCGATGTCCATGGTAGTGTATCCACAGTACATCCGGAGATGTGACAGCTTGCGAGACAGACCTAAAGCGACAGCAATCTGCGTGATGATTCCGCCTACATGGATAACTCCTTCGGTAGATCTGGAGACACTGCTGAGACTGTATAACAAAAAGTTCCCACATGCTACTAGGCGAGACTGGGATGCACAAAATAATAGGAAGATCTCCTCTTCACTCAGTAATGTCTCTGCATCCGGTCTTCCCAGGAAGGAATGTGCTAATATCATATGAAAGTATCTAAAGGCGGGGTTATGTATAACATGAGATAGCTGCGTAGATGGATCCTGGCTTCCGCCACCTGATGTATCACTCCAAAACTTCTCCACCTCCTTACCCAGAAAATATCCCATAGGTGTCTCCGGGATAGCATCAGGAGTGGTCTGGAAGCCCAATAGGTCGCCGAACTCTTTCTGGATGAAAGAGTACTCAACTCCAAAGAGCCTGAAAGCAGCATACCCATCTGGTCCAGAGTATGGGTCATAGTCGAATGAACTCAGGAACTCCAATGTCAGGTTCCTGTAGGTGTTACTCAAGTCATCAACAAACTCGTCCCAGTGAAGCTGGTGGCTAAGTAATCGGATACTCGGCTCAATGCCCAGTGCCTCCATACAGTGCTGATCAGGATAACGTGTGGGTGCCATAGGGCGCTGATACAGAGCGATGTAGCGCTCTCTCTGAGCATTATCTCTATAGGCCATGTGGATATCATCGAAATCCTGCATCCTGTAAAAGTTAAGAAAGTGATCTTGAAAATGCAAACCATTCAAATTTTTAGTCTCGATGCAAAATACGATAAAATAAAATAAAAATATAATTAAATAAATGTGAAAAAGTAAAATGAAAGAAAAACCATGGGTTGCCTCCCACGCAGCGCTTGTTTAACGTCATTAGCTTGACGATTAGAATTTATACACCTGTAGTAGTAGGAATCGGTGGATCAATCAAAGTGTGGCTTGAGTAGTATGCTGGAATGTCTCCTCCTTCGTAGAGCTTCAGTCTTTGTCCATTTACAATGAATGGACTATAGGTTTGGTTCTTGATTTCCACGGCTCCGGATCTCAGAATCTTGGATACTTTGAATGGGCCAGTCCATCTTGAGCGTAGCTTTCCAGGGAAGAGTCGTAACCTAGAGTTGAAAAGGAGAACAGGATCGCCTATATTGAAGTTTTTCTTTACTATTCTTTTGTCGTGATAGGCTTTTGTTCTTTCTTTGTATATTTTTGCATTCTCGTAGGCAGATTGCCTAAGTTCTTCTAGTTTATGAATGTCTAGGGTACACTTTTCTCCAGCGGCTAGGTAGTCTAAATTCAAAGTTTTAATGGCCCAATAGGCCTTATGCTCTAATTCGAACGGTAAGTGACAGGATTTTCCATAAACTAGTTGGTAAGGAGTAGTTCCTATAGGGGTTTTGAAAGCGGTTCTATAGGCCCATAATGCTTCTTGAAGCTTCTGAGACCAGTCTCTCCTAGAAATAGAAACAATTTTCTCTAGGATTTGTTTTATCTCCCTATTAGATACTTCTACTTGGCCACTAGTCTGTGGATGGTATGGTGTTGCTACTCTATGTCTAACTCCATATTTTCTTAAAAGTTTGTCAAATATTCTCGATATAAAGTGTGATCCTCCATCGCTTATGACTAAACGTGGTGTTCCAAATCTAGGGAATATATAGTTTTTAAATAGTTTGATTACTACCCTAGTGTCGTTTGTGGGCGTAGCTATAACTTCAATCCACTTAGACACATAGTCTACAGCTACTAAGATATACCTGTTTCCTAAGGATGGTGGGAAAGGTCCCATGAAATCTATACCCCATACGTCAAAGAGTTCTACTTCCTGAATGTTTCTTAGAGGCATTTCATCACGCCTTGAAATGTTTCCAGTGCGTTGGCATCTATCATATTTGACAATGCAAGCATAGACATCTCGTCACATGGTAGGCCAGAATAGGCCAACTTGAAGAATCTTGGCGTATGTCTTAGAGGTGCTCGCATGTCCACCATACGGTGCAGATTGACAATGCTCGATAATACTATTTACCTCTTCTTCTAGAACGCAACGGCGAAAAATGCCGTCTTTACCCCTTTTGAAAAGGAGCGGTTCGTCCCAATAGAAGTTTCTCACATCGTGGAAGAATTTCTTCTTGCGGTGGTAGTCAAGATCAGGGGGTACTATATCAGCAGCTAGGTAATTAACGAAGTCTGCATACCAGGGTACGTTACTTATTGCTAAGGAATTTTGGGAGTGCTCATAAGGATCTAGGTTATTATCTTCAATGGTTTCTACTCTAGCGATCAGTCTATCATAGGAGAAATCATCATTTATGGGCACTAGCTCAGGTTTTAGATGTTCTAGCCTAGAAAGGTGATCGACTACTACATTTTTAGTGCCTTTTTTATCTCTTATGTCTAAATCAAACTCTTGTAGTAATAGAATCCATCGGAGTAACCTGGGCTTGGTATCTTTTTTACTTAATAGGTAACGAATGTCAGCATGATCGGTGTAAACTATAATTTTTGCTCCTACTAGATAAGATCTAAATTTGTCTATAGCGAAAACTACAGCAAGTAATTCTTTTTCAGTTGTTGCATAGTTAAGTTGGGCAGCATCTAGGGTTCTACTGGCATAATAAATGGCATGTAAATTTTTTATCTTTCCTTTGTCCTAGAACGCCTCCAACTGCATAATCACTAGAATCACACATTATCTTAAAAGGTTCCGACCAATCGGGCGGTTTCATAATAGGTGCTGAGATCAATGCTTTCTTTAAAAGATTAAATGCGTCATTACATTTTTCATCGAAAATGAATTCAGCATCTTTCATTAAAAGTCCAGTTAAAGGTTTGGTTATTTTGGAGAAGTCCTTAATGAAATGCTGGTAGAATCCAGCGTGTCCAAGAAAGCTTCGGACTTCTCTGATGGTTTTTGGTGGTTTTAGGTTTTCTATAACTTCTATTTTAGCTTTATCTACCTCTATACCTTTTTCGGAAACTATATGTCCTAAAACTATTCCTTCGGTCACCATGAAATGACACTTTTCCCAGTTTAGCACGAGGTTCACCTCCACGCATCTCTCCATGATTTTCTCAAGGTTAGCGAGACAATTGTGGAAATCAAATCCGCAAACCGAGAAATCATCCATAAACACTTCCATGATACCATCAAGGTAATCTGCAAAGATTGACATCATGCAGCATTGGAAAGTAATTGGGGCATTACAGAGGCCGAATGGCATTCGTCTGTAGGCAAAAGTTCCATAAGGGCATGTAAAGGTAGTTTTTTCTTGATCTTCGGGGTGGATAGGTATTTGGAAGAATCCAGAGTATCCATTTAGATAACAGAAGTAAGAGTGTCTGGCTAGACGCTCCAACATCTGGTCTATAAATGGTAAAGGGAAATGATCCTTCCTAGTTGCTTTATTTAATTTTCTATAATCTATACACATCCGCCATCCTCCTTCTAACCGTTTTGCTACATGTTCGCCTTTATCATTTTGCAAGAATGTGATGCCTCCCTTTTTAGGTACTACATGCACAGGGCTCACCCACTTACTATCCGAGATCTGATAGATTATACCTGCCTCAAGTAACTTAAGAACTTCCTTTTTAACGACATCACTCATTATAGGGTTTATTCTTCTCTGATGTTCTCTGGAGGGTTTTGAATCTTCTTCGAGCGAAATCTGATGCATGCATACGGATGGGCTTATACCTTTCAGGTCAGAGATATTATATCCTTAGGCTGAGGGATATCTTCGTAAAACATCTAAAAGTTGGTTCGTTTCCTTTTGGCTCAAGGTAGCACTGACTATAACTGGACGGTTCATCTTTTCAGCGAGGATATCATATCTCACGTTCTTAGGCAGTTCCGTAAGTTCTAAGGTTGGTTTCTTAGGGCATGGCATAGGATTTGGAGTAAGGGATAAACATTCGTAAAGGTTATCATCGATGTAGGGTTTTTTAAAGTCATCATCTTCCCTTATGAGAGTTGATGGTAACTTAATTATTTTTATAATTTCTTTTTGTTCTAATTCTCTAACACATTCATCAATGATATCTAAGGTATAACACGAGTCTCCCATCACAGGTGCCACAAGAAATTTTGAAAGTATAAATTCTATTTTCTCGTCACCTACCTCAAATGTCAACTTTCCTTTCTTGACATCTATTATGGCTCCTGCAGTCGATAAGAATGGTCTACCTAGAAGGATTGGTATATCATTGTCCTCTTTGATGTCCATGACAACAATATTAGTAGGGATAAATAACTGACTTATCCTAACAGGAACATCTTCTAAAATGCCTATCGGATATTTAACAGATCTATCGGCTAACTGAAGTGACATCTTAGTGGGCTGTAATTCTCCTAAGTTTAACCTCTCACAAACTGCTAAAGGCATTAGGCTCACACTAACTCCTAAGTCTAGAAAAGCTTTTTCGATGACATGATTACCCAAAAGGCAAGGAATGGGGAAATTTCCAGGATCTTTATCTTTTTTGGCTAACTTATTCTCTGAAATAGAATTACATTCCATGGGTTTCAGATCGTCTAGTCTATGTTTGTTGGTAAGGATGTCTTTGAGAAACTTTGCATAAGAAGGTATTTGGGTGATGGCTTCTGTGAAAGGGATTTCTACATGAAGTTTTTCTATAACTTTAATAAATTTTTGATACTGTTTATTGATCTGGGTTTGTTTGAGTCTTTGCGGATATGGTATAGGTGGTTTATATGGCGGGGGTGGTACGTAAGTTTTGCCTTTAGGTTCTTCTCCTTTTTCTCGACCTCCCTGGTTTTCAGGTTCCTCTGGTTCCTTTACTTCGTCCGTGGGTTTGGTACATTCCTTAGAAGTTTCGGGTTCACTCAATCTTGGGTTTGGTGGCTCATCATAAGCGTTCCCGCTTCGTAGGGTAATGGCATTGGCTTGTCCTCTCGGATTTTGTTGAGGTTGTCCAGGGAATTGTCCTCCAGGTGTAGTCTGGGGGCTTGGTTTAAAGCTACCTGAGAGATCTGGGTTTCAAGCATCTTGGTATGAGTAACTATTTGGTCAACCTTGGTTCCTAACTGAGTAATCAATTCGTTAACATGAATGTTTTGGTTCACGAACTCCTTGTTTTGTTGGGTTTGAGCGGTGATAAAATTTTCCATAATTTTCTCATGGCTCGGTTTTGGTGGCACAGGTTGCATAGGTTTATTTGATCTTGGGGCCTGATAACTAGGTCTCGGAGGTGCATTATTTTGGATAGGGTTATTGTTATTATAGGAGAAGTTCGGGTGATTCCTCCATCCAAGGTTATAGGTATTTGAATATGGGTTTCCTTGGGTGTAGTTCACTTGCTCAGAGTGGGTTTCATTTAATAGACTGCATTCTGCAGATTGGTGTCCTTTGGTTCCACATATCTCACAATCCGACGAAACTGCGGCTACAGTATTCGGGTTTATGCACATATGCTCGACCTTAAGGGCTAATGCGTCCATTTTAGCTTGCATCATGTCTATAGAGCTCAGTTCATGCACTCCTCCTTGGGCTTCCTTCTTCTCAACTGTCACTCGTTCGACTCCCCATGATTGGTGGTTTTGAGCCATATCTTCAATGAGGGCACTAGCTTCAGGATAAGGTTTGTTCATCAGAGCACCGCCTGCGGCAGCGTCGATGGTCATCTTTGTGTTGTAATGAAGTCCATTATAGAAGGTTTGAATGATTAACCAATTTTCTAAACCATGATGTGGGCATGCTCAGTACAACTCTTTATATCTCTCCCAAGCTTCCAATAACGATTCTCCTTGGTTTTGGGTAAATCTAGTTATATGGTTTCGAAGAATGGCGGTCTTACTCAGGGGAAAGTATCGAGCAAGGAATACTCTTCTAAGGTTATCCCAAGTCGTAATGGAATTGGGTGGAAGGGAATCTAACCATGATAGGGCTTTATCTCTGAGGGAAAAATGAAATAATGTTAAACGTATTGCCTCAGGAGAAGCTCCATTGGTTTTAAAAGTGTCTGCTAATTGTAGAAATATTTTTAAATGTTGGTTTGGGTTCTCAGTAGCGAGACCTGCGAATTGTCTCTGTTGCACTAGTTGCAACAGAGATGGTTTAAGTTCAATATTATTAGCTGCGATGGTTGGGTTTACTATACTAGAACTAGGTTCTTCATTAGATGGTTGAGCGAAATCCTTAAGAGGTCTCTGGTTTTGATCTTTGGCCATAGCTCTCTTAATTCTATGAAAGAATAAATGTGCGCGAGCGTAACGTTCAGGTTCTACCAGAGGGTATACTAAGCTTAATCTTCCGGTGCTGCGAGTTCTTCACATTGACTGGTGGGAAATAGCCTAAGTCTAAACGATATAATAACAGGGAAATGAAATTTGACGAAATTGGTCCCCGGCACCGGCGCCAAAAACTTGATGCGTGTGCTTTCGCAAGTATACGAACGCGTCAGAGTAATATAAAATATTGTCGAATCCACAAAGACCAAGTGTCAATCTATCGTTATCTGTCGTTATGGTGTTTATCGAAGGCAATCAAAATAGGTTTTTATATAGTGTGTAATGGAAAGTAAAGTGTTGAATAAAGTTTAATTAATAAAGACAGGGTCGAATGTAATTCATGTAATCAATTAATAATCCAAGTACTTGCTAATAGAACTACTTATGGGCAATATTTTCTACTTTGAAAAGAACTGATTTAACAGGAACTGTCGCTTTCGCGTATTCAGAACCGAGTTGTACTCCCTAATCAAACCCTCTTATTGTCACTTATAAAAAGGCGCGCATTGCGTTAGAGTAGTAAACCTATTTTTAAGAAATATAGTAGCTCGACTAAGTTGAAAAGTACTATAACCTGGATTTCTTAACCAAAAGAGGTTCTCACGAACCAGACTCTAAACTTATAAACGCGTCCGAAAATAGTTTTAAAATCTCTTTTCTTCTTAAATTAAAAACTCCTAATGAACTAAACAAAGCGCTTTCGCTGTTTTTGAAATAGTTAAAAACAATTAAGTTTAGATAGACGTTGGACGACTTTCGATCTTACCCAACAGAATTGAAGTGCGGGAAAACTTAAGTTGAAAGTTAAAGTAGCCCTTAAGTGCTTCTACGAACAATTATACGGATTATTGGTTCAATTACGATCCTTACATTCTAACCTTATAAATTTAGTTAGACATGGTAAAGTAAAAGTGCATTAATTTAAATAAAAGTAGTGCGAGTGCGGAAAGTAAATAAAAGTAGTGCGAGTGCGGAAAGTAAATAATTTAAAGCGAGTGCGAGGAAATAAATAAAAGTAAAGCGAGTGCGAGGAAATAAATAAAAGTAAAGCGAGTGCGAGGAAATAAATAATTTAAAGCGAGTGCGGGGAAATAAACAAAGTAAAGCGAGTGCGGGGAAATAAACAAAGTAAAGCGAGTGCGGGAAAATAAATAAGATAAAGACAAGTAATAAAAACCTGCTCCAATCGGAGGGTTGAGTAAATTGCAAAGCGGAAATGAAAATGGCGGCAGGATTAACTTCCTTCCAAAGTGCTCCAAACTCGATTACAGACTCTATCACAGACTCAATTACACAATTGTGGTAACACTCCAATGCGAAGCGATTACCACTTTAAAATAATGAATATATGCCTAATTGAAACAAAGTTGCTCTGAGTTTGCCTCTGTTCTAAGTTTGGATGATTGTAAAAGTGATTTCAAGTTTCTATTTATAAGCAAGTAAAAAGATGGAAATGACAAGGATGCCCTTCAACTTGAAAATGGGAGGGAAAACGTTTCCTCTTGTGGCGTCCGCCACAAGGCCATGGCGCCCGCCACAAGACCATTCTGAGGCGCCTTAGTGGAAGTAGTGGGGAACATGGCAGTTGAGGGAAGTTGAGCTTGGACACGTCATGGCAGGGTCTATGGCGCCAGCCATGAGGTAAGCCACAAGTACAAAATGCTGAATTTTAGGGTTTTTAGCTCTTTTTCACTCCTTTTCTCGATCGGGGCTCCGATTAAAGTAAAAACATGAAAATAAAGGAAAACATAGCAATAACACAATAAAATAACAATAAAACAACTAGAATGCATGTGAAATCGGAGTCGAAAATACGGTAAATTTCAGTGTTATCAACTATATCAGCAGCTAGGTAATTAACGAAGTCTGCATACCACAGTACGTTACTTATTGCTAAGAAATTTTGGGAGTGCTCATCAAGGCTTAGGTTATCATCTTCAATGGTTTCTAGTTTAGCTATCAGTCTATCATAGGCGAAATCATCATTTATGGGTACTAGTTCTGGTTTTAGATGTTCTAGCCTAGAAAGGTGATCGGCTACTACATTTTCAGTGCCATTTTTATCTCTTATATCTAAATCAAACTCTTGTAGTAATAGAATCCATCAGAGTAACCTGGGCTTGGCATCTTTTTTGCTTAATAGGTAACGAATGGCAGCATGATCGGTGTAAACTATAATTTTTGCTCCTACTAGATAAGATCTAAATTTGTCTATAGCGAAAACTATAGCAAGTAATTCTTTTTCAGTTGTTGCATAGTTAAGTTGGGCAACGTCTAGGGTTCTACTTGCATAATAAATGGCATGTAATTTTTTATCTTTCCTTTGTCCTAGAACGGCTCCAACTGCGTAATCACTAGCATCACACATTATCTCAAAAGGTTCTGACCAATCAGGCGGTTTCATAATAGGTGCAGAGATTAATGCTTGCTTTAAAAGATTAAATGCGTCATAACATTTTTGATCAAAAATGAATTCAGCATCTTTCATTAAAAGTCCGGTTAAAGGTTTAGTTATTTTGGAGAAGTCCTTGATAAAACGCCGGTAGAATCCAGCGTGTCCAAGAAAGCTTCGGACTTCTCTGATGGTTTTTGGTGGTTTTAGGTTTTCTATAACTTCTATTTTATCTCTATCTACTTCTTTACCTTTTTCGGAAACTATATCTCCTAAAACTATTCCTTCGGTCACCATGAAATGACACTTTTCCCAGTTTAGCACGAGGTTCACCTCCACGCATCTCTCCAAGATTTTCTCAAGGTTAGCAAGGCAATTGTGGAAATCAAATCAGCAAACCGAGAAATCATCCATAAACACTTCCATGATACCATCTAGGTAATCTGCAAAGATTGACATCATGCAGCGTTAGAAAGTGGTTGGGGCATTACAGAGGCCGAATGGCATTCGTCTGTAGGCAAAAGTTCCATAAGGGCATGTAAAGGTAGTTTTTTCTTGATCTTCGGTGTGGATTGGTATTTGGAAGAATTCTGAGTATCCATCTAGATAGCAGAAGTAAGAGTGTTTGGCCAGACGCTCCAACATCTGGTCTATAAATGGTAAGGGGAAATGATCCTTCCTGGTTGCTTTATTTAATTTTCTATAATCTATACACATCCGCCATCCTCCTTCTAATCTTTTTGCTACATGTTCGCCTTTATCGTTTTGCACGACTGTGATGCCTCCCTTTTTAGGTACTACATGCACAGGGCTTACCCATTTACTATCCGAGATCTGATAGATTATACCTGTCTCAAGTAACTTAAGAACTTCCTTTTTAACGACATCACTCATTATAGGGTTTATTCTTCTCTGATGTTCTCTGGAGGGTTTTGAATCTTCTTCGAGCGAAACCTAATGCATGCATACATATGGGCTTATACCTTTCAGGTCAGAGATATTATATCCTAAGGCTGAGGGATATCTTCGTAAAACGTCTAAAAGTTGGTTCGTTTCCTCTTGGCTCAAGGTAGCACTGACTATAACTGGACGGTTCATGTCTTTATCGAGGAACTCATATCTCAGGTTCTTAGGCAGTTCCTTAAGTTCTAAGGTTGGTTTCTTAGGGCATGGCATAGGATCTGGAGTAAGGGATAAACATTCGTAAAGGTTATCATCGATGTAGGGTTTCTTAAAGTCGTCATCTTCCCTTATGAGGGTTGATGGTAACTTAATTGTTTTTATAATTTCTTCTTGTTCTAATTCTCTAACACATTCATCTATGATATCTAAGGCATAACACACGTCTCCTATCACAGGTTCCATAAGAAATTTCGAAAGTATAAATTCTATTCTCTCGTCACCTACCTCAAAGGTCAACTTTCCTCTCTTGACATCTATTATGGCTCCTGTAGTTGATAAGAATGGCCTACCTAGAAGGATTGGTATATCATTATGCTCTTTGCTGTCCATGACAACAAAATCAGTAGGGATAAATAACTGACCTATCCTAACAGGAACATCTTCTAAAATGCCTATCGGATACTTAACAGATCTATCGGCCAACTGAAGTGACATCTTAGTGGGTTGTAATTCTCCTAAGTTTAACCTCTCACAAACTGCTAAAGGCATTAAGCTCACACTAGCTCCTAAGTCTAGAAAAGCTTTTTCGATGACGTGACTTCCCAAAAGACAAGGAGTGGAGAAATTTCCAGAATCTTTATATTTCTTTGCTAATTTGTCCTCGGAAATAGCATTACATTCCAAAGGCTTCGGATCGTCAAGTCTACGTTTGTTCGTAAGGATGTCTTTGAGAAACTTTGCATAAGAAGGTATTTCGGTGATGGCTTCTATGAAAGGGATTTCTACGTGAAGTTTTTCTATAACGTTAATAAATTTTTGATACTGTTTATTGATCTGGGTTTGTTTGAGTCTTTGCAGATATGGTATAGGTGGTTTATATGGTGGGGGTGGTACGTAAGTTTTATCTTTAGGTTCTTCTCCTTTTTCTCGACCTTCCTGGTTTTCAGATTCCTCTGGTTCCTTTACTTCATCTGGGGGCTTGGTATATTCCTTATAAGTTTTAGGTTCACTCAATCTAGGGTTTGGTGGCTCATCATAAGCGTTCCCACTTCGTAGGGTAATGGCATTGGCTTGTCCTCTCGGATTTTGTTGAGGTTGTCCAGGGAATTGTCCTCCAGGTGTAGTCTGAGGGGCTTGGTTTAAAGCTACCTGAGAGATCTGGGTTTCAAGCATCTTGGTATGAGTAACTATCTGGTCAACCTTGCTTCCTAACTGAGTAATCAATTCGATAACATGAATGTTTTGGTTCATGAACTCCTTGTTTTGTTGAGTTTGAGTAGTGATAAAATTTTCCATAATTTTCTCAAGGCTCGGCTTTGGTGGCACAGGTTGCATAGGTTGATTTGATCTTGGGGCTTGATAACTAGGTCTCGGAGGTGCCTTATTTTGGATTGGGTTATTGTTTTTATAGGAGAAGTTCGGGTGATTCCTCCTTCCAGGGTTATAGGTATTCGAGTATGGGTTCCCTTGGGTGTAGTTCACTTCCTCGGAGTGGGTTTCGTTTTATAGACTGCATTCTGCGGATAGGTGTCCTTTGGTTCCACATATCTCACAATCCGACGAGAATGCGGCTACAGTATTCGGGTTTATGCACATATGCTTGACCTTAAGGGCTAATGCATCCATTTTAGCTTACATCATGTCTCTAGAGCTTAGTTCATGCACTCCTCCTTGGGCTTCCTTCTTCTCTATTGTCGCTCGTTCGACTCCCCATGATTGATGGTTTTGAGCCATATCTTCAATGAGGGCACTAGCTTCAAGATAAGGTTTGTTCATCAGAGCACCGCCTGCGGCAGCGTCGATGGTCATCTTCGTGTTATAGTGAAGTCCATTATAGAAGGTTTGAATGATTAACCAATTTTCTAAACCATGATGTGGGCATGCTCGTAACAACTCTTTATATCTCTCCCAAGCTTCCAATAACGATTCTCCTTGGTTTTGGGTAAATCTAGTTATATGGTTTCGAAGAACGGCGGTCTTACTTGGGGGAAAATATCTAGCAAGGAATAATCTTCTAAGGTTATCCCAAGTCGTAATGGAATTGGGTGGAAGGGAATCTAACCATGATAGGGCTTTATCTCTGAGGGAAAAAGGGAATAATCTTAAACGTATTGCCTCAGGAGAAGCTCCATTGGTTTTAAAAGTGTCTGCTAATTGAAGAAATATTTTTAAATGTTGGTTTGGGTTCTCAGTAGCGAGACCTGCGAATTGTCTTTGTTGCACTAGTTGCCACAGGGATGGTTTAAGTTCAAAATTATTAGCTGGTATGGTTGGGTTTACGATACTAGAACTAGGCTCTTCATTGGATGGTTGAGCAAAATCCTTAAGAGGTCTTTGGTTTTGATCTTCGGCCATAGCTCTCTTAATTCTATGAAAGAATAAACGTGCGCGAGCGTAACGTTCAGGTTCTGCCAGAAGGTATACTAAACTTAAACTTCCGGTGCTGCGAGTTCTTCGCATTGACCGGCGGGAAAAACCTAAGTCTAAACGATATAACAACAGGAAAATGAAATTTGACGAAATTGGTCCCCGGCAACGGCGCCAAAAACTTGATGCGTGCTTTTCGCAAGTATACGAACGCGTCAGAGTAATATAAAAGATTGTCAAATCCACAGAGACCAAGTGTCAATGTATCATTATCTATTGTTATGGTGTTTATCTTAGGTAGTCAAAATAGGTGTTTTTAAAACCCAGTACTTATATGCACTCTGTCACAACATTGTTACTAATACAGCAAGACAGTTATAACAATTAATACCCAGTACTCATATGCACTCTGTCACAGATGTCAAGACATCTGCTAATATACCATCATGGAAAGAAGAACATCCAGTTTTGTCCATCTAGTGCAAAGACACAGTAGAGATCAAACATAACACTTATGTTTATTGATCCAGCCCAGTTATCAGCATGATGTCTCAACATTGATTTGAACATCACTTGTTCCAACATTATAGAAGGTTGAACTGTAACAGACCAATCAGTCTATACATCAGTATTAGCAGTCAATTATGAATGTCATAACATTCTGTTTTACAATCAGACTGCAGGCTATGTGTCAAGTCTGTTATTCTTTTCATAAACAGACTAGAAACAGACTGAGTTATAACAGACAAAATATAATGTGCAGAAGGTAAAAACACCAGTAATTGTTAACCCAGTTCGGTACAACATTACCTACTCTGGGGGCATACCAAGCCAGGAAGAAGATCCACTATTAGCAGTATTAATTTTGAGTTAAGCTCCCCCGTTTACAACTCCTCACTTAATGCCTACCCAATGCAATCTATACCTAGGCACTCCTAGATAGAAACCTCCAGTTTCCATTCCTATCATTACAATTCCCATGTAATGCTAAACAACTTGAACTTGCTTCACAACTTCGTTCAAGATCAATACAACTCTCACCTACAGGCTTTGAGTTACAAATCATCTCATGCTTTCAAGCACTGAGAAACACCTGGTAACCTTCCCACAAGTTGGGAGGTTTACCTCACACACACCTCTAATTTTTACATTGTTTGAGGCTTACAAAACCTAGGTTACAATCTGCTATTTATAACCTAACCACCCAACTGGATTTGGGCCTTCAGAAATCGCAGCAAATCTTTCCTCTGCTGTTACAGAGCTGGCAGAATCCTTCTGCTACGATGAAGGTCTTCAATCTTTTATTTCCTAAAAGATCTCCATATTTGGGAACTGTATATTCACCAAATGTATTCACCAAATCTTCTGATTGAATCTTCAAGATCTCCACACTGGAGTTAGGATATTCACCAGATCTCCTAATTAATCACAAACCAAACCAGAATTAACTGATTCAGTTTTATACACATGTGAGATGTCACAGTCCCGATGTCGTGACATCTTACATGACATGTTGGTCCAGATGTTGAACTTCTTCAACCCAACATATTAAAACAACAGAGGTGATTACATTATTTGTTTTACAAAATTAATGCCAATCTTAAGGTACTAACAAAAAGTGCATTAATTTAAATAAAAGTAGTGCGAGTGCGAGAAATAAATAAAAGTAGTGCGAGTGCGGGAAATAAATAAAAGTAGTGCGAGTGCGGGAAATAAATAAAAGTAAAGTGAGTGCGGGAAATAAATAAAAGTAGTGCGAGTGCGGGAAATAAATAAAAGTAAAGCGAGTGCGGCAAATAAATAAAGTAAAGCGAGTGTGGGAAATAAATAAAGTGAAGGCAGTGCGAGGAAATAAATAAAGTAAAGGCAAGTAATAAAAACCTGCTCCAATCGGAGGGTTGAATAAATTGCAAAGCGGAAATGAAAATGGCGGCAGGATTAACTTCTTTCCAAAGTGCTCCAAACTCGATTACAGACTCGATTACACAATTGTGGAAACACCCTAATGCGAAGCGATTACCACTTTAAAATACTGAATATATGCCTAAGTGAAACAAAGTTGCTCTGAGTTTTCCTCTGTTCTAAGTTTGGATGCCTAAACAAGTGATTTTGAGTTTCTATTTATAAGCAAGTAAAAAGATGGAAATGACAATGATGCCCTTCAACTTGAAAATGGGAGGGAAAACTTTTCCTCTTGTGGCACCCGCCACAAGGCCATGGCGCCCGCCACAAGGCCAATCTGCGGAGCCTTAGTGGAAGTAGTGGGGAACGTGGCAGTTGAGGGAAGTTGAGCTGGGACACGTCATGGCAGGGTCTATGGCGCCAGCCATGGTGGAAGCCACAAGTACAAAATGCTGAATTTTAGGGTTTTTATCTCTTTTTCACTCCTTTTCTCGATCGAGGCTCCGATTAAAGTAAAAACCCGAAAACAAAGAAAAACATAGTAATAACACAACAAAATGACAATAAAACTACTAAAATGCATGCGAAATCGGAGTCGAAAATACGGTGAATTTCAGTGTTATCAGCTTCCACCATATTGTTATTCAAGTTTGATCCATTGTCAGTAATTGTAGATGTTTTTGATTGGCTGCATTTTATGTTAAAACACTTACTGTACTTAGATGTCTTGACTGATGTCATGACATGCTTAAGTAGTATGCTGCAGGATTAGCTAATACAGGATTTACTGAATGTCAAACTGAATGTTATGACATTCATCTCTGACAGCAGATACTGAATTATAGACTAATCAGTTTTTCTGTTATAGTTCAGTATTTATTGTCAGAGAGATTTTCTGTTCTGTTATGACAGTCATTCATGACAGCATTCTCTGAATGTCAAACTGAATGTTATGACATTCATTCCTGACAGGCCAGTTAGTTTTTCTGTTATTTATCTCAGGCTGATTTTCAAGAAACTAAATGCAGGTTGATTTTCTGTTCTGTTATGACAGTCATTCAATACAGGACTTACTGAATGTCAAACTGGATGTTATGACATTCATCCCTGACAGCAGATACTGAACTATAGGCTAGTTGGTTTTTCTGTTATGGTTCAGTATTTATCTCAAGCTGTTTTTCAGGAGAATAACAGACCTAACACACATCCTATTGTTTGGATGTCAAAATGAATGTTATGACATTCATTCCTGACAGCAGATACTGAACTATAGGCTAGTTGGTTTTTCTATTATAGTTCAGTATTTATTTCAGGCTGTTTTTCAGAAGAATAACAGACCTAGCAGATAGCCTATTGTCTGGATGTCAAACTGAATGTTATGACATTCATTCCTGACAGCAGATACTGACTTATAGGCCAGTTAGTTTTTCTGGTATAGTTCAGTATTTATTACAGCTTAGTATTTCTTTCAGAATGGTTTTCAGGAGAATAACAGAGTTAGCATATGGCCTATGTTCTGGACGTCAAACTGAATGTTGTGACATTCATTCCTGACAGCATATGCTAAAGTGTAGGCTAGTTAGTTTTTCTGTTTCAGTATTTATCTCAGGTTGTTTTTCAGGAATCTAACAGTTGTGCTAAAATCCAGGAAACTAACAGAAGAGCTAAATTCAAGAGCCCTAACAAATATCCTATTTCTTAGCACCCTAATATGTGGAAATTAGGTTAACTTGCTTAACCTTAATTTTAGGAAATTCAAGTACAAGGCCTAAGTGTTGCATTATAAAAGGATGGCAATCCTACTTTCAGCAATTCAGGGATTTCGAAGTGTGAAGCTTTAAATACATCATTGTATTTCATAGCTGTATTTGTATTGTGTCTTGTATTAGGTTGTATTTGTGAGCCAAGCAATTATCACCTAGATGATTGCATTGGACTAGGGTGTTCATTGAGTTGTAATTGTTGTGTCACTCTAAGCTTTTAAGCGTGAGTGTTGTGTATCTTGATTAAAGCTGTTAAGCACAATCAAGAGTTGTTTGAAGTATAACTTCTCCATTTAACTTTAAACTAATTAAAGGTTGTAATCACTGTGGTGATTGAGGGGGAGTGAGTAGGAACTCTGGTCTTAGTTTAAGATTGAAATTGCATTGGGTAGGTATTAAGTGATAAGATTAAATAGTTGGTTTAAGGCCTGAATTAATACTGCTAATAATGGATTTCCTCCTTGGCTTGGTAGCCCCCAGACATAGGTGTGTTTGTCACCGAACTGGGTAAACAATTCCTTGTGTTATTTACTGCCCTTTACGTTTAAGTTCTGCATCATTCTTGTCTGCGCAGAATTGGATGTCATAACATCCAGTGTGACATCGAAAGTCTGTTAACTAGAATTTCAGTAATGATCTTACTTGGCACACCATAACGGCATATGATCTGATTCTTTATAAACCTTACCACAACTTGCTTGGTTACATTTGCATATGATGCCGCTTCAACCTATTTTGTGAAGTAGTCAATTGCCACTAAAATGAAATGATTTCCATTCGAAGCTTTGGGCTCAATCATCCCAATCATATCAATTCCCCACATGGAGAAGGGCCATGGGGAAGAAATAACATTCAATAGTGTTAGAGGAACATGAATCTTATCAGCATATATTTGACACTTGTGGCATTTCTTCACAAACTTGCAACAGTCAAATTCCATTGTCAGACAATAGTAACCTGCTCGCAACATCTTCTTTGCCATTGTATGTCCATTGGAATGAGTACCAAAGGAACCTTCATGCACTTGAGTCATCAACAAGTCTACTTCGTGTCTATCCACGCATCTGAGCAAAACCATGTCGAAGTTTCTCTTGTACAATATATCAGCATTCAAGTAGAAGTTACCGACTAATCTTCTCAAAGTCTTCTTATCTTTCAAAGATGCCCCACACTGGTAAATCTGACTTTGGAGGAAACATTTAATGTCGTAATACCACGACTTCTCGTCTTTGATTTCTTCAACAACAAACACATGGGCTGGCCTATCAAGACGCACCACAGACAAGTTGGGAACTTCATTCCAATACTACGCTACAATTATAGATGCCAATGTTGCAAGCGCATCTTCCATCCGGTTTTCATCTCGAGGGATATGATGAAACTCAACTTTTGTAAAGAAAGTTGAAATCCTCCTCACATAATCTCTATACGGTACCAAACCAGGTTGGTTCGTCTCCGAATCACCTTTGATCTGATTCACAACCAAAGCAGAATCTCCGAAGACATCTAAATACTTGATTCTGAGATTCATGGCCTCTTCAAGCCCCATAATGCAAGCTTCATATTCTGCCATATTGTTTGTACACTTGAAAGTCAATCTAGCTGTAAATGGTAGATGCGTGCATTGAGAAGTAATGATCACTGCCCCAATGCCATTTCCATATTGATTAACAGCTCCATCAAATACCATGCCCCAACGGGAACCAGGTTCTGGCCCTTCTTCAAGCAATGGTTCATCACAATCTTTCATTTTCAAGTACAAAATCTCTTCATCAGGAAAGTCATACTACACTGACTGGTAATCTCAATTGGTTGGTGAGCCAAATGGTCAGCCAAGATACTACCTTTAATCGCTTTCTGAGATCGGTATTCGATATCATACTCTGATAACAACATCTGCCAACAGGCCATCCTCCCAGTTAAAGCAGGCTTCTCAAATATATACTTGATTGGATCCATTTTGGATATCAACCAAGTGGTATGATTCAACATATATTGACGCAGACGCTTAGCAGCCCAAGCCAAAGCGCAACAAGTCTTCTCAAGCATAGAATACCGAGTCTCACAGTCGGTGAACTTCTTACTGAGGTAGTAAATTGCAAATTCTTTCTTTCCAGTCTCATATTGCTGACCCAGAACATAACTCATACTCTCATCAAGCACAGTCAAATACATGATCAACGGTCTTCCTTCAACAGGTGGAGACAAAATCGGAGGTTCAAGCAGATATTCCTTGACACTGTCAAAAGCTTTCTGGCAGTCTCCGGTCCAATCACAAGACTGATCTTTCCAAAGAAGCTTGAATATAGGCGCACATGTGTAGTCATGTGTGAAATGAATCTGGAAATATAATTCAAGCGGCCGTGAAAACCTCTGACTTGCTTCTCAGTTTTTGGCGCAGGCATCTCTTGTATTGCTTTAACCTTGGCAGGATCAACTTCAATACCCTTCTCGCTGACAATAAAGCTTAATAACTTACCAGAACGAACACCAAAAGTACGCTTATTGGGATTCAAGCGGAGTTTATACTTCCTCAAACGTTGGAATAGCTTCAACAAATGCTTAACATGTTCCTCTTCATTAATTGATTTAGCAATCATATCATCGACATATACTTCAATCTCTTTATACATAATATCATGAAAAAGAGTAGTCATTGCTCTTTGGTAAGTTGCACCAACATTCTTTAGACCAAAAGGCATCATTCTATAGCAGAATGTTCCCTAGGGTGTAATGAACGTGGCCTTCTCCATATCTTCGGGTGCCATCTTGATCTGATTGTATCCGGAAAATCCATCCATAAACGAAAAGACTTTGAATTTAGCAGTATTGTCTACCAACATATCAATGTGTGGCAGAGGAAAATCATCTTTCGGACTGGCTTTATTCAAATCTCTATAGTCGACAAACATGCAGACTTTTCTATCTTTCTTCGGCACAGGCACAATATTGGCCACCCATTACGGATACTCAACGGTCACAAGGAAATCGGCGTCAATCTGTTTCTGCACTTCTTCTTTGATCTTCACAGCCATATCAGGATGCGTTCTTCTGAACTTCTGCTTGACTGGCTGGCATTCTGGCTTCAACGGAAATCTATGCTCCACAATCCCAGAATCCAAACCAGGCATATCTTGATAGGACCAAGCAAACACATCTGAATACTCTCGAAGAAGATCAATCAACCCCTTCTTGACATCTGAACACAGTCGAGACCCAATCTTGACTTCCTTCACATCATCCTCAGAACCCAAGTTGACTAACTCAATCTGCTCTTCGAACGGCTGAATGGCCTTTTCATCTTGCTCAAGAAGACGAGATAATTCATCACTCACTTCTACATAACTTTCCTCCTCGGCTTCAAACACAGGGAATTCAAAATTTGGAGAAGGAGAAGGATCATTGTATTCGATGGGGTTAGGAACTAACCTGCATAATGATTTGATATTTTGATTTTAGAGAAGTGTATTTGTGACCAAATGTTATGCAGATGGACAATTATATAGTGTATTTTGATTTCCGAATAAAGCAAAAAGTAAAAACAAAACATCATAGATGTGGATGAATAGAATTAATTTCATTAATGATCAATTTGAAAATGCCCAACAATGTTCGCTTCTCCCTTAGGCATAGAAGAAGGATTTTTAAAACATATAAAAGCAATTACTTAAATCGATGCAAAATAACAGGAACATCAACAACGTCCAATTGTTGCAAGCCTTTCCATGCGTCACAAAATTGGTGCAGTCTTCCTCTTCGTCATCTTCTAGCACAACAGCTAAGTGTTGTTCATTGACATGAATGAACCCTCTGCTACGGAAGCTAAGTTGCATATTTTCAGACCTTGCGGTTGATGAACCTTTCTGGAACCCCAAACCGGTTCTGCCTTTGTTGTCGGAGACCTCTACCATGCGCCCCCACTGATCAACATTGCCTTCTTCCACAATCTTCTTGGCATCTTTCAATGAGGACATAGGTGCCCCAACTCTCTTTTCAGAAACAATAGACAAGGCTTGGAACAAAGCTCCAACCTCATCCTCAGCTTCAACATAAGAGAAAGATGGCAGGTGGTTAACCAACAACGCCTTCTCCCCACCAACAATCACAAGCTTCCCATTCTTCACAAATTTAAGTTTCTGATGCAAAGTGGAGGTAACAGCTCCTGCCTCATGGATCCACGGCCTTCCCAACAAGCAACTGTAGGCCGGGTGGATATCCATTACTTGAAAAGTAATTTGAAAATCACTCGGACCTATCTTAACTGGAAGGTCCACTTCACCAATAACTGTTTTGCATGAACCGTCAAAAGCCTTAACGATTACACCGCTATACCTCATAGGCTCTCCTTGGTATGATAGCTTTGATAGAGTAAACTTCGGCAGCATATTCAGTGACGACCTAATGTTAACAAGCACATTTGACAAAGCATCCTCTTTGCAATTCATAGAAATGTGCAAAGCCAGATTATGATTTCTACCCTCTCGGGGAGTACTTCATCACAGAAACTAAGATTATTGCAAGAAGTGATGTTAGCCACGATATGATCGAATTGATCCACTGTAACATCATGTTCTACAAAAGCTTGTTCCAAAACTCTTTGCAATGCTTCTCTGTGCGCTTCAGAATTCATGAGCAGAGACAACACTGAGATTTTTAAGGGGGTTTGGAGTAGCTGCTCCACCATATTAAACTCACTCCTTTTGATTAACCAAAGTACTTCATCATCATCGTTAGCCTTCAAGTCGCTGGATTCACCAGACTTACCTTTTGAAGCACCAACTGGATCTAAAACAGGCACTTCCACCTTCTTTCCAACAACTGATTCTTCCTTATCCTTTGGGAACACTGGCCCAAACACACGACCACTGCGGGTCACCTTGGTAACATCAGCAATGCTCACCATAGACCTAATTGTAGGTAACGGGACCTCTTGACCACCTTCTATCATTGTAGCATTATACTTATATGGCATAACTTTATCAGATGAATACGGGACTGGGCCCGCTAATTGTATAACCAACGGTGATACTGATCTATTGCTGACATTGTTACTATTTCTGTTGTCATACTGAATTACCAATTTCTCTGGCTGCTTGAAAATGGGCACTATGACATTTACATCGTCATCTACATGACGAGATTGAACAATTTGAATCATGCCTTCATCTATCAGTCGTTGGATGTCCCTTTTCACAACTTTGCAACCCCTCAGGTTAATACTACAAATAACACAATTGTCATGGTCATGTTCACAATCACTCACCAAACTATCCTTATGCATCTACACCAAGGATCTCCGGATAAAAAGAACATCAAAAACCTTAAATTCTCCAAGACAACCATCCACCATATTAACAGAAGAATTTCCATGGGCGGGTAGCGGATTTTCTTTCACATTCGGTGCTCGATCCTCAAAGGACACCATTCCACTCTTCATCAGCTTCTGAACCTCATACTTGAGCGGATAACAATTCTCGATATCATGTCCGGGTGCTCCTTGATGAAAAGCACAACGGAGCTCAGGCTTGTACCACCATGGAAGTGGTTCTGGAATTTGCGGCGGGTTTCTTGGTTGGATTAGATTCTTGAGAACCAAAGATGGGTATAATTCTGCATAAGACATAAGAATCGGGTCGAAAGAGACCTTCTTCCTCTCGAAGTTTTGTTGATGATGATTGTTGTTGGTATTGCTGTTGTTATAGGTGTTTGCTCATTGTTGTGGTTGTTGTTGTTGACGTTGTGGTTATTGAACTGGTGTTGATTGTTGATTAGAAAACACAGGGATAACTGAAGATACTTGATGATGATGTTGATGGGATGGTGGATTCCTTCTGATCTGAGGCCTCCTCAGCCTCCCACTGCTTATTGCATTTGCTTCATTGTCCTTTTTCTTCCCAAAATTGCTACCATATCTCTTACTCGAAGATGCTTCATCTTTTGACAAACGTCCCTCTCGTACTCCTTCCTCAAGCCTCATCCCCATGTTTACCATTTCGGTAAAGTCACTGGGGGCACTAGCAATCATTCGTTCATAATAAAATAAACTCAGAGTTTTCAGAAAGATCTTTGTCATCTCTTTTTCCTCCAAAGGAGGAGTGATCTGGGCAGCCAATTCCCTCAATCTCTGCGCATACTCTTTAAATGTCTTTTTATCCTTCTGAGACATAGACCTCAGTTGGTCTCT
Organism: Lathyrus oleraceus; assembly: GCF_024323335.1. NCBI lineage: Eukaryota > Viridiplantae > Streptophyta > Magnoliopsida > Fabales > Fabaceae > Lathyrus > Lathyrus oleraceus. The sequence goes on along the minus strand of NC_066585.1, from coordinate 478,924,490 downwards.
ATCAGACGCTATGTCCATGTTGTACGTATACTACTTGACAAAAGCCTCTCCCAAGTCGTTGAAAGTACGAACGCTTACACTGTCTAATCCCATATGCCAACGGAGTGCAGCACCGGTCAAACTATCTTGGAAGTAGTGAATCAACAGCTGATCATTGTCGGTCTGAGTAGATACCTTACGATCATACATCACTAGATGACTGAGCAAACAAGTTTTCCCTTTGTACTTTTCAAAGTCGGGCACTTTGAACTTCACCGGGATATTCACATTGGGCACTAAACACAACTCAGCAGCACTCTTTCCAAACAAGTTCTTACCCCTTAGCGCCTTCAATTCCTTACGCAGCTCAAGAAATTGATCTTTCATTTCATCCATTTTCTCATAAACATTAGGACCCTCAGATGGCTCAGAGTGATAAATGGTGTCCTCTACACGAGGTAAGGTGTGCACAACGGAAGGTGGCACAGACATGACCGAGCTAGATGCCGGCATGGAAGCAAAAGTAGACGCAAAGCCTTCAGGCATAAAGTTCGGCGATATTCCCCACGGGAATCCGGTAGGCATAGTGGGTGCAAAATAAGCGGTAGCAATAGGCATGGTAGAGGTAGCCACCTCTAAAATAACAGTCCTCTGAGGAGGAGGAGTTGCAGGCGTTGGAGAAGATTGACTCTGAGCAGCCAGAACTGACTCCATCATGGCAGTCAGGCGGGCGATCTCGTCCTTCAGCTCTCTATTCTCTTGCTCTAGATGCTCCATAATTTTGAGATGATTGGCACGGGTGTTGTATCGATGAGTCAGCTTAGCTAAAGCACAGAAGAAACACCAATGAGACATTTGGCAAAAGAGAAACCTGCTTATGCAAATGATGCATGAAATGCAATGCTTGTTTATTTATTTTTGTTTTCAAGGAACTTACTATATCATTTGAGGCAAGTGTGAAATAAACAACTTGTACAGAAAAGGAATGCAACAGACAATAGTTCCACCACCCTTAGAATTCCTTAGATGTAAAGAGAAATACATATCACCCAATAGAGTAGGCACAAGATTCCCATTCAAGAAAAGTCTAATGGCGTTAACATCAACAAAACCGTTAATGTTAGGGAACGAAGCTAATCCATAAATGAGCAACACAAAGATAGCTTCAAAAGCGTCCACACTACCGGCTTGAGCAAAAGCAGTAGCTTCCTTGATGAGGAAATCAGATGGCAACCCAAATAATCCTCCTTTCTTCACCCAATGAGCCTCTATCTCAAACTCCTTCAAGTGAAGAGCTTTAGCAATAAGGTTAGATCAGGGAATCTCCTCCAATCCACTAAAAGGCACTCTACTAGAAACAGGTATCCCCAAAAGATGAGAATACTCCTCCAAGCTAGGTACAAGCTGAAAATTTAGGAAAGTGAAACAACGGTAGAGAGGATCATAGAACTGCACTCACACACTCAGAAGTCCTTCACCCACATCAGTAGACAAGATGGACAAAAGCTTCCCATGACGTTGTTTAAAGTCCAAGGGATCTAATACAAAATATGCTAGCTTCCTTAACTCTTTCAAGTCGGGACATCTGAAACTGTACTTCTTAGTGTTCCTTCATCCACAATCCATGGTCTGAAAATATTTGCAAATAATACCGCAGTTGCTTGAAATTTTCGTGTGATGAATGTTATGATGCGCATGAATGCATGAATGCAACAATCACAGATAAGGGATCACACACAAGGCAAATAAAGAAAGGTCAAGAGATGAATCAAGTCATTGTCAAGATCAATCATCCATTTTGGTGGATTATGGTTTACACCTTATCAACACCCAAGTTCCATTGATATTGACAAGACTTGATTGGATCAACCAAGAATCAAGGGTTTGTTGTAAGTCACGAGCATGGAGTCTGGGTAAGAACCATCCCAAAGGAGTGAACTAAGGATAAAAACCTGTAGATCATGTTCTAAAATGTTCCCAGAGTCTTAATTCCATCTATCGGATATTACAGGTTAAGATGACTGACTCATCAACCCATAATATTCTCAAGAGAAACTCGTCTGAGTGTAGTATCGTGTAACAACTGTTATCAAGTTTACACTTGAACAGTTTCTGCACTACGTCCTAAATAGGCCAAGAGGGGTTAAATTTTCTAAGGTCCTCAGCTTCTCCTGTAACACCCCAATAAAAATAAGGATAATTATTTAATTTAAGTTAATATTATATTTATTAATTTAATTAAGTAATTGGAATTATTGGATTATTATTATTATTATTGGAATAATAATTATTGGAAAATATATAAGAGTGAAATAAGGAAAAAGAATCCCATTTTTTTGGTAAAAAAAGAGTTTGTACGTGAAACAGAGAAGCGATTGAGAAAGTGGAGAAAGGGCAAGAGGAAGAGCTAGAGAGCAAGGGTTGGAGAACGGAAAAGCTTGAAGCTCGAAGATTCGCCGGATTAACTCAGGTAAGGGGGGTTTATCATCGTTTAATGGGTATTATGGGTTAGCATGTAATGGGTAGTGATAAACCGTTGAATTGACCCTAATTGGGATTTGGAATGCTGAGAAATTGTGATGAATAAGTTGTGTGAAAATTGTAATTGAATCGATAATGGTGTGTGTCATAAATTTCTAGACGTGTAGCTTTTTACGGAATTGGAATCGGAGGTCCGGAAGTCCTCCAACGGCGGAAAATGCGGAGAGTTCTGCATTCTGCTTTGTGTTAGCGCAGGAACAGTATTCTGTCTTGCGTTAACCGGTTAACCCAGGGTGTTAACCGGTTAACACTGTTATAAATTGTGAAAAACTGCTGTTTTGTCTGCGTTAACCGGTTAACCCAGGGCGTTAACCGGTTAACACTGTTGCGTTTTGCCAGAAAGTGTATTCTGTGTTGCGTTAACCGGTTAACCCAGGGCGTTAACCGGTTAACACTGTCAAAAAGTGGAAAAATGGATATTTTAAATGTTATGTGTATATGTGATGGTTGGCCTATATCGGTGTGTGATATAGTAGGGATTATTCCCGCTGTTTTGAGCAGTATAGGTATTAGTAGAGTGTGCTAATACTGTGATTAATTATTTGACACGATATGATGTTTTGATGAATGTGTTGATGATGTATGATGGTATGCATAATGCTATGAGTGTATATATTATGCATGTGTTTGTGAATGGACTATTTTATGGCTTAGAGTGTGAGCATATGTCCATTGTGGATTATTGTTGATGATGTTGCATTGCTAGGTGAATTAGCATGCATATTGTGGCCTTTATGGTGGTAGCTAATTCCCATGGTGAGGAATTGGTGATGTTAGTCATTTTGGACTGTTGTTGATGTTTGCATGCTAGGTGAATTAGCGTGCATAGCATGGCCCTTGGGGTGGTAGCTAATTCCCATGGTGAGGAATTAGTGATGTGAGTCACTAGGTCTCAAATGAGTGAGACTAGTGAGCTTCGTAGCCGTACCTGGATTTGGTCGGTGAAGTTGAACTATATGTTCACGAATAGTCGGTACCGCATGCATGGAGTCTCATTGCATAATGTATGTATGGCGTATAATATGAATGGATGTGTTCCAATATTATACGTGTGTTTTGTGGTTGTGTTGAGTATGAGTATGATTATGAGTTTATGTTGCCGTTGCTGAATGTGTGATATGATTAGGGTGATGAAATGTGTTAATTTACTTAACATTACATGACATTTTATAATGCTTATTATATCGATTGAGGAACTCACCCTTACAACTATTTTTCAGGTAACGAGCAATGATTGAGTAGGAGCTAGTACTTGGAGTCTAGTGTAGTCCCTTAGTGGGTCATGCTCTGGTAGATGTAACATCGGGAAGGGATGTTTTAATTGTTTTATTGTTGGTTGTTGAACCAGTTTACATGTAATGTGTTACATGTTTTGCATGATTGATTTGATTTCTATCCGCTGCGAATTATGAAATGTTTATTTTGATTAAATAAAGGGCATGACAGTTATTTTGGTGAATGGTGTTAAGTGATTGTGTGACACCCTTAATTGCATATCTACTCTGATATATATTTGTTGTTTTAATTAAATATTTGGGGTATTTTAGAAGGGTGTTACATTAGTGGTATCAGAGCATAGTCGGTCGAGTCGAGTCGTAATTATTCTGTTCCCCTGTACGGGATAGGTGTTGTGTAACCCTATCAGTACTTACTGTTTAGCTTGTTGGGTTTTTAGAATAGAGATGGCTGGAAGAGGTAGAGACGATGCTGCGATTGCTGAGGCTCTGGGTATGCTAGCTGGAGTACTTGGAGGGAATCCAAATGTTGTGGGAATGGGAGCTGCTCGTCAACTGAGTGAGTTCCAGAAGAATAATCCTCCAATGTTCAAGGGAGCATACGATCCAGATGGTGCTCAGAAGTGGTTGAAGGAGATCGAGAGGATCTTCCGAGTGACTGAGTGTGCCGAAAACCAGAAGGTCAGGTTCGGTACGCATATGCTGTCAGAGGAAGCGGATGATTGGTGGGTTGCTACCCGCACTGAGTTGGAATCTTCTGGGAACGCTGAGATCACTTGGGCTGTGTTCAGAGAGAGATTCCTGAGGAAGTACTTTCCAGAGGATGTCAGAGGAAAGAAAGAGATAGAGTTCTTAGAATTGAAGCAGGGTAACAGGTCTGTTACTGAGTATGCTGCTAAGTTCACAGAGCTGTCAAAGTATTACACTCCCTATAATGAGGCTGCTGGAGAATTTTCAAAATGTGTGAAGTTTGAGAACGGGTTACGTCCTGAGATCAAGCAGGCTATTGGGTATCAGCGGATTAGAGTGTTTTCTGATTTGGTGGACTGTTGCAGGATTTTTGAACAGGATTCCAAAGCCAGAGCGGAGAGCTATCAGCAGAGGGTTGATAGGAGAGGCAAGAATCAGAATGATCGTGGGAAACCGTATGCAGCTGGAAAAGGTTTCCAGAGACAGAGTGGGATGAAGAGGCCTAGTGGGGGAGACTCTAGTGCTCCTGCTAAGTGTTACAGATGTGGTCAGGCGGGACATCGTTTCCACGAGTGTACCAGTGCTGAGAAGAAGTGTTTCAAGTGTGGTAAAGGTGGTCATTTGGCTGCAGAGTGCCGGTTGAAGACTCTGACTTGCTTCAACTGTGGAGAGGTGGGTCATATCAGTCCACAGTGTCCTAAGCCGAAGAAAGAGAATCAGTCGGGAGGAAAGGTCTTTGCTTTATCGGGTTCTGAGACTTCTGTAGATGATCGTTTGATCCGAGGTACGTGTTATATTAATGGCTTTCCTCTTGTAGCTATTATTGACACCGGTGCTACTCATTCCTTTATGTCTTTGGACTGTGCTGTGAAACTTAAGTTAGAGATATCTGAGATGCATGGAAGTATGGTGATTTATACTCCTGCGAAGGGTTCAGTGACTACTACTTCAGTTTGTTTGAATTGTCCTTTGAGTATTTTTGGTAGAGACTTTGGGATAGACCTTGTGTGTCTTCCATTAGTGCAGATTGATGTTATCTTGGGTATGAACTGGTTGGTGTTTAACCGAGTTTCTATCAACTGTTTTGATAAGACTGTGATATTTCCTGAGATTGAGGAAGGTAAGGATTTGTTTCTATCAGCAAGGCAGGTGAATGAGACAGTAGCAGATGGGGCAGAGTTGTTTATGCTGTTAGCGACTTTGGAGGCTAAAGATAAACTGGCGATTTGCGATCTAGCTGTGGTGTGTGATTTTCCTGATGTGTTTCCAGAAGAAGTGAATGAATTACCGCCAGAGCGTGAAGTTGAGTTCTCGATTGATTTGGTACCTGGTACTAGACCGATATCGATGGCTCCGTACCGTATGTCTGCTGTTGAGTTAACTGAATTGAAGAGTCAGTTGGAAGATCTGTTGGATAAGAAATTTATTCGTCCGAGTGTGTCACCGTGGGGTGCACCAGTGTTATTGGTTAAGAAGAAAGAAGGTACTATGAGGTTGTGTGTGGACTACAGGAAACTGAATAAAGTGACGGTCAAGAATCGGTATCCTTTGCCGAGGATTGATGATTTGATGGATCAGTTGGTTGGTGCGAGTGTGTTCAGCAAGATAGATTTGAGATCGGGATATCATCAGATACGTGTGAAAACGGAGGATATTCAGAAGACTGCTTTCAGTATGGACATTATGAGTATTCTGTAATGCCTTTTGGTGTGACTAATGCGCCTGGAGTATTCATGGAGTATATGAATAGGATTTTCCATCCGTACCTAGACAAGTTTGTTGTGGTGTTTATTGATGACATTTTGGTGTATTCGAAATCTGAAGAAGAGCATGCTGAGCATTTGAGAGTGGTTTTAGGAGTTCTACGAGAAAAGAAGTTATTTGCTAAACTCTCTAAGTGTGAATTTTGGTTAGAAGAAGTTAGTTTTCTTGGTCATGTGATTTCAAGAGGTGGTGTTGCTGTTGATCCTTCTAAGATAGAAGCGGTGTCTAAGTGGGAAGCTCCGAAGTCTGTTGCTGAGATTCGAAGTTTCCTTGGATTGGCTGGTTACTATAGGAAATTTATTGAGGGATCTTCTAAGTTGGCGTTACCGTTGACGATGTTGACTAGAAAGGGGCAAGCGTTTGTTTGGGACTCACAGTGTGAAGAAGGTTTCCAAGAGTTAAAGAGAAGGCTAACTACTGCTCCTATTCTGATATTACCGAGTTCGTCGGAATCATTTGAGGTTTACTGTGATGCTTCATTGTTGGGTTTGGGTGGTGTGTTGATGCAGAATAAGCAGGTTATAGCTTATGCTTCGAGACAGCTGAGGGTTCATGAGAGGAACTATCCGACGCACGATTTAGAGTTGGCAGCTGTGGTATTTGTTCTGAAGTTATGGAGGCATTACTTGTACGGGTCGAGATTTGAGGTTTTCAGTGACCATAAGAGTTTAAAGTATTTGTTTGATCAGAAAGAGCTGAATATGAGACAGAGGAGATGGTTAGAGTTTCTGAAGGATTATGACTTTGGTTTGAATTACCATCCGGGTAAAGCAAACGTAGTGGCTGATGCATTGAGTCGAAAATCATTGCATATGTCTATGTTAATGGTTAAAGAATTGGATTTAATTGAGCAGTTTAGAGACTTGAGTTTGGTGTGTGAAAGTACTCACAATAGTGTTAAATTGGGAATGTTGAAGTTAACGAGTGGTATTCTGGATGAGATTAGAGAGGGTCAGAAATCCGATGTGCTTTTGTTTGATAAGTTGACTTTAGTGAATCAAGGTCAAGGTGGTGAATTTAGAGTCGATGAGAGTGGTGTTTTGAAATTTGGTAATCGGGTGTGTATTCTGGATGTTACCGAACTTAAGAAGAGTATTCTTGAGGAAGGACATCGTAGTGGCCTGAGTATTCATCCTGGGGCTACGAAGATGTATCATGATTTGAAAAAGTTATTTTGGTGGCCGGGAATGAAAAGGGAAATTGCGAGTTTTGTTTATTCTTGTTTGACGTGTCAGAAGTCAAAGATTGAGCATCAGAAGCCGTCTGGGCTAATGCAACCGTTGGCTATTCCAGAGTGGAAGTGGGATAGTATCAGTATGGATTTTGTTTCTGGTTTACCGAGGACAATTAAGAATTTTGAAGCTATTTGGGTGATTGTTGACAGATTGACAAAATCGGCTCATTTCATTCCGATCAGGATGGATTATCCGTTAGAGAGATTAGCTGAGTTGTATATTGAGAAAATTGTAAGTTTGCATGGTATTCCGTCGAGTATTGTTTCGGACAGAGATCCTAGATTTACATCGAAGTTTTGGGAAGGTTTGCAGAAGGCTTTGGGAACTAAGCTGAGATTGAGTTCTGCATATCATCCGCAGACTGATGGTCAGACTGAGAGGACGATTCAGTCATTGGAGGATCTTTTGAGGGCTTGTGTTTTGGAAAAGGGAGGTGCTTGGGATTGTTATTTACCTTTGATTGAGTTTACCTACAACAATAGTTTTCATTCGAGCATTGGTATGGCACCGTTTGAAGCTTTGTATGGTAGGAGATGTCGGACGCCTTTATGTTGGTATGAGTCCGGTGAGAGCGTTGTGGTTGGACCGGAGATTGTTCAACAAACTACGGAAAAGATTAAGATGATTCAGGAGAAGATGAGGATTGCTCAGAGTCGTCAGAAGAGTTATCACGACAAGAGGAGGAAGTCACTTGAGTTTCAAGAGGGAGATCATGTGTTTCTCCGTGTTACTCCGATAACGGGAGTTGGTCGAGCTTTGAAGTCGAAGAAGTTGACACCTCGATTTATTGGTCCTTATCAGATTTTGGAAAGGATAGGGGAGGTAGCCTATCGTATCGCTTTACCGCCGTCACTTGCGAATCTGCATGAGGTTTTTCATGTGTCTCAGTTGAGGAGGTACATTCATGATCCGTCGCATGTAGTCCAAATAGATGATGTACAGGTGAGAGATAACCTGACTGTTGAAACATCACCTATGAGGATCGAGGATCGAGAGTTGAAGCAGTTGCGGGGTAAAGAGATTGCCTTGGTGAAGGTAGCTTGGGGAGGACCAGCAGGTGGCAATGTGACTTGGGAACTTGAGAGTCAGATGAAGGAGTCTTATCCGGAATTATTCGCTTGAGGTATGTTTTCGAGGACGAAAACTCTTTTAGTGGGGGAGAGTTGTAACACCCCAATAAAAATAAGGATAATTATTTAATTTAAGTTAATATTATATTTATTAATTTAATTAAGTAATTGGAATTATTGGATTATTATTATTATTATTGGAATAATAATTATTGGAAAATATATAAGAGTGAAATAAGGAAAAAGAATCCCATTTTTTTGGTAAAAAAAGAGTTTGTACGTGAAACAGAGAAGCGATTGAGAAAGTGGAGAAAGGGCAAGAGGAAGAGCTAGAGAGCAAGGGTTGGAGAACGGAAAAGCTTGAAGCTCGAAGATTCGCCGGATTAACTCAGGTAAGGGGGGTTTATCGTCGTTTAATGGGTATTATGGGTTAGCATGTAATGGGTAGTGATAAACCGTTGAATTGACCCTAATTGGGATTTGGAATGCTGAGAAATTGTGATGAATAAGTTGTGTGAAAATTGTAATTGAATCGATAATGGTGTGTGTCGTAAATTTCTAGACGTGTAGCTTTTTACGGAATTGGAATCGGAGGTCCGGAAGTCCTCCAACGGCGGAAAATGCAGAGAGTTCTGCATTCTGCTTTGTGTTAGCGCAGGAACAGTATTCTGTCTTGCGTTAACCGGTTAACCCAGGGTGTTAACCGGTTAACACTGTTATAAATTGTGAAAAACTGTTGTTTTGTCTGCGTTAACCGGTTAACCCAGGGCGTTAACCGGTTAACACTGTTGCGTTTTGCCAGAAAGTGTATTCTGTGTTGCGTTAACCGGTTAACCCAGGGCGTTAACCGGTTAACACTGTCAAAAAGTGGAAAAATGGATATTTTAAATGTTATGTGTATATGTGATGGTTGGCCTATATCGGTGTGTGATATAGTAGGGATTATTCCCGCTGTTTTGAGCAGTATAGGTATTAGTAGAGTGTGTTAATACTGTGATTAATTATTTGACACGATATGATGTTTTGATGAATATGTTGATGATGTATGATGGTATGCATAATGCTATGAGTGTATATATTATGCATGTGTTTGTGAATGGACTATTTTATGGCTTAGAGTGTGAGCATATGTCCATTATGGATTATTGTTGATGATGTTGCATTGCTAGGTGAATTAGCATGCATATTGTGGCCTTTATGGTGGTAGCTAATTCCCATGGTGAGGAATTAGTGATGTTAGTCATTTTGGACTGTTGTTGATGTTTGCATGCTAGGTGAATTAGAGTGCATAGCATGGCCCTTGGGGTGGTAGCTAATTCCCATGGTGAGGAATTAGTGATGTGAGTCACTAGGTCTCAAATGAGTGAGACTAGTGAGCTTGGTAGCCGTACCTGGATTTGGTCGGTGAAGTTGAACTATATGTTCACGAATAGTCGGTACCGCATGCATGGAGTCTCATTGCATAATGTATGTATGGCGTATAATATGAATGGATGTGTTCCAATATTATACGTGTGTTTTGTGGTTGTGTTGAGTATGAGTATGATTATGAGTTTATGTTGCCGTTGCTGAATGTGTGATATGATTAGGGTGATGAAATGTGTTAATTTACTTAACATTACATGACATTTTATAATGCTTATTATATCGATTGAGGAACTCACCCTTACAACTATTTTTCAGGTAACGAGCAGTGATTGAGTAGGAGCTAGTACTTGGAGTCTAGTGTAGTCCCTTAGTGGGTCATGCTCTGGTAGATGTAACATCGGGAAGGGATGTTTTAATTGTTTTATTGTTGGTTGTTGAACCAGTTTACATGTAATGTGTTACATGTTTTGCATGATTGATTTGATTTCTATCCGCTGCGAATTATGAAATGTTTATTTTGATTAAATAAAGGGCATGACAGTTATTTTGGTGAATGGTGTGAAGTGATTGTGTGACACCCTTAATTGCATATCTACTCTGATATATATTTGTTGTTTTAATTAAATATTTGGGGTATTTTAGAAGGGTGTTACATCTCGGACCCAAATTAGAGATAGTAATGCCTAACCACAAATACTTGTGTGGCATTTCCAAATCCAAAAGAGTCTCCACTGAGCAGATGGATCTCAAGCCAACTTGTTAAGGACTACTCCACACAAGTCGAACATGACTATACCATCCTCCTATATTAATTGCACTCAAGTTCGGGTTAGAACTTATCTCACCACTCAGAGATCACCAAGCACAACAAGCAGATTATATCACACATACATATATCCAAACATCACATATATACAAATAAATACACACAAAAAGTAGGCTAAACCCACTGGAGACTAGTCCCCAGAAGAGTCCCCACTTAATTTCTATAGCTGTAAATTCATGATCATCAAGCTATGGATAAGCTAGACATCAAATAACAAGAGTCACCACCGCGTTTTTATTGTTTCCAAGGAAAAAGGGAAAAAGTACGAACAAAACCCAAAAGTAAGAAGTTTTCAAATCAAAACTAATAAAATGTCAGAGATTACAGGTAAGGGGGTTGGTTACATAGAGGCAAGGTGTAAGCACCCAAAGTGTCCTAGGTACTCCTAGGGAGCCCTTTTTGTGTGCATACGTATTTGGTACAAAAATGATGTTTACAAACAAATAGAATGGGGGGATGAGAAAAGAATTCATTAATTATAGTTTTTTGTGTTTGATAAGACCTTCGGACTTGTGCCTATGTACCAACATAAAAATGAGGTATTAAAACCTCGTAGTTCGTGATACAAATTTCAAAGTGGATGCATTGCTTTTAACAAAATTATGTTTGAAAGGCACAAAGGCCTAAAAAATGGTTTGAATGAGTTAGTTCTTTTTGTCTTTTTGAAAGTTTAAGTCAAGTATAATTAAGTTTATTTACAAGTTTGATTAAGAAAAGAAGTTTGAAAATGCAATGGCATAAGGCCAAAGTTTCTAGTTTGCAAAGTGGTCAAAGTTTATAACAAAACTAGTTCAAACAAAGAATTTTTTTTAAAAGGGAGGGAGAGATTTTGAAATTTAAGAAATGGGGAGGAGATGAAGAGACTAATCCTATGCACAAAATTAAAAGTTAAGGGTTGAAAAGATTTGACCAATGGGTAGCAATCCAATAGACAAGAATGTCAATAGAAACCCAAATTCCCTTGGACATTTAGAATCAAGCAACACACAAATGAACAATTATATTATCTTGAAGAGAAAGGTATCAAATAAAGATAGCCACATCCAAGCTTTAGCCACTCCATGATCTTCTTCAAATTAGCCCATGTAACAGATGAATTCCACAAGTCACGGGTTCAAAATAACAGTTCCACAATGATCATGTTGCAGATGAACTCAAAGGGATCTTGAATGATGTATCAGATGAAGTTTCAAATTGCCATCACTTGGTTACACAAAAGTTGGCATTGGCCAAGTCCTTTAGCATAGGAATGTTGCCTAAGTTCTAAGTCCATTTGTCCAAGATCAAGTCAACAGTCCACACCAAAGTGTTTTAGGGTTTTTGTTGTTATTATGTACATTAATGGTCAAAGACCACACAAACAAACAAAGTATACACAAAATGGAATATATCACACAATATGGTCCAAGTGGACAAAGTGAAAATTGCATTAACATAAACAATTAGAATGGTATGAATAATGGCAAATGAATAAAGACTAAAATTAAATGACATTAAAGTAAATGGCTTGAAATTAAAAGTTAGTTGTTAATGAGTTAGAAGTTAGTATTGTTTTACTTTTTCTTTTCATTTTTTAAGAACTTCTTTGGAGAACACTCAACCCACTTATCACAAGCATGGATCCTTGAGCCAAGACATCTTCCAAAGGAAGGAAAAAAGGCCAAGTTTCCACACAATACCATGAAAGAGGGGAGACTCACAATCTCACTAACTAGAATGATATGCCTTTTATGTCACAAATTTAGCGCTATGTTAAGCAATCGTAATTGGACTTATGTAGAAGTCACAACTATTTGAGATCGGGCAATAGAATTTTGGTGTTAATGCATGTTATAGACATAGTATAATGGACTATGCTCATGAAACATACCACACACAAAAAGAATATGCAAAAGAGGTGGCCTAATCTCATCCATACTTATGTTGATTTTTCAATCAACTAGCCTTAGGACTTTGAGATATCATAGGCCAAATGAGATGAATGCATAAAGAATGGGAATGAGATGAAGAGGGAGGGGAATGGATCAAAACTCAAATTGGTCAAATGAGGACTTTTACCAAATTAATATCATCCATTCATTTTGGGAGATGGAATGTACATTCCATCAATCCCCTAAATCCAATGATATTAATTTGACAAAGTCAAATCAACCTTGACCAAGGCCCAACAACAAGAGTCAAACTCAAACAGGTGATCGCAATTGGTCAACACAATTAATTGGCATTTATTCAAATTAAAAAAGACTAAAATAATACATTTAAATTAAATATGGTTTGTCAAATTCCTAAAACCTCATAAAAACACCAAAGAAATGGCCATGAGATTTATCATAGGTCCAACAAGGTCAAAGGACCTTGGAGAAAAAATTTCAAAATTTTTAATGACTTAAAAGTATTTTTAAATAATTAAAAATAAACCCAAAATCAATTAAATCATGAAAAATATTAATAATGATCCAAAAAATAATTTTAATTCAAAATATGAAAGAGGAAATTTTTTGAAATTTTTTGGTGAAACTCTCATATTTTTTGGATCAATATTAAAATTAATATGAATTAATGAAAATAAGCTAATTAAAATGAAAATCAGAAAATAGCAAAAAACATGGACCACTTGATCTCCCTCATTAATTGAGGTGGCAGATCAAGTGGTCCTCAGCGTGCGTTCCACAATGGACACTAGTCAATGCGCTGCAGGGATGGTATTTAAAACCAACGCACGAGATTAAAACGTTTGAAAAGGATCCTGTGGTCTGGAGAGATGCCAACACATCGTCGGAGCTGTAACTCCGGTCTTCTTCTCCAGTAGACCTCACCGGACTGGTCCACCCTCAACCATCACCAAAATAAAAAAAGACGACATGATCTGAAAGAAAAAATGGCGTAGAGCCCGAATCTAACCTCAATTTTAACTAACTCCACATATATAGAAAGATATGAGGAGTTGAATTTTGAGGTGTGTCAACTGAGTTGCTTCGATTTGACCTCTAAGCCACTCATTCTTCTTGCCTACATTGGTAGAACTTCAGACAACCAAAGATCCAAGAGAATTGAGTAGAATTGAGTGAGAATCTAAGAGATGAAGTTTTCTGAAAATTACCTCCAATGCTATGCAGTTCTTGATGTTGCTTGCTTTAAACACGATCTGATCACACTTGAGAAGCTAATAGGAAGTGATTGGAGAGGTTGCGAGGCTGTGGATCCTGGAGTTCTTGAATCTCCTACAATTGAGATTCAAACTCAAATTTCAAATTGAAATTTCTCAGGTTTTCCTTTAGAATGAGAGGGTTTCAATGGGGGGCAAAGCTGGCGCGCAAATTTTTTTTCAAATGAGCTCATAAGCCTTCTATTTATAGCCAAAGGGAATGATATTTTCACACTTCAAAATCTGTCCAAAATTGGCAATGTGAATGGCACGAGTGCATGGGCATGTACAGGCCCATGATGCAATGCAATAAGGTCCAAAAATGATTCAAAATGAAGTCTGGGTGAAGCTTGAATGGCAAGGCATTGTGAACTGAAATTTGTACAATTGATTCTTTCCAATGATGCAACCCTGTTAAAGCCATGCCCAAACCTAGCAATCTTTGTCCAAAATTCATGAACTTGGGTTCTTTGCAAAGCCTGGATCAAGGGGAACAAGTTTGATGTTTAACACTTTTTCATTTGGAGTTTGGAACATGGAGAATTTTGAGGTGGAAGTTTGGAAATTTCAACATGTTGAAAATTTTTCTAAGTGTCAAGCTATATATCTCAATATTCCACCTTGCTTAACTTTTTATGTGAGCTTCAAGTGAGAAAAGTGTCTTCATAAAAGTTGTAGATATTTAAAAGACCTTCAAAATGGTCACAAATTTCATGTCATTTGGATTAAGAATGATAGAGTTATGCATTTTTGAAGTTTGGAAAAATCACTTGTTCAATGGTATAGGTCAAAAATGACCTATAATGTATCCTCATATCACATGCTCATAAAAGTTGAATTTGCTCTCACTACAAACATAAAAGTTGAAGTAGACAACTTGAAATTGATTTTGCAACTTGGAAATCTTTCATCTCATAAAAAATGATCAAGTTATGGCCTTGGGAAATTGACTTTCAAATTAGGGTTTAGACAAAATGACCTATAATGTTTAAAAATAGAAAATGATTTTCCAAGCAAACCTAGCTCTAAGTATCAACATGAAAGTTGTTTGGAATGTCCTTTAGAGTAACTTTTCTCTTGGAATAATTTTCATATGGTGAAAATTATAGGAGATAGGATCTAGGGAGACCCAGTTTTGATTAGATGAATTCATCTGGCCAACCACCATCAACCAACTTGCTAACCTTCAATTATCTTGACTTTATAGGCTCATGGTAGATAATATATGCATAAGATGAGATAACTTGTTGGAGAAGTTACTTAAGATACCCAGTCAAACTAGGGTTTCCAAGGCAAATCACCCTCAAACTCTTGAAGAATACTTGATCAATATAACATGTAGAGGTCATTGGGACTCATATATGATGATCATAACCATTCTTGGATCAATTCATGGTTTTGTTCTTTGTCATGAGGGTCTCAAACCCTAGATATGAACTTGATAGATCAATGAAGATCATGCCTTTCCTACAAAAGAGTTAGGCAAATGAAAAGACATATTTTTGGTATTTTGGTTAGTGAAATGATAAAATACAAGTATGATACAATCACATAGTGCTTGGTGATCTCTCCCAAAACAAACCCAATGAAAGAGGGGTAAGGAGGATGCCAAGGTATGATCCCAATGCTAATGCTTATGATGAAATTGCATGACGGATCTTAGGGTCAAAATTAGGGTCTTACATGGCTGAGCCATTAACTCTCCCTAACCAAGATGTAGAGGAGTTGGAAGACGCGCTCACCAAGATGAAGCAAGAAAAGGATATGTGGGAAGAGCGTTTCCATGCTTTGAGTAGAAAGCATGAAGAGTTGCAGCTTGAGTCTAAGGAAAGATGCACTATCTGAGCTACTTGAAGACCGAGTGATGAAGAGACAGAGAGAACCATAGGTTTCATCTTCCTCTAGTATGCCTCAGCCTTCCGTTTCTTGGAAGAAGATTGTTGACTGGCTTGTCCTCGGGAAGACTCAGATGAAGGCTTCTTTTTAGATCGAGGTCTGACGCATTTGAAGGAAGTACGCGCCTGCAGCCAGATCTTCTGATGTTGTTGTTAGGGATACTTAGGATGACTAGTCTCCTTTTCTCTTGTATTTTCATTTGGTTTCTGAAATTGTACTCAGTGTAATCCTTCCAATTATATAAATAAAAGAGATTTTTATGGTCATATCAAATTTTTGCAATTATTGTTGAATATATATATATATATATATATATATATATATATATATATATATATTCACATATAATATAGCAAGTTCCTTGAAAATAAAAACAATCAAGCATTGCATTTCATGCATCATTTGCATAAGCAAGTTTCTCTTTTGCCAGATGTCTTATTGGTATTTCTTTTGTGCTTCAGCCAAGCTGACTCATCGATACAATACCCACACCAATCACTCAAAGATTATGGAGCATCTCGAGTAAGAGAATAGAGACTTGAAGGATGAGATCGCCCGTCTGACTGCCATGATGGAGTCAGTGCTAGCCGCTCAGAGCCAATCTTCTCCAACGCCTGCAACTCCTCCTCCTCAGAGGACAATTATTTCCGAGGTTGCTACCTCTACCATTCCTACAAATGCCGCTCACTTTACACCCAACATGCCTGCCGGATTCCCGTGGGGAATGCCGCCTAATTTTGTGCCTGAAGGCTTTGCGCCTACCTTTGCTTCCATGCCGGCATCTATCTCAGTCATGTCTGTGCCACCGCCTGTTGTGCATACTCTGCCCCATGTGGAAGACACCATCTATCATTATGATCCATCTGAAGGCCCTGATGTGTATGAGAATATGGATGAGATGAAAGATCAATTCCTTGAGTTGAGAAATGAGTTGAAAACTTTGAGGGGTAAGTATCTGTTTGGAAAGAGTGTTGCGGAGCTTTGTTTGGTTCCAAATGTGAAGATCTCGGTGAAGTTCAAAGTGCCTGATTTTGAAAAGTACAAGGGGAACACATGTCCACTCAGTTATCTTGTGATGTACGCCAGAAAAATGTCTACTCAAACCGATAATGATCAATTGTTGATCCATTATTTTCAAGACAGTTTGATCAGTGCCGCATTGAGGTGGTACATCAGATTGGATAGTGCGAGCATCCGCATGTTCAATAATTTGGGCGAAGCATTTGTGAAGCAGTACAAGTATAATATTGATATGGCTCTAGATAGGGACCAGTTGAGGTCGTTGTCTTAGAAGGAATATGAGACGTTTAAAGAGTATGTGCAAAGATGGAGGGAGCTTGCTGCTCAGATTACACCTCCTTTGGAAGAGAAGAAGATGACTAAATTTTTTCTCAAGACCCTGAGCTCATTCTATTATGAGCGAATGATTGTCAGTGCCCCCAGTGATTATACCGAAATGGTAAACATGGGGATGAGGCTAGAAGAAGGTGTCCGAGAGGGACGGTTATCTAAGGAGGAAGCGCCATCCAGTAAGAGGTATGGTAATAGTTTCAGTAAGAAGAAGGAGAGTGAAGCTAATGCAGTGTCTGTTGGGAGGTAGAGGAGGCCTCATGTAAGAAGAAATCAACCACCCCGTTAACACCATCATCAAGTATCATATGTGATCCCAGTATTTTCAACCAATTAGTCAACACCAATTCAACAACAACAACATCAACAACAACCGTCACCGCAACGAACAAACACCTACAACAACAACAATACCAACAATCATCTTCAACAACAATCAATTTTTGAGAGGAAGAAGGTCTCTTTCGACCCAATTCCTATGACGCACACAGAATTATATCCATCTTTGGTTCTCAAGAACCTGTTGCAACCGACAAATCCTCCTCAAATTCCTGAACCACTTCCATGGTGGTATAAACCGGAACTCCGATGTGCCTTTCATCCAGGAGCTCTCAGTCATGATATCGAGAACTGCTATCCATTAAAATATGAAGTCCAGAAGCTGGTCAAAAGTGGAATGGTGTCCTTTGAGAACCGTGCGCCAAACGTCAAAGTTAACCCACTACCTGCCCATGGAAATTCATCTGTTAATATGGTGGACGACTGTCCTGGAGAGTTCAAGGTATTTGATGTACGCTTTATTACAAGGATATTTTCTTGGTTAGCGATTGTGAGCATGATCATGATGGTTGTGCTATTTGCAGTGTCAATCCCATAGGTTGTACGGTTGTGAAGAGAGACATCCAGAGGTTGATGAATGAAGGTTTGATTCAGATTGTCCAGTCCTGTCATGTAGATGACGATATCAATGTTATAGTCTTGGTTTTCAAAACTCCTGAGAGATTGGTGATTCAGTACGACACTAGCAGCAGTAACAACATCAGCAACAGATCGGTATTATCATTGGTTATATGGTTAGCTGATCCCGTCCCGTATGCATTCGATAAGGCTGTCCCATATCAGTATAATGCTACCATGCTAGAGAATGGTCAACAGGTTCCTTTACCTACGACCAGTTATGTTGTAAGCATAGCTAATGTTACTAGAGTGACCCGTAGTGGTCGTGTTTTTGGGCCGGTGTTCCCAAAGAATGTGGAAGATTTGTATGTTAGCAAGAAGGTTGATGCGCCTGTGGTAGATCCGGTTAGCGCTCCAAAGTGTCAGTCTGGTGAATCCAACGACTTGAAGCCTAATGATGACGATGAGGTGCTCAGATTGATCAAGAAGAGTGAGTTCAACATGGTGGAGCAGTTGCTTCAAACCCCCTCTAAGATTTCAGTATTGTCTCTGTTAATGAATTCAGAAGCGCACAGAGAAGCACTGCAAAAAGTTCTAGAGCAAGCATATGTGGAACATGATGTTACGGTGGATCAATTCGATCATATTGTGGCTAACATCACTTCCTGCAACAATCTCAGTTTCTGTGATGAGGAACTCCTCGAGGAGGGTAAAAATCATAATTTGGCTCTACATATCTCAATGAATTGCAAAGATGATGCCCTGTAAAATGTATTGGTAGACACTGGATCTTCATTGAATATACTTCCAAAGTCAACTCTGTCTAGGATGTCATACCAAGGAGCGTTTATGAGATATAGTGGTGTGGTCGTCAAAGCATTTAACGGTTCTCGCAAAACTGTAATCGGTGAAGTGGACCTTTCAATGAAGATAGGTCAGAGTGACTTCCAAATTACTTTTCAAGTAATGGATATCCACCCGGCCTATAGTTACTTGTTGGGAAGGCCATGGATTCATGAGGCAGGAGCCGTTACTTCAACATTGCATCAGAAGCTAAAATTTGTTTAAAATGGGAAGCTTGTTATTATTGGTGGGGAGAAGGCATTGTTGGTCAGCCACCTATCATCTTTCTCTTATGTAGAAGCTAAGGATGAGGTTGGAACTCTGTTCCAAGCCTTATCTATCGTCGAGGAAAAGAAAGTTGGGGCACCTATGTCCTTATTCAGAGATGCAAAGAAGATTGTTGAAGAGGGTCAGTCTGATCAATGGGGACAGATGATAGAGGTCTCCGACAACAAGAGAAGAGTCGGTTTGGGTTTCCAACAAGGTTCATCTGTGATTAGATCTGAAGATGTGCAACCCAGTTTCCGTAGCGGAGGGTTTATTCTTGGTAATGAACAACACTTAGCTGTAGTGTTAGAGGGTGATGAAGATGAAGAGTGCGCCAATTTTGTGACGCATGGAAAAGCTTGCAACAATTGGATTGTTGTTGATATTCCTGTTATTATGCATCGATCTAAGTAATTGCTTTTATTTTTTTTTAAAAATCCTTCTCCTATGCCTAAGGGAGAAGTGAACATTGTTGGGCATTTCAAATTTGATCATCAATAAAATATAATTCTATTCATCCACATTTATGATGTTTTTTACTTTTTGCTTTATTTTGAAAATGGTAATCACAAAAGACATAAATAAATAATATAATTGTCCATCTGCATAATATTTAGTCACAATTCACTTCTCTAAAATTAAAATATCAAATCATTATGCAGGTTGGTTTCTAACCCCATTGAATACAATGATCCTTCTCCTTCTCCAAATTTTGAATTCCCTGTGTTTGAGGCTGAGGAGGAAAGTGATGAAGAAGTAAGTGGTGAATTGTCTCGTCTTCTTGAGCATGAAGGAAAGGCCATTCAGCCATTCGAAGAGCAGATTGAATTAGTTAACTTGGGTTCCGAGGATGATGTGAAGGAAGTCAAGATTGGGTCTCGACTATGTCCTGGAGTGAATAAGGGGTTGATTGATCTTCTCCGAGAGTATTCAGACGTGTTTGCTTGGTCCTATCAAGACATGCTTGGTTTGGATTCTGAGATTGTGGAGCATAGATTGCCGTTGAAGCCAGAATGCCCGCCAGTTTAGCAGAAGTTTAGGAGAACTCATCCTGATATGGCAGTGAAGATCAAAGAAGAAGTGAAAAAACAGATTGATGTCGGTTTCCTTGTTACCGCTGAGTATCCGCAGTGGGTGGCCAATATTGTGCTTGTTCTGAAGAAGGATGGAAAAATCCGCATGTGTGTTGATTATAGAGATTTGAATAAATCTAGTCCGAAATATGATTTCCCTATGCCACACATTGATGTGATGGTAGACAACACAGCTAAATTCAAAGCCTTTTCGTTAATGGACGTATTTTCCGGATATAATCAGATCAAGATGGCACCCGAAGATATGAAGAATACCATATTAATTACACCTTGGGGAACATTCTATTATAGAGTGATGCCTTTCGGTTTAAAGAATGCTGGTGCAATTTACTAGAGAGCAATGACTACTCTTTTTCATGATATGATGCATAAAGAGATTGAAGTATATGTGGATGATATGATTGCTAAATATATTGATGAAGAGGAACATGTTGAGCATTTGTTGAAGCTATTCTAGTGTTTGAGGAAGTATAAACTCCGCTTGAATCCCAATAAGTGTACATTTGGTGTTTGTTCTAGTAAGTTGTTGGGCTTTATTGTCAGCGAGAATGGTATTGAAGTTGATCCTGCCAAGGTCAAAGCAATAAAAGAGATGCATGCGCCCAAAACTAAGAAGCAAGTCAGAGGTTTTCTCGGTCGCTTGAATTATATCTCAAGATTCATTTCACACATGACTGCCACATGTGCACCTATATTCAAGCTTCTTCAGAAAGATCAATCTTGTGATTGGACCAAAGACTTCCAGAAAGCTTTTGATAGTATCAAGGAATATCTGTTTGAACCTCCGATTATGTCTACGCATGTGGAAGGAAGACCATTGATCATGTATTTGACTGTGCTTGAGAAGACTTGTTGCGCATTGGCTTGGGCTGCTAAGCGTCTGCATCAGTATATGTTGAATCATACCACTTGGTTGATATCCAAAATGGATCCAATCAAGTACATTTTTGAGAAACCTGCTTTAATTGGGAGGATTTCCCGTTGGAAGATGTTGTTATCTGAGTATGGTATTGAATTCCGATCTCAGAGAGCTATCAAAGGTAGTGTCTTGGCTGACTATTTGGCTCACCAACCGATTGAAGATTATCAGTCAGTACAGTATGACTTTCCTGACGAAGAGATCTTGTACTTGAAAATGAAAGATTGTGATGAACCATTGCTTGAAGAAGGGCTAGAGCCTGGTTCTCGTTGGGGCATGGTATTTGATGGAGCTGTTAATCAGTATGGTAAGGGCATTGGGGCAGTAATCATTACTCCTCAAGGCACACATTTTCCGTTTACAGCTAGATAGACTTTCAAGTGTACAAATAATATGGCAGAATATGAAGCTTGCATTATGGGGCTTGAAGAGGCCATTGATCTCAGAATCAAGTTCTTGGACATCTATGGAGATTCGGCTTTGGTTGTGAATCAGATCAAAGGTGAATGGGAGATGAATCAACCCGGTTTGATACCATATAGAGACTACGCGAGGAGGATTTCAACTATTTTCACAAAGGTTGAGTTTCATCATATCCCTCGAGATGAAAACTGGATGGCAGATGCTCTTGCAACGTTGGCTTCAATGATTGTAGTAAAGTATTGGAATGAAGTCCCCAATTTAACTATGATGCGTCTTGATAGACCAGTTTACGTGTTTGTTGTTGAAGAAGTCAAAGATGAGAAGTTGTGGTATTACGACATCAAGTGTTTCCTCCAAAGTCAAATTTACCTGTTTGGGGCATGTTTGAAAGATAAGAAGACTTTGAGAAGATTAGCCGACAATTTTTACCTGAATGGTGATGTGATATATAAGAAAATTTTCGATATGGTTTTGCTCAGATGCATGGATAGACACAAAGCAGACATGTTGATGACTGAAGTCCATGAAGGTTCCTTTGGTACTAATTCCAATGGACATGCAATGGCGAAGAAGATGTTGCGAGCAGGTTACTATTAACTGACAATGGAATCTGACTGTTGCAAGTTTGTGAAGAAATGCCACAAGTGTCAAATTTATGCTGATAAGATTCATGTTCCTCCAACACTGTTGAACGTCATTTCTTCCCTATGGCCCTTCTCCATGTGGGGAATTGACATGATTGGCATGATTGAGCCCAAAGCATCGAATGGACATCGTTTCATTTTGGTGTCTATTGACTACTTCACAAAATGGGTCGAAGCGGCATCGTATGCGAATGTAACCAAGCAAGTTGTTGTAAGGTTTATCAAGAATCAGATTATATGTCGTTATGGTGTGCCAAGTAAGATCATTACTGATAATGGATCGAACTTGAATAATAATATGGTGGAAGTTATTTGCAAAGACTTCAAGATTCCACATCATAATTCTTCTCCCTACAGACCTAAGATGAATGGGGATGTTAAAGCTTCAAACAAGAACATCAAGAAAATCATTCAAAAGATGGTTGTAACGTATAAGGATTGGCATGAGATGCTCCTATTTGCTTTGAACGGGTATCGTACCTCTATCCGCACTTTAACAGGGGAAACCCATTTCTCTCTTGTTTATGGTATGGAAGTTGTGCTCCCCGTAGAGGTTGAGATCCCATCATTGCGTGTGCTCATGGAAGCCAAGTTGACTGAGGCTGAATGGTGTCAAACCAGGTATGATCAGCTGAATTTGATTGAAGAGAAGAGGTTGAGTGGCATGTGTTATGGTCATTTGTATCAGCAGAGAATGAAGAAAGTTTTCAACAAGAAGGTCAGACCTTGCATGTTTAGAGAAGGTGACCTTGTGCTCAAGAAGATTTTATCTTTCAAACCAGATTCTTGGGGAAAATGGACTCATGATTATGAAGGCACATATGTTGTTAAAAGAGCCTTTTCGGGCGGTGCTTTGATTCTTACAACTTTGGATGGTGAAGAGTTCACTCGTTCTGTGAACGCAGATGCAGTCAAGAAATACTTCGCCTAAAAAATAAAAGAACAGCTTGCTAAGTTGAAAACCTGAAAGGGCGGCTCAGGCAAAAATGAGCGTCTCGGTGGATTGAAGACCCGAAAGGGCGGTATAGGAAAAAGTTAGAAACATGAAATAGAAAAGAATTATCCCTATAAATTGAGTACCCCACCTTGGGGCAATTGTAAGACCCCAATTTTGACCCTAAGATCCCTCATGCAATTCCATCACAAGCATTAGCATTGGGATCATATCTTGGCATCCTCCTTACCCTTCTTTCATTGGGTTTGTTTTGGGAGAGATCACCAAGCACTTTGTGATTATATCATACTTGTATTTTATCATTTCACTAACCAAAATACCAAAAATATGTCTTTGCATTTGCCTAACTCTTTTGTAGGAAGGACATAATTCCATTGATTCATCAAGTTCACATCTAGGGTTTGAGACCCTCATGAACAAAGAGCACAACCAAGAATTGATCCAATAATGGTTATGAGCATCATATATGAGTCCCAATGTTCTCTAGATGTTATATTGATCAAGTTTTCTTCAAGAGTTTGAGGGTGATTTTCCTTGGAAACCCTAGTTTGACTGGGTATCTTGAGTAACTTCTCCAACAAGCTATCTCAACAATTGAACAAATTTCTCAAGGGGAACTTCAAAAATCATCATCTTATGCATATATGAGCTACCATGATCCAATAAAGTCAAGATAATTGGAAGTTAGCATGTTGGTTGATGGTGGTTGGCCAGATGGATTCATCTGATCAAAACTGGGTCTCCCTAGACCCTATCTCCCACAATTTTCATTATATGAAAATGATTCCAAGATAAAACTTAATCTAAATAAAATTCCAAACAACTTTCATGTTTAGAACTAGAGCTAGTTTTTCTTGGAAAATCATTTTCTATGTTGAAACATTATAGGTCATTTTGTTTAAACCCTAATTTGAAAGTCAACTTCCCAAGGCCATAACTTGCTCAATTTTTATGAGATGAAAGATTTCCAAGTTTCAAAATCAAATTCAATGTGTCTAATTCAACTTTGATGTTTGGAGTGGGAGCTAATTCAACTGTTTTGAGCATGTGATATGAGGTTACGTTATAGGTCACTTTTGACCTATACCATTGATCAAGTGATTTTTCCAAACTTCAAAAATGCATAACTCTATCATTTCAAATCTAAATGACATGAAGTAGGTGACAATTTTTAATTTATTTAATAGATATACAACTTTGATGAAGACACTTTTCTCATTTGAAGCTCACATAAAAAGTTAAGCAAGGTGGAATATTGAGACATATGGCGTGACACTTAGAAAAATTTTGATATGTCAAAAATTTCCAAACTTCCACCTCAAATTTTTCAAGTTACAAACTCCAAATGAAAAAGTGTTGAACATGAAAGTTATTCCTCTTCATCTCACCTTTTCAAAGAGCTCAAATTCATCCATTTTCGACAAGGAATGCATAGGTTGCGCATGGCATGAACATGGTGTCATCACTTGGCAAGGATCAAACTTCAAATCAAAATGTACACTTGCCTTGCAATCCAAGCTGAATTCAGGCTATCTCACACTCATTTGTGGACTTATGGCAATGATTTTATGGGCCTATGCGCGCCTATGCACCCTAGCATCATCAATGACCAAATTTGGAAAGTGAATTCAAGTGTGCAAAAAGCAATGGATTCAGCTATAAATAGAGCCTCATATGCTCAGCAATTGATGGACATTCTCGCCAGCTTTGATCCCCTATCACTAACCCTCACATTGCAAAGGATAAACCTGAGAAATTCACTTGAATTTGAGTTTAAATTTCTACTGTTTTGAAATTCAAATCTCCAGGAATCCATAGCCTTTTGAGCATTCAATCCTTCCTCTGCAAGCATTTGGAGTGAGATCAAGCACGAGCAAGAGCAAGATCAGTTGAATCCAGACCTCAATTAAAGGTATTTTCCATAAATTTTGATCTCTTCGATTCTCTCAAATTCTTGCTTAATTCTATTGATTCTTTGGTTGTCTGCAGTCTTACCAATATAGGTAAGAAGATTGAGTTGCTTAGAGGCCAAATTGAAGCAACTCAGTTCATGTACCTCAAATTTCAACTCCATGTATCTCTCAATATACTTGGAGTTAGAGTGAATTGAGGCCAGATTCGAGCTCAGTGCCATTTTTACTTTATAATCATGTCCTTGTTTTTAATTTTGGTGAGGGTTGAAGGTGGTACAGTCCGGTGAGGTCCATCGGAGAAGAAGACCGGAGCTACAGCTCCGGCCATGTGCTGGCATGTCTCACAGCCACAGGATCCATCTAATTTGTTTTAATCATGATCGTTCCTTTTGATTACCAATATTATGGCGCGCTGACTCATGTGCACGGTAGAACGCGTGTTTTGATCCACTTGATCTGCCACCTCAATTAATGAGGGAGATCAAGTGGTCCACGTTTTTTCTGATATTTTAATTTTCATTTTAATTGTATTATTTTCAATAATTCATATTAAATTCAATATTGATCCAAAAAATATGGGACTTTCACCAAAAAATTTCAAATATTTTTCTCTTTCATATTCTGAATTAAAATTATTTTTTGGATCATTATTAATATTTTTCATGAATTAATTGATTTTGCATTTGTTTTTAATTGTTTAAAAATATTTTTAAATGTCCAAAAATTATGAAATTTTTTCTTCAAGGTCCTTTGACCTTGTTTGACCTATGATAAATCTCATGGCCATTTCTTTGGTGTTTTGATGAGATTTTAGGAATTGGACAAACCATATTTAATTTAAATGCACAATTTTAGTATTTTAATTTGAATAAATGTCAAATAAATTTGTTGACCAATTGTTATGGCTTGTTTATGTTTGACTCTTGTTGTTGGGCCTTGGTCAAGGTTGATTTGACTTTGTCAAATTAATATCATTGGATTTAGGGGATTGATGGAATGTACATTTCATCTCCCAAAATGAATGGATGATATTAATTTGGTAAAAGTTCTCCTTTGACCAATTTGTGTTTTGATCCATTCCCCTCTCACTTCATCTTATTCCCCTTCTTCATTCATTCATTCCATTTGGCCTATGATATCTCAAAATCCTAAGGCTAGTTGATTGAAAAATTAACATGAGTATGGATGAGATTAGGCCACACCTTTTGCATATTCTTTTTGTGTGTGGTATGTTTCATGAGCATAGTTCATAATACTGTGTCTCTAACATTCATTAACACCAAAAATTTATTGCCCCGCCTCAAATAGTTGTGACTTCTACATAAGTCCAATTACGATTGCTTAACATAGCGCTAAATTTGTGACATAAAAGGCATAAGCATTCTAGTTAGTGAGATTGTAAGTCTCCCATCTTTCATGGTATTGTGTGGAAACTTGGCCTTCTTTCCTTCCTTTGGAAGATGTTTTGACTCAAGGATCCATGCTTGTGATAAGTGGGTTGAGTGTTCTCCAAAGAATGACTTCCATTAAAAAGCAAAAGCAAAACAATACTAACTTCTAACCTATTAACTACTAACCTTTAATTTCAAGCCTTTACTTTAATGCAATTTACTTTTAGCAATTTATTTCATTTGCCATTGTTCATATCATTCTAATTGATTATGTTAATGCAATTTTCACTTTGTCCACTTGGACCATATTGTGTGATATATTTTATTTGTGTGTACTTTGCTTGTGTGTGTGGTCTTTGACCATTAATGTACATAATAATAACAAAAACCCTAAAAGACTTTTGTGTGGACTGTTGGCTTGATCTCAGACAAATGGACTTAGAATCTAGGCAACCTTCCTATGATAATGGACTTGGCCAATGCCAACTTGTTGAAGAACCAAGTGCTTGCAATTTGAAATTCATCTGATACATTTTTGAAGACATCTCCAAGTTTATCTGCAACATGATCATTGTAAAGCTGTTATTTTAAACCTGTGACTTGTGGAATTCATCTGTTACATGGGCTATTTTGGAGAAGATCATGGAATGGACAAACTTGGATATGGCCATCTTTATTTGATGCCTTGCTCTTCAAGATAATATAATTGTACATTTGTGTGTTGCTTGATTCTAAAAGTCCAAGGGAATTCTAGGTTTCTATTGACATTCTTGTCTATTGGATTGCTACCCAATTGGTCAGATCTTTTCAACTCTAAACTTTTAATTTTGTACATAGGATAGTCTCTTCATCTTCTCCCCATTTCTTTAATTTCAAAATCTCTCCCTCCATTTTTTTAAAATCTTCTTTGTGTGAACTATTTTTGTTCTAAACTTAGACTACTTTTTGCAAAAAGATAGAAACTTTGGCCTTATGCCATTGCATTTTCAAATTTCTTTGCTTAAATCAAACTTGTAAATAGACTTGAGTATACTTGACTTAAACTTTCAAAAAAGCGAAAAAGGACTAACTCACTCAAACCATTTTTAGGCCTTTGTGCCTTTCAAACTTAATTTTTATTAAAAACAATGCATCCACTTTGAAATTTATATCACGAACTATGAGGTTTTGATCTCTCATTTTTATGTTGGTACGTAGGCACAAGACCGAAGGTCTTGTCAAACATAAAAATATAATTAATGAATTCTTTTCTCATCCCCCCATTCTATTTGTTTGTAAACATCACTTTATACCAAGTACATATGCACACAAAAAGGGTTCCCTAGGAGTACCTAGGACACTTTGGGTGCTAACACCTTCCCTCTGTGTAACCAACCCCCTTACCTGTAATCTCTGACATTTTTATTAGTTTTGATTTGAAAACTTCTTACTTTTGGGTTTTGTTTGTACTTTTTCCCTTTTCCCTTGGAAACAATAAAAGCGTGGTGACGACTTTTGTTATTTGATCTCTAGCTTATTAATAGCTTGATGATCATGAATTTACCGCTACATCAATTTATGCAAAAAATTAGGGATTATGGCAAGTAACTGCATCCTGCTGATCTTCAGATTTTGAGACTTTCTTGAGCACATCGTCGGATTCAGATCCCCAGTGGCAGCCAAGAGCATAGTGGATATCAAGAGTTGGTATAACGATTAATGATCATTGTATTCAATGTAGCCCTTTTCCATGTAAATTACCATTTTTTAAATTTTTGTAAAGATCTATGGAGTCTTGTCATTTATAGACTACCATTATATTTAAATAAAGTTGAGCTTTTATCCAATTGTTTCTACTCTTGTTTAATTCAGCCAAATAGTTTTAAGTTTTATTATGATCATTTTTGAAAAAAAAATTGAAATTTTAATTAAAAACATATTTTCCTAAACATATAAATGCATTAATTCTAAGCAATCAATTTCATTAAAAAGGAATATCAACAGTGGTCTGAAAGCAGTAAGCCCTAAGTGTGGAGCATTATTGGTTCTCCCCAAGTAGTAGGAGTGATTCCTCTTTCATCCCTGACAGCGTGTTTAGCACCTTGTGTTTGTTGATTTCCTCAGTTGTAAATTCATCGTTGTCTCCAACTAATTTGTGGTTGTTCCCCAGCCGAGTACATGTGTTTCATTATAGTAGTTTGCACCAGTTCTAATAGAACTTTGGTTTCCCCACCAATCGCCATCAGATTCGCTCCCAGTCAGAATTTTCTCTTGGTTTCTGAGCAGTTATTTGTGTTTATCCCCTGCAGGGTTGTCTCCCATTGGATATCGTGTTGACCTAAAATTCCTCGTCGAGTTAGTAGCAATTTCCTCGGTAGATCTCCTATCTTCTTCCCCAACTAGGGTTGAGCCTTTGGGATGTTGATCTCTTTTCTCCATCAGTTGTTTCCCCTTCTTGTGGATTGGCCGAAAATTGTATCGATGATTCAAATTTGTGACATTTTTGTATCCTTTGCGATTATTGTCAGCATAATCATCATATATGCATATACATATACATATACATATACATATACACTCATATAATTTCATTATTGCATCATTACATTTTGAGATTCTTGTAATTTTTATTCTCTGTCATAGTGGTACCTTGTCCCCATGCAAGTTTGGTGTGTCTATCCTCCTTCAATTATAGAGTGTCAGCCCCTTAAGCAGAAAGACTTTAACCTTTCTCCTTTCCCCATCGAGTTATTTCCTCATGGATGATTATTATTTCAGCTTCCTCCCTAGTTGATTATCTGGATGGAACCACTCCCCTTGAGTTGTGTCCTCATTGGTTTGAGTCTTGATTTACCGTCTCTTTCTAGATCTTACCTAGATAGATTTTTTTTGGTCCCCTAAGAGTCTATTACCCAGTAACTGGTAGTATTCTTCTTAGTTTACAGTTTGTTACTTCTCGCCCAATACCCGGCAAAAGTAACCTCTTTTCTCCCCAGCGGATTCGTTTTCGCGTCTCCCCAGAAAGTATATCCTTGATATGTTCATCCTAACCGGTGACAGATATTTTCTTCCCCTGCTTTGAGTCTATCCTTAATATGATCATCCTAACTGATGGCGGATATTCTCATCTTTGGTATTCTACCCAGTAAAAAGGTAGTTGTAATCCCTATTTTGTTTCCCAGAGAGTTAATCCTTGATATGTTCATCCTAACCTATTACGGGTTTCCTTATCTTTGCGGTCTTCTGCCCAGTAACCGGTAGTTATAAATCCTGCTTTTTCTCCCCTAGAAGAGCCTATCCTTGATATATTCATCCTAACCGATGACAGATATTCTCTTTGATGGTATTCTATCTAGTAATTGATAGATGTAATGCCTATTCTTTCCCTCGGAGTCTATCCTTGATATGTTCATCCTAACCGATAACGGATATTCCCTTTGTTGGTATTCTATCCCGCTTTCGATAGATATAATTCTTATTCTTGTTATTCAGGTGGTTTATCCTTGATATATTCATCTTAACCGATGACGGGTATCCTCCTTAACATCCCCAGGCAAGTTTATCCTTGATATGTTCATCTTAATCGGTGACGGATTTTCTTTCCTTTGAGTCTATCCTTGATATGTTCAGTTTAACCAGTGACAGATTATTCTCTCCTTTTTTATCTTCTGCCCTGTAACTGGTAGTTATAAATCCTATTTTCAGATTTTCCCCAGCAAGTCTATTCTTACCCGGTAGCCGGTAATGAATTCACCTCCTGTCGGCCCTCAGTGAGTCATCCTTGATATGTTTACCCTAATCGATAACGGATATTCTCCCTGTCAGATTTTTGTTATCCCCATACACAGTAACTAGTAGTGGATAATATATTTCTACTCCTCCTAGGTTGGAGATTGTTTCTTTCCCAGTTGAGTTGAGTGTGCATTTCCTTAGTGAAATCGCTTTTCCTGCATGGTTCGAGTATTTCAGCTTTTTTTTTATTTATTCGTTTCCCCTGCAGATGTCCTTTTCTCCCCGGCTGAGTCTTTCCATTTTCGTAGAATTCCTCGTGTCCACCCAACAGTTTTTAAGTTGTAGCCAGGCCTATGCACACCCCTTTATTCCCCAAAGTCTCTGTCTCCCTAGTGAGCTTTCCTTACGGAATGCATTATGCTCCTGCGGACTTTCAAGTCTCTCTGAATTCTTTTCCTTTGTGGCAACATTTCCCCACAAATATTTATTTTAGCATTCATATCATATGCATCCTGAGGTCTATTAGGGACCAAAATTTGTTTCTATATGTTATTATTTAAGTCCATTCTACTGAGTTGATACGAAGATTTTAACCTTCACCTCCTCAGTTAGAATGTCCTTAAATAGGGGCAGCTGTAAGACCCCAATTTTGACCCTAAGATCCCTCATGATATCTCATCATATGCATTAGTATTGGGATCATACATTGGCATCCTCCTTATCCCTTCATTCATTGGGTTTGTTTTGGGAGAGATCAGCAAGCACTATGTGATTGTATCATACTTTGTATTTTATCATCTTTGCTAACCAAAATACCAAAAATATATCTTTGCATTTGTCTAACTCTTTTGTAGGTAGGGCACTTGATCACCTTTGATCTATCAAGCACACATCTAGGGTTTAAGAGCCTCATTGCTAAGAGCTCAATCAAGAAATGA
This sequence comes from Lathyrus oleraceus, assembly GCF_024323335.1. Lineage (NCBI taxonomy): Eukaryota > Viridiplantae > Streptophyta > Magnoliopsida > Fabales > Fabaceae > Lathyrus > Lathyrus oleraceus. Next base: position 478,893,396 of record NC_066585.1, on the reverse strand, counting down.
TCCATAATGGCTCTAAGGCATTATATATGTGTCCCTTTGATCTTCATATGTTATTTTGATCAAGAATTCTTCAAGAGTTTGGAATTGGTTTGCCTTGGAAACCCTAGTTCCTCTGGGTATCTTGTGTAACTTCTTCAACAAGCTTCTTCCATAATTGATCAAATATTTCGAGGGACACTTCAAATTTCATAATCTCATTATAGGTCATTTTGGACCAATACCATTGAACAAGTGATATGAGGATACATTATAGGTCATTTTGGACCATACCATTGAACAAGTGATATGGGGATACATTATAGGTCATTTTGGACCAATACCATTGAACAAGTGATTTTCCTCAAATTCAAAAATGCATAACTCATTCATCCTAAATCCAAATGAGGTCACATTTGTGACCATTTTTAAGGTTTTTAAAATAGATACAACTTTTATGAATACACTTTTCTCATTTGAATCTCATATAAAAAGATAGCCAAGGTGGAATAATTGAACATATGGCTTGACACTTAGAAAGAATTTTGACATGTTGAAATTTCCAAACTTCCACCTCAAAATCCATCACGATACAAGCTTCAAATGGAAAAGTGTTCAACATAAGAGTTGTTCCTCTTGGTATAACCTTTCCAAAGAGTCCAATTTAATCCATTTTGGACAAGGTTTGAGTGGTATGCACATAGTCTGAACATGGCTGCATCATTTTTGCCTTACATTCTAATTCACTTTCAGATTCAATTACATGTGGTTATGGACTTAATTGAGTAGCTTCATGGGCATGTACACGCCTATGCAAGCATGCATCACTCAATTCACAAATTTGTAAACAACTTGGAAGGTGCAAATAACACTTGAATTTGATATAAATAAGAGCCTCTAGCATCAGAAATGAGGACCCTTGCGCGCCAACTTTGCCTCGAACACTTCAAACCCTCACATTTGAAAGGAAAACTTGAGAATTTTCATTTGAAATTTGAGTTTGAATCTCACTATTTGGAGATTCAAAACTCCAGGGATCCAAAGCTTTACTTCAATCCTAAGCCACTCCTTCAAGCTTCCTGAGTGAGACCAAGCAAGAATTGAAGCAAGAGAGATATAGTTCTGCACAACATTGAAGGTATTTTCTAGATTTTTTCTTCTCTTTGATTCTCTCTCAATTCTCATCAATTCACTTGGATCCTTGGTTGTATGAAGTCCTACCAATGTAGGCAAGAAGTATGAGTTGCTTTGAGGTCAAATTAAGGCAACTCAGTTCATGTACCTCAAATTTCAACTCAATGTATCTCTCAATATGCTTGGAGTTAGGATGAATTGAGGCCAGATTCGTTATCAGTGTCATTTTTACTTTAAGATCATGTCCTTCTTTTTAATTTTGGTGATGGTGATGAGAGAACCAGTCCGGCCAAGGTCGCATGAGAAGACGACTGGTGGTTTGCTTCGGTGATGAGCTGGATAGGTTCTGAGCCACATGATCAAGTTATTTTATTTTAATCTTGAGCGTTACTTTTGATTACCAATTGTGTGGCGCGCTGATTCAAGTGCATGATGGAACGCGTGTTTTGATCCACTTGATATGCTACCTCAATTAATGAGGGAGGTCAAGTGGTCCACGTTTTTTCTGATTAATTGATTTTCATTTTATTTGTTTTATTTTCATTAATTCATATTAAATTTAATATTGATCCAAAAAATATGAGAGTTTCACCAAAAAAAAATCAATAAAATCCTCTTTCATTTTCTGAATTAAAATTATTTGTTGGATCATTATTAATATTTTCATGATTTAATTGATTTTATGAATATTTTTAATTGTTTAAAAATACTTTTAAGTTTCCAAAAATTATGAAATTTTTCCCCAAGGTCCTTTGACCTTGTTTGACCTATGATAAATCTCATGGCCATTTCTTTGGTTTTTTTTATGACGTTTTAGGAAATTGACCAACCATAATTTAATTTAATGCATATTTTTATTATTTTTAATTGTTTAAATGCCAAATTAATTGTGTAGAGCCATTTTAATTGACTTTGTGAGTTTGACTTGTATTGTTGGGTCTTGGTCAAGGTTGATTTGACTTTGCTAGGTTAAGATCATTGGATTTAGGAGATTGATGGAATGTACATTCCATCTCCCAAAATGAATGAATGATCTTAATTTGGTAAAAGTCCTCCTTTGACCAATTTGTGTTGAATTCATTCCCCCTCCCTCTTCATCTTATTCCCCTTCTTTATTCATTCATGTCATGGACCTATGATATCTCTATATCCTAAGGCTAGTTGATTGCAAAATTAACATAAGTATGGATGGGATTAGGTCCCCCATTTTGCATATTCTTTTTGTGTGTGGCATGTTTCATGAGGATAGTTTATCATACTATGTCTCTAACATGTATTAACACCAAAATTCTATTGTCCGGCCTCATATAGTTGTGACTTCTACATAAGTCCAATTACGATTGTTTAACATAGCGCTAAATTTGTGACACAAAAGGCATAGCATTCTAGTTAGTGAGATTGTAAGTCTCCCCTCTTTCATGGTATTGTGTGGAAACTTGGCCTTTTTTCCTTCCTTTGGAAGATGTCTTGGTTCAAGGATCCATGCTTGTGATAAGTGGGTTGAGTGTTCTCCAAAGAATGACTTAAACAAGAACAAAGCAAAAGCAATACTAACTTATAATCAACTAACAACTAACATTTAATTTTAAGCTATTTACTTTTAATGCACTTTAATTCTTAAGCTTTATCCATTTGCCATTATTCATACCATTCAAGTTATTTACTTTAATGTCATTCTCCCTTTGTCCACTTGGACCATATTTTATGATATATTGTGTTTGTATATACTTGTGTGTTTGTGTGGTCTTTTGACCTTAATGTACATAATAAGAACAAAAAACCCTAAAAAACATCTTGTGTGGACTGTTGGTTTGATTTGAGACTATTGGACTTAGAATTTAGGCAACACTCCTTATGCAAAGGACTTGGCCAATGCCAACTTTCATGAAACCAAATGCTTGTGAAGTGAACATTCATCTGATACAAAATGGAAGATTGATTTGAGTTCATCTGCAACATAATCATTGTGAAGTTGTTATTTTGAACCTGTGTCTTATGCCATCTTTGAAGTCATCTGATACATGGGAAATTTTGAAGAAGATCATGGAGTGGATAGGCTTGGATGTGGCTATCTTTATTTGATGCCTTGCTCTTCAACTTGCTATTTGTGTATTGATTATTTCTTAATTCTAAAGTCCAAGGGAAATTTGGGTTTCTATATGACATTCTTGTCTATTGGATTGCAGCCCATTGGTCAGATCTTTTTAACTCTCAACTTTTAAATTTGTGCTTAGGATTAGTCTCTTCATCTCTTCCCCGCTTCTTAAATTTCAAAATCTCTCCCCCTTTTTTTGAAAAAATCTTCTTTGCTTGTGCTTGTTTTTTCTAAACTTATACTATATTGCAAATTAGAAACTTTGGCCTTATGCCATTGCATTTTCAAACTTATTTTTCTTAAATAAACTTGTAAATAAATTAAACTATATTTGACCTAAAATTTTCAAAAGGTAAAAAGAGCTAACACCCATTCAAACCATTTTAGGCCTTTTGTGCCTTTGTTAAATTCAAAATTTTATTAAAAGCAATGTACTCACTTTGAAATTGATACCACGAACTACGAGGTTTTGATCCCTCATTTTATGTTGGTACGTAGGCACAAGTCTGAAGGTCTTGTAAAACACAAAAATATAATTAATGAATTCTTTTCTCATCCCCCCATTCTATTTATTTGCAAACATCATTTTTGTACAAAAACACATATGCATACAAAATGGGGCTCCCTAGGAGTACCTAGGACACTTTGGGTGCTAACACCTTCCCTCTGTGTAACCAACCCCCTTACCTGTAATCTCTGGCATTTTATTAGTTTTGATTTGAAAACTTCTTATTTTTTGGGTTTTGTTCATACTTTTCCCTTTTCTCTTGGAAATAATATAAGCGCGGTGGCGACTCTGGTTTTATTGACGTCTAGCTTATCCATAGCTTGATGATCATGAATTTACCGCTACAATCACCATCCCTACAGCGCATTGACTTAGGTCTATCATGGAACACACGCTGAGATCCACTTGATCTGCCACCTCAATTAATGAGGGAGATCATGTGGTCCACGTATTTTTACATTTTCTAATTTTTAGTTTAATTACTTTATTTTCATTAATTCATATTAATTTTAATATTGATCCAAAAAATATGGGACTTCCACCAAAAAAATTCAAATAAATTCCTCTTTCATTTTCTGAATTAAAATTATTTTTTGGATCAATATTAATATTTTTCATGATTTAATTGTTTTTGTGCATATTTTTAATTGTTTAAAAATATTTTTAAGTTTCCAAAAATAATGAAATTTTTTCTCTAAGGTCCTTTGACCTTGTTTAACCTATGATAAACCTCATGGCCATTTATTTGGTGTTTTGATGAGGTTTTAGGATTTTGACCAACCATAATTTAATTTAATGTATTTTCTAATAGATTTTTAATTGTTTAATTGCAAATAAATTATGTTGAGCTATTTTTATTGACTTGTTGAGTTTGACTATTGTTGTTGGGCTTTGGTCAAGGTTGATTTGACTTTGTTAAGTTAAAATCATTAGATGTAGGGGATTGATGAAATGTACATTTCATCTGCCAAAATGAATGAATGATTTTAATTTGATAAAAGTCCTCCTTTGACCAATTTGTATTGATTCCATTCCCCCTCCCTTTTCTTCTCAATCCCCTTCTATCTCCATCAATTTTATTGACCTATGATATCTCTATATCCTAAGGCTAGTTAATTGCAAAATTAACAAAAGTATGGATGAGATTAGGTCCACCCTTTTGCCATTTTCTTTTAAGTGTGGTATGTTTTAGGAGTATGGTTCATAATACCATATCTCTAACATGCATTAACACTAAAATTTCTATTGCCCAGCCTCAAATAGTTGTGACTTCTACATAAGTCCAATTAGGATTGCTTAACATAGCGCTAAATTTTGATCCCAAAGGCATAGCACTCTAGTAAGTGAGATTGTAAGTCTCCCCCCTTTCATGGTATTGTGTGGAAACTTGGCCTTTTTTCCTTCCATTGGAAGATTTCTTGGTTCAAGGATTCATGCTTGTGAATAGTGGGTTGAGTGTTCTTCAAAGAATGACTTAAACAACAAAAAGAAAAAGCAATACTAACTTCTAATCAACTAACATTTGACTAACTTTTAATTTCAAGTCATTTACCTTTTGCACTTTAAATTCAAGTCTTTATTCATTTGCCATTATTCATACCATTTAACTTGTTTACTTTAATGCCATTTTCACTTTGCTCACTTGAGTCATATCTTGTGATTATATTGTGATTGTATATACTTGTTTGTGTAGTTTGTTTGTGTTTGTGGTATTTTGACCTTAATGTACATAATGACAACAAAAAACCCTAAAAAATGTTTGTGTGGACTGTTAGATTTGATTTGAGACATTGGACTTAGAATTAGGCAACATTCCATATGCAAAAGGACTTGGCCAATTCCAATTTTTCTGAAACCAAGTGCTTGTGAAGAAAACTTTCATCTTATGCAAGTATTGAGATCCCTTTTGAGTTCATCTGCTACATGGTCTTGATGACACTTTTACTTTGAACCTGTGTCTAATGCCTATCTCGGAGCCATCCAAGGAGTATGTCATATGATGCATGGGAGATTATGAAGAAGATCATGGAGTTGCTAAGCTTGGATGTGGCTATCTTTATTTGATGCCTTGCTCTTCATCTTGCTATTTGTGTATTGATATTGCTTGATTCTAAAGTCCAAAGGGAAATTTGGGTTTCTATATGTCATTCTTGTCTGTTGGATTGCATCCCATTAGTCAGATCTTTTCAACTCTTAACTTTTAAATTTTGTCTTAGGATTAGTCTCTTCATATCCTTCCACTTCTTTAATTTCAAATCTCTCCCTCCTTTTAAAAAATATTCTTTGCTTGTGATTTCAAAACTTTGGCTTTATTGCAAATTAGAAATTTTGGCCTTACGCCATTGCATTTTCAAACACTTTTCTTAATTAAACTTGTAAATGAACTCAACTATACTTGACTTAAAATTTCAAAAGAAAAAAAGAACTAACACTCATTCAAACCTTTTTAGGCCTTTTGTGCCTTTGTTAAACTTAAACTTTTGTTAAAAGCAACTCATTCACTTCGAAAATATTACCACGAACTACGAGGTTTTCATCCCTCATTTTATGTAGGTACGTAGGCACAAGTCCGAAGGTCTTGTCAAACACAAAAATATAATTAATTAATTAGTTTCTCATCCCCACACTCTGTTTATTGTAAACATCATTTTATACCAAAATACATGTACACACACAAAAGGGCTCCCTAGGAGTACCTAGGACACTTTAGATGCTAACACCTTCCCTCTGTGTAACCAACCCCCTTACCTGTAATCTCTGGCATTTTATTAGTTTGATTTGAAAACTTCTTATCTTTTGGTTTTGTTCGTACTTTTTCCTTTCCCCTTGGAAACAATAAAAGCGCGGTGGCGACTCTGGTTTAATTGACGTTAAGTTTATCCATAGCTTAATGGTCATGAATTTACCGCTACAAAAATTAAGTGGCGACTCTGCTGGGGAGGAAATCTCCAATGGGTTAAGCCTACTTTTTTGTGTGTATATATTTATATATTTGATGTATGTATATTTGTTTGTATGATATAATCTGCTTGTTATGCTTGGTTATCTCTGAGTGGTGAGATAAGTTCTAACCCGAACTTGAGTGCAATTAAGATAGGAGGATGATATAGTCATGTTCGACTTGTGTGGAGTAGTCCTTAACAAGTTGGCCTGAGATCCATCTACTCAGTAGAGACCCTTTTTGAGTTATTGATATCACACAAGTTATTTGTGGTTAGGCATTACTTTCTCTGATTTGGGGTCCAAGAAGTTGAGGACCATAGAACATTTAACCCAACTTGGCCTATTTAGGACGTAGTGCGGAGATTGTTCAAGTGTAGACTTGATAACAGTTGTTACGCGATACTACACTCATACGAGTTTTTCTTGAGAATATTATGGGTTGATGAGTCAGTCATTCTAACCTTTAATATCCGTTAGATGGAATTAAGACTTTGGGAACTTTTTAAAACATGATCTACAGGTTTTATCCTTAGTACACTCCTTTGGGATGGTTCTTAACCTGACTTCATGCTCGTGACTCACAACAAACCCTTGATTCTTGGTTGATCCAATCAAGTCTTGTCAATATCAATGGAACTTGGGTGTTGATAAGGTGAAAACCATAATCCACCAAAATGGATGATTAAAATTGATAATGACTTATTTCATCCCTTGACCTTTGTTTTCCTTGTGTGTGATCCCTTACTTGTGATTGTTGCATTCATGCATTCATGCGCATCATAACATTCATCACACTGGGAAAAAAATTAACTTCAAGGATTTGAGGTTTTATTTGCAAATATTGTCATACCATGGATTGTGGACGAAGGAATACTAAGAAGTACAGTTTTAGATGTCCATATTTGAAAGAGTTAAGGAAGGTATCATCCTTTGTATTAGATCCCTTGGACTTCAAGCAACGTCATGGGAAGATTTTGTCTGTATTGTCTGCTGATATGATGGAAGGACTCTTGAGTGTGTTGGTTCAGTTTTATGATCCTCTCTACCGTTTCTTCACTTTTCCTGATTATCAACTTGTGCCTATGTTGGAGGAGTATGCCCTGTAGAAGCAAGCTTCAATCCAAGAAGTATTTTGATGAAGACAACTTGCCTCAATGCAAAAAGAGAAGAGCTACAAAAGATATTTCAAGCATCAAGTATTCAAAGCCGCATATGCATTTGATCAAGCTTCACTTTCAAGTCAACCGTTTGCAAGATTGTTGATTCACTTCTTAGGTATATCTAACTCACTCTTAGATTAGTATACAAGTGTTCAACAATCATGATCTGCATTTGCATCTTTTAACATAACCATTTGTTAACACCTTGAAATGCAAGACACATTTATTTTTAAGTATTTTTCTGCATTTCAACAGTGTTAACCGGTTAACCATATGGGTTAACCGGTTAACAGCCCAGCTTTTCAAATTCTTTGTTAACGTTTGCATGCGTTAACCGGTTAACCCATATGGTTAACCGGTTAACACTGTTTGTTACAGCAAAAAATGTTTTTGAAAAATTATATCTTTTCATCAATATTCATGAGGGAATTGATACCTCTTTGAAAAGGTGTTTTGGCAATATAAATTATTAAATTTTCAAAATGAATTTTCACCTCCAAGAATTTTCATACAAACTTCAAATAATCACTCTCTCATATCTTTCCTTAAATAATTTTTGAAAGTGTTCATAATAAAAATTGTCATTCTATTGTTGAACACTTGCATATTATCTTTTGAGTGACTTATTTGTCTAAGGAGAAGATCAATCAAGAGAAGATTGATACTATTACATCTTTGTTAAAATCATTCTTAGAAATTATTTCTGTTTGACTTGTGATCCAGGATTGTTGGACACAAGGGTTGGTGTTGAAGAGGATTGTTCTTCATACACTTGTTTGTCTATAGGTTAGATAGTAGGCATCACCATTTGTGTGAATAGGCTGTACCATTTCTAACTATAGTGAAATCTCTTTCGTGTGAAAGGGGAGTGGATGTACCTTCGGATTGTGAAGGGAACCACTATAATTTCCGGTGTCGTTTACTTTCCGCATTTTAATTTTCCGCACTTAAACAAAAAACATCCAAAAACCGGAAACTAGATCGAAGAATTTTTTATCACCTAATTCACCCCCCCCCCCCCTCTTAGGCGCATTTACAACTTACATTTGGCATCAGAGCAAGTTATAGGTAACTTGTTCCTAGAGATCCAGCATGGCTTCCGCAAGCATAAATCCGGTTTTCAAAGACGGTGGAAGTAGCAACAAGCCCCCACTCTTCTCCGGAGAATATTTCGACTTCTGGAAAATCAGAATGAAGGCACATCTCGAGGCCCAAGGGGAAGGTATATGGGAAGCAGTTGAAGAAGGTCCACACAAACCGGTGAATGTGGTGAATGGAGTTGGTACCCCAAAGTTGAAAAACACTTATGACGAAGATGATAAGAAAAGGATTCTGAATGAGAAGAAGGCAATCAACATACTCCAAAGCGCTCTCAGTATGGACGAGTTCTTCCGTATATCTCAATATAAATCGGCAAAGGAGATTTGGGACACCTTGGTTGAAACACATGAAGGAACCACCGAAGTGAAGAGATCAAGGCTAAATACCCTAAGTCAAGAATATGAGATGTTCCGCATGCAGCCCGGTGAATCTATAGTTGCCTTACAAAAGAGATTCGTCCATCTAACAAATCACTTGATCGCTCTGGGTAAAACTTTCACTAATGATGATCTCAACCTGAAAGTCCTAAGATCTTTGACAAGAGAATGGCAACCGAAAGTGACCGCTATTTCGGAAAAGAAGAGTCTCTCAACGATGACATCCGCGTCTCTATTTGGAAAACTTCAAGAACACGAATTGGAACTTGGAAGGCTCGAGAAGCACGAAAGTCAAGAAAAGAAGTCCAAGGGAATTGCCTTGAAGGTTGATTCAAAAAGGGACAAAGATGATGAGACATCCGAAGATGAGAACTTTATGCTTCTTGTAAAGAAGCTTGGTAAGTTTTTTAATAAAAATAAAAATTCCTCTTATCCTAAAAAGAATAACCATTTCAGGAAAAAGGAAGCATCCACATCAATGCAAGACGTTACGTGTTATGAATGTGGACAGCAAGGTCACATAAAACCGGACTGCCCAAAACTTGCAAAGAAAGGAGGATTCAAAGGCAAGAAGGAACTCAAAAACAAAAAGGCTTACGTCGCTTGGGACGATAATGAGATTAGTTCATCTTCGGAATCGGAAAGCGATGAATGTGCGAACATGGCTCTTATGGCTTCACATCACTCCGATGAAGAAATTGATGAGGTTAGTAGCAATTTTTCAGTTTATGACAATGACGCACAAGATGTTATAAATTAACTCTTAAAAGAATGCAAGACATTGTATAAAAGTATTTCATCCCAAAAGAAACAAATTTCATCCTTAGAAGAAAAAAATACTGCTTTGGAAAAATATATTGAAAATGGAAAACAAAAGTTGATGGATGAAAAACAAAGTCTTGCATGTAAGAATTGTGAATCTTTATCTTTTCAAATTGTTCAACTTAAAAGAGTTTTAGAAAGATATGAAAAAGGTCAAATTGGGTTGGAAGAAATTCTTAAACACCAAAGGTATTCTAATGACAAAAGTGGATTAGGATATTCTAAGTTTTCTAAACCAAGCACAAATAAGACCATTTTTGTTAAAGCAAGTGAACAAGTTGCAAAAGAGAAAGTAAACAATTCTAAAATTATGCATCAAAGTCATAAAAAGAAAATGATTGCTAAGAAAAAGAATTATGTTCCTAGATATAGAAGTGATTTTCAACCTACTTGCTTTTATTGTGGAATAAAAGGGCACACACCTAATGCCTGTTATGTGCGAAACTTTAGCGTTCCAAAAGGGCATTATGTGTGGGTTAAAAAGGGTACTAACTACCAAGGACCCAAAGCAATTTGGGTACCTAACAAAACTTGATTTTGTTGTGTAGGTATGCTTGAAGACAACCTCTAATCAATGGTATCTTGATAGCGGTTGTTCAAAGCATATGACGGGCGACATCGACAAATTTTCACATCTATCTTTAAAGGCCAAAGGATATGTTACATACGGTGATGACACCAAAGGGAAGATCCTTGGAGTAGGAACCATTGGAGTACCTCCTGCTACCATCATCGAAGATGTCCTTTATGTTGAAGGCCTAAAGCACAATTTACTAAGTATAAGTCAATTGTGTGACAAAGGGTTCTGAATCAATTTCACAAAAGATGAATGTGTGATAGAGCATGAAGTCACCCATGACATCTTGCTAAAAGGTAAAAGGGTTAATAATATCTTTATGACTTCTTTTGATGATTCTTCCTTGAAGGTAAAATGCCTAATGACGAACAACAACGAGGCTTGGCTATGGCATAAAAGATTCGCTCATATACACATGGAGCACATGAACAAATTAATAAAGCATGATCTTGTCGTTGGTCTTCCAAAGATTAAGTTCATCAAGGATAAACTGTGTGACGCATGCCAAAAGGGAAAGCAAACCAAGACAACTTTCAAATCCAAGAATGTTGTATCTTCGTCGAGGCCACTTCAACTCTTGCACATGGACCTCTTCGGTCCATCAAGAACGAAAAGTTTTGGAGGTAATGTTTACGGTTTGGTAATTGTTGATGATTTCTCTAGATATACGTGGACTTTGTTTCTTGTGCAGAAAAGCGATGCTTTCAAAGCTTTCAAAAAATATGCAAAACAAATTCAGAATGAGAAGTCTCTTTCAATAACCTCCATTAGAAGTGACCACGGGGGAGAATTTCAGAACACATTCTTTGAAGAATTTTGCGAAAAACACGAAATCTCCCACAACTTCTCCGCACCACGAACACCACAACAAAACGGTGTCGTAGAGAGAAAAAATAGATCCTTGGTGGAACTCGCAAGAACAATGCTCAGTGACTCCAACCTTCCTAAATATTTTTGGGCGGACGCAGTTAGCACAGCATGCTTTGTTAGCAACCGTGTCAACATTCGGCCGATTCTCAAAAAGACTCCGTATGAACTTTTCAAAGGAAGGAAGCCTAATATATCTTTCTTTCACATCTTTGGGTGCAAATGTTTTGTCCTCAACAATGGAAAGGACAACCTTGGTAAGTTTGATGAGAAATCCGACGAAGGTATCTTCCTTGGCTACTCCCTATCTAGTAAGGCTTTTAGAATTTTCAATAAAAGAACTCTTACTATTGAAGAATCAACGCATGTATGTTTTGATGAAACTAACCCCTCGAAAGAGGATAACCTTGTTGTTGATGACGAGGATGATATAATAGATGTATCACAAAAGGAACTTTCAAATGTTCAATCCATTCCACAAGGAGATGGCTCACCAATCATTGAAGAACATCATGATCTACCGAAAGAATGGAAGACTCATAGAGATCACCCCATTGATAAAGTTATTGGTGATATTAGCCAAGGCGTTGCAACACGACTAAATCTCAAAGATGCTTGTCTCAACATGGCTTTTGTGTCTCAAATAGAACCAACCAAAGTCGATGAAGCCTTAGGCGACGATCAATGGATAGTAGCAATGCAAGAAGAACTCAACCAATTCGAAAGAAATCAAGTGTGGAGTCTTGTACCAAGACCAGACAACAAGCACATCATTGGAACAAGATGGGTCTTCAAGAACAAACTTGATGAGAATGGGATCATAGTTCGTAACAAAGCAAGATTGGTCACACAAGGATACAACCAACAGGAAGGAATTGATTTTGATGAGACGTTCGCTCCGGTAGCAAGGTTAGAAGCAATTCGATTATTACTTGCTTTTGCTTGTTCTATGAACTTTCAATTGTTTCAGATGGATGTCAAAAGCGCTTTCCTAAATGGCTATATCAATGAAGAAGTCTACGTCAAACAACCTCCGGGTTTTGAAGACTTCAAGAACCCTTCACATGTTTACAAGTTGAAGAAAGCACTATATGGTTTAAAGCAAGCACCGAGAGCGTGGTATGACCGCCTCAGCAACTTTCTATGTGAAAAGGGATTTGTAAAAGGAAAGGTTGACAAGACTTTATTCATAAAGAAGATCAAGGGTAACACCTTATTGGCTCAAGTCTATGTCGACGACATCATCTTCGGTTCAACAAATAAAGATCTTTGCGAAGAGTTTTCAACCATGATGCAAGGAGAATTTGAGATGTCCATGATGGGAAAATTGAACTATTTTCTTGGACTACAAATCAAGCAAACCAAGGATGGCATCTTCATCAACCAATCCAAGTATTGCAAGGAATTATTAAAAAGATTTGATATGGATAGTTGCAAAGTGATGTCCACTCCTATGGGATCCGGAACGTACGTTGATCAAGATGAATCCGGAATGTCAATAGATATTACAAAATATCGAGGTATGATTGGTTCATTACTATATTTGACGGCAAGCCGTCCTGACATTATGTTTAGTGTATGTTTGTGTGCACGCTTTCAAGCAAACCCGAAGGAATCGCATCTCACCGCCGTGAAGAGAATTATGAAATATCTCAAAGGAACAACGAACGTCGGACTATGGTATCCAAAAGATAGTATATGCTCCTTGATTGGTTATTCTGATGCTGACTATACAGGCTGTAAGACCGATAGAAAAAGCACAAGTGGTACCTGTCACATTCTCGGGAATGCACTAGTGTCGTGGGCATGCAAGAAGCAAGCATGTGTCGCACTTAGCACGGCCGAAGCAGAGTACATTGCAGCAGGCAGTTGTTGTGCACAAATTTTATGGCTCAAGCAACAACTTCTGGATTTTGGTATAGACCTCGGCTGCATTCCTCTTCGATGCGATAACACAAGTGCCATCAACATCACAAAGAACCCGGTCATGCATTCAAGGACGAAGCACATAGATATCCGACATCATTTCCTCCGAGATCACGTGCTTAATGGAGATGTAGATGTTACGTTCGTGGATACACTTAACCAACTCGCCGACATATTCACAAAACCATTGGCTAAAGAGCAATTCTTCAAGATTCGGCGAGAACTTGGGATTCTCAATGAAGGTGACATCTAACCTTGTCTTCAAATTACTTGTTATGTGGTATAGTTGCTAAAAATGTGTTTACTTTCAGTTTTTATGTTATGCATGCTAGCACTTCCTTTTCGCCGTTTTCCGTTTTTCTTACCTTCGCATGTCCAAATATTATCCGTTTTAAAATATTTTTAAATCGAAAATTGCGTATTGATAAGTGCTAATACTTTGTGTAAAAAATTTTTAAAAATCTTTTCCCGGTTCTTCAAAACGGAGCTGTTGTTTTTCTTTTATTTTTTGAAAAATTTCAGTCCGTTAACCGGTTAACGGTATAGGTTAACCGGTTAACACCTTCCAACAGCAACTCTGTTTTTCGTTTTTAAAATACAGAATTTTTAAATTAAATGTTTTATTTTTATTACGTGTGTTTATGTTCAATGCATGTGCTTTACTCTTCCACCTTCTCCTCATAACTCTCTCCTCCCTCATTACTCTCCATAAACCCTTCATCTCTTTACATTCAACTTTCATAACTCTCAAACCCTTTTTCCAAAAATCCATCTCTAAACCCTAGAATCTTCATCTTCTTCATGGCTCCACCAAGAATGGGAAAGGCTCCTGTATCATCATCTAGCAGTGAAGAGGAAGAGTTGAAAATGGAAACCGCCAAGAAAAGGAGGATGGATTTCAAAGTTAGGGTTAGACATCTGCTTAAGGGTAAGTATGTGAATCTCAAATCCTTCACTACTTTCTCTTTCCCTGAGTTGTTGAGATACCAAGGATTGCATGCGTTCATCACTGATAATGGGAAAATTTACACTGATTTGGTAAAATCCTTTCTGAATCATTTTACTTTAAATCTGAATGATGATGAACAACACATGCTGTCTGCAACTGTAAGAGACTGTGAAATTGTTACAGACCTTAGGACGTTGGCTGCGTTTCTTAAGATTCCATATTCTGGTTTTTTCCTTCGGAAAGGTGTTAATCATGAGGAAGGAAAATGGGCTCAGTATGATAAGATGGAATACTACTACTCTATCTGCAGATTTCCCAGGGAGGTTGTTATGTCAGGACAACGCACTTCTCGCATACTCTGCTATGCTAAGAATCTGTCGGTTGACGACCGTATGCTGCATTATGTTATCTGCCATGTCCTGCTGCCCAAGGATTCCAACCTGTCTCAAATCAATGATTTGGAAATGCAAGTTTTGTTTGCAGTGAAGAACAAAATCCGAGTGAATTGGCTGCCCACTATGATGTATCATCTGCAACAACAACTTTCTCTCAAAACAAGGCTGCCATACGGTCGCCTTATCTCAAGGATTTTGGAACTCACAGATATGGAAATCGGGAGAGAACCATTTTTGGCTATGACCACTACCGCCAATGAAATCAACGGCGTTACCATCATGAAAAATACTGGAATTATTCAAAGCAACGACGGCTCCTACAAATATGATGATGGGTCCTCCTCTTCAAACTTCCCTATTCCGGAAGGTGGCATTACCAATGAGTTTCTCTATACTACCATGATGAGCCACCACCGTGAAACCACCCGTGCTATCAAGAGTCTTCGGAACCTAGTGTTGAGTTCCCGCAACCTTCCCGTAGAAAATGATGAAGGTGAAGACGGTAGTGAAGCGGATGGCGAGGAGGATGAGGCCGGTTCAGAAGAAGAATAAAGCACTATGTTTTTTTCTTTGTTTATGTTTTCTGTTATATGTTGTTCTAGTGTTTTTGTTGTTAAACTATGTTTATGCGTGTTATGTTTACCAAACACTTAACTTTTAATCCATTTTATTCTGTCATACTTTATGATTCAATGTTCATACTTTGTGTTATGTTTACTTGTATGCTTTTCCTTTTTCATAAGTCTCTTCCTTTTTGCTAATGACAAAGGGGGAGAAGACTTGGTTCTCTAATGATTTCTCTATGCAGAATTATTGTATACCTCTCATTGAGGGGGAGTTCTTAATCTTAGGGGGAGAATCAACTTAAAGAAACTACACTTTCTGCATCTATCTCAAAGTGGTTGTCATCATCAAAAAGGGGGAGATTGTAGAAGGAAGCTTCAATCCAAGAAGTATTTTGATGAAGACAACTTGCCTCAATGCAAAAAGAGAAGAGCTACAAAAGATATTTCAAACATCAAGTATTCAAAGCCGCATATGCATTTGATCAAGCTTCACTTTCAAGTCAACCGTTTGCAAGATTGTTGATTCACTTCTTAGGTATATCTAACTCACTCTTAGATTAGTATACAAGTGTTCAACAATCATGATCTGCATTTGCATCTTTTAACATAACCATTTGTTAACACCTTGAAATGCAAGACACATTTATTTTTAAGTATTTTTCTGCATTTCAACAGTGTTAACCGGTTAACCATATGGGTTAACCGGTTAACAGCCCAGTTTTTCAAATTCTTTGTTAACGTTTGCATGCGTTAACCGGTTAACCCATATGGTTAACCGGTTAACACTGTTCGTTACAGCAAAAAATGTTTTTGAAAAATTATATCTTTTCATCAATATTCATGAGGGAATTGATACCTCTTTGAAAAGGTGTTTTGGCAATATAAATTATTAAATTTTCAAAATGAATTTTCACCTCCAAGAATTTTCATACAAACTTCAAATAATCACTCTCTCATATCTTTCCTTAAATAATTTTTGAAAGTGTTCATAATAAAAATTGTCATTCTATTGTTGAACACTTGCATATTATCTTTTGAGTGACTTATTTGTCTAAGGAGAAGATCAATCAAGAAAAGATTGATACTATTACATCTTTGTTAAAATCATTCTTAGAAATTATTTCTGTTTGACTTGTGATCCAGAATTGTTGGACACAAGGGTTGGTGTTGAAGAGGATTGTTCTTCATACACTTGTTTGTCTATAGGTTAGATAGTAGGCATCACCATTTGTGTGAATAGGCTGTACCATTTCTAACTATAGTGAAATCTCTTTCGTGTGAAAGGGGAGTGGATGTACCTTCGGATTGTGAAGGGAACCACTATAATTTCCGGTGTCGTTTACTTTCCGCATTTTAATTTTCCGCACTTAAACAAAAAACATCCAAAAATCGGAAACTAGATCGAAGAATTTTTTATCACCTAATTCACCCCCCCCCCCCTCTTAGGCGCATTTACAACTTACATGCCCATCTCTTGGGAATACCCGTTTCTAGCAAAGTGCCTTTTAATGGATTAGAAGAGATTCTCATATCTCATATCATAGCTGAAGCTCTTCATCTGAAGAAGTATGAGATTGAGGCTCATTGGGTAAAGAAAGGAGGAATGTTTTGGTTGACTTCTAAGTTCCTCATCAAGGAAGCTACTGCCTTTGCTCAAGCCAGTAGTGTGGATGCTTTCGAAGTTATCTTTGTGTTTCTCATCTATGGGTTGGCTTTGCTCCCTAATATTGATGATTTTGTTGATGTTAACACCATTAGAATTTTCTTGATTGGGAACCATGTGCCTACTTTGCTATGAGATATGTATTTCTCTTTGCATCTAAGGAATTATAAAGGTGGTGGAACTATTGTGTGTTGTGTTCCTATTCTGTACAAGTGGTTTATTTCGCACTTGCCTCAGACGCCTGCTTTTGTGGAGAATAAATAATGTCTAAAGTGGTATCAGAGACTTATGTCTCTAACTAATGATGATATAGTTTGGTATGACTCTTCATTGGGTAGCTTGGATATTATTGATTATTGTGGAGAATTCTCTAATGTGCCTCTCATTGGTACACAAGGAGGAATCAACTACAACCCTGTTTTGGCCCATCGTCAACTTGGGTTCCCCTTGAGATACAAACCTAATAACACTCAGTTAGAAGGTCTTTTCTATAAAGAGGGTAAAGATCCCCAACTTTTGAAGCATAAGGTGGTTCATGCTTGGCAAAATATGCATAGGAAGGGAAGATTCGAGCTTGGTCCATGCAATTGTGTAGATTTGGAAGCTTACACTCTTTGGGTGAAGAAGAGAGCTTTGCAGTTGAAGATGCCTTATGCTTGTGAAAGACATATGTCTACGATTGCGGTTGAGCCATTAACTCTCCCTAACCAATATGTAGAGGAGTTGGAAGACGCACTCACCAAGATGAAGCAAGAGAAGGATATGAGGGAAGAGCGGTTCCATGCTTTGAACAAAAAGCATGAGGAGTTACAGCTTGAGTCTAAGGATAAGGATGCACTTATTGAGATTCTTGAAGACCGAGTAGTGAAGAGACGGAGAGAGCCAGAGGTTTCATCATCCTCTAGTATGCCTCAGCCTTCTGGTTCTTGGAAGAAGATTATTGACCAGCTTGTCCTCGAGAAGGCTCAGATGAAGACTTCTTTTGAGTCTGAGATCTGACGCATCCGAAGGAAGTACGCGCCTGCATCCAGATAGTTTGATATTAGTGTTAGGGGATCCTTAGGATGACTAGTTTCCTTTTCTCTTGTATTTTTGTATTTTGGTTTCTAAAATTGTACTCAGTGTAATCCTTCCAATTATATAAATAAAGGAGATTTTATGGTCAATCAAATTGTTACAATTGTTATTATTATATATTTGCAAATAAAATAGTATGTTCCTTGAAAATAAAAATAATCAAAGCATCGCATTTCACGCATCATTTCCATAGCAGGTTTTTCTTCCGCCATATGTCTCATTCGTTATTCTGTTGTGCTTCAGCCAAGCTGACTCATTGATACAATACCCATGCCAATCATCTGAGAATCATGGAACACTTAGACCCAGAGAACAGAGAGCTAAAGGATGAGATCGCTCGCCTGACTTCCATGATGGAGTCAGTTTTAGCTGCTCAGAGTCAATCTTTTCCAACACCTGCAACTCCTCCTCCTCAGAGGACTATCATTTCAGAGGTTGTTACTTCAACCGTGCCTGCCACTCAGTTCGCTCCCACTATGCCTGCTAGATTCCCGTGGGGAATGCCGCCCAACTTTGTGCCCGAAGGGTTTGCACCCACTTTTGCTTCCATACCGACATCTAGCCCGGTCATGTATGTTCCTCCTCCAATTGTTCACGCACTGCCTCGTGTTGAGGACACCATTTACCATTCTGAGCCGTCTGAGAGTCCGGATGTTTATGAGAAGATGGACGAGATGAAAGACCAATTCCTTAAGCTGCGAAAGGAGTTGAAGACCTTAAGGGGAAAATATTTTTTTGGTAAGAGTGTTGAGGAAATTTGCTTGGTTCCCAATGTTAAGATCCCGATGAAGTTCAAAGTCACTGACTTTGAAAAATATAAAGGGAATACCTGTCCACTCAGTCATCTCGTCATGTATGCTAGAAAGATGTCGATGCAAACTGATAATGATCAGTTACTGATTCATCATTTCTAAGACAGTCAGACTGGTGCCGCTTTGAGGTGGTACATTGGTTTGTATAGTGTGAGTGTCCGCACATTTAATGATTTGGGTGAGGCCTTCGTGAAACAGTACAAATATAATGTGGATATGGCGCCAGACAGGGACCAGTTGAGGTCAATGTCTCAAAAGGATAAGGAGACGTTCAAGGAGTAGGCTCAAAGATGGAGAGAGCTAGCTGCTCAGATTACCCCTCCTTTGGAAGAAAATGAGATGACCAAGATCTTCCTCAAGACTCTGAGCTCATTTTACTATGAGCGAATGATTTCTAGTGCCCCCAGTGACTTTACTATAATGGTAAACATGGGGATGAGGTTAGAAGAAGGTGTCTGTAGGGACGATTGTCTAAAGAAGAGGCATCATCAAGCAAGAGGTATGGTAACAGTTTTGCTAAGAAGAAGGAAGCTGAAACCAATGCAGTATCCGTTGGGAGGCAGAGGAGGCCTCATGTCAGAAGAATTCCACAACCCTATAAACACCATCATCAAGTATCATCTATTATTCCAGTATTTTCCAACAATCAATCAATGCCAGTTCAACAACAACGTCAACAACAACCACAACAAAGAACGAACAACTACAACAACAACAACAACAATAATCAACAACAATAGAATTTTGAGAGGAAGAAGGTCTCTTTCGACCCAACTCCTATGACTTATGTTGAATCGTATCCATCTCTAGTTCTCAATATCCTCCTACAACCAAGAAATCCTCCACAGATTCCAGAACCACTTCCATGGTGGTATAAGCCAGAGCTTCACTGTGCCTTTCACCAAGGGGCTCCTGGCCATGATATTGAGAATTGTTACCCCCTGAAGTATGAAATACAGAAGTTGGTAAAAAATAGGATGGTGTCCTTTGAGGACCGTGCACCAAATGTCAAAGCAAACTTATTGCCTGCTCATGGTAATTCTTCTGTCAATATGGTGGACACCTGTCCTGGAGAGTTCAAGGTATATGATGTCCGTTTCATTAGAAGGTCCTTGGTGACGATGCACAAAGATAGTTGTATGGTGAGTGATTGTGAGCATGACCATGATGGTTGTGCAATCTGTAGTGTGAACCCCCGAGGGTGTTCGGTGGTCAAGAGAGACATCTAGAGGTTGATGGATGAAGGTATGATCTAGATTTTGCAGTCCCTTCACTTGGGTGACGATGCCAACGTAATAGTTCCAGTGTTCAAGACACCATAGAGGGTGGTAATTCAATTTAACAGCAACAACAGTAATAGTGTCAGCAATAGATCGGTATCACCGTTGGTAATACGGTTAGCGGGTCCAGTCCCGTATGCATCCGATAGAGATGTTCCGTATCAGTATAATGTGACTATGTTAGAGAATGGTCAATAGGTTTCATTGCCTACGACCAGTTATGTGGTGAGCATTGCTGATGTGACGAAGGTGACCCGTAGTGGTCGTGTTTTTGGGCCTGTGTTCCCAAAAAGTGTAGAAGATGTATCTGTCAGTAAGAAGGTTGAAGTGCGTGCAGTTGATCCGGTTAGCGCTCCAAAGTGTCAGTCTGGTGAATCCAGCGGTTTGAAGCCTAATGATGATGATGAGGTACTCCGTTTAATCAAGAAGAGCGAGTTTAATGTGGTAGAGCAGTTGCTCCAAACTCCTTCCAAGATTTCAGTGTTGTCTTTGCTCATGAATTCCGAAGCGCATAGAGAAGCATTGCAAAAAGTGTTGGAACAAGCTTATGTAAAGCATGATATGACAGTAGATCAGTTTGACCATATTGTGGCTAACATCACTTCCTGCAACAACTTGAGCTTTTGTGATGAAGAACTTCCCGAGGAAGGTAGAAATCACAACTTAGCATTGCACATATCGATGAACTGCAAGGAGGATGCATTGTCAAATGTATTGGGTGATATCGGCTCTTATTTGAATGTACTCCCCAAGTCAACTCTTTCCAAATTGACGTATCAAGGAACTCCTATGAGATACAGTGGCGTGATCTTCAAAGCTTTTGATGGTTCTCGTAAGACTGTAATTGGTGAGGTGGACCTTCTTGTGAAGATAGGTCCGAGTGATTTCCAAATTACTTTCCAAGTAATGGATATCCACCCCGCCTATAGTTGCTTGTTAGGAAGGTCATGGATACACAAGGTGGGAGCTGTTACTTCAACTCTGCATCAGAAGTTGAAATTCGTGAAAAATGGTAAGCTTGTTATCATCGGTGGAGAGAAGGCTCTTCTGGAGAGCCATTTGTCGTCTTTCTCTTATGTTGAAGCTAAGGATGAGATTGGAACTCCGCTCCAAGCTCTATCTATTGCTTAAGAAAAGAGAGTTGGGGCACCTATGTCCTCTTTCAAAGACGCGCAGAAAGTTATTGAGAATGGTAATTCTGATCAGTGGGGCCGGATGGTAGAGGTCACCAAGAACAAAAGCAGAGCTAGTTTGGGATTCCAACAAGGGACGTCTGTGATTAAGGCTGAAGATATGCAACCCAGTTTCCGTAGCGGAGGGTTCATTCATGGTAATGAACAACACTTAGCTGCAATGATTGAGGGGGATGAAAATGAAGACAACACCAATTTTGTGACGCATGGAAAAGCTTGCAACAATTGGATTGTTGTCGATGTTCTTGTTATTATGCATCTGTCTAAGTAATTGCTTTCATTATTTTTGAAAATCCTTCTCCTATGCCTAAGGGAGAAGTGAACATTGTTTGGCATTTTAAAAATTTGATCATTAATAAAATTCAATTCTATTCATCCACATCTATGATGTTTTATTTTTACTTTTTTCTTTTCTGAAAATGGTAATCACATAAAACATAAACAAATAAATACAATTGCCCATCTACATAATATTTGGTCACAATTCACTTCTCTAAAATCAAAATATCAAATCATTATGCAGGTTGGTTTCTAAATCCATTGAATACAATGATCCTACTCCCTCTCCAAACTTTGATTCCCCTATGTTTGAGGCTGAGGAAGAGATTGAGGAAGAAGCATCTGATGAATTATCTCGTCTACTTAAGCACGAGGGAAAAGCCATTCAACCATTTTAAGAACAGGTTGAGCTAGTCAACTTGGGTTCCGAAGATGATGTGAAGGAAGTCAAGATTGGGTCTCAACTATGTCCAGAGGTTAAGAATGGGTTGATTGATCTTCTCCGAGAGTATTCATATGTATTTGCTTAGTCCTATCAAGACATGCCTAGTTTGGATTCTCATATTGTGGAGCATAGCCGTTAAAGCTAGAATGTCTGCCAGTCAAGCAGAAGTTGAGAAGAACTCGTCCTGATATGGCAATAAATATCAAAGAAGAAGTGCAAAAGTAGATTGATGTTGGTTTCCTTTTTATTGTTGAGTATCCACAATGGGTGGCCAATATTGTGTCTGTTCCGAAGAAGGATAGAAAGGTCCGTATGTGCGTTGATTATAGAGATTTGAACAAAGTCAATCTGAAAGATGATTTCCCTCTACCACACATTGATATGTTGGTAGACAATACAACTAAATTCAAAGTCTTTTCGTTTATGGACGGATTTTCCGGATATAATCAGATCAAGATGACACCCAAAGATATGGAGAAGACCACATTCATTACACCCTGAGGAAAATTTTGTTATAGAGTGATGCCTTTCGGTTTAAAGAATGTTGGTGCAACTTAACAGAGGGCAATGACCACTCTTTTTCATGGTATGATGCATAAAGAGATCGAAGTCTATGTTGATAATATGATTGCTAAATCCAGTGACGAAGAAGAACATGTTGAGCATTTGTTGAAGCTATTCCTGCGTTTGAGGAAGTATAAACTCCGCTTGAATCCCAATAAGTGTACAATTGGTGTTCGTTCTGGTAAGTTATTGGGCTTTATTGTCAACGAGAAGGGTATTGAAGTTGATCCTGCCAAGGTCAAAGCAATACAAGAGTGTTGGTGTAAGCCCTGGAGGCCATTACTTTTGGTACTTGTATCAAATTATTTATTAATAATAAAAGGTTTTTTCTTTATTATGTTTGTTTAATAAAGTCCCTAGAATAGTCAGTCCGTTTAATGTATCAGGTGTGGCTTAATCATGAGATCACATTAAACATAAGGACATTATTCTTAAAGTATCCGTAGTCGAGCTTTATTGTTAACTGGGATAACATTAAAGCATTAAGACTATTATGTATATAGACTGATAATCACATCTCATGGGTCATGGATAAGGAGTTATCAAGTCTTAAACATAGATATGAATATTAAGAGTAATATTTATACTGGATTGACCCGCTATGAGAATACTATATAGAATGTTATGCAAAGTGTCATAAGTTATTCTCATGGTGATAATGTTGTATACCACCCTTCGACCTAAAACTACTATGGACCCTAGATGTAGAGTCGAGTGCCTTATTGGTGATCAAACGTTGCCCGTAACTGGATGACCATAAAGACACTTGATGGGTACTCGACGAAGCATGATGAGGGACATGAGTGACCTAGATGGAATTTGCCCATCCTGCGTAACAGGATAAATGTCTATGGGCCAATATTGAACTGGACAAGGATGACACGATCTATGCCTTGTGTTCAATATAGACATAAAGGCAAAAGGGTAATTGCACACATAAGTATTATCACAAAAGGATTTGTCAGATCACATGACATTTTCGTGTCTTGGATAACAGTGGTGTGTTGCTAGATACCGCTCACTGTCTATTATGTTAAATACATGATTTAATATAATTGCCAATGCCGTGAAAACCTACAGGGTCACACACAAAAGGACAGATTGATGAGAGATAGAGTAACTAAGGAACATCATAAGGTACGGTGCACTTAAGTGAATTGTAGAACATCGTAAGGTGCGGTGTACTTAAGTAGAATACAAATTATGGTAAGGTACCACACGCTTAAGTGATTTTGGCATAATATAAGATATGGCCCACATACACTTAAGTGGGCTTTTTAGCTTGCAGCCCACACAAGTGGTTCTATAAATAGAACCCTTGTGCAAAAGCATTTGTGTAGTTGTAATTTCGTTTCTCTCTCTCACACACTCAAAGCCTTAATTTATAGCAGCTAGCACTGAGATTGAAGGAATCCATTCGTGTGGACTGAGTAGAGGCGTTGTCACCATTCAACATTCGTGATTGCTCCATAGATCTGCATCAAAGGTTTCAATCACCACAAGAGGTAACGATTCTATCATTGATCATGCCCATTCCTAAGGATCACTAATGGTTATTTTCCTTTGAGCGATCAATGGTCATTTGCTTCTTGATCCGACATTAGTATGTGTAACACCTCAAAATTTGCCCTCCTCTCTTGGGACTAGCTTAGCATATTGCATTTCATTTTGTAGGACATTAGGCAATACATCTTTTCATATCATGTGGAAACAATAAGCAAGTCATCCTCCTAAGTCTTTCTCAGAAGATGGAGAGGTTAAGAGATGCAAGCTTGAGGGTCTTACTGAATTGATCACTAGCCATCTGAGGGTTTGTGCTTCAATTAGGGTTTTGGTTCCTCAAGGAGGTTGAGCATTATTTTGGTTGAAATGGTACATCACCATCATCATGGTCTTATCGTCACCAAGAAGTTCATTATGCCTGATCATGTTCCTTGGGATTAGGGTTTTGACCTCTGGTCAACCCTAATCAGTTGAATTATGCCAATCAGGGTTCTGCAAGGAGATGGGGTCTTTCATGAGATGGGGATCATCATATGGTTTTATTGAGCTTGTATAAGCTAGGGTTTCATTTTGGAGCCATTTCATCAAGAGATTGAGGCTCAAATTCATCTGTGCATGACCAAGTCATCTGTCAACTGCAAAAGTCAACCACAAGTCAACTGTGATTTTTGGAGGTGGGAAGTGATGGGAAATACTTCATTCATGTTCAAACAAGTCTCATTTGACATTTCAAACACTTCCTTTGAAGAATTTGAGGTCCAGTCAAAATTTGCCAAAAATAGAAAGTGACCTATAATTTGAACTTTCCAAAAATGGAAAGGTTTTCATCCAACTTCAACTTCAAATTACATGACCAAAAATGCTTCAAATGAAATTTTGTTGAACATGAAAGTTGTAGATCTTTCTCTCCCATTTCCAAAATGTCTAAGAACATCAATTTCTCATTTTTGGTTGAAGAGATATGATCAAAACATGGCCAAGTGTGGATTGAACTTCAAAAGTGCATAACTTTATAACCTATGCTCCAAATCATGTGGCTTTTTTTGCTAAATTCTTGTCATGACCTATAATTTCATAATCTTGCATTGCATTGCATCAATTCTCATCACATAATCACTTGCCAATTTTGGGATTTTTGGAGGGAAAATTTAACATTTGAATTTGGTGCATAATTTGAGTATTTTGCCTTTGCCAATGTTTTCAAAATTGCATTTTAAGTGAAATTGAATTGCATTTCGTGTACTGTTCATGCCTAATTGCCATGCAAGGGTGAAATGACCAAATTTGTCCAAACACCTCCAATTCCATTAATTTTCATTACCATTTGTTAATCTTAATTAAGCATGACTAATTAGGAGTATATAACCTCAAACCCTAACAGAAAATGCTAACCACAATTCACAAATTTCAGATCTGAAAATTTTTCTCTCAAACATTCTCTCAATTTTTCTCACAATTCTTCAAAGCAATTGCATTTTCCTTGCCAAATTCATCATCTAGGATCATCATAGAGGAAGCTGCAAGCAAGGATCATATGAATTCGTGGAGTTTGGAAGCATACATGAAGCTTGAACAACAATGGTGAATTGCAAAATCTGTTGAATCGAGCTCAATTGGACATCAAGACTTCATCCATTCACTCCTACAAGCTTTGTAGAAGAAGATTAAAGCATTGCAAGGCCTTGGAACTACACAATTCGAAAGCTGCTCTTCAAGAGGTTTTATATCGATTCTCTCTTTTCTCAATTTCATTATGATAAACTTGTAGACCGTGTTTGTGTGAGCATTCTGAGCTTTGTTTCACTTGATTCCATGCCATATCCATTGAGTTTCGAAGATTTGAAGTTTTGTTGTTGAAATTTATTTTGCTCGATCCATGAGAATTGTGATGTTATATGCTTGATGATTACTTGATTCATGATCCTTGATGTAAGAGCTACATGTGCATATGCTTAGTTTTCAATTCTGGAAAAATTGTTCATGTTGATCTTGAAGCTTTTACTGTTCCTGGAAACGTGTTTGTGAAGAAGATGATCAGAGGTTTAGGCCACGGTTTTCATGTTGTTTTTGACCACGCTTATCCGTTGCGAAAGGTTTCGCTACACCGTTGCCAAAGGTCCCTAGGGTTTTTACTCTATTGGTTGCATGCGTACTTCATGATGCATTCTGATTGGCTAAGCCAATCTCTTAGTAAAACGCTGCGTTCAGGGGAAGGCGCCAAACCTCGTATTCAAATTAATTCCAATAATTTCCATTAATTCATTTCTTTCTTCAATTTTCATTTCATTTTTTTTGCAATCTTCAAAAAATCATAATAAATTCAATATTGATCCAAATGATATGGGGATTTTTGCTATGGTTTTCTCTTTTCCTCTAGTTTTTTATCAGCATGATAATCAAAGTTGTGCCTGGCCTGGATTTATTTTTGTCTAGGGTTTGTTAACATGTATGCTATTTTGACATAGCCTTGCCTTTTCCTTTGTGAAATAATGTGTGTTGATCCAATGCTTCTGAAAATTTGCATGATAAAACTACACTCTTTTATTGATATTTTGGTGTTGAGTTTGCATTTTTATCATTTGTGGTTTCTGGTTTATGATTTTTCTAAGTAGGTGTGACAATTTGTGTCACACCTTTGCATGTTGATCATATGAGATGTCTTGAATATGCATGTTGATCATATGAGATGTCTTGAATATGCATGAATTTTTCCAGATTTTTGTGAATCATTTCTGATTTAATTGAGATTTATCTTTCTGTTTGATCACATGTGGACTTTAAAATTGCCTTGAACTTCAATTGATCATGAAATGGATTTGGTAAATGATATGAATGTGAGACTTTTTGCAATGTGTCAATAATTGTTTGAAGTTTCATCATGTCAAATTTCAGCTTCTGTTTTAAATTTTTTCTCCATTTTCGACCCTAGGCTTTGACCTAGTGGTTTGCCTCTCATCTTTGAGCTTTTTTTCAGGTTGAACAGCCAAGCTAAATGGTTCATGATGCTCCATCATTTGAGCATTTGGTGTTGCCTTTTGATACTAACATTGTGTGTTTTGTAGGGTTGTTAACTCAATTGAGTTTGACTTGTGGCTTATGCCTTTGCTTATTGGGCTTGACTGTTGATATTAATGTTGTTTGTTTGTCTGAGTTTTGTACTGATTGGTTTGATGTTTCCACAGGTACATAAGTTGCTTAAGTTCACTTTGAACTTGCTTTTGCTTGGTTGCTTAACCAATTAGGTATAACCTCTCTTCTTCATGTAGTCTGGAAGACCTGGCCTGTTATGTGGCCAGGCACCTGTCTGAAGCCCTCCTTAAGAGGCGATGTCTTTGTGTGTTTATTTTTGTGCTAAGCAGGAAAAGTCCTTTGATAAGGCAATTGGCAGACAAAAGAGATGTGTAGTCCATCTTCTGCTAGTCAGTGTGTCATCCCTTTGCTCACTTAACATGTTGATGCATCGTGGATCTTAACCCAAGATCTATAGAGTCTAATCCTTGTGGAGAAGAGTTCATACTTTCTGAACTCCCACACCTTCTATTATTCAAATGCTCTCCCTGACCAGGGATAAGAGCTATGAGGCACACCCCTCATCTCCATTTCATCTGCTTCACCTTAACTCTCAATGTTAAGGTTAAGAGCACAACTTACCCCATTCCAGTTGACTGTAAAGTCTAACCCTGCTTGAGCCTAATTGCTTGTATATAGCGTGTGCTAATTGACTTGTTTGTCTGATTGCCTTGTTCATTTGTGCATACTTGCTTATGTGTGCCTTCGTGCATTTATCATCATTAATTGTACATTATTGCATGATCTTTGTTTATCCATTGAGGAGTCAACTGTAAGTCCATTTATTGGCAGTTGTTTCCTATGACCATTGAGGAGTCAATTGTAAGTCCAGTTATTGGCATTTGTTTCTTGTGATATGGTAGGAGATTGGTATAAGTCCAGTAATTGGCATCTGGCATCCTTTGTTTTGTGTTTCAGTGAGATTAGTGTAAGTCCAGTTGATTGGCATCTGATATCCATGTTTTGTTTTGCTTTAGGAGACTAGTATAAGTCCATTGAGTGGCATCTGGTATCCCTCTTTGTTTTAGGAGATTGGTATAAGTCCAGTAATTGGCATCCGGTATCCGCTTTTGTTAACCTTGCCTGATACTTTGTTTACCTGTTATTTGCCTTGTTGCCTATTCCAAAGGAATCACTTGAATCATCTTCCATATGATCTCAAGAGGTGAACATCTAAGAAGTTTTACTTCCTCACCCTTTTCCTTCTTGTGTGTGTTTGCTTGACAGCTAGCAGGCTCGAGTACCAGACTCCCTGTTAGCTTGCTTGTTCAACTTTATTGTTGCTTTTTTGACGACTCAGCGTCCTGTTAACCCCTTTTGTGTGTGTTTGGAGTCCGACATAAGTCCAGCGATTGGCAGTTGGTTTCCCGTGTGTGTTTGTTGGTTCGGAGTCTGATGTAAGTCCAGCGATTGGCATTCGGTTTCCATGTTTGCCTGTTTGTGTGGAGTCTAACATAAGTCCAGCGATTGGCAGTCGGTTTCCTGTGTTTGTTTTGTTTGGCGTGCGTGAGCCGAACTACGGTAGCTCTGATTCTCATTCCAGATGAGATACGTAGGCATAGGATGCGATATCCTAGCGAGCCCGTTCCCTCTTATTCCACCTGTGTTTTATTCTAGTGTGTGTGTGCATTCTTTTGAGCAGTGTTTAGCAACCTTTCTTCTATTCTTTTGAGCGTGGATCCCGTCGAGTACGACGGATGCGTAGGGGTGCTAATACCTTCCCTACGCATAACCGACTCCCGATCCCATCTCTCTCTGGTCGCGAGACCATGTCTTTTCCAGGTTTACTTCGAGCGTTTCCTTTCCCTCTTTTGGGATAAATAACGCACGGTGGCGGCTCTGTTTGTTTTGCTTTTTCCCGCCGGTTGTTTTTCGCGGATGCGACAGCTGGCGACTCTGCTGGGGACTTTTGAAGTTGACCGCTTGCTGGTCCATCTTCCCTAAGCGAGTCTCTCCTAGCGCTCTCTAGGATAGTTTAGGTTGCTTGTGCTGTTGAATTTATTGCATTTATGATTGTTATGTTGTGTATATATTTGCATAAATGTTTACATGCATCATACTATCATTGTGATGTCTTCTGTACAGGTGATTCCTCTGATTTGGGGTGGGTGTTCTGAGTGGGGCTAAAACCCAGGCCCGAGTATACACCTAGGATTAGTGTGGTCTCACGTTCCTCACATGTTGGTTGGGCATGTTGTTGCGACGTGACATACCACAAGTCGGACGAGGTTCATCTGAGAGAGCTCTTCCATTGTGGAGTATTCCACTCTGGTTGGGTTACTTCTTTTGAGCTATTGACTTCGGTGACCGTGCTTTCCCGGATCTTTGGTTTAGACAATCTTAAGAGAGCTGCAACGGCACACCCGAAAGGGCAAACCCGTTGAGTATCTTTGCCCGATTGTCGAGACCATTATCCGCCTAAGGATGACCTGATTAGAATTCACCTGTGAGGGGAGGGTTTGATTCTTACAGATGCATGTTCTGATGGCGACTAATGGTTCAGCTATTGATCAGAGTTCTATTTATAAGTCGGATTTATGGATTTATTTCTGAGACGCCGGAGTTCTGTCCGTGGTATTTATCAGTGGGGATCCGTTTATTTCAGGATTCCCTGGGCTGGTTCAGAGGATCTTGTGGTTATCTGTTCAGAGGATCTCTGGTGATGATGGTGATGTATCATTCAGTTCCGTTTATTTCGGAACCCTAAGTCGGATTTATGGGTTGCTCAGTACCTCGGATGGTTGTGATCAGTTCAGAGGCCGTGACTCAGTGCGGTGGTTGTTCAGATGACTTGGAGGATGGCACAGTGCATTGCATTCATACATCAACATCATTCTCATTTTGCATTTATCAGACATGAGGCCCGGTTTGAAGGACGATGTTGTCTACAGTTTCTTTGATCCAGAGATCAGTGTGCTGAAGGAAATGATAGCATTGATTACACCTGACCATGTGGGGATGTTCCGTGAGACGTATGGGGGTATTCTGAAGATGGTTTTCAGGCTCACAGACAGGGATAGGAGCGCCATCCATACTCTTCTCCAGTTTTATGACCCTGGTTTGAGGTGTTTCGTCTTCCCGGATTACTTATTAGGGCCTTTGGTGGAGGACTATGCTGATATCTTGGGCATTCAGATCAGAAATCAGGTGTCTTTCTATGCCACTAAGGAAGAACCTGATATTGGTGGAATCTCCCGTGCTCTTTATTTGAGTCCAGAAGTGACGAAAGGAGGTCTGAAAGAGAAGAGGAAGTTGCCTGGTTTTCATCTGAGTTTCTTGGAGGCTAAAGCCAAGGAGCATGCTGTTTTGGGTGACTGGAAAGCTGTCTGTGCTTTGATTGCTGTGGGCATCTATGGTATCATCCTGTTTCCTAACCAGAAGAACTTTGTGGATATTAATGCCATCCGTTTGTTTGCTCAGAAGAATCCTATTCCTACCCTGGTTGGGGATGTTTATTACTCGGTCCATAATCAGAACGAGAAGCGGCGTGGGGGATTGATCAGATGTTGTGCTCAGCTACTATACAGATGGTTTATGGGATTTTTGCCTTCCAGGGGTGCTTTTGTTCTTCTTGACCATACCGTCAATTGGGCAACCAAGTTGATGGGTTTGCGGGCCAAAGACATAGCTTGGACTCACAGTAGTGGGGTTGGACAGGACTTCATTTGCAGTTGCGGGAGTTTTCCCAATGTGCCTCTTATAGGAGTTCAGGGTTGCATTAATTATAACCCGACGCTTCTTAAGAGACAAATGGGATTCGCTATGGAGGTTCCTCCTCTCAAGAATGAGATTCAGGAAACTTTGTATTTCCCGGTTGAGGGTAACCAAGAACGGTTAAGGCAAGTGTCCGATGCATGGCGCAACATTCAAAGGAAAGGCAAGTTTTCTTGGGGTAGAGCTAATAACAGGTCTTTTCCTCCGTTTGATGACTGGCTTAGCAAGAGAGTGGAGCTCACTTGTCTACCATTTCCTGTGGTTGATCCTTGGTATCCGTTGATTGAGGAATCACATCTTTCTGTCAGTATGGAAGAGTTCCTAGAGATGAAGAAGGAGAGAGATCAGCTGCAAGCAGAGAAGACTGAGTTGGAGATGAGTGTTGCTAGAGTCCAAATGGTTAATCAGGAAATCAAAGGGAAAATGGAGGACCAGGATAAGAGACATGCTCTTATGGTGAAGCACTTTGAGGCAGACACCGCTTATTATGGTAAGGTTAGCCAAGCTTTGGAGTCATCCACAAGGGAGCACGACATCACCAAGGAGAGGTTGGCTAGAGCTTCAAAGGTCATTGAAGATGAGAAGAGGAGACAAATCCTTGTGAGGGATCAGAGAGATGCCAGAGCCAAAATCATTGCTACAGAATGGGAAGCTGAGAAAGCGAAGATTATTGCTGAGAGAGATCACTACATTGCTGAGAGGGATCATTACTTCAGACAGATGAAGATTCACCAGAAGGAGATAGGAAGACTGCAGCAGGAGAACACTGAGCTTAGGTTCGCGGTGAAGTTTACCAAGATGGTTGACGATGCAGAGCCGTCTGTGGGACCTCCTTCAGTGTAGACCTTTCTTATTTGTGTGGATTACCGTCAGGCCTGTTGACGGAATTCACCTGTCTGTATTTTCTTTCTGATTCTGGAGAATTGTATGTGATTTGTATCAGACTTGATGTATGACTCTCGCACTTATTGTGCACTTTTGGAATACAATGGTTGTTTTCATTCAGTGATTGGTCTTCAAGCTTTATTTGCTTTCCTGTATGCACTCACACAGCACACACATGGTTGGGTGGTATCTTTGCTAAATCATATATCTCTGCTCTGCATAATGAAATCAAATGATGAATGTCAGAATATTGCTGCCAGATTATTATCTGTCTCGATGAAACCAGGATCGAAAGACAGAATGTTCCTCGTGTGGATAGACATTGCATTCATGCATAATCATAATAACTTGTCTTCTATTTTGCAGGTGTCAGTTTCTAACGTGCTTGGTTGTTTCAGGAATCATTGCTCGTGCGCGTAGAGTCATTCCCTTGCACACAACCCGTCCGCACCGATATTTTACTAGACGCAACACACCAAGGTTGATGGATCTACCTAATACAGATGTTCTCGAGCTGAAGGAGAAGATGAACGAACTGATTAATATCATGCAAGGGTTTGCCGTCGGGCAGAAAGCACTTGCTGATAAAGTGGAGAAGCTCGAGCGGGCTTCAGCTGCCAACAGTGGTGTCAACTTGGAGGGTGTCTCTAACCATGGCCTTGGTGGTTCTAGGGATGGAGGAGATCTTGGGAAGAGGACAACTGTTGGTGTAGTGACTAACAATGCTGGGGGTTTCGGTGCTGCCACGAGCGGTAGACCAGGTCTAATGGGCAATAATCTGAAGGATAGCCTGTTTCCTCCTTTCTCTGGGGCTGAGGAGGATAGAGAGGAGGACAGGGAAGCAGATCAATTCTCTATGTTGAATGAACCTTTTGGTCAGTATGGTGTTCAACCGCCGAATAAAGAAATTCAGTTGTTGGCAGAGAAGATCAGAGCTCTGGAAAGCCATGCTACGCCGGGGTTTGTTAATATGTCTAACATGGGGCTGGTCGAGGGGATTGTGATTCCACAGAAATTCAAGGCGCCTGCATTTCACAGATACAATGGGAGTTCTTGCCCGGAAACTCACCTCCAGGCTTTCGTCCGCAAGATTTCTGCTTATACGATGGATCAGAAGCTGTGGATGTACTTCTTCCAGGACAGTCTGTCCGGAGGATCCTTGGAATGGTACACCAAGCTGAAGTCCTCTAACATCAAGAGCTGGCAAGATCTTGGTGATGCTTTCTTTAAACAGTACCAGTTCAACGCTGACATGGCTCCTAGTCGTACCCAGTTGCAGGGTATGTCTCAGAAGCCTAATGAGGGGTTTAAGGAGTATGCACAGAGATGGAGGGAGCTGGCTGCCAGGGTCCAACCTCCGTTGGTGGATAGAGAAATGTCGGATCTGTTTATGGGTACTCTTCAGGGTACATTTGCAGAAAGGATGGTTGGTTGCCCGGTTACTAACTTCACTGATATTGTGGTGGCCGGTGAAAGAATAGAGAGTTGGTTGAAGATGGGGAAAATCCAGGGTAGTGCTTCGTCGTCTGGATCGAAGAAGCCCTTTGGAAATGGTCAGAGGAAGAAGGAGGGTGACACCAGTGCAGTGTATACCCAAAGAGGACAGAGTAGGGATCGTTACTACCAGCACACTGCTGCGGTAACCATTCCTGCCGATAATCAGCCTGCACAACAACAGCAACAACAACCGCAACAACAACCGCAACAACAACGTCAGCCATTTCAGCAGAGACCGCAGAGGGCTGGGTATCAAGTAAGAGGACGAATGAATGATCGTCAATTTGATAGACCACCTGTGACCTATTCATTCCTACTGAAAAAGTTGAAGGATTTGGGGTTGGTCCAGCTGAGGACGTTGGCTCCGTTGAGACCTGATCAGAGGCCAGCCAGTTTTGATGAGAACGCTAAATGTGAGTTTCACTCAGGTGCCCCTGGACACAACATAGAAAATTGCAAAGCTTTTAAGCATGTGGTCCAGGACTTAGTGGATTCCAAGGCAATCAACTTTGCACCGTCTCCAAATGTTAATGCTAATCCCATGCCTGCGCATGGTCAAATGGGGGTGAATGCAATTTCTCAGGATGAGGGCCGAATTGGGTTGTTGAATATGGATCAGTTGAGGACTCCGTTGGCTGAGGTCAAGCGACAATTGTTGAAGAACGGGGTCTTTCCGGGCTGCGATGAATGTTGTGATGCGTGCACTATTGTTCCCAATGGGTGTATAATGTTGAGGGAGGCTATCCAGAGGCTGATGGATGAGGGAAGCCTCAAGTTTGAGAAGGTGGATTTGGTGAAGGAAGATGTCTCCACCATAACCATTTATTTCGACCCGGTTGATTTGTCAGCGCTGGCAGATGCGGCTCCAGTTACTATCACGGTACCTGGGCCAATTCCTTATGAAAAAGATGATGCCGTGCCGTGGCATTATGGTGGGGAGGTGTACTGTAATGGGGAGAAGCTGGAGGATCAAACTGCAAGTGAAACCACCGTTTCAAAGGTGGATAATGCCGGACCCAGTGGTTTCACTCGTAGTGGGAGGTTATTTGCACCGGACACTTTGAAGGGCGGAGAAGGAGAAAAAGAAAAGAAAGAAAAGGCCGAGGCTTTAGCCGGGGCAAGAGGAAAACAAGTAATCAATGAAGGTACTCCTATGGTGACACTGGCGCTTGTTGGGTCGGAGAAAGCACTTGATGATGAAGCGGAAGAATTTTTGAGAATCATCAAGAAGTCTGAGTACAAACTTGTTGACCATCTGCAGCAAACCTCATCCAAGATCTCGATCTTGTCCTTATTGTTGAGCTCCGAGGGGCATAGAGAGGCTTTATTGAAAATTCTGAAGAAAGCCTATGTTCCTCAGGAGATCACGATTAATCAGTTGGAGACGATGGTGTCAAATGTCAATGCCAGCCATGGGCTGGGTTTCACCGATCTTGATTTGACCGTGGATGGGAGGAATCATAATCGGGCTTTACACATTACTATGGAATGTAAAGGGGCCGTGCTTTCGCATGTGTTGGTTGATACCGGCTCCTCTTTAAATGTGTTGCCAAAGAAAGCCCTGGCAAAGTTGATACCGGCTCCTCTTGACGCCCACGGACCTGATAGTGAGGGCTTTCGACGGTTCAAAGCGGGCGGTGTTTGGAGAAGTGGAGCTCCCGGTGAAGATTGGGCCTGAGGTGTTCAAGTCGGTATTCTATGTCATGGATATTCAGCCGGCATACAGTTGCCTGTTGGGTCGCCCATGGATCCATGTTGCTGGGGCAGTGACTTCGACTTTGCACCAGAAGCTGAAGTATATCTGGGACGGGCAGGTCGTCACCGTTTGTGGGGAGGAGGACATCTTTGTCAGCCACCTATCATCGTTCAAGTACGTTGAGATGGACGGTGAGATATGGGAAACGCCGAGTCAAGCATTCGAAACCGTCAAGGTGGAGAATGCTCTTTTTGCCAAAGAAGAGGAGAAACCGTCCATTTCTTCGTATAAGCAGGCCGCTGAGGTGGTGAAGAGTGGGGAAGCTCCGGGTTGGGGGAAGATGATGGATATCGCCGCCAAGAAAGACCATTTTGGAGTGGGTTATCAGCCGGGCCGAGGCTCATCTGGACAGAGTAGAGGACGTCGTCCGTCATTCACATTCACCAGTGCTGGAATGCTGGATCCATATCGCATCTGTATGGTGGGTGAGGAAGTCGATAGTGACTGCGAGATGGATCAGTGGATAAAGTCGTGCGTACCAGGGATGGAAGTCCAGAACTGGAAAGCCGAGAAGATCATCACTGTCACTCTACTTGAAGAGTAATATTTTCTGTTTTCAATTTTATCTGCATGGAAACCATACGTTTTGCCCGAAACGTAATGGTTCATTGTAAGGGTCACCTCATGTTTCATTTTGCATCATAAATAAATGGATGTTTTTCAATTAAAAGCGGTGTTCCCTATTTTTCATTTATTTTTGCAGTTTAAAAATAAAAATAAAAATGGCAATGTTTTCATTTTTCTTTTCAATTTGTCTCGCTCCGGTTCTAAAGCAATGCATGAATCCACATTCATGCAGATGCGATCATTCGCCGGATCTCATTGATAACAATCCTGTTACACCTTCATATGACTTCGACAATCCGATCTATCATGCCAAAGAAGAAGGCGAAGAAGATTGTGAACTGCCGGGGGAATTAGCCAGGTTGTTGAAACAAGAGGAGAAGGTGATTCAGCCGCATGAAGAGCAAGTTGAGACAGTGAATCTGGGTACCGAAGAGGTCAGAAAAGAAGTGAAAGTTGGGGCTGCTTTGGAGGGGAGTGTCAAGAGCAGAATGGTAGCATTGTTGAAAGAGTATGTCGACATCTTTGCCTGGTCTTATCAAGATATGCCAGGGTTGGATACCGATATCGTTGTGCACAAGCTACCGTTGAGAGCAGATTGTCCTCCAGTGAAGCAGAAGTTGCGCAGAACTCGACCTGAAATGGCCATGAAAATTAAAGAGGAAGTGCAGAAGCAGTGGGATGCTGGTTTCCTTGCTGTCACTAATTATCCGCCTTGGGTCGCAAACATTGTACCAGTCTCGAAGAAGGATGGAAAGGTGAGGATGTGTGTGGACTACCGGGATCTGAACAGAGCTAGCCCGAAGGATGATTTCCCATTACCTCACATTGATGTGTTGGTAGATAATACAGCTCAATTCTCGGTGTTTTCCTTCATGGATGGCTTTTCTGGCTATAATCAAATCAAAATGTCGCCAGATGATATGGAGAAAACAACGTTCATCACACCGTGGGGCACTTTTTGCTATAAGGTGATGCCATTTGGTCTCAAGAACGCCGGTGCTACTTATCAGAGGGCCATGGTGACTTTGTTTCATGATATGATTCATCATGAAATCGAATGCTATGTTGATGACATGATAGCAAAGTCCCAGACAGAAGAGGGGCATTTGGTAGATCTGGCCAAGTTGTTTGACCGGCTGAGACAGTTCAGACTGAGGTTGAATCCGAATAAGTGCACTTTCGGAGTGCGGTCCGGTAAATTGCTGGGGTTCATTGTGAGTGAAAAAGGAATCGAGGTTGATCCTGCTAAAGTAAAAGCAATACGAGAAATGCCTGAACCGAGAACAGAGAAGGAAGTTCGTGATTTCTTAGGTAGATTGAACTACATTTCGCGGTTCATATCTCATCTAACAGCCACGTGCGAACCTATATTCAAGTTATTGAGAAAAGATCAAACGGTCAGGTGGAATAATGATTGCCAAGCGGCATTTGAAAAGATAAAAGAGTATTTGCAGGAGCCTCCGATTCTGATGCCTCCTGTGGAGGGACGACCGTTAATCCTGTACTTGACGGTCCTCGAGGGGCCTATGGGGTGTGTACTGGGGAAGCATGACGAGTCTGGTCGAAAAGAGCATGCCATATACTACCTTAGCAAAAAGTTTACCGACTGTGAAACAAGATATTCACTGCTCGAGAAAACTTGTTGTGCTTTGGTCTAGGCTGCTCGCCGACTGAGGCAGTATATGATGGTTCATACCACTTTATTGATTTCCAAGATGGATCCAATCAAGTACATTTTTGAGAAGCCAGCATTGACCGGACGGGTTGCGAGATGGCAAATGATTTTTACTGAATATGATATACAGTATACCTCTCAGAAAGCAATCAAGGGGAGTGTATTGTCTGATTATCTCGCCCAGCAACTTATTGAGGATTATCAACCGATGAAGTTTGAATTCCCTGATGAGGACATCATGTTTCTCAAATCGAAATATTGTGAGGAACCGATCCCGGAGGAGGGGCCTGACCCTGAATCCGAATGGATTCTGATGTTTGATGGGGCCATTAACGTGAATGGTAGCGGTGTTGGTGCTGTTTTGGTTACGCCAAAAGGATCCCATATTCCTTTTGCTGCCCGGCTAACATTTGAGTGCACCAACAACGTGGCTGAATACGAAGCTTGTATCTTGGGGATTGAAGAGGCGATTGATTTAAGGATCAAGAACCTTGTTATATATGGAGATTCGGCTTTGGTTGTGAATCAGGTTAACGGAAAATGGTATACGCATCAATCTCATTTAGTTCCATACCGGGATTATACGAGGAGATTGTTGACGTTTTTCACCAAGGTGGTATTGCATCATGTGCCCAGAGAAGAGAATCCGTTGGCAGATGCTTTGGCTACTTTGGCTGCCTTGATTAAGGTGCAGTGGTGGAATCAGTTCCCCAGTGTTGAGGTGGGACGTCTGAATAGACCGGCTTATGTGTTTGTTGTGGACACAGCGCCTGATGATGAGAAGCCGTGGTATTTCGATATCAAGCGCTATCTGGAAACCCAAGAGTATCCTGAGGGAGCATTCAAAAGGGACCGAAAGACTCTGCGGAGGTTGGCCATGGTGTTTTACTTGAATAAGGATGGGGTTTTGTACAAGAGAAATTTCGATTGGGTTTTGCTCAGATGTGTTGATGATAAAGAAGCAAGCCAATTGATGAAAGAGGTTCATGAGGGGTCGTTTGGTACCCATGAAGAGTTAAGCCTGATTGAGGAAAAGAGGTTGGCGGTCATCTGTCATGGGCAGTTATACCAGCAGCGGATGAAGCGTGCTTTTGACCGAAAGGTACGACCTCGTGTGTATCACGTGGGTAATATGGTGCTGAAAAGGATCCTTCCTCCTCAAAACGATCGTAGAGGCAAATGGACACCCAATTATGAAGGTCCATTCGTGGTCAAGAAGGTTTTCTCTGGCGGAGCCTTGTTGTTGACGACCATGGATGGCGAAGATTTTCCATCCCCTGTGAATGCGGATGCAGTTAAAAAATACTTCGTATAAAGAGACCCGCTGGACGAGAAGAATAAAATAGTCCAGGCAAGAATGGGCATCCCGGCGAACCGAAAAGAAAAATGAGAAGGTTCGGGCAAAAGTTAGGGATAAAAAAGAAAAAAACTGTACACCCGGCAAGTCGAAAACCTGAAAAAGGCGACTTGGGCAAAAAAGGGTATCCCGGTGGACTGAAAACCCGAAAGGGCGGTCCAGGCAAAAGAGGGATTGAAACGAACAACTGCGTCTGGCATGATCGTTTGTTACTTTGGATATGACACATGGATAATCCCCGGTAGGGATCAGTCGGAAGCGTCTTGTTCAGAAGGCGGAAAAGCACGGAAAGTCTGAGGACATATGGGGTGTAACCGAGTTGGAACTCGATGAGATTACGGTTCCGCATTGCCATTAGGATAGATTTTTCCTTTTGTGCGCAATTACCTCTTTTCAGGAATTGCTTCCTTTGTATTGCTCATTCATGAGCCACATTTTTCAATCAATAAAATGCATATTCAGTCAAATAATTTTGTTTTTGTTTTCATTACCGCTTTGATTGCAAAAACATCCAATTGTTTGTGATAAAGAATCTTTGCATTTTAAGACATACAGGTCCCTTCCAATGCATGTTTATAAGATTGAAATTTGAAATCTTATTCGGAAGGTTGAGTGACTCAGGTGGAAATCTTGGCACGCCTGGGGCACGTTTTTATCTAACGATCTCTTTTGCAGGTGCTGTTAGATATTTTCCCTCACTTGCAGGATGTGATGTGAAGCTTTTGACAAAAGATCTCCGTGGAGTCCAATCAGGGACGAAAGAATTGAGGAATGGTGAAAGGACGACGAAGATGTACGACGATCCTTGAGAGTTAATCAAGAAGACTCTTCAAAGTCTGAGATTGGAAAGTCTGTATGAATCCCAGGAGTTCGATCGCCGTAGAGAATGGAGAAGTCAAGAGTACAAGGTGATGAATCAGAAAAGTCCAGACGAGTCTGGGAGCTCTCAAAATTGGAAAGTTGACATTGGATTTGGATGGTGAATACCATGGTTCGACGAGTCGACCGGTGTTCAGTGCCAGAATTTCCCGGTTTCCCCAAACAGAGTGAGGATTGTTACCTCCTCAGCAGATTCAAGGTCTGTGATTTCCCTAGCAAGGTCGGGATGATTATCTCCCCTAGCAGGTTTTAGATCGGTGTTTCCTCAGCAGCCAGGCCCGAAGGTTGTTATTTCCCAGCGGAGGTATCTATTGGTAGTGGTTTCTCCAAGCAGAGTCGGGATTGTTATATCCCCAGCAAGTCGGAGATTGTTGGTTTCCCCACAGAGTGCGTTGGTGGTTCTTTCCCCAGCAAAGTCCCCAAGCGGATCGGGTGCGGAGGAGGTTATTCCTGGTAAGGGTGGCCTATTTCCCAACAGCAGTGTTATTCCCCCAGCAAGGTGGAGATCGGAGTGTTGGTGAGTTCCTCAGCAGAGTGCCTCGAGCTCCCCAGGAGAGTCCCTTGAGGGGAATACTTTTTATGCATGCATCATTTAGGAGATCATAGCATATTGCATAGCTAATTGCGTAGCATTTCCATAATTATGGAGCATTGCGCTAAAAAAAATCATGCATCAGCATTGCAAGCATAAGCTAGTCTTAAGCTGTGGTCACCGTTTGAGATTTGGTTTCGCCAATGGGTGAAGATGTTGCTCAAGCCGTGGTTACCGTTTGAGAGGTGGTTTCGCTAGTTGGAAGATCAGCATCGGCATTGCAAGCATCAGTTACTCGAGCCGTGGTTACCGCTTGGGAGATGGTTTCGCCGGATGGTGAAGATGTTACTCTGAGGAGTTTAGCATCGTGACGATGGGTCAACGGTATTCCCCCAATAGTGCGATACTGGAGGAGATTTCTGTCGTGCGAGATAGAAGTTGGAAGATGTTACTCTGAGAAGTTTAGCATCATGGCGTTGGAGTAATAATGTTCCCTAGTAGTGCGATATTGGAGAAAAAATTTCTATCGGACGGAGATGGAAATAAAATCAAAGAACGTTACGCGATCAGCGCGAAAACACATTTCAAATGGAGAAAAGGAAGTGTTATGGCATTTTCTGGAGAACGGGGTTCAAATGGAGGTTGGAGTTGAAGATTATATCCGGGATGAGGTCCTCAGGATTGTCTTCCGATCATGTGTCACCTTAGACTTTGGCTGAGGCCGACAGAAGTCGTTATGGGTGTCTTCTGAGGAAGAGATGCACATGTTACCTTCCTTTCGTGAAGGTGTACCCTCTGATATGTCGTCGTCAGAGTGGTATTTTGGTGTTATTTCCGGCGTTGCCAGCGGAATTATTACAAGAAAGCGGAGAATGGGGTTCAAATGGAGAGAAGGAGATGTTGCGGCATTTTGTAGAGAACGGGGTTCAAATGGAGAAAGGGAGACACAGGGTGTTTTCTGGAGAACGGGGTTCACAATGGCGATCGCGAGTTATCGTCAGGCGACTGGGGTTCATATGGAGAGCGGGGTTCATGATTGGCAAACAAGACTACTATGAGGGTGTCGGGGTTCAAATGCGGTGATCGGGGATCATCTGCGCGAAAGAAAATATTTGTTCGGGGTTCAAGAAAAGCAAAAAAAGAGTATCAATCAGAAAGTTCCGGGGTTCAAGAAAAAGTAAAAGAAAAAAAAGATAATAATCCCCAGCGGATAGGTGGTATTCAGGCCATGGTTATCCCTGTGTTACCATTTATTTTGGTATCCAGGTCGACGTTCTTTTCGGTATTCAGGTCGACTTTTCTCCGTACCAGACGGATTCTTCTTTCGAGATTGCTTCTTTGCCGATTCTGGCAGGCATTGGTAATTATTTTCCCATCAGACTGCAAATTGTTCGTCTGTTCTTGGTATTCAATCACTCTTCACCCTGATCATCTGAAAGTCGAGGCTGTTCATATCGACAGGTTCACAGTGGATTGAATAGGGGCAGCTGTAACACCTCAAAATTTGCCCTCCTCTCTTGGGACTAGCTTAGCATATTGCATTTCATTTTTTAGGACATTAGGCATTACATCTTTGCATATCATGTGGAAACAATAAGCAAGTCATCCTCCTAAGTCTTTCTTAGAAGATGGAGAGGTTAAGAGATGCAAGCTTGAGGGTCTTACTGAATTGATCACTAGCCATCTGAGGGTTTGTGCTTCAATTAGGGTTTTGGTTCCTCAAGGAGGTTGAGCATTATTTTGGTTGAAATGGTACATCACCATCATCATGGTTTTATCGTCACCAAGAAGTTCATTATGCCTGATCATGTTCCTTGGGATTAGGGTTTTGACCTCTGGTCAACCCTAATCAGTTGAATTATGCCAATCAGGGTTCTGCAAGGAGATGGGGTCTTTCATGAGATGGGGATCATCATATGGTTTTATTGAGCTTGTATAAGCTAGGGTTTCATTTTGGAGCCATTTCATCAAGAGATTGAGGCTCAAATTCATCTGTGCATGACCAAGTCATCTGTCAACTGCAAAAGTCAACCACAAGTCAACTGTGATTTTTGGAGGTGGGAAGTGATGGGAAATACTTCATTCATGTTCAAACAAGTCTAATTTGACATTTCAAACACTTCCTTTGAAGAATTTGAGGTCCAGTCAAAATTTGCCAAAAATAGAAAGTGACATATAATTTGAACTTTCCAAAAATGGAAAGGTTTTCATCCAACTTCAACTTCAAATTACATGCCCAAAAATGCTTCAAATGAAATTTTGTTGAACATGA
Source organism: Lathyrus oleraceus (assembly GCF_024323335.1). Classification (NCBI taxonomy): domain Eukaryota; kingdom Viridiplantae; phylum Streptophyta; class Magnoliopsida; order Fabales; family Fabaceae; genus Lathyrus; species Lathyrus oleraceus. Next base: position 478,850,981 of record NC_066585.1, on the reverse strand, counting down.
AAGTTGTAGATCTTTCTCTCCCATTTCCAAAATGTCTAAGAACATCAATTTCTCATTTTTGGTTGAAGAGATATGATCAAAACATGGCCAAGTGTGGATTGAACTTCAAAAGTGCATAACTTTATAACCAATGCTCCAAATCATATGGCTTTTTTTGCTAAATTCTTGTCATGACCTATAATTTCATAATCTTGCATTGCATTGCATCAATTCTCATCACATAATCACTTGCCAATTTTGGGATTTTTGGAGGGAAAATTTAACATTTGAATTTGGTGCATAATTTGAGTATTTTGCCTTTGCCAATGTTTTCAAAATTGCATTTTAAGTGAAATTGAATTGCATTTCGTGTACTGTTCATGCCTAATTGCCATGCAAGGGTGTAAATGACCAAATTTGTCCAAACACCTCCAATTCCCTTAATTTTCATTACCATTTGTTAATCTTAATTAAGCATGACTAATTAGGAGTATATAACCTCAAACCCTAACAGAAAATGCTAACCACAATTCACAAATTTCATATCTGAAAATTTTTCTCTCAAACATTCTCTCAATTTTTCTCACAATTCTTCAAAGCAATTGCATTTTCCTTGCCAAATTCATCATCTAGGATCATCATAGAGCAAGCTGCAAGCAAGGATCATATGAATTCGTGGAGTTTGGAAGCATACATGAAGCTTGAACAACAATGGTGAATTGCAAAATCTGTTGAATCGAGCTCAATTGGACATCAAGACTTCATCCATTCACTCCTACAAGCCTTGTAGAAGAAGATTAAAGCATTGCAAGGCCTTGGAACTACACAATTCGAAAGCTGCTCTTCAAGAGGTTTTAGATCGGTTCTCTCTTTTTCTCAATTTCATTATGATAAACTTGTAGATCGTGTTTGTGTGAGCATTCTGAGCTTTGTTTCACTTGATTCCATGCCATATCCATTGAGTTTCGAAGATTTGAAGTTTTGTTGTTGAAATTTATTTTGCTTGATCCATGAGAATTGTGATGTTATATGCTTGATGATTACTTGATTCATGATCCTTGATGTAAGAGCTACATGTGCATATGCTTAGTTTTCAATTCTGGAAAAATTATTCATGTTGATCTTGAAGCTTTTACTGTTCCTGGAAACGTGTTTGTGAAGAAGATGATCAGAGGTTTAGGCCACGGTTTTCATGTTGTTTTTGACCACGCTTATCCGTTGCGAAAGGTTTCGCTAAACCGTTGCCAAAGGTCCCTAGGGTTTTTACTCTATTGGCTGCATGCGTACTTCATGACGCATTCTGATTGGCTGAGCCAATCTCTTAGTAAAACGCCGCGTTCAGGGGAAGGCGCCAAACCTCGTATTCAAATTAATTCCAATAATTTCCATTAATTCATTTCTTTCTTCAATTTTCATTTCATTTTTTTTTTGCAATCTTCAAAAAATCATAATAAATTCAATATTGATCCAAATGATATGGGGATTTTTGCTATGGTTTTCTCTTTTCCTCTAGTTTTTTATCAGCATGATAATCAAAGTTGTGCCTAGCCTGGATTTATTTTTGTCTAGGGTTTGTTAACATGTATGCTATTTTGACATAGCCTTGCCTTTTCCTTTGTGAAATAATGTGTGTTGATCCAATGCTTCTGAAAATTTACATGATGAAACTACACTCTTTGATTGATATTTTGGTGTTGAGTTTGCATTTTTATCATTTGTGGTTTCTGGTTTATGATTTTTCTAAATAGGTGTGACAATTTGTGTCACACCTTTGCATGTTCATCTTGTGCTATGTGATTACCCTATCAAATTATGCTCAATTGTTGTGATTTTTTGCATGCTGATCATATGAGATGTCTTGAATATGCATGAATTTTTCCAGATTTTTGTGAATCATTTCTGATTTAATTGAGATTTATCTTTCTGTTTGATCACATTTGGACTTTAAAATTGCCTTGAACTTCAATTGATCATGAAATGGATTTGGTAAATGATATGGATGTGAGACTTTTTGCAATGTGTCAATAATTGTTTGAAGTTTCATCATGTCAAATTTCAGCTTCTGTTTTAAAATTTTTCTCCATTTTCGACCCTAGGCTTTGACCTAGTGGTTTGCCTCTCATCTTTGAGCTTTGTTTTCAGGTTGAACATCCAAGCTAAATGGTTCATGATGCTCCATCATTTGAGCATTTGGTGTTGCCTTTTGATACTAAGATTGTGTGTTTTGTAGGGTTGTTAACTCAATTGAGTTTGACTTGTGGCTTATGCCTTTGCTTATTGGGCTTGACTGTTGATATTAATGTTGTTTGTTTGTCTGAGTTGTGTACTGATTGGTTTGATGTTTCCACAGGTACATAAGTTGCTTAAGTTCACTTTGAACTTGCTTTTGCTTGGTTGCTTAACCAATTAGGTATAACCTCTCTTCTTCATGTAGTCTGGAAGACCTGGCCTGTTATGTGGCCAGGCACCTGTCTGAAGCCCTCCTTAAGAGGCGATGTCTTTGTGTGTTTATTTTTGTGCTAAGCAGGAAAAGTCCTTTGATAAGGCAATTGGCAGACAAAAGAGATGTGTAGTCCATCTCCTGCTAGTCAGTGTGTCATCCCTTTGCTCACATAACATGTTGATGCATTGTGGATCTTAACCCAAGATCTATAGAGTCTAATCCTTGTGGAGAAGAGTTCCTACTTTCTGAACCCCCACACCTTCTATTATTCAAATGCTCTCCCTGACCAGGGATAAGAGCTATGAGGCACACCCCTCATCTCCATTTCATCTGCTTCACCTTAACTCTCAATGTTAAGGTTAAGAGCACAACTTACCCCATTCCAGTTGACTGTAAAGTCTAACCCTGCTTGAGCCTAATTGCTTGTATATAGCGTGTGCTAATTGACTTGTTTGTCTGATTGCCTTGTTCATTTGTGCATACTTGCTTATGTGTGCCTTCGTGCATTTATCATCATTAATTGTACATTATTGCATGATCTTTGTTCATATCTTTTGTGACATTCTTTGTTTGTCCATTGAGGAGTCAACTGTAAGTCCATTTATTGGCAGTTGTTTCCTATGACCATTGAGGAGTCAATTGTAAGTCCAGTTATTGGCATTTGTTTCCTGTGATATGGTAGGAGATTGGTATAAGTCCAGTAATTGGCATCCGGCATCCTTTGTTTTGTGTTTCAGTGAGATTAGTGTAAGTCCAGTTGATTGGCATCTGATATCCATGTTTTGTTTTGCTTTAGGAGACTAGTATAAGTCTATTGAGTGGCATCTGGTATCCCTCTTTGTTTTAGGAGATTGGTATAAGTCCAGTAATTGGCATCCGGTATCCGCTTTTGTTAACCTTGCCTGATACTTTGTTTACCTGTTATTTGCCTTGTTGCCTATTCCAAAGGAATCACTTGAATCATCTTCCATATGATCTCAAGAGGTGAACATCTAAGAAGTTTTACTTCCTCACCCTTTTCCTTCTTGTGTGTGTTTGCTTGACAGCTAGCAGGCTCGAGTACCAGACTCCCTGTTAGCTTGTTTGTTCAACTTTATTGTTGCTTTTTTGACGACTCAGCGTCTTGTTAACCCCTTTTGTATGTGTTTGGAGTCCGACATAAGTCCAGCGATTGGCAGTTGGTTTCCCGTGTGTGTTTGTTGGTTCGGAGTCTGATGTAAGTCCAGCGATTGGCATTCGGTTTCCATGTTTGCCTGTTTGTGTGGAGTCTGACATAAGTCCAGCGATTGGCAGTCGGTTTCCTGTGTTTGTTTTGTTTGGCGTGCATGAGCCGAACTACGGTAGCTCTGATTCTCATTCAGGATGAGATACGTAGGCATAGGATGCGATATCCTAGTGAGCCCGTTCCCCTCTTATTCCACCTGCGTTTTATTCTAGTGTGTGTGTGCATTCTTTTGAGCAGTGTTTAGCAACCTTTCTTCTATTCTTTTGAGCGTGGATCCCGTCGAGTACGACGGATGCGTAGGGGTGCTAATACCTTCCCTACGCATAACCGACTCCCGATCCCATCTCTCTCTGGTCGCGAGACCATGTCTTTTCCAGGTTTACTTCGAGCGTTTCCTTTCCCTCTTTTGGGATAAATAACGCACGGTGGCGGCTCTGTTTGTTTTGCTTTTTCCCGCCGGTTGTTTTTCGCGGATGCGACAGTATGGTGAAGCAATGATGTGTTGATCAATCATACTGAATTAACAATCGAGGTGTGTTTGAAGGTCTGAAATTGGTGCATTAGGGTTCATGACGGCACAAGGGTTGTGATGTCAAAGAGTTATGCGATTAGGGTTGTGACTGCGCAAGAGTTGTGCTTTAAAGTATCAAGTGTTAATGCGAAAAACGACGTCGATTTCAAATGAATGGTTCATTAAAATTTTGCGTAGTGTGATCGGTCGCCGAAATTTAATTTGGTTTTAATTAATTAATAGAATTTAAATTAATATTAATAATAATGTGTTTATTATTATTCTCTTGTGGTGATCGGTTATGGCCTTAGTTTTCCTTTATTTTATTTTGGGACTTTAAAATACGACTTGCGTGTCGTGCCTCTCTTTTAATCTCTTAATGTAACTTCTTTTCTCATCTCACTCCCTCGTATGTAAAACGAGTTTCTTTTATGTAATGTAATGTTATGAAGAAAGAGAAGAATACAATATCAAAAGAGGACAACCTTGAAGATCTTGCTTGGAGGAGCTTAGATCGTTATTAGGTTAGCTTAGGTTCTCTCATTGGCTTGGAAGAGCAATTGCGCTAGGGGCCATAACTGTTTCATTATGTATGTTGATGCATGTGAATGTATGTTGATGCATGTGAGAGACGATTTATATGATAAATAAGCCGGTTAGATCAGAATAATTGCAAATTCCCTCAAATTAAATATTAAGTTTATGCTTTCCAAGTTTTAGCACTCATCAAGACTAGTATCGAATAACGTAGGTTTTGCCTACGCGAGGTGCATATTCTATATTAGTAAGGTGCGATGGGATAATTGTAATATCCAATTGCTAAAATAATGGGTCAAACTTAACTAAACAAATTATAATAAGATTATATATGTTTAGAAGCAAGAGTTGGAAATGATCCATGTGATGGATTGGAATAAGGAGTTATTCACCCAACTAAAATATTCGAGAGTTGTATTAGATACAATTGGAAGGGGTTCCTACCTAAATAACCTAGTTTTGTGTAATCCGCCTATGTGGACTTAAAACCAAGTGAAATGTGGATCTCGACCCACTAGAAAATCTTCCAACGGGATTTTCCGAATCAAATGGTGAGGGTCATTTGTTTTGAGTAAAATAGTGGGAGCATATTTAATTAAAGGCCTAATTAAATATGTTATTGATACTTATATTTTCATTATTTTCATATAGATTACCATGACAACAAACACCTCTAACAACATTTTGTGATCAATCCTTGACAGGGAAAGGCAAGGAAGTTGCCAAACCCAAACCCACTGTTGCTGCTTTGAAGCCTAGTGGAGGCATAGCAAAGGAAGGCACCTGCTTCCATTGAGGTAAGACCGGACACTGGAAGAGAAATTGCCCAAAGTATCTGGAAGATAAGAAGAATGGAGTAGAGACTTCAACTTCATGGGTATTAGATACTGGATGCGGTTCTCACATTTGTACCAATGTGCAGGGGCTAAAAAGAAGTATAAATTTGGCAAAGGTGAAGTTGACCTACGAGTTGGCAATGGAGCAAAGGTTGTTGCTTTAGCCGTAGGAACTTATGTATTGACTTTACCTAGTGGTTTAATAATTCAGTTAGAGAACTGTTATTATGTACCTTAGCAGGAATATTATTTCCGTTTCTTTTTTTGACAAGTTTGGTTTTTCATTTATAATAAAGAACAATTGTTGCTCCATTTATTTGAATGATATATTATATGCTACTGCACAAATGAACAATGGACTATATGTCCTTGATCTTGAAATGCCAATTTATAACATTAATACTAAAATGATGAAACCTAATGAGTTAAATCTAACTTTCCTTTGGCATTGTCGATTAGGCCACATAAATGAGAAACGCATTTCCAAACTCCATAAAGATGGACTCTTTGACTCTTTTGATTATGAATCATATGAGACATGAAGATCTTGTTTAATTGGAAAGATGACAAAGTCTCCATTCACAGGAAAAGGTGCAAGAGCTAATGATCTTTTGGCCCTCATACATACTGATGTATGTGGACCATTGAACATACCAGCCAGAGGAGGTTTTCAGTACTTCATCACATTTACTGATGATTTCAGTAGATATGTTTATGTGTATTTAATGAAACACAAATCAGAGTCCTTTGAAAAGTTCAAGGAATTTAAGAATGAAGTACAAAACCAAATAGGTAAGAATATTAAAACTCTTCAATCAGATCGAGGTGGTGAGTATTTAAGCCTAGAGTTTGATGACCATCTAAAAGAGTGTGGGATCCTATCCCAACTTTCTCCTCCTGGAACACCTTAATGGAACGGTGTATCCGAGAGAAGAAATCGAACCTTGTTAGACATGGTCCGATCCATGATGAGTCACGCCGATCTTCCAAGCTTCTTTTGGGGACATGCACTATTGACAGCAGCTTACACATTTAACCGTGTTCCATCCAAAAAGGTTGAGAAGACACCATATGAGATATGGAGTGGTAAGAAACCACATATGTCTTACATGAAGATTTGGGGTTGCGAAATTTATATGAAACGACAAATTTCAACTAAGCTTGATCCCAAATCTAAAAAATGCTTATTTGTGGGGTATCCTAAAGAAATAAGAGGGTATTACTTCTACAATCCTTCTGAGGGCAAAGTGTTTGTCGCTCGAACTGGAGTTTTCCTAGAAAGGGATTTTATTTCCAAAGGAATCAGTGGGAGGAAAGTAGAGCTTGAAGAAATTCAAGAATCACAAAGAATTGATACACCTATGGAGGAATTAGAGCAGGAAACACAAGTAGTTGTGAAAGAGCAACCTGCTCAAGTAGAACAAGACCAGCGTAGGTCAAGCAGGATACGTCACCTACCTGAGAGATATGGATATCTCATAACTGATCAAGGTGATGTATTACTCATGGATCAAGATGAGCCTGTGACCTACCAAGAGGCCATAACTGGTCCCGAGCCTGAGAAATGGCTAGAAGCCATGAAATTTGAAATGGATTCCATGTACACAAACCAAGTTTGGACCTTGGTAGAGCCTCATGTATGAGTTAACCCTATAGGATGCAAGTGGGTCTTCAAAAAGAGACTGACATGAATGGTAAAGTACATACCTATAACGCAAGACTGGTTGCAAAAGGATATAAACAAATTCATGGGGTTGACTATGATGAAACCTTTTCACCAGTTGCAATGCTTAAATCTGTTCGGATTTTACTTGTTATCGTTGCATATCATGATTATGAAACATGGCAGATGGATGTCAAAACTGCTTTCCTTAATGGGAATCTTCTTGAGGATGTGTACATGACACAACCTGGAGGATTTTACATACCAGAAAAAGCCCAAAAGATATGTAAGTTACAATGATCAATCTATGGATTGAAGCAAGCTTCCAGAAGCTAGAATCTTCATTTTGATGAAATAGTAACACAATACGGATTCATCAAGAACGAAGATGAGCCTTGTGTCTACAAGAAGGTTAGTGGGAGCATGATCGTCTTCCTGCTATTATATGTAGATGACATATTACTCATTGGAAACGATGTCCCTACCCTACAACAAGTAAAGTCTTGGTTGGGGAAATGCTTTTCTATGAAGGACCTGGGTGAAGCAGCCTATATATTAGGAATCAGGATCTATAGAGATAGATCACAAAAACTGCTTGGCCTAAGTCAGAGTTATAGACAAAGTGCTGAGACGCTTTAATATGCATGATACCAAGAAAGGATTCATACTTATGCAACATGGCATTTGTCTATCAAAAACACAATCCCCTTCAACTAAGGAAGAAAGGGATCGCATGAATAAGATTCCATATGTGTAACACCCCAAAATTTGCCCTCCTCATTCATGCATTCATTTCATATTGCATTTCATCATGTCAATCAGAATTAGATCCGGAAAAAAAAATGAAAAAAAAAATAATTTTTTACAAAAAAAATAAATAAATAAAAATAATAATAAAAAATAAATAAAATATAATAAAAAAATTTGGACTTGGGTCTCTCTCATTTGAGCCCACAAAACCATGAAATTCAGTCTATAAATACCAAGGCTTCACTTGAGAAAAAGGAAGAGAAGCAAAATACTCTGAGGTTTCCTTGAAACAAAACCCTTGACAAAACCTGGAGAGAAACCTGACAGAGAACTCAGAGTAACCCCCAGGCAGCTCTGAAAAATTCAATCTGACTCACACACTTTCATTGCCTTGCAAACTCAGCCGTGCCATTTGATTTCAACCGGTCTCTCCCATCAGGTTTGCCTCATTCCCATGATTTTATGCTCTTAATTTGGATCATCTGAATGTATGAGGTATGATGGATGAATTTCATTATGTTTTTGCCCACGGGTTTAATTATGCATGAATGGGTGAAACCTATGCCTTGAATGTTTAATCACATGATTTCTGAAATGTATGCCACAGGGTTTGAGATTTCTGAAACCATACTGTTATTCATGAAAAAAATGTTTATCGTATTTCACTAACCCTTTTGTTGAGTTTTTGTGAGGGCTCACAGACTCTTGCAGAGATGGTTTGCGTGGTTTTCCCACTTTATTTGTGGGATACCCCCTGGAGGTTCATTCCGATTACCTGTACTGACTCACTTTTCTTTGATGGCATTAGCTTGGGAGGTCCCTGGGTTTCTTACTCCTTTAATTGCTGTTACTTCGGATCTTCATCCGTGTGGTACTTTTACCTCTTTTCCGCATTTTATCGCTTTCTTAGCTGGAAGACCTCGATAGGAGGCATTTGTTTTCTTTTGTTTATTTACTTCTGAGCCCCTTGTTGGCACATTTACTTTATACATGTTTGTTTTGTATGTGTTCGTATCCCTGCAGGTAGCGTGGTTCCTTCATCAAGGACTGCCTTTTTGCCCTTGAGCATCCCAAACCCTAAAACCCAAAGCAACACGTTAACTCCTTCTACTACAGGCGAGTAAGTCTCCAAAGGTCGAGCATCCGGTAGATTGCGTAGTGACGTCGTTCGTCCAAAACCCAATCCATAACCCCATAGTTAGCCGAACTACGTTTTGCTCTGATTCTCAGGCCAGATGAGATACGTAGGCATAAGACGCGATGTCTTAGCGAGCACACATCCCCCCAACCCATAGGTAGCCGAGCTACGAAGACTCTGATTCTCATATTCAAATGAGATACGTATGCAGTGGATGCGACATCCGCGCGAGTCATTTTCATTTAACCCTTTTTTTTTGGCAAACAGCACAAGATAAACCCACACCCTTTAGACGAAAACTACAAAAGTGGATCCCGTAGAGTACTACGGATGCGTAGGGGTGCTAATACCTTCCCTTCGCATAACCGACTCCCGAACCCAAGATTTGGTTGCGAGACCCCGTCTTGTCCTTTCCTTTTTCAGGTTTACTTCGAGCGTTTCCTTTCCCTCCTTTGGGATGAATAACGCACGGTGGCGACTCTTCTGTCTTTTTCTTTCGCCGGTTGTTTTTTCGCGCACTGTATTTTCAGGTTGCGACAATATGCATCTGCAATAGGATCTATCATGTATGCCATGTTATGTACTCGACCAGATGTCTAGTATGCTTTAAGTGCAACGAGTAGGTACCAATCTGATCCCGGTGATGCTCATTGGGTAGCTGTCAAGAATATCCTTAAGTATTTGAGAAGGAATAAGGACTCATTATTGATATATGGAGGTCAGGAAGAGCTTGCTGTAATTAGATACACCGATGCTAGCTTCCAGACAGATAAGGATGACTTTAGATCGCAATCTGGTTATGTGTTTTGCTTAAACGGTGGCGTTGTGAGCTGGAAAAGTTCAAAGCAAGATACAGTTGTTGATTCTACAATTGAGGTCGAGTATATTGTTGCCTCAAGTGCAGTAAAGGAAGTTGTTTGGATCAAAAAGTTCATTAGTGAACTTGGCATAGTTCCTAGAATTATGGATCCCATTGGTCTCTACTGTGATAACAATGGTGCTATCGCACAAGCTAAGGATCCTAGATCTCACCAACGATCCAAACACATACTTAGGCGTTATCACCTCATTCGAGACATAATAGATAGAGGAGATGTGAAAATATGCAGAGTACCTAAACTTAACAATATCGCTGACCCACTGACGAAGCCTGTTGCGCAGCAGAAGCATGATGGATATACTAGATCTATGGGCATTAGAGGTATGCCTGATTGGCTCTAGTGCTAGTAGGAGATTATTGGTGTAAGCCCTAGAGGCCAATACTTTTGGTACTTGTATCGAATTATTTATTAATAATAAAAGGCTTTTTCTTTATTATGTTTGTTTAATAAAGTCCCTAGAAGAACCAGTCCGTTTAATGTATCAAGTGTGACTTAATCATGAGATCACATTAAACATAAGGACACTATTCTTAAAGTATCCGTAGTCGAGCTTTATTGTGAAGGGGGATAACATTAAAGCATTAAAACTATTATGTATATAAACGGATGATCACATCTAATGGATCATGGATAAGGAGTTATCAAGTCTTAAACATAGGTATGAATATTAAGAGTAATATTTATACTAGATTGACCCGCTATGAGAATACTATATAGAATGTTATGCAAAGTGTCATAAGTTATTCTCATGGTGATAATGGTGTATACCACCCTTCGACCTGAAACCATTATGGATCCTAGATGTAGAGTCGAGTGCCTTATTGTTGATCAAACATTGTCCGTAACTGGATGACCATAAAGACAGTTGATGGGTACTCCGCAAAGCATGATGAGGGACATGAGTGACCTAGATGGAATTTTCCCATCCTGTGTAACAGGAGAAATGTCTATGGGCCCAATATTGAACTGGACAAGGATGACACGGTCTATGCCTTGTGTTCAATATAGACATAAAGGCAAAAAGGTAATTGCACACATAAGTATTATCACAAAAGGATTTGTCATATCACATGACATTTTCGTGTCTTGGGTAGCAGTGATGTGTTGCTAGATATCGCTCACTGTTTATTATGTTAAATAGGTGATTTAATATAATTGCCAATGCCGCGAAAACCTACAGGGTCACACACAAAAGGACGGATTGATGAGAGATAGAGTAACTAAGGAACACCATAAGGTACAGTGCACTTAAGTGAATTGTAGAAAATCGTAAGGTATGGTATACTTAAGTAGAATACGAAATATGGTAAGGTACCACGCGCTTAAGTGATTTTGGCATAATATAAGATATGGGTCACATACACTTAAGTGGACTTTTTAGCTTGCAGCCTGTAACACCCCAATAAATTAAGATAATTATTTAATTTAAGTTAATATTATATTTATTAATTTAATTAAATAATTTAAATCATTGGATTATTATTATTATTATTGGAAAATATATAAGTTGGAATTTAGAAAAAATCCCATTTTTTGGTAAAAAAGGTTAATTTCACGTGAAAAGGGAAAAAGAGACAGAAGGGGCAAAAAGAGCCAGAGAACAAGGGTTGGAGAAGAGGAAAAGCTTGAAGCTCAAAGATTCGCCGGATTAACTCAGGTAAGGGGGGTTTATCATCGATTAATGGGTATTATGGGATAATATGTGATGGGTAGTGAGGAACCATTGATTTGCCTCTGATTGAATGATGTATGATGAATTTGTGAACTTTTGGGATGAACGAAATTTGAGTTAAATTGAAGAAATTCGTAGGGATTAGCGGTAGAAAGGTTAGCAATTTGTGGAATCGAAAGTGTATGATTCGTGTTAGATGAGATGAATGAATTGTGTGTAAAAAATTTGGATTGTAGAAGGTTGAATTGGGTAGATCTCGTAGCAGAGAAAGCCATTGCAGATCTGGAACTTCTGGTTTCTGGTCATACGCGTATGGCACTAGGCAATACGCGTATGAGATGGCTGGTACGCGTATGGATGAGGCCTTACGCGTATGGGTGAGGAAAATGATATTTTGAACGTAGATTTGTCTCTGTTGGTACGCGTATGGGAGAGTGGTACGCGTAGCATACGCGTATGAGACAGATGATACGCGTATGGGTTGGGCGAGGAAATGCGCCATACGCGTATGGGCATAGGCAATACGCGTATGGGCAGGATTGTGATTTTTATGAACCTTGGTTGCGCAGTTTGGTGTCTTCAGCTGAGTGATGTATTTTAGCTGATGTATGATGTATTAGGGATTAATTCCCATTGTTTTGAACAGTGTAGGTATTAGTAGAGTGTGATAATACTGTGACTACTAATTGGCATGATCTGATATGCTTATATGATAAAATATTGATGATGTATGATGGTATGCATGATGCTGTGAATGTATCAGTTATGTGTGCATTTGTGAATAGACTGTTTTATGGCTTAGAATGTGAGCATATGTCTATTCTTGAATTGTGGTTGATGATTTAGCATTGCTAGGTGAGTAGCATGCATATTGTGGCCCATTTGGGGTGGTAGCTAATTCCCATGGTGAGGAATTAGTGATGTTAGTCATTTTGGACTGTTGTTGATGTTTGCATGCTAGGTGATTAGCGTGCATAGCATGGCCCATTTGGGGTGGTAGCTAATTCCCATGGTGAGGAATTAGTGATGTGAGTCACTAGGTCTCAAATGAGTGGGACTAGTGGGCTTGGTAGCCGTGCCTGGATTTGGACGGTGAGGTTGAACTATATGTTCACAAATAGTCGGTACCGCATGCATGGAGTCTCATTGCATAATATATGTATGGCGTATAATATGAATGGATGTATTCCAATATTATACGTGTGCTCGTGTTGATATTGAGTATGAGTATGATTTGCATCGGTGTTGAATATGATGTTTGAGTTGATGTACCGTTACTGAATGTGTTATGTGATTAGGGTGACTAATGTGTTAAATTACTTAACATGACATGATGTTTTATAATGCTTATTATATGGATTGAGGAACTCACCCTTACAACTATTTTTCAGGTAACGAGCAATGAGTTGAGTAGAAGTTAACGCTTGGAGTCTAGTGTAGTCTCCTTAGTGGGTCGTGCTCTGATAGATGTAACATCGGGATGGGATGTTTTAACTTGTTTAAATGTTTTATTGTTGGTTGAGAACCATTTTACATGTAATGTTTTACATGATTGATGAAATTTATATCCGCTGTGTTTTATGCAAATGTTTATGTTTGAATAAATGAAAGAGCATGACCGTTATATTGTTGAAAGGTGTGGAATATTGTGTGACACCCTTAAATGGCATAATTACTCTGATGATATACTGCTATTTTAATTAAACATTTGGGGTATTTTAGAAGGGTGTTACATTAGTGGTATCAGAGCATAGTCGGTCGAGTCGAGTCGTAGTTATTCTGTTTCCCCTGTACGGGATAGGTTTTGTGTAACCCTATCAGTACTTATTGTTTTAGTTGTTGGGTTTTCAGAATAGAGATGGCTGGAAGAGGTAGAGATGATGTTGCAATTGCTGAGGCTCTGGGTATGCTGGCTGGAGTACTTGGAGGGAATCCGAATGTTATGGGAATGGGAGCTGCTCGTCAACTGAGTGAGTTCCAGAAGAACAATCCTCCAATGTTCAAAGGAGCATACGATCCAGATGGTGCTCAGAAGTGGTTGAAGGAGATCGAGAGGATCTTCCGAGTGACTGAGTGTGCCGAAAACCAGAAGGTCAGGTTCGGTACGCATATGCTGTCAGAGGAAGCTGATGATTGGTGGGTTGCTACCCGCACTGAGTTGGAATCTGCTGGGAATGCTGAGATCACTTGGGCTGTGTTCAGAGAGAGATTCCTGAGGAAGTACTTTCCAGAGGATGTCAGAGGAAAGAAAGAGATAGAGTTCTTCGAATTGAAGCAGGGCAATCGGTCTGTTACTGAGTATGCTGCTAAGTTCACAGAGCTGTCGAAGTATTACACTCCCTATGCTGAGGCTGCTGGGGAATTTTCTAAGTGTGTGAAGTTTGAGAACGGGTTACGTCCTGAGATCAAGCAGGCTATTGGGTATCAGCGAATTAGAGTGTTTTCTGATTTGGTGGACTGTTGCAGGATTTTTGAACAGGATTCCAAAGCCAGAGCGGAGAGCTATCAGCAGAGGGTTGATAGGAAAGGCAAGAATCAGAATGATCGTGGGAAACCGTATGCAGCTGGCAAGGGTTTCCAGAGGCAGAGTGGGATGAAGAGGCCTAGTGGGGGAGACTCTAGTGCCCCTGCTAAGTGTTACAGATGTGGTCAGGCTGGACATCGTTTCCACGAGTGTACCAGTGCTGAGAAGAAGTGTTTCAAGTGTGGTAAAGGTGGTCATTTGGCTGCAGAGTGCCGGTTGAAGACTGTGACTTGTTTCAACTGTGGAGAGGTGGGTCATATTAGCCCACAGTGTCCTAAGCCGAAGAAGGAGAATCAGTCGGGAGGCAAGGTCTTTGCTTTATCGGGTTCTGAGACTTCTGCAGATGATCGTTTGATCTGAGGTACGTGTTATATTAATGGCTTTCCTCTTGTAGCTATTATTGACACAGGTGCGACTCATTCCTTTATATCTTTGGATTGTGCTGTGAAACTTAAGTTAGAGATATCTGAGATGCGTGGTAGTATGGTGATTGATACTCCTGCGAAGGGTTCAGTGACTACTACTTCGGTTTGTTTAAATTGTCCTTTGAGTATTTTTGGTAGAGACTTTGGGATAGACCTTGTGTGTCTTCCATTAGTGCAGATTGACGTTATCTTGGGTATGAACTGGTTGGTGTTTAACCGAGTCTATATCAACTGTTTTGATAAGACTGTGATTTTTCCTGAGATTGAGGAAGGAAAGAGTTTGTTTCTATCTGCAAGGCAGGTGAATGAGGAAGTAGCAGATGGGGCGGAGTTGTTTATGCTGTTAGCGACTTTGGAAGCTAAAGATAAACTGGTGATTGGTAATCTAGCCGTGGTGTGTGATTTTCCTGACGTGTTTCCTGAAGAAGTGAATGAATTGCCGCCAGAGCGTGAAGTTGAGTTCTCAATTGATTTAGTACCTGGTACTAGGCCGATATCGATGGCTCCGTACCGTATGTCTGCTGTTGAGTTAACTGAATTGAAGAGTCAGTTGGAAGATCTGTTGGATAAGAAATTTATTCGTCTGAGTGTGTCGCCGTGGGGTGCACCAGTGCTATTGGTTAAGAAGAAAGAAGGTACTATGAGGTTGTGTGTGGACTACAGGCAACTGAATAAAGTGACGATCAAGAATCGGTATCCTTTGCCGAGGATTGATGATTTGATGGATCAGTTGGTTGGTGCGAGTGTGTTCAGCAAAATAGATTTGAGATCTGGGTATCATCAGATACGTGTGAAGACTGAGGATTCAGAAGACTGCTTTCAGAACAAGGTATGGACATTATGAGTATTCCGTAATGCCTTTTGGTGTGACTAATGCGCCTGGAGTGTTTATGGAGTATATGAATAGGATTTTCCATCCGTATCTAGACCAGTTTGTTGTGGTGTTTATTGACGATATTTTGGTGTATTCGAAATCTGAAGAAGAGCATGCTGAGCATTTGAGAGTGGTTTTAGAAGTTCTAAGAGAAAAGAAGTTATTTGCTAAACTGTCTAAATGTGAATTTTGGTTAGAAGAGGTGAGTTTTCTTGGTCATGTGATTTCAAGAGGTGGTGTTGCTGTTGATCCTTCTAAGATGGAAGCGGTATCTAAGTGGGAAGCTCCGAAGTCAGTTTCTGAGATAAGAAGTTTTCTTGGACTTGCAGGTTATTATCGAAAGTTCATTGAGGGATTTTCTAAGTTGGCGTTACCGTTGACGATGTTGACTAGAAAGGGGCAAGCGTTTGTTTGGGACTCAAAATGTGAAGAAGGTTTCCAAGAGTTAAAGAGAAGGTTGACTACTGCTCCTATTCTGATATTACCGAGTTCGTCGGAACCATTTGAGGTTTACTGTGATGCTTCATTGTTGGGTTTGGGTGGTGTGTTGATGCAGAACAAGCAGGTTATAGCTTATGCTTCGAGACAATTGAGGGTTCATGAGAGGAACTATCCGACACACGATTTAGAGTTGGCAGCTGTGGTTTTTGTTCTGAAATTATGGAGGCATTATTTGTACGGGTCAAGATTTGAGGTTTTCAGTGACCATAAAAGTTTAAAGTATTTGTTTGATCAGAAAGAGCTGAATATGAGGCAGAGGAGCTGGTTAGAGTTTCTGAAGGATTATGACTTTGGTTTGAATTACCATCCGGGCAAAGCAAACGTAGTGGCTGATGCATTGAGTCGGAAATCATTGCATATGTCTATGTTAATGGTTAAAGAATTGGATTTAATTGAGCAGTTTAGAGACTTGAGTTTGGTGTGTGAGAGTACTCACAATAGTGTTAAATTGGGAATGTTGAAATTAACGAGTGGTATTCTGGATGAGATTAGAGAGGGTCAGAAATCCGATGTGCTTTTGGTTGATAAGTTGACTTTAGTGAATCAAGGTCAAGGTGGTGAATTCAGAGTTGATGAGAATGGTGTTTTGAAATTTGGTAATCGGGTGTGTATTCCGGATGTTATCGAGCTTAAGAAGAGTATTCTTGAGGAAGGACATCGGAGTGGCCTGAGTATTCATCCTGGAGCTACGAAGATGTATCATGATTTGAAAAAGTTATTTTGGTGGCCGGGAATGAAAAGAGAAATTGCGAGTTTTGTTTATTCTTGTTTGACTTGTCAGAAGTCGAAGATTGAGCATCAGAAGCCGGCTGGGCTAATGCAACCGTTGGCTATTCCAGAGTGGAAGTGGGATAGTATCAGTATGGATTTTGTTTCTGGTTTACCGAGGACGAGTAAGAATTTTGAAGCTATTTGGGTGATTGTTGACAGATTGACAAAATCGACTCATTTCATTCCGATCAGAATGGATTATTCGTTAGAGAGATTAGCTGAGTTGTATATTGAGAAAATTGTAAGTTTGCATGGTATTCCGTCGAGTATTGTTTCGGACAGAGATCCTAGATTTACATCAAAGTTTTGGGAAGGTTTGCAGAAGGCTTTGGGAACTAAGCTGAGATTGAGTTCTGCATATCATCCGCAGACTGATGGTCAGACTGAGAGGACGATTCAGTCGCTAGAGGATCTTTTGAGAGCTTGTGTTTTGGAAAAGGGAGGTGCTTTGGATAGTTATTTACCTTTGATTAAGTTTACCTACAACAATAGTTTTCATTCGAGCATTGGTATGGCACCGTTTGAAGCTTTGTATGGTAGGAGATGTCGGACACCTTTATGTTGGTACGAGTCCGGTGAGAGTGTTGTGGTTGGACCGGAGATTGTTCAACAAACCACGGGTAAGATTAAGATGATTCAGGAGAAGATGAGAATTGCTCAGAGTCGTCAGAAGAGTTATCATGATAAGAGAAGGAAGTCACTTGAGTTCCAAGAGGGAGATCATGTGTTTCTTCGTGTTACTCCGATAACTGGTGTTGGTCGAGCTTTGAAGTCGAAGAAGTTGACACCTCGATTTATTGGTCCTTATCAGATTTTGGAGAGGATAGGGGAGGTAGCCTATCGTGTCGCTTTACCGCCGTCACTTGCGAATTTGCATGAGGTTTTTCATGTGTCTCAGTTGATGAGGTACATTCATGATCCGTCGCATGTGGTCCAAGTAGATGATGTCCAGGTGAGAGATAACCTGACTGTTGAAACATCACCTATGAGGATTGAGGATCGAGAGTTGAAGCAGTTGCGGGGTAAAGAGATTGCATTGGTGAAGGTAGCTTGGGGAGGACCAGCAGGTGACAATGTGACTTGGGAACTTGAGAGCCAGATGAAGGAGTCTTATCCAGAATTATTCGCTTGAGGTATGTTTTCGAGGACGAAAACTCTTTTAGTGGGGGAGAGTTGTAACACCCCGATAAATTAAGATAATTATTTAATTTAAGTTAATATTATATTTATTAATTTAATTAAATAATTTAAATCATTGGATTATTATTATTATTATTGGAATAATAATTATTGGAAAATATATAAGTTGGAATTTAGAAAAAATCCCATTTTTTGGTAAAAAAGGTTAATTTCACGTGAAAAGGGAAAAAGAGACAGAAGGGGCAAAAAGAGCCAGATAACAAGGGTTGGAGAAGAGGAAAAGCTTGAAGCTCAAAGATTCGCCGGATTAACTCAGGTAAGGGGGGTTTATCATCGATTAATGGGTATTATGGGATAATATGTGATGGGTAGTGAGGAACCATTGATTTGCCTCTGATTGAATGATGTATGATGAATTTGTGAACTTTTGGGATGAACGAAATTTGAGTTAAATTGAAGAAATTCGTAGGGATTAGCGGTAGAAAGGTTAGCAATTTGTGGAATCGAAAGTGTATGATTCGTGTTAGATGAGATGAATGAATTGTGTGTAAAAAATTTGGATTGTAGAAGGTTGAATTGGGTAGATCTCGTAGCAGAGAAAGCCATTGCAGATCTGGAACTTCTGGTTTCTGGTCATACGCGTATGGCACTAGGCAATACGCGTATGAGATGGCTGGTACGCGTATGGATGAGGCCTTACGCGTATGGGTGAGGAAAATGATATTTTGAACGTAGATTTGTCTCTGTTGGTACGCGTATGGGAGAGTGGTACGCGTAGCATACGCGTATGAGACAGATGATACGCGTATGGGTTGGGCGAGGAAATGCGCCATACGCGTATGGGCATAGGCAATACGCGTATGGGCAGGATTGTGATTTTTATGAACCTTGGTTGCGCAGTTTGGTGTCTTCAGCTGAGTGATGTATTTTAGCTGATGTATGATGTATTAGGGATTAATTCCCATTGTTTTGAACAGTGTAGGTATTAGTAGAGTGTGATAATACTGTGATTACTAATTGGCATGATCTGATATGCTTATGTGATAAAATATTGATGATGTATGATGGTATGCATGATGCTGTGAATGTATCAGTTATGTGTGCATTTGTGAATAGACTGTTTTATGGCTTAGAATGTGAGCATATGTCTATTCTTGAATTGTGGTTGATGATTTAGCATTGCTAGGTGAGTAGCATGCATATTGTGGCCCATTTGGGGTGGTAGCTAATTCCCATGGTGAGGAATTAGTGATGTTAGTCATTTTGGACTGTTGTTGATGTTTGCATGCTAGGTGATTAGCGTGCATAGCATGGCCCATTTGGGGTGGTAGCTAATTCCCATGGTGAGGAATTAGTGATGTGAGTCACTAGGTCTCAAATGAGTGGGACTAGTGGGCTTGGTAGCCGTGCCTGGATTTGGACGGTGAGGTTGAACTATATGTTCATAAATAGTCGGTACCGCATGCATGGAGTCTCATTGCATAATATATGTATGGCGTATAATATGAATGGATGTATTCCAATATTATACGTGTGTTCGTGTTGATATTGAGTATGAGTATGATTTGCATCGGTGTTGAATATGATGTTTGAGTTGATGTACCGTTACTGAATGTGTTATGTGATTAGGGTGACTAATGTGTTAAATTACTTAACATGACATGATGTTTTATAATGCTTATTATATGGATTGAGGAACTCACCGTTACAACTATTTTTCAGGTAACGAGCAATGAGTTGAGTAGAAGTTAACGCTTGGAGTCTAGTGTAGTCTCCTTAGTGGGTCGTGCTCTGATAGATGTAACATCGGGATGGGATGTTTTAACTTGTTTAAATGTTTTATTGTTGGTTGAGAACCATTTTACATGTAATGTTTTACATGATTGATGAAATTTATATCCGCTGTGTTTTATGCAAATGTTTATGTTTGAATAAATGAAAGAGCATGACCGTTATATTGTTGAAAGGTGTGGAATATTGTGTGACACCCTTAAATGGCATAATTACTCTGATGATATACTGCTATTTTAATTAAACATTTGGGGTATTTTAGAAGGGTGTTACACAGCCCACACAAGTGGTTCTATAAATAGAACCCTTGTGCAGAAGCATTTGTGCATTTGTAATTTCATTTCTCTCTCTTACTCACTCAAAGCCTTCATTCTTAGAAGCTAGCACTAAGATTGAAGGAATGCGTTTGTGTGGACTGAGTAGAGGCGTTGTCATCATTCAACGTTCGTGATCGCTCCCTAGATCTGTATCAAAGGTTTCAATCACCACAAGAGTTAACGATTCTATCACTGATCATGCCCATTCGTAAGGATCACTAAAGGAGAAAAAAATTTAAATTCCGCTGCATTTTGGATCGCTCTTCTCCATCAAAGAGATGCATGCGCCCAAAACTGAGAAGCAAGTCAGAGGTTTTCTCGGCCGCTTGAATTATATCTCCAGACTCATTTCACATATGACTGCCACATGTGCGCCTATATTCAAGCTTCTTCGAAAATATCAGTCTTGTGATTGGACCAAAGATTTTCAGAAAGCTTTTGATAGTATCAAAGAGTATTTGCTTGAACCCCTGATTCTGTCTCCGTCTATTGAAGGAAGACCGTTGATCATGTATTTGACTGTGCTTGATGAAAGTATGGGTTGTGTTCTTGGTCAGCAAGATGAAACTGGAAAGAAAGAATATGTTATTTACTACCTCAGTAATAAGTTCACCGACTGTGAGACTCAGTATTCTATGCTTAAGAAGACTTATTACGCATTGGTTTGGGCTGCTAAGCGTCTGCGTTAGTATATTTTGAATCATACCACGTGGTTGATATCCAAAATGGATCCAATCAAGTATATTTTTGAGAACCTATTTTATCTGGGAGGATTTCCCGTTGCCAGATGTTGTTATCAGAGTATGATATCGAATATCGATCTCAGAAAGCAATTAAAGATAGTGTCTTGGCCGACCATTTGGCTCACCAACCGATTGAAAACTATCAGTCAGTGCAGTATGATTTTCCTGGTGAAGAGATTTTATACTTGAAAATGAAAGATTGTGATGAACCATTGCTTGAAGAAGGGCCAGAACCTGGTCCCTGTTGGGGCATGGTATTTGATGGAGCTGTTAATCAATATGGTAATGGCATTGGGGCAGTGATTATTACTCCTCAAGGCACTCATTTTCCATTTATAGCTAGATTGACTTTCAAGTGTACAAATAATATGGCTGAGTATCAATCTTGCATTATGGGCTTGAAGAGGCCATTGATCTCAGAATCAAGTATTTGGATGTCTATGGAGATTCTGCTTTGGTTATGAATCAGATCAAAGGTGAATGGGAGACGAATCAACCCGGTTTGATACCATATAAAGATTATGGGAGGAGGATTTCAACTTTCTTTACAAAGGTTGAGTTTCATCATATCCCTCGAGATGGAAATCGGATGGAAGATGCTCTTGCAACGTTGGCTTCAATGATTGTGGTGAAGTATAGGAATGAGGTCTCTAATTTGACTGTGATGCGTCTTGATAGGCCAGCACATGTGTTTGTCGTTGAAGTAGCTAAAGATGAGAAGCTGTGGTATTTTGATATCAAATGTTTTCTCCAAAGTCAGATTTACCCGCCTGGGGCATCTTTGAAAGATAAGAAGACTTTGAGGAGATTAGCTGGCAATTTCTACCAGAATGGTGATGTGTTTTACAAGAGAAACTTCGATATGGTTCTGCTCAAATGCGTGGATAGACACGAAGCAGACTTATTGATGACTGAAGTCCATGAAGGTTCCTTTGGTACTCATTCCACCGGACAGGCTATGGCTAAGAAGATGTTGTGAGCATGTTATTATTGGCTGACAATGGAATCTAACTTTTGCAAATTTGTGAAGAAATGCCACAAGTGTCAAATTTATGCAGATAAGATTCATGTTCCTCCGACACTATTGAACGTTATTTCCTCCACATGGCCCTTCTCCAAGTGGGGAATCAATATGATTGGCATGATTGAGCCCAAAGCGTCGAATGCACGTCGTTTCATTTTGGTGGCAATTGACTACTTCACAAAGTGGGTTGAAGTGGCTTTGTATGCGAATGTGACCAAGCAAGTTATTGTGAGGTTTATCAAGAATCAGATTATATGTCGGTATGGTGTGCCAAGTAAGATCATTACTGATAATGGATCGAACTTGAATAACAATATGGTGGAAGCTCTTTGCAAAGACTTCAAGATTGCACATCATAATTCTTCTCCCTACAGACCTAAGATGAATGGGGCTGTTGAAGCTGCAAACAAGAACATCACGAAGATCATTCAAAAAATGGTTGTAACATACAAGGATTGGCATGAGATGCTCCCATTTGCTTTTCATGGGTATCGTACATCCATCCGCACTTCAACAGGGGCAACCCCTTTCTCACTTGTCTATGGCATGGAAGTTGTGCTCCCAGTAGAAGTTGAGATCCCATCATTGCGTGTTCTAATGGAAGCCAAGTTGACTGAAGCTGAATGGTGTCAAACCAGGTATGACCATTTGAATTTGATTGAAGAGGAGAGGTTAATTGCCATGTGTCATGGTCAGTTATATCAACAGAGAATGAAGAAAGATTTTAAAAGAAGGTCAGACCTCATGTATTCAAAGAAGGTGACCTTGTGTTGAAGAAGATTTTATCTTTCAAACCAGATTCCAGAGGAAAATGGACTCCTAATTATGAAGGCATATATGTTGTTAAGAGAGCCTTTTCAGGCGGTGCTTTGATTCTTACAACAATGGATGGTGAAGAGTTCACTCGTCCTGTGAATGCCGACGCAATCAAGAAATAATTTTCCTAAAAAGAAAAGAACAGCACGCTAAGTTGAAAACCCGAAAGGGCGGCTTAGGCAAAAATGAGTGTCTCGGTGGATTGAAACTCGAAAGGGCGATCCAGGCAAAAATTAGAGACATAATACAAAAAATTTATCCCGATAAATTGATTACCCCACCTCAGGGTAATTTATGCAAAAATTAGGGATCATGGCAAGTAACTGCAAGCTAGTTGATCTTCCGTCTTGAAGACTTTCTTGAGCACAATGTTTGGTTCGGATTCATCTTCAACCAAAGCTAAGAGCACAGCGGATATTGAAGGCGGTAAAAGGATTAGTGATCATTGTATTCAATGTATCCCTTTTCCATGTAAATTACCATTTTTCAACTTTTGTAAAGGTCTATAGAGTCTTGTCATTTACAGACTACCATTCTATTAAATAAAGTTGAGTTTTTTATCCAATTATTTCCATTCTTATTTATTCAGCTAAATAGAATTAAATTTTGTTGTGATCATTTTTGAAATTAAAATTTTTAAATAAAAAGCATGTTTTCTTAAATAATGAATGCAAATACTTTTAAGAAGAGCAGTCAATTTCATTAAAGGAATAATAACAGCGATTTGAAAAGCGGTAAGCCCTAAATACGAAGTATTGTTGGTTTTTCCCCAAACGGTTGGTATGATCCTTATTACATCCTCAGTAGCATTCCCACAGCATTTCAGCAGCCAAGTTTGGAGAGTTTCCCCAACTAAGTTTATTTTTGCCTCCCTTGAGTTGTAGGCGCGTCCTAGCAGCAGTTCGCACAGTTCGGAAGAATTTTGCTTCCCTGCAAGTCGCCATCAGAGTTGCCCTTAACCTCTGTTAGCCCTGATTCTGAGCAGTGTTGTGGTTGTCCCCTGCAGGGTTGTCTCCTATTTGATATGGTGTTGACCTAAAATCCCCCGCAGATTTGATGTTGCATTTTCTTCAGCAGATCCCCTCCTCTTCTTCCCAGCCTAAGGTTGAGCCTTTGAGGCGGATGATTCTTGTGCATTCCTTTTGCACCTTGTTCTCTCCAACAGTTGTTTCCCTCCTATGTGGATTGGAGGAGAATTGTATCGATGATTTTAGACCAGTGACATTTGTATCCTTTGTGATTGTTTTGTCAGCATAGTCATCATATATACATATACATATACATTCATAAATTTCATTATTGCATTATTAAACTTTGTGATTCATCGTTTTTCTGATCCTCTACTATGATGGTATGTTTTTCCCCTATGCAGATTTGGTTTGTCTGTCCTCTATCAATTGTAGAGTGTCAGCCTATTAAGTAGAAAGAATTTAACCTTTCTCATTCCCCACTGAGTTATTTCCTCGTGGATGATTATTATTTGAGTTTCCTCCCCAGCCAATTATCTGGATGGAATCACTCCCCTTGAGCTATATCCTCATTAGGTTGAGTCTTTGATTGACTGTTTCTTTCTAGATCTTAACTAGATAGATGTTTTTGATCCCCTTGAGAGTCTATTACCCAGTAAATGATAATATTCTTCTCAATTTTTGAAGATTTTACTTTTTGCCCAATACCCGGGAAAAGTAACCCTTTTCTCCCCAGCGGATTCGTTTTTCACGTTTCCCCGGGAAGTTTATCCTTGATATCTTCATCCTAACTGATGAAGGATATTTTCTTCCCCTGCTTTGAGTTTATCCTTGATATGTTCATCCTAACCGATGACGAATATTCTCTTTTTGGTATTCTACCCAGTAAAAAGGTAGTTCTAATCCCTATTTTGTTCCCCAGAGAGTTAATCCTTGATATGTTCATCCTAATCGATGATGGGTTTCCTTCTCTTTACGGTCTTCTACCCAGTAATCGGAGGTTGTAAATCCTATTTCTCCCCTCGGAGTATATCCTTGATATGTTCATCCTAACCGATGATGGATATTCTCTTTTTGGTGTTCTATCTAGTATCTGATAGATGTAATTTTTTACTTTTCCAGGTAGTTTATCCTTGATATGTTCATCTTAATCGGTGACGGGTATCCTTCCTGATGTCCCTAGGTGAGTCTATCCTTGATATGTTCATCCTAACCGATGACGAATATTCTTCCCCTTTGAGTCTATCCTTGATATGTTCACTTTAATCAGTGACGGATATTCTCTTCCTTTGTGGTCTTCTGCCTAGTAGCCGGTAGTTGTAAATCCTATTTGGCTTTTCTCCAGCAGGTTATTCTTACCAAGTAACTGGTAATGAATTAACCTATGATTTGCCCTCAGCGAGTCATCCTTGATATGTTTACCCTAACCGGTAACGAATGTCCTCTCTGACAAATTATGTTATCCCTTTACCCAGTAACCGATAGTGGATAATATACTTTTGTTCCTCCTGTGTTGAAGATCATTTCTTCCCCAGATGAGTTTGAGTGTGTATTTCATCAGGGATACGCCTTTTCCTGCTTAGGTCGAGTATTTCAGCTTTGTTCTGATCTACCCGTTTCCCCGACAGATGTTTTTTCTTTCCCCGACTGAGTCCTTCCATTGATTTATTTTCATGGAATCCCTCGAGTCCCCCAGCAGTTTTAAGTCGTAACCTGGCCTACGCATAACCATTTTTTCCTCAGAGTCTCTGTCTCCCCAGTGAGTTTTAAGTCGTAACCTGGCCTACGCATAACCATCATATGCATCATGAGGTCTCTTAGGGACCAAAAAAAAATTCTATATGTAGTTATTTAAGTCCATTATACTGAGTCAATACGAAGATTTTAACCTTCATCTCCTCATCTAGAACATCCTTAAATAGGGGCAGTTGTAAGACCCTAATTTTGACCCTAAGATCCCTCATGATATTCTTATCATATGCATTAGCATTGGGATCACACCTTGGCATCCTCCTTACCCCTCATCCATTGGGTTTGCATTGGGAGAGATCACCAAGCACATTTGATTGTATCATACTTCATTTATCTTTATTTTACTAAACCAAATACCAAAAATATGTCATTGTATAGTTTAACTCTTTTGTAGGTAGTGCACATGCTCACTTATGCTCTATCAAGTTCATATCTAGGGTTTAAGACCCTCATTGCAACAAGCTCAATCAATAAGAGGTTTAGTATGGCTCTAAGAATCATATATGAATCTCCATTATCTTCACATGTTATTTTGATCAAGAAATCATCAAGAGTTTGGAGTTGGTTTGCCTTGGAAACCCTAATTCATCTGGGTATCTGGTGTAACTTCTTCAACAAGCATCTTCACAAATTGATCAAATATTTCAAAGGATGCTTCAAATTTCATCATCTTATGCATATATGATCCTTTATGAGTCCCAAAATTCAAGAGAATATCAAGCTAGCAAATTGGTTCATGGTGGTTGACCAGAGGAATTCAACTGATCAAAACTGGGGTTCCCTAGACCCTATCTCCTACAATATTTGTCATATTTAAATTATTCCAAGATAAAAGTTACTCTAAATGACATTACAAACAACTTTCATGTTGAGGTCAAGAGATAGTTTTTCTTGGAAAGTCAATTTTTATGGTGAAAGATTATAGGTCATTTTGCCTAAACCCTAATTTGGAGGTCAAATTCCCAAGACCATAACTTGCTCAATATTTATGAGATGAAATCTATTCAAGTTGTACAATAAAATTCAAGATGTCTACTTAAACTTTGATGTTAGGAGGAAGAGAAAATTCAACTTTTAAATGCATGTGATATGAGGATCATTATAGGTCCTTTTGGGCCAATACCATCGAACAAGTGATTTTCCTCAACTTCTAAAATGCATAACTCCTTCATACTAAATCCAAATGAGGTCAAATTTATTACCAATTTGAAGGAATTTGAGAGAGATACAACATTTATGAAGGAACTTTTCTCATTTGAAGCCCATAGAAAAAGTTACTCAAGGTGGAAGAAGTGAACATATGGCTTGGTACTTAGAAATTTGTTTGATATGTTTGATTTTTAAAACTTCCACCTCAAAATTCATCATGATCGAAGCTTCAACTGAAAAAATGTTCAACATGAAAGTTGTTCCTCTTGATCTAAACTTTCCAAAAAGTCCAAATTCATCCTATTTGGACAAAGTATGAGTGACTTGCGCATGGCTTAAAGTTGGATGATCATTTGGCATGATTGAACTTCCACTTTCCGTACACAAATGCATGGCTTGCTAACATGACTTCAGCATTGCTTATACATGATTTTGGACATGAATGCATCATTACATGGGCATATCACACGCCCATGCATCCATGCAAAGTGAAATTGCTATTTTTGAAAGTTTGAAACAAGTGTGCAAATAACAACGCCTTGGCTATAAATAGAAGCTCTTTCACTCTAAATTGAGGACCCTTGCACGCCAGTTTTGAGTCCCTAGCCCTAAGCACCTTCATTCAGAGGATAACCTAGAGGATTTTCATTAAAAATTGAGTTTTAATCTCCACTATTTTGAGATTCAAATCTCCAAGAGTCCTGCTTCTTTCTTGATCCATTTCCACTCCATCAAGCATCCAGAGCAAGGCCAAGCACAATTGAGAGCAAGATCGTGGCCATTTGAACCTGCAGTGAAAGTGATTTTCTCAATTTTTCATCTCTTCGATTCTCACTCAATTCTCCATAATTCTTCTTGATTCTTGGTTGTCTGAAGTCCTACCACTGTAGGCAACAAGATTGAGTTGCTTAGAGGTCAAATCAAAGCAACTCAGATCATGATCCTCAAAATTCAACTCCCTGTATCTTTCAATATACTTGGAGTTAGGTAAAATTGAGGCCAGATTCGAGCTCCTGAGCATTTTTACTTTAAATTCATGTCCTCCTTTTTCATTTTGGTGATGGTTGAGGGTAGACCAGTCCAGTGATATCCACCGGAGAAGAAGACCGGAGCTCTGGCTCCGGCGGTGCGTTGGCATGTCTCAGACTATAGGATCCATCCATTTTGTTTTAATCTCACGCGTTGGTTTTGATTACCATCCCTGCAGCGCATTGACTTAGGTCTATCATGGAACGCGCGTTGAGATCCACTTGATCTACCACCTCAATTAATGAGGGAGATCAAGTGGTCCACATATTTCTGCATTTTCTGACTTTTAGTTTAATTTCTTTATTTTCATTAATTCATATTAATTTTAATATTGATCCAAAAAAATATGGGACTTCCACCAAAAAATTTCAAATAAATTTCTCTTTCATTTTCTGAATTAAAATTATTTTTTGGATCAATATTAATATTTTTCATAATTTAATTGTTTTTGTGCATATTTTTAATTGTTTAAAAATATTTTTAAGTTTCTAAAAATAATGAATTTTTATCTCCTAGGTCCTTTGACCTTGTTTAACCTATGATAAATCTCATGGCCATTTATTTAGTATTTTGATGAGGTTTTAGGATTTTGACCAACCATAATTTAATTTAATGTATTTTCTAATTGATTTTTAATTGTTTAATTGCAAATAAATTATGTTGAGCTATTTTTATTTACTTGTTGAGTTTGACTATTGTTGTTGGGCCTTGGTCAAGGTTGATTTGACTTTGTTAAGTTAAAATCATTGGATTTAGGGGATGGATGAAATGTACATTTCGTCGCCCAAAATGAATGAATGATTTTAATTTGATAAAAGTCTTCCTTTGACCAATTTGTGTTGATTTCATTCCCCCTCCCTCTTCATCTCAATCCCCTTCTATCCCCATCCATTTTATTGACCTATGATATCTCTATATCCTAAGGTTAGTTAATTGCAAAATTAACATAAGTATGGATGAGATTAGGTCCATCCTTTTTCCATTTTCTTGTAAGTGTGGTATATTTTAGGAGTATGGTTCATAATACCATATCTCTAACATGCAATAACACTAAAATTTCTATTGCCCAACCTCAAATAGTTGTGACTTCTACATAAGTCCAATTATGATTGCTTAACATAGCGCTAAATTTTTACCCCAAAGACATAGCATTCTAATAAGTGAGATTGTAAGTCTCCCCCCTTTCATGTTATTATGTGGAAACTTGGCCTTTTTTCCTTCCTTTGTAAGATGTCTTGGTTCAAGGATTCATGCTTGTGAATAGTGGGTTGAGTGTTCTCCAAAAAATGACTTAAACAACAAAAAGCAAAAGCAATACTAACTTCTAATCAACTAACATTTGACTAACTTTTAATTTCAAGTCATTTACCTTTTGCACATTAAACTCAAGTCTTTATTCATTTGCCATTATTCATACCATTTAACTTGTTTACTTTAATGTCATTTTCACTTTGCTCACTTGAGCCATATCTTGTGATTATATTGTGATTGTATATACTTGTTTGTGTTTGTGGTCTTTTGACCTTAATGTACATAATAATAACAAAAACCCTAAAAAATGTTTGTGTGGACTGTTGGATTTGATCTGAGACAATGGACTTAGAATTAGGCAACATTCCCTATGCAAAAGGACTTGGCCAATGCCAATTTTTCTAAAACCAAGTGCTTGTGAAGAAAACTTTCATCTGTTGCAAGTATTGAGATCCCTTTTGAGTTCATATGCTACATGGTCTTGACGAAGCTATTACTTTGAACCTGTGTCTAATGCCTATCTATGAGTCATCCAAGGAGTATGTCATCTGATGCATGGGAGATTATGAAGAAGATCACGGAGTTACTAAGCTTGGATGTGGCTATCTTTATTTGATGCCTTGCTCTTTATCTTGCTATTTTTGTATTGATATTGCTTGATTCTAAAGTCCAAAGGGAAATTTGGGTTTCTATATGACATTCTTGTCTATTGGATTTCATCCCATTGGTCAGATTTTTTTAACTCTTAACTTTTAAATTTTTGCTTAGGATTAGTCTCTTCATCTCCTCCCACTTCTTTAATTTCAAATATCTCCCTCCTTTTAAAAAATCTTCTTTGCTTCTGATTTCAAAACTTTGGCTTTATTGCAAATTAGAAACTTTGGCCTTACGCCATTGCATTTTAAAACTCTTTTCTTAATCAAACTTGTAAATGAACTTAACTATACTTGACTTAAAATTTCAAAAGGCAAAAATAACTAACACTCATTCAAACCTTTTTAGGCCTTTTGTGCCTTTGTTAAACTTAAACTTTTGTTAAAAGCAACTCATTCACTTTGAAATTGTTACCACGAACTACGAGGTTTTGATCCCTCTTTTTATGTTGGTACATAGGCACAAGTCTGAAGGTATTGTCAAACACAAAAATATAAATAATGAATTCTTTTTTCATCCCCACACTCTGTTTATTGCAAAAATCATTTTATACCAAAACACATGTACACACAAAAAAGGGCTCCCTAGGAGTACCTAGGACACTTTGGGTGCTAACACCTTCCCTCTATGTAATCAACCCCCTTACCTGTAATCTCTGGCATTTTACTAGTTTTGATTTGAAAACTTCTTATCTTTGGGTTTTTTTTCATACTTTTCCCTTTTCCCTTGGAAACAATAAAAGTGCGGTTGCGACTCTGATTTAATTGACGTTAAGTTTATCCATAGCTTAATGGTCATGAATTTACCGCTACAACCCTTCACGCTCGAGGTGAAATGGGATTATTTGTAGTCGTGGAGGAATGTGAAAAATCTTTATTTTGATAATGGGAGAGCCAAGCTCGTTTAAAGGGGATTTTTGGCTTTCCTCTCTCATGTTCAGTTTCACAAGAGTTGGCCCTCACTTTTGAAAACTCTCTCACTCTCATATTCTCTCACGATTGGCTTGAAAGGAGATCTGGGGAAAACCAATTGGAGAAAGGAGTTCTTCTCACTCTCAACCCTCTTCCACACCTTTCATTTAACTCTTCATCATGATCCCTCTCTCTCATCAATCTCTATTCAACTCACTCACTAGCACCTTAAACTCTCCCTCATAACTAGAACCTTCAGCATCCTCCTCTCTACTTCACCACAAACTGCATACTACCATCCATACTCTGCCAGAAAACTCTCCATATACACCATCGTGCTACACAACTCCGGCTGGACCACCCATACATCTTCTTCGAACCACCTTCAACCTTCCTCAAACAAACCATAACACCTCCTCCAAATACTTTCCAAACTAAACTGCACCGCTCATTGGCCCATTTCCTTCTTTTCCGTCACTACCGTTAACCACCAACAATAACCACAGTCATCATCAACTTCACCGTTCAACTAACTCGCAACAATAATAAACCAACCGTGAACAATCTCAGCAATCTAAACATGCAAATCACCTGAATATCAATCCACACCTCTTTCTTTTTGGACTTCACGGTTTCCAATTAAACCACCAAACCACTACCACGGAATGCCGATTCGCCATTACCAACACATAAAAACAAGGGAGGAGGTAAGATCTAGGCCACTGGTTAGATGTCCAACCATCTCAAAATAGTTCCGGTGACACAAATCCAACAAGTCTCCCCCATGATCGAGCGAACTCCGGTATTCACCGCAACGACAGTTACAAAACTCTTTTACTTGTTTTTCTTATTTCAACTTTTCTTCTTTGATTATGTTGTCTATATTGTAGATGTTGTTTTATGTAGCTATAATAGTAATAATTGGTTTATTCATGAAAATAATAACATGTTTGATTCATTCAAGCGTTTAACTGCATCTAACATACTTTTATCCTAAATCATCAAGAAAGAGGACTCTCTTCAGTTGAAATACAATGTCAAAGTTTAAAATATCATTATTGGTGCCATATGTCAAAGAGCTTGCCAAGAAGCCCAACTTACAAGTTCCAGAACAAAATCTTTATCCAAATCAAGACCCTATAGATGTATCAAATGCAATTTCTTTGGAACAAGTCTGAGTCAATCATTGAGCAAATTAAATTATTATATGAAGATGCATTTGAGCTAGAAAAGCTAGACATGCATGTAATTCATGGGTTTTTTTTCTAGGTTTTAACTATTATTGTAAGAAGAAGATTTGGTTTTGCATCTGTCCTTTAGTTTTGATGATAACAATGCATTATTTCTTAGAGAACAAGTTTTTGTACTAATGGTTTTTATCTAGTGTGTAGCTTTTGCTAACATGTTTTGACTCTGAAGCTTTGACGTGGACGTCATCATATTCTGGAATCAACACACTCCAACTCTGAAGAGATACAAGTGGTTTACAAAATGATGTCAAGTTCTAGAAAGCTCTTAGACAACAATTCTCTGATGAAAGTTTGTGCAAAAGCTTCTGACTGTGACTCTAATTGAAGAGCCTCTGAAGGATTGTTAGCCTTCAAGATTCTGTGCTTAAGTTCTGAAGATTCTGAAGAACAAGATCTGAAGACTCTAAAGACCAGGGTCTAAGGAACTGTGTCAAGACTCTGAAAACCAAGGTTCTGAAGATTTTGTTAAATATTCTACTAATCCTTCTAACCATGCTTCAACATCAATTTATCAGAAGCCTATGAAGATTAGAAGATAAGATCAAAAGGTTTTGCATCAGGAAAATAGTATACAATACAAGGTCACCATTGAATATACACATGCCCTTTGCTAAAGTATATATTTTATGTGTATTATCTTTGTAAACATGCATAAAGTTATTGCTCATTATTGTGTGAAGAAATTCATTATATTAAACATGTGTTAATCTGCTTTCTTAGAAGCATCCTTTGTAAACAAAAACTTGTAAATCTCAAAGTTGTTTGAGTGGTTTCCTTGAGTAACTAGGTTTTAATCAAAGAGTCTTAAGAAGACAAAGACAATTTGTTTTTGTGGTGTTTGTAATCAGTTTCGGTTATAGTGGATTAAGTCTTTGTTGAGAAGGCAAAATCACTTTGGTAGGGTGGACTGGAGGTAGCTTCGTTAACAGCGAACCAGTATAAAAATAACCTTCCTATTTTTCTTGTTCATGTTATTGTTTGATTGAGTTGGTTTTGAAAAATATTTTATTTTTAGAAACCCAATTCAACCCCCCCCCCCCTCCCTTCTTGTGTTTCTTGTCACCTTCAACTGGTATCAGAGCCTGGTTCTAGTCTTGATAAGATATCAAACATTTAACAGTGTCAGATAAAGATCCAGCATGAAACACATGGCTAATATTCCACCACCAGTTGCTCAAACTAATGATAGAGATCATTACAATGCTAAACCTCATGTTTTTGATGGAGATAAATTTGACTATTTGAAGGATAGAATTAAGAGCTTCTTTCTAGGTCACGATGTTCATATATGGGATATGGTAGTTGATGGCTACATACACCCAATAGATGCAAGTGGAAATAAAGTTGAATGAATAGTGATGACAGATCAACATAAGAAAGATTATAAGAATCATCACAAAACAAGAACCATCTTGTTAAATTTTATTTCATACACTGAGTATGAAAATATTACCAACATAGATTTTTCAAAATCTATATTTGATTCTCTGAGGATGACGCATGAAGGGAACACACAAGTCAAAGAAACCAAGGCTCTTTCCTTGATTCAAAAACATGAAGCGTTCAAGATGGGGGACGAGGAAACTGTCGATAATATGTTCTCAAGGTTTCAAACTCTTGTTGCAAGACTTAAGGTTCTGGACAAAGGGTATTCTACTACTGATCATGTTAAGAAGATCATCAGGAGTCTACCTAAGCGTTGGAGACCTATGCTAACTGCTCTAAATTTATCAAAGGATCTAAATAACACTTATCTTGAAGAATTGGTTAGTTCTTTAAGAAGTCGTGAGATTGAGATTGAGGAAGATAAGCCCAAGATAAAGAGGAAATTTGTTGCTCTAAAGTCTTCAGGAAGATCTGAGAAGACAAAATCTCTTCGAGCAGAAACTGATGAAGAGTCTGAAGAGGAATCAGAAGATGAAGATGAATTGTCTCTTCTGTCCAAACGTGTTAATCAACACTAGAAGAAAAGGCAAGGCAAATTCAGATGACAAAGAAGGACAAATGGTCGTTATGAGTCCACTTCTGGATCCAAGAAGGCTGGAGCTGGAAAAGAACTTGCGTGCTTTGAGTTCAAGGAGTCGGGACACTTCAAGAATGAATATCCCAAGTTAATGAAAGACATTCCTAAGAAAAATTTAGAGGAAAGAAGAAGGGTATGATGGCGGCATGGGATGATTCAGAGTCTTTAGAAGATGACTCTAAGGAAGAGCAGACAAATGTGACGTTGATGGCTTGTACAGAAGCTCCTGCAGAAATGATTCAACTAGAATCAGAATCTGAGTTAGATTCTGAAGAGGTATTTTTTTAACTTTCTCGTTCTAAGCTTGAATCTAGATTATAACAAGTTTTGGAAAAGTATCAGAATCTTTTGGACAAATACAAGGATCTTGAGATGATTTATGTATCTGAATCAGAAGAATATTGTAAGCTTCCGAAATATTCTTCAAGATTGAGTGAAGAAACTCTCATTTTGAAAAACAAAAATTTTGTGCCTCAAAGCAAGAGCTCAAACCTGGAAATAAAATTCTTTTAAAAGCCTATACAGGTTCTGGTGATATCATAAAGAAATATGATAAATCTTTCCAAAAAAATTCTTGCTAGAAACCTGAATATAAGCTTAATGGCTTCCATGATTTATGGCGTTAGCAGAAACGGAACAAGGGTTATTGGCTATGATTCTGATGACGAATCTGATTCTGAAAAAGATGATAAACTCAATACTCTTCAATCTCATTTTGTCCCTTTTGAGAAACAAAATGGTGTTATACCTAAAGGTAGAACTTTTTTTAAACCTAAGACTTGTGTATTATGAATTTTTTAATTATGATGTTGTTATTGGGGAATTTTTTAATTATTATGTTGTTAACGGGGAGTATGGGGAAGGCGGGAGCATCAACGGGACCAATGATCCAGGACTATAAGTGAGGGAGACACCACATCTCCATTTAAAATCTTAAGGCATTAGGTGAATGAGTCATCTCTCTTTTATAAATCCAACATTTCACTCATTCCTAGTCGATGTGGGACTTTGACAGTTTCGCACTTGAAACCCAACAATCTTTCCTACAAGTGTGAGTCATCCACGTTATAATCCACTTTCGTTCCTCCACCGAGCCTAACGAGGCTCTGATAGCACTTGTTAGGGAGCCTGGGGAGCGCCAAAAATGCCACAATGGACTAAATGTTCATGGTTCCAAGCGACCTCGACGCCACATATCGATCCAAAACCTTAAGACAATTGGGGTATAAGTTACCTCTCTTATAAATTCAA
This sequence comes from Lathyrus oleraceus, assembly GCF_024323335.1. Classification (NCBI taxonomy): domain Eukaryota; kingdom Viridiplantae; phylum Streptophyta; class Magnoliopsida; order Fabales; family Fabaceae; genus Lathyrus; species Lathyrus oleraceus. The sequence goes on along the minus strand of NC_066585.1, from coordinate 478,816,182 downwards.
CATTTTCTCCATTCCTGATTTTTTCACATCCAACCGTTTTGGATGTTGTTTTTTAGGTTACTACCTTATTAGGAGGTTGTTTTGAAATTGTATTTTATTTGTGATGAAGAAATAGACATAGTATTCTAAAAAATATATATTTTTGGATGTTGTATATTATTTGTTCTAAATTAATGCACATGGTATTATGCTTGTGTGTTTTAAATGATGAAAATGAACCTTAAATAAGATTAAGGGATCAAAATAAACTCAGAAGTATTTTTAAGCGATGAAAAATGAATTCATAAGTAAAATTGAAGGATAAAACATGCAAACAAATTTTCCTTGAGTGACAAAAATATCACTCATATCAAGTTAAAGGTTAAGGTGCATAATAGAACAAAAGGAAATTAACAAAAATAATTATGCGGTAGGAATCATCCATATCAGCATGATGACATAACAACAAAATAACTTCACAACAAAATAACTTCACAACATAAGACAACAACATCATTATTTAACATCAAGTCACAAACAACAATATCTTTTCATTAAAAAACCACAACATCATTTTACAACAAAACATAAATTCTTTTATAATTTTACCAACTTCATTGTATTATTGAGTGGCCCCTCAAGTGCAGCAATCTCTTATTCATGGATAAACTCTCTGATTTTATGCTTCAATTCTAAGTGTTTTTGCATCAATTTTTTATTTGTCCATATTGTAAAAAGAATCTTTTAGTGTGCTAAGTTCAAGGTTCACACTCAACAAGCATTTCTTTCCTCACTGACTCTTGCTACACAAAACTACATAAAGCACAGATTTTTGTTTACTAGCACATTGTTGCTTAAAAATAGTAAGTAATACACATCAAAGCCACGCAAAGCTAGAATTGATAATGTGCAAAGTCTCATTCATTTTTCTAAAACTTGCTAAACCTTACTTTTATTATTCTTTTCCAAATATGTCAAACCCGCTTTTGCATTATTTACATCATCTCAATTCTCAACCAAGTTACTTCATTTTTATTCATTAATCTAATAATGAAGAACTACAAACAAGTCCATAATCTCAAAGAACCAGTAGACGTGATGGACTCAAACAAAGTTCAAATCAAAATGCCGGTTGCTTACACTCCTCCTCCTCCGTTCAAGCGGTGGTTTCCGTTGCTGATTCCGACGATTGTGGTGGTATATGTGATCATGTTTATGGTGACAATGTATGTCAACAATTGTCCAGAGCTTTCCATGCCTCCTGCTTCATGTTTCGCTCCGTTTCTTGGTCGATTCTCGTTTCAGCCACTCCAACAGAACTATCTCCTTGGTCCTTCTTATTATCCGTGAGTGTTTTTCTTCATTTCTCATTTTCTTTGCTTGATCACTTCTTTTCAAAGCAATCCATTACCTATGTGTATGTTGTTGTCACGTCTGTTAATTTTTCAGGTTAATAAAGATGGGTGCTCTACATGTCGACAAACTGGTTCACATTCACCAGGCTTGGCGCCTATTCACGTCTATGTGGTTGCATCATGGGGTTATCGATTTGGTTCTTAACATATTGCTTCTTTTAATCATTGGAATTCCTCTTGAGAAGAAATTTGGTTTTGGTAAGGTTCTGGTTATTGGCGTCTGGTTTCTTCTATGTGCCAATTTTGAATATGATAACTGTTTTACTTGCTTTTTTTAGTTCGAATTGGATTGGTGTATGTGATATCGGGTTTGGGAGGAAATTTGCTGTGTGTTTTATTCCTCCATTCAATCATCTACGTTGGTGCATCTGGTGCAATATTCGGCTTACTAGGAGTGATGCTATCAGAGCTTTTAACAAATTGGAAAATGCATACTCATAAGGTAAATAAATAGGTTTATAAGTTATTAAGCTCAATGGTGGTGTCTAATAAATATATTTTTGTTATTGTTTTGCAGTTTGATGAGATGTTGATTCTTGTTGTGATCATTGTTTTGGACTTAGCTCTTGGAACTTTTCCATTTGGAAGTAATTTTAGTAACATTGGAGGGTTTACATCAGGATTTCTTCTTGGATTTGTCATTTTGACTCGCCGTCAGCATCATTGGCTTAATCTAAACAAGTCTAATACTTCCCAGAAGCAAGAATCTTATCAATATGCGCTTCGGATTATCTCTTTTGTTCTACTTAGTGTTGGGTAGCGTCTCTTGCCTTTTATTTTGTTGTTTCTGTTGGGTAAATTACATTGTTATGTACTTGTTCTCCAAGTGTGAAAGTTGGTTTGTTTACAGATTGATCGGCGGCGTCGTCTTGTTCTTTAAAGGGGTGGACTTGAATGATTACTGCTCTTGGTGCCATTATATAACCTGTGCCCCTCCTAGCTGTAAACCAGGCTACATTTCTTGTGAGGTGAGTGATGCTGCTATGCAGCTTCTATGAAGCACCGGCATAAAAGTGATTACAACTGATATAACAAATCTTTAGTTCTGTTGACACATATTAAAAGAACCAGTCTCGAATCTGCATATGTGGTTAATTTATTTGCCATACAAATTTTCTTACGATGATTTAATGTTTGAAAAGTTCAACGATTAAACTTGAGTTGTTACTGATGCAAATATTTTTGTGATGTAATGCTGCAGGATTACCAGATCGGAAACCAACTTAACGTGACATGCTGGAACAATGGAAGAAATGGCATTTTTCCTCTGTCAAACCGTAACCCTGACGAGCAGGCTGAAGAACTATGTTATCGCCTTTGCGGTAAATAACCAGACTCAGAAATACAACATCTCTTAGGGAGATTTCATTCAATAAACTTATGTATATGATTTGTTCTTACTGCTGCTGACAATAAGAACGAGTCACTGTGGTTGTTGCCATAGTTGTTATCTCGTTATATATATTTTTCCTTGCTATGAAATTACTGCAGGATGTATATTTATAAGTTTGTCTGAAGGAATGTTACAGAATCTTCTCATATTAAATATTTCACCATTTTGATATGTCTTGAGACATTATGTCCCCTATATGCGATTTGAAAAATAAGTGAATTGTGCAATTATGACAGGCTCAAAAGGCTTAACACAATACTCGGCGTGTCAAAAATTAGGTTACATTAGTTGTAGTATGGTGGTAAGAATTGCATAATAGCTATATGCATATCATGCATTGGTACGAGATAATAATAGTTATACATGATAGTATTTTTAAATTAATACAAAATAATAATTTTATATAAAATGGGTGAATAGAGAGAGAATTAAATTTAGTAGATTCTTAACAAAAATATCACTATAAAAAATATCACTAAAAATTTTAAAAGATAAAAAGAAATATAGATATAATAAAAAATAATGAAAATACATAAATATATTATATTTGAGAAAACCACATATTTTATTCAAAATTAAATAATGAAAAAAAATAAGTACCACAAATAAGGTATGTGCATACCAGTACAAATGCATACCCGATACCGATATTTCACCAATTTAAAAGTAATCATGCTTTAGAGCATAAGAGTAATGTGTTCATATATATATATATATATATATATATATATATATATATATATATATATATAACTTTAGATTTCATAGAGCTACTAATGCATAGGACCTAAAAAGATTTAAGTAACAAAAATGAAAACGTCATATGTTTTCCAAGAATGTTTTGCACTTTGATAGATCTTTAAATGCATATTAAATGAAATTATTTAAATCAAGATATACCTTTAGAATACAAGGGAAAGTTGTGCATGATGACGTTTGATGAAGTTGAAGTTTGTGATTAAAATATGTTTGTTGATGGTGTATGAAGTTTGTGATTAAAATATGTTTGTTGATGGTGTATTTCAATAGACGTGATCAAGTGTTCTCTTTGAGGGTATTTCTCAATATCTACGATGATCTGAGATGATCATATAACCTCTTAGTAGGTTGAGGTTATATGTCTATAATAGATTTATTAGTCTTGTATTCTAATCAACTCTCGTATCAAACAATTTGTAGAAAAGGATTTACGACAGTGGTTTGTCGTTTCTTCGAAAGGGGGAATTTTCTCAAAGTTGACTTGAGATTTAAGGTGTTACACTTTTTAGAGGTTAAAAATCGAAAAACTTAGATTATGTTAAGAGATATTATAGGGATATTATTTGATATAGATTAATTATAAGAGATTACAGTTTTATTATAGATTTATTATAGCTTTATTATAGGAGATTTACATATCTAAGTAAGCTAATACTGAATTGTATAAATCCCAAAATTGTATTCTTGTAAAGACACGAAATATGGAATACAGAATTTTCCAATTCCACTTTCTGCTATTCTGCTAACATGGTATACAGAGCATAGGTCATCGATCCCTAAAAAAAAAATTTCTCTCTTTTCTGCAACTTCAGTATATCTACTTGCAGATCTGTACAAACTCAGTCCTCCATTATCTTGTTCATCTCTGCATCATGGAGAAAACTGATATTGTTAAACCCATTACAACAACCTTGACCGGACCAAACTACAATCTCTGGGTCCAAGGAATGAAGAGTTTTCTGATCGGACGCAAGCTTTGGCGCATAGTCACCGACGATGTCGTCAAGCCAACTCAAGGCGAAAATGAATCTGCTACAAAATTTACGGACCGCCTTGAAGATTGGGATAGTAAAAATCATCAAATCATCACGTGGCTGCGCAACACGTCTGTACCGTCTATTCACATTCAGTTTAATAACTATGATACTGCAAAAGAAATTTGGGAATTCTTGAAAAACCGCTATCAAACAACTGGACTTGCACATTATTATCAGTTATGGACCACACTTCACAATACCAAGCAAGAACCTGGTCAATCAGTGAATGAATTTCTTGCTCAAATCCAACCAATTTGGCACCAAATATCTCTGGCCAAAATCAGTGAAGACTACCTTCATCTCATTCAAGTCCTTATTGTAAGAACAAAAATAGTTCTACAACAGATTCCAGGATTTTGATGATAACAAAGGATGAACCCAAAAATGGCACTCTAACGAAAAGTTTCTAAGTGTGCAGGACTCTAAACAAGAAGAAAGGAATCTGATCGCTTCATCAGATACAGAATCAAATCAGATACAAATTACCAGAAGATCAGAAGCATCTGAAGTAGAAACGCGATCTAGAAGTTCTGACTCTGAGCAAAACAGCATATCAGAATATCAGAAGCATCTGTAGAAGAAGCGCGCTCTAGAAGTTCTGACTCTGAGCAACGGCATATCAGAATTGAAATTCTGGTGTAGTCAGAATTCAGATGTTCTACTCCAAGTTATGACATCTGATCTAACATTGTAACTAATACAGCAAGATAGTTATTAACCACTGTACTAATATGCACACGTTCACAGATGTCACGACATCTGCTACTATATCACCATAGAGTGGAAGAACACCCAGTTCTGTCCATCTGGTACAAAGGCACAGCAGAGATCAAACATAGCACTTACTTCTGTTGATCCTGCATAGTTATCAGCATGATGTCTCAACATTGATTTGAACATCAGCTGTTACAGCATTACAGTTTGACCTTATTTTATAACCGACAAAGTTATAACGTGCAGAAGGTAAAAACACAAGTAATTGTTAACCCAGTTCGGTGCAACATCACCTACGTCTGGGGGCTACCAAGCCAGGAAGAAGATCCACTATCAGTAGTATTAATTCAAAGCTAAACTCACCCGTTTACAACTCTTCACTTAATCCCTACCCAATGCAATCTATACCTAGGAACTCCTAGATAGAAACCTCCAGTTTCCATTCCTATCACTACAATCACAATGTAATGGTACCACACCTTGAACTTGCTTCACAGCTTCATTCAAGAACAAAATCACTCTTGCCTACAGGCTTTGAGTTACAAATACTCTCAGCTTTGAACACTGAGAAACACATGGTAACCTTCCCACAAATTGGGAGGTTTACCTTACACACACCCCTAAAAATTCATTCTAAGAGGCTTACAAATACTAGGTTACAAAGTGCTATTTATAACCTAATCACCCAACTGGATTTGGGCCTTCAGAAAATCGCAGCAACTTGTTCTTTGCTGTTACAAAGTCAGCAGAAACTTTCTGCTACAAACAAGGTCTTCAATCCTAAAATCTCTCCATATATATCTCCTTATTTTGAGCCTATATATATATTCCAAGACCTCCACAAATAATGCCACATAGGATTCTAACTAATTTCCAGATATTAGTGTGCTAACAAATAGGCTATTTGTTAGGTTCCTTAATTGTAGCTTGGTTGTTGGTTTCCTGGATTTTAGCCTGAGAAAAATGCTGAAACAGAAAAGCTAAACAACCTACAATATAGCATATGCTGTCAGGAATGAATGTCACAACATTCAGCTTGACATCAAGGACCATATGCTAAGTCTGTTTTTCCTGAAAACAGACTGTACATAATTTGCTGAACTGTACAGGACCAACCTGTCCATTCTACAGTAGCAGCTTACAATAATAAATGTCAAGGCATCCAATTTGACATTTACACATTTGGCCTTAAGTTAGTTCTGTTATCCTCTTGAAGAACAAACTAAGAGACATACTGAAGTGTAGCAGAAAACCACTATGTTTATTATTCAGTATATACTGTCCATGATGAATGTCATAACATCCAGTTTGACATTCACACAGTAGGCCTTATGCCAGGTCTGGTTCTTCCTTGATAACCAGACTGCAAATGAATACTGAGCTCTAACAGAACACCAACTGTTCTATTCCTCAGTAGCTGCTGACAGGGATGAATGTCACAGTCTCCAGTTTGACATTCAATAAATCCTGTGTTAGCTAGTCCTGCAGTAACTACACTGTAGTCACACATACATGTCATGACATCAGTCAAGACATTAGTACCCATCTAGTGTTTTACCATATAATGCAGCCAATTAAACACCTACAAGAATACCAGAAGCTCTCAAAGTCATCTGAAGACAACACTGAAAACCTAAAACAGGAATATCAGAAGCTCTGAAGTCAAAGATCTCAGACTAACAGAGTAACGCTGACTCTGACAAAGAATTTCCATATCCAGAAAGAGTAACGGCAACTACAACTTCAAATGGAAAGAAACTATATTTGGAAAGAAGTTATTCAGGGAGACAAACTTGTTCTGGCAAGAAACAACAGAAGTTATGGCATTAAACTCTCATCAAGACAAAATATCTGCCATCACTACAAACGGTCGTTTTTCACCTCTATATAAAGAACGGCGAACCTCATTGAGACATACACCTGAACGCACAGAATTACTCTACTCTCTCTCTAATCTTTCACGAGCTTTTGCTCATAACGTGAAACTTCTTATCTGCTCTAATTGCTGTAATACTTGTTTTATCCTAGAAGCACTCTAGATTACAAATTCTGTTTTTACCTCAATTGTTTTAATTCCTCAAGTGACTCTGCACAGTCTGTATACTTGAGAGGACTAAGAGATCTTTCTCTTAGACGATTGGTTGTAATAATCTTTCAAGATTAGTGGATTAAGTCCTTGTTGAAGGCGAAATCACCTTGGCCGGGTGGACTGGAGTAGCTTTGTGTTATAAGCGAACCAGTATAAAATCCTGTGTGATTTTATTTTGCAAAAGCGCTTATTTTCCAAAACAATTCAAACCCCCCTTTCTTGTTTTTCTCACCTTCAATTGGTATCAGAGCTTCGGCTCTGTTATTGATTTTCCAATCAAACACTTAACCGTATAGAGAGATCCAAAACGAGAAAAACTATGGCCCAGACAAACGAAAGAGACAGTTACAATGATAAGCCTCCTGTCTTTGATGGAGAGAAATTCGATTACTGGAAAGATAGAATTGAAAGTTTCTTTCTAGGCTATGACGCTGATCTTTGGGACATTGTCACAGATGGATACAAACCTCCTGTAACTAATGCTGGAGTTGAAGTTCCCAGAAGTAAGATGACAGATGATCAGAAGCGCGAATTCAAGAATCATCACAAATCCAGAACGATACTTCTCAATGCCATATCCTATAATGAGTATGAAAAAATCACCAACAGGGAAACAGCTAAAGATATACTTGACTCCCTGAAGATAACTCATGAAGGAAACTCTCAGGTCAAAGAAACAAAGGCTCTGGCTCTAATCCAGAAGTATGAAGCCTTCAAAATGGAGGATGACGAAGCCATAGAGGTAATGTTCTCTAGATTCCAAACTCTTATTGCAGGTCTCAAAGTTCTAGACAAAGGATACACAACTGCAGACCACGTCAAAAAGATAGTCAGAAGCTTGCCAAAGAAGTGGAGACCCATGGTCACTGCCCTGAAGCTGTCAAAGGATCTGAACAACATCAGTCTTGAAGAGCTTGTCAGTTCCCTCAGAAGCCATGAGATAGAACTAGAGGAAGATGAGCCTCAGAAGAAGAACAAGTCTATAGCATTAAAGTCCAGATCTGAAAGACGCAAATCTGACATAAACAAAGCATTCCAAGCCGAAACAGAAGACGCTGATGACTTTGAACAAGAAGATTCTGATGATGAAGAAGAATTGTCCCTCCTAACCAGAAGAGTTAAACAACTCTGGAAAAAGAGGAATAATAACTTCAGGAGACCAAGATCCAGAGGGGATCGATCAGAATCAACGTCTAAAGGTAAAACTAACAAAGATGTTATTTGTTATGAATGTAAAGAAACAGGTCACTACAGGAATGAATGTCCCAAGTTAAAGAAAGACAGTTCCAGAAAAGAGAGCTTCAAGAAAAATTCCCTCAGAACCAAAAAGGGATTAATGGCTACCTGGGATGATAGCGAGTCTGACTCATCAGAGTCTGACTCTGATGAACAGGCTAATGTAGCGTTCATGGCTACCACATCCAATAACACCTCAGATGAAGAAACTGAATCAGAAGAGGTATTTTCTGAACTCTCTAGATCTGACTTAGAATCATGCTTGTCTGAAACTCTTAGCTCATATCAGAAACTGAAATAAAAATTTAAAGCTGTAAAAGATTGCCTTGAAGATAAGTTTGAAGAGTGTGACAAAATTGAGATAACTATTTCAAAACTAAAATATGAAAACAGAATTTTAACCTTAGAAAGAAATGCTGCAAAGAAAAATTGTTCAAAACTGGAAGAAGCGTTATCTCAAGCTCCACAAACTTCAAACACGATAATTTATAAATATGAAAAGGCATTTCAAAAGTTTCTGAAAAATGGGATAGGAAGCAGTGTTATGGCATCCATGATTTATGGAGTCAGTCAGAACAATAGAAGAGGAATTGGGTATGATCCTAAGGAAGATAAAACTTCTACTAGTGACCAACCTAAATCCCCTTTTTCATATCACTATACACACACATAAGAACAAAAATTTGATAATGCTAGAAAACCCAAGGTAATTAGAAACTCTGGGAAAACTAATCATAAAGGACCCAAGAGACTCTGGGTACCAAAAGATAAGATTGTTTATGTTGCAGATATCCTATGCAGCAAAGTTCAAACACCAGTCATGGTACCTGAACTCTGGATGCTCGCGACACATGACGGGAAGAAGGTCTATGTTCCAAAGCCTGGAACTTAAAGATGTTGGATACGTTGGTTTCGGAGGTGATCAGAAAGGAAGGATCAGAGGCTCCGGGACTATTGGTAATGGTACTCTTCCCTCTATATCTAATGTATTATATGTAGAAGGATTAATGCATAACTTGTTATCAATAAGTCAATTAAGTGATAACGGTTATGATGTAATCTTTAATCAAAAAACATGTAAAGCCATAAATCAAAATAATGGTTCTGTCCTATTCACTGGCAAGAGGAAAAACAATATCTATAAAATTAATCTTTCTGATTTAAAAGAACAAAACGTGCAATGTCTGATGTCTGTTCACGAAGAGCAATGGGTATGGCATAGACGCTTGGGTCACATTAGCATGAGAAAACTATCTCAGCTAAACAAACTCGAGTTAGTCAGAGGCCTACCTAAGTTGAAGTTCTCTTCAGATGCTCTATGTGAAGCATGTCAGAAAGGAAAATTTTCAAAAACATCTTTCAAAAAGAAAGCTATTGTTACTACCTCTAAGCCTCTGGAACTTCTTCACATTGATTTATTTGGTCTTGTGAAAACAGCATCAGTCAATGGAAAGAAATATGGACTAGTCATTGTTGATGATTTCAGTCGCTGGACATGGGTGAAATTCCTAAAGCACAAGAGTGAGTCTCACACTGTATTCATTAGCTTCTGTTCCCACGTGCAAAAAGAATTTGACTCTAAAATTATAAGAGTCAGAAGTGATCATGGTGGGGAATTCGAAAACAAATTTTTTGAAGAATTATTTGACTCTAATGGAATATCCCATGATTTCTCCTGCCCTAGAACTCCACAACAAAATGGAGTTGTAGAGAGGAAGAATAGGACACTCCAAGAGATGGCCAGAACCATGATCAATGAAACGAATGTGGCTAAGCACTTTTGGGCCGAAGCTGTAAATACAGCGTGTTATATTCAGAATAGAATCTCCATAAGACCTATCCTGGAAAAGACTCCCTATGAACTGTGTAAAGGAAGAAAACCAAACATTTCATATTTTCATCCTTTTGGATGCTCCTGTTTTATGTTAAACACTAAAGAACATCTGAACAAGTTTGATTCCAAAGCACATAAAGGAATTATGTTAGGATACTCAGAACGCTCTAAAGGCTACAGAGTATACAATATAGAAACCAAAATTGTGGAGGAATCAATTCATGTCAGATTTGACGATAAGCTTGACCCTGAAAAGTCAAAGCTAGTTGAGAATTTTGCAGATCTAGAAATCACTCTTGCAGGATCTGACAAGGCTCCAGATGCAATTGCCATTCAAAACCCTGAGGAAATTAATCCTCCATTAATCCCAAAGAAAGCTAAAAGTCGCCTCAACATATCTGAAGAATTGATTCTGGGCAACAAGGACGAACCTGTCAGAACCATATCTACCTTCAAGACCTCTGAAGAGACTCCTCTGGGACTAGTGTCTCTGATCGAGCCTACGTCCTGTGATGAAGCACTTCAAGATAACGACTGGGTTCTAGCCATGCAAGAAGAGTTAGATCAATTCACAAAGAATGATGTCTGGGATCTTGTTCCCAAGCCCAGAGGCACTCACGTTATCGGAACCAGATGGGTATTCAGAAACAAGCTGAACGAGAAAGGAGAAGTCGTCAGAAACAAAGCTCGACTGGTAGCTCAAGGTTACAGTCAACAAGAAGGTATTGACTACAATGAAACCTTTGCTCCAGTCGCAAGGCAGAATTTGAAATGAGCTTAATGCAAGAACTAAAGTTCTTTCTAGGAATTCAAATTAACCAAACTTCAGAAGTCACGTACGTTCATCAAAGCAAATACATAAAAGATGTTCTGAAGAAATTTGACATGGATGAATGCAACGCTGCAAAGACTCTCATGCATCTAACATGCATTCTTGAAAAGGAAGAAGTGAGTAAAAAGGTTTGTCAGAAGCTCTATCGTGGTATGATAGGCTCCCTTCTCTATCTGACTGCTACTCAACCTGATATTCTCTTCAGCGTTTGTCTCTGTGCTCGATTCCAATCAGATCCTAGAGAAACTCACTTAACTGCAGTCAAGAGAATTCTCAAATATCTGAAAGGAACCCCTAACATGGGTCTGATGTATGAGAAAACATCAGAGTATAGACTTTCTGGTTACTGCGATGCAGATTACGCAGGGGATAGATTGGAACGAAAAAGCACATCTGGAAATTGTCAGCTCTTGGGGAACAATCTGATATCTTGGGCAAGCAAAAGGCAATCAAATATCGCCCTATCCACGGCAGAAGCAGAATACATCTCAGCATCACTGTGCACCACTCAGATGCTCTGGATGAAGAATCAGTTAGAAGATCTGCAAATCTTCGAGAGTAACATTCCTATCTTTTGTGATAATACTGCTGCCATTTGTTTAAGTAAGAATCCCATTCTACACTCCAGAGCTAAGCACATTGAAATAAAACATCATTTTATCAGAGACTGTGTTCAGAAAGGGATAGTAACATTGAAGTTCATTGATACAGATCATCAATGGGCAGATATCTTTACTAAGCCTTTAGCTGAAGATAGATTTCTCTTTATCTTAGAAAATCTGAACATTCAAAACTGCCCTGAATAAAATGTGCCTCTGAAGCTGTAAAGTGAGACTCTGACATAAACAAACAGATTCTGCCTCTGACTCTGATACTTCTACCTAGTTAAGAAGCTATCTGAGTTAGAAATCTCCAGGAACCATTTGTTTGGTATTCCTGAAGATCAGAAAAAACAAAAACACGTGGAGTGACTTGCGTCTAACCTTGGAACTTCTAGACAGCTGCCAAGCAGTAATCAAGGAACAGACTCTTGAGATCTCCTCGAGCAGTGTGCAAACTGTTGGGATTAGACATCATTAATGAGCCATAATCATTTCTCCCTCTAAGCGTGCTAACTTGATTTATGTGCTAAAACTCTGATTTCTGTGTCGTTTTGCATGCGCCCTTTTGGGTATTTAAATACCCTTTGCTCACTTTGCACACATTTCACTCTCACTCACTTTTTTAACCCCAGTTCTCTCAAGGCATTTCTGCAAACAGTTCATCTTCATCTCAGTTCTTCATCAACACCATGGATACTCAACAGCAATCTGTATTCAACTTCTCCCAACAAATGGATTCTAGCAACCCAACTCAAAGCACCAGCAACTCTACTCCAACGGTTACAGGCGTAACTACAACACCAGTCTACAAGGAACCTCACATTCTTGACCGTGAGCCCCATATTAACCTTGCAACACCTTTTGAAAAACTGGATGTGTTGTGTGAATCCCTAGTGGATTTTGATAACATGAGAAGAAATGGCATAGACCTCACTGAAGAACTTCGCAAACAAGGTTGGGGAAACTACTTTCAACGCCTCTACGGTCCAGTTTACCCAAATCTCATTAAGGAATTCTGGAGGTTTGCTGATGCTGACGATCATTTCATCGTTTCCTACATTTTGGGAGTAAAGATTGTGATAACTAAAAAGTCAATAGCTGCCTTGCTGAACATGGAGAAAGCTGGAGGAAGAAGAATTTACAACATCAATCCCAGGGCGAAATACATAGCTCAAGAAATCAACCCAACAATCTTCAAACTCAACGCAGAAGGCAACCCCTCAAAGAACAAGGAACTGCATCAGAACCTCCGGGTGTGGCTCAAAATCATTCTGGGTACAATCCATCATCGCCCAGCATCAAATTCATCAGATTACATCAACACGGACCAGAAATGCATTATGTACTGCATTCACAAAGGTCTGAAGTTATGTCTCCTTGCACTTCTATTCAAATACCTCAAAGATTCTGTACGAGAAACTAGAAATCATATGAAGCCAAGAACTTACATTCCTCTGGGAAGACTTATCTCAGATGTACTGATAGAAAATGGTCTCGTGGACCATCTGGTAAAACACAGGCTCATGGAAGACATGGCAATAGAAACTGGAAAGCCTCTGAACTCCAGAAATCTGAAGAGCATGGGGATTCTGGAGAAGGTCAATGTCAGACCTACTCTGGACACCTCTTGGGAAGCCTTAAAGGATCAGAGGAAAATTCCAAATGGTCTATGTATGTTCTACAAGGAAGAACCCATGGAGGCAATTCTTCACTATCTCCAACGTCTGAAGGATGAAGGAGTGGACATCTCAGAATTCAAGTTGAGAGAACTGCCAGATAATGCTCCTGACTTCGTGAGGTATAAAAGAGGTTTATCTGAGAAGACATCGAAGGCGAAGAAAGCGAAGCTAGGAGAATCCTCTGAATCAAGACCTTCAGCACCTCTGCAAGAGTCTTCCGGTAAGTCTGCCTCTCCTGCTCCCTCTGTACAGCAACTTGCTTCTTCTATCCCTCTACCAACACCCCTCTACACCACATCTGAAACCCCTCCTTCAACAACCAGAACATCTCAACCACTACCAAAATTCAACCTTGCCAATACCTCCTTACCCATATCTGAAGCTGAACAAATGAATCAAACCACTTCCTCATCCTCAGCCCTAGAATCACCTCCCTACTTTGTCATTTCTTCTGACACAGAACCCTCTGACCCCGCTTCTCCCACTCTAGCCCAACTTTAGACTCTAAACCGTGATTCACAACAACCACAACAACCTCCACCTGAACCTGAAGTAACCTCACCACCCACAGAACAACCAACTTTCACTCCATCTGACGCTCAACCTTATGACCTCAATACCTCTGACATTACCCCTCCAAACACTTCCGCTGAACCTCAAACTCTCAACCTAAGCCCTCCAAACTCTCCACCGCCTCCATCTGAACCAGAAAACTCCCTGCCAACCTTAGAGGAAGCAATTATGTTGTTTGTAGGAGCATCAGTTGAAAAGGTCAAGTCTCTGACCATCAACTCTAGCATCAGTGATGATCCCGACTCTGTTAGGACACACTGGAACAGAGTCATTGGCTGGATGACATTTGAGGCCTTTAAGCTGAAGCACATCTCTGAGAAAGTCAGAAACGACTTTATCAGAGACGCTGAGGTAAGACTACAGGAGCGCTTAGCCAGAGAAGCTGAGAAAGAAGCCAGAAGGGAAGCAGAAAAAAGAGCAAGACAAGAAGAACTTCAAAGGGTAAGGGAAGCTGAAGCCAAAGCTCTAGCTGATGTCGTTGCTGCTAAAGCTGAAGCTAAAGCCGTTGAAGAACAGAATGCTCTGACTCAGGGGGAGTCCTCTACTTTCGCCCCTCTGGTTCTCAAGACCCTTGAGGAGCTTCAGAAAGAGCAGAAGGAAGTCCGAGCCAGATTGGATCAACAGGACACAGTCAACGCCAACATCCAGAATCTGTTGACTCAACTGCTTCAGAGAATGCCTCCTCCTCCCAACCCTTATGCACTTAGGATTTTTTTCTTGCTTGTTGCCTTGCTTGTTTTTTTCTCTGATGATTTTGCTCTTATCTGGATATATTTTTTTTTCTTCCTGCTTATTTTTTCGTTAAGTCTTTTTGATTCTGACAAAAAGGGGGAGAAATCAAACAGCTCTGATGAAAAATTGTCTAATGCCTTAAGCACTCTGCAAACATACTATTCTATAAACTAAATCTATCTAACACTTGACTTAAGAAATTGCAGAAAGGTATCTAGAAACTTCATTGCTTGGAAGCTCTGGTAAGAACTTCTGAACTCCCTAGCCTATCTCAGGGGGAGCTCTCTTCTATCTGATCTGATAAACTCTTATATCTGATTATTTCATCTGTCATTTGAGTTTGTTTTGTCATCATCAAAAAGGGGGAGATTGTAAGAACAAAAATAGTTCTACAACAGATTCCAGGATTTTGATGATAACAAAGGATGAACCCAAAAATGGCACTCTAACGAAAAGTTTCTAAGTGTGCAGGACTCTAAACAAGAAGAAAGGAATCTGATCGCTTCATCAGATACAGAATCAAATCAGATACAAATTACCAGAAGATCAGAAGCATCTGAAGTAGAAACGCGCTCTAGAAATTCTGACTCTGAGCAAAACAACATATCAGAATATCAGAAGCATCTGTAGAAGAAGCGCGCTCTAGAAGTTCTGACTCTGAGCAACGGCATATCAGAATACCAGAAGCTCTCAATGTCATCTGAAGACAACACTGAAAAACTAAAACAGGAATATCAGAAGCTCTAAAGTCAAAGATCTCAGACTAACAGAGTAACGCTGACTCTGACAAAGAATTTCCATATCCAGAAAGAGTAACGGCAACTACAACTTCAAATGGAAAGAAACTATATTTGGAAAGAAGTTATTCAGGGAGACAAACTTGTTCTGGCAAGAAACAACAGAAGTTATGGCATTAAACTCTCATCAAGAAAAAATATCTGTCATCACTACAAACGATCGTTTTTCACCTCTATATAAAGAACGGCGAACCTCATTGAGAGATACACCTGAACGCACAGAATTACTCTACTCTCTCTCTAATCTTTCACGAGCTTTTGCTCATAACGTGAAACTTCTTATCTGCTCTAATTGCTGTAATACTTGCTTTATCCTAGAAGCACTCTAGATTACAAATTCTGTTTTTACCTCAATTGTTTTAATTCCTCAAGTGACTCTGCACAGTCTGTATACTTGAGAGGACTAAGAGATCTTTCTCTTAGACGATTGGTTGTAATAATCTTTCAAGATTAGTGGATTAAGTCCTTGTTGAAGGCGAAATCACCTTGGCCGGGTGGACTGGAGTAGCTTTGTGTTATAAGCGAACCAGTATAAAATCCTGTGTGATTTTATTTTGCAAAAGCGCTTATTTTTCAAAACAATTCAAACCCCCCTTTCTTGTTTTTCTCACCTTCACTTATGGCTCTTCGGCCCGAATATGAAGCCATACGAGCCTCACTGCTACATCGAAATCCGCTTCCATCATTGGACATTGCTATTCAAGAAATCATTTTTGAAGAAACACGTCTGAACCTAGACAAAACTCCTCAAATAGATGTTGCTCTTGCAACTACTCGATTCTCACATCAGAAATCGAATCATCATCCATGTAAGAATTGTAATCGCACCGGTCATATATTTGCTAACTGTCCTACTATAGAGTGTAGGTACTGCCATGGTATCGGTCACATTCTTGAACATTGTCCCATGCGACCTCCAAAACAAAATCGTGGCTTCACCAAATCCAAGAATGTCCGAAAGTCTGGATCTTCCTCCATATCTGCTGCTGCCACTGAAGGTTCGACGACCATTACTATGAGTGATATTGAAGCTTTAATCAAACAGGTTATGTCTTCCAATACCTCTACTCCCATGTCTGCTACTTCCGGTAATTCTCGTTGGTTTTTTGATTCTGCATGTAGAAATCATATGACCACTGATATTAAATTATTACCTGCTGCAACACTTGTTTCATCTCTACCACCAATCCATACAGCCAGTGGCAATACAATGAACATAACTCATACCGATCATGTATCCACCTTAAATCTCACCCTTCCTGACACATATTACATTCCTAACTTGAAACTCAATCTTATTTCCATTGGTCAATTGTGTGAACAAGGACTGAATGTTTATTTTTTCCCCTCTGGTGTTCAGGTACAGGATCCACAAACGAAGCAGATCATTGGGACGGGTCGCAGGGTGGGTCGGTTATTTGAGCTACAATCTCTTCACCTTCCTAAAGATCATATCTCTGCTGCTACTATGAATGCTCTAATTCATCAATGGCATCTTCGACTTGGTCATGCCTCAGCAAGCAAAATTCAACCTCTAATATCTCGTGGGTTATTAGGATCCACAAAGTTTGAGTCTTTTGATTGTTTACATTGTAAACTTGCAAAACAACCTGCATTATCATTTAATCGTAGTGTTTCTATTTCAGATAGTCCTTTTGATTTAATTCATTCAGATATTTGGGGGCCTTCTCCTGTTTCTTCAATAAATGGTTTTCGTTATTTTGTATTGTTTATTGACGATTTTTCTCGGTTTACATGGATATATTTTTTGAAAAATCGCTCTGAATTACCTCAAACTTATATTTCTTTTGCTCGTATGGTTAAAACACAATTTTCTTGTGCTATTAAGATTCTTCGCACAGACAATGCGATGGAATACCGTGAATCTTCATTGCTTCAGTTTCTCAGTCAGCAAGGCACCGTGGTTCAACGTTCATGCCCTCACACCTCCCAACAAAATGGTCGGGCTGAACGAAAACACCGTCACATCCTTGACTCAGTTCGTGCTCTTCTCCTCTCAGCCTCGTGTTCAGAAAAGTTTTGGGGGGAAGCAACTCTTAATGTTGTCTATACAATTAATCGGCTTCCCACCATAAATCTTCAAAACTTATCTCCTTTTGAAAAACTATTTGGTAAGTCTCCTGAATATTCCATTCTTAAACCTTTTGGATGTGTCTGTTTTGTTCTCTTGCAGCCTCATGAGCACACAAAATTACAACCACGTGCTCGCTTGTGTTGCTTTCTTGGCTATGGCACATAACACAAAGATATCGCTGTTGGGATCCAATCTCTAACAGATTACGCATCTCACGTCATGTTACCTTTTGGGAAAACACAATGTTCTCCTCTCTTTCTACATTTCATCATTCCCTTGACACTAACTCATTTTATTTCACTGATCCCTCAGTTGAGTTGTTTCCAAGTTCTAATGAAGATAACTCTAATGACCTCAATACTCCTCTTCCCTCACCTGCTCCTAATGAACTTGTTCCAGATGTTGAGCTCAATACTCGTCCGCCCTCACCTGCTCCTACTGAACCTGTTTCAGATGTTGATATTGTACCTGCATCTCGCCATTCCACCTGAGTAAGTAATTCACCTACTCGTCTTAATGATTACCATTGTTACTCTGCTATTAAAACTCTTCATGAGCCTTCTTCTTATCGAGAGGCCATTACTAACCCCATTTGGCAGCAAGCTATGGCTGAAGAAATTCAAGCATTAGAAAAGACAAATACTTGGGAATTAGTTGATCTTCCTGCAGATAAGATTCCTATTTGATGCAAATGGATCTACAAAATTAAAACTCGCTCTGATGGAACTGTAGAACGTTATAAAGCTCGCCTAGTAGCCAAAGGGTACACTCAAGAGTATGGTATAGACTATGAAGAGACATTTGCTCCGGTAGCTCGAATAACATCTGTTCGTAGCCTTTTGGCCATTGCTGCAGTTCGTAAATGGAAGCTTTTTCAGATGGATGTCAAAAATGCCTTCCTTCACGGTGATTTGACAGAGGAAGTATATATGCACCCTCCTCCAGGATATCATTCTCCCCATAAGGTCTGTAAACTTCAAAAAGCCTTATATGGGTTGAAACAAGCTCCTAGAGCCTAGTTTGCCAAGTTCAGTTCTACTCTAACACAATTTGGTTTTCTCTCTAGTCCACATGACTCTGCTCTATTCACTCGAAGAAGTGATAGTGGTATTATAATTTTGCTTCTTTATGTAGATGATATGATCATAACCGGAGATGACAAGACTGGAATCTCAGCTTTACAACAATATCTCAGTCAACATTTCGAAATGAAAGACCTTGGTTCCCTTAGTTATTTTTTGGGGCTTAAAGTTTCCCAAGACTCAGAAGGCTATTATCTTTCCCATGCCAAATATGCTTCTGACTTGCTTTCTCGAGCAGGAATCACAGACTGCAAGACTGAATTGACACCATTGGAAGTCAACTCCAAACTCACACCACTTGACGGCACTCCTCTTGAAGATGCCACCTTGTATCGACAACTTGTTGGTAGTCTTGTTTACCTAACTGTCACTCGTCCTGATATTGCATATGTTATCCATAAAGTCAGTCAATTTATGGCTGCCCCTCGGTCATCTCATTTCTCTGCAGTTCTACGTATCATTCGCTATGTTAAAGGTACTATTTTTCATGGTTTACGCTTCTCTGCTAATTCATCCTTGGTCCTATCTGGATACTCTGATGCAGAT
Organism: Lathyrus oleraceus; assembly: GCF_024323335.1. Taxonomy (NCBI): domain Eukaryota; kingdom Viridiplantae; phylum Streptophyta; class Magnoliopsida; order Fabales; family Fabaceae; genus Lathyrus; species Lathyrus oleraceus. The sequence continues at coordinate 478,796,788 of NC_066585.1, read as the reverse complement.
TGGGTAGGTGACCCTACTGATCGTCGCTCAACAACAGGGTATTGTTTCTTCTTAGGAAATTCTCTTCTTTCCTGGCATAGCAAAAAGCAAACAGTTGTTGCCCGATCAAGCACAGATTTGAATATCGCGCTCTTGCTGATGCTACTGCTGAGTTACTTTGGTTACGATGGTTGTTAAACGATATGGGTGTTACACAATCTTCTGCTACTATGCTTCATTGTGATAATAGAAGTGCTATCCAGATTTCCCATAATGATGTTTTTCATGAGTGCACAAAACACATTGAAATTGATTGTCACCTTGTACGCCATCATGTTACTAATGGCACCATAAAGTTGATTTCTATTCCTTCTGTGGACCAACCGGCTGATACCTTCACCAAAACTCATAATCCGATGCGCTTCAAAGATTTATTAAGCAAACTCCAGTTGGCATCCACCATACCAACTAGAGTTTGAGGGAGGGTGTTAAGAGATATTATAGGGATATTATTTGATATAGATTAATTATAGGAGATTACAGTTTTATTATAGATTTATTATAGCTTTATTATAGGAGATTTACATACCTAAGTAAGCTAATACTGAATTGTATAAATCCCAAAATTGTATTCTTGTAAAGACATGAAATATGGAATACAGAATTTTCCAATTCCACTTTCTGCTATTCTGCTAACAGATTAAACTCTAAAAAAATTGAGGCTAAATGTGTTTCTCTTGTAGTGTTAAGATATTTTGATCTTAATAACTATTTTTTTCTTTATAATAAGGTCAAGTTTACAAACTCTTGTCTCCAAGGGTTTATGTATTAAGAGTTTATACTACTATTGATTAGGAATCCATTTTGTTGATCAATTGAATCCAAACACAGGGGAGTGAATAAATATTATTTTTTTCAAATGTGTAAAAAAAATTCAAAACAAATTTTAAGAAAATGGTTAAAGAAGAATAAGAAGATGACAAATAAATATATTTGGGATAAGGTAGGCACACACCATAATTATCATGCTTAAACCCAAGAGGTCTGCCTATAGTCACCAATTATCTTGAGATTTTCCACTATTAATCAAACATTTAATAGAAGTTCAACTCACAATTTTTACACCAATATTTTAACATAGGTTCAACTTGTAACCTTTATACTAAACTTTTAATCACATGTTCATTTTGTAACTAGGGGTGACAAAACAGGTCGTGGACCGCCGGGCCGGCCCGCACACCCGTTAAAAAATGGCGGGTTGGAGTGCGATTTTGTGCCCGTCAACCCGCTCAACTCGCATCGCTTTAAGCTCGACCCGCCTTAAGTCCGCCAAAAAAAAGGGACGGATTGACCTGCCAATACGCTAACCTAGTTATCAAGTACTCAAAATATAGTTTTTATGTATTTATTAGTGAATATATGCAATATTTTTTAGTGATACTTGTTGATGATTCTATTTTATATATTTATTAGTGAATATATACAATATTTTTTAAAATAAAATTTGTTAAAAATATGTTTTAAAAAATAAGCGAAAAGTCTAATTGAAATGTAAAAATAAGCATATTAATCTATTAAAAAAATTAAAAAATAAATAAATAAAAAATAGGCAGGTAAGCTCGACGTCCGCCAACCCACCACCTTGACGGGACGGGCTAGAATTTGAAGTCAAACTTCACTTGACGGACTTGTTCGCCCCACCCTTGTTTTTGGCGGGCTTAAGGTGTGGCAAAGCGAGATGGACAATCCGTTTTGCCACCCCTACTTGCAAATATTGTATCTTACAATGTCAATAATATTAAAATAACAACAATAATTTACAAAGTCACTGTATATTGGTTTATCTCTCTACACTAAAATATATATTTAATGTGTATAAAAATTTTAAAAACAGAGTAAGAGAACAAGATAATATTTGTTGGTGCATTTCCAAATAGCCATCAATGCTTTTTATATAAGAAAGAAGTCCAAAGAATTTAGATAAAAGAAAACAATGAAAAAATCTCAAAACCGATTCATATTTGATTGGAAAAACTAAAATCAATTATGTTGAGGAGTTTTATGCTATAATCTATTCATAATTGATTGGAAAGGCTATAATTGATTATAATTGCACCATATATAATCGATTATGTAGTATCCATAATTGATTAATCAATACATCTGGCAAAAAAAAATCTTCATAATCAATTATGTCAAGTTAGAGAATGTTTTTGGTTTTTCTAAAGAAGTTTTCTTAAGAGTTTTTGAAAGGGTGAAGTTAGAAAGCAATTTATTTTTGTAAATCTGTGTATATATTTTAGCATTAAGAGAGATACACATTATTATACAATTATTATACAATATGGTCATACTAAAATAAAACCACCTAACTTTCATATCAAGGACATCTTAAAGCTTCAACTCAATTTCTTTAATGATTTTAATAATATTTGATTTTGTTGAATCAATCATCAGAAACTTCTATGTCACATATTTTGGTTCAGATCAATTCTTTGTTGATGTTCATAATATTGATCTTGTAGAGTGAGAAGATTTTTTTAAAATAATCAATTTTAAAAAAAAAATTACAAAAATATCCACAAATTCAAAAAAATTATAAAAATGGGCAATTTTTGCCCTAATTTACACATTGACGCCACCCTAGATGGCGTCTACCCTTAAAAGGAGGGCAAGTCGCCACTAGGAGTGGCGCCTACTCCTATTTTCTTTTTTTTTCTTTTTTTTCTTTAATTTTTTTTAATATGTTTTTAATTATTTTTTTAATTTTTTTAAACCTTTTTTAACTTATTTTAAATTTATTAATTTATTTATTATAAATTGTATTAATTTATATTAATTTATATTAATACATATATATAAATAATATTATTTACAATATATATATATATATATATATATATATATATATATATATATATATATATATATATATATATTAATTTAATTTATAACTAAATAATATTATTTATAAATTTTTGGGAGAATTAGGGTTAATCATGTTAGGGTTAATTAATCAATTATAATTAGGGTTTATTGATCGGTTATAATTAGAGTTTGGTAGTTATGACCTAATTCAAACCCTAATTCTCTCTAAGACTAATTAATCAAGTGCGACACTAATTAGGGTTAAGTACATTGGTGTACAACCTAGAATTTTTCCCATAAATAAAGTGTTATTTCCTTGCATTTTCTTCACCATATTTTCCTATCACTTTCTCTATCAAGTTGAGTTCATGGCATCCCCCAGACCATCATCCTGGCAGCGAACATCATCAAGGTGGCCGGATCCTGAACCAGTAATCTTAAAAAGGGATGGGCATGTTATTTTCTCGCCTGTCAAACCCCCAATGGAGATTAAATTTTGGAACATCCGTTCGTTGGACCAACTAAAAAGGTCCTTGATGTCTTGGTTAGAGGGAGATTACCAACCTGGTGAAGTCATCAGAAGGATTCAGAGGCTTAGAAGAAGGTTCTCATTTGAAACTGGAGAAACGGTATGTTGGTGGGTTGAAGTTGAAAGCGACATTGATTGCATCCAAATGATGCATGGATCAGATGACATAGTGTTAACTATTGTAATTTCCTAGATTTTAATGGTTGTTTGTGTTGTTGTTCTTGTATTTGTTATTGATCTAGTACTTGTTCTTATTTTAGTACTTGTTCTTGTTCCAGTATTTGTTTTTGTTTTAGTATTTGTTGTTCTAATGTTAGATGTTTGTGTTTGTTGTTCCAATGTCATCTTCTATTTGGAATAAAAAGTAAACTTTATTGATAAATAGCATTGGTACACAGAGTTATGAATATAAAAACTATGTTGTGGAACTAGATCCACGATATGGACATTTGTTCTTATTATGCCCCAGTTGTCGACATATGCTACACATCCTCTGCATTTTCTCTGCGACGTCCATTTCAGTTCTAATGCGCCTGCTGTTTGGGCGACCACTTTTATTATGCTGCATCGAATCGTTGTGCCAAACAATTCCCCCGTCATACTCTGGCCAATATGCCTTCAATGCTACCACCGGAAAGGGATTGTCGTATACATTTAGCAATGTTGCAACTTTGTAGATGGGAGACACTGGCGACAATGCATCGAAGTGGGTGTGTGAACACGCTGCAATGACATGGGAACAAGGCATACGATAGGCCTGAAATTGACCACAGTCGCACCAACAGTCTGGTATTAGGACCTTATACTCTTGTCTGGGCAGCCCCTGGTTGTGGTCAATTGTTTCCTTGACACTAAAAGTGTGGCCATGGCGGTCGAATTCCGTAACTCGATGGCTGCTGGCTTTGGCAGATTCCTGCCTCATAAACTTCATACAGGCATCACTATACACCTGACTCGTCTGTAACACTGCATGCCAGCGCTTGCCTCTTGTTACGAACAACGTTGCCATTCGAAAATACGTCGCACTCACCAAAGCGGTTACCGGGAGGTTACGTATGCCCTTAAAGACATCGTTCATTGATTCCACAAGATTTGTTGTCATGTGGCCCCACCTCACCCCATCGTCGTATGACCTAGTCCACTTTGCTCTGTCAATATTATCGATCCACCTACCTGCATCAGAATTTGCCAACACTATTTCCCGGCGGTAGTATTGGAATCCAGGTTGGTTTAACGCATACCCCGCATTTATCAAATTTTGCTTCAAGAATTTATCTTTGAACTCCCGCACAAAATTTTGAGCAATATGCCTGATGCGGTAGACATGTGTAGACGGGGGGTCATGCCAACCATTTGCTGGATTATTGTATGCACTGTCTATAGAAGTGTGCCTGTCAGAAATCACACAGATGCCAGCTTGTGGAGTCACGTGCGTTCGGAGATTCTTAAGAAAGAAACTCCAAGCAGCAGCCGTTTCTCCTTCTACCAATGCAAAGGCTATTGGAAAAATATTAGAATTTTCATCTTGTGCGACCGCCATCAGTAACGATCCTTTGTATTTCCCATACAGCCAAGTTCCATCGACTTGAATAAGCGGCTTGCAGAATGTGAAACCGATGATGTAGGGACGGAATGCCCAGAAAAGTCTATGGAATATTCCATTACCTTCTAGACGAGTTTCGTCAGGGGATTGTGCCGGCAAGGTCTCCATTATAGAAACCGTCTCAGGTGAATACAAATGTAGTGTAGCCAGGTAGCGCGGAAGTTGTTTGTATAATTCCTCCCAATTACCGTATACCAGTTCAATTGCCTTGGTTTTCGCTAACCAAGCCTTTCTGTACGACGGTGTATATTTGAAAACAGCAACACAATGGGAGATAATAGTTTTGACATTGAGTGACGGGTCAACTTCAACAAGAGGTATTATGGAATGGCAGATCATATCATGGCTAAGTTTGCGATGATCCTGTGCCATGTTTGTGTTGACGCAAGTGTGACCTTGAGAAATGGACCCTATCACCCACGCATTATGTTTCTTCTTGTACGATGCCATCAACCTATACCCACACTCCGGGTTTTTGCATAAAATAACATATCTTTTCGGGTTTGATTTGTTAATATCGTAGTCAACACAGTTTTTCAAGTGCCAGTTTTTTATTGCTAACAAACACTCTTCCTTGGTCCGAAATTGGTCACCCTTCTTTAACTCCTCATCAGACCTCATATATGGGTTGTAAAACATATCTGACGACGGCTCATCCTCGCCCAAGTTAAGGGTTGTGAAGTGCGCGGGCGGTGAGTAGCGTTGCGCTATAGGTATTTGTACTTGGTCTTCGTCTTCGGAATCACGGTTCACCAAGTCATCAACCACGTCTTCTGCATCATCAACCACATCGTCTTCAACGGGGTGTTCAACATCTTGTTCGTCATCAACCACAGGATCAATAACCTGTGACTGAATATTCTGAGTTGGTTGAAATTGTTCCAAGACAATGTACAACACTATATAATCGTAACCAAAATACTCATGGTTACGAAACATGTTTTGTGCCTCCATGTCATTTTGAATCAATGACTTATAAAACCTGTGTGAAATTTGGGACGCAGGTTGTCTAAGTTTGGACTCAATCTTTTTTTCAGATAAGAGAAGTCAGCTCCTCTATTTAGACAAAAACGAGTGCAATCGGTGTTTATAAATAGGAAGCCAGACATGTCACATTCATAAGTCTCACCATTCACGTGAGCTTTAATTTTGTATTGTGATGAAGATGCCATGATACGTGAAGATATGTGTGAAATATGTGAAGATATTGTGAAGATTTTGTGAATACCTGTGTGAAAATTTGTGTGAATATATAAGCGAAGATATGTGTGAAAATTTGATATTGTGAAGATTTTGTGAATACCTGTGTGATAACTTCCCCTAGACAAGACAAGTGCAACCTAACCTGTACCAATGCATGCTAACCTGTCCACCTAGCCTGCAAGATTCTCACGCATGCCTATATACACGGATTCACTTATGATGCATGCGTTAGACGTGTCACATTTTTGCATGCAACACATCCACCAAGCCTTCCCCTAGACAAGACAAGTGCAACCTAACCTGTACCAATGCATGCTAACCTATCCACCTAGGCTGCAAGATTCTCACGCATGCCTATCCATCAAAGTCATATCCACCTAGCCTGCAAGATTCTCACGCATGCCTATATACAAGAATTCACTTGTGATGCATGCGTTAGACGTGTCACATTTTTGCATGCAACACATCCACCAAGCTTTCCCCTAGACAAGACAAGTGCAACCTAACCTGTACCAATGCATGCTAACCTATCCACCTAGCCTGCAAGATTCTCACACTTTCCTATCCATCAAAGTCATATCCACCTAGCCTGCAAGATTCTCACACTTTCCTATCCATCAAAGTCATATCCACCTAGCCTACAAGATTCTCACGCATGCCTCTATACACGGATTCACTTTTGATGCATGCGTTAGACGTGTCACATTTTTACATGCAACACATCCACCAAGCCTTCCCCTAGACAAGACAAGTGCAACCTAACCTGTACCAATGCATGCTAACCTATCCACCTAGCCTGCAAGATTCTCACACTTTCCTATCCATCAAAGTCATATCCACCTAGCCTGCAAGATTCTCACGCATGCCTATCCAGCTCCACCTAGCCTGCAAGATTCTCAGACAAGACAAGACTTCAATGTATTCGCCACCTAGAGTGGCGAGTTCATGTCTTATCCTGGCCTACTGATGCATGCAGTAGACGTGTCTTACGAGCATCATCATGCATCAAAATCCAGCCCAGAAGATTTTTATAACTCCATAGCATTCATTCTATCCACCAGTGTCTTGTACTTATCTTCATTAGGATCATGATAATAATTTGCTTCAGAATCAGAATCTCCCACAGTATCATGGAGACTACCTCCCTCTTTCTCAGAATTTTCAGACTCATAATCATCAACCTGTTCCTTTGTCTTGATAGGGCCTCTGAATCTTCTTCCCAGATTGATAAGGCCTCCTGATCTTCTAGTCCTCTTCTTCTTCTTAGCCAGCAATGTCTTCAACTCATCTTGCCCCTTGGACAAGTTCAGAATCAACTCTTGGAATTGTGCATTCTGAGCCTGGAGATCTTTGACAGTCTGTTCAAGAGCCATTTCTGCTGAAATAAACAGCGAGAAGATAAGATACCTGTTCATAAGAAACCTGTGATGCAATAATATGGTATGTAGATGCTTATGCAATGTTTTCAAGGACCGTAGGATTTAAATTTGTTTAAACCACCAAAAAGTAAACTTTTATTAGTAATAAACTTGTTTGCCCCTTGGGCTTACAATAAAAATGAAATGAATACAAAAAATGGGGTTTTAAGTCTCCCATGGACGTTTCCTCTTTGTGTTGAGGTATGAGTTGAGATTCCGCTCCTCGTGAAGTTGTTTTGTTAGCTCCAGGATTCTTTCCTGACTTGTCTTGTAATGAGTCTCAAAAGTATCTCTTTGCTCCTTCAACTGGATCCAGGACCTCTGTAACTCTTCCATGTCAGTGGGCATGTCTGGATGAAGAATGATGTAAGAAGTATCTCCTTCAGCAACAGGCTCCATGGTAACTGGCAGGATAGCAGGATATGGCATCATAAGAGTCTGAGCACGAGATTGTACCCATCTGAGATATGGTTCCATAGGAATAGTGTAGTTGGGTTCCAGAGTCTTGCTGTCAACCTTGTTCACTTTACCCCATGCTCGTATGAACCTTTGACGGTAACCTTGAAGATCGTTGTCGTAGTCGAACATAATACCCTGAATAAGCATGTCATGAGGACCATCAGTCCGAGCGTAACCAAACTGACGTAGAGCTAAAGAAGGGTTGTAGGTAATGCCCCCTCTTATGCCAAGGAGTGGCACATTAGGGAACTCCCCACAACGGTCAATGATGGTAACATTCTCCATAGATCTAGAGCACCAATGAATATCTGAATGAGAAAGTGACATAATCCTCTTGGACCACCTGAACCCTTGTTCATTCTTCATCACTGATCGAGGAAGGTGAGAAATAAACCACCTAGATAATAGAGGTATGCAACACATCAGAGTTCCTCGTGCCTTCGTAGTACGGGTATGAAGAGAGTGTAAGATGTCTCCAAGTAATGTAGGCACTGGATTGCGAGTCAGAAATATGTTGATGGCGTGTACGTCTATGAACTGGTCTGGATTGGGGAACAGTACTAAGCCATAAATCAATAGGGCTAAGATCTCCTCAAAAGCATCATAACTCATAGCCTTCAGGAATACTTGAGCTTTCTCCATCAATACCTTAGCAAGAATACCCTTAACTCCACTCCTTGTTTCTAGGACAATGTCTGATTTCTTTAAATGTAAGGCTGCAGCAATGACTTCAGGTTTAGGCTCTTTTTCCAAGCCTGTGAAGGGTTTCTGATCAAGAATAGGTATACCCAGAAGCTTGGAGAACTCTTCCATTGTAGGAACCAGCTGATAGTCGGGAAATGTGAAGCAATGATGTTTAGGGTCAAAGAACTGAAACAGGACACTCATCATGTCTTCATTGAACCTTGAAGTGACTAGATCCAGTAGGTGACCATGCCTCTTGATGAACTGGGAGTTTTCAGAAACTTGAGAGACCAATTCCTTAAGCTTAGGAGGTATTCCTACAAAGTTGATCCGGATAGTATTCCTACGAGCAGAAGCCATGACCTGCAACAAAGAACAAAGATAAATCCTTTGGTCCTTGAAATGGTTAGTGAAAATGCTATGCTTATGATGCATGATGATGCTATGATGTTATGCTCAATCACAAACATGTGGCACACACAAACAAGTCACACAATAGCCCTAGGTTTGAAGGCTTGCATGAGGTTTAAAGGTAAGTACCCTCCCCTGAAGTTTAGTTGATTCATCCTGTCCTACAAAAGTAACTAGGTTCTAAGGGATCTCAAAATCATTGATCCTTCACAAGGGTGGTTGTTCAGTAGGCAACTTACTTGCCAACCAAAACCCTCCAAGTTTAGGATCTCAATGAGTGTAGTATCGAGTATCAACCAACTTCAGTCTTCACCAAAGCCGGTTATCTCACTACTTTCTAATGGCCAAGATGGGATGACTAGGGTTCTAAAAGTCAGTTAGTGTATTGACAACATATGACAGCCTCATATTATCCTCAACTTGCTTAAGGAACATAAGCACCAACCAAGAAGTCACACTAACTATGGCCACCAGATCAACCATATCGATATACGCCGTACAGTTTCCTTGGTCTATTGCCATTTACCTAAGGTACACTAGATCCGGGTTAGGATCTTTCACACATAAGAGCACCCAACAGATAAGTATAAAGCAAACAAGGCAAAGAATTTTAAAGTGATCTAATTCCTAAGGGTACCCCTCTTTTATTAAGTCCCCAGCAGAGTCGCCAGTTCTGTAACACGGTGGGAGAACTGACTTTAGTTAAATGTTGCGGATAGCAAGAGTCGCCACCGACTTTTATTTTATCCAAAAGGAAAGGACATAAAAGAACAGGAAAGACCTTAAAAAGATTTTGAGTTCGGGGGGTAGGTTATACAAAGGGAAGGTATTAGCACCCTTTATATCCATGGTTATCCATGGGCTCTTAGTTACTTAGCTCACTTTGTTTGTTTGCAAGAGTGTAGTGTGTGATTAGAAAAATTTCTTTAAGTACTTTGTAATGACCCTCGTATGGGTGTATACAAAGCCTAGTTTAGAAATTGTGAGGTGTAAAAGTAATTTTGAAAAGTGTGAGCAAGTAACTATGAGATACCTACCCTAGATTAAGTCTTTCGTGTTCTCGTATATTCTTTCAATGGTAAGACTGTCCCTATTATTAAGGAATAGGTAGTCATTACCTTGGATGTGTTTAAGGGACGGGCGTAGGGTCATCGTATGGTCAATGAAGGCAACATAAGGGGTGTCTTTAGCAACTCGTAGGGACTATCATCATATTTACCGAAGGGACAAGATCATTATATCGTAGACAACCTCGTAGGGACTTGATCTTTTAAGTTTATAGGGATTTGATGATTTTTTCTGTTTGAAGGGACTTTACTTAAGACACGCCTAAATTTACAACCTATACATTTGTTCCTAATATTATAAATAAAACAAAATTAAAATAAGGAAAATAATGAAGCAAAAATAGAATAGATAAAAGCAAATAATAATAAAATAATAAATAAACAATGGTAATAAAACAATAATAAAATAACAATAATAATAAAGTGATAATAAAAAGGTTAGAATTTTAAAAGAAATTATTTTAGGTTAGACAAGTTAGATTTTTTTAGAAGTTATTAGCGAAATATGAGTTTAAAATAAATTTGTAATAATAAAAGAATTTAAAATACACTAATGTACAAATTATAAAATAAAAGAGTTATATGAAAAATATTAAGTTAGTTATTTACAAAATAAATAAAGATTATAGAAAATATCAAATTATTAGATTAATAGGTTTATTATTATTATTCAATTAGAAAAATGGTCAATTAGATTTTATTTACAAAATATATAAGGATTTATTATTATAAGTAAGTAATAAAAAAAAGTTATTAAAATAGTTAGTATTTATTATTTATTTACAAAAAATATAAAGGTTATAGAAAAATATTAAATAATTAATTTAGTAGGTTTTCACGCCCTACATTACTAAACCACACAGTTAATATAGGATCAATGGCAGGAATTTAAATGGCAGAAAAATAAATGGCAGAAAAATAAAATGGCAGAAAATAAATGGCAGAAAATAAAACCCTAATTATTACAACGCTTTGGTGCAGTTACATAATAAAGATGGCGAAAAGTAAAACTGAAAATATTACAAGTTAAAACTTAAAATATTACAAGGGCGAAGCAGTTACAGTGTATGAATAACATAAATATGAGCGAAAATAGGAAATAATAATAAGGTTTGTTAAGGTTTAAGAAAAGGTTTATGGTTTAGAGGAAATAACACGGTTAAAGTTTTAGGTTTGAAATTTAGAGTTTGTGGCGAAATTGTCAGGGTTTAGGAAAAATCAGGGTAGTTAGTTATGAAAAAAAATGTGCAGAGCTAAATATATGTATATAAAAAAAATATGAATTAAAAAAAAAACAATGGCGTTGCTAGCGCAAAATTGCGATCATCGCAACTGGATCGGATAACACAAATGTCACGCCTCATACACGTATATGTGAAAACGGCGTATTGACACGATCCGATCCGAAAACATAATCAAATTATAACATAAAATAGAAATATATATATATATATATATATATATATATATATATATATATATATATATATATATATATATTTAACACACTAGTTACATATTATAAATTATATATTATATGATCTATATGCATTTTTATTAACAACAAAATTATTATTATATTATATTATATATTATGAGACATGTAAAACTTATATAAAAACAAACACATCAAATACATAATACAATGAACCAAATTATTATACCTGTTATACTTATGTGCATAAAAAAGGCAAAACGGCGATATTCTGATATATTTAACCAAACCGCATGTATCTGGAATACATAACACAGTCACACATATGAACATGTATTTGAAACACAGTAACAAATATATCAACAAAATAGATAAAGTATATATCATATATAAACTATTACCAAACTGTGTGTACGATAGTATAGATCAGCCACTCTCAGTTTCTCTTTTTTGTTCTGTCTTTTTGCCTCCTTCTATCAGTCATGCTAGTAAATATATATAGGAACAAATTAGGTTAATGATAATGGGCCTAAGTTTATTTTGAAATCCAATATTAAATTAAAACTGAATAAAGTTAAATAATTAAAATAGTTAAAATTAAAATAAAAACTAATTAACCTATTTATTTATTCTAGACCCAATATAAAAATAAATAGACTCAAAAAAAAAAAGTCGGACACCAAAATGCTCGAAAAAATAAAATGAACACGTCAAAATAATCAGCGCGAAATAAATGACTCGGAAAAATACAGCGTTTGGTCGGATTTTGAAATAAAAATTATGACCGTTTAAACTGCTCAGACTGATCAACATATGGCCAAAAATAGTCATAAAAATATTTTTAGCATGTCAAATTAAACCACGTGAACCGCAGATTAATGTTACCGACATTTGCAAACTTAAACTTGACATTTTTTCGTTGACTAATTTTAGGCACAGTTAAAAAGTTAATTTGACCAGTCTGTTTGTAAATTCCGAGAAATTATTCCGGCTAATATTAAGACAAAAAAAATGTTATGCTATGAAGATGATGCAAATGAATGTGAAACAAAAAATTGGTTAGAGTTAAAAATAGAGGGCAAATTTTGGGGTGCAACAGCTGCCCCTGTTCAATTTTCTGAAACCTGAGGAGTTAGATTGGCCTGTGTGTCATTCGTGACTTGGAAGGTTGAAGGGGATTGAACACAAAAGCCCAAAAATTTGCACTCGTCGGTGCGTAAAGTAACACTGATGACTGGTTGTATATGCTTAAGTGGGCTTGAAGATGCCACTTGGAAGAACTGAAGATGGGCTTATAGATGCCATCCATAATATCAGGAGGTGATAATATCTTGATGTTGATACTGGATATCAGTACTAGGTCTTCGTATAGGCCGTCTCTGAATCGTATCTAAGAACATACTTTTAATTTAAGTGTCAGAACCAAATCTTCGTGGCGATTTCTTTCTGAATTAAGTATCAGCACTAGACCTTAGTATCGATCGTCTCTGAACTGTTTTGAATTGTTGAATAAACCAGTAGAAATAAATCTTCGTGATGATTATCTCTTCTGGAAATATCCTGGATTAGGGAATAGATCTTCGTATAGACCGTTTGCCTACTATCCGAGGACAAAAGAGTATCAGGATTAACTCTCCTGAAAACATCCTAGACTAGGGAATAGATCTTCGTATAGACCGTTTGCCTACTATCCAAGGACACCTTGAGTAATGATTAAGTATCAGCACTAGATCTTCGTATAGATCGTTTCTGACCTGTTGTGAATTGTTGATAGTACTTTATCTGTATATAACCATCCTGCAAGGAAAAGGTTAGTTTATGCAATATGTATGCATGCATGGCATGGTGCATCTAAGTAAATGTATTATGCACTTATGGATATGCCATGGTATGATGTAAATGATGTATGTATGAATCATGCGGCCTGAAGCGTCCGGATATCTTTGTATAACAACTGCTGGCTAGGGAAAATAAATCCCGATTCGTTGCTGAAGAATATGAGGAACTCGTTCCCGTCTTGTTTGATAGTATAGTATTTGTCACTTCCCGTATTCGTTCGTCGTACTTCTATTGAAGGAATAAGTTCCTGAGTATCCCGACTGAGGATAAAAGAGATGGACATAAATTCAAGGGGAGACGTAATTCGAAGCATCTATAAAGATAGATTTGCTCTACTGGGGATTTGTAGTGGGGATGAACCGGCGAAGCTTCGTTGAACTACTACCCTCGTTCGTCCTTAGTAAATACTATTACTGCATTTTATGCATTTCTGGTAAACATCAATCGTATTCAAAAGCATACATACATTCAAACACAACCAATGGACGTTTTCACTTATGTAAATAGAGTAAAAGTAAATCTGGATTCAAAGATGAAATTTTATTTATATCACAAAGTGACCTATACATAGGCAAGTTTGTACAAGGAGACAGAAATCCTAGTAAGAGGAATTCGTCGTAAATTTTTTATAAAACAAAGAAAACAGCTATGTGAAAAATGATCCTATTGAGTTTCAATTCTACTATTGCCATTATCTTCAAATATCTCATCTTCTGCTGTTGAGACAGAAACGATTGGATTGATCTTTATCTTTTTGAACTTGATTTAGGTAGCACCATCAGTTGAAGTTACATGAGTGATCCAAACGAGACATAGTCATACGCTTTAATCCCTAACTTTTGCCTGGATTGCCCTTTCAGGTTTTCAATCCACCGGGATACCCTTTTTTGCCCAAGCCGCCTTTTCAGGTTTTCGACTTGCCGGGTGTACATTTTTTTTATATATATCCCTAATTTTTGCCCGAACCCTTTTGGTTTGCCGGGATGCCCTTATTTTTGCCTAGGCCAGTCAACCTAGCGGGTCTCTTTTTATGCGTAGTATTTTTTAACTATATCTGCATTTACAGGCTGTGGAAAGTCTTCACCATCCATAGTAGTAAGCATCATGGCACCTCCTGAGAATACTCTTTTGACCACAAATGGTCCTTCATATGTAGGAGTCCACTTTCCCCTAGGATCACCCTGTGGTAGTATGATACGCTTGATTACCAAGTCACCAGCCTGATATACCTTTGGCTTAACCTTCTTATTGAAAGCTTTGATCATCCGTTTCTGGTACATCTGACCATGACAAACAGCTGTCAACCTCTTCTCATCAATCAAATTTATCTGGTCGAGTCGAGTCTGAATCCATTCATCCTCGTCTAAACCTGCCTCTTTCATGATTCTTAGAGAGGGAATCTGAACTTCCATTGGTAACACGGCTTCCATTCTGTAGACCAAAGAGAAAGGAGTTGCCCCTGTCAAAGTGCGCACTGAAGTGCGATAACCATGAAGAGCAAAGGGTAACATCTCATGCCAGTCTTTGTATGTTACTGTCATCTTTTGTATGATCTTCTTAATATTCTTATTAGCAGCCTCCACGGCGCCATTCATCTTTGGCCGGTACGGAGAAGAGTTATGGTGTTTTATTTTGAACTGCGTGCAGAGTTCAGCAATCATCTTGTTGTTCTTCCGGAGAGAGCAGGTTTCTCAGATGTATATTTGATAAGATCCATCTTAGAAATCAATAAAGTGGTATGATTCAACATATACTGTCTTAGTCGGCGAGCAGCCTAAGCCAAAGCATAGCAAGCTTTCTCGAGCTGGGAGTATCTTGTTTCACAGTCGGTACCTTTTGCTAAGGTAGTATATTGCATGCTCTTTTCGACCAGACTCGTCATGTTGCCCCAACACACACCCTATTGAATTTTCTAACACGGTCAAATACATGATTAGAGGTCTTCCTTCAACTGGTGGCATCAGATTTATAGGTTCTTGGAGATACTTCTTGATTTTGTCAAAAGCTTCTTGACATTCATCATTCCATATCATCTCTTGATTTTTCCAGCGAAAACCTCTACATAGTCACGTAACATCCGACTCAATCTTTCTTTGACACTGTTTTCCAAGCCTGCTCCTATTTTGACTTCTTTCTTGTCTACTTCAGTACCCAGATTTACAACCTCAATTGATTCCTCATGCGGCTGTGTAACTTTCTCTTCTTGTTGTAATAACCTAGCAAGCTCTACAGGTGCTTCACAATCTTCATCCTTTCCATCTTCAGCTTGATAGATCGGATTCTCGAAATTATAATTGGCAATAGTAGAATTGTTATCAACAGGATCCAGAGTGGATGAGGATCTGCATTTTAGTGATGTGGGTGTGTGTAAGAACACATAGCTGATGAAAATAAAATAAAAGAAAAACAAAGAGCCCAATATTTACGAAAACGAAACGTCCCTTAATTTTTATTGAATGAAGTATGCAAATGAAATGACATCCCAAAACAAGCATACCATGGTGCCCCGGGTAAGGCACAAGGCTTAAAAGTTTAATTGTTCAACACAGTAATAGTATTTACTCCTGACTAAAGGAGATAGGAATAACGTCTTCAGTCTTCCAATTGTTGAGCCCATCACCCACAGTAGGAAAAATCCAGTTATCCAGATTGTAGTCTTCATTATAGTCACCCACAGCATTGATTTGATCTTTCATGTTCCCTGGATTGGTGATACGAACAGCACGAGCACGACGAACAGCCTTCTGGGACTCTGCAATGAAACCCAAACCAAACTTGTCAGACTTGTAAGGAATGTCGGGAAGCTGACCCCAAATAGTACAACCACCTTCTTCAACCACAACTCTAGCATCTTTGAGGGAAGCCATTGTAGGAGGTACTCTGGTAACCACAGGAACTCTTTTAACCACAGAAGGAGCTTCAGTAGCGAGAACGACCCAAGGAACTACTTCAAATGTCTGGGAAGGAGTCTCAACATATTCACCTTCCACTTCAACATACTTAAATGTATTCACATGACTGACCATATATTCTTCCTCTCCATAAATAGTTACGATCTTTCCCTTCACTGGATATCTCAACTTCTGATGTAGAGTGGAGGTCACAGCACCTGCCCCGTGGATCCAGGGGCGCCCAAGCAAACAAGAGTACGCAGGACGAATATCCATTACATAGAAGGTAGAATCGAAGACTTGAGAGCCTACTTTGATCGGGAGATCTATTTCTCCATGCACCACTCTTCTTGAACCATCAAAGGCTCTCACCACTATATTACTTGATCTTAACAGCATCTTCAGGACTGAGCTTGTTCAGAACCTCTTTGGGAAGTACATTCAATGAAGAGCCATTGTCTATCAACACATGAGTCAAGGTAGTGCCCCTACATTCAATGGAGATATGTAAAGCTCTGTTATGGTTTCTTTTGGCAGGGGTCAAGTCAGCATCAGAAAAACCTAACCCATTATCATAAGTCAGATGTGCAACACAATTTTCAAATTGATCCACAGAAATTTCATTTGGTACATGAGCAGTCCTTAAGAATTTGATCAAGGCTTTAGCATGAGCCTCAGAACACAGCAACAAAGACAACATGGAAATTTTGGAGGGAGTATGCCCCAACTGGTCAACAATATCATAATCACTCTTACGAATGATCTTCAGCACTTCTTCCATCTGTTTAGAGAGATTTTCAGCAGTCGGTGCTTCAGCTTGCACAGGTTCAACCACAGGACCTTTGCCTCGAGCATCAGTACTTGGCTCAGAAGTGGAGGTAGTAGTTGGAAGAACTGTATTTTTTGAGGTAGCTGGAGGAGAGAAAATTCTTCCACTTCTGGTGATCTTACTAGATCCAGCAATATTATCAACATCAAGGTTATCATCAGTAACAGGTGTATCAGTCAAAGGTTCCTGCTTAACACCATGGATATAAACATCAGAACCGTAATTCCAGGGTATAGCTTTATCCGAAGTATAAGGAATAGGGCCAGGAGTGGTAAAAATCATGGGAGGCACTCTAACTTCAGCAACAGTCTTCACCAGGCCTTCAGCAGTAATTTTGATAGGACCCTTGGAAGTGATCTTGACAGGGCCTTTGGAGGTAATCTTCACTGGCACTTTATCAACCATATCCACATCTTCAAACTTCTTACCTCGAGTTAGGTGTTCACACATACTTTCCACAGAAGGAGTTCTCTCAAATAATATAGTGTAATTGTCCATGAGGCGTTGAATACCATCTTTCAACTTCCAGCAGCTATCAGGTTTGTAGGCACAATAAAAACAGTCTTCGTTGCAACCTGGAAAGAATCCAGCCTGCACCAGCTTCTTCTTGATAATAGATAAGGGAGTAGTCACATCTGCTACTGAGGAAACATATGAAACTTCATCAACAGCATTAACAGTCTTCTCATGATTGGGCATGGGAGCAGTAATCACATTTGGAGTCCCAGGAGGGTCAAATTCAATCTCCCCAGCTTCAATCATATCTTGAATCTTATTTTTCAGCACCCAACAATTGTTGGTGTCATGTCCCGGACAATTAGAATGATAGGCACATCGTGCATTAGGATTGTACCGAGGAGAGGAAGTATTAGGATTCTGAGGAGGGTCCTTCAAAGTAATGAGTTCCCCTTTCAACATGTGTTGCAAGGCTTGGGCCAGTGACATATTGATCTTGGTGAATTGTCTTCTAGGCTTCTGTTGATTACTCTGTGGTAGCTCTGGTGTTGCAGGAGTAGGATTAGAAATGTGAACTGCTCCTACGGATTGGTGACTTCTGTTACGGCCAGGTTGACCATACACAGCATTAGACTCCTTCTTTCCACTAGGGGGCTTCTTTGCAGTGCTTGATGAAGAGGCATCCACCTGTATCTTACCACTTCTTATACCACTTTCCACACGCTCTCCAGTCATTATCAACTCAGTGAAACCAGATGATGAGCTTCCAATGAGGTGACTATAGAAAGGACTATTCAGCGTACTCATAAACATATCCACTAGCTCCCTGTCAGTCAGAGGAGGTTGAACTCTGCCAGCCAGGTCTCTCCATTTCTGGGCATACTCCT
Organism: Lathyrus oleraceus; assembly: GCF_024323335.1. Lineage (NCBI taxonomy): Eukaryota > Viridiplantae > Streptophyta > Magnoliopsida > Fabales > Fabaceae > Lathyrus > Lathyrus oleraceus. Next base: position 478,778,230 of record NC_066585.1, on the reverse strand, counting down.
TGAAATTCTCCTTAGCACCCATTGACATGCTTTGTAGCTGCATGCGAGTAGGTGCTAAATCAGCATTGTATTGGTATTGCCTGTAAAAGGCCTCAGCAATATCATTCCAATCACGGATATTGACACTCTCCAATTGATAGTACCATTCCAATTGAGCTCCAGACAAGCTCTCTTAGAAGAAATGAATCCATAACTTCTTATCAGTCATATGTGGTTGAATCCTCCGGACATAGGATCTTAAATGCAGCTTGGGACATGAGACACCATCATACACCACAAAAGCAGGAACCTTGAAACCAATAGGTATAACCACTCCAGATATTAAACTCAGATCTTCAAAATCCAGCCCAGAAGATTTTTATAACTCCATAGCATTCATTCTATCCACCAGCGTCTTGTACTTATCTTCATTAGGATCATGATAATAATTTGCTTCAGAATCAGAATCTCCCACAGTATCATGGAGACTACCTCCCTCTTTCTCAGAATTTTCAGACTCATAATCATCAACCTGTTCCTTTGTCTTGATAGGGCCTCTGAATCTTCTTCCCAGATTGATAAGGCCTCCTGATATTCTAGTCCTCTTCTTCTTCTTAGCCAGCAATGTCTTCAACTCATCTTGCCCCTTGGACAAGTTCAGAATCAACTCTTGGAATTGTGCATTCTGAGCCTGGAGATCTTTGACAGTCTGTTCAAGAGCCATTTCTGCTGAAATAAACAGCGAGAAGATAAGATACCTGTTCATAAGAAACCTGTGATGCAATAATATGGTATGTAGATGCTTATGCAATGTTTTCAAGGACCGTAGGATTTAAATTTGTTTAAACCACCAAAAAGTAAACTTTTATTAGTAATAAACTTGTTTGCCCCTTGGGCTTACAATAAAAATGAAATGAATACAAAAAATGGGGTTTTAAGTCTCCCATGGACGTTTCCTCTTTGTGTTGAGGTATGAGTTGAGATTCCGCTCCTCGTGAAGTTGTTTTGTTAGCTCCAGGATTCTTTCCTGACTTGTCTTGTAATGAGTCTCAAAAGTATCTCTTTGCTCCTTCAACTGGATCCAGGACCTCTGTAACTCTTCCATGTCAGTGGGCATGTCTGGATGAAGAATGATGTAAGAAGTATCTCCTTCAGCAACAGGCTCCATGGTAACTGGCAGGATAGCAGGATATGGCATCATAAGAGTCTGAGCACGAGATTGTACCCATCTGAGATATGGTTCCATAGGAATAATGTAGTTGGGTTCCAGAGTCTTGCTGTCAACCTTGTTCACTTTACCCCATGCTCGTATGAACCTTTGACGGTAACCTTGAAGATCGTTGTCGTAGTCGAACATAATACCCTGAATAAGCATGTCATGAGGACCATCAGTCCGAGCGTAACCAAACTGACGTAGAGCTAAAGAAGGGTTGTAGGTAATGCCCCCTCTTATGCCAAGGAGTGGCACATTAGGGAACTCCCCACAACGGTCAATGATGGTAACATTCTCCATAGATCTAGAGCACCAATGAATATCTGAATGAGAAAGTGACATAATCCTCTTGGACCACCTGAACCCTTGTTCATTCTTCATCACTGATCGAGGAAGGTGAGAAATAAACCACCTAGATAATAGAGGTATGCAACACATCAGAGTTCCTCGTGCCTTCGTAGTACGGGTATGAAGAGAGTGTAAGATGTCTCCAAGTAATGTAGGCACTGGATTGCGAGTCAGAAATATGTTGATGGCGTGTACGTCTATGAACTGGTCTGGATTGGGGAACAGTACTAAGCCATAAATCAATAGGGCTAAGATCTCCTCAAAAGCATCATAACTCATAGCCTTCAGGAATACTTGAGCTTTCTCCATCAATACCTTAGCAAGAATACCCTTAACTCCACTCCTTGTTTCTAGGACAATGTCTGATTTCTTTAAATGTAAGGCTGCAGCAATGACTTCAGGTTTAGGCTCTTTTTCCAAGCCTGTGAAGGGTTTCTGATCAAGAATAGGTATACCCAGAAGCTTGGAGAACTCTTCCATTGTAGGAACCAGCTGATAGTCGGGAAATGTGAAGCAATGATGTTTAGGGTCAAAGAACTGAAACAGGACACTCATCATGTCTTCATTGAACCTTGAAGTGACTAGATCCAGTAGGTGACCATGCCTCTTGATGAACTGGGAGTTTTCAGAAACTTGAGAGACCAATTCCTTAAGCTTAGGAGGTATTCCTACAAAGTTGATCCGGATAGTATTCCTACGAGCAGAAGCCATGACCTGCAACAAAGAACAAAGATAAATCCTTTGGTCCTTGAAATGGTTAGTGAAAATGCTATGCTTATGATGCATGATGATGCTATGATGTTATGCTCAATCACAAACATGTGGCACACACAAACAAGTCACACAATAGCCCTAGGTTTGAAGGCTTGCATGAGGTTTAAAGGTAAGTACCCTCCCCTGAAGTTTAGTTGATTCATCCTGTCCTACAAAAGTAACCAGGTTCTAAGGGATCTCAAAATCATTGATCCTTCACAAGGGTGGTTGTTCAGTAGGCAACTTACTTGCCAACCAAAACCCTCCAAGTTTAGGATCTCAATGAGTGTAGTATCGAGTATCAACCAACTTCAGTCTTCACCAAAGCCGGTTATCTCACTACTTTCTAATGGCCAAGATGGGATGACTAGGGTTCTAAAAGTCAGTTAGTGTATTGACAACATATGGCAGCCTCATATTATCCTCAACTTGCTTAAGGAACATAAGCACCAACCAAGAAGTCACACTAACTATGGCCACCAGATCAACCATATCGATATACGCCGTACAGTTTCCTTGGTCTATTTCCATTTACCTAAGGTACACTAGATCCGGGTTAGGATCTTTCACACATAAGAGCACCCAACAGATAAGTATAAAGCAAACAAGGCAAACAATTTTAAAGTGATCTAACTCCTAAGGGTACCCCTCTTTTATTAAGTCCCCAGCAGAGTCGCCAGTTCTGTAACACGGTGGGAGAACTGACTTTAGTTAAATGTTGCGGATAGCAAGAGTCGCCACCGACTTTTATTTTATCCAAAAGGAAAGGACATAAAAGAACAGGAAAGACCTTAAAAAGATTTTGAGTTCGGGGGGTAGGTTATACAAAGGGAAGGTATTAGCACCCTTTATATCCATGGTTATCCATGGGCTCTTAGTTACTTAGCTCACTTTGTTTGTTTGCAAGAGTGTAGTGTGTGATTAGAAAAATTTCTTTAAGTACTTTGTAATGACCCTCGTATGGGTGTATACAAAGCCTAGTTTAGAAATTGTGAGGTGTAAAAGTAATTTTGAAAAGTGTGAGCAAGTAACTATGAGATACCTACCCTAGATTAAGTCTTTCGTGTTCTCGTATATTCTTTCAATGGTAAGACTGTCCCTATTATTAAGGAATAGGTAGTCATTACCTTGGATGTGTTTAAGGGACGGGCGTAGGGTCATCGTATGGTCAATGAAGGCAACATAAGGGGTGTCTTTAGCAACTCGTAGGGACTATCATCATATTTACCGAAGGGACAAGATCATTATATCGTAGGCAACCTCGTAGGGACTTGATCTTTTAAGTTTATAGGGATTTGATGATTTTTTCTGTTTGAAGGGACTTTGCTTAAGACACCCCTATTTTCGAGGGACTTGACCATTTAAAGAAGGCAACCAAGAGGAATACCCTAGGAAGTACAGATGGCGATCAAAGATCGACTTACGTGTGTGAGTGTTATTTTTCAGATATTTGTCTTGAATTTAATTTTCTAAGTTCAATTATTTACAGTTAATTTTTTGCACTCCCTAAATTACTAACCACGCAATAAATATTTACAAAAATAAAAGCAAGAAAAATAAATTCCTAAACTATTACATGGCTATGGGACAGATACATAATAATCAGGCGAGAAAGAATAAATTTACAACCTATACATTTGTTCCTAATATTATAAATAAAACAAAATTAAACTAAGGAAAATAATGAAGCAAAAATAGAATAGATAAAAGCAAATAATAATAAAATAATAAATAAACAATGGTAATAAAACAATAATAAAATAACAATAATAATAAAGTGATAATAAAAAGGTTAGAATTTTAAAAGAAATTATTTTAGGTTAGACAAGTTAGATTTTTTTAGAAGTTATTAGCAAAATATGAGTTTAAAATAAATTAGTAATAATAAAAGAATTTAAAATACATTAATGTACAAATTATAAAATAAAAGAGTTATATGAAAAATATTAAGTTAGTTATTTACAAAATAAATAAAGATTATAGAAAATATCAAATTATTAGATTAATAGGTTTATTATTATTATTCAATTAGAAAAATGGTCAATTAGATTTTATTTACAAAATATATAAGGATTTATTATTATAAGTAAGTAATAAAAAAAGTTATTAAAATAGTTAGTATTTATTATTTATTTACAAAAAATATAAAGGTTATAGAAAAATATTAAATAATTAATTTAGTAGGTTTTCACGCCCTACATTACTAAACCACACAGTTAATATAGGATCAATGGCAGGAATTTAAATGACAGAAAAATAAATGACAGAAAAATAAAATGGCAGAAAATAAATGGCAGAAAATAAAACCCTAATTATTACAACGCTTTGGTGCAGTTACATAATAAAGATGGCGAAAAGTAAAACTAAAAATATTACAAGTTAAAACTTAAAATATTACAAGGGCGAAGCAGTTACAGTGTATGAATAACATAAATATGAGCGAAAATAGGAAATAATAATAAGGTTTGTTAAGGTTTAAGAAAAGGTTTAAGGTTTAGAGGAAATAACACGGTTAAAGTTTTAGGTTTGAAATTTAGAGTTTGTGGCGAAATTGTCAGGGTTTAGGAAAAATCAGGGTAGTTAGTTATGAAAAAAAAATGTGCAGATCTAAATATATGTATATAAAAAAAATATGAATTAAAAAAACACAACGGCGTTGCTAGCGCAAAATTGCGATCATCGCAACTGGATCGGATAACACAAATGTCACGCCTCATACACGTATATGTGAAAACGGCGTATTGACACGATACGATCCGAAAACATCATCAAATTATAACATAAAATAGAAATATATATATATTTAACACACTAGTTACATATTATAAATTATATATTATATGATCTATATGCATTTTTATTAACAACAAAATTATTATTATATTATATTATATATTATGAGACATGTAAAACTTATATAAAAACAAACACATCAAATACATAATACAATGAACCAAATTATTATACCTGTTATACTTATGTGCATAAAAAAGGCAAAACGGCGATATCCTGATATATTTAACCAAACCGCATGTATCTGGAATACATAACACAGTCACACATATGAACATGTATTTGAAACACAGTAACAAATATATCAACAAAATAGATAAAGTATATATCATATATAAACTATTACCAAACTGTGTGTACGATAGTATAGATCAGCCACTCTCAGTTTCTCTTTTTTGTTCTGTCTTTTTGCCTCCTTCTATCAGTCATGCTAGTAAATATATATAGGAACAAATTAGGTTAATGATAATGGGCCTAAGTTTATTTTGAAACCCAATATTAAATTAAAACTGAATAAAGTTAAATAATTAAAATAGTTAAAATTAAAATAAAAACTAATTAACCTATTTATTTATTCTAGACCCAATATAAAAATAAATAGACTCAAAAAAAAAAGTTGGGCACCAAAATGCTCGAAAAAATAAAATGAACACGTCAAAATAATCAGCGCGAAATAAATGACTCGGAAAAATACAGCGTTTGGTCGGATTTTGAAATAAAAATTATGACCGTTTAAACTGCTCAGACTGATCAACATATGGCCAAAAATAGTCATAAAAATATTTTTAGCATGTCAAATTAAACCACGTGAATCGCAGATTAATGTTACCGACATTTGCAAACTTAAACTTGACATTTTTTCGTTGACTAATTTTAGGCACGGTTAAAAAGTTAATTTGACCAGTCTGTTTGTAAATTCCGAGAAATTATTCCGGCTAATATTAAGACAAAAAAAAATGTTATGCTATGAAGATGATGCAAATGAATGTGAAACAAAAAATTGGTTAGAGTTAAAAATAGAGGACAAATTTTGGGGTGCAACACCAGGGTATTAAACTATCGAGCCTCCAATTCTACCACGACGCTATAATTTTGACTGAGGATTCGTCCGAACAAGAAAAAATAATAAAAACAAGGTTTTACATTATGTTATTATTTGGGAACTTGCTATTTCCCGAAGGCACGGGAAATAGCATAAACTTTATGTACCTGAGTTTGCTCGAGGACATAGATAGAATAAGCACGTATAGTTGGGGTTCTGCTGTATTGGCTTTCCTATATAGCTCTTTGTGTAAAAATGCACAAAATGACCACTGTACATTTTTTGGATGAGCTTTTTTGCTCCAAACATGGGGGTGGTGGAGATTGCCGAGGCTAGCCCCCGAAAATCCTAACGTCTACTCCTTCCCCTACGCAACTATGTAAATTTATGATGTTATTTCATTTTGTATATTTATTCTATAAATATTTGTAAATAATATTATTTATCTTTTTTTATTTAGGTTCATTGCAACTGGACTAGATTACAGTCTTACCCCGAAAAATAAAATAATATTTTATCGTCAACTCTTGGATCGTCTCCGACCACAAGATGTATTACCACTAAATCATTCATCTTCTAACTAATATATTAATATCAAACATTCTCAAAAAATAACATATTTATTTTTTTCTTTGCAGTTTATTTGGAGACCATATTTGGGATTGGAACATCAACCCAACCCCGAAGATGCAGCTGTTTGGACAGCAAAAACGGCTATCATGCGGTTCACCACTGTGGAGATGCACCAAAGTGACCGTGTCAAACTGCAATTCGGAATGCATCAAGAAATCCCAGGCCCCCCAATGTCTTTGGAACCTTGGCATCTTAAAAAAGTCAGCCACCAGTGGTATGTCCAAAATTGGAAGGCATTTGCAAAGGAGTTCCGTAAAATGTGGAAAGAGCGTGCCCACTATGTTCTACAATTTCCGGTGGCGCCCAATGAAATGAAGCCGACAAGGGAATATGTGGATTGGTATAGAGCAAATACAAATCCAGAAATGATTGTATCTGACCCGTTCTATTTGGACGATCCCCAAATGCAACAACCATATTTCCAACAACAACAACCACCACAATATTCCCAACAACAACAAACACCATAATATTACCAACAACAACAACCACCACCATATTACCAACAACAACCACCACCACCGTATTACCAACAACAACCACCACCACCGTATTACCAACAACAACCACCACAACACATGTCCACCCCCCAACCAAATCAACACTACATACCACAAACTCAACCCCAATATCATGAAGATTACCAACACCAACCTCAACATTCCCACCACCATCAACAGTCCCAACACCTACCACAAACTCAATCCCCCCACCAAAACCAATCCCAACACTTCCATCACGACGATGTCTTGGGCTCTTCCAGTCCTCCACTTAGCCCCGACACAGGTATACAAGAGGATTACCAACAAGACTACTACACACCACAACAGACATTGTTCTTTAGCCAACCCGATTCAACCCTCAACTACCAAAGGCCACATTTCGAGGGCGCACCCAACAGGAGTCAGTTTGTCCCACCGAGACAAAGCTTTGAGGGCGCAGAGGGCACCCGCCTTTCCTACAGCATTGAAGGGACTTCGACTCAACCACAACGGCAAAGGGCAAGGGGACGTGTTACGACTAGGGGTGGGAATAGAGAAGCACCACCACCACGTGAGCCGTCTAGACGAGTAGTTAGACCTCCCCCGTGCGGATCGTACCAGGGACCGCATAATATGTAAAAAATCCCAAATTAATAATGCATTTTAATTAAACTTTATAATATTTATCTTGTGTATTATTTTAATATAAATATATTGTGTTTATTAATATAAATTAATATATATTTATATATATATCTTGTGTATTTTACAAATATATACATAATATTATTTATTTACATGTATATAAATTAATATATTTTAATAATTTATAAATAATATTATTTAGTTATAAATTAAATTAATATTATATATATATATATATATATATATATATATTATATATATATATATATATATATATATAATATATATATATATATATATATATATATATATATATATATATATATATATATATATATATATATATATATCTTATAAATAATATTATTTATATATATGTATTAATATAAATTAATATTATTTATAATAAATATAAATTAATAAATTTAAAATAAGTTAATTATATCAAACACGCGTTTGCATTTTTTACATCATCTCAACCAAGTTAATTACTTCATTTTTATTTATTCATCATAATAATGAAGAACTACAAACAAGTCCATAATCTCAAACAAGAACCAGTAGAGGTGATGGACTCAAACAAAGTTCAAATCAAATTAATGTCAGTTGTTTACACTCCTCCTCCTCCGTTCATGTCGTGGTTCCCGTTTCTGATTCCGACGATTGTGGTGGTAAATGTGATCCAGTTTATGGTGACAATGTATCTCAACAATTGTCCAGAGCTTTCTCTACCTCCTGATTCATGTTTCGCTCCGTTTCTTGGTCGATTCTCGTTTCAGCCACTCCAACAGAACTCTCTCCTTGATCCTTCTTATTATCCGCCAGTGCTTTCTTCATTTCTCATTTTCATTGCTTAATCACTTCTTTTGAAAGAAATCTATCACCTTTCAGCTCATTAATCAAGTTATAATAGCAGTAGCATTATCTTCACATCAACTCATATGTGTTTGGTTTTACGTTCTTATTTTTCACATATTTTAGTTATCGGGTTTAACATGGTCTTTTAATCTTATATAAATGCATTCCAGCAATGTATTTTGACTCAACAGCATTCAATAGGTCTGATCGAGGAAGATGCGAAAATTGTCAGATCTGTCGACAATATTATCAAGATGTGAAAACGTCTTGAATCATTTAGTATTGTTTAAGTTTTATTCATGTTACTTTCTTGTTAAATCTCACATGATTGACAAAAGCGGTGAGCAAGGTATGGTCAATAGGTCCTCTAAGAAAACCCACATCTGTGTTTATTGACGACTCTGTATCAGCTAGAATCGTCACTTTTGTGTCAGTCTGAGCCTCCACCTCCGTGTCAGCCTAAGGAGTCACATTTATGTTAGTCTGAGTCTCCACCTCACTGTTAGCCTGAGTCTCTATATCCTATTGAGCATTAGATTTTGCATCAAGATATGTTTCCCCTCCAACTTTACCTCGTCTATGCTGATGGGGACTGCTTTATCCTCCTGGATATGCGAATCTCTCTCTCTCTCTCTCTCTCTCTCTCTCTCTCTCACTCTCTCTCTCTCTCACTCTCTCTCTCTCTCTCTCTCTCTCTCTCTCTCTCTCTCTCTCTCTCTCTCTCTCTCTCTCTCTCTCTCTCTCTCTCTCTCTCTCTCTCTCTCTCTCTCTCTCTCTCTCTCTCTCTCTCTCTCTCTTCTAAAAAACAAATAAATATGAACTGTCATATTTTTTAAAAATTCAAAAATAAATATGGTATTATCGGAGTTTTAGAAAAATCTGATTATCAACAACCTCTTTTATCGAAGATTTTGAAATATGTTAGGAACAATCATATTGACGTGAGGTTTCACAAGATCAGAGAGTTACTTGCATCTGGACAGATATTGCTTAAAAAAGTTCATACTTTATTGAATGCAGTTAATATATTGACCAAGACAGACATTAGTGACAAGTTCAAAAATTACTTGAACTTGTTAAATGTTTTTCAGTGTTAAGCAGGAGGCGTACATCCCTAGTTGTCAGGATGAATCGTCACGCATGAAGTCTTCAAAAGGGTTTGATATTTGTCAAGATGGAGATTGTTGAATATGATTTATATTTTTTAGATTATTATGGGTTGTTGAGTATAACTCATATTATTGAGATTATTATGGATTTTTAGTATAGCTCATATTACTGAAATATTGTAATATGAGAAGATTCAGTAACATCCATTCACACAAACTTATGAAATGTCTATCCTACAGAGTAATTTCATAGTTAGAAGACTGTAATATCAACAATAATCTAATGATAGTAGAGACTAGAGACAACAACTATGGCAACAACCATACTGATTCATTCTTATTGTCAGCAGCAGTAAGAACAAATCATGTATATAAGTTTATTGAATGGAATCTCCTTAAGAGATGTTGTATTTCTGTGTCTGGCTATTTACCGCAAAGGCGATAACATAGCTCTTCAGCCTGCTCGTCAGGGTTGCGTTTTGACAGAGGAAAAATGCCATTTCTTCCATTGTTCAAACATGTCACGTTAAACAGGATCACATTTACCACCACAATAGTCGGAATCAGGAACGGGAACTACAGCTTGAACGGAGGAGGAGGAGGAGTGTAAACAACTGACGTTAATTTGATTTGAACTTTGTTTGAGTCCATCACCACTACCGGTTCTTGTTTGAGATTATGGACTTGTTTGTAGTTCTTCATTATTATGATGAAAGAATAAAAATGAAGTAACATGGTTGAGATGATGTGAATAATGCAAACGCGGGTTTGACATAATTGGAAAAGAATAATAAATGTAATAAGTCTTTAGCAAGTTATAGAAAAATGAATGAGACTTGTTTGTTTCTATCTAAACTTTCACCTTTGCACAGTACAGCCAACTCTAACTTTGCGTGGCTTCAATGTGTATTACTAATTTTAACCAACAATTTAGGGCTTTCTGTAAGTTTGTGCCAGTGCTCTGCGTAATTTTGTGTAGTAGGAGCCAATATGGAAGGAAATTATTATTGAGCGTGAAACTTGAACTTAGAATGATTCTCACATAAATAAAGTGCATATTAGCTGTTTCACATTAGGTAGAATAATCTTGAGAAATGATTTGGGATAATCAAAGAGGTAACTTTCAATTTTATGGAAGTGATAAAAATGTAAAAGTAAAATCTGAAAAAATGAAAAATGAAAAAAATATTGTATATGCATTTGTGAGTAGTATCCCTTAATGAATATTGAATGTAAAGGAAAAAGTAATATCTAGCATAGAATTCTACATCATGGGTCAATGCTCTTACTTGGGCATTAAATGAAATTGTTATCCCATGCGAGAAAAGTAGCCCTCAAACATCAGTCTTCGGCTCCAAGGTTTTTGGTGAAGCTAGCCTTGTTCTAGGTTGATTATTGATACAACGGTGAAACTTTATTCCTTAGGGGACATGTGTCGAACTTGATGTCTTAGACAACTTATTTGACAAAATAAATCAGAATCACCATAATTAATACATATTTAATTGTATAAGATGATGAATTATGGTTTGCTAATCCTTCTAGTTTCATTGGATTGTAACTTTTTTCCCTTTGTATTGGGTTGCACCCCTTGTGCGTATTAATATAAGTGCTTATCAAAAGAAAAAATTGTATAAGATGATGAAGTAGAAAAACAATAAACAACACACTAATTGGAAACCCAGTTTGATGCAACAACACCTACGTCTGTATGGTTGGCTTCCAACCCAAGAAAGAAAATTCATTATTAGTAGTTTAGTACAATTAGTCTTATATGAACCAACAAATCTTATGTTGTTCAATGCTTCTTCCTAACACTACTTAGTGACTTTCTATTTAGGACTCCTCCTAAATATGAGATTCTCTCTCACTTTTTCTCAATCACTAAACTCTAGTGATCAACTTCAATTCACAATGTTGAATGTTGATTTACAACTCAACTAGACAAACCTACAACTATGCCAAGTTACTAAAATATAGTGTGGTATACATTCAATAATAATAATGACTAAAATAAACCCTAACGCTCTAAAATCTTCAACGTATTGTTTGCTTTCCAATGTAGGTTTTGAGCTCCTTATATAGTAAAAGTATTCTGGTATTTTCTCCTTGGATCTTTGATTTAATTTCGTCCAAAATATTTGTACAGTCGGTTGGATAAGATTTGTTCCATAAATATCTCAAACAGAAAGATATGATTTGGTTTGTTTCAAATGAAAATTTAAATCACATTTAAATCTGATTTGATCTCCATATTTGTCCAACAAATCATATAATCATATTGCTAAATAAAAGCAATAAAATATAACTGAATCTGCAACAAAAAATTTGTCCCAAAACGTAGCAATATGGCCTGTTGAGCAAGGCTCAGATGTCGTACCCAGTGAAGGTAAGAAAAACACAAGAATAGGGGGTTGAATTGTGTTGATTGTTTCTTCTCCTTATATAGTAAAAGTATTATGGGATTTTCTCCTTGGATCTTTGATTTAATTTCGTCCAAAATATTTGTACAGTCGGTTGGATAAGATTTATTCCATAAATATCTCAAACATAAAGATATGATTTGGTTTGTTTCAAATGAAAATTTAAATCACATTTAAATCTGATTTGATCTCCATAGTTGTCCAACAAATCATATAATCATATTGCTAAATAAAAGTAATAAAATATAACTGAATCTTCAACAAAAAATTCGTCCCAAAACGTAGCAATATGGCCTGATAAGCAAGGCTCAAATGTCGTACCCAGTGAAGGTAAGAAAAACACAAGAATATGGGGTTGAATTGTGTTGATTGTTTCTTCTTTGAGCCTTTTGAACTTCTGCTTCTGAAGGTTCTTTTATCAGAGTTTGACTCAAAAACCTAGTTTTACTTCAGAATGACCTTATCAGATTTTGAACCAGAATCTGATTTGGATGATCAGAGTTGACAGCAGCGGATATAAGTAAGTACAAAAGCAGGAAATTAAAAGCAACTACATAAATAGTTTATCTTGGTTCTTCTCACAACTTGGGAGTAGTTCAGTCCCCTTGTACTTCCAAGGGATTTCCACTATAAATAAATCTGATTACAAATGTTCAAGCACTCAAATAAATGACTTTTTTGCTTACACATACAAGTTTGAGACTTCTTTGCTCAAGCTCACAAGCTCAAGACTTCCTTGCTCAAACACATAGGTCTGAGACTTCCTTGCTCTGGCACACAAGCTAAAGACTTCAAATGCTCAAACACACAAGAAAATAACTTTTGGCTCTATAACAAATTGTTAAGAGATTTGGATAATAACTTACACTTGATATAAGAAGAAGAAGAAGAAGAAGAAGAAGAAGAAGGTTTACTTTGATTCTGATGAGGAAGATGAGTCAGATATAGATTGGGAAAACTTTTTCATGGGTCGAGGTTAGAGTGATGATTTAGACAAAATAATGTACAAAAGCATCTTGTAATATCATTCCAATCTTAATGAAAGTTTAATCAATTTCTCTTTTTACAATGATACTCTTTAATTTCTCTTGATTTCTTTGAATGATCCACTGATAGAGAAGTCTTAGAAATATTTCAACCATATAATTTAAAAATAAAGAAAAAGACTAGGGAAGGAATAAGTTATTTTTAATTTTACCAAAAGGCATAATAACTCCTCAAATAATATAGCTTAGAGTATGAATAAACACAACATAATCTGAAGGATAAAAATAATCCAACAGGTTAAGCTCTAAAACAGGCCAAGAATCATTCAGATAAGTGACACATAAGTGAACAAAAGATATTTAAATAAGAACAAATATTACATATATGTAATTAGAGACAATTGCATCCAAATTTAAATTTCAGAGGCTGAGATGCTTCAGAGTGTACTGTTCATTAGAAGTTACTTTGGAGCTTCTAATAACAATAGTTTTTTACCATCACCATACTCTGATCTTTCATTCAGAACCTAGCATTATTCTGTAATAAAATGTATGTTCAGATTCTTTTTAATCAAATATTTTAATAGATAGAGGCTTGATAAATATATCAGTTCATTGATGATCAATATTAATGAACGGTATATCTATTATACTCTTCTGAACAAATTCTATGGTAAAACGAAGTTTGATTTCAAAGTGCTTGGTTATGGAATGTTGAACAAGATTTTATGTCAAAAAGATAGTAGCGGTATTATCACACAAAACTTAATATGTTGCTCCCACAAATCTAATATTCTGCCAACTGATATTACAAAATATCAGGTCTAGAAGTTGTTGAGTAGAGGAACTAATCATACCTTAACACAACTTATGACAAGCTTTGGAGCAATCTTCTTCCTTGTTCAGATTGCATGTTGAATGTATAGGAATGTTCGTGACTTAGTATTCTTCAGGCTTGAACTTCTTCATAATTTCTTTAATATATTTTGACTGATGAACATAGACTTCATTCTTGCTTTGGTTGATCTAAATTCCAAGGAATAACTTCAATTCTCCATCATGCTCATCTTAAATTCATCCTGTATATTCTTAGAAAATTCTTTGCAAAGAGATGCATTAGTATAACCAAAAACCATTTCATAAACATAACCTTGGACAATAAAGATTTCCTTACTCAGAGACTTTCTGAATATAGTGTAGTGTCAACTTATCCTTTGAAGACCATTTTCTAATAGGAAATTACTCAGTTTCTCATGTCAAGCTCTTGGAGCTTGTTTGAGTCCCTAACGTAATTTCTTAAGTTTTAAAAACAAAGTTTGGGTGAACTGAGTCCTAAAAGATCTTTTGAAATACACTTCTTCATAAATGACTCCAATTAAGAAAGTACCATTGACATATATTTGATATAAGACAATATTATGAATAATTTCATAAGAGAGAGGGGAAATTTGATTTCCTCTAACCTTGCAACATGTGCAAACATTTTTAGAGAAATTTATACCTTTCTTGCTTACTGTAGCCTTGAGCTACCAGTCTAGATTGTTTCTTATCACCTCTCTTTGATCATTCAAATTGTTTCTTAACATCCATTTTGTTCCAATGATGTTCTTCTTATGAGGTTTGAGAACTAGATCCTACACATCACTCCTTTGAAAAAGGTTCAGTTCTTATTGTATTGTAGCAATCCATCCATCATATGATAAGGCTGAAGGACTATGGATTGTACAACTTCTTGAGAGTCACAAGGAACTTCTTCGAACATTGCTTTCTGTGGAAGTGATTCAGAAGTTGGGATTAGTTCTAAATCACCCGCTTCTGAATATCTAGCTTCTGAAGCATCTTCTGACAAGAACTTTGCACATCTACTTATCTGCAAATGAGATTGTTCTTAGAGGAACAACTTTGTTATAAAAATGCTCTTTTAATAATAAACATGGGCCTTCACATAGGCCGGTATAGTTGGATAAGCTTTAGAGATAAGTTAGGCATTTGAAGCACCAACTTTTGATTAGACAACATCAGTCTTCCCAGTACCAATAATCCTGCCTTACTGGTTTCTTCCAGATTCCACACCTTATTCCTCCTTATGAGTTAGAATTTGGAATATAGGCTTGTCTTTTATTGTGTGTTATAGTTAGCCACTTTCTTGGAACTTATATTGTTGCTTTGTTCTTTCCTTTCAACATATCTACAACAAAAATAATCTAACTCTTTGGTACCCATATTTTTATGGGTCATTTAGTGTTAGTTCTGACAGGCGTTCTCTTATTTTGGGCCTTAGCTTTGTAATAAGGATTTGGATCATTCAAGACTTTGGATTTAGAAGTCCGTTATCTTGAATAATTCATAGTCTTAGGTTCTAGACCTTTTAGAACCCTATAACCTGGTGTCTTAGGTTCTACTTTGTTTCTTAAAAATGTATAACATGCAAGTATACATGTATGTTTTTAAGTAGCAAGTGATAAAAGTAAGGATATCGTACCCACTTGGAATGAATGTTACTTAGATTGATTTTGCAAGAAACTATCTTTTAAAATTAAACATGAGCAAGGATAAAAATAATATATGATTGTCGCAAGTTCAATTTTCTTCTTAAACCGGATCTAAACAGTGTAAGGTGAGAATGAGACTATATCAAGAAAGTGTATGTTGAGCTATGGTAAATTAATGCTTGTGAAGTAAATATGTGTCCGTGATGTCTAGTGTCGTGCTAGGAAAGGTCAGAGTGATCTAGAAGTTTGTTTCTACAACATCAAAGCAGGCATTATAAGGCAAGGGAACAAATCTATAAGTCATACTTATAAACCTAAAATAAGTCTATTTGTATTATGAAATCCCTTATAGTTGTACTTCCTTATCTCTTGCTTTTATTATGAAATTCACTTGTTATTGGATCTCTTGCAACAAAAAAACTGTTATCTTTTTCTAAGTTGATCATTCAAAGAATCAGATTTGTATGAAAGTTATAACATAATAAAACAAGACACTAAATAATATATCATTTAACATAAAAACAACATAACATTAACTTTCCATTGCTCAACAACCGACGGGTTTAGCTTATGATGAGCTGAGTACGAACTACAAACATGGTTCTTAAAGGATACATTCTTAAACAAATAATGAAAAGTAAATGTAAACATAAAAGTAACTTGAATACTTCTTGAGATGGATAATCAGCAAGAGGTGACTTTAATCGCACCAGAGCTCAGCAGTTAGTACAGGAAATGGTGAGAAGAAGAAACTCTTTTTTCTCTCCATTATCCTCATGTTATTATCTTCTGTATTTTCTCTTGGAAAAATGTTGAACTCCTTTGTCAATCTCCATCAATAGTTATAAGCCTTCACTAGGGTTCCTTATGATGTCTTGGATCATGGGCCAAAAATGAGGAAATCAATTCAATCCCATTATATAAATCAGCGCCTTCATATTATTCCCTCTCTCTAGTATGAAAGGAATCAGTATAAGGGAACAACTTTGGGGGACAAGGTGTCTTGTGACAGACTACCACAACAGGGGAAGGCAGTGTAATCCTTCTCTTATAGAGCGTGTAGATCAGTGGGTGTACCATAGTACCTTCTTTTGTCTTCTAGCACCCCTTGGTCTTATCCACTTGATTCAAAGGAATTTTATTCAATGTAAAGCAAATATTCTCTCTAATGCATCATTCCATCCACGTTTACCCTAGGAACTCAGTTGCCTTCTTCATTTTTCTCCTTTAGCTAAGTTCATATTTTTGCTTCAGTTTACGCTCTCAAGCGCTATCCACTGCAGGATTGCCTTGGATCGACAAAGTTAACCTTAATTCAAGTAACAAACACATCAAAACAACTAAATGTAGCACCTATTGTAAAGCAATAAACACATCAAAACAATTAAAGGGTGCATTTATTGTAAAGCAATAACTAACAAGCAATTTAACTAGTAATAAAGAAAGATTAAGGTATGTAATAACTCATAAAATATGGGTTATCACACCCTCAAACTTGAATCATTACTTGTCCTCAGGTGATGCGACAGATAACGACAGAGAAATTTCCCTTCCAAACAACCACCTTTTCCAACAGCACTAACTCACATTCAACCTAAAAACCATCTCAAAGGATTATTTTCAAAAATTAACGCAACTCGTCCCTAAAGCTTGATCACAAGTGTGTGTGTGTGTGTGTGCGTGTGTGTGTGTGTGTGTGTGTGTGTGTGTGCTCTGTGTATTACTGATGCTACCTGTCACGCCAGTACTCTTTAGTCAAGATAGCTAGCCTAGATTTAACTTTGGTTGTCTTATCCTATGGTCCAAAACTTCAGTTTTCAGTTTCAGCAGGGGGGGTTTGACTATTCTATTTTCAGAATTTTGTACTTAGGAACACATAATGCATTTATT
The DNA here is from genome assembly GCF_024323335.1 of Lathyrus oleraceus. Classification (NCBI taxonomy): domain Eukaryota; kingdom Viridiplantae; phylum Streptophyta; class Magnoliopsida; order Fabales; family Fabaceae; genus Lathyrus; species Lathyrus oleraceus. The sequence goes on along the minus strand of NC_066585.1, from coordinate 478,760,584 downwards.
TATAAACTTGGTAGATGTTCCACCTTTTCCTCTGATGGGATCTCACTTGTAATAAGTCCAACCTGGTACTAATGGTGAACACATCTATTGTTCCTCCAGTTTCGGGCACAAGAACTTATTACAAAGACTTGTTTCCTCCAGTTTTAGGCAAATGAACTTATTACGAAGTGCACTTTGGCTTACTTCAATTACACACTTTGGTGTGTTTATTTGCATATGCAGTATGTCCAATGTACTAGATCCTAAACAACAGTACTAACATCCCCTAACTAAATTCTAGAGTGAACTCATATTCCATAGTTTAAAATAATTCAAATTTATCAAAAGGCTACCTACTTTTCTGACTATTAGACGCGCGACAAGGGTTATCAGAAACACAAGAAGGTGCAATTGGTTAACAATCAATACCTTGTTTCAAATATTATCACTTTATTGATTCTAAAATTCAAGTAAGTTCTTCTCCGTATGGTATTTCTTCTAGCGTGTGTGATGGGGATTGTGGTTCTTCGGTGAGGTCGCGTAATGGTATTGAAACTACAATGGAAAACCACAATTTATTTAAGGAATGCTCTAAGATGTTTCATCATCTAATCACTTAGATGATATAAGGGTTATTGTTCCTCTTTTGTTTCACATTGATGCTTGGATGGATGGTGATGATGATGATGCAAAATAGTAGCATTTTGTAATTTTCCTTATTTGTTTATCTCTTCATAATTTGTTGATTTTTTCATCTATATGAGTTTATTATATATTACATATATCTTTTTGCTTTATGTGTTCTTTGTGTTGTTCTGTGATTATTGTTTCCTTGGTTTTTAATAATGTCAGAGGGGGAGAAGTATACTCCCAGGGTAGTATACTCTCTATATCTGTTAAGGGAAGTTAAAGCTCAAAATTTCATCTTCATTTTAACCTCACTTAAATCACATCCCTGAAAGATGTGTTGTCACACCAAAAAGTGAGAGAATATGGCTCTATGTGTTGAGCATGTATAATAAGGTTTTAATGCTGACAAAGAGATAAAAAAATCACAAACATCTTTAAAAGAAGAAGAAAATTTGAATCAAATCAAAAAACAATAAGTTTCTGGTGATTTATGCAAAAGAATCAAATGCTAAAGAATATCATCAATGGTTTTATCTTATAAAAGCTTGTATGTGATCATGTGTGTGTGTGTGTGTGTGAATTATCCTCTTAGAAATATTTTGAATGATGTCAAAGCTAGGACACTTATTATTTATGTGTATTAGACCTTTCTCTCAATGTCTAGATGTGAATTTTCATCTTAGGACATTTAAAAACATGTTAGAAACATCTACGAGTTAAAAATTAAGTTTTATGTGAAAAATATGGTTTTGGGTCGACACAAATGTGTTATGGGTCGACACATATTGAAGGAATTTTAAATGAAAAAGGTGTTTCCCTGTATGTATCGACACACTAGGCTCTTGGGTCGACAAAGAGCACGAGTGGGTCGACATATGACTCCTTGAGATTGACTCCAGCTGATAGATTTGCAAGCCAAGAGTTCCTGCCTTCTTGGGGTCTACTCATAGGCCGCATGGGTCGACACATAGAAGCTGAAATACTTATATGGGTCGACTCCCACATACTTGAGGTCAACATATTATGTTTAATTTTTTTTTCAAATTTGTAATTTTCCAAAAATTTGTTTTTCTGTTATTTTCCTTCTTACACACACACAAAACAAAATATGCGGGCACACACGTGTGTGTGTGTGTGTGTGTGTGTGTGTATGCATTCATGCATCATTTTTCAACATTGAAATCAAGAACATACAAAACATAGCTCATCATCTTCAATCTTCTTCTACAGATACACACAATAATTACACATAATAATTCTTGTTGGGTGTCATCTAGATAAGATTGATAAGGTCCAATTTAGGATTATTGTAATCAAATTGGTTTAAGAATTCTTTGGGGGTTTCATTGATAAAACCAACTAGGGTTTTCCCTCCAAGATCAAGGTTGATTTGGGGTGGGGTGGGGGCTGTACAAGATTTTGCAACGAGGATTCAGTCGAGTGAAAGCTTTGAAGAAAGAAGTTTCTATCAAATGAGTAACGGTAACCAGAGGATCAAATTGGAAGTCTTGGGTCACTTGATCTTGCTTAAGATCAAGGAGAGAGAAGAAGTTATAATCAACATCAAACACAGGGTTTAGGGATTTGGATTGATAATTTTTCTCTTGTATACAACTCTTACAAAGGTTAATTACATATCTCAAGAGAGAAAGGGAAATTAGGGTTTCAACGAAAGCATGAAGAAGAATAATTATGTAGAGAAACATCTCTGCTTTCAAACTAAAGTTTTATTCAACAACTGCATTATAATCAATGATAGAGTACCTCCCTATTTATACGTTGAGATTTCTTACTCACCAAGCAATCTCCAACTAACTTAACTAATTTAGCTAAAACAAACAAATAAAGGTAAGTCAAAATTTTGTCGAGATACACTTCTTTAATATTTCGACAATATTAAGTATATTTAACAACTTCTTACTTCCTTCGAGCAACATGCTTCGACACTATGAATTATATATATATATATATATATATATATATATATATATATATATATATATATATATATATATATATATATGTATATATTGAAGGAGAATTGCGATCCAAAACGCAGCGGAAATTAAAATTTTCTCCTTTAGAGATCCTTACGAATGGTCATGATCAATGATAGAATATTTACCTCTTGTGACGATTGAAACCTTTGGTGCAGATCTCTTGTGACGATCAAAACCTTTGATGCAGATCCACGGAGCGATCACGAACGTTGAACGATGACAACGTCTCTACTCAGTCCACACGAACGGATTCCTTCAATCACAGTGCTAGCTGGTACGATTGAAGGCTTTGAGTAAGAGAGAGAGAGAGAGAGAGAGAGAGAGAGAGAGAGAGAGAGAGAGAGAAAACGAAATTAATGCAACCGCAATGAATGCTTTTGCACAAGGGTTCTATTTATAGAACCACTTGTGTGGGCTTCAAGCTAAAAAGCCCACTTAAGTGTATTTTGGCTCATATCTTATAATATGCCTAAAATCACTTAAGCTCATGGTACCTTACCATATTTCGTATTCTACTTAAGTACACCGTACCTTTACGATGTTCTACAATTCACTTAAGGACACCGTACCTTACGGTGTTCCTTAGTTACTCTATCTCTCATCAATCCGTCCTTTGTGTGTGACCCTGTAGGTTTTCGCGACATTGGCAATTATATTAAATCATGTATTTAACATAATAAATAGTGAGCGGTATCTAGCAACACATCACTGCTACCCAAGACACGAAAATGTCATGTGATCTGACAATTCCTTCTGTGATAATACTTATGTGTATAATTACCCTTTTGCCCTTATGTCTATATTGAACACAAGGCATAGACCGTGTCATCCTTGTCCAGTTCAATATTGGGCCCATAGACATTTATCCTGTTATGCAGGATGGGCAAATTCCATCTAGGTCACTCATGTCCCTTAGCATGCTTCGTGGAGTACCCACCAACTGTCTTTATGGTTATCCAGTTACGGACAACGTTTGATCAGCAATAAAGCACTCGACTCTACATCTAGGGTCCATAGTGGTTTCAGGTCGAAGAGTGGTATACACCATTATCACCATGAGAATAACTTATGACACTTTGCATAACTTTCTATATAGTATTCTCATAGCGGGTCAATCCGGTATAAATATTACTCTTAATATTCATACCTATGTTTAAGACTTGATAACTCCTTATCCATGATCCATGAGATGTGATCATCAGTCTATATACATAATAGTCTTAATGCTTTAATGTCATCCCACTTCACAATAAAGCTCGACTACGGATACTTTAAGAATAGTGTCCTTATGTTTAATGTGATCTCATGATTAAGTCATACTTGATACATTAAACAGACTAGCTATTCTAGGGACTTTATTAAACAAACGTAATAAAGAAAAAGCCTTTTATTATTAATAAATAATTCGATACAAGTACCAAAAGTATTGGCCTCTAGGGCTTACACCAACATATATATATATATATATATATATATATATATATATATATATATATATATATATATATATATATATATATATATATATATATATATATATATATATATATATATATATATATATATATATATATATATATATATATTCAGACATAGAAAAAAATATCAAATCCTAAACATAAGAACAACACATTAATATATATAAAAAAAGAAATTATACCAAAATTGAATAGTGGATATGTTTTTCAACTTTCAATTGTTTCTAGAGTGTGAGTATTACTAGATAGAAGAAATGTAAAATGACTCATTTTGCACACAATGGTACATGTTATTTATAAAAATAGATTTGTACAAAAACAATTAAAGATGAATAATAAGAATTGTGGAGCTTGTATATTAGAAATTATTAGAAGTAATTGGTATAATTGTAGTGACTTAAGAGTTCGGGTCATCATTTATCAAAATAGTTTTAGAGTGTAGGTTAGAGATTAGGGATGGAAATAGGTTGTAGACTTTTTTAAGTTTGCATCTGATCTGATAAAAATTTCAAAGCTTAAGTCTGATTGGTGACCTATCATAAACTTATTTTTAGGTCTGTGACTGATCTTTGCTAATGCCTGATTAGCATATTAGCCTATATACAAGTTAATTTTATTTAAACATTGGTAAATATAAATTCAACCAATGCTTAAATAGAATAACAAATTAAAAGATTAAGAATACTTGTAAGACCCCAATTTTGACCCTAAGATCCTTCATGCAATTTCATCATATGCATTAGCATTGGGATCATACCTTGGCATCCTCCTTACCCCTCTTTCATTGGGTTTGTTTTGGGAGAGATCACCAAGCACCATGTGATTATATCATACTTGTATTTTATCATTTCACTAACCAGAATACTAAAAATATGTCTTTGTATTTGCCTAACTCTTTTGTAGGTAGGGCATGATCCTCATTGATCTATCAAGTCAATATCAAGGGTTTGAGACCCTCATGACTAAAAGCATAACCATGGATTGACCCACAAATGTTTCAAAGCATCACATATGAGTCCCAATGATTTCTACATGTCATATTGATCAAGTTTTCTTCAAGACTTTGAAGGTGATTTGCCTTGGAAACCCTAGTTTGACTAGGTATCTTGAGTAACTTCTCCAACAAGCTATCTCACCAATTGATCAAATTTATCAAGGGACACTTCAAAACTCATCATCTTATGCATATGTGATCTACCATGAGTCTAAAAAGTCAAGATAATTGAGGGTTAGTAAGTTGGTTGATGGTGGTTGGCCAGATGAATTCATTTGATCAAAACTGGGTCTCCCTAGACCCTATCTCCTACAATTTTCACCATATGAAAATGATTCCAAGATAAAAGTTACTCTAAATGACATTACAAACAACTTCCATACTGAGACCTAGAGTTATTTTTGCTTGGAAAATCATTTTCTATGTTGAAACATTATAGGTCATTTTGTCTAAACACTAATTTGAAAGTCAACTTCCCAAGGTCATAACTTGCTCAATTTTTATGAGATGAAAGATTTCCAAGTTGTACAATTAAATTCAAGATATCTACTTCAATTTTGATGTTTGAAGTAAGAGCTAATTCAACTTTTATGAGCATGTGATATGAGGATACATTATAGGTCATTTTTGACCTATACCATTGAACAAGTGATTTTCCTCAACTTCAAGAATGCATAACTCTATCATTATAAATCCAAATGACATGAAATTGGTGACCATTTTTAATTTATTTGAAAGATATACAACTTTGATGAAGACACTTTTCTCATTTGGAGCACACATAAAAAGTTAAGCAAGGTGGAATATTGAGATATATGGCTTGACACTTAGAAAAAATTTCAACATGTTGAAATTTCCAAACTTCCACCTCAAAATTCACCATGATCCATGTTCCAAATGAAAAAGTGTCCAACATCAAAGTTGTTCCCCTTAATCTAAGCTTTCCAAAGAACCTAATTTCATGCATTTTGGAAGAAATCAAATGCCAAAAATCACATTTCACATTGCCTTGACATCCAAGCCTCATTTGAACTTTAGAATGATTGTACATGGATCAAATTGGATTGCTTCATGGGCTTGTACACGCCCATGCAAGCTTGTGCATGAAATGTCCAAATTTAGCAATTTTCAAGTGTGTAAATATCAGTCCCAATTGCTATAAATACAGGCCCTTGGAGCTCAATTCAAACACACCTTGCGCGCCAGTTTTACCCCCAAATTGAAACCCTCACCATTCAAAGGAAAACCTGAGAATTTTCAACTTGAAATTTGAGTTTTAATCTCATTGTTTGGAGATTCAGAAACTCCAGGATCCAAAGCTTTGTACCATTGCCAAACCTCTCCTGCAAGCTTCTCAAGTGTGATCAGATCAAGGTTGAAGCAAGCAAGATCCATTTCTACATAGCATTGAAGGTAAATTTCAGAAAACTTCTTCTCTTCGATTCTCACTCAATTCTCTTAGATCTTTGGTTGTTTGAAGTCCTACCAATGTAGGCAAGAAGATTGAGTTGCTTTGAGGTCAAATCGAAGAAGCTCAGTTGTTACACCTCAAAATTCAACTCCTCATATCTTTTTATATATTTGGAGTTAGTTGAAATTGAGGTCATATTCATGCTCTACGCCATTTTTTCTTTCAGATCATGTCCTCCTTTTTTTATTTTGGTGATGGTTAAGGGTGGACCAGTCCGGTGAGGTCCATCGGAGAAGAAGACCAGAGCTCTGGCTCCGGCGGTGTGTTGGCACGTCTCCAGACCACGGGATCCATTTGAAATGTTTTAATCTTAGGCGTTGGTTTTGATTACCACGTGTGTGGCGCGCTGACTAAGTTCCACCATGGAATGTGCATTTCCATCCACTTGATCTGCCATTTCAAATCTCTTTTATTAATCAAACTTGTAAATATACTTAATTATACTTGACCTAAACTTTCAAAAAAACCAAAAAAAGAACTAACTCATTCAAACCATTTTTAGGCCTCTGTGCCTTTCAAACTTAATTTTTGTTAAAAACAATGCATCCACTTTGAAATTTGTATCACGAACTACGAGGTTTTAATCCCTCATTTTTATGTTGGTACGTAGGAACAAGACCGAAGGTCTTGTCAAACACAAAAATATAATTAATGAATTCTTTTCTCATCCCCCCATTCTATTTGTTTGTAAACATCATTTTGTACAAAATACATATGCGCACAAAAAGGGGCTCCCTAGGAGTACCTAGGACACTTTGGGTGCTAACACCTTCCCTCTGTGTAACCAACCCCCTTACCTGTAATCTCTGACATTTTATTAGTTTTGATTTGAAAACTTCTTACTTTTGGGTTTTGTTCGTACTTTTCCCTTTTCCCTTAGAAACAATAAAATCGCGATGGCGACTCTTGTTATTTGATGTCTTGCTTATCCATAGCTTGATGATCATGAATTTACCGCTACAGAAATTAAGTGGCGACTCTGTTGGGGAGTAGTCTCCAGTGGGTTTAGCCTACTTTTTTGGGTGTATATAATTGTATATATGTGATGTGTGAATATTTGTTTGTATGACATAATCTGCTTGTTGTGCTTGGTGATCTCTGAGTGGTGAGATAAGTTCTAACCCGAACTTGAGTGTAATTAAGATAGGAGGATGGATAGTCATGTTCGACTTGTGTGGAGTAGTCCTTAACAAGTTGCCTTGAGATCCATCTGCTCAGTGGACACTCTTTTGGATTTGGAAATGTCACACAAGTATTTGTGGTTAGGCATTACTATCTCTAATTTGGGTCCGAGAAGTTGAGGACCGTAGAACATTTACCCCCTCTTAGCCTATTTAGGACGTAGTGCGGACACTGTTTAAGTGTAGGCTTGATAACAGTTGTTACACGATACTACACTCAGACGAGTTTCTCTTGAGAATATTATGGGTCAATGAGTCAGTCATCTTAACCTGTAATATCCGATAGATGGAATTAAGACTCTGGGAACTTTTTAGAACATGATTTATAAGTTTTTATCCTTAGTTCACTCCTTTGGGATGGTTCTTACCCAGACTCGATGCTCGTGACTTACAACAAACCCTTGATTCTTGGTTGATCCAATCAAGTCTTGTCAATATCAATGGAACTTAGGTGTTGATAAGGTGTAAACCATAATCCACCAAAATGGATGATTGATCTTGACAATGACTTGATTCATCCCTTGACCTTTGTTATTTGCCTTGTGTGTGATCCCTTATTTGTGATTGTTGCATTCATGTATTCATGCGCATCATAACATTCATCACACAAAAATTTCAAGGAACTGAGGTATTATTTGCAAATATTTCCAGACCATGGATTATGGACGAAGGAACACTAAGAAGTACAATTTCAGATGCCCTGACTTGAAAGAGTTAAGGAAGCTATCATCTTTTGTATTAGATCCCTTGGACTTCAAACAACGTCATGGGAAGCTTCTGTCTATCTTGTCTACTGATGTGGTTGAAGGACTCCTGAGTGTGCTAGTGCAGTTATATGATCCTCTCTACCGTTGTTTCACTTTCCTAGATTATCAGCTTGTGCCTACATTGGAGGAGTATGCCCATCTCTTAGGGATACCCGTTTCTAGTAGAATGCCTTTTAGTGGATTGGAAGAGATTCCCAGATCTCATCTTATTGCTGAAGCTCTTCACTTGAAGAAGTCTGAGATAAAGGTTCATTGGGTGAAGAAAGGAGGTTTATTTGGGTTGCCATCTGATTTCCTCATCAAGGAAGCTATTGCCTTTGCTCAAGCCGGTAGTATGGACGCTTTTGAAGCTATCTTTGTGTTGCTCATTTATGGATTAGCTTTGTTCCCTAACATTGACGGTTTTGTTGATGTTAACGCCATTAGACTTTTCTTGATTGGGAATCATGTGCCTACTTTGTTGGGTGATATGTATTTATCTTTGCATCTAAGGAATTCTAAGGGTGGTGGAACCATTGTCTGTTGCATTCCTCTTTTATACAAGTGGTTTATTTCGCACTTGCCTCAGACGCCTACTTTTGTGGAGAACAAACAATGTCTACGGTGGTCTCAGAGACTTATGTCTCTCACTAATGATGATATAGTTTGGTATATCCGTCATTAAGCAGTTTGGAGATTATTGATAGTTGTGGTGAATTCTCTAATGTGCCTCTCAGTAGTACACAAGGAGGAATTAACTACAACCCTGCTTTGGCTCGTCATCAACTTGGGTTCCCCTTGAGAGACAAACCTAATAACACTTTGTTAGAAGGTCTTTTCTATCAAGAGGGTAAAGATACCCAACATTTGAAGCAGAAGATTGTGCATGCTTGGCATAATGTGCATAGGAAGGGAAGATCCAAGCTTGGTCCGTGCAATTGTGTAGCTTTGGAAGCATACACTCTTTGGGTGAAGAAGAGAGCTTTTGAGTTGAAGATGCCTTATCCTTGTGAGAGACCTATAATTGGAAGAAGATTGTTGATCAGCTTGTCCTCGAGAAGACTCAGATGAAGGCTTCTTTCGAGACCGAGATTCAACGCATTCGAAGGAAGTACACGCCTTTAGCCAGATCTTCTGACGTTGTTAGGGATCCTTAGAATGACTAGTCTCCTTTTCTCTTATATTTTTATTTTTTGATTTCTGAAGTCGTACTCAGTGTAATCCTTCCAATTATATAAATAAAAAGAGATTTTTATGGTCATATCAAATTGTTGCAATTGTTGTTAAGTATATATATATATATATATATATATATATATATATATATATATATATATATATATATATATATATATATATATATATATATATATATATATATATATATATATATATATATATATATATATATATATATATATATATATATATATATATATATATATATATATATATATATATATATATATATATATATATATATATATATATATATATATATATATATAAATATATATATATATATATATATATATATATATATATATATATATATATATATATATATATATATATTTGTAAATGATATAGTAAGTTCCTTGGAAATAAAAATAAACAAACAAGCATTGCATTTCATGCATCATTTGCATAAGCAGGTTTCTCTTTTGCCAAATGTCTCATTGGTGTTTCTTTTATGCTTCAGCCAAGCTGACTCATCGGTACAACACTCACGCCAATCATCTGAGAATCATGGAACATCTTGAGCAAGAGAACAAAGAGTTGAAGGACGAGATCTCTCGACTGACTGCCATGATGGAGTCAGTGTTGGCTGCTCAGAGCCAATCTTCTCCAACGCCCGTAATTCCTCCTCCTAAGAGGACTGTTATTTCAGAGATGGCTACCTCTACCATGCTTGTTGCTACCGCTCACTTTGTGCCTGCTATGCCTGCCGGATTCCCGTGGGGAATGCCGCCGAACTTCATGCCTAAAGGCTTTGCACCTACTTTTGCTTCTATGTCGGCATCTGTAACACCTCAAAATTTGCCCTCCTCTCTTGGGACTAGCTTAGCATATTGCATTTCATTTTTAGGGCATTAGTCATTGCATATTTGCATATCATGTGGAAACAATGAGCAAGTCATCCTCCTAGGTCTTTCTCAGAAGATGGAGAGGTTAAGAGATGCAAGCCTGAGGGTCTCATGAATTGATCACTAGCCATCTGAGGGTTTGTGCTTCCATTAGGGTTTCTTGGTTCCTCAAGGAGATTGATCATCATCTTGGTTGAAATGGTACATCACCACCATCATTGGTCTTATCATCACCAGGAGGTTCATTGTGCCTGATCAGTTCCTTGGGATTAGGGTTTTGACCTCTGGTCAACCCTAATCAGTGGAGTTATGCCAGTCAGGGTTTTTTAAGGAGATGAGATCTTCATTGAGTTGGGGATCATCATATGGTTTTGTTGAGCTTGTATAAGCTAGGGTTTCATTTTGGAGCCACTTCATCAAGAGATTGAGGCTCAAATTCATCTGTGCATGACCAAGTCATCTATCATCTGCAAAAGTCAACCAAAAGTCAACTGTTGGATTTGGAGGTGGGAAGTGGTTAGAAATACTTCATTCATGTTCAAACAAGTCTCATTTGATATTTCAAACATCAACTTTGAAGAAAATAAAGTCAGGACAAAACTTTCCAAAAATAGAAAGTGACTTATAATTTGAAATTGCCAAAAATGGAAAGGTTTTCTCCTCAAGATTACATCATCAATAAAGCTTCAAATGAAATTTTGTTGAACATGAAAGTTGTAGATCTTTCTCTCCCATTTCCAAAAAGTCCAAGATCATCAATTTCTCATGTGTGGTTGAAGAGATATGGATCAATCTTGGTCAAGTGAACATGGAACTTCAAAGGAGCATAACTTTCAAACCATAAGTCCAAATGAGATGGCTCTTTTTGCATTGTTCTTGTTTTAACCTCTAGTTTCCAAATTTGGCATTACATGACATGCATTACATTCACATAAATATTTGGAAATTCACTTGCATTTTGGAGGGAAAAATTGGAATTTGAAATTGGTGAATTATTTGCACTTGTGACCCTCACCATTGGCTCCAAAACATCATTTGAAGTGAAATTAAGTGGAAATTCGTATTGTTCACTATGCATTTTCATGCATAGGGTGAAAAACTCATTTTTGCTAAAACACCTCCAAACTTAATCCATTTCATTAGCATTTGGTTTAGGCATAATTAATCATGATTAGCATTGCATATAAAGCCCTAATCTCTAACTGTTTTTCACAATTCCCAATCTTAGATCTAGAATCACAAAGTTCATGAAAATTTTCTCTCACTTTTTTCTTTGAAATTCTTCAAACACACTCCATTTTTCTTGATCAATTCATCATCTGGTAGCATTTGTGAGCAAGATTGAAGGAAGATTCAAAGGAAATCGTGGCAAGGTTGAAGCATACATCAAGGTTAAGCAACAATGGTGAAATCCAATTCTGGTTGATTCAAGAGCATTTGAGCCTCATATTAATCATCATTCATCTTAAGGAGTATATTGGAGAAGATCTAAAGCATCAAGAACCTTGGAAACGCGTGAACCAAGGGACTGCTCATCAAGAGGTAGGTTTTTCGACCTCTTTAATTCTTCAATTCATTAGGCCTATCATGTAGATCTTTTAATGGTGATGAAACTGAGCTTTGAATGGAGTGATTTGGTGTTGAAACGAGTGAGATATGGTCATTTGAAGTTTTGATGATAAACTTTATTTCATTCGATCCATGCATTTGATGATGTTTTTGTGTAATTGATTCATGGATTTATGATGTACGTGAAAAATAATGCATGATGTTGTGCTTGATTTTGAGTTTTGGTGATGTTTTGAAAATCTGGAAATTTGGAAGATGATCTTCATCTTCAACCTTGCTGTCCAGTATTTGCTACGAATCTGCTAGGAAATTAGCTAGGAATTTTCTGGATTAGCTACGAAATCCATGCCATGCAGCGCCTAGGGTTTGGGCGCCAAAACGTCGTTGTTTTGGCTTGGGCGCCAAAACCAAATTCAAAAATGCGCCTGGTTCGATTCCAGGCGGTTCCACAATTTCAAAAGCCTTCACATATTTTTCTTTTCCCTCCATGTGTTCATGTACATGTTGCTTCATGATTTTTTTTTATTTTTTCTTTAAATTCTAAAATTCATAACAAATTAAATCATCATCCAAAAAATATGTGGTTTTTTGCATTGTGTCACATTTTTTGTCTAGTTTTTTTTTAATATTATTTTGCAAATTGTGCTTGGCTGAATAATTTTTTGCCCTAGGGTTTGTGTACATGTATGCATTCTTGACATTGCCTTGATATATCATTTGTGAAATGCACAATTCTTATCCAATGCTCATGAAATTTTACATGTAGAAACTAGACATTTTGGTGTTGAGTTTGCATTTTTATCAACTGCCATTGTTGAGTTATGATTTTTCTAAGTTAGGTGTGACAATGTGTGTCACACCTTTGCTTGCTCAATTTGATTAATTTTTTTCCATGCCAAATAAATTCCAAATGATGTGATTTTTTGTATGATGCTTCTTGTGGATGTTGTGATTGATCATGAATTTTCTTGGAATTTTTGGATTCATTTCTGATTTGTTTGAGATTTTTCATTCTGGATGGTCATTTGTGCACTTTTGAATGGTCTTGAATTTCAATCATTTGTGAAATGCTTGTGCTTTATCATATGAAGGTGAAATTTTGCTCATTGTTTATAGACATATTGAAGTTTGTTTTGGCTTTGGTTTGAGGTCTTTACCATCTACCATTTCTGTTGTAGGCTTGTGCTAAGTTGGTGTAACATTTGGTGTCATATTTGAGCTTGTTTTGATTGCCTTGCCTTATGCAATTTGATTACCATGCCTAATTTTGCCCAATTGCCTTGATTTTTGGTTTGTTGATCAGGTTGTATGTTCTGTTTATCCATGATTTTTGTTGAGATTAATTGAATCATTTTTGAATTAATGTGCATTTGTCCATTCTGTTGCCTCAATGTGCTTTCAAATTGCATACCTTGCCATGATTGGTTTATGAAATGAATTTGGTTGATGCTATTGAAATGAGATCTTTTAGGTTGTGTTTTTAATTGATTGAGGTTGATTTATGTTGAATTTCATGTTCTGTTTTGGATTATTTCTCCATCTTTGGCCTTAGGCTTTGCCCTAGTGGTTTGTGACTCACAGTTGAGTTTTGATTTCAGGTTAAGAAGCACATGGCCATAATGGGATTGATTCACTTGCTTGAGTTGAATAATTGGTTGATGTTGACTAATCTTAAGTTGTTTTGTAGGTGGATTTTAGCTCATTTGAGTTGAGCTTGTGGCTTGCACCTTGTTGCATTGCTTGCTTGTCTGTTTGACTGTGTCTGTTGACTAGTGGTTGTTTGTTTGACTTTTTGAGTTGTATACTGATTGAGTTAGATTTTTGTTCAGGTACATAAGTTGCTTAAGTTCTTTAGAACTTGTTTTTGATTTTGCTTGGTTGCTTAACCATTTGAGGTATAATTCTCTGACTTCATGTAGTCTGGAAGACTTGTCCTGTTACTTGGGCAGGCACCTGTCTGAAGCCCTCCTTAAGAGGCAATGCTTGTGTTTGTTTATTTTTGTGCCAAGCAGGAAAAGACCTCTATGAGGAAATTGGAAGATAAAAGAGATGTGCAATCTATCTCCTGATATTCAGTGTGTCATCCATTTTGCTCACACACCTTGTGTTGATGCATTGTGGATATTAACCCAAGATCTTTGTTGAGTCAGTCATATGTGGAGAAGAGTTCCAACTTTCTGAACTCCCACTTTCATTTGTCTGAAGCTCTCCCAGGCCAGGGATAAGAGCTGTGAGGTCTTACCCTCACTTCCCATTTCATCTGCTTCACCCTAACTCTCAATGTTAGGGTTAAGAGCTAACTACACCCGATTCCAGTTGGCTTGTGTTGCACAGCCTAACCTTGTGTGAGCCCACTTTGTTTGTATATAGTGTGTGCTAATTGTGTGTATGTTTGCTTTGCCTGTGCTGTTTAGGATAGCTTGCTGCCTGTGCAAGTTAGATAGAAACCTCAACCTAGGACCATTGTGGATTACATGATAACTATTAGGCTTGAGTCAGTCTCCCTTCTAGTTTGTCATTTCCCAGTCTCTGGTTAGGAGAAAGTTTCTCCCCTGTTAAGGGGAACTACGTTGCCCTGATCCTCATACCAGATGAGGTACGTAGGCAGGAGATCGTGCGAGATCTCTCCGGGCACCCTTTTCCTTTTTTGTGTGTGTTTGCTTGACAGCTAGCAGGCTCGAGTACCAGACTCCCTGTTAGCTTGTTTGTTGGAGTCTGACGTAAGTCCAACGATTGGCAGTTGGTTTCCTGTGTGTGTTTGTTGGTTCGGAGTCTGATGTAAGTCCAGCGATTGGCATTCGGTTTCCAGGTTTTCCTGTTTGTGTTGGGGTATGACGTAAGTCCAGCGATTGGCAGTCGGTTTCCTATTTGTGTTTTGTTTGGCGTGCGTGAGCCGAACTACGGTAGCTCTGATTCTCATTCCAGATGAGATACGTAGGCATAGGATGCGATATCCTAGTGAGCTCTTTCCCCTCTTATTCCACCTGTGATGTTTCCCGTGTGTGCGTGCATTCTTTTGAGCAGTGTTTAGCAACCTTTCTTCTATCTTTTTGAGCGTGGATCCCGTCGAGCACGACGGATGCGTAGGGGTGCTAATACCTTCCCTTCGCATAACCGACTCCCGATCCCATATCTCTTTGGTCGCGAGACCATGTCTTTCCCAGGTTTACTTCGAGCGTTTCCTTTCCCTCTTTGGGATAAATAACGCACGGTGGCGGCTCTGTTTGTTTTGTTTTAGCCCGCCGGTTGTTTTTCGCGGATGCGACAGCTGGCGACTCTGCTGGGGAATACCAAAGAAGTTGACCTCTTGCTGGTCCATCTTCCCTAAGCGAGTCTCTCCTAGCGCTCTCTAGGATAGTTTAGGTTGCTTGTGTTGTTTTATTTATTGCATTTATGATTATTATGTTGTGTATATATTTGCATAAATGTTTGCATGCATCATACTATCATTGTGCTGTCTTCTGTACAGGTGGTTTCTCTGATGTGGGGTGGGTGTTCTGAGTGGGGCTAAAACCCAGGCCCGAGTATACACCTAGGATTAGCGTGGTCTCACGTTCCTCATTTGCTTTATCAGCATATTGTTGCAACGTGACATACCACAAGCCGGACGAGGTTCTTTTGAGGGAGCCCTTCCTTTGTGGAGTATCCACTTTGGTTGAGTAACTTCATCTGAACTATTAACTTTGGTGACCGTTCATTCCCGGATCTTTGGATTAGACGATCTTAAGAGAGCTACAACGGCACACCCGAAAGGGCAAACCCGTTGAGTATCTTTGCCCGATTGTCGAGACCATTATCCGCCTTAGGATGACCTGATTAGAATTCACCTGTGAGGGGAGGGTTGATTCTTACAGATGCATGTTCTGATGGTGACTTTGATGGTGACTAATGGTTCAGTTTGATCAGAGTTCTATTTATAAGTCGGATTTATGGATCTATTTCCGAGACGCCGGAGTTCCGTCTGTGGTATTTATCAGTGGGGATCCGTTTATTTCAGGATTCCCTGGGCTGGTTCAGAGGGTCTTGTGGTTATCTGTTCAGAGGATCTCTGGTGATGATGGTGATGTATCCTTCAGTTCCGTTTATTTCGGAATCCCAAGTCGGATTTGTGGTTACTCAGTACCTCAGATGGTTGTGATCAGTTCAGAGACTGTAAATCAGTGTAGTGGTTGATCAGATGACTTGGAGGATGGCACAGTGCATTGCATTCATACATCAGCATCATTCACATTTTGCATTTACCTGCATCTAACACATGTTTATCCATATGCAGGGACATTTTTGATTGAGATCCTGGTTGAGAGACTTCTTCGTTTCAGACATGAGGCCCGGCTTGAAAAATGACGTCGTCTACAGTTTCTTCAATCCCGAGATTGATGTGTTGAGGGATATGATAACATTGATTACACCTGACCATGTGGGGTTGTTCCGTGAGGCATACGGTGGTATTCTGAAGTTGGTTTTCAGGCTTACTGATACAGATAAGAGTGTCATTCATACTCTTCTCCAGTTCTATGACCCGGGCTTGAGATGCTTTGTCTTCCCGGATCACTTGTTGGGACCCTTGATGGAGGATTATGCTAGCATCCTGGGTATTCAGATCCGAGATCAGATTCCTTTCTATGTCACTAAAGGGGAGCTTGATGTTGCTGAGATTTCTCGTGCTCTTTATTTGAGCCCAGAGGTGACCAAGGAGGGTTTGAAGGAGAAAGGAAAGTTACCCGGTTTTCATCTGAGTTTCTTGGAGGCTAGAGCCAAGGAGCATACTGTTTTGGGTGATTGGAGGGCCGTTTGTGCTTTGATTGCTGTGAGCATTTATGGGATCGTCATGTTCCCTAATCAGAAGAACTTTGTGGACATTAATGCCATCCGGGTGTTTATGCAGAGAAATCCTATTCCTACCTTGGTTGGGGATGTTTATTACTCGGTCCATAATCGGAACGAGAAGAGGCGAGGGGGATTGATCAGATGTTGTGCTCAACTGTTGCACAAATGGTTCATGGGGTATTTGCCTTCCAGAGGTGCCTTTTCCTTTCTTGATCCTACTGTCGAGTGGTCAGTCAGGTTGATGGGTTTGCAGGCCAAGGACATAGCTTGGACTCACAACGGTATGGCTGGACGAAACTTCGTTTACAGTTGTGGAAGTTTTCCCAATGTGCCTCTTATAGGAGTTCAGGGTTGCATTAATTACAACCCGACGCTTCTTAGGAGACAAATGGGGTTCGCTATGGAGGTTCCTCCTCTCGAGTGTGAGATTCAGGAGTCTTTCTACTTCCCAGCTGAGGGTAATCCGTTACAGTTGAGACAGGTGTCCGAGGCATGGCGAAATGTTCAGAGGAAGGGCAAGGTTCCTTTTGACAGGATTAATAGCAGGTCTCTTCCTCCATTTGATGATTGGCTTAGGAAGAGGATTGAGCTCACACATCTACCATTTCCTGGAGGTGATCCTTGGTGTCCTTTGATTGAGGGGCCACGTTCTTCTGTCAGCATGGAAGAGTTCCTTGAGATGAAGAAAGCCAGAGATCAGTTGCAAGCAGAGAAGACTGAATTGGAGATGAGTGTTGCTAGAATTCAGGTGGCTAATCAAGAGATCAAAGGGAGAATGGAAGACCAGGATAAGAGACATGCTCTTAGGGTGAAGCGTTTTGAGACAGACACCGCTTACTATGGAAAGGTCAGCCAAGCTTTGGAGTCATCCACAAGGGAGCACGACATCACTAAGGAGAGGTTGGCTAGAGCTTCGCAGGTCATTGAAGACGAGAAGAGGAGACAAATCCTTGTGAGGGATCAGAAGGAAGATAGAGTCGGAGTCCTTATTGCTGAATGGGAGGCAAAGCTGAAGATTAAGGAAATAGAGAACGTGAAGATTATTGCTGAGACAGATCACTACATTGCTGAGAGGGATCATTACTTCAGACAGATGAAGATTCACCAGAAGGAGGTGGGGAGATTGCAGCAGGAGAACACTGAGCTCAGGTTTGCCATGAAGTTTACCAAGATGGTAGATGATGTGGAGCCTTCTGTGGGGCCTTCTTCAGTGTAGCCTTTTGTTATCACTTGTGTGGATTACCGTCAGGCCTGTTGACGGAATTCACTTGTTTGTATTTTCTTTCTAATTCTGGAGAATTGTATTTGATGTGTATCAACTTGATGTATGACTCTCGCACTTATAGTGCACCTTTTGATATGCAATGGTTATTTTCATTCAGTGATCGATCTTCAAGCTTTATTTGCTTTCCTGTATTCAATCACACAGCACACACATGGTTGGGTGGTATCTCTGCTAAATCATATATCTCTGATCTGAATATGGCAAAATCAAATGATGAATGTCAGAATATTGCTGTCGAATTATTATCTGTCTCGATGAAGCCAGGATCGAAAGACAGAATGTTCCTCATATGGATAGACATTGCACTCATGCATAATCATAATAACTTGACTTCTATTTTGCAGGTGTCAGTTTCTAACGTGCTTGGTTGTTTCAGGAATCATTGCTCGTACGCGTAGAGTCATTCCCTTGCACACAACCCGTCCGCACCGATATTTTACTAGACGCAACATACCAAGGCTGATGGATCTACCTAATACAGATGTTCTCGAGCTGAAGGAGAAGATGAATGAACTGATTAATATCATGCAAGGGTTTACCGTCGGGCAGAAGGCACTTGCTGATAAAGTAGAGAAGCTCGAGCGGGCTTCAGCTGCCAACAGTGGTGTCAATCTGGATGGTGTCTCTAACCATGGTCTTGGTGGTTCTAGGGACGGTGGAAAGAGGACAACTGTGGGTGTAGTGACTAACAATGTCGGTGGTTTTTGTGCTGCCACAGGTGGTGGATCCGGTCAGATGGGCAATAATCTGAAGGACAGTATGTTTCCTCCTTTCTTTGGGGCTGAGGAGGATAGAGAGGAGGACAGGGAAGCTGATCAATTCTCTATGCTGAATGAACCCTTTGGTCAATATGGTGTCCAGCCGCCAAATAAGAAGATTCAGTTGCTGGCGGAGAAGATCAGAGCTTTGGAGATTCATACTATTCCCGGTTTTGTCAATATGTCAAATATGGGGCTGGTCGAGGGGATTGTGATCCCACAGAAGTTTAAGGCGCCTGCATTTGACAGATATAATGGGAGTTCCTGCCCGGAAACTCATCTTCAGGCCTTCGTCCGCAAGATCTCTGCGTATACGATGGATCAGAAGCTTTGGATGTACTTCTTCCAGGACAGTTTCTCTGGAGGGTCCTTGGAATGGTACACCAAGCTGAAGTCTTCTGATATTAAGAGCTGGCAAGATCTTGGTGATGCATTCTTTAAACAGTACCAGTTCAACGCTGACATGGCTCCTAGTCGTACCCAGTTGCAGGGTATGTCTCAGAAGTCTAACGAGGGGTTTAAAGAGTATGCGCAGAGGTGGAGGGAGTTGGCTGCCAGAGTTCAACCTCCGTTGGTGGATAGGGAGATGTTGGACTTGTTTATGGGTACCCTTCAGGGGACATTTGCTGAGAGAATGGTTGGTTTTCCGGTTACCAACTTTGCTGATATTGTGGTGGCCGGTGAAAGAATAGAGAGTTGGTTGAAGCTAGGGAAAATCCAGGGTAATGCTTCGTCATCTGGATCGAAGAAGCCCTTTGGAAATGGCCAGAGGAAAAAGGAGGGTGACACCAGTGCTGTGTATACCCAAAGAGGACAGAGTAGGGATCGTTACTACCAGCACACTGCTGCGGTAACTATTCCTGCTGATAATCAGCCTGCACAACAACCGCCGCAACAACGTCAGCCATTTCAGCAGAGACCGCAGAGGGTTGGGTGTCAGGTGCGAGGAAGAATGAATGATCGTCAGTTTGATAGGCCACCTATGACCTATTCTTTCTTGTTGAAAAAGCTGAAAGATTTGGGGTTGGTCCAACTGAGAACTTTGGCTCCTTTGAGACCTGATCAGAGGCCAGCCAGTTTTGATGAGAATGCTAAATGTGAATTTCACTCGGGTGCACCTGGACACAACATAGAAAATTGCAAAGCTTTTAAGCATGTGGTCCAGGACTTGGTGGATTCCAAAGCTATCAACTTTGCACCATCTCCAAATGTGAATGCTAATCCCATGCCTGCGCATGGTCAAATGGGGGTGAATGCAATCTCTGATGAAGGCCAAATTGGGCTGTTGAATGTTGGTCAGTTGAAGACTCCGTTGGCTGAGATAAAAAGACAATTGTTGAAGAATGGGGTCTTTCCGGGCTGTGATAATTGTTGTGCTGCGTGCACTGTTACTCCTGATGGGTGTATACTGTTGAGGGAGGCTATCCAGAGGCTGATGGATGAGGGGAGCCTCAGGTTTGAGAAGGTTGATTTGGTGAAGGAAGATGTCTCCACCATAACTATCTACTTCGACCCGGTTGATTTGTCAGCGCTGGCAGATGCGGCTCCAATTACTATTACGGTACCTGGGCCAATCCCTTATGACAAAGATGATGCCATGCCGTGGCATTATGGTATGGAGGTGTACTGTAACGGGGAGAAGCTGGAAGATCAAACTGCGGATGAAACCACCATTTCAAAGGTGGATAATGCCGGACCCAGTGGTTTCACTCGTAGTGGGAGGTTATTTGCCCCTGATGCTTTGAGAAGTGGAGAAGGAGAAAAAGAAAAGAAAGAAAAGGTTGAGGCTTTAGCCAGGGCAAGAGGAAAACAAGTAATCAATGAAGGTACTCCTGTGGTGACACCGGCGCCTGGTGGGTCGGAGAAAAAACTTGATGATGAAGCTGAGGAATTCCTGAGAATCATCAAGAAGTCAGAGTACAAACTTGTTGATCATCTGCAACAAACCCCATCCAAGATCTCAATTCTGTCATTATTGCTGAGCTCCGAGGGGCATAGGGAGGCTTTGTTGAAAATTATGAAGAGGGCCTATGTTCCCCAAGAGATAACAATCAATCAGTTGGAGACGGTGGTGTCAAACGTTAATGCCAGTCATGGGCTGGGTTTCACTGATCTTGATCTGACTGTGGATGGGAGGAATCACAATCGGGCTTTACACATTGATATGGAATGTAAAGGAGTCGTGCTTTCGCATGTGTTGGTCGATACCGGCTCGTCATTGAATGTGTTGCCAAAGAAAGCCCTGGCGAAGCTGGACTGCGAAGGTTTGATTTTGACGCCCACTGACCTGATAGTGAGAGCTTTCGATGGTTCGAAGCGGGCTATGTTTGGAGAAGTAGAGCTCCCGGTGAAGATCGGACCCGAGGTGTTCAAGTCAGTATTCTACGTCATGGATATTCAGCCGACATACAGTTGCCTGTTGGGTCTCCCATGGATCCATGCTGCTGGGGCAATGACTTCGACTTTGCACCAGAAATTGAAGTATATCTGGGACGGGCAGGTCGTCACCGTTTGTGGGGAGGAGGATATCTTTGTCAGCCACCTATCATCGTTCAAATACGTGGAAATGGACGGTGAGATATGGGAAACGCCGAGTCAAGCATTCGAAACCGTCAAGGTAGAGAATGCTCTTTTTGCCAAAGAAGAGGAGAAACCGTCCATTTCTTCGTATAAGCAGGCCGCTGAGGTGGTGAAGAGTGGAGAAGCTCCTGGTTGGGGGAAGATGATGGACATCTCCACCAAGAAAGACCGATTCGGGGTTGGTTATCAGCCGGGCCGAGGCTCGTCAGGACAAGGTAGAGGACGTCGTCCGTCATTCACATTCACCAGTGCTGGAATGCTGGATCCAGATCACATCTGTATGGTGGGTGAAGAAGTTGACAGCGACTGTGAGATGGATCGATGGATAAATCCGTGCACACCAGGGATGGAAGTCCAAAACTGGAAGGCTGAAAAGATCATCACTGTCACTCTACTTGAAGAGTAATATTTTTCTGTTTTCAATTTTATTTGCATGGAAGCCATACGTTTTGCCCGAAACGTACTGGTTCATTGTAAGGGCCACCTCATGTCATTTTGCAAAATTTGCATCATAAATGAAAGGATGTTTTTCAATTAAAAGCGGTGTTCCCTGTTTTTCATTTATTTTGCAGTTTAAAAACAAAAAAATAAAAATGGCAATGTTTTCATTTTCTTTTCAATTTGTCTCGCTCCGGTTATAAAGCAATGCATGAATCAACATTCATGCAGATGTGATTTCTCGTTGGATCTCATTGATAACAATCCTGTTACACCCTCGTATGACTTCGACAATCCGATCTATCACGCCGAAGAAGAAGGAGAAGAAGATTGTGAACTGCCAGGGGAATTAGCCAGGTTGTTGAAACAAGAGGAGAAGGTGATTCAGCCGCACGAAGAGCAAATTGAGGTTGTGAATCTGGGTACCGATGAGGTCAGAAAAGAGGTGAAAGTCGGGGCTGCTTTGGAGGAAAGTGTTAAGAGCAGAATGGTGGCATTGTTGAAAGAGTATGTCGACATCTTTGCCTGGTCTTATCAAGATATGCCAGGGTTGGATACCGATATTGTTGTGCACAAGCTACCGTTGAGAGCAGATTGTCCTCCAGTAAAGCAGAAGTTGCGCAGAACTCGACCTGAGATGGCCATGAAAATTAAAGAGGAAGTGCAGAAGCAGTGGGATGCAGGTTTCCTAGCTGTCACTAATTATCCGCCTTGGGTCACAAATATTGTGCCAGTCCCGAAGAAAGATGGGAAGGTGAGAATGTGTGTGGACTACCGGGATTTGAACAGAGCTAGTCCGAAGGATGATTTCCCATTACCTCACATTGATGTGTTGGTAGACAATACAGCTCAGTTCTCGGTGTTTTCCTTCATGGATGGCTTTTCTGGATATAATCAAATCAAAATGTCGCTAGATGATATGGAGAAAACAACGTTCATCACACCATGGGGCACTTTTTGTTACAAAGTGATGCCATTTGGTCTCAAGAACGCCGGTGCTACTTATCAGAGAGCTATGGTGACTTTGTTTCATGATATGATTCATCATGAAATTGAATGTTATGTTGATGACATGATAGCAAAGTCCCAGACAGAAGAGGGGCATTTGGTAGATCTGGCCAAGTTGTTTGACCGGCTAAGACAGTTCAGACTGAGGTTGAATCCGAATAAGTGCACTTTCGGAGTGCGGTCCAGGAAATTGCTGGGGTTCATTGTGAGTGAAAGAGGAATCGAGGTTGATCCTGCTAAAGTAAAAGCAATAAGAGAAATGCCTGAACCGAGAACGGAGAAAGAGGTTCGTGGTTTTTAGGTAGATTGAACTACATTTCACGGTTCATATCTCATCTAACAGCCACGTGCGAACCGTTATTCAAGTTATTAAGAAAAGATCAAACGGTCAGGTGGAATAATGATTGTCAAGCGGCATTTGAAAAAATAAAAGAGTATTTGCAAGAGCCTCCAATTCTGATGGCTCCTGTGGAGGGACGACCGTTAATCCTGTATTTGACGGTCCTCGAGGGGTCTATGGGGTGTGTATTGGGGCAGCATGACGAGTCTTGTCGAAAAGAGCATGCCATATACTACCTTAGCAAAAAGTTTACCGACTGTGAAACAAGATATTCACTGCTCGAGAAAACTTGTTGTGCTTTGGTCTGGGTTGCTCGCCGACTGAGGCAGTATATGCTGGTTCATACCACTTGGTTGATTTCCAAGATGGATCCAATCAAATACATTTTTGAGAAGCCAGCATTGACCGGACGGGTTGCGAGGTGGCAAATGATTTTGACTGAATATGATATCCAGTATACCTCTCAGAAAGCAATCAAGGGGAGTGTATTGTCTGATTACCTCGCCCAGCAACCCATTGAGGATTATCAACCGATGAAGTTTGAGTTCCCTGATGAGGACATCATGTTTCTCAAATCGAAAGATTGTGAGGAACCAATCCCGAAGGAGGGGCCTGACCCTGAATCCGAATGGATTTTGATGTTTGATGGGGCCGTTAACGTGAATGGTAGCGATGTTGGTGCTATTTTGGTTACGCCGAAAGGATCCCACATTCCTTTTGCTACCCGACTAACATTTGAGTGCACCAACAACGTGGCTGAATACGAAGCTTGTATCTTGGGGATTGAAGAGGCGATTGATTTGAGAATCAAGAACCTTGTTATATATGGAGATTCGGCTTTGGTTGTGAATCAGGTTAACGGAAAATGGTATACGCATCAGTCTCATTTAATTCCATACCGGGATTATACGAGGAGACTGTTGACATTTTTCACCAAGGTGAAAATGCATCATGTGCCTAGAGAAGAGAATCCGTTGGCAGATGCTTTGGCTACTCTGGCTGCTTTGATTAAGGTGCAGTGGTGGAATCAGTTCCCCAGTGTTGAGGTGGGACGTCTGGATAGACCGACTTATGTGTTTGCTGTTGACACAGCACCTGATGATGAGAAGTCGTGGTATTATGATATCAAGCGCTATCTGGAGACCCAAGAGTATCATGAGGGAGCATCCAAGAAGGATCGAAAGACTCTGAGAAGGTTGGCCATGGTGTTCTACCTGAATAAGGATGGGGTTCTGTACAAGAGAAATTTTGATTGGGTCTTGCTCAGATGTGTTGATGATAAAGAAGCAAGCCAATTGATGAAAGAAGTTCACGAGGGATCGTTCGGTACCCATGCCAGTGGGAATGCAATGGTGAAGAAGCTGCTGAGGGCAGGTTATTATTGGATGACAATGGAGGCCCAATGTTTCAATTTCGTGCGGAAGTGTCATAAATGTCAGATTTATGCTGACAAGGTGCACGTGCCTCCAAATCCGTTGAGTTTGATGTCGTCTCCATGGCCGTTTGCTATGTGGGGCATTGGTATGATTGGAAAGATTGAGCCTACGGCTTCGAATGGGCATCGGTTCATATTAGTGGCTATTGATTACTTCACCAAGTGGGTGGAAGCAGCCTCTTATACGAACGTGACGAAACAGGTCGTTGCCCGGTTCTTGAAGAAAGACATCATTTGCAGATATGGGGTTCCCGAGAGAATCATTACTGATAATGGTTCTAATTTGAACAATAAGATGATGGCAGAATTGTGTCGGGAATTCAAGATCGAGCATCACAATTCTTCTCCCTATCATCCGAAGATGAATGGGGCAGTTGAGGCGGCCAATAAGAATATAAAGAAGATTGTGCAGAAGATGGTCGTGACCTATAAGGATTGGCATGAGATGTTGCCGTTTGCATTGCATGGGTATCGAACTTCGGTGCGTACATCTACTGGGGCAACGCCTTTCTCTTTGGTATATGGAATGGAAGCCGTGCTACCAGTTGAGGTTCAGATTCCCTCTTTGAGAGTCCTGATGGACGTGAAGTTGCAAGAGGCGGAATGGGTAAGGACTCGGTATGAAGAGTTGAGCCTGATTGAGGAAAAGAGGTTGGCGGCCATTTGTCATGGGCAGTTGTACCAGCAAAGGATGAAGCGTGCTTTTGACCGAAAGGTACGACCTCGCGTGTATCACGTAGGTGATATGGTGCTGAAAAGGATCATTCCTCCTCAAAACGATCGTAGGGGCAAGTGGACACCCAATTATGAAGGTCCATTCGTGGTCAAGAAGGTTTTCTCTGGCGGAGCCTTGTTGTTGACGACCATGGATGGCGAGGATTTTCCATCCCCTGTGAATGCGGACGCAGTTAAAAAATACTTCGTATAAAGAGACCCGCTGGACGAAAAGAATAAAATAGTCCAGGCAAAAATGGGCATCCCGGCGAACAAAAAAAATGATGAAAAGGTTCGGGCAAAAATTAGGGATAAAAAAAGGAAAAATTGTACACCCGGCAAGTCGAAAACCTGAAAAGGCGACTTGGGCAAAAAAGGGTATCCCGGTGGACTGAAAACCCGGAAGGGCGGTCCAGGCAAAAGAGGGATTGAAACGAACAACTGCGTCTGGCATGATCGTTTACTTTGGATATGACATGGATACTCCCCGGTAGGGATCAATCGGAATCGTTTTGTTCAGAAGGCAGAAAGCACGGAGAGTCTGAGGACATATGGGGTGTAACCGAGTTGGAACTCGATGAGATCACGGTCTCACATTGCCATTAGGATAGATTTTCCTTTTGTGCGCAATTACCTCTTTTCAGGAATTGCTTCCTTTGTATTGCTCATTTGAGCCACACTTTTTCAATCAATAAAATGCATATTCAGTCAAATAATTTTTGTTTTTTGTTTTCATTACCGCTTTGATTGCAAAAACATCCAGTTATTTTTTATAAAGAATCTTTGCATTTTAAGACATACAGGTCCCTTCCAATGCAGGTTTATAAGATTGAAAACTTGAAATCTTATTCGGAAGGTTGAGTGACCCAAGTGTTGAAATCTTGACACGCATGGGGCACGTTTTTATCTAACGATCTCTTTTGCAGGTACTGTTAGATATTTTCACTCACTTGCAGGTTGTGATGTGGAAGCTTTTTGACAAAAGATCCCCACGGAGTCCAATCAGGGACGAAAGAATTGAAGAATGGTGATAAGACGACGAGAGACGTACGACGATCCTGGATATTAATCAAGAAGACTCTTCAAAGTCTGAAGATTGAAAAGTCTGTATAAATCCAAGGAGTTCGATCGCCGTGGAGTACGGAGAAGTCGAGAATACAAGGTGATGAATCAGAAAAGTCCAGACGAGTCTGGGAGTTCTCAAAATTGGAAAGCTGACATTGGATTTGGATGCTGAATGCCATGGTTCGACGAGTCGACGGGTGTTCTGTACCAGAATTTCCTGGTTTCCCCAAGCAGAATGGGGATTGTTACCTCCTCAGCAGATTCGAGGTCTGTGTTTTCCCTAGCAGGGTCGGGATGGTTATCTCCCCAGCAGGTTGGAGATCGGTGTTTCCTCAGCAGCCAGGCCTGGAGGTTGCTATTCCCCCAGCGGAGGTATCTGTTGATAGTGGTTTCTCCAAGCAGGGTCGGGATTGTTATATCCCCAGCAAGTCAGAGATTGTTGGTTTCCCCACAGAGTGCGTTGGTGGTTCTTTCCCCAGCGAAGTCCCCAAGTGGATCAGGTTCGGAGGAGGTTATTCTTGGTAAGGGTGGCCTATTTCCCAGCAGCAGTGTTATTCCCCAGCAGGGTGGAGATCGGAGTGTTGGCGAGTTCCTTAGCAGAGTGCCTCGACCTCCCTAGAAGAGTCCCTTAAGGGGGATACTTTTTTATGCATTCATCATGTAGATAAGCATAGCATATTGCATAATAAACCGCGTAGCATTTCCATGATTATGGAGCATTACGCTGAAAAAGGTCATGCATCATCATTGCAAGCATAGGCTAGTCTCAAGCCGTGGTTACCGTTTGAGATTTGGTTTCGCCAGTTGGTGAAGATGCTTCCCAAGTCGTGGTTACCGTTGGAGGAGTGGTTTTGCTACTTGGAAAATCAGCAGCATTGCAAGTATCAATTACTCGAGTCGTGGTTACCGCTTGAGATTTGGTCTCGCCGGATGGTGAAGATGTTACTCCGAGGAGTTTAGCATCGTGACGTTGGAGCAACAATGTTCCCCAGTAGTGCTATACTGGAGGAAATTTCTGTCGTGCGAGATAGAAGTTGGAAGATGTTACTCTGAGGAGTTTAGCATCATGACGTCAGATCAGCAACGTTCCCCAGTAGTACGATATTGGTGGAAACTTTTCCGTCGGGCGGAGATGGAAATAAAATCGAAGAACGTTACGCGATCAGCGCGAAAATACAGTTCAATCGGAGAAAAGGAAGTGTTGCGGCATTTTCTGGAGAGCGGGGTTCAATTGGGGAAAAGGAAGTGTTGAGACATTTTCTGGAGAACGGGGTTCAAACGGAGATTGGAGTTGAAGATTATATCCGGGAAGAGTTCCTCAGGATTATCTTTTGTTCATGTGTCACCTTAGACTTTGGCTGAGGTCAACAGAGGTCATTATGGGTGTCTTCTGAGGAAGAGAGGCACATGTTACCTTCCTTTTGTGAAGGTGTACCCTCTGATATGTCGCCATCAGAGTGGTATTTTGGTGTTATTTCCGACGTTGCCAGCGGAATTATCATAAGTTTCTGGAGAGCGGGGTTCAAATGGAGAAAAGGAAGTGTTGAGGCATTTTCTAGAGAACGGGGTCCAAATGGAGAAAGGGAGGCACGAGGTGTTTTCCGGAGAGCGGGGTTCACAATGGCGATCGCGAGTTATCGTCAGGCGACTGGGGTTCAAATGGAGAATGGGGTTCATTATTTGGCAAATGCGACTACTATGAAGTTGTCGTGGTTCAATTGCGGTGATCCGGGATCATTCGCGCAAAAGGAAATGTTTGTTCGGGGTTCAAGAAAAAGTAAAAAAATTATCAATCAGAAAGGTCCGGGGTTCAAGAAAAAGTAAAAAAAAATAATAATAATAATAATCCCCAGCGGATGAGCGGTGTTCAGGCCATGGTTATCCCTGTGTTACCATTTATTTTGGTATTCAGGTCAACGTTTCTTCTCGGTATTCAGGTCGACCTTTCTCCGTACCAGACGGATTCTTCTTTGAGATTGCTTCTTTGCCGATTCTGGCAGGCATTAGTGATTATTCTCCCAACAGAGTGCAAATTGTTCGTCTGTTCTTGGTATTCAATCACTCTTCACCCTGATCATCTGAAAGCCGAGGCTATTCATATCGACAGGTTCACAGTGGATTGAATAGGGGCAGCTGTAACACCTCAAAATTTGCCCTCCTCTCTTGGGACTAGCTTAGCATATTGCATTTCATTTTTAGGGCATTAGTCATTGCATATTTGCATATCATGTGGAAACAATGAGCAAGTCATCCTCCTAGGTCTTTCTCAGAAGTTGGAGAGGTTAAGAGATGCAAGCTTGAGGGTCTCATGAATTGATCACTAGCCATCTGAGGGTTTGTGCTTCCATTAGGGTTTCTTGGTTCCTCAAGGAGATTGATCATCATCTTGGTTGAAATGGTACATCACCACCATCATTGGTCTTATCATCACCAGGAGGTTCATTGTGCCTGATCAGTTCCTTGGGATTAGGGTTTTGACCTCTGGTCAACCCTAATCAGTGGAGTTATGCCAGTCAGGGTTTTTTAAGGAGATGAGATCTTCATTGAGATGGGGATCATCATATGGTTTTTTTGAGCTTGTATAAGCTAGGGTTTCATTTTGGAGCCACTTCATCAAGAGATTGAGGCTCAAATTCATCTGTGCATGACCAAGTCATCTATCAACTACAAAAGTCAACCAAAAGTCAACTGTTGGATTTGGAGGTGGGAAGTGGTTAGAAATACTTCATTCATGTTCAAACAAGTCTCATTTGACATTTCAAACATCAACTTTGAAGAAAATAAAGTCAGGACAAAACTTTCCAAAAATAGAAAGTGACTTATAATTTGAAATTGCCAAAAATGGAAAGGTTTTCTCCTCAAGATTACATCATCAATAAAGCTTCAAACGAAATTTTGTTGAACATGAAAGTTGTAGATCTTTCTCTCCCATTTCCAAAAAGTCCAAGAACATCAACTTCTCATGTGTGGTTGAAGAGATATGGATCAATCTTGGTCAAGTGAACATGGAACTTCAAAGGAGCATAACTTTCAAACCATAAGTCCAAATGAGATGGCTCTTTTTGCATTCTTCTTGTTTTAACCTCTAGTTTCCAAATTTGGCATTACATGACATGCATTACATTCACATAAATATTTGGAAATTCACTTGCATTTTGGAGGGAAAAATTGGAATTTGAAATTGGTGAATTATTTGCACTTGTGACCCTCACCATTGGCTCCAAAACATCATTTGAAGTGAAACTAAGTGGAAATTCGTACTGTTCACCATGCATTTTCATGCATAGGGTGAAAAACTCATTTTTGCTAAAACACCTCCAAACTTAATCCATTTCATTAGCATTTGGTTTAGGCATAATTAATCATGATTAGCATTGCATATAAAGCCCTAATCTCTAACTGTTTTTCACAATTCCCAATCTTAGATCTAGAATCACAAAGTTCATGAAAACTTTCTCTCACTTTTTTCTTTGAAATTCTTCAAACACACTCCATTTTTCTTGATCAATTCATCATCTGGTAGCATTTGTGAGCAAGATTGAAGGAAGATTCAAAGGAAATCATGGCAAGGTTGAAGCATACATCAAGGTTAAGCAACAATGGTGAAATCCAATTCTGGTTGATTCAAGAGCATTTGAGCCTCATATTCATCATCATTCATCTTAAGGAGTATATTGGAGAAGATCTAAAGCATCAAGAACCTTGGAAACGCGTGAATCAAGGGACTGCTCATCAAGATGTAGGTTTTTCGACCTCTTTAATTCTTCAATTCATTAGGCCTATCATGTAGATCTTTTAATGGTGATGAAACTGAGCTTTGAATGGAGTGATTTGGTGTTGAAACGAGTGAGATATGGTCATTTGAAGTTTTGATGATAAACTTTATTTCATTCGATCCATGCATTTGATGATGTTTTTGTGTAATTGATTCATGGATTTATGATGTACGTGAAAAATAATGCATGATGTTGTGCTTGATTTTGAGTTTTGGTGATGTTTTGAAAATCTGGAAATTTGGAAGATGATCTTCATCTTCAACCTTGCTGTCCAGTATTTGCTACGAATCTGCTAGGAAATTAGCTACGAAATTAGCTAGGAATTTTCTGGATTAGCTACGAAATCCATGCCATGCAGCGCCTAGGGTTTGGGCGCCAAAACATCGTCGTTTTGGCTTGGGCGCCAAAACCAAATTCAAAAACGCGCCTGGTTCGATTCCAGGTGGTTCCACAATTTCAAAAGCCTTCACATATTTTTCTTTTCCCTCCATGTGTTCATGTACATGTTGCTTCATGATTTTTTTTTATTTTTTCTTTAACTTCTAAAATTCATAACAAATTAAATCATCATCCAAAAAATATGTGGTTTTTTGCATTGTGTCACATTTTTTGTCTAGTTTTTTTTTAATATTATTTTGCAAATTGTGCTTGGCTGAATAATTTTTTGCCCTAGGGTTTGTGTACATGTATGCATTCTTGACATTTCCTTGATATATCATTTGGGAAATGCTCAATTCTTATCCAATGCTCATGAAATTTTACATGTAGAAACTAGACATCTTGATGGACATTTTGGTGTTGAGTTTGAATTTTTATCAATTGCCATTGTTGAGTTATGATTTTTCTAAGTTAGGTGTGATAATGTGTGTCACACCTTTGCTTGCTCAATTTGATTAATTTCTTTGCCATGCCAAATAAATTCCAAATGATGTGATTTTATGTATGATGCTTCTTGTGGATGTTCTGATTGATCATGAATTGTCTTGGAAGTTTTGGATTCATTTCTGATTTGTTTGAGATTTTTCATTCTGGATGGTCATTTGTGCACTTTTGAATGGTCTTGAATTTCAATCATTTGTGAAATGCTTGTGCTTTATCATATGAAGGTGAACTTTTTCGCATTGTTTATAGACATATTGAAGTTTGTTTTGGCTTTGGTTTGAGGTCTTTACCATCTACCATTTCTGTTTTAGGCTTGTGCTAAGTTGGTGTAACATTTGGTGTCATATTTGAGCTTGTTTTGATTGCCTTGCCTTATGCAATTTGATTACCATGCCTAATGTTGCCCAATTGCCTTGATTTTTGGTGTGTTGATCAGGTTGTATGTTCTGTTTATCCATGATTTTCGTTGAGATTAATTGAATCATTTTTGAATTAATGTGCATTTGTCCATTCTGTTGCCTCAATGTGCTTTCAAATTGCATACCTTGCCATGATTGGTTTATGAAATGAATTTGGTTGATGCTATTGACATGAGACCTTTTAGATTGTGTTCTTAATTGATTGAGGTTGATTTATGTTGAATTTCATGTTCTGTTTTAGATTATTTCTCCATCTTTGGCCCTAGGCTTTGCCCTAGTGGTTTGTGACTCACAGTTGAGTTTTGATTTCAGGTTAAGAAGCACATGGCCATAATGGGATTGATTCACTTGCTTGAGTTGAATAATTGGTTGATGTTGACTAATCTTGAGTTGTTTTGTAGGTGGATTTTAGCTCATTTGAGTTGAGCTTGTGGCTTGCACCTTGTTGCATTGCTTGCTTGTCTGTTTGACTGTGTCTGTTGACTAGTGGTTGTTTGTTTGACTTTTTGAGTTGTATACTGATTGAGTTAGATTTTTTTTCAGGTACATAAGTTGCTTAAGTTCTTTAGAACTTGTTTTTGATTTTGCTTGGTTGCTTAACCATTTGAGGTATAATTCTCTGACTTCATGTAGTCTGGAAGACCTGTCCTGTTACTTGGGCAGACACCTGTCTGAAGCCCTCCTTAAGAGGCAATGCTTGTGTTTGTTTATTTTTGTGCCAAGCAGGAAAAGACCTCTATGAGGCAATTGGAAGATAAAAGAGATGTGCAATCCATCTCCTGATATTCAGTGTGTCATCCATTTTGCTCACACACCTTGTGTTGATGCATTGTGGATATTAACCCAAGATCTTTGTTGAGTCAGTCATATGTGGAGAAGAGTTCCAACTTTCTGAACTCCCACTTTCATTTGTCTGAAGCTCTCCCAGGCCAAGGATAAGAGCTGTGAGGTCTTACCCTCACTTCCCATTTCATCTGCTTCACCCTAACTCTCAATGTTAGGGTTAAGAGCTAACTACACCCGATTCCAGTTGGCTTGTGTTGCACAGTCTAACCTTGTGTGAGCCCACTTTGTTTGTATATAGTGTGTGCTAATTGTGTGTATGTTTGCTTTGCCTGTGCTGTTTAGGATAGCTTGCTGCCTGTGCAAGTTAGATAGAAACCTTAACCTAGGACCATTGTGGATTACATGATAACTATTAGGCTCGAGTCAGTCTCCCTTCTAGTTTGTCATTTCCCAGTCTCTGGTTAGGAGAAAGTTTCTCCCCTGTTAAGGGGAACTATGTTGCCCTGATCCTCATACCAGATGAGGTACGTAGGCAGGAGATCGTGCGAGATCTCTCCGGGCACCCTTTTCCTTTTTTGTGTGTGTTTGCTTGACAGCTAGCAGGCTCGAGTACCAGACTCCCTGTTAGCTTGTTTGTTGGAGTCTGACGTAAGTCCAGCGATTGACAGTTGGTTTCATGTGTGTGTTTGTTGGTTCGGAGTCTGATGTAAGTCCAGCGATTGGCATTCGGTTTCCAGGTTTGCCTGTTTGTGTTGGGGTCTGACGTAAGTCCAGCGATTGGCAGTCGGTTTCCTATTTGTGTTTTGTTTGGCGTGCGTGAGCCGAACTATGGTAGCTCTGATTCTCATTCCAGATGAGATACGTAGACATAGGATGCGATATCCTAGCGAGCCCTTTCCCCTCTTATTCCACCTGTGTTGTTTCCCGTGTGTGCGTGCATTCTTTTGAGCAGTGTTTAGCAACCTTTCTTCTATCTTTCTGAGCGTGGATCCCGTCGAGTACGAAGGATGCATAGGGGTGCTAATACCTTCCCTTCGCATAACCGACTCCCGATCCCATATCTCTTTGGTCGCGAGACCATGTCTTTCCCAGGTTTACTTCGAGCGTTTCCTTTCCCTCTTTGGGATAAATAACGCACGGTGGCGGCTCTGTTTGTTTTGTTTTAGCCCGCCGGTTGTTTTTCGCGGATGCGACAGCATCTAGCCTGGTCATGTCTGTGCCACCTCCCGTTGTGCACACTTTACCTCGTGTAGAGGACATCATTTATCATTCTGAGCCATCTGAGGGTCCGGATGTTTATGAGAAAATGGACGAGATGAAAGATCAGTTTGTTGAGTTGCGCAAGGAATTGAAGACGTTGAGAGGTGGGGACTTGTTTGGGAAAAGTGTTGCTGAGTTATGTCTGGTGTCGAATGTGAAGATTCCGGTGAAATTCAAAGTGCCTAACTTTGAAAAATATAAAGGGAACACATGTCCGCTCAGTCATCTAGTGATGCATGCCTGCAAGATGTCTGCCCAAACTGACAATGATCAACTGTTGATACACTACTTCCAAGACAGTTTGACCGGTGTTGCGCTCCGTTGGTATATGGGTTTAGGCAGTGCAAGCATTCGTACTTTCAACGACTTGGGAGAAGCTTTTGTCAAGTAGTAAAGTACAATGTGGATATGGCGTCTGATAGAGACCAGTTGAGATCTATGTCTCATAAGGATAAAGAGACATTCAAAGAGTATGTGCAGAGGTGGAGAGAATTGGCTGCTCAGATCACTCCTCCTTTAGAGGAGAAGGAAATGACAAAAATATTTTTGAAAACCCTGATTTCATTTTATTATGAACGCATGATTGCCAGTGCCCCCAGTGACTTTACCGAAATGGTAAACATGGGGATGATGCTTGAGGAAGGCGTTCGTGAAGGACGTTTGTCAAAAGAGGAAGCATCATCGAGTAAGAGATATGGCAGTAGCTTTAGGAAGAAGAAAGATAGCGAAGCTAATGTAATTTCTAGTGGGAGGCAGAGGAGGCCTCAAATCAGAAGGAATTGACCACCCCGTCAACACCATCATCAAGTATCCTCAGTCATTCATGTATTTTCGAATAATCAATCAGTACCAATTCAATAACAACAATGTCAACAGCAACAATTGTAGCAACGAGTAAACACCTACAACAACAACAATACCAGTAATCACCATCAACAAAAATTTGAGAAGAAGAAGGTCTCGTTTGACCCGATTCCAATGACTTACGCAAAGCTTTACCCATCTTTGGTTCTCAAGAACCTACTCCAACCGAGAAACCCGCCACAAATTCCAGAACCACTTCCATGGTGGTACAAGCATGAACTTCGTCGTGCTTTTCACCAAGGAGCACCCGAACATGACATAGAGAATTGTTATCCGCTCAAGTACGAGGTTCAGAAACTGATAAAGAGTGGAATGGTGTCCTTTTAGGAGCGTGCACCAAACGTGAAAGCAAATCCATTACCCGCTCATGGGAATTATTCTGTTAATATGGTAGACGGTTGTCCTAGGGAGTTTAAAGTGTTTGATGTTCGTTTTATTCAGAGGTCCTTAGTGGCGATGCACAAGGATATTTGTATGGTGAGTGATTGTGAGCATGACTATGACAGTTGTGCTATCTGCAGTGTCAACCCGAGAGGTTGTAAGGTTGTGAAAAGGGACATCCAGCGTGTTGATTCTAAGTGTTGGCAGCAATTTTGGTAAAACAAAGAGTGTTCACAAGATGTTATGTGTGATGTCTTAACATGAGATATCCTATGTACCTACTGGAGTTAAAGAAGATATGCAAGTAGGATTGTTTCAGAATGCCACATACAAAGACAAGGCTTCTGATATTGGTTGTACCTGCTGGAGCTTATATGGAAGACATATGCTGCAGGATTGTGTCAGTTGACATTCTCATTGTCATGGTAACTGATATGGTTGTACCTGCTATAAAAGGAAACTGGATTATGCAGGATTTTTCCAGATGTCAGACCCGATGTCATGACATCCTGTACACAGAACATTCAGTATGAATGTCTGGTGTTTTGTGATTGCACAATTGGTGGCAATCATTGGTTGATTGAAGATATGGCTAGCTGGCGCAATCTATCAGGGATATCAACCAGATTTGTTTATTTTCCAAGGAGATCTTTACAGCTGATATGAAAAGATTTAATTGGAAAATATATTTAGGGTTTTCAAGCTGTCCAATGTTTCTATAAAAAGGGACTCAGAAAACCTGTTTGTACACACAACCAAGACTGAGCGAAATTTAGAGAGAGAGCTAGGGTTTGTGTCTGTAGGTCATTCAAGTCATCCATTGATGATTGAATTGGACTGATTTGTCTTCTTGATCAAAGCTTTGAAGCAAGATCAAGAGTGTGTCTTCTTGATTGAAACTGTGAAGTAAAATCAAGAATATTGTAATTGAAAAGTATTTTCTTTTCACAAGGGATTGTTGTTTAAAATCATGGGTGTGTGATTGTAAGGGAAGTGGGTGGGTTCTCATATCTAAGAGTGCTTAGGTAGAAATTGCACGGGTAGAGATTAGGTGAGAAAGACTGTAACTTGTTGAAGTGTACGGATAGTAT
This sequence comes from Lathyrus oleraceus, assembly GCF_024323335.1. Classification (NCBI taxonomy): domain Eukaryota; kingdom Viridiplantae; phylum Streptophyta; class Magnoliopsida; order Fabales; family Fabaceae; genus Lathyrus; species Lathyrus oleraceus. The sequence continues at coordinate 478,724,540 of NC_066585.1, read as the reverse complement.
TTGAACTAATTCTATTATAGTGGATTTCCTTCCTGGCTTGGTAGCCCCCAGACGTAGGTGAGTTGCACCGAACTGGGTTAACAATTGCTTGTGTTGATTGCTTTACATTTCTGTTTTATTATCCATTGTGTATTAATAGATATTAGTGCCGTGACATTACCTTCGACATCTTATATCTGATTCCAGAATTTCAATTGGTATCAGAGCAGGCATCCTTCTCTGGCTCTGGGTGAGATCTAGGGAGAATACTTTCTGGTACAATGAAGAGGGATGGAGGATCTGTTCATAGGCCACCAATTTTGGATGGTTCTAACTATGACTATTGGAAACCTAGAATGGTAGCGTTTCTAAAATCCCTTGATAACAAGGCTTGGAAAGTTGTGCTAACAGGTTGGGTGCATCCTGTCATTACCAAAGAAGGAGAAGCCACCACTGAGAAGAAGCCTGAAGAACAATGGTCCAAGGAGGAGGATGATCTTGCTCTTGGAAACTCTAAAGCCTTGAATGCAATATTCAATGGGGTAGACAAGAATATTTTCAGGCTGGTAAATAACTGTGAAGTGGCCAGAAATGCTTGGGACATTCTCAAGGTCACTCATGAAGGGACCTCTAGAGTAAAGATGTCTAGACTTCAGCTGCTCACCTCCAAGTTTGAAAACTTAAGGATGAAAGAAGATGAAAACATTCAGGAATTTCATATGAGTATCCTTGAGATTGCTAATGCCTCTGGAGCCTTGGGGGAGAAGATGTCAGATGAAAAGTTAGTAAGAAAAATATTCAGATCACTCCCTAAGAGATTTGCAATGAAGGTGACTACCATAGAAGAGTCTTAAGACATCTCCAACATGAGGGTAGATGAGTTAATTGGCTCCCTCCAAACCTTTGAGGTGGGATTGATTGAGGGAACTGAAAGGAAAACCAAGAGCATTGCCTTTGTATCCAACACAGAAGAGGAAAACAGTCAGGATTTGGATAAAGAGTTGGCCAATGAAGTTGCAATGCTGGGGAGACAGTTTAACAGATTGTTAAAGAAAATGGATGTCAGATCCAAGGAAAATGTCAAAAACATCTCATTTGACATCAGCTATGGAAGAAGAGGAAGGTCAGAAGAAAAGCCAAAAGAAGGAAAAGAAGTAAAGTGCTATGAATGTGATGGGTATGGACACATTAGAACAGAATGTGGTACCTACCTCAAGAAGCAGAAGATGAGTCTTGCTGCCACCTGGTCAGATGAGAGTGATACAGAGGAGGCTACAAATATTGTGACTGCTTTGACAGGAAAATGGGGATCTGATGAAGACTCAAGTGATGATGAAGTAACCTTTGAAGAATTGGCCTCTACCTACAGAGAATTGTGTCAGAAAAGTGTTGAATTGAACAAACAGTCTTTAAATCAAGAAAAGGACATAACTCAACTTGAGAATGAGAAGGTAGAATTCTTGGAAAAGGCAAGAATAATATTGTCTGGCCAATGAAAAGAAAAAGCCGCATTACTAATGAACCATCTCTTAGTATTGGAAATAGCACACTCTGCCTGAACACAATCAAAGAACCTCTGCTAGGGTAAAGAAAGTTTTCTCAAAAGTTCAACAACATGTCTCAGCATCCATCAACATCTAGCTCAAAATCCTTTCATACTAGAACTTCCTCCATGGAATTTTTAGATGAAGATTTGATGGAAGTAACTCCTCTGCGTATGATACCAGGTAACGTTCCAAGCACACCTTCCATGGCCAAAGCTAAGCAAGGTAACACTCCTGAAAAATCACCTGAGGACATGCACTCTACTGATCGCATCATAAGAAACCTAGTTACTAGCATACTGAACGAAGAGCATGGAGTTAAGGACACTTTTACCCCTCTGTCCAGAAGGGAACCCTCACCTGAGGTAGAAAGTCAAGCTGAGAAAGATGATAACTCATCTAAAACAGAAAAGGAAGTAGCTGCCGAGGGTCTGTGTTCTCTTGGAAAAAACTTACCTAGTATGTCCCCTGATACTGCATAGAACATTAAGGAAGAAGGGTCTGAGGAAGAAGATGACATGTTGGTCAGTCTTGTGAAAACAAGTGTAGCTAATAGACTGGGGAAGAGGAAGAGTATGGCTGAGATAAGGACAGGTAGGAAAAAGAAAAGGGGTGCTGGTATAGGTCCCTCCAAGACTTGGAGTAAAGAAGAGGTCAGAAAGATGAAGGAGAGTGAGAGTTCTGAATCTGATGAGGATGTCAAATATGATGTCTCAGACATTTCCCCTGTTAAAAGGAAGCCTATAAAGAAGTCTCCAAACAAAGTGGCTGCTATTCACCTTGACAATATCTCGTTTCACGTGGAAGGTGGTGCTGCCAAATGGAAGTTTGTGACTCAAAGAAGGGTAGCAGTTGAAAGAGAATTGGGAAAAGAGGCAAGTGAAGTAAAGGAAGTCATGGAGTTAATTAAGACAGATGGTCTTATGAAAACTGTGACTACTCTGCCTTAGTACTATGAGGGGTTAGTCAAAGAATTCATTGTGAACATCTCTGAAGAGATATATGAAAGAAACAGCAGGAAGGGCTGCAAAGTTTTTATAAGGGGTAAGTGTGTGAAACTATCACCTACTATCATCAACAAGTTCCTGGGGAAAGGAACTGATGAAGGGGTAGATCTAGAGGCCACAAATAATGAGATCTGTAGGATGATTACAGCTAGCCAAGTTAATGAATGGCCCAGTAGGAAACACCTTGCAGCTAGTAAACTAACTGCCAAGTATGCCATCTTGCATAAGATTGGTTCTGCAAATTGGGTTCCTACTAATCACATATCTACCATCTCCATTGCTCTTGGGAGGATCATTCATGCTATTGGAACAAGGGTTAACTATGATTTTGGCAAGTTCATATTTGAACAAACCATTAGACATGCTTCCACCAGTTTTGTTAAGTTGCCCATTGCATTCCCATCTATCATCTGTGGGATCATCCTGAGTCAACAACCAGGAATCCTGAGCACAAGTGACATACCAAGCAGGAGAAAATCCCCTCTGTCCATCCATTACAAGTTGTTTGAGGGAAGTCATGTCAATGATATCATGACATCTGCTAAGAGGGAGCCTGCATCCAAAGGAAGTCTGATTGATCAACTGAAAGAGACATGCAAAGAACTGGACAATGGTATAAGGGTGGCCAAGGCCAAAAAAGAAGCTTTGGAAGTTCTTATCTGTAGCCTGGAGAAGGAAGAAGTAGAAAAGACTGGGAAGGACTCAACTACAAGATCAAAATCCCAATCCAGTGGAGGTTCTGGAAGCCCAGAAATTTCTGAAGGTACAAGTGAAGATGAAGATGAAGGTGAAGAAGATTCTTCTTCTGATTAATTGTCCCTGGCTGTTTTGAAGACTTGGAGGGGTGCTGGAAGGGATGGTGAAAGTTGTTGCTGTTTGGAAAGCTGACGTTCCTTCTGTTTTTGTTTATTTTATGGTGTAGTACCTCAAATTTGCACCTATCATTTGTACATACATTTTCATCATTAGGTCATTAACATAACATAGTCCACTGCATAACATTGCATTGTCCCTTTGCCCAAGTGCAAGCCATTCAGAAGAATTAGGTCAAACTGGTCAGGAGATCAGTCAGTCAAGCAAGCAAGTACAATTTCCAATGAGACAAGGCCCTAGGGTTGGTCCAACATGTTCACATGACCTAGGGGTCCTTTGGAAGTGTTTTGGTCAAAGATTGGATGCTCAGAAGTCATCAGTCAATGTGCAGTCCACCAGAAACCCTAGAAAGTCAATTGTTGGTCAACTGTGCATTTAATCAGTGATTGGATGGTGGGAATTGGTTTGAGAGGCCTCATTCATGTCCATATAAGCCTCATATAACATGTCAAACATCATCATGGAAGAATTTGAAGTCAGACAAGAAATTTCCAAAAATAGAAAGTTGACCTGTAATTGGAATTTGCCAAAAATGGAAAGTCTTGATCCTCAAAATTACATCATGATACAAGCTTCAAATGAATTTTTTCCCAACATGAAAGTTGAAGATCTTGTTCTCCCATTTCCAAAAAGTCCCAGAACACTCAATTCCCATGTATGGTTGGCAAGTTATGATCAAATCATTTTCAGAAATTTTTGAACTTCAAAGTGGCATATCTTCCAAACCATTTGGCCAAATTGGGTGGGGTTTTTTGCTACAAGTCACATTTGATGCCCTCTTTCCAAATATGTCATCACAATTTACCAAAAACTCACCAATCAAAATGGTACTTTTTGAAGTGACTTGAATTATTTCAAGTAAGGTGAAAAAGTGATTTTGCAATTTAAGCCTTTCCAATATATTTTGCCAATTGAAATTGCTAAGAAATCACATTTGGAGAATGGTTTGGGCCCAAATTCGCACTGTAGAGCCATGCACCATGCAACTTAAGTGAATTTGGTCAATTAGCAAAAACACACTTCATTAGCAATTTGGATTACCATTTCCATTAACCAACTAACACAAACCTTAAACAGAGTATATATGCATCTTTTGGACTCTGAAAAGCCCTAGCCACTCTCACTCAAACAGATCAAAAAACCTCTTTCTCTCAAAAATTCACTTTGGCTCCATCTGAATTTTTCTGAAAAAAACTCCAAAGCACACGAGCTAGGGTTGTTTGCTTCATCACTCACCACCATTTTTGAGCTCTTTGCAAGTGTCATATTCCATCTGTAAAGCCTTTTTCACTACTGTTTTGAAGAAGCTCCTTCCATGGCAGCCTTGAGTTGGAGCTGAATCGAGCAAGCTTGAGCCAAAGTTCCTTGACCATTCACCATCTAAAGCATCTTGGTGCATCTGTTTCAACCATTTGAAGCCAAACAACCACGATTCAACTCAGTTCTTCAAATCTGGTACCTTTAGTTTCTTTTAGTTCCTTGTGAACTTTGCTTTGCTTTGCTTGAATAGCAATTTGCATTGAGGTATAATTTCTCATCTTCAGGTAGTTTGGAAGACCTGGCCTGTTACTTGGCCAGGCAACTGTCTGAAGTCCTCCTTAAGAGGCAATGTTTGTGACTGTTTAAAATTGTCCTTGTACATATTCAAAGACCTCCTAAGTGAAGAGGCAATTGGTAGAATCCAAGAGATAAGCAACCTATCTCCTACTATTCTGTGTGTCATTCACCTTGCTCACACTACCTGTGTTGATGCATAGTGAGTAAAAACCCAAGATCTATAGAGTCTAACTTGTGGAGAGAGTTCCTACTTTCTGAACTCCCACAGCTTCTGATATTCAAATGCTCTCCCTGACCAGGGATAAGAGCAATGAGGCACACCCCTCATCTCCTTTCATCTGCTTCACCTTAGCCCCTCAATGGCAAGGTTAAGAGCTAACACTACCTAGTTACAGTGGTTTGTTTGTTGAGGTTGATATGACCCCTCGACTAAAACCTAACCTTGATTGAGCCCATTGTTTGCATATAGTGTGTGTTACTTGTGCTTGTGTGCTTGTTTGACTTGCTTCCTGTGCAAGTTAGGTTTAGTTTGACTTACTTCCTGTGCAAGTTAGGTTTGCTTTAGCTTGCTTCCTGTGCAAGATAGGTTTGGTGTGGCTTGCTTCCTGTGCAAGTCATGTTTAGGATAGGCTTGCTTCCTGTGCAAGTTAGCTAGAAACCTTAACTTAGGGATGATTTTGCATGATAACATCTAGGCTCGAGTCGTAGTCTCCCTAGTTGTGTCTCCCTCTGTTATCTGGTTAGGCTAGTCCTTTTTCCCTCCGTATGGGAACTACGTCGCCCTGATCCTCATACCAGATGAGGTACGTAGGCAGGAGATGAGTTGATCTCTCCAGGCGCCCTTTTGTTTTGTTTGCGTGAGTTGTTTCTCCTTTTCTGGTTGGAGTCCGACGTAAGTCCAGCGATTGGCAGTTGGTTTCCTGTGTGTGTTTGTTGGTTCGGATGCTGATGTAAGTCCAGTGATTGGCATTCAGGCTCCACGTTTGCCTTTGCCAGTGTTTGTTTGTGTGCGTGTCAGCCGAGCTACGAATGCTCTGATTCTCCTTCGTCCAAGGAGATACGTATGCATAGGATGCGACATCCTAGCGAGCATGTGTCGTTTCCCTGGTCCGAACTACTTCGACTCTGATGTCTATGCTTGATAGACTAAGTAGGCCCAGGATGCGATATCCTGCCGAGTCAGTTTCAGTCTGTTTCCTTGTGTCTCTTTCAGCCAGTGTGTGTGTGTGAGCAGTGTTTAGCAACCATTGTCCTTTCTATTGTGCGTGGATCCCGTCGAGTACGACGGATGCGTAGGGGTGCTAATACCTTCCCTTCGCATAACCGACTCCCGATCCCATTCTCTTTGGTCGCGAGACCATGCCTTTTCCAGGTTTACTCTGAGCGTTTCCTTTCCCTCTTTTGGGATAAATAACGCACGGTGGCGGCTCTGTTGTTCTTGTTTTCCCGCCGGTTTTTCGTGCAATGCGACAGCTGGCGACTCTGCTGGGGATTATAGAGAAGTTGACCTCTGTTGGTCCATCTTCCCTAAGCGAGTCTCTCCTAGCGCTCTCTAGGTTAGGATTTTGGTTGCTGTTTGCTGTTTTGTCATTGCATTCATTATTTACTGTTTGCATTTATTGTTTGCATTTATTGTTCGCATTAATGTTTGCATTCATTCATATTCATCTGCTGTGCTGGATGTGTTTCTCTGTTTGGGGTGGGGGTTACTCGAGGTAAAAGGCCTAATACCCAGGCTATGAGTGAAATCTAGGAAACCTAGGAATAGAGTGATTCATGGGAAGCGGGTGGTATGCGCCACTTAGCGGAACATTGATATCACGAGCAGTTCAGACCCTGGTGGGATATTATCGGTGCATACATCGGGTGTGCACAGGATGATATTCTGCGAAAGGTTATTTATGCTGCGTTTCTCTCGACCTTACCCTGGCCTAGATGACACCCGTGAGTGGGAAGGGTTTGATCATTTTAACAGGTACTGATGGTGACCGGTCGGTGACTAGATGGTGACTCAGTTCTCCAGATATGGGTTCAGATGCCAGTTGATCAGATTGACTTTGGGTTTCAGATGTTTGTGATCAGAATTCAAGCCAAAGCTCCGATCCGGTGTTCTAAGATGCACAGCCTGCCAGTCTTGGCTCCATCATTTGCATCATAGCATGTTTATTTTCCAAAAAAAAAATAATGCATGAAAAAAGTTAACTCGCATACGCATATCCTTTTCAGGATCATTCATGATAAAATAGCATCCGCATCATACGCATATCATGCACATGTGATCCTTGCATTACAGACATGTTTTGGGGACAAGACTTCTCATTCTGGTTCCTGTGTCAGGCAGGATAGCTGATCAAAGACCGCACCGGTATTCTACCAGACTTAATCAACAAAGAAGCATGGACCAAGTTCAGACCGAGTTGGCTGAGATGAGGGCGAACATGGCCCAGTTCATAACGATGATGCAAGGGGTTGCTCAAGGTCAGGAAGAGCTCCGAGCCTTGGTTCAGAGACAAGAGACTGTACTTCAGACTTCCAACCGTGCTTCGCCTGTTGCTGCACCCGCTCATGAGACTATCAATGTTACTGCTCCCACTAACGACTACGCCGTCGGGGAAGAGTTGAGAGGAATAAGAATCAATGGACAGCCTCTTGCTGCAGAGGTCAATGTCAGAGCTACCCGGGCTCCGATTCGTCATCCAGCTCCGTTTGTCGACCAACAAGAGGACATGTTCACGTTGCTGAGTGAGGATGATGAAGTGGTCAGAATTGAGGATAGGGATCGTAAAGTTGATGCCCTGGTTGAGAAGATCCGTGCGATGGAATGCCAGAACTCCCTCGGATTTGATGTTACAAATATGGGGTTGGTAGAGGGTTTGAGAATCCCGTGCAAGTTCAAGGCACCCTCATTCGAAAAGTACAACGGTACCTCCTGTCCTCGCACCCATGTGCAAGCTTACTTCAGGAAAATCTCTGCTTATACTGATGACGAAAAGATGTGGATGTACTTTTTCCAAGACAGTTTGTCTGGAGCGTCTTTGGACTGGTACATGGATCTGAAGCAAGAATCAGTCAGAAGCTGGAAAGATCTGGGTGAAGCCTTTCTGAGGCAGTACAAGCACAACATGGACATGGCGCCAAGCCGAACCCAATTGCAGAGCTTGTGTCAAAAATCCAAGGAAAGCTTCAAAGAGTATGCCCAGAGATGGCGTGAGCTAGCCGCTAGAGTGCAACCTCCTATGCTGGAGAGAGAGCTGACGGACATGTTCATTGGAACCTTGCAAGGAGTGTTCATGGATCGCATGGGAAGTTGCTCGTTCAGTAGCTTTTCTGATGTTGTCGTCTGTGGGGAAAGGACTGAGAGCCTTATCAAAGCAGGAAAGATTCAAGATCCTGGCTTTTCAAACTCTTCAAGTTCTAAGAAGCCATTCTCTGAGGCACCCAGAAGGGGAGAGAGTGAAACAAATGCTGTGCACCGTCGAAGGAGTGCAAACAGAGGACCACATCGTCAGGTCGCTGCTGTGACTATTCCAGCAACTCAACCTCAACAACAGCAGAGAAGACCAACTCAGCAGTATCAACATCAGCAACATCGTCTGCAACAGCAGGCTTACCAGCCTCCCAATGATAATCAAGCCAATACGGGTAATGAGAGGAAGAGGATCATTTTTGACCCGATCCCCATGTCTTACGCAGAGCTGTATCCCTCGTTGATAGAGCGGAACTTGATTACTCCCAGAGACCCGCCGACTATACCCGTCAACCCTCGGTGGTGGTATAGGCCTGAGCAGCATTGTGTGTATCATTCGGGTGCTCCTGGTCATGATGTGGATAGTTGCTTTCAGTTGAAGATGAAGGTTCAAGACCTCGTGAGGTCAGGTATTCTGAACTTTGAAGACTTGGTTCCCCGTGATAATCAAGCTTGAAGATGACAAGTCCTGGGCTGGCGCCGACTTTTTCTTCAGAAGGGTTGTTCAGAAAACAGAAGTTGTTGATGCAAGAGATACTGACAGTTGTCATCCCCGGTGGGATCTATCAAAATTGGGTCACTGTGGGCTTTCCTACAGTTGTTCATAAGTCAGAGTAATAATCACTTTGTTTAAAAACCCTTCTCCCATGCCAAAAGGAGAAGTGATGACATTGTTGGCAACATTTTGTGAATAAATTCATGTTAAACATTTGTTTTTCCATTTGTCTGCCTTTTTCGCTTTTTACATGAAATTGGTGATCACCAAAAAACCCTAAAAACAGGAATAAAAGCAATCTTTTCATCTGCATAACGATTGTCTTGTTTGTTTTCCAAAAAGCTTTTCATATCAAAATCATTATGCAGGTTGTTTCTTAAACCCATTAAACATAATGATCGAACGTCATCTCCCAATTTTGAATTCCCTGTATTCGAAGCGGACGAAGATGATGTTGAAGGGATTCCTGACGGTATTTCCCGACTTCTTGAGCAAGAAAAGAATATCACTCAGCTGCATCTCGAGAATCAGCAGAACAGCCAACTGGGGCATCAAAAAAAAAGAAGGAAAAAAAAGAGAAAAAAAGAAAGAGGAGGGTGTAAAATCAAAAGAAACCCAAATCAAAAGAAAGAAAAAGAAAGAAAGAAACAAAAGAAAAAATAGCACCCTCAAAGTCCCAAGTTGACTGATGCTGAATGGATTCAGAGTCACTACGACCAGGTGAATCCAATCGAAAGGAAGAGATCAACTGCCATGTGTCATGGTCAGTCATAGCAGCAGAGAGTGATGAAAGCATTCGACAAGAAGGTCAAGTCTCGAGTTCTGAGAAGATGACCCTGTGCTAAAGGAAGTCTTGTCTTTCGCGCTCGATTCCAGGGGCAAGTGAACCCTAAGCTATGAACGTCCATATGTTTTCAAGAGAGCCTTTTCAGGCGGTGCTTTGACACTTACAACAATGGATGAAGAAGTTCACTCGTCCTGTGAATCCCGATGCAGTCAAGAAATACTTCGCCTAAAACAAAGAAAAAAAAAGCAAACAGCTCGCTAAGTTGAACACCCCAAAGGGCGACTTAGGCAAAAAGGAGCGTCTCGGTGGATTGAAAACCCGAAAGGGCGATCCAAGCAAAATTTAGAGACATTGAAAAAGAATTTGCATCCCGCTAGATTGATCACCTCACACTGGGGCAATCTAGGCAAAAATTAGGGATTTGGCAAGTAACTGCATCTTGACAAGACTGTGCTCTATATCTGTCATCCGTCAGGGATTCTCGATTCGTCATCGACTGAAGCTCCGAATACATCGAAAATTCGGAATGGTAGAGGAAAGGTCATTATGTTCAATGTAGCCTTCTCCAATATATATCACTGATTTCAAAACTTGTACAGATCTATGGAGTCCTGCCCTTTGCAGACTACCATTCCATCACATCAATTTGAGCTTTTATCCAATTATTTGCATTCTTATTCGTTTCAACTCAACAAATGTTTTGCATGTTTTTAATTGATAAAGTATCATTGTTTTCAAAATAAACAAATTTTTCAAAAAAAAAAAATTGTTCTTAAACAAAGTGAACATTCACGATGGTGGAAGGATACTTAGGAGATCCGCAGTGCTCTCCCGAGGTTGGTATGATTACCAACAGGTAAGACATTTGTTCGTATCTCGAGCATAACTGTATCTTTTTCCTGTCGAACCTCTTTTGGTTTCTCCTCAGCAAGGTTGCTCAGTGCAGTGTTGGTTGAAGTTGTTTATCTTCATGTTCCCGGCAGTACAACATTCTTCTTCCAAGTCCCTGTTAGCCCTATTGTGGGGCATCTCCAGTATAGGTTTGTTTGAGCCCTACCGTGGGGCATTCCCAGCAAGGTTGCTGTTGAAATACTTTTGTGGGGTAGTTCCCCAAGCAGAGTGTTTACTGAAGACGTTAGCGTTCGTCTCTCCAGCAGAGCAGTCTTCTCCTCTCCCCGCAGGATGGTGTTGTTCCCTGATATCCCGGTTTCCAGCAGATCGCGTTTGCTCTCTGGTGTTTTTGGCCTTCCCTATGGAAGAAGAGTAGTATCGGGTGGTTGATTCCTGGACCTGTGTGTTTACATGTCTGTTTGTCAGCATTCATCATACATTCATCATGCATCATGCATACATGCATAATCATAACATTCGGATACTCATGATGCAGTTGTTGCCGTGTATCTGTTGATGGTTGTCTCCTGCTATTTGTTGATACAGGTCTCTCCAGTATATCCTCCCTAGCATATATGGGTGTGTCTGATCTCTCCACGTAGAGCCAACCCCTTAAGCAGAAAGTGTCTATCCTTTCCTGCCATTTCCCCACTGAGATACATCCTCGTGGATGACGGTTGTTTCCGTTCCCTCCCAACACACATTGGGATGGGTTTTCCCTATTGAGTTCTTTCCTCATTAGGATGAGTCTTGTTTCAGTCTGCCGTTTTGGATCGATCCTAAATTGGCTTCCTGTTGGCTGTCTCCTGTACTTCCCTGGGGCATAAATGAACAGTCGCTCACTAACCGGCACTCATTCATCTTATCCTCAGGGGAATTTGTGGGCCTCTACCTACAAACCGGTAGTTGTAAGTCCTATCGTCGTGGTTTTCTACCTACAAATTGGTAGTTGTAAAATCCCACGTTCTCCCCTTGGTGGAGTTAACCCTTTGTGCTCATCCTGATTGATGACGGTTACTTTTTCCGTGGTTTTCTGCCTACAAACCGGTAGATGTAATCCCCTCTTTGCAGTTATCAGTATCCGGCTTGCGGTATTGATACTCTTTTCCCCTTTGGATACCTGCCTTGATCAAGCACTATTGTCCCCATTGGGTCTTCCCCTTCTTTTTGGATACTTGCTCCAAGTAAGCAACTTTATCCTCGTTTGATTGGTCATCTTTTGCATACCTAGCCTGGTACCCTGATGCCTTTCTTGTTGGTCGATTATCCATTTAACAACCTACAACCCGGTTATGGATAATCTTCCATGCGAGGTTATTATCTACGTTTTGACGGCTATAGATAATATATCTCATGCGCTCGTTGGTCGAAGTGTCGTCCTCCCCAGTTGAGTAAGATTTGTATTCCTTGTGGAATCGAATGTCCATCCTTTAACAAGTTTGCTTTCGCTCTCTTTAGGATGATGTCGGTCGATTATTCATTTAACAACCTGCAACCCGGTTATGGATAATCTTCCATGCGAGTGTATTATCTACGTTTTGACGGCTATAGATAATATGTCTCATGCATTTCCGATTTTCAGATCGAAGAAGTTTCCGACGATCAGGTCGATGTACTTATGGCGTTCAGGCCAATTTCCGATTTTCAGATCGAAGAAGTTTCCGACGATCAGGTCGATGTACTTATGGCGTTCAGGCCAATTTCCGATTTTCAGATCAAAGAAGTTTCCGACGATCAGGTCGATGTACTTATGGCATTCAGGCCAATTTCCGATTTTCAGATCGAAGAAGTTTCCGACGATCAGGTCGATGTACTTATGGCGTTCAGGCCAATTTCCGATTTTCAGATCGAAGAAGTTTCCGACGATCAGGTCGATGTACTTATGGCGTTCAGGCCAATTTCCGATTTTCAGATCGAAGAAGTTTCCGACGATCAGGTCGATGTACTTATGGCGTTCAGGCCAATTTCCGATTTTCAGATCGAAGAAGTTTCCGACGATCAGGTCGATGTACTTATGGCGTTCAGGCCAATTTCCGATTTTCAGATCGAAGAAGTTTCCGACGATCAGGTCGATGTACTTATGGCGTTCAGGCCAATTTCCGATTTTTTCAGATCGAAGAAGTTTCCGACGATCAGGTCGATGTACTTATGGCGTTCAGGCCAATTTCCGATGTTTCAGATCGACATCAAATCTCTCATATTCCGAGGCTCAGTATTCAGACTGACGAGCGGCGCTCAGGCCATGGTTATCCCTGTGTTACCATTTATTTTGGTATCCAGGTCGACGTTTCTGTTTCGAGTGCAAATTTCTACGGTTCTTTGGTATTCAATCCCTGTGTACCCTGAAAGTCTGACAGCCGTTGCTCTCATCCATTCGGGTTCCCAGCTGATTGAATAGGGGCAGCTGTAGTACCTCAAATTTGCACCTATCATTTGTACATACATTTTCATCATTAGGTCATTAACATAACATAGTCCACTGCATAACATTGCATTGTCCCTTTGCCCAAGTGCAAGCCATTCAGAAGAATTAGGTCAAACTGGTCAGGAGATCAGTCAGTCAAGCAAGCAAGTACAATTTCCAATGAGACAAGGCCCTAGGGTTGGTCCAACATGTTCACATGACCTAGGGGTCCTTTGGAAGTGTTTTGGTCAAAGATTGGATGCTCAGAAGTCATCAGTCAATGTGCAGTCCACCAGAAACCCTAGAAAGTCAACTGTTGGTCAACTGTGCATTTAATCAGTGATTGGATGGTGGGAATTGGTTTGAGAGGCCTCATTCATGTCCATATAAGCCTCATATAACATGTCAAACATCATCATGGAAGAATTTGAAGTCAGACAAGAAATTTCCAAAAATAGAAAGTTGACCTGTAATTGGAATTTGCCAAAAATGGAAAGTCTTGATCCTCAAAATTACATCATGATACAAGCTTCAAATGAATTTTTTCCCAACATGAAAGTTGAAGATCTTGTTCTCCCATTTCCAAAAAGTCCCAGAACACTCAATTCCCATGTATGGTTGGCAAGTTATGATCAAATCATTTTCAGAAATTTTTGAACTTCAAAGTGGCATATCTTCCAAACCATTTGGCCAAATTGGGTGGGGTTTTTTGCTACAAGTCACATTTGATGCCCTCTTTCCAAATATGTCATCACAATTTACCAAAAACTCACCAATCAAAATGGCACTTTTTGAAGTGACTTGAATTATTTCAAGTAAGGTGAAAAAGTGATTTTGCAATTTAAGCCTTTCCAATATATTTTGCCAATTGAAATTGCTAAGAAATCACATTTGGAGAATGGTTTGGGCCCAAATTCGCACTGTAGAGCCATGCACCATGCAACTTAAGTGAATTTGGTCAATTAGCAAAAACACACTTCATTAGCAATTTGGATTACCATTTCCATTAACCAACTAACACAAACCTTAAACAGAGTATATATGCATCTTTTGGACTCTGAAAAGCCCTAGCCACTCTCACTCAAACAGATCAAAAAACCTCTTTCTCTCAAAAATTCACTTTGGCTCCATCTGAATTTTTCTGAAAAAAACTCCAAAGCACACGAGCTAGGGTTGTTTGCTTCATCACTCACCACCATTTTTGAGCTCTTTGCAAGTGTCATATTCCATCTGTAAAGCCTTTTTCACTACTGTTTTGAAGAAGCTCCTTCCATGGCAGCCTTGAGTTGGAGCTGAATCGAGCAAGCTTGAGCCAAAGTTCCTTGACCATTCACCATCTAAAGTATCTTGGTGCATCTGTTTCAACCATTTGAAGCCAAACAACCACGATTCAACTCAGTTCTTCAAATCTGGTACCTTTAGTTTCTTTTAGTTCCTTGTGAACTTTGCTTTGCTTTGCTTGAATAGCAATTTGCATTGAGGTATAATTTCTCATCTTCATGTAGTCTGGAAGACCTGGCCTGTTACTTGGCCAGGCAACTGTCTAAAGTCCTCCTTAAGAGGCAATGTTTGTGACTGTTTAAAATTGTCCTTGTACATATTCAAAGACCTCCTAAGTGAAGAGGCAATTGGTAGAATCCAAGAGATAAGCAACCTATCTCCTACTATTCTGTGTGTCATTCACCTTGCTCACACTACCTGTGTTGATGCATAGTGAGTAAAAACCCAAGATCTATAGAGTCTAACTTGTGGAGAGAGTTCCTACTTTCTGAACTCCCACAGCTTCTGATATTCAAATGCTCTCCCTGACCAGGGATAAGAGCAATGAGGCACACCCCTCATCTCCTTTCATCTGCTTCACCTTAGCCCCTCAATGGCAAGGTTAAGAGCTAACACTACCTAGTTACAGTGGTTTGTTTGTTGAGGTTGATATGACCCCTCGACTAAAACCTAACCTTGATTGAGCCCATTGTTTGCATATAGTGTGTGCTACTTGTGCTTGTGTGCTTGTTTGACTTGCTTCCTGTGCAAGTTAGGTTTAGTTTGACTTGCTTCCTGTGCAAGTTAGGTTTGCTTTAGCTTGCTTCCTGTGCAAGATAGGTTTGGTGTGGCTTGCTTCCTGTGCAAGTCATGTTTAGGATAGGCTTACTTCCTGTGCAAGTTAGCTAGAAACCTTAACTTAGGGATGATTTTGCATGATAACATCTAGGCTCGAGTCGTAGTCTCCCTAGTTGTGTCTCCCTCTGTTATCTGGTTAGGCTAGTCCTTTTTCCCTCCGTAGGGGAACTACGTCGCCCTGATCCTCATACCAGATGAGGTACGTAGGCAGGAGATGAGCTGATCTCTCCGGGCGCCCTTTTGTTTTGTTTGCGTGAGTTGTTTCACCTTTTCTGGTTGGAGTCCGACGTAAGTCCAGCGATTGGCAGTTGGTTTCCTGTGTGTGTTTGTTGGTTCGGATGCTGATGTAAGTCCAGTGATTGGCATTCAGGCTCCACGTTTGCCTTTGCCAGTGTTTGTTTGTGTGCGTGTCAGCCGAGCTACGAATGCTCTGATTCTCCTTCGTCCAAGGAGATACGTATGCATAGGATGCGACATCCTAGCGAGCATGTGTCGTTTCCCCGGTCCGAACTACTTCGACTCTGATGTCTATGCTTGATAGACTAAGTAGGCCCAGGATGCGATATCCTGCCGAGTCAGTTTCAGTCTGTTTCCTTGTGTCTCTTTCAGCCAGTGTGTGTGTGTGTGAGCAGTGTTTAGCAACCATTGTCCTTTCTGTTGTGCGTGGATCCCGTCGAGTACGACGGATGCGTAGAGGTGCTAATACCTTCCCTTCGCATAACCGACTCCTGATCCCATTCTCTTTGGTCGCGAGACCATGTCTTTTCCAGGTTTACTCTGAGCGTTTCCTTTCCCTCTTTTGGGATAAATAACGCACGGTGGCGGCTCTGTTGTTCTTGTTTTCCCACCGGTTTTTCGCGCAATGCGACATGTGGCAGTCCTCTTGATGCCTGTTTTGTAATATTTAGGGCTCTTAAAGAGTTCCTTGGATTTGTGCATTATCTCAACTGTCTGATGTGTATAATGTTGGTGTGTACTTCCTGAATTTTTTGTTCTAACATGCTTAATGTTATAACATCTGTTTTAACTTTCTCTGCTAGACTAATAGACATTTATTTTGTCTGATTGATCACCTTTGGTCAATTTTGACTAAAAAGGGGGAGAAGTGCTTGATGTGGAAGTTGGTTGTGGCTGAACAGAAGTACAGCTATTACAGGTGCTGATGTTGTAGCAGATGTCAGTATGACATTCTGGCTGGTACAGATGCTGGAGTTTTCAGTAGCTGTTTTTTATGAATGCACAGATTTAGGGGGAGAAAAAGTACCCTGGTGCATTGTGCATTTGTGTGTCTTACTAGTTGCATCCATAACTAGTAATTTTGTTGATTGTTACACAGTTTTAGGGGGAGGAGAAGTACCCTTGTGCATGTGTGTATTACTAGTAGCCATAGCTAGTAATTGTTTTGCTTCTGCTGCTCATTAAACTACTGTTTAGTGGTTTAACTGCTGATAGTTTGCCTTGTGAACAAAAAGGACAGATATATGTTTTAGCCAAAATTTGCCAAAGGGGGAGTTTGTTGATTCTAAGTGTTGGCAGCAATTTTGGTAAAACAAAGAGTGTTCACAAGATATTATGTGTGATGTCTTAACATGAGATATCCTACGTACCTGCTGGAGTTAAAGAAGATATGCAAGCAGGATTATTTCAGAATGCCACATACAAAGACAAGGCTTCTGATATTGGTTGTACCTGCTGGAGCTTATATGGAAGAGATATGATGCAGGATTGTGTCAGTTGACATTCTCATTGTCATGGTAACTGATATGGTTGTACCTGCTATAAAAGGAAACTGGATTATGCAGGATTTTTCCAGATGTCAGACCCGATGTCATGACATCCTGTACACAGAACATTCAGTATGAATGTCTGGTGTTTTGTGATTGCACAATTGGTGGCAATCATTGGTTGATTGAAGATATGGCTAGCTGGCGCAATCTATCAGGGATATCAACCAGATTTGTTTATTTTCCAAGGAGATCTTTACAACTGATATGAAAAGATTTAATTGGAAAATATATTTAGGGTTTTCAAGTTGTCCAATGTTTCTATAAAAAGGGACTCAGAAAACTTGTTTGTACACACAACCAAGACTGAGCGAAATTTAGAGATAGAGCTAGGGTTTGTGTCTGTAGGTCATTCAAGTCATCCATTGATGATTGAATTGGACTGATTTGTCTTCTTGATCAAAGCTTTGAAGCAAGATCAAGAGTGTGTCTTCTTGATTGAAACTGTGAAGTAAAATCAAGAATATTGTAATTGAAAAGTATTTTCTTTTCACAAGGGATTGTTGTTTAAAATCACGGGTGTGTGATTGTAAGGGAAGTGAGCGGGTTCTCATATCTAAGAGTGCTTAGGTAGAAATTGCACGGGTAGAGATTAGGTGAGAAAGACTGTAACTTGTTGAAGTGTACGGATAGTCTTTGAACTAATTCTATTATAGTGGATTTCCTTCCTGGCTTGGTAGCCCCCAGACGTAGGTGAGTTGCACCGAACTGGGTTAACAATTGCTTGTGTTGATTGCTTTACAATTCTGTTTTATTATCCATTGTGTATTAACAGATATTAGTGTCGTGACATTACCTTCGACATCTTATATCTAATACCAGAATTTCACAGTGGTTGATGGATAAAGGCATGATTCAAATTGTTCAATCCCATCATGTAGATGACGATGTGAATTTCATAGTGCCCGTTTTCAAGAATCCCGAGAGAATGGTGATTCAATACGATAGCAGTAACAGTAACAGCGTCAGTAACATATCGATATCGTCGTTGGTCATACGGTTAGTGGGTCCAGTCCCGTACTCATCCGATAAAGTTGTTCCATATTAGTACAACGCGACAATGAGGAAGGATGGTCAAGAGGTCCCATTGCCTACGACCAGTTCTGTAGTAAGTATTGCTGATGTTACTAAGGTGACCCGAAGTGGTCGAGTGTTTGGGCCAGTGCTCCCAAAAGACAAAGAAGAATCAGCTGTCAGTAAGGAAGTGGAAGTGCCTGTTGTAGATCCGGTTAGTGCTTCAAAGTGTAAGTCTGGTGAATCCAGCAATTTGAAGACTAATGATGATGATGAGGTACTTCGTCTGATCAAAAAGAGTGAGTTCAATATGGTGGAGCATCTACTCCAAACCCCCTCGAAGATTTCAGTACTGTCTCTGCTTATGAATTCATAAGCGCCTTGAGAAGCACTGCAAAGTGTTATTGAGCAAGCATTTGTGGAACATGATGTTATGGTGGATCAGTTCGATCATATTATGGCTAACATCACTTCATGCAACAATCTCAGTTTCTGTGATGAAGAACTCCCTAAGGAGGGTAGGAATCATAACTTGGCTTTGCATATCTCTACGAATTGCAAAGATGATGCTTTGTCTAATGTGCTTGTTGACACCGGGTCGTCACTGAATGTGTTGCCAAAGTCAACTCTGTCAAAGTTATCATATCAAGGATCGCCCATGAGGTATAACGGTGTAATCGTCAAAGCTTCTAACAATTCACACAAAACAGTTATTGGTGAAGTGGACCTTCCAGTGAAGATAGGTCCGAGTGACTTCCAAATTACTTTCGGATATCCACCCGGCCTACAGTTGTCTGTTGGAAAGGCCATGGATCCATGAGGCGGGAGCTGTTACCTCCGCATTACATCAGAAGCTCAAATTTGTGAAGAATGGAAAGCTTGTAATTGTTGGCGGGGAAAAGGCGCTATTGGTTAGCCACCTCTCATCTTTCTCTTATGTTGAAGCTGAGGATGAGGTTGGAACTCCGTTCTAAGCCTTATCTATTGTTGCTGAAAAGAGAGTTAGGACACCTATATCCTCATTGAAAGATGCAGAGAAAATTGTTAAAGAAGGCAATATTGATCAGTGGGGGCGCATGGTAGAGGTCTCCGACAACAAAGGTAGAATCGGTCTGGGATTTCAGCAAGGTTCATCAATTGCAAGGTCTGGGGATATGCAACTTAGCTTCCGTAGCGGAGGGTTCATTCATGGCAATAAACAACACTTAGCTGTTGTGCTAGAGGATGACGAAGAGGAAAACTGCACCAATTTTGTGACACATGGAAAGGCTTGCAACAATTGGACTGCTGTTGATGTTTCTGTTATTTTGCATCGATCTAAGTAATTGCTTTTATATGTTTTAAAAATCCTTCTCCTATGCCTAAGGGAGGAGTGAACATTGTTTGGGCATTTTGAAATTGATCATTAATAAAATTAATTCTATTCATCCACATCTATGATGTTTTGTTTTTACTTTTTGCTTTATTCTGAAAATGGTAATCACAAAAAACATAAAAAAAAACAATGTAATTGTCCATCTGCATAATATTTGGTCATAAATTCACTTCTCTAAAATCAAAATATCAAATCATTATGCAGGTTGGTTTCTAACCCCATTGAATACAATTATCCTTCTCCTTCTCCAAATTTTGAATTCCTTGTGTTTGAGGCCGAGGAGGAAAGTGATGAAGAAGTGAATGATGAATTGTCTCGTCTTCTCGAGCATGACGAAAAGACCATTCAGCCGTTCGAAGAGCAGATTGAGCTAGTCAACTTGGGTTACGAGGATGATGTGAAAGAAGTCAAGATTGGGTCTCGACTATGTCCAGATGTTAAGAAGGGGTTGGTTGATCTTCTTCAAGAATATTTAGATGTGTTTGCTTGGTCCTATCAAGACATGCCTGGTTTGGATTCTGAGATTGTGGAGCATAGATTGTCGTTGAAGCCAGAATGCCCGCCAGTCAAGCAGAAGTTAAGGAGAACGCATTCTGATATGGCAGTGAAGATTAAAGAGGAAGTGCAGAAATAGATTGATGTTGGTTTCCTTGTGACCGCTGAGTATCCGTAATGGGTAGCCAATATTGTGCATGTGCCAAAGAAAGATGGAAAAGTCTGCATGTGTGTTGACTATAGAGATTTGAATAAAGTCAGTCCGAAAGATGATTTCCCTTTGCTACACATTGATATGTTGGTAGACAACATGGCTAAATTCAAAGTTTTTTCGTTTATGGATGGATTTTCCGGATATAATCAGATCAAGATGGCACCCGAAGATATGGAGAAGACCACATTCATTACACCTTGGGGAACATTCTATTATAGAGTGATGCCTTTCGGTTTGAAGAATGCTGGTGCAACTTACTAAAGAGCAATGACTACTCTTTTTCATGATATGATGCATAAAGAGATTGAAGTTTATGTCAATGACATGATTGCTAAATCAATTGATGAAGAGGAACATGTTGAGCATTTGTTGAAGCTATTCCAGCATTTGAGGAAGTATAAACTCCGCTTGAATCCCAATAAGTGTACCTTTGGTGTTCGTTCTGGTAAGTTGTTGGGCTTTATTGTCAGCGAGAAGGGTATTGAAGTTGATCCTACCAAGGTCAAAGCAATACAAGAGATACATGTGCCCAAAACCGAGAAGCAAGTCTGAGGTTTTCTCGGCAGCTTGAATTATATTTCTAAATTCATTTCACACATGACTGCCACATGTGCGCCTATATTCAAGCTTCTTCGGAAAGATCAGTCTTGTGATTGGACCAAAGACTGCCAGAAAGTTTTTGACAGTATCAAGGAATATCTGCTTGAGCCTCCGATTTTGTCTCCACCTATGGAAGGAAGACCGTTGATCATGTATTTAACTCTGCTTGAAGATAGTATGGGTTGTGTTCTTGGCCAGCAAGATGAGACTGGAAAGAAAGAATTCGCAATTTACTGCCTCTGTAAGAAGTTCACCAACTGTGAGACTCAGTATTCTATGCTAGAGAAGACTTGTTGCACATTGGCTTGGGCTGCTAAGCGTCTGCGTCAGTATATGTTGAATCATACCACTTGGTTGATATCCAAAATGGATCCAATCAAGTATATATTTGAGAAGTCTGCTTTAATTGGGAGAATTTCCCGTTGGCAAATGTTGTTATCAGAGTATGATATTGAATACCGATCTCAGAAAGCAATCAAAGGTACTATCTTGGCTGACCATTTTGCTCACCAACCAATTGAAGATTACTAGTCAGTGCAGTATGATTATCCTGATAAAGAGAACTTGTACTTGAAAATGAAAGATTGTGATGAACCATTGCTTGAAAAAGGGCCAGAACCTGGTTCCCGTTGGGGCATGGTATTTGATGGAGTTGTTAATCAAAATGGAAATGGCATTTGGGGCAGTGATCATTACTCCTCAAGGCACGCATTTTCCATTTACAGCTAGGTTGACTTTCAAGTGTACGAACCATATGGCAGAGTATGAAGCTTGCATTATGGGGATTGAAGATGCCATTGATCTCAGAATCAAGTATTTAGATGTCTTCGGAGATTCCACTTTGGTTGTAAATCAGATCAAAGGTGAATGAGAGACGAATCAACCTGGTGTGATACCATATAGAGATTATGCGAGGAGGATTTCAACTTTCTTTACAAAGGTTGAGTTTCATCATATCCCTCGAGATGAGAACCAGATGGCAGGTGCTCTTGCAACATTGGCGTCAATGATTATAGTGAAGTATTAGAATAAAGTTCCCAATTTGATTGTGATGCGTCTTAATAGACCAACTCACGTGTTTACTATTGAAGAGGTCAAAGATGAAAAGTTGTGGTATTATGACATTAAATGTTTCCTTCAAGGTCAGATTTACCCACCTGGGGCATCTTTGAAAGATAAGAAGACTTTGAGAAGATTAGCCGACAATTTCCACTTGAATGGTGATGTATTGTACAAGAGAAACTTCGACATGGTTTTGCTCAGATGCGTGGATAGACACGAAGCAGACTTGTTGATGATTGAGGTGCATGAAGGTTCCTTTGGTACTCATTCCAATGGATATGCAATGGCAAAGAAGATGTTGAGAGCAGGTTACTATTGGCTGACAATGGAATCTGACTGTTGCAAGTTTGTGAAGAAATGCCACAAGTGTCAAATATATGCAGATAAGATTCATGTTCCTCCGACACTGTTGAACGTTATTTCCTCCCCATGGCCCTTTTCCATGTGGGGAATTGATATATTGGGATGATTAAGCCCAAAGCTTCGAATGGACATTGTTTCATTCTGGTGGCAATTGACTACTTCACAAAATGGGTTAAAGCGACATCGTATGCAAATGTAACCAAGAAAGTTGTTGTGAGGTTTATCAAGAATGAAATCATATGCCGTTATGGTGTGCCAAGTAAGATCATTACTGATAATGGGTCGAACTTAAACAATAATATGGTGGAAGCTCTTTGCAAAGATTTCAAGATTTCACACCATAATTCTTCTCCCTATAGACCCAAGATGAATGGGGTTGTTGAAGCTGCGAACAAGAACATCAAGAAGATTATTCAGAAGATGGTTGTCACATATAAATATTGGCATGAGATGCTCCCATTTGCTTTGCACGGGTATCGTACATCCATCCGCACTTCAACAGGGGCAACCCCTTTTTCTCTTGTTTATGGTATGGAAGCAGCGTTCCCCATGTAGGTTGAGATTCCTTCGTTGCGTATGCTCATGCAAGCCAAGTTGACTGAGGTTGAATGGTGTCAGACCAGGTTTGATCAATTGAATTTGATTGAAGAGAAGAGATTAACTGCCATGTGTCATGGTCAGTTATATCAGCAGAGGATGAAGAAAGCTTTTGATAAGAAGGTCAGACCTCGTGTATTCAGAGAAGGTGACCTTGTGCTCAAGAAGATTTTATCTTTCAAACCAGATTCTAGGGGCAAATGGACTCCTAATTATGAAGGGACATATGTTGTTAAGAGAGCCTTTTTAGGCGGTGCTTTGATTCTTACAACTATGGATGGTGAAGAGTTCACTCGTCTTGTGAACGCAGATGCAGTCAAGAAATACTTTGCCTAAAAAAGAAAAGAACAGTTCACTAAGTTGAAAACCCGAAAGGGCGGCTTAGGCAAAAAAGGAGCGTCTCGGTGGATTGAAAACCTGAAAGGGCAATCCAGGCAAAAATTAGAGACATAAAACAGAAAAATTTATCCCGATAAATTGAGTACCCCACCTTGGGGAGATTTATGCAAAATTAGGGATTATGGCAAGTAACTGCATGCTACTGATCGTCTAGTATTGGAGAAACTTTGTTGAGCACAAGGATTAATGGTGATTCATTATCCCAAGTGGCGGTCAAAAGCACAGCGGACATCAAGAGATGGTAGAAGGATTATAGGTCAATTGTATTCAATGTAACCTTTTTCCATGTAAATTACCATTTTCAACTTTGTAAAGATCTATGGAGTCTTGTCATTTATAGACTACCATTCTATTAAATAAAGTTGAGCTTTTATCCAATTGTTTCTACTCTTATTTATTTCAGCCAGATAGTTTTAAATTTTATTATGATCATTTTTGAAATTAATTTTTTTAATCAAAATCATTTTTTTAGACATATAAAAGCAAAAAAAAATCAGAGACGGTTTTAAAGCAATATCAACAGTATTTCGAAAAGTAGCAAGTCTTAAGTGTGGAGCTCTATGGGTTCCCCAAGCGGTTAGCCCTTCGGGTATCCCTAGCCGAGTTTGATTGGTCCAGTTCCCCTGCGGAGTGTTTTATCCCCAGCAGAGCTTATGTACTTTTCCCAGCTGAGTTGGTTGATTCAGTCCCCACCAGAGTTTGTGTGTTCCTCAGCAGGGTTGATTTTCTGTTTTGATCTTCAACATAGTAAGATCGATTTCCCTAGTAGATCGCGTTGGTTTCTCCACCAGTAGCCATCCGACTCACTCCCAGTCAGAGTTTCCTCCTGGTTTCTGCGCATCTACTTGTGTTTATCCTCTGTATGGTTGTCTCCCATTTGATATGGTGTTGACCTAAAATTCCCTGAAGATTCGATAATATTTCCTTTCCTCAGCAGATCTCCTCCTTCCCCGGATAATGTTGAGCCTTTGGTATGTTGATCTCCCTGTTCTCCGACAGTTGTATCCCTTTGTTGTGGATTGACCGAGGATTGTACCGATTATTTAAATTTTTGCGACACCTTTGTATCCTTTGCGATCGTTTTTTCAGCATAATCATCATACATATACATATACATATACATATACGCTCATATAATTTCATGATTACATATTTTTGCATAATCATATTTGTTGATTCATTGTTTGAGATTCTTATTCTTTGTTTTGGTGGTACTTCATCCCTGTCATACCCCGATTTTGGTCCTGAATTTTTTCCATTTTTTCATTTTTATTTGGCACTTGGCCTAAAGTTCATTTGCATACATTCATGACCAAAGGCAACCATCCATTCCCAAATCCATATTTTTTGATAAACATTGGTCATTATCTAGTTTTGATCATGGTGTTTTTTGATTATAAAATGGATTCTAACTATTTGACTTTTTAATTTTCAATTTGATTTTAATTTCAAATTAAGTCTAATTCCAAATTTCA
Source organism: Lathyrus oleraceus (assembly GCF_024323335.1). Lineage (NCBI taxonomy): Eukaryota > Viridiplantae > Streptophyta > Magnoliopsida > Fabales > Fabaceae > Lathyrus > Lathyrus oleraceus. The sequence continues at coordinate 478,700,040 of NC_066585.1, read as the reverse complement.
ATTTAATCTTAATTGTGTTTTTACTAATGATTCAAACTCTAATTGATTTTTAACTTCCAAATAAAATGTTAGAATTTGACATCAAAGTAGTTTTAACAAATTATAGATTAATTTGATTTTAATTGGTTTTTTTTTATTCTTAATTGACATTTAGATTAATTTTGGATTATTCCTAAAAATCCATATCCATTTTATAACCAAACATGATCCATTTTCCATCCATAGTTCATTTCAAATCAAAATAGTACATACACTCATTTCATAACATTCAATAATATTTAACTTTCAAACATTTCCAAACTCATTTTCATACATACATTTTCATTTAACATTCAAGCATAACAATGCATCACATCCATATCCTACAACTAACCTCTACATTACAACCAATTCCCAAATTTCATCAAAAAAAAATCACAACCAAGATATAACCATAATTCACATCTAATCCCAATTTCAATCCAATTCCATAAGACAAGTTACTTCCGCTTTCAATGTCATGTTGCAAGCCTTTTGTTCCAACATCATCTTTCATGTGCTCATGACCAAGAAGCCTAACAAAGCATGAATGAGGCCAGAATATGTCAAGCTTTCCATACACACATGTTGTTTAAACCAAGCTGAAAATGCAGTGCAAGAACAAACATCAAACCAGGCAATAAAGAATTCCAAGCAAGAATATGTCATGAAACAAAAGAGACTAAGTTGCATCAACACAGGATTAGTGAAGCAACAATAACCTGCAAAACACTTCACCAAAACAGATACTCATGGAACAACGCTTGTTGTTTATTTGCATTACTTTGCTAAGATTATTCATGTGCTAAGGATGGATGATTAGCCGGCTGGATCGCAAGAGAGGCTTGAGAGGTTCACTGAGCTTGCTTTGACCATTGTTCATAGTGCAGCGGGAGTTTTTGCTGCTGGTTGGATTGAGGTTTCATGTTGGATTTTGACTGGAGAACAACAAACAACTGTCATCAGATCCAACTATGCTCAAGTATTATTAAATCAGGATATGATTTTTTCAATACTTACGGGAATAATGGAGACTCGAAAAATCTACAGTAAATTCTTTCCGGCAAAATGGATGCAAATTCTGAGCTGTACAATGTCGTAATTTACCAATTCAGAAAATCACTTCCTCTCTCTGGTTGTTACACTGCTGGATCTTTCTCATTGACCATCATCGTCAGCTTAAAAAAAGCTGCTTAATTGCTTCTTTATCTCCTGCAAAATCAGAGTATTACTTCTGCACATTCATCATCTTCTAAGTTCTTAGAAGCGGAGATGACAAGTCGAGTAAAGGAAGATAAGAAAAAATGAACGAATCATTCAAGGTCTCCTCAAACTTACACAGAATCGAAGATGCATTAATTGCAATAGCTTGGGACCGCAATATGTGTGCACAAATTTCTGGACGTTTGTTTGCACAAGTTGTAGTGGAATACACCGAGATTTTACTTATAGAGTAAAATCAATTTCCATGGTTAAATTTACTGCACAAGAAGTTAGTGCACTTCAAGAAGGAGGAAATCAGCATGCAAAAGAAATATTCTTCAAAGAGTGGGATCCGCAAACTCATTCTTTACCTGATAGCAAACAGCGGACAAGCTGCTAATGGCTCAGGAATCACACAGAGAACGGCGTCTTCCGGTAGTGTGGCATCCAGTAATGGAACCCAAACATAAGTGAAGCTTGAGACTATCAGGAGCCTTATTGATTTTAATGATATTCCTGAACCACCTTTTGCTCCAGCAATTCCTCAAATCATACCAGTTACCGTGGTTCAACTTGCGAATCCAACAAGTTCTGGTGATAGCAATTGGGTCTCCTTTGATGTTGGACCTGTGGTAAAAGCATATCGGGATCTTTCAAATGTAAATCCACTTGAATTTATGCTGTCCCAGTTGTCTGTTCCATCATCCTCACCTGCATCACATGAGAAGGATCAAACTAGATTGACACAACAAAATCATCACAAGGAAAATTTCAGCAGATATGGATAGAGTCAATGAATAAAAATTAAATTACTGTTAGATGTGGAGGAGATCATTGTTATCACCTTATGCGTTCACTTGAAGCTCCTACCAAAGAATTACAGTATGTGATAACTGCAGGAAGCGTAAAGTATGGGTTTGACATTCTTCAAGGCATCAAAACCTATCATCCACCAGACCGTTGAACCTGAACCAAACCACTTTTGAATCTTCAATAATTTTTTCACTGCAGTAACACAAAGCAATCAGCAAGGCAGTAATTTTTTAAAACAAAATGTCCCAAAAGAGGATTAATACAAAAGCGAAGAAGAAAGTGTATGTCTGTTTACCTTTTTCGGATTTAACAATAAATAGGGCAATCCAAATCTGAGCATCCAAAAAGTAGTTCGTAGGGACGCCCCTTCTGGACCACAAAAGACCAAATCAAAAACCCTAACTGCAGGACATAAAAGGGGGAGAGAATCAGAAGAGAGGTGGACGAAAAATCGGAGGTGGACAAAAACACCACAAAAAAACCCTAATCCCACAATCAAAACAAACCTGTTTTGAAGAGGCGAAGGAGTGAGGTTTAAGCTTCATCGTCACCGTCGTCACCGTCGAAGGTGAGCTCTTTTTTTGTTTCAGCCATGGATTCTTGCATGTTTCAGAGTGATTGAGTAAGACGTGAGAAATTGGGAACGGAATGAGAGATGATGAGCGAAGGAGAGTCGGGAATGATTGGGAACGGCAAAGGTTGAAAGAGGTGTGAGATAGAGAGATTTGGAGAACGAAAGTTGGGAGGAGGACGATTGAGTTATGGGACTCTCATCTGCGTCCTCACTTTTTCTTTTCTTTTTTTATTTATTATTTGTTCTTTCTTAAACAGACTATTAAATCCCATTTTAAGTGACCATTTAGTTTCCCTTACAGTTGGTCATTAACTTTGGTATATGGGTAATGGTAACATATTCATGTTTATCTCTACCAATTAATTTTTCTTTTGAAAAACCAACAGCCAGGCGGCTATGGTTGTGTTTTATATTCCTCCATCATTTAGTTAAGTGGTCCAATAGCAGTAACCCATCCCATTTTAATTAATTTGTTTTCTAAACTATCTTCAGCTAGTTCTGTTTATATACCCAAGTTGTCATTGTAAATAATAACTAATCATAAATGGCCTAGTGGAGAGAGGGTAGTTTCATGGTCTTTAGTGGAGCGGGTTCAATACTTGGGGATAGCCAATTTTTGTGTTTATATTTGTTATGTTTATTATTTTATTTAATTTTTTTTTCTATATAGTACCTTGCTATTTATTTTAATTTTAGGTTATTAATACCCATTTCCATACCCTTGTAAGTCGATTGCTTTTAAGCATCGCCATCAACCTCACATAGCTTACTCTTGGGCTTTCTTACAATGAGCCAGTTCTCTTGCACTTACACTCATACTTTGCATTATTTGTTGTTTGGTCCCGATTTAATTATTTCATGATTTTGAATCCCCATTTGACAAAATGTACCCCACTCCCCCGATGTGTAATAATTTTGTACTGTTTTATTTCTTTATTTGTTTGACTGTTTAGTCAGATACTAACACAAGAATAAAATCAACCATTTCCAAAAGATCAAAAATAATGACTCAATCCAACGTCGAGTATTTTCTCAATAAACAAATCAATTCATTTCTCCCCCCTATTTCTATTCCATTTCTTTCAAACTTTCATCAAACGCTTGATTCAACGTCGAGCCCTTTTTCCTAATAAAAACTCAAAAAATACTAATTCACAGTTAAGACCTTTTCAATAAAATGGAAGTGGAAAGTGGTGTATACCGCGCACTCCTGAGACTAGGATTCGAGATGTATTTCTCGCCAATCCTAGCTCTCGCCATCATCCAAATTTATCCACTTTATTTTCTCTCAAACACCCATTCAAATTTCTCTTAAACGTCCATCAATACTTGATCTAGGGTCAAGTCATTTTCACAACAAAACTCAAAATACCTAATTCTTATTCAACACTTTTTCAATAAAGGTGGAAATGGAACATGGTGTATACCGTGCACTCCTGAGATTAAGATTCGAGACGTATGTCTCGCCTATCTTGGCACTCGCCATCGTCTAAAATTGTCAAGCGGTCTCTTCAAACCCTTTCTCAATCAAATTCCAAGATACTTAATTCCTATCTTAACCTCTTTCAATAAAGATGGAAATGGAACATGGTGTATACCGTGCACTCCTGAGGCTAGGATTCGAGATGTATATCTCGCTCATCCAAGTTCTCGCCATCACTCAAAATACATCCAACCAATCAAACTCTTTCTCCCTGCCGTGCGATTAATCAAAAACCTTTTTTCATAAATGAGAGATATACTGTCTTAAGGTGATGCAAAACAATGTTTCGGCCACGATTGTTGAGTAGAGATAAATGACGCTTTTCCGAATGTAGATTTATAAATCCGTTCGATGTGTGGTATGCGTCCACTCCTCATCTGTTTTGGCTAAAATAATGTTTTCGTCGATTAATACAGTATAGCTTTCGCTAAAATCGACCAACAAACAAACATTTTTCTACCCAGAACTACGTAAGCCTTGATTTCTCTTTTGAGATACGTAGGAGCAGGATTCGTAAATCTTGTCAGGCCCACTAATAAAAAACTTAGGTTTAGTCCTTCGTCAAAAATCTAAAAACATTCTCTTCTCATCCTTTCTTTCTTTCCCACCTAATAATTCGAAAAGCCTAACATTTCAACTACCACTAACGCACACAACTAACCTAATGGTTCCCGTTGAGTACAACGGACGTGGGGGGTGCTAATACCTTCCCCTTGCGTAATCGACTCCCGAACCCTGATATTGGTTGCGATGACCATATCTTATCCTTTCTTTTAGAGGTTTTATCGATATTTCCCTTTTCCTTTTTAGGAATAAATAAAGTTCGGTGGCGACTCTGTTCAGTCTATCATTGCGAGCGTGCGACCGCGTTTCGCTTTGAAGTCGTATCCCTATTTTTTTCGAGGTGCGACAATCCCCATACAAGTTTGGTGTTTGTCCTCTCAATGGTAGAAGTGTCGGCCCCTTAAGCAGAAAGATTTTAACCTTTCTCCCTTCCCCACTGAGTTGTTTCCTCGTGGATGATCATTATTTTAGTTTCCTCCCTAGTTGATTACCTGGATGGAATTACTCCCATTGAGCTATATCCTTATTGGGTTGAGTCTTGATTGACCTTTTCTTTCTAGATCTTACCTAGATACATGATTTTGGTCCCCTGAGAGCCTATTACCCAATAGCTAGTAATATTCTTCTCATGTTTTTCACTTTTTCCCAATACCCAGCAAGAGCAACTTTTTCTCCCCAGAGGATTCGTTTTCATGTTTCCCCAAGAAGTATATTCTTGATATGTTCATCCTAACCAATGACGGATATTTTCTTCCCTTTGCTTGGGTCTACCCTTGATATATTCATCCTAATCGATGACGAATATTCTCATCCTTGGTATTCTACCCAGTAAATAGGTAGTTGTAATCCCTATTTTGTTCCCCAGAGGGCTAATCCTTGATATGTTCATCCTAATCGATGACAGATTTCCTCCTCTTTGTGGTCTTCTACCCAGTAACCGGTAGTTGTAAATCCTGCTCTTCCCCTCAACAGAGTCTATCCTTGATATGTTCATCCTAATCGGTGATGGATTTTCTCTTTGATGGTCTTCTATCCAATATTCGATAGATGTAATTCCTACTTTTTGTTTAGTTGGTTTATCCTTGATATGTCCATCTTAACCAATGACGGATTTCCTTTCCTTTGAGTATATCCTTGATATGTTCACCTTAACCGGTGACAGATATTCTCATCTTCGGTCTTCTGCCCAGTAACTGGTAGTTATAAATCCTATTTCTGCAATTTTCCCCAGCAAGACTATTCTTACCCAGTAACCGGTAATGAATATTCCCTCCTGGTGGTTCCCAGCGAGTCATCTTGATATGTTCATTCTAACCGATGACGGGTGTCCTCTCTGTCAGACTTTTATTATCTCCTTATCCAGTAGCAGGTAGTGGATAATATATTTCTGCTCCTCCGGTATTGAAGTTTATTTCTTCCCCAATTGAGTTGAGTGCGCATTTCCTTTATGAAATCACTTTTCCCTGCATTGATTCAAGAACTTCAGTTTTATCCTGATCTACTTGTAATCCCCTCTAGATGTTTTGTTTCCCCGGCTGAGTCCTTCCATTTTCATGGAATTCCTCTAGTCGTCCATCAGTTTTAAGTCGTAGCCTGGCCTACAGGTAACCTTTTATCCCCCCAGAGTATTTGTCTCCCTAGTGAGTTTTCCTTAAGGAATGCATTATACTCCTGCGGATCTTCGGTCTCTCTAATTTCTTTTCCTTTGTGGCAACATTTCCCCACAGAGAATTTGCTTTTTACATTTATATCATATGCATCATGAGGTCTCTTAGGGACCAAAATTTGTTTCTATGTTGTTATTTAAGCCCATTCTACTGAGTTGACACGAAGATTTTAACCTTCACCTCCTCAGTTAGAATGTCCTTAAATAGGGGCAGCTGTAAGACCCCAATTTTGACCCTAAGATCCCTCATGCAATTTCATCATATGCATTAGCATTGGGATCATACCTTGGCATCCTCCTTACCCCTCTTTCATTGGGTTTGTTTTAGGAGAGATCACCAAGCACCATGTGATTGTATCATACTTGTATTTTATCATTTCACTAACCAAAATACCAAAAATATGTCTTTGTATTTGCCTAACTCTTTTGTAGGTAGGGCATGATCCTCATTGATCTATCAAGTCCATATCAAGGGTTTGAGACCCTCATGACTAAAAGCACAACCATGGATTGACCCACAAATGTTTCAAAGCATCATATATGAGTCCCAATGATCTCTACATGTCATATTGATCAAGTTTTCTTCAAGAGTTTGAAGGTGATTTGCCTTGGAAACCCTAGTTTGACTGAGTATCTTGAGTAACTTCTCCAACAAGATATCTCACCAATTGATCAAATTTATCAAGGGACACTTCAAAATTCATCATCTTATGCATATGTGATCTACCATGAGCCTAAAAAGTCAAGATAATTGAAGGTTAGCAAGTTAGTTGATGGTGGTTGGCCAGATGAATTCATTTGATCAAAACTGGGCCTCCCTAGACCCCATCTGAAGGAGAATGGCGATCCAAAACGCAGCGGAATTTAAAATTTCTCCTTTAATAATCCTTACGAATGGGCATGATCAGTGATAGAATCATTACCTCTTGTGGCGATCACGAACATTGAACGATGACAACGCCTCTACTCAGTCCACACGAACGGATTCCTTCAATCTCAGTGCTAGCTGCTACGAATGAAGGCTTTGAGTGAGAGAGAGAGAGAGAGAGAGAGAAATGAAATTGCAAGTGTAACAATGCTTCTACACAAGGGTTCTATTTATAGAACCACTTGTGTGGGCTGCAAGCTAAAAAGCCCACTCAAGTGTATATGGCCCATATCTTATAATATGCCAAAATCACTTAAGCGCGTGGTACCTTACCATATTTCGTTATCTACTTAAGTACACCGTACTTTACGATGTTCTATAATTCACTTAAGGGCACCGTACATTACAGTATTCCTTAATTACTCTATCTCTCATCAATCCGTCCTTTGTGTGTGACCCTATAGGTTTTCGCGGCATTGGCAATTATATTAAATCACGTATTTAACATAATAAACAGTGAGCGGTATCTAGCAACACATCACTGCTACCCAAGACATGAAAATGTCATGTGATCTGACAAATTCTTCTGTGATAATAATTATGTGTATAATTACCCTTTTGCCCTTATATCTATATTGAACACAAGGCATAGACCGTGTCATCCTTGTCGAGTTCAATATTGGGCCCAGAGACATTTATCCTGTTACGCAGGATGGGCAAATTCCATCTAGGTCACTTATGTCCCTTAGCATGCTTCGTGGAGTACCCATCAACTGTCTTTATGGTCATCCAGTTACGGTCAATGTTTGATCAGCAATAAGGCACTTGACTCTACATCTAGGGTCCATAGTGGTTTCAGGTCGAAGGGGTGGTATACACCATTATCACCATGAGAATAACTTATGACACTTTGCATAACATTCTATATAGTATTCTCATAGCGGGTCAATCCAGTATAAATATTACTCTTAATATTCATACCTATGTTTGAGACTTGATAACTCCTTATCCATGATCCATGAGATGTGATCATCAGTCTATAAACATAATAGTCTTCATGCTTTAATGTTATCCCACTTCACAATAAAGCTCGACTACGGATACTTTAAGAATAATGTCCTTATGTTTAATGTGATCTCATGATTAAGTCACACTTGATACATTAAACGGACTATCTATTCCAGGGACTTTATTAAACAAACATAATAAAGAAAAAGCCTTTTATTATTAATAAACAATTCGATACAAGTACCAAAAGTATTGGCCTCTAGGGCTTACACCAACACTATCTCCTACAATTTTCATCATATGAAAATGATTCCAAGAGAAACGTTACTCTAAATGAAATTACAAACAACTTTCATGTTGATACCTAGAGTTAGTTTTTCTTGGAAAATCATTTTCTATTTTGAAACATTATAGGTCATTTTGTCTAAACCCTAATTTGAAAGTCAACTTCCCAAGGCCATAACTTGCTCAATTTTTATGAGATGAAAGATTTACAAGTTTCAAAATCAAATTCAAGATGTCTACTTTAAATTTTATGTTTGGAGTAAGAGCTAATTCAACTTTTATGAGCATGTGATATGAGGATACATTATAGGTCATTTTTGACATATACCATTCAACAAGTGATTTTCCTCAACTTCAAAAATGCATAACTCTATCATTCTAAATCCAAATGACATGAAATTAGTGACCATTTTTAAGTTATTTGAAAGATCTATAACTTTGATGAAGACACTTTTCTCATTTGGAGCTCACATAAAAAGTTAAGCAAGGTGGAATATTAAGATATATGGCTTGACACTTAGAAAAAATTTCAACATGTTGAAATTTCCAAACTTCCACCTCAAAATTCTCCATGATCCAAGTTCCAAATGAAAAAGTATCCAACATTAAAGTTGTTCTCCTTGATCTAAGCTTTCTAAAGAACCTAATTTCATGCATTTTAAATAAGGATTGCTAGGGTTTCACATGGCTTTAACATGTATGCATGATTGGAAGAAATCAAATGCCAAAAATCACATTTCACATTGCCTTGACATCCAAGCCTCATTTGAACTTCAGAATAATTGTACATGGATCAAATTGGATTGCTTCATGGGCCTATACACACCTATGCAAGCTTGTGCATGAAATATCCAAATTTAGCAATTTTTCAAGTGTGCAAATATCAATCCCAATTGCTATAAATATAGGCTCTTGGAGCTCAATTCAAACACACCTTGCGCGCCAGCTTTGCCCCCCAATTGAAACCCTCACCATTCAAAGGAAAACCTGAGAATTTTCAACTTGAAAATTGAGTTTGAATCTCACTATTTGGAGATTCAGAAACTCCAGGATCCAAAGCTTTGTACCATTGTCAAACCTCTCCTGCAAGCTTCTCAAGTGTGATTAAATCAAGGTTGAACCAAGCAAGATCCATTTATGCACAACATTGAAGGTAAATTTCAGAAAACTTCTTCTCTTTGATTCTCACTCAATTCTCTTGGATCTTTGGTTGTCTGAAGTCCTACTAATGTAGGCAAGAAGATTGAGTTGTTTTGAGGTCAAATCGAAGCAGCTCAGTTGTCACACATCAAAATTCAACCCCTCATATCTTTTTATATATTTGGAGTTAGTTTAAATTGTGGTCAGACTTGTGCTCTACGCCATTTTTTCTTTCAGATCATGTCCTCCTTTTTTTATTTTGGTGATAGTTGAGGGTGAACCAGTCCGGTGAGGTCCACCGAAGAAGAAGACCGGAGCTCTGGCTCCGGCGGTGTTTTGGCACGTCTCCAAACCACAAGATCCAGTTGAAATGTTTTAATCTTAGGCGTTGGTTTTGATTACCACGCGTGTGGCACGCTAACTAAGTTCCACCATGGAACGCGCGTTTCCATCCACTTGATATACCACCTCAATTAATGAGGGAGATCAAGTGGCTTACGTTTTTTTGATTTTTTGATTTTTATTTTAATTCATTTGATTTTCATTAATTCATATTAATTTTAATATTGATCCAAAAAATATGAGAGTTTCACCAAAAAAATTTAAATAAATTCCTCTTTCATATTCTGAATTAAAATCATTTTTTTTCTCATTATTAATATTTTTCATGATTTAATTGATTTTTTGATTATTTTTAATTATTTAAAAATACTTTTAAGTCTTTAAAAATTCTGAATTTTTTTCTCCAAGGTCCTTTGACCTTGTTTGACCTATGATAAATCTCATGGGCATTTCTTTGGTGTTTTGATAAGATTTTAGGAATTTGACAAACCATATTTAATTTAAATGCATTATTTTAGTATTTTTAAATTGAATAAATGTCAAATAATTGTGTTGACCTCTTGCGATGATTTGTATAAGTTTGACTTGTGTTGTTGGGCCTTGGTCAAGGTTGATTTGACTTTGCTAGGTTAATATCATTGGATTTAGGGGATTGATGGAATGTACATTCCATCTCCCAAAATGAATGAATGATATTAATTTGGTAAAAGTCCTCATTTGATCAATTTGAGCTTTGATCCATTTCATTCCCTCTTTATCTAATTCCCCTTCTTTATGCATCCATTTCATTTGGCCTATGATATCTCTAAATCCTAAGGCTAGTTGATTGAAAAATTAACATAAGTATGGATGAGATTATGTCACCTACTTTGCATATTCTTTTTGTGTGTGGTATGTTTCATGAGCATAGTCCATTATAATATGTCTCTAACATGCATTTGCACCAAAATTATATTGCCCGGTCTCAAATAGTTGTGACTTCTTCATAAGTCCAATTACGATTGCTTAACATAGCGCTAAATTTTTGACACAAAAGGCATAGCATTCTAGTTAGTGAGATTGTACGTCTCCCCTCTTTCATGGTATTATGTGGAAACTTGGTCTTTTTTCCTTCCTTTGAAAGATGTCTTGGCTCAAGGATTCATGCTTGTGATAAGTGGGTTGAGTGTTCTCCAAAGAATGACTTAAAACAAAAAAGCAAAAGCAAAACAATACTAACTTCTAACTCATTAGCAATTAACATTTGATTTCAAGCCATTTACTTTAATGTCATTTAGTTTCAAGTCTATATTCATTTGCCATTATTCATACCATTCTAATTGTTTATGTTAATGCCATTTTCTCTTTGTCCATTTGGACCATATTGTATGATATATCTTGCTTGTGTATATTTTGTTTGTTTGTGTGGTCTTTGACCACTAATGTACATAATGACAACAAAAACCCTAAAAAACTTTTGTATGGATTGTTGACTTGAATCTTGGACCAAATGGACTTAGAATTTATGCAACATCCCTATGCTAAAGGACTTGGACAATGTCAACTTTTGTGTAACCAAGTGTTTGTAATCTGAAACTTCATCTGATACATCATTGAAGATCCATTTGAGTTCATCTGTACATGATCATTGTGAAGCTGTTATTTTGAACATGTGACCTGTGACTTGTGGAATTCATCTGCTACATGGGCAAATTTGAAGGAGATCATGGAATGGCTAAAGCTTGGATGGGGCTATCTTTATTTTATGCCTTGCTCTTCAAGATAATATTGTATGCATTGTGCGTTGCTTGATTCTAATATCTAAGGGAATTTGGGATTTCTATAAGACATTCTTGTCTATTGGATTGCTACCCATTGGTCAGATCTTTTCAACTCTTAACTTTTAATTTTGTGCATAGGATTAGTCTTTTCATCTCCTCCCCACTTCTTTAATTTCAAAATCTCTCCCTCCTTTTAAAAATTCTTCTTTGCTTGAACTAGTTTTATTCAAAAACTTTGACCACTTTGCAAACTAGAAACTTTGGCCTTATGCCATTGCATTTTCAAATTTCTTTTCTTAATCAAACTTGTAAATAGACTTAATTATACTTCACCTAAACTTTCAAAAAACCAAAAAAAGAACTAACTCATTCAAACCATTTTTAGGCCTTTGTGCCTTTCAAACTTAATTTTTGTTAAAAACAATGCATCCATTTTGAAATTTGTATCACGAACTACGAGGTTTTGATCCCTCATTTTTATATTGGTACGTAGGCACAAGATCGAAGGTCTTGTCAAACACAAAAATATAATTAATGAATTCTTTTCTCATCCCCCTATTCTATTTGTTTGTAAATATCACTTTGTACAAAATACATATACACACCAAAAAGGGCTCCCTAGGAGTACCTAAGACACTTTGGGTGCTAACACCTTCCCTCTATGTAACCAACCCCCTTACCTGTAATCTCTGACATTTTATTAGTTTTGATTTGAAAACTTCTTACTTTTGGGTTTTGTTCGTACTTTTCCTTTTTCCCTTGGAAACAATAAAAGTCTGGCGGCGACTCTTGTTATTTGATGTCTTGCTTATCCATAGCTTGATGATCATGAGTTTACTGCTACAATACTAAATGCACATTTACATTGACTTATTCAAGTTTACCTATTAACATAAGTTTTATGATACTATTTGTTTGAGAGAACTTATAAAAACAACATAAGACGTTGTTCATAAAGTTTTTTCAGCTTATATTCATAAGTTCTTTGAGATAATTAACCTTTATTTTATATTTAATTCATAATATAAATAAAATATAATAATAAAAATGATATTATTTATATTTATTTAAATAGGACGACCTAATAGGCTTAAAAAAAAATTTAGGGCATGTGGCTTAGTTGTTTTTAACTAAATAAGCTTACAAAAAATTCTAAGTTCTTTCTATTAAAAAAAGCCTGACCTAACATGAGTTTGTGTATATTAAGTTGCATGGAGTTTCTTAATTCACCTTTTATGTTTTTTAGCCACCACACAAAAATACATAAATGCCCCCTGATTCTGGAGATGCATCTTCAGATGCACCCAAGACTCAGTTAACGTTAAAATATTCCACAGATGCATCTCTGGAATATTTTGGAGGTTAAATCGCGTCAGACCCTTCTCCTTCCTCATTTCTCATTTTGCTCAAAACTAATTCAAACTCTCTCTCAATTTTTTTCTCATCACCAACTCAAAAATCAATCAACAAAGCTCAATGAAACTTCAATCAATATTAGAAACATCATTCAACCCTAAAGAAAAGTTGAAATTTGCATGTTTTTTTAGTTTTTGATAAGTTTTTGAGTGTTTGTGTAAATGAGTTGAAATTGATTATTAAGGTTAGAAATGAATAGAGATTGCATATATGATAGTTTAGACATAGTGTATTACATGTTTGTTGGCTAAAATAGATGATCAAAACATTTTTTTGCGATTGCATGAGTACATTAACGCCATTGACGCAACTGTTGAATTGCAGAAAATTCTGGAGATGCATCTCCAGATTTTTTCAACGTTTTAGTTTCCAAGATTCTAGAGACGCATCTCCAGAATTTTCTCAATTTCTAAAATAATTTTCTTGCTTATGGTGTTATTTGTCTGCACTAGTTGTCCGCTTTACTTTAACTTACATGTATAATGGCGGATATGCACGATAGACCGGGGCACAAGAGGGTTTCATAACACACATCAGTGCAGCGAGAGAAGAGTCAACAAATTTTGGAGGCTCCTGGTCTCTCTAACCATACAGAGTCATCTACTTCTGTGGCTCGTGTTTCTCCTCATGCTTCTTCTTCCCATAGGAGACAAGATTCACCTACTTTTATGGCTCGTGCTTCTCCTCATGTTTCTTCTTCCCATAGGAGACAAGATTCACCTACTGACACATCATTCCTTCCATCCTCCCTCAAGAGCCAGGTCCCCCTATTCAGACGCGTGAGATACCCGATTCACCAGTGCCACCTCCTACTTTAAATGCTTTTGAGTCAGTGCTACCTCCTACTGTTCATGCTGTTGATCTAGTGCCACCTCCGGAGGATGAGGCTGCTGTGAATGCTGAGCCAGAGGCATTTGGAGGAGGCCATGTAGATTTGTTATTATTGCTTCTATACCCAAACCATACTATTAGATATATTTGAGACAGAGAGGGAGTGATCGAGAAAATAGCAAGTATATTATTTTGCCGATGTAGTAATAATAGGGAGATTTCCCAAATATCGATCTTGAGGACTGCGTAGTAATATTAGTTTACGTCGTGATTCAACTAAACAAAAACAAGAGTTTTTTTTGGGGGGGGGGTGGAATAAATTCGCACTATAATTAATTTAAACAGGATGTAAAATATGGATTTTACACAAACATGAGAATTATGCCAGGGTACGGTGTGTGGTTTTTTCCTGCAATGACCTTGAATGTAAATCTCCTCAACTCGTTCAAATATTCAATTACCAGATCTTAATATTGTTTCCTCCTAAAACCTTAGAGGGAAACCTTTGGTCATTCATCCTAATATCTAAGTCCTTAGGGAATTATGATGAAACCAAGCTTTTGAATCAACAAGATATATCCAGTAACTCTAGGGTATCCCTAGCCCTAGGTGATATCTACTAAAGTTTAATCGTGCAAAAACCTTAACAATTGTGATCCCATAAATCGTTAATCATACAACATTCCTTATTTGTCTGATAACGAGAGCATTAAAAACATTACACACTTAAATTGAATAACAAACATAAAACTGAGGGAATTAGGAATTCAAAGTCATTACATGATCAAACCAGGGAACACCCCCTGACATTGGGAGTTTAGTCGCTCATATTCTTCAAAGAAAATACAATATTTAAATTAGACATTACAAGATATGCAGATTCCGTTAATCTTCAATCATGATCTCTCTTGAGGGACCTCCGTTCTCCGAAACTCTTAACAATAACAATCTTTAATCGTCTAATTCCTCTGTCGTGCCAAAAAGTCCCTTTTCTTTTCCTCAAAAAGTCCTCTAAATAGTCATTGATCAATTAACCGATGTAGCAAATATCCAAATGCCCTATGGAGTCAAAAACTCTAAAAATCAACTAAAATCCAAAGATGAGGCGTCCAAGCCAACAATGGCCGTGTCAGGCAACACGGTCGTCCGTGTTGGCTTACTGTTTCTCTGCTTCCATAATGCTAGTGCCAAACTTGTTGACACGGGCCGTGTCAGCTGACACAAGCACCCGTGTCAGCCCATAGTTTTTCTTCCAAATTTCTTCTTTTATCCTTCTCCTGACACGGGCCGTGTCAAGCGACACGGGTGGCCGTGTTAGGGCCACTGTATCTTCAAAAAATCCTTCTCCATGAGTCAGGAACTTCCGATTTCCTTGACGAGTCTTTGGGAATTCTTGCTTGAACCTGAAAACCAATCGAACTACCAAAAGAAAGCATAAAATGTAATACATTGGCATAAACTAAAGATAATAACCAAACACGAATGGAAATGCGAACAGACAAATTACTTGACAAAATAATAAAAAAACATAAAAAAAGTGTTATCGATTTTTGCAAATTCATGCCGAATAAGTGTCAAAAGACTAGTAGAGTTGGTGACCGATTAGGGAGCGTTAGTTGGATTTATTCTTTTTTATTTACGTTAATTTTAATTGACAAATGTCTGACATTGATATTTTTTCAGGAGTGTTATTCGCAAAAGTTTATTAACCATAGGCAGAAGATTATTGCCTTGCCTCAGTTGAATAAGGATTGATTTCAGGAAGTTTTGTCCTTATCTGGCCTGAAGGACTTGTGCATGACCGATTATACTACGACCAACCACGAGATGCTTAACACATTCTTGGAGAGCTGACACTCATCATTTAATCTCCCACTTGGTGAAATGTCTATCACACTCGATGATGTCTCGTGTTTGCTACATCTTCCGATCAGGCGGAGACTTCTAGATCATGAGAGAATTATCAAAGACGAGACACTCAAGATGATGGTAGACTATATGGCAGTTGACACAATGGAGACGAATAAGAAGTTGGATAGAACCATGGGTGCTCGTGTTAGGTTTGAATACCTAAATAAAATATATACGACTGAGATCCTTGGAGCATAATAGGCTACGGATGATGATGAACAGGTGGCACTCCATAGATTGCATGTTATGATATCATACCTGCTATATTTGGTTGGCACTATGATTTTTATGGACAAGAGTGCCACTTATACATATGTCATCTACCTACAATACTTTGAGGATTTCAATCGGATCCATGAGTATAACTAGGGGTCGCTTGTTTGGTATACCTGCACTCGAAGTTGAGAGAGGTTTGTATATGGAAGACGAAGCAGGTCACATGCAACATCATAGTACTGACAGTAAGAATTATTGGTCATTTAATATTTCTTTGCATTGTCATTTCATCTTTTCAAAACTATTACTGATAATTCGTGTGTTTCAAACTTTTCATTTCAGGCTTGGATCCTGTCACACCCCAATTTTGACCCTGAATCGCTGATTCAATACATTCATCATAGTTATTGCATCTCTACATAGCATGCCATGCATTCCATACCGCATAGGGCCTAGAATATCAGTCAAAATAATTTTTTGGAATTACAGGCGAACTGGTTGAATTAATCGCCAAATGTGCGTTAAATCAGTAGACGAAAATTTTTAAAATCAAGCTTGCAAACACCAATTTTATTAATCTACGTTTCGCGTAGTTTAATCTGGTATGCTCGAATTATTTTTCGGCTAAATTTTCGGCCACCTTTCGACCCGCCTGAGCCTTTTAACTGGTCAAAATTTATTTCAAAATTAAAAGAAATGCTGCATTTTTCCAATAAATTTATTTTGCACTGATCATTTTGGTGCATTCATTTTAATTTTTCGAGTATTTTTACGTCAGATTTTTATTCATTTTGAATCTTTTTATTTTTATTTATTTTTATCAGAACCATACAAAATAAATAAGATGAATTTACTATATAGTCCTGTTGATTTTATTTTAATTATTTAAAATAATTTAATTTTTATTTGATCTATTAGTTTTAACTCATTTTTATACTAAAAAAACATTAAGAGGGGTATTTATAGATTTTCAAAATTAATGAAACCCTAGTAGCTTGGTATATATATATTGAATGCTGAGAGATGAGACGGGGGGAAGGAGCTCCACGCGGCGCCTCACTTTCATACTCACTCCCAATTTTCAATTGTAAACAAAGGTAATACTCTCTCAACTTTCAGTAGAGAAATAAGCTAAAAATTGAAAAAGAGGTGTGTGGTTTTATGAACCATCCATTACACAATTTCATAAACACCATCTTTTTTTTTCCACCTTTCATCAACACACAAACCCAAACAGTGTAGCTTGTTCTCTTTTTTTTCTTCTTCTTATTTTATCTTTATTTAATATATTAATTTTCATTTTTATCTAATTCTTTTTTAGTTCTATTTCATTGTCTTATTTATATATATATATATATATATATATATATTATATGTGCTTTATGTTCTAGAGATATATACTACTAATTTCAATTTCAATTTATATATACATTGAGTTCGTTTCTATACTTTTGTTTTATAAATGTATCTGTATAAATTTTAATTTTAATTTTAATTTCAATTATTATTTACTGTTTGAGTTTAATATATAAATGTATCGGTTTGGTTTTATTTGACATACATACATGTACTTTTGTTTAATATAAATTTTATACTTTAATATTTTTTAATCTTCATATATGTATATAAATATAAATGGCAGTAGGAGTTTTAACATGTATATATAACTTTTTTTTGTTACTTTTATATATATATATATATATATATATATATATATATATATATATATATATATATATATATATATATATATATATATATATATATATATATATATATATATATATATATATATATACTTAAATATTTAAAAATGTCAGTAAGAGTTTTAATATATATAACTTTTGTTTTTGTTAGTTTTGTATATATTTAAAAAAATTATCAGTTTGAATATACTATTTAATTTTTTGTTAGTTTTATATATGTTAATATTATTTATTTTATGTTATTTTATTTTATTTTATTTTAGTTCTATTTCTATTTTGTAGCAATGTGGATTTATTGTAGATAAAATGTGTGTGTTGCATTTTGCTTTCATTTTTTCAATTACTTTGAGTTGATGTAAAATTTGTGATACTGCTATAATAATATTTTGGTTGTTGTTGCCTTTCATTGCGTTGCGATTCGGGAGTTAAAATCCAATTTGACTTTCGAAAATTGCTTGGTCGCATAGATTCTGTTGCTCGACTTCTAATAAAGTGATTCATGTATGAGTCCACTTTAAGTTAGTTTAGAACAAAATTTGGTTTGCTTTCGATTACGGTTGAATTTCGGTCTCGTGGCTTACTCTTGGGCCTTCTTACAATGAGCTATTAAGCAACATCAACTTAACTTTCAATAATTTCAAACCTTTGAACGTTAATCATTTTAAATTTAATTTCAAACCATTTTTATAAGCAAGTTGGAAGAAAAAGATACCCTGGATGGAATATCCAGTCGTAGTCCCGAATATTAGGCTCAAGCTGTAAGAGTTTGCAAGCCATAAGTATTCGTCTTCCCTTCTACACTCTAATATTCAAATCGTTTTCTAAATAAAACGTGAAGAAAAATATTATTCTGGAGGGAATATCCAGTTATAATCCCGAATATTAGGCTCAAGCTGTAAGAGCTTGCAAGCCATAAATATTCGTCTTCCCTTCCACACTCTAATATTCAAATCGTTTTCTAAATAAAGCGTGAAGAAAAAGATTATCCTGGAGGGAATATCCAGTTATAATCCCGAATATTAGGCTCAAGCTATAAGAGCTTGCAAGCCATAAATATTCGTCTTCCTTCCAAAACATTCGTAAATATTCGAATCATTTTCTTAGCAATATTGGAAAGAAACAGACTGCCTGGGTGGAATATCCAAACGTAGTCCCGAGTACTAGACTCAAGCTGTAAGAGCTTGCAAGTCACAAGTGTTCGTCTTTCAAACTCCAAAATACTTAATTCCTATCTTAACCTCTTTCAATAAAGATGGAAATGGAACACGGTGTATACTGTGCACTCCTGAAACTAGGATTCGAGATGTATATCTCGCTCATCCAAGTTATCGCCATCACTCAAAATACATCCAACCAATCAAACTCTTTCTCGCCGCCGTGCGACTAATCAAAGAATCTTTTTCATAAATGAAAGATATATTGTCTTAAGGTGATGCAAAACAATGTTTCGGCCACGATTGTTGAGTCGAGATAAGTGACGTTTTTCCGAATGTAGATTTATAAATCCGTTCGACGTGTGGTATGCGTCCACTCCTCATCTGTTTTGGGTAAAACAATGTTTTCGTCGATTAATACAATATAGCTTTCGCTAAAATCGACCAACAAACAAACATTTTTCTACCCAGAACTACGTAAGCCTTGATTTCTCTTTTGAGATACGTAGGAGCAGGATTTTTAAATCTTGTCAGGCCCACTAATAAAAAAACTTAGGTTTAGTCCTTCGTCAAAAATCCAAAAACATTCTCCTCTCTTCTATTCTTTCTTTCCCACCTAATAACTTAAAGCCTAATATTTCAACTAACACTAACGCACACAACTAACCTAATGGTTCCCGTTGAGTACAATGGACGTGAGGGGTGATAATACCTTCCCCTTGCGTAATCGACTCCCGAACCCTGATATTGGTTGTGATGACCATATCTTATCCTTTCTTTTAGGGGTTTTATTGATATTTTCCCTTTCCCATTTTGGGAATAAATAAAGTTCGGTGGCGACTCTGTTCATTCCATCATTGCGAGCGTGCGATCGCGCTTCGCTTTGAAGTCGTATCCCCATTTTTTCGAGGTGCGACAGATGGCGACTCTGCTGGGGAGTACTCAAACCCTAAGTGAGTCAAGCCTAGTTAGGTCGTTTGTGTGCCTTTGTTTGTTTACCTATGTGGCTTTTCTTTATTGTTTTTACTATCTCTATTGTCATATTGATATGAATCTGTTGTATTGGTTCGATTATGGTTTGGTACTTGGATACTCTGATTGCAAACCTTGTAGGAAAGACTTTTTACCCGACTCTCGAGTAAAAACATAAGATAGGACGAGGTTGAGTAGTGCAGGTCTGTGAGATGTATTTCTCGTTGGGTCGGTACGAGAACCTTACTTAGAGTAGATTCTTGAGAGGATGTTGTCGCTCGGCAAGTCAGTTGTCGTAAGCTTCAATATTTTCTTTAGGATCCATGACTCTGAGAACCATTTGTAGAACCTTAGTTCTTTGTCAAACTAGGAAAGCTGGTTGCGTAGTGTGGGTCTGCGAGATGAATTTCTCGTTGGATCGATGCGAGAACCTCACTTAGAGTAGATTCTTTAGATGGAGTTGATGCCCGGCAAGTAAGTTGCCATAGGCAGTAAACACTCTAATGGATCCATGACTCTAGGAACTTTTTTGAAACCCTAGATCATACCCGGTGAGAACCTATTCTTGGGAAGCAATCAGATTCATCAGTACCTCAGAACCCGTGTATTGAAAAAAAAAAACAGATATGCATGGATTGCATTGCATTGCATTCACATTCCATTGCATCTGCATCTCATCATAATGCATGACATTGTCCAGACAAAATACAAAAAAACTCAACCATCATTTGTCCATGATCAGCAAAGTGATTCTCAACACGCGTTTAGAACAAAGAACCATGTCTCAGGAGATAATGGACGAGCTAAGGAAAAGCCAAGAAGCACTGAAGGAGGAACTTAATCTTTTGAAGAGCCAAATGAGATGGATCTTGGAAACCCTGCAAGTCTTGTTGAGAAAAGAGGGTCACCCAATATACACTGCTGCAACAAAGAGAGCTACTACTCCACATCCATCTAGTGTTACCTCAAGTCAAGGGAAATTCCGTGTGGAAGCTCCTCATCTATCGGCATATGGCCCTCCCTCAAGACGTCATCATCAACATCCTCTGGCTATTCCTCCTCAAAATCACTGAAGTCAGGTTCAGAACAAAAATCAGAATCAGAATAAGAGGAACAAAAATCACAATGACCAAATTCCGGTGCCATATAGCAAGCTCTACCCACAACTAATCCAGAATGCTTTGGTGACCCCTCGAGCTCTCACACCTGTGTCACCATACCTGCCATGGTACAATCCAAATGCAACATGTGAATTCCATAAAGGGGCATTGGGACATGACTTGGATTCTTGCTTAGCACTGAAAGCCTTGGTACGAGAACTGATTAACAAAAAGAGCTTAATCTTTGAAGAAGATCACCCGAAGGTCAAATTCGAATACCATACAGGAACAATGGGGCACTCCATCGAGGAATGCAAGAGTTTTAGCTCAAGCTGCAAAGATTGATTGACATAAGGTCACCAACACTCAAGGAGGAAGGCTCAAGTACATATACTTTGATCTTTGGGTCGGGTAATGAGGAAGGGAAAGGACCCTTGAAACCCCTCAAGGTTTTGTTCCACAAGGAAGATGTCAGGGATGTGGCTAATGAGCTATCATTGTTTCCTGGTAAGAGCATTGAGATACCGTCTTGGATTTCCAATGTCACGACCCATACCAATGAAAGAAAAGGAGAAGTGAGTAGTGGATCCAAGAGGGTTGCGTTCAACGATGAGATTGGAGGAAAGGAATTTGAAGATCATCATGCCAATGTCAAAAAGCTTGTTGATCCCAACCTTCAAGTTTGAAGAAGTCAATTCCTTAAAGCTGGCAATCATTTGGTTGTTTCAGCATTTCTTTTGTAGTTTCCTTGCATGTTGATTGTTAATTGCTTTTAAGCATTGTTGTTTTCTTTGAATTGGTAAGATTAATGAAATGTTTATGCATCTTTTGAATTAATCCATTCGTATTCACTCGTTTTTCATTCATGTTAAAAACAAAAATACTCCTCTCATTCACTTTTGTTTATCAAACCGTTGTGTTAACAAAGATTGGAAGGAGGATGATGAAAACGAAACACCTGAAATTGTTGTGGTATGATTTTGAGTAAAACCTTGTCGATGATGTAAGGCATTGTTTCAAATCCCCAAACACTGAAGAGATAAGGAGTTAATCCCTAGTCAACCACTTTGAGCCTAGAAGTTGGTGTTTATTTTGGACCTAAAACCCTTAATCTTAACCTGAGGCAGGGTAGTTATGTTCAGATAGTTTGATCGTGCATTCGATCTTTGAAAAATCGTTCATATGTACATCCTCCAATTAGGTTCAACCACATGTTATCCTTCGCGCACATGTTGAGGTGTCGAAGAAGTTAAGAAAAGCTAAAATTAGTGTTGGTTGATCCTTATCCACCGATAATATGGCAGTCGACACCTTTTAAAAAAAAAGAGAAAGATTGAAAAAAAAGCTCGCTAAGTCAAATACCACAAAATGACTTAGGCAAAAGTCAGGGCATCCCGATGGACCGAAAGCTTCAAAGAAGCGGTCCAGGCAAAATCAGGGATAAGGAAGATCAATCAAAAGAGGTCACTAAATCCTCAACAAAAATAAAATAAGGTGACTGCCATTCAAGGAAATCTATCTTGAACCCTCATCTTTACCATCACACCTTCGAACCCTCTTAGAAGTCGAATGCGTGTATCGAATTAGCTGAACGTAGGATCTGGAGATCATCAAGAAGAAGGGGTGGGTAAAAATAAATTTTGAGCCTTATATCCTTTTGTTTCAAAAACCGTGAACCAGACCACGTTACAACCCTTAAAAGACCTAATTGAGACAAGGTTTATTTTGAAAGCATACTATAACAAGGTTGTGTTAACTTGACTCCAAACGATTTTTGTTAATCATTTGATGGCACCAACTTGTATACTGTGAATGACTTGATCACCATTGTGTTCTTATCAACGACTCTTTCACTGTATTTCACCCATTCATATCAATAAACTTTGAGTTCAAATTTTTGCATAAACATTGCATTAAAATTACCATTTTTTGAATGCACAATCTTATTTGCGAGTCAACACTTAGCATCAAAGAAATTCCAACAATATGCAGTTGAGGAAATTGATAAAGTGAAAGAAGTCCAAACAGGGGAAATCACTTTGAGCATCAGTTAATTCGAGCTAATCACCCTAAGGGTCATCTCGCCAAGAGTAATTTGCTTCAAGACTTAGACTGGGGTAAGCCACCTCAGAACTCAATGAGTCCAACTATCCAAAGGACAGTCAATCAAGAGTCTACCATTCCAACATTTGGTTAGTCAAGTTCGGACCATTGCAAATTTCAAACACTTGGGGCAAGCCATCTCGAGTTAGTCTCATGGCAACTTGTTTCCAAACTCACTTTCAAGGTGAACATTTCCAAAGACCCAACAGACTGGGGCAAGATGAGCCACAAAGGGGCAGACCCCCTTCATGCTTTCAAACTGCTCAAACAAATTCTGCCATACGTCAACAACTTTTGAGTTTAAGACGAGTGCCCGGAAATTATGCTAGCACGATTCGTTAATCTTACAAAAGGATCCCATTTTCTAAGTTGTGGCTGCCAACCTAGATACAATTCTCCTTTGACAACATCTATCATAAATATTTGGTTGAGTTCTCGGTGTTAAGGAATCATGATATCCATAAAAAGCCTCAAACTCCTAGTCTGCCAAGTGTCAGCATTCTCATAATCATGATCATTCATATATCATGCATTCAAATCATGCATAGCCGAAATGTACTTCGTGCTCATTTTGCATTGACCCATGTCTTGTTGTTGATCCTATGCCCTTTGACCTCTAATTTCAGTTTGTATTTGGTGCCCTTAAACCAACATCCGGTTTTCGCAGTCATTTTCAAGTCCAATTGTTGTTGGCAAAATCCGTTAAAAAGTTGGTTATAATCTATTACTTACGGTTAAGAGTCCAATTGTTGTTGAACTTTATTCCATTATCAGGTCATATATGAAATTGTTGTTCAGTGTTATTCAGGTCAAATATGAACCTGTTGTTGAGCTTTATTCAGGTCATATATGAACCTATTGTTCAGTGCTATTCAGGTCATATATGAACCTGTTATTGAACTTTATTCCATTGTCAGGTCATATATGAACCTGTTGTTGAGCTTCATTCCATTGTCAGGTCATATATGAACCTGTTGTTGAGCTTTGTTCCATTGTCAGGTCATATATGAACCTGTTGTTGAACTTTATTCCATTGTCAGGTCATATGTGAACCTATTGTTGAGCTTTATTCAGGTCATATATGAACCTGTTGTTGAGCTTTATTCCAGTGTCAGGTCATGTATGAACCTGTTCTGAAGAGTCTTTCTCTATGATTGTTTCAGTGTTGTCAGGTCATATATGAACCTGCTGTTGAGCTTTCATTCCAGTATTACCAGGTCATATATGAACCTGTTGATACACTCTTCTTGAATTTTTTCTGAGTTTGTTAGGTCATATCTGAACCTGCTGTCAGAACTTCTTGATATTCCCCAGCATTGTCAGGTCATATATGAATCTGTTGTTGTGTTTTATTCCAGTATTGCCAGGTCATATATGAACCTGTTGTAGCATTTTTTCCCCTTATTCGGGTTTAGTAAGTCATATGTGAACTTACTACCGAAATCTCTTGTATTCTAAGTATCGTTTATCAAATTTCACTTTGAGTACTCCCTAGTGTGTGTCTGATTCTCCAGCAGGATTGTTTTCCCCAGCGAGTTAGTTTTTACCATTTGTCTGTCTCCCTATGGACCATCAGCATTCCCCATAGATCTTTGTCTCATTTTGTATCCATCATAAAGCATCATGCTAGGGTTTATCTTATGTCTGATCATATCCCTAGCAAATCAAATAAAAAAGAGTCATTCATTCAGGCATTCATCTCATATCATATCCTATCATCTGCATTTCAGGATCAAAATTCGGGTCTTCTTAGTATTTAACTATCTTCCACTATGATCATATGAAGACTGTACTTCTTCATATTCTCATGTTGAAGATACTTAAATAGGGGCAACTGTCACACCCCAATTTTGATCCTGAATCGCTGATTCAATACATTCATCATAGTTATTGCATCTCTACATAGCATGCCATGCATTCCATACCGCATAGGGCCTAAAATATCAGTCGAAATAATTTTTTGGAATTACAGGCGAACTGGTTGAATTAATCGCCAAATGTGCGTCAAATCAGTAGACGGAAATTTTTAAAATCAAGCTTGCAAACACCAATTTTATTAATCTACGTTTCGCGTAGTTTAATCTGGTATGCTCGAATTATTTTTCGGCTAAATTTTCGGCCACCTTTCGACCCGCCTGAGCCTTTTAACTGGTCAAAATTTATTTCAAAATTAAAAGAAACGCTGTATTTTTCCAATAAGTTTATTTTACACTGATCATTTTGGTGCATTCATTTTAATTTTTCGAGTATTTTTACGTCAGATTTTTATTCATTTTGAATCTTTTTATTTTTATTTATTTTTATCAGAACCATACAAAATAAATAAGATGAATTTACTGTATAGTCCTGTTGATTTTATTTTAATTATTTAAAATAATTTAATTTTTATTTGATCTATTAGTTTTAACTCATTTTTATACTAAAAAAACATTAAGAGGGGTATTTATAGATTTTCAAAATTAATGAAACCCTAGTAGCTTGGTATATATATATTGAATGCTGAGAGATGAGACGGGGGGGAAGGAGCTCCACGCGGCGCCTCACTTTCATACTCACTCCCAATTTTCAATTGTAAACAAAGGTAATACTCTCTCAACTTTCAGTAGAGAAATAAGCTAAAAATTGAAAAAGAGGTGTGTGGTTTTATGAACCATCCATTACACAATTTCATAAACACCATCTTTTTTTTTCCACCTTTCATCAACACACAAACCCAAACACGGTAGCTTGTTCTCTTTTTTTTCTTCTTCTTATTTTATCTTTATTTAATATATTAATTTTCATTTTTATCTAATTCTTTTTTAGTTCTATTTCATTGTCTTTTATATATATATATATATATATATATATATATATATATATATATATATATATATATATATATATATATATATATATATATATATATATATATATATATATATATATATATATATTATATGTGCTTTATGTTCTAGAGATATATACTACTAATTTCAATTTCAATTTATATATACATTGAGTTCGTTTCTATACTTTTGTTTTATAAATGTATCTGTATAAATTTTAATTTTAATTTTAATTTTAATTATTATTTATTGTTTGAGTTTAATATATAAATGTATCGGTTTGGTTTTATTTGACATACATACATGTACTTTTGTTTAATATAAATTTTATACTTTAATATTTTTTAATCTTCATATATGTATATAAATATAAATGGCAATAGGAGTTTTAACATGTATATATAACTTCTTTTGTTACTTTTATATATATATATATATACTTAAATATTTAAAAATGTCAGTAAGAGTTTTAATATATATAACTTTTGTTTTTGTTAGTTTTGTATATATTTAAAAAAATTATCAGTTTGAATATACTATTTAATCTTTTGTTAGTTTTATATATGTTAATATTATTTATTTTATGTTATTTTATTTTATTTTAGCTCTATTTCTATTTTGTAGCAATGTGGATTTATTGTAGATAAAATTTGTGTTGCATTTTGCTTTCATTTTTTCAATTACTTTGAGTTGATGTAAAATTTGTGATACTGCTATAATAATATTTTGGTTGTTGTTGCCTTTCACTGTGTTGCGATTCGGGAGTTAAAATCCAATTTGACTTTCGAAAATTGCTTGGACGCATAGGTTCTATTGCTCGACTTCTAATAAAGTGATTCATGTATGAGTCCACTTTAAGTTAGTTTAGAACAAAATTTGGTTTGCTTTCGATTACGGTTGAATTTCGGTCTCGTGGCTTACTCTTGGGCCTTCTTACAATGAGCTATTAAGCAACATCAACTTAACTTTCAATAATTTCAAACCTTTGAAAGTTAATCATTTTAAATTTAATTTCAAACCATTTTTATAAGCAAGTTGGAAGAAAAAGATACCCTGGATGGAATATCCAGTCGTAATCCCGAATATTAGGCTCAAGCTGTAAGAGTTTGCAAGCCATAAATATTCGTCTTCCCTTTTACACTCTAATATTCAAATCGTTTTCTAAATAAAACGTGAAGAAAAAGATTATCCTGTAGGGAATATCCAGTTATAATCCCGAATATTAGGCTCAAGATGTAAGAGCTTGCAAGCCATAAATATTCGTCTTCCCTTCCACACTCTAATATTCAAATCGTTTTCTAAATAAAGCGTGAAGAAAAAGATTATCCTGGAGGGAATATCCAGTTATAATCCCGAATATTAGGCTCAAGCTATAAGAGCTTGCAAGCCATAAATATTCGTCTTCCTTCCAAAACATTCGTAAATATTCGAATCATTTTCTTAGCAATATTGGAAAGAAACAGACTGCCTGGGTGGAATATCCAAACGTAGTCCCGAGTACTAGACTCAAGCTGTAAGAGCTTGCAAGTCACAAGTATTCGTCTTTCAAACTCCAAAATACTTAATTCCTATCTTAACCTCTTTCAATAAAGATGGAAATGGAACATGGTGTATACTGTGCACTCCTGAAACTAGGATTCGAGATGTATATCTCGCTCATCCAAGTTATCGCCATCACTCAAAATACATCCAACCAATCAAACTCTTTCTCGCCGCCGTGCGACTAATCAAAGAATCTTTTTCATAAATGAAAGATATATTGTCTTAAGGTGATGCAAAACAATGTTTCGGCCACGATTGTTGAGTCGAGATAAGTGACGCTTTTCCGAATGTAGATTTATAAATCCGTTCGATGTGTGGTATGCGTCCACTCCTCATCTGTTTTGGGTAAAACAATGTTTTCATCGATTAATACAATATAGCTTTCGCTAAAATCGACCAACAAACAAACATTTTTCTACCCAGAACTACGTAAGCCTTGATTTCTCTTTTGAGATACGTAGGAGCAGGATTTTTAAATCTTGTCAGGCCCACTAATAAAAAAACTTAGGTTTAGTCCTTCGTCAAAAATCCAAAAACATTCTCCTCTCTTCTATTCTTTCTTTCCCACCTAATAACTTAAAGCCTAATATTTCAACTAACACTAACGCACACAACTAACCTAATGGTTCCCGTTGAGTACAACGGACGTGAGGGGTGCTAATACCTTCCCCTTGCGTAATCGACTCCCAAACCCTGATATTGGTTGCGATGACCATATCTTATCCTTTCTTTTAGGGGTTTTATCGATATTTTCCCTTTCCCATTTTGGGAATAAATAAAGTTCGGTGGCGACTCTGTTCAGTCCATCATTGCGAACGTGCGATCGCGCTTCGCTTTGAAGTCGTATCCCCATTTTTTCGAGGTGCGACAGATCCTCTAGCACTTCCTGGGTATCTCCGGTTGGACGAGTGTACCGACTTACATTAAGGATATGCCACATGCTACTGCTTTTTCCCCGCTCAGAGGGAACCAGGAGACTGAGTCTTTCAGAGTGTATCTTGACCGTTTGGTTGTCGAGGACATGCATTTCTACAACTATGTCGATCACCGTGAGACGCAGTCATTTGACGAGATAATACTATACTCTTGATGGTTAGCCTGCAGATCGTGTATCACCACTCCTCATCTGCCTGAGCGCGTCATGCGGTAGTTTGGCTACACTCAGACCATTCCTAGACACCATGTTGTCTCTGCTCCTCCTGCTTTGACACATAGACAAATATATGACATGTTTGATGATTATGAGAGCGACTAGAGCTACGTCGAAGAGTATATCATATGGTTCTTTAGGGTGTCACCCCCCACATGGTGTATGCTGCTCTAGGAGATCCGCCGAGGCCAACTCATCAAGAGATACTAGAGGAGGAGCAGGAACAGTTAGATCATGTTGAAGATGTCTTGCTTAGATGTCGTTGCATTATGGAGATTGCGCAAGCAGGCATTGACAAAGATATCATCCCTAATGGGTCTGATGTGAGGTAGGTCCTAAATGCTATCATAACGGAGGCACGATGGACATTGATATATCAGAGACAACGCCGAAGGATGGGGAGATTGATGGCCGAGGAGACCGAGGACGTAGAAGAGCCAGAGAAGGCATATGAGATGTAGTCAGACATACATAGTAATGCATTAGTATATAGTAGTAGTACTATGAATTGTATTATATTATGACATCATGTTACTTTATCGTTGTTCTCAACTTTTTTTTACATTTATTGGTCTTTTATTTATATATGACATTTTTTGATCATTTGGACTTATGTACGTCATTTTTTGCATATCGCTTGTATGATTTAAATCTTCATATGAATACATTTAAACAAAACATAACATGAAGAATTATGTTCTGATACGTTACATAGATACATCTTCGTAAAATAAACGGAGATGCATCTTCGATACAATAAATTTATAAAATGCCTTCTGAACGTGATGCATGATATATATTTTAAATTATTACGGAGATGTATCTCCGAAATATTTTAACGTTTAATCAGAATTTGATGCGTCCGAAAATATATCTCTAAATCTGAAAGATATTTTAATATTTTTACATGATGAATAAGTAACATATAATTCTTATCGGTCATTTACGATTTGATTTATCAATAAGAGAGAATTATATTTATATATTTTAATTTTAAAAAAAATGATATATCTAAATCTTTCAATAAAAAATAAACTTTTTTTAAGGACATTAAAAAAAAAGCTCAGAAAAATAATTGATCTAAAAGAAACTAAACTATACACCACTTCGGTCCATCTCCATTTCAGTTTGATTTTTATTTGGATTCGATGAGCTCGGAGGAAGCATAAGGTTAAAGAATATATCTTCATCCCAATTGTATTGTGAATTAGGGTTTCAGTTTCAGAGAGAGATGGGAACCCCACAAAAGGAGAATGAAAGCAAGGGTTTCTTTTCCGCAATGTCTTCCCGGTTTTCTCTCTTCAGCAACGCTATGCACCGATCTGTTAACGGGTACTTCATCTCTAACACCCCTTCAATAATTCACCTCAATAAACCTTCAATTTTCATCCCATTTTTGTATGCGCCGCTTTTCAATCTTGGTTGTTTATGTATGAATTCTACCCGAGTGTGAAAATTGTTCGGTGTTTTTTATGATTCTGATTTGGTTATAGGCTTCTTGGATATGAAGGTGTAGAAGTCATAAACCCAGAGGGTGGTAAAGATGACGTAGACGATGAAGCTCAGAGAGGAAGATGGAAACCAGAGGTGCTCATTTTGTTTGTACTGTTTTTCACTTTTATTGATTGTTGGGGACAAGGATGCTAACATAGGCTCCCTTTTTGGCTCATGTATATACAGGAAAGAGATGGTTACTGGAAGATGATGCAGAATTATATTGGTGCAGATGTAACGTCACTGGTTACACTTCCGGTTATTATATTTGAACCAATGACTATGATTCAAAAAATGGCTGAGGTCTGCTAGCTTTAAGTTTTTATGTTCGTTAACGATTTGATAGTATGTATTGTCAATTGATTGAAATTAGAACATTAAATGGCATGAACTAGTTGATGGAGTACTCCCACTTGTTAGATGAAGCAGATAAATCAGAGGATCCTTACATGCAGTTGGTGTATGCATGTGAGTTATTTTTCTTCCTTGTGTTTTACTATCTTATAATTTTTTCCTAGTGGAATTGAAAAGTCATTTTAGGGACGTAGTTGTAAGTATAAATGATGGACAAAACATCATGCATTTGTTTTTATATTTTTTATTTATTTCTTCACTATTTAATTTAAACTACATATTGATCACAGCGTCATGGGCTATATCTGTGTACTTTGCATACCAACGAACCTGGAAGCCTTTTAATCCTATCCTTGGAGAGACTTATGAATTGACTAACCATAATGGAATTACATTCCTTGCGGAACAGGTATCTTTTCAGTTTGTGATTTTCATTGGTACTCTTTGATTCTCATAGGGGGCAAATCAAGTGAGAATGACGTGTTTATGTGTGTGCGCGTCGTGTTCAATGTCACAACCAAACTTTTAGTTGAATGCAACATTCATTAATCTGGTCATGGAATTGTCTTATGTTATATGAATGGCAAGGTATATATATACAAAACTATATAATTTAGGCATTTCTAGGTACATAACATATATATTTGAAATAGCTTAATCTCTATATTCAAATAAAGTGGTGCTATGAAATATCAAATTACTCTGAATTTTGTAGACCAGATTGATCTACTAAATGAGACATTTTAATTCAATGGCTGCCTTGATAAAATTCATCATTTATAAAAAGAACTTATCAAGAGATCTAATATATCTATACTTACACTCTGGATCAAGGGATCCAAACTCTCTCACACTCTCCTCCCGTGCATGTGGGATACACATGCTAGCTGTTGAAAGAATATTAACTTCTTTTCTTCCTTTCTAATTTTGTTTGGTTAAAACAAACCGATACTTTTCCATTACTTTTCTATCCTTGTATATCAAAATGTTATTTTTAATTTCAGGTTAGTCATCATCCCCCAATGAGTGCTGGGCATGCCGAGAACGAACATTTTACATATGACGTAACTTCAAAGTTAAAAACTAAGTTTTTGGGGAATTCTGTTGATGTGTACCCTGTCGGAAGGTGATAAGCATATTTGTTTAGTAGATTTCCTTTGTTATATTGTTTTTCTCCTATTGTTACTAATATTTTTTGAGTTCTTCCAATTTCACTCTCATTGCTGCTTTTACTTGTCACACCCTAATTGAAAGAGTTACTACCATCTCATCTCTAATCTATTCTCCCAAGAGATTACAAATGTTTTCAAGCAGAGGAGCGACATATATAGTGATATGTGATAAATGCATGACATATGTGTTTCAATCTAATTATAATGCTTTAGATCTCCATACAAGGTTACCAAATGTCAATGTAGGTTTAGGATCTTGAAGAGCTGGTTTATGACATTCCCCATTCATGGTTATATATGATTAATTAGTACTTTATTTAACCCTTTCTGTTCTCATTTGAAAATTGAAATATTGGTTGTGTTGGTTTTATTGTTGTTTCCTTTTTTCATAAGCTTGTTGCTGTTTCCTATTTAAGGAGGAGTAATATCTTTGTGAGTGATTGTTTGCAGAACGCGTGTGACCCTTAAGAGGCACGGTGTAGTCTTAGATTTGGTGCCACCTCCTACAAAGGTTAACAACTTGATATTTGGCCGGACTTGGATTGATTCGCCTGGGGAAATGATAATGACAAATTTGACAACCGGAGACAAAGCCGTACTTTACTTTCAACAATGTGGATGGTTTGGGTCAGTAACATTTCCACTTCTAGTTTTTGTTTAAGAAAAAGATACATTTTTTTATTGGTTTATGCCTGTTCTTTATTAGGATTTAGGTTTTAACCTTTGAGCAATTTGTTAATGTATTAATTTCTTGATGTACATTGAAATAAAAAAGTACTGTTCCCGTTCCACTTGACTTTGGTTTGATGATAATTGAGTGGCTCTGAACTTTGTTCCCCTTCATATATGATGTTTATGTTTTATTTCAATTTTTCCCATTAGCTGTTTAGGCATCTTACTAATATCAGTGTAGACAGCCTTTAATTAAGCTCTACCTATTTCCTCATCTTATATAGTGCTGGTCGCTATGAAGTGGATGGTTATGTTTATAATTCCTCTGAAGAGCCTAAAATTTTGATGACTGGGAAGTGGAATCAGTCAATGAGTTATCAACCTTGTGATTCAGAAGGAGAGCCTCTTCCAAACACAGAATTGAAAGAGGTGATATTTTCTTTGTTGATCTTCAAATTGACCTTGTGAATTATATGCAATCAAACTTCACAAGCATTTTTACATTATCTTGAGCTTACTATTTCATGACAAAATCATTGCCCTAATCATGCTTGGTAGGTTAGATTTGTAGACAATGATGTTTATGGCCATAAACTCTTTCCAGTTATAGAGTTTTTACTAGACAATAATACATGGTGACCCATGTCAATATCCTCCAATTCATCAGGCCCCTTGGCCCCCCTGCCCAGCCACCAAGACCTTCACAAGAAGAAAAGAACAAAGTTTCTCCCCCCCTCCTCTTGGCAAGCACGAGAGTGGTGGCTTGTAAGAGAGATATCATTGATATCTTGTACAATTTTTTCTACTATTTATACTTAATCGGTTTGATTTTGTTCTTGTATAGCAAACAGTTTTTTTCCAAGTAATCTATTACTACTTTGCTTTTATCATTTTAAGAAAACTGAATTTCTGCTCCTGAACTTTGTCTTTGAAACAATAATTGTTAAAGAAACTTCATGATGTTATTGGAGACGACAAAGATATGATTAGGTATCTTATACGGTAATGGATCCTCTCCTGTGACATGAGATGCCATTTAAATCCTCACCTTCCATCATAAAGGAGAGAGAAAGATGATTACAAGAAAAGAGAATTAAGGGTAGATATATATGGACACATGAATAAACATGAGAGAAAAAAAGAGAAGATCCATCCCTTATCTTATACACATGCGCACACTCTTATAATCCAAATGTAGTGTTCTTTGAAATTCCTCAATTTGAAGTTATAGCCATTGCAATCAAGATTCTGACATGCTACTCTGATAAACAAAGTAACGTCACTCTTATACTTTGCCGGTATATTGATTGGGTAACAGCATTAGTACCTCAAAGTTCCTTATCAATGTCATTGGCTTTTCATTAGAGATTTAAATTTGCAGGTTTGGCATGTTGCTGATGTTCCTCCAAATGATAAATTCCAGTATACACATTTTGCTCATAAAATAAACAGCTTTGACACTGCTCCTAGAAAGTTGTTGGCATCAGATTCTCGTCTACGCCCGGATAGATATGCACTTGAGATGGGCGACCTGTCCAAATCCGGGGCAGAAAAGAGCAGGTTTACTTGCATTTCTTTTGTTCCCTTTCTGTTTCCTTGTGCCCAAAAATATATTACTTAAACATTGTTTGAGCGACAGCGATGTTCATATAAAATTTTGGAACAGTTTAACATGCTCAACGTTGCATTCTATAATTATTATGTTCGTTGAAATAACTTGCCGGAGGGGGGGCTGTAGTTCCTTTTGGATTGGTAGGGGTTTTGTTAGAACCTGTATTTCAGAAGATGATCCTAAGCCGGGTCATAGAAGGAGAAGCCTAGAGTGTGGAAGGTTAAATTTGTGAAAGGAGAAAGGTTCGACTGGGCATGCTGTTAACATTCCGTTAGGATATAAAGGGAAATACTTGTGTGAGAGAGTAGTTATTGGAAGGCGGAAAAAAAAGGAGTGAGAGAACTTTGTATTTTGGACTGTGTGGGCATAGGACAACCATTCTCTGAGGAACCCGGGCTCTGGACCAGTGTATCAGTTACTTTTGATTGAAGAATACCTTACTATTTCATTCTGTCATTTGGGGTGCTATTTGGGTGTCTGTTCTCTTTCCGCTTCAGTACCCAAGCAGGTTCAGTTTTGGATGGTCAAATTGATAGAGTCCTGTACCCTTTTGTATTGATATCTCTTTTCCCTTATTTCTCAAAACCTTGGCAGTGGCATTACTGTCTCTTCTTGAAAAATTGTCAAGCCTGTCACTGTCACCACCTCCCTAAAATAGAAAATGGGTTTGAGTTTCACCAGATTGATCCCTGGGATATTTATCTTTTGTTTTTTCTTTTCAGTTTGGAGGAGAGGCAGCGTGCTGAAAAGAGAGCTCGGGAGGAAAAAGGGCATAAATTTTCACCAAGATGGTTTGAGTTAACTGAAGAAGTGACGTCGACTCCTTGGGGTGATTTGGAAATTTACCAATATAATGGTAAGTACGCGGAACATCGGGCTGCTGCAGATAACTCTGGTAGTGTTGTTGATGATGTTGATGTTAAATCAATAGAATTCAATCCATGGCAGTATGGTGACTTGGCCACGGAATGAGAAGTAGTTTCAATGTTCTTTTGTTTTTGGATGTTGCAGCTAACTTTTTACAGAGATGCATTTGAAGAAATCTAACTTTTTGTACTCTGTTATTGGCTTGTGTACATTGTATCTACGATTCTCTTTATGCCTATTTTAGTATTTTGATTGTGATATGGAATATGTTGCATTGCCGGTGCATGTACTGGTTACCTTGAAATTGTATATATTATGTGCTGTTTTCAACAACTGAAACATTGATTAACGTGTTTTTAGATTCAATGCTTTTTTTCTAAGTTGAAGTTTATGGTCTCCTTGTCTCACTTAGTAGAATAACATTTAGTAGAATAAGATTTGAATGGTGTAGTTGTTTTGTTTTATCCGTTTAGAAGTGTTAGTAAAACACTCTTCAATACATATTTTTCAGCACACAATTTTATTGGTTAAAACTCATGTATAACAATTAGAAATCCTGATTAAGATCAAGCAGGTAGAGTTATAGATGTTAAATACGAAATTAAGGGACCGAATGTGTTTGCTTATATAAGAAAATGGGTCTGGATAAAAAACCTATTTTCTTTTTATAGAAACAATTTGTTTTTCTTCTAACTTCATACAACCGCCAAATATAGTGATAGACTTTTGGTTCCTTGAATCAAGATCATCTGTTGCATGCATCTCTCGTCAGCAAGGAAAAAAATGATAAAGAGATAAAGATAGTTCTGTAATAAGGGTGACCACGAGTTAAGTAAATATGATGTATGCGGAAAAACCCAAACCGATCCAATGTGGGAGAGTTATATAAGCACCTTTAGTTATGCGGTGTTGGCGGAAATTTATTTTAAGAAAATTGATTTTGATTAAAAATAAGTTAAAAATAAAATGATTTAGGTTGATATATAAAGAATTTATATAAAAGTGAATTGATAATAAATTTCAGCATATAATCAATTATAGTTTTGAAGAACAAAACACTTAAAAAATCAAAAATCAATTTTACATATTTAGAATTGATTTTGTCTATTTTAAGATGAGAATCAAACACTTGAGCAACTTTAATTAGTAGTCCTACAAAAACATCATAGGAAACATAGATTTGAAACTGCACCATAACATTTGTTATTGGTTTTTGTTTAAAGAATTGTCCGAACCGATGATATTTTTTTGGTTTGGTTTGATTTTTAGTATTTTTTGAAAATGGATTCAAACCAAACTAATCGATTTTGTTTGGTTTGGTTTGGTTTAGATGGTCAGTTTACAACACTTTTATTTCAAACATTATATTCATTTGTATTCTTTACTATCATGTTTTCGGTGTGTTTTATACTATTATTTTTTTCAAATAATACATTTCATATAATATATTTCATTCTCTACTTTTCAAACAACGTTTAAAGCATTGGCATAATTTTCATTGTATCATGAAATATGTTCACTATCGAATCTAAAAATTGACACTTGGTATAAGAAAGTTGGAAAGAGATTTGAAAGCTTAAAAAATAAAACAAGATGATTCAATACACACCTCAAACACACATCAAAATTATTTTATAACAAGACTAGAAGAAAATTCTTTGAAGAAGAAACAAAAAAGTAAAAAAAAGAAGATGAAAACTAACGAAGAGAACTTGAACACGAATAAGATAAACATAACCTATAAAAATGACAGTGGCGAGAGAAATAATAGTAGCGGGCAGCCAGAGCAACTATTTGATGAGAGCAAGTTTTTGTGGTTTATGCTTTCTATTTTTAATTTTTGGAGTTTGATTTTAACTGCATGGTTTTTCTTCAAAGGATGGAAGTGAAAACAAAGATGGAAAAGAGTTTGACCGATACAAAATTTGGGTTTAATAATAGATTAAATATGTATTTATAGTTATTGGTTGAGTTCATCGGATTGACGATTCCTAAAAATTAAAATCAAGAATCGAACCAAACTACATTGCTTTTTATTGGTTTAATTAGAGTTTTGAACCAAACAAAAAATAATTGATTTTTTTCGGTTGGGTTTAGTTTGAATTTTTGGTTTAATTGGTTTTTTCCGATCTACTTACACCCTATGTATAATCAATTATATTTTTGAAGAACAAAACACTTCAAACATAAAAAATCAATTTTACACATTTAGAATTGATTTTGTCTATTCTAAGATGAGAATCAAACTCTTAAGCAACTTTAATTAGTAGTCGTGCAGGAACATCATAGGTAAGAACGTAGATTTGAACTCGCAACATCCCACTTATTAATCTTTAAAAAGATGATTTCAGTCAATCGACTACTTGATAAAAGAAAGGTCTAAGATAAAAAAATCTCGTAATAATATGAGTTTAAAATATATTATTCGAGTCCGATCTTAGACAGATGACAGACTACTCAGTCATAAACAATACTATTTATTTGATTTTTTTTATAAATAAATAAATAATATCATAATATTTATGATATAAAGTATATTGTTTTAAATATACAATATAAGTATATTGTTTTTTGTGTACTATATTATTTTGTAAAAATAAACTAACATGTTTTTAAATATAATATAAGTTTAAAATTATTCATAATAACGTACGAATATCCAACATAAGACAAATTAATAGAATACAGACAGATTTTAAAATAAAAAATTAATTAAATATTAATTTGATTATCTTAATGTATATTATTGAAAATAGAAATATTAAATATAATTTAAAAGATAAAATTTAGTGAAGTGTGACATCTCAATGTAGAACTTTTAAATGAAACAACATAAATATTAGTATAATTTTTTGAATTTTTAGTTATACGAGCCAAAAAGATTACCAGTAACTCATACGACTATCCTAATAAATATTGAATATTTTCGGATCAGACTAAAAAAATCATTACAAATTTGGGTTTTAATTTTAAGACACATATCTTATGTTTTATCGAATTTTTTAACTTACTCATATGAGCTAGCTCATATGAAGGCATGGGAGTTGGAAATGCTAAAGATGCACACGTGAAAAAAAGGCATTACTTTTTGCATCCTTAATGATACTCACGTACCCTAGTGGAAAATAAAAAATATCCTTAAAATCTAGAACTTAACCTCCAGACGCACCTAAAATGCAACCAAAGTCAAGTTTTAGACTCAGACCATTACATAGATGAATATATACGGAGGTTAAGTTCCGTAAGCGTTTGATTGTTATAACGTGTTAGACCTTCCGTCTTCTTTCTTCTTCAATTCATTTCAGAGAATTTATTGACAATGCATAATAGAGTTTGTAATAAAACCTGTCTTCTATCATTTTCAAGCTTTTTCACTACTTCTATTGCATTTCATTCAAGTCTAGGACATCAATCAATCTCGACTGTACTCTATTTAATCGAAAATCATCGAATTCTCACATTTGGTAACTTTTTCTTTTTCTTACTTCTTATTTGTTTTTGATTCATTAGTTTGATGTTAAACACATAATAGGTTGTTTATGGTACATTATAACACATAATAAGTTGTTTAGAGAGGCATGTAGGTAGATTTTGTAGTTTGAGGTTAGACCATATATGCATGCTTTGTTCCTTCGTTTTCTGTTTCAAGAGGATGCGAAAGTCAACTTTCACATTTTGTTGTTCTGCATTACGGAAGTTAACTTCTGAATTTTGTTATTCTGTATTAGTTTTTTTTATTTTTCCTGTTATGTCTAGGGGTGGCAAACGGGCATGCCCGCCTCGTTTAGGCCCGCCCCACAAAATCCCGCAAGAAAACGGGGCGGGGCGGTCAAAGGTAGAGATGCAGGCTCACTTACTAGGCTCGCCCCATTTAATGACGGGCATGCGGGCATGCCCGTTATTCTCTTTAAAAGAACTTTTTTCACTCATGATGATATAATTTAAAAAAAGTACTCATACATCCTAATACTACTAAAATCTAATAAAGTCTTTGCTAAATAATGTATGTAAAAACACACTTGCATTGCATAAAAATCACTATCATTATCCTACATCCAATAATTAAATTGAACAAACCTTAAATTAAATATCACGAATTCAACACAAGTTCAACACCACAAATTTAACAAAAGTTCAACTCCATAAATTCAACAAAAGTTATGAAAGAAGTCATAAATAGTTTAATCTAACACAAAAATCTCTAAATTCTCTACAAACATAAAAGATGCACTCATCAATCTTCATCTACGTCACGAACATATGATGCTTCAGTTGTAATATTTTTCGCCAAGCTTCCATCATTATTATCTTCATCATCACCCACTACATCTATAATTTTTTTTGATGAAAATGAGTTAACCAGTGTTGATATGAACACCAATCTTTGTGCATTAGAAAGAGCTGAGTAAATGTCTACCAAAGAATGAAGGGTTATTATTAATACCACTTTTGTGAACTGAAATCTTAATATTATAGGCTTTTTCAGCTCTTGTCATTTGTGTTATAAGCATAATATTAATTGTAAAAAGTGAAAGAAATTATATGACTTAGCTCTTGAAAACAGCTACTAGTAAGTCATAAGTTACAAATACATACTCCTATGTTATTAATTCCAAATACCAATTTTGTTATTAATTCCAAATACCACTATAATAATTGTAAAGAAAAGTACATCAAATATTCCAAAAGATAAAGACCAACATAACTTCAAACCACACCAAAACTAAAATTAAAGGAAGGCTATAATAATTTGATGAAAATGAGTTAACTAGTGTTGATATGAACACCAATGGCAATAAGAAAGATTGTAATGAGTCCAAAAAAGATGATTGTATGAATCAAAATAGATACACCACTAGTATGCATGTTCCCAAACTCCAGCACTCTGTTCCTTCCTGGTACTTGAAACAACAAGCTTGGACTTAGTAACACAAACAACACCACTGCTATCACCACTGGATCCCAATCCACCATTATACTACTGTAGTAGTTATTTTCTTTAATTTATTTTATCAAAAACAAAATTCAGAAATTTCAACTATGTGGTCGACGAAGAGAAAGCTGAAACTTGCCTGAACCGTGTGACCGACAAAGAGAGAGGCCAGATCGACGAAGAGAGAGGTGAGACTGGACAGTGAAACCGTTTGTGAGGCTGATGAATAGATAAATATAATTTCCAGAGCATAACTCAGTTTGACGAAGAGATCAATGTAACCCTAATTTTGGTATGAGCCTAAGATTATTTGTTTTTAACTTATACCCGCGGGCTGACCGCGCCCGCCCTACGCCCGCCCCATTTTTTTGTGGGGCAGGGCGGGGCGAACATACATAAATACGCGAGTACAAAATCCAGGCTCGGCCCGCCAAAAATGACGGGTAAAACGGGCACGGCCCGTGGGCCGGGCCCATGTTGCCACCCCTAGTTATGTCCCATGTATTTAACTTCTCTGATTATGATATGATTTTTCTGGTGTAATTATAAGTAAAAAATTTACATCGTACGACGATCACCTTGAGATCGTGCCATTAAGAGTTTATCTTGACCGCATCATGATAAATGATATAAACTTCACATCGTACGACGATCACCGTAAGACACACCCATTCAATAAGATATTCTTCTACTCTAGATGGTTGGCTTGTTCGAGTATCTACTTGAGCGGGTCATTCTCCAGTTCTGGTATCTTTAGGGAATTCCTAGAGTCCCCCCACCATTATTGCTCCTCCCACAGTCCTCTACAGAGATGTTGGCGAGATATTTGCGGAGTACCTTGATCATATGGTCTTAGATGATGTACATAGTATGCCAGCTCCTCATCTATGGAGTTCTGCATTCAGCTACATCCAATGATTTTTTAGAGTGTCACATGC
This sequence comes from Lathyrus oleraceus, assembly GCF_024323335.1. Lineage (NCBI taxonomy): Eukaryota > Viridiplantae > Streptophyta > Magnoliopsida > Fabales > Fabaceae > Lathyrus > Lathyrus oleraceus. The sequence goes on along the minus strand of NC_066585.1, from coordinate 478,659,345 downwards.
TTACATGACACCATATGTAGAGGGAGAGCAACCTAGGCCAACTCATTAAGAGATGTTAGAGGAGGAGCAAGTTAGGGGAGATCATGTGTTGGAAACAATTTGGTTCTAAAACTATCCTTGAGTTTTTATAATAACGAAGTATAAAAGAATAATTGTGTTCTCTAATAGTTTGTTGAGTGTGCAGGCTCTGAGCAGGCTTGAAGCGAAGTAAAGATAAATCTGATCAAGTAAGAAGATGAGTGAAGATGACTCTAATCAAGTCAAGATTTTGGATAAAACTAATCAAATCAGACTCCGAACTATGGTCTTAGAGAGACTCTTCATATAAATACTATGGACTCTGATGAAAGAGATTAAGAACTTTAGACCTCATCTGCATCTAAACCAAAGAGATCACTTGAAGAAGTTCTGAAGTTAAAGTCAACTATGGTTTTTCACCAGTCAACACTTCTAAAGTAGACTTCTCTAAAGCCTCACTTTTTTAACTAGACTCTAAAGTCTATTCTCAAGGATCTGAACTCTGAAGATGCGTTAAATCTCTCATATGCAAAAACAATATTCTAGAGTGTAATGGATGAATAGTCCTTGAGATTAGTACAAGTTAGGCTTAAAATAAAAAGGACTGTGCTGCAAACGACTATAAGATATTTTCCACTAACTACCCATAATTTACGGCTAAACCTACTTACACTACAACTTTGGTGTACTATTGAAGAAGTTTCAAATCCTATCCTCCAACGGTCTTATTTTTTATTCTATAAAGAGGACAAATGAATTGTGAATAGATAATGATGTATGATTAAAAGAAGAAAAAAATAGAGATAGAAAACGTTTACTCAAAAATTGAAGAAACTTCATCATAAAGAAGATTCAATAAAGAAGATCATCATGAAGAAAAAAGAAAATAGAAGAAACACTTTGAGCTTCATTTCAAATATTCTCTATTGTAAAACCTGAATTTCATTGTGTGTATTATGCTTAGCAAGAAGCATCCATGTAAATACAATCAACTTGATTAACATTTGTTAATTTTCTTGAGAGACTAAGTTTAGTCAGAATTCTGAAGAAGTCATTGACGATTAGTCTATGAGCTGTATTTCCTTGAGAGACTAGAGTATAGTCAGAATTCTCAAGAAGTCTTAGAAACTTGGTCTTTAAGTTGTATAATCAGTTTAGTTATTAGATTAAGTCCTTATTGAGAAGTCAAAATCACTCAGGTGGGTGGACCGAAAGTAGCTTCGTTAACGACGAACCAGAATAAAAATTATTATGTTTTTTTATCTTTGCCCGATCTTTGTTGTTTGAGTTCTTGGGTGACAAAACATTTTAAATCTATAAACCCAATTCAAACCCCATTTCTTGTGTTTCCTGAATCTTTAATTGGTATCAGATCTCGGTACTGCTATTGACTCGTTGTTTCAAACACTTAACCATGTCAGAAAAAGATCCATTTTCTTGAAACACAAAATAGGACACACAAACAATGATAAAGACTACTATTTTGCCAAACCTCCAATTTTTGATGGAGATAAATTTGATTACTAGAAAGACAAAATAAAAATTTTCTTTGCAGATTTTTAGGATATGGTTATAAATGGCTACACACATCCTTTGGGTGATAATGGTGTAAGGCAACAAACCCCGTAATACATTTAAAACAACTGAAGATATAAACAATTGTGAAATCATTAAAACTGATTTTAACAACTGTGAAATCAGTAAAACAAATTAAGATATCAACCTTTTAATGATCACTTATGAAGGTGTAAGTTTTGCACAATCTGACTCCTCCAAAATCAACTGTCAATAACTCCAGAAACCATTTAGTCCTTCATCTCCCTCATTGTTACAATTTAGTCCATCATCTATATTTTGTTGTTCAATCTCAATACCATAATCCACCACAGTGGTCCCCACATCCAAATTGTCTTCCAACAAAGTAGCCCCCTCATCCACCACAATTATCCCCTATTCTACCATAGTTGTCCCTTTATCCAAATTGTATCCTTTATCCACAACATCATAAAACACAATCATCATTTAAGTTGACTCCTTCATCCACAACATTTTCAAACATAGTCGGGATCTCGTTAAAGTTGATTCCTTGTAACAACCCATATGATATATATCTAGAATAGTATCATACAAGTGTTAGTTTTTGGTACTGACAGAACTTAAGTGTCTAACGGCATAATTATATACACATGTCTAAACTAAAATACATTTATGGCACATGTTATACAATACTGCCGAAAATAAAAAACCTAATATCTATGTATAATATCTTCATTGCACATAATCCACAGCGGAAGATCATAATAGCTAAAATCCTTTGAAACATCATCTTGCAACCTCTTGGGTTCAACATGCAAATAATACCTAAAAACAACAATGATAATGGGATGAGATAATAATCTTAGCGAGTTACCCTATCATATGGGTCCACTCGGCTCTACAAGGTTTCTAATCGATTTCTAACTCAAGTCTTCATCTGTCGTTACTTGTGTATCACTCACACCATGTAACTAAGACTTAATTATCTAAGGGATATTTGCAATGTATGGAAACATGTCACTTGAGTTCTCATAACTCAAATAATCACTATTCGGATTCAAGAAACATCAATCGCTGAATGAACCTATGTCTAGGCCAAGCTCGGTTCACACATGCTCGTATGATTCGAATTTCACGATGGAAATTAGGCCTTCTATGGGACTCAAATCCAGTTCAAGCGACCGTCACTCGTATGGGACTCAAACCCACTTGGAGTATATTTCACCGTATGAGACTCTAACCAAATTAGATGTCCACCTTTCCCCCATGTCCATCATGGTTGGGACTCAAAACCAATTGAGGCACGAACCATTGGTGCCACACCCCCATTTGCTGTTTTACGTAAGCCTGTCAAATGGTATGTGCATAAATCATATCCGAATATATGATTAGGTTACACGACTGTGATTGCTCTCATCAATCACTAGGTGATACATTCACCAATTCTCATGATGTTCATCAAATACCAGGTGATCACATCCACCCGTTCACATATATTCTCATTAAGTACTGGGTGATCATCTTCACCCATTCACAGGTTATTCCACACATGTTCCATATAAAGTATATTGATTCATAATCAAGAGAATACTTATCCACGATACACACCGAGGTACCATTGCGTCCAAGCATCACCACTTAAGTCATTTCATAACTTAATTTATCTTTCTAATTCATATACCTAGTTATACTCCTAGGTTTGCTCACTCATCATCATAGGATTTTATTCATATTATTACACAACAACACAAACATCAATTCAGAATATAATCCATGACATACATCATAATGTGATTCATAACATACATAAAGCATACATGATAATATACATGCTACAAAACATAAGCAAAGCTATCACACAATCCGTCTTAATCTATCTTATTCCACTTTCATGTCACGTAGCAAACATCCGTCCGATCATCATATGGTGGGGTTAACCGAACTCAAAATGGAAAACATAGTGGTATAACTCATAGAGACTTCTCTCTATATTATAGTTCTATACGTTAGCTTCCTAACGCATTTGTTCATTCATCAATACGAGTGATGAAACTCATTAACCAATCATTTAACCTAATTCAAGCGAAGTGCGATCGCACGCTCACAATGATGGACTGAACAGAGTCGCCACCAAACTTTATTTATTCCTAAAAAGGAAAGGGGAAATATCGATAAAACCCAAGAAAGAACGACAATGATTATGGTCGTCGCAACCAAATCAGGGTTCGGGAGTCGATTACGCAAGGGGAAGGTATTAACACCCCTCATGTCCGTTGTACTCAACGGGAACCATTAGGTTAGTTGTGTGAATTAGTGTTAGTTGAAATGTTAGGCTTTAAGTTATTAAGTGGGAAAGAAAGAAAGGATGAGAGGAGAATATTTTTGGATTTTTTAACGAAGGACTAAACCTAAGTTTTTATTAGTGGGCCTGGCAAGATTTACAAATCCTGCTCCTACGTATCTCAACAGAGAAATCAAGGCTTACGTAGTTCTGGGTAGAAAAATGTTTGTTTGTTGGTCGATTTTAGCGAAAGCTATATTGTATTAATCGACGAAAACATTGTTTTACCCAAAACAGATGAGGAGCGACGTATACCACACATCGAATGGATTTACAAATCAACATTCGGAAAAACGTCACTTATCTCGACTCAACAATCGTGGCCGAAACATTGTTTTGTATCAACTTAAGATAACATGTAATTCGTTTATGAAAAAGGTTTTTTGATTAATTGCACAGCGGCGAGAAAGAGTTTGATTGGTTGGGTTTATTTTGAGTAATGGCGAGAGCTTGGATGAGCGAGATATCCATCTCGAATCCTAGTCTCAGGAGTGTGCGGTATCCACCACGTTCCATTTCCATCTTATTTGAAAAAATGTTTAATAAGAATTAAGTATTTTGAGGTTTGATTGAGAAAGGGGTTGAAGAAACCGCATTGACAATTTTAGACGATGGCGAGAGCTAAGATAGGCAAGACACCCACCTTGAATCTTAATCTCAGGAGTGCACGGTATACACGATGTTCCATTTCCATCCTTATTGAAAGAGGTTAAGATAGGAATTAAGTATTTTGAAGTTTGAAAGACGAGTACTTGTGACTTGCAAGCTCTTACAACTTGTGTCTAATACTCGAGACTACATCTGGATATTCCACCCAGGTAATCCCTTTCTTTCAATTTTATTGAGAAAAGACGTTTGAATATTTACAAATATTTTGGAGGGAAGACGAATATTTATGGCTTGCAAGCTCTTACAGCTTGAGCCCCATATTCAGGATTATAACTGGATATTCCATCCAGGATAATCTTTTTCTTCAAGTTTTAATAAGAAGATGGTTTGAGATATTTACAGGCGTTTTGGAGAGAAGACGAATATTTATAGCTTACAAGCTCTTACAGCTTGAGCCCCATATTCGGGATTATAACTGGATATTCCATCCAGGATAATCTTTTTCTTCAAGTTTTATTAAGAAGATGGTTTGAGATATTTACAGGCGTTTTGGAGAGAAGACGAATATTTATAGCTTACAAGCTCTTACAGCTTGAGCCCCATATTCGGGATTATAACTGGATATTCCATCCAGGATAATCTTTTTCTTCATATTTTATTGAAAAATACGTTTAAATAGAAGGATTAATGTGAATGTTTGAGGTGTTGGTCCATTAAATTGATATGGCGCATGAGTTCGTGGAGAATATGTCCAAAAGTAAACCGGATGAAATAAATAAATAAATAAATAAATTATTTACAACACATTAAAAAAAGTTAAATCGGAGAGAATAAAATCAACAAGCATAAAAAAGGACTAGATAACAAGGTACAAAAATGGTAAGGTAAATAGTAAGAAGTTATGAAAGATTTAAATAAAACAGCAAGCACAAAAATGAAAATATGAAGATATGCCATTCCCAAGTATCAAACCCATCCCACTAAAGAAAGTGAAATTGCTTCCTCTCCACTCAGCCACTTATGTTCATTTGTTACCTTAACAACAACTTAAATATATAAACAAGAACAGATAAAGATAAATTAAAATAAATAAAAAACTAGAACGAGATGGTCTGTTGGGCTAACTAAAGCCCACAAAAAAATGGTGAGAGAATCCCAAAGATCAACCCTAGCCGCCTGGCTGTTGGGTGGGAATAACAACACTTTAATCATCATTAATACCAGCACACAATATGTTAATGAAAGGTTGCAAGGAAAAGCCAACGGTCATTAAGTTCTAAATAGGTTTTAATTGCTTTTAAAATAAATAAAAGAGGAAGAACTGGGAACGTGAAACAACCCAACACAAATTCGTTCACCTCCATCAAAGAACGCCCTTCCCTCTCTCAATCTCTCCCTAAATGCAGACGCTTCGATACTCTTCAAAAATTCTTAAAATAAATGAAAGAATCTGAAGAGAAGTGGAACAAGTGACAACGTCTTTCGTTCATCACTTTCAAAACCCTCTCTCTAAATGCTTATCTCAATCTCTCGACCTCACTCATCGTCTCAACCTCTCGCACCATACTCTCTCTCAATACTCTACTCTCACTTCACAAACAAACCAATCGAAAATCAATGAAGCAAACATTTTAAAAGATACCTGATAGGTGTGTCAACGGTAGTGGTGGCAGAGTGTCTCTTCAGATGCAGTTGTGGTGGTTCATCGGTCTTTGGGGGTTCTGTGGGGGCGATCTAGTGGAGGATGGAGGCTCCCTTTTTTCGGTGAAAAATATTAGGGTTTTATCGCTACCGTAGCCGTCGAAAATTTTAGGGTTTTTTCGTCGTCGCTATCTCACCTCCTTCTTTTTTTTCTACAGTATCCACCCCCTTTTATACTTATCCCGTTAGAGTTTTTGAGCTGGCCATGGAGATCAAAAAGGGAACGCTCTTGGAAGTGCTTTAAGGTGCTTCAACTTTGTCTGCCTCATTTGACGTTTGATATGGAAAAGGTAATATGAACCACGTATTTTCCTCTTGAATTTGTCTTAATTCCTCTTTTGGGTTGTTTGTGAAATTTTACCGCCGGTGAGAAAGGTTTCACCACTGTGAACCCACTTAGACGAAAATATGACTTGCTTCTTCTTTTTTTCTTCGAAATCCATACTGATTTTGTATTGTTGTTGTATTCTGCACAATTGCATCAACTCCACTTCTGCACAAGCTCAAGATCAAGCCGTACCGAATTTTTGTTATCTTGCTTCTATCAACGGTTATGCGTTTAGAGGGATCGAAAACCAACAGCTTCTCAGCAAGATCAATTGCCAGTGGGGACAGATCAGGGCTGCTCTTCTACATACGGAAGCTGCTTAACATATTTCTTTGCATTATCACTTATGAGGAATCCAAGATCTTCTTCATTTGGTGAACCTAACAACTCAGTTATGAGCGCCAACTGCTGAACATAATCTTTACCAGGAAATAGAGGCTCCCTTCTAATTATCTCCATCAAAATGCAACCAACTGACCATGCATCAATAGCAACAGCATATTCTGAACAGTTCAGTAGTAATTCAGGGGTTCTGTACCAACGATTCATAACATATTCTGTCATGAAGTCTGTCTCAGAGGTTGTTCTGGCAAGCCCAAAGTCATATATTTTAAGGTCACAGTTTGCATTGAGAAGTAAATTGCTTGGTTTTAGATCTCGATGCAAAACATTTGCAGAGTGTATGTACTTGGAGTAGACTTCAAAAACGTTGCCTAAGATGTTGTACTGAACGTATTTTCCGTCGTGAATGAGAATTCCTTGAGGTTTTGGGTTCTCAGAATCGGAGGTATTTTCCATCGCTTTTTTTGTGTGGAATCGATTGTGTGATGAAGCTTCCAGGTTTATCTTGCATAACTACTTAAAGCATGATTTCATTCAACATGTAATTTATTCTTGAACATGGTTTTGAATTTCTGGTTATGCTTTGCAGGTAACAACATAGGATGTATCAACAATGCTTTGTCCGAGTGCTGTTAGATGCTTGAACAACTTGTTTTCTCTTATGTTGGAATTCAAATCCGTCAAATACATCTTTAGCATCATAGCAGATATTTTGAAATAACCTGGTATATGCCAAGAATCTTTGCCTGGCATGTTGGACTTCCTGTTCCTATGGATTCAGAAAGGTACTTGAAGTATTCAGGACCAAATTTAATGAATAATCCAAGTTCTGTTTTGGTAACTTGTTTGATGATAAATCGATCATCCAAGGTTTTTGCAAAGAATACATTACTCTTCCCACCTTGAGCTCTCAGTCACATTATGTTATGCATAATGAGATATTACAATTCCATAGAAGAATACAGTGAGAATGCCACTCAGACACCATGATTCAGCTAGTATATAGGTAAGGTATGCCATTAACATCATGAGAACAACCTCGCGATCAGTTGAGTGTCTTAAGCATCATGGACAGAGATTTCTCCAATAGGCCAGGATTCTGTCGAATGAAAGCATTCGCAAAACGGCGATGCTTCTCAGCAAACCTTGTAAATGTAACAACACCATCCGGCTTTCACTGTGAGTCTCCACAAAATTTTCCACTTATTATTTTTTGTCTTTGTCCAAAAATGGAAAAATAATAAAAAGGGTACATAGAAACCCAACTTGAAAACAGTGAATTATCAAATCCAGATTCATCTCATTTTCCAATTTTCCATTCTCTATCCATCTATAAAAGAGATTAACGTAATAAGAGATTAATGACTCATGAGTCTCACTAATCTATCAATTATGTTTATCTGTCTTATATGTAGAAAATGGTGCGAATCCAGACTCCAAATTATTAGTGAGTTGTTGAAGAAGAGACGGTATAGAAATCAGACAGTTCAAATTGTAAAAACAATAGGACTATATGAGAAGTCAATTATGAGGCGATCCATTATCATAGTAATTGATTTTGATTCCTGCAGGTTATTCAAGGCAGTAGCAACAGAGACGCAACAACGACATCAAACTTCAGTTTCCTTACAACAGGAAAATCCCCTCCAAATACAAATAATGCCTAGCATGTCCAGCAACACATAGCATTTTGTTTTCATTGAATTGTACTAATCTCTTGGAAAGAAAAGGTTTGCGACAGACAGGGCAGTTTCCAGCACCCTCTTCCAATTTTTCATGATTATCCCTGTTACGACGAGCTGTGGCATTATCTGATTTGGTGGAATAATTGGTTGTGTTAATTTCATCTGTTGTTGATACTTGCAGGACGTACGTCATGCCGGGTTGAATTTCAGCTGAGGTTACTAGCATTGCATAATCTGTTGTAGGAACTTGGTGAAGCAACTATAACGCTTTTCCATGCTGTTTTGGACGTGTCGGTAATATGGACGGATTCAACAACTAGAAGCTGATCTATCACTCCCATAAGATGCATCAACAACGATGGAACGACACAACAATAGACGTATGGGAATAGCAATGCCATTTTGCCACAGTTGTGCCATCTTTTTCATCAATTTCACAAGAATACCGTACTTTGCAATATCATTTTTTTTCAAGAACGGATAATCCCTTGTAACAATAATACTTCTGTGCTTTCTCCATTTACAAAGTCTGCATCTTGTATATACAATTGCATTTTCTCACAGAAGGTTTGTAATAGGTGTAGCAGTTTTTCCATTTATGGCACTTGTAGCACTGCTTTGAATTCCGTCATGAAAAATAAAGAACTCTGTTTATGCTTGCAAACTCAATACGACCTCTAGAACGTGGCTGCTGCAAAATCTCTGACCATTATTTTTATCACATTTGAATTTGGGTGTTAACTATTTTTTTTCTTGTAAATTGAGTATGCTTTGGACAAACTTATGATTTGTAAAGAATATGACATTGTTGTGAATGGAAAAGTTAACGTCTCTCATAGCAGGTCAAAAGAAACCTTTCCTTGTATCTTGTGGACTTCATGTATTCAAGTGGTGATGTTTAAAGGTTATGAGTTAATCCACTTGTCATGGGAACGATGGTTGTGAGTGAGTGGATGTGGTAAAAATGAATGAAGTAATTAAAATATGAATGAGTATGTGTATGGGTGAATGGAAGCTTTTCTAATGTGAATGAAAAAATGTGAATGCAAATTTGAACATGATATATAGAAATATGAGATGGAACATAGATGGAATCTCTTTGAATTAAGATCGAAAGGGAAAATGAAGTTCTATGAGAGAGACAAAACATGGATTAAATTTAAACATGAGAATGAAAGTCATGACATTCCAACTGATTATATTAAAATATATCTGTCGCATCCTGCGAAAAATCAACCGGCGAGCCTAAAAATAAAAACACACAGAGCCGCCACTGCGCGTTATTTATCCCAAGATAGGGAAAGGAAACGCTCAGAAAAACCTGGAAAGACATGGTCTCGCGACCAGAGAGAAAAGGTTCGGGAGTCGGTTACGCGAGGGGAAGGTATTAGCACCCTTCACGTCCTAGGTACTCCTAGGGATCCACGTTCTAAAATAAAGAATAGGTTGCTAAACATCACACACACACACGGGGAACGCAGGTGGGGTTAGGAGAAACGGGCTCGATAAGGTATCGCACCTTATGCCTACATATCTTGTCTGGAACAAGAATCAGAGCCACTGTAGTTCGGCTTACGCACGCCAAACAATACAAAACACGCAAACAAACAAGGGTGGCAAACATGGAGCCCGACAACCACTGGATGGAATTACGTCGGCATCCGAACCAAAACACGCGCAAAACGGCAAACGTGGAGCCCGACAGCCACTTACTGGGCTTACGTCGGCATCCGAACCCAAGCACGCACAAAACGGCAAACGTGGAGCCCGACAGCCGCTTACTGGACTTACGTCGGCATCCGAGCCAAAACACGCAATCAGATAACAAGTAAACACACGCAAAAAAGAAAAAGGTTGCCCGGAGAGACCTCGCACGGTCTCCTGCCTACATACCTCGTCTGGCACGAGGATCAGGGCGATGTAGTTCCCCTGAAAGGGACTGAATTGCTAACCAGAAACCAGGGGGAGACACGACACTAGGGAGACTACGACTCGAGCCTAGATGTTGTCATGCAAAGTCACCATAAGTCCGGTTTTCTATCCTACTTGCATAAGCAAACTATTCCTATCCAGGAAAGAAGCAAGCACACAAGCATACAACATAATTCAAGCATACATCAAATGAGAACAAGCATCTCAAACAGATATCCACACAGCACGCACTATAACCAAACAAGCGGCTCACACAATAGGTTTGACTGCCGAAGCGAGTCGTCTGTACAGGCTGGTTTTGCTCTTAACCTTGCCATTACGAGGCTAAGGTGAAGCAGATGAAAAGGTGAAGTGAGGATCAGACCTCACAGCTCATATCCCTAACCAGGGAGAGCTTCTGACAAATGAGCATGGGTCCAGAATGGGGGAACCCTTCTATACTCGAAGACTCTGACACAATGTGCACTGCACGGATCTTGGGCTAGGATCTCAATGCTACAACCATGTAACGGGAGCAAGGAGAAGACTCAACTGAATAGTGGGGGGTAGGCTGCATACCCCTACCTTCCACCAATTGCCTTATTTAAAGGACTTTCACCTGCTTAGGCACAAAATTAAACAAACACAATCATCGCCTCTTAAGGAGGACTTCAGACATTTATTTGCCCGGCCCGGTAACAGCCGGGTCTCCAGACTACATGAAGTCAAGAGATTTTACCTCTATGCAAGTTGCTTAAGCAACGCAAAGCAAAAGTTCACAAGGAACTGAGCAACTAAAGTACCTGGAAACAATCAAACACAGTTAGTACTCAGACAGACAAAACCAAACAGCAAGTGTTCAATCAATCAAACTATACAAAGCAATGCACAACAAAGCAAGCTCAAAGCTTAAGCCCAAGCTTCAAAACCTACAAAACAATGTTATGTTAGTGTACCAACATCAACAACATCAATTAAAATAGATTTGGATCATTCTCCATGTGCATTATGCCTTTGATCCTGAAAAATCAAGCAAACATTAGCAACTAGACCACTAGGCCAAGCCTAGGGTCCAAAACAAGAAAAAATCCTTAAACAGCAAGGCATTCACAAACCAATCTCAAATTAAAGTCAAACAAGAGCAAACATCCTTGGTCTCATGTTTATATCATTCATTATGCTCATGTTATGCACAAAATAAGGCAAACTAGTTCAAATGAAGCACCAAGCATACAAACAGAACTATTGCATTCAAATCCACATCAAAACAACTTCACAAATTCTCAAATAAATTACACCTAAACAGGGGCTAATCCAGGTATGGCACACCAAATTTGAGCTTAATTGGGCAAATGGAACCATGTCAATGAAAATCAACAAAAACAGACACAATTATAGGCTCCAAATCACAACATCAACACATGCTTCCACTTCAAAAATTCATAACTCAATGAAAACAAAAAAGAAATGGATGAGACCAAAACAGGGATGTCTCATTATGTGTCTATTACAAACATATCAAATTTCATGACAATCCAATACCATATGAGCATTTCTCATTCAATCTACCAACCTATGTCAAACAAGCTTGCACAATTACCCAACAGAAATGAAAAATCACAATCAAATTGAAAATGCAATGTAAAATTCCACAAAAATTCATACAGCATCTTAACATACCAATAAACCATCATGCAAAATTTCATTTCATTCTAACAAGTATAGACCACTCAATTAAATCCAGCAAGTTGACATCAAGAGGTGTGACACAAATTGTCACACCTAAGTTCCAAAATTCATAACTCAATGATCAGGTATCAAAAACTCATGAAATTTACATGGAAATAAACAGCATCCAGTCAACAATCATCACAAAAATTTTCAAGAATTTATTTTACATTATGAGAATTTCATGAATCAATTGGCAAAGTGTAGCAAAAATGGATACATGTGAAACAAGCCTATGCCAAATGGAATTTCTACCAAGCACAACTTTGACCAATAGGTCAAAAAAGTCCTAAAGTCAACAAGGAAGTCATAGAAAAAAACTCCATATTTTTCTGATTTTTTTACTATTTTCTATGAATTATTTAAGGTGCTAAAGTATTTTTTATAATTTATTTGAATTAATTAAGAATTACTAATGGCATTTTGGTAATATTGATGGCGGGGGCGGTAAACAGGTATTTTGAAAATTCAAACGCGTTTCAGGATCAAACGCCTTGTTCTTCATCTCTCCCGTTCCAGATTTTCCAGAAATTTCAAAAACGCTCAAGAACACGAAATCCACAAATCAGCACCAAAACGAACAATCTCATATCCGTTAGAACCGTATGAACCTGTAGATCACGAATATGAACTCGATTTATCCTAACAATTCCTAAAACTTTCAGATCGAACGAGTTAGGGTTTATCATCAAAATTTCGATTCCAGATTTCTCAGCCTATGGTTAACCAATTGCTAAACTACAACTATCATCGTGCTCTACGTGAAACGATCTTTCAAACGCATATGATCAACAAGCAAATCATGATGATCGAATTTGGATGATACCTGCTATGGCAGTGTGGAAATCGGAACTTTCAAGCTGTCTTGATGTGAAACAGACGCAGCACGAACATGAGGAAAGGCGAGGCAAAGCTTGGATTCACTTGATCTTGCTCCTATTGCTCCAAATCAACTTTCACCATTGATGACTCTTGAAGATGCAGTCGCGATTCAATGCCTCTTCCACTCCAAATACCACAAACAGTTTGAGAAGATGATGATAGAAGTTGAATGCGAAAGGAATTTCAAAGTTTGGTTAAGATTTGATGAAGAATTTTGAAATTGAAGATTTTGTGTTCTTGGTGAAATTGAGAGAATTGGAATAGTTTTTGATCTGAATTTTTGGTGAATGATTTTCTGTTGTGTTTAGAAGATGATTAAGCTTATATATGTGACCTTAATCCATGCTTAATCCATCAATTAACCAAATTGGAGTGTTAAGTGAAAATGGTTAGTTTACAAGAGAGGGTAAAAATGGAATTTCACCATGCCAGCTCAATGACACCTGTTGACAGCTCATGCAAACTCTAAATAACATGTGTGATCCATTGCCACTGGTCCCATTCTCATTGGATGCTTATTTCTCAATTTCACTATGTGGTAGCAAAATATCCAATTTTAACCATTGCATTTTTCAAGCCAAATCTCAATTTACAAAGCCTATGCATGAAATGATGATTCCAACACATTCCAAATTCCATTTATGAGGTGTAGCAAAAAGTCTCATCTCAAAATTCCAATTATTTTGAAAGTTGGACAATTTTGCCCCTGGTCCAATTCAGCTGTCCAGTTGAAAAGTGACTTTTTGCCTTGGCCATTTTTGGGAAAATCCAATTATGCACCATGAAAGTACATGTTAAATGGAGTTTGTGCATATAAAGAACTTGCAATTTGGACAAAGTATGTGGAAATTATGGCCTCCTGATTACGGGTCATTTTTGAATTTCACTGAGCCATAACTTTCCAACCATACATTGGATTTTCAAGTTCTTGGACTTTTTGGAAAGGTGAGAACAAGATCTACAACTTTCATGTTGAACAAATTTGCATTTGAAGCTTCCTTGGACACGTGGCCTTGAGGTCCAAAACTTTCCATTTTTGGAAACTTCAATTACAAGTCACTTTCTATTTTTGGCAGTTTTTGTCCTGACTTGATTTTCTTCATTTTTAAGCTTTGAGATGTCATTTAACACTTGTTCCAACATGTATGAAGTGTCTCCAACTCATTTCCACCTCCACATCCATCAGATCATGTACGGTTGACCACAGTTGACTTTTCATCTGATAGATGAATTTGGCAATGCATAGATCAAATTGAACCCCAATCTTCCACTGAAATGGCTCAAGGGTGAAACCCTAGCCTCAATAAGCACAATATAATCACAAAATGAACCCCATAACCATCAGAAACCTCATCTCCTGATCCAGCCCTGATTGGCCCAATACAACTGATTAGGGTTGACCAGTGGTCAAAACCCTAATCTCAAGGAATCTTCTTCAATCTCCTGATGACATCCAACCATGATGATGATGATGTATCATTGCAATCAAGATGAAGACCAACATCCATTGAGAATCATAACACCCTAATTCACAGCCCAATCCTCAGATGGCCCATGATCAGTCAATAAACCCTAGGCTTGCACTTGACTTCCTATCTCCTGATTAAGACTTGGGAAGATGGCTTGCATAATGTAACCACATGATATGCAATATGCAATGCCTAATGACCTAAAAATGATATGCAATATGATTAGCTAGTCCCAAGAGAGGAGGGCAAATTTTGAGGTGTTACAGCTGCCCCTATTCAATCCACTGTGAACCTGTCTATACGAAATAGCCTCGGCTTTCGGATGATCAGGGTGAAGAGTGATTGAATACCAAGAAACAGACGAACAATTTGCACTCTGATGGGATATAATTAACAGCGCCTGTCAGAATCGGCGAAGAAACAAACTCGAAAAACGTCGACCTGGATACCAAAATAAATGGTAACACAGGGATAACCACGGTCTGAACACCACACATCCACTCGGGATTATCATCCTCTCCCTTTTTTCTCTGCTTTTCTTGGACCCCGAAATTTTCTTATCTCTTTTTCATTTTCTTGAACCCCGAACGTTTCTCTGCTTCTTTTTCTTATTTTCTTGAACCCCGAAATTTTCTCTGTGCAAACGATCCTCGGACCTCTGCATTTGAACCCCAGAAAATGCCTCAACACTCCTTTTTGCCAACATAATGAACCCCGATCTCCAGTTTGAACCCCAGTCGCCTGACGATAACTCTCAATCGCCAGAATGAACCCCGTTCTCCAGAAAATGTATCCACATTTCCTTTTCTCCATTTGAACCCCGTCTCCAGAAAATGTATCTACATTTCCTTTTCTCCATTTGAACCCCGTCTCCAGAAAATGTATCCACATTTCCTTTTCTCCATTTGAACCCCAGAAAATGCCTCAGCACCTCCTTTTCTCCAATCTCTCGTGATAATTCCGCTGGCAACGACGGAACTAACACCAAACCACTCTGAGGGCGACATGTCAGAGAGTAACCCTTCACAACGGAAGGTAGCATGTGTATCTCTTCCTCAGAAGACACCTATAACGACCTCCACTGGCATCCGCCAAAGCCTAAGGTGACACATGAACAGAAGATAATCCTGCGGACCTCATCCTGGATATAATCTTCAACTCCAATCTTCATTTGAACCCCAGAAAATACCTCAGTATCTCCTTTTCTCCATTTGAACCCCGGAAAATGCCTCAGCATATACTCTTCTCTGATTGAACCCCGATCTCCAGAAAATGTCGCAACATCTCCTTTTCTCCATTTGAACCCCGGAATCGCGCTGCTCGCGTAACGTCTTCTGATATCATTTCCATCTCTGTCCGACGGAAACATTTCCTCCAATATCGCACTACTGGGGAACACTGCTGATCTGACGTCATGGTACCACACTCCTCAGAGTAACACTTTCAACCAGACACTAACTGATGACTGGGAGAAAACTCGACGTTTACTGGACATCGAACAATGATGTTGACAGGACATCGAACAATGATGTTTACAGGACATCGAACAATGATGTTGACAGGACATCGAACAATGATGTTGACAGGACATCGAACAAGGATGTTGACAGGACATCAAACAAGGATGTTGACAGGACATCAAACAAGGATGCTGACAGGACATCAAACAATGATGTTGACAAGACATCAAACAAGGATGTTGACAGGACATCAAACAAGGATGTTGACAGGACATCAAACGAGGATGTTGACAGGACATCGAACAATGATGTTGACAGGACATCAAACAATGATGTTGACAGGACATTGAACAATGATGTTGACAGGACATCAAACAAGGATGTTGACAGGACATCAAACAAGGATGTTGACAGGACATCAAACAATGATGTTGACAGGACATCAAACAAGGATGTTGACAGGACATCAAACAAGGATGTTGACAGGACATCAAACAATGATGTTGACAGGACATCAAACAAGGATGTTGACAGGACATCAAACAAGGATGTTGACAGGACATCAACAAGGATGTTGACAGGACATCGAACAATGATGTTGACAGGACATCGAACAATGATGTTGACGGGACATCAAACAAGGATGTTGACAGGACATCAAACAAGGATGTTGACAGGACATCAAACAATGACCGACCAGACATTAAACAATGACTGGGAAATAACTCGACGTTTACTGGACATCGAACGATGATGTTTACTGACACTAAACAATGATCGACCAGACATTAAACAATGACTGGGAAATAACTCGACGTTTACTGGACATCGAATGATGATGTTTACTGACACCAAAGAAAGCTCGACCAGACACTTACTGATGACTGGGAAATACCGTTGCTCACAATGCTGAACTCCTCGGAGTGTCGTCTTCACTATCCGGCAAAACCAATCCTCAAGCGGTAACCACGGCTCGAATCGCGCTGATCGCGTAACATCCTCCAATCTTCATTCCCATCTCGGCCCGACGGAAACATTTCCTCCAATATCGCACTACTGGGGTACATCTCTGATCCAATCATGAGGCTAAACTCTTCGGAGTAACACCTTCACTGTCTGACACAACCACTTCTCAAACAATAACCACGGTCTGAGACTAGCTTATGCTTGCAACAATGATGCATGATCTTTTTCTGCGTAATGCTCCATAATTATGGAAATGCTACGCGATTTATTATTTTTCTATGCAACATGCTATGCTTACTCTACATGATGAATGCATAAAAAGTATCCCCCGCAAGGGACTCTTCTGAGGAGCTCGAGACACTCTGTTGAGGAACTCGTCACTGCTCCGACTCCACCCTGCTGGGGAATAAGAACTGCTGCTGGGACAAGGTAACCCTTGCTGGGGAAGAACCTTCTTTGCACCCAATCCGCTCGGGAAACTGTTGGGGATAAGCACCACCAACGCTCTGTGGGGATACAACAGTCTTTGATTTGCTGGGGATATCAATCCTGACTCCGCTTCGGGAAAACGAATGCTACTCCGCTGGGGATAACCCATGCAATCCATAGGTAGAATCAACTCAGCTGGTGATGCAAAAATCCGTCCGCTACGGGACTTTGTTCAATCCACTAGTAGGATGAACACTGCTGGAGATATATTTCATTGAAACCCGCTCCACTCGGGGAACTGCTAGAGATATATTTCTTTGAAAAAGACCCGCTCCACTCGGGGAACTGCTGGAGATATATTTCTTTAAACCCGATCCACTCGGGGAACTGCTACCCTCAGGCCTGGCTGCTGAGGAAATACCGTTTTACACCTGCCGGGATAACCATCCTGATTCGGCTGGAGAGGTCACAGACCTTGGATCTGCTGGGGAGTTGGTCCTCTACTTCTGCTTGGGGACCTAGCTGAGAAATGAGAAAAGTTGGCACAGAACACCCGTCGACTCGTCGAACCACGGTATCCACCTCCCAATCTCGTATCGGCTTTCCACTTTTGAGAATTCCCAGACTCGTCTGGACCTTTTCTGCTCCATCATCTTGTACTCCCAATCGCTTCGTGCTCGACGAGAGATGTACTCCTGGGAGTTATACAGAAATTTCAATCTTTCGACTTTGAAGAGTCTTCTCGATTAATTTCAAAGGTCGTCGGACGTCTCGACGTCTCTTTTACCGTTCCATTCGTTTCTGGTCAAACTCTCTAGGGATCTGTTACAAAGCTTCCATATCACAACCTGCAAGTGAGTGACGAATACCTAACAGTTCCTGCAAAACAGACCGTCAGATAAAACCGTGCCCCAGGCGTGTCAAGATTTCAACACTTGGGTCACTCAACCTTCCAAATAAGATTTCAAGCTTTCAATCTTATAAACATGCATTGGAAGGAAACCTGTATGTTTTAAAATGCAAAGATTCTTTATCAAAAATATCTGGATGTTTTTGCAATCAAAGCGGTTATGAAAAACAAAAACAAAATTATTTGACTAAATGTGCATTTTATTGATTGGAAAAGTGTGTGGCTCAAATGAGCAATACAAAGGAAGCAATTCCTGAAAAGAGGTAATTGCACAAAAGGAAAAATCTATCCTAGTGGCAATGTGAAACCGCGATCTCATCGAGTTCCAACTCGGTTACACCCCATATGTCCTCAGACTCTCCATGCTTTCTGCCTTCTGAACAAGACGATTCTGATTGATCCCTACCGGGTATTATCCATGATGCTTTAACCATAGCGCAAACGATCATGCTAGACGCAGTTGTTCGTTTCAATCCCTCTTTTGCCTGGACCGCCCTTTCGGGTTTTCAGTCCACCGGGATACCCTTTTTTGCCCAAGTCGCCCTTTCAGGTTTTCGACTTGCCGGGTGTACATTTTTTCTTTTTATCCCTAACTTTTGCCCGAACCTTCCTTTCTGTTTTT
Organism: Lathyrus oleraceus; assembly: GCF_024323335.1. Taxonomy (NCBI): domain Eukaryota; kingdom Viridiplantae; phylum Streptophyta; class Magnoliopsida; order Fabales; family Fabaceae; genus Lathyrus; species Lathyrus oleraceus. The sequence goes on along the minus strand of NC_066585.1, from coordinate 478,640,408 downwards.
GGTTCGCCGGGATGCCCATTTTTGCCTGGACTATTTTGTTCTTTTCGTCCAGCGGGTCAATTACACGAAGTATTTTTTAACTGCGTCCGCATTCACAGGGGATGGAAAATCTCCGCCATCCATAGTCGTTAACAACAAGGCTCCGCCAGAGAAAACCTTCTTGACCACGAATGGACCTTCATAATTCGGTGTCCATTTGCCCCTACGATCGTTTTGAGGAGGAAGGATCCTTTTCAGCACCATATCACCTACGTGATATACCCGAGGTCGCACCTTTCTGTCAAAAGCACGCTTCATCCTTTGCTGGTATAATTGCCCATGACAGATGGCTGCTAGCCTCTTTTCCTCTATCAGGCTCAACTCTTCGTACCGGGTCCTTACCCATTCAGCCTCTTGCAATTTCACATCCATCAGGACTCTCAAAGAGGGAATCTGAACCTCAACAGGTAATACAGCCTCCATTCCATATACCAATGAGAAAGGAGTTGCCCCAGTAGATGTACGCACACTGGAGATCAATACCCAGGATACAAACTTCCTACTCAATCACACCATCGGTGCATTCAAACGTCATCCGGGCAACAAAATCTTATTCACCTTAACCTCCCCATCAGACATCAGAATCCGTTCGGATTCAGGGTTAGGCCCCTCCTCCGGGATCGGTTACTCTCAATCTTTCGATTAGAGCACCTCGAGATGTCCTCATCAGGGAATTCAAACTTCATCGGTTGATAATCATCAATAGGTTGCGGAGCGATGTAATCAGACAATACACCCCTTGATTGCTTTCTGAGAGTATCCCAAATCAGTCAACATTCTTTCGCCTTTCTCGCAACCCGTCCGGTCAATGCTGGATTCTCAAACCCATACTCGATCGGACCCCTCTCGGAAATCCACAAAGTGGTATGAACCAGCATAAACTGTCTCAGTCGGCAAGCAGCCTATGCCAAAGTACAACAAGTTTTCTCGAACAGTGAATGTATTGTTTCACAGTCGACAAACTTTTTGCTAAGGTAAATTGCATGCTCTTTTCGACAAGACGCGTCATGCTGACCCAATACACCTCGTAGACCCCTCGAAGGCCGTCAAGTACCAGATTGACAATCTCTCTCCACAGGAGACATCAGAATCAGAGGCTCCTGCAACTTATTCTTTTATTTTTCAATGCCCCTTGGCAATCATTATTTCACCTGACCGTTTGATTTTTTTTTCAACATCTGGAATATGGGTTCACACGTGGCTGTTAGGTGAGATGTGAACCATGACAGGTAGTTCAATCTATCTATGAAACCACGAACCTCTCTTTTTCTTTCTCGGTTCAGGCGTTTCTCTTATTGTTCTTTTTTTTTTTTTTTTTTTTTTTTCTTTTTTTTTTAAGCAGGATCAACCTCGATTCCTCCCTTACAATGAACCCCAATCATCTTACCGGACCGCACTCTGATAGTGCGCTTATCTGAATTCAACCTCAGCTTGAATAGTCTCAACCCGTCAACCGACTTGCCCCGGTCTGCCAGATGCCCCTCTCCTGTTTAGGACTTTGCTATCATGTCATAGCATAGCATTCAATTTCATGATAAATCATATCATGAAACAAAGTCACCATGGCTCTCTGATACAGGCACTAGCGTTTGCTTCTCTGGAGGACAGTCTCCTTTCCATGGTAGCCTGTGCACAACGACATTGGTATCCGACCCTGGCATATCCTGACATGACCAGGCGAAGGTATCCACCTGCTCTTTCAACAGGGCTACCATTCTGCTCTCGACTCGCCTCTGAAGCGGCCTCATTTTCCTATTTCCTTCCTGACCTCGGCGGTGCTTGGAGTAACAACCTCAACCCGCTCCTCATGCGGCCGAATCACCTTCTCCTCTTGTTTAACATCCTGGCTAATTCCAGCAGATCACAATCTTCTTCGCCTTCTTCTTCGACATGATTGCTCGGTTTGTCGAAGTCATATGAGGTGTAACCGAATCGTTATCAACAAGATCCGGAGAATTATTTTTGAATTCGGAACGAGACAAATCAAAAAGAAAAATGAAAACAAACATTGCCATTTTTATTTGTTTTTAAACTGCAAAAATAAATGAAAAACAGGGAATACCGCTTTTTGACTGAAAAACATCCATTTATTAATGATGCAGAAAATGCAAATTTAAACATGAGGTGGCCCTTACAATGAACCATTACGTTTCGGGCAAAACGTATGGCTTTCATGCAGATAAAATCAAAACAGAAATCATTACTCTTCAAGTAGAGTGACCGTGATGATCTGTTAAGCCTTCCAGCCTCCTGGTACGCACGGCTTTACCCAACCACTGAACTTGCAGTCATTGTCAGTCTCTCCACCTACTGCACAGGCGTGATCCGAATCTTCAACAATTGCACTCACCATCGCCTGACCATGTGCCGGCATGGGATTGGCATTAACGTTGGGAGATGGAGCGAAGTTGATTGCTTTTGAATCCACCAGGTCTTGGACTACGTGCTTAAAAGCTTTGCAGTCCTCTACACCGTGCCCGGGAGCACCCGAATGGAATTCACATTTGACATTTTCATCAAAATTAGCCGGCCTTTGATCAGGTCTCATAGGCGCCAAAGTCCTCAACTGTACCAGCCCCATATCTTTCAACTTCTTCAATAGGAAAGAGTATGTCACAGGCGGCCTGTCAAAATGCCGATCACTCATCCTCCTCCTGACTGGATATCCTACCCTCGGAGACCTCCGCTGAAATGGCTGACGCTGCTGTTGCTGTTGTGCAGGCTGATTGTCAGCAGGAATAGTTACCGCAGCGGTGTGCTGGTAGTAACGACCCCTACCGTGTCCTCTCTGGGCGTACACAACACTCGATTCACCCTCATCCTTGTGCTGGTCATTACCAAAAGATTTCTTCGGTCCAGACGACGAAGCGTTTCCTTGCATGTTCCCCATCTTCAGCCAGTCTTCAATCCTCCTCACCTTTTCGGCAATTACTTTCTGCCCCAAGGCGAACTCTTGCATGACACTGATCAGCTCTCCCATCCTCTCTTTCAGCTCGAGAATGTCGGCGTTGGACGGATTCATCATTCCTGTGTCAATCAAACAGGTTAGAAGCTGACACCTGCAAAACAGAAAACAAGTTATTATGCATGAATGCAATGTCCATCCACATGAGGAAGATTCTGTCCTGGATTCTGGTTTCATCGAGACAGATAACATTTTAACATCCACATTCTGAAATTCATGATGTCTCTCAACCAGAATCTCAATCCATAGTACTCCCCATATGGCTAGACGTAGTTTGGGTGCAGATGAATGCAAAATGAGAATGATGCAGATGTATGCAATGCACTGGGCCATCCTCCAAGTCATCTGATCATCTGTTGCTCTGAATCCTGATCTCTGAACTGATCCTAACCATCTGAGGAACAAATAACCACCAATCAGACCCACGGGTTCCGAAATAAACGGAATATAGATACATCATCATCATCATCACTGGTCTCTGAGCAGACACACCATCACCCTCTGAATCGGCCCAGGGAATCCGAAATAAACGAATCCCCACTGATAAATATCTCGGCCCGGGGAATCCTGAAATAAACGGATCCCCACTAATGAATACCACGGACAGCACTCCGGCGTCTCAAAAATAAACGGCCATAAATCCGACTTATAAATATGACTCGGATCCACGGAACAAAAATTCACCATCTGAGTCACCATCAATCACCAACAGTCACCATCTGTTATGAGCGCCAACTGCTGAACATAATCTTTACCAGGAAATAGAGGCTCCCTTCTAATTATCTCCATCAAAATGCAACCAACTGACCATGCATCAATAGCAACAGCATATTTTGAACAGTTCAGTAGTAATTCAGGGGTTCTGTACCAACGATTCATAACATATTCTGTCATGAAGTCTGTCTCAGAGGTTGTTCTGGCAAGCCCAAAGTCATATATTTTGAGGTCACAGTTTGCATTGAGAAGTAAATTGCTTGGTTTTAGATCTCGATGCAAAACATTTGCAGAGTGTATGTACTTGGAGTAGACTTCAAAAACGTTGCCTAAGATGTTGTACTGAACGTATTTTCCGTCGTGAATGAGAATTCCTTGAGGTTTTGGGTTCTCAGAATCGGAGGTATTTTCCATCGCTTTTTTTGTGTGGAATCGATTGTGTGATGAAGCTTCCAGGTTTATCTTGCATAACTACTTAAAGCATGATTTCATTCAACATGTAATTTATTCTTGAACATGGTTTTGAATTTCTGGTTATGCTTTGCAGGTAACAACATAGGATGTATCAACAATGCTTTGTCCGAGTGCTGTTAGATGCTTGAACAACTTGTTTTCTCTTATGTTGGAATTCAAATCCGTCAAATACATCTTTAGCATCATAGCAGATATTTTGAAATAACCTGGTATATGCCAAGAATCTTTGCCTGGCATGTTGGACTTCCTGTTCCTATGGATTCAGAAAGGTACTTGAAGTATTCAGGACCAAATTTAATGAATAATCCAAGTTCTGTTTTGGTAACTTGTTTGATGATAAATCGATCATCCAAGGTTTTTGCAAAGAATACATTACTCTTCCCACCTTGAGCTCTCAGTCACATTATGTTATGCATAATGAGATATTACAATTCCATAGAAGAATACAGTGAGAATGCCACTCAGACACCATGATTCAGCTAGTATATAGGTAAGGTATGCCATTAACATCATGAGAACAACCTCGCGATCAGTTGAGTGTCTTAAGCATCATGGACAGAGATTTCTCCAATAGGCCAGGATTCTGTCGAATGAAAGCATTCGCAAAACGGCGATGCTTCTCAGCAAACCTTGTAAATGTAACAACACCATCCGGCTTTCACTGTGAGTCTCCACAAAATTTTCCACTTATTATTTTTTGTCTTTGTCCAAAAATGGAAAAATAATAAAAAGGGTACATAGAAACCCAACTTGAAAACAGTGAATTATCAAATCCAGATTCATCTCATTTTCCAATTTTCCATTCTCTATCCATCTATAAAAGAGATTAACGTAATAAGAGATTAATGACTCATGAGTCTCACTAATCTATCAATTATGTTTATCTGTCTTATATGTAGAAAATGGTGCGAATCCAGACTCCAAATTATTAGTGAGTTGTTGAAGAAGAGACGGTATAGAAATCAGACAGTTCAAATTGTAAAAACAATAGGACTATATGAGAAGTCAATTATGAGGCGATCCATTATCATAGTAATTGATTTTGATTCCTGCAGGTTATTCAAGGCAGTAGCAACAGAGACGCAACAACGACATCAAACTTCAGTTTCCTTACAACAGGAAAATCCCCTCCAAATACAAATAATGCCTAGCATGTCCAGCAACACATAGCATTTTGTTTTCATTGAATTGTACTAATCTCTTGGAAAGAAAAGGTTTGCGACAGACAGGGCAGTTTCCAGCACCCTCTTCCAATTTTTCATGATTATCCCTGTTACGACGAGCTGTGGCATTATCTGATTTGGTGGAATAATTGGTTGTGTTAATTTCATCTGTTGTTGATACTTGCAGGACGTACGTCATGCCGGGTTGAATTTCAGCTGAGGTTACTAGCATTGCATAATCTGTTGTAGGAACTTGGTGAAGCAACTATAACGCTTTTCCATGCTGTTTTGGACGTGTCGGTAATATGGACGGATTCAACAACTAGAAGCTGATCTATCACTCCCATAAGATGCATCAACAACGATGGAACGACACAACAATAGACGTATGGGAATAGCAATGCCATTTTGCCACAGTTGTGCCATCTTTTTCATCAATTTCACAAGAATACCGTACTTTGCAATATCATTTTTTTTCAAGAACGGATAATCCCTTGTAACAATAATACTTCTGTGCTTTCTCCATTTACAAAGTCTGCATCTTGTATATACAATTGCATTTTCTCACAGAAGGTTTGTAATAGGTGTAGCAGTTTTTCCATTTATGGCACTTGTAGCACTGCTTTGAATTCCGTCATGAAAAATAAAGAACTCTGTTTATGCTTGCAAACTCAATACGACCTCTAGAACGTGGCTGCTGCAAAATCTCTGACCATTATTTTTATCACATTTGAATTTGGGTGTTAACTATTTTTTTTCTTGTAAATTGAGTATGCTTTGGACAAACTTATGATTTGTAAAGAATATGACATTGTTGTGAATGGAAAAGTTAACGTCTCTCATAGCAGGTCAAAAGAAACCTTTCCTTGTATCTTGTGGACTTCATGTATTCAAGTGGTGATGTTTAAAGGTTATGAGTTAATCCACTTGTCATGGGAACGATGGTTGTGAGTGAGTGGATGTGGTAAAAATGAATGAAGTAATTAAAATATGAATGAGTATGTGTATGGGTGAATGGAAGCTTTTCTAATGTGAATGAAAAAATGTGAATGCAAATTTGAACATGATATATAGAAATATGAGATGGAACATAGATGGAATCTCTTTGAATTAAGATCGAAAGGGAAAATGAAGTTCTATGAGAGAGACAAAACATGGATTAAATTTAAACATGAGAATGAAAGTCATGACATTCCAACTGATTATATTAAAATATATCTGTCGCATCCTGCGAAAAATCAACCGGCGAGCCTAAAAATAAAAACACACAGAGCCGCCACTGCGCGTTATTTATCCCAAGATAGGGAAAGGAAACGCTCAGAAAAACCTGGAAAGACATGGTCTCGCGACCAGAGAGAAAAGGTTCGGGAGTCGGTTACGCGAGGGGAAGGTATTAGCACCCCTCACGTCCTAGGTACTCCTAGGGATCCACGTTCTAAAATAAAGAATAGGTTGCTAAACATCACACACACACACGGGGAACGCGGGTGGGGTTAGGAGAAACGGGCTCGATAAGGTATCGCACCTTATGCCTACATATCTTGTCTGGAACAAGAATCAGAGCCACTGTAGTTCGGCTTATGCACGCCAAACAATACAAAACACGCAAACAAACAAGGGTGGCAAACATGGAGCCCGACAACCACTGGATGGAATTACGTCGGCATCCGAACCAAAACACGCGCAAAACGGCAAACGTGGAGCCCGACAGCCACTTACTGGGCTTACGTCGGCATCCGAACCCAAGCACGCACAAAACGGCAAACGTGGAGCCCGACAGCCGCTTACTGGACTTACTTCGGCATCCGAGCCAAAACACGCAATCAGATAACAAGTAAACACACGCAAAAAAGAAAAAGGTTGCCCGGAGAGACCTCGCACGGTCTCCTGCCTACATACCTCGTCTGGCACGAGGATCAGGGCGATGTAGTTCCCCTGAAAGGGACTGAATTGCTAACCAGAAACCAGGGGGAGACACGACACTAGGGAGACTACGACTCGAGCCTAGATGTTGTCATGCAAAGTCACCCTAAGTCCGGTTTTCTATCCTACTTGCATAAGCAAACTATTCCTATCCAGGAAAGAAGCAAGCACACAAGCATACAACATAATTCAAGCATACATCAAATGAGAACAAGCATCTCAAACAGATATCCACACAGCACGCACTATAACCAAACAAGCGGCTCACACAATAGGTTTGACTGCCGAAGCGAGTCGTCTGTACAGGCTGGTTTTGCTCTTAACCTTGCCATTACGAGGCTAAGGTGAAGCAGGTGAAAAGGTGAAGTGAGGATCAGACCTCACAGCTCATATCCCTAACCAGGGAGAGCTTCTGACAAATGAGCATGGGTCCAGAATGGGGGAACCCTTCTATACTCGAAGACTCTGACACAATGTGCACTGCACGGATCTTGGGCTAGGATCTCAATGCTACAACCATGTAACGGGAGCAAGGAGAAGACTCAACTGAATAGTGGGGGGTAGGCTGCATACCCCTACCTTCCACCAATTGCCTTATTTAAAGGACTTTCACCTGCTTAGGCACAAAATTAAACAAACACAATCATCGCCTCTTAAGGAGGACTTCAGACATTTATTTGCCCGGCCCGGTAACAGCCGGGTCTCCAGACTACATGAAGTCAAGAGATTTTACCTCTATGCAAGTTGCTTAAGCAACGCAAAGCAAAAGTTCACAAGGAACTGAGCAACTAAAGTACCTGGAAACAATCAAACACAGTTAGTACTCAGACAGACAAAACCAAACAGCAAGTGTTCAATCAATCAAACTATACAAAGCAATGCACAACAAAGCAAGCTCAAAGCTTAAGCCCAAGCTTCAAAACCTACAAAACAATGTTATGTTAGTGTACCAACATCAACAACATCAATTAAAATAGATTTGGATCATTCTCCATGTGCATTATGCCTTTGATCCTGAAAAATCAAGCAAACATTAGCAACTAGACCACTAGGCCAAGCCTAGGGTCCAAAACAAGAAAAAATCCTTAAACAGCAAGGCATTCACAAACCAATCTCAAATTAAAGTCAAACAAGAGCAAACATCCTTGGTCTCATGTTTATATCATTCATTATGCTCATGTTATGCACAAAATAAGGCAAACTAGTTCAAATGAAGCACCAAGCATACAAACAGAACTATTGCATTCAAATCCACATCAAAACAACTTCACAAATTCTCAAATAAATTACACCTAAACAGGGGCTAATCCAGGTATGGCACACCAAATTTGAGCTTAATTGGGCAAATGGAACCATGTCAATGAAAATCAACAAAAACAGACACAATTATAGGCTCCAAATCACAACATCAACACATGCTTCCACTTCAAAAATTCATAACTCAATGAAAACAAAAAAGAAATGGATGAGACCAAAACAGGGATGTCTCATTATGTGTCTATTACAAACATATCAAATTTCATGACAATCCAATACCATATGAGCATTTCTCATTCAATCTACCAACCTATGTCAAACAAGCTTGCACAATTGACCAACAGAAATGAGAAATCACAATCAAATTGAAAATGCAATGTAAAATTCCACAAAAATTCATACAGCATCTTAACATACCAATAAACCATCATGCAAAATTTCATTTCATTCTAACAAGTATAGACCACTCAATTAAATCCAGCAAGTTGACATCAAGAGGTGTGACACAAATTGTCACACCTAAGTTCCAAAATTTTTAACTCAATGATCAGGTATCAAAAACTCATGAAATTTACATGGAAATAAACAGCATCCAGTCAACAATCATCACAAAAATTTTCAAGAATTTATTTTACATTATGAGAATTTCATGAATCAATTGGCAAAGTGTAGCAAAAATGGATACATGTGAAACAAGCCTATGCCAAATGGAATTTCTACCAAGCACAACTTTGACCAATAGGTCAAAAAAGTCCTAAAGTCAACAAGGAAGTCATAGAAAAAAACTCCATATTTTTCTGATTTTTTTACTATTTTCTATGAATTATTTAAGGTGCTAAAGTATTTTTTATAATTTATTTGAATTAATTAAGAATTACTAATGGCATTTTGGTAATATTGATGGCGGGGGCGGTAAACAGGTATTTTGAAAATTCAAACGCGTTTCAGGATCAAACGCCTTGTTCTTCATCTCTCCCGTTCCAGATTTTCCAGAAATTTCAAAAACGCTCAAGAACACGAAATCCACAAATCAGCACCAAAACGAACAATCTCATATCCGTTAGAACCGTATGAACCTGTAGATCACGAATATGAACTCGATTTATCCTAACAATTCCTAAAACTTTCAGATCGAACGAGTTAGGGTTTATCATCAAAATTTCGATTCCAGATTTCTCAGCCTATGGTTAACCAATTGCTAAACTACAACTATCATCGTGCTCTACGTGAAACGATCTTTCAAACGCATATGATCAACAAGCAAATCATGATGATCGAATTTGGATGATACCTGCTATGGCAGTGTGGAAATCGGAACTTTCAAGCTGTCTTGATGTGAAACAGACGCAGCACGAACATGAGGAAAGGCGAGGCAAAGCTTGGATTCACTTGATCTTGCTCCTATTGCTCCAAATCAACTTTCACCATTGATGACTCTTGAAGATGCAGTCGCGATTCAATGCCTCTTCCACTCCAAATACCACAAACAGTTTGAGAAGATGATGATAGAAGTTGAATGCGAAAGGAATTTCAAAGTTTGGTTAAGATTTGATGAAGAATTTTGAAATTGAAGATTTTGTGTTCTTGGTGAAATTGAGAGAATTGGAATAGTTTTTGATCTGAATTTTTGGTGAATGATTTTCTGTTGTGTTTAGAAGATGATTAAGCTTATATATGTGACCTTAATCCATGCTTAATCCATCAATTAACCAAATTGGAGTGTTAAGTGAAAATGGTTAGTTTACAAGAGAGGGTAAAAATGGAATTTCACCATGCCAGCTCAATGACACCTGTTGACAGCTCATGCAAACTCTAAATAACATGTGTGATCCATTGCCACTGGTCCCATTCTCATTGGATGCTTATTTCTCAATTTCACTATGTGGTAGCAAAATATCCAATTTTAACCATTGCATTTTTCAAGCCAAATCTCAATTTACAAAGCCTATGCATGAAATGATGATTCCAACACATTCCAAATTCCATTTATGAGGTGTAGCAAAAAGTCTCATCTCAAAATTCCAATTATTTTGAAAGTTGGACAATTTTGCCCCTGGTCCAATTCAGCTGTCCAGTTGAAAAGTGACTTTTTGCCTTGGCCATTTTTGGGAAAATCCAATTATGCACCATGAAAGTACATGTTAAATGGAGTTTGTGCATATAAAGAACTTGCAATTTGGACAAAGTATGTGGAAATTATGGCCTCCTGATTACGGGTCATTTTTGAATTTCACTGAGCCATAACTTTCCAACCATACATTGGATTTTCAAGTTCTTGGACTTTTTGGAAAGGTGAGAACAAGATCTACAACTTTCATGTTGAACAAATTTGCATTTGAAGCTTCCTTGGACACGTGGCCTTGAGGTCCAAAACTTTCCATTTTTGGAAACTTCAATTACAAGTCACTTTCTATTTTTGGCAGTTTTTGTCCTGACTTGATTTTCTTCATTTTTAAGCTTTGAGATGTCATTTAACACTTGTTCCAACATGTATGAAGTGTCTCCAACTCATTTCCACCTCCACATCCATCAGATCATGTACGGTTGACCACAGTTGACTTTTCATCTGATAGATGAATTTGGCAATGCATAGATCAAATTGAACCCCAATCTTCCACTGAAATGGCTCAAGGGTGAAACCCTAGCCTCAATAAGCACAATATAATCACAAAATGAACCCCATAACCATCAGAAACCTCATCTCCTGATCCAGCCCTGATTGGCCCAATACAACTGATTAGGGTTGACCAGTGGTCAAAACCCTAATCTCAAGGAATCTTCTTCAATCTCCTGATGACATCCAACCATGATGATGATGATGTATCATTGCAATCAAGATGAAGACCAACATCCATTGAGAATCATAACACCCTAATTCACAGCCCAATCCTTAGATGGCCCATGATCAGTCAATAAACCCTAGGCTTGCACTTGACTTCCTATCTCCTGATTAAGACTTGGGAAGATGGCTTGCATAATGTAACCACATGATATGCAATATGCAATGCCTAATGACCTAAAAATGATATGCAATATGATTAGCTAGTCCCAAGAGAGGAGGGCAAATTTTGAGGTGTTACAATATCAAACATCTAAAGCCAAATAGAGAGGTAAAAATCTAATAGTCATGGAATGGCAAGTAGTGGCAATGTCTAAACAATCCGTGTAGGTGGATAGATTCATGACCAGATGAAATGGTCACGAGGAGGAAAGAAAATGAATGATTGATGGAAAATTTTCCAGGACCAAAATCAGGGTATGACACACACCTAAACACATATAATTTGACCGATTAATGTTAATCTAATGTATACACATCATGATACAAGTTATCGTGCATACAAGGTGGTTTAGAAACATGGAACAAGTGGTTTTAGGCAAAACAAGGATGAACCAATCGATTGAGTTGGGAGCCAATAGATTGCATGGAGTTTCTGTAAAACATTTTTCACTATTTTACCAAGACCAATCAATTGGTTGATAGAAGGACTCAAGACCAATCGACTATTTGAATCCTCTATTTCAATTTTTCACAAAAAGCCAATGAACCAATCGATTGGGGTCTGCAACCAACCGATTGTTGCTAGTGTAAAAATCAGTTATCCACTAAAAATATGTCTAACCAATCGATTGGTCTGACAGAGAAGCCCATAACCAATCGATTGGTTCACCTTCTCCTTCACCAATCTCTCTTCCAAACTCATCACCTTCCAACAACAATCATGGAAAATCATTCAAAAACATGAACCCACACAAATCAAGGGATTATGAAATATAACTCAATAACAACACACATATACAACCATGGTATCAAAGACAACAACAATAGCATAGAGATAACATCATCATGTCATGATAAAAAACAACAACAACTCAAAACCCTAACTTCCCACACATAAATTTCTCCCACACAAGGCTAATCTAACTAGTAACTCACCTCAATCAAATAAGATGATGAAGAAATTGAGATGAGGTTAATGATTATGATTCCATGAACTTTCCTCTTCTTCTTCCTTGAGTTTCTTATTCTTCTTTCTTCCTTCCATTCTTTCTCCCTTTTTCTCTCTCCTTCTCTTTCCCTTTCTCTCTTTTCTCATTTTCTTGTTTTCTCTTCTTCTTATCATTTTATTTTCTTTCTTTTTATCCACAACACACATACACACACACACACATGCACACACGCACGCACGCACACACACACACACACACACACACACACACACATGCACACACGCACACACACACACACACACACACACACACACACACACACACACACACACACACACACATATATATATATATATATATATATATATATATATATATATATATATATATATATATATATAAGGAGCGAAAATATCTCAATTGATATTTTATCTTCTAGTACCAATTGACTAATTATTAATGTTACCAAAATGTCTCCTCTTGTATTAATTAATAATGGTCAGTCTCTTTTAATAAGGATTAATCTCTTTTGAGTCCACTAATTACTCTATTTGTCCCAACTGACAACATTTAGAACACTTAAGGGTAACTGGATATTACATTCTCCCCCCTTAAATTGAAATTCTCCCCCAAATTTCTTCCACTCAAATAAAGAAACACTCCTTACATCATCGTCTTAGGTCAACACTTAACTTTTCTTCAACTCAATCCTCTGATATACTCAACCTTCCAACTTGTCTTCATTGACAAATTTACTTCTTTCATAAATTCCTAGAACTCCTTAACTTAATCATACTCTTATTTCCAATTTTCAATTAACATCTAACCTTTTCCCCACTTTATTAATCTGACAGACCTCTATGAATCGTTTGGTCACAGATCCCTCCGGAATGCACGACTTACTTGTTTTGCGTCGAGTTACACAAAACCACAACACCTTCTTCTAGTTAGAGAGTCAATGCTCTTAGAACTTTGTGAGATAATTTACTGATTCCTTGCGTACACACAATACTGACGACTCTTCTCTTGTAAATCCTTCAACACTTGACCTTATCAACTTCACTTGACCCGGTACTATATACTAAGAGCGTCTACACCTGATGTTTCACTCCTCTCGCACTATTCCAATAAGATTACATAATTTGCATGAGATTGTCTTACTTTCATTCATAGAGTAGTTATCTTTTTTATCCTCCGTGAAACTATAATGTGCCCTTCTTTTCATCACTTTCTACTGACTAGCTCATGAGTCCTTATAGGAGATTCCTCTAAGTACCTATTATCTCAAAACAGTTTTAGAACCTTACCACATCCACAGGTAGAACACTTTTCTTATAGAACCACTACATGTCAAGAGGTAGACATGCAGGAGTCACACGAATGTAATCATAAGAATGTACAACATTCAGAATCATCTTGTGATGGCTCCGATTAATCCAATTTAGTCTGAATATACCTGGTCCTTATTTCCAAAATCCATTATAAGTTCTTTAAGGACTTCTGGCTCACTTGCGGGTTATGCTGACACGAGATTTCAACCAACTGGAGAAATAACACCAGCAAGAAATTTCAAGTCATCGACAATACAACGCTTTTAGGGAACTCTAACTAAACTAGTATGTAACTTTGAGTTTCCATACTACTCACAGAGTCACACAACACGGTCTCACATATGGAGATAAAATTGCACTCCATATCCATAATCATTCATCTCAAATGTCATGCTCCATCTCCCACAATTCTAGCTCGTGTTCTTACTGATATACAATCTGAGTTACATCCTAACTTCAGGAATATCTTATTCCCACTCTCGCATGGAAGGATGACTTATGAATCTTGGAAATATGGTAAAGTATCATTGTATACATAAAGTACCACTCTCATGGGGGTCTACATCCGATGTCATGCATCTGAGCGAACTATCTAATGTCATACTATGACTAACCACTTTACTCCTTACTAACACATATGCAAGATATTGAACTGATCTCTCAGAGATCACCACTTAGAAAGTCTCTTCCAGAATCACTCCTTATGGTTCTCATTAGTATTAATAGTGATACACCCAAGACTTACTCACACTGAGTATGGTTCACTAGGTTGGTTCCCCAGACGTCTAACTTCTTAAGCATATCTACAGATGATCAACTATGCGATACACCTCCAAAATTCCAATTTCAAAACTATCAACTTGACTTATAATAACTTGCAACTCCAATCTCAATCCCGTACATCCATAATAGCACACCAATGAGATTTGGTATATACTTAGTCCCAGCAAGGTATGAACATCATACTCCATGATCAACCAATCTAAACACTACTTAGAAAGATGAACAACAACCTAACTTCCAATAAGACACTCATACTCTTTCCAACCAAATAATATGGACTCAAGATGAACTTTGACATTACTACATGCTTATTGACTAGGATCCCCTTCCAAACCAACATTCATTACACGCTTAATCACACAGAGGTTACTTATCTAGATGACTTGCAACTGACAATCCTTGTCGCCTACTTACAAGTTCATAAGACATAGTCTGTTTCACGATCCACACTCAGTTCCGTACTCAAGCTTGACTTGTCTTCCGTTACTTACCACAAACTCAAACTTCTCAGGACACAAGACTCATTGCTTGAAATAAAGAGTGTGATACTCCACCACCATCCCAAAACAAGGTAATCAATTATACAAACTTGTGACCATAATGATACTATTACACACTTCTTAATACCAAGGTATAACTTTATCCACTCCACTTCATACTCTAGGAATCTTTGTATGTGAACAATCATCAACTACACACTCCAATCTTAGCCTCAATAAAATCTTGACCTTAATGAAACCGCAATGATACCATTGTGCCTTTATCTGAAATGCATCTCATTACAACAGTTGTATTGCAAGGTTTACACTCTTCTCAAACTCTGCATTTGCTTATCTTCTTATGGTAATTCTCTTAACTCCAGTTATAGAGCCATTCTACTAGAATTCCTTGAATCCAAATTACTTTATCTTTATCTCAACACGAACCTCATTTAATCAATCCCACTAGAACTTTCGCTGATCTGTAATGCTTATTCTATGTTTGACACAAATCTCTTTCAACTGATCCTTGGGCAACTCAACATTCCAAAACATGAACCCGCATGAATCAAGGGATTATGAAGTATAACTCAAGAACAATACACATATACAACCATGGAATCAAAGACCACAACAACATAGAGACAACATCATCATGTCACGATCAAACAACAACAACAACTCAAAGCCCTAACTTCCCATACATAAATTTCTCCCACCCAAGGCTAATCTAGCTAGGAACTCACCTTAATCCAAGAAGATGATGAAGAAATTGAGATGGGGTTGATAATGATGATGATTCCGTGAACTTTCCTCTTCTTCTTTATTGAGTTTCTTCTTCTTTTTTCTTCCTTCCCTTCTTTCTCCGCTTTTCTTTCTCTTTCCCTTTTCCTTTCTCTCTTTTCTCATTTTTTGGTTTTCTCTTCTTCTTATCCATACACACACACATACACACATGTATACACACACACACACACACACACACACACACACACACACACGTGCACACGCACGCACGCGTATACACACACGCACATGCACACACATGCACACACAAACACAAACACACACACACACACACACATGCACACACACACGCATACGCACACACACACACACATAATATCAAGAGAGAAAAGATCTCAATTGCTATTTTACCATCTAGTACCAATTATTAATGTTACCAAAATATCTTCTCTTGTACTAATTAATAATAGTCAGTATCTTTTAATAAGGATTAATATCTTCCTAGTCCAGTGACTACTCTATTTGTCTCAAATGACAATATTTAGAGCACTAAAGGGTATACGGGATATTACACTCCTTCATCCACAATATCTTTAAACACAATGGTCCCCTCTATATTATTCTTACCTAATTTAGTGTTATCGTATTCTAGTGAAAGTATAGGTTCCTCAACAACGTCAGGTTGTGAAAGAGAATGAATAACATATAAATGACATGCCCTAGTCATAACTGCAATTGTTTTCATCCTTCTAGTTCCCTTGTCATTTTCCAACAGCACAATGTCATTAACATCCATGTCATCATAATACCAAATGTTAGCTACAACTAGATAACCTAAGTCTTTTAACTTGTCCAAAATTTCAAAATAACTCCAATAATCAAGACCAACATCCCAAATTTCCTCTAACCCTTTATAATCTAATTTGGTAAACTTAAAAAACTCCTTAGAAAACTCATCACCATGATGCACAATCACCAAAAACCTCTTCTCCATGACTTATTCAATATACATAAGATAGAAGAAGCAGTAAGGAAAATGACTAAGGAATTTTATTTACATTTATAGTAACTTACAGTTGAGTATTTGTACCTTATGGTTTCTTCTTCAAACATCTTTATTTCGTCCTCAATGAAGGTTCTGAAAAGTATTAGTTTCGTCTTCAATGAAGGTTGTGAACAATATCGGTTTTGTCTTCAACGAAAAGAGAGCACAAGCTTTTCGTTTCTCTTATGTTCTCTCACTGAAAATGGCGTTCTCTCGGTGAAAATGAATCCTAAAACTTTTCCCTAATGCCTTTCACCTTCTTTTTTTATTTCAAAATTTTAAATCAATTTAAAATAACAAAACTCTATGTCAGACTTTAAATGTCCAGCTAGGTAAAACATAGCATTTTTTTAGAAAACTATCACCAATTTAGGTAACCGAATATTAGTTTAGGGACTACCGTGTAACGTTTTTTAATTAAGGAATTAAATGGAAAATTTAAATTAAGTTAAAAATGGATCGGGCGGTGAAGCAAGTTGAAGTTGAAGTTGACGAGGGTCACAAGATTCTATGATCTGTCACCGTTCTGACCATGACTCACTGACTCTTTCTTGTTAATGCTCTTACCACTAATTCCATTAGATAACGGAATCATATTTAGAATATCTCACTTTTCTATTCTACATCAATCATTATTACTTTTCATTTTCCTTAACTCTTTTCTTTTTCCAATCTTCATTTTTTATTCTTATTCCCTCAAAATCACCCCCAAATCACTCAACCCTAGGGTTTCTTCATGATTGATTTCTTCAGATATGGATCCTCGTTTCAACTCCAATCACACCAACAACGGTTTCAAATTCAACCAAATTCCCAATTCAATCGATTCAGACGACCACACCTTTGGATTTATAGATGATCTTTTTCTTCTTCCACCACCTGATCCAAACAACACTTCAATTTCCGCCATAACTGCCGCGGAAGAAGATTCACCCTTGGATGAGACTGATTTCTCTGCTACTGTTCTGCGTTACATAAACCAAATGCTCATGGAAGAAGACATGGAGAAGAAACCATGTATGTTTCATGATCCATTGGCTTTACAAGCTGCTGAGAAGTCGTTCTATGAAGTCATTGGTGAGACATACCCTTCTTCTTATGCTTCCGAGAGTCCTGAGGATAGTCTTAACAGTAATTTCAGTAGCTATAGCAATTGTGGTACCACTACTAGTACTAGTGGAAGTAGTTCTGTTGAGTATGAATCGTATTGGAGTAATTTTGATGTTTCGGAGTACAAGCCTTCGATATTGCGAACCACTTTTCCTTCTGATTTTGTTTTTCAAGCTAGTTCAATGAATGGGACTAGTAGTAGCAATTTCGGTTTAGTGAATAATGGGTTTTTAGTTAGTTCTAAGGATGGATTTCCTGATTCAAATTTGCTAAGTAAGAGTGAGTCTGTACTGCAATTTGAGAGGGGTGTGGAGGAAGCTAATAAGTTTCTTCCTAAAGGGAATCCATTGGTTATTGACCTGGACAAGAACAACCCTTTTATCCCTTCTTTTAGGAAGGCTCCTCAGGAGGTAGTTGTTAAGACGGAGAGTAATGAAGGGGAACATTTTTCTGCTGAGGCGAGGGGGAGGAAAAATCACGAGCGGGGAGATGAAACGGATTTACAAGATGAGAGAAGCAATAAGCAGTCAGCTGTTTACATTGATGACACTGAGTTATCAGAGCTATTTGATAAGGTGCTGCTGGGCACAGGGTGCGGGAAGGAGGGAGCTCCTACGTGTGATAGTAAGGAAGTGAAGCCTAATGGACTAGACATGAGTTTGCAGCAGAAAGAAGAAGCGAACAATTTTGGTGGTGGAAAGGGCAGTGGTAAGAAACGAGGTAACAAGAAAGGTCTTGTGGATCTGAGAACAATGTTGATTATGTGTGCACAATCTGTTTCTTCTGATGATCGTGCCACTGCTAAGGAGTTATTAAAGCAGATAAGGCAACACTCTTCTCCACTTGGTGATGGATCTCAGAGGATGGCTCATTGCTTTGCGAATGCCCTCGAGGCTCGCTTGTCTGGCACGGGCACTCAGATTTATACTGCTTTATACTCCAAAAGAAACTCTTCCGCTGACATGGTGAAAGCTTACCAAATGTTTATTTCAGCCTGTCCATTCAAGAAGCTTGCAATCATTTTTGCAAACCATACAATTTTGAATCTAGCCAAGGATGTAGAAACTCTTCACGTTGTAGATTTTGGCATCCGTTATGGCTTCCAGTGGCCTGCCCTTATTTATCGTCTATCAAAACGGCCTGGTGGGCCTCCTAAGCTGCGCTTGACTGGGATAGAGCTCCCTCAACCTGGCTTCAGGCCTGCAGAGAGAGTTCAGGAGACAGGGCTCCGCCTGGCAAGGTATTGTGAACGTTTTAATGTTCCATTTGAGTTCAATGCTATTGCACAAAAATGGGAAACCATCAAAGTGGAGGACTTGAAGATACAGAAAAATGAACTTCTTGTTGCGAATTGTATATGTCGGTTTAAAAATCTACTTGATGAGACAGTTGTGCTGAATAGTCCTAGGGATGCTGTTTTAAAATTAATTAGGAATTCAAAACCCAATATCTTTATACATACTACTGTCAATGGGAGCTATAATGCTCCATTCTTCGTGACACGGTTCAAGGAGGCTCTTTTCCATTACTCTACAATGTTTGATGTGCTTGACATCAATGTTGCTCGTGAAGATCCAACGAGGTTGATGTATGAGAAAGAGTTCTGTGGGAGGGAGGTAATGAATACTATAGCTTGTGAAGGTTCTGAGAGGGTTGAGAGGCCAGAGACTTACAAGCAATGGCAGGTTCGGAACATAAGGGCTGGATTTAGGCAACTGCCTTTGGATAAACATCTCATTAACAAGTTAAGATGCAAGTTGAAAGATGTGTACCATAGTGATTTCATGCTTGTTGAAGATGGAAACTGCATGCTGCAAGGTTGGAAGGGCCGAATAGTTTACGCTTCCTCCTGTTGGATACCTGCATAGGCCTTGACAATGATCTTCTCGGGGAGTTTAGGAAAAACATTTCTTGAGTATGAAGCAAGAATCTGGCAGGCATAACTTTGACTTCTTAATAGTTATATGGTTGACATATTCTAGAACTGACTGACCCCTGCCAATGGAATGGTATAGAGCTGGTCAGTTGTAGTTCCAACAGCATTTTTATTTGGTTGAGTGTGTTGTATTATATAAACTAATGCTATCTGAATGTCGTATTTAGATGCATATTGAACTTTTCCTGTGTTGGGCAGTCACTCATAAGCAGCATAATCATCCTTGGTGACATGTAGGGTCAAAATTGAGCTACCATGATATATTTTCTACTAAGTATGTTTGAATACGCGTTGCAACGGGTTGTCACTCGTTGAATAGGGTCAAACACGAGTTTTCTTTTCTAAATGGTGGTTAGGTGATTGATGTAAAATCAATTCCAACCCAAAATCAATTTCAACTGAAGTCAATATTCCTATTTTTTTGTGTGTGTTATTCCTAGCTTTTTACTATCATTGCAAATGGATTCTTGTAATTATTGTTGGGTGAGACAGTTATTGTTGGATATCAGTTACACTTCTTCCTTCTATTCCTTTCCTTTTTTGTTCACAGGAAGTGTCATCCATAATTTCTACCAGTTTTTGTGCGTCTTTATTGTTGGCATTCCTATCTCATGAATTCACCAAATTTCATTTCTTGTTTTTGCAAAACTTTCATTTTGGTGAATTATAATTAAATATCTGATTTATATCACCAACTCTATATTACCAGCCTAATATGTATTTGACTCTTTGAAAATTTTCATTTTGTAACTAGTGGTATCTAGAGGTCCAAAGTAAACTTGAAAACTTTTCTGTTTATATTTTCTTCATCTGTGATAGTTTGAAGTAATTTCTTTTTGTTGCTTGATACATTGTCTGTTAGTTGGTTGTTACTTTGATTAGAAGGTTATGTTTTAGAGATGGTTGTTTTGGAGGACTTGTTTTCAGAACTTAATAAAGGATAATGGTAACTTACATCTTAAGGTACACAAATAGATGTAAAAAGTTTCTTTAGAAAATTTTGCATTGACTTTTTTTAAGTTTAGATTTTTTTTAACATAAATTTTCTATTTTAGACTTTCTTAACTTGTGCTCTTCTTCCTTATGACACGTGCTAACATGACTCTTCAAAAAATCCTATAATATTTGATAAAATTGTTTTTGGCATTATAACTTTGAAGGTTGAAGAGGTTGGAGATAGCTTTTTGACCTTGTATCTTTGGAGATAAAATATGTTATTTAGTCCTTTATATCTTTCATATTACTTAATTATACATTGATAAAACCAAAAAACTGATCTAATTTACTATACTTAATCAATTTGGATGAAATTATAATTTTTGAAGGAATATTAATCTTTGAATCATATGACGTCTATCTTCTCTTCCCACAAAATTGATCGTTATTCTCTCTATCTCTATGCTCAAACCATCGAATTTTATTTTTCATCATCTTTTTTCATCTTCTCTCTTTTGAACATTAATTCATAATACTGAGAGAATCTAACCCTAAATATGTTATAGATTTGAAAAGTCAATTTAGAAATGAGTGTCCCAAAGCATTGGATTTTAGGTATCTAGATGCTTCCTCCTTCAGATAATTCTAACAAATATTGGAGACTTGACTCACTCTTGAATACGTGAAGAAGAAGAAAGTTTGAGCTTGCCAAACAAGCAACACCAACCATAGAAATTGTATCCATCACGTCCAAATTCACATGATATAGACTGTACTTTTCCTATGTATTATACTATTATACTATTACTATGTCCACCTGTTTTTTCATTTGTCAACAGTGCCAATATTCAATTTCTTCGAAGATTCCTATATTTATACCTACTATTTTATACTTTAGTCAAAAGAGAGACTATATGTGGTTTAGTCAAAGAAGCTGCTTCTCTATAAGATTGAGCATCTCTATGTTGTATCTCCAAACTTTATCCAACCATTCTCTTGAATCAAGCAACAGTTCAGGTCAGTTCAATTCAAACCTTATCATATTATTTTATATGTTCATGCTTTGTTTTTCATTATCTTTTCCTCAATAAGATGGTAACTGTTTCTGAACAAACAGAAAAGAAAAGATGGATCCAAACTTTCCTGAAGCTAGCAATTTCACAAAGGGCTACTACCAATTTGATGAAGAAGGAAGCATAGTGGTCTCTGAGTCTCATCCAAATCAATATGATAACTTTCTTGATGCTGATCCAAACCAATATGATAGCTTCCTTGATGCTGATTCACTTGATTTTTCACCCAACATCATTCCTATACAAGGTTCTTCTATTGCTTCTGTGACCGATCCTTCCCTTGAAGACACTGATTTTTCAGATACACTTAAGTTCATAAGCCAAATCCTTATGGAAGAGGATGTTGACAAGAGACCGTTTTACGACCCGCTTTTGCAAATTACTGAGAAGTTATTCAATGATGCTCTCTTGCACGAAAACACACCTCTTTCCCCCAATCAACACCCTTTAGATATTCATAGCTCTGATGGAAGCACCAGCAATAGCAATAGCAATAGCAATAGTAATAGTAATAGTAATAGCAGCATTGATGATTTTCGAGAGTCAAACCCCCTTTCCCCCGAAACTCCTGTTTCGGATCTTAGTAATAATGTTTTTCGGTTTAATTCCCCGGCTATTTCTCAAACTTACTCTCGACCTCATACTACTAGTGCTAGTGATGGACTCAGAGATTTGGATTCTTCTATTAGCAATCTGTTGGCGCAAAACATTTTCAGTGATGCAGATTCAGTTTCCCTATTCAGGAAAGGTTTAGAAGAAGCCAACAAGTTTCTTCCTCCGCAGCCTAAGCTCGTGACCGGTCTAGAATCATCCAATTTCAATATGGTTGGAGAGAAAGAGAATCCGTTTGTGTTGAAGGGTAGAAAGAATCACGAGCGCGAAGAAAGTGATGGTAAAGAAGAACAAGAAGAAGAAGATAGGAGAAGTAACAAGCAATCAGCAGTTAGTGTTGTTGACGAAGATGAATTATCAGAGATGTTCGATAAAGTTTTGCTTAGTGTGGAGCATTTGCCACTTTGCAATGAAAATGATAGCTTACAGAATGGACAAGTAAAAACGGAGCAGTCACCTCCATCGAATGCAGGAAAAGCTCGTACTAAGAAACAAAGCAAGAAGAATGAGACCATCGATTTAAGGAATCTTCTGCTTCTGTGTTCACAATCTGTGTATGCCAATGACAACAGAAATGCTTATGAACTTCTGAAGCAGATTAGGCAACATTCATCACCCATTGGGGATGCACCACAGAGGCTGGCTCATTACTTTGCCAATGGCCTTGAGGCACGCCTTGTCGGTAATGGTAATAAGGCACAAACATTCTTTTTCTCGGCGAGCTCCAAGAGTATTAGCACTGCTGAGTTTTTGAAAGCATATCAAGTTCATCTATCCACTAGCCCATTCAAAAAGTTTGCATACTTCTTTGCAATTAAAGCGATTATGAAAGCTGCTGCAAATGCTGAAACCCTTCATATAATTGATTTTGGTATCCTTTATGGTTTTCAGTGGCCAATACTTATTAAGTTTTTATCAGACACAGAAGGCGGGCCTCCAAAACTGAAGATCACCGGGATAGAGTTCCCTTTACCCGGCTTTCGTCCAATGGAAAGAATTGAAGAAACTGGTCGTCGTCTTTCCAACTATTGCAAGCGTTTCAACGTTCCCTTTGAGTTTAATGCCATAGCATCGCGGAACTGGGAAACAATTCGAGTTGAAGATCTTAAAATCAAGAGCGATGAGGTAGTTGTTGTGAACTCTTTGATGAGGTTTAAGAATCTACTGGACGAGACTATTGAAGCGAACAGTCCTAGAGATGCGGTTCTTCATTTGATCCGGAAGATAAATCCTGTAATTTTTGCTCAGTCCGTTGTTAATGGATCATACAATTCGCCTTTCTTTGCCACACGTTTTAGGGAAGCACTGTTTCATTTTTCTGCTATTTTTGATAACTACGACACTGTAATACCGCGGGAAAACAGATACAGGATGATGATGGAGAAGGAAAGTGTGGGAAGGGAGGTTATGAATGTTGTAGCCTGTGAAGGTTTAGAGAGAGTTGAGAGGCCTGAGACATACAAACAATGGCAGGCTAGGAATACAAGGGCTGGTTTCAAGCAGCTTCCGTTGGATTCGAAACTAATGGATAAATTTAGGACCAAGTTGAGGAAATGGTACCATAAAGATTTTGTTTTCGACGAAGACAACAATTGGATGCTTCAAGGTTGGAAAGGTCGCATTTTGTATGCTTCAACTTGTTGGGTGCCTGCATAATTAACTTACTTCACATTAGACTTATGTTGTGACTGTTACTCTTAAAATCAGTTGTAGCTTTTTACTCTATCACCATGTATGTTGTAATAGTTAGCTTATTTTGTTATCTCTTAGAAGCTTGTTATTTTATTTATATAACAAAAGCTTGTTTTTCTTTTTTAGTCTATAATCATGTATTAATCCAAATTCAACATAAAACCAAATAGTAAACACAATTTACAACAGAAATCACATTGTCTGATACAAAAAATCTAATTACACATGATCTACCACTGATTCTTATAGTCGCACTCACGCGATAAGTCTAATATGAAGCAAGTTGATTATGCAGGAACCAAACAAGTTGAAGCATATAAAATGCGACCTTTCCAACCTTGAAGCATCCAATTGTTGTCTTCATCAAAAACAAAATCTTTATGATACCATTTTCTCAACTTAGTCCTAAATTTATCCATTAATTCTGAATCCAATGGAAGCCGCTTGAAACCTGCCTTTGTATTCCTAACCTGCCATTGTTTGTATGTCTCAGGCCTCTCAACTCTCTCTAAACCTTCACATGCTACAACATTCATAACTTCTCTACCCATGATTTCTCTCTCAATCATCATCCTCCATTCGTTTTCCCTTGGTACGACAGTGCCAATCAAATCGTAAACAGCAGAGAAATGAAACAATGCCTCCCTAAACCGCGTAGCAAAGAAAGGTGAATTATATGATCCATTAATAATGGACAAAGTAAAAATGTTCGGATTTATCTTCCTGATCAAGTTCAGAACCGCGTTTCTAGGACTGTTTGCATCAATACTCTCATCTAGTAAATTTTTAAACCTCGTCAAACAGTTCACTGCGATTACCTCGTTGGTTTTGATTTTAAGATCTTCAACTCGAACTGTTTCCCAGTTCCGTGACGCTATGGCATTGTACTCGAACGGAACATTGAAACGCTTGCAATAGTTGGCAAGACGACGACCGGTCTCCTCAATTCTTTCTGTCGGGCGAAAGCCAGGTAAAGGAAACTCTATCCCCGTGATCCTCAGCTTTGGAGGTCCACCTTCTCTATTTGATAAAAACTTAATAAGAATCGGCCATTGAAAACCATAAAGGATACCAAAATCAATAATATGAAGCGTTTTCGCCTTTGCAGCAACTTTCATAATCATTTCATTTGCAAACAAGTATGCAAATTTTTTGAATGGAGGGCTAATAAAATGAACTTGGTATGCTTTCAAAAACTCAGCAGCAGTGATCCTCTTGGCGCTCGGCGCGGAATAGAATGTCTGCGCACCGGCTCCATCCCCTACAAGACGTGCCTCGAGGCCATTGGCGAAGTAATGTGCCATCCTTTGTGATGCATCTCCAAACGGCGAAGAATGTTGCCTAATCCGCTTCAGAATTCCATTGGCATTTCTATTGTCATTTGCATACATAGCTTGTGAACACATAAGCAGAAGATTCCTTAAATCAACCTTTCCTCCATCAGACGAAGATGGTTGCTCATTCTGCAAGCAATCGCGTTCGACATTAAGCAAAACTTTATCGAACATTTCTGATAATTCATCCTCATCAGCAACACTAACAGCTGACTGCTTGTTACTTCTCCTCCCTTGATTTTCTTCGCGCTCATGATTCTTTCTACCCTTCAACACAAATGGATTCTCTTTCTCTCTAATCATATTGAAATTGGATGAATCTAGACTGATCAAGAGTTGAGGCTGAGGAGGAAGAAACTTGTTGGCTTCTTCTAAACCTCTCTTGAATAGAGAAACAGAATCCAAATCTATGAGTCCATCACTGAGACTAGTTCTGCCATTAGGATTATGAATATGTAAGGGGTGATGATTAGGGGAGATAGGTTTATTCTGGTGTAAGAGAGCATCATAGAATGATTTTTCTGTGATTTGTAAGCTAAAGGGATCATAAAATGGTGTGTGATCAACGTTTTCTTCCATAAGGATTTGGCTTATGAAGTTGATGGTTTCTGAAAAATCAGTGTCTTCAAGGGAAGGATCTGTGAAGGAAACCATGGTTGTAACTTGGTAAGGTAAGGAAGGAGCATGTAGTAGAAATGAAGATGCGTAAGAGAGATGAGTTTGTATAGAGACGATTGGACTTTATTTATGATCGTAGAATAACATGTTCTCGTCTTTGACAATGAGAGTGGTCGTGGGTTTGAAACTCGTGCCACTTTCATAGGATACACCTGTTCGGTGAAAAGTGGTTTCTCTCCCTTATTTTTCTTTGGTTTCTCTCCCTTATTTTTAAGTATTTTTTGATTTAATTGTAATTTTAGTGTTTTTATTTATTTTAGGTTTTGATCCTCATTTTAAAAGTCATAATTTTGATCATTTTTTAAAGTTGGATTTTGATCCTTTTTGAGGACTAAAATCCAACACAAAAACTTAAAAATGGATAAAAAACGTGATTTTTAAAATAGGAGATCAAAATAAATAAAAAAAGTAAATTTAGGGGATCAAAGTTGCAATTGAGCTAATTTTTTATCGAAGAGATGAAAATTCTGGAAAATCACCTTCGAGGGAGCTTGAATATTGCTTGATCTTGCTTCCAATTGGCCTTGGCTTGACTTCAGATGCTTGCAGGAAGTTAAATGGATCAAGGAAGGGCTTGGATTCTTGGAGTTTCAACTTCAAAACTGAAGTGAAATTGAAACTCGGTTTTCAATTGAAAACCTTCAAGATTGTCCTCTAATGGTGAGAGTTTGAATTGCAGGTTCAAAGCTTGGGCAATGTGTCTATAATTCTGAGCATGAAGGGTCTTATTTATAGGCAATGCAATTGGTTTTCACACCCTTCCATCAAAATTCCAAAAATAGCAATTCACTCTTGCATGGTTGCATGAGTGTGTGATAGACCCATGAAATGATGTAATCAAGTCCAAAATTCATCATGTGCAATGCTGAAAGTGTGTCATGTGATCATGCAATGGAAATTGGAAAGTGAACATGAGATTCATCCAAATGGAGCCTTGAAGAGAAACCATGCGCAAGTCATCCAATTATTGGCCAAATGAGATGATTTTGGACTTTTCGAAAAGGTAAGATCAAGGAGAACAACTTTCATGTTGAACACTTTTCAATTAGAAGCTTGGATCATGATGAATTTTGAGGTGGAAGTTTGGAAAATCAAACATAAATGAAAATTTTCTAAGTACCAAGCCATATGTTCATTTCTTCCACCTTGAATAACTTTTACTATAGGCTCCAAATGGAAAAAGTTCCTTCATAAACATTGTAGCTATTTCAAACTTATTCAATTTGGTCATAAATTTGACCTTATTTGGATTTGTCATGAAGGAGTTATACATTTTAGAAGTTGGGGAAAATCACTTGTTCAATGGTAATGGCCCAAAATGACCTATAATGTTTCCTCTTGGCACATGCCTTTGCAAGTTGAACTTGAATTTCTTCTAAGAATAAAAGTTGGAGAAGACATCTTGAATTTGATCATGAAACTTGAATGGACTTCATATCATACAAATTGAGCAAGTTATGGTCCTTGGAAGTTGACCTCCTAACTAGGGTTCAGACAAAATGACATATAATCTTTCACCATAAAAAATGAATTTCCAAGCAAAACTAGATCTTGACTTAAACATGAAAGTTGTTTGTAATGTCATAAGGAGTGACATTTCTCTTGGAATCACTTTTATATGACAAAACTTGTAGGAGATAGGGTCTAGTGAACCCCAGTTTTGACCAGTTGACTTTCTCTGGTCAACCACCTTGAACCAACTTGCAAATTTGAAATTCTCTTGATATTTTGGACTCATGGAGGATCATATATGTATAATATAATGTAGAATGAAGTATCCCTAGATATATTTTATCAAATGTTGAAGAAACTTGTTGAGAAAGTTACACAAGATACCCAGATGAATTAGGGCTTCCAAGGCAAACAAGCTTCAAACTCTTGATGAATTCTTGATCAAAATGATAAATGAAGATCATGGGGATCCATATATTATGTCTAGAACCAATGTGAATCATATCTTGATTGATATCCTTGCACTGAGGGTCTTAAACCCTAGATATGAACTTGATAAGTCATTGGTGGATGCACACACTACCTACAAAAGAAACAAAGTTATATATATACATATTTTTGGTATTTTGGTTAGTAAACAAAGAAAAAAAAGTATGATAAAATCAAATGTGCTTGGTGATCTCTCCCAATGCAAACCCGATGAATGAGGGGTAAGGAGGATGCCAAAGTATGATCCCAAAGCCAATGCATAAGATGAGATAACATGAGGGATATTAGGGTTAATATTGGGGTCTTACAGTACCCAATTTTCACTGGGTCCTTGTTTTTGAGTGAAAATTTGGTTGCGTTTGGGAAACCATTGGAAAATGCTTTTAGGAACCAAAAATCCCCTAAATTGGCATTTAGCAATAGTGTGTCCCCTCTTGCAACAATATAGACAATTTAAGTTTGGATGAGAGTTGTTTTTGCTAACTTGATTTTTTACCACATAAGTGTATTTTTGATAAGGATTATTCATGTTACTTCTAAAATGTTAGTGATCAATAGTAAAGGTAACTTTAGGTTATAAAGCCTTGTCTAATTTAGCTTTAGGAGTTCTAACCTCTCTTTGCCAAATGTGACAAGTTTCACATCCAGACCATCTAAACCAAAATCCCCTATCATCTTCAGTTTTGCCTTTAGTAGCCTCTATCATAGATTTCTTAAGAGTTTCTAATTCCTTTTCGGAATCAGAAACCTTCTTTTCTAAATACCAGAAAATCTTCTTATTTGAGGCTAAGCGTTTAAAAGCTTTCTTGGCCTCATTGTGTAGAGTACTAAAGACTTTTTGCAAATCAAAATAAGACATTTTATCAACATGATCATATTTAGAATGACTTACATTCTTTTTCTTCTTTTGATGAGCCATAAGATAAAGATTGACCTTTTCTTCTTCATCACTTGAGTTACCATTGCTTGAGGGCTTACTATCACCATCCCATGTAATGTATGCTCTTCTAGCTTTGCTAGATTTCTTGTGACGTTTGTATTTTTTCAACAATGGGCAATCCAGCTTATAGTGATTGACCTTTACACAATTGTAACATGAGCTTCTTGACTTAGTTGTCTTACTTTCTTCTTAATTTGGATTTTTTTTGATTATTTTCTATAGTTGACTAGATTTTTATCCGAATGTTGAACTTCATTCTTTCTAAGGTATTTATTATAACTCCTTACAAATAACCCCATGTCTTTATTCAAATATTTATTATCATCACTTGATTCACTCTCACATGTATCGTTGGTGGATGACTTGGAACTTGAAGCCTTTAAAGCGATATACTTCTTTTCGGTGTCCTTTGCATTCTCCTTCTTTTCCTTCTTTTGACTCTTTTCATGTTTCTCAAGGTTCATGAGCTCTTGCTCATGCTCTTAAAGCTTACCAAATAATGTTGTCGTGTCCAAAGTTCTTAGATCATTGGCTTCCTTGATCGCGATGACCTTTGGTTGCCATTCCCTGTTAAGACATCTTAAGATTTTGTTAGTAACAACATCATTAGGGGTAGTTTTATCAAGAGCATTTAACCGATTGATTAGATGAGAAAATCACTTTTGCATATCAGCAATGGTTTCACCATCCTTCATATGAAAAAGGTCAAATTCTTGAGTCAAAGTGTTGATTCTAGCTAGTTTGACATCATTGGTTCCCTCATGGGCAATTTGCAATGAGTCCCACATAGCTTTAGCACTAGTACAATGGGAAACCCTGTAATACTCATCAACACATAAGGCGGCGATGATCATATTCCTGGATTTCCAATAATAGTTGTACTTTTTCTCATCCTCTTCATTCCACTGTGCTTCAGGTTTTGGTATAACAACGCCAT
The DNA here is from genome assembly GCF_024323335.1 of Lathyrus oleraceus. NCBI lineage: Eukaryota > Viridiplantae > Streptophyta > Magnoliopsida > Fabales > Fabaceae > Lathyrus > Lathyrus oleraceus. The sequence goes on along the minus strand of NC_066585.1, from coordinate 478,610,348 downwards.
ATGCATTGGTCACAGTTATTTCCATAGGACCATCTTGGATAATTTTCCGTACCTTCATATCAACAAAGTTGATATGAATACACATATAATATTTCCAATAATTGTAGTTTTCACCAGTGAAAATAGGCGTTCTATTGTATGCCCCTTTAGGATCGTTATTCATTTTCTAAAAAGTTATATGCGAAGCACTAGATGAATTGGTGCTCGTGATACCATTTGTTAGACGATAGTACTGATCTAGAAGGGGGGGGGGTGTGAATAGATCATGTATATAAAAATATTGGCGTTTAAAAAAATGTTTTTAAAGGTTGCGAAAGCTCCCTAGACCACGATCGTCTAAACGATATGTTACTAGAAAGATCAGATACACGTGAAACCTAATGGAATGACTACGATAAAGCTAATCAACAATAACCGTAATCAGTTGATCAAATACACAAGTCCTTGATATAACTACCACCAATGATGAATTAAAACAATGAGAAAACAAGCAAAATATTGATAAACTTGTGTGAAGTTGATTTTAGCAAACACTTGGTGTGCACACTACACCAAGTCTTAATTTCACTATAAATGATTGTGCAGAATTTTCCTTAGTTACAACCAAAGTGATTGCAATAATTTATCAAACAACTTTAATGCACAACAATTAAGTTATATGAAGTTACCAATTAGTTTCACACAAGATTCAATTTATGCAGAAATTAGAGAGTTAGAGAAAGAGAGAACAACACCAAATTTGTTTAGGTAGTTCCCCTTTCGTCCTTGCTTCGGCTACGTCTGCCCCCAGTTCTAAAACTAGAATTGAGATATTTATTATCAATTGCAAAGTTTATACAAGAGAATAAATAATCACCACCAAGCAAACCTAAGTGTTGTTGTAGATCCTATTCACTTCTCTCCCATTGGTTCGAGTTGAACCAAGTGCTCCAAACGTTCCAAACAAACCTCCGATTGTAGCTACCTTATTGCAAGAACTCTAAGTTCTCAAAAACTCTAGCTCAGCTGATTTCGATCGCAACACGCTTGAACCCAAATCTTTCTTCACAATCCTCCGGTTACCGTTACTCGTTCGAATGAACCCACCGTTCTTCAAACCTTTCACTCGACTGAATCTATGAAGCAAAGATTTGTGCAAAAACCCCCAAATATTGGAGGACAAAACCCTAAGATTTTATTCAAGATAAACCCACTAAAAACCTCTACCCAAACCAAGATACACAATCCTATTTGGACGTTATCACCATAACCGTGCACTATGATCAACAAAAATTATCATGTGTAGTTGTTGAAATATTCAATGAAGAATGAAGATGAAAAGGAATTTTAGTGTTGTAGTACCCCAAAATTTGCCCTCCTTTTCGCTTTTTCGTCTCCCTATAACTCGATATCCATCTAACCTCATTCATACTCATTCACATTCATTCATTCATGATTAACATCTGCTAACAGGTATCATGGATTCAGGGCTTGCGGTTGATAAAATGGGGTTCTGGATTGAGGACTGCGATATTGCACATCATATGGATTGAAACCCTAATTCATGGCTTTGCTACTCAAGGAGCTTGTGCATGACCTTTGGTTTGGTTGACATTCACCTGGTTTGATTCGTAGCATTAACATGAGTCGTTTGGTTCAAGATGTTCTGATCCATATTCGGTTGTCCATGAGAAAATACACGTTTTTACCCGGGTTGACTCTTGGTCAATCGTTGACTTTTTGGTCAACCAGTTGACCAAAGTCAACTGTCTACCTTTGAATCCTTTATCACGAAATCCATAACCATTTCATCGTTTTTCTGTAACCGGTTAATTTTAAAAAGTATTGTTTTTGTTACAAATTAACCTTGGCCCTTTTTCATTATTAGATGTCCTTTTGACTTGATTTTCGTTAGTGGGACAAACCCGTTTTTTAGCCCATTTTAATAATTATCCATTTTCTAATCCATTCATATTCACTTAATAAACCAAAAGATCCATTTTACAATCTAATCCATTCATCATCCATTTTTTAATCCAAATACCATCTAGTCCATTAACCAAAATTCATAACCCAATTAACCCATTTGCAAACCAATATCCAAACCAAATCCATTTAGTAATTCATGAACCAAATATCCAACTTCTAAAACAATCCCATTAATCCATAACCAATTAACCCTTTACAAATTCATTAACCACATTCAATTTCCAAGCATCTAATACAATGCCATTCTAACTTCATTCATAAGTCAATTCACATACACAAATCTAAATCATTCCAATTCAAATGTTAAAACCTTAAATCATATTACAATTCCAAATTCCAAAGTGTTAGTAGCAACTATTATAAATTCTAACACTTTCCATTTCATTCAAAAGCAAAGTACAAATGTAAATCCAAGCACAAGTACAAAATAACATGTGATTCTAGCATTAACAATCCATCTTCTTTCATCATCTTTATGGTTATACATTCCTTGCTTCATCATCCTTCGAGACCAAGCCATGTCCTTTTTCATGGAAGTACCTATAAAAATCAAGAAAATCATGTTTCAAGATCCACATTCATTTCAAGTCATGGTATATGCATCATTCAAGTTTCAACTACAATTCAAGCGAACCATAAAATCAACTCAAGCTCATCGCAATAACAATGCCATACTCCATAGCAATCTAACTTGGTTTATCACCTATGTTCATGACATGATCACAATAAAACAAGCCAAGTCATAACTTTACAACCAAAAATAACATGCTAATAATTCCTATTCTTAATCAACAATGGCATGATAGTTTCCCTACATTTCAGTTCCACCAACATTTCATTTTAAAGCAATTTCCAACAGCAATTTTTAACAGCATTAAATCAATTTCAGCAATTTCTAACAGCATTGCAGCTTTTCATAACAACATTTCAGCATTGCAGCTTTTCATTACAGCATTTCAGCACTACAGCATTACAGCATTTCAGCATTACAACATTGTTCTAACAACATTTCAGCTTTTCCAACAACACTTCATTGTTCCAACATCACTTCATTTTACATACAACATTTCATTCTACAATTTCAATTTTACAATTTCTAACATCATGATTTCACTTCATTGCAATGACATTCCAAATTTTAGTATATGAATATTCATTGAATTTTTTTATTGAAACTCCAAACAGGATTCCAATTGTAACTAACTAACACAAACTAACTTCTAACTACTTTGGGCAATTGTCCAAAGTGCCCTGTCATACGGTGAACTGACTTTTTGTGTTTTTTAATCGCAATGTCGCGGTCAGCAAGAGTCGCCACCGACTTTTCTTTTATCCAATAAGGAAAGGTGGAAAAGAACAGGAAAGACCTTAATTTAGATTCTTAGGTTCGGGAGGTACATTATACAAAGGGAAGGTGTTAGCACCCTTTGTATCCATGGTTATCCATGGGCTCTTAATTGCTCAATCATTTATGTTTTTCTAGTTTGAAAAAGTGGTTGAGAAATGTGTAGGAAATGTTTTGAAAAGGAGAATTTAACTTTGTAATGATTCTTGAATGAATGTATACAAAGTGGTTATCTCGTTTAGTTTTGAAAATAGTTTAGAAAAATATAACTCGGCAATGATTCTCGTGCGAATGTATGCCAAGTGGTGATTTTCTAATAGAGGTTTTGAAAGGTGTAAGGTGTGAAAAGTAATTTTAAATTGTGAATAAGCAATTAAGAGTTATACCTATCCGAGGTCTTTCCGGGCATTTCCTATCCTTATGAGGGTAAGACTGTCCTTACTATTGAGAAGTAAGTAGTTTTATCCTCTGGATGTGAAAGGGTCATCGTAGGGTCATCGATTGGTCATTGAAGGCAACAGTTGTAAGGATACCTTAGCATTCGAAGGGACGATCATCATTTAACCGGAGGCTACATCGAAGGGTCATCGAGGGACGAAATCATATATTCGAAGGCAACATCCGAGGGACTATGATTTATTTTATGATGATTTAATCGAAGGGCCATTGCTAAGTGTATCCCTGCATTCGCGGGACATGACCGTTATACCGTAATACCGTAGGGCAGCAAAGAGAGGTCCCAAAATCACATGTTTAAAGGTCATATTTTAAAGTCGATTAGGTGATTAGGATGAATCTCCACATTAAAATCAATACATTAAAATTAATACATTAAAATTAATACATTAAAATTAATTAAGCAATTTAGGGTGGATCTTCATAAGGGTATCCCACAAATAAAGTGGAAGGCCTAAACAACACTCTTTTCCTGGGATATGTGAACCTTTACAAAATTCAGCAAACGGGTTAGAATACCAATCAGGGTGCAATCGAGGATTACACCGCAAAAGAAAACACAGCAGCATGAATGTCAGGCAAAACAGTGCATAATTAACATAGAATAGATCAGGTTACGCATAGGACATAACAAATATCAATGGCTGTCCCGTTCGCCTCTGCCTCGCCTAGCGAGGTCCTAGCGAATGCTCGCTACATGCTCTCTTAGCGATGTGCTAGCGAGCGGCTGCGGGTTTTGAATTTCAGAACAGTATGATCTCGGCATGCTGCATGCCTTATTGCATTCAATTACAGAAATAATATGGTCAAACACTCAGGATATCCAGGCGTACTGGAATTCACATGCAAAGTCTAATTACATATCCAAAAATTCAATCATTATGTATTTAGAGATTTACAAATTGGAAGCATAAAACAATAATGATACACAAACCTGTTTGCAATGGAGTGGTAATGCTGAATTGGCAAGTCACTTTTGGTATCGGGTTGAGTTGGGCGGCGGTAACTTCGGTGCGGATGAGCGGCCGTCAGGGTTTCTTCACTCCGACTTCTCTGGGCTACTCTCCGGGGTTGCTAGGTCAGGGTTTCCGGCCGTCTCCGTCTCGGGTTTTTCTTCCCCTCTTCGTTCTGGAGTTGGGGTATTTATAATACTCCTTTGATGACCTAATGGGCTCAGAATGAAGCCCGAAATTTTCTGTTGTCTGTCAGCTTCGCTAGGCGAGCGTGTAGCGAACGTGTAGCGAACGTTCGCTAGGCGTGCGTGTAGCGAACGTGTAGCGAACGTTCGCTAGGCGAGTGTGTAGCGAACGTGTAGCGAACAGGCCAGTTTGGGCCATTTTCTGGATTGGGCCATTCGTGGGCTGGACCTTTGTTCCTTTAAGATCAGTGTCATAAAAATGAGTTGGAATGCCCTGAAAAATGTCTTAAAATATTAATGGGCAAATTTTGGGGTATGACAGTTGCCCCTGTTCAATATTCTTGAACCGAGGGAGTAGAATGGTATGTGCACCATTCGTGGTCTGGAGGTGGAAGATTATTGAACACTAAAATGCCCCAAAAATTTGCGCTCGTCAACCAGGAGCTAGTCTTGATGGAGATGGGCTTAAAGATGCCATCCAGGGAATTTGATGATGAGAACTTCAGAGTGCGTCGTACATTAGACGATATCTGAAGACATGGATGTCGTACCGGGTCATACGCTAGCCCGTATGCTGTCGACTTCGTTGGGGAGTCAGAGTGTGTTACACGCTGCTGGGGATAAGGGATCAGAATGGATCATACGCTAGACCGCATCTGGATACCAGAGTGAGTTGTTCATTGGGCGGATGACTTCGCTGAGGATGAAAAATCAGAATGGCTCGTACGCTAGATCGTCTCTGAATTGCAGAACGACACCTCCATTAAGTGGGTGATTTCATTGGGGATAGAAGATCAGACCAGGTCGTATGCTAGATCGTATCTGAGTTGAAGATCCAAATGGGTCTTATGCTAGACCGTATTGGAGTTGCGGGATGAGTCGTCCGTTAGGCTGTGTCTGATGATGAAAGGGGATAGTCATATGCTAGACTACACTTCAGAAATATACCGTACACTAGGTAGCATCTGAGCAGATGAAGGTCTAACTGGGTCGTACATTAAACCGTATCTGAGCAGAATGAGCCAGCCATTAGGCTGAATCTGATTATAAAAGGGGGTAGTCATATGCTAGACTACAATTCAGAAATATACCGTACACTAGGTAGCATCTGAGCAGATGAAGGTCTAACTGGGTCGTACATTAAACCGTATCTGAGCAGAATGAGCCGTCCATTAGGCTGTGTCTGATGATGAAAGGGGGTAGTCATATGCTAGACTACACTTCAGAGCTGTACCATACACTAGGTAGCATCTGAGGAGATGAAGGTCTAACTGGGTCGTACATTAAACCATATCTGAGCAGAGTGAGCCGTCCATTAGGCTGAATCTGCTTATAAAAGGGGTAGTCGTACACTAGACTACAATTCAGAAATGTACCTGTCACGAGGTAGCATCTGAGGAGATGAAGGTCTAACTGGGTCGTACATTAAACCATATCTGAGCAGAGTGAGCCGTCCATTAGGCTGAATCTGCTTATAAAAGGGGTAGTCGTACACTAGACTACAATTCAGAAATGTACCTGTCACGAGGTAGCATCTGAGTAGATGAAGGTCTAACTGGGTCGTACATTAAACCGTATCTGAGCAGCATCTGAGCAGATGAAGGTCTAACTGGGTCGTACATTAAACCGTATCTGAGCAGAGTCTGAGGACTTGAAGGTCTAACTTGGTCGTACATTAGACTGTTTTTGAGCAGAATTTGAGGACTTGAAGGTCTAACTTGGTCGTACATTAGACTGTATTTGAGCAGAATCTGAGGACTTGAAGGTCTAACTTGGTCGTACATTAGACTGTATTTGAGTGGCCTCTGAGGACTTGAAGGTCTAACTTGGTCGTACATTAGACTGTATCTGAGTGGCCTCTGAGGACTTGAAGGTCTAACTTGGTCGTACATTAGACTGTATCTGAGTGGCCTCTGAGGACTTGAAGGTCTAACTTGGTCGTACATTAGACTGTATTTGAGTTATTGAAGGTCATAATGGATCGTACGCTAGATCGTATCTGAGTTGAAGGAGTCATATGTTGAGATGAATCAGGATGGACCGTATGCTAGGCAGTACCTGAGAAGTGAAGGTCCAACTGGGTCGTACATTAGACCGTGTTGGAGTAGTTGAAGATCAGAATGGATCGTCCGTTAGATCGTATCTGAGTGGAAGGAGTTATATGTTGGGCTGAATCAGAATGAACCGTCTGCTAGGCTATATCTGATAGTATTTGTGTATGCTGTATTTGCGATAAATGTCTGGGATGGGCTTAGAGATGCCATCGTTAGGAGGATGTCAGAATGAATGTTGACATGGAGTATATCTGAAAGATGTAATTGAATCCTGAATGTAATTGATAAAGCTGTCCGTCTGAATGGATCTTTGTTTCGATTGTATCAAGAGGATAATTAACCTGAAAAATAAAGTTAGCTTCATGCCATGTCATGATGCATGAGATGCAAATGTTGTATGCATGCATGTGCTGTGAAATGATGTAATGAGTGAATTATGCGTCTGGAATAAATGAGAACATTGTATACATGTGTATGTTATGAAATGATGTAATGTATATGATGCGGAATGAAAATTGTATGTAGGTATGTGATGTGAAATGATTTAATGAATGCACTATGTGTCTGAAACGTTCTTCCAGGGGACTCTACTGGGGAAATAAATCTCAGTCTTCTGGTCGGAGATATTCGTTTTGGTGACCCTTCCTTAGCTAGGGGTATTTGACTTTTATCTGATGGCAGAGATATTCAACAGAGCCTGGCTGGGGGTAGAAGAGATGACCAGTCTAGTGATGCCAATTTCTTCTGGGGAATAACTGGCGTTGCCGGGGAATCGAATTAGCAACGGATTCATTGGGAAGCATGGTTGGACCTTCTCCTTGATCCTGAAGTCGTGTAGTAATTGCTATTACCATTCTAGGCATGCATTTTTGGTAAACATTGATCATATTCAAATGCATAAATCAATTCAAAGTAAATCAATGGACGTTTACGCAAACAAAACAGAAAAGGTAAAACAAAAGCATCTTTTTGGAAATGAAATTGTATTGATTTTGAAAGAGGGTCTGTAAACAGGCAAATCGTGTACAAGGAGACAGAAATCCTAGTAAGAGGAAATTGCCGAGAAAACAAAGAAAAAGCTATGCAGGAAAAGACCTATTGATTCTAATTCCACTACTGTCATTATGTCTTCAAGCATCTCATCTCCTATTGTCGGATAGAAGTGGCTTGTTCAATCCTTGGAACTTGGTTGAAGCTGACTGAGAACGGGACATAGTCTTACGCTTTAATCCCTAATTTTTGCCTGGACCGCCTTTTCAGGTTTTCAGTCCATCAGGATATCCTTTTTTGCCCAAGCCGCCTTTTCAGGTTTTCGACTTGCCGGGTGTATGTTTTTATATGTTTATCCCTAATTTTTGCCCGAACCCTTTTGGTTCGCCGGGATGCCCTTACTTTTGCCTAGGTACGTCGACCTAGCGGGTCTCTCTTATGCGTAGTATTTTTTTACTATGTCAGGGTTCACAGGATGCGGGAAATCTTCGCCATCCATTGTAGCAAGTATCATGGCTCCACCAGAGAATATCTTCTTAACCATAAATGGCCCTTCGTATGTGGGAGTCCATTTACCTCTGGGATCACCTTGTGGTAGAATGATACGCTTGATCACCAAGTCGCCAATTTGATATACCTGTCTCTTGACCTTTTTGTTAAATGCCTGGATCACGCGCTTCTGATATATCTGCCTATGACAAACAGCCGCGAGTCTCTTCAATCAAATTTATCTGATCGAGTCGAGTCTGAATCCGTTCATCTTCATCTAAGCCCGCCTCTTTCATGATTCTTAGAGAGGGAATCTGAACTTCCACTGGTAAGATGGCTTCCATTCCATAGACTAAAGAGAACGGAGTTGCCCCTGTCGAAGTGCGCACTGAAGTGCGATAGCCATGAAGAGCAAATGGTAACATCTCATGCCAGTCTTTGTACGTTACTGTCATCTTTTGTATGATCTTCTTGATATTCTTATTAGCAGCCTCCACGGCGCCGCTCATCTTTGGCCGGTACGGAGAAGAGTTATGGTGTTTTATTCTGAACTGCGTGCAGAGTTCAGTAATCATCTTGTTGTTCAAATTAGTACCATTGTCAGTGATAACTCTTTCAGGAGACAGCAGGTTTCTCAAATAGATATTTGATAGAATCCATCTTAGAAGTCAATAAAGTGGTATGATTCGACATATACTGTCTTAGTCGGCGAGCAGCCCAAGCCAAAGCACAACAAGCTTTCTCGAGCTGTGAGTATCTTGTTTCACAGTCGGTACCTTTTGCTAAGGCAATATATGGCATGCCCTTTTCGACCAGACTCGTCATGTTGCCCCAACACACACCTCATTGAATTTTCTAACACGGTCAAATACATGATGAGAGGTCTTTCTTCAACTGGTGGTATCCGAATTGGAGGTTCTCGGAGATACTTCTTGATTTTGTCAAAAGCTTCTTGGCATTCGTCATTCCATACCATCTCTTGATTTTTCCTCAGTAGTTTGAAGAGGGGTTTGCAGGTAGCAGTCAAGTGGGAGATAAACCGGGCAATATAATTCAAACGTCCCAAGAAACCTCTGACCTCTTTATCTGTACGGGGAACTGGCATTTCTTGAATAGCTCTCACCTTGGTCGGGTCAAGCTCAATCCCTTTACCACTGACAATAAAGCCCAAGAGTTTGCCGGATCTTACTCCAAAGGTGCATTTGTTCGGGTTCAACCTCAACTTGTATTTCTTCAACCTCTCGAACAGTTTGTATAAATGATCGAGATGCTCTCCCTCAGTATGAGATCTGGCTATCATGTCATCCACATACACTTCCATTTCATGATGGATCATATCATGGAACAAAACCACCATAGCACGCTGATACGTTGCCCCTGCATTCTTTAAACCAAATGGAATTACTTTATAACAGAACGTGCCCCATTGTGTTACAAACGTAGTTTTCTCCATGTCCTCAGGCGCCATCTTAATCTGGTTATAACCTGAGAATCCATCCATGAATGAGAATACCTTGTGTTGAGCGGTGTTATCTACCAGAACATCAATGTGCGGAAGTGGGAAGTCGTCTTTGGGACTCGCTTTATTCAAATCTCTGTAGTCTACACACATTCGCACCTTGCCATCCTTCTTCGGCACTGGTACCACATTAGCAACCCATTGAGGATAAGAAGTGACAGCCAGAAAACCTGCATCAAATTGTTTCATAACCTCGGCTTTGATTTTCTCAGACATTTCAGGACGCATGCGACGAACCTTTTGCTTAACAGGACGACAATCTTCCCTCGTTGGCAGCCGATGTACTACTATATCAGTATCCAGTCCTGGCATGTCGTCATAAGACCAAGCAAAAATCTCTACATAGTCATGTAACATCTGAATCAACCTTCTTTTGACACTGTTTTCCAAGCCTGCTCCTATTTTGACTTCTTTCTTGTCTACTTCGGTACCCAGATTTACAATCTCAACTGACTCCTCGTGCGGCTGTATAGTCCTCTCTTCCTGCAGTAACAGTCTGGCAAGTTCTCCAGGTACTTCACAATCTTCCACACTTCCATCCTCGGCTTGGTAGATCGGATTTTCAAAGTCATAATGAACAGTAGTAGAACTATTATCAACAGGATCCAGAGTGGGTATGGATCTGCAATTCGTTACGTGAGTGTGTGTAAGAAAACATAGCTTGTTTGGAAAATGACAGGAAAGATAAAGAGCGCAATATTTGAATGCAAAAAGTCCATTGATTTATTGAATATGAATATGCTTATGAAAATGACAAACCCTTGAAAAATTAGCTATTATGCCCCGGGTATAGACACAATGCTTTGAAATACTAAAATAGCAATAACAATTACTCTCGACTAAAGGAAATTGGGATAGTGTCTTCAGCCTTCCAATTATTGAGTCCGTCACCAATTGTTGGGTAGACCCAGCTATCCAGGTCGCAATCACTGTCAGCATCCTCTATAGCATTAAGAGTTTTGTCATGATTAGGCAGAGGAGCAGTGATGACCTCAGGAGTCTCAGGCGGATCCAATTCAAATTCTCCGGCGTCGATCATATCCTAAATTTTATTCTTCAACGACCAACAATCGTTCGTATTATGCCCGGGGCTATCGGAGTGATACGCACACCTGGCGTCGGGATTATAACTAGGAGAAGTAGTGTTGGGTTTTGCAGGAGGATCTCTGAGGGTAATTAAATTTGCTTTTAGCATACCCTGCAGTGCTTGTGCTAAAGTCATATTGATCTTCGTAAACTGCCTTCTTCCCGGGTTAATGTGCCTCACAGATTTCTTGTCTTTTTTCTTCTCGAGCAAAAGAGCCTTCAGTTCTTCCTGCCCCTTGGATAAGTTCGAGACCATCTCCTGGAGTTGAGCATTCTGAGTATGGAGATCCTTGACAGTTTGTTCGAGGTCCATTTTTCTGTTTGCATGAAAACCGTGAGAACATTGATCCCTTTAGAACACCTGTTGTGCAATGTTATGCTATGCAATGTATGAAATGTTTTCAAGGACTTTTGGAATTTAACTTTGCATAAACTACCAAAAAAGGAAACTTTTTTTTTTTTATTTTTTTTTTTACAAAATAGAGCAAAGTTAAATCCCTAAGTCCTCGAAATGGTTAGTTCAATGCCATGATGTTATGATGTTATGACGTTAAGTAAATAACAAGCACAAGCAAGTCACACAACCATCATTCCTAAGTTTTAAGGCTTGCATGAGTTCCATAGGTAAGTACCCTCCCCACTAAAGTTTGGTTGGTTCAACCTGTCCTAGAATAGTAATCGGGTTCTAGAAGGATCTCAAATCATCGACCTTTCTTTAAGTCCACTTCAGTGCAACACCAAGTGGTTGACCAAAGCTTCCCTAAAGTCCAATCTCAAAGAGTGTAGTATCGAGTATCAACCAACCCCCATTCGGAACCGAAGCCAGTTATCTCACTACTTTCTAATGGCTAGGATGAGTCAATTAGGGTTCTAAAGGTCTGGTTAATGCTTTGATGACACCACGCGAATGCCAAATTTTTCCTCAAGTAAACATGAGGAACATCAGGACATCCAAAGTGTCACATTAACCGTAGCCATCATTTTAACCATTCCAGTATACGCCGGATAGTCGCGATGATCTATTGCTACTTACCTAAGGTACACTAGATCCGGGTGTAGGATCTTTCACTCAAGCATAAAATACCCTCAAAAGAAGGAACAGTTTAAAACATAAATGATTTTTAAGGTGACCTCTCTTTGTAAGTCCCCAGCAGAGTCGCCAGTTCTGTCATACGGTGAACTGACTTTTTGTGTTTTTTAATCGCAATGTCGCGGTCAGCAAGAGTCGCCACCGACTTTTCTTTTATCCAATAAGGAAAGGTGGAAAAGAACAGGAAAGATCTTAATTTAGATTCTTAGGTTCGGGAGGTACATTATACAAAGGGAAGGTGTTAGCACCCTTTGTATCCATGGTTATCCATGGGCTCTTAATTGCTCAATCATTTATGTTTTTCTAGTTTGAAAAAGTGGTTGAGAAATGTGTAGGAAATGTTTTGAAAAGGAGAATTTAACTTTGTAATGATTCTTGAATGAATGTATACAAAGTGGTTATCTCGTTTAGTTTTGAAAATAGTTTAGAAAAATATAACTCGGCAATGATTCTCGTGCGAATGTATGCCAAGTGGTGATTTTCTAATAGAGGTTTTGAAAGGTGTAAGGTGTGAAAAGTAATTTTAAATTGTGAATAAGCAATTAAGAGTTATACCTATCCGAGGTCTTTCCGGGCATTTCCTATCCTTATGAGGGTAAGAATGTCCTTACTATTGAGAAGTAAGTAGTTTTATCCTCTGGATGTGAAAGGGTCATCGTAGGGTCATCGATTGGTCATTGAAGGCAACAGTTGTAAGGATACCTTAGCATTCGAAGGGACGATCATCATTTAACCGGAGGCTACATCGAAGGGTCATCGAGGGACGAAATCATATATTCGAAGGCAACACCCGAGGGACTATGATTTATTTTATGATGATTTAATCGAAGGGCCATTGCTAAGTGTATCCCTGCATTCGCGGGACATGACCGTTATACCGTAATACCGTAGGACAGCAAAGAGAGGTCCCAAAATCACATGTTTAAAGGTCATATTTTAAAGTCGATTAGGTGATTAGGATGAATCTCCATATTAAAATCAATACATTAAAATTAATACATTAAAATTAATTAAGCAATTTAGGGTGGATCTTCATAAGGGTATCCCACAAATAAAGTGGAAGGCCTAAACAACACTCTTTTCCTGGGATATGTGAACCTTTACAAAATTCAGCAAACGGGTTAGAATACCAATCAGGGTGCAATCGAGGATTACACCGCAAAAGAAAACACAGCAGCATGAATGTCAGGCAAAACAGTGCATAATTAACATAGAATAGATCAGGTTACGCATAGGACATAACAAATATCAATGGCTGTCCCGTTCGCCTCTGCCTCGCCTAGCGAGGTCCTAGCGAATGCTCGCTACATGCTCGCTTAGCGATGTGCTAGCGAGCGGCTGCGAGTTTTGAATTTCAGAACAGTATGATCTCGGCATGTTGCATGCCTTATTGCATTCAATTACAGAAATAATATGGTCAAACACTCAGGATATCCAGGCGTACTGGAATTCACATGCAAAGTCTAATTACATATCCAAAAATTCAATCATTATGTATTTAGAGATTTACAAATTGGAAGCATAAAACAATAATGATACACAAACCTGTTTGCAATGGAGTGGTAATGCTGAATTGGCAAGTCACTTTTGGTATCGGGTTGAGTTGGGCGGCGGTAACTTCGGTGCGGATGAGCGGCCGTCAGGGTTTCTTCACTCCGACTTCTCTGGGCTACTCTCCGGGGTTGCTAGGTCAGGGTTTCCGGCCGTCTCCGTCTCGGGTTTTTCTTCCCCTCTTCGTTCTGGAGTTGGGGTATTTATAATACTCCTTTGATGACCTAATGGGCTCAGAATGAAGCCCGAAATTTTCTATTGTCTGTCAGCTTCGCTAGGCGAGCGTGTAGCGAACGTGTAGCGAACGTTCGCTAGGCGTGCGTGTAGCGAACGTGTAGCGAACGTTCGCTAGGCGAGTGTGTAGCGAACGTGTAGCGAACAGGCCAGTTTGGGCCATTTTCTGGATTGGGCCATTCGTGGGCTGGGCCTTTGTTCCTTTAAGATCAGTGTCATAAAAATGAGTTGGAATGCCCTGAAAAATGTCTTAAAATATTAATGGGCAAATTTTGGGTATGACATGCCCAAAACAGCCCCAACTAATTTCTAATCAATTTTCAACCTCTAATCATCCCTCACCTATTTCTATATAAGCATTCATCATTCACTCACAAAAGGGCTTCTTCTTCTTCACTTTTTTATTCTACTCATTCTTCACTTTTTCTCAATTTTCCACTCTCCATTCTCCACTCTTCAACTTCCCTCACTAGAGCTTAAATTCATGGTTGTTGAAGCTTCACATTGAAACTTCAATCAACTTGAGCATAAACCCTCACCACACTTCACCTCACAGTTCTCCGGGATTCAAGCATTGAAAAATGGCAAAAGAATCAACAACAACAAGAAAATCAATGGAATAAAAGAAAGAGGATGAAGAAGAAATGAAGAGGAATTGAATAATCGTTTACCATATTGAATTTTGAATTGTCATTGAGTTGATCTTTTTGATCTTAGGCGAGTTGAATTGTTGGTTTGGTATAGATTGTCCTTAGTCCACCATAAGACTCTTTCTACATCTAAATGTGGCACTACCAACATGTGGGGTATATTGAAGTATATCATGGACTTGTGGATAAAGGGGACCTAATAAAGATTATTAGAAAAAATTGGTAAAAACTGTTTTCTTTTATTCATCAGCCTTAGATGGTTTATATAGTGAAGATACAATAATTACAATTTATTTTATCCTTAATTGAGAATAAAGAAAAATAAAGGTAGTATTAAAGACAATAATAAAATCGGAAATAATATATTTTCCAACACCCCCCTCAAGTTGGTGCATAGATATCTATCATGCCAACTTGTCTATCAAATACTCAAAAGTAGGCCTTGCCAAGCTTTTGGTCAGGATATCCGCAGTTTGTTGACTTGAAGTCACAAAGGGTAGACATATGATTCCCGTATCTAACTTCTTCTTTATGAAGTGTCGATCAATCTCGATATGCTTGGTTCTGTCATGTTGAACTGGATTATGAGCTATGCTAATAGCAGCTTTACTGTCAGAGTACAATTTCAATGGAAGCTCAATTTTCATCTTAAGTTCTTCTAGGACTCTAAGGATCCATAATCCTTCACAAATACCTTGAGACATAGCTCTAAACTCGGCCTCTGCACTACTCCTTGCTACAACTCCTTGTTTCTTGCTCCTCCATGTCACAAGATTACCCCAAACATAGGTACAATATCCAGATGTTGATCTTCTATCTGTGACTGAACCTGCCCAATCGGCATCGGTGAAGATAGACACATTTTTTCACTAGTCTTCTTAAAAAATAATCCTTTTCCAGGATTTCCCTTCAAATATCTCAGTATCCTATATACTGCCTCAAGATGTTCCTCGAAAGGAGAATGCATAAACTAACTCACTACACTAACTGAGAAAGCAATATCAGGTCGGGTGTGTGACAAATAAATCAATTTCCCAACCAATCTCTGATATCTCCCAGTATCAACAGAAACATTACCTTCTCCCCAAAGTTTCGCATTAGGATCCATAGGGGTATCTGCAGGACGACATCCACTCATTCCTGTTTCTTTCAACAAGTCTATAATGTATTTCAACTGTGAAACCACAATACCATTTTTTGACTGAGCAACCTCCATACCTAGAAAATATCTCATGAATCCCAGATCCTTGATTTCAAAGTCTACTGCCAATTTCTCTTTTACTCTTGCCATTTCCACTGTATCGTCTCCAGTAAGGACAATATCATCAACATAAACAATCAGGACAGCAACTTTCCCATCGTGGGAGAATTTTGTGAACAAGGTGTGGTCAGCCTGTCCTTGGATGTACCCTTGTTTCTTCATGGACTGAGTGAATTTTTCAAACCAAGCTCCAGGGGACTGCTTTAATCCATACAAAGACTTATTTAGTTTGCATACATTTGATCCAAATTTGTTTTCAAAGCCAGGAGGAATGTCCATATATATTTCTTCTTCTAGATCGCCATTAAGAAAGGCATTCTTAACATCTAACTGGTGCAAAGGTCAATCCAGGTTAGCAGCAAGAGACAAAAGAATTCTGACAGTGTTCAATTTTGCAACAGGAGCAAATGTCTCTGAGTAATCTATACCATAGGTCTGAGTAAAGCCTTTAGTCACCAAGCGAGCCATGTACCTTTCAATTGACCCATCTGAATTATACTTCACAGTAAACACCCATTTGCATCCAACTGTCTTCTTGCCATTTGGTAGTGGCGTAACACTCCAAGTTTTGTTCTTTTCTAGAGCTTTCATCTCCTCAAGTACAACTTCCCTCCACTTTGGAATTTCTAGAGCAACCTGTACACTTTTTGGAATTTCTACACTAGACAATTTTGAAGTGAAGGCAGACATAGATGAAGACAAATTTGAATATGATATAAAATTGGACATGGGATGTTTAGTGCAAGATCTGACAGGTTTTCTAATGGCAACAGGATCATCTATATCAGGATACAAAATACGACTCTCAGAAACAGAGATAGACTTACCTTTTCTTTTGTTAGGAAATTGATCATTCCCTGGTTCAGATTCCTAGCAGTGTTGAGATGTGGACTTGTCCTTTCCTTTATGGTGCTTTTTCACAAAAACCTTTCCTTTCCAAGTCCCGTTTCCTAATTCAAATTTGTTTTGTTGAAGTGACTCATTATTTTTTGGCATTTCAATTAGATCATCATTATCATCGTTTTCAGGATTCTCATTATTTTCTACAAGAGAAAATGTAGGCTCGGATTCACAAGGTTCCTTACTCATGACAGGAGTAGGATCAGATAAAGAATCGCGGCCATTTTCTGTTGGTGCAGGTGTAAAAAACTTAGAATTTTGTGATATTGGTAAAGATAAGTTATTTAAAAAACTCATGTCCTCAATTTGAAACGAGTCTTCGTGTATCTCCCCCCCTTAAAGATGAGTGTCATAAAAAAAAGGTTTATTTTCAAAGAATGTAACATCCATAGTGACAAACATTTTCTTATTTTTTGGATCAAAACATTTATATCCTTTTTGGGTTGGGGAGTATCCAACAAAGACACATTTTATAGCACGTGGCTCAAGTTTTCCAACATTTTTATGTTCATGAACAAAGGCTGTGCAACCAAAGATTTTTAAAGTCAAATCAGTTAAAACACGAGTACTAGGAAAACATTCTTTGAAGAAGTTAATAGGAGCTTGAAAATTGAGAATTTTGGAGGGCATTCTGTTAATTAAATACGCAGCTGTTAAAACAGCTTCGCCCCACAAATAATTTGGTACTTTATTTGAAAAAAGTAGAGCTCTAGCAACCTCTAGTAAATGTCTATTTTTCCTTTTGGCCACTTCATTTTGTTGAGGAGTATTAGGACATGAACTTTGATGAACAATCCCATTTTTTAGAAAAAAACCACCCAGGATAGTGTTAAAATATTCTTTGCCATTATCACTTCTAAAGATTTTGATATTTGTTTGAAATTGGTTCTGCACCATTAAAACAAAATTCTTTACAGCCTGACAAACATCTGGATTTCCCTTTAACAAGTACACCCAACATACTCTTGTATGGTCGTCTATAAATGTGATAAACCATTTTTTGAGAGAGAGTGTACTTGTACGGTTAGGGCCCCAAACATCACTGTCTATAATAGAAAAAGGCTTTGATGGTTTATAAGGTTGTATTGAAAACTGGGAACGATGATGTTTTGCAAATTCACATGCTTCACATTTAAACGAAGAAAAGTTTTTATTGTGAAATATCTTAGGAAACAAGTGTTTTAAGTAACGAAAACTAGGATGACATAATCTTAAATGCCATACCATAATGTTGTCATCTTTATTATTCAAAACGGAAAAAGACTCAAAGCAGGAACTTATTGTTTTTGAAGATAGTTGTGATGCAGATCCAATTTCAAGGTAGTAGAGTCTTCCACTCTCCTTAGCACTGCCAATCATCTTCCCCGAGTTCAAATCCTGAAAGACACAGTGAGATTGGAAAAAATTAGTTTGACAATTTATATCTTGGGCTAATTTGCTCACGGATATTAAATTACAAGATAAATTTGGAACATGAAGGACATTTTTAAGAGTTAACATTTGAGACAACACAACTGACCCTTTACCTGCAATGGCTGAAAAAGAGCCATCTGCAATTTTTATTTTTTGATTACCTGCACATGGACTATATGAAGAGAACAAAGTAGATTCACCTGTCATATGATCGGAGGCTCCTGAATCTACTATCCAAGTATGACTGGGACTGACACTAAGAAATGCAGAATTACCTTTTGTTGCTATAGAGCAAGAAGGGGTTGGAGACTCAAGGAGTTTGTACAGTCTGTCTAGTTGCTCCGTAGTGAATGGGAACTGAGACGGAAGAGATTGCTGCCCTTGATCAGAATTACTAGCCTGAAATGCACGACCACTTTTCTTCTTCCAGTTAGGAGGTTTGTCTTTGAGCTTCCAACAAGTTTCACGTGTATGCCATTCGCGCTTGCAGTGATCACACCAAGGAACTTTGTCTGACCTTCTTCCCTCGTCAAGGTTCCTAGTAGGCAGAGCTGAGTCTTCAGATTCAGAATTTCGTTGTGTCTTACCCATCATAATTCCTTGTCGTGCCTCTTCCCTTCTTATTTCTGCAAAAAATTCACGAAGAGTTGGCAATGGTACTTTTCCTAAAACTCTACCTCTTACCTCATCAAGGTCTTTATTGAGCCCAGCGAGAAACATGAATTCTCGATCATTTTCTTGGCTCTTGAGAAACAAAACACTATCTTCTGTACACCTCCACTTGTCATCATAACAGAGATCTAACTCTTGCCACAGTGTTAACAGTTCATTGTAATAAGCAGTTACACTCCTGTCACCTTGTTTCGCATGCCATAACTTTGATTTTAAACCAAAAATTTGAGAGGAGTTTTGAATATCAGAGTATGTTTCCTTAACAGCTTCCCAAACATCCTTTGCAGAAGGTAAAAACATGTAAGACTTACCTATTCCAGTTTCCATAGAGCTTACCAACCACGCAATAATCAAGGAGTTTTCCGACTTCCATTATTTGTAACGAGGGTCTCCTGTTGCCGGTTCAACTACTGCTCCTGTTAAGAAATCAATTTTTCCTTTGCTATCCAATACCAATCGAACGGTTTGAGCCCATTCATTGTAGTTATTCCCATTCATTTTAGGGATATTGACCTTGAGGGAGTATGAGGGGTATAGATTGTCCTTAGTCCACCATAAGACTCTTTCTACATCTAAATGTGGCATTACCAACATGTGGGATATAGTGAAGTCAATCATGGACTTGTGGATAAAAGGGACCTAATAAAGATCATAACAGTACCAAGATGCACACTGTAACCTTTATGTTTTTTCACTAATTTTCTGTTTTAGTACATTAGGCTTCTATTTTGTAATTCATTATTTCTAGCATATACAGTAGTTTTGGTTTTGATAATACTTTAGCTTTAGTTTGGCATATGCATTAGCTTTAGTTGGATGGGTGCATACAGTTTTTAAATAGGATAATATCAATAGCTTTTAGAATTAATATCTTAACTTAGCTTAGAAAGTATAAGATAATAGCTTTAGTTTAGGAAATATATGCATCCAGTAGAAACTATTATCATAGCTTAGAAACTATTATGATAGCTTTAGTTTAGGAAATATATGCATCCAATAGAAACTATTATCATAGCTTAGAAACTATCATCATAGCTTTAGTTTAGGAAATGTACACATTAGTGGTTTACTTAGAACATTGGTCACTTAACTTAGAAGATATGTACTATTAGGTTACTTAGTTAAAAAATATATTAGTCAGTTTAGTAGAATATATATACTATCAGTAGTATAATTTAGAAAATATATACATTAGTTACCTATTTTAAAATACACATCAAATGTATAACTCATGTTAGGATAGATTTTTAGACTTTAATTAAATTTAGTCTTATTAGATTTTCCTTTAATTTCATTGGTGACAAATTGAAGATTATGGTTGATGCATATTAATCCTAATTTTTGACGTTCTTAGCTTTTAATTAAATAATCCCATGTATTTAATATAATTGCATGTTCTCTTAGGAATAGATTTTGACATAGTTTTTAATCAAGCCATGACCTTTAACATGTACCTTTAGATTGGCTTGATTAATTTCTAACCATTAGATTAGGTTTTAACCTAAAATTCCAAATCATTTCAAGCCCTCCGATTTAAATTGATCAAAAACAGTTTTGATTAATTAAATCCTTTGAACTTGTATAATCCCACGGTCTAAATTGAGTGACCAAAAGACCCTTGGTCACTTAATAAGACTTTTCGTCCAAGTTGTGGAGCTTAAGGCCTCAAGACAAGATATTCAATCAAGGCATCCTCAATCATACCGAGTAGCGGATTATTCAAGCACATCGAAGGTGGAAACTTTAACTCTTGTTAAATAAAAGTTAGAAGAGTGTGACATGAGCCTTAAGCAATAGAGAAGGAGTGGGACTGGAGTATTTCTACCCCCATTCTGAATATCTTTGGGTATGAGACGTATGATCCAATGCTCATCGTATTCACATCTATTCATAAACTTTAGCACAATTTTAACCATATGATTAACAAGTCTATATTCACAAAGCAAAAACAACAAAAGCAAGGACTACAATCAACAACTTATCGATCATGAATCAAGTTGTACGATACGATCCTTAAGTAATGGAGAAGGAGTGAGACTGAAGTATTCCTACCCCCATTCTGAGTATCTTTGGGTATGGGACGTATGACCCAACTCTCATCGTATTCACCTCCATTCATAGACTTTAGTGAAATTCGAATCGAACGATTGATAAGGTCTTCATCATCATGTTAGAAACAACTACAAAGACTCTTCTACCTCCACTTGAAAGTTAGTGTGATTCTCATCATCCAGTAACTATCAAGTATCTCTCCATTCTATTCAATTCTCAATCATTCCAATTATAATCATTTCAGTCCTTGGTGCTTGGACAAACACCATTTTATTCCTTTCCTTTCTTTTCGTAGTTCCGAACTACGATTGCTCTGATTTTCTCATTACACAATGAGAATACGTAGGCACGAGGATGCGAATCCTTGGCAAGCATACTTCTAATTATTTCTCCTTCGCCTTAAGACACCATTCATATCTTTCACAATTCGTTATCTACCTTCGATCATCAATCGTTCACCCAGTGACATATTATCCCTTTGACATCAAAAATACACAATTTCTTTGGAATTCCATACACACCCTTTTAGGACGCTTAATGAATAGTCCGCTTTTGTACCTAGAGTTGTTTGGCTTATTGCCAGATATTTAATTCCTTCTTTTTCGGCCAACCATATAGTGATACCATGTCTTAGACCCCTCACTTGTGGTTCATGCCACCTTTCCCTCTATGGTACAAATTCCATTTTTCCTATGGATTCCAATATACCTTGACCTTTGGTTTCAAAATAAACCTTTTCAGTCACTTATCACCAGATACTCTATTCTGTGACTTTGGTTACTTCACTCCATTCATTTCCATGATACCTTCATACTCTACCTCCATTCACTCCATGTGATATACCTATTCTTTGAGACAAATACACTATATCTTTGTGCTCCATCTTGTACCCCTTTTTTTGTGAACCAAGAGCCGATTTGTTTGTCTTGTCAGACCTTGTAACATGGACAAACATCTCCTTACATGCTTTGCAGCCGTGTTTAGGCAACCCTTTCTTTTTGGTTGTTCCAATACAGTGATACCATGTCTTAACCCCTCACTTGTTGGTTCATACCAGTTTTACTCTTGGGTTCACGTCATCACCCCTTTTTGGAGTTCAAACAACAGTATTCTTTGGTTCAGACCATGCTTTGATAACACTTCTTTCCACCTCTTGCCTCTAGTTCCTTGAACTACGAAGCTCTGAATTCCTCATTGCATTATGAGGATACGTAGGCATGAGGGCCCCAATCCTTACCGAGCTCTTTATCTATTTCCCTTCCTTTCCCTTTATTCTTTTGCGAGTAATCTTAGATATCACACCTATTCGAGCGAGAACAATCAAAATTGTTCCCATGGAGTACCATGGATGTTTAGGGTGCTAATACCTTCCCCTTGCATAATCGACTTCCTTACCCAGTATATCTCTTTCCCCCGGGTTTTATCGATGTTTTCCCTTCCCCTTGGGGATAAATAAAGTTCGATGGCGACTCTGTTGTATGTTTGAGCGTGTGATACGTTCGGGTATATTTCCGCTACCTTCAAGTGTATATCTTTCACTTTTCTTGTTCATGAGATGAAAATGAGACTCAATATATATATATATATATATATATATATATATATATATATATATATATATATATATATATATATATATATATATATATATATATATGATGTATGGACCAAGTGAAAAACACAGCATAACTTTTAGCAAAAATACACAGTAGAAAAATGAGTGAAATGAACGACCACTCGACCTGTTCACACTGGGGACTCGACCTGTTCAGACCCGCAACAACACAATTCAAATAAAACAGGTTATGAGTCGACCGCAACAGGGCGATGAGTCGACTCATCTTGTTTTTTTCTCCATAAATGAGTCGACCTATGACTCGATCTGATCAGACCCGTGAGTTACAAAGAAAATGACATGTATGAATGAGTCGACCTGCTCACACTAGGGCTCGACCTGTTCAGACCCGTGAGTTACAAAGAAAATGACATTCATGAATGAGTCTACCGCTCCAAAGAATGAGTCGACTCAAAGATTTTAAATGGTCAAAAATGAATTTTTAAGATGTATTTTGGTCAATCCAAATCATTCTCTTATGGACCTAAGGTACCAACAATGATCAAGTGCAATATTAACATATATGATATGATTCTATATGCATAGACACATTGAATTGATACTTTGAGCATGTTAAAGAATGAATGCACTCTATGATGTGGTGACACCATTCAAAGTACACAGTATGAGCTACTAAAATGTTTGACATCATTAAAACAAGGACTAAGAACCTTTTCCCTCACATACAAACGCTTCAAACCCCATCCCAAAATGATTTACGAGTTGAAAGTTATGATCAAAATCGTGCATAAAGGCGTTACCAAAAAGTTGTTGTTTTATGAAATTTCCAGCACAATTTTCATGTTCTCTTACCCCAAAAACATCCATGAAATCATCACCAAAAATATTTTATGGTTTTAAATTCAGTCATAAGTATACACATATTAATTATATTCATATAATCATGGATCTATATACTATATCAATCTCTAAAAACTTCAATCATCATTAATGGTGAACATACATGAACACTTTAGAACATAAATTTCATTCAACAAATATCAACATTCATCAATCCAAAAAGAATTAAACTTTCCTCTACCCTTCCATTCATATCCCTATTATTGAATCAAATTCACACCCTTACCTTATAATTCTAGAAAAATTCAAGCTTTTGGTTGTGACTTCTCTTCTCTAGAGCTCTCCTTAGGTTTTTCTTACTTTTCTCTTCTCTTGTCTCTTTTTCTCCAATTCCAAAAGTTTCACCTCACTTCTCTCCTCATAAATTAAAAATATAATTTCTATCTTTCTAATATTCCACTACGGCCCAACTTATTACTAACTTACATTATTTATTTTAATTCTCCAGAATTCACACTTTCCACCCCCAAACTCATTATTTTCTTTTATTTTATTATTTCATTTAAATAATAACACAAAAACATTATTTAATAAATTAAATAATTTTAAATAAATCTATCAACCTTTAATTATTCGTCACACTCTCTACCTAAAGGTCACTCATTTTTGTTGCCCTAACACATCTCAATTATCACATAAATAATAATTAGATACACACATAAAATTATAATTAATTAATATAAATAGTTTTTAGAAAAATGGGGTGTTACAATATTTTCTCGCATGTCGTAAAGATGTCATCAATTAGAATCGTGTTGAGTTTGATTGCTACTCTTGATTTAGAGGTTGAGCAAACAAATGTGAAAATGACTTTCCTTCATGGTGATTTGGAGGAAGAGATCTACATGAAACAACCTGATGGTTTTCAAGTTAAAGGTAAAGAACACATATGTGTAGATTGAGAAAGAGTTTATATGGATTGAAGCAAGCTCCAAGACAGTGGTACGAGAAGTTTGAGTCTGTTATGCGTGATCAAGGATACCAGAAAACTACATCAAATCATTGCGTCTTTGTTAGAAAATTTTCTAACAATGACTTCATTATCCTGATATTATATGTTGATGATATGCTTATTGTAGGGAAAAGTATTTCTAACATTAATAGGTTAAAGAAGCAATTGAGAGAGTCATTTTCCATGAAAGACATAAGAGTAGCTAAACAGGTTCTTGGCATTAGAATCATGCGTGACAGAAAAGAGAAGAAACTTTGGATGTCACAAGAATATTATATCGAAAGAGTGCTGCAAAGTTTCAAAATGGAAAGTTCCAAGGCGGTAAGAACTCATCTCGCTACTCATTTCAAGTTGAGTTCTAATCAAAGTCCTTCAAGTGAAGATGAAGTGTTTGATATGAAACATGTTCCTTATGCGTCTGTTGTGGGTAGTTTGATGTATGCAATTGTGTGTACAAGACCAAATATAACACATGTTATTGGTACAATTAGTAGATTTTTTTCAAATTCAGGTAGTGAGCATTGGAATGCTATAGAATGTATTTTAAGTTATCTTCGCGGTACTACTTCTGTGAGGCTTTATTTTGGAGGAGATAAGCATACTCTAGTGGGGTACTCTGATTCTAATATAACTAGAGACATTGATTCCAGAAAGTCCACTTTGGGCTTCGTGATTAAATTTGTAGGGGGAGTTGTGGCTTGGCAGTCCAGATTGTAAAAGTGTGTGGCATTGTCTACTATAAAGGTTGAGTTCATTGCAATTACCGAAGCATGCAAAGCGTTACTATGGTTGAAGAAATTTTTGCAGGAACTTGGTTTTGTTTAAGACAAATATGTGTTATTTGTTGATAGTTAAAACACTATTCATCTTGGTAAGAATACGACTTTTCATAATAGGTCCAAACACATTGATGTGAGATATCATTGGATATGTGATGTTTTGGATGATAAGTTTTTGGAGTTAGCTAAATTTTATGCAAATGATAATGGTTATGATATGATGACTAAAACATTACCAAGAGGTAAATTTGAAGCTTGTTGTGATATCGTCGGTTTGGCGATTTCCTCCACACTATGATGGAGGATTTGTTGGGTTTGAGATCCCTTCCTATGTGGATAAAGACTCATATATGATTATCCCATTTGTCTCAATTATTTAAGTGGAGAGGATCAATTTATGGTTGAGAGAGATAGATAGAAAATAAGGATTCAAAAGAGAGAAAACAGGAGAGAGACTCATTCTCGTTTTTCTACAATCAGTCTCACTAAATTGACGATCCCTGATTTGTTAACCATGGGATCAATCTCAAATTTAGAGAGCATGTTCTTAACACATGTGTATAACTTTTGACCATTCAGAATTTCAAAACAACGTCTGAGGTGAGATTTATCTGTTTCGCACTAAAGCTGCAGATTTAGGAAATTTTTCAGCTTTTTGATTCTTATTTGTAAGCTAGTTTGCTTTGTGATTTGCGGTTGTTAGCACTGGTTTGTGAATCACTTTAAGATTCTCTTGTACCATTAATTGATTATAATGGAGTTACTTATGTGGTCTAGACGACTCGTGGTTTTTACTCTCATATTGAGGGGTTTTCTACGTTAAAAATATCGATATTCTTTTGTGCCTTTATTTGTTCGATTTTCTGTCTTATATTTGTTGTTGATCCTCAAGGTTCCTACAAGTTTGGAGAATTATATATCTGTTGTGTATTGGTATGTTATTGTGTCTTAATTTCCCATCAATTAGGAACATACATCATATAATACCAATTACGCTTTTCAGTGGGTATTGTAATCGAATATGATCGAATCCGCTTAGGGAATTGAAATTATAAGAATCGATGATAAGTCGGAAATCAATACAGTAGATTAACGTATTTAACCATTTTGATTTTACCTTAATCATCTTCGATTTAAGTTCTGAACCTTAAAACCGCCCCTTTTTCATTTGGGTCGTTAAATCATTTTGAGAGTCCTTGCGATACGACTCGAGTGTCGCTTTTATTATACTACATTTTATTTAAACTCGTTTTTGACCCGTCTCCGACAATTGATCACACTTAACCATCTTTTTGGAATTAAGAGTTGGATTGACTTTAAGGGTCTATGTTTCCTAACTTTCTTTTAAGTGAGAGATAATGGTGTTTGTGGTGTAGTTAAGATCGAATTTTAGGCAAATTCATCTGATCTACAAATAAATTTATTCATGGTTCAATTCGGTTTTGAATGATTGGCTGAAAATTTTGATGTAATTCAATCCAATTTCATACAACTTAATTTAAATCGATTTTTGGATATCTAAAGTACATATTCTATTTTTTATTTAGATTATAAAAATAGTAATATTATATAAGACTATACATATAATATATTAAAATTTAATATTATAAAAAGAGAATGATAAATAATCAAAATAAATGATTAAATCTAAACATGGCAACAAAAAAAACAAATTCGAACCCAGCAAAACACGACCACATGTGCCCTGAATTTAACGAGAAAAAACATATTTAACTGGGAGTGGATGTGGTTAGGGACGGAGGCACATATAGTGCAATGGGGCTTCTTCCCCCACTTATATTTTAAATTTAATTATACTAATATTTTTTATTATTTAAGTAATAATATTTTAATATTTTAATATTTTAATACTTGTTTTAAGTATAATTTAAAATATTTCTCTACTAAATTAATATTTTTTTCAAAAAATATTGGTAAAAATATTTTGTAATTATTGATATATTTATTTTTTGAAATTATTAATCAACAATTTAAAAAAAATAAAGATGTATTTATTTTAAAAATTAATTTTTGTTTTATGTACAAAAATTATGAACAATACAAATATTTTTTAATAGAGATCAAAGATGATGCATTAAAATTATAAAATAGTTTTACATTATTCTTCAATAAAAATTTATTAATATGCCATGTCATCAATGTAATTTTAAAATATAAGTGTGATTTGTCGAAATATAAGTTGTTGATTGATTGATAGTGTAAAATTATTTTAAATTGTCGAAGTATATTCTTCTTTTTTCCCGTTTCAACAATAACTTTGTCAAAAATCAAATACTTCACAATATAAAATATAAAGTATTAACTAAAAATTTGATCACATCATAAAAATATATATTTTTAATAACATTAAAAATAAATTAGTTATACAATAATTTAATTAAAATTTATTTGTCTCCACTTGTTAATATTTCTGGCTTCGTCCCTGGACGAGGATGTAGGGTGGGGATGCTAGTACAAACCCCACGCCCACCCCGCTCAGATCTATTAAATTTAATAAATGTCTGTGTAAAAAAATATTACATTGACAACCAATTAAAATATTTTATATTGTTAAATCATAACCGTATTTTAAAAATAAAAGTATGATGTAGTGGGATACACGGGTCTTATTGATTGATATTGTAAAAATATTTTACACTATAAGAGCATATTCCTTTTTCTCTAATTTATTATCCATTTATTTTTCTTAATCTAAAAATAACAAGTCTATTAGAATTATTATTACCTTTCAATAGATTAAATAAAAATGAGTAAATATTATTATTATTAAAATGGTTAAATATTTAATTTAATTATTTATTTTAGTTGTTATGAAAAAAATATATATTTAAAGAAAAAAAATAGTTTTTTCAGGTGGGTATAGGACAGGACGGGGAAACCCGTTTTCAGTTAGGAGTGAGGTGAGTGGTCAATTATTACCTTTTATTAGGGATGGAGACGAGATTGGTACAAGAAGGCGGGGGTTGGAAAACTAATTCCTCGATCTAAGTGGGTTGTGGTCAATTGTTA
Organism: Lathyrus oleraceus; assembly: GCF_024323335.1. Taxonomy (NCBI): domain Eukaryota; kingdom Viridiplantae; phylum Streptophyta; class Magnoliopsida; order Fabales; family Fabaceae; genus Lathyrus; species Lathyrus oleraceus. Next base: position 478,582,243 of record NC_066585.1, on the reverse strand, counting down.
CCTCTGACCGGAGCAGAAGCGAGGTTTGTACATGGAGATCGGGATGAGAACGAGGCTGATTCAAGATGGTGGAGGTGGGTCTGATAATACTTAAACTCGTCACTATTAAACCCTCTTGTCAGGCCTAATTAAACCAAAATAATAAATATAATTGAATAATTTTAATAAAATGACATTAAAATATATTTAATTAATTTTAATTTTAATTTTAATATTTTAAATTAATTGATGCGGCCTATCATATATTTCCTATCAAAATGTTGTATAAATCCTTGGATTTTCTAGGGTTATAATAGAGAACTTTTATTCTAATGAAAACTTGAGTGCCAACTCTGTATCTACTCTAAACAATATATATAAATCTGTTATGATCTACAATTATTAAACTTTGATTAATATCCGAATCAACTTTCGAAAACATTAATTATTGACATGTCTTCACAGAGCCACCTTATAAAGGCTTAATCACCTTCCATGAAACTTCTCCGTCACCGCGTAATATATAAACTCAACCGATAATAACACTTCTTCTTCAACCTTCCGCCGTTTACCACTCTCATCACTTCCAACAAAAACTCTACTATTTTAATTTCTCTCAGTTTTTGTTCCTCTTCTGTTCTTGTTTTTTTCTTGTACCTTTCTTCAAACAAATAATTACCTCAATTACTAGATCTGTTCCTCTTTTGTTTTACAATATTCACCTAGATCTCTGCAACAACAACAAAAAAGTTTTGTTTCTTGTTCAGATTCTGTTGTTTGAAAAATCAACATGTTTTCTGCTGATACTCTTGTTGAGAATTTTCCTGGTTCTGTTAATGGGTGCATGTTTGGAGACATTCCTGTGTCTGTTTTTTCAAACCAGAATCCAGAAAATGAGTTCAATTTTGAAGATTCTGTTTCAATTTCTATATCCCCTTCAACTCATTCAGAATCTGCTAGTGGTGAATCTTCTGAGAGTACTAAGTATTCGAATCCTATTCTTAGATACATAAGTGATATACTCATGGATGAAGAAGATGATTTGGAGAGAAAACCCTGTATGTTGCAGGATTGTTTGAAACTCCAAGCTGCTGAAAAATCGTTTTATGATGTTTTAGGTAATAATTTGGGATCAGGAACAGGAACAGGAACGGGAACTAGTTCTAGTTCTGAGAGCTATAGTAATTGCAGTTACACCACTGATAATTCTGTAGTTGATTGTGATTCACCAGAAAATAACACCTATGAGGTGTTTGATAAAATTCCTCATGATCCGTTTAGAGAGGTAGAAGCTGCTTTTAATTTTCCAAATGGTGCTTGGAAGATGAATGAAGAGGGTAATAATATGGTTTTGGGTTCTAGAAGGTCAAGGGAGAAGAGAGGCTATTTGATGAATGATATTGGTATCTTACATGGAGAAGATCTGAGAAGTAACAAGGTTTCAGCTGTTTATTCTGATGATTCAGAGCTATCAGAGATGTTTGATGAGGTACTTCTTTGTAACGATGGTAAAAGTCCGTCCATTTTTTGTGCTAATCCTGAACAATCACAATCACAGGGATCTAATAGAAAAACATCACGTTCCAAGAAAGGTTCAAACAAGGGTAAAAATTTAAGTACTACGGTAGATTTATGGTCTTTGTTAACTCAATGTGCACAAGCTGTTGGTAGCTATGATCAAAGGAATGCTAATGACATACTCAAGCAGATTAGGCAGAACTCTTCACCTCTTGGAGATGGACTTCAGCGTTTAGCTCATTACTTTGCCGATGGGCTCGAGGCACGGTTATCTGCTGGTACGCCAATGTATAAGCTCCTTGAGTCGTCGTCTTCTGCAGATATGTTAAGAGCTTATAAAGTTTACATCACAGCATCTCCATTTCAAAGGATGTCGAATTTCTTGGCCAACAGAACTATTCTGAATCTGGTAGAAAACAAAAGCAGCATCCACATTATTGACTTTGGGATTTTCTATGGCTTTCAGTGGCCTTGTCTCATTCAGCGTCTTTCGGAGAGAATCGGCGGGCCTCCGAAGCTTCGTATTACAGGAATTGATCTTCCTCAGCCAGGGTTTAGGCCTGCAGAAAGGGTTGAGGAGACGGGTCGGCGACTTGAGAAGTACTGCAAGAGGTTCAAAGTTCCATTTGAGTACAATTGCCTTGCACAGAAATGGGACACTATAAGACTTGAAGATCTCAAGATTGATAGAGAAGAAGTAACAGTGGTTAACTGTTTATACAGAATGAAGAACCTCTCTGATGAAACGGTAACCGCAAATTGTCCGAGAGATGCTGTGTTGAGGTTGATCAGGAGGATTAATCCAAGCATCTTCATACATGGTGTAGTGAATGGAACTTATAATGCACCATTTTTTCTGACTAGGTTCAGGGAAGCAATGTTTCATTTCTCATCATTGTTTGATATGCTTGAAGCTACTGTGCCGCGTGATGATCCATATAGGTTGATGTTTGAGAGAGGCTTATTTGGAAGGGATGCAGTAAATGTGATAGCTTGTGAGGGAGCAGAGAGGGTTGAAAGGCCAGAGACTTACAAGAATTGGCAGGTTAGGAATAAGAGAGCAAGATTCAAGCAACTTCCATTGGCTCCTAAACTAGTGGACAGAGTGAAAGAAATGGTGAAGAAGGAATATCCAAAAGATTTTGTAGTTGATGAAGATGGGAAATGGGTTCTGCATGGTTGGAAAGGACGTATTCTGCAAGCTGTTTCTTGTTGGGTTCCTGCTTAAACTAATTGCCAAACCAGTCCTAGCCTATGAAGCACAGGCACCAGACAAACACTTGTCCGACACCAATACTGGTAATAGTTGAAGAAAATAGATGTAAATGCAACCATGTGTCAGTGGCGTGCAGGTGTTGAACCAGACACGTGTTGGCCAGGTGACAGTAACGCCTTCAATCTGAAGTATCGGTGCTACACAGTAGCAATTTTCTTTCTTTTCATTCCTAATTTGTGTGTGAACTGTAAACTGTAAGTACCGAGTAAGGGTATATTGATCTCAGATTTAAGTAGGTTTAAATCATCATAATATACTTGAAATAGAATTAAGATTGAAGATGTTCTTACTATGTACTTATTATATACAAGTTTATATCAGTTTATGCATTGGCCAGTAGATACATCTGCAATATTATCTTCTTTCTTTGTTTCTGCATTTGAGTTTGTGTTTTAGGTACTCCATATGGCTGAAACTTCTTTATTTTGAAGTTATACTCTTTCTAGTTTCTATTCTGCAGTGTTATAAAGACTAGTTTTTAATTTGAAGTTAGTTTAGTGGATTTAATAAGGGATGAAAAAGTCTCCTAAGATTTAACAATATTCAAATTTGATACTAGTGTTATTCTATTTAAGATAAATTTCTTAGCAGTTAAGTATGAGGTGCATCTGGCTAAAACTAGAATAGTCAAACATTGCAAAGTAGAAGACATTGATGGATACTGCATATGGTAAGGAGGAATTGAGATAAGTCAATAATGGAACTTTAGGTAAATTTTGTCCTTTTAGAATGTGAAGACATTTATGAATGAATTTAGTCAAAACAAACTGGAGAATGAGTTTAGTCAAAAGATAATTGGAGAATGAAAATTTTTATAACAAAAATAAAACTTATCTACTTTCTAAGTAACAACTAATTTATCTTAACTAGTAGCTGTAAAATAACACTTTATTTCACTTTGTATTTCATATTATGAAAACTAATGTCCAATCGGATACGTACGCTTTTCTTAGTATACACACGAGTTAAAATACAACAGAAATTCTTTGTTTAATTTTCTTTTAACATGTACCCTTTTCAATTTCTCTCTATTTTAGGAAAATGAAAAAGAAAGTTTTTACACGGATAACTAAAGTAGAGATATTTATTCCGCTAATTATATATAAGACGTGTCACCGCACAGGATCTCAAATATTTGAGGGTAATTAATTATATATAATTTAGTTAGTGCAAGACGGCACAAGGGCAATTAATTATATATAATTTAGTTAGTGCAAGACATGCGACCGCACATGACTTTAAATATTCGGGGTCTCCATAAAATATTTGAGTTTAATTAATTTATATATAATTTAATTATACTATATACAGGTTTGCAAAGTAATTAAATGATTTATATATTACTCTACCACTACCAAGGAGTAATTAGTGTTGAAATGTTAAATCTTTTAATATTTATTTATTAATGACTGATTTTCTTTTTTAAAAAATTATTTATTAGAGGCCTTATTTTTAAAATAAGAATAGAAATTTATTTATTAAAGACCTTATTTTTAAAATAATAACAGAGCCATAAAATATTTGGACCGACTCTGAATTGATCATAGTTCTTAAAAAATGTCAATTGGATTATCTACACCACATGCATTAACCAATTCAATCGACGACACCTCTTATTTTTTAAATGAAAACGCCAATTCATCCGCAATAACTCTTTATTCTAATTTCTTTTTTGTTTGGAAATATATTATTTTAGAAAATAGCTAAAATTGATGGTTATTATGAGAATAAAATTGAAAAAATGGGATATTTACATAAAATTTTCACATTACACTACCTTTAAAAAAAATTAAAGTTATAAAGAGAAAATGTTTTCCGTTTTAAAATAAAAATGGAGAAAGAGATTATTATAGAAGAAAATGTTTATAATTGTATGTCTTTAAAAAAAAGATAAATGTTTATAGAAATTAAAATCAAAACAGAAGAAAAAGGTTATATTTTGTTATAGATATATCAACTTTATCCCAATAATACAAAAAGTATATACATAAATCAACTTAATTGTGTATTAATCCTCAGTTTGATGTGAGTGTGTGAATCTCTAACTAAAAAAGCCTTATCATATTCAACTTTCCTCATGTATCATTAGTCAAACTTGAGCTGAAACAAAAATAACATTGAATAAGACATGATTGTAATTGTTTTAGGATTATTCATTTGTAGATGCGTTTGTGACTCTCTGACTGAGAAGCCTTGTGAAACATAACTTTCCAAATGCATAGAGGTTAGACAATTTCAGATGTTCACATAAATCTTGATTCAAGGATTTGATGACCCTTCACCATCATATATGAGCATTCCAATCTAGAACATTTTCTTTAGGTTTTTTTTTGAAGGAGACCAAACTATGATTTCTAGATGATTGTGATGTCTATAACCTTCACCATTCTTGGTGATTTACTAGGATACCTTATTGATTTTCTTTTCTCTTAAAGAAGCTCTTTGCATGAACTATGGTTAAAAACAACATTTTATATAGGGATAATGATTTAAAGCATTTCCGTTGATAACCGTTAGAAATATATGATTAGGGACACAGATTCGAATATGTAAAATTCTATTTGTTCACGATACATTTTAATCACTAAATTATTTGATCAAAAATTAAAAATAAATAAATAAATAAATATTACTTTTTAATCTCTCAAAAACTATTTTCCTAACTAATTTTTAACTTTAAGTATATTCTATGAGATAATATTGTTAGGTGTCCACCACAAACATTTTCAGTTTCTTAATATTAATCGTTTGATCCTTTTAATAAATTTCTTAAATTTTAAAGGTTTATTAATTTTATATATCTTCGTCTTCTTCCCTTTCTTCTTTGTTATCTTCATCACTATCTTCAACAAAAACTTAGAGAAAAAAAAACTTTTACTTTTAATTATTATTTTTCAATATAACATGAGGCATGAGGATTAGATTAAACAAAACATTTCAATTTCACCTAAAGTTTATAGGAGACAAGAGAACTTAAAGTGTTAAGTTTGCATCTCATAAAGAGTACTTAAATAGAATGTAAAGTTGAAATTGAAATTTTTGTTTTGTTTAGTCTCATCTTTATGTTATAAAGAAAAGAAATTAATTAAAAATGGAAATTATTTTTCTTTTAAATATTTTCAAAAATTTTCTAGAATTTTGTTGATGATGAATAAGAAGAAGGGGAAGAAGATAAAAATATATAAAAAGTATTGATCGCGACTTAGTATATCTATCGAAATGGTTAACTGCAAGTGCACAGTCGTATCACGTAGTTTTAAAACAAATTCAAAGGATCAAAAACCAAACTATCATTATCTAAAGTTACTATGTAAAACTAAGACTAATGATTGTTTTCTTTTTTTGATTAAGGGAAAATTGAACGGGAAATAATAATATAATGAAAATATTCAATAAAGAGGCGTCAGTATGTAAATTACATCATTCTTCGAGGATTCGGTAAATAATTAACATGAAATAAGGTAAATCACTTTTCAGTAGGAAATATCAAATTAAAAGATTTTGCCTCACACTCTCGTGTTATTGACTCAAGCTATACTCTTAAGCCAAAATGTTTTGCTCTCGCTCACCCACCTGAGTTAAAAGTGATTTTTGGAAATTGATTAACCATAATTAATCCTAAAGTGTTCTCGCCGTGTTTAGGATTAATGCCTAGAAACCACTATCCGGTTAAAATCTCAAACTCTCGCTCTGTTGATTTATAACCTTAATGATTTTTCACTCTCGTGCAAAAACCTTTTAGATTAAAATTGGAAACCATAATCAGAAAAATAACTTATAAAAACTAACATTAATTATTACCGAATCCCGTCGGCACGACGGTCCTTACATTCTAATATCAAAAGGTTTAGCTAGACATGATTTGAAACTTAATCATGCAGTTATAATTATTAAACATAAACATAATCATGATCAGAATTCAGAATTGCAAGCATGCAAACAATATTATGCAATTAGGCCAAATGAAGATGGAAACTAAAGAAATATGCAATTAAAAGAACCTGATGAATAATGAAATCTGGATTAAACTGCGGAGAATTCTTCGAGTACAAATATCAACTGAAAATATAAATGATGTCGACACGCTTGATCTAGACAACAAGTAAACTTAAGAACTACGGTGTAATAGCCTCCCGATTTGGAAGAACAATCACTTTTCAAGTATTTCTTCTTAAGCCCAAGAATCAAAATTACACGATAAAACTTGGATACTTTTTTTCTTTGAAACTGGTTTCTTATACTGGTAAAAGGAGCTGAAATTCCCTAAAATCGTGTAGAAGTAGTTGAGGAAATATAGGGGAGCTCTTGACCATGTTTTGTGCAGTTGCTAAAAAACTGCACTGCATGCCTGTGGCGAATGCCACAGGACCATGGCGAACGCCATGATACTTAAACTTTGAAGTGACGTGGCGAACGCCACAAGCCCATGAAGAACGCCACAGGCCCAGAACCTAAAATTTCAACATTTTTCTTCTTTTCTTCCCCTTTTCTTTATTTCTTTTCTTTATCTCTTTCTCGAACATGAGTTATGCATTGATAAGTACCTGAAACAAGGCAATAACTCCAACATAGTACAATAAAAACATACACAAAATTATACTAAAATGCATGTGAATTGAGTCAAATAAATGATATAGTTTCACGTAATCAAACTCCCTCATACTTGAACCTTTGCTTGTCCTCAAGCAAATGCTACACTTGTGACATGAAAATTCGGAGGCTCGTAGCATATAGATCCATGAAAAAGCACATAAACAATCAAATTATCATTCTAATGCTACAAATACTTTGGTTATAATTGCTTAAATAGGTAATAATCGGTACACTAAGGATATCGTAATAACGATATTCCGCAATTGCAGTCATGAGTCTCCCTACATACAAACAAATATAAATGATGTCATTATATCACAAACTTGTCAACTCACCTTTCATTTTTCCATTCAAGTGCAATCACATTAAGCCCGTTGTCTTTCACATTTATAGTAGGAAGATCTGTTAGTGACTTTGGTCTTTTCTTTTACCTTCGGTTTCCCGGTTAGGGGGTTGATTATGACATCTAAGTGGTTTAAGCCCCCTCCCAAATCGTAATCGCGGGGGATCGGACTGTAGTTCGCCCTACCAAGTTTAGCGCCAAATACCACTAAACCAACTACGGTTGGTATTGGTAATTCAAGTCTCAACATATTTCATTCAATATCATTTTTATTCTTTGGACCAAACACTTATTTGCATCAACCCCCTATGTAAAGCATGACCAAGATGGTGCTTACCGCCTGAACTATTTTATTAGGTAAGGATACAAGGTTTTTGACATAATGAATATTCAAATTAATTCGCATGTTTAGGAGACTTAAGACATTAAAATGATACCGATCTTGCACACAAATTTCCCAAGATTTTACAATTAAACCTCAATGTCATTTGTAACTTAAAACTTTCTAATTATGAAATGATTTTCGTGGTTTTTTTTTTGGTTATGGCTCAAGAAAACGGGAAGATCAATAAATAGTGGAAATCACGCATAAAGACTCGATATCACATGCATTGACTCAATTAACACAAAACAATTAAATTATAAATGGAAATGGATAAAACAATAAATATACCAAAGAAAGCTGTAAATAAAAGCGATAAAGTTCCTCCCCCACACTTAAACCGAACATTGTCCCCAATATTTCAATAAAAGGTGGAAAAGGAAGAAAAAACCTGAATGAAGTGCTCAACGATGGCCTCAGCCTCGTGCTCGTCCATACCTACCATGCTAAGGATGTGTTATACCTACATGTTGCATGTACTCAAGCAGGTCCTCGGTCCCTACACGCATGCCTTCCATTTCTTCAATCAGGTCCGATAAGTTGTGCTTGGTCCTTCCTGCGTAGTCGTGTTGCTGATCCTGTATCTATTGGATCTGTGCCATCATGTCGGCATGTTGTCTCTGTATATTTCTCAACAGATGGTCGTGTTCGATGTCTACATTATTATGGTGTCTTAGCTCGCAGAGGACATCGTCAAGTGGGATACTGATGCCAACATAACATACTCCTCTCGGGACTGGTGTCAGGGAGAGGTACCTGCAAAAGTTTTAGAAGGGATAGGTGCGGTGTGTGAACATGTAGTAGGATCAAAGAAAGTGGGAGAATCTTTCTCCATCTCATCAAATGCATCATCAGTTTGACCACCTTGGTTATCCTGCATAGGTATGTCATTAGGGGCAGGATGACAGGATTTAGGGGCGGTCAGATCATAGAGCCAATTTTCCTGTGTGTCACATTTGTATGTGTGTGGCAAGGTAAAATTATACTCCTAATCTCCTGGTTACCAACCATGAGAGAGTATTTTCCATCCCTCCTGGCCTTAATTAAACATTGGGATCGACAGGAATCGATATCCAGGGATGGTGTTGGTAGGGGCTATAGAGTTGCAAGTTCATTACCTAAGCCTAGTGTGCGGGCTATGGAGGTAACCAGACCTCCGATACAGAAAGGGGTGTCCCCTCCTGCATAAATCAACCGCATGTGTGCCAACATGAAATGAGTCACATTGACTCGTGTCAGTGCGAATGTAGCATGTAAAAAGAATATCTCTTTAGAATTTACCCTACCATTATTTATTCGGTCTAAAATTGTGTTAGCTAATATGCGATGCACATAGCGTATGGTCAGGTTATGGATATGCGAAGCTTTTAGCCCTTCCCAGTCAAATGTTCTCTCACCTGTCAATTGTTCCCAGAAACGGAACGCTTCATATTGCCATTCTTCTTCTAAAGAACATGCATATGCTATACAATTCCCATGGGGAAAATGAAGCATGTCCCCAATAATATTTTGGATTAATTCATAATCTCTATTAAATAATCTAAAACTTACCGTGCCAGAAGAGTATTGATCAACCAAAGGCGTATAGTAAGTAAAAGAGCTAAGAAACTCCAAAGTTAGTTTTTCGTACGTAGCGTCATTCAAAGAACAGAATTATGTTAAATCTAATCTATCGAGTATCTATTGCACACTAATGAGTAATCCAAACCTATGTAGACAAGGTTCATCGGCATACCTCGTCGGAGTGACTGAACGTTCGTATAACTTCAAGTACCTCTCTTTTTGTAGTTTCCCGACTTCTCATTCGCTGAAGATGAGGTTAGACAAATCTGTCGTTGGTCTTTTCCTTTTAACTTGAACTCTTGGTGGCATGGTGTGTGTGAAAAATATTTTTAGAATGGGGTTGTAATTGAGGTTTAGCAATGGGATTGGATTGGATGATGAGGTTTTAAATAGTTGAATAAGAGTGGGAGTTTGAAAGGTTGGAGATGAAGGATGTGAATGGGTGGGAGTTAAGGTGAGTTAATATGGAGAAAATGGGTTTTGGAAGTTGAAAAAGTGGGAAAAAAACATGGGGTGACGTGTTGAAAATGGTGTTTTTGGGTTTATGAGGTTTGTGGCGAACGCCATAGGGATGTGGCGATGCCACAAGCCTTAAATAGGAATTTTTTTGTTTTATCTCTCTGGCGAACACCAAGAGGGCTGTGGCGAATGCCACAGGCTTCAGAAACGTGGTTTTTCCTGAGATGGGTCTGGAAGGCATAATGGTGGTTGTAAATTATTTTTAAAGGCTTCTGAGTGATATATTGCTGCTTAATGGAACACATAGCCTCAAAAACAATTAATCAATCAAATAAAAAAAATATTATGCGACGAACTAATTAAATAAAGCATGCATATAAATTAGATAGATAGAAAATGACATTAATAAAACTGAAATATTCGCTATGTTTTACGCCGGTAGCTCGATGGCTCAGGGGTGTAAGTAATCATGGTGGTTCTTTCGAGGATGGATCCTAGGTCAAACTTTTAATCATCCTCGATTTCCATGGCCACTTATCAAGCCATCTCTCATATCCATCACCTTTTCTTTTTTTTCTTCTGCGAGATAGTTTATCCTTCTGAACTTGTGGTGGTGATTCTGGCTCTATCCTGAGAACTAGATTTTTAGGTTTGGGTTCAATTTTTTCATCCACCACTTTAAAGTCTAACTTGCCCCTCTTAATACTGTTGATTTCCCTAGTTTCATGGTCTTCTAATTTTCTCTTCTTATTCAAAATCTCAAACAAAGGTGCATTGGTGTGGATATTTTTCAATAGCTCCTCATACCTTTCGGATTTGGAGTCTACCTTCACTTCCACATACCTTCGTGGGAAAGGAATTAGTGATTTATAGGGAGGAGGAACAACACATAGTGCTTCATTCTCTACCTCTTCGACAACCTCCCTTTCGGGTGGTGTCGGTGGATCTTTCTCAATCTCTACTCGTTTCTCACCTGAACCCTCCTTATTATCACTCTCCTTAGGATTTTCGATAGATTTTTCACTGGTGGTTGTTACAACATCTACATGTTTCTCAGGGAAGGGTCCTAAAGGTGTCTGTGCAAGCAGGGAGATTCGAGTCTCCATTACCTTATTGTGAGTCGCTAGGGACTCAACCACATTGTTCAGCTGCCTAAGGGTTTCATTGATATAGAGACTTTGTTTTCTAAAACCTTAATTCTGGAGAGTTTGTGTCACCATAAAGCACTCCATATAGATCCTATCCTAGAGTGAGTTTGCATCGTAATGAAATCGTCCATTAATATTTCGAGGTTAGATTTATGGAAATCTTGCGGTTCCTCAAAATACTAGGATTGATAATCGTAGAGAAAATTTGGGTGATCCATAGTAATAGAGACAAGGATGTCTTAGCCTATACGGTGTAACAACGGAGTTACGATATTGACTTAATTGGTCCCGAGCAACAACGCCAAAAACTTGATTGCGACTTAGTATGTCTATCGAAATGGCTAACTGTAAGTGCACAGTCGTATCACGTAGTTTTAAAAAGATATCAAACCCAACAGACCAAAAACTAAACTATCGTTATCTAAAGTTACTATGTAAAGCTAAGGCTAATGATTGTTTTCTTTTTTTGAATAAGGGAAACTAGAAGTAAAATTGAACAGGAAATAATAATATAATGAAAATATTCAATAAAGAGACATCGGTATGTAAATTACATCATTTTTCGACGATTCGGTAAATAGTTAACATGAAATAAGGTAAATCACTTTTCAGTAGGAAATATCAAATTAAAAAACTTTGCCTCACGCTCTCGTGTTATTGACTCGGGCTATACTCTTAAGCCAAAATGTTTTTCTCTCGCTCACCCACCCGAGTTAAAAGTTATTTTTGGAAATTGATAAATCCTAATTAATCCTAAAATGCTCTCGTTGTGTTTAGGATTAATGCCTAGAAATCATTTTCTAGTTAAAATCTCAAACTCTCGCTCTATTGATTTATAATCTTAATGACTTTTCACTCTCGTGCAAAAACCTTTTTAAATTAGAATTGGAAACCACATCCAGAAAAATAACTTATAAAAATTAACATTAGTCATAACGGAATCCCGTCGACACGACGATCCTTACATACCGATGTCAAAAGGTTTAGCTAGACATGGTTTGAAACTTAATCATGCAGTTATAATCATTAAACATAAACATAATCATGATCATAATTCGGAATTGCAAGCATACAAACAATATTACGCAATTAGGCTAAATGAAAATGGAAACTAAAGAAATATGCAATTAAAAGAACCTGATGAATAATAAAAACCGGATTAAATTGTGGAGAATTCTTCGAGTACAAATATCAACTGGAAATATAAATGATGTCGGCACGCTTGATCCAGGCAATAAGTAAACTTAAGAACTATGGTGCAATAGCCTCCCGATGTGGAAGAACTATCACTTTTCAATTATTTTTGCTTAAGCCTAAGAATCAAAATTACACGATAAAACTTGGATGCCTTTTTTATCTTTGAAACTGCCTTCTTTTACTGGTAAAAGGAGATGAACTACCCTAAAATCGTGTTGAAGTGGTTGAGGAAATATATGGGAGCTCTTGATCATGTTTTGTGTAGTTGCTGAAAAACTACACTGCATGCCTGTGGCGAACGCCACAGGGCCATGGCGAACGCCACGTCACTTAAACTTTGAAGGGACGTGGCAGGGGGACGTGACGAACGCCACAGACCCAAAACCTGCAATTTCAACCTTTTTCTTCTTTTCTCCCCATTTTTTTATTTCTTCTTTTTTCTTTATATCTTTCTTGAACGCGAGTTCTGCATTGACAAGTACCTGAAACACGACAGCAACACCAACATAATACAATAAAAACATACACAAAATTATACTAAAATGCATGCGAATCGAGTCAAATAAACGATATAATTTCACGTTATCAAGTATTAGATGTTAATGATGTATTTTAGAACTAATATATCATCAAGATTCAAAGGTGTGATATTCATTAAAATAATCAAATAATTAATATTAAAAAAAATCTATTATAAACACTCAACAATATTACTTCATCTAATATATTTATTAAAGTTAAAATTTAATGAAAAGTATTAAGTTAAGGAAATAGTTTTTAAGGGTTAAAAAATAAAATGAAATCTTATATTAAGTTAAGAAACTAAAAAAATATGTATTTAGTCCTTATTTTATAAGGTTTGAATTGAGTTAAAAAAATATTTTTTAAAGGTAAAACTTTATATTGGTTGTTGAAATTTATAATTATGCAGTTTAATCATTTTTCAAATTAGTCTCGATTTTTTAAAATAACCATGTTTCATAACAATAATACCAAAATAATCATTTTCTACAATATTTTTCAAAATACTCATGTTTCATAAAAAAAAAATGCAGAACTCAAGCCAATTGGATCGGTGTCTCTATTGGGGCAAGTCATTCCAATTGGCGTTTACTCTTTGTTCTTTAAAGAGACGTCAATTCATCTGACACATCTCCTTTTTTAATTTTTTTAATTTTTATTTTTAATTAAAATAACTAATTAATTAATTAACAAAATATAATTGAATACTAATATTATTTAATTTAAATTAAATTACATGCAAGAATATTTTTTACATTAATGCTAACGACCCGTTTGATCATAGAGGCCACCGGTTCCACAACCTCGAGGTGTCATTTCTCGTATAAGTCTCCCTCGATTCACCTGAGGTGTTTGATATGAGGTCCTTAGAGCATCACCGTCACCATCTTCCATAAGAATTTATTGTAATTCTACACAATATCACGTCTGCATTAATGTGTTGTCGTAATTGAGTGTGTTGTCCATATTATTGTATTTTGGTTGTGTTGTTTGGATTGATGGGGTTATTGGTGGACGATCTAGTCGATTGAATGACGACATTGGTGTGAATGCTTCATTGGGGAAATGCAGAAATGGTTGTTGTGGTATTTGATAGCCATATATTTCTGGGTGCTTTGGTGTTGTGATCTTTGGGTGTTTTGGCTATCGTAGGATGTGGTGGCAGCATATGCTTGTTGGGTGTTTTGATAATAATCATGTGATTGTTGGTGGTATGGGGTACACTCTTGGTTTTGTGGTTAGGTGTCTGATATGTATTGGTTATGGGTTTCGGTATTTGTGGTTTGGTAATTTTGTTGGATAGGGAGTTGTGTGTAAGTGGTTTGGTAAATTTGTTGGAGGTTAGATGTTGAATCTTGTTGTCGTGGGTAGACTAAATACCTATTTTCGGATAAAAACCTAATTGTAACTAATCTATACCAATACATATAATTAGGAATTGATTTAGATTCGATTGACATAGCAATGTCGGTTTGGACCCATTGATGACGGTGCTTCCATTGAAGGCACACATTTTTAGCGAACTTTGTCCATTCGAAAATTTTCCATTGTTTTGAGACTTTACGTTGATGCCATTGTCCTAGGAACCTTGGGGATATGGGATTTCTTTATGCATGTTGAACTATAGTTTTACATGGTCACTATGGTGCATCTCCACAGTAGTGAACCTGATTATCAGTGTTCTTGCAGTCCGACGACTTTCTTCGTTCCTTTCATCTTGGTGTTCCAGACCCAAATATGGCCTCCAAATAAAATGTAGAGGAAAAGTAAATTAGATTAATAAATGGTTAATATTAAAAATAAATTATTATGAAATAAATAATTTATTGGTAATATATCGTTTGGTCCCAGATGATTTAAGAGATTTTGATATGTCGTGATGCAGTTTCTAGAACATCTGTTGTAACTCATCACACGGGTGGACCACCTAAACCATAGAAGTTAAAATAAACTATTTATATTTAATAATATAAAGTAAGTAAATGAAAATAATGTTATAAACGTACTTTGTTGTGTAGAGGAATGCGAAGCTCTTATGGCTGACAAGCGCTAAGGATGGAAATCTCGACCAACCTAATGCTTGGAGCAAAACGACACATCCATAAAATGTAGATGTACATTTATTTGTGTTTTTACACAAAGAGATTTAGAGATAGGACAAACAAGAGGAATCCCAACTATATGATCATATTTTATCTGTTTCTTAAAAAAGGTAAATATATAATATGTACACTACAACTAGTACTATCAGGAAATAAATATAAACCAATTAGTAGCATAATATAACATCTAGTTTTAATTATTTTTTGTTCTTTTGATAAATTTTTCGGTTAATATCATACCTCTATAATGATTTGTAAGGCGCGTCAATAAAACACCTTGACCCCTCAGAGTATCGCATAATATGTGGGCAACCAAAAGTTCCTTGTATATTGAATTGGATAAGTTGGTCACTCCATTAACCTCCTTACCTTCAATAGGTAGACCCAATAACATGTACATGTCCTCTAGTGTTACGATACATTCACCGGTTGGAAGATGAAAAATGTGTGTTTCGGGTCTTCATCTTTCTTTTAGAGCGATGGTAAATCTTAGAATTAACAGAGTAGGACATGATTTTGATAACATGACTAAAACTAATGCTCTCTAAATAAGGTTGAATATACTCGTCGTGTACAATATATTAATGGACATAAGTACGAAATTTCAATGGATCCTAAAAAAAGCATAAATAATTTTCTGCATGTTGTTGGTTGTTCGTATGTGATTAATGCATAAATCAGCTTTTGCATGCATGCAAAAGTGACATGCCAAGTCAATTGGCGTTCATGTGTATTTTTTTAAAGCTTGCGCCAATTGGACTAAAGCTTCTTGCCAGCAAAGCTAGATGGTTACAGGGTCCATTGCAACTTTTACAGGCACGCCTCAAAATCCAACCAAATCAATTCGTGCTTCTGTTATAAGTAAAGAACCTGCGCCAATTGGACGGGCACTTACAAGAAGAAGTTTTCGCATGTGGCCAAGTGAATGTATTGGACCGTCACCTCAATGTAATTTCCAGCTCTATTAAAGCTCTCCCAACCCAATTACAAACCAGTCTCAAACCAAAAACTCAAGAAATGTCTTATGCACCCAAATACATTATTAATGCTAAGGAATGGAGATAGATATGTCTCTGATATATCTGGATTTGGTTTCTGAAACACGATATTACCCGATTTGTAATCAATAGAAAAGAAAATTTCTTGCATTTGAAAGAGAGAATAAATACAAATTTAAGGTTTGGTGCAGTGTCACAAATTATATATCAGAATCTAGTATTTTATGAAAATAATCACATCAAATTTATCCAGCTAAAGGTTTGCGATGATGAAGATGTTGAAAATATGTTTGTTAGTCACGAACATTATGGACTCAACTATATTGAGTTGTATATTTTAATTCAACAACCTCAATAATCTCAACAATATCAGATTGTTGAATAGTCATAAATATTTGATGTTCTCAAATATTTGATCAAGCTGAACTACCAACTTCAATGACATCCGTCGATGTCGTTGACAATGAAGAAGAAGAAAGTGAGATGCATGTCGATTATATGTTGAACAGTAACACTGAAGACGGTGATCAAGAGCCATTACCTTTAAGCCTTGTATATGTTTTGCCTCAGCATGTGACAAACTTAAATTTGAATGAAGATAAGTCATCCTCAGATGTTTTTTACAACCCGTATATGCAGTTGGAGGATGGGTTAAAATTGGGAGATAGGTTCCTCACAAAAGAAGACTGTGTGCAAGCTATAAAAAAGTTTCAGATAAAACACTATTGATTATACTATAAATCACACTAATGTAGGGAGGTACGTCATTCTGTGTCGTAATGAGCTTTGCATGTTTCAATTTCCAGTTTCTTACAAGAAGAGAAATGATTCTTGAGAGATAAGTTATACGGATTCACCTCACACTTGAACTACCACCAATATTCTACAGGGTCATCGTAAACTAAGCTCTCAAATAATATGTTAAGAAAGTTTGCCTCTCATAAACAAGGACCCGTTATTGAAGGTGAATACAATAATCAACTATATCATTACATGATACAATATACTCCCTCGTACAAGAAAGCATGAATTGCAAGGACAAAGGTTTTTGAACAAGTATACAAAAATTGGGACGCTTCGTATAAAGAACTTCCATAATATTTGGTGGCACTTCAAACATATGCTACAGAAACTATTGTAATTATGGAGACATTGCCATCATATATGCATGATAGAACTTGTGTTAATGGAAATAGAATATTCTATTGACTCTTTTGGGAATTTTAACCATGCATATTTTTTTTTGCATTATGCAAACCTATCATTCAAATTGATGGTACATGGTTGTACGAAAAATACAATGGAACATTACTTATGGAAGTGGCATAAGGCGACAATAATAATATCTTTCCAATTGCCTTCGCTCTAGTTCAAGGTGAGACTAGTGGTGGTTGGATTTTCTTTCTCAAGAATCCCAGAACACGTGTTTCTCTACAACCCAACCTCTATTTGATTTCAGGCAGACATGCATCTATTGAAAATGCATACAATAATCCTGATATTTATTAGAAAAATCCTCCTTCTACGCATGCCTACTGCATTAGACATATTTCACAAAACTTCATGCGGGAAATCAAAGACAAGACTCTTCAAAAATAAGTTGTGAATGCATGGTATACTTTAAATTAGCCATCATTCAGACACTATCGTGGGGAAATAAAATTTTCAAATACTTATTCATTATGGTGGGTCGATAATATTCCAATGGAGAAGTGGACTAAGGCATTTGATAAGGGTCGACGATGGGTCAACACGACAACATACCTTGTGGAATAAATAAACTATGTCTTTAAAGGCATTAGAAACCTACCTATAACAGTGTTGGTGAGACCAACTAATTTTAGGTTAAGATCAATGTCTGCGATCAGAGGCAAAAAAATGGAGTTCAGTCTTAGAATCAGTGAAATTATTCAGTGAAAGGTGCATGAAAGTTATGAGAGAGGAAACTATTAAAGCTAACACACTTCTGGTCCCAAGATTTGACTGTCATAACTACAATTTCAGTGTTGAGGAGACAATGGACTATAATTGTAACATCCCGGATTTTTTTTTTATATTATTTAATGGATGTTATCAATATTGCAGCTATTTTTTATTTATTTATAAAATGGAATAATTATAACGATAACCGAAATAAAATTTAGAGAATAATAGAATTAATAAAATTTAGAGATAGTTGGAAAATCTCTAATAGAATAAAATCAATATTCATATTTCTAAACGAGTTCAGATGCTAGCAATAAGTGAAATAAAGTGGCGTTCTTCTCTTATTAAATAAAATGCTAATTTTGCAAAACCATGTTTTCTTCCCCGCACGTGATTCAAGCAACACATTCAATCATGTCTTTCTTCTTGAGTACCTAAAATATTAATTGTAAAGGTCAAATTCCATATCCATATTGAATCACACTCACCATAAGAAAATATCATAAACCAATAATAAAACTTCAACAACCAGAATATAATTAATATTTTCGTTTTATGTGACTACTTATTTTATATGAAATGCAATGTGACTGAAACTACTATATGAGACACAAATGATCCGGATGAATAAAATAATCCCATTCCAATGGGGACTGCCACAAAGGCTCATGCCACAAAGGCTTCTGCCAAAAAGGCTCCTGCCACCAAGGCCCGAGAACATCAAACTTACCACAACGGTAACACATGGTAACTTTACTAACACATTTCTACATGATGCATGCCCCAATAATAGTTAGAGACTAAGAGAAACTAGTCTTATATCTTATTTCTATTTGTGATTTATTTTTATATGACTCACATTAACCACATCTTTTGTATAATTATTTTTATCAATCATACACGTTATTTTGGAACTTGATGGTTGTATATGTATGTATACTTAATTGATGCACCAAATAGAATTTATCAAGTGTTTATATGAAAAATAACGAACAACCACGCTAGAAAAGCACAGTATGAGCATACTGGAGCCAAAGTCACTTACCAATATATATATATATATATATATATATATATATATATATATATATATATATATATATATATATATATATATATATATATATATATATATATATATATATATATATATATATATATGATACCTCATCACTAAATCCAATAATAGTACATGTATCAACTAATTGCAATTGAAGAATATACTGATAATAAAATCACATGCTACATTCTAACAGAATTATCTCATAAGCATATACTAGTACTTAACTAATATATATATAAATATATATAAAGTAAAGTAATCCCCTGCTACTTTCTATTGAAATTTAATACCACTGGAAATAGAACTCTACCGGAAACATAGAAATCTACCGGTAACAGTAATCATATTTAATTCAAACAAAGTAGACACTATACCACTAATTGCAAAAAAAGAACTCAAAGTCCTAATATAATTAGAACGCAATTAATAAACAAATCCAACCATGTAGCATGGATTTCTTAATTAATAAACAAAAATTCATATAAATTATTCTTTTTTTTTTTATGTCAGAGTTACTAAATTTTCAATATAGATAAAAGTTTCACTATTATTCTATGACATATCCTATGTAGCATGAATGTATAGGGATAAAGCCTTTATCTTAGACGCTTCCTTTAACAACACCGAGTTTTGATATCCTACGGTTGGTTGGTCGAATGCTTAATCCTTCTTTAAGGTTGAGAATTATTTTGCAATATTGAAGTGCACAAAATATTAGGTAGTGAGGAGAATCCGACTATTTTGTGGTGTATCTTTTATGGACTGGAAAATTCTAGACTGGATATTATTTTTTTTTTGTGTAAATTAAGGGGTATTTTTATAAAGTTGAAAGTGCAGAGAAAAGAGGACCAGAATTACACCGGTTAAAATTGACTTTTTCTATTCACACTTGAGTTAATCACCCACATCTTTAGGAACCAATACCATTTAGTTAACAATTTAATTTTTTTTCACTCACTGATGCACACACGTACTGCTATTTTTTCTCTTCCAATTGTTAACTTACCAAC
Source organism: Lathyrus oleraceus (assembly GCF_024323335.1). Lineage (NCBI taxonomy): Eukaryota > Viridiplantae > Streptophyta > Magnoliopsida > Fabales > Fabaceae > Lathyrus > Lathyrus oleraceus. Next base: position 478,562,164 of record NC_066585.1, on the reverse strand, counting down.
TGCTTACCGTATATACATCCTTAATCTACTGCTACAAGATAGCAAAATTGAAGACTAAGCATTTTAATTATAATGATAGTTAACCAAGCCAATAGCATCCACCGATAACTATAACATTACTAACTATTATTATTTGTGTGGTCTATAATATTCCACACAAGATTCAATCTATACTATTAAATTTATTTTATTCATATGACACTAATTCATCAACATCACCTTATTATCATTATTAATAATAATATTATTATATTGTCATATTTTGCTAATTCACTCATATCATTAATATTAACGATAAATTGATTAATCAATCAAGTAAATAAATTAATAATATTTTCATTAACACTTACTTCATAAAATAACAACACCATGTATGATTATATTTTATAATAACTAATATATATATTTGAATTTAAATTAAAGGTACAACAACAACACACTTGCTTTTAACTTTAAGATTATCTAATATATTCATTCAACTTAATTTATTAAATGTTAACCATGGTAAGACACAAATTCTTAAATTTTGGTTTATTTATTTATCATGATCACGTTAAATTAGACGTTATTGGTGGTTAAATTAAGAATATGAAGTTCAACTTAATTAATTAAAATAAAGGATATTACAATAATCAAGGGAGGACAATGGGATATTATTGAGTCAAACTACATAGATGTTGGTGTAACTGTGAAAAGTTTCAAGCCTTCTGTATGCCTTGCTTCCATGTCATTGTGGCATGTTCAAGTGTTTGTCATGACGTTTTCTTGTATTTATCCGCTGTTTACAAAGTCATAAACTTATTCGGTGTATACCACAATAACTTTCTAGTGGTAAAAAAGAGGAATATTAGCTTACATATCAAGGGGATGTAATTTGGCACGACGGAAATATGAGAAGGAAGAAAAAATGGTCGCCCCAACATCATGCGTATTAGAACTAAAGGATATAACTAACAAATTGGAAAGAAAATATGGTATATACCGTCAGAATGGACACACACGAAAATGTTGTCCCAATGTTGGAACAAGCTCTGGGTGATAATTTATCATGTTGTTAAATTTTTGTAATCTTGAAATTTAATATAAATAACAATTTTTGGTTACAACAAAACGAACACAAACACACCTAAGACAACAACACAAACAACAAATAAAAAGACATAACACTACAACATATCCAAGAGCATACATTAATCAAAACAATATCATCTGGTGCATACATCATATCCCTAACATCATTGTCATATTTAACTGCTACATACATACGCTGGATATCGTCATTGTCATATGCAATAGAGATGTACGAAACAAGTCTGTCAATTCTTCTACATCATTAGTCTCCCCGTCTAACCAATGGATCAAATCCTCTCAAATTGCTCGAAACCCAATTAATCGAAAAACACATCTTCATCAGAGACTCAATTCTCGAATAAAAAACACGTTTATGTCTTTTGCTACTCATGTTAGAATAAAAAAAAATGAAAAGAGGTGTGAAAAAAATGGTTCTCATATTAAAATATAATATTTGATTACCAATTAAAAAATAAAAAAGAAATGTCAAATAAATTAGTGCTCTTTTTGAAGAATAAAGAATGTGCGATTGATTTTCCCTAGTGGAGGTGCCAATTCACCTTCTAAAATGTTAAATGGGAACGTAGAATTCTGTCCAAGAATTTTTTTTAATTTAAAATATAGATATTTGAATATTTTTAAGAAAAATGATTATTTAAAAAAATTTACGGGTAATCTTTGTTAATGAATTTAATTTTAATAAATAAACGACTAACCTTACAAAATTTCATCAAATTAAATATTTATGAAAATATTCTAGAAAACAATCTGTCAAAGAGATATTACTCTATATTTTGATTTGATTCATGGTAAAGTTTTATATTTTTTAATTGGGTCAAATGTAAAATTTAAAATATAACACATTTAATATTTTTTAATCTAATATTTATATTATAAAATTTAGCATTCAATTGAAAAGTATAATGTTATAGATTATATTTATAAAATATGTAAAATTAAAATAAATAAATAAAATGATATTTTTATTAATAAAATAATAATTAAAATCAATTAATTTAAGAATAAAACAAATTTATGTTCCATAAGAAAAAGATGAGTTGAGTAAAAAAAATCTTAATAGTGCATTAAGGAAATAATATTTTAATATTTAAATTCATTTTATTAACTAATTGAAGGGACCTATAAAATATATTTTTGAAGAAAGAAGTTTAGATTTTTCTAGTCGTTAGAGATAGAAATATTAGTTTTCATTAAATAATAAAAAAATAAATATAAAAAATTATTAAACTTTATTTAGACATGAAATTATTTTTAAATTATTTAAGAACTTTTATATTTTAGATAAAATATAATAATTAGATTTTGGGTTTAATAAAATATATTTACAAGAATATTATATATATATATATATATATATATATATATATATATATATATATATATATATATATATATATATATATATATATATATATATATATATATATATATATATATATATATATATATATATATATATATATATATATATATATATATATATATATATATATATAAAAGTTGATATTGTAAAATTAATTTATATTATTACTGCAACACCTTTTTGTATATATTTGTTGTTTGTTATTTTCTCAAATTTTATTTATATGAAACAAATTATTTTTTATTATTCTAAAATAATAAAATCTAAAAAGGTAAATATATCTATAAATAAACAAGATTGATGAGAATAATTAAAGCTTTTGAAATAATTATATTATCGGGAATAACAAATTTAAGACTTTTAAGGCCTAAAATAATGGATTTATTAGGATTCGTTTGAACCTCTCACATGCCATTATATAAACTAGTAAAAACCTTATTCTCAAACCACTATTTGTTTCTGAGATTAGAAATTTTCTTCAAAGCACTGGACTTTCTTCCCTTAACAATACTCGCTGTTTTTTCTTATTCCAAGGTTCGTGCCATGATAATGTTCTATATGAAACTTGATTATTGTTAGTTATTTTTAACCATCAGTTTTTTTTGTTCCTTATAGTTGTTTTTGTTTTGCAGTTAATCTATTACCATCCGTTCTCAGCTCAATATGGTATGTTATTTGTCTTTTTTATTTTAGTTTGTATGTTCTTGATTCAGCATATATATGTCAATGAGTTCTTTGTTGCTTATTATAGTTATTAATGTGGTTGCATTAACTGTTTTTTTTCTTGTAGAGTTCTGATGAAAATCAGTTGAATGAGGATTTGCAAGAGGTGAATAATGTTTCACCTCAAAACAATTTGTCTGGAGATCAAATAAGTAATCACTCATATGAATATGATGATGATCAGTCGAATGAGGATTTTTATGAGGATTTAGATCAGTTTGCTGAGGATATTCATGAGTATCCGAGGAATCTACGGCGGAATGAGCATCTAAATCGATTGAATGAGGATATTCATGAGTATGAGAGAAATCTGCAGCAGAATGATCATCCAGATCATCAGTGGAATGAGGTTTTTTATGGGCATAGCAGGAATCTGCGGCAGAATGATCATCTAGATCATCAGATGAATGAGGTTTTTTATGGGCATAGCAGGAATCTACCGCAGAATGATCATCTAGATCATCAGATGAATGAGGTTTTTTATGGACATAGCGGGAATCTGCCGCAGAATGATCATCTAGATCATCAGATGAATGGGGTTTTTTATGGGCATAGGAGAAATCTGCGGCAGAATGATCATCTAGATCATCAGATGAATGAGGTTTTTTATGGGCATAACAGGAATCTGCCGCAGAATGATCATCTAGATCATCAGATGAATGGGGTTTTTTATGGTCATAGGAGGAATCTGCGGCAGAATGATCATCTAGATCATCAGATGAATGGGGTTTTTTATGATCATAGGAGGAATCTGCAACAGAGTAATCATCTAGATCATCAGATGAATGGGGTTTTTTTACGGGCATAGGAGGAATCTGCGGCAGAATGCAATTTTTGAGCATTCTTACCGTTGTTTTTCGGTCTCATCTCTCGTAAGGGTATGTCATCAGATGCTTTTCAAATATTTTGTAAAATATTCAATATTGATTCTTTCCTTTCTGATTTTTTGCAGTCAATTCTGGAATCTGGTGATAAAAGTATGTGCACTAACATGTTACATTTTATTCTTTTGTATCAATCATCAATCATTGTGATAATTTCGATAGCTAACGCAAATTATTTTTTCTTCCAGTTATCATGCCTGCTTCGGCTCTAGACCGCCTCGGTAAGTTTATATTCGTAACTCAAGTTTCAACGATTAGATTATCTTTCCTCTCCTAAATTCATACTCATATTCTTGTTAAAATCTTGCAATATTCAATGTTATTTGAACTGAGAAATCCTTCTTCTGCTGATAGAACTACTCACTGTGGAGTTTTAGAATTCACAGCTGACGAAGGGACGGTGTCCTTACCTAAGAAGAAGACAAAAACCAAGAGTTCCGGAAAGCTTGTTTTTGGGTCAAAAGGAAATGCAACTAATGTTTGTCTAAAAAATGAAAGTCTAGAGTCACCTAAGAAGAAGACAAAAACCAAAGAATTTCAAGCTTTCACATGAAAGAAGTATTCATGAATAGGTTGATCCTTGTTGGATTGTTTTTCAGATATTGATATTAGTAGAGAACAGTTTAATTTACATAAACTTTTAGAAGTTACTCTTCAATATACATTTCTTTATTCGTTTGTTATAATCATTTCCTATTTACCATTGCAATATCACATTTTTATTACGTCCATTGTATTGTACATCATTAAAAATAGACCAAAAATTGACACTTCATAGATATAGATGCGAAATACAAGATCAATCATACAAAAAAAAACATAACAATTACTTAGGTGCCATGGCCACTATACTATACTTAAGACACCACAAACAAATATAAGCTATGCTTTTACTGTTGTTTCAATTGCAACTTTGTAGTTAACAATCTCGCTTTTCTCATCGGCTTCCCATAGCTCTGGAAATGCCTCTCTGATATTATCGATACTCTCTAATGCATGATCCACTCCTGTACCACTCACCTGCATACCCACCTGCATTCATGTGACATTTGAAATTGACATTTAAACTCACTTTGTAGAGTACTGATGTGATGTGTTTTGTGTATTTTTTTTCTCAAGTTTTTCGGTATTACAATTGACACCTTAAAACTAAAACTAAAACTGTTTCTTTCAAAATATCATTCCTTTGGAAAATAATTGATGTTCAAAAGTGGAAAACAAATCAAATAAAAACTATGCATGTGGAAAACTCTAAAGTGGAACACTAATAATAATACTTAAACTGAAGTGCTCAAACAAAATGCAAATACTATTTGCTCAGTTGTCATAAGTAACTGGGTGGGACTACTTACCGCAACCGTATGGAGGCCAAAACGTTTCGCTGTCATTAAATTGCGGATACTGTCATCGAAGAATAACTGAAGAGAGCAACAAATAGAAAGAAAATAAAATATTGTTTGTCACAATAACATGTCTAAAGAGTAAGAACAATGAAAGTGTTCTCATGTGTATTCATGAGGGAAGAAATATTTCTCTTCCTGTTCTTTGAGGGTCAATGTCAGCCAACTTGAAAGCCTTTTCAAAAGCATTATCAAAGGGTTTGCAGATAACCGGTGTCTTTGGAAGCATCATATCAGAATCAGGCCGGCGTGTGTACTCGCAGAAATACAAAATTTCTTCCCCGTTTTTGTCATCAGGAGGTCTGATATCGTCCAAGGAATTGAGAGTATCAAAGCTTATAATTCTTTCAAAACAGTCCTCCAACCCAAGTCTTTTAAGCACTCTTATCACATGTCCCATGTCCGCATTCCTAAAACCCTGCAAAAGAAAAACAAATAACACATAATCAAACACAATCATACAACAAATAGAGACTTGCTCCAAACTTTCATTGTCAAGAAATATCAAAGAAACTTACCAGTTTCCTACAAGGCAAGCTTTGCAAAATCCCCTTGAGAACTGGGTCCGGTTTCAATAGACTATAAGGCAATCTCCCATGAACAGAACTATTCAACACACAGAACATTATGTCAATATGCTAATTTCTCTCATACCAATATAAAAAATAAAAAGGGCTGAAAAATTCAAAAAAAAATTACCTATGAAAGTCATTATAGTCAAAGTCATAACCAATTGTCTGACAAGAAGACAAGAGACAAGATCATTAAAAAAAGTGTTTTTCCTTTTCCTACACTTCATTAAAAGGAGATAAAACAAAACAGTACCCTAAGACCAGCCATTGTTGTCCCGTAAGTCTTGTATAATGAATTACACAACTCAGGAACTTTTTCAGCCTCCATTCCAAGCTTTTGAAGCTTTTGAGCGCTTTGCAATCTTCATATTTCTTAAAGAACAAACCCTCCAAATGAATATTTTTTTCCTTATCTCTCATTGGATAACCGAGTTAACGACGAGCTAGGATTAGGTTGTAACTGATGCCTCCTTTTGTACCAAGAAGAGATACATTAGAAAATCCTCCACAACTATCAATGATACTAATTCCATCATAGTCACGACTATACCGAAAAATATCTGAATGTGTGAGCGACATAATCTTTTGTGACCACAAAAGAGCATCCTTAAGATCCCAAAAAGCATGAGACCTAGGCAAGTGAGAAATAAACCACTTGTACAACATAGACACGTAACATGTAATCATTCCTCCGCTATAAGAATTTCTCATATGAACAGAATGATAGGCATCGACAAGCAAAGTAGGAACTGGATTTCCTATTAAGAATATCTTGATGGCATCCATGGCAACGAAGTCATCAAAACTAGGAAAGAGGAACAATCTATAGATAAGTAGAGCAAAAACAGCCTCAAACGCATCCACACTCCTCATTCTAGCAAAATACTGAGCTTTGCTCATTAGAAACTTAGCTGTCAAACCAAACATTTTTCCTTTTGTGGTCATGTGATCCCTAATCTCTAACATTTTCAAGTGAATAGCCTTTGCAATGTCTTGATCTTTGGGATCTCCCTCCAAACCAGAAAATGGAGCTTGACTAGAAATAGGAACACCAAGCAAATGAGAGTATTCTTCAAGTGTTGGCATAAGGTGATAGTCGGGGAAAGTGAAACAGTGATACATGGGATCATAAAACTGAATCAAAGTAGAAAGAAGTCCATTTGCCACGTTGATCCTCAAAAGAGAGAGCAAAAATCCATATCTTTTGCTGAAAGCCTCTGCGTCAAAAGCCAAAGATCTCAATATCCTTAGATCTTCTAACTTAGGACTCTTGAAAGTGTACGTTTGAGTCTTTTTCCTTCCAAAATCCATGATAAACCTAATGCTTGCAACAAAAGTTCCTACGTTTCTTGAAAAATTTGTTAGAGAAAATGATGTTTATGATGCACGAATGCATGAATGCAGAAACACACAAACAAGAGTCATACACAAATATGGTTCAAAGGTTCGACGTCGTGAGCATGAGGCCATGGGTCTAACCATCCCAAATGTACTATGGGTTTATTTTGTACTTGTACAACGGATTCTACAAGGGTTCCCAAAAATCATTGACCTATCTTTCAGATATTATCAACACGCCAATTACTCGACAATTAATAATATTCTCAAGAGAATCTCATTTGAGTGTAGTATCGCGTATCAACTATTTCAGATTTACACCTTCATAGTCATCGCACTACATTCTAAAGACCAAGTGGGGTAAAGGGGTTACTAAGGTCCTCAGCTTCTCAGGTTACCCAAATCAATATAGTATGTGTTTTCACAATTGCTTGATCAATAATACTAATTGTAAAAGGAACCTCCACATGAGTGATGGATTCTGAAGTCAACTTGTTCGAGATTAAATTCCCTATAAGCCTTCTTGACTATACCACATCCTATCTTATTTATGTACACTCAAGTCCGGGTTAGGAATTACCTCACCACACAATGGATCACCAAAAACAAAGATCCAAACAAATAAGGCAAACAACTAATAATAACAACACAAATATAATCAAAATAGGCTTAACCCTCTTATAATGTCTTTCTCCCTAGTGAAGTCGCCATTTCTGTCGCGGTGAGAATCAGATATCAAGCTATTGTATTAACTTGAATCACAAAACATTGAATGTTCACCACCGAACTTTAATTTATCCAAGGTAAAGGGAAAAGATCGAATAAAACCCTAATTGTGCAATGTAAAAACAATGCGAAGAGATCTAAAGTTCGAGGGTTGGTTATAATACGAGAAAGTATTAACATCCTCAATATCTATAGTATCCTATATGAAGCTTTTGAAAGCATTTGCGTTATGTTATTGTTTGTTTGTTGTTGTTTGGAAATGTTTTATTGGGAAGGACCTAAAGGTTTTATTAAGTTTGCTCGCCAAAACTTCGCGGTCATGTGCCTACGTATCCTTATAAGGATGGAATCAGAGCAACCGTAGTTCACCTAACTAAGGGTGAAAGAACACTTGGTAGTGATCAAGGTTCCAAATGGGAAAGTAAGTGTTCATAACAAACATACTTACAAGAGTTACAAACTCTTACTTAAATCAAAGTTGAAAGTGAGAATGACTCTAACAATGTCAAAGGGGAACTAGGGATTGCTAAACTACCTATGACATTATGTTAAGAAAGAGGTCTTTACCTTGGATTTGGGCAAAAAGATAAACAAAAGATAAGCAAATGAAGAATATGTTCAAGCATGACATCAACAAATATAAGCACATGATAAAGAAGATGTTCAAGCATGACATCAACAAAGATAAACAAATGGTAAAGAAGATGTTCAAGCATGACATCATTAAGGACAAACAAGGATGAAGAATATGTTCAAACATGACATCCACAAAGATAAGCAAATGAAGAAGATGTTCATACATGAAATCAACAAATATAAGCACATGATAAAGAACATGTTCAAGCATGAAATCTACAAAGATAAACAAATAAAGAAGATGTTCATACATGACATCAACAAATATATGGAAGCATGATCATAATAATATCAAGCATGGTATGTAAACACATATGTACAACATGTGAACATGAACAAAGATACAACAACATCAATCAAATATGTATAAAGTTAACATGTATATGCATGAAGTAAGACATAACATCAACTTAATCATGAAAATAAGCTAATATATTCAAGACATGCATGTTAAGGTTCAATATAATCACAATCAAAGGTTCAACATCATACAAAAGGTTTGAACATGTAAGCATACAAGTCATACAATGACATGTTATCACAAGTTTAAAGAATTTGCAAACACATAAACAAAGATAAACACAAGGGCACAAATGCAAACAAAGGTTTAAAAAGATATGACAGAATGACATGCTAATCATGGATCCATGGCAAAATAAACACACAAAAGTTCATGGCATAGTAACAAATGTTCAAAGCACATAAACATGTAATCATACATTAAAGTAAGTCAAAATTAGGACAAAATCAAGAGAAAAATATTAAAAACATCAAACAAAGTTCATATATGATGCATAACATTCATACAAGTCATGGTGATCAAGAAAAATTAAAGTATTAATCAAAGAAAGTCATTTGAAACCCTAAAATAATCCTAAAAAGATACCAACTTTAGACAAGTATAAGTAGGTGAATAATAAATCAATTCTAGAATTTATTTTTACCATCATAAAATAGACAAACTTATGAACACATAGCAAAAAAGTAGCTCAAAAAGGCTTAGGGATCATCAAGTTATGAGCCTTTGAAGTTATGAAAAATAACAAAAATAAATAGGCCAAAAAACAATAAATAAAAATGGATCTAGGGCGAGGGGGATTCAAACCCCATGCCTCTTACAAAGAAGAAGCCTTTACACACACACTTTGACCGTTGGGGCAGTGATACATCAATTAATTTATTTACAAACATTAATATATATAATAAAAAGATTCCAAAAATTGGCAAATGGAGCCAGCTCATCATCTTCTTCCTCGTGTTCCTGCATGTTTGTTCCAATTTCTTTTCTTTTTTTCTCAAACTTCTAACAACCATAACTCTCTCAATTTTCCATGAAATTAAAAACTGTAAGAACCTTAATTGCTCTATTTTTCGCAAGAAATCTAATGGTATCATTATCTCATCCTAAAACTCAATGTACAAAGTGTGCCAAGGCAAAAACCAGAACTGCACTTTTAATTTTCAAACAATAAAATCTCAATGCATGAGCATGGTATAATGCATACAGTAGCAAACATACAACAAACACATTGTGTACTATATTTTTATTTCAATAAATATTCAAGAATGATTCATGCACAAGAGTTTTCAAGTATAAGTGAACTTACCTATTGGAGAAAGTCCAATGCTTCTTCTTAGCTACTATAGAGATAAGAGAGAGATTCTATTAGCCTTGTTGATCCTTGAGGATAGTGTTTTAACAATGAGAATGGCCAGAAATAATTTGTATCATCTCACACAAATGTTCTTGCAATATGAAGAAGTGAAATGGTGAATGATAAAATAGAGGATACATAACTTGTTCAAGTGATTAAACATGCTCTAAATGGTGTCTAGAGATGATTTGTGGTGTTTGTTTGGAAGATACACATGGGGAATAAGTTTGGTTAGAGAACTTGCAAAAATGGTGTGTTTTTCCAAATTCTAATGGAATGGGAGTTTGATGAAATGTTGAGGGGTAATTGTTGTGTGTTTTGAGGCTTAAGGGATCCCTCTATTTATAGGGGAAATGGGGATTGGAACTGGTTAGAAACAAAAGTTGTGAAGTTATGGTGTTGGTTGAGAATGAATGAGAAGTTTGCATGAATTGTGGAGTTTCAAGGAGTTTGCCATGTTTCCCTAGCCTCTACAAGGTTGCTTCTGATCACTTAAGATTGTTTGTGATCTTTAGGGACAAGTTTCAAGGGTGAAAGAGTGAGTTATTGGCATAAAGCTTGCTTTATCAAAGTAGTAATGTGACCTTTTGCAAATTCATCCATAAATGGTATAATGCAATGGACAAAACCTCAATTCTTTGTGTAATGCACTTAGGATTCATATAAACATATGATTATGGAGAGATTTATACACAAGAGGACATGCAATCAAGACATTTTCACATTTGAAATGGTTTTCCTCCAAAAAATCATCATGAACATGATTTGAAATTCAAGTTTGGAACCCCAACTTCCCATTTTCGAAACTCATAGCTCATACATGAGAAAAAAAATATACTTGTACTTTTTGAAAAGGCCCATACATGCTCTACAACTTTCATGTTTTTAGTTTTTTCTGAATCAAAGTGGATCATGATGAAAACTGACTGTAAAGTTTATTACTTTATAGGGATCAAAATTGACTTGAAAATTTTCTAAGTGTTTCAACTTGAGACACCAACTTTATGACCTCATAACTCAAAATACTTGCACTTTTAGGGAATCAACCCTCTAGGACAAAGTTTAAGTATGGAACAAGAGATTTCATTTTTGATTTGGAGCAAAGAAAATGACTGCTCGTATTGGAAGTTATGGCTTGAGAAAGTAGTGGACTTGAACATGAAATTTGGATACTTAAGAAATTTTCAATGTTTACAAGATTGCCCTTTTTGCAAGTAACCTCATTTCTCTTGATTTTTCTTGATCAAATTCATCAATTAAAAATATACTCATGAAATTTAACTTGAGAAGTTCATATTTGATCATAAATCTCAAAAGTCAAAGGTTTGACTTTACAGTGCATTGGTTATGTATCAGATGAATTTGAATTTCACGATCTTCAATGAATTCAAACTCTTGAGCCAATTGAACGCCAGGGATGTGCTCTAAGGATGTAATTTAATGTGTTGAGTCATGTCTTGATCAAAATTCTCAGATGAAATTGAATGTTGTTGAGAAACCCTAATTAGTGAACCAGATGAAAGTGAAGCTTGATGCACTTGTGATTAGGCTACAATACACTTATTTGTTGATGGAGAGAAGTCTTTTGAGTGTATGAGAACTTGATTTATTGATGATCAATCCAAAACTTTGACTGATCAATCCTTTGAGCTCTTTAAGGGAAACCCTAATTCACATATGAAACAAATCGGGCATATCTTGATCTTGAGGTTAGTTATGCATGAATGATGTCTAGGATGAAAATGATTATGAAATCTAGGGGTAAATTTTGGGGTGTGACAATATCCCTAACATCATTGTCATATTTAACTGCCACACACATACGCTGGATACCGTCATTGTCATATGCAATAGAGATGTACGAAACAAGTTTGTCAATTCTTCTAACTCTTTTACCATCATTAATTTAAAATATAGGCATTTGAGAAATTTTGAAAAAAAATAATTATTTTAATATTATTATTAAAAACATGATTATTTAAAAAAAATTACGGCAACTAATCTTTGTTAATGAATTTAATTTTAATAAATAAACGACTAACCATACAAAATTTTATCAAATTAAATATTTATAAAAATATTCTAGAAAACAATCTGTTAAAGATATATTACTTTATATTTTTATTTGATTCATGGAAAAGTTTTATATTTTTTAAGAGAAAATGGATGGTGTACTGACCGTGTAAATTATTTTTACACTGTCAACCAATGACAATCATGTATCCCGCCCAATCAACTATTAAATTTTAAATTATTTATATGAATTGGCATTTTAAAATATTTTGATTGGATGCATGTGTAATATTTTTTTACTCAGACAGTGCACTACCATTAAACACATTTTTTAATTGGGTCAAATGTCAAATTTAATATATAACATATTTAATATTTTTTTATCTAATATTTATATTATAAAATTTAGCGTTCAATTGAAAAGTATAATGTTATAGATTATATTTATAAAATATGTAAAATTAAAATAAATAAATAAAATGATATTAATTTGAATTCATTTTATTAACTAATTGAAGAAAGAAGTTTAGATTTTTCTAGTAGTTAAGAGGTAGAAATATTAGTTTTCATTAGATAATTAAAAAATAAATATAAAAAGTTATTAAACTTTATTTAGACATGGAATTATTTTTAAATTATTTAAGAACTTTTATATTTTAAATAACATATGATATTTATATTTTGGGTTTAATAAAAATATATTTACAAGAATATGTCATATATATATATATATATATATATATATATATATATATATATATATATATATATATATATATATATATATATATATATATATATATATATATATATATATATATATATATATATATATATATATATATATATATATATATATATATATATATATATATATATAGATATATATATAAGCATTTAAAATTTTTCAATTTGATTTCACAGTATATAAGTTGATATTCTAAAATTAATTTATATTATTACTGCAACACTTGTAGTTTATATGTATTGTTTGTTATTTTCTCAAATTTTATTTATATGAAACAAATTATTTTTCAAATTCATTGAATAATTCATATATGTGGTCTATTATTATATGAGATACATAATTATTAATTATTATAAAATAATTAAATCTAAAAAAGTAAATATATCTATAAATAAACAAGATTGATGAGAATAATTAAATCTTCTGAAATAATTATATTATCTAGAATAACAAATCTAAGATTTTTAAGGCAAAAAATAATGGATTTGTTAGGATTCCTTTGAACCTCTCACATGCCATTATATAAATTAGTAAAAACCTTATTTCTCAAACCACTATTTGTTTCTGAGACTAGAAATTTTCTTCAAAGCACTGGACTTTCTTCGTTTAACAATACTAGCTGGTTTTTTCTTATTCCAAGGTTAGTGCGATGATAATGTTCTATATATGAAACTTGATTATTGTTAGTTAGTTTTAACCATCAGTTTTTTTTGTTGCTTATAGTTGTTTTTGTTTTTGTTTTTCTTTTGCAGTTAATCGATTCTCAGCTCAATATGGTATTTTATTTGTCTTTTTTATTTTAGTTTGTATGTTCTTGATTCAGAATATATATGTTAATGCTGAGTTCTTTGTTGCTTATTTTACTTTGGTTATTAATGTGGTTGCATTAACTGTTTTTTTCTTGTAGAATTCGGATGAAAATCAGTTGAATGAGGATTTGCAAGAGGTGAATAATGTTTCACCTGAAAATAATTTGTCTGAAGATCAAATAAGTAATCACTCGTATGAATATGATGATGATCAGTCGGATGAGGATTTTTATGAGGATCTAGATCAGTTTTCTGAGGATATTCATCCGTATCCGAGGAATCTGCGGCAGAATGAGCATCTAAATGGGTTGAACGAGGATATCCATGAGTATGGGAGGAATCTGCGGCAGAATGCAATTTTTGAGCATACTTACCGTTGTTTTTCGGTCTCATCTCTCGATAGGGTATGTCATCATATGGTTTTCAAATATAAGCATAATTCATCTTTGTAAAATATTCAATAATACTGATTCTTTCTTTTCTGATTTTTTGCAGCCAATTCTGGAATGTGGTGATAAAAGTATGCGCACTAACATGTTACATTTTATTCTTTTGTTTCAATCATCATTCATTGTGATAGTTTTGATAGCTAATGCAAATTCTTTTTTCTTTCAGTTATCATGCCTGCTTCGGCTTTAGAACGCCTCGGTAAGTTTATATTCGTAACTCATGTTTCAACGATTTGATTATTTTTTCTCTCCTAAATTCATACTCATATTCTTGTTAAAATCTTGCAGCTCGTATGAACATAGAATATCCAATGTTATTTGAACTGAGAAATCCTTCTTCTGCTGATAGAACTACTCACTGCGGAGTTTTAGAATTCACAGCTGACGAAGGGACGGTGTCCTTACCAAATTGGGTATACATGTTTTCCTTTCATAGTTTACTGAGTAACCGTTTTTATTTACGTAAGATGTGATGTTTTTATGTTGTAATTTTCAGATGATGGAAGATATGCTGTTACAGAATGGAGACATTGTATCTCTGAAAAACACAAGTCTTGTCAAAGGAAAGTTTGTGAAACTGCAGCCTCACTCCAAAGATTTTCTAGATATCTCTAATCCAAAAGCAATGTATGAGTGATAATTGAATAATATCCTATCTAGTTACGTGTTTCTCAAGTATCATATTTGTATCTTGTTTCTTTTCCTTGATCATTTTCAGGTTAGAAACTTCGTTGAGGAGTTACTCGTGTTTAACAACTGGCCATACTATAATGATTCCGTATAACAACAAAAAGTATTACATTGACGTTGTTGAAACGAAACCTTGTCCCGCAATTTCTATAATTGAAACAGACTGTGAGGTTGATTTTGCCCCACCTCTCGATTACAAAGAACCTGAGAAGAATTTGCCATCTGATTTGTCTGATAAGGAATCTCCACAAGGTTTGGATTCTTTTATCATCTTTTGAAACATGCTTAAATATTGTGTGTCTGTTTTCAAGTGAAGATTTTGACTTCTGCATTTCAGTTGAGAAAGAGACAGAAACAAAGACTCCTGAAGTGATTCCATTCAGTGGTTCGGGACGGCGTTTGGATGGAAAACCGGCCACACAGTCAGTTGAAGCAAGTTCGACTCCAATTCTAAAGCAGCAGCAACAACAAACTGAAAATAAAACCAAGAGTTCTGGAAAGCTTGTTTTTGGGTCAAAAGGAAATGCAGCTAATGTTTCTCTAAAAACTGAAAGTCAAGAGTCACCTAAGAAGAAGACAAAAACCAAAGAATTTCAAGCTTTCACAGGAAAGAAGTATTCATTAATAGGTTGATCCTTGTTGGATTGTTTTTCAGATATTGATATTAGTAGAGAACAGTTTAATTTACATAAACTTTTAGAAGTTACTCTTCAAGAATATCCATTGCTTTATTCGTTGTTACATTGATTTACTATGTTATTTTTATTACATTGCCTCCATTCTATTCTACGTTGCATTAAACAAAGACCAAAAGTTGAGCATAAGATAATTGACATTATAGATCTGTGTTTCAATTGACACTTTATAGATGCAAAGGGTTTAAGCGTAATACAAGATCAATCATACAAAAAAAACATAACAATTACTTAGGTGCCATGGCCACTATACTATACTTAAGACACCACAAACAAAAATAAGCTATGCTTTTACTGTTGTTTCAATTGCAACTTTGTAGTTAACAATCTCGTTCTTCTCATCGGCTTCCCATAGCTCTGGAAATGCCTCTCTGATATTATGGATACTCTCTAATGCATGATCCACTCCTGTACTACGCACCGATGTACCCACCTGCATCCATATTTGGAATTGACATTTAAACTCACTTTGTAGAGTACAAGTTAATTTAACTGATGTAATGTGATGTGTGTGTATCAAGTTTTTCGGTATTACAATTGACACTTTAACAAGTTTTTATAGTTGACAAACAAAACATTTGCAAGTTCCATTTAACTGGCTATTTTTGATTGCATAGAAGCAGAGAGCCATTTGACCATCCTCCAAATAAAACTAAAACTGTTTCTTTCAAAATATCATTCCTTTGGAAAATAATTGATGTTCAAAAGTGAAAAACAAATCAAATACAAACTATGTCTGTTGAATAACTCTAAAGTGGAACACTAATTATAATACTTAAATTGAAGTGCTCAAACAAAATGCAAATACTATTTGTTCAGTTGACATAAGTAACTGGGTGGGATTACTCACCGCAACCGTATGGAGGCCCAAACGTTTCGCTGTCATTAAGTTGCGGATACTGTCATCGAAGAACAACTGAAGAGAGCAACAAATAGAAAGAAAAAAAAGTCATAAATAAAATATTGTTTGTCACAATAAAGAATAAGAACAATGAAAATGTTCTCATGTATAACCAACCACATGCAATTAATGAGGGAAGAAATATTTCTTACTGTTCTTTGAGGGTCAATGTCAGCCAACTTGAAAGCCTTTTCAAATGCATTATCAAAGGGTTTGCAGATAACCGGTGTCTTTGGAAGCACCATACCAGAATCAGGCCGGCGTGTGTACTCGCAAAAATCAAAAATTTCTTCGCCATTTTTGTCATCAGGAGGTCTGATATCGTCCGAGGAATTGAGAGTATCAAAGCTTATAATTCTTTCAAAACAGTCCTCCAGCCCAAGTCTTTTAAGCACTCTTATCGCATGCCCCGTGTCCGCATTCGTAAAACCCTGCAAAAGAGAAACAAATAACACATCATCACACACAAACATACAACAAATAGAGACTTGCTCCAAACTTGCATTGTCAAGAAACATGAAAGAAACTTACCAGTTTCCTACAAGGCAAGCTTTGCAAAATCCCCTTGAGAACTGGGTCCGGTTTCAATAGACTATAAGGCAATCTCCCATGAACAGAACTATTCATATCAATATTCAACACACAAAACATTATGTCAAATATGCTAATTTCTCTCATACAAATATGAAAAATAAAAAGGGACAGAAAAATTCAACAAAAAAATTACCTATGAAAGTCATCATAGTCAAAGTCATAACCAATTGCCTGACAAGAAGACAAGACACAAGTTCATTAAAAAAAGTGTTTTTCCTTTTCCTACAATTCATTAAAAGGTTGAGACAAAACAAAACAGTACCCTAAGACCAGCCATTGTTGTCCCATAAGTCTTGTATAATGAATTACACAACTCAGGAACTTTCTCAGCCTCCATTCCAAGCTTTTGAAGCATATACTCTACACAATACACCAATTTTAAATAAATAACTAACTTCATATTTCAACAACAATTCACCAAATAATAACATTACCTTCAATATTTCTGGCTGTATGCGCTGACATTCCAGAATTCAGAGGGTAAAGTGTGTCATCAATATCTATAAATTACCAACAACAAATTGTTAAAACATGTGAAACATAAAGAACTTATAAGAGAAAAATATTGAGGAGTTTGAGTTACCAAACAATAGGCAATCATATTTCGGGTTTGAAACTTCCTGGAAGTTGTGCCCGTTCTCCATTTGGACTTTATTGCTTAACTTAAAGAAAATGTCAGAAAAGAAGTTAGTTAGAAATCAATAAAGTTTCCATAGAAAGGACAGTGATGGTTGATGCAGATCCAGAAATCAGAAACTATACATGGAAAAAAGAAAGAGAAAGAGAGAACTTACAGGGAAGTTACGGAAGCGAGAAAAATGCAGAGAACAGATAGATAATGGAGAAATGAGGGAGAAGAAGGAGGTTTAAATAGAAAACAAAAAAAAAACGGATAAAAAAAGCGAATAGCGTTTGAACGGAATAAAGAAAGCGTTTGGTCTCGATGGATTGAAATTTGAAATATCTAGAATGGGAGAATAATACAAAATGCTTTCTTAAGGAGTCTCTTTCTGACTTTCCAAACCATGCGACATTTCATATTATTCACACCTTCTTTTTTATTGTTTGTTTGTGTTTACAACTTTTTTTTCTTTAAATATAAACAAATAAATATAATAGAGTTTGGTATATGTATTTTTTTTAAAATAATCAGATTTTTTAAATAAAATACTCAACTAACCAATATTTTAAATTATTTATTAAATTAATTATGTGTCAAATATTTTTATTTACATGGATGTGTCATTGACTATGACACATGCACTTAAAATTGACTTAAGTCGCTATGACCATTGGCGCATGTATGTTGGACATTGTCAATGTCTATATTGCATAAGAGATGTGACATTTCCTCTGACGGGTGCATGTTGGCCTTTAGTAAAGTCGCTCTTCCCCTTTACGCCTATGTTTAACTAATTTTTTATTTATAAATATGTCATTTTCTCTCCATCATTTGCCACTCATCTTCTCTCTCTTTAATTTTTTCTTTAAAATGTCTTATATCATTAAAAGAAATGTTGATCTATTTTATTCGACAGTAAATCTTCCGATGAAGATCCGACTTTGGAACACTGAGACTTTCGAGCATCTTGAGAGGAGTTTGATCTGTTGGTTAGATGAAGACGGTGAAAAGATTAGAAGAATTGAAAGACTTGTTACCGTGTTCAACAATGATGAAAAACGTCGTGTCTGGGAGTTAGTTAAAACTGACCGCGATTGTCGTGTTATGACGCATATTTTAGATGATATTGTCATAATGATTGTAATCTCCTAGATATGTTGTTGTGTTTAGTCATTTTATTTATTTTTCGTGTTTAATGTATGCTTGTGTTCGTTTTGTTGTAACCAAAATTTGTAATCAATATGAAATGAATGTTATATTCAATATGAAATTAAATGGTTACATAAAATAAGTTACATATAAAAAGTATATCAAAAGTTGAGACAATAATTATGTTCTGGAGTTTGCTCCAACACTGGGACATTTTTTACGATTGTGTCCGGGCTGGCATCATGTACTACATAATCTTACCATTTTGTTTGTCGTATCTATTTCGATTCGAATACAGGGGCGGCCCTTTTTATTTCTTCTCCCTTTTTATTTCATTGCATATTTTCCTTGTGCCAAACCATGTCCCCTTGATATTATGCCAATAATCCTCCTTTTATACCATCAGAAAGCTATTATTTTACACATTACATATGTTTATGACTTTGTAAATGGAGGATACACTACGCCAAAAACTGGAATAGACAGCGCACCTTAGAGGGCGCTTTATTACAAAAGCGCTCTCTAAAGTGAAGCGAAAAAATAAGGAGCAATAGACAGCGCACTTTAGAGGACGCTTTTGTAATAAAGCGCCCTCTAAGGTGAAGCGAAAAAATAAGGAGGAGATAGAGGGACAACAATACATGGCGCTTTTTAGAAAGCGCCCTCTAAGGTTACCCTTAGAGGGCGCTTTTAATAAAGCGCTGTTATAAGTCCATGTGCATTTCCAGCTTATAAAGTGCTTCTGGAAAGCCTTAGAGAGCGCTTCCATAAGCGCCCTCTTAGGCCCCCTTTAGAGGGCGCTTTTTTAATAAAGCGCCCTCTAAGGTGAAGCGAAAAAATAAGGAGCAAATACCTTAGAGGGCGCATTTAATAAAGCGCTGTTATAAGTCCATGTGCATTTCCAGCTTATAAAGCGCTTCTGGAAAGCCTTAGAGAGCGCTTCCATAAGCGCCCTCTTAGGCCCCCTTTAGAGGGCGCTTTTTTTCCACAAGCTCCCTCTAAGGTCCCCTTTAGTAAACATTAAAATTATAACATACTGCGCATTTTGTTATTTCACTCTCTGTTATTTTCGTTCTTTTTCACGTTAGGGTTCTAAGGCGTTTTCCTTCCACCTCTGTTAGATCTACATTATTACTGCGCGTTTCCTCCTTCTACCAATCAAAGGTACACGATGCATACATTATTACTTTTACTATTGCTTTGTTTTAGCTTTGCGCAATTTCAGTTTTATGTTATTGTTTTACTATTGCTTTGTTTTAGCTGCGCGTTTACTATTGCTTTGTTTTAGCTTTGTTTTAGTGCATGCAATGGGACTACATTACCCAGTAGTTAGGGTTATACGACCTATGAACATTTGATTTTGTGTCAACACCAGTATCATTAGAAACCTAGGTCCGAATGTGTTTGAACTCTTCTGAAATTGTTTTTTATTTATTCTAATTAGTAATGGATAATACATGGATGTCTTCCAATCGATTGTCGAGAGAGTACGAGAATGGGGTATCAGAATTCGTTAAGTTTGCCGTTGCGCACGCCGAAGACCCCAGTAGAATGATATGTCCTTGCTTGGGTTGTTGTTATGGGAAACGGGTTGACGCAGTTCAGTTGACATCGCATCTAATGAGGCATGGAATTGATCGAAGTTATACATGTTGGAATTTGCATGGTGAGAAAAGTAACGAGAATGTTGAACCGGGTGATAGTACGACCTATGCCTCAAACTATAGTGGCGCAGATACATACGATTGTGATCGAGTTGAAGAGATTGCAGAAGCACTTGAAGGAAATCTTAAGGATTGTCCCGAAATGTTTGAGAGGTTGGTAAGTGATGCAGAGAAACCTTTGTATGATGGTTGCACTAAATTCACAAGATTGTCTGCGGTATTAAAGTTGTACAACTTAAAGGCGGGCAATGGATGGTCGGATAAAAGTTTCACAGGGTTATTAGCCCTTTTGAAAGATATGCTTCCTGAGGATAATGTTCTTCCCAATCGAACATATGAGACCAAAAAGATGTTGTGCTCTATTGGCATGAGCTATGATAAGATACATGCATGTCCAAACGATTGCGTTTTGTTTCGAAATGAGTATGCATCATTAAATGAGTGTCCTAAATGCGGTGTCTCGCGATTTAAGAACAAGTTCTCTCCAGCAAAAGTCTTGTGGTATTTTCCTGTTATTCCGAGATTTAGACGCATGTTTCGTAGTGAAACCGATTCAAGACACTTGACCTGGCATGCAGATGAAAGAATTATAGATGGAAAGTATCGACATCCGGCAGATTCACCACAGTGGTTGAAAATTGATAATGATTATCCTGAATTTGGAGAAGAATCAAGAAACCTTCGCTTGGCATTATCTACTGATGGAATGAACCCACACGGTATCCAGAGTATCTCACACAGTACATGGCCTGTGATTGAGACACTAAACATCCGAATCTCATCCCTTATCGAGAACGAGTGTTGACATTAATCCCATACTTTGAAGAGATCACATTCGAACATATTCCACGAGAGGAGAACCAGTTGGCAGACGCATTAGCTACCATGTCATCTATGTTCAGAGTCAGATGGGACAATGAAGCTCCCCGGATTACCATTGAACGACTAGACGAACCAGCATATTGTTATGAACTTAACGCTGATGAAGTAGAAGAGAAGCCTTGGTACCACGAGATAAAAAGATATTTAGAAGCTCAAGAATACCCTGAAGGGACATCCATCAATGACAGGAAATTTCTGAGGAAGTTCTCCGCTAAATTCTTTTTGAGTAATGGAATATTGTACAAACGTAACCATGATTCGACTTTGCTTCGCTGTGTGGATAGAAAGGAATCAGAGAAGATTATGGAAGACATGCACGACGGTATCTTTGGGACTCATTCTAGTGGACATACGATGGCCAAGAAGATTCTGAGATCAGGGTATTATTGGTCTACCATGGAAACTGATTGCCACCATCACTCCAGAACTTGTCATAAGTGCCAGATCTATACGGATAAAGTACATGTGCCTCCTGCTCCATTAAACGTGTTGACAGCGCCTTGGCCCTTTGCAATGTGGGGCATTGATATGATTGGCGAGATTAAACCTACCGCCTCTAATGGACATCGTTTCATCCTTGTTGCTATTGATTACTTCACAAAGTGGGTGGAGGCAGCCTCATTTGCTTCTGTTACTAAGAATGTGGTGGCACGATTCATCAAGAACAGCCTCATCTGCCGATACGGCGTCCCTGAGAGAATTATCACTGACAATGGCACTAATTTGAACAACAAGATGATTACTGAACTCTGCACGCAGTTCAAAATAAAACACCATAACTCTTCTCCGTACCGGCCAAAGACGAACGGCGCTGTAGAAGCGGCTAATAAGAATATTAAGAAGATTATACAAAAGATGACGGTAACATACAAAGACTGGCATGAGATGTTACCATTTGCTCTTCATGGTTATCGTACTTCGGTACGAACTTCGACAGGGGCCACTCCTTTCTCTTTAGTCTACGGAATGGAAGCCGTTTTACCAGTAGAGGTTCAGATTCCCTCTCTAAGGATCATGAAAGAGGCGGGCTTAGACGAGGACGAATGGATTCAGACTCGACTCGATCAGATACATTTGATTGATGAGAAGAGACTTGCGGCTGTATGTCACGGGCAGATATATCAGAAGCGCATGACCAGGGCATTCAACAAAAGGGTCAAGAGACAAGTGTATCAAATGGGCGACTTGGTGATAAAACGCATCATCCTACCACAAACTGACCCCAGAGGCAAATGGACTCCCACATACGAAGGGCCATTTGTAGTTAAGAAGGTATTCTCAGGTGGAGCCATGATACTCGCTACAATGGATGGTGAAGACTTCCCACATCCCGTGAACGCGGACATAGTTAAAAAATACTACGCATAAAAGAGACCCGCTAGATCGACGTATCTAGGCAAAAGTAAGGGCATCCCGGCGAACCAAAAGGGTTCGGGCAAAAATTAGGGATATATAAAAAAAATGTACACCCGGCAAGTCGAAAACCTGAAAAGGCGGCTTGGGCAAAAAAGGGTATCCTGGTGGACTGAAAACCTGAAAAGGCGGTCCAGGCAAAAATTAGGGATTAAAGCGTATGACTATGTCCCGTTCTCAATCAACTTTCATCCAAGTTCGAGGGACTGACCAAGCCAATCACTTCTATCCGACAGCAAGGGATGAGATGCTCGAAGACATAATGACAGTAGTAGGCTTAAAATCAATAGGACTTCTTCCACATAGCTTTCTCTTTGTTTTCGACAATTTCCTCTTACTAGGATTTCTGTCTCTTTGTACACAAATTGCCTGTTTATAGGCCTCCTTTCAAAATCAATACAACCCTCTTTCAAAAAAAAGATGCTTTTGTTTTTACTTTTCTGTTTTGGTTGCGTAAATGTCCATTGATTTAATTTGAATTAATATGTGCATTTGAATATGACTGATGTTTACCAAAAATACATGCATAGAATAGCAATAGCAATTACTACCCGACTTCAGGATCAAGGAAAAGGTCTAATCATGCTTCCAATGAATCCGCTACCAATTCTATTCCCCCAGCAAGTCTGTTATTCCTCAGAAGAAATTAGCAGTATTCCCCGGCACAGCCAGTTACTCCCCAACAGAGGTCGGCATCATTAGACAGATTGATCATCTCATCCATCCTCAGCCAAGATCTGTGGAATATTTCTACCATCAGACAGAATCAAGAACCCCCTGCCGAGAAAGGGTCATCGTTACAAATATCTCCAATCAGTAGATGGGGATTTATTTTCCCCAGTAGAGTCCCCAAGCAGAACTTCTCATACGCATAACTCATTCATTACATCATTTCACAGCATACGCATGCATACAACATTCGCATTTATTTTAGCATAACACGAAACATCTCATACATCATGACATAGCATGAAGCTAACTTTTCTTTGCAGGTTATTTATCCTCCTGATATAGTCAAAATAAAAGGTTCATTCAGACAGACACCTTTATCAATCACATTCAAGATTCAGATACATATTTCAAATACAGTTCATGGGAACATTCATTCTGACAACACTTCGATATCCTCCTAACGATGGCATCTTTAAGCCCATCCCAGACATTTATTGCAAGTACAACATATACAGGTTATCAGATACAGCCTAACGTACGGTTCATTCTGATTCAGCCCAACATATGACTTCTTCAGCAACTCCAATGCGGTCTAACGTACGACTCATTTGGACCTTCAAATCCTCAGATGCTGCCTAGCGTACGGTACATTCAGGGGTGTAGTCTAGCGTACGACTACTTTCTTCTTCGGATACAGCCTAACGTACGGCTCATTCTGCAACTCAGATACGATCTAGCGTACGATCCATTCTGAACTCCAGCAACTCCAACGCGGTCTAACGTACGACCCGTTTGGATCTTACAACCCTCAGATGCTACCTAACGTACGGTACATTTCTGAAGTGTAGTCTGGCGTACGACTACCGCTTTCATCATCAGATGCGGCCTAACAGACGACTCATTCTGCGACGGTCTAACGTACGACCCGTTCGGATGTCCATCCCCTCAGATGCTACCTAACATACGGTACATTTCTGAAGTGTAGTCTAACGTACGACTACCCCTTTCGTCATCAGATTCAGCCTAACGTACGACTCATTCTGCAACTCAGATACGATCTAGCGTATGGTCCATTCTGATCCTTTATCCCCAACAGCATATGACACACTCCGACTCCCCAGCAAAGTCGGCAGCCTAATGGATGACTCATTATACGGTCTAACGTACGACCCAGTGTGGCACCCATGTCTTCAAATTGGCCTAATATACGGCGCGATCTGAAGCTTTCGTCATCAAACCTCCCGGATGGCACCTTTAAGCCCATCTCCATCAAGACCAACTGTCGATTCTCAAGTGCAAATTTTTGGGGCATTCTAGTGTTCAATAATCTTCCACCTCCAGACCACGAATGGCGTACACACCATTCTAACTCTCTCGGTCCAAGAATATTGAACAGGGGCAGCTGTCATACCCCAAAATTTGCCCATTAATATTTCAAGACATTTTTGCAAGGCATTCCGACTCATATATAACACTGATCTTGAAGAAACAAAGGCCCAGCTCACGGATGGCCCAATCCAGAAAATGGCCCAAACTGGCCTGTTCGCTACGCGCTCGCCTAGCGAAGCTGACAGACAACAAAAATTTCGGGCTTCATTCTGAGCCCAAAAAAAAAAAAAAAAAAAACGAGAAACGAAAAAAAAAAAAAAAAAAGAATTTTTTTTAATTAATTAATTAATTAATTAATTAATTAATTAATTAATTAATTAATTAATTAATTAAATAATTAAAATAAATAAATAAATAAAATATAACAAATTATTTTGGACTTGGGTCTCCCTCATTCCAAGCCCATTACCCACGAAATTAGTCTATAAATACTGAAGTTTCAGTAGAGGAAAAAAGACTTGGAGTTACACTGGGAGATTCACTGAAAAAAAAAGAGGAGGAGAACAGAGAAGAACGAATAGAAGTTTTGGCATAGGAACCCTGCCTACCCGGAGAATTCAGAGTAAAGAAACCCTGAAGGCAGCCCATCTGCAACGAAGCCATCGCCGTCCAATTCCCGCTGCCTAACTTATTCCGATACTACAAGTGGTCAATCCCTTCAACCTTGAATTGGCAAACAGGTTTGCGTATCTCTATTGTTTATACTTTCAATTGGCCATATCTACATATATAATGCATCATAATTAAATGTTGATATATAATTTGCTTTCGTATGGGAATTTAAATATGCCTGAATACCCTGAATGTTTGATCATGTTATTCCTATGATAAAATGCCATAAAATTCAAAGTTCCTAACGTGGGGCTGTTTTCAAATTCAAAATCCGTGGCCGCTCGCTAGCACCTCGCTAGGCGAGCCTGGGGCGAGTAATCGCCTGGCCTTCGCTAGGCGAGGCAGAGGCGAACGAGACAGTAGCTGACTTTTCTATTCTGTTTTTTTTTTTATGTTTTATCATAGCCATGCATTATTCATCCTATCCTATTTATTGTTGTGATATTTCTCCGGTGTAATCTTCGATTGCACCCTGATTTGGTGTTCTGACATGTTTCTTTTTTTTGAGTTTCGTAAAGGTTCACATATCCCAGGAAAAGGTTATTGGCTAGGTATTCCACTTTATTTGTGGGATACCCTTGTGGAGTTTCACCCTAAATTAATTTTTAATGTATTAATTTCTAATGTATTAATTTTTTAATATATTATTTTTAATAATTTTAATGTGGAGTTTCATCCTAATTATATAATTAATTGTAAAACTTTGCCTTTGAATAAGTGATCTTGGACCTCTCTTTGTTGCCTTACGATTACGATATTACGGTCATGTCCCGCGAACGTGGGGATACCCTTAGCAAAGACCCTTCGGTTAAATCATCATAAAATAAATTATAGTCCCTCGGATGTTGCCTTCGAATATACAACTTTGTCCCTCGATGACCCTCCGATGTTGCCTACGGTTAAAAGATGATAGTCCCTTCGAATGCTAAGATATCCTCGTAACTGTTGCCTTCAATGACCTATCGATGACCCTACGATGACCCTTAAACATCCAAAGGATAAAACTACTTATTTCTCAATAATAAGGACAGTTTTACCCTCATAAGGATAGGAAATACTCATAAAGACCTTGGGTCGGTATAACTCTTAATTGCTGGCTCACAACCTAAAACATTTTTTTCACACCTCACACCTTTCAAAATACCTTCAGAAAATCACCACTTGGTATACATTCATACTAGAATCATTACCGAGTTATATTTTTCTAAACAATTTTCAAAACTAAACGAGATAATCACTTTGTATACATTCATACAAGAATCATTACAAAGTTAAATTCTCTTTTCAAAACAATTTTTCTAAACAATTCACAAACACTTTTTTTTTCCAGACAAAAATAATATAAGTGATCGAGCAATTAAGAGCCCATGGATAACCATGGATACAAAGGGTGCTAACACCTTCCCTTTGTATAATGTACCTCCCGAACCCAAAATCTAAATTAAGGTCTTTCCTGTTCTTTTCCACCTTTCCTTATTGGATAAAAGAAAAGTCGGTGGCGACTCTTGCTAACCGCGACATTGCGATTAAAACCACAAAAAAGTCCAGTTCACCGTATGACACACACAAAAAACAAAAGGGTGCCCGGAGAGATCTCGCTCGATCTCCTGCCTACGTATCTCATCTGGTATGAGAATCAGGGCGACGTAGTTCCCCTTAATATGGGAGAAAATCTCTCCTAACCAGAGACCAGGGAAGCAAACAAACTAATAGGGAGACTAAGACTTGAGCCTAAAAGTTGTCATGCAATCAGATATCCCTAGATTGAGGTCTCTAGTCAGAACCTAACTCACACAGGAAGCAAGCCAGTTCAAACAACAAATAAACATCAACACAATTGAAAAAGTATCACACTTTATATACAAACAAGAGGCTCAGACAAATAGGTGGGCTTTAGTCAAGAGGGGTCATATCAACCTCGACAAACAAGCCAGAATGCAAAGGTAAACAAGAGCTCTTAACCACTAACATTGAGAGTTAGGGTGAAGCTGATCAAATATGGAAATGAGGATTAGACCTCATGCTCTTAACCCTGGCCTGGGTGAGCTCAAATCAAAGAAAGCGTGGGGGTCCAGAAAGAGGGACCCTATTCCACTTGACTGACTCTATACAAAGATCTTAGGTATTTGTTCAAGAGCATCAGCACGTAGTACGAGCATAGTGAACCACTCACTGACTAACAGGGGATTGATTGCTAATCCCTTCTATCTGTCAATTGTCTCTTCACTTAGGAGGACTTAACAAGTAACATGCCTCAACAAGGAGGTCTTTGGCACAAATATAAACATACACAGTCAGAGCCTCATAAGGAGGACTTCAGCCAAACGCCTGCCAAAAAAGTGACAGGAGCTTCCAGACTACATGGAGTGAGAAGGCTAAACTACCTCAGTGGTGTATCAACCACACTCCAAAGCAAAAGCAAAAGCAAAGCTAGCGACTAATGTACCTGTACAAAAAGCCAAACAGTTAATATTGTATTCAGAAAACCAACAACAACAGTGGAACTTTCCAATATCTACACAATGCAAGTCACAAGTACAAACACTCAAGTGAGTTCATCACATCTATTGACCTACAACACAACAATAGTTAGTAATCAAAGCAACTTGCATCTCAAATAATGAGTCCACACCAACCATCAAAGCTAAATGCTCAAACCTGAAACACAAAGCACAATTAGTATGTACAAAACAACTAGTGCAAAGACTAGGTTCAAAAGCAAGTCAAATGACCAAAACAGAAGTCAATATTTCACATGAAGCACATTCAATCAAACAAGAAAGAGTCCTCAAAAGGATCAAAGCCGATTCATAAGGCAAAGCCATCAAATGATCAAGGTCAAGCAAAGGCAAGCAGTGTGATCAAAATTGGACATCAAAAATAGAAAATCCAAAACAAAACAGAACTGTAACCAATGATCATGAAATTTTTTATGTGAGTTTATCATGTTATGGAGAAGCATCATACCAAAAATTAAATCCAGAAGAGTTCAATTGGTGTATAAATGAAAATGCACAAATGCAAGGCACAAAATGTTACACCAAATGTCACACTACATGTCCATGTGTCCAAGTGGTATCAAATGATAAAAATGCCAAACCAAAGCCAGAAAATCAAATCACATGTTAAGATCAAGCATGCCAAATTTCAAGTCAATTGGATTAAACATGAGCATTTCACAAACAAATGAATGTAGCATGTCATTTTGGCATCATGATGCAATCAACAATCACACATTAAAAATCCAGAAACACAAAAATCATGAAATCATATGACAAAATACTAGACACTTAAACAAACATGTGAAAAAAATTGAAGTGAAATTGGATCATCCTACTATTTTTAGTGATTTTTGAAAGTTGAATGAAAATAATATGAAATAATATAAAATAATGTGGAAAATAGAAAATCAAATGAAAATCAGCATGTGCACAAGGCTAGATTCGAACACACGTCAGGCAGGTATCAACATGAGAATTCACAAATGCAATTTCAGAAAATGCATGAGCGAAGGATCGAACCGGCGCTCTAAGGCTCAAAGGCGCCTTCATCAAAACGCGGCGTTCAAGGTTAAGAAATGCTAAACAAGTGAAATTCCAAAATGCAACTGGCCAGGATCGAACCAGCGTGCGCAAGGTTCAAAGCGCGTTTAATTAAAATTTAAAGCAATACGCTCAAGCGAAGGTTCGAACCCGCGCGTTGACTGTCCATAAGCAGCATGAAACGCTGCGTTTCACTCAAAGGCCAGGCCAAACCCTAGCACTGTAGTAGGCGGTGGCACACGACTGTAACCACCATCGTCTCCGACCGTGTACACGGCGGAGCTACAAGAAAATTTCCAGAAACGGACGAGCCTTATATGGTTTTTAAAGATCTTCTCACGTAGATCACGAATATCATGTTCATTAGTCCTAAAACTTCATGAATCAATCGGATCGAGTGAAAACATTATGAACATCAAAACTTAAATTCCACATATCTAACTCAATATCCAGCCAAATTCAAAACAATTTATATCAGCATGCTCAGGAAGATAAGATCTACACAATCATGGCAAGCAATTGGCAAAAAGAGAGAGTCGAATTTCAACCTACTTGAAGTGCAGGGATCTAAACTCGTGCTCTCAGTCTTCCAGAACTTCCAAATCTGCTCCAATATGATTGATTATAAGCTTTGTACAAAAAGTGATGGTTGAAAGCACTTAAATCCAGCTCAATTTTCAAATTCCATCTTCATGTTCATGTGCTTGTGTAGCTCGAATCTGCACTGAATTGGCCAAAGTAATGCTTGATTCTTGCTCAAAACTCTTCCATGATCATGAATGTGCAAAGAAAAACCAGGTTTGTGTGGAGAAAAGAGAGATTCGAAGAGAGAGAAATTTTTGGAGGGAATGGAAATTTTCAGATCTAGAATTGTTGTTATGAGCAAAAACAGTTATGATTAGGCTTATATATGATGTGTTAATGACTTTGCTAATCCCACTTAAGCCTTGGCTAAACATGATTAGGGAAAAATCAAGTGAAATGCAAAATTACAAGTGAGCTTATCATGCACAATCCACACGTGAACAATACCATGCAAGGGTACAAATTCACTTAAAATCATCTAATAAACACAATGGAAGTGGTATTTTGTTTGTAGCATCAACCAAATTTAAATTCTTGAATTTCCCTCCAAAATGTACATGAATGAACAAGTTATCACATGAGCTTTTTCCATGCAAGGCAATGGTTGATTTGAAAAGTATTGGTCAAGACAAGCATTTTGCAAAAAGAGTGGACCAATTTGGAGTTTTGGATCAAAAGTTATGCCACTTTGAAATTCCATGTACACTTTGTGATCATTTGGCCATAACTTCTCAACAAATCATCAGATGATCATGATATAGGACTTTTTGAAAAGAGGAGAGAAAGATCTTCAACTTTCATGTTCACCAAAAATCTATTTGAAGCTTCTTTGATGTTGGAAAATCAAGTTGAATATGGACCAAAAACTTGCCATTTTTGGAAACTTTCAAATACAGGTCACTTTCCATTTCGGGAAACTTTTGCCATGGCTTTAAAATCTTCAAGATAGATGCTTAAAATGACAAATGGACCT
The DNA here is from genome assembly GCF_024323335.1 of Lathyrus oleraceus. NCBI lineage: Eukaryota > Viridiplantae > Streptophyta > Magnoliopsida > Fabales > Fabaceae > Lathyrus > Lathyrus oleraceus. Next base: position 478,531,373 of record NC_066585.1, on the reverse strand, counting down.
CTTTTGAACATGATTGAGGTGTTTAAATTCATCTCCCCAACTCATAGCCCTCAGCTCTTACACAGTTGACTTTCTGTGGTCCTCAGATGACCTTGACATGCCCTGATCAGCTTGAACCTCTACCACTTAGGGAAATGGCTCAGAAATGAAACCCTAGCTCATACAAGCCCAATATGATAACCATGTGATCCTCTTCTTCATCAAATACCTTATCTCCTTTCTTTGAGAAGCCCTGGTTGAAAGAATGTCATTGATTAGGGTTGACCAGAGGTCAAAACCCTAATCCAAAGGAACTTGAAAATGAACAATGAAGCCTTTGAAGATGACATAATCATAATGATGGTGATATACCCTTGCAATCAAGATAATGCGTAAAGACCTTTGAAGGATCAGGAAACCCTAATTGAAGTGCCAACCCTCAGATGGTTGATCATCAATTCATAAAGACCCTCAGGCTTGAATCATGTAACTTCTCCATCTTTGAAAAGACTCTGGAGGATGACCTTCTTATTTTCAGATGATATGCAAAATGCAATGCCTAATACCCTAAAATATGAAATGCAATGTGTTAAACTAGTCCCAAGAAGAGGAGAGCAAATTTTGAGGTGTTACAGCTACCCCTATTCAATCCACTGTGAACCTGTCGATATGAACAACCTCGGCTTTCAGATGATTAGAGTGAAGAGTGGTTGAATACAAAGAACAAACGAACAATTTGCGCTCCGCTGGGAATTAAGTAACAATGCCTGTCAGAATCGACAAAGAGGTGATCTTAAAGAAAAATTTGTCTGGTACGGTGAGAATCGGTCTGAATACCGAAAAAGAATATTATTCTGGATACCAAAATAAATGGTAACACAAGAATAACCATGGCCTGAACGCCGCCCATCAGTCTGGATACTGAGCATCGGAATATGAGAGTATTAATATCGGTCTGAACACCGGAAATCTGGTCTGAATACCACTTCGCGTCGACCTGAATGTCGGAAACTTCTTCGATCTGAACATCGGAAACTTGGCCTGACTGCCACAAGTGCTTCAACCTGAACGTCGGAAACTTCTTCGATCTGAACATCAGAAACTTCTTCGACCTGAACATCGGAAACTTGGCCTGACTGCCACAAGTACTTCAACCTGAACGTCGGAAACTTCTTCGATCTGAACATCAGAAACTTCTTCGACCTGAACATCGGAAACTTGGCCTGACTGCCACAATTACTTCAACCTGAACGTCGGAAACTTCTTCGATCTGAACATCGGAAACTTCTTCGACCTGAACATCGGAAACTTGGCCTGACTGCCACAAGTACTTCAACCTGAACGTCGGAAACTTCTTCGATCTGAACATCAGAAACTTCTTCGACCTGAACATCGGAAACTTGGCCTGACTGCCACAAGTACTTCAACCTGAACGTCGGAAACTTCTTCGATCTGAACATCAGAAATTTCTTCATGCCTGTCAGCATCGGCAGAAAATAGGGAAAATGATAATTGAGGCGGCACGCGGGCCAACGACCTATGCTGGGGATAATAAGTCATAAACAGGCTGGTCTTTCATTCAATCCACTGTGAACCTGTCAATGTGAACAACCTCGGCTTTCAGATGATCCAGGTGAAAAAGTGGTTGAATATAAAGAACAATCGAACAATTTGCGCTCCGCTGGGGATTATTATCTTTTTTTGCTTTTCTTGAACCCCATTATTTCTTCGCGCGAGTGATCCCCAATCACCGCATTTGAACCCCGATAACTTCATGTCACTTTTGCCACCAAACAATGAACCCCGTTCTCCATTTTCCCATGCTAATTCCGTTGACAACGCCAAAAATAACACCAACCATCACTCTGATGGCGACATATCAGAGGGTACACCTTCACAACAGGAAGGTAATCATGTGCATTTCTTCCCTCGAAGACACCCATAACGACTTCTCTGGGCCTCGCCAAAGTCTAAGGTGACACATGATCAGAAGACAATCCTGAGGACCTCATCCCGGATACAATCTTCAACTCCACTCTCCAGTTGAACCCCGTTCTCTAGAAAATGCCTAGCACTTCCTTTTCTCCATTTGAACCTCGTTCTCCAGAAAATGCCCCGCACTTCCTTTTCTCCATTTGAACCTCGTTCTCCAGAAAATGCCCCGCACTTCCTTTTCTCCATTTGAACCTCGTTCTTCGCGCTGTGTCATACGGTGAACTGACTTGGGGTGTTTTGCTTTTTATCGCAATGTCGCGGATAGCAAGAGTCGCCACCGACTTTTCTTTTATCCAATAAGGAAAGGTGGAAAAGAACAGGAAAGACCTCAATAGATTTTGGGTTCGGGAGGTACATTATACAAAGGGAAGGTATTAGCACCCTTTGTATCCATGGTTATCCATGGGCTCTTAATTACTGGATCACTTATATTTTTGTCTGAAAAGTGTTGGTGAATTGTTTAAAAATGTTTTGAAAAGAGAGTTTAACTTTGTAATGATTCTCGTATGAATGTATACAAAGTGGTTATCTCGTTTAGTTTTGAAAGCTGTTTGAAAATATAACTCGGTAATGATTTTAGTATGAATGTATACCAAGTGGTGATTTTTCAAAAGAGATTTTGAAAGGTGTGAGGTGTTGAAAATATTTTAGGTTATGATCCAGTAATTGAGAGTTATACCTTCCTAAGGTCGTTATGAACGTTTCCTATCCTTATGAGGGTAAAACTGTCCTTACTATTGAGAAGTAAGTAGTTTTATCCTTTGGATGTAAAAGGGTCATCGATAGGTCATTGAAGGCCACAGTTGTAAGGATACCTTAGCATTCGAAGGGACAATCATCATTTAACCGTAGGCTACACCGAAGGGTCATCGAGGGACAAAATCGTATTTTCGAAGGCAACATCCGAGGGACCATGATTTATTTTATGATGATTTAACCGAAGGGTCTTTGCTAAGTGTATCCCTACATTCGCGGGACATGACCGTTATACCGTAATGTCGTAAGGCAAAAGAGAGATCCAAGATCACACATTTAAAGGCCATATTTTAAAGTTAAGTAGGTAATTAGGATGAGCCTCCACATTAAAATCAATACATTAAAATTACATTAAAATTAATTTTTAAAATTAACACATTAAAATTAATTATTAAAATTAACACATTAAAATTAATTAGGCAATTTAGGGTGAGCCTCCACAATGGTATCCCACAAATAAAGTGGAAGACCTAACGGCAATCTTTTCCTGGGCCATATGAACCTTTGCAAAATTCAACAAACGGGTTAGCATACCAAAGCAGGGTGTAATCGAGGAGTTGCACCAAAGCAGTAATAGTATCAGGTAAACAAAGCATGGTTATAATAAAACAGGTCAGAAGGGCAAAGATCAAAACAGAACGAAAAACAGCGGCATCCATTACAACAATTCAAGGTATCCAGGCATACTTAAGTCTACATACAGAACCTCAAATATATTTATGAATTCAATTATAATATCACATGGGAATTCGGAACGTAAAGCGGCGATAGTAACGCAAACCTGTTTGCAATTGAATTGTAACCTTGAATTGGCACTCTTAGGGTTGATGCCGGATTGAGTTGAGCGGTGCCGCCGGCTTTTCCTTCAGGGTTTCCTTTAAACAACAAATTAAAACGAAGGAAATAAACTAGATCCTAACGTAAGGTTAGATTTGGTAAAAAGGTGCACAATAGTTTCCGTTGCAGAAACTATTGTGCGAAAAGAATTAACTAAATGCTAAAAAGGAAATGGGAAATTGCAAGGGGAGCAGTGTAGAACTCGTAATAAACAATGACTAAGCTACTGGAAAAGAAACTATGCAAAAGCGAAAACGGAAAAAGGGAAAAAAATCTGGAAAAACCTCCTGCTTTTAGGTTTTCACGGTGGCTATTTATATTGCTTGAGTAAACCCTTTCCTCATTTGGTCTTTCAACGTGCGCGTGGATATAGAGCCCAACATTCCTCAACGTCTCTTCAAGTCTCTGAGGCGTTACTGGCGCCCAAAAAGTAGGGGAGTGGTGTGACGCTCGTCACACCATGTGTGACGTCCATCACAAGGCTGTTTTGCGTGACGCTCGTCACGCCCTCTGTGACGTCCGTCACAAGCACAGCATTTGTGTCTTGCGTTTTGGGCTGGGCTTTGGCATTTGATTCTTTTTCTCTTTGCACCTCCTTTTCTTCCATTTTACTTGTGCTTCAAAATAAGCCACCTGAGACAAATAGGAAGAACATACTGCGTAATATCTAACAACATAAAGGGAAATGAAATAAATAATGATAAAATTTAAATGAATATGATATAATTTCATATTATCACTAGGCTAGCGTGTAGCGAACGTGTAGCGACCAGGCCAGTTTGGGCCATTTTCTGGGTTGGGCCATTCGTGAGCTGGGCCTTCGTTCCTTTGAGATCAGTGTCATAAAATGAGTCGGAATGCCCCTAAAAAATGTCTTGAACTAATGATGGGCAAATTTTGGGGTATGACAGCTGCCCCTGTTCAATATTCTTGAACCGAGAGAGTCAGAATGGTATGTGTCGTTCGTGGTCTGGAGGTGAAAGATTATTGAACACTAGAATGCCCCAACAATTTGCGCTTGTCCATCAGTCTTGACGGAGATGGGCTTAAAGATGCCATCCAGGAAGTTTGATGAGGAGATTTCCAGATTCTGTCGTACATTAGACGATATCTGGAGACATGGGTGTCACATCGGGTCGTACATCAGACCGTATAGTGAGTCATCCATTATGCTGTCGACTTCGCCGGGGAGTCGGAGTATGCTATATACTGCTGAGGATAAGGGATCAGAATGGATCATACACTGGACCGTATCTGAATACCAGAGTGAGCTGTTCGTTAGGCAGATGACTTTGCCGAGGATGAAAAATCAGAATGGATCGTACGCTAGATCGTCTCTGAGTTGAAGATCCAAATGGGTCTTATGATAGACTGTATTGGAGTTGCAGGATGAGCCGTCCATTAGGCTGAATCTGATGATAAAACGGGGTAGTCGTACACTAGACTACACTTCAGAAATGTACCGTACACTAGGTAGCATCTGAGGAGACGAAGGTCTAATTGGGTCGTACATTAGACCGTATCTGAGTAGAATGAGCCGTCCATTAGGCTGAATCTGATGATAAAACGGGGTAGTCGTACACTAGACTACACTTCAGAAATGTACCGTACACTAGGTAGCATCTGAGGAGACGAAGGTCTAATTGGGTCGTACATTAGACCGTATCTGAGCAGAATGAGCCGTCCATTAGGCTGAGTCTGATGATAAAAGGGGGTAGTCGTACACTAGACTACACTTCAGAAATGTACCGTACACTAGGTAGCATCTGAGGAGACGAAGGCCTAATTGGGTCGTACATTAGACCGTATCTGAGCAGAATGAGCCGTCCATTAGGCTGAATCTGATGATAAAAAGGGGGTAGTCGTACACTAGACTACACTTCAGAAATGTACCGTACACTAGGTAGCATCTGATGATATCCGTATACGTTGTACTTGCAATAAATGTCTGGGATGAGCTTAAAGATGCCATCGTTAGGAGGATATCGGAGTGTTGTCAGAATGAACGTTGAATGTTCCCATGAATGGTATCTGAAATATGTATCCGATGTCTGAATGAACCTTTTACTTTGACTATACCAGGAGGATAATTAACCTGCACAGAAACGTTAGCTTCATGCTATGTCATGATGCATGAGATGTTTCGTGTTATGCCAAGAAATAAATGCGAATGTTGTATGCATGCGTATGCTGTGAAATGATGTAATGAGTGAGCTATGCGTGTGAGAAGTTCTGCTTGGAGACTCTACTGGGGAAAATAAAGCCCCATCTACGGACTGGAGATACTTGTAATGATGACCCTTTCCCGGCAGGGGGTTGTTGATTTCGGTCTGATGGTGGAAATATTCAACAGAGCCTGGCTGGGGATGGAAGAGATGATCAATCTGTCTGATGATATCGACTTCTTCTGGGAAATAGCTGGCTTTGCCCGGGGAATAATGCCAATTTCTCCTGAGGAAAAACAAGCTTGCTGGGGAGAATAAAATTGGTAGCGGATTCATTGGAAGTATGGTTAGACCCTCTCCTTGATCCTGAATTCGGGTAGTGATTGCTATTGCTATTCTATGCATGTATCTTGATAAACATTGATCATATTCAAATGCATATATCAATTCAAATTAAATCAATGGACGTTTATGCAATCAAAACAGAAAAAGTGAAAACAAAAGCATCTTTTTTGGAGATAAAATTGTATTGATTTTGAAAGAGGGCCTATAAACAGGCAATTTGTGTACAAGGAGACAAAAATCCTAGTAAGAGGAAATTGTCAAGAACACAAAGAGAAAGCTATGCAGAAAAAGTCCTAGCGATTCTAATCCCACTACTGTCATTATGTCTTCAAGCATCTCATCTCCTGCTGTCGGATAGAAGTGATCGGCTTGTTCAGTCCCTTGAACTTGGTCGAAGCTGATAGAGAACGGGACATAGTCATACGCTTTAATCCCCAACTTTTGCCTGGACCGCCTTTTCAGGTTTTCAGTCCACCAGGATACCCATTTTTGCCCAAGCCACCTTTTCAGGTTTTTGACTTGCCGGGTGTACATTTGTATATATTTATCCCTAATTTTTGCCCGAACCCTTTTGGTTCGCCGGGATGCCCTTACTTTTGCCTAGGTACGTCGCCCTAGCGGGTCTCTGTTATGCGTAGTATCTTTTAACTATGTCCGCGTTCACAGGATGCGGGAAGTCTTCGCCATCCATTGTAGCAAGTATCATGGCTCCACCGGAGAATACCTTCTTAACCACAAATGGCCCTTCGTATGTGGGAGTCCACTTGCCTCTGGGATCCCCTTGTGGTAGAATGATACGCTTGATCACCAAGTTGCCAATTTGATACACCTGTCTCTTGACTCTTTTGTTAAATGCTTGGGTCATGCGCTTCTGATATATCTGCCCGTGACAAACAGCCGCCAGTCTCTTCTCATCAATCAAGTTTATCTGATCGAGTCGAGTCTGAATCCATTCATCCTCGCTTAAACCCGCCTCTTTCATTATCCTTAGAGAGGGAATCTGAACTTCCACTGGAAAAACAGCTTCCGTTCCGTAGACTAAAGAGAAAGGAGTTGCCCCTGTCGAAGTGCGTACTGAAGTGCGATAACCGTGGAGAGCAAACGGTAACATCTCATGCCAGTCTTTGTACGTTACTGTCATCTTTTGTATGATCTTCTTGATGTTCTTATTAGCAGCCTCTACGGCGCCATTCATCTTTGGCCGGTACGGAGAGGAGTTATGGTGTTTAATTTTGAACTGCGCGCAGAGTTCAGTAATCATCTTGTTGTTCAAATTGGTACCATTGTCAGTGATAATTCTTTCAGGGATGCCATATCGACAAATAAGGCTATTCTTGATGAACCGTGCCACCACATTCTTGGTGACAGAAGCAAATGAGTCTGCCTCTACCCACTTTGTGAAGTAGTCAATAGCGACGAGAATGAAGCGATGTCCATTAGAAGCCGTAGGTTTAATCTCTCCGATCATATCGATGCCCCACGTTGCAAAGGGCCAAGGAGCTGTTAACACGTTCAATGGAGCAGGAGGCACATGTACTTTATCCGCATAGATCTGACACTTGTGACAGGTTCTGGAGTGACGGTGGCAATCAGCTTCCATGGTAGACCAATAATACCCTGATCTCAGAATCTTCTTGGCCATGGTATGTCCACTAGAATGAGTCCCAAAAATGCCGTCGTGCATGTCTTCCATAATCCTTTCTGCTTCCTTTCTATCCACACAGCGAAGCAGAGTCGAGTCATGATTACGTTTGTATAATACTCCATTACTCAGAAAGAATTTAGCGGAGAACTTCCTCAGTAATTTCCTGTCATTGATGGATGCCCCTTCAGGGTATTCCTGAGCTTCTAAATATCTTTTTACGTCGTGGAACCAAGGTTTTTCCCGTACTTTCTCAGTGTTAAGTTCATAACAGTATGCTGGTTCATCCAACCGTCCAATGGTAATCATGGGAGCTTCATTGTCCCATCTGACTCTGAACATAGATGACATGGTAGCTAATGCGTCTGCCAACTGATTCTCGTCCCGAGGAATATGTTCAAATGTAATCTCTTCAAAGTATGGGATTAAGGTCAGCACCCGCTCTCGATAAGGGATGAGATTTGGATGTTTAGTATCCCATTCTCCTTTGATCTGACTGATCACCAAGGCCGAATCTCCGTATACGCTCAAAAACTTGATTCGCCAATCTATAGCAGCTTTGAGTCCAAAAATACATGCTTCATACTCAGCCATATTATTGGTACAATGAAAACATAGTCTAGCCGTGAAAGGCGTATGGTAACCCTCGGGAGAAATGAGTACAACCCCAACACCATGGCCCAATGCATTAGAAGATCCATCAAAGACCATAGTCCATCGGGATCCCCATTCGGGTCCTTCATCTGGTTTAGGTTTTCCATTATCAGTAACAAGCATGACATCCTCATCCGGGAACTCAAAATTCATAGATTGATAATCGTCCACCGCTTGATGAGCCAAATGATCAGCGAGCACGCTTCCTTTGATGGCTTTCTGGGTAGTATACTGGATGTCGTACTCTGTTAAGATCATCTGCCATCTCGCTATTCTTCCGGAGAGGGCAGGCTTCTCAAACATGTATTTGATGGGATCCATCCTAGAAATCAACAAAGTGGTATGATTCAACATATACTGTCTTAGTCGGCGAGCAGCCCAGGCCAAAGCACAGCAAGTTCTCTCGAGCAGTGAGTATCTTGTTTCACAGTCGGTAAACTTTTTGCTCAGGTAGTATATGGCATGCTCTTTTCGACCAGACTCGTCATGTTGCCCCAATACGCACCCCATTGAATTTTCTAACACGGTCAAATACATGATTAGAGGTCTTCCTTCAACTGGTGGTATCAGAATCGGAGGTTCCTGGAGGTAGTTCTTGATTTTGTCAAAAGCTTCTTGGCATTCGTCATTCCATATCATTTCTTGATTTTTCCTCAGTAATTTGAAGATGGGTTTGCAGGTAGCGGTCAAATGGGAGATAAATCGAGCAATGTAGTTCAAGCGTCCCAAGAAACCTCTGACTTCTTTCTCCGTACGGGGAACTGGCATTTCTTGAATAGCTCTCACTTTAGCCGGGTCAACCTCAATTCCTTTACCGCTGACAATAAAGCCCAAGAGTTTACCGGATCTTACTCCAAAAGTGCATTTGTTCGGATTCAATCTCAACTTGTACTTCTTCAACCTCTCGAACAATTTGTATAAATGATCGAGATGTTCTTTTTCAGTATGAGATCTGGCTATCATGTCATCCACATATACCTCTATTTCATGATGGATCATGTCATGGAACAAAACCACCATAGCACGCTGGTATGTTGCCCCTGCATTCTTTAAACCAAATGGCATTACTTTATAACAGAACGTGCCCCATTGCGTCACAAACGTAGTTTTCTCCATGTCCTCAGGCGCCATCTTAATCTGGTTGTAACCTGAGAATCCATCCATGAATGAGAACACCTTGTGCTGAGCGGTGTTATCTACCAGAAGGTCAATGTGCGGCAGCGGAAAGTCGTCTTTGGGACTCGCTTTATTCAGATCTCTGTAATCTACACACATTCGCACCTTACCATCCTTCTTTGGCACTGGTACCACATTAGCAACCCATTGCGGATAAGAAGTAACGGCCAGAAAACCTGCATCAAATTGTTTCATAACCTCGGCTTTGATTTTCTCAGACATTTCAGGACGCATGCGACGAACCTTTTGCTTAACAGGACGACAATCTTCCCTCGTTGGCAGCCGATGTACTACTATATCAGTATCCAATCCTGGCATGTCTTCATAAGACCAAGCAAAAATCTCTACATAGTCGTGCAACATCTGAATCAACCTTCTCTTGACACTGTTTTCCAAGCCTGCTCCTATTTTGACTTCTCTCTTGTTTACTTCAGTACCCAGATTTACAGTCTCAACTGACTCCTCGTGCGGCTGTATAGTCCTTTCCTCCTGCAATAACAGTCTGGCAAGTTCTCCAGGTACTTCACAATCTTCCTCACTTCCATCCTCGGCTTGGTAGATCGGATTTTCAAAGTCATAATGAACAGTAGTAGAACCATTGTCAACAGGATCCAGAGTGGGTATGGATCTGCAATTCGTTACGTGAGTGTGTGTAAGAAAACATAGCTCGTTTGGAAGATGACAGAAAAAATAAAGAGCGCAATATTTAAGTGCAAAAAGTCCATTGATTTATTGAATATGAATATGCTTATGAAGATGGCAAAACCCTTAACAAATTAGCTATTGTGCCCCGGGCATAGACACAACGCTTGGAGAAGTTCAATTGTAAAAAAAAACAAAAATTTGCAACACTAAAATAGACAATAACAATTACTCCTGACTAAAGGAAATCGGGATAGTGTCTTCAGCCTTCCAATTATTGAGTCCGTCACCAATTGTTGGGAAAATCCAGCTATCCAGGTCGCAATCGCTGTCAGCATCTTCTACAGCATTAATTTGACTCTTGTCAGAGCTGAACCCCAGGCCAAATTTGTCAGACTTGTACGGTACGTCGATCAATTGACCCCAGCCAGTACGACCACCATCTTCAACCGCGGCTTGGGCGTCCTTCAGAGAAATCATAGCAGGAGGAGCACGACTAACCTTGGGTACACAGGAAGTTGGCTTAAGGACAGGATTGGTTGGAGGAACTACTTCAAATGACTGACAAGGAGTCTCAATGAATTCACCATCCATCTCGACGTATCTGAAGGTATGTACACTACTGACAATGTACTCTTCTTCTCCACACACGGTGACAATTTTGCCCTTTGTGGGATACCTCAACTTTTGATGGAGAGACGAGGCTACAGCGCCTGCCCCATGAATCCAAGGGCGTCCCAGTAAGCAGGAATAGGCAGGACGAATGTTCATTACATGGAAGGTAGTGTTGAAGACTTGAGGTCCTATCTTGATAGGGAGAACAACTTCGCCGTGGACAACACCCTTTGCACCATCGTAAGCCCGCACCACAATGTCACTAGGTTTCAGTTCAATGCTTTTACAATCCAGCTTATCCAGCACAGCTGTCGGCAGCACATTCAAGGAAGAGCCATTATCGATCAACACATGAGACAAAGTGGTTCCCCTACACTCAATGGAGATATGCAGGGCTTTATTGTGATTCTTTCCCGCTGGTGTCAGGTCAGCATCGGAAAAGCCTAGGCCATTGTCAACAGTCAGGTTAGCAACATAATGTTCGAATTGATCGACAGATGTCTCCTGAGGTACATGAGCGGTCTTCAAGAATTTTATCAATGCATTGGCATGAGGTTCAGAAGATAACAGCAAGGATAACATCGAGATCTTAGACGGGGTATGCCCCAACTATTCTACAACATCAAAATCACTCTTGCGAATGATTTTCAGCACTTCTTCCATTTCTTGTTTGGCAACGTCTTCGGGAGTAACTTCGACCGGTGTCTCTGACTGAGAAGGATTGACTGGTTCCTTTCCTCGAGTTTCAAGGACAGTAGGTGAGATTTCTGGAGAGAAGATCCTTCCGCTTCGAGTAATTTTACTAGTCCCAACAATGTCATCAGGATTAGCAGAATCACCAACTTGCTTTACGCCATGGATGTAAACATCACCTCCATAGTTCCACGGAATGGCTTTGCTTGAAGAATACGGTACTGGGCCAGGCGCAGTAATAATTAGGGGAGCTACCCCGGGCTCAGCAGTAATCCTCACAGGTGCCCTGATAGCGGTAATCTTCACTGGAACTTTGGACCTAGAAATCACAGATATTTCTTCAATAGAGTTTTCCGCCTTAGGAATCCCTTCGAAGAGAACTGTACGATCGTCCATCAGCCGTTGAATACCATTCTTCAATTTCAAACAGCCCTCGGGCCGGAGTATGCAGAGATTGCAATCTTCAGCACAACCTGGAAATAAACCAGCTTGCAATAAATTCCTCTTTATGATCGGGAGGGGAGATATTAAGTCCGCCACATTGGAAATGTGAGAATCGTCATCTACAGCATTAACAGTCTTGTCATGGTTAGGCATAGGAGCAGTGATGACATTAGGAGTCTCCGGAGGCTCAAACTCAATTTCTCCAGCTTCGATCATATCCTGAATCTTATTCTTCAATGGCCAGCAATCGTTTGTATCGTGCCCGGGGCTATCGGAGTGATATGCACACCTGGCATTGGGATTATAACGAGAAGAGGAAGTGTTGGGATTTGTAGGAGGATCTCTGAGGGTGATCAAATTTGCCTTTAGCATTCCCTGCAGTGCCTGTGCCAAGGTCATATTGATCCTGGTGAACTGCCTTCTTGGCCTGTCTTGTTTGGGCTGGAAGTTTTGAGATGGTGGTGCTGCAATCGTAACTGCTCCGATGTCATGGTCACGGTTTTTCTTATTACGACCCTTTTGACCATACACAGCATTTGATTCATTCTTCCCCTGGTAGGACTTTTTGCTGCTTGTAGAGGTAGCTGCCTGTATCTTTCCACTTCGAAGGCCACTCTCCACCCGTTCTCCTGTCAGTATAAGTTCAGTGAAAACTGATGAAGAACTCCCCAGTAGATGGCTGTAGAATGGGCCAGTCAGGGTACCCATGAACAGGTCTACTAATTCTCGGTCAGTCATAGGGGGTTTGACTCTGCCAGCCAAATCTCTCCACTTCTGAGCATACTCTTTGAAGCTTTCTTTAGATCCCATAGCCATATTCTGCAACTGTAGCCGGGTAGGTGCTAATTCAGAGTTGTACTGGTACTGCTTATAGAAGGTTGTTGCTAAATCAGTCCAGGTGCGGATGTCAGAGCTCTCGAGCTGATAATACCATTCCAACTGAGTGCCAGACAGGCTCTCTTGGAAGAAATGGATCCATAGTTTCTTGTCAGTGGTATGCGGTTGAATCTTTCTCACATACGCCCTTAGATGCATCTGAGGACAGGATGCACCATCGTACTTAGTGAAAGTGGGGATTTTGAATTTGCGGGGAATGGTCACATCGGAGACCAGACCTAAACTTTCGAAATCTAGACCAGGCGCCTTCTGACCCTCCATGGCTAGCATGCGTTCCTCCAGCAACTTGTACTTATCATCTCTCGGAGAGTACTGTTCATCTTCATAGTTCTCATCGTCATCCTCAGGGTTGGAGAAATCAGCATTCTCTTCCTCTGAGTCATTCTCCGTCCCCTCTTCTGGACCATTCGGGATCCCAAATTTGATTCCCGTAGCCTGTCCTTTACGCCTTCTTCCCGGGTTAATGAAACTCACAGCTTTCTTGTCTTTCTTCTTTTCGACCAAAAGAGCCTTCAGTTCCTCCTGCCCCTTGGATAAGCTTAGCATCATCTCCTTGAATTGAGCATTCTGAATCTGGAGATCTTTGACAGTTTGTTCGAGGTCCATTTTTCTGTTTAAGAGGCAGACCGTGAGAATATGGTCCTTTGGAATACCTGTTATGCGATGTTATGTTATGCAATGCAATGTATGAAATGTTTTCGAGGACTTTCGGAATTTAACTTTGCGTAAATCACCAATAAGAGAGAAATGTTTATTGCTAACTTTTTTTGATCAATGTTCATTACAAAAGGAACAATAATAAAATACAATGAAAGCTCAAGTCTCCCAGGGGCGACTTCTTTTTGGGCGAAGATATGCATTGAGTCTTCGTTCTTCATTAAGCTGACTGGTGAGCTCTAGTACTTTCTTCCTTTCTGCCTTGAACTGAGCTTCGAAAGTGTCTTTCTCCTCTATCAACTGGGTCCAGGATCCTTTCAATTCCTCAACATCAGTAGGCATATCTGGATAAGGAATGATCTGGGAAGTACCTCCTTCGACCTCTGATTCAACAATCCATGGTCCGACTGCCAGATATGGCATGACAAGTTCACGAGCTCTGGCGCGTACCCATCTGAGATAAGGCTCCATAGGAATAGAATTTTTCTTTCCTAAATTGCTTCTTTTCACCATGCCCCAAGCTCGTACAAACTTTTGACGGAGATTTTGAGGGTCATTGTCATAGTCGAACACTGTGCCTTGAACAATCATTTCATGTGGACCATCCCTTCGAGCATACCCAAACTGACGTAGGGCCAAGGCAGGATTGTAAGTAATACCTCCTCTTATCCCCATGAGTGGTACATTAGGGAATTCTCCACAACGGTCGATGATGATAACATTTTCTCTGAGGTTAGAACACCACCGGATGTCTGAATGAGAGAGTGCCATTATCCTTTGAGACCATTTCAAATGCTGCTCGTTCTTCAAGACTGATTGAGGAAGGTGCGAAATAAACCACCTAGACAACAAAGGTATGCAGCACATGAGAGTCCCTTGCCTTTTCATAGTACGAGTGTGAAGGGAATGCAAGATGTCTCCAAGCAGGGTAGGCACAGGGTCATGAGTGAGAAATATCTTAATAGCATTCATGTCTATGAATTGGTCTGGATTAGGGAATAACACCAAACCATAGATTAGCAATGCTAGAACGTCTTCAAAAGCATGGACATTCATAACTTTTAGGAATTCTCGGGCCTTACCTACCAGAAATTTGGCAAGTACGCCCTTAACTCCACTCCTTGTTACCCAGTTGGTCTCAATGTCAGACTTCGTCATGTGTAGCGCTGCGGCAACTTCTTCAGACCTTGGCATCTTTTCCAGACCACTGAAAGGTATTTGATCAAGGATAGGTATCCCAAGCAGTCTGGAGAATTCTTCCAGTGTAGGTACCAACTGATAATCTGGGAAAGTGAAGCAATGATGCTTAGGATCGAAAAACTGGAATAGGACTCTCATCATATCTTCTTTGAAACCAGTGGTAACCAAATTGAGGAGATGACCATGTTTCTTGTTGAACTGAGCATGATCGGGGAGTTCTGACACCAAATTCTTGAGTTGAGGAGATATCGTTACAAGATTGATCCGAATAGTCTTCCTGGAAGCCATAACCTGTTCAACAGAGCAAAGCTAAATTCCTAAGTCCTTGAAATGGTTAGTATGATGCCATGATGTTATGATGTTATGATGTTATGATGTTATGCAAACACAAGCATGTCACACAACAATTATTCCTAGGTTTTAAGGCTTGCATGAGTTCCATAGGTGAATACCCTCCCCACTGAAGTTTGGTTGGTTCAACCTGTCCTAGAATAGTAACCGGGTTCTAGAAGGATCTCAGATCATCGACCTTCCTTTAAGTCCACTTCAGTGCAACCCCAAGCGGTTGACCGAAGCTTCCCTAAAGTCCAATCTCAAAGAGTGTAGTATCGAGTATCAACCAACCCCAGTCGGAACCGGAGTCAGTTATCTCACTACTTTCTAATGGCCAGGATGAGTCAATTAGGGTTCTAAAGGTCTGGTTAATGCTTTGGTGACACCACGCGGAAGCCAAATTTTTCCTCAAGTAACATGAGGAACATCAGGACAACCAAAGTGTCACATTAACCGTAGCCATCATTTTAACCATTCCAGTATACGCCGGATAGTCGCGATGATCTATTGCTACTTACCTAAGGTACACTAGATCCGGGTGTAGGATCTTTCACTCAAAAAATACCCAAGCAATCCCTTAAAAGTAAATCAGACAATTTGAATGAGTGATCTTGTTTTTTAAGGTAACCTCTCTTTAAGTTTCCCCAGCAGAGTCGCCAGTTCTGTCATACGGTGAACTGACTTGGGGTGTTTTGCTTTTTATCGCAATGTCGCGGATAGCAAGAGTCACCACCGACTTTTCTTTTATCCAATAAGGAAAGGTGGAAAAGAACAGGAAAGACCTCAATAGATTTTGGGTTCGGGAGGTACATTATACAAAGGGAAGGTATTAGCACCCTTTGTATCCATGGTTATCCATGGGCTCTTAATTACTGGATCACTTATATTTTTGTCTGAAAAGTGTTGGTGAATTGTTTAAAAATGTTTTGAAAAGAGAGTTTAACTTTGTAATGATTCTCGTATGAATGTATACAAAGTGGTTATCTCGTTTAGTTTTGAAAGCTGTTTGAAAATATAACTCGGTAATGATTTTAGTATGAATGTATACCAAGTGGTGATTTTTCAAAAGAGATTTTGAAAGGTGTGAGGTGTTGAAAATATTTTAGGTTATGATCCAGTAATTGAGAGTTATACCTTCCTAAGGTCGTTATGAACGTTTCCTATCCTTATGAGGGTAAAACTGTCCTTACTATTGAGAAGTAAGTAGTTTTATCCTTTGGATGTAAAAGGGTCATCGTAGGGTCATCGATAGGTCATTGAAGGCCACAGTTGTAAGGATACCTTAGCATTCGAAGGGACAATCATCATTTAACCGTAGGCTACACCGAAGGGTCATCGAGGGACAAAATCGTATTTTCGAAGGCAACATCAGAGGGACCATGATTTATTTTATGATGATTTAACCGAAGGGTCTTTGCTAAGTGTATCCCTACATTCGCGGGACATGACCGTTATACCGTAATGTCGTAAGGCAAAAGAGAGGTCCAAGATCACATATTTAAAGGCCATATTTTAAAGTTAAGTAGGTAATTAGGATGAGCCTCCACATTAAAATCAATACATTAAAATTACATTAAAATTAATTATTAAAATTAACACATTAAAATTAATTATTAAAATTAACACATTAAAATTAATTAGGCAATTTAGGGTGAGCCTCCACAATGGTATCCCACAAATAAAGTGGAAGACCTAACGGCAATCTTTTCCTGGGCCATATGAACCTTTGCAAAATTCAACAAACGGGTTAGCATACCAAAGCAGGGTGTAATCGAGGAGTTGCACCAAAGCAGTAATAGTATCAGGTAAACAAAGCATGGTTATAATAAAACAGGTCAGAAGGGCAAAGATCAAAACAGAACGAAAAACAGCGGCATCCATTACAATAATTCAAGGTATCCAGGCATACTTAAGTCTACATACAGAACCTCAAATATATTTATGAATTCAATTATAATATCACATGGGAATTCGGAACGTAAAGCGGCGATAGTAACGCAAACCTGTTTGCAATTGAATTGTAACCTTGAATTGGCACTCTTAGGGTTGATGCCGGATTGAGTTGAGCGGTGCCGCCGGCTTTTCCTTCAGGGTTTCCTTTAAACAACAAATTAAAACGAAGGAAATAAACTAGATCCTAACGTAAGGTTAGATTTGGTAAAAAGGTGCACAATAGTTTCCGTTGCAGAAACTATTGTGCGAAAAGAATTAACTAAATGCTAAAAAGGAAATGGGAAATTGCAAGGGGAGCAGTGTAGAACTCGTAATAAACAATGACTAAGCTACTGGAAAAGAAACTATGCAAAAGCGAAAACGGCAAAAGGGAAAAAAATCTGGAAAAGCCTCCTGCTTTTAGGTTTTCACGGTGGCTATTTATATTGCTTGAGTAAACCCTTTCCTCATTTGGTCTTTCAACGTGCGCGTGGATATAGAGCCCAACATTCCTCAACGTCTCTTCAAGTCTCTGAGGCGTTACTGGCGCCCAAAAAGTAGGGGAGTGGTGTGACGCTCGTCACACCATGTGTGACGTCCGTCACAAGGCTGTTTTGCGTGACGCTCGTCACGCCCTCTGTGACGTCCGTCACAAGCACAGCATTTGTGTCTTGCGTTTTGGGCTGGGCTTTGGCATTTGATTCTTTTTCTCTTTGCACCTCCTTTTCTTCCATTTTACTTGTGCTTCAAAATAAGCCACCTGAGACAAATAGGAAGAACATACTGCGTAATATCTAACAACATAAAGGGAAATGAAATAAATAATGATAAAATTTAAATGAATATGATATAATTTCATATTATCACTAGGCTAGCGTGTAGCGAACGTGTAGCGACCAGGCCAGTTTGGGCCATTTTCTGGGTTGGGCCATTCGTGAGCTGGGCCTTCGTTCCTTTGAGATCAGTGTCATAAAATGAGTCGGAATGCCCCTAAAAAATGTCTTGAACTAATGATGGGCAAATTTTGGGGTATGACACGCTGATCGCGTAACGTTCTCCGATCTTCATTTCCATCTCCGCCCGACGGAATTTCCTCCTCCAATATCGCGCTACTGGGGAATATTGTTGATCCAACGTCCCGATGCTAAACTCCTCAGAGGAACATCTTCCAACTTCCATCTCCGCACGACAGAAATTCTTCCTCCAATATCGCACTACTGGGGAATACCGTTGATCCAACGTCACGATGCTAAGCTCCTCAGAGTAACATCTTCCAACTTCCATCTCCGCACGACAGAAATTCTTCCTCCAATATCGCACTACTGGGGAATACCGTTGATCCAACGTCACGATGCTAAGCTCCTCAGAGTAACATCTTCCAACTTCCATCTCCGCACGACAGAAATTCTTCCTCCAATATCGCACTACTGGGGAATACCGTTGACCCAACGTCACGATGCTAAGCTCCTCAGAGTAACATCTTCACCAACCAGCAAAACCAATTCTCAAACAGTAACCACGGCTTGAGTCGCGATGATCGCGTAACGTTCTCCGATCTTCATTTCCATCTTCGCCCGACGGAAAATTTTCCTCCAATATCGCGTTACCGGGGAATATGGTTGAGTCAAAATGACGATGCTAAACTCCTCAGAGTAACATCTTCACCAACCGGCTAAACCAACTCTCAAACGGTAACCACGGCTTGAGACGAGCTTATGCTTGCAATGCTGATGCATGATTTTTTTTACAGCGTAATGCTCCATAACCATGGGAATGCTACGCAATTAGCTATGCAATATGCTATGCTTATCTAAATGATGAATGCATAAAAAAGTATCCCCCTCAGGGAACTCTACTGGGGAGCTCGAGGCACTCGATATCGCTCCAATCTCCACCCTGCTGGGGAATAACACTGCTGTTGGGGAAACTTCTAACGCACACCTCCGCCGGGAAAGCAGCAACCTTCAGACTTGCTGGGGAAATAACACTCTCAACCCTGCTAGGGGAAACTACAAACTTCAAGCCTGGTTGCTGAGGAAATACCGATCTCGAACCTGCTGGGGAGATACGGAATATTTGACACGGAACACCTGCCGACTCGTCGAACCCTGGCGTTCACCCTCTAATCATAGTGTCAACTTTCCAATTCACAGACTTTGAAGAGTCTTCTTGATTCATCACCTTGTATTCTCGATTTCTCTCTACTCCGAGACAATCGATCTCCTCAGATTCGGGCCAACTCTCCAGTCCTTAGACTTTGAAGAGTCTTCTTGATTAACCCTCAAGGATCGTCGTCCTTCTTCGCCGTCTTTACACCATTCCTCAACTCCTTGTCCCTGATTGGATTCCACAGGAATCTTTCATCAAAAAGCTTCACATCACAACCTGCAAGTGAGTGAAAATATCTAACAGCACCTACAAAAGAGATCGTTAGATAAAACGTGCCCCAGGCGTGCCAAGATTTCAACACCTGGGTCACTCAACCTTCCGAATAAGATTTCAAGTTCTCAATCCTATAAACATGCATTGTAAGGGACTTGTATGTCTCAAAATGCAAAGATTCTTTATCAAAATAAACGGATGTTTTTGCAATCAAAGCGGTAATGAAAACAAAAACAAAATTATTTGACTGAATATGCATTTTATTGATTGAAAAAGGTGGCTCGTAACTGAGCAAATACACAGGAAGCAATTCCTGAAAAGAGGTAATTGCGCACAAAAGGAAAATCTATCCTAATGGCAATGTGAACCCGTGATCTCATCGAGTTCCAATCCGGTTACAACCCATATGTCCTCAAGACTCTCCGTGCTTTCTGCCTTCTGAACAAGACGCTTCTGACCGATCCCTGTCGGGGACTATCCAAAGGTCATATCCAAAGTACAAACGATCATGCTAGACGCAGTTGTTCGTTTCAATCCCTCTTTTGCCTGGACTGCCCTTTCGGGTTTTCAGTCCACCGGGATACCCTTTTTTGCCCAAGCCACCCTTGTGGGGTTTTCGACTTGCCGGGTGTATAGTTTTTTCTCTTTATCCCTAATTTTTTCCCGAACCTTTATCATTTTTTTTTGGTTCGCCGGGATGCCCATTTTTGCCTGGACTATTTTATTCTTTTCGTCTAGCGGGTCTTTTATACGAAGTATTTTTTAACTATGTTCGCATTCACAGGGGATGGAAAATCCTCGCCATCCATGGTCGTCAACAACAAGGCTCCACCAGAGAAAACCTTCTTGACCACGAATGGACCTTCATAATTGGGTGTCCACTTGCCCCGATGATCGTTCTAAGGAGGAGGGATCCTTTTCAACACCATATCTCCCACATGATACACACGAGGTCGTACCTTTCGGTCAAAGCACGTTTCATTCGCTGCTGGCACAACTGCCCATGACAAATGGCCGCCAGCCTCTTTTCCTCAATCAGGCTCAACTCTTCATACCGAGTCCTTACCCATTCAGCCTCTTCCAATTTCACATCCATCAGGACTCTCAATGACGGAGTCTGGACCTCGATCGGTAGCACGACTTCCATCCCATACACAAGCGAGAAAGGCGTTGCCTCAGTAGACGTACACACCGAGGTTCGATACCCAGGATACAAGCTTCGTATTCAGCTACGTTGTTGTTGCATTCAAATGTTAGCCGGGCAGCAAAATGAACATGGGATCCCTCGGCGTAACCAAAACAGCACCAACTCCACTACCATTCACGTTAACGGCCCCATCAAACACCAGAACCCATTCGGATTCAGGGTCAGGCCCCTCCTCCGGGATCAGTTCCTCACAATCTTTCGATTTGAGAAACATGATGTCCTCATCAAGGAACTCAAACTTCATCGGTTGATAATCCTCAATGGGTTGCTGGGCGAGTTAATCAGACAATACACTCCCCTTTATTGCTTTCTGAGAGGTATACTGAATATCGTATTCAGTCAAAATCATTTGCCATCTCGCAACCCGTCCGGTCAATGCTGGCTTCTCAAAAATATACTTGATCGGATCCATCTTGGAAATCAACAAAGTGGTATGAACCAGCATATACTGTCTCAGTCGGCGAGCAACCCATGCCAAAGCACAACAAGTTTTCTCGAGCAGTGAATATCTTGTTTCACAGTCGGTAAACTTTTTTCTAAGGTAGTAAATTGCATGCTCTTTTCGACCAGACTCGTCATGCTGCCCCAGTATACACCCCATAGACCCCTCGAGGATTGTCAAGTATAGAATTAACGGTCATCCCTCCACAGGAGGCATCAGAATCGGAGGCTCCTGCAAATATTCTTTTATTTTTCAAATGCCGCTTGGCAATCATCATTCCACCTGACCGTTTGATCTTTTCTCAACAACTTGAATATGGGTTCATGTCATACGGTGAACTGACTTTTTGTGTTTTTTGCTTTGGAAAGCAAATGTCGCGGTTAGCAAGAGTCGCCACCGACTTTTCTTTTATCCAATAAGGAAAGGTGGAAAAGAACAGGAAAGACCTTAGTTAGATTTTGGGTTCGGGAGGTACATTATACAAAGGGAAGGTGTTAGCACCCTTTGTATCCATGGTTATCCATGGGCTCTTAATTGCTGGATCACTTATGTTTGTCTGAAAAAAAGGGTTTGTGAATTGCTTAAAAATGTTTTGAAATGAGAGTTTACCTTTGTAATGATTCTTGTACGAATGTATACAAAGTATTTATCTCGTTTGATTTTGAAAACGGTTTAGAAAAATATAACTTGGTAATGATTCTAGTATGAATGTATACCAAGTGGTGATTTTCTAGTAGATATTTTGCAAGGTGTGAGGTATGAAAAGTATGTTGAGTTGTGATTCAGCCTTTAAGAGTTATACCTACCCAAGGTCTTTATGGGCATTTCCTATCCTTATGAGGGTAAAACTGTCCTTACTATTGAGAAGTAAGTAGTCTTGTCCTTTTGGATTTAAGGGTCATCGTAGGGGCATCGATTGGTCATTGAAGGCAACTGTTGTAAGGATACCTTAGCATTCGAAGGGACACTCATCATTTAACCGTAGGCTACACCGAAGGGTCATCGAGGGACAAAATCGTATATTCGAAGGCAACATCCGAGGGACTATGATTTATTTTATGATGATTTAATCGAAGGGTCTTGGCTAAGGGTATCCCCACATTCGCGGGACATGACCATAATACCGTAATATCGTAGGGCAATAAAGAGAGGTCCAAGATCGCATATTTAAAGGCAAAGTTTTACAATTAATTAGATAGCCGTAATCGATTAAGTAATTAGGTCCACATTAAAATCGATGAAATCAATACATTAAAATCAGCTAGATAATTTAGGATGTATCTCCACATTAAAGTTAAGTAATTCAGAATCCATCTCCATAAGGGTATCCCACAAATAAAGTGGAATACTCAGCCGGCCGTTTCTTCGGGAATGTGTAAGCCTTTACACAATTCAGCACACGGGTTAGAACATCGAGATAAAGTACAATTGAAAATTGCACCACAAAATAAACCCAACAGTCATAAAGTCAGGCCAAATAATGCAGAATTATAATAAATCTTGATTAGATAAACATAAGGCAGAACAGAAAAGAAACAAAACAGCCACTGTCCCGTTCGCTCCTGCTTCGCCTAGTGAAGGCTTAGCGAGTGCTCGCTACAGGCTCGCTTAGCGATGTGCTAGCGAGCTGCTACAGGTTTTGAGTTTGATAGCAGCATGATCTCCGGCACCCTAAACTTTATGGCATTTAATTACAGGAATAACATGGACAAACATTCAGGATATTCAGGCATACTTAAATTCACATGTGAAATCAGATTACATATCCGAAAATTTAATCATGATGCCTTTTGTATGTGGCGATTACCGATTAAAAGCATAAAACAGTAGTGATGCGCAAACCTGTTTGCAATGGAATTGCAACTTTGGATTGGCAAATCGGGTCGAATTGGGCGGAGGCAACCTTGGTGCGGATGAGCGGCCTTCAGGGTTTCTTTACTCGGAATTCTCTGAGTTGATCTCCAGGGTTTCTATGCCAGGGTTTATGTGTCAGGGTTTCTATCCGTCTTCGTCTCTTTTTCTTTTCGTGACTGAAGTGTCGGTATTTATAGTGATTGTGGTGACCTAATGGGCTCAGAATGAAGCCCAAAAATTCTGATATATCGCAAGCTTCGCTAGGCGAGCGTTGTAGCGAAGGGTTCGCTAGGCGAAGGATTTGCTCGCCTCGCGAACAGGCCATCTGTGACCTAATGGGCTCAAAATGAAGCCCAAAAATTCTGGTATTCGCAAGCTTCGCTAGGCGAAGGAGTTGCTCGCCTAGCGAGCAAGCTAGTTTGGGCCTTTTTCTGGATTGGGCCTGTTGTGAGCTGGGCTTTTGTTCCTTTAAGGTCAATGCCTTGAAAAATAAGTTGGAGTGCCTTGAAAAATGCCTTGTAATATGAACGGGCAAATTTTGGGGTATGACAGCTGCCCCTGTTCAAGATTCTTGAACCGAGAGAGTTAGAATGGTAAGTGCGCCATTCGTGGTCTGGAGGTGGAAGATTATTGAACATTAGAATGCCCAAAATTTTGCACCTGTTAATGGAGATGGGCTTAAAGATGCCATCCAGGTAGTTTGATGATGAGAGCTTCGGAGTGCGTCGTACATTAGACGATATCTGACGACATGGGTGTCATATCGGGTCGTACGCTAGACCGTATGACGAGTCATCCATTCGGCTGTCGACTTCGCTGTGGAGTCAGAATGTGTCATACACTGCTGGGGATAAGGGATCAGAATGGACCATACACTAGATCGTATCTGAATAGCAGAGTGAGTTGTTCATTAGGCGGGTGACTTCGCTGGGGATGAAAGATCATAATGGATCGTACGCTAGATCGTATCTGAGTTGCAGAATGGGCCGTCCATTAGGCAGTATCTGAGAGGGGTAGTCGTATGCTAGGCTACACGTCAGAATGTACCGTACGCTAGGTAGTCTCTGAGAAATGAAAGGTCCAACTGGGTCGTAAATTAGACCGTATTGGAGTAGTTGAAGGTCAGAATGGATTGTCCGTTAGATCGTATCTGAGTGGGAGGAGTCATAATCAGAATGAACCGTACGTTAGACTGTATCTGATCGTATTTGTAGATGCTGTATTTGCAATAAATGGCCGGGATGGGCTTAAAGATACCATCCTTAGGAGGATAATTAACCTGAAAAATAAAGTTGGCTTCATGCCATGTCATGATGCATGAGATGTTTTATGCTTTCGACGATAAATGCGAACAATGTATGCATGCGTATGCTGTGAAATGATGTAATGAATGAATTATGCATCTGAAAAGTTCTTCCCGAGGACTCTACTGGGGGAATAAATCTCAGTCTTCTGGTTGGAGATACTGGTATCGGTGATCTTTTCTTAGCTGGGGATACTTGATTCTTGTCTGATGGTAGAAATATTCGACAGAGCCTGGCTGGGGATGGAAGAGATGACCAATTTTTCTAGTAATGCCAATTGCTTCTGGGGAATAACTGGCTTTGCTAGGGGATAGAATCAGCAACAGATTCATTGGAAAGCATGGTTAGCCCTTCTTCTCGATCCTGAAGTCTTGTAGTAATCGCTATTTCTATCTTATGCATTTTTGGTACGCAACGATCATATTCAAATGCACATATCAATTCAAATTAAATCAATTGACGTTTATGCAAACAAAACAGAAAAAGTAAAACAAAAGCATCTTTTTGGAAATGAAATTGTATTGATTTTGAAAGAGGGCCTATAAACAGGCAATTGGTGTACAAAGAGACAGAAATCCTAGTAAGAGGAAATTGTCGAGAACATAAAGAAAAAGCTATGAAGGAAAAGTCCTATCGATTCTAATTCTGCTACTGTCATTATGTCTTCAAGCATCTTATCTCCTGCTATCGGATAGAAGTGATTGGCTTGTTCAGTCCCTTGAACTTGGATGAAGCTGTCTGAGAACGGGACATAGTCGCACGCTTTAATCCCTAATTTTTGCCTGGACCGCCTTTTCAGGTTTTCAGTCCACCAGGATACCCTTTTTTGCCCAAGCCGCCTTTTCAGGTTTTCGACTTGCCGGGTGTACATTTTTATATGTTTATCCCTAATTTTTGCCCGAACCCTTTTGGTTCGCCGGGATGCCCTTACTTTTGCCTAGGTACGTCGACCTAGCGGGTCTCTTTTATGCGTAGTATTTTTTGACTATGTCTGCGTTCACGGGATGCGGGAAGTCTTCGCCATCCATTGTAGTAAGCATCATGGCTCCACCAGAGAATACCTTCTTAACTACAAATGGCCCTTCGTATGTGGGAGTCCATTTGCCCCTGGGATCACCTTGTGGAAGAATGATACGCTTTATCACCAATTCGCCGATTTGATACACCTGTCTCTTGACCTTTTTGTTAAATGCCTGGGTCATGTGCTTCTGATATATCTGCCCATGACAAACAGCCGCGAGTCTCTTTTCATCAATCAAATTTATCTGATCGAGTCGAGTCTGAATCCATTCATCCTCGTTTAAACCTGCCTCTTTCATGATTCTTAGAGAGGGAATCTGAACCTCTACCGGTAGGACGGCTTCCATTCCATAGACTAAAGAGAAAGGAGTTGCCCCTGTCGAAGTGCGTACTGAAGTGCGATAACCATGAAGAGCAAATGGTAACATCTCATGCCAGTCTTTGTACGTTACTGTCATCTTTTGTATGATCTTCTTGATATTCTTATTAGCAGCCTCCACGGCGCCGTTCATCTTTGGCCGGTATGGAGAAGAGTTATGGTGTTTTATTTTGAACTGCGTGCAGAGTTCAACAATCATCTTGTTGTTCAAATTAGTGCCATTATCAGTGATAACTCTCTCAGGGATGCCGTATCGACAGATGAGATTATTCTTGATGAACCGTGCCACCACATTCTTGGTAACAGAAGCAAATGAGGCTGCCTCTACCCACTTTGTAAAGTAATCAATCGCAACAAGAATGAGGCGATGTCCGTTAGAAGCAGTAGGTTTAATCTCCCCAATCATATCAATGCCCCACATTGCAAAGGGCCACGGGGCTGTCAACACGTTTAAAGGAGCAGGAGGCACATGTACTTTATCCGCATAGATCTGGCACTTGTGACAAGTTCTGGAGTGATGGTGGCAATCAGCTTCCATGGTAGACCAATAATACCCTGATCTCAGAATCTTCTTGGCCATTGTATGTCCACTAGAATGAGTCCCAAAAATACCGTCATGCATGTCTTCCATGATCTTTTCTGCTTCCTTTTTATCCACGCAACGAAGCAAAGTCGAATCATGATTACGTTTGTATAATATTCCATTACTCAAAAAGAATTTAGCGGAAAACTTCCTCAGAAATTTTCTGTCATTGATGGATGCCCCTTCAGGATATTCCTGAGCTTCTAAATATCTTTTTATTTCGTGGAACCAAGGTTTCTCTTCTACTTCATCAGCGTTAAGTTCATAACAATATGCTGGTTCATCTAGTCGTTCAATGGTGATCCTGGGAGCTTCATTGTCCCATCTGACTCTGAACATAGATGACATGGTGGCCAAGGCGTCTGCCAACTGATTCTCCTCTCGTGGAATATGTTCGAATGTAATCTCTTCAAAGTATGGGATTAATGTCAACACCCGCTCTCGATAAGGGATGAGATTCGGATGTTTAGTGTCCCATTCTCCTTTGATCTGACTGATTACTAATGCTGAGTCTCCGTACACACTCAAAAACTTGATTCTCAGGTCTATAGCAGCTCTGAGTCCCAAAATACATGCTTCATACTCAGCCATATTGTTGGTACAATCGAAACATAGTCTAGCAGTGAAAGGCGTATGGCAACCCTTGGGAGAGATGATTACAACACCAACACCGTTGCCCAGTGCATTAGAAGATCCGTCAAAAACCATAGTCCATCGGGATCCCAGTTCGGGTCCTTCATCTGGTCCGGGCTCTTCATAATCAGTAATAAGCATGACATCCTCATCTGGGAACTCAAAATTCATAGATTGGTAATCATCCACTGCTTGATGAGCCAAATGATCGGCTAGCACGCTTCCTTTGATTGCTTTCTGGGTAGTATACTGGATATCATACTCTGTTAAAATCATCTGCCATCTCGCTATTCTTCCGGAGAGGGCAGGTTTCTCAAATATGTATTTGATGGGATCCATCTTAGAAATCAACAAAGTGGTATGATTCAACATATACTGTCTTAGTCTGCGAGCAGCCCAGGCCAAAGCACAACAAGTTCTCTCGAGCAGTGAGTATCTTGTTTCACAGTCGGTAAACTTTTTGCTAAGGTAGTATATGGCATGCTCTTTTCGACCAGACTCGTCATGTTTCCCCAACACGCACCCCATTGAATTTTCTAACACGGTTAAATACATGATTAGAGGTCTTCCTTCAACTGGTGGTATCAGGATCGGAGGTTCCTGGAGATACTTCTTGATTTTGTCAAAAGCTTCTTGACATTCGTCATTCCATATCATCTCTTGATTCTTCCTCAGTAGTTTGAAGATGGGTTTGCAGGTAGCAGTTAAATGGGAGATAAACCGGGCGATGTAATTCAAACGTCCCAAAAAACCTCTGACTTCCTTATCTGTACGGGGTACTGGCATTTCTTGAATAGCTCTCACCTTAGCCGGGTCAACCTCGATTCCTCTGCCACTGACAATAAATCCCAAGAGTTTACCGGATCTTACTCCAAAGGTGCATTTGTTCGGGTTCAACCTCAACTTGTATTTCTTCAACCTCTCGAACAGTTTGTATAAATGCTCGAGATGTTCTTCTTCAGCATGAGATCTGGCTATCATGTCATCCACATATACTTCTATTTCATGATGAATCATATCATGGAACAAAACCACCATAGCACGCTGGTACGTTGCCCCGGCGTTCTTTAAACCGAATGGCATTACTTTGTAACAGAAAGTGCCCCATTGCGTCACAAACGTAGTTTTCTCCATGTCTTCGGGTGCCATCTTGATCTGGTTATAACCCGAGAATCCATCCATGAAGGAGAATACTTTGTGTTGAGCGGTGTTGTCTACCAGAACATCAATGTGCGGGAGTGGAAAGTCATCTTTGGGACTCGCTTTATTCAGATCTCTGTAATCTACGCACATTCGCACCTTACCATCCTTCTTCGGTACTGGTACCACATTAGCAACCTATTGAGGGTAAGAAGTAACAGCCAGAAAACCTGCCTCAAATTGTTTCATAACCTCGGCTTTGATTTTCTCAGACATCTCAGGACGCATGCGGCGAACCTTTTGCTTAACAGGACGACAATCTTCCTTCGTTGGCAAACGATGCACTACTATATCAGTATCCAATCCTGGCTTGTCTTCATAAGACCAAGCAAAAATCTCTACATAGTCATGTAACATCTGAATCAATCTTTCTTTAATACTGTTTTCCAAGCCTGCTCCTATTTTGACTTCTTTCTTGTCCACTTCAGTACCCAGGTTTACAATTTCGATGGACTCTTCATGCGGCTGTATAGTCTTCTCTTCTTGCAGTACCAGTCTGGCAAGTTCTCCAGGTACTTCACAATCTTCCTCACTTCCATCCTCGGCTTGGTAGATCGGATTTTCAAAGTCATAATGAACAGTAGTAGAACTATTATCAACAGGATCCAGAGTGGGTATGGATCTGCAATTCGTTACGTGAGTGTGTATAAGAAAACATAGCTTTTTCGGAAGATGACAGGAAAGATAAAGAGCGCAACATTTGAATGTAAAAAGTCCATTGATTTATTGAATGTGAATATGCTTATGAAAATGACAAAACCCTTAACAAATTAGCTATTGTGCCTCGGGCATAGACACAATGCTTTAAGAAGTTCAATTGTAAAACTAAAAAAAAATTGCAACAATAAAACAGACAATAACAATTACTCCTGACTAAAGGAAATCGGGATAGTGTCTTCAGCCTTCCAATTATTGAGCCCGTCACCAACTGTTGGGAAAATCCAGCTATCCAGGTCGCCATCGCTATCAGCATCTTCTACAGCATTAACCTGATCTTTGACCATCCTTTCAGAGTTAAATCCCAGACCAGACTTGTCAGACTTGTACGGTACGTTGATCAGTTGACCCCAACCAGTATGACCACCATTTTCAACCACGGCTTGAGCGTCCTTCAGAGAAATCATGGTAGGAGGAGCATGAATAACCTTGGGCACAAGGGGAGTCGGCTTAAGGACAGGACTGGGCGGAGGGACCACTTCAAATGACTGGGAAGGAGTCTCGACGAACTCGCCATCCATCTCGACGTATCTGAAGGCTTGCACACTACTGACAATATACTCTTCTTCTCCGCACACAGTGACGATTTTACCCTCTATTGGATACTTCAGCTTTTGATGGAGAGATGAAGCTACAGCACTTGCCCCATGGATCCAAGGTCGTCCCAGCAAGCATGAATAGGCAGGACGGATGTTCATCACGTGAAAGGTAGTATTGAAGACTTGAGGTCCTATCTTGATAGGAAGAACCACTTCACCATGGACAACACTTTTCGCACCGTCGTACGCCCGCACCACAGTATCACTAGGTTTCAATTCGATGCTCTTACAGTCAAGCTTATCGAGTACAGCTTTCGGTAGCACATTCAAAGAAGAGCCATTTTCGATCAACACATGAGCCAAGGTGATCCCTTTACACTCAATGGAGACGTGCAGAGCTTTATTGTGATTCTTTCCTGCTGGTGTCAGATCAGCATCGGAAAAGCCTAAGCCATTGTCAACAGTCAGGTTGGCAACATAGTTTTCAAACTGATCGACAGATGTCTCCTGAGGTACATGGGCAGTCTTCAAGAGTTTTATCAACGCTTTGGCATGAGATTCAGAAGATAATAACAAGGATAACATCGAGATCTTAGACGGAGTATGCCCCAGCTGTTCTACCACATCAAAATCACTCTTGCGGATGATTTTCAGCATTTCTTCCATTTCCTGCTTGGCAACATCTTCAGTAGTAACTTCGACCGGTGTCCTTGACTGAGAAGGGTTGACTGGTTCCTTGCCCCGAGTTTCAGGAGTGGGAGGTGAGATTTCTGGAGAGAAGATCCTTCCACTTCGAGTAATTTTACTAGTCCTAACAATGCCATTAGGATTAGCAGAATTATCGACTTGCTTTACGCCATGGATGTAAACATCACCTCCGTAATTCCACGGAATAGCTTTGCTTGAGGAATACGGTACTGGTCCAGGTGCAGTAATGATTAGGGGAGCTACCTTGGGCTCAACGGTAATCTTCACAGGTGCTCTAGTAACGGTAATCTTCACTGGAACTTTGGACCTAGCAATCACAGATACTTCTTCAATAGGGTTCTCCGCCTTGGGAATCTTTTCGAAGAGAATTGTGCGATCATCCATCAGCCGTTGAATACCATTCCTCAACTTCAAGCACTCGTTGGGTCGAAGTATGCAGAGATCGCAATTTTCAGTACAACCTGGAAATAAACCAGCTTGCAATAAATTCTTCTTGATGATCAGGAGAGGAGATGCTAAGTCAGCTACATTAGAAATGTGAGAATAGTCATCCACAGCATTAACAGTTTTGTCATGATTAGGCATAGGTGCAGTGATGACGTTAGGAGTCTCCGGAGGCTCAAATTCAATTTCTCCAGCTTCGATCATATCCTGAACCTTATTCTTCAATGACCAGCAATCGTTTGTATCATGCCCGGGGCTATCGGAGTGATATGCACACCTGACATTGGGATTATAACGAGAAGAAGTAGTGTTGGGTTTCGTAGGAGGATCCCTGAGGGTGATCAGATTTGCCTTTAGCATTCCCTGCAGTGCCTGTGCCAAGGTCATATTGATCCTGGTAAACTGCCTTCTTGGCTTGTCTTGTTTGGGCTGGAAGTTTTGAGATGGCGGTGCTGCAATCGTAACCGCTCCAATGGTATGGTCACGATTTTTCTTGTTACGACCCTTTTGACCGTACACAGCATTTGATTCATTCCTCCCCTGATAGGACCTTTTGGTGCTTGCAGAGGTAGCCGCCTGTATCTTTCCACTTCGGATGCCGCTTTCAACACGCTCACCTGTCAATATAAGTTCAGTGAAACCTGATGATGAACTTCCCAGTAGATGGCTGTAGAATGGGCCAGTCAGTGTGCCCATGAACATGTCCACTAATTCTCGGTCAGTCATAGGGGGTTTGACTCTGCCAGCCAAATCTCTCCATTTCTGAGCATATTCCTTGAAGCTTTCTTTGGATCCCATAGTCATATTCTGCAACTGTAGCCGAGTAGGCGCTAGTTCGGAGTTATACTGGTACTGTTTATAGAAAGCTGTTGCTAAATCAGTTCAGGTGCGGATGTCAGAGCTCTCGGGTTGATAATACCATTCCAACTGTGTGCCCGACAGACTCTCTTGGAAGAAATGGATCCATAGCTTCCTATCAGTGGTATGTGGCTGAATCTTTCTCACATAAGCTCTCAGGTGCATCTGAGGACAAGACGCACCATCGTACTTAGTGAAAGTGGGGATCTTGAATTTGCGGGGAATGGTCACATCGGAGACCAAACCCAAACTTTCGAAATCCAGACCGGGCGCCTTATGACCCTCCATGGCTAGCATACGTTCTTCCAGCAACTTGTACTTATCATCTCTTGGAGAGTACTGTTCATTCTCGTAATCTTCATCGTCGCCCTCAGGGTTGAAGAGATCAACATTCTCCTCCTCTGAATCATTCTCCGTCTCCTCTTCTGGACCATTCGGAATTCCAAACTTGACTCCCGCGGCCTGTCTTTTAAGCCTTCTTCCCGTGTTAATGTAACTCACAACTTTCTTGTATTTCTTCTTTTCGAGCAAAAGAGCCTTCAGTTCCTCCTGCCCTTTGGATAAGCTCAAGATCAACTCCTGGAATTGAGCATTCTGAGTCTGGAGATCTTTGACAGTTTGTTCGAGGTCCATTTTTCTGTTTGCAATAGGAAGACCGTGAGAACATAGATCCTTTAGAATACCTGTTATGCAATGTTATGTCATGCTATGCAATGTATGAGATGTTTTCAAGGACTTTTGGAATTTACCTTTGCGTAAACCACCAAAAAGAGGGAAACTTTTATTAATAATTTTTTTAATCAATGTTCCTTACAAAAGGAAATAATAAAAATACAATGAAAGCTCAAATCTCCCAGGGACGGCTTCTTTTCGGGCGAAGATATGCATTGAGTCTTCATTCCTCATTAAGCTGGCGGGTAAGTTCTAACACTTTCTTCCTCTCGGCATAGAACTGGGCTTCAAAAGTATCCCTTTCCTCTCTCAACTGGATCCAGGATCTCTTCAATTCTTCAACATTGGTAGGCATATCTGGATAAGGAATGATCTGAGGAGTACCTCCTTCAACCCCTGGTTCAACAATCAATGGTCCGACCGCAAGGTATGGCATGACAAGTTCACGAGCTCTGGCGCGTACCCATCTGAGATAAGGTTTCATAGGAATAGAGTTCTCCGGTCCTAAAGTACTTCTTTTCACCATGCCCCAGGCTCGTACAAATCTCTGACGAAGACCTTGGGAATCGGTGTCATAGTCAAACACAGTACCTTGAATAATTCTTTCATGTGGACCGTCTCTTCGAGCATAACCAAACTGGCGTAGGGCTAAAGCTGGGTTATAAGTAATACCTCCTCTTATTCCCAGGAGTGGTACGTTAGAGAATTCTCCACAACGATCAATGACGATAACATTTTCTTTGAGATGAAGACACCAACGGATGTCTGAATGGGAGAGCGACATTATCCTTCGAGACCATTTCAGATTTTGCTCATTCTTCAAGACTGATTGAGGAAGGTGTGAAATAAACCACCTAGACAATAAAGGTATGCAGCACATGAGAGTCCCTTGCCTTTTCATAGTACGGGTGTGAAGGGAATGCAAAATGTCTCCAAGCAAGGTAGGCACAGGGTTATGAGTGAGAAATATCTTAATAGCATTCATGTCTATGAATTGATCCGGGTTAGGGAATAGCACCAAACCATAGATTAGTAATGCTAGGACATCTTCGAAAGCATGGACATTCATAATTTTTAGGAATTCTCGGGCCTTATTCATCAGAAATTTGGCAAGTAGACCCTTAACTCCACTTCTTGTTACCCAATTAGTTTCAATGTCAGATTTGGTCAAGTGTAGAGCCGCGACAACTTCTTCAGACTTCAGAATCTTTTCTAAACCACTGAAAGGTATTTGATCAAGGATAGGTATCCCCAACAGCCTGGAGAATTCTTCTAACATGGGCACCAACTGATAATCTGGGAAGGTGAAGCAATGATGTTTAGGATCGAAGAATTGGAATAGAACTCTCATCATATCTTCTTTGAAATCAGTGGTAACCAAATTGAGGAGATGACCATGTTTCTTGATGAACTAAGTCTGGTCAGGAAGTTCTGACACTAAATCCTTGAGTTGAGGAGAGATTGCTACAAAATTGACCCGAATGGTCTTTCTGGAAGCCATAGCCCTGTTTCAGAGCAAAGTTAAATCCCTAAGTCCTTGAAATGGTTAGTACAATGCCATGATGTTATGATGTTATGATGTTATGATGTTATGATGTTATGTAAATAACAAGCACAAACAAGTCACACAACAATCATTCCTAGGTTTTAAGGCTTGCGTGAGTTCCATAGGTAAGTACCCTCCCCACTGAAGTTTGGTTGGTTCAACCTGTCCTAGAATAGTAACCGGGTTCTAGAAGGATCTCAAATCATTGACCTTTCCTTAAGTCCACTTCAGTGCAACACCAAGTGGTTGACCAAAGCTTCCCCAAAGTCCAATCTCAAAGAGTGTAGTATCGAGTCTCAACCAACCCCAGTCGGAACCGAAGTCAGTTATCTCACTACTTTCTAATGGCTAGGATGAGTCAATTAGGGTTCTAAAGGTCTGGTTAATGTTTTGATGGCACCACGCGGAAGCCAAATTTTTCCTCAAGTAAACATGAGGAACATCAGGACATCCAAAGTGTCCCATTAACCGTAGCCATCATTTTAACCATTCCAGTATACGCCGGATAGTCGCGATGATCTATTGCTACTTACCTAAGGTACACTAGATCCGGGTGTAGGATCTTTCACTAAAGCATAAAATATCCAAGCAATCCCTTAAAAGTAAATCAGACAATTTAAATAAGTGATCTTGTTTTTAAGGTAACCTCTCTTCAAGTTCCCCAGCAGAGTCGCCAGTTCTGTCATACGGTGAACTGACTTTTTGTGTTTTTTGCTTTGGAAAGCAAATGTCGCGGTTAGCAAGAGTCGCCACCGACTTTTCTTTTATCCAATAAGGAAAGGTGGAAAAGAACAGGAAAGACCTTAGTTAGATTTTGGGTTCGGGAGGTACATTATACAAAGGGAAGGTGTTAGCACCCTTTGTATCCATGGTTATCCATGGGCTCTTAATTGCTGGATCACTTATGTTTGTCTGAAAAAAAGGGTTTGTGAATTGCTTAAAAATGTTTTGAAATGAGAGTTTACCTTTGTAATGATTCTTGTACGAATGTATACAAAGTATTTATCTCGTTTGATTTTGAAAACGGTTTAGAAAAATATAACTTGGTAATGATTCTAGTATGAATGTATACCAAGTGGTGATTTTCTAGTAGATATTTTGCAAGGTGTGAGGTATGAAAAGTATGTTGAGTTGTGATTCAGCCTTTAAGAGTTATACCTACCCAAGGTCTTTATGGGCATTTCCTATCCTTATGAGGGTAAAACTGTCCTTACTATTGAGAAGTAAGTAGTCTTGTCCTTTTGGATTTAAGGGTCATCGTAGGGGCATCGATTGGTCATTGAAGGCAACTGTTGTAAGGATACCTTAGCATTCGAAGGGACACTCATCATTTAACCGTAGGCTACACCGAAGGGTCATCGAGGGACAAAATCGTATATTCGAAGGCAACATCCGAGGGACTATGATTTATTTTATGATGATTTAATCGAAGGGTCTTGGCTAAGGGTATCCCCACATTCGCGGGACATGACCATAATACCGTAATATCGTAGGGCAATAAAGAGAGGTCCAAGATCGCATATTTAAAGGCAAAGTTTTACAATTAATTAGATAGCCGTAATCGATTAAGTAATTAGGTCCACATTAAAATCGATGAAATCAATACATTAAAATCAGCTAGATAATTTAGGATGTATCTCCACATTAAAGTTAAGTAATTCAGAATCCATCTCCATAAGGGTATCCCACAAATAAAGTGGAATACTCAGCCGGCCGTTTCTTCGGGAATGTGTAAGCCTTTACACAATTCAGCACACGGGTTAGAACATCGAGATAAAGTACAATTGAAAATTGCACCACAAAATAAACCCAACAGTCATAAAGTCAGGCCAAATAATGCAGAATTATAACAAATCTTGATTAGATAAACATAAGGCAGAACAGAAAAGAAACAAAACAGCCACTGTCCCGTTCGCTCCTGCTTCGCCTAGCGAAGGCTTAGCGAGTGCTCGCTACAGGCTCGCTTAGCGATGTGCTAGCGAGCTGCTACGGGTTTTGAGTTTGATAGCAACATGATCTCCGGCACCCTGAACTTTATGGCATTTAATTACAGGAATAGCATGGACAAACATTCAGGATATTCAAGCATACTTAAATTCACATGTGAAATCAGATTACATATCCGAAAATTTAATCATGATGCCTTTTGTATGTGGCGATTACCGATTAAAAGCATAAAACAGTAGTGATGCGCAAACCTGTTTGCAATGGAATTGCAGCTTTGGATTGGCAAATCGGGTCGAATTGGGCGGAGGCAACCTTGGTGCGGATGAGCGGCCTTCAGGGTTTCTTTACTCGGAATTCTCTGAGTTGATCTCCAGGGTTTCTATGCCAGGGTTTCTGTGCCAGGGTTTCTGTGCCAGGGTTTCTATCCGTCTTCGTCTCTTTTTCTTTTCGTGACTGAAGTGTCGGTATTTATAGTGATTGTGGTGACCTAATGGGCTCAGAATGAAGCCCAAAAATTCTGATATATCGCAAGCTTCGCTAGACGAGCGTTGTAGCGAAGGGTTCGCTAGGCGAAGGATTTGCTCGCCTCGCGAGCAGGCCATCTGTGACCTAATGGGCTCAGAATGAAGCCCAAAAATTCTGGTATTCGCAAGCTTCGCTAGGCGAAGGAGTTGCTCGCCTAGCGAGCAAGCTAGTTTGGGCCTTTTTCTGGATTGGGCCTGTTGTGAGCTGGACTTTTGTTCCTTTAAGGTCAATGCCTTGAAAAATAAGTTGGAGTGCCTTGAAAAATGCCTTGTAATATGAACGGGCAAATTTTGGGGTATGACAGTTCACACGTGGCTGTTAGATGAGATATGAACCGTGAAATGCAGTTCAATCTACCTAAGAAACCACGAACCTCCTTTTCTGTTATCGGTTCAGGCATTTCTTGTATTGCTTTTACTTTAGCAGGATCAACCTCGATTCCTCTTTCACTCACAATAAACCCCAGCAACTTACCGGACCACACTCCAAAAGTGCACTTATTCGGATTCAACCTCAATTTGAATTGTCTCAACCGGTCAAACAACTTAGCCAAGTCTATCAAATGCCCTCTTCTGTTTGGGACTTTGCTATCATGTCATCAAAATAACATTCAATCTCATGATGAACCATATCATGAAACAAAGTCACCATAACTCTTTGATACGTGGCACCGGCGTTCTTGAGACCGAATGGCATCACCTTATAACAAAAAGTGCCCCATGGTGTGATGAACGTTGTTTTCTCCATATCATCTGGCGACATCTTAATTTGGTTATAGCCAGAAAAGCCATCCATGAAGGAAAACACCGAGAGCTGAGCTGTATTATCTACCAACACATCAATGTGAGGTAACGGGAAATCATCCTTCGGGCTAGCTCTGTTCAAATCCCGGTAGTCCACACACATTCTCACCTTTACATCCTTTTTCGGCACTGGCACAATGTTTGCGATCCAAGGCGGATAATTAGTGACAACTAGGAAACCAGCATCCAACTGCTTCTGCACCTCCTCTTTAATTTTCATGGCCATCTCAGGTCGAGTTCTGCGCAACTTCTGCTTCACTGGAGGACAATCTGCTCTCAATGGATACCTGTGCACAACAATATCGGTATCCAACCCTGGCATATCCCGATAAGACCAGGCGAAGATATCAACATACTCTTTCAACAGTGCTACCATTCTGCTCTTGACATTCACCTCCAAAGTGGCCCCAACTTTCACTTCCTTTCTGACCTCCTCGGTACCCAGATTGACAACCTCGACTTGCTCCTCGTGCGGTTGAATCACCTTCTCCTCTTGTTTCAACAACCTGGCTAATTCCTCCGGCAGTTCACAATCTTCTTCGCCTTCTTCTTCGGCATGATAGATCGGATTGTCAAAGTCATATGAGGATGTAACAGGATTGTTATCAATGAGATCCGGAGAATACAAAAGTCGGAACGAGACAAAACAAAAGGAAGGAAAATGAAAACAAACATTGCCATTTTTTTAATTTTTTTAAACTGCAAAAATAAATGAAAAACAGGGAACACCGCTTTTGATGCGAAAAACATCCTTTTATTAATGATGCAAACAATGCAAAATGAAACATGAGGTGGCCCTTACAATGAACCATTTCGTTTCGGGCAAAACGTATGGTTTTCATGCAGACAGAATTGAAAAACAGAAATATTACTCTTCACGTAGAGTGACAGTGATGATCTTTTCGACCTTCCAGTTCTGGATTTCCATTCCTGGTACACACGGTTTTATCCACGAGTCGAGCTCGCAGTCACTGTCGATCTCTTCACCCACCGCACAGACGTGACCTGCATCCTCAGAAATTACATTCACCCCCATCGGACCATGCATCGGCATGGGATTATCATTAACATTTGGCAACAGTGTAAAATTGATGGCCTTGGAATCCACCAAGTCTTGGACGACATGCTTAAAAGCTTTACAACCCTCAACATTATGCCCGGGAGCACCAGAATGAAACTCACACTTGACGTTCTCATCATAACTTACAGGCCTCTGGTCTGGTCTCAACGGAGCTAACGTCCTCAACTGTACCATCCCGAGATCCTTCAACTTCTTCAACAGAAGAGCATACGTCATGGGTGGCTTATCAAACTGACAATCTTCCATCCTTCCTCTCACTTGGTACCCAGCTCTCTGTGTTCTCTGTTGAGGGGGCTGCCGTTGTTGTTGTACAGATTGGTTACCAGCAGGAATCGTTACCGCAACAGTATGCTGGTAGTAATGATCCCTACCGTGTCCCCTTTGGGCATACACATCACTCAATTCACCCTCCTTCTTGAGGTGACCATTACCAAAAGGCTTCTTTACTCCAGACAACGGAGCATTTCCCTGTATTTTCCCCATTCTCAGCCAGCTTTCAATCCTCTCCACCTTCTCGACGATTGCTTTCTTCCCCAAGGCGAACCCTTGCATGACGTTGATCAACTCACTCATCTTCTCTTTCAGCTCGAGAATGTCAGCGTTGGGTGGATCCATCAGTTTGGATTTGTTACGCCTGGTAGGGTATCTGTGAGGACGAGCTACGTGCAAAGGAATGATTCTGCGTGCGCGAGTGTCGCATCACGCGAAAAACCGGCGGGAAAAGAAGAAACAACAGAGCCGCCATCGTGCGTTATTTATCCCAAAAGAGGGAAAGGAAACGCTCGAAGTAAACCTGGGAAAGAACATGGTCTCGCGACCAAAGAGAATGGGTTCGGGAGTCGGTTATGCGAAGGGAAGGTATTAGCACCCCTACGCATCCGTCGTACTCGACGGGATCCACGCACAAAAGGAAGGAATATTGGTTGCTAAACACTGCTCAAACTCACACACACTGGCTGAAAAGAGACAAAAGAAACTGACTGAAACTGACTCGGCAGGATATCGCATCCTGGGCCTACTTAGTCTATCAGGCATAGACATCAGAGTCGAAGTAGTTCGGACTGGGAAGACGACACATGCTCGCTAGGATATCGCATCCTATGCATACGTATCTTCTCGGACGAGAGAAGAATCAGAGCATTCGTAGCTCGGCTGACACGCACGCAAACAAACAAGACACAGGCAAACGTGGAGCCTGAATGCCAATCACTGGACTTACATCAGCATCCGAACCTAAACACACCACACTGGAACCCGAATGCCACTCGATGGACTTACATCAGCTTCCAAGCACACAACAACACACATAGAGGGGTTGAAGACAAAAAGGGTTGAAAAAGAAAAAGGGCGATGTAGTTCCCCTACGCAGGGACAAGGATCTAGCCTAACCAGATAACAGAGGGAGACACAACTCTAGGGAGACTACGACTCGAGCCTAGATGTTGTCATGCAAAGTTAACCCTAAGTTAAGGTTTCTAGCTAAATAGCACAAGGGCCAACCTATCCTAGACAAGGCTTGCACAGGAAGCAAGGGTCTCGATTGCAACTAGGGCAAGAGAAAGGGGAGGTCTCAATCACAACAAGGGTGAGAGAAAAGAGTTAGATCTCAATCACACAGGGGTGAGAGAAAAGAGTTAGATCTCAATCACACAGGGGTGAGAGAAAAGAGTTAGTGTTAGTGGTTAGTCAAACTCGGCAAGACATCGCGTCTCGTGCCTACGTATCTCATCTGAACATGAGAATCAGAGTTGCCGTAGTTCGGCAAAACAGTTCTAAGCATGGCTCACACAGGAGGTAAGCCACACAGACTTGACTTGCACAGGAAGCAAGTCAAGCACAACCTACCTTGCACAAGGGCAAGTCCAAACTACACCTAAAGAGGCAAAGCAAACAGGCAATCACAGGAAGCACACTCTATATGCATACAAGAGGCTCACACAAGGGTTAGGCACTAGGGCCAACTGGAATAGGGTAAGTGGTTGCTCTTAACCTTGCCATTGAGAGGCTAAGGTGAAGCAGATGAAAGGAGATGAGGGGTGTGCCTCATTGCTTCTATCCCTGGACTGGGAGAGCATTTTGACAAGAATGTGTGGGTTCAGAAAGTGGGAACCCTTCTACACATTTGATACTGACTCAACGGTGCAATTGCACAAGATCTTGGGTTTTTATCTGAAATGCATCAACACAGTAGTGTGAGCAAGACGGAAGACACACTGAATAGCAGGGGATAGGTTGCTTATCCCTTGGGTTCTGCCAATTGCCTCTTCACTTAGGAGGGCTTTGACTCTGTACAAGGACAAGATTTAAACATACACAAACATTGCCTCTTAAGGAGGACTTCAGACAGTTTGCCCGACCAAGTAACAGACCGGGTCTCCAGACTACATGAAGTAAAAGAGATTATACCTCAAGCAAGTTGCTAAAAAGCAAAGCAAATCAAGTTCAGAGAACTTAAGCAACTAAAGTACCTGAAAAAGTCAAACCAATCAGTATGCAATTTAACAGTTAAAGCAAAAGGAATGGGATTCACAAACAAAACAGATGATCAACTGTGCAAAGCAAGACTCAAACACATGAGTCACACCTACAAAACAAAGGTTAGCACATGGTAAACAATCAAGTTCAAACAAGTTTGAATGATCTTTGAGGCATTGGTGCTTAACCTGAAACATTAACTCAATTGTAAGTCCAAAAGACCCCTAGGACAAGCCTAGGGTCAAAAACAAATAAGAAATCCAAAACAGCAAACCAAATTCAATCAAAGTCAAAATCAATCATTTAAGAAGTAAGCACAATTGGTTTCAAACTCATATCATGCATCAAAGTCATTTCATGAACATTTGAAGTCAAAATAAGGCAAATGAAAGCTCAAAGAAGTTAACAGAATGACTTGCATCAAAAGTCAACCCAAACAATCTCAAAAATCATCAAATAAATCACATTCAATCCTAACATCTAGCATGGCAAGCATGTCAAATTTCATTGCATTTGGATGAGAGGAAGGCAGTCAATTAAAATCAGGAAGTCAACATAATTTCAAGTAAGCACAATGAAAGTCAACAAACATGGGTCAACTTCAAAAAATCATAACAAATTGAAAACAGATGAGAAATGAATGAGATTAACACCAATGCAAAGCTCAAGATGTCTAGTTATCACATATGAAATTTCATGGTCATACAATATGGTATGAGAATTTCCCAAAGGATTTGGCAACATGTAGCACAAAAAGTCAACATTTGACTAGGAAGGGAAGAAAAATCTCAAATAAATGGAAAACAGCACAATTAATTCCAATAAAATTCACACATGAACTAGACATGTAAGGGAAGAATCATGCAAAATTTGGGGTCATTTGGATGTAAGGAAGCATATGAACAAAATTCAAGAAATTGCATATCATTGGTGTGACACAAATTGTCACACCCTACTTCAGAAAATCATATCTCACACACCACAAATGATAAATGCACAAACTTTATATCAAAATGAAGGTGAATGTGTCTAGTTTCTCCACAAAAAATTTCAGAACCAATGGATGCATCATCATTATTTCACAATGGTTTTGGCAACATGTACAACATTTGGTCACATAACACAAACCCTAAGGCCAATTAAAATCCAATGATCCAAAAAATCTGTAAAAATAATGATAAAAAACTAGACAATCATGTGATCATTATGCAAAAAATTCCATAATTTTTGGAGTTGAAATGAATTAGAAATGAATTGTTGAAGATGAGTAACAAATTGGATGAAACATGAATAAAGAACATGGATGAATGGTCAAACATGGTTGACCGCGTGGCATTCTTGTAATTCTGGCCATCACTTATCTAAACGACTGTGTTTAGGCAAAGGCAAGGAAATGTTCTGATTGGTCATCACCAATAGAACAGTAACATGGGCCAATCGAAGTTCATGTTTCTGGGTTTAGAAACCCTTAGGGTTTATGCAGCAGCCAACAAATTCAACTTCATGATTCATCATCATCATGCGAAATCCAAACAGCATGGCAGTGGAAATGGTTCATATAACCACAAACAACAAACAGCAGCCAACACTCATGCATACATGAAACAAGATTTCTGGAAAAAATACAAGGGTTTATCACAACAGCATGCTTCATGTTCATCAACAATGTTCATCATCAAACAAACAATTTCAACTAGAATCCTTCACACAGCATGGCAAAAAACATGTCTTTCATGCAACCACAACATGAACAACAAACCAACATAATCATGGAAATTTCTGGGTTTTAAAACAGCAGGGCATGCGCATACAGTGTTCATCATTAACATTTTCCAAATTTCCAGCAAGATCGAAGTATCACCAAACTTCACAAACAACATGTCATGGTGTTCATCTAACCAAATACATCATCAATACAAACATCAATTTCATCAACTCTAGCTAAACAGGGAGTATCGAGCAAAACATGATTGATCATGAAACTTAAAAATCCGATTTCTCACTCAATGTATAACCATTTCACACGATTTAAACTTCATAACACTCAGCAATGCAAGGACTACACATGGCATAGCATCATTTGGAAAAATAAGGAAATCGAAAAACTCACTTGATTTGGAGAAAATTGATAGAACAGTGTTGTTTGAATGATTCCAGCTCAAACAGAGGTCCACAATGCTTGGAGATGTTGAATACTTGAAGTTGTTTGGCTCAATGCTGCTTGGAGATCTTCAAAGCTCGATTTGCCATTGGAGATGCTTGGAGAAGACAGAACAGGAAGATGCAGTTACAACAAGGATTTGATGCTTGTAGAGAGCTCAAAATGATGTCCAGGTCATGAAGCAAGCAAGAAAGCTCGTGGTGCTTTGGGAGTTTTGAGTAGAAAAATTCAATGTGCAAAAATGCAAGAGAGGAGAGAATATGAGTTTTCTGATATTTTCAGCTGCTAGCTAGGGTTTGTTTTGACAGAAGATGGCCTTTATATCATCTGTTTTAACTCTACTAATCCAATGCTAAGCTGGTTTAGTTTAAATGAAGTAAACATGCAAATTGCTAATTTTGGTCATAAGGAAATGGAGGTGTAAATCTTGCACGATTTGGGCCTCAAAACAGGCTGCCAATGATCTTTGTATTGGCTGTTTGTTGTTTGCTCATGAAGTGTTAACCTTGTTATACTTAAATGAACCAAAATGCAATATTTTCCACTTGTGAACCAAAGGTGTATATGGAGGTGGTATGATGGAATGCTGCTCAATTTTGGGCTTGGAACACCTTGCAAATATCATTTAGAACAAGTCCCAAATGGCCAATTGTGTCAAAAATATTTGAATCAAAAGGTCAACTATTGGTCAAACTTGATTTTAAATGAAATAGGTCAAAAAATGCCATTTTGATTGGCAAGGTTTTGGTACATGATGTTTATATTTTTGGAAAGAGGAGAAAAAATGTGGTTTGTAGGAAAAAACCCCACCAAATTTGGCCTTATGGTTTGAGAGATATGGCCTTTTGAAGTTCAAGATTTTGTGAAAATGATTTGACCATAACTTGCAAACCATGCATGGGAATTGAGATTTCTTGGACTTTTTGAAAATGGGAGAACAAGACCTTCAACTTTCATGTTGGGCAAAAATTCATTTGAAGCTTGTATCATGATGCAAGCTGAGGATCAAGAAGTTTCCATTTTTGGCGGTTAAAATTACAGGTCCAGTTTCTATTTTTGGAAATTTTCTGATTGGCTTCAAATTCTTCAATGATGTTGATTGCCATGATATATGAGGCCTATTGGGACATGAATAAGCTCTCTCAAACCATTTCCATCCATCAAAACCACAAAATCAACCACAGTTGACCAACTTTGACTTTCTAGGGTTTTTGACTGTCTGTGCATGAACTGATGGCTTCTGAACATCCAACCCTTGACTTAAACACTTCAAATGGACCTTCAAGTCATGTGAACTTGTTGGTCAAACCCTAGGGCCTTGGCTCCTTGAGAAACACCCTTGCTTGATTGGTGGACTGATCTCCTGATCAATTTGACCTAATTCTTGACTTGCTTGCTCTTGAGGCAACTGGGAATAATGCAATGCTATGCAATGGATCATGATATGCTATGACCTAATATGAGATGGTATGTACAATGATAGGTGCAAATTTGAGGTGCTACAGCTGCCCCTATTCAATCAGCTGGGAACCCGAATGGATGATAGCAATGGCTGTCAGACTTTCAGGGTAAACAGGGATTGAATACCAAAGAACCGTAGAAATTTGCACCGACTAG
Organism: Lathyrus oleraceus; assembly: GCF_024323335.1. Classification (NCBI taxonomy): domain Eukaryota; kingdom Viridiplantae; phylum Streptophyta; class Magnoliopsida; order Fabales; family Fabaceae; genus Lathyrus; species Lathyrus oleraceus. The sequence continues at coordinate 478,487,314 of NC_066585.1, read as the reverse complement.
ATATGATACAAAGAGAACCACGTCATTTACCGATGACAACTGCATGACAGCTTCATAAAAGCAAAACCATTTACCGATGGTTAGAAACTGGAGACTTGATATTTACCGATATCAACTTCAGCAAGACCATTTACCGATGGCGGCTGGGGAAAACAAACTTCTGAAAAACCAAAACCATTTACCGGTGGTTAAAACTGGGACCTTGATATTTACCGATATCAAATTCAGCACGACCATTTACCGATGGCTGCTGGGACACAAATTTTTGAAAAACAAAACCATTTACCGATGGTTAAACCTTGATATTTACCGATATCAACTTAGCAAGACCATTTACCGATGGCTGCTGCAACTGGGAATTCGATATTTACCGATATCGAAGAAAACTGGGCCATTTACCGATGGCATCTCCGCTTGGGGAGGAACAAAATCTTTGTGGTGATACCAGACAAGACGTTTACCGACGACTTCTGGGGATTTTGATTTTATTAACAAGAGAACAAAGAATGACCAGACATTTACCGATGACTGGGATGAGACTCGATGTTTACCGACATCGAAAGATGATGTTTACCGACATCAAAAAGAATGACCAGACATTTACCGATGACTGGGGTGAGACTCGATGTTTACCGACATCGAAAGATGATGTTTACCGACATCAAAAAGAGTGACCAGACATTTACCGATGACTGGGATGAGAAATTTATTGGTGAGAGACAAACAAATATTTGCAACTGAAAACCGGGTAGGACATTTACAGATGACTCTACTGGGGATTTCTAGCTGGGGATCTATCAGACATTTACCGATGACTGAAAGAAAGACTCGATGTTTACCGACACCGAAGCAATGGCGTTTACCGACACCAAAAAATGACCAGACATTTACCGATGACTGGGTGGAACTCGATGTTTACCGACATCGAAAGATGATGTTTACCGACATCAAAAATGACCAGACATTTACCGATGACTGGGTGGAACTCGATGTTTACTGACACCGAAACAATGGCGTTTACCGACACCAAAAAAATGACCAGACATTTACCGATGACTGGGTGAGACTCGATGTTTACCGACACCGAAGCAATGGCGTTTACCGACACCAAAAAGAAACACACGCGGGTGCTGACATGACACTTACTGGTATCACAAGAACGACATCTTAGATATGTCAAGGCAAGGCTGATCACTTGCTGGGGGTCTCACTAGGGAGAAACAAACTTTCTGTCACCATCGGGTGAGGAAATAAACCTCTGCGGGGATAATCAATTCTGAATACTGTCGAAGCAACTGTAGCTGATTTGCTGTGCTGATATTGAATAAAGATGATCCGCCTCTGCCGGGGATACGGTCTAATGTGGTTTCGAACACAGGAATGCATATGTTTGAATTTTTCTATGGCGTAATGCTCCATATGGGATGGAAATGCTACGCAATTTTTGAAGATGCAATGATTACTATATGCAATGCAATATGATGAGAACTCTACGGGGAAAATACACAGGACGACTGTGCTGAGGAATCTTCAAAATAAATCCACTAGGGGAAAAACAACTGCTGGGGAACCCATAATACGACTCCGCTAGGGGAAGACAAGGCAACTCGCTGGGGAGTAATAATGCCACTCTGCTAGGGGAAAGCAAAGGTAAACTGCTGGGGATAGCCCAATCAATCCACAAAAATTCCGCTTTGGGGAAATGAAAGCTCCGCTGGGGGAAACGAAAGCTCCGCTGGGGGGAAACTAAACCAGGCCACTCTCTGGGGGTAAGGCTCATACAAACCTCAGATAAAATAGGCCCTGCTTTGGGGAATAACCGTTACTCTGCCGGGGACGACCCACAATGTTCACAAGTAGAAAATACTCAGCTGGGGATGTAGGTATCCGTCTGCCATGGAACCTGTCCAATCCACTGGTGGGATGAACTCTGCTGGAGAAATATTTCGTGAAACCCGCTCCACTCGGGGATCAAGGTCATGACAGCGAGCAAACAGGAAGGAACACCATGGATGCCGGGTTGTAGGTATGAAACGGGTGACCGACCAAAGCGTGAATTGGTTTGAATGCCATAAGTACATCGACCTGATCGTCGGAAACTTCTTCGGTCTGAATACCGGAAAACATAAGTGCATCGACCTGATCGTCGGAAACTTCTTCGGTCTGAATACCGGAAAATTGGCCTGAGTGCCAAAGCGTGAATTGGTTTGTGTTCCAAAACACTCAACATCCTGAAGAGGGCTAGAAAAGCAGTCTTGTTAAAGGATGGACATCCGATTCCACAAGAAATACGAATCTTACTCTGCTGGTGATAACAATCGGAAGATTGACCAAAGAGCGCATGAGATATATTATCTATAGCCGTCAAAACGTAGATAATAACCTCGCATGGAAGATTATCCATAATCGGGTAGCAGGTTGTTTAAATGAATAATCGACCGAAAAGAAAGGCATCAGGGTACCAGGACTAGGTATGCAAAAGATGACCAATCAAAAGAGGATAAAGTTGCTTACTCGGAGCAAGTATCCAAGAAGAAGGGGAAGACCCACTGGGGACAATACTGCTTGATCAAGGCAAGTATCCAGAGGGGAAAGAATATCAATATCACAGACCGGATACTGATAACTGCAAAAAGGGAATTACATCTACCAGTTAGTAGGCAGAAAACCACGGAGAAGTAACCGGTTATCCATAGGATGAGTACAAAGGGTTAACTCCGACGAGGGGATGAAAGTGGGATTTTACAACTACCAGCTAGTGGGTAGAAAACCACAAAGATAGGACTTACAACTACCGGTTCGTAGGTAGAAGCCAATGGAAAAGTAACCAGTCATCATCGGGATGAGCCCAAAGGGTTAACTCCACCAAGAGGAGAACGTGGGATTTTACAACTACCAGCTTGTGGGTAGAAAACCACAAAGATAGGACTTACAACTACCGGTTCGTAGGTAGAAGCCAACAAATTCCGCTGAGGATGAGTGTTGATTAGTGAGCGACTATTTATTTATGCCCCAGGGAAGTACAGGAGACAGCCGACAGGAAGCCAATTCAGGATCGATCCAAAAAGGCAGACTGAAACAGGACCCATCCTAATGAGGAAAGAACTCAATAGGGAAAACCCATCCCGTGTAGGGAGGGAACGGAAACAACCGTCATCCACGAGGATGTATCTCAGTGGGGAAATGGCAGGAAAGGATAGACACTTTCTGCTTAAGGGGTAGACTCTACATGGAGAGATCAGACACGCCCATATTTGCTTGAGGAAAATCTACTGGAGAGATTTGTATTACCAAATAGCAGGAGACAACCAACAACAGATACACGGCAACAGCTGCATCAAGAGTATCCGAATGCTATGATTATGCCTGTATGCATTATGCATGATGAATGTATGATGAATGCTGACAAACAGACATGCTCAACACGCGGGTCCAGGAATCAACCATCCGGCACCACTCTTCCGGAGGGAAAACCAAAGTTACCGGAGAGCAAAGAAAATCCACTAGGGACTGGGATATCGGGGAACACTCATCCTGCAGGGGAGGAAGGCCACCAGAGGCTTCCGGAGGGATCGTCGGTCACAACCGGAGAACAGAGTTCAACATACAGGCGCACGTGCCACAACAACTTGTGCTGGAAATCAGGGATACCAAGAAGCAACCAGATTCCTGATGAGGATGGATAGGCATAGAGAAAGCTCCTTACGCGAACAACTCCACTGAGGGATCTATCTGAGAGAAGGCCGGATTACTGGGATGTCAATCCACCGAATACTGAATCTTCAAAGAAAAGCACCCATGCCGGTGGAGAGGAAGACTGCCCTGCTGGAGAGGCGAAAGTTGAAGTCTTCAGTAAACACTCTGCTCGGGGAACTGCCCCACAAAAGTATTTCAACAGCGACCTCGCTGGGAATGCCCCACGGTAGGGCTCAAGCAGCACTCTACTGGGGATGCCCCACAATAGAGCTAACAGGGGTTTGGAGGAAGAATCTGTACTGCCGGGAGCATGAAGATACACAACTTCAACCAACACTGCACTGAGTAACCTTGCTGAGGAGAGACCATACGAGGTTCTGCAGGACAAAGGTACAGTCATGCTCGAGATACGAACAATTGTCTTACCTGTTGGTAATCATACCACCCCCGGGAGAGCACTGTGGGTCTCCTAAGTATCCTTCCATCATCGTGAATGTTCACTTTGTTTAAGAACAAAATTTTTTGAAAAATTTGTTTATTTTGAAAACAATGATACTTTATCATTTAAAACATGCAAAACATTTGTTGAGTTAAAACAAATAAGAGTGCAAACAATTGGCTAAAAGCTCAAATTGATGTGATGGAATGGTAGTCTGCAAAGGGCGAGACTCCATAGATCTGTACAAGTTAGAAATCGGCGATATATATTGGAGAGGGCTACATTGAACATAATGACCTTTCCTCTACCATTCTGAATTTTCGATGTATTCAAAACTTCAGTCGACGACGAATCGAGAATTCCTGACGGATGACAGATGTACAACACAGTCTTGTCAAGATGCAGTTACTTGCCAAATCCCTAATTTTTGCCTAGATTGCCCTAGTGTGAGGTGTTCAATCTAGCGGGATGCAAATTCTTTTTTCAATGTCTCTAACTTTTGCCTGGATCGCCCTTTCGGGTTTTCAATCCACCGAGACGCTCCTTTTTTGCCTAAGTCGCCCTTTGGGGTGTTCGACTTAGCGAGCTGTTTTGTTTCCTTTTTTTTCTTTTAGGCGAAGTATTTCTTGACTGCATCAGAATTCACAGGACGAGTGAACTTTTTCATCCATTGTAGTAAGTGTCAGAACACTGCCTGAAAAGGCTTTCTTGACCACATATGGACTTTCATAGCTTGGGGGTTCACTTGCCCCTGGAATCGGGCACGAAAGACAAGACTTTCTTGAGCACAAGGTCCCTCGGAACACATGAGGCTTGACCTTTTTCGCGTGCTTTCTTCAATCTCTGCTGATATGACTGTCCATGACACATGTCAGTTGATTTCTTCTTTTCGATCGAATTCAGCATCAGTCAACTTGGGACTTTGAGGGTGCTATCTTTTTTGTTTCTTTCTTTCTTTTTCTTTCTTTTGATTTGGATTTCTTTTGATTTTGCACCCTCTCTTTCTTTTTTCTTTCTCCTTTTTTTTTTTGATAATGCCCCAGTTGGCTGTTCTGCTGATTCTCGAGATGCAGCTAAGTGATCTTCTTTTCCTGCTCAAGAAGTCGGGAAATCTCGTCAGGAATCCCTTCAACATCATCTTCGTCCGCTTCGAATACAGGGAATTCAAAATTGGGAGATGGCGTCCGATCACTATGTTCAATGGGTTTAAGAAATAACCTGCATAATGATTTTGATATGAAAAGCTTTTTTTGAAAATCAAACAAGACAATCGTTATGCAGATGAAAAGATTGCTTTTATTCTTGTTTTTAAAGGTTTTTTGTGATCACCAATCTCATGCAAAAAGCGAAAAGGGAAAACAAAAGGAAAAACAAATGTTTAACATGAATTTATTTGAATGAAAATATCATTGCACAAAATGTTGCCAACAATGCCATCACTTCTCCTTTTGGCATGGGAGAAGGTTTTTTAAACAAAGTGATCATTACAAAGACTTATGAACAACTGTAGGAAAGCCCACAGTGACCCAATTGTGGCAGACACCACCAGGAATGATGAAATTGTTCAAGTCCTCTGCGTCCTCTTCCAAGATAGCAGCCTCCTCTTCTTCAGGTTGATCGTCATGGATGAATCCTCCACTCTTGAACGGACCTTGCTCATCGCATGCCCCAGAACAGTAGCCAATGCCAGCCCGGGATCGGTTAACCAGGAATAAATCCATCAACAGTACAAAGTCTGGCAAATATCTCTCTGAGTTCACAGCTCTCTTGCTCAGGATGATCCATCAATCTGGTAGAGATGGCTCTGGTATGATACCGGCAAAGTGCGTCTTCAAAATAAATGAAGATCGCAGGGTCGGACCACTGGATGGGAGACCGGAACAAAACACCTGCTGATGCAAATGATGCATGAAGTGTTTATGCATATGCTTGTTTTTATTTCAAAGGAACTCGAGGGTTTTATTTGCAAACTTTGAAATATTTAGCATTTTGATCATATATGAGAAAATCTCATCAGATATATCAGGTGAAAAAATTTTCCCGGTTTTTTCATGTTTTGAAATTTTTTGCAAATAAACTCCTTTGAGTTCCTTGAAAATTTTCCTTTTTTTCTGATGATATGGATGCAGATGAATGCATGAATGCAGGAATGCAACAAACACACTCAAGGATCAAGCAAAGCACGCCAAACAAAGGTCGTGGGAAAGCTCATTGTATCCCTAATATCAATCATCCATTTTGGTGGATTTAGGTTTTCACCTTATCGACACCCAAGTTCCATTGATATTAACGGTACATGAACCGGCTCTAACATTCTTAATATCAACCAGCCGCTTTGGTGGATTTAGGTTTTACACCTGATCCGGGATCCATTGATATTAACAATATTTGAACGACTCAACCACGAATCATGGGTTTGTTGAGGGTCACGGGCATGGAGTCTCGGTTAAGAACCACCCAAAGGGAGTGTACTAGGGTTTAAACCTGCCAGACATGTTCTATCAGAGGTTCCCATAATCATCGTTCCATCTCTCGAATATTATCGGAGGAACGAATACTCGTATTCCAAGAATATTCTCAAGAGAAACTCTTATGAGTGTAGTATCGCGTGACAATCGCATCAGAACTGACATCTGAACAACCTCCGCACTACGGTCCTAAAATAGGCCAAGATGGGTTTGGTAAACTAAGGTCCTTGGCTTCTGCGGCACATGATTGAAAGAATAATGCCTAACCACAAATAACTTGTGTGACATTATTAATCCAACATGACCTCCACCAAGTGAATGGACTCGCAAGTCAACTGGCTAAGGAATACTCCACACCAGTCAACAAGACTATGCCATTCTCCTATCCTAGAGTGCACTCGAGTTCGGGTATAGAACCTTTTACCTCAACTGACTCCCACCCCACAAAGAAAAACAGACAACCAGCCAGGCAGAATGAATAATGAATAAATGCAAACATTAATGCAAACAATAAATGCACATATATACAATGAATGCAATAAATAACAGCACAAAGCAACCAAAACCCTAATCCTAGAGAGCGCTAGGAGAGACTCGCTCGGGGAAGATGGACCAGCATAGGTCAACTTCTCTACATCCCCAACAGAGTCGCCAGCTGTCGCATCACGCGAAAAACCGGCGGGAAAAGAAGAAACAACAGAGCCGCCATCGTGCGTTATTTATCCCAAAAGAGGGAAAGGAAACGCTCGAAGTAAACCTGGGAAAGAACATGGTCTCGCGACCAAAGAGAATGGGTTCGGGAGTCGGTTATGCGAAGGGAAGGTATTAGCACCCCTACGCATCCGTCGTACTCGACGGGATCCACGCACAAAAGGAAGGAATATTGGTTGCTAAACACTACTCAAACTCACACACACTGGCTGAAAAGAGACAAAAGAAACTGACTGAAACTGACTCGGCAGGATATCGCATCCTGGGCCTACTTAGTCTATCAGGCATAGACATCAGAGTCGAAGTAGTTCGGACTGGGAAGACGACACATGCTCGCTAGGATATCGCATCCTATGCATACGTATCTTCTCGGACGAGAGAAGAATCAGAGCATTCGTAGCTCGGCTGACACGCACGCAACAAACAAGACACAGGCAAACGTGGAGCCTGAATGCCAATCACTGGACTTACATCAGCATCCGAACCTAAACACACCACACTGGAACCCGAATGCCACTCGATGGACTTACATCAGCTTCCAAGCACACAACAACACACATAGAGGGGTTGAAGACAAAAAGGGTTGAAAAAGAAAAAGGGCGATGTAGTTCCCCTACGCAGGGACAAGGATCTAGCCTAACCAGATAACAGAGGGAGACACAACTCTAGGGAGACTACGACTCGAGCCTAGATGTTGTCATGCAAAGTCAACCCTAAGTTAAGGTTTCTAGCTAAATAGCACAAGGGCCAACCTATCCTAGACAAGGCTTGCACAGGAAGCAAGGGTCTCGATTACAACTAGGGCAAGAGAAAGGGGAGGTCTCAATCACAACAAGGGTGAGAGAAAAGAGTTAGATCTCAATCACACAGGGGTGAGAGAAAAGAGTTAGATCTCAATCACACAGGGGTGAGAGAAAAGAGTTAGTGTTAGTGGTTAGTCAAACTCGGCAAGACATCGCGTCTCGTGCCTACGTATCTCATCTGAACATGAGAATCAGAGTTGCCGTAGTTCGGCAAAACAGTTCTAAGCATGGCTCACACAGGAGGTAAGCCACACAGACTTGACTTGCACAGGAAGCAAGTCAAGCACAACCTACCTTGCACAAGGGCAAGTCCAAACTACACCTAAAGAGGCAAAGCAAACAGGCAATCACAGGAAGCACACTCTATATGCATACAAGAGGCTCACACAAGGGTTAGGCACTAGGGCCAACTGGAATAGGGTAAGTGGTTGCTCTTAACCTTGCCATTGAGAGGCTAAGGTGAAGCAGATGAAAGGAGATGAGGGGTGTGCCTCATTGCTTCTATCCCTGGACTGGGAGAGCATTTTGACAAGAATGTGTGGGTTCAGAAAGTGGGAACCCTTCTACACATTTGATACTGACTCAACGGTGCAATTGCACAAGATCTTGGGTTTTTATCTGAAATGCATCAACACAGTAGTGTGAGCAAGATGGAAGACACACTGAATAGCAGGGGATAGGTTGCTTATCCCTTGGGTTCTGCCAATTGCCTCTTCACTTAGGAGGGCTTTGACTCTGTACAAGGACAAGATTTAAACATACACAAACATTGCCTCTTAAGGAGGACTTCAGACAGTTTGCCCGACCAAGTAACAGACCGGGTCTCCAGACTACATGAAGTAAAAGAGATTATACCTCAAGCAAGTTGCTAAAAAGCAAAGCAAATCAAGTTCAGAGAACTTAAGCAACTAAAGTACCTGAAAAAGTCAAACCAATCAGTATGCAATTTAACAGTTAAAGCAAAAGGAATGGGATTCACAAACAAAACAGATGATCAACTGTGCAAAGCAAGACTCAAACACATGAGTCACACCTACAAAACAAAGGTTAGCACATGGTAAACAATCAAGTTCAAACAAGTTTGAATGATCTTTGAGGCATTGGTGCTTAACCTGAAACATTAACTCAATTGTAAGTCCAAAAGACCCCTAGGACAAGCCTAGGGTCAAAAACAAATAAGAAATCCAAAACAGCAAACCAAATTCAATCAAAGTCAAAATCAATCATTTAAGAAGTAAGCACAATTGGTTTCAAACTCATATCATGCATCAAAGTCATTTCATGAACATTTGAAGTCAAAATAAGGCAAATGAAAGCTCAAAGAAGTTAACAGAATGACTTGCATCAAAAGTCAACCCAAACAATCTCAAAAATCATCAAATAAATCACATTCAATCCTAACATCTAGCATGGCAAGCATGTCAAATTTCATTGCATTTGGATGAGAGGAAGGCAGTCAATTAAAATCAGGAAGTCAACATAATTTCAAGTAAGCACAATGAAAGTCAACAAACATGGGTCAACTTCAAAAAATCATAACAAATTGAAAACAGATGAGAAATGAATGAGATTAACACCAATGCAAAGCTCAAGATGTCTAGTTATCACATATGAAATTTCATGGTCATACAATATGGTATGAGAATTTCCCAAAGGATTTGGCAACATGTAGCACAAAAAGTCAACATTTGACTAGGAAGGGAAGAAAAATCTCAAATAAATGGAAAACAGCACAATTAATTCCAATAAAATTCACACATGAACTAGACATGTAAGGGAAGAATCATGCAAAATTTGGGGTCATTTGGATGTAAGGAAGCATATGAACAAAATTCAAGAAATTGCATATCATTGGTGTGACACAAATTGTCACACCCTACTTCAGAAAATCATATCTCACACACCACAAATGATAAATGCACAAACTTTATATCAAAATGAAGGTGAATGTGTCTAGTTTCTCCACAAAAAATTTCAGAACCAATGGATGCATCATCATTATTTCACAATGGTTTTGGCAACATGTACAACATTTGGTCACATAACACAAACCCTAAGGCCAATTAAAATCCAATGATCCAAAAAATCTGTAAAAATAATGATAAAAAACTAGACAATCATGTGATCATTATGCAAAAAATTCCATAATTTTTGGAGTTGAAATGAATTAGAAATGAATTGTTGAAGATGAGTAACAAATTGGATGAAACATGAATAAAGAACATGGATGAATGGTCAAACATGGTTGACCGCGTGGCATTCTTGTAATTCTGGCCATCACTTATCTAAACGACTGTGTTTAGGCAAAGGCAAGGAAATGTTCTGATTGGTCATCACCAATAGAACAGTAACATGGGCCAATCGAAGTTCATGTTTCTGGGTTTAGAAACCCTTAGGGTTTATGCAGCAGCCAACAAATTCAACTTCATGATTCATCATCATCATGCGAAATCCAAACAGCATGGCAGTGGAAATGGTTCATATAACCACAAACAACAAACAGCAGCCAACACTCATGCATACATGAAACAAGATTTCTGGAAAAAATACAAGGGTTTATCACAACAGCATGCTTCATGTTCATCAACAATGTTCATCATCAAACAAACAATTTCAACTAGAATCCTTCACACAGCATGGCAAAAAACATGTCTTTCATGCAACCACAACATGAACAACAAACCAACATAATCATGGAAATTTCTGGGTTTTAAAACAGCAGGGCATGCGCATACAGTGTTCATCATTAACATTTTCCAAATTTCCAGCAAGATCGAAGTATCACCAAACTTCACAAACAACATGTCATGGTGTTCATCTAACCAAATACATCATCAATACAAACATCAATTTCATCAACTCTAGCTAAACAGGGAGTATCGAGCAAAACATGATTGATCATGAAACTTAAAAATCCGATTTCTCACTCAATGTATAACCATTTCACACGATTTAAACTTCATAACACTCAGCAATGCAAGGACTACACATGGCATAGCATCATTTGGAAAAATAAGGAAATCGAAAAACTCACTTGATTTGGAGAAAATTGATAGAACAGTGTTGTTTGAATGATTCCAGCTCAAACAGAGGTCCACAATGCTTGGAGATGTTGAATACTTGAAGTTGTTTGGCTCAATGCTGCTTGGAGATCTTCAAAGCTCGATTTGCCATTGGAGATGCTTGGAGAAGACAGAACAGGAAGATGCAGTTACAACAAGGATTTGATGCTTGTAGAGAGCTCAAAATGATGTCCAGGTCATGAAGCAAGCAAGAAAGCTCGTGGTGCTTTGGGAGTTTTGAGTAGAAAAATTCAATGTGCAAAAATGCAAGAGAGGAGAGAATATGAGTTTTCTGATATTTTCAGCTGCTAGCTAGGGTTTGTTTTGACAGAAGATGGCCTTTATATCATCTGTTTTAACTCTACTAATCCAATGCTAAGCTGGTTTAGTTTAAATGAAGTAAACATGCAAATTGCTAATTTTGGTCATAAGGAAATGGAGGTGTAAATCTTGCACGATTTGGGCCTCAAAACAGGCTGCCAATGATCTTTGTATTGGCTGTTTGTTGTTTGCTCATGAAGTGTTAACCTTGTTATACTTAAATGAACCAAAATGCAATATTTTCCACTTGTGAACCAAAGGTGTATATGGAGGTGGTATGATGGAATGCTGCTCAATTTTGGGCTTGGAACACCTTGCAAATATCATTTAGAACAAGTCCCAAATGGCCAATTGTGTCAAAAATATTTGAATCAAAAGGTCAACTATTGGTCAAACTTGATTTTAAATGAAATAGGTCAAAAAATGCCATTTTGATTGGCAAGGTTTTGGTACATGATGTTTATATTTTTGGAAAGAGGAGAAAAAATGTGGTTTGTAGGAAAAAACCCCACCAAATTTGGCCTTATGGTTTGAGAGATATGGCCTTTTGAAGTTCAAGATTTTGTGAAAATGATTTGACCATAACTTGCAAACCATGCATGGGAATTGAGAGTTCTTGGACTTTTTGAAAATGGGAGAACAAGAACTTCAACTTTCATGTTGGGAAAAAATTCATTTGAAGCTTGTATCATGATGCAAGCTGAGGATCAAGAAGTTTCCATTTTTGGCGGTTAAAATTACAGGTCCAGTTTCTATTTTTGGAAATTTTCTGATTGGCTTCAAATTCTTCAATGATGTTGATTGCCATGATATATGAGGCCTATTGGGACATGAATAAGCTCTCTCAAACCATTTCCATCCATCAAAACCACAAAATCAACCACAGTTGACCAACTTTGACTTTCTAGGGTTTTTGACTGTCTGTGCATGAACTGATGGCTTCTGAACATCCAACCCTTGACTTAAACACTTCAAATGGACCTTCAAGTCATGTGAACTTGTTGGTCAAACCCTAGGGCCTTGGCTCCTTGAGAAACACCCTTGCTTGATTGGTGGACTGATCTCCTGATCAATTTGACCTAATTCTTGACTTGCTTGCTCTTGAGGCAACTGGGAATAATGCAATGCTATGCAATGGATCATGATATGCTATGACCTAATATGAGATGGTATGTACAATGATAGGTGCAAATTTGAGGTGCTACAGCGAGCAATGATTCCTGAGTCAATCAAACACGTTAGAAACTAACACCTACAAAACAGAAGACAGGTTATTATGACTCACACATGAATGCAATGTCTATCCGTATGAGGAACATTCTTTCCTTTGATTCTGACTTCATCGAGACGGATAATAATTTGACAATAACATTCTGATATTAGGATGTCTCTCTACCAGAATCTCAATCGAGAATGTACCCTGAGTATGGATAGACATGAGTTAGATGTGAATGAATGCAAAATGGGAATGATGCAGATGCATGTATGCAAGGTACAGTGCCATCCTCCAAGTCATCTGAACATCAACTGTACTGGAAGGTCCGGTCTCTGAACTGATCACAACCACCTGAGGGATTAGGTAACCACAAATCCGACTTGGGGTTCCGAAATAAACGGAATGGAGGATATATCATCATCATCACAGAAAATCCACCGAACGGATAACAACAAGATCCTTTGAATAAGTACCCTCAAATTCAACCCGGGGATCCGAAATAAACGGAACCCGCTGATAAATACCACAGACAGAACTCCGACGTGTCAGAAATAAATCCATAAATCCGACTTATAAATAGAACTCCGATCACAAACCGAACCAAAGTCACCATCACAGAGTTACCATTAGAAACTATAACTGTAAGAATCAAACCCTCCCCTCACAGGTGAATTCTAACAAGGTCATCCTAAGGCGGATAATGGTCTCGACAATCGGAAAAGATACTCAACGGGTTTGCCCTTTCGGGTGTGCCGTTGCAGCTCTCATAAGCTCATCTAAACCAAAGATCCGGGAAAGAACGGTCACCGAAGTCAACAACTTAAAAGAGGTAACCCAACCAAAGCGGAATAACTCCACCCGGAAGAGCTCTCTCAGATGAACCTCGTCCGGCTGTGGTATGTCATGTCTCAACATCATGTCATCACAACATGTGAGGAAACATGAGACCACGCTAATCCTAGGTGTATACTCGGGCATGGGTTTTAGCCCCACTCAGAACATCCACCCCAAATCAAAGGAACCAAACCTGTCCAGAATCCAGCACAATAATAATATGATGCAAGCAAACATATATGCAAATATATACAATCGCAGTAATAATCATAAATGCAATAAATAAAACAGTAAAAGCAACCCAAAATTACCCTAAAGAGCGCTAGGATTGACTCGCTTAGGGAAGATGGACCGGCAAGAGGTCAACTTCATATCCCCAGCAGAGTCGCCAGCTGCCGCAACGCGAAAAACAACCGGCGGAAAAAAACAATTTACAGAGCCGCCATCGACGCTATTCATCCTATAACGGAAAGGAAGCGCAGGACTAACCTAAGAAAGGGAAAAGGAACGGTCTTACGACCAGAGATTGCAAGGTACGGGAGTCGGTTACCCAAGGGGAAGGTATTAGCACCCCTCACGTCCGTCGTACTCGACGGGATCCACGCTCAAAAGAATAGGAAAAGGTTGCTAATAAACTGCCCAAAGAAAATGCACACACTGGAATAATAGCACAGGGGAAAGAAGAACAGAGGAAGGGGACTCGGCAGGATGTCGCATCCTGGGCCTACGTAGTTTGTCAGAAACAAAGATTAGAGTCAACGTAGTTCGGGGAAATGGGAGACATGCTCGCTAGGACATCGCATCCTATGCCTACGTATATTCTCTATCCAGAGAAGAATCAGAACACTCGTAGTTCGGCTAACGCACGCCGAAACAAAACACCAAAAAGAGACGCTGAGACGTCAAAAGGAACACTCAAAAGGAAACAAAATGCCAATCCATGGACTTACATCCAACTCCTGACAACAAAACAAACAAGGAAACAGAATGCCAATACATGGACTTACATCCAACTCTAAACAAACAACACAAACAAGGAAACAGAATGCCAATCCATGGACTTATATCTGACTCCACACAATAGCACACTCTAACCAGCGAACACCAAAGAAAAAGGGTTATCAGATTGACAAACTAATAGGGAGTCTGGAACTCGAGCCTAATAGTTGTCACACAAACACAAAGAAAGAGGTTAACACACACAAAAAACAAAAGGGTGCCCGGAGAGATCTCGCTCGATCTCCTGCCTACGTATCTCATCTGGTATGAGAATCAGGGCGACGTAGTTCCCCTTAACAGGGGAGAAACTCTCTCCTAACCAGAGACCAGGGAAGCAAACAAACTAATAGGGAGACTAAGACTCGAGCCTAAAAGTTGTCATGCAATCAGATATCCCTAGATTGAGGTCTCTATTCAGAACCTAACTCACACAGGAAGCAAGTCAGTTCAAACAGCAAATAAACATCAACACAATTGAATAAGTATCACACTCTATATACAAACAAGAGGCTCAGACAAATAGGTGGGCTTTAGTCAAGAGGGGTCATATCAACCTCGACCAACAAGCCAGAATGCAAAGGTAAACAGGAGCTCTTAACCACTAACATTGAGAGTTAGGGTGAAGTTGATCAAATATGTAAATGAGGATTAGACCTCATGCTCTTAACCCTGGCTTGGGTGAGCTCAAATCAAAGAAAGCGTGGGGGTCCAGAAAGAGGGACCATATTCCACTTGACTGACTCTATACAAAGATCTTGGGTATTTGTTCAAGAGCATCAGCACGTAGTGCGAGCATAGTGAACGACTCACTGACTAACAGGGGATTGATTGCTAATCCCTTCTATCTGTCAATTGCCTCTTCACTTAGGAGGACTTAACAAGTAACATGCCTCAACAAGGAGGTCTTTGGCACAAATATAAACATACACAGTCAGAGCCTCATAAGGAGGACTTCAGCCAAACGCCTGCCAAAAAAGTGACAGGGCTTCCAGACTACATGGAGTGAGAAGGCTAAACTACCTCAGTGGTGTATCAACCACACTCCAAAGCAAAAGAAAAAGCAAAGCTAGCGACTAATGTACCTGTACAAAAAGCCAAACAGTTAATATTGTATTCAGAAAACCAACAACAACAGTGGAACTTTCCAATATCTACACAATGCAAGTCACAAGTACAAGCACTCAAGTGAGTTCATCACATCAATTGACCTACAACACAACAATAGTTAGTAATCAAAGCAACTTGCATCTCAAATAATGAGGCCACACCAACCATTAAAGCTAAATGCTCAAACCTGAAACACAAAGCACAATTAGTATGTACAAAACAACTAGTGCAAAGACTAGGTTCAAAAGCAAGTCAAATGACCAAAACAGAAGTCAATATTTCACATGAAGCACATTCAATCAAACAAGAAAGATTCCTCAAAAGGACCAAAGCCAATTCATAAGGCAAAGCCATCAAACGATCAAGGTCAAGCAAAGGCAAGCAATGTGATCAAAATTGGACATCAAAAATAGAAAATCCAAAACAAAACAGAAATGTAACCAATGATCATGAAATGTTTTATGTGAGTTTATCATGTTATGGACAAGTATGATACCAAAAATTAAATCCAGAAGAGTTCAATTGGTGTATAAATGAAAATGCACAAATGCAAGGCACAAAATGTTACACCAAATGTCACACTACATGTCCATGTGTTCAAAACAGTGGTATCAAATGATAAAAATGCCAAACCAAAGCCAGAAAATCAAATCACATGTTAAGATCAAGCATGCCAAATTTCAAGTCAATTGGATTAAACATGAGCATTTCACAAACAAATGAATGTAGCATGTCATTTTGGCATCATGATACAATCAACAATCACACATTAAAAATCCAGAAACACAAATATCATGAAATCATATGACAAAATACTAGACACTTAAACAAACATGTGAAAAAAAAATTGAAGTGAAATTGGATCATCCTACTATTTTTAGTGATTTTTGAAAGTTGAATGAAAATAATATGAAATAATGTGGAAAATAGAAAATCAAATGAAAATCAGCATGTGCACAAGGCTAGGTTCGAACACACGCCAGGCAGGTATCAACATGAGAATTCACAAATGCAATTTCAGAAAATGCATGAGCGAAGGATCGAACCAGCGCTCTAAGGCTCAAAGGCGCCTTCATCAAAACGCAGCGTTCAAGGTTAAGAAATGCTAAACAAGTGAAATTCCAAAATGCAACTGGCCAGGATCGAACCAGCGTGCGCAAGGTTCAAAGCGCGTTCAATTAAAATTTAAAACAAAACGCTCAAGCGAAGGTTCGAACCCGCGCGTTGACTATCCATAAGCAGCATGAAACGTTGCGTTTCACTCAAAGGCCAGGCCAAACCCTAACACTGTAGCAGGCGGTGGCACACGGCAGTAACCACCATCTTCTCCGACCGTGTACACGGCGGAGCCAGAAGAAAATTTCCAGAAACGGACGAGCCTTATATGGTTGGAAAGATCTTCTCACATAGATCACGAATATCATGTTCATTAGTCATAAAACTTCATGAATCAACCGGATCGAGGGAAAACATTATGAATTTCAAAACTTAAATTCCACATATCTAACTCAATATCCAGCCAAATTCAAAACAATTTATATCAGCATGCTCAGGAAGATAAGATCTACACAATCATGGCAAGCAATTGGCAAAAAGAGAGAGTCGAATTTCAACCTACTTGAAGTGCAGTGATCTAAACTCGTGCTCTCAGGCTTCCAGAACTTCCAAATCTGCTCCAATATGATTGATTAGAAGCTTTGTACAAAAAGTGATGGTTGAAAGCACTTAAATCCAGCTCAATTTTCAAATTCCATCTTCATGTTCATGTGCTTGTGTAGCTCAAATCTGCACTGAAATGGCCAAAGTAATGCTTGATTCTTGCTCAAAACTCTTCCATGATCATGAATGTGCAAAGAAAAACCAGGTTTGTATGGAGAAAAGAGAGATTCGAAGAGAGAGAAATTTTTGGAGGGAATGGAAATTTTCAGATCTAGAATTGTTGTTATGAGCAAAAACAGTTATGATTAGGCTTATATATGATGTGTTAATGACTTTGTTAATCCCACTTAAGCCTTGGCTAAACATGATTAGGGAAAAATCAAGTGAAATGCAAAATTGCAAGTGAGCTTATCATGCACAATCCACACGTGAACAGTACCATGCAAGGGTACAAATTCACTTAAAATCATCTAATAAACACAATGGAAGTGGTATTTTGTTTGTAGCATCAACCAAATTTAAATTCTTGAATTTCCCTCCAAAATGTACATGAATGAACAAGTTATCACATGAGCTTTTTCCATGCAAGGAAATGGTTGATTTGAAAAGTATTGGTCAAGACAAGCATTTTGCAAAAAGAGTGGACCAATTTGGAGTTTTGGATCAAAAGTTATGCCACTTTGAAATTCCATGTACACTTTGTGATCATTTGGCCATAACTTCTCAACCAATCATCAGATGATCATGATATAGGACTTTTTGAAAAGAGGAGAGAAATATCTTCAACTTTCATGTTCACCAAAAATCCATTTTAAGCTTCTTTGATGTTGGAAAATCAAGTTGAATGTGGACCAAAAACTTGCCATTTTTGGAAACTTTCAAATACAGGTCACTTTCCATTTTGGGAAACTTTTGCCATGGCTTCAAAATCTTCAAGATAGATGCTTGAAATGAAAAATGGACCTCTTTTGAACATGATTGAGGTGTTTAAATTCATCTCCCCAACTCATAGTCCTCAGCTCTTACACAGTTGACTTTTTGTGGTCCTCAGATGACCTTGACATGCCCTGATCAGCTTGAACCTCCACCACTTAGGGAAATGGCTCAGAAATGAAACCCTAGCTCATACAAGCCCAATATGATAACCATGAGATCCTCTTCTTCATCAAATACCTTATCTCCTTTCTTTGAGAAGCCCTGGTTGAAAGAATGTCATTGTTAGGGTTGACCAGAGGTCAAAACCCTAATCCAAAGGAACTTGAAAATGAACAATGAAGCCCTTGAAGATGACATAATCATAATGATGGTGATATACCCTTGCAATCAAGATAATTCTCAAAGACCTTTGAAGGATCAGGAAACCCTAATTGAAGTGCCAACCCTCAGATGGTTGATCATCAATTCATAAAGACCCTCAGGCTTGAATCATGTAACTTCTCCATCTTTGAAAAGACTCTAGAGGATGACCTTCTTATTTTCAGATGATATGCAAAATGCAATGCCTAATGCCCTAAAATATGAAATGCAATGTGTTAAACTAGTCCCAAGAAGAGGAGAGCAAATTTTGAGGTGTTACAATCCATAGAACCTATCTCCCAAGAATCACTTCTCTTCCAATAAGTTACATCCATCTAGAATATGCAGATCATGTTACGACACAAAATGACGTACCTCATCGCATCAGTGCGATCAACGGTATAATCAACTGAGATTTCCATATGAAACCTTTTTATAGCTCTCACATAGTATTCTTTTGTTTAAAATATGTCTCCCACTTTTAACGCTCTCTCTGTCTGCATATACGAATTGTAAAGGAAATCTAAGGATGGTTCGTCTTCACCCAAGTTCAAGTTTGTCACGTGCTCAGGCGAACGATACACATGGCTCGAAGGTAATTACTGTTGTTCGTGGTCTACAAACTCATTGTTCACCATATAATCAACCAATATATCATCATCTTATTCTTCCAAGTCAACAACATCGACTTCGGAAACACAGACATCAACGAACCATAAACGAACCTATCATGCTAGACGATTCTAGATCAACTTAAAATTATATGAATTGGTATAGATCAGTTACAACAACGTAGTTTGTGTCTGACCCGAGGTATTTGATCGACCCACACCTATGAGCTTCATCATCACATGCCCAATAACCAACCTCACAACATTACCAAACCCGACAACATTGTTAACCCACCCAAACCCAACAACCAACCCCACAATATTACCATACTGTAGCGGTATTTTTTAGAAATTTAGCTATTGATTAACTTAACTGACAAAGAAAGATTCGTCACTGCGCTTTTATTATATCCAAAGGAAAGGGGAAAAGAACGAACAAAACCCAAAGAAGTTTTAAAACAAAAACTGATAAAAAGAGATAAGGGTCTGAGGGTTGGTTATGCAAAGGGAAGGTATTAGCACCATAAACATCTATGATTATCTATAGGAATCTCTTTGAAAATATGTACATTTAGGCTTAAAAATGGTATTGTTTGCAAATTATTGGGGATATGAGAATATAAATGTTTTTTTTATAATTTTGTGTTTGTCAAGACTTTCTGAGTCTCATGCCTACGTATCAATAAAGTGCAATGGAGGATCAAAACCTCGTAATTCGTGGTAAAAGTAACAAAGATGTTTGTTTTGGTTCACTTTTAATGAAAATATATTTTGTCATTTTAAGGAGAATACTCAACTAATGACCCACAAGTATGAAAACTTTGCATCACCATGAGAAGGGCTCCAACTTGGATAAAGATCAACAAGTATGCCACTAACTCTCTTAAGTGGAAAAGATTTTATCATCAATACTATGGGGATATGAGAATTATATCTCAACTATGGAAATGACTCATATCTAAACCTTGAGAAAGAGTTTTTAAAGAAAAAGTGCACAAAGGGCACAAAATAGTTTGAATGAGTTAATGTATTTTTTAGCCTTTTGAAATTGGTTTTGAATATGCTTAAAATGTGTTAGCATTTATTAAGAAAATATTTTGAAAATCACTTGACAAAAGTCAAGGTTTATTGAGAAAATGGTCCAAGTTTGAAAACAAGAAGTTTTTTTAAATAATAGAGAAGATTTTTAAAATTAAAGAAGGGGATGATAAGAAGAGACTATCCTAAAATATAAAGTAAAATCTAGGGAGAAAAGATCTAACCAAGAGATAGCAAAATTTATGACATAAGTCAAACAAGAATTCCCTCCTTTGGATTAAACCTCAAGCAATCCAAATAAGCAAAGAATAAATGTGTCAGATGGAACCAATATAACCAAACCCGTTCTTCAAAAGGAGCCCAAAGTCAAAGGTACCAGATGAATCCCAAGGTCTCAAGTCACAAACTTCTAAAGCAAGGGTCAAGGTCCTAGTTCTAAGTCCATAGCTCCACAATAGTGCCAATGATAGTAACCTCAAGTCCATGAATCAAGGGAACCAATTTTTTTAGGGGTTTTTCCTTTATTAATGTCTTTGAAAGAAAAAGAATTCCAAATGGACAAAGAACAAATAACATAAGCACAAACAATATGATATGAGAGGCTAAAATAAAAGCATAAAGTAAATGGAAAAAGAAATAAAGAGCATAGGATAAATGATATTAAAGTAAAGCCAATACATTAATATGTTAGGAAGTTGTATTAATAATCTATAATGGAAAGGCAATTGGTCATTTTTAGGAGAACACTTAACTATTCACCCACAAGTATGAAAGTGTAGACCTCTACATCACCATGAGAAAGGCTCCAACTTGGATAAAATCAACAAGTATGCCACTAGCTCTCTTAGGTGAAAAGGAAACATTATTTTTCATACAATACCATGAAGAATAAGAGACTTACAATCTCACTTATGAAAATGACTTACTTTCATGACAAACTTAGCGCTATGTTAAGCAATTGTAATTGGACTTATATAGAAGTCACAACTATCTAAGGCCGGTTAATAATAATGTTTGTGTTAATACATGCTAGAGAAATGATATGTAAATCATTCTCCTAAAGTTATGCCATAAAAAAAGAGAAGATGGATCAAGCACAAAGGCTAGGAGGGTGGTCCATTACTTCAATCCATACTTCATGATACTTAGGACAAACGTATGCATTAATCCAAAATACCTTAAATGATCCATGATCAATTAGGAGGTAAATTTTAAATGATGAAAGTTCATCAAGCACCAATCCACACATCATGAACAAGATGGACACAAACCATCCAATTGATGAAAAAAAGGAATGAAGAAGAAGAGGATAAGAGAAACCAAATCCAAATTGGATCAAAGGCTTGATCAAGTCACCATCAAATTCAATCATCAATTTTGGTGGATTAGAGTTTTCACTCCATCAACACCCAAGATCCATCGAGTTTAATGAGAGGTATAATCAAAGTAACCATGATCCAAGGTCAACATAAGTCAACAAAGGTCAAACAAACGTAAAATACAAAAAGATAAAATAAAATGCATCAAAAATATTTTTAAAATGAATTTTAAAAGGGAAATAAAAGAGAAAATCCATAAATCCCTTCAAAATACCAAATAAATGGCCAAGAAAGATATGGAAGGTTGGAAATAAAATAAGGAACCTAAAATAAATTTTTCAGAATTTTTAAATGCCTAAAAGTAATTTTAAACCAATTAAAACAAATGAGAAAAGAAGAAATTCAAGAAAAATAGAAAATCAAGAAAATAAAATGTGGAAAAATATAAATCAGATGAAGAAAAAAAATAAAATTTTATAAATTATTTCGGGATTTTTTTGGATAAAAGATGAATTTCTTATGAATATTTAAAGAAAATGCAATTTAAAATGAATAAATAAAAAGAAATAAAATCAGAAAAAACTTGGAGCGTTGGATCTGGCCTCATTAATTGACGTGGTAGATCCAACAATCCTCAGGCTGGGGCGCACGATGGAAATTAGCAAAAATAAAACACGGGATCTAATTCAAAATGGACCAATTAAAACATTTTAAATTGCCAACGTGTATGCAAACTCAGATGACCTAAAATAACGCTGATCATCTTCCCCGATGATCCCTCACCGGAGTTTCATCGTTTGGTAAATTCAAAACATGAGACTACCACCAATGTGATTGCCTCTTCATCACAAATCCAACCTCATGCTCTAAATTCATTTATCTAAACTGAGCATGGAGAATTTCATAGAAGTTTCAGGAGCAAACAAGCTACTAAAAATTAAATTAAATGATGAACACGATCAATCAACACTAGATAAGTTATGGGAAAACATTAGAGAGTGAATGACTACATTGTGGTAACTTGTTTGAGTTTAAATGATGCTTAGAACTACCTTGTCCAAATGATGATCAGAAGTTGATGAAGCTCGATCTGGTCAGGTCACTTTAGAAGGTCTCAAATCTTGGGAGTTGTTGAAAAAGCTTCAGAGAAGACCGAAGGTGCTAATGGAATCAAGAAATTGGATTGAAATAAGCTTAAATTCAAAACACGATAGTTCAATTTTCTAGAAATATTTCAGAGTGAGATAGGGTTTTCTTAGCTCTCAAAAGCTTGGAAATGAATGCAATATGTTTCTCTACTCATAGGGAGTGTGTTGGGATCCAAATACGTGTGAAATGATGCTCAATTCGTACAAAATGAATTTGTTCAGAATGTGAGAAAAGTGTGACTTACGAATCCTTCAAAACACAGCCAAATGACGCGTTTTAAGAATCAATTAACTTCTGGAGACTTGACTAAACATGTTTTGATCCAAAACGCGTGGTAATTTGGCTTGCAATTGAGGATTACTGAAGTTCAAAATCTGATCATGGTAATTTCTTCAGTTCCAAGCCACCATGTTTAACTCAATGGGGCATCTTGCACAAGAGGCTTTTTGATGTGATTCTTATTGCAATTTGTTGACATCATATCAAAGATCACAATGTACTAAGAAAGGTTGAATTTGGATGCTTGAGCACAAATTTATGACATGTTGAAGTTGGCACGAAAATCTGGTAATGTAACTTAGAAAATTCTAAGTCCCAAATGGCTGAAAATGACTTGTAATATCTCAAAGAATTCCATGGCCTTCAAATCATAATTTGACTTTGATCCTTGAAGAAAACTTATAAAGGATATCACAAATGATATTGTGAAAAAAGAATCATCCTGAAATGTTGAAAATTGAAGAATTTATGATTCTTGAAAGTTGAGAAAAAGTCACTTGAAAAATAGGCCAAATTTCACTATGTCCACAAATGACCTATAATATCTTCAAACATTTGATGATCCTCCAAGCATAATTGGATCATGTCATTTAAAGATAAGTTGTATAGGATATTTAGAAGAGTCGTCTACAAAAAGAAGCATTCAAAAATATTGAGAATTGAAGGAGTTGTGATCTTTTGAACTTTGACTTCAAATGTTGGCTTTTTGGTCAAACCATCTTGAAATAAGCTTGTGCACTTGGACTTTTCTTGCATTTCAAAGTACATGGGTGATCATATGAACTCAAAATAAGGTTTCCTTGAATTTATTTTGATTATATTACTCAAATTTTGAGGTAACTTGTTGAATAAGGCATGTAAATAAACACACGAACTTTTAACTTTTCTTGAGAAATAAGCCACAAAACATTGAGATACTCTTGATCAAAATGAGATTGAAAGATTCTTGAGAACCTTAGAGATCATATATTGAGAGATAATCCCCCTGAAAATCAATGGTTGAACACACTTTGACTTGAGGAATCAAACAAAACCCTAGCTAATGAGCTATGCTTGATGCTCTTGATGACAAGCCATGCCTTGCACAATAAACTTAAAGAAAACAAGACATATTTTTGATATTTTAATTAGTGGTTAGATAAGCAATGAACATATAAGCACAAAGGTAAAACACCAATAAAGAGATGCTTGATGATCCCTTTAAAAGGCAAACCCAAAAATGAGAGGGAGAGGACCAAGATATGACCTTGTTTGTATGAAAGGATGAAAATGATATGTAAGATCTTAGGGTAAAAAATTAGGGTATGACAGATGCCCCTATTTAAGTTTCTTCAATTCAGATATATGGAGATTAAAATATTCGTCTCGACAAGATTGAAGATATTTAAATACATAAGACCCAATTTTTGGCCCTAAGATACCGCAAAAATGCTTATGATATGTGATGAATGCAAACAAGGAACTCTGTGGGGAATATGGCGCCACAAGAGACAAAGAACTGCTGGAGAAAGAGGTGTTTGAATCTCTGCAGGAGAATAATAGATTTTGAAGAGGGACCCAGTTGGGGACAAAAAAAGTTCCACAGGGAAAGAGGAAAGACGCGCCGACAAAATACGACACAAAACTGCCGAGGACAAATGGATGTTTTCCAGGAAAATAAAGCACCGGGAGACGACTCGACTCGGGAATAACTATTGTATTGGAAAGAAACCAATGCACAGTTAGAAAGAAAATGAACCAAAGACCCAACGGGGGAAGACTTGTCAAAGTAAGACTCCGTTGGGGAAAAGATCAAAAAAGGGGAAGCCCAACTCCTCTAGGGGGAAAATATTACCAACTACCAGCCAAGTGATATGTTAACAAAGGTAATAGAAATATTACCTAACTATTAACCAAGTGATAGCTTAACAAATGTAATATGCTCAAAAGGAAAGATTACCAACTACCAGCCAAGTGATAGCTTAACAACGTACCCAACCAAAGGTAAGAAGGAATATTACCTAATTATCAGCCAAGTGATAGCTTAGCAAAGGTAATAAACTCAAAATAAAAAAATTACTAACTACCAGCCAAGTGATAGCTTAACAAAGGTAACCAACCAAAGGTAAGAGGAATATTACCTAACTATCAGCCAAGTGATAACTTACCAAAAGGTAATAAGCTTAAAGGGAAAGATTACCAACTACCAGTCAAGTGATAGCTTAACAAAGGTAATAAGCTCAAAAAGGAAAAATTACCAACTACCAGCCAAGTGATAACTTAACAAGGTAACCAACTAAAGGTAAGAGGAATATTACCTAACTATCAGCCAAGTGATAGCTTAACAAAGGTAATAAGCTCAAAAAGAAAGATTACCAACTACCAGCCAAGTGATAGTTTAACAAAGGTAACCAACTAAAGGTAAGAGGAATATTACCTAACTATCAGCCAAGTGATAACTTACCAAAAGGTAATAAGCTTAAAGGGAAAGATTACCAACTACCAGTCAAGTGATAGCTTAACAAAGGTAACCAACCAAAGGTAAGAGGATTATTACCTAACTATCAATCAAGTGATAGCTTAACAAAGTTAATAAGCTAAAAAATAAATATTACCAATTACCAGCCAAGTGATAGCTTAACAAAGGTAACCAACCAAAGGTAAGAGGAATATTACCTAACTATCAGCCAAGTGATAGCTTAACAAAAGGTAATAAGATCAAAGGGAAAGATTACCAACTACCGGCCAAGTGATAGATTAACAAAGGTAACCAACCAAAGGTAAGAGGAATATTACCTAACTATCAGCCAAGTGATAACTTAACAAAAGGTAATAAGCTAAAAGGGAAAGATTACTAACTACCAGCCAAGTGATAACTTAATAAAGGTAACCAACCAAAGGTAAGAGAAATATTATCTAACTATCATCCAAGTGATATCTTAACAAAGGTAATAAGCTCAAGGGACCAAAGTTCAATCCATGATAATGAACTGAAAAAGGAAACTAAAACAAAACCTTCCACGAGGATCAAACTCTGTGGGGAATTAGAAAGGATAAGCGCTTTCTGCTTATGGTCGACACTCTATTGGAGAGAGGATGCACACACTCTGCAGGGAGAAAAAACACCAGAGAGTGGGGAAGGTGTCATACCCTAATTTTTAACCCTAAGGTCCCACATACCATTGGCATCCTTGCACGCAAACAAGGTCACCTCCTGGTCCCTCTCCCTCTCATCTTTGGGTTTTTCTTTTGCAGGGATCATCAAGCACCCCTTTATTAATGTTTTTACCTTTGTGTTTATATGTTCATTGTTTATCTAACCACTAATCAAAATAGCAAAGTATGTTCTCTTTAAGTTTATTGTGCAAGGTAGGGCTTGTCATCAAGAGCATCAAACATGATTTCTAAACTAGGTTTTTCTTTGATTCCTCAGCAAGGTGTGTCCAACCATTGATTCTCAAGGGATATATCTTTCAATGCATGATCTCAAAGGTTCTAAAGCATATTTAAATCTCATGTTGATCAAGAGTACATCAAGGTTTTGTTGCTTACTTCTCAAGGAAAGTCAAAGGTTCATGTGTTTATTTCCATGCCTTCTTCAATAAGTTACCTCAAGCTTTGAGCAATCCAATCAAGAGACATTTAAGGACACCTTATTTTTAGTTCATAAGATCATCCATGTACCTTGAAATGCAAGAAAAGTCCAAGTACACAAGTTTATTCCAAGAGGTTTGACCAAAGAGTCAACATTTGAAGTCAAAGTTCAAAGAATCACAACTCCTTAAATATAAACATTATTGAATGCTTATTTTTGCATATGACTCTTGTCAATATCCTCTACAACTTCTCTTTGGATTATAAGTGCCAATTATGCTTGGAGGATCATCAAAAGTTTGGAGACATTATAGGTCATTTGTGGACTTTTTCAAGTGACTTATTTCTCAACTTTCGAGATTCATAACTTCTTCAAATTTCAACATTTGAGGATGATTCTTTTTGCACAATGTCATTTGTGATTCCCTCTATAATTTTGCTTCAATGATCAAGGTCAAATTATGCTTGGAAGGCCATGGTATTCATTGAGACATTATAGGTCATTTTCAGCCATTGAACACTTAAAGTTATACTTGAATTTTGTTGTAATTTTGTTTGGAGAAATAATCAATACTCCCACACCCATTCCATCTTTATGAATAGAACTATCAGAGTATAATTTCCAGGGTTCAAGCTCCAGATAATTTAGGGAGTTTTCGACTACAAAGTGGTTGACTATAAATTTTGCTACCACTTGCCCCTTAACAACCTTTAAAGGCATGTAAGTTAAAAATACCCAGTTAAGGCCAATGGCCGTTTACCGATTCGACTATGTAAAATTGGTTTCTATAACATATGTTTAATAATGTCAAAGTGAGACGAAACATAAACTGGCTTTATATAATGCTTCAGTTTAGTACATGAGAAATATAGACATAGACATAATTTTTCGACTATACTATATCTAGTTTCTGCATCATTTAAGACTCTACTAAGGTAGTAAATGGCTCTTTCTACGCCATTTTCATCCTCTTGACCCAACATGCTCCCTAAAGTCATATCAGATGCAGATATGTACAATCTCATACTTCTATTCCTACAAGGAGGTGCCATAATTGGAGGATGAACAAGATAGTCTTTGATCTTGTCAAAAGCCTCTTGTTGCGCTTGCCCCCATTCAAAGCCTTCATTCTTAAGTCGAAGTAGAGGTCAGAAGGCGTGGGTCTTTCCACTTAAGTTTGAGATGAACCTCCTTAGGAAGTTGATCTTTCCTAGCAATGACTGCAATTCCTTCTTCGTTGATGGTGCTTTCGCTTCCAGGATGGCCTTGGTCTTGTTTTGATTAATTTTGATTCCTTTATTATAGACCACGAAGCCTAGAAAATCCCCAACCTGCACACAAAAAGCACATTTGAGAGTGTAGCGGTGTATTCGTCGCTATATGATCTATCGATTAAATCATAAGCTAGGAGATACATTGAAATTTCGAGTCGCCACCGCACTTTTATTTATCCAAAGGACTGGCTAAAAAGCGAACAAAAGCCTAAGAAGTTTTACACGTAGAAAACTAATAAAAAGATCAGAGATTCTGGGTAAGGGGTAAATTACGCAATGGGAAGGTGTTAGGCACCCACTACGTCCTAGGTACTCCTAGGGAGCCCTTTTCACACTTGTTATGCTAAATTGTTATTTGTCATGACATAAACATTGTGCAAACATGATTGGGATGATGAGAAAAGAATATACAAGTTAATTATTTTTGTGTTATTGTGTTTGAACGGATGAACCCGCTGCCTACGTACCTTCCATCAAAGGTAAGGATCAAAACGCCGTAGTTCGGCTAAAAGATTTCCAAAAGTTGGTGAATTCAGTTTTAAACACAAGCACTGAGGCTTTTCATTATCAATGGGAGAACACTCGACCAAAAACAACATCCACCATGCGAGGATAGCTTCGACGTACTAGAGGGGTTAGCCCTGTTTTCAGTACGGAAGTCTTACTGTCGACTCACTAAGGATAGGCAAGTTTTACATCAACCACAAAGATAATTGAAACCTATGGCTAATGTGAAAAGATTTACAATGGACAGAGCCAAAACAAGTGAATGAGTGAAGTTAATTGATTGTGATTGTGAAAATGAAGTCAAAGTATGATTAAGATTGATTCAGAAGAAGTATTATGAAAATGAGTTTGAAAAAAAAAAAAAAAGTCAAGGACTTGAGTCCAGGTTTTTAATTAAAAGCGTGAAGATGTTTGCACAACACTTATGTCAGGTTTGAAAGTAAATGTGTGAAAAGGTTTAGGACATAATGAATGATGAATGGATGAGGATGGATAGTAAAACTTCTTAGAAGGTTCACTTCTTGAGATCATATGGGAGATGATTCAAGTATGTCCTTTGGAATAGCAATTAATAATAACAAACAAGCAAAGCAAGCAAAAGCGGATATCGGATGCCAATCACTGGTCTTATACCAATCTCCTAAAACAAAATGGGATATCAGAGGCCACTCAATGGACTTACACTAATCTCCACAGAAGAAAACAAGAAATGGGATATGAAATGTGGAAGTCAACTGCCAATCTGTCTGGACTTAGGTTAACCCCACACATATGATCATAGGAATACCAATGCCACATAGCAGGGACTTACAAGGATCCTCACATACAAGAACTATGCAACATGAGACGATGAGAAAGCAAAAGCCAACTTGCAGGGACTTACAATTGCAATTTCTCATACAATCAAACAAATCAAATTATGATCACAGGAAAACAGATGCCAACTTGCAGGGACTTATAGCTGTATCCTCACATACAAATCAAACAGATCAAACTATGATCATAGGAAAACAGATGCCAACTTGCAGGGACTTATAACTGTATCCTCACATACATACAAAGCAATGACAGAAGATATGAGTGACCAAGGAGGTCTTGCACTCTATCCTTCCATATCACAGGAGCAAAGGCCAAAAGAGATGGACTTACAATTGTCCTCAATGGGCAAGCAACAATGATAATGTCACAAAGACAAATGAGATGATTGTGCATTAATGGCAATTGATGATGATAAATGCATAACATACAAGCAAGCAAGTGCATATGAAGCAATCAATCAATCAATGAATATCAAACAGCACACTCTATAGCCAAGACAAGGGGGCTCACACAAGAGGGTTTGACTTTGAAAGTCCACTGTAATAGGTAAAGGTCGCTCTTAACCTTGCCATTGAGAGGCTAAGGTGAAGCAGATGAAAAGGAGATGAGGGGTGTGCCTCATTGCTTCTATCTCAGATCAGAGAGAGCATCAAAGAAAGTGTGGGAGTTCAGAAAGTAGGAACTCTCTCCACATTATTGACTCGATTAGATCTTGGGTATTTATCTCAATGCTTCAACCATGTAATGGGAGCAAAGAGAGGACACACTGAATAGTGGGGGATAGATTACTTATCTCTACCTTCCACCAATTGCCTTACTTGAAGGACTTTTCCTGCTTGGGACAATTTTAAACACACACAGGCATTGCCTCTTAAGGAGGACTTCAGACAGTTTGCCCGGTCAAATAACAGACCGGGTCTCCAGACTACATGAAGAAGAAAGGTTTATACCTCAAAGCAAATGCTAAATAGCAAAGCAAGCAAGTTCAAAGAACTTAAGCAACTAAAGTACCTGAAAAAGTCAAACTTATTAGTAAACAAGTCAAAAGTTCAAACCAAAAGAAATGGATAAACAACAGTCAACCATAAACAGAGGTGCCAAGGCACAAAGCCAAACTCATATGAGTCACACCTACAAAACAAGGGTTAGCACAATATATAATCCAACTCAATCAAATTTGAATGATCTTTGAGGCATTGGTGCTTAACCTGAAACAATAGCTCAATTGTAAGCTCAAAAGACCACTAGGACTAGCCTAGGGTCAAAGATGAAAGAAAAAAGCCAAACAGCAAAGGAAGGTCAACCCAATTCATGTTCAAACATTTAAGAAGCAATCTCAATTGGATTCACGATCAAATCATGCATCATTGTCATTTCATACACAAAAGAATGCAAAGCATGGCAAGAGAAGCATACAAAAGGTCAACAGCAAAACCTCATTCAAAAGTCAACCCAAACATTCTCAAAAATTATCAAATAAATCACACTCAATCCTAACATCTAGCATGGTAAGCATGTCAAATTTCATTACATTTGGATGAGAGGAAGGCAGTCAATTAAAATCATGAAGTCAACACAATTTCAAGTAAGCACAATGAAAGTCAACAAACATGAGTCAACTTCAAAAAATCATATCAAATTGAAAACAGAAGAGAAATGAATGAGATTAACACCAATGCAAAGCTCAAGATGTCTAGTTATCACATATGAAATTTCATGGTCATACAATAAGATATGAGAATTTCACAAAAGATTTGGCAATGTGTATCACATAAAGTCAACAAATGACTAAGCATGGAAGAAAATTCACAATCAAATGGAAAACAGCATGATTAATTCCAAGAAAATTCATACACAAACTAGACATGTGATATATCATTCATGCCAAAATTTGGGGTCATTTGGAGGCCAGGAAGTATGTGAACAAAAATCATAAAAATGCATATCATTGGTGTGACACAAATTGTCACACCCTAGTTCAAAAAATCATAACTAGCAAACCACAAATGATAAATGCACAATCTTTATACCAAAAT
The DNA here is from genome assembly GCF_024323335.1 of Lathyrus oleraceus. Classification (NCBI taxonomy): domain Eukaryota; kingdom Viridiplantae; phylum Streptophyta; class Magnoliopsida; order Fabales; family Fabaceae; genus Lathyrus; species Lathyrus oleraceus. The sequence goes on along the minus strand of NC_066585.1, from coordinate 478,456,097 downwards.
GAAGATGAATGAGTCTAGTTTCACCACAAAAAATTTCAGGCTCAATGGATGCATCCTCATAATTTCACAAAAGAAATGGCCAAGGGTGTCAAATGTGCATACATGTCAAGAGATCAATTATCAATTAAAATCCAGCCAGTGAAAAATTAATTAAAAATCAAAATCAAATACTAGACACTCTCATGGACATGATGCAAAAAAAATCAGAATTTTTGGAGTTGAAATGAATTAAAAATGAATTTGGCAAGTTGAGGCATAAATTGGATGAAGCATGAACAAGATAGCATGGTATGGGGTCAAACAATGGTCAACCGATGGCACAAATGTAATTCTGGGCACCACTAATCAAAACTCTGCGTTTTGATTCGCACAACGAAATGTTGTGATTGGCTGTTGCCCAATGCAACAGTACACGGGCCAATGGATGAATTTTCTGGGTTTAAGAAAAACCCTAGGGTTTTAGCAGCCATGGCATCCAGCATTTTTAAGCAAAATCAAAGCAATCGAAATTCCAACATAGCACACAACCAACATGGCAATGATGCAACCATACTCACGCACATCTAAACATCAACAAACCATACATATTCAAGCAAAATTCTGGCAAGTTTTAAGGTTCAAACACAGCAGTATTCATCATCATCTTCAAGAATCGACCATGAACAAAATTACCAGAAACGACAAACAAGCATGGCAATAGCATCAGTAAGCATCAAGCAGCATAAATCCAACATCAATTTTTCATGAAACACGACAAAGTCCATGAATCAAGCAGAAGAACATCAATCAACAAACATATGGTCATGCATGAAGCTTTCCAGGAATGGCTAATAATCATATCAATAGAAGCATTGAAGCATGGTGATGACAAATCCAAGCATAGTTTTCAGTATAACACACCATAGAGTGAGATTCGAACAAAAATGCAAATGACCATCACACTTATTTTTCAGATTTCTTGCAGCATATTTGACCAAATCGCATGAGATAAAGTGTATTGGATTCAGCATGCTAGACTCTACAACAAGCATGGCAAGGAATTGAAAAACAAAAGATTCGAAAAAATACCAAATGGAAGAGCAGTGGAAGATTCAGCAACCCTTTTGCTTGCAAGAGCTCGAACAGAGGAGTATTATGCTTCTATGAGATAGATGCTTGAAAACTTTGAGCTCAGTGATGCTTGGAGACAACCAAACCATGATCTACCATTGTTGGTGGTTGGTGAAATCAGAACAAGAAGATGCAGTTACAGCAAGGCTTTGATGGTGAAAATAAACTCAGTATGTTGTCCAGGTGAAGAAAGGATCAAAGGTTGCTCGTGTGCTTTGATGATTTTGAGCCAAAATCCAATTCGAGCCAAAATGCAAGAAGGAAGAAGTGAGAGTATTCTGTGGTCTGCCGCTGCTACTAGGGTTGGCAAATGGCAGAAAATTGCTTTTATATCATCTGTTTAACATCTCTTAATCATGTGCTAACTTGGTTTAATTTTAATGAACTCATTTGCATTTTTGCTAAGTTGAAAATATGGAAATGGAGGGTGTGAAATCTGCACGGATTGGGCTTAGAAACAGGCTGTTCATGACCAACTCTCCTTGCTGTTTGTTGTTTGTTCATGCAATGTTAACCTTACTTTACTTATATGACTCCATTTGCCAAAATTATTAACTTTGCATAAGTGAAAGTGGAGGTGTAAGCTTGCACGATTTTGGGCCTTAAACCAGCTGCTTATGACTAACATAATTGCTGTTTTTGGTTACTTCATGAATTGCTAGCTTGAATTCTCACTTATGAAGGCATTTGCCAAATTTTCAAATTATGCACCTTGGTCCAAAATGATGGTGTAATGGTGGTATGAACATGATTTAGGGCTTGGAGCAAGTTTCAAATACTATATAAAGTGAATCCCAATTGGCCAATTGTGTAAAAAGTCAATGAATCAAAAAGTCAACTTTGGGTCAAACTTTGATTTTTAATGAAATAGGTCCAAAAATGCCATTTTGATTGGCAAGGTTTTGATGAATGAAATTTATAGTTTTGGAAAGAGGGGAAAAAATGTGGTTTGTAGGAAAAAACCCCACCAAATTTGGCCTTATGGTTCATGAGTTATGGCTCTTTGAAGTTCACAAATTTCTGAAAATGAATTGATCATATCTTGACAACCACACGTGGGATTTGAGAGTTCTTGGACTTTTTGAAAATGGGAGAACAAGATCTTCAACTTTCATGTTGGGCAAAAATTCATTTGAAGCTTGTATCATGATGCAAGATTAAGATCAAGAAGTTTCCATTTTTGGCAGTTAAAATTACAGGTCCACTTTCTATTTTGGGAAATTTCTGATTTTACTTCAAATTCTTCCATGATGAGGTTTGACATGATAGATGAGGCTTATACAAGCATGAATGAGCTCCTTCAAATCAATTCTATCCATCAAATCACTGATTAAATCAACAGTTGACCAAGTTTGACTTTTCTAGGGTTTTGGGTGACTGGACCACTTCTGATGAATTCCAAACCCTAATTCCTTGAGACCTTGACTTCAAATGATGTCCCAAGATGTATGAACTCTTGATTATTGATCATGGTGCCCAAATTCTGCAAGAATGGCCACCATCCATTGCTTTGACTGACTGTTGACTGTCTTTGACCTAATTGCTGATGATTGCTTCCACTGCAAGCAACAAGGTTAGACTGACAATATTTTTGTACTTTTTGGTTAGTAAATATATGAAAGGCAAAGATATACAAATGCAAAGTATGCTTGGTGATCAAGAAACAACCCACAAGGCAAACCACCCACTAGGAGGACAGCTAGGGTATGCAATGATCCTTGAGGTCATGATATGAATGATATGGGCCATGAGGGATCTTAGGGCCCAAAATTGGGGTCTTACAGATGCCCCTATTTAAGGTCATTCTAGCCGGAGAAGTGAAGTTTAGAAATCTTCATATCGACGCGGTAGAATGGACTTAAATAACAGTAATGAGACAAATTTTGGTCCCTAAGAGACCTCATGATGCAAATGTATGCATGCGAAAGACACAAACTCTGTGGGGAATATGATTCACACAGAAGAAAAGACGATCCATCGGAGTAGTACACTCACCAGGAACAGAGACTCTAACAAGACTCTATGGGGATAATAAAAGAAAAAGAAATGTGTGAACAATACACGACTCCAAACTGGGGAAAGACAAAACTGACATAGCGTGAACAAGACACGACTCTGATTAGGAAAACAGAAAACAGACTGGAGAACTCACTGGGGAGTGAAGAACTCACACTGGGGAAAAGAATTCCAAAGGAAAATAAATCCATTGGAGAGACACAAGCTGACTCCTGGGGGGAAGCAACAGAAAAAGTTCCACTGAGGGAAGCAACAAAGAAAACGAGATGTTACCAGGCATAAGGGTAACAAACAACAGGAAGGAACACCAAGGATACCGGTTACTGGGTATATAATAGGTGACCGACCAAAGACGTGAATTGGTGTGTGTTCCAAAACACTCATCATCCTGAAGAGAGCGAAAGCAAACTTGTTTATAGGATGGATATTTGATTCCGTAAAGAATGCAAATCTTACTCAATTGGGGGAACAAACAAAGTGTTTGACAAGAGAGTGCATGAGATATATTATTCATAGCCGTCAAAACGTGAATAATAACCTCGCATGGAAAATTATCCTGAACCGGGTTGTAGGTTGTTTATAGGATAAGAATCCGAAATCGTGAATTGGTTTGTGTTCCAAAACACTCATCACCCTGAAGAAAGCTAGAACAGCAGACTTGTTTATAGGATGGATATTCAATTCCACAAGGAAAATGAATCTTACTCTGAGGGGAAAACAATCAAAAGATTGACTCAAGAGTGAACGAGATATAATATCCATTACCGTCAGAACGTGGATAGAATACTCACAAAGGAAGATTATCCTGAACCGGGTTGTAGGTTGTTTATAGGATAAAATCCGAAATCGTGAATTGGTTTGTGTTCCAAGACACTCATCATCCGAAAGAAAGCTAGAACAGCAGACTTGTTTAAAGGATGGACAAAAAGCGTGAATTGGTGTGTGTTCCAAAACACTCATCATCCGAAAGAAAGCTAGAACAGCAGACTTGTTTAAAGGATGGACAAAAAAAGACGTGAATTGGTGTGTGTTCCAAAACACTCATCATCCAAAACGCAAACTGGTTAAAGGATGGGCAAAAAAAAACGTGAATTGGTGTGTGTTCCAAAACACTCATCATCCGAAAGAAAGCTAGAACAGCAGACTTGTTTAAAGGATGGACAAAAAAAGACGTGAATTGGTGTGTGTTCCAAAACACTCATCATCCGAAAGAAAGCTAGAACAGCAGACTTGTTTAAAGGATGGGCAAAAAAGCGTGAATTGGTGTGTGTTCCAAAACACTCATCATCCAAAACGCAAACTGGTTAAAGGATGGACATTCGATTCTACAAAGAATGCGAATCTTGCTCAGCTGGGGAAAATCAACAAAGGATTCCAACTAAAGAGCGCATGAGACATATTATTCATTACCGGCAGACCGTGAATAATATACTCGCATGGAAGATTATCCTGAACCGGTTACTGGGTTGTTTAAGGATAAAAAACCGAAAAGAAAGGCATCGGGATACCAGAATAGGTATATAATGATGACCAATCAAAAGGAGCAACAGACATTACCAACAAAAGGGTAAATGAAAGGCGATCTGCTGAGGATAAATTGCAAGCATCCGGCAATTATCCACAGAAGACTAGCTGGGGATGCACTGGTAAACAACCAATGATCCGGGGAACAAATCACTAGCATACGGTGAAAGGACCCACTGGGGATAAAATTGCTAGCATACGGCAATTATCCACAAAATACTTGCTGAGGATATAAGTGCTGATCTGAGCAACTTATACAAGCAAAGGAAAATCATCATCAAATATTGAATGAAGATAAACACAAAATTGGGGTTTACATCTACCGAAAACGGGGTAGAAGACCAAAAACTCCGCGTGGGGATAGAGCAAATCACAAATCCGCACGGGAAACCAAAATAGGGTTTATAACAAACCACAAACTGCTAAAGAGCAGGAAAATAGGATTTTACAACTACCAGTATACGGGTAGAAAACCAAAACTCTGGCTGGAGAATAAAAGGTGTATAACCACAAATTCTGTCAAGAAAGCCAGGAAAGATAGGACTTACAACTACCGGTATGAGGGCAGAGGCCCAAAAACATTCCGCTGGGGAACAACCCACTGGGAAGCACAAGATATTTGACAAATAGCCGATTCGGGAACAATCCGAAAAGACAGACTGAATCAAGACACGTCCTACTGAGGATGTAACTCAAATAGGAAAATCCATCCCAATACATGTGTTGGGAGGAAACGGAAGAAACCGTCATCCACGAGGGTATATCTCAGTGGGGAACTGCAGAAGGAAAGACAAACACTTTTTCTGCTTATGGGGCTGACTCTATATGGAGAGATTTTAAACACCCAACATCTGCTTGGGGAGATCTGTAAAGAGATATATATCACCATAGCAGGAGACACGACAAACAAAAGATATATGGCAAGAAATGCAACATGAATATCTGAATGTTTATGAATATGCATGAATATGCGTGATTTATGTTTGATGAATGCTGACAAAACAGACAATTCTAACACAACAGGTTCAGGAACAAAACGTCCGGTATTATACTTCCAGGGGAAAAACCAGCTGGAGAGCCAATCTGCGGAGATCTACGTGCTGTAAAGCAAAGATTTGCAGGTACTGCTGAAGAAGCAGAGGGCCCGAGATATCAGGAGACGACCCAATCAGGGTACAGAAAGTCACAACGGGCAAAACAGCCACCAAGACGAATCTGTAGGGGAACAAGAGAAGTCCCAAAGTATCTGCAAGGGATACCAGTGTCAACTGAGAAACAAAAAGTGCATGAATAAGCACGAACTGCTGTAGAAGCAAATCCTCATAACTCCGCTGGGGAACAACCCACTGAGGGAGAATGATATCATCCAAATAGAATCTGACTGCATAAGCAATTCTACTGGGGAAAACTGTCGGCTACTCTCTTGGGAATGAACCACTGAGGGAGGACAGATCAAACAAATAGATTCTGCAACGAACCACTCCACTTGGGGAGAATACACAAAGCAAACTGATCACAACAAGTAGATTCTGCAATATAAGCCACTCTACTGGGGATCACAAAACAGTCAGGAAATCAATCCGTTCACTGGAGGCTAGCGCCATCATCCGACCATATTGGGGATTGAAGAAGCATTCAATAGGCAAAACTGCCACAACAAATACTCTGCAGACTAAGCTGAGGAAAAGATGATTGAAATACTGGGATATCAACCCAAACAAACATCGAGTAGGAAAATAAATCCTGCTCTGCTGGAGAGAATAACTCTGATGGAGAGATAGCAACAATTCCGCAGACGACTTCGCCGGGGAAAAGGTGAAGTACCGGGTATCAAACCACTGACTTACCGAGTCTTCAAGAAGAAAGCGATCATGCTGAGAAAACAGATAGTTCCTGCTGGCACACTGCATGGGGGAAAGCGGTAACAACTTCACTTGCAACCCTGGTGAGGATATCAACAACGGTTATACTCGCGACTCCGAGGGGAGTATCAATCAATGGCTATACTCATGACTGTGCTGAGGAGACAAATAAAATCTGGGGGTATCGACCCACTGGAGGAAGTGACAGGGCACCAGGATGACAAACCATCAACCGCCGAAACTTCTCAAGAAAACACCCATGCTAGGGAAAACTGCTGCTGGAGAAAACGAAGTCTTCAACAACACTCTTGCGATTGTACTGGGGAACAACCCCAACAACAACTCTGTTTGAGGAACAACCTCAACAAAGATCTGAAGAAAGAAAATACCACCAAACCAGGAATATGAACGAATGTCTTACCTGTTGGAAATCATGCCACCCTTGGGAGAGCACTGAGATATTCTTGAGTATCCTTTCAATCTTGTGAATGTTCACTTTGTTTAAAACAAAAATTTTGAAAAATTTGAATTGTTTAAAACAATGATATTTTATCAATTTAAAACATGCAAAACATTTGTTGAATTGAAACAAATAAGAATGCAAATAATTGGATAAAAAGCTCAAATTGATTTGATGGAATGGTAGTCTGCAAATGGCAAGACTCCATAGATCTGTACAAATTTGAAATCAGTGATATATATTGGAAGAGGGCTACATTGAACATAATGATCCTTTCTCTACCAATTTGAATCTCGATGTATCCGAAGCTTCAGTTGACGACGAATCGAGAATCTTCTGACGAAATGACGACTGATGAACCAGAAAGTCTTGTCAGGATGCAGTTACTTGCCAAATCCCTAATTTTTGCCTAGATTGCCCCAGAGTGAGGTACTCAATCTAGCGGGATGCAAATATATCTTCTTCTTTTTTTCAAGTCTCTAATTTTTGCCTGAATTACCCTTGCGGGTTCTCCACCGAGACGCTCATTTTTGCCTAAGCCGCCCTTTCGGGTTTTCAACTTAGCGAGCAATTCTGTTTTTTTTTTCTTTTTTTTTTTCATTTGCATATACTTTTTTTTCTAGGCAAAGTATCTCTTGACTGCATCTGAATTTACAGGACGAGTGAAATCCTCCCCATCCATTGTTGTAAGCATCAAAGCTCCGCCTGAAAAGGCTCTCTTAACAACATATGGACCCTCGTAGTTTGGAGTCCACTTGCCCCTGGAATCGGGCGCGAAAGACAAAACTTTCTTGAGCACGAGGTCACCTTCTCGGAACACACGAGGCTTGACCTTCTTGTCGAATGCTTTCTTCATTCTCTGCTGATATAGCTGACCATGACACATGGCAATTAATCGCTTCTCTTCGATTAAATTCAATTGGTCGTAACGACTCCGAATCCATTCAGCATCAGTCAACTAGGGACTTGAGGGTATAATTTTCTTTTTTCCCTTGGAAAAAATTTTGAAAAAATTTTCCTGGTTTTTGATTTTTCTTATTTTTCACCCTCTTTCTTTTTTCTTTTTTTTTTGATTGATTTTTTTTTTTTTTTTTTTTTTTTTGTAATCCCCAGTTTGACTGGTTTGCTGATTCTCATAATACAGCTGAATGAGCTCCTTTTCGTGCTCAAGAAGGCGGGTAATCTCGTCAGGAATCCCCTTTAACATCATCTTCCTCTGCCTCAGATACAAGGACTTCAAGATTGGGAGATGGCGTCGGATCATTATGTTCAATGGGTTTAGAAATCCCTGCATAATGATTCTGGATAATGAAAAGCTTTTGATATTTAAACAAGCGAATCAATTATGCAGATGAAAAAGCTGTTTTATTTGTTTTTCATGGTTTTTTGTGATCACTGATTTCATGCAAAAAGCAAAAAGTGAAAACAAAGGAAAAACAAATGTTTGACAATGCATTAATTGAATGAAAACATCATTGTATTAAATGCTGCCAACAATGTCATCACTTCTCCTTTTGGCATGGGAGAAGGGTTTTAATCAAAATGAACAAATCACGCTGACTTATGAATGACCGTGGGAACATCCACAGCGACCCAATTGTGGCAGACACCACCAGGAATGATGAAATTGTTCAGATCTTCTGCATCTTCTTCTAAGAAAGCAGCAGCTTCTTCTTCAGGTTGATCAACATGGATGAATCCTCCACTTGCGAACAAACCTTGCTCCTTGCATGCCCCAGAACCATAGCCAATGCCAGCCCGGGATTGGTTAACCAGGAATAAATCCATCAACAGGAGTAAATCCATCAGCAGGAATAAATCCATCAGCAGGAATAAATCCATTAAAAGCACTTGGTCTGGCAAATTCCTCCTTGAGTTCACAATTCTCTTGCTCAATCTGATCCATCAATCTGGCAGAGATGGCTCTGGTATAATACCGGCAAAGTGCGTCTTCAAAATAAATGAAGATCGCAGGGTCAGACCACAGGACGGGAGACCGGAACAAAACACCTGCTTATGCAAATGATGCATGAAGTGTTTGTGCATATGCTTGTTTTTCATTTCAAAGAAACTCGAGGGTTTTATTTGCAAACTTTGAAATATTTAAGCATTTTGATCTTACATGAGAATATCTCATCAGATATATCAGGTGAAAAAAAAAAATCCCGGTTTTTTCATGTTTTGAAATTTTTTGCAAATAACTCCTTTGAGTTCCTTGAAAATTTTCTTTTTTCTGATGACATGAATTGCGGATGAATGCGTGAATGTATGAATGCAACAAACACACTCAAGGATCAAACAAAGCACACCAAACAAAGGTCGTGGGAAAGCTCAATGTATCCCTAATATCAATCATCCATTTTGGTGGATTTAGGTTTTCACCTTATCGACACCCAAGTTCCATTGATATTAACGGTACATGAACCGGTTCAGACATTCTTAATATCAACCAGCCGCTTTGGTGGATCTTAGGTTTTACACCTGATCCGGGATCCATTGATATTAACAATGTTTGGACGACTCAACCACGAATCACGGGTTTGTTGAGAGTCACGAGCATGGAGTCTCGGTTAAGAACCACCCAAAGGGAGTGTACTAGGGTTTAAACCTGCCAGACATGTTCTATCAGAGGTTCCCATAATCATCGTTCCATCTTTCGAATATTATCGGAGGAACGAATACTCGTATTCCAAGAATATTCTCAAGAGAAACTCTTATGAGTGTAGTATCGCGTAACAATCGTATCAGAACTGACATCTGAACGACCTCCGCACTACGGTCCTAAAAATAGGCCAAGATGGGTTTGGTAAACTAAGGTCCTTGGCTTCTGCGGCACATGATTGAAAGAATAATGCCTAACCACAAATAACTTGTGTGACATTATTAGTTCAACATGACCTCCACCAAGTGAATGGGCTCGCAAGTCAACTGGCTAAGGACTACTCCACACCAGTCGACAAGACTATGCCATTCTCCTATCCTAGAGAGCACTCGAGTTCGGGTATAGAACTCATCTCACAGATCACCAAAGCAAACAGCATATGTATACCAAGCAATTCACACATTACAATCAATACAGTGATCCCAAATCGTACAAAAATATGTCGAATGACAAATAATAATATAGCACAACAAGGGTGAAAAGTAGGCAATACAACCAAGGATTCTGGTGAGATTTCCCCAGTGGAGTCGCCACTTTTCTGTAGCGGTGTATTCGTCGCTATATGATCTATCGATTAAATCATAAGCTAGGAGATACATTGAAATTTCGAGTCGCCACCGCACTTTTATTTATCCAAAGGACTGGCTAAAAAGCGAACAAAAGCCTAAGAAGTTTTACACGTAGAAAACTAATAAAAAGATCAGAGATTCTGGGTAAGGGGTAAATTACGCAATGGGAAGGTGTTAGGCACCCACTACGTCCTAGGTACTCCTAGGGAGCCCTTTTCACACTTGTTATGCTAAATTGTTATTTGTTATGACATAAACATTGTGCAAACATGATTGGGATGATGAGAAAAGAATATACAAGTTAATTATTTTTGTGTTATTGTGTTTGAACGGATGAACCCGCTGCCTACGTACCTTCCATCAAAGGTAAGGATCAAAACGCCGTAGTTCGGCTAAAAGATTTCCAAAAGTTGGTGAATTCAGTTTTAAACACAAGCACTGAGGCTTTTCATTATCAATGGGAGAACACTCGACCAAAAACAACATCCACCATGCGAGGATAGCTTCGACGTACTAGAGGGGTTAGCCCTGTTTTCAGTACGGAAGTCTTACTGTCGACTCACTAAGGATAGGCAAGTTTTACATCAACCACAAAGATAATTGAAACCTATGGCTAATGTGAAAAGATTTACAATGGACAGAGCCAAAACAAGTGAATGAGTGAAGTTAATTGATTGTGATTGTGAAAATGAAGTCAAAGTATGATTAAGATTGATTCAGAAGAAGTATTATGAAAATGAGTTTGAAAAAAAAAAAAAGTCAAGGACTTGAGTCCAGGTTTTTAATTAAAAGCGTGAAGATGTTTGCACAACACTTATGTCAGGTTTGAAAGTAAATGTGTGAAAAGGTTTAGGACATAATGAATGATGAATGGATGAGGATGGATAGTAAAACTTCTTAGAAGGTTCACTTCTTGAGATCATATGGGAGATGATTCAAGTATGTCCTTTGGAATAGCAATTAATAATAACAAACAAGCAAAGCAAGCAAAAGCGGATATCGGATGCCAATCACTGGTCTTATACCAATCTCCTAAAACAAAATGGGATATCAGAGGCCACTCAATGGACTTACACTAATCTCCACAGAAGAAAACAAGAAATGGGATATGAAATGTGGAAGTCAACTGCCAATCTGTCTGGACTTAGGTTAACCCCACACATATGATCATAGGAATACCAATGCCACATAGCAGGGACTTACAAGGATCCTCACATACAAGAACTATGCAACATGAGACGATGAGAAAGCAAAAGCCAACTTGCAGGGACTTACAATTGCAATTTCTCATACAATCAAACAAATCAAATTATGATCACAGGAAAACAGATGCCAACTTGCAGGGACTTATAGCTGTATCCTCACATACAAATCAAACAGATCAAACTATGATCATAGGAAAACAGATGCCAACTTGCAGGGACTTATAACTGTATCCTCACATACATACAAAGCAATGACAGAAGATATGAGTGACCAAGGAGGTCTTGCACTCTATCCTTCCATATCACAGGAGCAAAGGCCAAAAGAGATGGACTTACAATTGTCCTCAATGGGCAAGCAACAATGATAATGTCACAAAGACAAATGAGATGATTGTGCATTAATGGCAATTGATGATGATAAATGCATAACATACAAGCAAGCAAGTGCATATGAAGCAATCAATCAATCAATGAATATCAAACAGCAACTCTATAGCCAAGACAAGGGGGCTCACACAAGAGGGTTTGACTTTGAAAGTCCACTGTAATAGGTAAAGGTCGCTCTTAACCTTGCCATTGAGAGGCTAAGGTGAAGCAGATGAAAAGGAGATGAGGGGTGTGCCTCATTGCTTCTATCTCAGATCAGAGAGAGCATCAAAGAAAGTGTGGGAGTTCAGAAAGTAGGAACTCTCTCCACATTATTGACTCGATTAGATCTTGGGTATTTATCTCAATGCTTCAACCATGTAATGGGAGCAAAGAGAGGACACACTGAATAGTGGGGGATAGATTACTTATCTCTACCTTCCACCAATTGCCTTACTTGAAGGACTTTTCCTGCTTGGGACAATTTTAAACACACACAGGCATTGCCTCTTAAGGAGGACTTCAGACAGTTTGCCCGGTCAAATAACAGACCGGGTCTCCAGACTACATGAAGAAGAAAGGTTTATACCTCAAAGCAAATGCTAAATAGCAAAGCAAGCAAGTTCAAAGAACTTAAGCAACTAAAGTACCTGAAAAAGTCAAACTTATTAGTAAACAAGTCAAAAGTTCAAACCAAAAGAAATGGATAAACAACAGTCAACCATAAACAGAGGTGCCAAGGCACAAAGCCAAACTCATATGAGTCACACCTACAAAACAAGGGTTAGCACAATATATAATCCAACTCAATCAAATTTGAATGATCTTTGAGGCATTGGTGCTTAACCTGAAACAATAGCTCAATTGTAAGCTCAAAAGACCACTAGGACTAGCCTAGGGTCAAAGATGAAAGAAAAAAGCCAAACAGCAAAGGAAGGTCAACCCAATTCATGTTCAAACATTTAAGAAGCAATCTCAATTGGATTCACGATCAAATCATGCATCATTGTCATTTCATACACAAAAGAATGCAAAGCATGGCAAGAGAAGCATACAAAAGGTCAACAGCAAAACCTCATTCAAAAGTCAACCCAAACATTCTCAAAAATTATCAAATAAATCACACTCAATCCTAACATCTAGCATGGTAAGCATGTCAAATTTCATTACATTTGGATGAGAGGAAGGCAGTCAATTAAAATCATGAAGTCAACACAATTTCAAGTAAGCACAATGAAAGTCAACAAACATGAGTCAACTTCAAAAAATCATATCAAATTGAAAACAGAAGAGAAATGAATGAGATTAACACCAATGCAAAGCTCAAGATGTCTAGTTATCACATATGAAATTTCATGGTCATACAATAAGATATGAGAATTTCACAAAAGATTTGGCAATGTGTATCACATAAAGTCAACAAATGACTAAGCATGGAAGAAAATTCACAATCAAATGGAAAACAGCATGATTAATTCCAAGAAAATTCATACACAAACTAGACATGTGATATATCATTCATGCCAAAATTTGGGGTCATTTGGAGGCCAGGAAGTATGTGAACAAAAATCATAAAAATGCATATCATTGGTGTGACACAAATTGTCACACCCTAGTTCAAAAAATCATAACTAGCAAACCACAAATGATAAATGCACAATCTTTATACCAAAATGAAGATGAATGAGTCTAGTTTCACCACAAAAAATTTCAGGCTCAATGGATGCATCCTCATAATTTCACAAAAGAAATGGCCAAGGGTGTCAAATGTGCATACATGTCAAGAGATCAATTATCAATTAAAATCCAGCCAGTGAAAAATTAATTAAAAATCAAAATCAAATACTAGACACTCTCATGGACATGATGCAAAAAAAATCAGAATTTTTGGAGTTGAAATGAATTAAAAATGAATTTGGCAAGTTGAGGCATAAATTGGATGAAGCATGAACAAGATAGCATGGTATGGGGTCAAACAATGGTCAACCGATGGCACAAATGTAATTCTGGGCACCACTAATCAAAACTCTGCGTTTTGATTCGCACAACGAAATGTTGTGATTGGCTGTTGCCCAATGCAACAGTACACGGGCCAATGGATGAATTTTCTGGGTTTAAGAAAAACCCTAGGGTTTTAGCAGCCATGGCATCCAGCATTTTTAAGCAAAATCAAAGCAATCGAAATTCCAACATAGCACACAACCAACATGGCAATGATGCAACCATACTCACGCACATCTAAACATCAACAAACCATACATATTCAAGCAAAATTCTGGCAAGTTTTAAGGTTCAAACACAGCAGTATTCATCATCATCTTCAAGAATCGACCATGAACAAAATTACCAGAAACGACAAACAAGCATGGCAATAGCATCAGTAAGCATCAAGCAGCATAAATCCAACATCAATTTTTCATGAAACACGACAAAGTCCATGAATCAAGCAGAAGAACATCAATCAACAAACATATGGTCATGCATGAAGCTTTCCAGGAATGGCTAATAATCATATCAATAGAAGCATTGAAGCATGGTGATGACAAATCCAAGCATAGTTTTCAGTATAACACACCATAGAGTGAGATTCGAACAAAAATGCAAATGACCATCACACTTATTTTTCAGATTTCTTGCAGCATATTTGACCAAATCGCATGAGATAAAGTGTATTGGATTCAGCATGCTAGACTCTACAACAAGCATGGCAAGGAATTGAAAAACAAAAGATTCGAAAAAATACCAAATGGAAGAGCAGTGGAAGATTCAGCAACCCTTTTGCTTGCAAGAGCTCGAACAGTGGAGTATTATGCTTCTATGAGATAGATGCTTGAAAACTTTGAGCTCAGTGATGCTTGGAGACAACCAAACCATGATCTACCATTGTTGGTGGTTGGTGAAATCAGAACAAGAAGATGCAGTTACAGCAAGGCTTTGATGGTGAAAATAAACTCAGTATGTTGTCCAGGTGAAGAAAGGATCAAAGGTTGCTCGTGTGCTTTGATGATTTTGAGCCAAAATCCAATTCGAGCCAAAATGCAAGAAGGAAGAAGTGAGAGTATTCTGTGGTCTGCCGCTGCTACTAGGGTTGGCAAATGGCAGAAAATTGCTTTTATATCATCTGTTTAACATCTCTTAATCATGTGCTAACTTGGTTTAATTTTAATGAACTCATTTGCATTTTTGCTAAGTTGAAAATATGGAAATGGAGGGTGTGAAATCTGCACGGATTGGGCTTAGAAACAGGCTGTTCATGACCAACTCTCCTTGCTGTTTGTTGTTTGTTCATGCAATGTTAACCTTACTTTACTTATATGACTCCATTTGCCAAAATTATTAACTTTGCATAAGTGAAAGTGGAGGTGTAAGCTTGCACGATTTTGGGCCTTAAACCAGCTGCTTATGACTAACATAATTGCTGTTTTTGGTTACTTCATGAATTGCTAGCTTGAATTCTCACTTATGAAGGCATTTGCCAAATTTTCAAATTATGCACCTTGGTCCAAAATGATGGTGTAATGGTGGTATGAACATGATTTAGGGCTTGGAGCAAGTTTCAAATACTATATAAAGTGAATCCCAATTGGCCAATTGTGTAAAAAGTCAATGAATCAAAAAGTCAACTTTGGGTCAAACTTTGATTTTTAATGAAATAGGTCCAAAAATGCCATTTTGATTGGCAAGGTTTTGATGAATGAAATTTATATTTTTGGAAAGAGGGGAAAAAATGTGGTTTGTAGGAAAAAAACCCCACCAAATTTGGCCTTATGGTTCATGAGTTATGGCTCTTTGAAGTTCACAAATTTCTGAAAATGAATTGATCATATCTTGACAACCACACATGGGATTTGAGAGTTCTTGGACTTTTTGAAAATGGGAGAACAAGATCTTCAACTTTCATGTTGGGAAAAAATTCATTTGAAGCTTGTATCATGATGCAAGATTAAGATCAAGAAGTTTCCATTTTTGGCAGTTAAAATTACAGGTCCACTTTCTATTTTGGGAAATTTCTGATTTTACTTCAAATTCTTCCATGATGAGGTTTGACATGATATATGAGGCTTATACAAGCATGAATGAGCTCCTTCAAATCAATTCTATCCATCAAATCACTGATTAAATCAACAGTTGACCAAGTTTGACTTTTCTAGGGTTTTGGGTGACTGGACCACTTCTGATGAATTCCAAACCCTAATTCCTTGAGACCTTGACTTCAAATGATGTCCCAAGATGTATGAACTCTTGATTATTGATCATGGTGCCCAAATTCTGCAAGAATGGCCACCATCCATTGCTTTGACTGACTGTTGACTGTCTTTGACCTAATTGCTGATGATTGCTTCCACTGCAAGCAACAAGGTTAGACTGACAATATTTTTGTACTTTTTGGTTAGTAAATATATGAAAGGCAAAGATATACAAATGCAAAGTATGCTTGGTGATCAAGAAACAACCCACAAGGCAAACCACCCACTAGGAGGACAGCTAGGGTATGCAATGATCCTTGAGGTCATGATATGAATGATATGGGCCATGAGGGATCTTAGGGCCCAAAATTGGGGTCTTACAGAGAGGATTCATCTTTAGACCATGTTTCCTCATTCTTTTGAATGATTGCCGAAGATGGTCTATATGACTTTTTCCTGAAACAGACTTAACCACAATGTCATCAATATAAATTTGCATGAAAGTTTCAATGAAGCCATGAAATATAGAGTTCATTTCTCTTTGATAAGTTGCCCCAACATTTTTTAGGCCAAAGGGCATCACTACCCATTCGTAGGTGCCCAAGGCGTCGGGGCATCAAAATGCCTTTTTTAGCACGTCTTCGTCAGCAATGAAAATTTGGTTATAGCCAGAATATTCGTCGAGCCTGCTAAGATATTCATGCCCTGCAACGGAATCAACCAACATTTCTTCTACGGGCATTGGATATTCATCCTTTGAGGTTGTAGCATTCAGATCTCTAAAGTCAATGCAAACCCTCAAAGTGCCATTTTTCTTAATGACTAGTACAATATTGGCAATCCATTCGACATACCCGGTCGTGCGAATGAAATTGCATTTGAGAATCCTCTCGACCTCTTCCTTGATTTTCGACAGAACTTCAGGTGTGAAACGCCTTGGAGTCTGCTTGATTGGCTTCTTCCTAGGCTTTATAGGAAAACTTAGTTCAACCAGTTCCCTGCTTAGTCCTGGCATCTCGTCGTAATCCCAGGAGAAGCGGTCTTTGTACTCCTCCAACAAATGGATTACTTCGACCTTGAGTTCTGGACTGATGTTGGCACTTATGTATGTTGGCCTTTTGATTGTCCCTTCTCCCATGTCAATTTCTTCTACAGGATCTTGCGCTAGCATCTTTATGTCATTTGCCAACGGATCCTTTTTAAAACCTAAAGGCTCGTCATCATAAATGGCGTCGAGCCTCTGGCCTTGCACTTTATCTTGAACCTTATCAGGTGGTTCTGGCTTGATGTCCTTACCAGGACCTTCTAAGTGCGCTTCATTTCTTTTGGCTTCAACAACCATGTATTTGACTTCATCCTCTAAGGCCGCTTTTAAATTGTTTTCGGCTATATAAGCCAAAATCTTTTTCAATGTCTCTGACTCAGACATCGTCATCAAATTCACTTCCCCACCAGTTGGTCGGATTCATTTCGTTCCTCAGAATCCCAAATATTATTCACCTACTACCTCCATATCCCATTGGAAACTATGGGTTAGGTGTAGGTACAAGGAGCATAACGTATTGTCAGTTGGCGTAAAGTCGTACCTTGCAGGATTGCAAGGGGCAATGTGTGCCAGGTGTTTGTCGAAGTGCCTACTATCCACCTAGTTGACTTTCGCCATGTAATAACTTTGGTCTGCTTATATATTCTCCATTATTACGTCTTTTTGCCATATCTAAATCCGTTGATATAGTGAAGAAGGTATTGCACCGATACCATGGATCTATTCTCGACCCAAAAGCAGATTATAGTTGGGTTTTGACGCTCTAACCATAAACATAGTCGAACTTGTGATGGTGTTAATTGTGAGGTCCACTTGAATTACCCCCATTGTTATACCCACCTTCCCTATTCTTTTCAACATATAATACGACATTAAATTCACAACCGCTCCACTATCCACTAAGATTTTATTTACTTCGATGTTTTCCACTTTACCTCTAATAAACAGAGGTTTTAAGTAGTTCTTTATTTCTTCATCGGGCCTTTCAAAAAAGGCGTTTTCTCTTTTATAGACCCATTATTCATTACGTAGGAGCAAACTGGCCTATGCCTGGCCATTTCCACAACAGTTGCATCTTCAGGTTGCTCTACTTCCATAATTTGGTCGTACTCCCTGGGCAACATAGACACCATATTACACGTGATATCCAATTATGGCTCTGAATATGTGTCAAAATCATTCGTCAGCATATCATCTTCTCTTGCTGCTTGGTCAAAATTCTCTGCAGATTTCTCCTTTTGGGAGGAAAAGAGCTTCCTTTCGACATGCTCCTTTTCGTCGTTCCTCTCCTGTTTGAGGGGTACATTACTGCTTGATTCTACCTTCGCCATTTCTCCATCCTTTCTCTTAGCCTTTCGTCTCTTCTTCTATCTCCTCCACTGAGACCTTGACATAAGGTTCTTCCTTTTGTAGTTTTCGGAGCAATACGATAATTGTCTTGAGGTTTGGGATTCCTTGCGGTATGCCAGTAAGGAACCTCTATGTACTTCAAAGTTTTTCCACTTCTTATGGCCTTGTTCACCTCTTTCGACAGGCTTCACCCATTTACCCTTAGGGGCATCAGTCGGAGGTTTGAAGGTGGATGGTTTGTAGCCATGGGGTCCTGGTCTTTCTTGCTCTTGCCTCCTGGGTACTCCCCTTTTGTCGAAAGCAAAATGGTTGTTGGTGTCCCTTCAATTCCTCCTGTTTTTGGCTAGTCGAACCCCCTCGACATTCTCTGCTACCTTTCTATCGAAAATTAAGCTGCACCTTGGGCATAAAATCACCTAAGATTTCTTTCTCTAGCACCTATGAAGGAATTCGATCAAGCTTTCATCTTGCTTGGGATAAGCTATTTTAACATACTCCTCTTGCTTAAGGCTTTGTTCATCAACCTCCATAGCAGTCTCTTGGGTTACTTCGACCATGTTAATTGCTAAGCTGGCATCCTCAGTGATGTTCAAATCCTGTAACTTGATTCTAAGGCCTTTAGTGGCCTCAGTTATGTTATTGACCTGTATGAAACCTTCAGTAGTTTCATTTGTTGTTATCATTTGACTGGAATCCTCAATGACTCCCTTGTTGAAGCCTTTAGTGACTCCTTGAATGGAACCCTCAGTGGTTCCCTTGTTGAAGCCTTCAGTGACTCCTTTGTTGCAGCCTTCAGTAGCTTCGACCATTTCAACTTTCTTGGCGCAGTCCGCAGACACCTCCACCATATTCTCAAAAGATGGTTCAACAAAGTGGGCATCTGCCACCTGGAGAGGATCTGAATTGATCCTCATTTGAGACTTCGACCTATCTCCAAACTTGAGCCTTCCGTCTCTGATATCCTTCTGCACAAGATCCCTAAAGAGAAAATATTGTGAATTTTTATGGCCCAAAAGTTATGATACTTAAAAAACCCCCTCTTTTTTCTTTGTTCTAGAGGAGGTATTTAAGCACCAGGAGGCACTATCATTTGGCCATCAATAACTAATAAATCGAAAATCTCGTCACACTTGGTGACGTTGAAGGTGTATGTCTTCTTAGGGAAAGAATCACTCTTTTTTGGTTCGACTGGGTTTTTCCCATTCGAAGGCGCTAGGACTCTGCAAGAGTAAGGTGGTCCTTGCTTCAATTCAGCGAGGTCCACTTTTCTTTCGTCGAGATTTAGGGGATCACTACACGTTTCTGGATTATCTTCATCCAATTTAACGTAGGCTACCCTTTCCATCCTGTTATTCTTATTTGCCCTATATTTTTCAGCCTTCAGGAACTCTACTTGTCGAACCCTGTCAGCCAACTGGGTCATGTCCCTTAGATATTGGGTATTTAGTTTCTTCCTAATGGAATAATCAAGGCCACCTGCGGCCATTTCGACCATTTCATGCTTAGGCACTTGTGTAAAACATCTGGCCTTAAGCAAATGGAATCTATTCAAATAATTATCTATTGGCTCAAAGAATTTTCGTTTGACAATGGCCAATTCCTTCAAACTAATCTTCAACTGTCCCATGTAGAATTGTTCATGGAACAAGCTTTCTAGTCGAGTCCAATCATGGATCAAATTCGCTGGCAACATGGTGAACCACGTAAAGGCATTTTTGGTAAGGTAACTTGGGAAGTATTTTATCCTTAGGTTCTCGTTATTAGCTATTTCCCCCTCTTCTATTAGGTACCTAGCCATGTGTTCGACAATAGACTCATTAGTGTCTCTAGAAAACTTAGTAAACTTGGGGACTTTCCACCTGGGGGGAAATGCTGATTGTAGAATATACTCAGACAATGGTGATGTGTAATTTGGCCTATGAGGTCCAACATTCACCCTATTTCTTGCCATGTTTCTTTCGACCATGGCCGCTAGGTTATTATGCGCCGCCATATCATCACGTCGAATCTGATGTATGACTTTGTCAATGTCTTGGTTCCTATTCATCATCACTACCCTTGGTTGTCTTTCCCTTGGGATTGGAGGCTAGGCCCTTGGGGGTTCGACTCCTACTTCCTGATTTACCACGTTCGCCTAGGGTGCGTTTCTTTGGTTTTGTTGGACTTGGTTAATGGTAGGATCTTCTTTGAAGGTGATCCCCTTATTTTCTATCATCCACTCCCTCTGGAGATGTCGAGAAGGTTATGGAACACCAAAGAAGTCAGCAATGTGTGTCATCTGCGTTGCCATCTGTTGGTTTATTTGGGTAGTGTTTTGGATCAAAGGGTTAAATATTGTATTCATCTGGTTCGCCAACATTTGGACCATCTCATGGTTACTTTCTTCCATCTGCTGCCTTATTACTTCTGCGGAATGGTTGGTAAGATTGGATGTTTAGAGGGGAAATCCCATCCCTAATGGTTGACTCATTATAACCATGTTATTAATGGCTGAACCAGATCCTTGAAGTGGCAAAGTCGCGTTCACCATTGGTTCTGTAAACATTGATGTTGTATTATGCAAACTTGTCATCATCAAAGTTGGCATGCCATAAGGTTGTTCACGGCCAATTAAAGGCATCGAGAATCCAGACATATAAGGCATGAATACGTTATTCCCCACTAGAGAGCGAGTCACTGGTGGACCCTGTATCCCCACATAAGACAAAATGGGTCTAGTTTGGGCAATCGACTGCACATGCATCATATTTTTTGTGGATGTGTCGCAACCTGAAAAATACAGTGTGCGAAAAAAAACAACCGGCGAAAGAAAATGACAGAAGAGTCGCCACCGTGCGTTATTCATCCCAAAGGAGGGAAAGGAAACGCTCGAAGTAAACCTGAAAAAAAGGAAAGGACAAGACAGGGTCTCGCAACCAAATCTTGGGTTCGGGAGTCGGGTATGTGAAGGGAAGGTATTAGCACCCCTACGCATCCGTAGTACTCTACGGGATCCACTTTTGTAGTTTTCGTCTAAAGGGTGTGGGTTTATCTTGTGCTGTTTGCCAAAAAAAAGGGTTAAATGAAAATGACTCGCGCGGATGTCGCATCCACTGCATACGTATCTCATCTGAATATGAGAATCAGAGTCTTCGTAGCTCGGCTGACCTATGGGTTGGGGGATGTGTGCTCGCTAAGACATCGCGTCTTATGCCTACGTATCTCATCTGGCCTGAGAATCAGAGCAAAATGTAAGAACAAAAATTGTTCTACAACAGATTCCTTGATTTTGATGATAACAAAGGATGAAACCAAAAATGGCACCCTAACGAAAAGTTTCTAAGTGTGCAGGGTTCTAAAGAAAGAAGAAATAAATCTGATGATGTCATCAGATGCACAACAAGATCAGATACAAATTATCAAGTATCAGAAGCATCTAAAGAGGAATCTCATTCAAGAAGCTCTGAATCTGGACAAAACTACAAAGTATCAGAAGCATCTGAACATGAAGTAAAGTCTAGAAGCTCTGACTCTGAACAAATGCCTTCTGTAAATTCTGAAGTTATCAGCGCCATCTGAACTTTCAAGAGATAACATCAGAAGCTAGTTTCTCCAGATACACAAAGACTCTAATCAGAATTGTTAATCATGATGAAGTAACGTTTAAGCCAAGTTAAAGTTCTGCAAATGGATTTCCTCAATTAGAAAGAGACGTTAATCTCCACTTCCAAGAGAGAAGATACTAATTGTGGTAAGTAGTCACTTCTAAGATGAAAAAGTCTACTGCAGAAGCTATTAATGGAATGGCGTAATTACATCTCAATATCCAACAGATTCAACGCTACTTCAACTCTACTTCAACTCCTATAAATAGAGAAGAAATCAACATTCAGTAAAAAAAAGAAATCACTAGCCAAAACTATACTGAAATTATATCACGCTCAAGAAAAACATCTTTGTTCTTCAAAGAATTTCACTAAGCTTTTGCTTATCAAGTGAAAAATTTGTTCTTAAGTTTGTAATATTTGCTTTCTTAGAAGCACTCTAGATTACACATCTTGTATCTAATTTTTATTTGATTTCCTCAAGTGACTCTTTGTAGTCTGTAGACTTGAGAGGACTAAGAGATTTTCTTCTCTCTTAGGGGTTGTTTGTAATCTTTCAAGATTAGTGGATTAAGTCCTTGTTGAAGGCGAAATCACCTTGGCCGGGTGGACTGGAGTAGCTTTGTGTTATAAGCGAACCAGTATAAAATCATTGTGTGATTTCATTTTGCAAAAGCGCTTATTTTTCAAACAATTCAAACCCCCCCTTTCTTGTTTTTCTCACCTTCAATTGGTATCAGAGCTCCGGCTCTGTTATTGATTTTCAAATCAAACACTTAACCGTGTAGAGAGATCCAGTGCGAGAAAAACAAATGGCCCACTCAAATGAGAAAGATTCTTACAATGCCAAGCCTCCTGTTTTTGATGGAGAAAAGTTTGATTACTGGAAAGATAGAATCGAAAGTTTCTTTCTGGGTTATGATGCTGACCTCTGGGACATTGTCACAGATGGATACAAACCTCCAACCTTAAATGGAGCTGAAGTTCCCAGAAGCAAAATGTCAGAAGATCAGAAACGTGAGTTCAAAAATCATCACAAGGCCAGAACAATACTTCTAAATGCTATATCATACAACGAATACGAAAAGATCACCAACAGAGAGACGGCTAAAGATATACTTGACTCTCTGAAGATGACCCATGAAGGAAACTCCCAAGTCAAGGAGACGAAGGCTTTGGCGTTGATCCAGAAATATGAAGCCTTCAAGATGGAAGATGACGAAGCTATAGAAGCTATGTTTTCCAGATTCCAAACTCTTATTGCAGGTCTTAAAGTGCTAGACAAAGGATACACGACTGCAGATCATGTTAAGAAGATAGTCAGAAGTCTGCCAAAGAAATGGAGACCAATGGTTACTGCTCTGAAGTTATCAAAGGATCTGAACAATATCAGCCTTGAAGAACTTGTTAGTTCTCTCAGAAGCCATGAGATAGAACTAGAGGAGGATGAGCCTCAGAAAAGGAACAAGTCAGTGGCGCTGAAGTCCAGACCTGAAAGACGGAAGTCAGACAGAACCAAAGCTCTCCAGGCAGAAACTGCAGATACTGACGACTCTGAACCTGAAGACTCTGATGATGAAGAAGAACTGTCCTTACTAACCAGAAGAGTTAAGCAACTCTGGAAAAGAAGGAACAACAACAACTTCAGAAGATCAAGACCCAGAGGGGATAGATCAGAGTCAACTTCAAAAGGTAAACCTAATAAAGATATTACCTGTTTTGAATGTAAAGAAACAGGTCATTATAGAAATGAATGCCCCAAGCTGAAGAAAGATAACTCTAAGAAAGAAAGCTTCAAGAAAAATGCCTTCAGAACAAAGAAGGGATTAATGGCCACCTGGGACGATAGTGAATCCGAATCATCAGAATCTGACTCTGATGAACAGGCCAACGTAGCTCTTATGGCTACCACATCCAGCAGCTCAGATGAAGAATCTGAAGAGGTATTTTCTGAACTTTCTAGATCTGACTTAGAATCATGTTTATCAGAAACTCTTACCTCTCTTCAGAAATTAAAACAAAAAGTTAAAAACATTAAAGGTCTTCTTAAAGCAAAATCTGAAGAGTGTAGTAAACTTGAGACAACAATTCTAACAAGAGATGATACAATCATATCTTTAACGTTAGAAAGAGATGAAGCTAAAACGAAAAACTTAGAATTAGAAGAAGTGTTGTCTCAAGCACCACAAACTTCAAATGAAATTATTTATAAATATGAAGAAGCCTTTCAACAATTTCTGAAGAATGGGATAAATAGGAGTATTATGGCATCCATGATTTATGGAGTAGGTCAGAATAATAAAAGGGGAATTGGGTATGATTCTGATTCTGATAAAACTTCTACCAGTAACCTAATTAAATCGCCTTTTTCATACCACTACACACACACACAAGAACACAAATTTAAAAATGCTAGAAGACCCAAAGTTGTAAGAAACTCTGGGAAAACTAATCTGAAAGGACCCAAGAGATTCTGGGTACCGAAAGATAAGATTATCTATGTTGCAGATATCCTATGCAGCAAAGTTCAGACACCAGTCATGGTACCTGGACTCTGGATGCTCGCGACATATGACGGGAAGAAAGTCTATGTTCCAAAGCCTGGAACTTAAAGACGCTGGCTTCGTAGGCTTTGGAGGAGATCAGAAAGGAAGGATCAGAGGCTCCGGAACTATTGGTAACGGTACTCTTCCCTCTATATCTGATGTTCTTTATGTAGAAGGATTAATGCATAACTTGTTATCCATAAGTCAATTAAGTGATAACGGTTATGATGTAATCTTTAATCAAAAAACGTGTAAATCCATTAGTCAGAACGATGGCTCTGTCCTTTTCACAGGCAAGAGGAAAAACAACATTTATAAAATAAATCTTTCTGATTTAAAAGATCAAAATGTTAAATGTTTAATGTCAGTTCACAAAGAGCAATGGGTATGGCATAGACGCTTAGGCCACATTAGCATGAGAAAACTTTCTCAGCTAACTAAACTTGAGTTAGTCAGAGGCTTACCTAAACTGAAGTTTTCTTCAGATGCTCTGTGTGAAGCTTGCCAGAAAGGAAAGTTTTCAAAAACATCTTTTAAAAAGAAAAATGTTGTTTCTACCTCCAAGCCTCTGGAGCTTCTTCACATTGACTTATTTGGTCCTGTGAAAACAGCATCAGTCAATGGAAAGAAGTATGGACTAGTAATCGTTGATGATTACAGCCGCTGGACATGGGTAAAATTCCTAAGGCACAAGAGTGAGTCTCACTCTGTATTCACCAGTTTCTGTTCTAAAGTGCAAAAAGAATTTGACTCTAAAATTGTTAGAGTCAGAAGTGATCATGGTGGAGAATTTGAAAATAAAGATTTTGAAGAATTATTTGATTCTAATGGAATATCCCATGATTTCTCCTGCCCTAGAACTCCACAACAAAATGGAGTTGTAGAGAGGAAGAATAGGACACTCCAAGAAATGGCCAGAACCATGATCAATGAAACAAATGTAGCAAAGCACTTTTGGGCAGAAGCTGTAAATACAGCGTGTTACATTCAGAATAGAATCTCTATTAGACCTATTCTGGATAAGACTCCCTATGAACTGTGTAAGGGAAGAAAACCCAACATTTCATATTTTCATCCTTTTGGATGCATTTGCTTTATATTAAATACTAAAGAACATCTGAACAAGTTTGATTCCAAAGCACAAAAAGGTATTATGTTAGGATACTCAGAACGCTCTAAAGGCTATAGAGTATACAACACAGAAACCAAAATTGTGGAGGAATCAATTCATGTTAGATTTGATGATAAGCTTGACCCTGAAAAGTCAAAGCTAGTTGAAAAGTTTGCAGATTTAGAGATCACTCTGGTAGAATCTGAGAAAACTCCAGAAGCAACTGTCACTCCAGACTCTGAAGAAATTAAATCTCCAGAAATTCCAAGGAAAGTCAAGAGTCGTAGCAACGTATCTGAAGATTTGATTTTGGGAAACAAAGATGAACCTGTTAGAACCAGATCTACCTTCAGAACTTCTGAAGATATTCCTCTGGGACTAGTGTCTCTGATTGAGCCTACGTCCTGTGATGAAGCTCTTCAAGATAATGATTGGGTGGCAGCTATGCAAGAAGAGTTAGATCAATTCTCCAAGAATGATGTCTGGGATCTCGTTCCTAAACCCAGAGGCACTCATGTCATTGGAACCAGATGGGTTTTCAGAAACAAACTGAACGAGAAAGGAGAAGTTGTCAGAAACAAAGCACGACTGGTAGCTCAAGGTTATAGTCAACAAGAAGGTATTGATTATAATGAAACTTTTGCTCCAGTCGCAAGGTTAGAGTCTATTCGTCTTCTTGTATCATTTGCTATTAATCACTCTATAAAATTATACCAAATGGATGTCAAGAGTGCATTTCTTAATGGTTATATCTCAGAAGAAGTGTATGTCAATCAACCTCCTGGTTTTGAAAATTCAAACCTTCCAGAACATGTTTTCAAACTTAAGAAATCCTTGTATGGACTTAAACAAGCTCCCAGAGCTTGGTATGAACGCTTAAGCAATTTTCTTCTGGAACAAAATTTTATCAGAGGGAAAGTTGATTCTACACTCTTCTGTAAAAATCATAATAATGATCTCATGATATGCCAAATTTATGTTGATGATATTATTTTTGGTTCTGCTAATATCTCTGTTTGCCAAGAATTTTCTAAGCTAATGCAGGCAGAATTTGAAATGAGTCTAATGCAAGAACTAAAGTTCTTTCTGGGAATTCAAATCAATCAAACTCCAGAAGTCACGTACATTCATCAAAGCAAGTACATTAAAGATGTTCTGAAGAAGTTTGACATGACTGAATGCAACTCTGCAAAGACTCCTATGCACCCAACTTGCATTCTGGAAAAGGAAGAGGTAAGCAACAAGGTTTGTCAGAAGCTCTATCGAGGTATGATAGGCTCTCTTCTCTATCTGACTGCTACTCGTCCTGATATTCTCTTTAGCGTTTGTCTTTGTGCCAGATTCCAATAAGATCCTAGAGAATCTCATTTAACAGCTGTTAAGAGAATTCTTAAGTATCTGAAAGGAACTCCTAACCTGGGCCTGATGTATGAGAAAACATCAGAGTATAGGCTTTCTGGTTATTGTGATGCAGATTATGCAGGAGATAGAATAGAACGAAAAAGCACATCTGGAAATTGCCAGCTTCTGGGAAACAATCTAATCTCCTGGGCTAGCAAAAGACAGTCAACTATCGCTCTATCAACTGCAGAAGCAGAATATATCTCAGCGTCACTGTGCACAACTCAGATGCTCTGGATGAAACATCAGCTAGAAGATCTTCAAATCTTTGAGAGTAACATTCCTATCCTTTGTGATAATACTGCTGCTATTTGTTTGAGTAAGAATCCTATTTTACATTCCAGAGCCAAACACATAGAAATTAAACATCATTTTATTAGAGACTATGTTCAGAAAGGAATAGTAACGCTGAAGTTCATTGATACAGAACATCAATGGGCAGATATCTTTACTAAGCCTCTGGCTGAAGATGGATTTCGTTTTATATTAGAAAATCTGAACATTAAAAATTGCCCTGAGTAAAATTTGGCTCTGAACATGTAAAATAAGATTCTGATAAAAACAAATATGATTCTGTCTCTGACTCTGATGCTTCTACTTTGTTAAGAAGATATCTGAGTTAGAAATCTTCAGAACCAATCTCTTGGTATTCCTGAAGATCAGATACATCAACGCGTGGAACTCTGAAGCGTCAAACTTTAGAACTTCTAGACAGCTGTCAAGAAATTCAAAAGGCAGACGTTTGAGTTTTCCTCGAGCAGTGTGCAAACTGTGGGATTAGACATTCATTTATGAGCTGTAATCATTTTTCCCCCCAAGCGTGCCATTTTGAGTTTTGTGTCTAACGCTGGTATGTGTGTCGTTTTGCATGTGTTTGAACTTAGGTATATAAACACTTTTCTCACATTTCACACACTTATCACTCTCACTCACTCTTAAACCCTAAACCCTCTCTCGAAGTTCTCTCTGCAACTTTCTCAGTTCTTCATCTTCTTCATCATTTTTCTTCATGAATCCTCAAGAGCAAGAAGTTTTTAACTTCTCCCAACAAATGGAAGCCGCTTCTAATCCCCAAACCTCAAACACTCAAACACCCATGGTTATAGGCGTCACCACGACCCCAGTCTACAAAGAACCTCACATTCTTGAACGTGAACAACACATAAACCTTTCAACTCCCTTTGAAGGTTTGGATGTACTGTGTGAATCACTGGTGGATTTTGAGAACTTGAGAAGAAACGGTGTTGATCTTACTGAAGATCTTCGCAAACAAGGTTGGGAAACCTACTTCGACAGGCTTTATGGCCCAATCTATCCTCTTCTGGTGAAGGAGTTCTGGAGATGTGCAGATGCTGATGACCAGTTCATTGTCTCGTTTGTTCTGGGTGTGAAGATTGTCATCACTGAAGCATCAATTGCTTCCTTGCTAAACATGGAGAAAGCTGGAGGTAAAAGGATTTACAATATTCCTCCAAGGTCCAAGCGCATCACAGAAGTCATTAACCCAACAATCTTCAAAGCAAACGCTGAGGGAAATCCCTCTAAGAACAAGGAGCTTCATCAGAACCTCCGAGTTTGGCTGAAGATTATTCTGGGAACAATCCATCATCGTCCAGCCTCCAACTCTTCAGATTACATAAATGCTGATCAGAAATGCATCCTTTATTGTATTCAGAAGGGTATCCCGATCAACCTCCCTGTTCTCCTCTTCAGATATCTGAGGGATTCAGTCAGAGAAACCAGGAATAACATGAAGCCCAGATCCTACATTCCTCTGGGTAGATTGCTCTCTGACATCTTCATTGAGCATGGGCTGGTAGATGCTCTGGAGAAGACCAGATGTATGGATGATCTGGCAATTGACGTTGGAAAGCCTCTGAATGCCAAAAACCTGAGGAGCATGGGAATCATCAAAGACATTAGAGTCAAGCCCACTATGGATGTGACCTGGGAAGCTCTGAAAGATCAGAGGAAGATGCCTCATGGCCTTGAAAGGTTCTTCAAGAATGAACCCAGAGATGCCATTGCTATCTACCTTCAGGATCGTCTGGATGAAGGCATTGATATTTCTGATTTCCGCCTTGAAGACTGTCTGGACTCTGTAGAAGATTTGGTCAGATACAAAAGAGGTCTTTCTGAGAAGAAGATAGCTGAGGAAGCAAGGAAGGCAAAGAAAGCCAGACTTGGAGAAACCTCTGGCACCAAAGCTTCAGCACCTCTGAATGTTTCTTCTGGTAAGTCTATTCCTCCTGTCTCTTCTGAATCTATAATGGCTTCCTCTAACCCTCTCTCCTCTCAACCAATATTTACAACCTCTGAAATCCCTCCTTCAACCATCAGAACCTCTCAACCTCCACCTGTTCTAAAAATTGCTCGTAATTTCACAACAACCTCTGACCCTAATCAACTATATCACCACAGCTCTTCCTCATCCTCTGAATATGAATCACCCCCTTACCTTTCCCCTTCTTCTGACCAAGAGTTCTCTGAACAAGAGTCCTCTGACCAAGAACACTCTGACCCAAACTCCCCAACAATAGCTGAAATTTATGCTAAAAATTTCGCTCCACAACCCTCAAGACAATCTGAAGTAACCTCTCCCCTCCAAACTTCACTTCCACCACAACAAACAACAACCTTACCCTCTGAAACTCAACCATCTGATCCCTTCACCTCTAATATCACTCCACCATTTATTCCCGCTGTACCTGGACCAGACTCTGACCCTTTAGACCTAAATCCACTATATGCTTCATCCCCTAGTCTTCAACCAGACGCAGATTCTGAACTTCAAGCAGAATCTGAACCTCAACAAACTGAACCTCAACCTCTAAATCTCAGCCCTCAAAACTCTCCACCTCATTCACCTGAACCTGAACCTGAACTTACCATACCTACCCTTGAGGAGGCCATTATACAGGTTGCAGAAGCTTCAGTCCAGAAGATCAAGTCTCTGGCTAAAAACTCTGAAGTTAGTGATGATCCTAAATCTGTTAGGACACACTGGAACAGAGTCATTAGTTGGATGACCTCTGAGTCTTATAGGCTGAAGGGTATCTCTGAACAAGTCAGAAATGGCTACATCAGAGATGCTGAGGAACGGCTCCAAGAGAGACTGGCTAGAGAAGCTGAGGCCAAAAGATTAGAGGAGGAAAGATTGGCTAGGGAAGCTGAAGAAGAAGCAAAGAGGTTGGAAGAAGAACGCCTGGCAAAGGAAGCAGAACTTCTAAGGATTCAGGAAGCTGAAGCCAAGGCTCAGGCAGATGCAGAAGCCCAAGCTGCTGCTGAAGCTGAAGCTCAGCAGGCTCTGATTCAGGGGGAGTCTTCCTCTGCGATCCCTCTGATTCTTAACACTCTGAAAGAGATAAAGCAAGATCAGCAAGAGATCAAGAAAGATCAGAATGAGCTTCGCGCCAGGATGGACAAGCAAGATGCTCTGAATGAAAACATCCAGAACATGTTTGCCATGTTGCTTCAGAGACTTCCTCAACCTCCAAACCCTTAGGCACTTAGGATTTATTTTTGCTTGCCTAGTGTTTTTGCTTCTGTCTTCTTTTTTAGCTCTGATATTCTGTTGAATCTGATGTTTTGACTGCTGTTTGCCTTTGTGCTTTTTAATGAAGTGTTTTTCTCTTTATTATTCTTTTTATGCCTTTTTGATTATGCCAAAAAGGGGGAGAAATTATTAAATAGCTCTGATGAAAATTATGTCTAAAACCTTAAGCATTCTGCAACAATTATAGAAATAGTTCTGATATAAATAGCTCTGATTAAATAATAACTCTGATTAAATAACTCTAACATTAAAATTAAGAAATTGCAGAAAGTTTTCAGAAACTTAATTACTTGGAAAGCTCTGGTAAGAACTTCTGAACTCCCTAGCGCTAACTCAGGGGGAGCTTTTGTCTATCTGATCTAATATTTTTCATGTTTCATCTGATAATTTTATTTGTTTTGTCATCATCAAAAAGGGGGAGATTGTAAGAACAAAAATTGTTCTACAACAGATTCCTTGATTTTGATGATAACAAAGGATGAAACCAAAAATGGCACCCTAACGAAAAGTTTCTAAGTGTGCAGGGTTCTAAAGAAAGAAGAAATAAATCTGATGATGTCATCAGATGCACAACAAGATCAGATACAAATTATCAAGTATCAGAAGCATCTAAAGAGGAATCTCATTCAAGAAGCTCTGAATCTGGACAAAACTACAAAGTATCAGAAGCATCTGAACATGAAGTAAAGTCTAGAAGCTCTGACTCTGAACAAATGCCTTCTGTAAATTCTGAAGTTATCAGCGCCATCTGAACTTTCAAGAGATAACATCAGAAGCTAGTTTCTCCAGATACACAAAGACTCTAATCAGAATTGTTAATCATGATGAAGTAACGTTTAAGCCAAGTTAAAGTTCTGCAAATGGATTTCCTCAATTAGAAAGAGACGTTAATCTCCACTTCCAAGAGAGAAGATACTAATTGTGGTAAGTAGTCACTTCTAAGATGAAAAAGTCTACTGCAGAAGCTATTAATGGAATGGCGTAATTACATCTCAATATCCAACAGATTCAACGCTACTTCAACTCTACTTCAACTCCTATAAATAGAGAAGAAATCAACATTCAGTAAAAAAAAGAAATCACTAGCCAAAACTATACTGAAATTATATCACGCTCAAGAAAAACATCTTTGTTCTTCAAAGAATTTCACTAAGCTTTTGCTTATCAAGTGAAAAATTTGTTCTTAAGTTTGTAATATTTGCTTTCTTAGAAGCACTCTAGATTACACATCTTGTATCTAATTTTTATTTGATTTCCTCAAGTGACTCTTTGTAGTCTGTAGACTTGAGAGGACTAAGAGATTTTCTTCTCTCTTAGGGGTTGTTTGTAATCTTTCAAGATTAGTGGATTAAGTCCTTGTTGAAGGCGAAATCACCTTGGCCGGGTGGACTGGAGTAGCTTTGTGTTATAAGCGAACCAGTATAAAATCATTGTGTGATTTCATTTTGCAAAAGCGCTTATTTTTCAAACAATTCAAACCCCCCCTTTCTTATTTTTCTCACCTTCACAAAATGTAGTTCGGCTAACTACGGGGTTATGGATTGGGTTTTGGGCGAACGACGTCACTACGCAATCTACCGGATGCTCAACCTTTGGAGACTTACTCGCCTGTAGTAGAAGGAGTAAACACGTTGCTTTGGGTTTTAGGAGAAGAAAAATCAATGAAGGGTTAGGGTTTGGGATGCTCAAGGGCAAAAAGGCAGTCCTTAACGAAGGAACCGCGCTACCTGCAGGGATATGAATACAAAACACAAAACATGTATCTCAAAGTAAAATGCCACCAAGGGGCTCAAACGTTTCCTCCTATCGAGGTCTTCCAGCTAGGAAAGCAGTAAAATGCGGGAAAAATGTAAAAGTACCACGCGGATAAAGATCCGAAGTAACAGCAATTATAGGAATGGGAAACCCTGAGATCCTTCCAAGCTAATGCCATCAAAGAAAAGTGAGTCAGTACAGGTAATCGGAATGAACCTCCCGGGGTTATCCCACAAATAAAGTGGGAAACCATGCAAGTTATCCCTGCAAAAGTCATGTGAGCCCTCACAAAAATTCAACAAAAGGGTTAGTGAAACACCATAAGCATTTTTTCATGATCAACAGTATGGTTTCAGAAAAAACTCAAACCCTGTGGCATACACTCAAAAATTAAACGGTTAAACATTCAAGGCATTGTTTATACATTCATATACATATTAAACCCATGGGCAAAGGTAATGGGAATAATGGCAAACCTGATTGGAGAGCTTGATTGAAATTGAGTTGCACCCGTGAGGTTTACAAAACAATCTTCAGGGTTTATGTGAGGCAGAGGTGATTCTGTGTAGTTAAGTTCCCTTCGGGGTTTGGAGGCTGCTCTGAACTCCGTTAGGTTTTCTCTCACTATCTTTTTCCTCAGGGTTTTGTTCCAAGGAAGCCTCAGAGTATTTTGCTTCTCTTCTTTCTTCTCCTCTTCTGTGTGGCTTTTGTTTCAATGAAACTCTAGTATTTATAGGCTAATATTGGTAGCTTAGTGGGCTTTTGAGAAAGGTCCAAGTCCAAGATTTTTTATTATTTATTTACTTATTTAATTATTTATTTAATTAATTAAATTTTTTTTTTAATTATTTTTTATTTTTTATTTTTGTAAAAAATTATATATATATATATATATATATATATATATATATATATATATATTTTTTTTTTTCGGATCTAATTCTGATTGACATGATGAAATGCAATATGAAATGCTAAATGAATGCATGGATGAGGAGGGCAAATTTTGGGGTGTTACAGCTGCCCCTATTCAATTATCAGCTAACCCGAGTAGGATGAAAGCGAACAACTTATCAGACAAACGGGGTGAGCTGTGATTGAATACCAAAGATAGACCGAAAATTTGCGCTCCGAGAACACCACAAAAACGCGGAAATACACCGCGCTGTTTATTTTTCTTCCGATCCTCTGGCTTGATCTGAATCAGTCTTCTGGCTTAATCTGAAGTTTCGATCCTCTGGCTGAACCTATACTCAATTTAGTCCTCTGGTTGGATATTAATTTTGATCCTCGGGCTGGATACGATTTTGATTTTCTGGCTAGATCTTCTTCGATCTTCTGGCTAGATATCCTTCGTTTCGATTCTCTGGCTGAATCTATTTCCTTTGATTCTCTGGCTGAATCCATTTTCGGTCTTCGGGCTAGACCTGACTTTGATCTTCTGGCTAAATCTGGAGTGTCGATTCTCTGGCTGAATCTGAACTTAATTTGATTCTCTGGCTGAATCTACTTCGATACTCTGGCTAGATCTAAATTGTTTCGATTCTCTGGCTGAATCTATTTTTGGTCTTCGGGCTAGACCTGACTTCGATCTTCTGGCTAGATCTTCTTCGATCTTCTGGCTAGATCTCCTTTGTTTCGATTCTCTGGCCGAATCTATTTCGATCTTCTGGCTAGATCTGGATTGTTTTGATGATAAATTCCCATCATTAGGATCCCGCATCTGAGACATGCGCTGGTTGACCCTCTTTTGAAATCTAAACCCAACCTTCATATTAGATATGCAGCTTCGAGAATATTCCACTTTTGGGCTTCGTACATATTCTTCGGGCTAGAACATGTTGTAACGACTCCTCAATTAGACTTGCTGGGGAAATAAAGCTTGTAGGTGACTTCACTGGGGAATCTTCAAATTGAGCCTCAGGCTGACTCTTGGGAAAACGATTCTCAGGCTGAATCTTCGAAATGACCCTCAGGCTGGATCACTGGAACACGATTCTCAGGCTGAATCTTCGAAATGGACCCTTAGGCTGGATCACTAGAACACGATTCTCAGGCTGAATCTTCAAAATGACCCTCAGGCTGGATCACTGGAAAACGATTCTCAGGCTGAATCTTCAAAACGACCCTCAGGCTGGATCACTCACGCTTGATCCTCTGGCTGGATCTCATGACCTTGGTTGTAAAGTAATTCTTCAGTCTGCTTGGAAGAACCTGTTTATCAGCTTATGTGTATGCTTGATATGATATGCATACAAATGCAAATGTTATGCATGGTGTAAAAAGAAATCTGCTTGGGGAAGCAAACTCCGGTAGGGAACAGATCGTTGTATCAATCCTTGAATGCTATGTGGGGAATGATCCGTCTGCCGGGACCAATGAGCCACCAAAAATAAATTGGCTGCTTGAAAAGTTGACCTTGCGGGGGGAGTATCAACTATGGAAACTTTTCTCGGCGAGGCTCTGTGAGGAGAGTCTGTGGGGAAAACACTTCCTGGGGAAATGTCGTAGGAAACAACCTTTGTTGGGGATATGAACTTGCTAATCGTCCTCTAGCTGGGGATTAGAACAAATCTGTTAGAAATAATCTGCTGGGGATGAGATGAACAATGGGAACACCACCCTCTTGTCCGTTAGGTATGCAACCACTCCGCTGTTGCTAGGAAGATACAGTCTGACACCGTCAACTCCGCTGGGGATATATAGTCTGGATACTGTCAACTCTACTAGGGATAGACAGTCTGGATACTGTCAATTCTGTTGGGGAACATGCTCTGCTGAGGAGAGACTTTGTCAACCGCTTGGGGATGAGGATTCATGACTTGGCATCCGCTTCCTGTGACCTGCAACCAAAAATACACGTATGCCTCGGGGGAATTACTCGGTTTGAATTCACCGTCTGGGATTAAGCACATTCAAAGCAATTTTAAATGTTTTCCTGTGCAAATCATCTGCAAAAGCCACCATTATGTTCATATGCAATATGTTTTATCAAAAATTCGGACATTTTTGCAAACAAACTGATAAATGAAAAATAAAGAGGCTCTTTAACTGAATTATTCGACTCTTAATGGGGAGAAAATTTGTGCCAGGAATAAGCGAGGGTATCAGGAAGCTGATCCCTGAAAAGAGGTGATCGCTATAAAAAGAGAACCATCCTAATGGCAATGGGAAACGGGGTCCCACTGAGTTTCGACTCTGCTATGACTCGTATGTCCTCAAGACGCTCTGCTCATCTTGCTTTCTGAAGTGGATGATTAGTCGATCTTTAACCTTCGAAGATTGCCGGATTGAATGAAACGGTGATATAACACTGATGAACTCAGATCGCAGTCGTTCGCTTATTCCCTAACTTTTGCCTGGATCGCCCCCTTTTTCGGGTTTTCAATCCACCGGGATACCCATTTTTGCCTGAGCCGCTCTTTTGGGTTTTCGACTCACCGGGTGTACTCTTTTTTTATATCCCTAATTTTTGCCCGAACCTCTTTATTCTCTTTTTTTTTGGTTCGTCGGGATGCCCTTTTTTTGCCTGGACTATTCTTTTTATCGTCCAGCGGGTCTATTTTATGCGAAGTATTTTTTAACTGCGTCTGAGTTGACAGGGGACGGGAATCCTTCGCCATCCATGGTTGTTAGCATCAAAGCTCCGCCATAGAAAATCCTTTTAACCACGTACGGACCCTCATAGTTCGGTGTCCATTTGCCCCTGTGATCTGTGTTGGGAGGAAGAATTCTTTTGAGTACCAATTCACCGACTCGATACTCCCGAGGGCGCACTTTTTGACCAAATGCTTTCTTCATTCGTCTCTGACCGAGATACGTCAATTCTGGGTACGTAGTTCCAGCATAGCACCATTTCCCGTTGGTTTGATTGATGACCAAAGCTGAGTCCCCGTATACATCCAGGGATTTAATCTGTATTTTGACGGCTTCCTCAAGTCTTAGGATACAAGCTTCGTATTCGGCTTCATTGGTGGTGCAGGGAAAAGTTATTCTGGCACCAAATGGCATATGAACCCCCTTCCAGTGTGATCAACACTATACCAACTCCGCGACCATTGACGTGGACCGCCCCATCAAACATCATAACCCATTTGGATTCAGGGTCAGGCCCATCCTCCGGGAGTGGTTCCTCTCAATCTTTCGATTTGAGAAACATGATGTCCTCATCAGGAAAGTCAAACCTCATAGGTTGGTAATCATCAATCGGTTGCTCTGCAAGATAGTCTGACAAGACACTTCCCTTGATGGCTTTTTGTGAAGTGTATTGGATGTCATACTCTGTCAGTATCATTTGTCACCTAGTAACCTTTCCGGTAAGTGATGGCTTTTCAAAAATATACTTGACTGGATCCATTTTTGATATCAATAGAGTCGTGTGAGTCAACATATACTGTCTTAGTCGGCGAGCAGCCCATGCCAAAGCGCAACAAGTTTTCTCGAGCAATGAGTATCTTTGTTCACAGTCGGTAAACTTTTGCTAAGGTAGTATATTGCATGCTCTTTTCGACCTGAATCGTCATGCTGACCGAGCACACAACCCATTGACCTTTCTAACACAGTCAAGTACATGATCAACGGTCTTTCCTCTCGGCCTGTAGACTGGCCCCGATCTTGATCTCTTTCTTGTCGTCTTCGGTACCGATGTTGACGGTCTCAACCACCTCCTGATAAGGTGTAATAGCTCGGTCCTCCTGTTTCAACAATCTGGCTAACCCTTCAGGCAATTCACAATCTTCCTCAGCCCCTTCTTCGGCTTGATAGATAGGATTGTCGAAGTCATACTTGGCCATAGCAGTGTCGTTAGCAGTGAGATCCGAGTGGTCGGCTCTGCATGATGGAGGATCATGCTTTACCTTAGAATGAGAGAGATTTTTTTTGAAAGAAAGGAAAAACGAAAAAAGAAACATTGCCATTTTTTTTGTAAAAAGTAAAAAACTGAAAGAAAGAGAACACAAAATTGTTTGCAAAAGCCGTCCTTTATTGATGATAAAAATAATTGCGAAACGTAACTAAATGGATGGCCCTACAAATGAGCCGTTACACCTTGGGCAAAGTGTAAGACTTTATTATGCATGTAATAAAGGAAAACAATAAAAATCACTCTTTCAGTAGAGTAACCCGAACGGTTTTTTCAGACGACCAATTATCGAGCTTTTCTTCCGGGACACACGGGCGAATCCAGCTATCTAAGTCACAGTCGCTGTCAGCCTTGTCTTCATCTGCAGCATTGACGATGTGGGGGGAAACCAAACCCCTGCTGGAGAAAGTACCGGCTTAATTCTTCTGAGATCCCGGAGCATACCCCAATCCAAACTTGTCTTCTTTGATGACTGGCTCCACAAATTTGCCCCAGTCTTGGGCATTACCAGCTTCAACCACTTCGACAGCATTAATCCCCTGCCCGCCGTGAGCCGGCATCGGGTTCTGGATAACATTAGGCACCGGAGAAAAATTGATAGCCTGGGCATCTCTCAGATCTTGTACCTTTAACTGGAGAGCCTTGCAATTATCTGTAGTATGGCCAGGTGCGTTGGAGTGAAAAGCACATCTGGCGTTGACATCATAACCTCTAGGCAAATTATTGGGATCGATTGGTGGGGCCAGAGTTCTCAATGTAACCAGATTCATGTCAATCAGCTTGGGAAGTAATACTGAATAAGGCATTGGGATTGGCTCGATGACCCGGTCCGTCTGCCTTGGACGTTGTTGATAGTGTCTCTGCTGACCCGGATTACCTCCTTGATTGTTGTACCTGGGTTGTTGTTGCGGATGATATTGCGGTTGAGGAACAGGTGTTGGAATAGTGACTGCGGCCACTTGATCTTGATAATAATTAGGGCGTCCTCTGCCCCTGCCTTTGCTGGCATACACAACGCTTGTCTCGCCTTCTTTTCTTTGCTGACCGTTACCAGCAAACGGTTTCTTGGAAGCACTATTGTCTTGAATTCGGCCCATCTTCAACAGACTCTCGATTCTTTCTCCAGCAATTACTATCTCTGCAAAGCTGATTGACGGGCAAGCAGCCAATCTCTCAATATAATTGCCTTGAAGAGTGTTCATGAACATGTCCGCCATCTCCCTTTCAGACATAGGGGGTTGGACGGACGCAGCAATCTGTCCCCAACGCTGAGCATACTCTCTAAAGGTTTCCTTGGCAGTCTGAGACATACCTTGCAACAAGGTCCGATTTGGAGCCATGTCCAAGTTGTATTGATATTGCTTGACAAAAGCCTCTGCCAAGTCTTTCCAGCTCTTGATGGTAGTACGAGACAAATGAGAACACCATTCACGAGAAGCTCCAGTTAGACTGTCTTCAAAATAGTACATCCACAGCTTTTCATCTTCCGTGTGAGCTCCCAACCTTCCCAAATAAGATTGGAGATGAGTGCGTGGGCAAGAAGCCCCGTTGTATTTCTCAAAAGTAGGGGGTTTGAACTTGTGAGGAATCCTTACTCCCTGAACCAGACCAAGATTTGTGACATCAAAGCCTAAGGAATTTTGAGACTCCAAAGATTTGAGCTTCTCAGCAAGCTCATCCATACGGCGAGTGGTCTCGAGGGCCTCGTTGTGCAAAGAAAATTGATCATACTGACAATCTTCAGTAACGGGGTGCCCGTTAATCCGAATTCCTTGATTCACATTGTATCTTCCACCAATACCATTCCCAACATTCCCTGTGTCGCCAACATTACCCGGGTTTCCATCAACAATTGCGTTACCCGCGTTACCAGTGTTCACAGGGTTATCAGCGTTCCCAGGGTTACCAGGGTTTCCAGGGTTACCAGGGTTCCCCTCAGCACTTGGTATTTCCACCTCCGGATCGTGTCTCGGTTGCTCAACCAATTCCCTCAGCTTTTCCTGACCTGCTACCATACCAGTCATCAATGTCATGAACTGATCCATCCTTTCACGCATATCAGCCAACTCTTTCTGTACTTGGTCCATCGCTAGCCGTGGACGGTTTTCCTTTGTCGGGTATCTGTGAACTCGCTTGGGACCAATAACTGCCTGATACAGGGAACAAACATTAGACACTGCGGTGACACCTGCAAAACAGACAAGGGTTAATATGCATGGTATGCGATGCACTGCTTGTTCAGTTTTAAGGCACCCCCGTTTTGAAAGGGAATACCCTGCAAATGAATAAGCATGAGATGTTGGATGCAAATATGCAGATGATGTTATGCAATGCAAAGGCATGTCAATCAGAATTGATGGACCCGCTTGAACATCTGTCAGGTTGCACTGTCTGGAGAGAAATTAAGAGCACACCAAACAAAGGTCATGGGATGGATCATGTTATCCTTAATATCAACCACCCATTTTGGTCGATTATGGTTTACACCTTATCAACACCCGAGTTTCATTGATATTAAGGATACCTGATCGGATTAACCATGAATCAAGGGTTTGTTGCAAGTCACGAGCATGGAGTTTAGGCTAAGAACCACCCAAAAGGAGTGTACTAAGGTTTAAACCTGCCAAACATGTTCTACAAAAGGTTCCCATAGTCATAATCCCATCTTTCAGATATTATCAGAGGAACGACTACTCGTATTCCAACAATATTCTCAAGAGAGACTCTTATGAGTGTAGTATCACGTAACAATCGTATCAAATCTTACATTTGAACGACTTTCGCACTACATCCTACGAATAGGCCAAGATGGGTTTGGTAAACTAAGGTCCTTGGCTTCTTAGGTCTATATTGGAACAAGTAATGTCTAACCACAACTTACTTATGTGACATTATTGATCTCAACATGACCTCCACCAAGTGAATGGGCTTGCAAGTCAACTCGCTAAGGAATACTCCACACAAGTTGACAGGACTATGCCATTCTCCTATCTTAAGTGCACTCGAATTCGGGTATAGAACTCATCTCACAAAGATCACCAAGCAGCCAGCCAACAGAAACAGCAATGATATATACATAATGCAATAAGGTAAAGCAGGTAAATAAATAACTGCACAAAAGCATGAACACCCAATAAACAAACAAACTACAAAAGCTAGGAGGGACTCGCTTAGGGCAGATGGACCAGCAAGAGGTCAACTTCTTTCAGTCCCCAGTGGATTCGCCAGCTGTCGCAACCTGAAAAATACAGTGTGCGAAAAAAAACAACCGGCGAAAGAAAATGACAGAAGAGTCGCCACCGTGCGTTATTCATCCCAAAGGAGGGAAAGGAAACGCTCGAAGTAAACCTGAAAAAAGGAAAGGACAAGACAGGGTCTCGCAACCAAATCTTGGGTTCGGGAGTCGGTTATACGAAGGGAAGGTATTAGCACCCCTACGCATCCGTAGTACTCTACGGGATCCACTTTTGTAGTTTTCGTCTAAAGGGTGTGGGTTTATCTTGTGTTGTTTGCCAAAAAAAAAGGGTTAAATGAAAATGACTCGCGCGGATGTCGCAACCACTGCATACGTATCTCATCTGAATATGAGAATCAGAGTCTTCGTAGCTCGGCTGACCTATGGGTTGGGGGATGTGTGCTCGCTAAGACATCGCGTCTTATGCCTACGTATCTCATCTGGCCTGAGAATCAGAGCAAAATGTACTTCGGCTAACTACGGGGTTATGGATTGGGTTTTGGGCGAACGACGTCACTACGCAATCTACCGGATGCTCGACCTTTGGAGACTTACTCGCCTGTAGTAGAAGGAGTAAACACGTTGCTTTGGGTTTTAGGAGAAGAAAAATCAATGAAGGGTTAGGGTTTGGGATGCTCAAGGGCAAAAAGGCAGTCCTTGACGAAGGAACCGCGCTACCTGCAGGGATATGAATACAAAACACAAAACATGTATCTCAAAGTAAAATGCCACCAAGGGGCTCAAACGTTGCCTCCTATCGAGGTCTTCCAGCTAGGAAAGTAGTAAAATGCGGGAAAAATGTAAAAGTACCACGCGGATAAAGATCCGAAGTAACAGCAATTATAGGAATGGGAAACCCTGAGATCCTTCCAAGCTAATGCCATCAAAGAAAAGTGAGTCAGTACAGGTAATCGGAATGAACCTCCCGGGGTTATCCCACAAATAAAGTGGGAAACCATGCAAGTTATCCCTGCAAAAGTCATGTGAGCCCTCACAAAAATTCAACAAAAGGGTTAGTGAAACACCATAAGCATTTTTTCATGATCAACAGTATGGTT
Organism: Lathyrus oleraceus; assembly: GCF_024323335.1. Classification (NCBI taxonomy): domain Eukaryota; kingdom Viridiplantae; phylum Streptophyta; class Magnoliopsida; order Fabales; family Fabaceae; genus Lathyrus; species Lathyrus oleraceus. Next base: position 478,414,634 of record NC_066585.1, on the reverse strand, counting down.
TCAGAAAAAACTCAAACCCTGTGGCATACACTCAAAAATTAAACGGTTAAACATTCAAGGCATTGTTTATACATTCATATACATATTAAACCCATGGGCAAAGGTAATGGGAATAATGGCAAACCTGATTGGAGAGCTTGATTGAAATTGAGTTGCACCCGTGAGGTTTACAAAACAATCTTCAGGGTTTATGTGAGGCAGAGGTGATTCTGTGTAGTTAAGTTCCCTTCGGGGTTTGGAGGCTGCTCTGAACTCCGTTAGGTTTTCTCTCACTATCTTTTTCCTCAGGGTTTTGTTCCAAAGAAGCCTCAGAGTATTTTGCTTCTCTTCTTTCTTCTCCTCTTCTGTGTGGCTTTTGTTTCAATGAAACTCTAGTATTTATAGGCTAATATTGGTAGCTTAGTGGGCTTTTGAGAAAGGTCCAAGTCCAAGATTTTTTATTATTTATTTATTTATTTAATTATTTATTTAATTAATTAATTTTTTTTTTTAATTATTTTTTATTTTTTATTTTTGTAAAAAATTATATATATATATATATATATATATATATATATATATATATATTTTTTTTTTCGGATCTAATTCTGATTGACATGATGAAATGCAATATGAAATGCTAAATGAATGCATGGATGAGGAGGGCAAATTTTGGGGTGTTACAGGATGGTACATGTTCAGTTATAGATCTTGTGACCTTAGTTCCCCCCTTCGAAGATGACGGGGGTGGTTCTGCATTATTTGGTGGATTTTGATTCACCATCCTCCTTACGCACCCTCTTCATAGTCTTTCCTTGTTGTTTGTGGCTATTTTGCCACTTCTAAGTCTCATGCAACGAAGTTAGAGAGATAGTAAAATGAAGAACAAATACAAAATAAAATTCTAAAAGAAAAATGTTTTTAACAATAGCACCGTCCCACTGCGCGTGCCAATTTGTTTAGCGTGAAAATTGGTAAACAATCTCTGGTCTCCAAAAAATGGTTTACTTTACAGGATCAACCAGTGAATCCTAGGACATGTGCTTTTGTTAAATATTTCTTTTGAAAGTTTATGAACACTTCGACAATGCTCATGATTTGAGAATATTGTTTTGAAGTTTAAATAGTAGAATGCAGAATATGTAAAAGAACTGTAATAAAAGAACTTTAAAGTAAATTGCAGTAAGTAGGAATAATGGATAAACTGCGAACAATTTCAATTAAAATGAAAAGACGATGATTCACACGTACATTCTCAATAATCTAGTTTCTTAGATATACTTAGATACTTTGAGTAATTTATGAGTATTTGTATAATTATTAAACACACGGAAATCCTATACACTAGGACCCCTATTTATACTAAGTCGAAAATAACCGCTATCAACGGTCTTTCCTCCAGAAAGCGACACGTTTTGCATGCATGTCCTCACTTCTCCGTAGCTTTACATGTGTCCTTCTCAGATAAATGGATAAGGACAAAAGACAGTTATCATCCTTATTCAAATTCGAAATCTTTCTTCGAAAGCAACGTCAATATTGCTTTGTCGAAATTGCGGTCTAAACCTAAAAATACTTCTAAGTTTGAAAACCAGTATTTCCTTATTATACAAAAACCTCTTCGACAAGATCTTCCTCTTCGACAATAATTCCTTCTTCTTGTCAAAGTCGAAACAAAAAATATCTTTTACCCATCATATCTAATCCAACCTTGGCGTCGAAAATCTCAGCTAACAAACTCCTTCAATCCTCAACATTTTTGAATGCTCCTTTTTGTGTATGACTCTCCTCAATATCCTCTACAACTTCTATTTACATGATAAGAGTCAATTATTCTTGGAGGATAATCAAAAGTTTGAAGACATTATAGGTCATTTATTGACTAAATCCAAGGTAAATCATACAAGTTGAGTCGCCACCACATTTCTATTTATCCAAAGGAATGGTTAGAAAGCGAACAAAAACCTAAAAGTTTTATCGAATCAAAAACTAGTAAAAATGTCAGAGATCTGGGTAAGGGGGTTAGTTATGCAATGGGAAGGTATTAGGCACCTAAAGCATCCTAGGTACTCCTAGGGAGCCCTTTTCACATTTGTTGCAAAGGTTGTTGTTTTTGTTTTTGAAAATTTATTTGTGCAAACATGATTGAAGGGATGAGAAAAGCGTGTATGTTTATCTAATGTACTACTTACTAAAAGAAGGGTCAAAAGAAAATTACTCGCACGGACGTCGCATCCACTGCATACGTATCTCATCTGAATCTGAGAATCAGAGTCTTCGTAGCTCGGATACCTATGGGTTAAAGAGGAGTGTGCTCGCTAAGACATCGCGTCTTATGCCTACGTATCTCATTTGGGATGAAAATCAGAGCAAAACGTAGTTCGACCACCTACGGGGTAAGGGTTGTATTTTGGGGTGAACGACATTACTACGCAATCTACCGGATGCTCGACCTTTGGAGACTTACTCGCCTGTAGTAGAAGGAGATAACATGTTCTTAGGAGAAGAAAAATCAATGAGTTTGGGGTGTTTAGGGATGCTCATGCAAAAAGGCAGTCCTAGATGAAGGAACCGCGCTACCTTAAATGACATGCCACGAGAGGCTATACGAAACCTAAGAAACCGGTAACATGCGGGAAAAGTAAAGGGATCGAGAGATCTACCGTACGGATAAAGATCCGAAGTAACAACAATTAGATAAATAAGAAACCCAAAGACTCTTCCAAGCTAAACACCATAAAAGAAAGCGAGTCAGTACAGGTAATCGGAATAAACCTCCAGGTGGTATCCCACAAATAAAGTGGAACACCAGGCAAGCCATCTCTGCAAGAGTCATATGAGCCCTCACAAAACAAAACTCAACAAACAGGTTAGAGAAACAAGATAGGGTAATCAAGAGTTGCCCCCAAATCAAAATGTAACCATATGAATCATGCCATTAAAATTCACAAAAAGCTCACAAAAAGCAACCAAGGGTAGGAGGCCTAAACCTCTTGTCAAACACATGCATCAAAAGGGTATCAAGTTCACCCATAATACCTCATACATTCAGAGCGTTCAAATTAAAAGCATAAAGTAATTGGAATAAGGCAAACCTGACTGGAGAGATCGAATGAAATTGAATTGCCCGATTGGGTTTGCAAAGCACTCTTAGGGTTTATATGAGAGGGAATTGGTTCTTTGCCGATGAGTTCCCTTCAGTCTCTGGAGGTTGCTCTGAACTCTGTTAGCTTTTCTCTCACTATCTTTTTCCCTGCCGGGGTAATAGGAATAGAATTACCTTTTGTTTCACTGAAACTCTGAATTTATAACCTGATTTTTGTGGACCTGTGAGCTCAAATGAGAGAGGCCCAAGTCCAAAAATTTTCTGTTATATTTTATTTATTTATTTTTATTAATTATTATTTATTATTTTATTATTTTATTTTATTATTTTTTTTATATTTATTTATTTATTTTTTATTATTATTATTATTATTTTTTCGTTCTTCGTTTTTTTTTCTTTTCGTTTTTTCGTTTTTTTTTAAACACGTGGGGTTCGTCTAGCGAGCATGACAGTTCATGAACAAACTTTTGCTCCTTCAAGATTAACGTTTTGATTGACGAATAGACCCCATTTGAACCTGTTGGAAGTATCTCAAGCCATTCCCTTGTGTTGACTGATCATCTAAATAGAACCCACAAAGTGTCTTGGATGATACTCAAGCTTCAAACAAAAGATGTTAGTGACACATTTTTGTGCTTTTGGTTAGTAAACAAAAGTAAGAGAAACAATGATGTATAATTCAAGCATGCTTGGTGATCTCAAACCAATCACAAGGAGTCCCACCCAAAGGCAAAGTGAACCAAGATGCTAAAGATCCTTGAGGCTATGCAAATGCGATGTTATGATGCCATGGGGAATCTTAGGGTCAAAATTGGGGTCTTACAGATGCCCCTATTTAAGGTCATTCTAGCCGGAGAAGTGAAGGTTAAAATCTTCGTCTCGACGGGGTAGAATGGGCTTAAATAATAACAAAGAGACGAATTTTGGTCCCTAAGAGACCTCATGATGCAAATGTAGGTATGAAAAATGGTAGCACTCTGTGGAGATATGTGTCCACAAAAGCAAAGAAATCAGAAGCCACTGATAATCCATATGACCAATTCACTCCATGGGACCAAGACCCTGGGGAATCTCCTAGGGATAGAAAAGGGATAAAAATGCGCGAGCAGGTCACGACTCAAAGCGTGGGGAACAGAATTCCAAAGGGAAAAGATCCAATGGAAATACTTGAGCTGACTCGAAGATGCATGTATTGGGGAATATGCCAATACAACAAAAACTATCCACAACAGATACTTCGGATAAAATCCGGATGAAAACAATCCACTAAGGGACTTCGCTGGGGATGTCCACAAGGACACTCCTGGGGAAGCAGCGGGACGAGGTATTATCGGTTACTGGGTAATAAGCTCAAGGAGACATGTGATCTGAACGCCAGGTATGAGGGTGAGAGATATAACATGCTCAGGAAGAGATGAATATCCAAGACCGGTATAAGGGTGAGAGATATCAAAACTTCAAAACGTCTGAGGAAAACCTAAAAGGTATATTTCAACTCAGAAACTCTGACTCCACAGGGGATAAAAAGTCATAATAGGGAGTAGAGAGGAAGGAACACCAGGGATACCAATTACTGGGCATATAATAGGTGACCAACCAAGGCGTGAATTGGGGAATATTCCCAAAACACTCATCATCCAAAAGAGGGCTAAAAGCAAACTCGATTACAGGATGGATATTCGACTCCACAAAGAGGATACGAATCTTACTCAACTGGGGAAGAACAAAAGGCTTCAGACCCGAGAGTGCATGAGATATACTATCTATTACCGTCAGAACATAGATAATATACTCGCATGGACGATTATCCACAACCGGTTACTGGGTTAATAAAGGATAAATCGACCGAAAAGAAAAGGCATCGGGATACCGAAACTAGGTATATAATGATGACCAATTCAAGGGAGAAACAATCGTTACCAACAACAACAAGGTAGACGAGAGATGACCCGCTAGGGATAAATTGCGTAATCAGGGCAATTATCCAAGCAGATGAGGGGATATCATCATCGAATATTGGATGAAGATAACTGTCACCAATTAAAGATGAGCAAAAATAGTTACTCTGCAAAAAGGGAAGAAATAGGGTTTACAACTACCGGTATGAGGGTAGAGAAACACAGACTCCGTCGGGGATAATAATTACTAATTATTGAGCAATTATTCATTTACCACGGGGAAACAGGAAAAGAGTCTCAAGAGACCGATCTAGGATAAAACTAGATAGGCACACCAAATCAAGACTTGTCCCGGTGAGGATATAACTCAATGGGGAAACCCATCCCAATATATGTGTTGGGAAGGAACAAAAACAATCAACATCCACGAGGATATAACCCGGTGGGGAATATGGAAGAAAGGATAGACGCTTTTTGCCTATGGAGCTGACTCTATATGGAGAGATCAGACACACACGTCTGCTTGGGGAAGTATATCACCAAATAGTAGGAGACAGCAAACAACGATATATTGCAAAGAATGCAACATGAATATCTGAATGTTATAATTATGCATGAATATGCGTGGTTTATGTATGATGTATGCTGACAGACAGACATATCTAACACAACCAGGTCCAGGAATCAACCACCCGGTACTACATCTCAAGAGAGAAAGCCAAGTTCACCGGAGAGTATCCAATCTGCTGGGGATCAGAGCTACCAGGAAGCAAAGAACTCTGCAAGGGATGAATCATCAATCATTCCAGTTGGGGACGAGAGTTATCACAGATAAGGTCCACCACACCAACAACTCTACTGGGGAATTTATCCGAGGAGATAAAGGATTTATCGGGATCAACCACCAAATACCGCTCTTGCCCAAAGAGATCCAAGCTGCTGAGGAAGAAAGATTGCTACTCTGCTGAAGGGAAGAGAGGTGACTCTCAACAAGCAATCCACTTGGTAGGATAAACCACAAGGGGTTCTGGAGGGAGGAGATACAGTCATGCCAGGAATATGGACAAAAATCTTACCCTGTTGGGGATCGTACCACCCTTGGGAGAGCACTGAGGATCTACTAAGTATCCTTTCGTCATTGTGAATGTTCACTTTGTTTAAAAACAAATTATAAAAAATTTGATCGTTTAAAACAATGATATTTTCTTAATCAAAACATGCAAAACATTTGTTGAATAGAAACAGATAAGAGTGCCAATAATTGGATAAAAGGCTCAAATTTATTTGATAGAATGGTAGTCTGCGAATGGCAAGACTCCATAGATCTTTACAAATTTGAAATTGGTGATATATATTGGAAAAGGGCTACATTGAACATAATGACCATTTCTCCACCAATTCTGAATCCGATGTATTTGAAGCTTTGGTTGATAATGAGCAAGGATCTCTGACGGACGACAGTTGTAGAACAAAGTCTTGTCAGGATACAGTTACTTGCCAAATCCCTAATTTTTGCCTAGATTTCCCCAGGATGAGGTACTCAATCTAGCGGGATACCTATATTCATTTTTCATGTCTCTAACTTTTGCCTGGACCGCCCTTTCGGGTTTTCAATCCACCGAGACGCTCATTTTTGCCTAAGCCGCCCTTTCGGGTTTTCAACTTAGCGAGCTATTCTGTTTTTATTTTTAGGCGAAGTATTTCTTGACTGCATCTGAATTCACAGGATGAGTGAAATCCTCCCCATCTATAGTTGTAAGTATCAAAGCACCGCCTAAAAAGGCTCTCTTAACAACATATGGACCTTCATAGTTCGGAGTCCACTTGCCCCTGGAATCGGGCGCGAAAGACAAAACTTTCTTGAGCACAAGGTCACCTTCTTGGAACACACGAGGCTTGACCTTCTTATCAAAAGCTTTCTTCATCCTTTGCTGATATAACTGACCGTGGCACATGGCAGTCAATCTCTTCTCTTCAATCAAGTTTAGCTGGTCATAACGACTCTGAACCCATTCAGCATCAGTCAACTTGGCCTCCATCAAGACTCTCATTGATGGGATCTCCACCTCTACTGGGAGTACAACCTCCATGCCATAAACAAGAGAGAAAGGGGTTGCCCCTGTTGAAGTGCGGACAGATGTACGATACCCATGCAAAACGAATGGTAGCATCTCATGCCAATCTTTGTACGTAACAACCATCTTCTGGATAATTTTCTTGATATTCTTGTTAGCAGCTTCAACAGCCCCATTCATCTTGGGTCTGTACGGAGAAGAATTATGATGTGCAATCTTGAATTCACTACACAGCTCTTTCATCATCTTGTTATTCAAGTTAGATCCATTATTAGTAATGATCTTATCTGGCACACCATATCGGCATATGAGTTGATTCTTGATAAACTTCCCGACCACCTGCCTGGTCACATTTGCATATGACGCCGCTTCAACCCACTTGGTGAAGTAATCAATTGCTACGAGAATAAATCTGTGTCCATTGGACGCTTTCGGCTCTATCATGCCAATCATGTCAATTCCCCACATGGAGAAAGGCCATGGTGATGAGATCACATTCAAAAGTGTCGGGGGAATATGAATCTTATCAGCATAAATCTGACACTTGTGGCATTTCTTCACAAATTTGCAGCAGTCAGACTCTATTGTCAGCCAATAGTAGCCTGCTCTCAACATCTTTCTAGCCATGGCATGTCCATTGGAATGGGTACCAAATGAACCCTCATGGACCTCAGTCATCAACAGGTCTACTTCGTGTGTATCCACGCATCTGAGCAGAACCATGTCAAAATTTCTTTTGTAAATCACTTCGCCATTGAGGTAGAAACTTCCTGACAATCTCCTCAAAGTCTTTCTATCTTTCACAGATGCCCCAGGCGGATAAACCTGGTTCTGAAGGAAACACTTGATATCATAATACCATGGTTTGTCATCTTTTACTTCCTCTACCACAAACACATGAGCTAGCCTATCCAAGCGCATCACGGTAATATTGGGAACTTCATTCCAAAGTCTGACCACAATCATTGAAGCAAGTGTAGCAAGGGCATCTGCCATCCGGTTCTCATCTCGAGAAATATGATGGAAGTCAACCTCAGTAAAGAACGTTAAAATCCTCCTCGCATAATCTCTGTATGGAATGACGCCAGGCTGATTCGTTTCCCATTCACCCTTAATCTGATTAACAACAAGGGCCGAATCACCATATACATCAAGATGCTTGATTCTAAGATCAATGCATTCCTCCAATCCCATAATACATGCCTCATACTCAGCCATACTATTCGTGCATTTGAAAGTTAGCCTTACTGTAAAAGGAATATGCGCGCCCTGAGGAGTAATAATCACGGCCCCAATACCATTTCCATACTGATTTACAGCGCCATCAAACACCATACTCCATCTGGAACCAGGCTCTGGCCCTTCATCAAGTGTAGGCTCATCGCAATCTTTCACTTTCAAATACAGAATTTCCTCATCCGGAAAGTCATACTGAACTGACTGATAATCTTCAATAGGCTGATGTGCCAAATGGTCAGCCAAGATACTACCTTTAATAACCTTCTGAGCTTGATACTCAATATCATACTCAGACAACAACATCTGCCAACGGGAAATCCTTCCAATTAAAGCAGGCTTCTCAAATATATACTTGATTGGGTCCATTTTGGATATCAACCAAGTGGTATGGTTCAACATATACTGATGTAAGCGCTTAGCGGCCCAAGCCAAAGCACAACATGTCTTCTCAAGCATTGAATATTGAGACTCACAATCAGTGAACTTCTTACTCAGGTAATAAATAGCATACTCCTTCTTCCCTGATTCGTCTTGCTGACCAAGGACACAACCCATCGAGTCTTCAAGAACAATCAGATAGATGATCAAAGGTCTTCCCTCTATAGGCGGAGACAGAATCGGAAGCTCAGACAGATATTCTTTAATACTGTCGAAAGCTTTCTGGCAATCCTCGGTCCAATCATGGGACTGATCTTTCCGGAGGAGCTTGAATATAGGCGCACATGTGGCAGTCATGTGGGATATGAATCTGGAGATATAATTCAAGCAGCCAAGAAAACCTCGGGCTTGCTTCTCATTTTTGGGCGTAGGCATCTCTCGTATTGCTTTGACATTTGCAGGATCAACCTCAATACCTTTCTCACTGACAATAAAGCCCAATAACTTGCCAGAACGGACTCCAAATGTACACTATTGGGATTCAGACGAAGCTTATATTTCCTCAAACGCTGGAAAAGCTTCAACAAATGCTCTACATGTTCAACTTCCGTTCTTGACTTAGCAATCATATCGTCAACATATACCTCAATCTCCTTGTGCATCATATCATGAAACAAGGTAGTCATAGCTCATTGATACGTGGCTCCGGCGTTCTTCAAACCGAAGGGCATCACTCGATAACAGAATGTTCCCCAAGGTGTGATGAATGTTGTCTTCTCCATATCCTCGGGTGCCATTTTAATCTGATTATATCCGGAAAATCCGTCCATAAACGAGAAGACCTTGAATTTAGCTATATTGTCTACCAACATATCAATATGTGGTAGAGGGAAATCATCTTCCGGACTAGCTTTATTCAAGTCTCTATAGTCCACACACATCCGGACTTTTCCATCTTTTTTAGGCACGGGCACAATATTGGCCACCCATTGAGGATATGTAGAAGTCACCAGAAACCCCGCATCGATTTGCTTCTGAACTTCCTCTTTGATCTTCACTGCCATATCAGGATGAGTTCTTCTGAGTTTCTGCATCACAGGCACGCACTCAGGCTTTAAAGGTAGGAAATGTTGCACAATATCAGTATCTAGACCAGGCATGTCTTCATATGACCAGGCAAAGACGTCAACATATTCTCGTAGCAACTTAATCAACCCCTTCTTAACAGATTCTTCCAGAAGTGCCCCAATCTTTACCTCTCGCACACAATCTTCAGACCCCAAGTTGACTGTTTCCAGATTCTCAAGATGCGGCTGAATGATCTTCTCTTCATGCTCAAGTAGCCGGATGATCTCATCAGGAATCTCTTTAACATCATCTTCCTCTGCCTCAAATACAGGGAATTCAAAATTGGGAGATGGTGTTGGGTCATTATGTTCAATGGGTTTAGTAATCAACCTGCATAATGATTTTTGGATATGAAAAGCTTTAGAATTCAAACAAGGCAAATCATTATGCATATGAAAAGGATCGTTTTTATTCTATTTTTTAGGGTTTTATGTGATCACCAATTTCATGCAAAAGCAAAAAGGGAAAATAATCGGAAAAACAAACATTTAACATGAATTTATTGAATGAAAATATCATTGTACTTATGCCCCAACAATGTTATCACTCCTCCTTTTGGCATGGGAGAAGGGTTTTTAAACAAAGTGATCATTACGTTGACTTATGGACAACTGTTGGAATATCCACAGCGACCCAATTGTTACAGACCCCTCCAGGGATGATGAAATTGCCAGAATCCTTTGTATCTTCTTCTAAAATGGCAGCAACCTCCTCATTTTGACCATTGTGGATAAAACCTCCACTCTTGAATAACCCTTGCTTGTTGAAAGTACCAGAAGAAAAACCTATGCCATCCCGGGAATCGTTGTCTTCTAACTCAATCATTTTTCCTAAACCAGTGGTTGCACCACGCTCAATGGCCAACTTTGCATCTTTGTAGGAAGCAAACGAAGGAGTTCTCTTCTCAATAGGCTCAGTAATAGATAACGCTTGGAAAGGAGTTCCAACTTCATCCTCAGCATCTATATATGAGAAGGAAGACAAGTGGCTAACCAGGAGAGCCCTTTCTCCCCCTACCACCACCAGCTTCTTATTTTTCACGAATTTCAGCTTCTGGTGTAGGGTGGATGTCACGGCGCCTGCCTCGTGAATCCATGGTCTGCCTAAGAGACAACTATACGATGGGTGAATGTCCATAACCTGGAAGGTAATCTGGAAATCACTTGGTCCGATCTTGATTAGGAGATCAACTTCCCCATTCACAGTTTTGCGAGACCCATCGAAAGCCTTCACAACTACTCCACTCTGCCTCATGGGCTCGCGATTCTCTTGCTCTAAGTGATCCATCAGTCTTGAAATGTTGGCTCTAGTGTAGTACTGGTGAGTCAGCTTGTCTTCAAAATAAATGAAGGACATAGAGTTAGACCACAGGGCAAGGGACCGGAAACAAAACCCGCTTATGCATATGATGCATGCAATGCTTGTGCATATGATTTGTTTTTTTATTTCAAAGGAACTTTAGAGTTTTATTTGCAAATTTTGGAAATATTAAGCATTTTATCACATATGGAAATATCTCATCAAATAATATCAGGGAAAAGAAGTGCAGCATCGTCAATCATGTACAAGAGAAAAGGAAAATAATCATCTTATGGATCCCTAGAAACAATCATCTAAAGCTCGAGACACAGGAAGATAAGATGCGCGAAGCCTCTTCACCTCCCTCTCGTAGGCTGCCTCCATATCGGCCTTCTCTTTGGCGAGTCGATCATACCTCCTCTTCCAGAACTTAGAAGACTGAGGAAGTAGAGAAGTCCATACATCATCAGGGTCATCAATAACTTGATGCTCAAGAAACTCAATCAACGCATCCTTCTCCTTAATCTGCTGAAGCAACTCTTCACGTTCACGAATCCAGGCACGTGAACGGTCTTCGTCTTTCAACTCCTCTACTCCTTGATTAGGGAGGGTTGAAGGCCCAGCCATAATCATAGGTGTAGGTCTCGGATACTCGTAAGGCATGAGATACTCAGACGCCCTCTTCCTAACCCAAACAGTGTAAGGCTCCAAAGCGATGCAATTCTTAGGACCCAACTCTTTCCTTCCTTTCCTATGAATCTTGCGCCAAGCGCGGACCATCCTAGCTTTCAAGCCTTGGGGATCTTTACCATCCTGAAAGAATACACCCTCTAACAGGATATTATTGGGTTTATCCTTTAAGGGGAACCCAAGCTGCCGACGTGCCAAAACAAGATTGTAGTTAATCCCACCACATGTACCAAGAAGAGGTACATTGGAGAATTCGCCACAAGAGTCAATAATCCGCACACCATCATACACATGGTCATACCATGAGATATCATCATTAGTGAGAGACATAAGTCTCGTGGACCACCGTAGACATTCCTTGTTCTCCTTGAAAGCGACCGTCTGAGGTAAGTGAGAAATAAACCACTTATAAAACAGAGGCAAACAACACACAATGGCGCCACCACCCTTTGCATTCCTCATATGCAAAGAGAAGTAGGTATCGCCCAACAGAGTTGGGACGGGATTAAGAGTAGAGAAGATCCTAATAGCGTTCACATCCACAAACTTGTCTATGTTGGGGAACAATACCAATCCATAGATGAGAAGTAAAAATATGGCTTCAAAGGCATCCTCACTCATGGCCTTCCCATATATAGTAGCTTGAGCAATGAGAAACTCAGAAGGGAGACCTTGAATTCCCCCTTTGGTAGTCATATGAGCATCAACCAGAGATTCATCTATGTGTAACATGTCTGCTATCTCTTGAGAAGTGGGAATACTCTCCGAGCCACTGAACGACAACTGATCCAGAACAGGTATACCCACAAGATAAGCATACTCCTCAAGTGTAGGCAAAAGCTGAAAATCCGGAAACGTGAAGCAACGGTACAAAGGATCGTAAAACTGCACCAATACACTCATCAATCCTTCATCCACCTGAGTAGTCAGAAGAGGAAGAAGCTTCCTAAAACGAGCTTTGAAACCCAAGGGATCTAATACATAAGATGTCAAATTCCTTAGCTCTTTCAAGTCTGGTTGTCTGAAACTGTACTTCTTTGTATTCCTTTTTTGTCTTTCCATGTCTGATTATTTTGCAAATAAACCCCTTAAGTTCCTTGAAAATTTTCTTTTATTATTGATGATATGAATGCAAATGGATGCATGAATGCATGAATGCATGAATGCATGAATGCAACAATCACACTCAAGGATCAAGCAAAGCACACCAAACAAAAGTCATGGGATGGATCATGTTATCCTTAATATCAACCATCCATTTTGGTGGATTATGGTTTACACCTTATCAACACCCAAGTTCCATTGATATTAAGGATACCTGAACGGATCAACCATGAATCAAGGGTTTGTTGTAAGTCACGAGCATGGAGTTTAGGTTAAGAACCACCCAAAGGGAGTGTACTAAGGTTTAAACCTGCCAAACATGTTCTACAAAAGGTTCCCATAGTCATCATCCCATCTTTTGGATATTATCGGAGAAACGACTACTCGTATTCCAAAAATATTCTCAAGAGAGACTCTTATGAGTGTAGTATCGCGTAACAATCGGATCAAATCTTACACTTGAACGACTTTCGCACTACATCTTAAGAATAAGCCAAGATGGGCTTGGTAAACTAAGGTCCTTGGATTCTAAGGTCTATATTGGAAAAAATAATGTCTACCGGCAACTACTTGTGTGACATTATTGATCCCTACATGACCTCCACCAAGTGAATGGGCTTGCAAGTCAACTTGCTAAGGAATAACTCCACACAAGTCGACAAGGCTATGCCATTCTCCTATCCTAAGTGCACTCGAGTTCGGGTATAGAACTCATCTCACAAAGATCACCAAGCATACAAGGAATTAATATTCAAGCAATTCAATCATTACATACAATACAGTAATCCCAAATTGCACAAAAAGATGTCACAAAAAAAAATATACAATACAATACAACAAATATGAAAAGTAGGCAAAACCCACTAGGATTTCATGTCCCCAGCAGAGTCGCCACTTTTCTGTAGCGGGTATTCGTTACCATTAGAGATATTGACTAAATCCAAGGTAAATCATACAAGTCGAGTCGCCACCACATTTCTATTTATCCAAAGGAATGGTTAGAAAGCGAACAAAAACCTAAAAGTTTTATCGAATCAAAAACTAGTAAAAATGTCAGAGATCTGGGTAAGGGGGTTGGTTATGCAATGGGAAGGTATTAGGCACCCAAAGCATCCTAGGTACTCCTAGGGAGCCCTTTTCACATTTGTTGCAAAGGTTGTTGTTTTTGTTTTTGAAAATTTATTTGTGCAAAAATGATTGAAGGGATGAGAAAAGCGTGTATGTTTATCTAATGTACTACTTACTAAAAGAAGGGTCAAAAGAAAATGACTCACACGGACGTCGCATCCACTGCATACGTATCTCATCTGAATCTGAGAATCAGAGTCTTCGTAGCTCGACTACCTATGGGTTAAAGAGGAGTGTGCCCGCTAAGACATCGCGTCTTATGCCTACGTATCTCATCTGGGATGAAAATCAGAGCAAAACGTAGTTCGACCACCTACGGGGTAAGGGTTGTATTTTGGGGTGAACGACGTTACTACGCAATCTACCGGATGCTCGACCTTTGGAGACTTACTCGCCTGTAGTAGAAGGAGATAACGTGTTCTTAGGAGAAGAAAAATCAATGAGTTTGGGGTGTTTAGGGATGCTCATGAAAAAAGGCAGTCCTAGATGAAGGAACTGCGCTACCTTAAATGACATGCCACGAGAGGCTATACGAAACCTAAGAAACCGGTAACATGCGGGAAAAGTAAAGGGATCGAGAGATCTACCGTACGGATAAAGATCCGAAGTAACAATAATTAGATAAATAAGAAACCCAAAGACTCTTCCAAGCTAAACACCATCAAAGAAAGCGAGTCAATACAGGTAATCGGAATAAACCTCCAGGTGGTATCCCACAAATAAAGTGGAACACCAGGCAAGCCATCTCTGCAAGAGTCATATGAGCCCTCACAAAACAAAACTCAACAAACAGGTTATAGAAACAAGATAGGGTAATCAAGAGTTGCCCCAAAATCAAAATGTAACCACATGAATCATGCCATTAAAATTCACAAAAAGCTCACAAAAAGCTCACAAAAAGCAACCAAGGGTAGGAGGCCTAAACCTCTTGTCAAACACATGCATCAAAAGGGTATCAAATTCACCCATAATATCTCATACATTCAGAGCATTCAAATTAAAAGCATAAAGTAATGGGAATAAGGAAAACCTGATTGGAGAGATCGAATGAAATTGAATTGCCCAGTTGGGTTTGCAAAACACTCTTAGGGTTTATATGAGAGGGAATTGGTTTTTTGCCGATGAGTTCCCTTCAGTCTCTGGAGGTTGCTCTGAACTCTGTTAGCTCTTCTCTCACTATCTTTTTCCCTGCCGGGGTAATAGGAATAGAATTACCTTTTGTTTCACTGAAACTCTGAATTTATAACCTGATTTTTGTCGACCTATGGGCTCAAATGAGAGAGGCCCAAGTCCAAAATTTTTCTGTTATATTTTATTTATTTATTTATTTTATTTATTATTATTATTATATATATATATATATATATATATATATATATATATATATATTTTATTATTATTTTTTTTCGTTCTTCGTTTTTTTTTTCATTTTTCGTTTTTTTTTAAACACGTGGGCTTCGCCTAGCGAGCATGACAGTTCATGAACAAACTTTTGCTCCTTCAAGATTAACGTTTTGACTGACGAATAGACCCCATTTGAACCTGTTGGAAGTATCTCAAGCCATTCCCTTGTGTTGACTGATCATCTAAATAAAACCCATAAAGTGTCTTGGATGATACTCAAGCTTCAAACAAAAGATGTTAGTGACACATTTTTGTGCTTTTGGTTAGTAAACAAAAGTAAGAGAAACAATGATGTATAATTCAAGCATGCTTGGTGATCTCAAACCAATCACAAGGAGTCCCACCCAAAGGCAAAGGGAACCAAGATGCTAAAGATCCTTGAGGCTATGCAAATGCGACGTTATGATGCCATGGGGGATCTTAGGGTCAAAATTGGGGTCTTACAGCAAACTTGATGATCTTTATCCAAGTTGGAGTTCTTCTCTGTGGTGATGCAAAATTCTCATACTTGCGGGTGGTTAGTTGAGTGTTCTCCTTAAAATGACAAAATGTATTTTCATTTAAAATCAATAAAAACAAACATCTTTGTTATTTTTACCATGAACTACGTGGTTTTGATCCTCTATATCTTGACAAACACAAAAATCATAAAAACAACATTTCTCTTCTCATCTCCCAAATCATTTTCAAACAACACCATTTCTAAAGCCAAAATGCACATATTTTCAAAGAAATTCATGTAGAATACTATAGATGTTTAGGGTGCTAATACCTTCTCTTTGCATAATCAACCTCCAAACCCTTATCTCTATTTTTATTAGTTTTGTTTTTAAAATTTATTTGGGTTTTGTTCGTTATTTTTCCTC
The DNA here is from genome assembly GCF_024323335.1 of Lathyrus oleraceus. Taxonomy (NCBI): domain Eukaryota; kingdom Viridiplantae; phylum Streptophyta; class Magnoliopsida; order Fabales; family Fabaceae; genus Lathyrus; species Lathyrus oleraceus. The sequence continues at coordinate 478,398,340 of NC_066585.1, read as the reverse complement.
TTCCTTTGAAAATAATAAAAACGCGGTGACGACTCTTGCTTTGTGAGTTAAGTTAATCAATAGTTTAAATCTCAATTTTTTTACCGATACAACCATGATAGGCATGACTTTCTTAGCTTTGACCACTTCTTAATTGAAGCTACAAGTATTCAAACGCGTGTTTTAAAAAAAGTGGTGACGACTCTTTAGTTTTAAAACATAATTCAAACGTGTGTTTTTTCTAGTTATTAACCCATTGTCATTATTGCTTATAGAAGAAAATACAAATTAGATTATGACTCAAACCCTGAAAATGAAGATTTTCCCCACTCTTCTCGACTGCTAACCAACCATACCTAAACAATGAAGGGAAATAACATCACTTATACATTACTCTACTATCTCACAAATCACGACTCTATTTTATGCAACACAAGACTTATACATACATAAATCCTACTGTCTACTCTTGCATCTATGGCAATTTTTCTATATAATAATTATTTCACATAACCTATTATGCGTCCTATTACAAAGTATATAAACCTAATGAAAAGAGAGACCAAAGTCAAACATCATGTTCTAGCACAAGAAAAAGAGTCATATTACGATCATCTTATGTTGGAAGTCGAAGATTTATGGATGAATTGTACTATGATGACATGACAATTTGTAGTACGGTGGAATTTTTAGATCTATTCATAACTTTCACTTGCAACCCGAATTGGCTAGAGATTCAAAAAGTACTTGGTCATATACATTTGAAACCACAAGATAGACTAGATATCATTGCTAGAATTTTTAAAATAAAGTTTGATAACCTTCTAACTTACGTGACAAATAAATGTATCTTAGACAAAGTTCTTACACATAAGTTAAACATTCCTACTTTACTATCAATCATTACATCCGTTATTAGTTTCAGCAAATTATTTAACAAAATTTCATTCCCATCATAACTATCTGATATAATTCATGGTACCATGATCATCCCTCATAGGCCATCTATCTAAATATTGATATTATTTTTATTATTTTTACTTTTCAGATGTAGACAATTGAATTCCAAAAGAGATATTTGTCACATGCATACATTTTTATTTTCTTGTCTCCATCCAACAAATATCTGATTCTAGAAGACATCAAAAAAATTATATGTGGTGAAATACTTGATCCTTTTAAACAACCTAAATTGTATAATCTGGTGAAGAACCACATAATCCATCGATCTTGTGGGTTGGCAAAACCAAAATGTCCATGCATGAAGGATGGTAAATGTTCTAAGTACTATCCTAATAAGTCTCAAGTTGTAACAATAGTTAATCAAGAAGGATATTCAATTTATAGAAGAAAATATCAAGTATATACAATTGAGAAGAATGAAATCAAGCTTTATAGAAGTCATGTAGTCCCCCATAATCCAAGTTTGTTGATGAAGTGTGAAGCACACATCAATATGGAATGATGCATTCAAAGTACTTCAATTAAATATATATTCAAATACATCAACGAGGATTCTTATAGGATCTCAATTATTATCATTCCAACTAAAGATGCAAGTGATGCAAATCTTAACGAAATCAAACAATACCTTGATTGTAGATATGTATCCCCAAGCGAGCAACACATGTTGGAGAATCTTTTCTTATTTTATTCATGGGAGAAAGCTAGTTGTTGAATTTTTTTTTCATATGGAAAGAAAGAAATTTGTATACTATAAATATTTTTAAACAAATTGGAAATGTCCTTCTTAAATCGTGTGTCATGGAATCAATGTTCACTTCTTGGTTTATGACAAATAGTGAGTACGAGGAAGCAAAGTTATTGACATATGGACAATTTGTCTCAAATTTTGTTTATGATAAAAAAAAATAAAGGTGTTGGAAACCAAGGAAAAAGAGGTCACACAATTGGTAGACTTATTTGGGTACCTCCAACAACCAGAGAGTTGTATAATATGAGAATGTTGTTAACTATCAAGAAAGAGCCTACAAATTAAGATGATATCAAGACAATTGACGACTTCAAACATAAAACTTTTAGAAAAATATGTTTTGGAATAGGATTTCTACAAGATGATAAAGAGTTCATTGACGTAATAAAAAAAGGCTTATATTTGAGTTCTAGAGTGTTTTTGCAGAAACTTTTGTTACAATGTTGTTATCAACTTCAATAAATCAAGCATATATATTTAGCGTAACTCTTGGATATATCAAAGGAAATTTTTATCAACAAAGAAGATTGTCACAAAATCCAGATTATATTAATATATCTTTTGTTTTACATCGACATTGTGTGAAAATATATCTAAGAGCTAGAAAAATTTATAATTACTCAAATCTTTTATATGTTTCTGTTTTTTTTGGGAGCATAATTACTTTATGAAAAAATACTCTTTTTTTTGTCCCTTAACTATACTCTTAGATTCATATTGGTCTATTAATTATTTTTCGTATCAGATTGATCATTTAATTCTTTAAACGTATCATGTTAGTCCTTTTCCTCTGATTAGCGACGAAAAAATTCAAAAATTCGTCGCTAATTAGACAAAAAAAAGACCAACATGACACATTTAAACAGTTAATGGACCAATCTGATACAAAAAAATAATTAAGAGACCAATCTTAACCCAAAAGATCAAAATATCATTTATGTCCACTAGTGCCCAAAACTATTCCTTCACTTCGACAAAATCCGAAAATACATTCATTGTTAATACTTTACATATTTCCACAGTCATTTACTCCCCTACAACAAAGGATAATATTCTAAGAAATTCCAATATTGCAACAATTTCAAAATGGTATACAATACGTTGGATGCAGAGTGTCAAACATTTATTAAAAATGCTAAAACTGTTTCACTTATTTCTTAAGAAATGCTAATAATTGTCCATACTAGGTATAAAACATGGTGTCGCTATTGCATCATTCATCCCTATATACTCAATATTACTATCATCAAATGTTAATACTCTTTTTTTTTTTTCTGAATTCATTTCATATTTCAATGTACTTTTTCTACATTACAATAAATATGTTGCCACTACTAACATGACATTGAACTTAAATTGTATAATTATAACTATCAGATGTATATCCAACAACTAACTTTGATGTAAATTGAGAAGCTGTTCCATAAAAACATAAGAAGATCGAAAGAGTTTAAGTCAATGTCGTATCCAAATAATTATGTCTTTGAATTCCTTAAAAATATCGATATATGATGAAACAAAATAGGATATTTTGGCTCAATATGAAATTTACCAAAACTTATTTAAATCATTAACATGTTTTTCATTTACTAATATTTCTATTTAGCTTAGTGACCAATTAGTTTTTTATGATGTTTATTCATGCTCATCTTATGCCATTTCAAAATCAATACCAGTATTATTATAACATGATGTTCCATAACTCATGTAATCATTTATATAATATGATGTTCTATATACATCATTGTTACATTCATTCAAATTTAACTTCCAATCTTACAATTTCTATATACATAATGCATGCTTACAATTTTTATATTCACTACTGCATATTTATCTATAATAGCACTTATTGATATTGAATATATTATACCAAGACTTATAATTGCGCTTTTGTTTAGGGCGCTATTATAAATTAAAAATTTGTCTAGGCCTATAATAGCTCTTTACTAAAAATGCTATTAAAGGCTGATTTTTTTAAAATGTGATTTTTAACTTATGATAACGCTTTATCAAAAAAGGTTATCATAGATAGTGATAAAAAAACAAAACATTTAGGTCTTGGTTGGGCTCTTTACTGAATATGAATATGTTATTTACCTCACAACGGTTATATATATTACACTTAAAATGCTATTACATACACTACGCCAAATAAGGGAAAAGAGGGCGCTTATTTTGGCCTATAACAGCGCTTTTAAGCGCCCTCTAATCTGGCGCTGGCATAGGTAAAGACAGCGCTTTGTTTTCCTGGAGAAAGCGCTGTCTAAAGGCCCACATTATAGTGCGCTTTATGAAAAAAGCGCCCTCTGGAGTGGTCCATAAAGGGACACCTTAGAGGGCGCTTTCTGGAAAAAGCGCCCTCTAAAGTTGTCAATGTAAAGTGTTTAGAGGGCGCTTTCTGGAAAAAGCGCCCTCTAAAGTTGTCAATGTAAAGTGTTTAGAGGGCGCTTATTTTTTTAAAATAACTAACACTTTAGAGGGCGCTTTCTGCAGAAAGCGCCCTCTAAAGTTGTCAATGTAAAGTGTTTAGAGGGCGCTTTCTGGACAAAGCGCCCTCTAAAGTTCTCAATGTAAAGTGTTTAGAGGGCGCTTCCTACAGAAAGCGCCCTCTAAAGTGTTAGTTATTTTAAAAAAATTTGTTTGAAAAACAGTGGATATTTAATTGGTAACCTGTTCGCATGCTGCAAAAGTGTAAAATTCATATTGATTTCATCCTTTAATCCAATGTTATACACCATTAATCCATTGATATATACAACATGAATCCATTTATATACAACATTAATCCTCCATATATACAACATTAATATATGATTCTTTGATCAACAATATAAAACAACATATTCATGATTTAGTAAAAGTACAACAACAATATACAACATATATACAACAACAGCATACAACAACAACATTCCATACATATATGTACAACAATATACAACCTAGCTATATGATTCTTTGATCAACAATGAATTGACACAATTCATCCTTCATTTCATCCAAATGAGCTCTTGAGTAAGATTTGTATTCCTCAAAGTACTACAATTAAGAGAATAAAACATATTCATGATTTAGTAACAAATTAGATTAGTTATCCGATAATATTAAAATAAACCCTAAGTTATTATTCCATACCATTTTTGGGATGTCTATACGATTCAATGCAATGATATCTCTCATAAATCTCAATACAAAAAATCCGCAATCGACCGAATTATTTTGCTGAGGACACTACACAGAAAAACAAACAATATATATATAGTTAATTTCTTACAAACACTATTATAAGCAAAAAAACAAACACTATTATAAGCAAAAATAAGATACTTAATATATACCTGAACTCTGACCCAGGTAATGTCCTTCCTAATGCGGTAATTCTTTTTCGATCTAAATTTTATTATTGCCCTAACAAAATAAAAACGTATATTGAGATCAATCTGACAGACATAATTAAATATAGAAATACACACGAATATTTAGGGGAATTTCACTTACGTGTCAACCGTCTTCTTCAAACCCGGATATTTACTCCAATCACCCGATAACGAATCGAGATAATACACTATTAGTCTCGAAAGATCCATAGCAACCAACACCCAGTGGCCACTGTAAAATAAAACAAAAATTTAGATGAATGAAAATTTTCTATGTAAAAGATATACATAGATTAGAATGAAATTATTAGAAAGAAAATCTAACCCGTTGCCAGAATTAAACGGTAAAAAATACAAACTGCGTGTAGTATTATCGCCGGCCGCCATGAATCTATCGACTAGATCATTCTTTACGGATGTTGGATTTTTCGATATTAACGTTGCGTTGACACGGGAAGCAGCAATAAAATTGAAACGGTTACACAATTCAGTTCCCCGCATCAATTTGTCATACATATACCTTAAATAGAAACATAATAAATATTAGACTACTCATTGAAATGTGTAAATAAATTGTTCAACTAAGTAAATTATAGATTGATCGGAGTACCATATGTATGTATGAATGATAGCGATGCCCAATTCGTCGTGCTCAAAAAGTTGTTGCATGTCCTCCTTTCCAATTATTTCGAAATGAGCTTTTCCGAAAACACCTTCATCAAAATCTATACTACGAATGGACCCGTCCATAATATCGGACTCTTCCACCATTTTCTCAAGACGCATCATAATTTGAGATTTTGTCCCGGCCGTCGTTGGAATATCCTTCGTTGGAATATCCTTCGTTGGAATATCCTTATCATCGCTTTTCAACTTTTGACCGGGAACCTAAAAATTCATATAAAATAAATCATTACTTTTTGTGATGCAAAAGAATCGTTGTGTATATAATTCAATGGGTATATATATTTGTACCTCTTTTTGAGATGCAACCGACTCGATGCGTCTTGAAATCCCTTTACCAGCTTTAGGGGTGGGTCTTGTAGGAGTCTAACATTACCATGTAATAAGGATTGATTAAATATCATAATTGTAGCTGAATTGAAATGTGAATTCTAAATATTCATAATCATTTAGAACATATATACCTCGGCATCAGGGAAAATTAGATCTGACGGCCAACCAACAAAGGATCCGACTGCATCTCGCATCAACGTTGTCTCTGAAACAACGCCGGGTAATGGTAGACGGGCGTCCGTATCTAATACGAGGTCAACCGAAACTTTCATAAATCCCACCGGGAGGGGATTATGGTGAAGTAATTCACCCGAAGTATTGTGCACTTTTCCCTTGCCAACCATGCGATAAGTTGGTGACGATAGATACAGCTGACAAGGTGAAATGCCCTAAACCAATAATAAATGTTATTGTTAACTTGTATATGTGTCAAGTAAAAAAGTGCTATTTTAATTTCATAATAACATATATAATTACCTCGGGAAATTTCGGTTGATGATTGATACTAGCTCGGTCACTAGTATCTTTTGCCTCGGAAGCGCACCTTTCCTCTCTATACCTTGCATTCTCGTTTTGCAGTTGGAGTACTTGTGCCCTTAACTCCGCCAAGGTCTCCATCACCTCTTTGTTGGTAGGATTTTTTGTTTTTGTTTTTTTATAAAATGACGACGGAGTCACACCAAAACCCTTACCCCTCACACGACCGGAATACTCAGGAACATTTAGTACTCGACTAAGTACGCTCCTGCAATCCTGGACCTCGGTTGAAGGTACGGTTTGGGATAAAGTCTCCTGAAATATTATTAGAGGAGATTAAAAATGAATTATATGTCTAACAAAATTTTCGATATAATTAAAGAAATAATGTTACATATACTTACACATTCGTCATAAACATTTTGGACCGCTTCAACGACAGCCCCATCCTTCCCAACCCGAGCAGCCTTCCATAATACGTGGTCCGGAAGAGATGTTGCGTCACTTTTCTCCTCGGCTAGCTACACATTGAATTAGATTATAAGATCATCAATTATAACATATTGTGACAATGTATAAGCTCATAGCATTTGAATATACTCACAATTCTTTGTTGTAACCGTGCATAACCCGTACGCCCTTTTTTGTACGGATACGCGGGTTTTGATGCCCTTTTCCTATTTATGTCGCTTACTTCCTGGATAAAAAAGTTTAAGGCATATTAGAACCAAGTAACTTAACAATTGTATAATACCATAATTAATAGACATTACATGGAATTTTTCGTTTCTTCGTTTGGCGACAAAGTTATCCCATTCATCGGCTGAAATAATCTCGGCATACTTCATTGGTCGTTCTCCTTCAACAAATTTTCCTTCCTCATCCTTGAGAAATTTGTTGCACAAAAAGGATCGAAATCCTCGGAGTCTTTTTCCGGCCAATTGAATACAATATTTTTGCCGGCTTTCATCGATGTGAAAGAATCTCTAAAAAACATACAAATGGAGTGTGTTATTATAAAGTAATATTATAACAATATATGGTTAACAAATAGTCAACAAAAAAAACATATAACAATATATGGTAAGTACCTGTATCTCCGACCATATTTTTTCCTTGCCAACCTTCAAGTCCGGACTTCTCCAATTATCACATGTAATCGGAATATGTTGGCGAACAAGGAAACCAATGTAACTTGCCAACATTGAACCGTTAGGCTCAATTAGTTGGTCTTCAGCACTCCAATGTACTTCAAATTTTACACCCTTGTCTCTTGCACGAATGATTGACTTCATAACAGTCAATCCTCGTTTGATTTCTTTTTCAACATTATTACGTGATTCATTCGCGGCATGGGTATCATCTTGGTTAGCCATTTTATCTGTAATATAGAAATGATTCAATAAGACCCAAGTAAGACAATGATTCAATACGTGAACACATTTACTGCATGCACAAACTTACTGCATACACATTTACTCACACACACCTACTGCATGCAAAAGACCAATGCAAACTTATGGTGTTTGGAACATGAACAAACTTGCATCCATAATCATCAAACTTCCAAGCACAAGCTCAAACACACTTCAAATATATCAGTTTTCAATCAGAAATAAAAAACTCAGTTTGCCCTAAACAACATTAATCAACATAATGCACAAAATGAAAAACTAAGTTTAGAAAATGCCCTAATCAAACACATGAAGAAAGTGAACGGTAACGATGGAGAAGAGAAATACCTTAAAGGTGACGGTAACGATGGAGAAGAAAGTGAACAGTGACGGTGGAAGAGGTTAACGCAGTGAACGTGAGCGGTGAGGGAGGGAGAACGAACGACGACGATGACGGTGAGGGAGGGAGAACGAACGGAGGACGAGAGTAATCGCAGTAGAGAGTAATCGCAGTTGAGAGAAAACCCAGTTACGTAAACGAAATAGCTTATAGAGAGGGAAAATAAAGAGACATGCAGTATATGTTATAATTTTAATGTTTACTAAAGGGGACCTTAGAGGGCACTTTTTTAAAAAAAGCGCCCTCTAAAGGGGGCCTAAGAGGGCGCTTCTGAAAGCGCTCTCTAAGGCTTTCCAAAAGCGCCTTCTAAACTGGAAATGTACATGGACTTAGAGAGCGCTTTTTCTAAAGCGCCCTCTAAGGGTAACCTTAGAGGGCGCTTTCACAAAAGCGCCCTCTATTGTTGTCCCTCCATTTTTTTTTGGCTTCACTTTAGAGGGCGCTTAGTTACAAAAGCGCCCTCTAAAGGGGGCCTAAGAGGGCGCTTCTAAAAGCGCTCTCTAAGGCTTTCCAAAAGCGCCTTATAAACTGGAAATGTACATGGACATAGAGAGCGCTTTTTTAGAAGCGCCCTCTAAGGTTACCCTTAGAGGACGCTTTCAATAAAGCGTCCTCTATTGGTGTCCCTCCATTTCCTCATTATTTTTTCGCTTCACTTTAGAGTGCGCTTTGTTACAAAAGCGCCCTCTAAAGTGCGCTGTCTATTCCAATAGTATGCTCCTTATTTTTTCTCTTTACTTTAGAGTGCGCTTTTGTAATAAAGCGCCCTCTAAGGGGCGCTGTCTATTCCAGTTTTTGGCGTAGTGATATGAGATCAATGATTATGTTCGATGTTTGTTTATTGATTGGTTGCCCGTCTTTGGAAAGATTAAGGGCATTCATGTAGGCTATTATGGCATACCTCACTTTCTCAGGGATGGGTAAGTATGCAACTTTAGATTAAAGCCTCAAAGTTTAGAGTAGACACTGATATAGCACAAGAGTATAGTCAATATACTTAGTGCCCTTTCAGCTAAATTGGATTAAATAGTCAATGTACAATTTCTTTAAGATGGCTAGAACTTTATCTGTACTTATTAAATATGTGGAATACTAAAGACAACAATAATAACTCCACCGGATATGTACTAAACAACTTCACTATACCTACAATCAAAGATTTCGCATATCATATTCCTAGTGATTTTCGTTAATATCTTGAACATTTGTGTCACCTAATCATATCTACCAATATATAAATCATTGATAAAAAAACTGAATAGTGTTACTATTGCATTATTATTGTAAGGTAAGAATCAATTTATATGAGTTTAACTTTGATACATGGTAGGCTTAATGTCATCAAACAAGTTTAATTTAATGACTATTTGCTATCCAAAACATTTTATTAAAATTTATATAGTTTGAAGTTATTTTCAGTTTAACTTTTTACCTGCTTACTTTACATTAAGCTAATGATCCATGACTTATCTTGTCTAGTAGGGAATGTTACTGTTGTAGGGGCTATTTGAGAGAGATGGTTGCACGTTGATATGGATGGACCTTCTATAGAATTCAAACCATAAGTTTTATATTCAGTTTGAGAATTTGGTAACACTTTGATATCTCAATTCTTGTAGTTTACCAGTGTGCTTAGTAAGCTTTGTGTAAATTACCGAGCTATTAATATATGTGTTTTAAGTTTGTCATTCATAACTGCCACATCACATGGTCCTAAACTTATTGAGACCACTCTTACAAAGGTAAGATTTTAAGATTGTATTATGATCTTCTTGTATATAATAGAAAAAATATAATTAAATTCCTAATTGATGTTAATTGATTGACCATGTAATTTCTTGTTATGCTATGTTAATATTTGTATTTTGAGAAGAACTGTTGTGTTATTTTTGGAAAAATATTGAGTTACAAAATCATCATATTTTTTGATAATAGAACAAAAAAACAAGGGCATTTAATAGCTTTTTTTTTCAAAGATGCTATTAAAGATCGGGTCAATAATAGCGCTTTTCATAAAAACACTGTTAAATCATATTCTAAAATAATATAAATCAACACAAACTAGGCTATGACAACGCTTAGATGGAAGAACGCTATTAAGTCTTCTCTTTTTAAAAAGCGATATCATAGGTATTCAACTTATAATAGCAGGGATTTAATAACACTATTAAAGTCCAAAAAATTAAATGTCTAATTCGGTGTAGTGATTCATAGGTAAAAATATATGAGATATAGTCTTCTCAAGTTTTTGACGGGTCCTTTAGCCACAATTTTATGAGGTCCTATTTAGATATGAGACAACCACTTTTATCACAACTTAGAGATACAAACTATCATTTATTTTAGCAAATTTCAATATTCCATCCACTAATTTATATTTTTCCATGTAGACGAACAACTTTAAATTCTTAGAGAAATCATGCAAGCCATGACAAAATAAATAGGAAGAGTTTTACTGATACGGTTATAGGGGACGAGAACAACTTTTATGTGGAACACATTATCTACTGCTTTGCGTTCTAAACGTGATATTGTGTTGAATGTAGCATCAAGCGAAATTGCAAGTTTATTGTTACCAAGAAGGAGAACAACACATTCACAATTCAAAATTCTAGTTCCTTGCTTATAAGCATCTTTTTGTAACATTGAGAAAAAAATCTCACATTGCTGAGCTATTCCAACTAACAAAGCTCATAATTTGGGATGAGACTCCTATGACAAATGATTTTTTTTGAAGTTCTTGACAAATCATTGAAGGATATCATGAGTTATGACAAAGTTGCGAGTAAGAATTTTTTTGGAGGAAACATTGTAGTTTTTGGTGGTCATTTCAGACAAGTTTTACTTGTTATACTGAGAGGTACTAGGTCTGATATTGTGCGTGCAACCATAAATTCTTCATATATTTGAAATCATTGCAAATTTCAGACTCTAACCAAAAAATTATGGTTGCAAAGTGACTCAAATACTACAAATAATGAAGAGATCCATCTCTTTTCAGAATGGATTTTACGGGTAGGCGATGGAAAAATCTATGAACCAAATGATGGTTATGTTGAAATTAGTATTCCAACATAGTTACTAATTACACTACTATAAATAATACATTATATGACGAAACTTTCACATCGTCCAACAAATAACCGAGGTATATGTCCTGGGAGCTCTATGATATTTTTTTTTTAAAACTATACAACATATTACCTCAATTTAGAGAAAAACCGAGGAAATAGATCTACCGGGGACCACGCGAAGAATCCTTATTACTGCATTTTTTGCTTTTTTATTTATTTTTTCAATTGGCTTATGAATCAAGTGTTAATTTTCTTAGTTAACGCATTTCCCTTTTCCGCTTATTTATTTATTTTGAATTACAAAATTAATTTTTCAAATTCCCTTTTTTTTTTAAAATTTGTTTTGTCCCACAGTTACTTTTTTATAAAATTTGTTTTGTCCCACAATTCTTGGAATATGGCGTTTTTTTATTTTTTTTATTTTTAAATTAATATATTCCCTCGGTTATCCCCAATAACTGACGTGTAAGTTCTTTTGCATGAATATTTCACAGTATTATACTATATAAGTCAATGCCAATGCCTAAGGCCTAATGACAAAGTTAAGCTTAATATATTCCCTCGGTTATCCCCTAATATCAAAAGTGTCACTATCAATAAGCCAATGCCTAATGAATAATAAGTCAAGCTTCATAATCATAATCATGAATAACAACATGTGAGATATTGGATCGAACTCTAGTATGGTCGAAGGATAGCTTCTTGGTTCGATAATTCGATAAGACATTAGCATGTCGTTGAAGACTGTTCACATGTTGTAGTCGAAGTATGCTAGGACTTTTAGCATGTTGAATTAGGCCTAATTGTTATGTCCAATTGTTTAAGTTAGCTTGTTCTCTAAGTTAACTTGTGCAATGGACCTGTGTGTAAAAACCGATTAGTTTAGTATGTTAATTTTCTTACAAATAGCATATTAGTCTCTCATCATAGCATAACGAAATCCTAATTAGAGTGAGAGAGGTTATTTTCTATTTTGTAACACTTGTAATCTTGTTTAAAGAGAAAGTAAAGAATAACAGTTTATAACCAACTTGTTATGTTCTTCTTGCTTCCCTTTTCTACTCTTGTAAGTTTATTGTCGATCAAGAAACCAATTATAATTTATAATTTCGACATCATTTTCACAAAAAATTGGTGCGGTGAGCATGGATAAGATGCCATCAACAAAGTATGAGATTGAAAAGTTCACTGGAGTGAACGATTTTGGTATGTGGCGCTTCAAGATGAAACCTCTACTGGTTCAACAGGGTTTTTTATACGTTGAAGGGAGCCGCAGCCATGGACACTGCATTAAAGGATAAATAAAAATTCACTATGGTAGAGAAAACCCACAACGCCATCTTATTGAGCCTTGATGATAAGGTTCTTCGACAGGTTCAGAAGGAGACGATGGTGTCGGGTCTTTGGGAGAAACTAGAAAGATTGTACATAACCAAATCATTACTCAATCGCCTCTACTTGAAGCAAGCTCTATATTCATTCAAGATAAGTGAATACAAAGTCCTGGTTGAGCAGTTAGATATGTTTAACAAGCTGATTCTTGATATTGAAAATATCGATGTAAAAATCGAAGATGAAGATCAAGCGTTGTTACTGTTGTGTGTTTTGCCCAGAGCACAAGCTCACTTCAAAGCAACTCTCTTGTATGGAAGAGAGTCTCTGACCTTTGAAGAAGTTCAATCATCCTTCTACTCTAAGTATTTGAACAAACGAAAGGAGCACATGCCATCTTTGAATGGTGAAGGTATGTCGGTTAAGGTGAAATTCACAAAGAGAGATGGCAAGTTTGACAAGAAGAAGGGTAAAAGTCAACAAAAGTCTTATAGTGGTGATGCATGCGGTATTCGATGTTATCACTGTAAGAAAGAGGGTCATACAAGAAAAGTGTGCTTGAACGCTTGAAAGATCATGGAGGTTAGGATAATGACAATGCAACCATTATTCAAGATGATTTCGACTCATCTGATGTTCTTGTGGTTTCAAGCGGCAACTCAAGTAAATATTGGATTATGGATTCAGATTGTACTTGGCATATGACTCCAAACAAAGGCTAGTTTGAGGAACTATGTGATCAAGATGGTGGATCTGTATTGATTGGAAACAATAAAGCTTGCAATATTGCAGGTGTTGGATCTGTGAGATTTAAGCTCCATGATGGGTCAATAAGGTTGTTGACTGAAGTAAGGTATGAACCTGATTTAAATAGAAATTTGATTTCTCTTGGTGAATTCGACAAGAAAGTATATGTTTTTCAAGGAGAGAAAAGTATTATAAAAGTCATGAAGGGGTAGAAGGAAGTCTTAAGAGGTGTGAAGAAATAAGGCTTGTATACCCTTGAGGCTGAAGTTGACAGTGGTTCTGTAGATGTTGCATCCACGAAACCTTTGTCGAAGACAAAAATTTGGCACATGAGATTGGGTCATATCAGTGAAAGGGGTCGATCGAATTGGGGAAATAAAATCTACTTGGTGGAGACAAAGTCGAAAAGCTGAATTTTTGTGAACCCCGTGTACTTGGAAAATCTTGTAGAGTGAAGTTCAATAAAGGAAAACAAAGAACACATGGATCCCTTGATTACATCCATGATGATCTTTGGGGGCCTGCGAGGTGTCCATCACATTCAGGAGCAAGGTATTTTCTATCCATAGTTGATGATTATTCCAGAATATTGTGTATTCATCCAGAAGACTAAGGATGAAACCTTTAATAACTTCAAAAGTTAGAAGACTCTGGTAGAAAATCATACTGGCAGGAAAGTCAAGAGGTTGACACCCGACAATGGACTTGAATTTTGCAATGAGGCTTTCGATAGTTTCTGTGCAGCCTCTGGTATTGCAAGGCACATAACTGCTGCAGGTACTCCCCAACAAAATGGTTTGGATAAAAGGTTTAATCGAACCATTTTAGAAAGAGTTAGATGCATGTTGACTAGTGTTGGGTTAAATAAGCTATTTTTGACAGAGGTTGTTTCGGCAACAACATATATGATAAACAAATGTCCTTTGATTGTGTTAAATATGAAGACACCTGAAGAAATTTGGTCAGGACATCCACCAGGTCTCGACAAACTTAGAGTATTTGGCTGCATAGCCTATTCTTACATTAGGCAGGACAATGTCGAACCTAGAGCTTTGATATGCATGTTCATGGGATACCCTGAAGGAATCAAAGCTTATAGGCTATGGTGCCTAAAGCCAAGTCATATGAGGTGTATCACTAGTCGAGATGTAGTTTTCAATGAAGCTGAGATGGCTTTCAAGAAAATTGATGATGTTAGTCTAAGTGCATAGATATTTGAAGAAGATATGGAGCAAAAAGAGATTCATGTTAAGGTGGAGCATGTCGATGCTGAATAGCCTATCCCATATCAAGTTGAAGAAGAAACACAAGATGTTGAAGATACTAAGAAATATGAGGAAATTATCGATGACTACCTGTTGGTAAGAGATAGGCGGAGAAGAGTCATCAAGCCACCTCAAAGACTTGGGTATGCATATCTCATAGCTTATGCCTTAATCTCTGCAAGTGAGGTTCTAGATGAAGAACCTATAGACTATAAGGAAGTTATGAGGAGCCGAAATAAGACTGAATGGCTGGAGGCCATGGATGATGAGATGAAGTCTCTTCATGATAACCACACTTGGGAGTGGATTTTCAAAGTTAAGAAAGGAATCAAAGGAGTGACGTCGAAAAGATACAATGCAAGATTGGTCGCAAGGGGTTTCACTCAGAAAGAATATGTTAACTTACATAATGTGTTATTTCTTGTTGTGAAGCATATGTCCATTCGAATGTTACTTGCCATATCGGCACAGTTCGACTTAGAACTGGAACAAATGGATGTGAAGACTAATTTCTTGTATGGAAATCTAGATAAAACAATCCTAATGAGGCAACCTGAAGGTTATGTAGAAAAGGGTAAGGAAGATTATGTGTGAAAGCTGAATAGATCTTTGTATGGACTGAAACAATCTCCTCGACAGTGGAATAAGAGATTCGTCAAGTTCATCGCGCACATAGGTTTCATTAGAAGTCAGTTCGACCACTTTGTTTACTTCATATTTCGACCTGGAAATTCATTTGTTATTTTGTTGCTTTACGTGGATGATATTCTCATAGCAAGCAACAATTTTGAGGATGTAATGAAGGTGAAGGCTAACTCAATAAGGAGTTCGATATGAAGGATTTGGGAGCAGCATCTAGGATTCTTGGGATTGACATCCGAAGAGATAGAAAGCAGTCTAAATTATGCTTATCTCAAGAGACATACCTACGAAAGATTCTCGACAAGTTTGGTATGTCGAATTCAAAGTTGACTACAGACTGGTGTCCTAGTACTGAGGTCGAAAGTACTTATATGAATAACATCACATATGCTAATATAATAGGTCCTATGATGTATGTTATGGTTTATAATAGACCCAACATAGCATATGTTGTAAGTCTTGTAAGAAAGTACATGGTGAATCCTGGAAGGCTCATTGGCAAGCATTGAAGTGGATTCTAAGGTACATAAATGAGTCTCTGAATAGAGTCCTGATTTATGGTGGGGCATATGGTGAAAATAGTAAAGCAGAAATCGAAGGGTATGTCGACTCTAATTATGCAGATTGTATGGATTCCAGAAAATCTATTTTTGGATATGCGTTCATTATGTTTGGTACAACAATCATTTGGAAAGAAACACTTCAGAAGGTTGTTGCCTTATCAACCACTGAAGTGGAGTATATCGCCCTCATTGAAGTTATGCAAGAAGCATTGTGACTTCAAGGTTTTGCTAAGAAACTAAAACTTCAAGGTAGAGTTATCACTGTTAAATGTGATAGTCAAAGTGCTATATACTTGTCGAAGAATTCAGCCTATCATAAGCAAACCAAGCACATTGATGTGAGGCTACATTTCGTTAGAGGAGTAGTCAAGCGTAGAGAAGTCCAAGTGCTGAAGATTTCGAAAAATCACAATGTTGCTGATATGATTACGAAGACATTACCAAGTTGCAAGTTTTTCTACTGTATGAAATTAATAAAGTTGCATGAAGAAAGTTAGTTTGTTCCTGTAACAACTCGTACAATATATATCTAGAATAATATCATACAAGTGTTAAATTTTTGGTACTGTCACAACATAAGTGCCTAAACAATAAAAATCTAAGAACTATGTACAATATCTTCATTGCACACAACTCCACAGCGGAAGATCATAATGAACAACAACCCTTGAAACATCCATAACAGTTTCTCTTAGATCCAACCTGTAAAGAATACCTGAAAAATAACAACAATGATGGGATGAGATAATAATCTCAGTGAGTTCTCCTATCCTATGGGTCCACTCGGCTCTACAGGGTATTCTAATCGATATTCAACTCATATCCAACTCAAGTCAACAAGGGAACGAAGACTTGAGCGATGGGGAAACTATCTCGCAATTGTATGGCAACATGCATCTGAGTTCTCATAACTCAACCACGATCATTATTCAGATCACGAAACATCAATTCCCGATCGGACTTACGTCTAAGCCAGCCTCGGTTCATGCATGCTCGTATGATTCGACTTTCGCGGTGGATATCAGGTTCCCCTATGGGAATCTAACCCACTTTTAAGAACCATCACCCATATGGGACTCTAACCCACCTAGGGTATCTTTCACCGTATGGGACTCTAACCCACATAGGTGTCCACCTTTCCCCCATGTCCGCCATGGTTGGGGCTCAAACCCATTTGAGGCTCGAATCATTGGTCCCACATCCCAATGCTTACTCATCTAAGCATACCACAAGAGATGTGTACCACCACAGAAAAACACACATTCTGAATATATGATCGGTTCCATAAAACATTGGTTCCACGAACCATAACAAATTCATCAATCATAGGTGACTTCATTCACCACAATACACAAATAATAACATGGCATGTTCCATACAATGCGTCTCATTCTCAATCATGGCAACAATTCGTCCACGACCTCACATAAGCGTCGTACGAATGAATACCGTATTCTCATACATGTATCTCACATGTTCCATAACCTAGATTATCTTTCTAAGTTATTAATCAAATTATTCTTCTAGGTTTCCTCACTCATCTTTGTAAGGTTTTTAATCATGTTATTTCACCTTCCACATAACAACAATATGTAATTTTCATCATGATAAAATTCATGGCATTTATAAATCACATAATATTTTATAACATGGAACAATAATAATAGCCCTTTTACGTTATCTTTCTAACGCATCCGGCCGTGTCCAAAACGGAGGTATAATACTCAATTAATTCATCAATCTATCATAATCAAGATTTAGGTTAATATTTATTCATTGCATAAGCATTCAACAACAACCTCTCTAGCCTAGTGGTAAGGCATGTACAGTTTCAAGGAGGTTCTGGGTTTGAATCCCCTTGGTGACATATTCTGTACAAACAGGAACTTAAAACCGGTTAACATTTTAAAAAAAGGGAAAAATTCCAATTTCAAATTAATTCTCTCATTAACTTCTTTCCACATAACATGATTTTTCAACACATATCATGGATAGGGAGTATGCACACAACAAGTCTATCCCAATTTACACAAACCCTAACCCCACAAATATAGATTATTTTTCCCCCAATGCTAAAACTATCTAAGAACTCACCTAGTAGAAGAAGATGAAGTTGGTGATGATGAAGATGAGATGATGAAGATGATTTTCCATCTTCTTCCTTCCTCTTCTTCCTCTTTCTCTTTCTTCTTTCTTTCTCTTTTTCTTCTTCTCTCTTTCTTTTTCTTTCTGATAACTCTCATTCTCTCTTCTTCTATTCTTATCCTTTCTTCTTTTCTTTCCTTTACCACACTTAATACATTACATATATAATATATATAATATATAATATCAAGTAATAATAAAATATCTCGCTTGATATTTTATCTTCCAGTACCAATTGACCAATTATTAATGTTACCAAAAATGTCCTCTCTTGTACTTATTAATATTGGTCTGTCTCTTTATTAATAATTAATCCCTTCAGAGTTCACTGGTTACTCTATTGGTTCCAATTGACAACACTTAGAGCACATAGGAGGTCCAATTGTTACAAATGACAAAAGATATAGTACACAGGAATTCAATTGATCTCAACTGACAACTAATTGAGCATTTAAGGGAATATGGGATATTACAGTTCCCTTGATGTTATAGAATTTGTTCCAAGATAAAGATTTTTGAGATATTGGATCGAACTCGAGTATGGTCGAAGGGTAGCTTCTTGGTTTGATAATTCGACAAGACCTTAGCATACCGTTGAAGTATGTTCACATGCTGTAGTCGAAGTATGCTAGAATTATTAGCATGTCAAATTGAGCATGTTTGTTATGCACAGTTGTTTAAGTTAGATTGTTCTCTAAGTTAACTTGTGTAATTGGCCTGTGTGTAAAATCTCATTAGTTTAGTATGTTAGTTTTCTTATAAATAGCATACTAGCCCCTCATCGTTGCATAACGCAAATCCTAATTAGGGTGAGAGAGGTTATTTGTTATTATGTAACACTTGCAATCTTGTTTCAAAGAGAAAGTAAATAATAGCAATTTATAGCCAACTTGTTGTGTTCTTCTTGCTTCCCTTTTCTATCCTTGTGGGTTTCTTGCCTATTAAGAAATCAATTATACTTTGTAATTCCGGTATCGTTTTCACATCACAGTCTAATAAAATCCAAAGATCCAATTTTTTAATACATAAAGCTTACCTAAATTCTATCACTCTTTATACATACCATCGTTCGGTGGTATTCTTTCACTTCCTTTTTCAAAATCCTCCATTTTTGAAAGGAAAATATGAAACCCATATGAGAAAATAAAATAAAGGTAAATAGAAAAAAAATATAAGACAAAACAAAAATATTAAAGAGAGAAGTGGAAAAACATGAGAGTTAAAGTAGGAAAGGAAATTGAACCAATAGTTATGTAAATATAACCATTATATGGTAAAATAGAGAAAGAAATTAACCAAAAAAAATAACACAATCAAGAACAAAAAAATTATAAAAACAAAGGTTTAATATCTTTTTTGGTCACATATATTAAGGCTAATGTTCATTTTGATTTCTTAACTTAAAAATGGTTCATATTTGTTCCTTAACTCTTCAAAATATATCATGTTAGTCATTTTTGTATAATTAGCGACGGAAAAATTCAAAATCAGTCGCTAAATTAGTTGTTAATTTGACGAATGACTAACATTATACATTTTGAAGAGTTAAAGATTTAATATAAATATTTTTTAAATTAAGAGACCAAAATGAAGCCCGAGGTTAACCTATAGAATCAAAAAGGCTATTAAGCCTTTAAAAATGTTGGAGAACAACTCATAAAAACAAGATAAAATCGATAGAATTTCTTCATAGAACAAAAAGAAAAAAAAATGTTACTTTCTTGTTTCTACTGTGTATATTCAGTGTTGAGCGACATTGAATGTCTATTTGACTAACAAAGTCATAAATTGATTGAGGTTTTCTCTTAATCGAATAACTACAAGCCGACCTCATTTAAGCATGTTGATTTCCATTAAAGATTGGAGGTTGAGAAATGATGCATATCTATAAAATGAGAGAACTTGAGAAAAAATTTAATTTTTTTAATAGAATAAGAAGGATTAGACAGATGAATAAACAGTTACACTTGGGTTGCTCGATGCTTCTTCTTGTAACAGTTGAATTGACGGATCTAAAAGTGGGTGTGTTCGAATAAGTCATTCTTTGAATCATAATCAAAGGTGTTTCATCTAATAATCCTTGGAGTTGTGATGATAATGAAGGTTGAAATCTAGAATTCAAACCCTCCAAAACTTAGTGAGAAAAAGAGAAGAGTTTCATTGAAAGGGGGAAGACATGAAAGCGAAAAATTGGTGGAAGTGTGTGTCGAGAATGAAGAATGATGGAAGAGAGAAAGTAAAAAGGGGAATGGAGATGGAAAGAGAAAAAAATTGAAAAAAGAGGAAGCAAAATGGTGGAAGCTTCTTTAGAAAGCTAAGCAAAATAAAATAATAATAATTCTAAAAAAATGGTTAAATATACGACACCCTTGCAATGTAGGCGAGTTTCGCTTTATCCCCCTGTAATATATATTTTTTTAGATTTTCCCTTGTAATAGTTTTTTATTCCCCCTTAAGCATACTACTTGAATACTGAATCTGGGGGGTAAACCAAAAATATATATATTACAGGGGGTAACGTTTGCATTTAGTGGAAAAAAGACACATAATTTTAACATTTTAAGGGGGATTCAAAAAAATAATTACAGGGAAATAAACCGAATTCCACTAACATTGCAGGGGTATCATATATTTAACCCAAAAAATGAGAAAAGGCAATAAAATGAAAAATGTAATAGGTTTTTGCGAAAGGCACTGGAAAAAGGGACTTTTCATAAGTATTAAATTTTTTATAGATATAAAGATTGAATTTTGACATATCTAAGTTTGATCGTTAAGACGGTGGGTTATAGGATTAAATCCGCATATTCACAAGTTTGTTCGTAACTGGCGTTAAAAATATTTTTAAAATTAAGTACACTTTTATCCCTTATAACTTTGTTCATTAGTGATAAAAAAATGTAGCTACCGAAAACATAAATACTACAAATGATTTGTTTGAAGTATATATTGAAATTATTTTTATGTATTTTTTAAGGATTTTTATGGTTAGTACTTACCACTTATCAATTTTATTTTTAAATGACCAACAATAGTAATTTCTTTAGTTTTAAAAAATTTAAATTTTTGTATTACTATTTGATAAATTTTTTTAATAAAAGTAATTCATTTTTTTATTTGTTTTGTTAAGGCTCACATGTTACGCATAGACTAACGTTAGCTAGACTAGGATCAGCGTATCACAATCCATTTATTAGATATGTAAATATAGAAAGATCATTATTAATATTGATTGCAAATGATTAACAAAATCAAATACCACATATTTGTATTGTGTATATACATGATTATTAGATCAATGAAAAAGGGCACGATCTAAATTATCTTACATGGTATCACACTTGGTTTGATCCCAAACCCTAAAACCAACCGCCAACCTTCTTTCTTCCTATCACCGTCAAAATTCTTCTTTTTTTCTCTTTTATTTAACTCTGGCAGCATAACACTGCAAGGCATATCTTTCATTCTTTCTCTCCTCAACCATCGCAAAATAGCACCATGACTACCAATACTTATTCCTCAAAAACAACTCTTCATCACCCTCCAACGGTCATACCGACCCTCCTCCTACACCACTCGACTCACCCTGCTCTCACTACCCCAAATATTACTAATTTCATTAAGATTACTCTGAGCATTGAAAAAGGCATGTATAACACATAATCAGACCTTTTCAAAATTCATGCTCGAGTTTTTCAAGTGATTGACCATATCATTCCCTCTGAACTAGTCGTAAATCCCTCTCACATAACTACCGATCCACAGTTATGGCTTCGTCTTGATGCTGTCATTTTGTAGTGGATATATGGAACAATCTTCGATGATCTTCTCAACACTATCATCAAACATAACTCCACCGCTAAAATCGCGTGGAATTGCTTATTCAATATCTTTTATGATAACAAGAATTATAGGGCTCTCTACCTAGAGGAAGAATTTTTTTGAACTCATATGGAGCAATTCTCTGATGCATCCTCCTATTGTCAACATCTCAAGTCTCTCTTTGACCAACTAGCTAATGTTGGTGCCCCTGTATCAAATGAAAGTTTAGTTCTTCAACTCATTTTGGGACTAACCGATGCATATGTTATTGTGAGATCCCAAATTTGTCATATTGATTCAATTCCTCTATTTTATAAAGCTCATTCCATGATCATTTTAGAAGAAATAACACTACATAAAAAGGTGTCAAGCTCAGTCGAAAATTCATCTTTCACGGTGTCTCATAATGACGCATCAGCTGATTCATCATCATCCCGTCCTAACCGTGGAAACAACGACAACAACAACCACTTTCATGGTGGCTGAAGCATTGGTAGAGGATAACATGGACAAGCCCAAGGGAGAAACAATGGACATGCAAGAGGTTGTGCTCTATAAAAGCAGTGGCCTTCACCATATTACCCGCATCAGCAGTGAGCTTATATGTCGTACCCAAATCAATATCAGCAGTGGAGCTCCCCACCATGGAAATAATGGGCTATACCACCTTGTCTGTATCCAACAACAAGAAATTCAAAGGAACAACCTGATATCCTTGGTCACAAGCCATCTCATCCGTATGCCGCCAATGCAGTGCAAACCTCCTCATATGCTCCAACGAACATTAAATCTTCTATGCATACTCTCTCACTTTCTCCTTATGATGATTTATGGTACATGGACCCCAAAGCGACTTTGCATATGACGACCAACGGAGGTAATCCCACATCCTACTTCAATATGAGTAATTATATTATTGTCGGTAGTGGTCAAAATATTCCTGTAATTGGTTGTGGATATGCATCATTACCAAATTCCCCCATCCTCTAAAATTACCTTATATTTTACGTGCACCTAAACTCATAAAAAGTCTTATCTTTGTTTGTAAATTTACCATAGATAATGATGTGTCTGTTGAATTTGATCCTTTTGGTTTTTCTGTGAAGGATTTTTATACAGGAATCCTGTCAATAAGATGTAACAGTTCTGGTGACCTCTATCCCATTGCCACAAAACCACCTAATAAAGCCTTGCCATCATCCACCTTTTCTGTGTTATCCATTAAATTATGGCACAACTGTTTAGGACATCCAGGAGCTACTATCTTAAGTTCTATACATCGAGACAATTTTCTCCAATGTAATAAGTCTCAAACCAATTACTTTTGTAATTTATGCCCTCTTGGGAAACAAATAATTTTTTTGTTTTATAGATCTTTGTCTCATACCTTTATGCCTTTTGATATTGTGCACAGTGACCTCTAGACTTCACCAATTCTTAGTTGAGAAGGCCATTGTTACTATGTGTTATTTCTTAACAATTACACAATTTTTTATGGACTTTTCCAATACATACCAAATCTCAAGTTCATTCCATTTTCTTCGATTTAGAACTCACATTGTAAAACAATTTGAAAGAAAAATTAAATGTTTCAATGTGACAACAATAAAGAATATGATAACACTTTGTTTCATAAATTTTGTGAATAAAATGGAATGTCATTTAGATTTTTGTGCCCTCACATCTCCTCACAAAATGAAAAATCCGAAATAAAAATTCGTACCATAAACAACATCATTTGTACCCTTATTTCTCATGCTTCTTTACCTCCAACAATGTGGCATCATGCACCATAGATGGTCATTTACCTGCATAATATCCTTTAAATAAAAAAATTCCCTCTAATCACCCACTAAAATACTCTACCAAAAAGATTTAGCCTATATTTACCTTCTTCCCTTTGGATTTCTTTGTTATCCTTTCATCCCTTCATCATATAGGAATAAGTTACAAGCTTGGTCCATACCTTGTGTCTTCTTAGGATATCCCTCAAATCAAAGAGGATACAAATACTATGAGTTATCTAGCCATAAAAAATTTATTTCCCGGCATGTCATTTTTGATGAAACTAAGCTCCCTTTTTCTAATCTAAATGTTCCTACAACGGTTGGCTATAACTTTTTGGATGACAATACACCCTTCCTTCCATCCTATTCCTATACTACTCCACCCTATAACCATCAAAATTGTACTCCACCCTAACTACACTAGTTCAAACAAACATTTACCAACCATTGCCATCTTAATTTAATTTTCCTTCGCCCCCTCCCATAATCCCACCTCACCAATCATACCATTATCCCCATACATAACATCACCTCTGAACCCATCATTACCAACTTTCGTCTCAGCTCCATCCACTACATCATTTCTGACTCCTCCACCTTCACAACAAAAACCGTCCCTCTTCCCTAAAATGACAACCAGAGCCCAACACAATATTGTCAAACCTCACAAACTCTTCAATCTCCATACATCAACTTCAACCTCCATATCCCTTCTACCTACAAATCCCATTGATGCATTAAATTATCAAAATTGGAAAATATCCATGAAAGAAGAATATGATGCTCTTATTGAAAATAAGACGTAGGACTTAGTTTCTTGTCCGTCAAATGTTAATGTTATTCGAAATTTGTGGATTCTCATGCATAAAAAGAAATCGGGTGGATCCTTTGAGAGGTAAAAAGCTCGCCTTGTAGGTAATGGTGCAAATCAACAAACTGGTGTTGATTGTGGTGACACGTTTAGACCTATGGTTAAACCGACTACTATTAGAACGATTCTCAGTGTTGTTCTACCTAAATCATGGTGTCTTCATCAATTAGATGTTAAAAATGATTTATTGCACGGGAAACTTCATGAAACCATATACATGCATCAACCTTCTGGGTTTTGTAATCTCAATTTCCTGATCATGTATGCTTATTTAAGAAATCTCTATATGGTCTCAAACAAGCACCTCACATCTGGTACCAACGCTTTACTGATCATGTAGCTACAATGGGTTTCTCTCACAGTATTTCTAACCACTCTCCTTTTATATATCATCATGGCAATGACATGGCTTATATTCTTCTCTATGTTGATGACGTTATTCTTTTTGCATCATCTGACACTCTTCGAGAATCTATTATGGCACAAATGAGTTCTGAATTCTCCACGAAGGATCTGGGGCCTCTAAGTTATTTTTCGGGTATTTATGTCACCCGACATCCGGAGGTCTTTTCCTTCTCAAAAGAAATATACATAAGAAATTATTGAACGAGTCAATATGTCCTCCTGCAAACCATCCTCCACACTTTTAGACACAAAGGAGAAACTCAGTGGTTCATCTGGTAACCCTTACCATGATCCAATTGAATTTCGTATCCTTGCAGGAGGATTGCAATACTTGACATTCACTCAACCAGACATCTCACATGAAGTTCAACAAGTGTGTTTATTTATGAATGATCCAAAAACTTAACACAAGTTTTCCTTGAAACGTATTATTCGATACATTCATGATACCATAGATTTCGGCCTCCATTTGTACCCTTCATCCACCGACAAGCTCATCTTTTACACAGATGCAGATTGGGCCTATTGTCCAGACACAAGAAGATTTACCTCTAGCTATTGTGTTTGTCTCAGTGACAACTTGATCTCATGGTCTGTAAAACACCAACATACCTTGTCTCGTTCAAGTGCCGAAGCTGAATACAGAGGAATAGATAATGTTGTGTCTGAATTATGTTGACTATGCAAATTACTCTTGGAACTGTGTTATCATGTCACAAAAGATACTCTAGTATATTGTGACAACATCAACACAATTTAGCTTTTTGACAATCCTGTTCAACATCAACACACCAAACATATTTAAATGGATATACATTTCATGCGTGAGAAAGTTCATCGCGATCAAGTATGTGTTCTACACATTCCCTCACATTTTCATATGGTCCACATCTTCACAAAGGGACTTTCGTTGCAACTCTATGATGACTTTCATGATAGTCTCAACATTCGTTCACCTCCAGGTTCGACTACGGGGGTGTATTAGATATGTAAATATAGAAAGAACGTTATTAGTATTGATTGCAAATGATTAATAGAACCATGACCACATATTTTTATTGTGTATATACATGATTATCTGATAAATGAAAAAGGGCACGACCTAAATTATCTTGCACCGTTAATATACATATTTATGCAGAGAGGGTTAAATAGGGTGGACCAACCCGCATACCCAACTTTATTCATATTTTCATCTCCATTTTTTAGTTGTTGTTTTGAAATTAATTACACATATTAAAGATAATAGATTTTGTTAATTTGAGTAAAATTACTCATATATTTTATTTCATTTATTTCTTTCATCTGTATATTAATTATTACTAATAAAATATTTTAAATAATTAATATCAATGATAATTAATATTCTGATGATCTATAAACCTGGAAAAAAACCTGGGGTGGAACGTTCTTGAACTAAACCTGTGCAAAAGCTATGTTTGTTGCTTAAGGTTCATGGATTGATATTGTGTAAAAGTTCAAGTTGTAATTAAAGGTTGTTTAGGTTGATCCTGTAAAAGCTCAAGTTTAATATTAGTTAAAGTATCAAGAGGAAATTTTGGAGAGACAAGTAGGTCGGGTGGTTAGGACGAACCTGTATAAATCTTAGGTGTCATCTCTCTATCTTTTCTATCTTTACTCTTTTTTTTGTTTATTTTATTTCAGCCACGTCTCTCTCTTATTCTTCATCTTCTTTCTACCTTTCTGTTGTTATCTCTTTGTTTATTTATATCTTTTAATAAATTAGTCTTGAATTTCAAATATTTCAATTCAACCCTCCACCCCTACCCCACCCCACCCACACACACACACTCTTGTGTTTAGAGTCACATGGTCAACAAGTGGAACTAGAGTCTAACTTATATTATAATACTAATCATCCTAGAATGTAGGAATGACTTTAAACGATTCACTAAACAAGCTCTCATGCTTTATTGGAAAAGGGTATGGTTTGTGGAAATAGGAGATGTTAATCTTCATAGAGGAGATGAATTGTGATATTTGGAAGACGGTTAAAAATGGTATTTTTGTTCCCACATATCAAGTAAATTGTGTTATGGAAAACAAAGATAGATAAATATATACTAAAGAGGATAAGGAAAAATGCATCGCAATTTGAAAACAAAATCTATCATCATTGTTGCTTTAGGCATTTGTGCGTTTTTGTGTGTTTCTCGTTGTGATACTGACAAATAAATGTGAGACACTCTTTAAGTTACCCATAAAGGTACAACTGAGGTAAAAGGGGGTAAAACAAACACATTGACCCATGAGTATGAATTATTTATAATGAAACCTGAGGAAAACATTCAGGGCATGGATACAATTTTAATTCACTTTGGGTAAAGTTTTTCAAAATGAGGATTTGATTATCAAAGTCTTTATATGCTTAAACTACATATGACAACCTACAGTCAGTGCAATTTATGAATCTTAAGATATATCTTCTATGGATTTTACTACCTTGTTTGAAAAATTGCAGGAACATAAATGGAACTAGAAAAGCTAACTAAGAATGAAGAAGGCGAAAAAAAAAGGCTTTGCTCTAAAATTTACAAATGTAAAAGACATGGAGTCAAAGATTAAGATTGTCAAAGTGAAAGTGATGAAGATAATGATCTCATCTTTTGAAAATTCAAGGAATTCTTTAGGCATGAAAGACAAACTCCAAAATACTAGAAGAAAAGTAAAGAAAGATCAAACTTCATTCCAACTTGCTTTTGATGTAGAAAGAAAGGGAACAGGAAGTCAAAATGTCTGTAGAATCAAATAAAATCAAGAAGATAAAAAAAACAAAGGACTCAGAAAGAGCTTACAATGCATGAGGTAAATAACCACGAAGAAAATGAATTAAATAATATAACTTCTGAATTTACTTATTATGAATTATTTCAAATATGTAAAAATTTAGACAGGGATTCAAATAAATTAAAATACTTTGTTTCTACTTCTAAGACTACTTTGAAAAATAAAATAAAAGTTTATTAGAAGAAATAGATATCCTTAGAAAAATAAAGTATTTTAATTCAAAAAATTTCCCCCTCTTCTCTTTCTTATGAGGGTATGGTTGAACTTACCAAGTGTGAACAAGGAAATGTTTTGAAAAAATAAAATTAATGATTTGCATAACATACTTGATGAGTTTACCAAAGGAATGGGTAACTTGAATCTTCTTCTAAGTAATCAAATAACATCTTATAACAAAGTTGGTCTAGGTTATAAACCTCTAAATAATGTTAAAAGTTTTAATAACATATGTCATGCAAATAATGGTGGGTCCTTGGAGGGATTTCCCATAACACCTTCACCTATGATCCTACCTCAGTTTTTATCTCCTTATGTAACATGACCGCCCTCTTTATGAAATAAATAGATGAACATCGATGTGTCTCCCATCATACATATTGAACAACTACTATCTAGAAACAACACTATTTTTGTAGCGGTAAGACATTCCCGCATGAATATTAACAAGGTAATTTAGGTTCCCAACTTGTGTTTGGTCCTTGGGGGTTAGTACTTGGACCTGGAGGAATCCATCTCATAAGGCCATTAGTTGGTTTTACATTCCTAAATGGTAGTTTCCCTTAATTGCTTTCTAAAATTTTGCCTTTCATCACTATAATTAATATAAATAATACTAGGTGATTTGTGAGATGTGTTATTTGTTCTTTCAAGTTTTCAATTTTAGGTTTTAAACTAGGATACGTATCACACTCAAATACATCTACCTTTTCTTCTAAAGTGTTAGAGATATGCAACTGGTCATTAACAAGAGACACGTGTTCCTCCTTAAACGATTCTAAAGCACTCTTAATATTTAAGATTTCTTCCTCAAATTTTAAAATCTTTTTCTTTTGAGAGAAATTCTCTTAAATTCATTTAATGGTTCAACTTACATGAGTTGAAAAAACATTTGATAAATCTTTATACAAAGTTTAAAACGTGTGTTCAAATTACTTACCTCTAAGTTTATTTCCTCATGACTCGCCATTAAGCACGGATAAGAGAATTCATCTTCATCATAACTTGAGTTGGAGGAGGAAGATTCTTCATCTTCTTCCCAAATAATGTAGGCTCTATGACCTTTGCATTTATATCCCTTCGACTTGTAGAATGGTTGCTAGCTTTATCGCTTAGTTAAACTTGGACAATCAATCTTATAGTGTCTGGGTTTATCACATTAATAATAGGTGACTTGCCTTGTTTCCTTCTTATTATCTTACCATTTCTTTGGTGGGTTATTTTTTTGAACTATACCAAGTTTTTATCTGAATGCTTTAGATTGTTTCTCTTTATGTATTTGTTGTAGCATTTTACAAATAACCTCATTTCTTCTTCTTTTAAAGAATCTTCATCGGTGTTGTCTACATATTCATCTACCTTGGCTTTAGAAATGGAGGCCTTCAAGGAATTTATTCTCTTTTTCTCCTTAACCTTTTCTTTCTTTTACACATTTTCTTCACTTGTTTCAAGCCTCTTTAACTCATGTTCATGCTCAGTAAGCTTTCTAAATAGAGCAAATATTTCTAGAGTTTTAAGATCATTGGACTCTTTTATAACAATCATTTCCGGTTGTCATTCCCTTCACATAGATCTAAACACTTTGTTAGCATAACTTTGATCAGATAGAGTATTTCCTAAAATTTCTAACTTGTTGATTATGTGTACAAAGCGCATCTGCATGGAAGCTACAGTTTCACTGGGCTCCATATAAAATATTTCATATTCCTATATTAACATGTTAATTTTAGATTACTTGACGTATTCAGTTTCCTATTTAAGGACTTGAAGAGCATCTCACACTGCCTTAGGTGTTTTACAATGCGAAATCGAGAAATGTACATTAGCACTAAAGGCGAAAATTTGTATAATCCTAATTTTCAAATCATAAAAGGCTTTCTTAGTCTCTTCATCATTTCAATCCTTTGGTGATTTTATAAAAAACACATCATTGATGTTGTTTTTGGGGATAAAAGGTACATTTCTCGATGGCTACCCAAAGCATTTTAGATACTAAAATTAAGTGAACCATTATGTACTCTTCCTAATACACGTAGTTTTCTTTGTAAGACCCCAATTTTGACCCTAAGATCCCTCATGCAATTTCATCATATGAATTAGCATTGGGATCATACCTTGGCATCCTCCTTACCCCTCTTTCATTGGGTTTGTTTTGGGAGAGATCACCAAGCACCATTTGATTGTATCATACTTGTATTTTATCATTTTACTAACCAAAATACCAAAAATATGTCTTTGCATTTGCCTAACTCTTTTGTAGGTAGGGCATGATCACCTTGATCTATCAAGTTCACATCTAGGGTTTAAGACCCTCATTGCTAAGAGCATAACCAAGGAATGATCCACAAGATCTATAAGCATCATATATGAGTCCCAATGATCTCTACATGTTATTTTGGTCAAGGATTCTTCAAGATTTTGAAGTTGGTTTGCCTTGGAAACCCTAATTCATCTAGGTATCTTGTGTAACTTCTTCAACAAGCTTCCTCACCAATTGATCAAGTTTCTCAAGGGACACTTCAAAATTCATCATCTTATGCATATATGATCTACATGAGCCTAAAAAGTCAATAAAATTGTAAGTTAGCAAGTTGGTTGATGGTGGTTGGCCAGATGAAATTATCTGATCAAAACTGGGTCTCCCTAGATCCTATCTCCGACATTTTTCATCATATGAAAATGATTCCAAGATAAAAGTTACTCTAAATGACATTCCAAACAAATTTCATGTTTAGGTCTAGAGCTAAATTTTCTTGGAAAGTCATTTGCTATGTTGGAACGTTATAAGTCATTTTGTCTAAACCCTAATTTGAAAGTCAACTTCCCAAGGCCATAACTGACTCAATTTTTATGAGATGAAAGATTTACAAGTTTCACAATCAAATTAAGGACTTCTAATTCAACTTTGTTGTTTGGAGTGAAAGATAAATCAACTTTTATGAGCATGTGAGATGAGGATACATTATAGGTCATTTTGGCCCAACATCATTGAACAAGTGATTTTCCTCAACTTCAAAAATGCATAACTCATTCATCCTAAATCCAAATGATGTCAAATTGGTGACCATTTCGAAGTTCTTTGAAAGAGATAAACTTTGATGAATATACTTTTCTCATTTGTGTGAGAAAATTCTTTACTTTGAATTAATTTTGAATGATAGCAAATTGTGTGATCATCATCCAAATGTTGGTTGTGCATTACATTACATGATACATTTGTGTTTTTATTGTGTTTTTATCCCATTCTATTGTTGCATAACTGTACATAAAGACCTACATTGATACATCTCTTAAAATAACACATAAAATCCATTTTGTGTCAGTATGCATCAACATATAAGCCTATGCATCGATCCATACAGCATGTGGTATATCACAAAACTCTTTTTGTTCAGTATGCATCGATGCATACGAGTCATGTATCAACACATGAAAGGCAAAAGGCTCTATGGATCGATCCATACGATCCTTGCATCGATACATGATCAGTTGAAACAGCCTGTGTATCAATGCATACGTATTAGGCATCGATACATGTTAGTGGAAAGGTCATATGCATCAATACATACGAATTATGCATCGATACATGCTTAATTCAATTCACCAAAAACTCACTTATCTTACAGTATGCATCGATGCATACTCTCATGTATCAATGCATAAATCTGTTTTGTGCTCTAACAGTTTCTGTTTTTCAGCATATATAAGAGATGTTGTGACAGCAGTGTAAGAACACGAATTCTTTGAGGGAAAAACAATTGAACACAAGATCAAAAGCAGTGTAGCAGCAATTGTTCGAGAGCACATAGAAACCTGAAAGAGACTTCATCTTCTTCATCTTCTCAATCACTTTTCTTCAAGAACATCAACACATAACCATTCTTGTTCTCTGGATTAAAGGATTATCGAGATAACGTTCAGTGGTACGATCAAGGATCTAGCTGTGGTTTTCAGTGGAACGATCGAGGATCTAGCTGAGTTGAAGATTGAAGGGGGTTTCGAAGAAAAACCTACTGGTTTATCCTTCAAGAACTGGAGTGTTCTTGAGGGTTTGTGAGTCACGTTTGCAGAACAGATTCAGCCGCAGCGTTGCGTTTGGAGATCGGGGGATTTCGCAAGCAGGTCGTGGAACCGGTGAATTGTTTGCAATTTCGTGCAGGAAATTCTTGATCGTGCTCAGATCAAGTGAAGGTTCATACAAGAAGAAGTTCTTGGAATTTAGAATTCTGTCTTTGTATCATAACCTTGTATCAACGAATTCGGCAATAATTGATAATCAAAGTTCTCAATTTCATTTGAAATTGAGAGGGAGACGTACCCACACGCGAGGACGACGTGGGGAACTTCCTTACCAAATCTCTGCGTATTGTATTCTTACCTTACTCCTCTTTACGTTTAAAACAGTTTTCGCAATTTCAGTTAGTGTGTTGTGATTATTCCTTTTGCAAGACAGCAGTGGCAAGAAAACCTTTTTAATTAAACTCTACTGCTGTTCATCATTGATCACATACACACCAACTGTTTGACAAAATTGTTAGCTAGGTTTTATTCATTGGAAATAGACTTTAATGATAAGTGCATTCAATTAGCTAAAATTCTGGTGTTGATTGTTTCTGTCATTCTTATTCAAATCCAGCATTAAACTCGTGTGTCCGGTTTTCTAGTAGCGGTTCAGAATAGACGGAAGTCGATTCGGGACTGATATTTTCCGCCAACTTTAAAAACTCTGATAAAACTTTAAATCCGTTAAATTTCAAAGAGGTGATCTATTCACCCCCCTCTCGATCACTAGCCACACCGTCTAACAAGTGGTATCAGAGCGCCGGTTCGCTGGTGCTCTGTGGCTGCCTGTAACAGTATGGATTCTGAACCAAAGGGGGCGTATAATAGAGCGCCTATTTTCAACGGTGAAAATTACGGCTACTGGAAAGACTGCATGCGAGTTCATATAAATTCTATGGATAGGCTAGTATGGGATGCCATTGAAAATGGTCCGTTTCAAATTACTATGACAAATGCGGCTGGCGCCATAGTACCTAAACCAGAAGATGATTGGAATGAGAAAGATGAGAAAAAGTGGTCGTGTGATTGGAAAGCTCGAAACATGCTAATTTCAGCACTTGGTGTTGATGAGTATTATCGAGTATCCCATTGCACGACAGCTAAAGAAATGTGGGATGCTTTAGAAGTTGCCCATGAGGGTACTACTGAAGTAAAACAGTCCCGCATTAACACACTCAATCAAGAGTTTGAGCTCTTTCGCATGAAACAAGGAGAATCTATCTCCGACATGTAAAATAGATTCACTCATCTAACTAACCGATTGAATGCGCTTGGAAAACCTATTTCCAATGAAATTGCTACTAATAAAATTCTCAGGTGTCTTAGCAGGGAGTGGCAACCTAAAGTAACAGCAATTAAGGAAGCCAACGATCTAACAAGACTTACGATTACAACTCTGTTTGGAAAGCTGGAAGAACATCAGCAAGCATTGGAAAGTCTTGAAAAATATGAGAAAAAAAGTAAGAAGGAAAAGGAGAAGAAAAGAGACAAAGAGGGAGAGAAGAATCCAATAGCTCTTGTGGCCTCTAGCTCTAAGTCCTCACGAAAAGAGCAAAGCGACAATGATTCAAGTAGTGACAAAGACTCGGATGATGAGGAAATGGGACTGTTTGTAAGGAGATATAATAGATTCATTCGAAAGAATGGAGTCAAGCATTCCGACAAAAATCTCATGAAGTTTCGAAGACAATCTACAAATTCGAAACAAGAAGAGAACAAGAAGAGTAGAGGAAGAGGATCCTGTTTTAATTGTGGTAAATCTGGACATTATAAAACGGACTGCCCTATGAAGTATAAGGATCAAAGAAAAGATTCACCAAAAGGGTATAGCAAACAAAGAAGAGCGTACATTGCATGGGAAAGTGATAGTGATTCATCAAGCACACAAAGCTCAAGTGATGGTGATGAAGCCGCAAATCTGTGCCTTATGGCTCACACAAAAAATATGTCCTACCACAAGAAGAAAAACAACGACAAAAAGGTAAAACAAGCCTATTACAATAATTTCTCTTCTATGTCTTTTTCGGAACTAAAAATAGCTTTTGAAAAACTGCATAACGAAGCTGTAGATGCTTTTAAAAGACTATCTTCCGACAAACATATTTTTCATTTTTGGAAGGTAAAGTAAACAAAGCTGAAATTGATTTAGAAGCGTTGAAAGCTAGTATTGCAGAAAATTCAAAAAATATTGACATTGATGGATGTAGTAGAATTAGGTATTGTGACGCTTGTTATATTTGGCAAAAAGAGGTAAACACTCTTAAGGTCAAATTAAAGAAGGCGCTACAACCTAAAGTTACTTATGCCGTTGACTCTAGGTTGTTTAAGAAGTCATTAAATCCTCCATATGCAAAATACTCTTTTTTTCTAAAGGATTCAATGAACAAGAAACAACAAACACATCATCATGGTTTATGTCATTATTGTTGTCATGCTGGCCATACCATTGAGAAATGCAAGTTTAGGAGATTTCTTGTCCCTAAAGGTATTTATCAATGGAAGCCAAAAGGCAACCATGTTAGCACTTACCCACTTGGACCCAATGAAAATTGGGTACCAACGTCTCTCTTTTGATATTGTAGGATGAGTGCCTTACCTCCGCAGATAGAAGGTGGTTTCTTGACAGCGGCTGCTCGAGGCACATGACCGGTGACATATCGCTTTTTATAGACTTCAAGGCAAAGAAGAAGGGATATGTTACTTATGGAGACAATAACAAAGGAGCTATACTCGGCAAAGGTAGTGTAGGTAATCCCTCCACCACTACTATTTCAAATGTCCATCTAGTAGAGGGACTTAAACACAATTTGTTAAGCATAACTCAACTATGCGACATGGGCTATAAAGTTTCGTTCACAAAAACTTGCTGCATAATTGAACATGCTGAACAGAACATTGTGTTTAAGGGTGTAAGAGTAAACAATATCTATATGCTTGACCTGTTTGATGTACCTTTGACAAGTACTAAATGTCTAGTCACCTTGAATGATGATTCTTGGCTTTGGCATAGACGTTTAGCGCATGTTAATTTCGATTTGCTTAATAAGGTTGTATCTAAGGATCTAGTAGTCGGTCTACCAAAAATAAAATTTTCAAAAGACCGCCTATGTGACGCGTGCCAAATGGGAAAGCAAACGAGGGTCTCTTTTAAATCTAAAAACGTAATTTCAACTTCACGACCCCTTGAGCTTCTCCATATGGATCTCTTTGGACCTTCTAGGACAAAGAGCCTAGGTGGAAATTACTATGGCTTTGTAATAGTTGATGACTACTCTAGATTTACTTGGACTATATTCCTTCATAGAAAAGATGAAACTTTTTCTGCTTTTAAGAATTTTGCAAATCTGTCCCAAAACAAAATGAATTCCAAAATAGTTACAATTCGTAGCGATCATGGTGGTGAGTTTCAAAATTATCACTTTGAGAAGTTCTGTGACAAGTATGGTATTGAGCATAATTTTTCAGCTCCTCGAACTCCACAACAAAATGGCGTTGTGGAGCGTAAAAATCGTGTTTTAGAGGAGTTGGCAAGAACAATGCTTAATGAGGGTGGATTACCAAAATACTTTTGGGCTGATGCTGTCAGCACAGCCTGTTATGTTTTAAAAGAATCTTAATTCGCCCTATTTTAAATAAAACTCCTTATGAACTTTTGAAAGGAAGAAAACCAAACTTGTCACATCTTCACGTATTCGGTTGTAAGTGTTTTGTTTTGAATAACGGTAAGAAAAATATTGGGAAGTTTGATGCAAAAGCGGATGAAGGTATCTTTCTTGGTTACTCACTGTCAAGTAAAGCATATAGAGTGTATAATAAGCGTTTACTTACTGTTGAAGAATCTGTTCATGTTTCTTTTGATGAGTCTTATCCGAAAAATGTCGGAAAAGGTATTTCTTTTGATGACGCAGGTGTATCTACAGAAGACATACTCAAGGAAGCTGTTGAGGAAACTGATCAGTCCAAAACAGTTGCCCATGAGAAGGAGGAAGATACTAGTCATGAAGAAAATGAGGAAGAAAAGACAGCTGAAGTGAAGGATCTTCCAACAGCTTGGAAATCCTCAAAAGACCATCCCATTGACAACATCTTGGGAGACATTTCAAAGGGAGTAATGACCCGTTCTAAGATAAGTAATTTTTGTTCTCACTTCGCGTTTGTTTCACAAGTAGAACCTAAAAATGCCAAAGAGGCCTTGATTGATGAATTTTGGCTAATGGCCATGCAAGAAGAGCTTAATCAATTTAAAAGAAATGACGTTTGGGAACTTGTCCCTCGTCCGCGAGATCATCATATCATAGGCACTAAGTGGGTTTTTAGAAATAAGCTTGATGAAAACGGAGTGATTACTAGGAACAAGGCACGTTTAGTAGCACAAGGGTATAACCAAGAGGAGGGCATAGACTATGAGGAAACTTATGCTCCAGTTGCTCGCCTTGAAGCTATACGTCTTTTGCTTGCCTATGCGTGCTCTAAGGATTTTAAGCTTTACCAAATGGACGTAAAGAGTGCTTTTCTTAATGGTGTCATAAATGAAGAAGTATATGTTTCACAACCTCCTGGTTTTGAAAATGCTGAAAATCCAGATCATGTTTACAAATTAAAACGAGCTTTGTATGGTCTTAAACAAGCCCCTCGGGTTTGGTATGAAAGGCTTAGCAAATTCCTAATTGATCATGGATATTCAAGAGGTAAGGTGGACAATACTCTCTTTATTAAACACAAAGGGAAGCACATTCTTTTAGTTCAAGTTTATGTCGACGATATAATATTTGGTTCAACTAACATACACTTGGTCGAAGAATTTTCTAAGGTTATGCAGGGTGAATTTGAGATGAGTCTAATGGGGGAGCTGAATTACTTCCTAGGACTGCAAATAAAGCAACTTGATGAGGGTACAGCAGTATGTCAAACAAAATACTGCAGAGAACTACTCAAGCGCTTTGGAATGAATGACTCAAAATCAATTGACACCCCAATGCCTACTAACGGAAATCTAGATAAGGATGAGCATGGTAAGTGTGTAAATGTCAAAAAGTTCAGAGGTATGATTAGATCTCTCTTGTATCTTTCTGCTTCTAGACCTGACATCATGTTTAGTGTTTGTATGTGTGCACGCTATCAATCAAATCCTAAGGAATCGCACCTAAAAGCGGTGAAGCGCATATTTAGATATCTTCACGGAACACCTAAATATGGGCTTTGGTATTCCAAAGGAAGTGATTGTAGTTTAGTAGGGTACTCCGATTCTGATTTTGCTGGCTGCAAATCAGATAGGAAAAGCACAAGTGGTACATGTCACCTGTTTTCAAATTCCTTGGTAAGTTGGCATAGCAAAAAGCAGGTTTCTGTGGCTTTGTCAACTGCAGAGGCAGAATACGTTGCAGCCGGTAGTTGTTGCGCTCAGATTTTATGGCTGAAGCAGCAACTACAAGACTTCAACATTCAACTCAAACGTATTCCTATAAAATGTGACAACACTAGTGCCATAAACCTTACTAAAAACCCTGTTTTACACTCACGCACTAAACACATAGAGATTAGACATCACTTTCTTCGCGACCATGTTGAAAAAGAAGACGTTGTATTTGAGCACGTTGACTCCAAAAATCAGCTTGCTGATATTTTCACTAAACCTTTGGCAACGGAACCTTTCTTCAACATTCGTCGTGAATTAGGGATCTTAGATCTTTCTCATTTGATGTCTTAAGCATGTTCCCTCTTAATTATATTATGCCTCACCTTGGTTAATAAGATTCGTTTTAGATGACACTTATCCATCACAAGATTACGCCAACAGAGGTAATATCAATCCTTTCTATAATTCTCTTACTGCTAAGTGGTTGTGTATGTTAGAACAGATGTTCTTACTCTCGTTGATATAAATTTGATTGCATATATTGTTTTCCTATATTGCTTGCACATTAAAAATCTGACTTATGAATCTTTCTTGGGCATAACCATCATGACATAGTGCATAATGCATATCCATACTGCATCAAAATTCATTAAAATCTGGTTTAGCATCAGTATGCATCGACACAAAACATGTATGCATCGATCCCTATATTCTGGATTTCAATTTCTTTTAACGAACTGGTTCAGGATGCATCGATGCATCCATCACATGTATCGATACACAGGCCTGTTATAAACAAATGTGAATGATAGGGATCGATCCATGGCCATTTGCATCGACACATACTGATGCTATTTGATTTAAATACACTTTTTTCTCTCTCATGCATCGACACATCAGCCAATCCTATCACTTCCTATCTCAAGACTTCATATCATCTGTCCTCAAAAACCCCAAAACCAGTGGCTAACCCTAATCTTCCTCATCTTCACTCTCTCTAAAACCCTAAATCTCACATCACCATGCCTCCACGCACTATTCCAGCCAGAGCAAAAGGAAAAGGAAAAGGAAAGGAAACAGCCGGTACTTCTCAACAACCACCAGATGTTCCTTCAAATGCCTTAGACTTACTTCATCCTGCTATTGCTGCTGAATTTGAGGAATCCTTCAAGACAAGGTTAGTTATGAAACCCCATGTCTTTGATAAAACAAATGCTATTCACCTGCATCTAAATGAGGTGGTTGAACTCCTACATGCACAAAGACTTGGGTCATTTCTGTCTACAAAGGATGATTACCATGAGGATTTCATCCGGGCCTTTTATGCTGGCTTACAAACTGGTAGAGGCTATATGTTCCGGTGTTCTATCGGTGTCAGAACATATACCTTTGAAGCCTCTGATTGGGAAACGGTGTTTCAAATTCCGCATCCGTCAATGAATGTCAAGTCCTAGCATGACCTGCATTTTGATACTGAATTTGACATGAAGGACTTTACTCCATCTATCCTAAAGATAGACAGACCGCTGAGTGAGGATGAACATGTCACGTCCGGTATGATTAAGCAAACTCCGCGTATTCTTCACTGGATTATCACACACATTCTGCGTCCAACAAACAGTGGACATTCTCGGTTGGATAGGCCAAGCATACATCTTCTCTACATTCTGCAAAATAAGGTTCTCTTAAATTGGGCAAACTACTTTGTAAAACGTCTATTTTTCGTGCGAGACAGCTCCAAGAATGTGGCTCTAGGTTATGCTTCTTAAATAATGAAAATTCTTAAGTTTTGGAAAGTTGCAATACCTATTGTTCCTCTCCTATCTCCATCTGCTGCTCAAGAGTTTGACTCTTCCACTCTATCGCATATGGGATATCGGTGGGACAAGGACCGCAAATGTTTCTACTTCTTTGAAAGAAAATCCAAAACCAGAATCTACAACTTTGACGTGCCTTCGGAACGAATCCATGTTGCTGAAGATCAGCCTGATGAAGAAATGCAGGATGCGCCTGAAACAGATGTGCCTCCAGCTGAGGCCAATGCCGGTTGGGGTGATTGGGTGCCACGAAGGTGGTCCCCAACCAACTATGTGCCTGAACCCACGGCTCCTCCGTTCTCCGGTGGCACTTCAACCTCAACACCTTCTGCGGATATCACTCATATGCTTCAACAAATGGAACTTGCCAACAAAGAGCGTCATGAAGAGGCACGGTATTGGCATGTACAACAAAATGAGTGGCATCAGGAGCATCGTGACTGGCATGATGAGCATACACGGATGTATCAGAATCAACACTCTTGGCACCAAGACTTGGTTAAGTGGCACCAAGTTTTCTACAATGAAATGTCTGGCTTTATGGACGACTGCCGCGAAAATCCTGGTATTATGGACAGATTTAGAAGCATTGAAGTTCAGAACCGATTTAGGCAATACTCCTTCATGGGCCAAAATCCAGACACAATGCCTCCTCCTCCGCCTCCACCAAGCTACAGAGATCCTGCCATAGATGATGAAGAGTCCTGTGGTGGCCACAATCCCAATTAACCCACCATCATTTCATCTCACTGCATTTCATCTCATATTGCTCAAGTTTTTATTTTTGTTGCACAATATATGGTTTAGCTTATGTAATTCTTAAACTCGTTCAAATCCTTAAATGCTTTTCAATTTCTGTTTATCTCTATGGTTATTGCCCTTATTCGTCATTCTTTGTGAATGATTCTTTACTTTGTGAATGATAGCCTTTTTATCAATATTTTTGCCATGCCCTGCTACAACATGCTACCTTGATAAACCTGTTTCTTCCTCTTTTTGATGTTGACAAAGGGGGAGAAAATACAGATATGCACAAACTCAGGGGGAGTATCACACATCTTGCCAAGAATTTGCCATCATCAAAAAGGGGGAGTTTGTGAGAAAATTCTTTACTTTGAATTAATTTTGAATGATAGCAAATTGTGTGATCATCATCCAAATGTTGGCTGTGCATTACATTACATGATACATTTGTGTTTTTATTGTGTTTTTATCCCATTCTATTGTTGCATAACTGTACATAAAGACCTACATTGATACATCTCTTAAAATAACACATAAAATCCATTTTGTGTCAGTATGCATCAACACATAAGCCTATGCATCGATCCATACAGCATGTGGTATATCACAAAACTCTTTTTGTTCAGTATGCATCGATGCATACGAGTCATGTATCAACACATGAAAGGCAAAAGGCTCTATGGATCGATCCATACGATCCTTGCATCGATACATGATCAGTTGAAACAGCCTGTGTATCAATGCATACGTATTAGGCATCGATACATGTTAGTGGAAAGGTCATATGCATCAATACATACGAATTATGCATCGATACATGCTTAATTCAATTCACCAAAAACTCACTTATCTTACAGTATGCATCGATGCATACTCTCATGTATCAATGCATAAATCTGTTTTGTGCTCTAACAGTTTCTGTTTTTCAGCATATATAAGAGATGTTATGACAGTAGTGTAAGAACACGAATTCTTTGAGGGAAAAACAATTGAACACAAGATCAAAAGCAGTGTAGCAGCAATTGTTCGAGAGCACATAGAAACCTGAAAGAGACTTCATCTTCTTCATCTTCTCAATCACTTTTCTTCAAGAACATCAACACATAACCATTCTTGTTCTCTGGATTAAAGGATTATCGAGATAACGTTCAGTGGTACGATCAAGGATCTAGCTGTGGTTTTCAGTGGAACGATCGAGGATCTAGCTGAGTTGAAGATTGAAGGGGGTTTCGAAGAAAAACCTACTGGTTTATCCTTCAAGAACTGGAGTGTTCTTGAGGGTTTGTGAGTCACGTTTGCAGAACAGATTCAGCCGCAGCGTTGCGTTTGGAGATCGGGGGATTTCGCAAGCAGGTCGTGGAACCGGTGAATTGTTTGCAATTTCGTGCAGAAAATTCTTGATCGTGCTCAGATCAAGTGAAGGTTCATACAAGAAGAAGTTCTTGGAATTTAGAATTCTGTCTTTGTATCATAACCTTGTATCAACGAATTCGGCAATAATTGATAATCAAAGTTCTCAATTTCATTTGAAATTGAGAGGGAGACGTACCCACACGCGAGGACGACGTGGGGAACTTCCTTACCAAATCTCTGCGTATCGTATTCTTACCTTACTCCTCTTTACGTTTAAAACAGTTTTCGCAATTTCAGTTAGTGTGTTGTGATTATTCCTTTTGCAAGACAGCAGTGGCAAGAAAACCTTTTTAATTAAACTCTACTGCTGTTCATCATTGATCACATACACACCAACTGTTTGACAAAATTGTTAGCTAGGTTTTATTCATTGGAAATAGACTTTAATGATAAGTGCATTCAATTAGCTAAAATTCTGGTGTTGATTATTTCTGTCATTCTTATTCAAATCCAGCATTAAACTCGTGTGTCCGGTTTTCTAGTAGCGGTTCAGAATAGACGGAAGTCGATTCGGGACTGATATTTTCCGCCAACTTTAAAAACTCTGATAAAACTTTAAATCCGTTAAATTTCAAAGAGGTGATCTATTCACCCCCCTCTCGATCACTAGCCACACCGTCTAACAATTTCGAGCTCACATGAAAAGTTAAGCAAGGTGGAATAATTGAATATGTGACTTGACACTTAGAAATTTTTTTAACATGTTGAAATTTCCAAAATTCCACCTCAAAATTCACCATGATAAAAGTTCCAAATGGAAACATGTTCAACATAAGAGTTCTTCCTCTTTATCTAAGCTTTCTAAAGAGTCCAAATTCATTCATTTTGGACTAAGTTTGATAGGTTTGCGCATGGTGCAAACATACTTGTATCAGTTGGCAAGATCAATACTCTAAATGTTCAAACAACTTTGCCTTTCCATTCAAGTTTCATTTCGACCTCATTTTAGTTAATTGTAGACCTGGTAGAGTTGCTTCATGAGCCTACATACGCCCATGCAAGCATATGCATTGCATTGCCAATTTTGGAAGTATTTTCAAGTGTGCAAATAACACTTCATTTTGCTATAAATAGAGACCCTCTGTGCTCATTTCAAAGGACCTTGGCACACCATCTTTGCCTTCGCACTTCAAACCCTCACATTTGAAAGGAAAACCTGAGAATTTTCATTTTGAAAATTGAGTTTGAATCTCACTGTTTGGAGATTCAAAAACTCCAAGATTCAAAGCTTTGCATTGTTCTTAAGCCATTCCCACAAGCTCCATAAGCAAGATCAAGCACTAATTGAAGCAAGAGAGATCCATTTCTGCACAACATTGAAGGTAATTTTCTAGATTTTTCTTTCGATTCTCTCTTAATACTCATTAATTCTCTTGAATCCTTGGTTGCTTGAAGTCCTACCAATGTAGGCAAGAAGATTGAGTTACTTTGAGGTTAAATCGAAGCAATTCAGTTGACACACCTCAAAATTCAACTCCATGTATCTCTCTATATATATGGAGTTAGTTAAAATTGAGGTGATATTCGTGATCTACGCCATTTTATCTCTCAGATCATGTCCTCCATTTTCATTTATGATGTGGTGATGAATGGACCAGTCTGACCAAGGTCGCCTGAGAAGACGACCAGCGCTTTCCTTCGGCAATGATGTGGCACGATCCAGAGCCATTAGATGGATTCAAAATGTTTTAATCACCAGCGTACATGTTGATTACCAAGCGTGTGGATGTTTGACTCAGGAGCATCATGGAACGCGCGCGCTCAACCACTTGATATGCCACCTCAATTAATGAGGCAGATCAAGTGGTCCACGTTTTTTTGATTATCTGATTTTATTTTTTTATTCCTTTGATTTTCATTAATTCATATTAATTTTAATATTGGTCCAAAAAATATGAGAGTTTCACCAAAAAAT
The DNA here is from genome assembly GCF_024323335.1 of Lathyrus oleraceus. Taxonomy (NCBI): domain Eukaryota; kingdom Viridiplantae; phylum Streptophyta; class Magnoliopsida; order Fabales; family Fabaceae; genus Lathyrus; species Lathyrus oleraceus. The sequence goes on along the minus strand of NC_066585.1, from coordinate 478,354,995 downwards.
TTAAATAAAATCCTCTTTCATTTTATGAATTAAAATTATTTTTTGGATAATTATTAATATTTTTCATGATTTAATTGATTTTGTGAATATTTTTAATTGTTTAAAAATACTTTTAGGTTTCCAAAAATTCTGAAATTTTTTCTCCAAGGTCCTTTGACCTTGTTTGACCTATGATAAATCTCATGGCCATTTCTTTGGTGTTTTAATGAGGTTTTAGGAAATTGACCAACCATATTTAATTTAATGTATTATTTTTAATATTTTTAATTGTTTAAATGCCAAATGAATTGTGTAGAGCCATTTTGATTGACTTTGTAAGTTTGACTTCTGTTGTTGGGCCTTTGTCAAGGTTGATTTGACTTTGCTAGGTTAAGATCATTGGATTTAGGGGATTGATGGAATGTACGTTCCATCTCATAAAATGAATGAATGATCTTAATTTGGTAAAAGTCCTCCTTTTTCCAATTTGAGTTTGACCTATTTCCCCTCCCTCTTCATCTTATTCCCCTTCTTTATGCATTCATGTCATGGACCCATAATATCTCAATATCCTAAGGCTAGTTGATTGCAAAATAAACATAAGTATGGATGAGATTAGGTTCCCCACTTTGCATATTCTTTTTGTGTGTGGTATGTTTCATGAGCATAGTTCATCATACTATGTCTCTAACATGCATTAACACCAAAATTCTATTGCCCAACCTCAAATAGTTGTGACTTCTACATAAGTCCAATTATGATTGCTTAATATAGCGCTAAATTTTGACACAAAAGACATAGCATTCTAGTTAGTGAGATTGTAAGTCTTCCCTCTTTCATGGTATTGTGTGGAAACTTGGCCTTTTTTCCTTGCTTTGGAAGATGTCTTGGTTCAAGGATCCATGTTTGTGATAAGTGGGTTGAGTGTTCTCCAATGAATGACTTAAACAAAAAGCAAAAGCAATACTAACTTCTAACTCATTAACAACTAACATTTAATTTCAAGTCCTTTACTTTCAATGTAATTTAATTTTTACGCTCTATTCATTTGCCATTACTCATACCATTCTAATTGTTTATATTAATGTCATTTTCACTTTGTCCACTTGGACCATATTTTGTGATATATTTTGATTGTGAATATTGTGTTTGTTTGTGTGGTCTTTGACCATTAATGTACATAATAAGAACAAAAAACCGTAAAAAATATCTTGTGTGGACTGTTGGTTTGATCTGAGATAATTGGACTTAGAATTTATGCAACACTCCCTATGTGAAGGATTTGGCCAATGCCAACTTTCATGTAACCCAGTGCATGTGATTTGAAACTTCATCTGATACATCATTGAAGATCCATTTAAGTTCATCTACGACATGATCATTATGAAGCTGTTATTTTGAACCTGTGATTTGTGCCATCTTGGAATTCATTTGATACATGGGAAACTTTGAGTAAGATCATGGAGTTGCTAAGCTTGGATGTGGCTATCTTTATTTGATGTCTTGCTCTTCAAGTTGAGATTTTGTGCATTGTTTGTTGCTTGATTCTATTGTCCAACGGAATTTGGGTTTCTATATGACATTCTTGTCTATTGGATTGCAGCCTAGTGGTCAGAACTTTTCAACTCTTAACTTTTAAATTTTTACTTAGGATTAGTCTCTTCATCTCCTCCCCACTTCTTTAATTTCAAAATTTCTCCCTCTTTTCAAAAATATTCTTTGCTTGTGTTTGTAGATTTTCAAACTTTGACCACTTTTGCAAACTAGAAACTTTGGCCTTAAGCCATTGCATTTTCAAACTTTTTTTCCTATTCAAACTTGTAAATAAACTTAACTATACTTGACTTAAAATTTTTGAAAGACAAACATAAATAACTTATTCAAACCATTTTTAGGACTTTGTGCCTTTCAAACTTAATATTTTATTAAAAAGAGATGCACCCACTTTGAATTGATACCACGAACTACGAGGTTTTGATCCCTCATTCTTATGTTGGTACGTAGGCACAAGTCCGAAGGTCTTGTCAAACACAAAAATATAATTAATGAATTCTTTTCTCATCCCCCCATTTTATTTTATTGCAAGCATAATTTGTACAAAAACACATATGCACACAAGAAAGGGCTCCATAGGAGTACCTATGACACTTTGGGTGCTAACACCTTCCCTCTGTGTAACCAACCCCCTTACCTATAATCTCTGGCATTTTATTAGTTTTGATTTGAAAACTTCTTATTCTTGGGTTTTTTTCATACTTTTTCCCTTTTCCCTTGGAAACAATAAAAGCGCGGAGGCGACTCCTGTTATTTGATATCTTGCTTATCCATAGCTTGATGATCATGAATTTACCGCTACATTCTCCTTTAAAAATGGGTGCTTTTTTATATGCCCCTTTTGGATCGTCCTTTCCCATATTCACAACATTAGAAGCTTTAATATATGATTAAAAGACCAAACTATATACAAATTATTGGGTTGAATATGGACGTAGAATGGTCTAGAAGAGAGAGGGGTTGAACAGACCTTCCCTAATTAAAAAAAATTCAAAAAGTTTTTAAAAATTAGAGTTTTTAATTTGCACGGGAGCGGAAGTTTTGAAACATGAATTATGGAGTGATTGCATGATTTACTCAATAAACAGAAAAATACAATGGAATTAGACTGATGAATTTACTAACAAACAATGTGCCAATTAATCAAATTCAATTTGAAATGAGACGTTTGAATATAATTTTATTAATCAAATGAAAATCTAATATTACAAGTTTGTACATATATAATCAACAGACACATTCTAACACAGACCTACACTTAAACATTAAAACAATATGACTAGTAAATCTAACAACATGCAATTCTAGAAAACGGTGAAGTCATAAAATTATACAATACAAGAAAGCAATAAAGCCCTAAAATCATACAATGCTAGAAAGTGATAAATTCCTATGAACATGAAAAATATACATAAATTTAATAGATAGGGATATAGAGAATTTCACATTGTATTTACATTAGTTCGATGTATTATCCTCGCTTGCACCTAGTCCAGTCTCCAATAACGAACTATTGAAATTCGTTAGTCTTCCGGTAATTTTGAGAATCACAAGTGTATTTTAGTTACAATAGATAATCACATATAAACTGGAAAATTAAATCAAATTCTAAGAAACTCATATTTGAATCTTGATTTTTCTTTTATTGAACACAACTCACTAGGCTGCAGTTTCTCAAGATCATCACTCGACCTTAAGCTAGTCCACCTTCTCATAACCAAAGCATTCCAAGATTTTTTCTGCAACAACCTTCACTTGATCCTACCAAAATTTTACTTTGGAGATTAACCTCTTATTATTCTTCACTAGATATTTATCTCGAGAACAACCGAACACAAATTAAATCTTCAATCTGAAAGTGAATCTCCACAAGACATCAGAACTCTAATGACACTCGTCACACTAGACTTCACACTTTTGGATAAAGGTGGAAGATGATGAGTTACATATCCACACCCACACACACACCCATACCCACATCCGCACGTGCGCACACACGCGCGCACACACACACACACACACACACACACACACACACATACGTATGCATACACACACGCACATGCACACATACGTGCACCCATGTACACACACACACACACAAATTCAACACTAGAAAAATCTTTTCTTCAAGTTTGAATTGATAGAGAAAATAGTGTTTTAGAAAATTGTGGATGAGTATGCAAAAAGTTATTTGCAAGATATCCACATGTTTTTTCAAGTTTTGAGTTAGATAGAGAAATTTTAGCTTATATATGTGCTAGAAATATGCACTAAAATGAGTAAAAGTGGTTATATGACTCATGTCAAGAGCAAGAAAAATAATATGAGTCAAGCAATGGAATGACTTGAATTAAGATAATAAAATCTATATTTTCATGAATATGAGTCGAGTCATGACTATCCCGTGATTCGAGTTAAGTGTTTTTTTTACTTGAAATCAGTCATGGTTCAAGTCAAGAGGATCTGTGACTCAGCTCACGTTTCTAGCGGTGAGATCCATTTTTCAATTCATGCTCATGATTCAAGTCAAGTCATTTGCTGGCTCGAGTCACGTTTCCAAAAGCAAAATTCTAGGAAATAATTTTTTTCAACACTTGAGTCAAGATTTTGTATGACTTGAATCATGCCTGCATGAGTTTCTTGATTCAAGTCACAAACATTCTGACTTGAACCATTTTGCGTTAACTTTTGGTCAAATGTCAAATTTATCATACAAAATACATTTTAATGAAAAACGTTCAATTCTAAGAGATGTGTAAAGACTTAAAGTTGAGGAGACTCAATTACTAAATAAGCAATTAAAATCGACAAAGATCAAAACCCTAAAATCTCATGGATACCCTAGGAGCCATAATTTCAACAATTTTTCTCATTGTTAAGAAAAGGAGAATCTTTTGTTGTCTTCATTTGAAGTGACTTCCCCCAAACCGAAATGAACAGCAGAACTATGACTAATAATTTCTTCTATAGACATGACACAAAGAAACGTCTTTAATTTGATTTTTTTGAATTTTGAAAAGTTTTGAAAAATTAATTTATACCACCTAATAAATTACTAGCTGAGTCGCATACTAGACCGCTCTCTTTAATACATTTTGCAATATTGCTCAAAGTTTTGCAAGCAGACCATCAAGTCATGATAAAACAACTTAGTTAAATGGTACAAAGTTCTACTCCATTATAGACACGTTCTAGAATACACCCTAAAATAATGGTCATTTGATCACTCAAAATTTCTCACACAAAGAGAAATTTCTTGGAAGCCAACTAATTCTCCAAAGAGAATTTAAAAAAATTTGATAAGTGGAAAGGAAAAAGAAGACATGACTCTTATAACTCAAGAGCAAAGAAAGAAGAAAACGAGGGAGGAAAAACTATGAAGTTTTTGGAATGAACAAACAAGTGATTTAATGTCTATATTTATAGTGAAGATTTTAGATTCGATCCATGAACGAGATTTAGGTCATTTGACTGTCAATGAAGTGGACGATCAGATGTACATATGTGTGGGAGAAAATTCCAGAGATTTCGAAAAGAGATGGTACAACTCTCTAGAACTTTACATTTAGTAAAAATAAGGCTTAATACCCTTTCGTCCCGTATGTTTAGCTTTGGGTTCATTTTGTTCCCTTAATATTAAAAAGTACCATTTTGATCCCTCAATTATTCAAAGTGATTCACATTTATCCTTACCGTCCAAAACATTAATCAAAGTCAATTGATGCATAGGTGGCACACACGTGTATTAGCTTATGATGACCTGGCAATGTAATACATAAAAGGCAAACTAGACTTCTTCCTTCTCATACATTTATCCTCACATGTCACTCAAACCCATATTTCTCATCTTTCTCACAAATCTCTGAAGTTCTCTCGAACCCAGATTTCTCATCTTTCTCAAACCCATAACTAAGAATGAAGAACAAAGAAAGCACGAAGAACGGAGAACGGAGAAAGAAAGAAGAAAACACCAAGATCTCTCATCTTTCTATAATACTGGTAATGTTTGTTTTATTCTTTTTAATCTTCGCCCAATTCTATTTTAGGATTTTGTTGTTTTGTGCAACAATCTCTAGCCTTCCTATATGAGGGTTACTTGCAGGACCGACTACGGAGTCCTGGACTTTAGTGTTTTGGGTGTATGGTCTTTTGGTAAACAGTGTTTTTGACAAATTGAAAGGGTGTAAACGAGACTCTTGATGAGTCAGGGAGGTAATAAAGGTAAAATGTAGAATAGAAGCGATAAAGTACTGAACCAAAGAGGATAAATGATAAATCAAGAAAGAGAAAAGGTAAACTTTGATTAAATGACTTGTAATTATAAAGTGGAGGAAAAATACATTTTTGTTAGGAAATTAACTTTTTTCTCGTAAATGCTTTGGTACTTCAAGCTTTACCCCTACTGCAAATGTTTAAATCGCCACCTCTAGAATTTCACCTAACATTGGCTTAAATACTAGTTGAAAAATAACCGTATGGAGGTTACAAAATCTTCTCATGGTGCCACATGTCAGTCCACTTCCCCCATCTTGGCATATAACTACCCACGACCTCTTTGCGTGCCCACGTTCCCATTCTCCGCTTAAAACCTTCAACTTCGACCGAAGCTTGCATGTGTCGACCGACAGACTCGTCCACCCTCCTGTCGAGGAGCCTACGAAATAACCCATGGTCGAAACTGGCTTTTCCCTTAACCAAAATTTATTAGCTAACAAATTTCCCCCTAAAAAGGCTGGCTTCGACATGAGTGAGTCGATCGAGAAGCTGACCTTTTGACGTTCCATATTTCGGCTAGTTGTCTTGTCATTACTCATGACTTCATATGTGATGACTGTAGCGGTGTATTCGTCGCTATATGATTTATCGATTAAACCATAAGCAATGTATACAATGAATCGAGTCGCCACCGCACTTTTATTTATCCTAAGGACTGGTTAAAAAGCGAACAAAAACCTAAGAAGTTTTACACGTAGAAAACTAATGGAAAGATCAGAGAATCTGGATAAGGGGTAAATTACGCAATGGGAAGGTGTTAGGCACCCATCACGTCCTAGGTACTCCTAGGGAGCCCTTTTCACACTTGTTGTATAAGAAAAAGTTTATTTGTTTATGACATATTGTGCAAACATGAATGGGAAGATGAGAAAAGAATGTACAAGTTAGTTATTTTTGTGTTCGAACGGATGAACCCGTTGCCTACGTACCTTCCATCAAAGGTAAGGATCAAAACGCCGTAGTTCGGCTAAAAGATTTCCAAAAATTAATGAGTTCAATTTTAAAACACAAGCACTAAGGCTCTTCATTAACAATGGGAGAAAACTCAACCAACATCAACAATCCACCATGCGAGGACGGCTTCAACATACTAGTGAGGGGTTAACCCTATAATAAGTATGGAAGACTTACAATCAACTCACTAAGGATAAGGTAAGATTCACATCAACCACTATGGTAATTAAAACCTACGGCTAATGTATGAAAACATATTAACAATGGACAAAGCCAAAACAATTGAATGGGTGAAGTTAATTGATTATGATTATTTACAAAACATGGTCAAGGTATGATTAAGATTGATTCAAAGAAGTGTTATGAAAAGAATTTTGAAAAGTCGAGGACTTAGGGTCCAAGTTTCTAATTTGAAAAGAGGATGAGAATGTTTGCACAACATGTATTTACAAGTTTGAAAAGTCAACAAGTGAAAAAGGGTTTGAAACAAAAATGGAGTGGATGAAGTGTAAAACTTCCTAGAAGTTCACCTCTTGAAATCATATAGAAGATGATTCAAGTGTGTCCTTAGGAGTGAGGCAACAAAGCAAATAAGCAAATAAAAGCAAGGTGATACCGGATGCCATCAATGGTCTTATACCAATCTCACAACAAAAGCGGATGTCGGATACCAATAACTGGGTTTATACCAACCTCCTAAAATAAAACAATGATACCGGATGCCATCAATGGTCTTATACCAATCTCACCAAAGCAAAAAGCGGATGTCGGATACCAATAACTGGGTTTACACCAACCTCCTAAAATAAAACAATGATACCGGATGCCATCAATGGTCTTATACCAATCTCACCAAAGCAAAAAGCGGATGTCGGATACCAATAACTGGGTTTACACCAACCTCCTAAAGTAAAACAAAACTTGGATGTCGGATGCCAATCTATCTGGACTTATACCAACCTCCAAAGTATGGTCATAGGAATACAAATGCCACATCACAGGGACTTACAATTGCATCCTCTCATACAACAAACGAGAGCAAAGAAGATATGAGTGACCAATGAGGTCTTACACTCTATCCTTCCATATCATGGGAACAATGGCCAAAGAACATGGTCTTACAATTGTCCTCAATGGGTAAACTCAAACAGACCACAAGGGTAAATGAAATGATCATGCACTAATGAACAAATTAATGATGATAAGTGCACAAAGGCAAGCAAGCAATCATGTTCAAATGAATCAAATAATCAATCAAACAAGTTCAAGTAGCACACACTATAACCACACAATTGGGCTCAATCAAAGGTAAGGCATTAAAGCCAACTGGAATAGGGTTAATGTTGCTCTTAACCTTGCCATTGAGGGGCTAAGGTGAAGCAGATGAAAGGATATGAGGGGTGTGCCTCATCACTCTTATCCCTGGTCGGGGAGAGCATTGAATATAAGAAGGTGGGGGAGTTCAGAAAGATGGAACTCTCTCCCCAAGTTAGACTCGATAGATCTTGGGTTTGGATCACAATGCTACAACCATGTAATGGGAGCAAGGAGAAGACTCACAGAATAGTGGGAGATAGGCTACATATCTCTTATATCCACCAATTGCCTCAAAATGAGGACTTTTCCTGCTTGGGACAAACATAAACAATCGCAAACATTGCCTCTTAAGGAGGACTTCAGACAGTTGCCTGGCTAAATAACAAGCCAGGTCTTCCAGACTACATGGAGACGAGAGAGTCTACCTCAATGCAAATTCTATACAAGCAAAGCAATGCAAGTTCTTAAGAGAACTGAGCAACTAAAGGGTACCTGAAATCAATCAAATATAATCAGCATCCCAACATAAACAAAACAACAACATAATGATCAATGACAATGTACAATCAAACAATAATGTGCATAGCACAAAGCTCAAGAGAACCAAGCACCCTACAACACAAACAAGTTAGTTCACAATAGTCAAATGAAACAATTCAACTTGCATTAATTCCTTTTAAGCACTTTGCTTCTTAACCTGAAAAGTCAAAGTCAAACTCCAACATGAGTAACAAGACCACTAGGACAAGCCTAGGGTCCAAAGGATGGAAAAATGTTAAAACAGCAAGTGAAACATGATCAAAATCAAGGTAATTCAATTAAAAAGAAGGACCAGATTGGCCTCACATCAAAACTATGCACTAATTTCATTTTATGCACAATCTAAGTCAAAGTAAGCAAATGTGAACCATAAATGAGTCAACAGCATGATCACAACCAAACAAATATCAAAACAGCTCAATAAATTCCACAAAAATTCTATCCTAAACAGAACATATTCAATGAGCTACCTATCAATTTTCATAGCATTTGGACAAGTGGAAGTAGAGAAATTAAATTCAACATGTCATGGCATGCAAAAATCCACCTAAACTAGGTCACAAAACAAGTGTCAACTTCAATCAATTGTAAAACAGTGAGATCAAATGAGAAATGAATGGGACCAAAGCCAAATTAAAGCTATACATGTTAGGAAGCACTCCACCAATTTTCACATTCATATGGTAAGGGATGAGTATTTAACAAGACATGTAAGTTTGCTACTCAAGAAACAATCCAAAAATGCTAAACAGAAATCAAAAATCCAAATCAATTAGAAAATGGATCAATTAAATCCACAAAAAATCATGGTGAAACTACACATATACAAGATATCTCATGCAAAAAATCAGAGCCATAGGCAAAGCATAAGCATGGAAAATTAAATCATGAAGTCAGCATAGCATAGTGTGACACATATTGTCACACTCAAAAAGATTAAATCATATCTATCAAACCAGAGATCCAAAAATCACAAATTATACATCAAAATCTCCAGGCATGAGTCAAGAATCATCATATGAAATTTCATTCAATTTGGAGCTAGCATGATTATTTTCTGATTAAAATGGTAAAACATACAAATAATGCACACATGATCAAGATCCCTAAGCCATTCCAAAATTTTACCAGGCACAACTTGAGTTACTATGCCTAAAAAAAACTAGATTAAATTTGGGATCTAACAAAAAAATCCCCACCTAATTTGGACTAAAATTGAATTTTATATAATTTTTTGAAGTTTTGTTAATTATTGAAATAATTATTTAATGAATTAATGGATTTATTTAGTCTGCAGTGGCATAATCGTAATATTGAAGTCCAAGGCCAAAACGGTGCCGCATGACATTAATGCGCTGGCACTTCCTGATTCGTCCAAGCGCGCGGGAAACTGGATTTCGAATGGCAGCATGGGAATCGCGGATCAAACGCGTGTTTCAGACTGAAATTGCAGCTTCTTCCTCGCGTTCTTCGTTTTCTTCCATTTCCAGATACGGTTAGGACCATTTCTTCACCAAATCGCATGAGCCTTATACCGTTCTCTCCGTCTCTCCACGTAGGTTACGAATATGTCCACGAAAGTGTCTAAAGGTTAACGTGCAAAAAGATCTAATCGAAAGAAGTTTCACACATAAATATTCAGATCAACATATCTAGTTCAATATCTAATGGATTCGCACGATTCGAAGTTTAACGTGACCTACATGCCATGATCTACAAGATCCATATAGAAATTGCAAGAATCGAAGACATTGAAATCTTACCTTCTTGAAGTGACAGTGTGGAATCGGCACGTGTTTAGCTCCGATTTGTGAAAACAGATGGAGTGTGATGATTATGAAGATGAATGATGATGATTTCGCAGCTCAACAGGTCTTGATCATGGAGAAATCACGAATTGCCATTGAAGCTCAAGGTTTGGACAGTTGCGAATTTGCACGGTTCTTGCTTCAATTACCAAAAACAGTGATCCTACTACACCTGCAGATGAAGAATTGACAAAGAAATTGCAAGAACAATGGTGAATTTTGATGAAATGGAGAAAAAATAGTGCATGTGAAATTGTGAAAAAAGTGAGAGAATTTGAGGATTTTGATCTTAAATCTGAGAATTGTGATTATTCCCTGAGAAACAGTTACAATTAAGCTTATATACTTCACACTAATCCAAGCTTTAATCATGATTAGGCAAAATTGTGTGATTAGTGAAAATGAGCTTCTTTTGTAATTTGGCCAATTTACCCTTGGATGGTTTTGACCAATGGAACAGTGTTTTCTCACTTCAAGCAAATCATAAATCTCATTTGGAAGCTATTGGAATTGGTCCCATGTCAAAATTCCATGTAATTTGAAAGTTGGACCATTTTGCCCTTAGTTTTTAATTAGTACACTTGAAAAATGACCTTTTTATGTGAAGGTTTTTGGCAAAATGTGATGATGGATTATGAAAGTACATATCAAATGTGGTTTTCTCAAAGAAGAACCATCCAATTTGGCCATTCCATGTGAAAGTTATGCCACTTTGAATTTAGGCATTTTCTGAAAATGATTTGACCATAACTTGCCAACCATAAATGAGAATTGAGTGTTCTTGGACTTTTTGGAATGGTGAGAACAAGATCTTCAACTTTTATGTTGGACAAAATTTCATTTGAAGCTTTTATGATGAAGTAATTTTGAGGAGCATAACTTTCCATTTTGGGCAGGTGAGAATTACAGGTCATTTCCATTTTGGGAAACTTTTTGTCTGACTTCAATTCCTTCAACCTTGATCTTTGAAATGCCAAATGAGGCTTATATGGACATGAATGAGACATTTCCAACCATCTCACACCTTCCAATTCCTGATTAAATGCACAGTCGACCACAGTTGACTTTTCTAGGGTTTTGGTGGACTGGGCCATGTTCTGATGAATTTCAAGCCTCTTTCAATTGAGATCTTGATTCCAAATGATATCACCAGTCATATGAACTCTTATGAATGATCATGGTGCCCAAATTCTTCAAGAATGGTCACCATTTAGCTCAATGGCTGATTTTGACTGTTTGACTGATGATTGCTTCAGCTGCAAGAAACAAGGTTAGATGACAATATTTTTGTACTTTTTGGTTAGTAAACAAATGAAAAGCAATGATATACAAATGCTATACATGCTTGGTGATCAAGCCACACTCACAAGACACCCACCCACTAGGAGGCAAGCAAAGGTGCACAAATGATCCTTGAGGCAATGATATGACATGATATGATGCCTTTAGGCCATGAGGGATCTTAGGGCAAAAATTGGGGTCTTACAGATGCCCCTATTTAAGGTCATTCTAGCCGGAGAAGTGAAGTTTAGAAATCTTCATCTCGACGCGGTAGAATGGGCTTAAATAACAGTAATGAGACAAATTTTTGGCCCCCAAGAGACCTCATGATGCAAATGTATGCATGTAAAAGACACAAATTCTGTGGGGATGATGATTCACACAGAAGAAAAGACAATCCATCGGAGTAATACACTCACCTGGAACAGAGACTCTAACAGGACTCTTATTGGGGATCCTTATTGGGGATGATAAAAGAAAAAGGAGTGCGTGAGCAGGACACGACTTTGATTTGGGGAAAACAAAACTGATACAACGTGCGCAAGACACGACTCTGATCAAGGGATAACAGAAATCAGACTGAAGACCTCACTGGGGAAGCAAAGGACTCAAGCCGGGGAAAGAAGCAATTCCAAGGGGAACACTCCCATTGGAAAGGACTCAAGCTGACTCACGAAATGCATGTACTGGGGATAACACCAATACAGCAACACAAATATCAACACAAATCCGCTGGGGAAATCTAGAAAAGACTTTCCAGGGGAAGCCAAGGGATGAGATGTTACCGGTATAAGGGCAACAAACTCAGGAAGAATGAATATCTAAGACCGGTATAAGGGTGAGAGATATCAATCAATCCAAACATCTGAGAAAGACCTGAAAAAGGTACATCAACTCAGGCAAATCTGACTCCGCAAGGGACCAAGGTCATAATAGGGAGCGGAAAGGAAGGAACACCAGGGATACCGAGGTATATAATAGGTGACCGACCGAAGCGTGAATTGGTATATATGCCAAAACATACATCATCCTGAAGAAAAGCTAGAAAAGCAGACTTGTTTATAGGATGGATATTCAATTCCACAAGGAATATGAATCTTACTCTGCGGAGAAAACAATCAAAAGATTAACCCAAGAGTGCATGAGACATATTATTCATTACCGGCAGACCGTGAATAATATACTCGAAAAGGAAGAGACACCAGAGATACCGGAGTATATAAAAGGTGACTAACCAAAGACGTGAGTTGGTATATATGCCAAAACACTCGTCATCCGAAAGGAGGGCTTGAAAAAGCAAATCGACTTACAGGATGGACGTTCGAATCCACAACGGGAAAACGAATCTTACTCAACTGGGGACACAAACCCAAAGAGTGCATGAGATACAATACCCATTACCGTCAGAACGTGGATAGAATACTCGCATGAGATGTATTATCTATTACCGGCAGACCGTAGATAATAAACTCGCATGGTAAGACACACCAGGGATACCGAAGTATATAATAGGTGATCTACCGAAAACGTGAATTGGTATATATGCCAAAACACTCATCATCCAAAACACAAACTGGTTAAAGGATGGATATTCGATTCTACAAAGAATACGAATCTTACTCTACTGGGGAAGATCAACAAAGGATTCCGACCAAAGAGTGAAAGAGACATATTATTCATTACCGGCAGACCGTGAATAATATGCTCAAAAAGGAAAAAGCACCAGAGATACCGAAGTATATAATAGGTGACTAACCAAAGGAGAGACAATCGATACCAAGCATCCGGGTAAACGAAAGACAACTCAAAGGGATAAATTGCAAGCATCTGGCAATCATCCAAACAACAAATATTCGACTCCGCAAAGGGAATAACGAATCTTACTCGACTAGGGAAACACAAAAGGCTTCGACTGAAGAGTGCATGAGATATATTATCCATTACCGTCAGAACGTGGATAACACACTCGCATGGAAGATTATCCACAACCGGTATAAGGGTTAACAAAGGATAAATCGACCGAAATAGAAAGGCATCGGGATACCAACCAGGCATATAATGATGACCAATCAAAGCAGCAACAATCATTACCGAACAACCGGGTAAATGAAAGGCGATCCGCTGGGAATGAATTGCAAGCATCCGGCAATTATCCACAGGGACTGGCTGGGGATACATTGATAAACAATCAATGATCCGGGGAACAAATCACTAGCAAACGGTGAAAAGACCCACTGGCAACTTCAAAAGGGATAACATTGCGAGCATACGGCAATGATCCAGAAGACAACTTGCTGGGGATAAATTGCTAGCATCCGGCAATTATCCATAAGCAAAGGGAGGAATATCAACATCAAATATTGAATGAAGATAACCACAAAGAGTAACCATCATCGGTTAGGATGAACAACAAGGTTAACTCTGCAAAGGAGAGAAATTAGGGTTTACAACTACCGAATACTGGGTAGAAACCAAAGATTCAGCTGGGATAAAATTGCTAGCAACCGGCAATTATCCAACTGTACCATAAGGTACAAACTCCAATGGGGAGAACAACACACAACATGGGATTTATAACTACCGAATACGGGGTAGAAAACCACAAACTCCACTGGGGATAGGATCACCACAGGGAAATGCAAATTATGTTGGGGATAAAAAATCACAACAACAGAGAATCCACTATCAACCAGAACGAACCACAAAGGTTACCTCTGCTAGGGGAAAAGAGACAGGACTTATAACTACCGAATACGGGGTAGTAGCCATACTCTGGTGGGAATAACCACAAATTAGGGTTTACATCTACCGAATATTGGGTAGAAAACCAACAACTCCGCGTGGGGATGGAACGAATCACAAATCCGCACGGAAAACAAAATAGGGTTCATAACAAAACCACACACCGCTGGAGAGCAGGCAAATAGGATTTACAACTACCGACTACTGGGTAGAAAACCAACAACTCTTGCTGAGGAATAAAAGGTATATAACCACAAATTCCGCCAAGAAGCAAGGAACATAGGACTTACAACTACCGGTTACTGGGTAGAGGCCCAACAGAACTCCTCTGGGGATAAATGAATTGATGCCGGTTACTGGGCAAACCATTCATTTCTTCCACAGGAAAGCACAAGAAACAGCTGACAAAATGCCGATTCGGGATTGATCCGAAAAGACCGACTGAATCAAAACACGTCCTATGAGGATATAACTCAATAGGAAAATCCATCCCAATATATGTGTTGGGAGAAAACGGAAGAAACCGTCATCCACGAGGATAATCTCAGTGGGGAACTGCAGAAGGAAAATACAGACACTTTCTGCTTATGGGCTGACTCTATATGGAGAGATTAACCACCCGACATCTGCTTGGGAAGATCTAAAAAGAGATCTATATCACCCCTAGCAGGAGAACAACAAACAAAGGATATATGGCAAACAATGCAACATGAATATCTGAATGTTTTATGAATATGCATGAATGTGCGTGATTTATGTTTGATGAATGCTGACAAAACAAACATATCTAACATAACAGGCCCAGGAATCACACGTCCGATACTATACTTCCAGGGGAAAAACCAACTGGAAAACCAATCTGCTAGAGATCCGCATGCTGTAAAGCAAGGATCTGCGGGCACTGCTGGGGAAGCAGAGGCAAGAGAATCAACAAAACAACCCAGACAGGGCACAGAAAGTCACAACAGGCAAAACTGCCACCAAGACTAATCTGTAGGGGATCAGGAGAATCCCGAGGATATCTGTAGGGGATCTCAACATCAACTGAGAAACAAGAGTTCATGACTCAACCAAGAACTGCCGCAAAAGCAACTCCAAACAACTCTGGGGAACAACCCACTGAAGGAGAATCATCCGAGTAGAATCTAACTGCACAAGCAACTCTACTGGGGAAAGCTGTTAGCTACTCTCTTGGGGAATAACCCACTGAGGGAGAAAGCACGACACAAGTAGATTCCGCAACAAACCACTCTACTCGGGGGGAAACATACATCTGACGGATCACATAAGTAGATTCTGCAAATAGCCACTCTACTGAGGATCAAAAGTAATCAGGGAATCATTCCAATCCTTGGGATGCTAGAGCCACCAACCGACCCTACCGGGGATTGAGATAGCTTTCAATAGGCATAAACTGCCACAACAACCATTCTGCAGACTAAGCTGGGAAAAATGGAAAGCAACCATGCTGAGGAGAGACACAACAACTCCGCTGGCAACTGCACTGAGGAGAGACTACTGCTGGAGAAGAAAATGAAGTCTTCAACAACATCTCTGCTTGCGACTATACTGGGGAACAACCCCACCAACAGCTTTGCTTGCGACAATGCTGAGGAAAGCAGTAAAGTACCGGGATATTAATCCACCAACCACTGAATCTACCACAAGGAGACCAACCATGCTGGGGAGATTACTGCCGGAGAAGAAACTGAGTCTTCAACAGCCACCCCTGCTTGGGGAACAACCCCAGCAACAAAACGGGAGAAAGAGGATACAGTCAAATGCCAGGCATATGAACTAATGTCTTACCTGTTGGGAATCATACCACCCTCGGGAGAGCACTGAGACGTCCCTGAGTATCCTTTTGTCATCGTGAATATTCACTTTGTTTAAAACAACAATTTTGAAAAATTTATTTGTTTAAAACAATGACATTTTATCAATTAAAACATGCAAAACATTTGTTGAATTGAAACAGATAAGAGTGCGAATAATTGGATAAAAGCTCAAATTTATTTGATGGAATGGTAGCCTGCAAATGGCAAGACTCCATAGATTTGTACAAATTTGAAATCAGTGATATATATTGGAAGAGGGCTACATTGAACATAATGATCCTTTCTCTACCAATTTGAATCTCGATGTATGCGAAGCTTCAGTCGACGACGAATCGAGAATCTCTGACGAAAAGACAGCTGTGGAACAGAAAGTCTTGTCAGGATGCAGTTACTTGCCGAATCCCTAATTTTTGCCTAGATTGCCCCAGGGTGAGGTACTCAATCTAGCGGGATGCAAATATACTTTTTTTCAAGTCTCTAATTTTTCCTGGATTACCCTTGCGGGTTTTCCACCGAGACGCTCATTTTTGCCTAAGCCGCCCTTTCGGGTTTTCAACTTAGCAAGCTATTCTGTTTTTTCATTTGCATATACTTTTTTTCTTTTTAGGCAAAGTATTTCTTGACTGCATCTGAATTCACAGGACGAGTGAAATCCTCCCCATCCATTGTTGTAAGCATCAAAGCTCCGCCTAAAAAGGCTCTCTTAACAACATATGGACCCTCGTAGTTTGGAGTCCACTTGCCCCTGGAATCGGGCACGAAAGACAAGACTTTCTTGAGCACGAGGTCACCTTCTCGGAACACACGAGGCTTGACCTTCTTATCGAATGCTTTCTTCATTCTCTGCTGATATAACTGACCATGACACATGGCAGTCAATCGCTTCTCTTCAATCAAATTCAGCTGGTCATAACGACTCTGAATCCATTCAGCATCAGTCAACTAGGGACTTGAGGGTATAATTTTCCTTTTTTCTTTTGAAAAATTTTGAAATTTTTTTCCTGACTTTTGATTTGTTCATCTTTTTCACCCTCCCCTTTTTTTTATTGCATTGGTAATGCCCCAGTTTGACTGCTGCTGGGTTCTTGAGACGCAGCTGAATGATCTGCTTTTTGGTGCTCAAGAAGACGGGAAATCTCATCAGGAATCCCCTTCAACATCATCTTCCTCTGCCTCAAATACAAGGAATTCAAGATTGGGAGATGGCGTTGGATCATTATGTTTAATGGGTTTAGAAATCCCTGCATAATGATTCTGGATAATGAAAAGCTTTTGAATTTAAACAAGCAAATCACTTATGCAGATGAAAAAGCTGTTTTTGTTTTTCATGGTTTTTTGTGATCACTGATTTCATGCAAAAAGCAAAAAGTGAAAACAAAGGAAAAACAAATGTTTAACAATGCATTAATTGAATGAAAATATCATTGTTTTAAATGTTGCCAACAGTGTCATCACTTCTCCTTTTGGCATGGGAGAAGGGTTTTGAACAAAGTGAACAAATTACGCTGACTTATGGATGACCGTAGGAACCTCCACAGTGACCCAATTGTGGCAGACACCCCCAGGTATGACGAAATTGTTCAGATCTTCTGCCTCCTCTTCCAAGATGGCAGCAGCTTCTTCAGGTTGGTCAGCATGGATGAATCATCCACTCGTGAACAAACCTTGCTCATTAAATGCCCCAGAACGGTAGCCAATGCCAGCCCGGGATCGGTTAACCAGGAATAAATCCATCAACAGTACATAGTCTGGCAAATATCTCTCTGAGTTCACAACTTTCTTGCTCAAAACGGTCCATAAATCTGGCAGAGTTGGCTCTGGTGTAGTGCCGGCGAAGTGCGTCTTCAAAATAAATGAAGATCGCAGGGTCAGACCACAGGACGGGAGACTGGAACAAAACACCCGCTTATGCAAATGATGCATGAAGTGTTTATGCATATGCTTGTTTTTTATTTCAAAGGAACTCAAGGGTTTTATTTGCAAACTTTGAAGTATTAAGCATTTTGATCGTATATGAGAATATCTCATCAGATACATCAGGTGAAAAAAATTTCCTGGTTTTTTCCGTGTTTGAAATTTTTTGCAAATAAACTCCTTTGAGTTCCTTGAAAATTTTCTTTTTATCTGATGATATGGATGTAGATGAATGCATGAATGCATGAATGCAACAATCACACTCAAGGATCAAGCAAAGCACACCAAACAAAGGTCGTGGGAAAGCTCATTGTATCCCTAATATCAATCATCCATTTTGGTGGATTTAGGTTTTCACCTTATCGACACCCAAGTTCCATTGATATTAACGGTATATGAACTGGCTCTAACATCCTTAATATCAATCATCCATTTTGGTGGATTTAGGTTTTACACCTTATCAACACCCAAGTTCCGTTGATATTAACGATGTTTGAACGACTCAACCACGAATCAAGGGTTTGCTGATAGTCACGAGCATGGAGTCTTGGTTAAGAACCACCCAAAGGGAGTGTACTAGGGTTTAAACCTGCCAGACATGTTCTACCAGAGGTTCCCATAATCATCGTCCCATCTCTCGGATATTATCGGAGGAACGAATACTCGTATTCCAAAAATATTCTCGAGAGAGACTCTTATGAGTGTAGTATCGCGTAACGATCGCATCAGATCTTACATCTGAACGACCTCCGCACTACGTCCAAAAAATAGGCCAAGATGGGTTTGGTAAACTAAGGTCCTTGGCTTCTAAGGCACATGATTGAACGAATAATGCCTAACCACAAATAACTTGTGTGACATTATCAATCCAACATGACCTCCACCAAGTGAATGGACTCGCAAGTCAACTGGCTAAGGAATACTCCACACCAGTCAACAAGACTACGCATTCTCCTATCCTAGAGTGCACTCGAGTTCGGGTATAGAACTCATCTCACAGAGATCACCAAAGCAAACAGCAATTGTATATCAAGCAATTCAAACATTACAATCAATACAGTTATCCCAAATTGTACAAAAATATGTCAAATAACACATAAACAAATATCATACAACAAGGGTGAAAAGTAGGAAATACCACCAGGGAAGGTCTAATGTAGTTCCCCAGCAGAGTCGCCACTTTTCTGTAGCGGTGTATTCGTCGCTATATGATTTATCGATTAAACCATAAGCAATGTATACAATGAATCGAGTCGCCACCGCACTTTTATTTATCCTAAGGACTGGTTAAAAAGCGAACAAAAACCTAAGAAGTTTTACACGTAGAAAACTAATGGAAAGATCAGAGAATCTGGATAAGGGGTAAATTACGCAATGGGAAGGTGTTAGGCACCCATCACGTCCTAGGTACTCCTAGGGAGCCCTTTTCACACTTGTTGTATAAGAAAAAGTTTATTTGTTTATGACATATTGTGCAAACATGAATGGGAAGATGAGAAAAGAATGTACAAGTTAGTTATTTTTGTGTTCGAACGGATGAACCCGTTGCCTACGTACCTTCCATCAAAGGTAAGGATCAAAACTCCGTAGTTCGGCTAAAAGATTTCCAAAAATTAATGAGTTCAATTTTAAAACACAAGCACTAAGGCTCTTCATTACCAATGGGAGAAAACTCAACCAACATCAACAATCCACCATGCGAGGACGGCTTCAACATACTAGTGAGGGGTTAACCCTATAATAAGTATGGAGGACTTACAATCAACTCACTAAGGATAAGGTAAGATTCACATCAACCACTATGGTAATTAAAACCTACGGCTAATGTATGAAAACATATTAACAATGGACAAAGCCAAAACAATTGAATGGGTGAAGTTAATTGATTATGATTATTTACAAAACATGGTCAAGGTATGATTAAGATTGATTCAAAGAAGTGTTATGAAAAGAATTTTGAAAAGTCGAGGACTTAGGGTCCAAGTTTTGAAAAGAGGATGAGAATGTTTGCACAACATGTATTTACAAGTTTGAAAAGTCAACAAGTGAAAAAGGGTTTGAAACAAAAATGGAGTGGATGAAGTGTAAAACTTCCTAGAAGTTCACCTCTTGAAATCATATAGAAGATGATTCAAGTGTGTCCTTAGGAGTGAGGCAACAAAGCAAATAAGCAAATAAAAGCAAGGTGATACCGGATGCCATCAATGGTCTTATACCAATCTCACAACAAAAGCGGATGTCGGATACCAATAACTGGGTTTATACCAACCTCCTAAAATAAAACAATGATACCGGATGCCATCAATGGTCTTATACCAATCTCACCAAAGCAAAAAGCGGATGTCGGATACCAATAACTGGGTTTACACCAACCTCCTAAAATAAAACAATGATACCGGATGCCATCAATGGTCTTATACCAATCTCACCAAAGCAAAAAGCGGATGTCGGATACCAATAACTGGGTTTACACCAACCTCCTAAAGTAAAACAAAACTTGGATGTCGGATGCCAATCTATCTGGACTTATACCAACCTCCAAAGTATGGTCATAGGAATACAAATGCCACATCACAGGGACTTACAATTGCATCCTCTCATACAACAAACGAGAGCAAAGAAGATATGAGTGACCAATGAGGTCTTACACTCTATCCTTCCATATCATGGGAACAATGGCCAAAGAACATGGTCTTACAATTGTCCTCAATGGGTAAACTCAAACAGACCACAAGGGTAAATGAAATGATCATGCACTAATGAACAAATTAATGATGATAAGTGCACAAAGGCAAGCAAGCAATCATGTTCAAATGAATCAAATAATCAATCAAACAAGTTCAAGTAGCACACACTATAACCACACAATTGGGCTCAATCAAAGGTAAGGCATTAAAGCCAACTGGAATAGGGTTAATGTTGCTCTTAACCTTGCCATTGAGGGGCTAAGGTGAAGCAGATGAAAGGATATGAGGGGTGTGCCTCATCACTCTTATCCCTGGTCGGGGAGAGCATTGAATATAAGAAGGTGGGGGAGTTCAGAAAGATGGAACTCTCTCCCCAAGTTAGACTCGATAGATCTTGGGTTTGGATCACAATGCTACAACCATGTAATGGGAGCAAGGAAAAGACTCACAGAATAGTGGGAGATAGGCTACATATCTCTTATATCCACCAATTGCCTCAAAATGAGGACTTTTCCTGCTTGGGACAAACATAAACAATCGCAAACATTGCCTCTTAAGGAGGACTTCAGACAGTTGCCTGGCTAAATAACAAGCCAGGTCTTCCAGACTACATGGAGACGAGAGAGTCTACCTCAATGCAAATGCTATACAAGCAAAGCAATGCAAGTTCTTAAGAGAACTGAGCAACTAAAGGGTACCTGAAATCAATCAAATATAATCAGCATCCCAACATAAACAAAACAACAACATAATGATCAATGACAATGTACAATCAAACAATAATGTGCATAGCACAAAGCTCAAGAGAACCAAGCACCCTACAACACAAACAAGTTAGTTCACAATAGTCAAATGAAACAATTCAACTTGCATTAATTCCTTTTAAGCACTTTGCTTCTTAACCTGAAAAGTCAAAGTCAAACTCCAAGATGAGTAACAAGACAACTAGGACAAGCCTAGGGTCCAAAGGATGGAAAAATGTTAAAACAGCAAGTGAAACATGATCAAAATCAAGGTAATTCAATTAAAAAGAAGGACCAGATTGGCCTCACATCAAAACTATGCACTAATTTCATTTTATGCACAATCTAAGTCAAAGTAAGCAAATGTGAACCATAAATGAGTCAACAGCATGATCACAACCAAACAAATATCAAAACAGCTTAATAAATTCCACAAAAATTCTATCCTAAACAGAACATATTCAATGAGCTACCTATCAATTTTCATAGCATTTGGACAAGTGAAAGTAGAGAAATTAAATTCAACATGTCATGGCATGCAAAAATCCACCTAAACTAGGTTACAAAACAAGTGTCAACTTCAATCAATTGTAAAACAGTGAGATCAAATGAGAAATGAATGGGACCAAAGCCAAATTAAAGCTATACATGTTAGGAAGCACTCCACCAAATTTCACATTCATATGGTAAGGGATGAGTATTTAACAAGACATGTAAGTTTGCTACTCAAGAAACAATCCAAAAATGCTAAACAGAAATCAAAAATCCAAATCAATTAGAAAATGGATCAATTAAATCCAAAAAAAAATCATGGTGAAACTACACATATACAAGATATCTCATGCAAAAAATCAGAGCCATAGGCAAAGCATAAGCATGGAAAATTAAATCATGAAGTCAACATAGCATAGTGTGACACATATTGTCACACTCAAAAAGATTAAATCATATCTATCAAACCAGAGATCCAAAAATCACAAATTATACATCAAAATCTCCAGGCATGAGTCAAGAATCATCATATGAAATTTCATTCAATTTGGAGCTAGCATGATTATTTTATGATTAAAATGGTAAAACATACAAATAATGCACACATGATCAAGATCCCTAATCCATTCCAAAATTTTACCAGGCACAACTTGAGTTACTATGCCTAAAAAAAACTAGATTAAATTTGGGATCTAACAAAAAAATCCCCACCTAATTTGGACTAAAATTGAATTTTATATGATTTTTTGAAGTTTTGTTAATTATTGAAATAATTATTTAATGAATTAATGGATTTATTTAGTCTGCAGTGGCATAATCGTAATATTGAAGTCCAAGGCCAAAACGGTGCCGCATTACATTAATGCGCTGGCACTTCCTGATTCGTCCAAGCGCGCGGGAAACTGGATTTCGAATGGCAGCATGGGAATCGCGGATCAAACGCGTGTTTCAGACTGAAATTGCAGCTTCTTCCTCGCGTTCTTCGTTTTCTTCCATTTCCAGATACGGTTAGGACCATTTCTTCACCAAATCGCATGAGCCTTATACCGTTCTCTCCGTCTCTCCACGTAGGTTACGAATATGTCCACGAAAGTGTCTAAAGGTTAACGTGCAAAAAGATCTAATCGAAAGAAGTTTCACACACAAATATTCAGATCAACATATCTAGTTCAATATCTAATGGATTCGCACGATTCGAAGTTTAACGTGACCTACATGCCATGATCTACAAGATCCATATAGAAATTGCAAGAATCGAAGACATTGAAATCTTACCTTCTTGAAGTGACAGTGTGGAATCGGCACGTGTTTAGCTCCGATTTGTGAAAACAGATGGAGTGTGATGATTATGAAGATGAATGATGATGATTTCGCAGCTCAACAGGTCTTGATCATGGAGAAATCACGAATTGCCATTGAAGCTCAAGGTTTGGACAGTTGCGAATTTGCACGGTTCTTGCTTCAATTACCAAAAACAGTGATCCTACTACACCTGCAGATGAAGAATTGACAAAGAAATTGCAAGAACAATGGTGAATTTTGATGAAATGGAGAAAAAATAGTGTATGTGAAATTGTGAAAAAAGTGAGAGAATTTGAGGATTTTGATCTTAGATCTGAGAATTGTGATTATTCCCTGAGAAACAGTTACAATTAAGCTTATATACTTCACACTAATCCAAGCTTTAATCATGATTAGGCAAAATTGTGTGATTAGTGAAAATGAGCTTCTTTTGTAATTTGGCCAATTTACCCTTGGATGGTTTTGACCAATGGAACAGTGTTTTCTCACTTCAAGCAAATCATAAATCTCATTTGCAAGCTATTGGAATTGGTCCCATGTCAAAATTCCATGTAATTTGAAAGTTGGACCATTTTGCCCTTGGTTTTTAATTAGTACACTTGAAAAATGACCTTTTTATGTGAAGGTTTTTGGCAAAATGTGATGATGGATTATGAAAGTACATATCAAATGTGGTTTGCTCAAAGAAGAACCATCCAATTTGGCCATTCCATGTGAAAGTTATGCCACTTTGAATTTAGGCATTTTCTGAAAATGATTTGACCATAACTTGCCAACCATAAATGAGAATTGAGTGTTCTTGGACTTTTTGGAATGGTGAGAACAAGATCTTCAACTTTTATGTTGGACAAAATTTCATTTGAAGCTTGTATAATGAAGTAATTTTGAGGAGCATAACTTTCCATTTTGGGCAGGTGAGAATTACAGGTCATTTCCATTTTGGGAAACTTTTTGTCTGACTTCAATTCCTTCAACCTTGATCTTTGAAATTCCAAATGAGGCTTATATGGACATGAATGAGACATTTCCAACCATCTCACACCTTCCAATTCCTGATTAAATGCACAGTTAGGCCATGTTCTGATGAATTTCAAGCCTCTTTCAATTGAGATCTTGATTCCAAATGATATCACCAGTCATATGAACTCTTATGAATGATCATGGTGCCCAAATTCTTCAAGAATGGTCACCATTTAGCTCAATGGCTGATTTTGACTGTTTGACTGATGATTGGTTCAGCTGCAAGAAACAAGGTTAGATGACAATATTTTTGTACTTTTTGGTTAGTAAACAAATGAAAAGCAATGATATACAAATGCTATACATGCTTGGTGATCAAGCCACACTCACAAGACACCCACCCACTAGGAGGCAAGCAAAGGTGCACAAATGATCCTTAAGGCAATGATATGACATGATATGATGCCTTGAGGCCATGAGGGATCTTAGGGCAAAAATTGGGGTCTTACAATGACGACTTTTTCGGCCGTGCGATTTCCAAGACACTCAACCATCATTAGCAGCTATCCCTAGGTCGTGGGATCTCAACCGAAACCCACTAACTCTTCTGATTACTTCCTAGCCAACCGCTTGTCAATCACTTACTGCTCGACTATTCACCTCATTAGCTTATAAATAGTATCTTCTCCTTGTTTTCACATTCTTCTACTTCCATACTCGCGTATCCTCTTGCTTAAACCTTAGACATACTTCTGCATTACGCTTTCTCACACAACATCTCAAAAAACCCTCAAACCTTTGCTTCATTTCCCCAATGGCTTCCTCATCTCTTGCGAAAGAAATTGTCTCTTACGACACTGGTCACAACCCCATCGCCTTCAAGCTTAATGCTAAAGAAGGGATGAAAAGTATTCCTCAACCTTCATCATCTGATGAAGCCATTCTCAAGAACTGGAAAAACCAGTTGGAGATTCCTTTCGTGGTGGACAAAAAGCTGTTAGCTTTCCATGGTCCCCTTCCTGACAACAAATCTTCTCCAAAAACCGTGGCACCCTTCTTTCTTGGGTATAAGCCTTCTATTCCTCCTGCTTTTGACAAATCTGTCGTACTTGACGTCAGGTTCATGGAGGCAAAAGATAGGGTTTTTTTTTATCCATGCCCACTCCTGGCAACAAGGAGTACTTGACGTGGCTTAACAAGGTCCAACGCAAGCGTTAAGACTAGTGGCGGAGTGCTGGGATTTTCGACCTCATTCAGGTTTCGAGGTACGCCCATTGTGTTAACCCTTGCATGTTGTTGGTGTCCCTTTACTTCTGGGAAGGTTCAACTAACACCTTCCAACTACCATGTGGGATGCTGACACCCACTCTCTTCGACGTGGTGGCAATTACGGGCCTTTCACCCTTGGGAGAGACTTTCAACCCAACTCTTTCGACAGAGAATACCTTCACATTTGGTCGGGCCATCCTCCTGAACTATATCAAAGACCACCACAACAAAGACTCTATCGAAGTGTCTGACAAAGAGCACATAACTTTCCTCACCTTGTGGCTCTCTTATTATGTCTTTTGTCCCGGATCCCTGCAGATAGCCAAGAGTTATATTGCTCTGGAGATCCAGATCCATGAGGGTCGACAAATATCATTGGAAAAACTACTACTGGCTTCTTTGTACCAGGCATGGGGTTGGCAACCTTGAAGCTGAAACTCCTCGCCAACACCTCCAAAACCCTGAACTTGTCGGGTCCTTTGTGGCTCCTGCAACATTGGCTAAACGTCACCTTTAAGTATCAGCTGAGATACACCACATTGGAGCGTCTTATGCACTGAACGAAGACCAACCAATCGAAGGGGCCAGATTGGCTTTGACAACCTCTCAGGAAATTCCAAACACCAGCATCTTCATGAAATATCTAAACATGTTCATTAAAGCGGACAAGTTCGCTCCTAGTATGGCGTCGTTTGCTGACAGGAACTTTGGCCCTAAATGGTTCAAGGATCCCTTTCCTGGTAGCTCTCCCCAAACTGCAGCTTAGTCGAACGCTATATGAAGGGCTCTCCTGACTCCAACCTTGCTGTCCTACAGGATTGAACTAGGGTTGAAGGGATTCGGCTTCATGAGCCACCAACCGAACCTTGTAGCTCGTCAACTTGGCCTAAGCCAAATGGTCCCAAATCCTCTGGTATATCATGATACTGACATCGTTTGGTCTGGTCGGTCGTTAATAGCTGATGATCATAAGGCCTGCTTTCGTTTCTGTCGATCTAACAACTGTTATGAAATTCTAGTTTTTCGATTCCAACAAACTTTTCTGACAACCACTAAGTTTGATGACTGGTGGAACTCCTACTACAATTGTGCCTTTGGTAGCGACCAGTTCCTCTAGAACATGGTCGATGCGCTCTCCACCCTTGCCGACGACATACAGTCTTTGCCTTCGTCCGTCAATGCTCCTGACCCAAATATCCAAAAGCCTCCTGTCGACGAAGCCCCTAAGAAGGTACATGTACACTAACTTAGTTTTTCTTTAATTGGTGTTATGCCAATCTGACGGTTTTTTGTCGTTAGGGTCGAAAAAGGGTCGCTGAACCAACTATGGAGAAACCTCCAAAAAAGCAACGGGTGCCTTCGACCCCGCCTCCGCAGGTATGACCTATTCATCTTGTGAATAAGTTTTTTACTAAGACTTTTTATCACCTCTTCATATGTATCCATATTTAGGTGTCTGAAGAAGTGCATGTGGCGGAGGACGAAAACTCAGACGGGAGTGTGCACTCCCACATTTTCTCTCCATCAAAAGCCCCGCCCAAGACTCCATCCACCCCTACACCGCGGAAGAAGGATCCAACCCAGAAGACTCCGACAAAGGTGGCTCCTGGGGATTCCCCGATAATCCAAAAAGGCGTCGAAGAGGTTCCTACCCCCCGGGTTTCAGAAAGGACTCCCACTGCTTCGTCTCCTATCGATCTCCAGGTATTTGCCCACACTCTCCCCATTTTGCATTGGTTTCTTCTTGCTATATGGTCTAACACTTGTATTTCTCAGGAACCAGTGGGCTCCTTGATTGAGGTCAAAGTCAAAGTCATAGATTCTACTGAACATCCTCCCACTGATGCTACCTTAAGCCCCCAACAACAAGCTGAGTTCCAGAACGATTCCCTAGTGACCTCTAAACCTCCTGCCTCTCCACCACCTCTTGATACGAACGTGGCTGACGAAAATGCATCTGCCAACATCCTAACTCCGTATGACATAAGGATAATCAAACATAGGAATCATGTAGAGGCCCTAAGAAAATTGCAGCAAATTTGTCATTTATCGACTGCGCACCACCTCCATCAACTACTATCGGTGATTCCTTAGAGCTTCATGCCGAGGTTGTCTTTATCCTTCAGCATCTGAAGGCGTCACTCTGCAACGATGGATTTCTAGATGCTCTTAGAAAAAATAGGGAGGTCGCTTGTGATATCTTCAAACTTCTCAACTCTCTGGCCCTTCACGACTTTCCAGCCTCAATGGTGAAGTACTTTGTCAAGTTCGAGGCTTTCTTTACTCAATTCACCAAGGACTTAACCATCCGACAAAATGCTGACTTCCAAATAAACACGAAACTCAACGAGGAGAAGATCTAATGAGATTCCAGTGAGGCTTGTGAGTGGGAACTCAATGAGTATGAACACAAGAAGGAAGAGCGTCTTCGTCAGTAGGAAGTCTTCGATCAACAAATCTTTGATTACCAAGCTCAAATCGCTAAGCTTCACAAAAAGATTGCTGAAGTGGAAGCACAAAAGGATTCTCTAGAGATAGTTGAGGGGATCCCTGAGTAGGAGGCGATCGACAGTGAGGTCGTGAGGGGAATATCTCATGGGGAAAGGGCCCTCAAAATCGAGGCTGACATCAAGTATTTACGCGGGAAGAAAATCTCTCTGGATAATAGGATTAAGAATGAGATGGCCGCGTTTGAGGATTTTAAATCTAGGTTCCCCATTTAAATCTTTCTTCAATTTATTGTAGGTTTGTCGACCATATTTGTAATGTCCTCCTGGGACAATTTCTAAAGAATCAATGAAACTTATGTTTGGATCTGGATCTCTTGTAGCATAGGTTTATATTTCTTCAAGTATTTTCCATTTACTCTCAAGACCCTTTGATCCCCACCAAGTTCTTTGATTTCATACACATTGTTACTGTACATTCGAGTTACTTGAAATGGTCCTTCCCACTTTAGTGACCATTTACCTAGGGTTCGATCTCGACGATCCATAGGCAAGACTACTTTCCAAACGTAATCATTATCAACAAAGGTTTTTTCCCTTATTTTTCTATTGTATACCTTGGCTACGCGCTCCTTTTTCTGGATCAACATTTCGACCGCAACGAATCTTTCTTCATTTAAATGAGCCAACTCATCGAACATCATCTTCCAGTATTGCTCTGTATGAAGATCATTCTGACGCTGGAATCTGACGGACTGTAAGCATATCTCCTCCAGAAATATGGCATCGTGACCAAATGTTAGTCGAAAAGGCGTCGTGTTCGTCGCCTCTTTGGGGGACGTTCGGCATGCCCATAGAATTTGGTCCAAAGTCTTGTGTCAATTCTTTGGTTTTTTAGAAACATGCTTCTTAATCAAAATTATTATTACTTTGTTGGTCGCTTCTACTTGGCCATTTTCTTGTGCATAGTAAGGTGTAAAGGTAACCAACCTAAAACCCGTTTCGCCGGTAAATTCCTGCATCTTTTGCCCTATGAATGTTGACCCTTGATCCGTAATAATGGTCTCTGGGATACCAAACCTATACACGATATGTTTCTGAATGAATTCGATCACCGCCTCTTGATCCACCTTTACCAGAGGGATAGCTTCGACCCATTTGGTGAAGTAATCTATCCCGACTAGGATAAACTTTTGTTGTTTCGACGAGGCAGGTCGAATATCTCCAATGATGTCTAAATCCCACCCCCTAAAAGTCCATGGTTTGATGATAGAATGCAACTCACTTGCCATCATATGTTGAATACCCGCGTGTCTTTGACATTCCTGGCATCCTTTGGCAAACTCGATGCAATCTTTCAACATGTTGGGCCAGTAAACCCCTTGTCGAAACAACAACCATTTCATCTTATGGCCTTCCTAGTGGACGCCATAGGCTCCACTGTGTACTTCGTATATGGCTAAGTATGCTTCGGTATCTCCCAAACATTTGAGTAGTAACCCTTTTGGTGTCTTCTTTAGTAATTCGTTTCATGACCATACGTAGCTCAAAGCCCTATATTTGGTTTTCCTGTCAGTACTTCCGACTGGATTCTCCAAATATTTGATAATTGGCTTTCTCCAGTCTATCGGTGATGAACTATTGATAGTAAAAACTCCATGTTCCCATGCCTCTTCGACTCCACGGGTTTCTTGACACTATTCATTAAGCTCCCCATCACGATTGACATTCTCGTCGAGGACGTCTTCTGTTAGGGGCGTACTTGACACCATTTTTCCTCGAACCTCGATCATATCTTGTAACCTCGACTTAGGCATCTTATACCCTGAAGCTACTTGGGCCAGTTCGTTGGCCTCTTGGTTCTCGCTTCTGGGCACATGTCTTATGTCTGCAACTTTGAAATGTTCTAGTAACTGTGTTGTAGAATATTTCAGCAGACTCCCCTTGATGTAGAGTAGGCTTAGACAACATATGGTTAATAATATCGTAATGAGACGAAACATAAACATCAACTGGTTTAATATATTGTTTTAATTTCATACAAGCAAAGTAAAAACACAAATATAGTTTTTCTATGAGACTGTACCTAGTTTCAGCATCTACCAACATTCTACTGAGGTAATATATGGGCCTTTCGACACCATTATAATCCTCTTGGGCTAACATGCTCCCTATAATTGTATCAGATGCAACAATATATAAACTCATCCTTTTATTTCTATTGGGAGGTGACAGAATATGAGGCTTGGTAAGGTACCCCTTGATCGCGTCGAAAGCCTCTTGTTGTTCAGGGCCCCAGTGAAAATTACTCCCCTTCTTAATTTTAAGTAGCGGCGAAAACACCTTTGTTTTACCACTTAGATTCGAGATGAACCTTCTTAAGAAGTTTATTTTCCCCAACAAAGACTAGAGCTGTTTCTTTGTTGATGGGCTTTTGAGGTCTAAGATTTCCTTCGTCTTGTTCTAATTGATCTCTATACCTCGTTTGTGTACCACAAATCCCAGGAAGTCACTTGTGTGCACCCCGAAAGCACACTTCAATGGATTCATTTTCAATCCATATTTCCTTATTCTATCAAACGAGCGTCAAAGGTGATCCAGGTGCCTTTCTTGAGATGACGACTTCACCATGATGTCGTCGATATATACCTGCATGAACTTCTCAATGAAGTCATGAAATATGGCATTCATGGCCCTTTGGTAAGTTACTCATGCGTTTTTAAACCAAACAGCATGACGACCCACTCGTATGTCCCCAGTGCACCATGGCATCGAAATGCAGTCTTGGGGATATCTTCTTTGGCAATGAGAATCTGATTGTAGCCAGAGTATCTGTAAGACCCCAATTTTGTCCCTAAGATCCCTCATGGCATTATAACATTGCATTTGCATTGCCTCAAGGATCTTTAGCATCTTGGTTCCCTTTGCCTTTGGGTGGGACTTCTTGTGAGTGGTTTGAGATCACCAAGCATGTTTGAATTGTATATCATTGCTTTTCTTATTTTGTTTACTAACCAAAAAGCACAAAAATATGTCACTAACATCTTTTGTTTGTAGCTTGAGCAATCACAAGGTCCAAAGCTTCTAGGAGATCTTTTGTGCAATGATAAGGCCAAGAGGAGATGATAGCAAGCATGGTAATGGTTCCCAAAGCTCTAATCCATCAATTATGCCTCCCTGGCATCTCAGTTCATCATTCTGATCAAAGCAAGTCAAAGGGTTTGAGGTTTGTGCCCCAAAGAAACCCTAATTCATCTGTGCACCATAATGCCTTGCTCTTGAAGCAACCTCAGCCCATGATCAAATGCAATCAAGGGAAGTCCTTTAATTCATCATTTCATGCATATTTGAACTTATTTGAGTGTCCTCAATCATCAATTTATCAAGATATGAGTCATGGACTTGAGAAGTTGATCAGTCAATTCATCTAACTATTTTGAAATGCACTGAGACCTAACGTTTTATGTGTTGGTCAAATGGAGATGGTTCCAAAAGAAAAACTGTTCTTATGGATAATATAAACAACTTTCATGTTCATAAAAAATTTATTTGAAACTTGGAAGGTCATCTCCCATTCCAAGACATTATAGGTCATTTTGACTGAAACCCTAATTTTGGGTCAATTTCCCAAGGACATAACTCATTCATTTTTTATGATTTTGAAGTGGGATCAAATGAATTGGAAATATTAAGATGTCTACTTCAAATGTTATGTTGAAAAAAAATTCAAAATCTCAAAGGAAATACATGTGATAATGCAAGACATTATAGGTCCTTTTGGACCAAATGCATTGAAAGACAAAAAAGTCCAACTTCAAGTGCCCAAAACTCTTTCATCAAAAATCAAAATGATGCAAAATAAGTCCATTTTGATTGTCTTGGAAATATCTACAACTTTTATGTTGGAGGTTTTTTCAGTTGAGGCTTACATCATCAAAACAGAAGGGCTTGAACATTGGCCAAATTTAGAAACTTTGCCTTGACATGTTTTGCACCTTGCACTTTAAACTCAAATTTCACCAATTTCCACATCCCAAATGGATTTTTTCCCAACATAACAATTGTTCCTTATATCAAAACCTTTCCAACCATTACTCACATGATCATGTTTGGATTTGGCAAGTGTTAGTTTCGAAGAGGAGAAATTTTTAGTTCAATTATGCATAACATGTGAGAATTCATTACACAAGCCTTTGCCTCTCAAATTACACGCCCATTTCACTTTGGTATGAGTTCAGATGTCATTTGGCTTTGGTTTTGGGCCTTGTGCATGATCATGCAAGCCCATGCAATGGATATCCAATTCCATGCACACGGGTTGCATCACCTTCTCCTTGCCATTCCCTCTATAAATAGAAGCTCTATTCCATTCAAAATAGACACTAAAATCAACCTGAATTGCTGCAAAAATCAAAACCCAACCTCTCACCAAAGAAGCTAGTTCATTTTTCTCTAAATTTTTCAGATCCAAAATTCAACTACATCTGGTTGAATCCTTGGATCTAAAGCTTCTAAACCTTCATCCTTTACTCCATTGATCTTCTGTTTTGATAAAGAAAGAAAGGAATCGAGCTCAAGCCTCTAGAAATCAAGGTTGTTATGCAACTGGTTTTTTCTTCGAAACTCATAATATATTGACATATTTGCTTGGATCTTGTGTTGGTTGAAGTCCTCTCAATAGAGGTATCATGATTGTGCATTTAATTTTTGAAATCCATTAAGTTCATGATGAACACCACAGAACTTCCATCTCTGATTTCTCTCCATATAGAGATCTAGAGTGGAATTGAGTGGCACATGGATGATGTACATTATCCCAGCTTTCCAAAGATGTATAGATCGTGCATTTTGGTTAAGATTTGGTTGTCTGCAAAATTGGCCGGAATCTTCATGCTCACCGGAGAAGAAGGTGGCTCCGGTGGCCGTACCATTGTCAATTGTGTTGTGGATCGTTGGATTGAATTTCCAAATCTAATCCTGGCCCTTGTTTGTTATGACTTGTTTTAATACATTGTGCAGCGCATTTGACTTTGGCATATGGTGGGAGCGCGCATCTGGAGCGTGTGATCTGCCAGCTCAATTAATGAGCTCAGATCTAACGCTCCTCATTTTTTCTAATTTTTATTTTTCTGATTTAATTTCTTTTATTTCCATTTATTTCAAAAATTCATAACTCTTTCATTTTTAATCCAAAAATTATGGGACCAATTGCATTAGTCTCCAAATAAATTCTAGTTTCTATTTCTGATTTTTAATATTTTTTATTTCATCATTTGATATTTTTGGTGAATTTTCTCTTTCTGGTTGTTTTTAATTCATTTTAAATAGTTTTTGATATTCAAAAAATACAAAAATATTTTCCTAACCTATTTGAATGATGATGGATCTATGAAAATTATTCTCATTAATTTTAAATTGATTTGAGATTTATTTGAGATTTTAGTTCAATTAGGTTATTTTTATTCATTTTTAATTGATTAAAAATAGTTTCTGACTTTTAAAAATGCTGAAATTTTTTGTCAAACTTAGTTTGACCTTGGTGAACTTGGGATAAATTACTTGGACCTTTCAAGGTTGATTTGAAGTGATTTTGAAGTTTGACCTTTCCATTATTTTTAATTCAAGTTTATTTTAATATTGAAAATGCCAAAAAATATTTTGCTTATTGTTTGACCTCCAATCTTCATCTTATTTCTGATTTATCATTGTTTGACTTTGACTTTCAATGTCATTTGGTCAATACATATGGATTGGTAAATCTTATTGCACTTTATGCATTTTGATCTTTCCATTTTCATTATCCATTCTCCATCTCCTTCTTCTTCTTCTTCTTTCTTTTTGATCAATGAGTTGAAGGTTGATAAGTTATCATTGATTAGGGAGACTTAATCTTCCTTGATTCAAATCTAGTTCATCTTGATCAATTGATCAAGTGAATGGTTTTGCATTAAGGATAGGTTGTTTTCTAAATCATGCAAAAGGCTTAAACCAATACAAGATCAATTCTCATTTTCTTTTTGGCATGGCAAGTTGTTGGAACTTGGTTCACTAATCAAGACTTCTAACTTGTGTTGTTGCCTACATTATTATTGACCGGCCTCAGATAGTTGTGACTTCTACATAAGTCCAATTACGATTGCTTAACTTAGCACTAAATTTTCCTTATGGCACACTAACTACTAACAATAACCATTAACAATTAACATTTACCTTTTGCTCTTTACTTTTATGCAATTTACTATTCTTGCACATATTATCCATTTGCTTTTCTCTTTGCTCACTTGAGCACATGTTTATGTTAATGCCATTTGCCTTTTGCTCACTTGAGCACATAATTGTGTATATATTATTTTGCTTGTAATTTGTTTTGATTGTTGTGAACCAAATGCAAAGAAATGGACTTAGTTTCTAGGACTTTCCCTATGCAAAGAATGGAGAAATGGACTTAGACTCTAGGACTTTCCTTATGCAAAAATTGGAGTAAAAGGATCTTGATGATGAGTATGGATTAGAAGGACTAAATATCTAAACTCACTCTTGTCCATTCTTGGTTTACTTCATGAAACTTTTGATGTGTGTGCTTTTGTGCTAGGGGATTCTATGAGCTCAAATTGAAGGACCATTGCCATGTTCATTCAAAGCGAAGGACAAGATACCTTGGGGATCTCCTAAGAGACATGTTTGATTGCTTATGCTTTGTGATTGCTTATTCCAAAGGATGTGAGCTACTTGGATCATCAATATGATCTCAAGAGAGGAACTCCATTGTGGTTTTGTTTCTTTATCCCTTTCCTTTTGCTTTACTTAGGACTTAGCCATTCTTCTTATTCTCTCCACTCTAACCCAAGCCAAAACCTTTTGTGCAAACATTTAACCTTTGTTTTCAACATTAGAAACCTAAGCCTTATGCTTTTGATTTTCAAACTTTCTTCCCATAATACTTATTTTAAATTGAATCTTTAAGTCAACTTTGACCATTTTTGCATATACTTCTAATTGGTAAATATAACCCACTCAAATTTCTTTTTGTGGTTCCAACGGCCACTTTCTTAATCAAATCTTTCATAACCTTTAGCTATTAGGTTTGAGTTATCTTTGTGGTAGATGTAATACTCACCTATATCCTTAGTGATGGACAATGAGTCTTCCATGCTTATTATAGGGTTAACCTCTCACTAGCATGTTGAAGTTATCCTCACATGGTGGATTTGTGGCTTTAGGTTGAGTTTTCTCCCTTTGATAACAAAAGACCTTAAGGCTTTTGGACCAATCAATTCACCAACTCATTTTGATATTTTTACCCCGAACTACGAGGTTTTTATCCTAATCTTTTTAGAAGATGGTACGTAGGCAATGGGTTTATCCATCCAAACACAAAATGTAAATAACTTGTACATTCTCCTCTCATCTCTTCAATCATGTTTGCACAAACAAATTTTCACAAAACAACAACCTTGCAACCAAGTATGAAAAGGGCTCCCTAGGAGTACCTAGGATGTTTTGGGTGCCTAACACCTTCCCATTACATAACCAACCCCCTTACCCAGATCTCTGTTTATCTTTTACTAGTTTTTGTTAAAACTTTTAGGTTTTTGTTCACTTTCTAACCATTCATTTGGATAAATAGAAGTGCGGTGGCGACTTGACTTGTATGGTTTACCTTGGATTTAGTCAATATCTCTAATGGTAACGAATACCCCGCTACAGAAAAGTGGCGACTCTGCTGGGGAAAGGCGTCATTTGCCTAGTGGGTTTTGCCAACTTTTCATGCTTGTTGTATTGTATTGTCGTGTGACATATTTTTTGTGCAATTTGGGATTACTGTATTGTATGTAATGATTGATTTGCTTGATATTAATTCCTTGTTTTCTTGGTGATCTTTGTGAGATGAGTTCTATACCTGGACTCGAGTGCACTTAGGATAGGAGAATGGCGTAGTCTTGTTGACTTGTGTGGAGTTATTCCTTAGCAAGTTGACTTGCAAGTCCATTCACTTGGTGGAGGTCATGATTGGGATCAATAATGTCACACAAGTAAGTTGTGGTTAGACATTACTCTTTCCAATATAGACCTTAGAAACCAAGGACCTTAGTTTACCAAGCCCATCTTGGCCTATTCTTAGGATGTAGTGCGAAAGTCGTTCAAATGTAAGATTTGATACGATTGTTACGCGATACTACACTCATAAGAGTCTCTCTTGAGAATATTTTTGGAATACGAGTAGTCGTTTCTCCGATAATATCCGAAAGATGGGATGATGACTATGGGAACCTCTTGTAGAACATGTTTGGCAGGTTTAAACCCTAGTACATTCCCTTTGGGGTGGTTCTTAACCGAGACCCCATGCTCGTGACTTGCAACAAACCCTTGATTCATGGTTGATCCGTTCATGTATCCTTAATATCAATGGAACTTGGGTGTTGAAAAGGTGTAAACCATAATCCACCAAAATGGATGATTGATATTAAGGATGATATGATCCATCCCATGACCTTTGTTTGGTGTGCTTTGCTTGATCCTTGAGTGTGATTGTTGCATTCATGCATTCATGCACTCATTTGCATCCATATCATCAATAATGAAGAAGATTTTCAAGGAACTTAAGGGGGTTTATTTGCAAAATTTTCAGACATGGAAAGACAAAGAAGAAATACAAATAAGTACAGTTTCAGACAACCAGATTTAAAAGAGTTAAGGAATCTGACATCCTATGTACTAGATCCTTTGGGTTTCAAGGCTCGTTTTGGGAAGCTTCTTCCTCTTCTGACTACTCAGGTGGATGAAGGGTTGATGAGTGTATTGGTGCAGTTTTACGATCCCTTGTACCGTTGTTTCACGTTTTCGGATTTCCAGCTTTTGCCTACACTTGAGGAGTATGCCTACCTTGTGGGTATACCTATTCTAGACCAGTTGCCGTTCAGTGGTTTAGAGAGTATTCCTACTTCTCAAGAGATAGCAGACATGTTGCACATAGATGAATCTCTGGTTGGTGCTCATATGACCACCAAAGGTGGAATTCAAGGTCTCCCTTCTGAGTTCCTCATTGCTCAAGCTACTGTATATGGGAAGGCCATGAGTGAGGATGCCTTCGGAGCCATATTTGTACTTCTCATCTATGGATTGGTATTGTTCCCCAACATCGACAAGTTTGTGGATGTGAATGCTATTAGGATCTTCTCTACTCTTAATCCCGTTCCGACTCTGTTGGGTGATACCTATTTCTCTTTACATCTGAGGAATGCAAAGGGTGGTGGTGCCATTGTATGTTGTTTGCCTCTGTCATTATGAGCATGACCACGATAGATGCCGAGTTTGTTCTTTCAATCAAAGAGGTTGTCTCCAGGTGCGCAAAGATGTTCAGGAAATGCTGGATGAAGGAGTTATTGAGATCCTTCAAAACAGAAATGTTAACAAAGATGCTGACGAGGTCAACGTAATTTCTCCAGTATTTTGGATCCCCGAACCTGTTATCATCAAGTATGATGGTAGAAAACAGAAGGTTTCTCCTGCATTGACCATCAAGCCGGCCGGACCAGTACCGTACTCTTCTGAAAAGGCAATTCCCTATCGCTACAATGCTATCGCGGTAGAAAATGGGAAAGAGGTGTCCTTGCCATCTTCTTCTGTTGTTAACATTGCGGATGTTAGTGGTTTGACCCGCAGCGGTCGCGTGTTTTCAGCACCTCCAAAGCCCCAAGCTAATGCTGATTTTGTTGAACGCCCGATTGGGAATGCTTTAAGCACTCCGAATCCGGCACCTGTTGTTAAGCCTTCCTCTACATTGATAACTCCTACTTCTGTTGGCCCTAGGGGCAATATGAGAGAAGATTGTGATGAGATGCTAAAGCTCATCAAAAGAAGCGAGTACAATGTTGTAGACCAGCTTCTACAAACACCGTCCAAGATATCGGTACTATCATTGCTATTGAATTCAGAACCACACCGAGAGGCTCTGCAGAAAGTTTTGGATGTGGCATATGTAGATCATGATGTCACGATAGAACAATTCGATATCATTGTTGCAAACATCACCGCTTGTAACAACTTGAGTTTTTGTGACTCTGATCTCCCCGAGGAGGGAAGGGACCACAACTTGGCATTACATATATCTATGGGTTGCAAAGACGACGCCATGTCCAATGTGCTGGTGGACATTGGGTCATCATTGAACGTATTGCGAAAAACCACTCTTTCGAAACTGTCATATCAAGGGGCTCCCATGAGGCAGAGTGGAGTAGTTGTGAAGGCTTTCGATGGGTCTCGCAAAACTGTGATTGGGGAAGTTGATCTCCCAGTCAAGATCGGACCAAGTGATTTCCAGATTACCTTCCAGGTTATGGATATTCACCCATCGTATAGCTGTCTCTTAGGCAGACCGTGGATTCACGAGGCAGGCGCCGTGACATCCACCCTACACCAAAAACTGAAGTTTGTGAAGAACAAGAAACTGGTGGTGGTAGGGGAGAAAAGGCTCTCCTGGTTAGCCACTTGTCTTCCTTATCATATATAGATGCTGGGGTTTTCAACATACAAGGGTTGTTCAAGAGTGGAGGTTTCATCCACACCGGTCAAGAAGAGGAAACTGCTGCCATTTTGGAAGAAGATACAGAGCATTCTGGAAACTTCGTCATCCCCGGGGGAATCTACAATAATTGGGTCGCTGTGGATATTCCAACAATTATCCATAAGTCAAAGTAATGTTCATTTGTGTTTAGAAAACCCTCCTCCCATGCCAAAAGGAGGAGTGATGACATTATTGGCACATAAATACAATGATATTTTCATTCAATAAATTCATGTTAAATGTTTGTTTTTCCAAATATTTTCCC
This sequence comes from Lathyrus oleraceus, assembly GCF_024323335.1. Classification (NCBI taxonomy): domain Eukaryota; kingdom Viridiplantae; phylum Streptophyta; class Magnoliopsida; order Fabales; family Fabaceae; genus Lathyrus; species Lathyrus oleraceus. Next base: position 478,316,061 of record NC_066585.1, on the reverse strand, counting down.
TTTTTGCTTTTTGCATGAAATTGGTGATGACATAAAACAAAAAAATAATATAGAATAAAATCAATCTTTTCATCTGCATAATGATTGCCTTGTTTGAATTCTAAAGCTTTTCATATCCAAAATCATTATGCAGGTTGATCAAACCCATTGAATTTAATGATCCAACACCATCTCCCAATTTTGAGTTCCTTGTATTTGAGGCAGAAGAAGATGATGTTGAAGAGATTCCTGACGAGATTACCCGTCTACTTGAGCATGAAGAGAAGATCATTCAGCCGCATCTCGAGAATCTGGAAATAATCAACTTGGGGTCTGAAGATTATGTGCGAGAAGTGAAGATTGGGGAACTCCTGGAAGAGTCTGTTAAGAAGGGGTTGATTGAACTGCTACGAGAATATGTCGATGTCTTCGCATGGTCATATGAGGACATGCCGGGTCTAGATATAGATATTGTGCAACATTTCCTACCTTTGAAGCCTGAGTGCGTGCCTGTGAAGCAGAAGCTCAGAAGAACTCATCCTGATATGGCAGTGAAGATCAAAGAGGATGTTCAAAAGCAAATTGATGCAGGGTTTCTGGTGACTTCTACATATCCTCAATGGGTGGCCAATATTGTGACCGTGCCTAAGAAAGACGGAAAAGTCCGAATGTGTGTGGACTATAGAGACTTGAATAAAGCTAGTCCAAAAGATGATTTTCCTCTACCACATATCGATATGTTGGTAGATAATACAGCTAAATTCAAAGTCTTCTCATTTATGGATGGATTTTCCGGATATAATCAGATCAAGATGGCACCCGAGGATATGGAGAAGACAACATTCATCACACCTTGGGGAACATTCTGTTATCGAGTGATGTCCTTCGGTTTGAAGAACGCCGGAGCCACGTATCAAAGAGCTATGACCACCTTGTTTCATGATATGATGCACAAGGAGATCGAGGTATATGTTGATGATATGATCGCCAAGTCAAGAACGGAAGTTGAACATGTAGAGCACTTGTTGAAGCTTTTTCAGCGTTTGAGGAAGTACAAGCTTCGTCTGAATCCCAACAAGTGTACATTTGGAGTCCGTTCTGGCAAGTTATTAGGCTTTATTGTTAGTGAAAGAGGTATTGAAGTTGATCCTGCCAAGGTTAAAGCAATACAAGAGATGCCTGCGCCCAAAACTGTGAAGCAAGTCTGAGGTTTTCTTGGCCGCTTGAATTATATTTCTAGATTCATATCCCACATGGCTACCACATGTGCGCCGATATTCAAGCTCCTCCGGAAAGATCAGTCCCATGATTGGACCGAGGATTGCCAGAAAGCTTTCGATAGTATTAAAGAGTATCTGTCTGAACCTCCGATCCTATCTCCGCCCGTGGAAGGAAGACCTTTGATTATGTATATGACTGTTCTTGAAGATTCAATGGGTTGTGTCCTGGGTCAGCAAGACGAATCAGGAAAGAAAGAGTATGCTATTTACTACCTGAGCAAGAAGTTCATTGATTGTGAGTCTCGATACTCAATGCTTGAGAAGACATGCTGTACTTTGGCTTGGGTTGCTAAGCGTTTACGCCAGTATATGATAAATCATACGACTTGGTTGATATCCAAAATGGATCCAATCAAGTACATCTTCGAGAAGCCTGCTTTAACCGGGAGGATTTCCCAATGGCAGATGTTGTTATCTGAGTATGATATTTGTCGCATTACGTGAAAAAACCGGCGGGAAAACGAAACAACAGAGCCGCCACCGTGCGTTATTTATCCCAAAAGAGGGAAAGGAAACGCTCGAAGTAAACCTGGAAAAGACATGGTCTCGCGACCAGAGAACGATGGGATCGGGAGTCGGTTATGCGAAGGGAAGGTATTAGCACCCCTACGCATCCGTCGTACTCGACGGGATCCACGCATAGAAAGAATAGAAGAAAGGTTGCTAGAACTGCTCAAACACCGTACAAGACTGGAAGGAAACACAAAAAGACAAAAGAAACGGGACTCGGCAGGATATCACATCCTGGGCCTACGTAGTCTGTCAGACGCAGACATCAGAGTCGACGTAGTTCGGGACAGAGGGAACGTGCTCGCTAGGATATCGCATCCTATGCATACGTATCTTCTCTAACTAGAGAAGAATCAGAGCACTCGTAGCTCGGCTAACGCACGCCAAACAAAACACAAACAGGAAACCAACTGCCAATCGCTGGACTTATGTCAGACTCCAAACCAACAAACACACACAGGAAACCGACTGCCAATCGCTGGGCTTACGTCAGACTCCAACAAACAAACAAGACACAGGAAACCGACTGCCAATCGCTGGACTTATGTCAGACTCCAAGAAACAAACAAGACACAGGAAACCGACTGCCAATCACTGGACTTATGTCAGACTCCAGACAAACACAAGAAGACGAAGGGTCTCGATTGCAACTAGGGTAAGAGAAAGGGAAGGTCTCAATCGCAACGAGGGCGAGAGAAAAGAATTAGTGTTAGTTGTTAGTCAAACTCGACAAGACATCGCATCTCGTGCCTACGTATCTCATCTGGACATGAGAATCAGAGTTGCCGTAGTTCGGCTAAACTATTCTTGTTGGTTTGTGTTTTTTAAGTGGACAACGTCACTACGCAATCTACCGGATGCTCGACCTTTGGAGACTTACTCACCTGTAGTAGAAGGAGCTAACGTTTGCTTAAGAGGGGATAATGTTTGTTTGTGTTTTAGGAAAGCTCACGCAAGAAAGGGAGTCCTATACGAAGGAACCGTGCTACCTTAATTGACATGCAAACGAGACTACGCGGAGTCTAGCAAACCTAGGGGATACAATCACACCACACAAACATATATAGCATGAAGTAAACATACCAACAAGGGGCTCAAACATCAAGGCTAGGCTTTAGTCGAGGGGTCATGTCAACCTCGACAAACAAGCCAACTGGAAAAGGGTGTTGTTAGCTCTTAACCCTAACATTGAGAGTTAGGGTGAAGCAGATGAAATAGGAAGTGAGGGTAACACCTCACAGCTCTTATCCCTGGCCTGGGAGAGCTTCAAACAATAGAAGGTGTGGGAGTTCAGAAAGTAGGAACTCTTCTCCACATGTGACTGACACAACAAAGATTTTGGGCTATTATCCACAATGCATCAACACAAGGTGTGCGAGCAAAGTGAATGACACACTGAATAGAAGGAGATGGATTACACATCTCTTTTATCTGCCAATTTCCTCATAAGAGGACTTTTCCTGCTTGGCACAAAGGTAAACAAACACAAGCATTTCCTCTTAAGGAGGGCTTCAGACAGGTGTCTGCCCACATAACAGGACAGCTCTTCCAGACTACATGAAGTCAGAGAGTTATACCTCAATGGTTAAGCAACCAAGAAAAGCAAAAGCAAGTTCAAAAGAACTCAAAGCAACTTAGGTACCTGAAAAAATCTAAACCAATCAGTTTACTAGTCAAACAATCAAACAGACAACAGTCAATCACACAATCAGACAGATAAGGCATTATGCAACAATGTGCAAGCCACAAGCCAATGGGCACAACACATATAACTTGGCATCAACCTACAAAACAACGCAAGGTTAGCCAACATCAATCAACTTAAATGAGTGAACCACTTCAACCATGGAAATGTGCTTCTTAACTTGAAATCCACAATCCAAATAGTGAGTCCAAACCACTAGGTCCAAGCCTAGGGTCAAAAGAGGGTCAAACATTCAAAACAGAACATGAAATTTAACATGAATTAACTTCATTCAATCAAGAATACAATCCAAAAGGTCCCATATCAATATCATTAACCAAAGTCATTTCATGAACCAAACATGGCAAGGTATGAAAATTGTGACCACATTGTGACATCAGAAGCAATAAATGCACATTAAATCAAAAATGATTCAAATAATCTTAGAAAAATTCATGAGTAAACAGGACATACAACATGATCATCACACCAAAAATTAGAGGCATTGGACATCATTAAGAATGGAAATCACATAGCATAAGTCAAGACAAGCACAACAAGCACATGTGTGACACAAATTGTCACACCAAGTTAGCATAGGCATAAAACAGAGATGGATCATGGTAAAAACCTCAAACCAAAGCCAAAACAACACTCAACATGTCTAGAAATAGTATGCAAATATTCAGAAGCATTGGACAAGAAACAAGCATTTTGTGATCAGATGAAGTTCAAATCCCTTTTAAAGCTCAAATATGACCAACCAGAATGAAAAATCTCAATTAAATCAGAAATGATCCAAATAATTCCAGAAAAAATCATGAGCAATCACAACATATATAACATGTATCACACAAAAAAATCAAGGCAATGGGAGATCATTTGGCATGGAAAACTCATCAATCAAGTTGAACATCACAAGGTGTGACACAAATTGTCACACCTAACTTAGCACATTCATAAAACAGCAATGGTAATTGATAAAAATACCAAGTCAACACCAAAATGTCAAGCAATGTGTCTAGTTATAGCATACAAAATTTCATAATCATTGGATAAGAATCAAGCATTTCACAAATGATATAGCAAAGCAAGGTCAAGAATGCATACATGTTCAAGTATCCTAGCACCAAAAAATATCCAGCCATGCACAATTTTCATTTTAATGATCAAAAAATAATATACAGCATGAGGATCACAATGCAAAAAATCTCATAATTTTTGGATCAATTTTCAATTTGATGTGAATTTTGGAAGTTTGAGAAAAATTGAAATCACAAACATGAGGCATGGTATGAAATATGAAGGAAATGATGAAAAGGCAAGGCAATTTGGAAAATGCACTTAGCAGGATTCGAACCATGTGCATATTTGAACTACCCAAAGCCAAAACGACGTAGTTTTGCCATGAAACCCTAACGCGCGCTCACATGAATTCAAAAAATCCGCAGGTAATCATGATGAACTCGTAACAAAATTTGCAGGTAAGCCTATGCGTTTTGCAAGAAAATTCGCAGGAAAACTGGCAATGTGTATGAACATGATGAACACGATGAAGATCTTCATCCAACATTTTTCCAGAAAAATCAAATGCTCCAGAAATGAAAAGTGAGCATATCATTCAACTTATCATGCATCAAACAACAAGAATCCATGAATATTTCATCAAGAAACAACATCAAACGCATGGATCGAAGGAAATAAGGTTTATCATCAAAGCTTCAAATGCATGGATCTTCATGGATATAGCATCATTTTACTCGATTCAAAGCTCAGATTACTCAGCATACAAAGATCTACAAGATAGACATAATGATTTGGAGAATTAAGGAGGTCAAAAAACCTACCTCTTGATGAGCAGAAATGAATTCACGCGTTTTCAAGCTTTGCCACGCCTCAAATCTCTTCCAATAAGCTTCTTGAGATGAATGATGATGAATGCAAGGTTCAAGAATACACAAAACCAGCTCAAGCTTCAACTTCCATGGATGCTTCACCTCTTGAACATGAACTCGAATGCAAAGCTTTCCTCTGTTTCCACGTCCAAAAATGCTCAATAATAGCTCAGGATCATGAATGAATCAAGGAAAAGTGCAAGTGTTTGAAGGATTTTGCAAAAAGAGTGAGTGAGAATTTTTGAGATTTTTGTGATTCTAGATCTAGAATTGGTAATTGTGATGCAATCAGTTATGATTAAGGCTATATAGTCCATGCTAATCATGTTTAGGCAATGGTTTAAGCAAATGCAAATGAGATGAGGGACTTTGTGGTGTGAATGCAAAAAATCAATTTCATGCTCCATGCACCCTCATGCACGTGAACAGTGCATGTGCAAGGCCAAAATCCACTTAAAATGTGTTCGTGCAAGCTTTGGAAGTGATATTGTATGCATATATTCAACCAAAATGAGTTTATGAAATTTCTTCCCAAAATCTTCATGAATGATCCAATGCCATGCAAACGAGATTTCATGCCAAATGATTGTATGCTTGGAAAATACATGTTACAAGGATCAATGTACAAAAAGAACCACTCAGATTGGAGTTTTGGTTTGAAAGTTATGCTCATTTGAAGTTTAAACCACACTTTGCCATGTTTGAACCATATCTCATCAACCACATATGAGAAATCCTTGATCTTGGACTTTTTGGAAATGGGAGAGAAAGATCTTCAACGTTCATGTTGGACAAAATTTCATTTGAAGCTTTATTAATGATGTAATCTTGAGTTGAAGTATGTCAAAAACCTTTCCATTTTTGGAAACTTCAAATTACAGGTCACCTGCTATTTTTGGAAAGTCTTGATCTGACTTCAAATCCTTCAATGTTGATGTTTGAAATGTCAAATGAGACTTGTTAGCACATGAATGAGGCATCTCTAACCATCTCCCACCTCCAAATCCATAGTTAAACTGACAGTTGACTTTTGTTGACTTTTTAGGGTTTTAGATGAATTGCACATGGGCTGATGATCTCTGAGCCTCCAATACTTGGCCAAACCACTTCAAAATGATCCTTGAATCATGTGAACTCATTGTACCAACCCTAGGGATTTGATCTCATGGAGAATGCCCTTGTTGCCTTGCACAACTGAATCTCCTAACCAGTCTTTCCTGATGACATGATGGACTATGCAATGTCAATGCAATGTTAATGACCTAAAATGAAAATGTATATACAAAGGGAAGGTGCAAATTTGAGGTACTACAGCTGCCCCTATTCAATCAACTGGGAACCTGAACGGATGAGAGCAACGGCTGTCAGACCTTCAAGGTAATCAGGGATTGAATACCAAAGAACTGTAGAAATTTGCACTCTGCGGGATATGATACAGGATATTTGCAACAGCAACCAGACAAGACGTTTACCGACGACTCCTGGGGATTTTGATTTTTATCAAAGGAAAGATAGAACCAAACGTCAACGGACGAAAGGGAAAAACTCAACGTTTATCGACACCAACGGATAGGTGACCAGACATTAACGAATGACTAGGAAAAACTCGACCAGACGTCAACGGACGAAAGGGAGAAGCTCGACGTTTATCGACACCAATGGAGAGGTGACCAGACATCAACGGATGAATGGGAAGACTCGACCAGACGTCAACGGACGAAAGGGAGAAGCTTGACGTTTATCGACACCAACGGAGAGGTGAACACTTCCCTGGGGAAGGAATACAAATACTTGCGACCGGAAACCAGATAGGACGTTTACCGATGACTCTACTGGGGATCTCTGGCTGGGGAACAAACCAGACATTTACCGATGATTGGGATAAAGACTCAACGTTTACCGACATTGAAAGATGATGTTTACCGACATCAAACAAAGATGACCAGACATTTACCGATGAATGGGGTGAGACTCGATGTTTATCGACATCGAAAGATGATGTTTACCGACATCAAAGAAAAGACGACCAGACATTTACCGATGACTGGGATGAGACTTGATGTTTACCGACATCGAAAGATGATGTTTACCGACATCAAACAAAGACGACCAGACATTTACCGATGACTGGGGAATAGGATGTGCAACCAGACGTCAACTGACGAATGGGAAAAACGGGAATAGGATGTGCAACCAGACCTCAACGGACGAATGGGAAAAACTCAACGTTTATCGACACCAACGGAGAGGTGACCATACATCAACAATGCATGGGAAAGGGATACAACTATACATCAACGGACAAATAGGAAAAACTCAACGTTCATCGACACCAACGGAGAGGTGAACAGACATCAACGGATGACCTGGGGAAAACTCTAATACAACCAAACGCCAACGGACGATTTGGGAAAAACTCAACGTTTATCTTCACCAACGGAGAGGTGACCAGACATCACCGGATGACCTGGGGAAAAAGATAGATGCTACGCACATCGAAAGATGATGTTTACCGACATCAAAACAAAGACGACCAGACATTTAGCGATGACTGGAATGGGACTCGATGTTTACCGACACCGAAACAATGGTGTTTACCGACACCAAAAAAAGGACACACACGGGTGCAAACACGACACCTACCGGTATCACAAGAATGACATCTGCATACGTCAAGGCAAGGCTAAACACTTGCTAGGGACCTCACTGGGGAGAATCAAGCTTCCCTTCCAACTCGGTGGGTGAGGAAATAAACCTCTCTGGGGGAGTTATCAATCCTGAATGCTGTCAGGAGCAACTGTAGCAAACGTGCCGTACAGATGTTGAACTATGATCCGCCTCTGCCGGGGATAGTTTTGATTAGGCTTAACACATGAATGCATATGTTTGAATTTTTCGATGGCGTAATGCTCCATATTGCATGGAAATGCTACGCGATTTGAGGATGCAATGATCACTACATGCAAAATGCAAATGAACACTCCTGCTGTGGAGCAAACAGATTGCTCTGCTGAGCACACAAACTGAATAGATTCTCCAACTCTGTGGGGAGACTCTGTCGGAGGAATATGCTCTGCGGGGGAAAAGTACCAACTTCTCACTCATGCTGGGGAAAGCATCGCTGCTGGAGAGAGAATAGATCCCACCGGGGACAACCTTCACTGGATCCCATCCACTCGGGGACTCCGCTAGGGACACAACCAATGCGACTTTATTGGGGACGACCCATCCACAGGTAGAATGAACTCTGCTGGAGATAATTTTCAACGAACATGATCCACTCGGGGAACCTACTGGGGAAAACCATCAACACAAACCTCTGCTCGGGAGATCTGCTAGGGGAAAACCTTCACAACCCTGATGGGGAAATGCATAACTCTGTTGGGGAGATAATATACCCGACCACGCTGGGGATAGCAGTACTTCAAACCAGACTGCTGGGGAAAAGCATTCACGACCACGCTGGGGATTGCAGTACTTCAAACCAGACTGCTGGGGAATAAACTCCACTAACACCTCCGCTGGGGATACCTCATACTTCCAACTCGGTGGGGATTAAAACACTTCAGACTCAGCGGGGAACTTGTCAGCTTTCAGCTTAGTTGAGGAGTTAAAATCTTTAGACCTGCTGGGGAAACACTATCCACAGACGTCTTTTCAGGGGATAACAATAGTTCTGATAGTCTTCCGACTTGCTTGGGGAAACAATCACTTTCAAGCCTACCGGGGAATCATCCTCAATCCGGCTGAGGAATTCCAGATCTTGACTACGCTGGGGAGACCAGTCTCGAACTTGCTTCAACTGCTGGGGAATATCCCCATCCTCCTGCACTTCCAGACAGTGCTAACAACATCCCTGATCAAACCATGGCTTACCGTTCAGCCAGGAATCCAACGGTGATGACCTGCAAAACAGCACGATAAACATGCCCCAGGGGATTGCATGGACAAGATACACCCAAGTGTACTCAACATTCAAAATGATTTTCAAATGTCTTATCTTTCTGCACGTTATTGTCTAGCCTTCATGTTTTTATATGCAATGTTTATCAAAAATTCGGACGTTTTTGCAAACAAAACAGTAAAATAAAAACAAGAGAGCAATTTATCTGAATAACGACTTTTATTGATTGAAAATGGGCCTGAAAAGGCGAATACATCGGGAAGCAATTCCTAGAAAGAGGTAATTGCGCACAAAAGGAAAAATCTAACCTAATGGCAATGTGAACACGGCATCCACTATTTCCCAATTCTGTTATGACTCACAGATCATCAGTTTTCCTCCCAACTTCCTTGCTTTCTGAGAAGAATGATTGGACCAATCCTATCCTTCGAGATGGTAGACGACGAAGCGCGATGAAGTACAGATAACTCAGACTGTAGTCTTCGTTTTAATCCCTTTTTTGCCTGGATCGCCCTTTCGGGTTTTCAATCCACCGGGGTACCCATTTTTGCCTAAGCCGCCCTTGCGGGTTTTCGACTTACCGGGTGTACAAATTATTTTCATTCTTTTATCCCTAACTTTTGCCCAAACCTTTTCTTTTTTTGTTTGGTTCGCCGAGATGCCCTTTTTTGCCTGGACTATTTTATTCTTTTCGTCCAGCGGGTCAATTTATGCGAAGTATTTTTTGACTACATCTGAGTTAACAGGGGACGGAAAATCTTCACCATCCATAGTTGTAAGCATCAAGGCTCCACCAGAGAAAACCTTTTTAACAACATATGGACCTTCGTAATTAGGAGTCCACTTGCCCCTGTTATCTGTACCGGGAGGAAGGATCCTCTTCAAAACTAGATCACCAGTCTGATAGCTTCGAGGACGCACTTTCTGATCAAAGGCTCTCTTCATCCTTCTCTGATACAACTGCCCATGGCACACGGCTGCCAACCGTCTCTCTTCGATAAGGCTCAACTCATTAAACCTTGTTCGAATCCATTCAGCTTCGTCAAGCTTGACATCCAACAAGACCCTCAGAGAAGGAATCTCCACTTCAACTGGTAGGACAGCTTCCATACCATACACAAGGGAGTAAGGGGTTGCCCCGGTCGACGTACGTACTGAGGTACGGTACCCATGCAAAGCAAAAGGCAGCATCTCATGCCAATCCTTGTACGTCACGACCATCTTCTGCACAATCTTCTTAATATTCTTGTTTGCCGCCTCTACATCACCATTCATCTTTGGTCTATAAGGAGAAGAATTGTGATGTTCAATCTTGAAATCTCTGCAAAGCTCTTTCATCATCTTGTTATTGAGATTCGAACCATTGTCAGTGATGATTCTCTCAGGAATCCCATAACGACAGATGATTTCCTTCTTAATGAACCGGGCAACCACTTGTTTGGTGACGTTAGCATAGGAAGCTTCTTCCACCCACTTGGTGAAGTAATCAATCGCAACCAGGATGAAGCGATGTCCATTAGAAGCAGTAGGCTCAATCTTCCCAATCATATCAATGCCCCACATCGCGAACGACCAAGGCGAATTCATGACATTCAGAGGGCTTGGTGGTACATGCACCTTATCAGCATAGATCTGGCATTTATGGCATTTCCGAGCATACTTGAAACAATCGGATTCCATAGTCATCCAGTAATAACCGGCTCTTAACAATTTCTTAGACATTGCATGACCACCAGCATGGGTACCAAAAGATCCTTCGTGCACTTCTTGCATCAACAGGTCTGCTTCGTGTCTATCCACGCATCTGAGCAGAACCATGTCAAAATTTCTCTTGTACAACACATCATCCTGATTCAAATAAAAGCTTCCAGCTAGCCTTCTCAGGGTTTTCTTGTCATTCTTTGACGCTCCTGCAGGATACTCCTGACTCTTGAGGAAGTTCTTGATATCATAGTACCACGGCTTCTCATCAACAACAGACTCGGCTGCAAACACATACGCAGGCCTCTCGAGTCGATTCACAGCAACATGTGGCACATGATTCCACCAATGAACTTTGATCATAGAAGACAAAGTAGCCAAGGCATCGGCCATCTGATTCTCATCCCGGGGGACATGATACAACTTCACTTTCTTGAAGAACGTCAGTATCCTTCTGGTGTAATCTCTGTAAGGAATCAAATGCGGCTGATTGGTATTCCAATCTCCATTGACCTGGTTAATCACTAGAGCGGAATCTCCATAGATATCGAGAGTTTTGATCCTCAGATCGATGGCTTCTTCTATCCTCATGATACAAGCCTCATACTCAGCCTCGTTGTTGGTGACGTCAAAAGTCAGTCTGGCAGAAAAAGGTATATGAGCACCTTTAGGATTGATAAGCACTGCCCCAACACCGTTGCCATTCATATTCACAGCCCCATCAAACATCAATGTCCACTTGTCATCAGGATCCGGTCCTTCCTCGACAAGAGGCTCTTCACAATTTTTCATCTTAAGATACATGATGTCTTCATCAGGGAATTCAAACATCATCGGCTGATAATCATTAATCGGTTGCTCGGCAAGGTAGTCTGACAGAACACTACCTTTGATGGCCTTCTGCGACGTGTACTGAATATCATACTCAGTTAAGATCATCTGCCAGCGGGAAACACGTCCGGTGAGAGTCGGCTTCTCAAAGATGTACTTTACTGGATCCATCTTAGAAATCAATAAGGTAGTATGGTTCAACATATACTGCCTCAGTCGGCGAGCAGCCCAGGCCAAAGCACAAAAAGTTTTCTCGAGTTGCGAATATTTGATTTCACAGTCGGTAAACTTTTTGCTAAGGTAGTATATGGCATGCTCTTTTCGACCAGACTCGTCATGCTGTCCCAATACACACCCCATCGAGTTCTCAGTCACTGACAGGTACATTATCAGAGGTCTCCCAGGAACTGGAGGGATAAGGATTGGAGGTTTCTGTAAATATTCTTTTATCTTGTCAAAAGCATTCTGACAATCATCATTCCACCTGATTGCTTGATTCTTTCTTAGCAATTTGAATATCGATTCACACGTGGCAGTTAGGTGAGATACAAACCTTGCAATGTAGTTCAATCTCCCTAAAAACCCACGAACCTGCTTTTCAGTTTTCGGTTCAGGCATTTCTTGTATAGCTTTAACTTTTGCTGGATCAACCTCAATCCCTTTCTCACTGACAATGAAGCCTAACAGCTTCCCGGATCTCACCCCAAACGTACACTTGTTCGAATTCAGCCTCAGTTTGAACTTTCTCAATCTGTCAAACAACTTCTGCAAATTTACCAGGTGCTCCTCTTCTGTCTGCGACTTCGCAATCATATCATCCACGTACACTTCAATCTCTTTGTGCATCATGTCATGAAAGAGAGTCGTCATAGCCCTCTAATAGGTAGCACCGGTATTCTTCAGCCCAAATGGCATCACCTTATAACAGAACGTGCCCCAAGGTGTAATGAATGTCGTCTTTTCCATGTCCTCTGGCGCCATCTTAATCTGATTATAGCCAGAAAAACCGTCCATGAAAGAGAAAACCGAGGATTGAGCCATATTATCCACCAATACATCAATGTGAGGTAATGGGAAATCATCTTTCGGACTCGCTCTATTCAAATCCCGGTAATCGACACACATCCTGACTTTGCCGTCCTTCTTCGGCACGGGAACGATATTGGCCACCCACGGGGGATAAGTGGTCACTGACAGGAAACCCACATCAAACTGCTTCTGAACCTCTTCCTTGATCTTAACAGCCATATCAGGACTCGTTCTCCGAAGCTTCTGCTTGACTGAAGGACAATCTTCTCTGAGAGGTAGTCTATGCACCATAATATCGGTATCCAACCCAGGCATATCTTGATACGACCAGGCGAATATCTCCACATACTCTCTCAGCATCTCAATCAACCTTCTCTTGACATCTTCTTTCAAAGCAGCCCCGATCTTAATATCTTTTCTGGCGTCCTCAGTACCAAGATTAATAATCTCCAACTCCTCCTGGTGAGGTTGGATGACCCTCTCCTCCTGCTTCAACAATCTGACCAATTCCTTGGGGAGTTCACAGTCTTCCTCACTCTCCTCCTCAGCTTGGTAAATGGGATTATTGAAATCATACTGAGCCATAACAGAATGGTTCATAGTGGAGTCCGTAAGATCACTTCTGCATGTTTAATGCTTTATTTTAGAAAAAGAGCTCAAGAAAGTCACAAAAACAAAAAACATTGCCATTTTTATTTTATTTTTGAAAAATGCAAAATAAAAACAGAAAGACAGGGATCACAAAATTGTTTGCAAAACGTCCTTTATTAATGATATCATTGAAAAAACATGATGAGGCCCTACAATGAACCACTACGCCTTGGGCAGAACATAGGGTTTTGTGCAAAATGAAAAACAAAAGAAAATTACTATGTTTGAAGAGTAACTTGGACCACATCTTCTGCTGTCCAGTTGTTGATCGACTCCCCTGGTGCACACGGGCGAACCCAGTTGTCTAGATCACAATCACTGTCACCGTCTTCACTACTGGCTGTAAAGACCTCACCGTGATTCATCAGCCCAGCGCTGGTAAAGGTACTCGGACCTGTCTGTACACCCTGCTCCGCCTGCAGAGGTTGATAACCAATTCCGAACTTGTCTTCTTTGACAGGAAAATCCACCATCGTGCCCCAGCCTTCTGCCTTACCAGAGTTGACAACCTCCATAACTTGCTTGTACGATGCAATTGAGGCACTTGGCTTCTTCTGCTCAGCAAAAGCCACCCTCTCAAGAGCAACAGTCTCGAATGCCTGGCACAAAGTTTCATGGATCTCACCATCCACTTCTACATACTTGAAAGAGGATAGGTGACTCACCAGAATGTCTTCTTCACCGCACACAGTCACAATCTGACCGTTCCAGACATACTTCAATTTCTGGTGGAGAGTTGACGAAACTGCCCCAGCTGCGTGAATCCAAGGACGCCCCAATAAGCAACTATATGCTGGCTGGATGTCCATCACATAGAAGACAATACTGAACACCTCCGGCCCAATCTTCATCGGCAATGTGACTTCACCAAAAATAGACCGTTTGGATCCATCAAAAGCACGAACAATCATATCGCTCGGAGTGAGGATAACCCCTTCCACATCAATCTTACCCAAAATCTTCTTAGGCAACACGTTCAACGACGAGCCAGTGTCTACCAACACATGAGACAGCACTGCGCCTTTGCACTCCATAGTGATATGCAGGGCCTTGTTATGGTTGCAACCTTCAGGCGTCAAGTCCAAATCTGTGAACCCCACACCATGCCTGGTACTCACATTAGCAATCACACTCTCCAACTGGTTGACAGAAATATCCTGACGTACGTAAGCCAGATTCAGCATCTTCAACAAGGCATTACGGTGCGCCTCAGAGCATAGCAGCAATGAGAGAATAGAGATCTTGGACGGAGTCTGATTCAGCTGATCTACGATCTTGTAGTCACTCTTCTTTATAATCTTCATAAACTCCTCCACGTCTTTCTCAAACGAACCCTCAAGCGCCTCCTTCTGAGCAGGCTCCTCATCAACCACAGCCTGTTTACCTTTAGCCTTGGCGAGAGCCTCGACATTGTTATCTCTCAACGGTTGCGGAGAAAACAGACGACCACTTCTAGTAAACCCTCCTGGTCCCCAACATTATCCACAACTGGACTTGCAACCACAGGAGTTCTACTTGGCAACCCAACCGTCACTGGAGCTTGATGAACTGGCCTGACCTGACTTTCAGCCCTTCTGTTGCTGCGATATGCATTGTTGTATTTCCACGGCACATCCCTACTGAAATTCTAGTTATCAGACTTTGGATGTCACACTGGTTGTTATGACATCCAATTCTGCACAGACAGGGATTATGCAGAAATTAATTGTAAGTGCAGTAAATAACACAAGTAATTGTTCACCCAGTTCAGTCCAACATGACCTACATCTGGGGGCTACCAAGCCAGGGAGGAAATCCACTATTAGTAGTATCAATTCAAAGCTAAACTCACCCGTTTACAACTTATCACTTAATCCCTACCCAATGCAATTTCAATCTTAATCTAAGATCAGAGTTCCTACTCACTCCCCCTCAATCACCTCAGTGATATTAAAATAACTTTGAAGTCACACTTCAAAAACAACTCTTGGTTATGCTTCACAGCTTAAACCAAGATACACAGCACTCACGCTTAAAAGCTTTGAGTGACACAACACTTACAACTCAATGAACACCCTATGCCAAAGCAATCATCTATTTGATAATGACTTGGCTTACAAGATACGTCTAATTCTAGACTCACAAAAATACAGCAGTGAAGTAAGATGGACACACTAAATCTTCACGCCTCAAAATCCCTGAAACTGAATGGAGGAATGCCTTCCTTTTTATATTGCAGCACCTGGGCTTTTGCACCTGTATTTTCCTGAATTTTAGGTCACATACGTTCCCTCAAATTCAATATTTAGGTTGCTAACAAATAGGCTATTTGTTAGGTTCATTGAATGTAGCTTGGTTGTTGATTTCCTGGATTTTCTCTAAGCTGTTGACTTCCTAAAGAATAGCCTGAGAAAGCTGTAACAGAAAACTGAACAACCTACAATTTAGCATATGCTGTCAGGCATGAATGTCACGACATTCAGCTTGACATCAAGGTCCATATGCTGAGTCTGTTTTCCCAGAAAACAGACTGTACAAATCTGCTGACCTGTACATGATCAATATGACCATACTACAGTACCAGCTTACATTAGTAAATGTCAAAGTGTCCAACTTAACATTTACACAATTGGCCTTAAGTTAGTTCTGCTATTCTCTTGAATAACAAACTAAGTAAAGTGCTGAAGTATAGCAGAACACCACTCTGCCCAATCTTCAGTAGCTGCTGTCAATGATGAATGTCACAACATCCAGTTTGACATTCAATCAGTAGGCCTTATGCCAGGTCTGGTTCTTCCTTGATAACCAGACTGCAAGTGAATACTAAGTTCTAACAGAACTCCTGATGTTCTATTCCTTAGTATCTGTTGACAGGTATGGATGTCACAGCATTCAATAATCCTGTGTTAGCTAGTCCTGCAGTAACTATAATGTAGTTACATTTACATGTCATGACATCAGTCAAGACATTAGTGTTTTACCATACAATGCAGCCAATTAAACACCTACAAACTCCCCCTTTGGCAAATTTTTGGCTAAAACACTTTGATCCCCATAACTGAGTTCATGGCAGCGGAATAATACTAGCTAATACATTCAGAGTGGCAGCACACTCACACACATGGAAGTTAAATAAAAACTTCTCATAGCAGCACCTATATATTAGAAGTTGCACCTAAACTTCAACATCAGCTGCAGGGGGAATCTTCAGATCTGTCATGAGAGTCTGTTAGACCCACTCTGTTTGTCAGGGGTATTGGTGGTTATTACTCCCCCTTTTTGTCACAAATGTTGCCAAAGTCAACAACATAGGCAGAGCACAATGACAGAGTTCCAGACTTGGTTTTACTTCACAGTTTCAACCAAGTTCACATCCACTTGATCTTGCTTCACAGCTTCGATCAAGTGATCACCCACTTTTGCTTTACAGTAGGTACCACCATATCAGATGCCATGATGTTGTTTCTGACATCCAGAACCACTCCTGCATGAACAGCATCCTTGAACTCCTGCAGGTACAGAGGCCTTCTCTCTGTAGGGTGTCTCCTTACCCTCTTGTATTCACCCTTGTTGCGCGCAGCATAGCTATGATATGTTGACCAATCATAGTCTTGTACAAATCGTTTAATAGGCAGAGATATTAAACAATTTATCCCAAACATCAGTGGTTGCTATAATGTCTCAGAGAGACATATTCCCAGTTTGCTCCTTAAGTTTTCAAACTGAGTAGCATCCAGAGCCTTTGTAAATATGTCAGCCAGTTGAAGATCCGTGGCTACATGTTCCAAAGTGATCACCTTGTCTTCCACCAGATCTCTGATGAAGTGGTGCCTAATGTCTATATGTTTGGTCCTGCTGTGTTGGATGGGATTCTTGGAGATGTTGATGGCACTGAGATTATCACAGAACAATGTCATGACATTTTGATTGACATTGTACTCAGTGAGCATTTGTTTCATCCAAACCAGTTGGGAGCAACTGCTTCCAGCCGCTATGTATTCAGCCTCTGCAGTGGACAGAGAGACACAGTTCTGCTTCTTGCTGAACCACGATATGAGGTTTTCTCCTAAGAAGAAACATCCACCTGATGTGCTTTTTCTGTCATCAGCACTTCCAGCCCAATCAGCATCACAGTACCCAGATAGGACAGGCTCAGACCCATGTGAGTACAGCATCCCATAGTCACATGTCCCATTGATGTACTTGAGGATCCTTTTGACTTGATTCAAGTGACTCACCTTGGGCTCTGCTTGATATCTGGCACACACTCCAACTGCATAGGAAATGTCAGGTCTACTTGCAGTTAGATACAGCAGACTACCTATCATGCTTCTGTACAGGCATTGATCAACACTGGGTCCTCCATCATCTTTGGTTAACTTCAGATGAGTAGGAGCTGGAGTCCTCTTGTGCCTGGTATGATCCATACCAAACTTCTTAACTATGTTCTTGGCATACTTGCTTTGGGAGAGAAACATGGAGTCCTCCATTTGGTTTACTTGCATTCCAAGGAAATAGGTCAGTTCTCCCACTAGACTCAATTCAAACTCAGATTGCATCTGGTGAACAAATTTTTTAACCATTTGTTCTGACATTCCACCAAAGACTATATCATCCACATAGATTTGAGCTATCATGATTTTGCCTTCCTCATCCTTCACAAACAAGGTTTTATCTATGCCACCCTTTCTGTATCCATTTGTGGTCAGAAATTCGGTTAACCTTTCATACCAAGCTCTGGGTGCTTGCTTCAACCCATACAAGGCTTTCTTCAGCTTGTATACATGCTCAGGTTGGTTAGGATCACAAAACCCTTTGGGTTGTTCCACATAGACTTCTTCATTCAGGTAGCCATTCAAGAATGCACTCTTCACATCCATTTGAAATAGCTTAAACTTCAGGATGCATGCTACCCCCAACAGCAATCTGATGGACTCAAGTCTAGCCACAGGAGCAAATGTCTCATCAAAGTCTACTCCTTCAACTTGAGTGTATCCTTGAGCTACTAGTCTTGCTTTATTTCTAGTAATTACTCCTTTCTCATCAGATTTGTTTTTATAAATCCACTTGGTACCAATGATGTTGGACCCTTCAGGTCTTGGAACCAGCTCCCATACTTCATGCCTCGTGAACTGCTCGAGTTCCTCTTGCATGGCAATGATCCAGTATTCATCAGTCAGGGCTTCTTTCACATTCTTTGGTTCAACCTTGGAAACAAAGCAGGAATTTGAGTTTATTCCTCTTGACCTGGTAGTTACACCACTGGTGGGATCCCCTATGATAAGATCCTTAGGGTGGTCTTTCTGAATTCTGATAGATGGCACTTTGGTAGGTGCTTCTACTTCACATTCAGGAGGAGGTTCCTGTATTTCTTCAGGCTTGACTGGATTGTCAGTTGGACTATCAAGGAATGTTTCAACATCCTCCATGACATCGGTTCCTTCCTCTTTATCATCCACAATGACATTTATGGATTCCATCAGGACATTGGTCCTGTAGTTGAACACTCTATAGGCTCTGCTGTTCGTGGAGTATCCCAGAAATACGCCTTCATCACTTTTGGGATCTAGCTTCCTTCTCTGTTCACGATCTGTGAGAATGTAGCATTTACTTCCAAAAATATGAAAGTACTTCACAGTGGGTTTTCTACCCTTCCATATTTCATACAGAGTGGAGGAGGTTCCTTTTCTCAAGGTGACTCTGTTGTGAACATAGCATGCCGTATTCATTGCTTCAGCCCAAAAGTGCATAGGGAGCTTCTTTGCATGAATCATTGCTCTGGCAGATTCTTGAATAGTTCTATTTTTTCTTTCAACTATTCCATTCTGCTGAGGAGTTATAGGGGAGGAGAACTCATGGCTTATTCCTTCAGATGAGCAGAACTCATCAAACTTGGAATTCTTGAATTCAGTGCCATGATCACTTCTAATCCGGACCACACAACTGTCCTTTTCTCTTTGAAGTCTTATGCACAGATCCTTGAAGACATCAAATGTATCTGACTTCTCTCTGATGAAGTTTATCCACGTGTATCTGGAATGGTCATCAACCACCACGTAGGCATACTTCTTCCCACCAAGACTTTCAACCTGCATAGGTCCCATTAGGTCCATGTGCAGCAGTTCCAGAACTCTGGAGGTTGTGGAATGTCCCAGCTTTGGGTGTGACATCTTGGTTTGCTTGCCCACTTGGCATTCTCCACAGACTCTTCCTTCATCAATCAGAAGCTTTGGCATTCCTCTGACTGCTTCCTTGGATATGATCTTCTTCATTCCACGTAAGTGGAGATGGCCAAGTCTTCTATGCCACAGCTTCACCTCCTGTTCTTCCTTGGCTGAGGAGCAAGTTGTGGAAAAGTTAGAGAGGTCAGGTTCCCACAGATAGCAGTTGTCTTTGGACCTGGTTCCTCTCATAACTTCCTGATTGTCACCATTTGTCACAATGCACTGCTCCTTAGTAAACTGAACATGAAAACCTTGATCACACAGCTGACTTATACTGATGAGGTTTGCAGTTAGTCCTCTTACTAACAGCATATTGTTCAGTTTTGGCACTCCAGAACAGTCCAGTTTGCCCACACCTCTGATTTTTCCTTTGGCACCATCACCAAAAGTCACATAGCTGGTGGTGTGAGGTTGAATGTCTACCAGTAGATTTTCCATACCAGTCATATGTCTTGAGCATCCACTGTCAAAGTACCAGTCTTCTCTGGAAGAAGCCCTTAGGGCAGTGTGTGCTATCCTAGCATACCATTGTTGCTTCTTAATGGGAACACATCGCTTGCGTGTGTTATGCTTAGGTCTGACAGGTGAGGCTCTGTTAGGGAAGCCATGAATCCAGTAGCAGAAAGCTTTTATATGTCCAAGCCTGCCACAGTGGTGACACTTCCAATTCTGGAATATTCTCTTCTGATGATCATTCATCCTAGCTCCTCGATGTTGAGACATCGGTTTTGACATCTGCTTGAACTTCTGAACTTTAGCCTTTGGGCGTTTGTGTTCAGCTCTTTTTCCAAATCCTAGCCCAGATTTGGTTCCAGACTGCTGTCCCACCTTTAGGATTTCTTCCAAGGTGTCAGTTCCCTTATTCATCATTCTGATGGATTTGGTCATCTGGTTCAGCTTGGAGGTCAGCAGGGCTATCTCATCATTCAGCCCTTCTATGGCAGCCAGTTGTTTCTGTCTCTCATCTTCCAGTTCCTTGATGAGTTTCTTCTGCTTTTCACCTTGTGCACGTACTTCTGCACTGGTGGTACACAGCTTCTTATATGCTGCAGCAAGTTCATCAAAGGTCAGCTCATCTGCACTTGTGTCATCTTCAGAGACACACACACTAGTTAGTGCAGTGACATGTTTGGCAGATTCTCCTTCAGATTCACTTTCAGAATCTCCTTCAGACCATGTGATAGCTAGCCCCTTATTTTGCAATTTGAGGTAAGTAGGACATTCAGCTCTGACGTGTCCATACCCTTCACAACCATGACACTGGATTCCCTTCCCATGGTTGAACTTTTCTTCAGAAGTTGATCTTTTCTTAATGTCAGACGGGATGTTCTTGACATTGGGTCTACCTCTTTGATCAATCTTCTTCATGAACTTGTTGAATTGCCTTCCAAGCATGGCTAAGGCTTCTGATATACTTTCATCACCTCCAGTATATCCTTCTTCTGCCTCCTCTTCAGCATTAGATACAAAGGCTATGCTTTTCTTCTTCTCAGCATACTCACCTAAGCCCATTTCAAAGGTTTGGAGAGAACCAATGAGCTCATCTACCTTCATATTGCTGATGTCCTGAGCCTCCTCTATGGCAGTGACCTTCATAGCAAACCTCTTAGGCAAGGACCTGAGAATCTTTCTTACAAGTTTCTCTTCGGTCATTTTCTCACCTAGTCCACCAGAGGTGTTTGCAATTTCAAGAATATTCATGTGGAAGTCATGAATAGTCTCATCCTCTTTCATCCTCAGATTTTCAAACTTGGTTGTCAGCATCTGAAGTTTTGACATCTTCACCTTGGAAGTACCTTCATGAGTTACCTTGAGGGTATCCCAAACTTCCTTAGCTAGTTCACAATGGTGCACCAGCCTGAAGATGTTCTTAGTGATTCCATTGAACAGTGCATTCAAGGCTTTGGAATTTCCAAGAGCTAATGCCTCTTGTTCCTTGTCCCAATCTTCTTCAGGAATCTGCACACTGACTCCATCTTCATCAGTCCTCGTTGGATGTTCCCATCCCTTGTTGACAGCTCTCCAGACTTTGCTGTCTAGAGACCTTAAGAAGGCTATCATGCGAGGCTTCCAATCATCATAATTAGATCCATCCAACATGGGTGGTCTGTTTGAGTGTCCTAAATCCTTGTCCATGGTACTAGAAAGTAACTTCCCTAGATCTCACCCAGAACTTCACAGGCAGGGTGCCTGCTCTGATGCCAATTGAAATTCTAGTTATCAGACTTTGGATGTCACACTGGTTGTTATGACATCCAATTCTGCACAGACAGGGATTATGCAGAAATTAATTGTAAGTGCAGTAAATAACACAAGTAATTGTTCACCCAGTTCAGTCCAACATGACCTACATCTGGGGGCTACCAAGCCAGGGAGGAAATCCACTATTAGTAGTATCAATTCAAAGCTAAACTCACCCGTTTACAACTTATCACTTAATCCCTACCCAATGCAATTTCAATCTTAATCTAAGATCAGAGTTCCTACTCACTCCCCCTCAATCACCTCAGTGATATTAAAAACACTTTGAAGTCACACTTCAAAAACAACTCTTGGTTATGCTTCACAGCTTAAACCAAGATACACAGCACTCACGCTTAAAAGCTTTGAGTGACACAACACTTACAACTCAATGAACACCCTATGCCAAAGCAATCATCTATTTGATAATGACTTGGCTTACAAGATACGTCTAATTCTAGACTCACAAAAATACAGCAGTGAAGTAAGATGGACACACTAAATCTTCACGCCTCAAAATCCCTGAAACTGAATGGAGGAATGCCTTCCTTTTTATATTGCAGCACCTGGGCTTTTGCACCTGTATTTTCCTGAATTTTAGGTCACATACGTTCCCTCAAATTCAATATTTAGGTTGCTAACAAATAGGCTATTTGTTAGGTTCATTGAATGTAGCTTGGTTGTTGATTTCCTGGATTTTCTCTAAGCTG
Source organism: Lathyrus oleraceus (assembly GCF_024323335.1). Lineage (NCBI taxonomy): Eukaryota > Viridiplantae > Streptophyta > Magnoliopsida > Fabales > Fabaceae > Lathyrus > Lathyrus oleraceus. The sequence continues at coordinate 478,293,443 of NC_066585.1, read as the reverse complement.
TTGACTTCCTAAAGAATAGCCTGAGAAAGCTGTAACAGAAAACTGAACAACCTACAATTTAGCATATGCTGTCAGGCATGAATGTCACGACATTCAGCTTGACATCAAGGTCCATATGCTGAGTCTGTTTTCCCAGAAAACAGACTGTACAAATCTGCTGACCTGTACATGATCAATATGACCATACTACAGTACCAGCTTACATTAGTAAATGTCAAAGTGTCCAACTTAACATTTACACAATTGGCCTTAAGTTAGTTCTGCTATTCTCTTGAATAACAAACTAAGTAAAGTGCTGAAGTATAGCAGAACACCACTCTGCCCAATCTTCAGTAGCTGCTGTCAATGATGAATGTCACAACATCCAGTTTGACATTCAATCAGTAGGCCTTATGCCAGGTCTGGTTCTTCCTTGATAACCAGACTGCAAGTGAATATTAAGTTCTAACAGAACTCCTGATGTTCTATTCCTTAGTATCTGTTGACAGGTATGAATGTCACAGCATTCAATAATCCTGTGTTAGCTAGTCCTGCAGTAACTATAATGTAGTTACATTTACATGTCATGACATCAGTCAAGACATTAGTGTTTTACCATACAATGCAGCCAATTAAACACCTACACCTACTATTCTCAACCGACCTTCTACCCGAAGCAACGATGGTAGTTGGAGCACTGACGGTTACAGGAGCAGAAATGGTAACAGGAGTACCACTAGTGGTAGGCGCATTAACAGTCCTCAGGCCACGTCCCTCGGACGGTTTGAAATAAATGGTGACAGTCGACACCACCCCACGATCTTTCACGGCCCGAACAAACTGTAGACAACCCTCATCGATCAGATTCTGAATACCAGCCCTCAACTGATCACAACCATTCTCTGACTCTCCACAGTTTACACAGCCCTCACAGCAGCCCGGGAATACCCCTCCATTCAACAAACGATCCTTCACAACACCCAACGGAGTCTGAATCTCCTCAACACTGACCACCAAGTCTTCAGCTTCACCCCCTTCCAAATTGTTAACTCTATGCGCACCATGCTGAGGCATAGGATTATTTACAACATTCGGCACAGGAGCAAATTTGATAGTTTTAGCGTCAATTAAGTCCTGGACCTTATGATGAAAAGCCCGACAGTTCTCAATATGGTGCCCCGGTGCACCAGAGTGGAAATCACAACGCACGTTGGCATCATACCCAGGTGGTATCTTTATCAACGGAGCCATTGTACGCAACTCCACGAATCCCAATCTGAGCAACTCAGGTAGCAACTCAGCATAGGTCATCGGCAACGGGTCAAAACGTCGATCAGGCATCCTCTGTCTAGGCTGATACGGACGTTGCTGTTGTTGTTGTTGTGGTGGTGGTGGTTGTTGAACTCTTTGTTGTTGCTGTTGACGAGGTTGAGGTGCGGGAATGGTTACAGCAGCAACCTGGCGGTATTGATTTCTGTTTGTACTTCTTCTGTGTTGTACAGCGTTGGTTTCACCCTCTCTCCTGCGAGGTGCCTCGGCAAATGGTTTCTTTGAAGATGAGGAACCAGCGTCCTGAATCTTCCCAGCTTTAATCAAACTCTCAGTCCTCTCCCCACAAATTACAACGTCTGAGAAAATACCGAATGGGCAACTCCCCATCCGGTCCATGAATACACCTTGTAAAGTTCCGATAAACATATCAGTCAACTCCCTTTCCAGCATAGGGGGTTGTACTCGTGCAGCCAACTCACGCCACCTTTGGGCGTACTCCTTAAAACTTTCACCGGATTTTTGACAAAGACTCTGCAACTGAGTCCGGCTCGGCGCCATGTCCATATTATGTTTGTACTGCCTCAAGAAGGCTTCACCCAGATCTCTCCACTACGAATGGATTCTCTCTTCAGCTCCATGTACCAATCCAAGGAAGCCCCAGACAAGCTATCCTGGAAAAAATACATCCACATTTTCTCGTCATCTATATAAGCAGAGATCTTTCTGTAGTACGCCTGCACATGGGTGCGAGGACAAGAAGTACCATTATATTTATCAAATGATGGCACTTTGAATTTGTAAGGAATTCTCAACCCTTCCACTAGACCCATGTTTGTCACATCGAAACCCAGAGAGTTCTGACATTCCATAGCTCTGATTTTCTCAGCAAGGGCATCAACTTTATGGTCCCTCTCTTCAAGTCTCACTACATCATCGTCTTCACTGAGCAGAGTGAACATGTCCTCCTGTATGTCAACCAGCGGAGCAGGATGGCGAATCGGAGCCCGGGTAGCTCTGGCATTAACAGTCTCTGCAGCAAGAGGTTGTCCGTTGATTCTGATACCCCTCAATTCATCCCCTACAACGTAGTCATTGACGGGAGCAGCAGCAGCATTATCATGAACCAGGACACCCACTGGTGAAGCACGACTGGGTGGTGGGAGTACAGCTTCCTGTCTTTGGGCTAAGGCACGCAACTCCTCTTGCCCTTGAACGACCCCTTGCATCATTGTCATGAATTGGGCCATGTTAGCCCTCATCTCAGCTAACTCTGCTTGAACCTGGTCCATGTTCCTCTGATGATTTAGTCTGGTTGAGTAGCGGTGCGGTCGTTGATCAGCTATCCTGCCTGACACAGGAACCAGAGTGAGAAGTCTCGAGCAAGAACACCTGTAATGCAAAATGATATGTGTATGATGCTTATGATGCGTATGATGCACATGATATGTTCATTTCTCAGGCATTCAAGAGCCCATTCATCTTTCAAGAAATGGCAACCTGCAGCAAACAACAAGAAAGCAACACAAGATAATTGAGCACCAGGTGAAACATCAACAACCAACTCATCTATAGATATGAGCAACAAGGATCATATAACAAAGTCAACAAAGATCCAAATAATCGGGGTACAACAAACGAATCCCATCCAACAAGCCTGGAGGTGATTCATAACATAAACAACAGAGATACAAACTAAGACAAACGACTTCCAGGAATGAGAGTCTTCAGATAATGGCACTGGTCTATCAACAGGTCGCACTCTGAACATTCTGGCAAAGGAGTGATCTTCTCCTTCAGTTGTCTTATGAGCTCCACAACTTCTCCTCCAAGCTGGCTCTCTGATGCATGTCTCAAGTCAACTTCCTTCTTCAACTGGATGTCTTTGTCTCTGAGTTGCTTCTCCAAGTCTCTTATCTTCTTCTGATAACTGGCTTCAGCTCTCTGCAACCTCAAGCACTCACGATGTTCTGCATTCAACAAGTTCTCCATCTCCTCATAGGATCTCTTCTTACCCTTCAATCTAGCAACATCTTCACCCTGCATGTCCTTGAGTTGATGAGCCAAGTTCAACTTATCAGCTTTGGCTTTGTACAACTCCATCTGGGTATCTTGCTCCTTCTCCTTCAACCGACGATTCTCCATCAAGGCTTGCTTGTACTGCTCAGCAGGTACACTCTCAGCAAGGATCAAAGGTGGCTGTTCTTGCAATGGCTTCATCCTATCATAGGGCAACAACAAAGTCTCAACTCTCTTCTTGACCCAATCAGTATAATCAGGCATAGCAACAACAAACTTCTTCCCCAAGACAACTCCATCCTTGACACCAATGGTCTTCCAAGCTCTTCCTATCTGCTCCAATCTTGCAGGGTCACTCCGCTTCTCAAAGTACACACTTTCAGCTATCTCAGCATCAAGTGGTCTTCCATTCATCACAAACCCCAACTGGCGAAGAGAAAGAACCGGGTTGTAATTGATGCAACCCTTAGTCCCCACAAGTGGCACATTACGAAACTCTCCACAGCTCATAATGACATTACGCACATCCATCCGGTAAGATTGCCACCTGATATTATAGGAGGTAAGAGACATAATCCTCTGAGTCCACTTATGAGTGCTCTGAGCATCCACAAAAGGTCCACTGACTGGCAGGAGAGACAAGAACCATCTGAGCAAAAGTGGGAGGCAACATCTGATAGCTCCACCCTTACCATGCCTGCTGTGAATAGCATAGTAAGTGTCAGCTAACAAAGTAGGAATCGGGTTTCCTCCAAGAAAGATAGTGACTGCAGCAAAGTCCACAAAGTTGGGCATACTCGGGAACAAGACAATCCCATAAATCATGATAGCCAACTGAGCATGAAAAGCCTCCCAATTTCCCTTCCTTGCTTCTTCTCTAGCCATCCTCAACAAGAACTTCAAAGGCAACCCTACAACATCCCCACTGGATTTCCAATTATCACTCACCTCTTTGATACTCAGATGAAGAGCTCTGGAGACAACTCTGAAATCAACCTCCTTAGGCACATCCAAGAAAGGAACCTGATACCGGATCGGGACATTCAACAGAATGGAGTACTCTTCAAGAGTAGGAGCTAGCTGATAGTCCTGGAAGGTGAAACAACAGAGCTCTGGGTCGTAAAACTGTAGAAGAGTCTGCAACGGCACTGGATCTACCACCATCTTCAACAGTGTCAACAAATCCCCATACTGATCAGCAAACACCTTTTGATTACCGCCGGTCACCAAGTTGCTCAATTATATCAAAGATGTCAAAGGCTCACGGTGAAAACTGTAGGAACAAGTCTTCCGCTTCAACTCGGGAACGGATGCCATCTCGCACAGTGAATAGACTCCTGAATGAACCTGAGAAATGATATGCATAAAGAGATTAGCTTTTTTCTTTTCTGATCTTTTTTCATTTTTTTTTTGCATTATTTTTTTGCAAATAAACATGCTATGATGCAAATGATGCAGACAAGACTGGCTGGCTGTGTATCTCGGATCACAAGATCAAAGCTTCGGCTTGAACTCGGAACCACAAATCATCTGAGACCCAAAATCATCTGAGACCCAACAATTCTGAACCAAGTCACCAACAGGATCACAAGTCACCAACAAGTCACCGACGAGTCACCAACTGTACCTGTAATAATGATCATTCCCTCCCCACTCACGGGTGCCATCTAGGTCGGGGTAAGGTCGAGAGAAACGCAGCATAAATAACCCTTTCATAGAATATCATCGTGTACACACCCGAAGTATGTAACGATAATACCCTATCAGAGTCTGAACTGCTCGTGATGTCAAGTTCCGCAAAGTGGCACAATACCACCCGCTTCCCAAGAATAACTCTACTCCTAGGTGTCCTAGATTTCACTCATAGCCTGGGTATTGGGCCTTTTACCTCATGTGACTCCCACCCCAACAGAGAGATAAACACAACACAGCCAGCACAGATGAATATATGATGAATGCAAATATAAATGCAAACATAAATGCAAACAATAAATAAATGAATGCAATGAATGAAACAACAAAAGCAACCAAACACTATCCTAGAGAGCGCTAGGAGAGACTCGTTTAGGGAAGATGGACCAGCAAGAGGTCAACTTCTGCTTCTCCCCAGCAGAGTCGCCAGCTGTCGCATTACGCGAAAAAACTGGCGGGAAAACGAAACAACAGAGCCGCCACCGTGCGTTATTTATCCCAAAAGAGGGAAAGGAAACGCTCGAAGTAAACTTGGAAAAGACATGGTCTCGCGACCAGAGAACGATGGGATCGGGAGTCGGTTATGCGAAGGGAAGGTATTAGCACCCCTACGCATCCGTCGTACTCGACGGGATCCACGCTCAGAAAGAATAGAAGAAAGGTTGCTAGAACTGCTCAAACACCGCACAAGACTGGAAGGAAACACAGAAAGACAAAAGAAACGGGACTCAGCAGGATATCGCATCCTGGGCCTACGTAGTCTGTCAGACGCAGACATCAGAGTCGACGTAGTTCGGGACAGGGGGAACGTGCTCGCTAGGATATCGCATCCTATGCATACGTATCTTCTCTAACTAGAGAAGAATCAGAGCACTCGTAGCTCGGCTAACGCACGCCAAACAAAACACAAACAGGAAACCGAATGCCAATCACTGGACTTATGTCAGACTCCAAACCAACAAACACACACAGGAAACAGACTGCCAATCGTTGGGCTTACGTCAGACTCCAACAAACAAACAAGACACAGGAAACCGACGGCCAATCGCTGGACTTATGTCAGACTCCAAGAAACAAACAAGACACAGGAAACCGACTGCCAATCGTTGGACTTAGGTCAGACTCCAGACAAACACAAGAAGACGAAGGGTCTCGATTGCAACTAGGGCAAAAGAAAGGGAAGGTCTCAATCGCAACGAGGGCGAGAGAAAAGAATTAGTGTTAGTTGTTAGTCAAACTCGACAAGACATCGCATCTCGTGCCTACGTATCTCATCTGGACATGAGAATCAGAGTTGCCGTAGTTCAGCTAAACTATTCTTGTTGGTTTGTGTTTTTTAAGTGGACAACGTCACTACGCAATCTACCGGATGCTCGACCTTTGGAGACTTACTCACCTGTAGTAGAAGGAGCTAACGTGTCCTTAAGAGGGGATAATGTTTGTTTGTGTTTTAGGAAAGCTCACGCAAGAAAGGAAGTCCTATACGAAGGAACCGTGCTACCTTAATTGACATGCAAACGAGACTACACGGAGTCTAGCAAACCTAGGGGATACAATCACACCACACAAACATATATCGCATGAAGTAAACATACCAACAAGGGGCTCAAACATCAAGGCTAGGCTTTAGTCGAGGGGTCATGTCAACCTCGACAAACAAGCCAACTGGAAAAGGGTGTTGTTAGCTCTTAACCCTAACATTGAGAGTTAGGGTGAAGCAGATGAAATAGGAAGTGAGGGTAAGACCTCACAGCTCTTATCCCTGGCCTGGGAGAGCTTCAAACAATAGAAGGTGTGGGAGTTCAGAAAGTAGGAACTCTTCTCCACATGTGACTGACACAACAAAGATTTTGGGCTATTATCCACAATGCATCAACACAAGGTGTGTGAGGAAAGTGAATGACACACTGAATAGCAGGAGATGGATTACACATCTCTTTTATCTGCCAATTGCCTCATAAGAGGACTTTTCCTGCTTGGCACAAAGGTAAACAAACACAAGCATTGCCTCTTAAGGAGGGCTTCAGACAGGTGTCTGCCCATATAACAGGACAGGTCTTCCAGACTACATGAAGTCAGAGAGTTATACCTCAATGGTTAAGCAACCAAGCAAAGCAAAAGCAAGTTCAAAAGAACTCAAAGCAACTTAGGTACCTAAAAAAATCTAAACCAATCAGTTTACAAGTCAAACAATCAAACAGACAACAATCAATCACACAATCAGACAGATAAGGCATTATGCAACAATGTGCAAGCCACAAGCCAATGGGCACAACACAAATAACTTGGCATCAACCTACAAAACAACGCAAGGTTAGCCAACATCAATCAACTTAAATGAGTGAACCACTTCAACCATGGCAATGTGCTTCTTAACCTGAAATCCACAATCCAAACAGTGAGTCCAAACCACTAGGTCCAAGCCTAGGGTCAAAAGAGGGTCAAACATTCAAAACAGAACATGAAATTTAACATGAATCAACTTCATTCAATCAAGAACACAATCCAAAAGGTCCCATATCAATATCATTAACCAAATTCATTTCATGAACCAAACATGGCAAGGTATGCAAATTGTGACCACATTGTGACATCAGAAGCAATAAATGCACATTAAATAAAAAATGATTCAAATAGTCTTGGAAAAATTCATGAGTAAATAGGACATACAACATGATCATCACACCAAAAATTAGAGGCATTGGACATCATTAAGCATGGCAATCACATAGCATAAGTCAAGCCAAGCACAACAAGCACATGTGTGACACAAATTGTCACACCAAGTTAGCATAGGCATAAAACAGAGATGGATCATGGTAAAAACCTCAAACCAAATCCAAAACAACACTCAACATGTCTAGAAATAGTATGCAAAAATTCAGAAGCATTGGACAAGAAACAAGCATTTTGTGATCAGATGAAGTTCAAAGCCCTTTTAAAGCTCAAATATGACCAACCAGAATGAAAAATATCAATTAAATCAGAAATGATTCAAATAATTCCAGCAAAAATCATGAGAAATCACAACATCTATAACATGTATCACACAAAAAATCAAGGCAATGGGAGATAATTTGGCATGGAAAACTCATCAATCAAGTTGAACATCACAAGGTGTGACACAAATTGTCACACCTAACTTAGCACATTCATAAAACAGCAATGGTAATTGATAAAAATACCAAGTCAACACCAAAATGTCAAGCAATGTGTCTAGTTATAGCATGCAAAATTTCATAATCATTGGATAAGAATCAAGAATTTCAAAAATGATATAGCAAAGCAAGGTCAAGAATGCATACATGTTCAAGTATCCTAGCACCAAAAAATATCCAGCCATGCACAATTTTTTCATTTTAATGATCAAAAAATAATAGACAGCATGAGGATCACAATGCAAAAAATCTCATAATTTTTGGATCAATTTTCAATTTGATGTGAATTTGGGAAATTTGAGAAAAATTGAAATGACAAACATGAGGCATGGTATGAAATATGAAGAAAATGATGAAAAGGCAAGGCAATTTGGAAAATGCACTCAGCAGGATTTGAACCATGTGCATATTTGAACTACATAGCGCGCCAAAGCCAAAACGACGTAGTTTTGCCATGAAACCCTAACACGCGCTCACATGAATTCAAAAAATCCGCAGGTAATCATGATGAACTCGTAACAAAATTCGCAGGTAAGCCTATGCGTTTTGCAAGAAAATTCGCAGGAAAACTGGCAATGTGTATGAACATGATGAACACGATGAAGATCTTCATCCAACATTTTTCCAGAAAAATCAAATGCTCCAGAAATGAAAAGTGAGCACATCATTCAACTTATCATGCATCAAACAACAAGAATCCATGAATATTTCATCAAGAAACAACATCAAACGCATGGATCGAAGGAAATAAGGTTTATCATCAAAGCTTCAAATGCACGGATCTTCATGGATATAACATCATTTTACTCGATTCAAAGCTCAGATTACTCAGCATAAAAGATCTACAAGATAGACATAATGATTTGTAGAATTAAGGAGGTCAAAAAACCTACCTCTTGATGAGCAGAAATGAATTCACGCGTTTCCAAGCTTTGCCACGCCTCAAATCTCTTCCAATAAGCTTCTTGAGATGAATGATAATGAATGCAAGGTTCAAGAATACACAAAACCAGCTCAAGCTTCAACTTCCATGGATGCTTCACCTCTTGAACATGAACTCGAATGCAAAGCTTTCCTCTGTTTCCACGTCCAAAAATGCTCAATAATAGCTCAGGATCATGAATGAATCAAGAAAAAGTGCAAGTGTTTGAAGGATTTTGCAAAAAAAGTGAGAGAGAATTTTTGAGATTTTTGTGATTCTAGATCTAGAATTGGTAATTGTGATGCAATCAGTTATGATTAAGGCTATATAGTCCATGCTAATCATGTTTAGGCAATGGTTTAAGCAAATGCAAATGAGATTAGGGACTTTATGGTGTGAATGCAAAAAATCAATTTCATGCTCCATGCACCCTCATGCACGTGAACAGTGCATGTGCAAGGCCAAAATCCACTTAAAATGTGTTCATGCAAGCTTTGGAAGTGATATTGTATGCATATATTCAACCAAAATGAGTTTATGAAATTTCTTCCCAAAATCTTCATGAATGAGCCAATGCCATGCAAATGAGATTTCATGCCAAATGATTGTATGCTTGGAAAATACATGTTACAAGGATCAATGTACAAAAAGAACCACTCAGATTGGAGTTTTGGTTTGAAAGTTATGCTCATTTGAAGTTTAAACCACACTTTGCCATGTTTGAACCATATCTCATCAACCACACATGAGAAATCCATGATCTTGGACTTTTTGGAAATGGGAGAGAAATATCTTCAACTTTCATGTTGGACAAAATTTCATTTGAAGCTTTATTAATGATGTAATCTTGAGTTGAAGTTGGTCAAAAACCTTTCCATTTTTGGAAACTTCAAATTACAGGTCACCTGCTATTTTTGGAAAGTCTTGATCTGACTTCAAATCCTTCAATGTTGATGTTTGAAATGTCAAATGAGACTTGTTAGCACATGCATGAGGCATCTCTAACCATCTCCCACCTCCAAATCCATAGTTAAACTAACAGTTGACTTTTGTTGACTTTTTAGGGTTTCAGATGAATTGCACATGGGCTGATGATCTCTGAGCCTCCAATACTTGGCCAAACCACTTCAAAATGATCCTTGAATCATGTGAGCTCATTGTACCAACCCTAGGGCTTTGATCTCATGGAGAATGCCCTTGTTGCCTTGCACAACTGAATCTCCTAACCAGTCTTGCCTGATGATATGATGGACTATGCAATGTCAATGACCTAAAATGAAAATGTATATACAAAGGGGAGGTGCAAATTTGAGGTACTACAATATTGAGTATCGAGCTCATAAGGCTATTAAAGGTAGTATCTTGGCTGATCACTTGGCACATCAGCCGATCGAGGATTATCAGTCAGTTCAGTATGACTTCCCGGCTGAGGAGATTCTGTATTTGAAAATGAAAGATTGTGATGAGCCTACACTCGATGAAGGGCCAGAGCCTGGTTCCAGATGGAGTATGGTCTTTGATGGCGATGTAAATCAGTATGGAAATGGTATTGGGCCAGTGATTATTACTCCTTAGGGCACACATATTCCTTTTACAGCAAGGCTAATTTTCAAATTCATGAATAATATGGCTGAGTATGAGGCCTATATTATGGGTTTAGAGGAATGCATTGATCTAAGGATCAAGAATCTTTATGTATATGGAGATTCGGCCCTCGTTGTCAATCAGATTAAAGGTGAATGGGAAACGAATCAACCTGGTCTCATTCCATATAGGGATTATGCGAGGAGGATTTCAACATTCTTTACTGAGGTTGACTTCCATCATATTCCTCGAGATGAGAATCGGATGGCAGACGCTCTTGCTACACTTGCTTCGATGATTGTGGTTAAACTGTGGAATGAAGTTCCCAATATCACTATGATGCGCTTGGACAGACCCGCTCATGTATTTGCAGTAGAAGATGTGAAAGATGATAAGCCATGGTATTACGATATCAAGTGTTTCCTTCAGAACCAGGTTTACCCGCCAGGGGCATCGGTGAAAGATAGGAAGACTCTGAGGAGATTATCGGGAAGTTTCTACCTCAACGGCAATGTACTTTATAAGAGGAATTTTTAGATGGTTCTGCTCAGATGCGTGGATAGACACGAAGCATACCTGTTGATGACTGAGGTCCATGAGGGTTCATTTGGAACTCATTCCAATGGACATGCCAAGGCTAGAAAGATGTTAAGAGCAGTTTACTATTGGCTGACAATGGAGTTTGACTGCTGCAAATATGTGAAGAAATGCCATAAGTGTCAGATTTATACATATAAGATTCATATTCCCCCGACACTTCTGAATGTGATCTCATCACCTTGGCCTTTCTCCATGTGGGGAACTGACATGATTGGCATGATAGAACCGAAAGCATCCAACGGACACAGATTTATTCTCGTAGCAATTGATTACTTCACCAAGTGGGTTGAAGCGGCATCGTATGCAAATGTGACCAGGCAGGTGGTCGTGAAGTTTATCAAGAATCAACTCATATGCCGTTATGGTGTGCCATATAAGATCATCACTGATAATGGATCTAACTTGAACAACAAAATGATGAAAGAGCTGTGTAGTGAGTTCAAGATCGCGCATCATAATTCTTCTCCTTACAGACCCAAGATGAATGGGGCTATTGAAGCTGCTAATAAGAATATCAAGAAAATTATCCAAAAGATGGTCGTCACGTATAAGGATTAACATGAGATGTTGCCATTTGCTTTACATGGATATCGCACATCTGTCCGCACTTCAACAGGGGCAACCCCTTTCTCTCTTGTTTATGGCATGGAGGTTGTACTCCCAGTAGAGGTGGAGATCCCATCAATGAGAGTCTTGATGTAGGCCAAGTTGACTGATGCTGAATGGGTTCAGAGTCGTTATGACCAGCTGAACTTGATAGAAGAGAAGAGATTGACTGCCATGTGCCACGGTCAGTTATATCAGCAAAGAATGAAGAAAGCTTTTGATAAGAAGGTCAAGCCTCGTGTGTTCCGAGAAGGTGACCTTGTGCTCAAGAAAGTCTTGTGTTTCGCGCCCAATTCCAGGGGCAAGTGGACTCCAAACTACGAAGGCCCATATGTTATTAAGAGAACCTTTTCAGGCGGTGCTTTGATACTTACAACTATGGATGGGGAGGATTTCACTCGTCCTGTGAATTCAGATGCAGTCAAGAAATACTTCGCCTAAAAATAAAAATAGAATAGCTCGCTAAGCTGAAAACCCGAAAGGGCGGCTTAGGCAAAAATGAGCGTCTCGGTGGATTGAAAACCCGAAAGGGCGGTCCAGGCAAAAGTTAGAGACATAAAAAATGAATATATGTATCCCGCTAGATTGAGTACCTCATCCTGAGGCAGTCTAGGCAAAAATTAGGGATTTGGCAAGTAACTGCATCCTGACAAGACTTTGTTCTACAACTGTCATCCGTCAGAGATTCTCGCCCATTCGTCATCAACCGAAGCTTCGAATACATCGAATTCAGAATTGGTGGAGAGATGGTCATTATGTTCAATGTAGACCTTTTCCAATATATATCACCAATTTCAAATTTGTAAAGATCTATGGAGTCTTGCCATTTGCAGACTACCATTCCGTCAAATAAATTTGAGCCTTTTATCCAATTATTTGCACTCTTATTTGTTTCTATTCGACAAATGTTTTGCATGTTTTAATTGAGAAAATATCATTGTTTTGTAGAAAAAAAAATTTCATGACCTGTTTTTTTTAAACAAAGTGAACATTCACAACGACGAAAAGATACTTAGGAGATCCTCAGTGCTCTCCCAAGGATGGTATGATCTCCAACAGGGTAAGACATTTGTTCATTTTCCTGGCATGACTGTATCTTCTTACTCCGGAGCCTTTTGTGGTTTATCCTACTGAGTGGAATACTTGTTGAGATATTCACCACTCTTCCCTTCGGCAGGGTAACGACCTTTCCTCCTCAGCAGATGTGATCTCCTTGGTGGGTACGGTACTTGGTGGTTGATCCCCAGAAGCCCTTTATCCCTCGGATAGATTCCCCAGTGGAGTTGCTTACGCAGCAGATTTTATTTGTGCAATAAACTCTTGCCCCCAACAGGATTGACTGATGATTCATCCCCTACAGAGGTCTTTGCTTCCTGGTATCTCTAATCCCTGGCAGATTGGATACTCTCCATGGAGTCTGGCTTTCTCTCTTGAGATGTAGTACCGGCTGTTGGGTGCTTATTCCCTGGAGATGTTTGTGTTAGAAATGTCTGTTTGTCAACATTCATCATACATAAACCACGCTTGTGTGCATATAATTTTCAAACATTCGGATATTCATATTGCATTCTTTGCCATATATCTTTGTTGTTATCCTCTGCTAGTTGGTAGTACATTTCCCAAGCAGATGTTGGTGCCTGATCCCTCAATATAGAGTCAGCCCATTAAGTAGAAAGTATTTATCTTTCCTTCCGCATTCCCCACTGAGTTATATCCTCGTGGACGACGATTGTTTTTGTCTCCTCCCAACACATATATTGGGATGGGTTCCCCTGTTGAGTTATATCCTCACTAGGACGAGTCTTGATTCAGTTTGCCTCTTTGGTTTGATCCTAAATTGGCCTTCTTGTGGTTGTTTCCTGTGTTTCCCCGTGGTATAAATGAATGATTGCTCAGTAATTAGTAATTATTCATCTTATCCTTCGGCGGAATCTGTGGTTTTCTACCCTCATACCGGTAGTTGTAAGCCCTATTTTCTCCCATTTGCAGAGTTAACCTTTTTGTTTATCCTAATCGATGACGGTTACTCTTCCGTGGTTTTCTACCCAGTATCCAGTAGATGTAATCCCCTCCTTGACGGTTATCATTATCCAATATTCGGTGTTGATATTCCCTTTTTTGGATAATTGCTCTGATTAGGCAGTTTATCCCCAGCAAGTCATCTTTCATTTACCGGTTGTCGGTAATGTTTGTTGCTCCCCTTGATCGGTCATCATTATATACCTAGTTTCGGTATCCCGATGCCTTTCTCTCTCGGTCGATTTATTCTTTATTAACCCAATAACCGGTTGTGGATAATCTTCCATGCGAGTATATTATCTACGTTCTGACGGTAATAGATAATATATCTCATGCACTCTTTGGTCGAAGCCTTTTGTTCTTCCCCAGTTGAGTAAGATTCGTATCCCTTGGTGGAATCGAATGTCCATCCCATTATCGAGTTTGCTTTTTGCCCTCTTTTGGATGATGAGTGTTTTGGGAACATTCCCCAATTCACGCTTTGGTTGGTCCCCTATTATATGCCCAGTAACCAGCATCCCTGGTGTTCCCTCCTTCTGCTCCCTATTATGACTTTTGTCCCCTGTGGAGTCAGATTTTCCTGAGTTGAGATATACCTTTCTAGGTCTTCCTCAGATGATTTGGTTGATTGATATCTATCACCCTTATACCGGTCTTAGATATTCATTCTTCCCGAGTATGTTGTTCTCTCACCCGTATACCGGTGTTCAGATCATACGTCTCTTTGAGCTTATTACCCAGTAACCGGTAATACCTCACCCCCATTGTTTCCCCAGGAGGGTTCTGTTGGGATCTTCCTCAGCTGAGTCCTTAGTGGACATCCCCACCTGAGTCCGGATTTTTATCCGAAGTATCCATTGCGGATAATTTGGCTGTATTGGCATATTCCCCAATACATGCATCTTCGAGTCAGCTCGAGTCCTTCCATTGATTTATTTCATGGATTCTCTCCGCAAGTCTCGAGTCGTGACCTGCTCACGCATTTTTCCTTTACTCCCCCAGAGTCTCTGTCTCCCTAGTGAGTGTGTTACTCCTTCGGATTTTTAGTTTCTCCGGATTTCTTTTTCTTTTGTGGACGCCTATCCCCACAGAGTTTTACTATTTGCATGCATACATCTACATCATGCGGTCTCTTAGGGACCAAAATTCGTCTCTTTGTTATTATTTAAGCCTATTCTACCCCGTCGAGACGAAGATTTTAACCTTCACTTCTCCGGCTAGAATGACCTTAAATAGGGGCATCTGTAAGACCTCAATTTTGTCCCTAAGATCCCTAATGGCATCATAACATTGCATTTGCATTGCCTCAAGGATCTTTAGCATCTTGGTTCCCTTTGCCTTTGGGTGGGACTTCTTGTGAGTCGTTTGAGATCACCAAGCATGTTTGAATTGTATATCATTGCTTTTCTTATTTTGTTTACTAACTAAAAAGCACAAAAATATGTCACTAACATCTTTTGTTTGTAGCTTGAGCAATCACAAGGTCCAAAGCTTCTAGGAGATCTTTTGTGCAATGATAAGGCCAAGAGGAGATGATAGCAAGAATGGTAATGGTTCCCAAAGCTCTAATCCATCAAGTATGCCTCCCTGGCATCTCAGTTCATCATTCTGATCAAAGCAAGTCAAAGGGTTTGAGGTTTGTGCCCCAAAGAAACCCTAATTCATCTGTGCACCACAATGCCTTGCTCTTGAAGGAACCTCAGCCCATGATCAAATGCAATCAAGGGAAGTCCTTTAATTCATCATTTCATGCATATTTGAACTTATTTGAGTGTCCTCAACCATCAATTTATCAAGATATGAGTCATGGACTTGAGAAGTTGATCAGTCAATTCATATGACTATTTGAAATGCACTGAGACCTAAATTTTTATGTGTTGGTCAAATGGAGATGGTTCCAAAATAAAAAATGTTCTTAAGGACAATATAAACAACTTTCATGTTCATCAAAAATTGATTTGAAACTTGGAAGGTCATCTCCCATTCCAAGACATTATAGGTCATTTTGACTGAAACCCTAATTTTAGGTCAATTTCCCAAGGACATAACTCATTCATTTTTTATGATTTTGAGGTGGGATCAAATGAATTGGAAATATTAAGATGTCTACTTCAAATGTTATGTTGAAAAAAATTTCAAAATCTCAAAGGAAGTACATGTGATAATGCAAGACATTATAGGTCCTTTTGGACCAAATGCATTGAAAGACAAAAAAGTCCAACTTCAAGTGCCCATACCTCTTTCATAAAAAATCAAAATGATGCAAAATGTAAGTCCATTTTGATTGTCTTGAAAAGATCTACAACGTTTATGTTGGAGGTGTTTTCATTTGAGGCTTGCATCATCAAAACAGAAGGGCTTGAACATTGGCCAAATTTAGAAACTTTGCCTTGACATGTTTTGCACCTTGCACTTTAAACTCAAATTTCACCAATTTCCACATCCCAAATGGATTTTTGCCCAACATAACAATTGTTCCTTATATCAAAACCTTTCCAACCATTACTCACATGATCATGTTTGGATTTGGCAAGTGTTAGTTTCGAAGAGGAGAAATTTTTAGTTCAATTATGCATAACATGTGAGAATTCATTACACAAGCCTTTGCCTCTCAAATTACACGCCCATTTCACTTTGGTATGAGTTCAGATGTCATTTGGCTTTGGTTTTGGGCCTTGTGCATGATCATGCAAGCCCATGCAATGGATATCCAATTCCATGCACACGGGTTGCATCACCTTCTCCTTGTCATTCCCTCTATAAATAGAAGCTCTATTCCATTCAAAATAGACACTAAAAGCAACCTAAATTGCTGCAGAAATCAAAACCCAACCTCTCACCAAAGAAGCTAGTTCATTTTTCTCTAAATTTTTCAGATCCAAAATTCAACTACATCTGGTTGAATCCTTGGATCTAAAGCTTCTAAACCTTCATCCTTTACTCCATTGATCTTCTGTTTTGATAAAGAAAGCAAGGAATCGAGCTCAAGCCTCCATAAATCAAGGTTGTTATGCAACTGGTTTTTTCTTCGAAACTCATAATATATTGACATATTTGCTTGGATCTTGTGTTGGCTGAAGTCCTCTCAATAGAGGCATCATGATTGTGCATTTAATTTTTGAAATCCATTAAGTTCATGATGAACACCAGAAAACTTCCATCTCTGATTTCTCTCCATATAGAGATCTAGAGTGGAATTGAGTGGCACAGGGATGATGTACATCATCCCAGCTTTCCAAAGATGTATAGATCGTGCATTTTGGTTAAGATTTGGTTGTCTGCAAAATTGGCCGGAATCTTCATGCTCACCGGAGAAGAAGGTGGCTCCAGTGGCCGTACCATTGCCAGATGTGTTGTGGATCGTTGGATTGAATTTCCAGATCTAATCCTGGCCCTTGTTTGTTATGACTTGTTTTAATACATTGTGCAGCGCATTTGACTTTGGCATATGTGGGAGCGCGCATCTGTAGCGTGTGATCTGCCAGCTCAATTAATGAGCTCAGATCTAACGCTCCTCGTTTTTTCTAATTTTTATTTTTCTGATTTAATTTCTTTAATTTCCATTTATTTCAAAAATTCATAACTCTTTCATTTTTAATCCAAAAATTATGGGACCAATTGCATTAGTCTCCAAATAAATTCTAGTTTCTATTTCTGATTTTTAATATTTTTTATTTCATCATTTGATATTTTTGGTGAATTTTCTCTTTCTGGTTGTTTTTAATTCATTTTAAATAGTTTTTGATATTCAAAAAATACAAAAATATTTTCCTAACCTATTTGAATGATGATGGATCTATGAAAATTATTCTCATCAATTTTAAATTTATTTGAGATTTATTTGAGATTTTAGTTCAATTAGGTTATTTTTATTCATTTTTAATTGATTAAAAATAGTTTCTGACTTTTAAAAATGCTGAAATTTTTTGTCAAACTTAGTTTGACCTTGGTGAACTTGGGATAAATTACTTGGACCTTTCAAGGTTGATTTGAAGTGATTTTGAAGTTTGACCTTTCCATTATTCTTAATCTTCCTTGATTCAAATCTAATTCATCTTGATCAATTGATCAAGTGAATGGCTTTGCATTAAGGATAGGTTGTTTTCTAAATCATGCAAAAGGCTTAAACCAATACAAGATCAATTCTCATTTTCTTTTTGGCATGGCAAGTTGTTGGAACTTGGTTCACTAATCAAGACTTCTAACTTGTGTTGTTGCCTACATTATTATTGACCGACCTCAGGTAGTTGTGACTTCTACATAAGTCCAATTACGATTGCTTAACATAGCACTAAATTTGCCTTATGGCACACTAACTACTAACAATAACCATTAACAATTAACATTTACCTTTTGCTCTTTACTTTTATGCAATTTACTATTCTTGCACATATTATCCATTTGCTTTTCTCTTTGCTCACTTGAGCACATGTTTATGTTAATGCCATTTGCCTTTTGCTCACTTGAGCACATAATTGTGTATATATTATTGTGCTTGTAATTTGTTTTGATTGTTGTGAACCAAATGCAAAGAAATGGACTTAGTTTCTAGGACTTTCCCTATGCAAAGAATGGAGAAATGGACTTAGATTCTAGGACTTTCCTTATGCAAAAATTGGAGTAAAAGGATCTTGATGATGAGTATGGATTAGAAGGACTAAATATCTAAACTCACTCTTGTCCATTCTTGGTTTACTTCATGAAACTTTTGATGTGTGTGCTTTTGTGCTAGGGGATTCTATGAGCTCAAATTGAAGGACCATTGCCATGTTAATTCAAAGCGAAGGACAAGATACCTTAGGGATCTCCTAAGAGACATGTTTGATTGCTTATGCTTTGTGATTGCTTATTCCAAAGGATGTGAGCTACTTGGATCATCAATATGATCTCAAGAGAGGAACTCCATTGTGGTTTTGTTTCTTTATCCCTTTCCTTTTGCTTTACTTAGGACTTAGCCATTCTTCTTATTCTCTTCACTCTAACCCAAGCCAAAACCTTTTGTGCAAACATTTAACCTTTGTTTTCAACATTAGAAACCTAAGCCTTATGCTTTTGATTTTCAAACTTTATTCCCATAATACTTATTTTGAATTGAATCTTTAAGTCAACTTTGACCATTTTTGCATATACTTCTAATTGGTAAATATAACCCACTCAAATTTCTTTTTGTGGTTCCAACAGCCACTTTCTTAATCAAATCTTTCATAACCTTTAGCTATTAGGTTTGAGTTATCTTTGTGGTAGATGTAATACTCACCTATATCCTTAGTGATGGATAATGAGTCTTCCATGCTTATTATAGGGTTAACCTCTCACTAGCATGTTGAAGTTATCCTCACATGGTGGGTTTGTGGCTTTAGGTTGAGTTTTCTCCCTTTGATAACAAAAGACCTTAAGGCTTTTGGACCAATCAATTCACCAACTCATTTTGAGATTTTTACCCCGAACTACGAGGTTTTTATCCTAATCTTTTTATAAGATGGTACGTAGGCAATGGGTTTATCCATCAAAACACAAAATGTAAATAACTTGTACATTCTCCTCTCATCTCTTCAATCATGTTTGCACAAACAAATTTTCACAAAACAACAACCTTGCAACCAAGTATGAAAAGGGCTCCCTAGGAGTACCTAGGATGTTTTGGGTGCCTAACACCTTCCCATTACATAACCAACCCCCTTACTCAGATCTCTGTTTATCTTTTACTAGTTTTTGTTAAAACTTTTAGGTTTTTATTCGCTTTCTAACCATTCCTTTGGATAAATAGAAGTGCGGTGGCGACTTGACTTGTATGGTTTACCTTGGATTTAGTCAATATCTCTAATGGTAACGAATACCCCGCTACAGAAAAGTGGCGACTCTGCTGGGGAAAGGCGTCATTTGCCTAGTGGGTTTTGCCAACTTTTCATGCTTGTTGTATTGTATTGTCTTGTGACATATTTTTTGTGCAATTTGGGATTACTGTATTGTATGTAATGATTGATTTGCTTCATATTAATTCCTTGTTTGCTTGGTGATCTTTGTGAGATGAGTTCTATACCCGGACTCGAGTGCATTTAGGATAGGAGAATGGCGTAGTCTTGTTGACTTGTGTGGAGTTATTCCTTAGCAAGTTGACTTGCAAGTCCATTCACTTGGTGGAGGTCATGATTGGGATCAATAATGTCACACAAGTAAGTTGTGGTTAGACATTACTCTTTCCAATATAGACCTTAGAAGCCAAGGACCTTAGTTTACCAAGCCCATCTTGGCCTATTCTTAGGATGTAGTGCGAAAGTCGTTCAAATGTAAGATTTGATACGATTGTTACGCGATACTACACTCATAAGAGTCTCTCTTGAGAATATTTTTGGAATACGAGTAGTCGTTTCTCCGATAATATCCTAAAGATGGGATGATGACTATGGGAACCTCTTGTAGAACATGTTTGGCAGGTTTAAACCCTAGTACATTCCCTTTGGGGTGGTTCTTAACCGAGACCCCGTGCTCGTGACTTGCAACAAACCCTTGATTCATGGTTGATCCGTTCATGTATCCTTAATATCAATGGAACTTGGGTGTTGAAAAGGTGTAAACCATAATCCACCAAAATGGATGATTGATATTAAGGATGATATGATCCATCCCATGACCTTTGTTTGGTGTGATTTGCTTGATCCTTGAGTGTGATTGTTGCATTCATGCATTCATGCACTCATTTGCATCCATATCATCAATAATGAAGAAGATTTTCAAGGAACTTAAGGGGGTTTATTTGCAAAATTTTCAGACATGGAAAGACAAAGAAGAAATACAAAGAAGTACAGTTTCAGACAACCAGATTTGAAAGAGTTAAGGAATCTGACATCCTATGTACTAGATCCTTTGGGTTTCAAGGCTCGTTTTGGGAAGCTTCTTCCTCTTCTGACTACTCAGGTGGATGAAGGGTTGATGAGTGTATTGGTGCAGTTTTACGATCCCTTGTACCGTTGTTTCACGTTTCCGGGTTTCCAGCTTTTGCCTAAACTTGAGAAGTATGCCTACCTTGTGGGTATACCTATTCTAGACCAGTTGCCGTTCAGTGGCTTAGAGAGTATTCCTACTTCTCAAGAGATAGCAGACATGTTGCACATAGATGAATCTCTGGTTGGTGCTCATATGACCACCAAAGGTGGAATTCAAGGTCTCCCTTCTGAGTTCCTCATTGCTCAAGCTACTGTATATGGGAAGGCCATGAGTGAGGATGCCTTCGAAGCCATATTTGTACTTCTCATCTATGGATTGGTATTATTCCCCAACATTGACAAGTTTGTGGATGTGAATGCTATTAGGATCTTCTCTACTCTTAATCCTGTTCCGACTCTGTTGGGTGATACCTATTTCTCTTTGCATCTGAGGAATGCAAAGGGTGGTGGTGCCATTGTATGTTGTTTGCCTCTGTTGTATAAGTGGTTTATTTCTCACTTACCGCAAACGGTCGCCTTCAAGGAGAACAGGAGATGTCTACGGTGGTCTACGAGACTCATGTCTCTCACTAATGATGATATCTCTTGGTATAACCGTGTGTATGATGGTGTGCGGATTATTGACTCTTGTGGTGAATTCTCCAATGTACCCCTTCTTGGTACGTGTGGCGGAATTAACTACAACCCTGTTTTGGCACGTCGTCAGCTTGGGTTCCCCCTAAAGGATAAACCTAATAACATCCTGTTAGAGGGTGTGTTCTTCGAGGAGGGTAAAGATCCCCAAGGCTTGAAGGGCAGAATGGTTCACGCTTGGCGCAAGATTCATATGAAAGGAAGGAAGGAGTTAGGTCCTAAGAATTTTGTTGCTATGGAGCCTTACACTGCTTGGGTTAGGAAGAGAGCGTCTGAGTATCTCATGCCTTACGAGTATCCGAGACCTGCACCTTTGGTTATGGTTGGGCCTTCCACCCTCCCTAACCAAGGAGTAGAGGAGTTGAGAGACGAAGACCGATAACGTGCTTGGATCCGTGAAAGGGAGGAGTTGCTTCAGCGGATCAAGGAGAAGGATGCTTTGATAGAGTTCCTCGAACATCAGGTTATTGATGATCCTGATGATGAATGGACTTCTCTACTTCCTCAGTCTTCCAAGTTTTAGAAAAGGAAGTACGATCGAATCGCCAAGGAGAAGGCAGATATGGAGGCAGCCTACGAGAGAGAGGTGAAGAGGCTTCGTGCATCCTATCTTCCTGTGTCCCGAGCTTTGGATGATTGTTTCTAGGGATTCATAGGATAACTATTTTCCTTTTCTCTTGTATATGATTGACAATGTTGTACTTCTTTTCCCTGGTATTATTTGATGAGATGTTTCCATATGTGATAAATGTTTAATATTTCCAAAAAATTGCAAATAGAACCCTAAAGTTCCTTTGAAAATAAAAGAAAAAATCATATGCACAAGCATTGCATGCATCATGTGCATAAGCAAGTTTTGTTCCCAGCTTCTTGTCCTGTGGTCTAACTCTGTGTTCTTCATTTATTTTGAAGACAAGCTGACTTACCGGTACTACACCAGAGCCAACATTTCAAGACTGATGGATCATCTGGAACAAGAGAACCGCGAGCTGAAAGAGGAAGTGCCAGATTAAGTGCCTTGATGGAATCATTCTTGGCTGCCCAAAGCCAGTCTTCTCCGACACCTTCAACTCCTCCCCAGAGGACGGTCATTTCTGAGACTGTCTCCTCAACCGTGCTTGCGGCCAGTGCACACTTTGCTCCAACGGCCATGCCAGCCGGATTCCCGTGGGGGATGCCTCCCAATTTCACGCCCGAGGGTCCTACTCCTACCTTTGCTTCTATGCCGGCATCTAGCCCGGTCCTTGCTGTTCCTCCTCCTGTCGTGCATACTATGTCCAGGGTAGACGACACCATCTATCATTCTGAGCCGTCTGAGGGTCCAAATGTCTATGAGGAGATGGACGCTATGAATGATCAATTTCTTGAGCTCCGCAAGGAATTGAAAACTCTCAGAGGAAAGGATTTTTTCGGCAAGTCTGCTGCCGAACTCTGCTTGGTTCCTAATGTGAAGATCCCTGTGAAATTCAAGGTCCCTGACTTTGAAAAATACAAGGGAAATACTTGTCCTCTCAGCCACCTGGTCATGTATGCCAGGAAGATGTCGGCTCAGACCGACAACGACCAATTGCTCATCCACTACTTTCAGGACAGTCTGTCCGGTGCCGCTCTGCGTTGGTACATGGGTTTAGACAGTGCGAACATCCGATCCTTCAACGATCTTGGCGAGGCCTTCATCAAGCAGTACAAGTACAATGTGGATATGGCTCCTGATAGGGATCAATTGAGAGCCATGTCCCAGAAGGACAAGGAAATGTTTAAAGAGTACGCCCAGAGGTGGCGAGAGTTAGCAGTACAGATCGTGCCTCCGCTAGAAGAGAAAGAGATGACTAAGATATTTTTGAAGACCTTAAGTTCTTTTTATTATGAGCGGATGATTGCTAGCGCTCCTTCTGACTTCACCAAAATGGTGAATATGGGGATGCGTCTAGAAGAAGGGGTTAGAGAAGAACGTCTGACTAGAGAAGAAGGCTCTTCTGCCAAACGTTATGGGTCGTTTGCGAAGAAGAAAGATGGAGAGGCACATGCTGTGACCTCCCATGTGAAACCAAGAAGACCCTCTATGAGGAGGAAGACTGTGCGTCCCGTCGATAACCAGCACCAGGTGGCTCATATAGCACCGGTTTTCAGAGACAATTAGCAGTATCAGCAACACAACAACAATCAGCAACCATATCTGCAATATCAACAGCACTCTCCGCAACAGTAGGCCTACCAGCCTCGAAACAGTAATCAAACCAGCACGAGTTACGAGAGGAAAAGGGTCACCTTCGATCCTATTCCAATGACATATGCAGAACTATATCCCTCTTTGATATAGAGGAAGTTGATTACTCCGCGAGACCCACCGGCTATACCTGCTAACCCCCAGTGGTGGTATAAGCTTGAATTACACTGTGTTTACCATTCTGGAGCTCCTGGCCATGACGTGGAAAATTGTTACCCTTTGAAGACCAAGGTTCAAGACCTTGTGAGGTGTGGCATTCTGTGTTTCGAGGACGTAAGTCCTAATGTGAAGAAGAACCCATTGCCCGAGCATGGGAAATCTGTTAACATGGTCCAAGGCTGCCCTGGCAAGTACAAAGTCAAATATGTCAGTCATATTCGACAATCGCTGGTCGATGTAACACCCCGATTAAAATAAGAGAATTATTTAATTGAGTTAATATTATTTTATTAATTTAATTAAATAAAGTGGAATTATTGGATTATTATTATTATTATTTGGAGTAATAATTATTTGGAAAATATATAAGTGGAATAAGAGAAAAGGTTTTCATTTTTGGAAAAGGTTTTTACGTGAAAAAGCAGAGAAGCATCGTGAAAGAGGAAAAGGGCAAGAGAAGGAGCTGTAGAGCAAAGGTTGGAGAACGGAAAAGCTTGAAGCTCGAAGAGTTGCCGGATTGTTAAGGTAAGGGGGGTTTATCGTCGTTTAATGGGTATTATCGATTAACATGTAATGGGTAGTGATAAGCCGTCGATTGACCCTAATTGGGATTTAGAATGCTGAGAAATTATGTTGAATAAGTTGTATTAAAGCTGAAATTGAATTTGTGTTTGAGTGTATTGTGAATTTCTGAGCGTATAGCTTTTACGGAAGTTGAATCGGAGGTCCGGAAGTCCTCCAACGGCGGAAAATGCGGAAACTCTGCATTCTGCCTTGTGTTAGCGCAGGAACTGCTGTTTCGCCTGCGTTAACCGGTTAACCCAGGGTGTTAACCGGTTAACACTGTTATAAAGTGTGAAAAATGTTGAGTTTTGCCTGCGTTAACCGGTTAACCTATAGCGTTAACCGGTTAACACTGTTGCGTTTTGCCTGGAAGTGTAATTTTCCTGCGTTAACCGGTTAACCTATAGCGTTAACCGGTTAACACTGTTGCAGTATGTAAAAATGGTTGATTTTTATGATGTAAGTGTAATTGGTGATTGGCCTATTGTATCCAATTGTGATAAATAAATTCGTGGAGTCTATGTTGTGGAATGTTGATGCAAATATGTTGATAAGTTGTTTTTGTGGAAAATATTAAGTTGTAGGCTGATGAGCCAAAGTTGAATACAAGTTGTTTTGTTGAAAATGCTGAGTTGTAGGCTGATGAGCCAAAGTTGATTTTTAAGTTGTTGTTGCTGAAAAAGCTGTTATGTTGTCGTTGTTATTATGTTGTTGAACTTTCAAGTCGTACATGCCATATACATTCATATGCATTAAGTCGGGGCTTTTGCTCACACCACGTTGGCCTGGATTGGCAAAATTATGGGGCTTTTGCTCACACCACGTTGGCCTGGATTGGCAAAATTATGGGGCTTTTGCTCACACCACGTTGGCCTGGATTGGCAAAAATTTTAAGTTGAAAGTTGAAGGCTTATGCCTTGATGCCCACTAAACTGGCAATGATTTTAAGTTGGGAGTTTTACTCCAAATGGTACCACATGCATGAAGAGTCGAGTCTCATTTGAGTTGCATTTACGTTGTGTTTGAATATGATGTTGAGTTGAATATGCTGCTACCGAATGCATGATATGATGTGGGTGATTACGTGTAAAGTTACTTAACATAACATGATGATTTATAATATTTGTTATATCGATTGAGGAACTCACCCTTACAGTTATATTTTTCAGGTAACGAGCAGTGAGTTGAGTAGAAGCTAGTGCTTGAAGTCTAGAGTGGTTTTAGTGGGTCATGCTCTGATAGATGTAACATCGGGACGGAATGTTTTATTTGTTGAATAAATGTTAATTTTAAGATATTACAGATGTTGAATGTTTCTATCCGCTGCGAATTTTTAAAGAAGTGTTTATGTTGAATTAGATAATGAGCATGACTGATTTTTACGGTGAATTATGTGAAGTATTATGTGACACCCTTGGTGCATGATTACTCTGATATTGATTTATATGCTGTTGTTTTAATTAAATATTTGGGGTATTTAGAAGGGTGTTACATTAGTGGTATTAGAGCCTGGTTGGTCTGTCCGGCCAGTTGTCGTGTCGTTACTGTCTAACAATTGTGTAATTGTTATTAATCTAACTTTAAGTTGTGTTGTATTGATAAGTTGAAATGGCTGGAAGGAATGACGCTGCAATGGCTGCCGCAATGCAAGCAATGGCACAAGCGGTGCAGAACTTGCCAAATGCTGGTGGTGATGCTGGGTCACGTAGCTTGGCGACTTTTCAGAGAGAGAATCCGCCGGTGTTTAAAGGGAAGCATGATCCAGATGCAGCCTTGGGATGGTTGAAAGAGATTGAGAGAATCTTCCGTGTTATGGATTGCACTCCAGCTCAGAAGGTTTGGTATGGTACTCACATGCTAGCAGTCGAAGCTGATGACTGGTGGCTAGAGACTCACGAGAGGTTGACCGTGGCAGGTGAAGTCATTACTTGGGATGTATTCCGTAGGGAATTTCTGAGGAAGTATTATCCGGAAGATGTCCGTGGTAAGAAGGAAATTGAATTCCTTGAGCTGAAGCAAGGAAACATGTCTGTCACTGATTATGCTGCGAAATTTGTGGAGCTGTCCAAATTTTATCCTCATTACACTGGTGGTGGTGCTGAATTTTCGAAGTGCATCAAGTTTGAGAACGGATTGCGCTCTGAAATTAAGAAGGCTGTTGGGTATCAGAAGATACGCATTTTTACTGATTTGGTTGATAGCTGCAGGATATTTGAAGAAGACAATAATGCTCATTACAAGATTGTCAGTGACCGCAGAGGCAAGCAACATCAAAACCGTGGCAAGCCGTATGATGTTCCAGCTGGAAAAGGGAGACAAAGAGCTGCTCCGGCTCAGAGAGCTAGTGGGGGAGGTGCTCCTGCTGGTATAGTTTGCTTCAAATGTGGTCAAGCTGGTCATAAGAGTAATGTATGCACTGCTGAAGTAAAGAGGTGTTTTCGCTGTGGTAAGATTGGTCATGCAGTAGCTGATTGCAAGCACAAAGAAGTGATTTGTTTTAATTGTGGCGAAGAAGGGCATATTGGAAGTCAGTGTCAGAAGCCGAAGAAAGGGAATCAGTCAGGAGGCAAGGTCTTTGCTTTATCGGGTTCTGAGACTTCTGCCGATGATCGTTTGATCCGAGGTACGTGTTATATTAATGGCTTTCCTCTTGTAGCTATTATTGACACAGGTGCGACTCATTCCTTTATATCTTTGGATTGTGCTGTGAAACTTAAGTTAGAGATATCTGAGATGTTTGGTAGTATGGTAATTGATACTCCTGCGAAGGGTTCAGTGACTACTACTTCGGTTTGTTTAAATTGTCCTTTGAGTATTTTTGGTAGGGGCTTTGGGATGGACCTAGTGTGTCTTCCACTAGTGCAGATTGATGTTATTCTGGGTATGAACTGGTTGGTGTTTAACCGAGTTTCTATCAATTGTTTTGATAAGACTGTGATCTTTCCTGAGATTGAGGAGGGAAAGAGTTTGTTTCTATCAGCAAGGCAAGTGAATGAGGCAGTAGCTGAGGGGGCAGAGTTGTTTATGCTGTTAGCGACTTTGGAGGCTAAGGATAAACTGGTGATTGGCAATCTAGCCGTGGTGTGTGATTTTCCTGATGTGTTTCCAGAAGAAGTGAATGAATTACCACCAGAACGTGAAGTGGAGTTCTCGATTGATTTGGTACCTGGTACTAGACCGATATCGATGGCTCCGTACCGTATGTCTGCTGTTGAGTTAACTGAATTGAAGAGTCAGTTGGAAGATCTATTGGATAAGAAATTTATTCGTCCGAGTGTGTCACCGTGGGGTGCACCAGTGCTATTGGTTAAGAAGAAAGAAGGTACTATGAGGTTGTGTGTGGACTACAGGCAACTGAATAAAGTGACGATCAAGAATCGGTATCCTTTGCCGAGGATTGATGATTTGATGGATCAGTTGGTTGGTGCAAGTGTGTTCAGTAAAATAGATTTGAGATCTGGGTATCATCAGATCCGTGTGAAAACAGAGGATATTCAGAAGACTGCTTTCAGAACAAGGTATGGACATTATGAGTATTCTGTAATGCCTTTTGGTGTGACTAATGCACCTGGAGTATTTATGGAGTATATGAATAGGATTTTCCATCCGTACCTAGACAAGTTTGTTGTGGTGTTTATTGATGATATTTTGGTGTATTCGAAATCTGAAGAAGAGCATGCTGAACATTTGAGAGTGGTTTTAGAAGTCCTACGAGAAAAGAAGTTATTTGCTAAATTGTCCAAGTGCGAATTTTGGCTAGGAGAGGTAAGTTTTCTTGGTCATGTGATTTCAAGAGGTGGTGTGGCTGTTGATCCTTCTAAGATAGAAGCGGTATCTAAGTGGGAAGCTCCGAAGTCTGTTGCTGAGATTCGAAGTTTTCTTGGTTTGGCTGGTTATTATAGGAAGTTCATTGAGGGATTTTCTAAGTTGGCGTTACCGTTGACGATGTTGACTAGAAAGGGGCAAGCGTTTGTTTGGGACTCAAAATGTGAAGAAGGTTTCCAAGAGCTAAAGAGAAGGTTGACTACTGCTCCTATTCTGATATTACCGAGTTCGTCGGAATCATTTGAAGTTTATTGCGATGCTTCATTGTTGGGTTTGGGTGGCGTGTTGATGCAGAATAAGCAGGTTATAGCTTATGCTTCAAGACAGCTGAGGGTTCATGAGAGGAACTATCCGACGCACGATTTAGAGTTGGCAGCTGTGGTGTTTGTTCTGAAGTTATGGAGACATTACTTGTACGGGTCAAGATTTGAGGTTTTCAGTGACCACAAAAGTTTAAAGTATTTGTTTGATCAGAAAGAGCTGAATATGAGGCAGAGAAGATGGTTAGAGTTTCTGAAGGATTATGACTTTGGGTTGAATTACCATCCGGGTAAAGCAAACGTAGTGGCTGATGCATTGAGTCGGAAATCATTACATATGTCTATGTTAATGGTTAAGGAATTGGATTTAATTGAACAGTTTAGAGACTTGAGTTTGGTGTGTGAGAGTACTCACAATAGTGTTAAATTGGGAATGTTGAAGTTGACAAGTGGTATTCTGGATGAGATCAGAGAGGGTCAGAAATCTGATATGCTTTTGGTTGATAAGTTGACTCTAGTGAATCAAGGTCAAGGTGGCGAATTCAGAGTTGATGAGAATGGTATTTTGAAGTTTGGTAGTCGGGTGTGTATTCCGGATGTTACCGAGCTTAAGAAGAGTATTCTTGAGGAAGGACATCGTAGTGGTCTGAGTATTCATCCTGGAGCTACGAAGATGTATCATGATTTGAAGAAGTTATTTTGGTGGCCGGGAATGAAAAGAGAAATTGCGAGTTTTGTCTATTCTTGTTTGACTTGTCAGAAGTCAAAGATTGAGCATCAGAAGCCGTCTGGGCTAATGCAACCGTTGGCTATTCCAGAGTGGAAGTGGGATAGTATTAGTATGGATTTTGTTTCTGGTTTACCGAGGACAAGTAAGAATTTTGAAGCTATTTGGGTGATTGTTGACAGATTAACAAAGTCGGCTCATTTCATTCCGATTAGAATGGATTATCCGTTAGAAAAATTGGCTGAGTTGTATATTGAGAAGATTGTAAGTTTGCATGGTATTCCGTCGAGTTTTGTTTCGGACAGAGATCCTAGATTTACATCGAAGTTCTGGGAAGGTTTGCAGAGAGCTTTGGGAACTAAGCTGAGATTGAGTTCTGCATATCATCCGCAGACTGACGGTCAGACTGAGAGGACGATTCAGTCATTAGAAGATCTTTTGAGAGCTTGTGTTTTGGAAAAAGGAGGTGGTTGGGATTGTTATTTACCGTTGATTGAGTTTACCTACAACAATAGTTTTCATTCGAGCATTGGTATGGCGCCGTTTGAAGCTTTGTATGGTAGGAGATGTCGGACACCGTTATGTTGGTGTGAGTCCGGTGAGAGTGCTGTGGTCGGACCGGAAATTGTTCAACAGACTACAGAAAAGATTAAGATGATTCAGGAGAAGATGAGGATGGCTCAGAGTCGTCAGAAGAGTTATCATGACAAGAGGAGGAAGTCACTTGAGTTTCAAGAGGGAGATCATGTGTTTCTTCGTGTTACTCCGATAACAGGTGTTGGTCGGGCTTTGAAGTCGAAGAAGTTGACACCTCGATTTATTGGTCCTTATCAGATTTTAGAGAGGATAGGAGAGGTAGCCTATCGTGTCGCTTTACCGCCGTCACTTGCGAATTTGCATGAGGTTTTTCATGTGTCTCAGTTGAGGAGGTACATTCATGATCCGTCGCATGTAGTCCAAGTAGATGATGTACAGGTGAGAGATAACCTGACTGTTGAAACATCACCTATGAGGATCGAGGATCGAGAGTTGAAGCAGTTGCGGGGTAAAGAGATTGCCTTGGTGAAGGTAGCTTGGGGAGGACCAGTAGGTGGCAATGTGACTTGGGAACCGGAGAGTCAGATGAAGGAGTCTTATCCGGAGTTATTTGCTTGAGGTATGTTTTCGAGGACGAAAACTCTTTTAGTGGGGGAGAGTTGTAACACCCCGATTAAAATAAGAGAATTATTTAATTGAGTTAATATTATTTTATTAATTTAATTAAATAAAGTGGAATTATTGGATTATTATTATTATTATTTGGAGTAATAATTATTTGGAAAATATATAAGTGGAATAAGAGAAAAGGTTTTCATTTTTGGAAAAGGTTTTTACGTGAAAAAGCAGAGAAGCATCGTGAAAGAGGAAAAGGGCAAGAGAAGGAGCTGTAGAGCAAAGGTTGGAGAACGGAAAAGCTTGAAGCTCGAAGAGTTGCCGGATTGTTAAGGTAAGGGGGGTTTATCGTCGTTTAATGGGTATTATCGATTAACATGTAATGGGTAGTGATAAGCCGTCGATTGACCCTAATTGGGATTTAGAATGCTGAGAAATTATGTTGAATAAGTTGTATTAAAGCTGAAATTGAATTTGTGTTTGAGTGTATTGTGAATTTCTGAGCGTATAGCTTTTACGGAAGTTGAATCGGAGGTCCGGAAGTCCTCCAACGGCGGAAAATGCGGAAACTCTGCATTCTGCCTTGTGTTAGCGCAGGAACTGCTGTTTCGCCTGCGTTAACCGGTTAACCCAGGGTGTTAACCGGTTAACACTGTTATAAATTGTGAAAAATGTTGAGTTTTGCCTGCGTTAACCGGTTAACCTATAGCGTTAACCGGTTAACACTGTTGCGTTTTGCCTGGAAGTGTAATTTTCCTGCGTTAACCGGTTAACCTATAGCGTTAACCGGTTAACACTGTTGCAGTATGTAAAAATGGTTGATTTTTATGATGTAAGTGTAATTGGTGATTGGCCTATTGTATCCAATTGTGATAAATAAATTCGTGGAGTCTATGTTGTGGAATGTTGATGCAAATATGTTGATAAGTTGTTTTTGTGGAAAATATTAAGTTGTAGGCTGATGAGCCAAAGTTGAATACAAGTTGTTTTGTTGAAAATGCTGAGTTGTAGGCTGATGAGCCAAAGTTGATTTTTAAGTTGTTGTTGCTGAAAAAGCTGTTATGTTGTCGTTGTTATTATGTTGTTGAACTTTCAAGTCGTACATGCCATATACATTCATATGCATTAAGTCGGGGCTTTTGCTCACACCACGTTGGCCTGGATTGGCAAAATTATGGGGCTTTTGCTCACACCACGTTGGCCTGGATTGGCAAAATTATGGGGCTTTTGCTCACACCACGTTGGCCTGGATTGGCAAAAATTTTAAGTTGAAAGTTGAAGGCTTATGCCTTGATGCCCACTAAACTGGCAATGATTTTAAGTTGGGAGTTTTACTCCAAATGGTACCACATGCATGAAGAGTCGAGTCTCATTTGAGTTGCATTTACGTTGTGTTTGAATATGATGTTGAGTTGAATATGCTGCTACCGAATGCATGATATGATGTGGGTGATTACGTGTAAAGTTACTTAACATAACATGATGATTTATAATATTTGTTATATCGATTGAGGAACTCACCCTTACAGTTATATTTTTCAGGTAACGAGCAGTGAGTTGAGTAGAAGCTAGTGCTTGAAGTCTAGAGTGGTTTTAGTGGGTCATGCTCTGATAGATGTAACATCGGGACGGAATGTTTTATTTGTTGAATAAATGTTAATTTTAAGATATTACAGATGTTGAATGTTTCTATCCGCTGCGAATTTTTAAAGAAGTGTTTATGTTGAATTAGATAATGAGCATGACTGATTTTTACGGTGAATTATGTGAAGTATTATGTGACACCCTTGGTGCATGATTACTCTGATATTGATTTATATGTTGTTGTTTTAATTAAATATTTGGGGTATTTAGAAGGGTGTTACAGTCGAGATGCATCATTTGTTATGTGATTATAGTCATTATGAGCATGACCATGATAGATGCCGAGTTTGTTCTGTCAATCAAAAAGGTTGTCGCCAGGTGCGCGAAGATGTTCAGGAAATGCTGGATGAAGGAGTTATTGAGATCCTTCAAAACAGAAATGTTAACGAAGATGCTAACGAGGTCAACGTAATTTCTCCAGTATTCCGGATCCCCGAACCTGTTATCATCAAGTATGATGGTAGAAAACAGAAGGTTTCTCCTACATTGACCATCAAGTCGGCCGGACCAGTACCGTACTCTTCTGAAAAAGCAATTCCCTATCGCTACAATGTTGTCGCGGTAGAAAATGGGAAAGAGGTGTCGTTGTCATCTTCCTCTGTTGTTAACATTGCGGATAATAGTGGTTTGACCCGCAGCGGTCGCGTGTTTTCAGCACCTCCAAAGCCCCAAGCTAATGCTGATTCTGTTGAACGCCCGATTGGGAATGCTTTTAGCACTCCGAATCCGGCACCTGTTGTTAAGCCTTCCTCTACATTGATAACTCCTACTTCTGTTGGCCCTAGGGGCAATATGAGAGAAGATTGTGATGAGATGCTGAAGCTCATCAAAAGAAGCGAGTACAATATTGTAGACCAGCTTCTACAAACACCGTCCAAGATATCGGTACTATCATTGCTATTGAATTCAGAACCACACCGAGAAGCTCTACAGAAAGTTTTGGATGTGGCATATGTAGATCATGATGTCACGATAGAACAATTCGATAGCATTGTTGCAAACATCACCGCTTGTAACAACTTGAGTTTTTGTGACTCTGATCTCCCCGAGGAGGGAAGGGACCACAACTTGGCATTACATATATCTATGGGTTGCAAAGACGATGCCATGTCCAATGTGCTGGTGGACATTGGGTCATCATTGAACGTATTGCGAAAAACCACTCTTTCGAAACTGTCATATCAAGGGGCTCCCATGAGGCAGAGTGGAGTAGTTGTGAAGGCTTTCGATGGGTCTCGCAAAACTGTGATTGGGGAAGTTGATCTCCCAGTCAAGATCGGACCAAGTGATTTCCAGATTACCTTCCAGGTTATGGATATTCACCCATCGTATAGCTGTCTCTTAGGCAGACCGTGGATTCACGAGGCAGGCGCCGTGACATCCACCCTACACCAAAAACTGAAGTTTGTGAAGAACAAGAAACTGGTGGTGGTAGGGGGAGAAAAGGCTCTCCTGGTTAGCCACTTGTCTTCCTTCTCATACATAGATGCTGAGGATGAAGTTGGAACTCCTTTCCAAGCTTTATCTATTGTTGAGCCTATTGAGAAGAAAACTCCTTCATTTGCTTCCTATAAAAATGCAAAGTTGGCCATTGAGCGCGACACGACCGCTGGTTTAGGGAAAATGATTTAGCTAGAAGACAACAAGTCTCGGGCCGGCATAGGTTATTCGTCTGGGGTTTTCAACACACAAGGGTTGTTCAAGAGTGGAGGTTTCATCCACACCGGTCAAGGAGAGGAAGTTGTTGCCATTTTGGAAGAAGATACATAGGATTCTGGCAACTTCGTCATCCCCGGGGGAATCTGCAATAATTGGGTCGCTGTGGATATTCCAACAGTTATCCATAAGTCAAAGTAATGTTCATTTGTGTTTAGAAAACCCTCCTCCCATGCCAAAAGGAGGAGTGATGACATTATTGGCACATAAATACAATGATATTTTCATTTAATAAATTCATGTTAAATGTTTGTTTTTCCAAATATTTTCCCTTTTTGCTTTTTGCATGAAATTGGTGATCCCATAAAACAAACAAAAAAATATAGAATAAAATCAATCTTTTCATCTGCATAATGATTGCCTTGTTTGAATTCTAAAGCTTTTCATATCCAAAATCATTATGCAGGTTGATCAAACCCATTGAACATAATGATCCAACACCATCTCCCAATTTTGAGTTCCCTGTATTTGAGGCAGAAGAAGATGATGCTGAAGAGATTCCTGACGAGATTACCCGTCTACTTGAGCATGAAGAGAAGATCATTCAGCCGCATCTCGAGAATCTGGAAACAATCAACTTGGGGTCTGAAGATTGTGTGCGAGAAGTGAAGATTGGGGAACTCCTGGAAGAGTCTGTTAAGAAGGGGTTGATTGAACTGCTACGAGAATATGTTGATGTCTTCACATGGTCATATGAGGACATGCCGGGTCTAGATACAGATATTGTGCAACATTTCCTACCTTTGAAGCCTGAGTGCGTGCCTGTGAAGCAGAAGCTCAGAAGAACTCATCCTGATATGGCAGTGAAGATCAAAGAGGAGGTTCAGAAGCAAATTGATGCAGGGTTTCTGGTGACTTCTACATATCCTCAATGGGTGGCCAATATTGTGCCCGTGCCTAAGAAAGACGGAAAAGTCCGAATGTTTGTGGACTATAGAGACTTGAATAAAGCTAGTCCAAAAGATGATTTTCCTCTACCACATATCGATATGTTGGTAGATAATACAGCTAAATTCAAAGTCTTCTCATTTATGGATGGATTTTCCGGATATAATCAGATCAAGATGGCACCCGAGGATATGGAGAAGACAATATTCATCACACCTTGGGGAACATTCTGTTATCGAGTGATGCCCTTCGGTTTGAAGAACGCCAGAGCCACGTATCAAAGAGCTATGACCACCTTGTTTCATGATATGATGCACAAGGAGATCGAGGTATATGTTGATGATATGATCGCCAAGTCAAGAACGAAAGTTGAACATGTAGTGCACTTGTTGAAGCTTTTTCAGCGTTTGAGGAAGTACAAGCTTCGTCTGAATCCCAACAAGTGTACATTTGGAGTCTGTTCTGGCAAGTTATTAGGCTTTATTGTTAGTGAAAGAGGTATTGAAGTTGATCCTGCCAAGGTTAAAGCAATACAAGAGATGCCTGCGCCCAAAACTGAGAAGCAAGTCCGAGGTTTTCTTGGCCGCTTGAATTATATTTCTAGATTCATATCCCACATGACTGCAACATGTGCGCCGATATTCAAGCTCCTCCGGAAAGATCAGTCCCATGATTGGACCGAGGATTGCCAGAAAGCTTTCGACGGTATTAAAGAGTATCTGTCTGAACCTCCGATCCTGTCTCCGCTCGTGGAAGGAAGACCTTTGATTATGTATCTGACTGTTCTTGAAGATTCAATGGGTTGTGTCCTGGGTCAGCAAGACGAATCAGGAAAGAAAGAGTATGCTATTTACTACCTGAGCAAGAAGTTCACTGATTGTGAGTCTCGATACTCAATGCTTGAGAAGACATGTTGTGCTTTGGCTTGGGCTGCTAAGCACTTACGCCAGTATATGATAAATCATACGACTTGGTTGATATCCAGAATGGATCCAATCAAGTACATCTTCGAGAAGCCTGCTTTAACCAGGAGGATTGCCCGATGGCAGATGTTGTTATCTGAGTATGATATTGAGTATCGAGCTCAGAAGACTATTAAAGGTAGTATCTTGGCTGACCACTTGGCACATCAGCCGATCGAGGATTATCAGTCAGTTCAGTATGACTTCCCGGATGAGGAGATTCTGTATTTGAAAATGAAAGATTATGATGAGCCTACACTCGATGAAGGGCCAGAGCCTGGTTCCAGATGGAGTATGGTGTTTGATGGCGCTGTAAATCAGTATGGAAATGGTATTGGGCCAGTGATTATTACTCCTCAGGGCACACATATTCCTTTTACAGCAAGGCTAACTTTCAAATGCACGAATAATATGGCTGAGTATGAGGCCTGTATTAAGGGTTTAGAGGAATGAATTGATCTAAGGATCAAGCATCTTGATGTATATGGAGATTCGGCCCTCGTTGTCAATCAGATTAAAGGTGAATGAGAAACGAATCAGCCTGGTCTCATTCCATATAGGGATTATGCGAGGAGGATTTCAACATTCTTTACTGAGGTTGACTTCCATCATATTCCTCGAGATGAGAATCGGATGGCAGACGCTCTTGCTACACTTGCTTCGATGATTGTGGTTAAACTATGGAATGAAGTTCTCAATATCACTATGATGCGCTTGGACAAACCCGCTCATGTATTTGCAGTAGAAGATGTGAAAGATCATAAGCCATGGTATTACGATATCAAGTGTTTCCTTCAGAACCAGGTTTACCCGCCAGGGGCATCGGTGAAAGATAGGAAGACTCTGAGGAGATTATTGGGAAGTTTCTACCTCAATGGCAATGTACTTTATAAGAGGAATTTTGACATGGTTCTGCTCAGATGCGTGGATAGACACGAAGCAGACCTGTTGATAACTGAGGTCCATGAGGGTTCATTTGGAACTCATTCCAATGGACATGCCATGGCTAGAAAGATGTTAAGAGCAGGTTACTATTGGCTGACAATGGAGTCTGACTGCTGCAAATATGTGAAGAAATGCCATAAGTGTCAGATTTATGCGGATAAGATTCATATTCCCCCGACACTTCTGAATGTGATCTCATCACCTTGGCCTTTCTCCATGTGGGGAATTGACATGATTGGCATGATAGAACCGAAAGCATCCAACGGACACAGATTTATTCTCGTAGCAATTGATTACTTCACGAAGTGGGTTGAAGCGGAATCGTATGCAAATGTGACCAGGCAGGTGGTCGTGAAGTTTATCAAGAATAAACTCATATGCCGTTATGGTGTGCCAGATAAGATCATTATTGATAATGGATCTAACTTGAATAACAAAATGATGAAAGAGTTGTGTAGTGAGTTCAAGATCGCGCATCATAATTATTCTCCTTAAAGACCCAAGATGAACGGGGCTGTTGAAGCTGCTAATAAGAATATCAAGAAAATTATCCAAAAGATGGTCGTCACGTATAAGGATTGGCATGAGATGTTGCCATTTGCTTTACATGGATATCGCACATTTGTCCGCACTTCAACAGGGGCAACCCCTTTCTCTCTTGTTATGGCATGGAGGTTGTACTCCCAGTAGAGGTGGAGATCCCATCAATGAGAGTCTTGATGGAGGCTAAGTTGACTGATGCTGAATGGGTTCAGAGTCGTTATGACCAGCTGAACTTGATAGAAGAGAAGAGATTGACTGCCATGTGCCACGGTCAGTTATATCAGCAAAGAATGAAGAAAGCTTTTGATAAGAAGGTCAAGCCTCGTGTGTTCCGAGAAGGTGACCTTGTGCTCAAGAAAGTCCTGTCTTTCGCACTCGATTCCAGGGGCAAGTGGACTCCAAACTACGAAGGCCCATATGTTGTTAAGAGAACCTTTTCAGGCGGTGCTTTGATACTTACAACTATGGATGGGGAGGATTTCACTCGTCCTGTGAATTCAGATGCAGTCAAGAAATACTTCGCCTAAAAATAAAAACAGAATAGCTCGCTAAGCTGAAAACCCGAAAGGGCGGCTTAGGCAAAAATGAGCGTCTCGGTGGATTGAAAACCCGAAAGGGCGGTCCAGGCAAAAGTTAGAGACATAAAAAATGAATATATGTATCCCGCTAGATTGAGTACCTCATCCTGGGGCAATCTAGGCAAAAATTAGGGATTTGGCAAGTAACTGCATCCTGACAAGACTTTGTTCTACAAGTGTCATCCGTCAGAGATTCTCGCCCATTCGTCATCAACCGAAGCTTCGAATACATCGAATTCAGAATTGGTGGAGAGATGGTCATTATGTTCAATGTAGCCCTTTTCCAATATATATCACCAATTTCAAATTTGTAAAGATCTATGGAGTCTTGCCATTTGCAGACTACCATTCCGTCAAATAAATTTGAGCCTTTTATCCAATTATTTGCACTCTTATTTGTTTCTATTCGACAAATGTTTTGCATGTTTTAATTGAGAAAATATCATTGTTTTGAAGAAACAAATTTTTCATGACCTGTTTTTTTTAAACAAAGTGAACATTCATAACTACGAAAAGATACTTAGGAGATCCTCAGTGCTCTCCCAAGGATGGTATGATCTCCAACAGGGTAAGACATTTGTTCATTTTCCTGGCATGACTGTATCTTCTTACTCCGGAGCCTTTTGTGGTTTATCCTACTGAGTGGAATACTTGTTGAGATATTCACCACTCTTCCCTTCGGCAGGGTAACGACCTTTCCTCCTCAACAAATGTGATCTCCTTGGTGGGTACGGTACTTGGTGGTTGATCCCCAGAATCCCTTTATCCCTCAGATAGATTCCCCAGTGGAGTTGCTTACGCAGTAGATTTTATTTGTGCAATAAACTCTTGTCCCCAACAGGATTGACTAATGATTCATCCCCTGCAGAGGTCTTTGCTTCCTGGTATCTCTAATCCCCGGCAGATTGGATACTCTCCATGGAGTCTGGCTTTCTCTCTTGAGATGTAGTACCGGTTGTTGAGTGCTTATTCCCTAGAGATGTTTGTGTTAGAAATGTCTGTTTATCAGCATTCATCATACATAAACCACGCTTGTATGCATATAATTTTCAAACATTCGGATATTCATATTGCATTCTTTGCCATATATCTTTGTTGTTATCCTCTGCTAGTTGGTAGTACATTTCCCAAGCAGATGTTGGTGCCTGATCCCTCAATATAGAGTCAGCCCATTAAGCAGAAAGTATTTATCTTTCCTTCCCCATTCCCCACTGAGTTATATCCTCGTGGACGACGGTTGTTTTTGTCTCCTCCCAACACATATATTTGGATAGGTTCCCCTATTGAGTTATATCCTCACTAGGATGAGTCTTGATTCAGTTTGCCTCTTTGGTTTGATCCTAAATTGGCCTTCTTGTGGCTGTTTCCTGTGTTTCCCCGTGGTATAAATGAATGATTGCTCAGTAATTAGTAATTATTCATCTTATCCTTCGGCGGAATCTGTGGTTTTCTACCCTCATACAGGTAGTTGTAAGCCCTATTTTCTCCCATTTGCAGAGTTAACCTTTTTGTTCATCCTAATCGATGACGGTTACTCTTCCGTGGTTTTCTACCCAGTATCCGGTAGATGTTATCCCCTCCTTGACAGTTATCATTATCCAATATTCGGTGTTGATATTCCATTTTTTGGATAATTGCTCTGATTAGGCAGTTTATCCCCAGCAAGTCATCTTTCATTTACCGGTTGTCAGTAATGTTTGTTGCTCCCCTTGATCGGTCATCATTATATACCTAGTTTCGGTATCTCGATGCCTTTCTCTCTCGGTCGATTTATTCTTTATTAACCCAGTAACCGGTTGTGGATAATCTTCCATGCGAGTATATTATCTATGTTCTGACGGTAATAGATAATATATCTCATGCACTCTTTGGTCGAAGCCTTTTGTTCTTCCCCAGTTGAGTAAGATTCGTATCCCTTTGTGGAATCGAATGTCCATCCCATTATCGAGTTTGCTTTTTGCCCTCTTTTGGATGATGAGTGTTTTGGGAACATTCCCCAATTCACGCTTTGGTTGGTCCCCTATTATATGCCCAGTAACCGGCATCCCTGGTGTTCCCTCCTTCTGCTCCCTATTATGACTTTTGTCCCCTGTGGAGTCAGATTTTCCTGAGTTGAGATATACCTTTCTAGGTCTTCCTCAGATGATTTGGTTGATTGATATCTATCACCCTTATACCGGTCTTAGATATTCATTCTTCCCGAGCATGTTGTTCTCTCACCCTTATACCGGTGTTCAGATCATACGTCTCTTTGAGCTTATTACCCAGTAACCGGTAATACCTCACCCTCATTGTTTCCCCAGGAGGGTTCTGTTTGGATCATCCTCAGCTGAGTCCTTAGTGGAAATCCCCACCTGAGTCCGGATTTTTATCTGAAGTATCCATTGCGGATAATTTGGCTGTATTGGCATATTCCCCAATACATGCATCTTCGAGTCAGCTCGAGTCCTTCCATTGATTTATTTCATGGATTCTCTCCGCAAGTCTCGAGTCGTGACCTGCTCACGCATTTTTCCTTTATTCCCCCTAGAGTCTCTGTCTCCCTAGTGAGTGTGTTACTCCTTCGGATTTATTTTTCTTTTGTGGATGCCTATCCCTACAGAGTTTTACTATTTGCATGCATACATCTGCATCATGAGGTCTCTTAGGGGCCAACATTCGTCTCTTTGTTATCATTTAAGCCCATTCTACCCCGTCGAGACAAAGATTTTAACCTTCACTTCTCCAGCTAGAATGACCTTAAATAGGGGCATCTGTAAGACCCAAATTTTGTCCCTAACATCCCTCATGGCATCATAACATTGCATTTGCATTGCCTCAAGGATCTTTAGTATCTTGGTTCCCTTTGACTTTGGATGGGACTTCTTGTGAGTGGTTTGAGATCACCAAGCATGTTTGAATTGTATATCATTGCTTTTCTTATTTTGTTTACTAACTAAAAAGCACAAAAATATGTCACTAACATCTTTTGTTTGTAGCTTGAGCAATCACAAGGTCCAAAGCTTCTAGGAGATCTTTTGTGCAATGATAAGGCCAAGAGGAGATGATAGCAAGAATGGTAATGGTTCCCAAAGCTCTAATCTATCAAGTATGCCTCCCTGGCATCTCAGTTCATCATTCTGATCAAAGCAAGTCAAAGGGTTTGAGGTTTGTGCCCCACAGAAACCCTAATTCATCTGTGCACCTTAATGCCTTACTCTTGAAGCAACCTCAGCCCATGATCAAATGCAATCAAGGTAAGTCCTTTAATTCACCATTTCATGCATATTTGAACTTATTTGAGTGTCCTCAATCATCAATTTATCAAGATATGAGTCATGGACTTGAGAAGTTGATCAGTCAATTCATATGACTATTTTGAAATGCACTGAGACCTAACTTTTTATGTGTTGGTAAAAAGGAGATGGTTCCAAAAGAAAAAATGTTCTTAAGGACAATATAAACAACTTTCATGTTCATTAAAAATTGATTTGAAACTTGGAAGGTCATCTCCCATTCCAAGACATTATAGGTCATTTTGACTGAAACGCTAATTTTGGGTCAATTTCCCAAGGACATAACTCATTCATTTTTTATGATTTTGAGGTGGGATCAAATGCATTGGAAATATTAAGACGTCTACCTCAAATGTTATGTTGAACAAAATTTCAAAATCTCAAAGGAAATACATGTGATAATGCAAGACATTATAGGTCCTTTTGGACCAAATGCATTGAAAGACAAAAAAGTCCAACTTCAAGTGCCCATAACTCTTTCATCAAAAATCAAACTGATGCAAAATGTAAGTCCAATTTGATTGTCTTGAAAAGATCTACAACTTTGATGTTGGAGGTTTTTTCATTTGAGGCTTGCATCATCAAAACAGAAGGGCTTGAACATTGGCCAAATTTAGAAACTTTGCCTTGACATGTTTTGCACCTTGCACTTTAAACTCAAATTTCACCAATTTCCACATCCCAAATGGATTTTTTCCCAATATAACAATTGTTCCTTATATCAAAACCTTTCCAACCATTACTCACATGATCATGTTTGGATTTGGCAAGTGTTAGTTTCGAAGAGGAGAAATTTTTAGTTCAATTATGCATAACATGTGAGAATTCATTACACAAGCCTTTGCCTCTCAAATTACACGCCCATTTCACTTTGGTATGAGTTCAGATGTCATTTGGCTTTGGTTTTGGGCCTTGTGCATGATCATGCAAGCCCATGCAATGGATATCCAATTCCATGCACACGGGTTGCATCACCTTCTCCTTGTCATTCCCTCTATAAATAGAAGCTCTATTCCATTCAAAATAGACACTAAAATCAAGCTGAATTGCTGCAGAAATCAAAACCCAACCTCTCACCAAAGAAGCTAGTTCATTTTTCTCTAAATTTTTTAGATCCAAAATTCAACTACATCTGGTTGAATCCTTGGATCTAAAGCTTCTAAACCTTCATCCTTTACTCCATTGATCTTCTGTTTTGATAAAGAAAGCAAGGAATCGAGCTCAAGCCTCCAGAAATCAAGGTTGTTATGCAACTGGTTTTTTCTTCGAAACTCATAATATATTGACATATTTGCTTGGATCTTGTGTTGGCTGAAGTCCTCTCAATAAAGGCATCATGATTGTGCATTTAATTTTTGAAATCCATTAAGTTCATGATGAACACCACAGAACTTCCATCTCTGATTTCTCTCCATATAGAGATCTAGAGTGGAATTGAGTGGCACAGGGATGATGTACATCATCCCAGCTTTCCAAAGATGTATAGATCGTGCATTTTGGTTAAGATTTGGTTGTCTGCAAAATTGGCCGGAATCTTCATGCTCACCGGAGAAGAAGGTGGCTCCGATGGCCGTACCATTGCCAGCTCAATTAATGAGCTCAGATCTAACTGTCATACGGTGAACTGACTTGGGGTATTTTGCTTTTTATCGCAATGTCGCGGATAGCAAGAGTCGCCACCGACTTTTCTTTTATCCAATAAGGAAAGGTGGAAAAGAACAGGAAAGACCTCAATAGATTTTGGGTTCGGGAGGTACATTATACAAAGGGAAGGTATTAGCACCCTTTGTATCCATGGTTATCCATGGGCTCTTAATTGCTGGATCACTTATATTTTTGTCTGAAAAGTGTTCGTGAATTGTTTAAAAAATGTTTCGAAAAAAGAGTTTAACTTTGTAATGATTCTCGTATGAATGTATACAAAGTATTTATCTCGTTTGATTTTGAAAACGGCTTAGGAAAATGTAACTTGGTAATGATTCTAGTATGAATGTATACCAAGTGGTGATTTTCTAGGATTTGCAAAGTCTGAGGGGTGGGAAATGTTTTAGGTTATGATCCAGTAATTGAGAGTTATACCTTCCTAAGGTCGTTATGGGCATTTCCTATCCTTATGAGGGTAAAACTGTCCTTACTATTGAAAAGTAAGTAATTTTACCCTTTGGATGTTTAAGGGTCATCGTAGGGTCATCGATAGGTCATTGAAGGCAACAGTTGTAAGGATACCTTAGCATTCGAAGGGACGATCATCATTTAACCGTAGGCTACACCGAAGGGTCATCGAGGGACGAACTCATATATTCGAAGGCAACATCCGAGGGACTATGATTTATTTTATGATGATTTAATCGAAGGGCCATTGCTAAGTGTATCCCCACATTCGCGGGACATGACCGTGGTACCGTAATATCGTAAGGCAAAAGAGAGGTCCAAGATCACATATTTAGAGGCCGTATTTTACAATCGATTAGGTAATTAGGATGAATCTCCACATTAAAATTAATACATTAAAATTAATACATTAAAATTAATACATTAAAATTAATACATTAAAATTAATACATTAAAATTAATTAGGTAATTTAGGGTGAAACTCCACAAGGGTATCCCACAAATAAAGTGGAAGACCTAGACAGCAATCTTTTCCTGGGAAAGGTGAACCTTTACAAAATTCAGCAAACGGGTTAGAGTACCAAGTCAGAATGCAATCAAGGATTGCACCGCAAAAGAAACCAGAACAGCAGTAGGGTCAGATAAACAATGCATGGCTATGATAAAAACATGACAGGTTAGCAAAGGACAGAACAGAAAAATCAGCGACTGTCCCGGTCGCCGCTGCCTCGCCTAGCGAAGGCTTAGCGAATACTCGCTGCATGCTCGCTTAGCGATGTGCTAGCGAGCGGCTGCGG
The DNA here is from genome assembly GCF_024323335.1 of Lathyrus oleraceus. Taxonomy (NCBI): domain Eukaryota; kingdom Viridiplantae; phylum Streptophyta; class Magnoliopsida; order Fabales; family Fabaceae; genus Lathyrus; species Lathyrus oleraceus. The sequence continues at coordinate 478,249,644 of NC_066585.1, read as the reverse complement.
ATTCTGGTTTTGATAACAGCATAATGTCAGCAAGCTTCACACCTTATAGCATCCATTACAGAGATTATGTGGTTAGACATTCAGATGTTCATGCATACTTAAATTCATATGTAAAACTTAAGATAGTTTCATAAATTCAATCATGATACTATATGCAAATTAAGAACATAAGGTAGTAATAGCAATGCCAACCTGTTTGTAATCGAATTGTAACCTTGAATTGGCCGATCGGATCGAATTGAGTGGATGTGACCTTGCGGCCGCCGGCTTTTCCTTCAGGGTTTCCTTTAGGGTTTTCCGTCTGTGAGCGCTAGGGTTTGCTTGCTAGGGTTCTCCTTTCGTCCTTTTTTTTCGTTTTTTTCATTACTGAAGTGCTGGTATTTATAATGCTCTTTTTTGTGACCTAATGGGCTCAGAGTGAAGCCCAGAATTTTCTGTTATCTGTCAGCTTCGCTAGGCGAGCGTGTAGCGAACGTGTAGCGAACGTGTAGTGAACGTTCGCTAGGCGAGCGTGTAGCGAACGTTCGCTTGGCGAGCGTGTAGCGAACGTGTAGCGAACAGGCCAGTTTGGGCCATTTTCTGGATTGGGCCATTCGTGAGCTGGGCCTTCGTTCCTTTAAGATCAGTGTCATAAAAATGAGTCGGAGTGCCCTGAAAAATGTCTTAAAATATTAATGGGCAAATTTTGGGGTATGACAGTTGCCCCTGTTCAATATTCTTGAACCGAGAGAGTCAGAATGGTATGTACGCCATTCGTGGTCTGGAGGTGGAAGATTATTGAACACTTAGAACGCCCCAAAAATTTGCACTTGTCAATTAGTTAGTCTTGATGGAGATGGGCTTAAAGATGCCATCTAGGAAGTTTGATGATGAGAGCTTCAGAGTGCGTCGTACGTTAGAAGATATCTGAAGTCATGGGTGTCACTGGGTCATACGCCAGACCGTATAGTGAGTCATTCATTAGGCCGTCGACTTCACTGGGGAGTTAGAATGGGTCATACGCCGCTGGGGATAAAGGATCAGAATGGATCGTACGCTAGATCGTATCTGAGTTGCGGAACGAGCCGTCCGTTAGGCTGTACCTGATGATGAAGGGGGTAGTCATACGCCAGACTACACTTCAGAATGTACCGTACGCTAGGTAGCATTTGAGGACTTGAAGGTCTAACTGGGTCGTACACTAGACCGTATTTGAGCAGAATGAGCCATCCGTTAGGCTGAATCTGATGAAAGGGGTAGTCGTATGCTAGACTACACTTCAGAAATGTACCGTATGCTAGGTAGCATCTGAGGGATCGAAGGTCTAACTGGGTCGTATGTTAGACCGTATTGGAGTTGTTGAAAGCCAGAATGGACCGTACGTTAGATCGCATCTGAGTTGAAGGAGTCATATGTTGAGATGAATCAGGATGGACCGTATGCTAGGTAGTACCTGAGAAATGAAAGTCCAACTGGGTCGTACATTAGACCGTGTTGGAGTAGTTGAAGATCAGAATGGATCGTCCGTTAGATCGTATCTGAGTGGAAGGAGTTATATGTTGGGCTGAATCAGAATGAACCGTACGTTAGACTGTATCTGATCGTATTTGTAGATGCTGTATTTGCAATGAATGTCTGGGATGGGCTTATAGATGCCATCGTTAGGAGGATGTCAGAATGAATGTTGACATGGAGTATATCTGAAAGATGTAGTTGAATCCTGAACGTAATTGATGAGGATGTCTGTCTGAATGGCTCTCTATTTTGACTGTATCAGGAAGATGATTAACCTGAAAAATAAAGTTAGCTTCATGCCATGTCATGATGCATGAGATGTTTTATGCTTTCGAAAATAACTACGAACGATGTATGCATGCGTATGCTGTGAAATGATGTAATGAATGAATTATGCATCTGAAAAGTTCTTCCAGAGGACTCTACTGGGGAAAACAAATCTCAATCTTCTGGTTGGGAGATACTGGTATCGATGACCCTTTCTTAGTCGGGGATGCTTGATTTCTGTCTGATGGTAGAAATGTTCAACAGAAGCCTGGCTGGGGGTGGAAGAGATGACCCATTTGTCTAGTAATGCCACTCTCTTCTGGGAATGACTGGCTTTGCTGGGGGATAGGATTAGCAACGGATTCATTGGAAAGCATGGTTAGACCTTATCCACGATCCTAAAGTCTTTTAGTAACTGCCATTGCTATTTTATGCATGTATTTTGATAAACATTGATCATATTCAAATGCATATATCAATTCAAGTTAAATCAATGGACGTTTACGCAAACAAAACAGAGAAAGTAAAACAAAAGCATCTTTTTGGAAATGAAATTGTATTGATTTTGAAAGAGGACCTATAAACAGGCAATTTGTGTACAAGGAGACAGAAATCCTAGTAAGAGGAAATTGTCAGGCAAACAAAGAGAAAGCTATGCAGAAAAAGTCCTATCGATTCTAATTCCACTACTGTCATTATGTCTTCAAGCATCTCATCTCCTGCTGTCGGATAGAAGTGATTGGCTTGTTCGGTTCCTTTGACTTGGTTGAAGGTGACTGAGAACGGGACATAGTCATACGCTTTAATCCCTAATTTTTGCCTGGACCGCCTTTTCAGGTTTTCAGTCCACCAGGATACCCTTTTTTGCTCAAGCCGCCTTTTCAGGTTTTCGACTTGCCGGGTGTACATTTTTATATGTTTATCCCTAATTTTTGCCCGAACCCTTTTGTTTATCCCTAATTTTTGCCCGAACCCTTTGGGTTTGGGAGGTACATTATACAAAGGGAAGGTATTAGCACCCTTTGTATCCATGGTTATCCATGGGCTCTTAATTGTTGGATCACTTATATTTTTGTCTGAAAAGTGTTCGTGAATTGTTTAAAAAATGTTTCGAAAAAAGAGTTTAACTTTGTAATGATTCTCGTATGAATGTATACAAAGTATTTATCTCGTTTGATTTTGAAAACGGCTTAGGAAAATGTAACTTGGTAATGATTCTAGTATGAATGTATACCAAGTGGTGATTTTCTAGGATTTGCAAAGTCTGAGGGGTGGGAAATGTTTTAGGTTATGATCCAGTAATTGAGAGTTATACCTTCCTAAGGTCGTTATGGGCATTTCCTATCCTTATGAGGGTAAAACTGTCCTTACTATTGAAAAGTAAGTAATTTTACCCTTTGGATGTTTAAGGGTCATCGTAGGGTCATCGATAGGTCATTGAAGGCAACAGTTGTAAGGATACCTTAGCATTCGAAGGGACGATCATCATTTAACCGTAGGCTACACCGAAGGGTCATCGAGGGACGAAATCATATATTCGAAGGCAACATCCGAGGGACTATGATTTATTTTATGATGATTTAATCGAAGGGCCATTGCTAAGTGTATCCCCACATTCGCGGGACATGACCGTGGTACCGTAATATCGTAAGGCAAAAGAGAGGTCCAAGATCACATATTTAGAGGCCGTATTTTACAATCGATTAGGTAATTAGGATGAATCTCCACATTAAAATTAATACATTAAAATTAATACATTAAAATTAATACATTAAAATTAATTAGGTAATTTAGGGTGAAACTCCACAAGGGTATCCCACAAATAAAGTGGAAGACCTAGACAGCAATCTTTTCCTGGGAAAGGTGAACCTTTACAAAATTCAGCAAACGGGTTAGAGTACCAAGTCAGGATGCAATCAAGGATTGCACCGCAAAACAAACCAGAACAGCAGTAGGGTCAGATAAACAATGCATGGCTATGATAAAAACATGACAGGTTAGCAAAGGACAGAACAGAAAAATCAGCGACTGTCCCGGTCGCCGCTGCCTCGCCTAGCGAAGGCTTAGCGAATACTCGCTGCATGCTCGCTTAGCGATGTGCTAGCGAGCGGCTGCGGATTCTGGTTTTGATAACAGCATAATGTCAGCAAGCTTCACACCTTATAGCATCCATTACAGAGATTATGTGGTTAGACATTCAGATGTTCATGCATACTTAAATTCATATGTAAAACTTAAGATAGTTTCATAAATTCAATCATGATACTATATGCAAATTAAGAACATAAGGTAGTAATAGCAATGCCAACCTGTTTGTAATCGAATTGTAACCTTGAATTGGCCGATCGGATCGAATTGAGTGGAAGTGACCTTGCGGCCGCCGGCTTTTCCTTCAGGGTTTCCTTTAGGGTTTTCCGTCTGTGAGCGCTAGGGTTTGCTTGCTAGGGTTCTCCTTTCGTCCTTTTTTTTTTCGTTTTTTTCATTACTGAAGTGCTGGTATTTATAATGCTCTTTTTTGTGACCTAATGGGCTCAGAGTGAAGCCCAGAATTTTCTGTTATCTGTCAGCTTCGCTAGGCGAGCGTGTAGCGAACGTGTAGCGAACGTTCGCTAGGCGAGCGTGTAGCGAACGTTCGCTAGGCGAGCGTGTAGCGAACGTGTAGCGAACAGGCCAGTTTGGGCCATTTTCTGGATTGGGCCATTCGTGAGCTGGGCCTTCGTTCCTTTAAGATCAGTGTCATAAAAATGAGTCGGAGTGCCCTGAAAAATGTCTTAAAATATTAATGGGCAAATTTTGGGGTATGACACTAACGCTCCTCGTTTTTTCTAATTTTTATTTTTCTGATTTAATTTCTTTTATTTCCATTTATTTCAAAAATTCATAACTCTTTCATTTTTAATCCAAAAATTATGGGACCAATTGCATTAGTCTCCAAATAAATTCTAGTTTCTATTTCTGATTTTTAATATTTTTTATTTCATTATTTGATATTTTTGGTGAATTTTCTCTTTCTGGTTGTTTTTAATTCATTTTAAATAGTTTTTGATATTCAAAAAATACAAAAATATTTTCCTAACCTATTTGAATGATGATGGATCTATGAAAAATATTCTCATCAATTTTAAATTTATTTGAGATTTATTTGAGATTTTAGTTCAATTAGGTTATTTTTATTCATTTTTAATTTATTAAAAATAGTTTCTGACTTTTAAAAATGCTGAAATTTTTTGTCAAACTTAGTTTGACCTTGGTGAACTTGGGATAAATTACTTGGACCTTTCAAGGTTGATTTGAAGTGATTTTGAAGTTTGACCTTTTCATTATTTTTAATTCAAGTTTATTTTAATATTGAAAATGCCAAAAAATATTTTGCTTATTGTTTGACCTCCAATCTTCATCTTATTTCTGATTTGGTCAATACATATGGATTGAGGATCTCCTAAGAGACATGTTTGATTGCTCATGCTTTGTGATTGCTTATTCCAAAGGATGTGAGCTACTTGGATCATCAATATGATCTCAAGAGAGGAACTCCATTGTGGTTTTGTTTCTTTATCCCTTTCCTTTTGTTTTACTTAGGACTTAGCCATTCTTCTTCTTCTCTCCACTCTAACCCAAGCCAAAACCTTTTGTGCAAACATTTAACCTTTGTTTTCAACATTAGAAACCTAAGCCTTATGCTTTTGATTTTCAAACTTTCTTCCCATAATACTTATTTTGAATTGAATCTTTAAGTCAACTTTGACCATTTTTGCATATACTTCTAATTGGTAAATATAACCCACTCAAATTTCTTTTTGTGGTTCCAATGGCCACTTTCTTAATCAAATCTTTCATAACCTTTAGATATTAGGTTTGAGTTATCTTTGTGGTAGATGTAATACTCACCTATATCCTTAGTGATGGACAATGAGTCTTCCATGCTTATTATAGGGTTAACCCCTCACTAGCATGTTGAAGTTATCCTCACATGATGGATTTGTGGCTTTAGGTTGAGTTTTCTCCCTTTGATAACAAAAGACCTTAAGGCTTTTGGACCAATCTGTCGCAACCTGAAAAATACAGTGCACAAAAAAAAACAACCGGCGAAAGAAAAAGACAGAAGAGTCGCCACCGTGCGTTATTCATCCCAAAGGAGGGAAAGGAAACGCTCGAAGTAAACCTGAAAAAGGAAAGGACAAGACGGGGTCTCGCAACCAAATCTTGGGTTCGGGAGTCGGTTATGCGAAGGGAAGGTATTAGCACCCCTACGCATCCGTAGTACTCTACGGGATCCACTTTTGTAGTTCTTGTCTAAAGGGTATGGGTTTATCTTGTGCTGTTTGCCAAAAAAAAGGGTTAAATGAAAATGACTCGCGCGGATGTCGCATCCACTGCATACGTATCTCATATGAATATGAAAATCAGAGTCTTCGTAGCTCGGCTACCTATGGGTTGGGGGGATGTGTGCTCGCTAAGACATCGCGTCTTATGCCTACGTATCTCATCTGGCCTGAGAATCAGAGCAAGTCGTAGTTCGGCTAACTATGGGGTTATGGATTGGGTTTTGGACGAACGACGTCACTACGCAATCTACCGGATGCTCGACCTTTGGAGACTTACTCGCCTGTAGTAGAAGGAGTTAACGTGTTGCTTTGGGTTTTAGGGTTTGGGATGCTCAAGGGCAAAAAGGCAGTCCTTGATGAAGGAACCGCGCTACCTGCAGGGATACGAACACATACAAAACAAACATGTATAAAGTAAATGTGCCAACAAGGGGCTCAGAAGTAAATAAACAAAAGAAAACAAATGCCTCCTATCGAGGTCTTCCAGCTAGGAAAGCAGTAAAATGCGGGAAAAATGTAAAAGTACCACACGGATGAAGATCCGAAGTAACAGCAATTAAAGGAGTAAGGAACCCAGGGACCTCCCAAGCTAATGCCATCAAAGAAAGGTGAGTCAGTACATGTAATCGAAATGAACCTCCAGGGGTTATCCCACAAATAAAGTGGGAAACCACGCAAGTTATCCCTGCAAAAGTCATGTGAGCCCTCACAAAAACTCAACAAAAGGGTTAGTGAAACACCATAAGCATTTTTTTCATGGATAACAGTATGGTTTCAGAAACCTCAAACCCTGTGGCATACACTTCAGAAATCATGTGATTAAACATTCAAGGCATAGGTTTCACCCATTCATAATACATCACACATTTAGAACATTCAAATTGAAGGCGTAAAATAATGGGAATAGGGCAAACCTGATTGGAGAGCTTGATTGAAATTGAGTTGCACCCGTGAAGCCCTTCAGGGTTTGGAGGCTGCTCTGAGTTCTCTGTCAGGTTTCTCTTCAGGTTTTGTCCAGGGTTTTGTTCCAAGGAAACCTCAGAGTATTTTGCTTCTCTTCCTTTTTCTCAAGTGAAGCCTTGGTATTTATAGACTGAATTTCATGGTTTTGTGGGCTCAAATGAGAGAGACCCAAGTCCAAAAATTTTTATTATATTTTATTTATTTATTTTTTGTAAATTTTTTTTTTCGGATCTAATTCTGATTGACATGATGAAATGCAATATGAAATGCTAAATGAATGCATGAATGAGGAGGGCAAATTTTGGGGTGTTACAGCTGCCCCTATTCAATCATCAGCTAAACCGAGTAGGATGAAAGCGAACAGCTTATCAGACAAACGGGGTGAGCTGTGATTGAATACCAAAGACAGACCGAAAATTTACGCTCCGAGAACACCACAAAAACGCGGAAATACACCGTGCTGTTTATTTTTCTTCCGATCCTCTGGCTTAATCTGGAGTTTCGATCCTCTGGCTGAACCTATACTCAATTTAGTCCTCTGGTTGGATATTAATTTTGATCCTCGGGCTGGATACGATTTTGATCTTCTAGCTAGATCTTCTTCGATCTTCTGGCTAGATCTCCTCCGTTTCGATTCTCTGGCTGAATCTATTTCCTTTGATTCTCTGGCTGAATCTACTTCGATCTTCTGGCTAGATCTGAATTGTTACGATTTTCGATCTTCTGGCTAGATCTTCTTTGTTTCGATTCTCTGGCTGAATCTACTTCGATCTTCTGGCTAGATCTGGATTGTTTTGATGATAAATTCCCGTCATTAGGATCCCGCATCTGAGGCATGCGCTGGTTGACCCTCTTTTGAAATCTACACCCAACCTTCATATTAGATATGCAGCTTCGAGAATATTCCACTTTTGGGCTTCGTACATATTCTTCGGGCTAGAACATGTTGTAACGACTCCTCAATTAGACTTGGGCTTGCTGGGGAAATAAATCTTGTAGGCGACTTCACTGGGGAATCTTCAAATTGAGCCTTAGGCTGGCTCACTGGAACACGATTCTCAGGCTGAATCTTCGAAATGACTCTCAGGCTGGACCATTGGAACACGATTCTCAGGCTGAATCTTCGAAATGACCCTCAGGCTGGATCACTGGAAAATGATTCTCAGGCTGAATCTTCAAAACGACCCTCAGGCTGGATCACTCACGCTTGATCCTCTGGCTGGATCTCATGACCTTGGTTGTAAAGTAATTCTTCAGTCTGCTTGGAAGAACCTGTTTATCAGCTTATGTGTATGCTTGATATGATATGCATGCAAATGCAAATGTTATGCATGGTGTAAAAAGAAATCTGCTTGGGGAAGCAAACTCCGGTAGGGAACAGATCGCTGTATCAATTCTTGAATGCTCTGTGGGGGATGATCCGTCTGCCGGGACCAATGAGCCACCAAAAATAAATTGGCTGCTTGAAAAGTTGACCTTGCGGGGGGAGTATCAACTATGGAAACTTTGTTCGGCGAGGCTCTGTGAGGAGAGTCTGTGGGGAAAACACTTCTTGGGGAAATGTCGTAGGAAACGGCCTTTGCTGAGGATATGAACTTGCTAATCGCCCTCAAGCTGGGGATTAACAAATCTGTTAAAAATAATCTGCTGGGGAATGAGATGAACACTGGGAACGCCACCCTCTCATCTGTTGGTTATGCAACCACTCCGTTGTTGCTAGGAAGATACAGTCTGACACTGTCAACTCCACTGGGGATAGACAGTCTGGATACTGTCAACTCTGTTGGGGAACATGCTCTGCTGAGGAGAGACTTTGTCAACCGCTTGGGGATGAGGATTCATGACTTGGCATCCGGTTCCTGTGACCTGCAACCAAAAATACACGTATGCCTCGGGGGAATTACTCGGTTTGAATTCACCGTTCGGGATTAAGCACATTCAAAGCAATTTTAAATGTTTTCCTGTGCAAATCATCTGCAAAAGCCACCATTATGTTCATATGCAATATGTTTTATCAAAAATTCGGACATTTTTGCAAACAAACTGATAAATGAAAAATAAAGAGGCTCTTTAACTGAATTATTCGACTCTTAATGGGGAGAAAATTTGTGCCAGGAATAGGCGAGGGCATCAGGAAGCTGATCCCTGAAAAGAGGTGATCGCTATAAAAAGAGAACTATCCTAATGGCAATGTGGATACGGGGTCCCACCGAGTTTCGACTCTGCTATGGCTCGTATGTCCTCAAGACGCTCTGCTCATCTTGCTTTCTGAAGTGGATGATTAGTCGATCTTTAACCTTCGAAGATTTCCGGATTGAATGAAACGGTGATATAACACTGATGAACTCAGATCACAGTCATTCGCTTATTCCCTAACTTTTGCCTGGATCGCCCCCTTTTCGGGTTTTCAATCCATCGGGATACCCATTTTTGCCTGAGCCGCCCTTTTGGGTTTTCGACTCATCGGGTGTACTCTTTTTTATATCCCTAATTTGTTGCCCGAACCTCTTTATTCTTTTTTTTTTGGTTCGTCGGGATGCCCTTTTTTGCCTGGACTATTCTTTTTATCGCGGGTCTATTTTATGCGAAGTATTTTTTAACTGCGTCTGAGTTGACAGGGGACGGGAATCCTTCGTCATCCATGGTTGTTAGCATCAAAGCTCCGCCATAGAAAATCCTTTTAACCACGTACGGACCCTCATGGTTCGGTGTCCATTTGCCCCTGTAATCTGTGTTGGGAGGAAGAAATCTTTTGAGTACCAATTCACCGACTTGATACCCCCGAGGGCGCACTTTCTGACCAAATGCTTTCTTCATTTGTCTCTGACCGAGATACGTCAATTCTGGGTATGTAGTTCCAGCATAGCACCATTTCCCGTTGGTTTGATTGATGACCAAAGCTGAATCCCCGTATACATCCAGGGTTTTAATCTGTATATTGACGGCTTCCTCAAGTCTTAGGATACAAGCTTCGTATTCGGCTTCATTGTTGGTGCAGGGAAAAGTTATTCTGGCACCAAATGGCATATGAACCCCCTTCCGGTGTGATCAATACTACACCAACTCCGCGACCATTGACGTGGACTGCCCCATCAAACATCATAACCCATTTGGATTCAGGGTCAGGCCCCTCCTCCGGGAGTGGTTCCTCTCAATCTTTCGATTTGAGAAACATGATGTCCTCATCAGGAAAGTCAAACCTCATAGGTTTGTAATCATCAATCGGTTGATCTGCAAGATAGTCTGACAAGACACTTCCCTTGATGGCTTTTTGTGAAGTGTATTGGATGTCATACTCTGTCAGTATCATTTGTCACCTAGTAACCTTTCCGGTAAGTGATGGCTTTTCAAAAATATACTTGACTGGATCCATTTTTGATATCAATAGAGTCGTGTGAATCAACATATACTGTCTTAGTCGGCGAGCAGCCCAGGCCAAAGTGCGACAAGTTTTCTCGAGCAATGAGTATCTTTGTTCACAGTCGGTAAACTTTTGCTAAGGTAGTATATTGCATGCTCTTTTCGACCTGACTCGTCATGCTGACCGAGCACACAACCCATTGACCTTTCTAACACAGTCAAGTACATGATCAACGGTCTTTCCTCTCGGCCTGTAGACTGGCCCCGATCTTGATCTCTTTCTTGTCGTCTTCGGTACCAACGTTGATGGTCTCAACCACCTCCTGATAAGGTGTAATAGCTCGGTCCTCCTGTTTCAACAATCTGGCTAACCCTTCAGGCAATTCACAATCTTCCTCAGCCCCTTCTTCGGCTTGATAGATAGGATTGTCGAAGTCATACTTGGCCATAGCAATGTCGTTAGCAGTGAGATCCGAGTGGTCGGCTCTGCATGATGGAGGATCATGCTTTACCTTAGAATGAGAGATTTTTTTTTGGAAAGAAAGAAAAAACGAAAAAAGAAACATTGCCATTTTTTTTTATAAAAAGTAAAAAAACTGAAAGAAAGAGAACACAAAATTGTTTGCAAAAGCCGTCCTTTATTGATGATAAAAATAATTGCGAAACGTAACTAAATGGATGGCCCTACAAATGAGCCGTTACACCTTGGGCAAAGTGTAAGACTTTATTATGCATGTAATAAAGGAAAACAATAAAAATCACTCTTTCAGCAGAGTAACCCGGACGGTTTTTTTCAGACGACCAATTGTCGAGCTTTTCTCCCGGGACACACGGGCAAATCCAGCTATCTAAGTCACAGTCGCTGTCAGCCTTGTCTTCATCTGCAGCATTGACGATGTGGGGGGAAACCAAACCCCCGCTGGCGAGAGTACCGGTTTCATTCTTCTGAGATCCCGAAGCATACCCCAATCCAAACTTGTCTTCTTTGATGACTGGCTCCACAAATTTGCCCCAGCCTTGGGCATTACCAGCTTTAACCACTTCGACAGCTTGCTTGTATGAAGAGATGGAAGTCCCGACCTTCTCAAACTCAGGTGAAAAGACAGCTTCGGGCGCGACCTCATTGATGTTTATGGCTTCGAAGCCCTGACAGAGCATCTCATGCATCTCGCCATCCATCTCTACATACTTAAATGTAGACAGGTGACTAACAAAAATATCCTCTTCACCACATACAGTGACGATCTGACCTTCTAGTTCATATTTGAGCTTCTGGTGAAGGGTAGAAGTAACAGCACCGGCAGCATGAATCCAAGGCCGACCTAGCAGACAGCTGTAGCCAGGCTGGATATCCATCACATAAAAGGTGCTCTTGAACACCTGCGGTCCAATCTTAACTGGCAACTCAACTTCGCCAAAGACAGCTCTCTTAGAGCCATCAAAAGCCCTCACAACTAAGTTACTTGGCCTCAGGGTGATGCCATTGCAATCCAACTTCATTAAGGCTTTCTTTGGAAGAACATTCAGAGAAGAGCCTGTATCAACCAAAACATGGGAAAGCACCACCCCTTTGCACTCCATTGTGATATGCAAGGCTTTGTTGTGATTCCTGCCCTCAGGTGTCAGGTCATTATCGGTGAAACCTAGCCCCCGGCTAGCGTTTACATTGGAAACTACCGACTCCAGCTGGTTAACAGTTATCTCTGGTGGAACATAGGCCATATTCAGTACTTTCAACAAGGCTGCTTTGTGCGCCTCAGAGCACAGCAATAGTGAGAGAATGGAGATCTTTGAGGGTGTCTGATTTAGCTGGTCGACTACCTTGTAGTCACTTTTCTTGATAATCCTCATAAACTCATCCACTTCCTTCTCGAATGCGGTCTTAGGAGGATCTTCCTCAGTAGGAACCTCTTCGGTGGATACCTGTTTCCCTTTAGCCTTGGCAGCTGCCTCGGCTTCAGTATTCGCGCGTAATGTTGATGGTGCAAATAGGCGTCCACTGCGAGTGAAGCCACCAACCCCTCCAACATTGTCTACAGCGGAGCTACCAATGTCAATGTCTTCTTCGTTAACTTTCTGCCCCTGGCAGTAGATATCAGCCCCATAGTGCCACGGGATAGCACTGTCTTTCTCATACGGAATAGGTCCTGGTACCATGATGGTGATTGGACCAACCAAAGTCGGTTGAGGGCTGTCAGAGTAAATTGCGACTGGTGCTGAACTTTCGATGTTCACCGCTGCTGGTTCTGTACTTTCTGGGAAATATATTATTGTCGGAGCGAGTCTCTCAGGAACGTATATTTCTTCAGGAGTGAAATAAAACGTCACCGTCGATACATCATTCTTCACCGGACGGGCCTGATCGAATTGAAGACAACCTTCATCTATCAGCTGCTGAATACCCCTTCTCAAACTGTCACATCCGTTTTCGGCAGCTTGACAATTTCTGCATTCTTCCCCACAGCCCGGGAAAATCTGTCCTTTCAGAAGTCGGTCTTTAACCACCGATAGCGAAGTCTTCACCTTAGTCACATCAGAAACCAAATTCAAAGTTTCCCCATTATCAACAGCATTAATCCTCTGCCCGTCGTGAGCCGGCATCGGGTTCTGGATAACATTAGGCACCGGAGCAAAATTGATAGCCTGGGCATCTCTCAAATCTTGTACCTTTAACTGGAGAGCCTTGCAATTATCTGTAGTATGGCCAGTTGCGTTGGAGTGAAAAGCACATCTGGCGTTGACATCATAACCTCTAGGCAAATTATTGGGATCGATTGGTGGGGCCAAAGTTCTCAATGTAACCAGATTCATGTCAATCAGCTTGGGAAGTAATACTGAATAAGGCATTGGGATTGGCTCGATGACCTGGTCTGTCTGCCTTGGATGTTGTTGATAGTGTCTTTGCTGACCCGGATTACCTCCTTGTTGTTGATTGTTGTACCTGGGTTGTTGTTGCAGATGATATTGCGGTTGAGGAACACGTGTTGGAATAGTGACTGCGGCCACTTGATCTTGATAATAATTAGGGCGTCCTTTACTCCTGCCTCTGCCGGCATACACAACGCTTGCCTCGCCTTCTTTTCTTCGCTGACCGTTACCAGCAAACGGTCTCTTGGGACCTGATGGGTTGGAAACACTATTGTCTTGAATTCGGCCCATCTTCAACAGACTCTCGATTCTTTCTCCAGCAATTACTATCTCTGCAAAGCTGATTGACGGGCAAGCAGCCAATCTCTCAATATAATTGCCTTGAAGAGTGTTCATGAACATGTCCGCCATCTCCCTTTCGGACATAGGGGGTTGGACGGATGCAGCAATCTGTCTCCAACGCTGAGCATACTCTCTAAAGGTTTCCTTGGCAGTCTGAGACATACCTTGCAACAAGGTCCGATTTGGAGCCATGTCCAAGTTGTATTGATATTGCTTAATAAAAGCCTCTGCCAAGTCTTTCCAGCTCTTGATGGTAGTACGAGACAAATGAGAATACCATTCACGAGAAGCTCCAGTTAGACTGTCTTCAAAATAGTACATCCACAGCTTTTCATCTTCCGTGTGAGCTCCCAACCTTCCCAAATAAGATTGGAGATGAGTGCGTGGGCAAGAAGCCCCGTTGTATTTCTCAAAAGTAGGGGGTTTGAACTTGTGAGGAATCCTTACTCCCTGAACCAGGCCAAGATTTGTGACATCAAAGCCTAAGGAATTTTGAGACTCCAAAGATTTGAGCTTCTCAGCAAGCTCATCCATACGGCGAGTGGTCTCAAGGGCCTCGTCGTGCAAAGAAAATTGATCATACTGATAATCTTCAGTAACGGGGTGCCCGTTAATCCGAATTCCTTGATTCACATTGTACCTTCCGCCAATACCATTTCCAACATTCCCTGTGTTGCCAACATTACCCGGGTTTCCATCAGCATTTGCGTTACCCGCGTTACCAGTGTTCACAGGGTTATCAGCGTTCCCATGGTTACCAGGGTTTCCCTCAGCATTTAGTATCTCCACCTCAAGATCGGGTCTCGGTTGCTCAACCAATTCCCTCAGCTTCGCTTGGCCTTCTGCCATACCAGTCATCAATGTCATGAACGGATCCATCCTTTCACGCATATCAGCCAGCTCTTTCTGTACTTGGTCCATCGCTAGCTGTGGACGATTTTCCTTTGTCGGGTACCTGTGGACTCGCTTGGGACCAATAACTTCCTGATACAGGGAACAAACATTAGACACTGCGGTGACACCTGCAAAACAGACAAGGGTTAATATGCATGGTATGCGATGCACTGCTTGTTCAGTTTTAAGGCACCCCCGTTTTGAAAGGGAATACCCTGCAAATGAATAAGCATGAGATGTTGGATGCAAATATGCAGATGATGTTATTCAATGCAAAGGCATGTCAATCAGAATTGATGGATCCGCTTGAACATCTGTCAGGTTGCACTTCCTGGAGAGAAATTCACTGAGGAATATAATACAAGACCAAAACTCTGCTCCAGAAAACCGGGTTGGTTGGAGGTTAAGGTTTCCTGAATTTAGCCCACCCCTCACTGGTAGGTTCTAAGAACAGAAGTTCGTCAGCTTCAGCCCTTCAGTCGCGAATAATACGTTTACCACTGAAGGTTTGGCATTATTACGGGATAAAAGACCTCCACTGACTCCCCTCAACAGGACATCCTAATAGCAAGTTCCCAGTCTCGGGGTCCTTGGATTGATCAGCGAGAATGCGCCCACCAGAGCTAACATAATCACGTCTCGGAGGAGAGGCCTCGACTGAGTTCTCGGGAAATGGTCACCAGAGTCGACGATTTCTAAAGGAACACCATGTCGTTACGGAACATCCGTAGGACATAATATATCCAAAAGAAACCTCGTCTGGGTGTGGTTCTTCACGAACGACTTAACGTAGCAACATGCCACGCAAGCCTCATGATCATCCACTCTAAAACCTATGTGTACACTCAAGCCTGGGTAATGGGTTTATCTCTCATAGAACATCCCATCCCAACAAACAAACAAACAGATCCAGCAGATACAACAGATGCATACAAGCAGGTAAGCAAATAAATGTACAAAAGCATGAACACCCAATAAACAAGAAATTCATAAAAGCTAGGAGGGACTCGCTTAGGGAAGATGGACCAGCAAGAGGTCAACTTCTTAGTCCCCAGCAGAGTCGCCAGCTGTCGCAACCTGAAAAATACAGTGCACAAAAAAAAACAACCGGCGAAAGAAAAAGACAGAAGAGTCGCCACCGTGCGTTATTCATCCCAAAGGAGGGAAAGGAAACGCTCGAAGTAAACCTGAAAAAGGAAAGGACAAGACGGGGTCTCGCAACCAAATCTTGGGTTCGGGAGTCGGTTATGCGAAGGGAAGGTATTAGCACCCCTACGCATCCGTAGTACTCTACAGGATCCACTTTTGTAGTTCTTGTCTAAAAGGTGTGGGTTTATCTTGTGCTGTTTGCCAAAAAAAAGGGTTAAATGAAAATGACTCGCGCGGATGTCGCATCCACTGCATACGTATCTCATCTGAATATGAAAATCAGAGTCTTCGTAGCTCGGCTACCTATGGGTTGGGGGGATGTGTGCTCGCTAAGACATCGCGTCTTATGCCTACGTATCTCATCTGGCCTGAGAATCAGAGCAAGCCGTAGTTCGGCTAACTATGGGGTTATGGATTGGGTTTTGGACGAACGACATCACTACGCAATCTACCGGATGCTCGACCTTTGGAGACTTACTCGCCTGTAGTAGAAGGAGTTAACGTGTTGCTTTGGGTTTTAGGGTTTGGGATGCTCAAGGGCAAAAAGGCAGTCCTTGATGAAGGAACCGTGCTACCTGCAGGGATACGAACACATACAAAACAAACATCTATAAAGTAAATGTGCCAACAAGGGGCTCAGAAGTAAATAAACAAAAGAAAACAAATGCCTCCTATCGAGGTCTTCCAGCTAGGAAAGCAGTAAAATGCGGGAAAAATGTAAAAGTACCACACGGATGAAGATCCGAAGTAACAGCAATTAAAGGAGTAAGGAACCCAGGGACCTCCCAAGCTAATGCCATCAAAGAAAGGTGAGTCAGTACAGGTAATCGAAATGAACCTCCAGGGGTTATCCCACAAATAAAGTGGGAAACCACGCAAGTTATCCCAGCAAAAGTCATGTGAGCCCTCACAAAAACTCAACAAAAGGGTTAGTGAAACACCATAAGCATTTTTTTCATGGATAACAGTATGGTTTCAGAAACCTCAAACCCTGTGGCATACACTTCAGAAATCATGTGATTAAACATTCAAGGCATAGGTTTCACCCATTCATAATACATCACACATTTAGAACATTCAAATTGAAGGCGTAAAATAATGAGAATAGGGCAAACCTGATTGGAGAGCTTGATTGAAATTGAGTTGCACCCGTGAAGCCCTTCAGGGTTTGGAGGCTGCTCTGAGTTCTCTGTCAGGTTTCTCTTCAGGTTTTGTCCAGGGTTTTGTTCCATGGAAACCTCAGAGTATTTTGCTTCTCTTCCTTTTTCTCAAGTGAAGCCTTGGTATTTATAGACTGAATTTCATGGTTTTGTGGGCTCAAATGAGAGAGACCCAAGTCCAAAAAATTTTATTATATTTTATTTATTTATTTTTTATTATTTTTATTTATTTATTTTTTGTAAAATTTTTTTTTTTTTCGGATCTAATTCTGATTGACATGATGAAATGCAATATGAAATGCTAAATGAATGCATGAATGAGGAGGGCAAATTTTGGGGTGTTACACAATCAATTCACCAACTCATTTTGAGATTTTTACCCCGAACTACGAGGTTTTGATCCTAATCTTTTTATAAGATGGTACGTAGGCAATGGGTTTATCCATCCAAACACAAAATGTAAATAACTTGTACATTCTCCTCTCATCTCTTCAATCATGTTTGCACAAACAAATTTTCACAAAACAACAACCTTGCAACCAAGTATGAAAAGGGCTCCCTAGGAGTACCTAGGATGTTTTTGGTGCCTAACACCTTCCCATTACATAACCAACCCCCTTACCCAGATCTCTGTTTATCTTTTACTAGTTTTTGTTAAAACTTTTAGGTTTTTGTTCGCTTTCTAACCATTCCTTTGGATAAATAGAAGTGCGGTGGCGACTCGACTTGTATGGTTTACCTTGGATTTAGTCAATATCTCTAATGGTAACGAATACCCTGCTACAGTATCCATCATGTAGGCTCAGATACTCAAAACCTACGACCGAGTCGACCAACATTTCTGCCACTGGCATCGAATATCCATCCTTTGGCATGGTGTTGTTTAGATCTCTGAAATCTATACAAATCCTAAGAGTTCCATTTTTCTTGATGACGGGCAATATGTTGGCCAGCCATTTGAACCCCAAAGATTTATTGTTATAGATACAATCAAGCCTTTGGCTTTATGAAGTTGTTGTCTGGTCCAATCGACCATCATCTAGACCTTCGGCCTCACTTCCCAAATTCTGAAGTCTCTTCCTTTTCAGAATTGACTTCCTCTTGTTTTCAGCCAAATAGGCCAATATTCGAGTCAGGCTTTCTAACTCAGTAGTCATCCTTGTCGTCTGCTGGCCACCCGTAGGTGGTATTTCCATCTCTGATCATGTGTCTTCCTTGTTATCCCAAATGAAACCATGATCAGGGTCCAAGTCCAGAACTCGACCAGTATTGACGGAAGTATAGGATCCCAATTCGTCATCACATGGCGCTATATTCGTCAAATGCTAGTCAAACGACCTTTTAGAACCCCTGCCATCAAACTGGTAATAGCTTTGGTCGGCTTCAAGATTCTCTATGATGCCGTCCTTTCTCCAGATTATAAGCCTTTGGTGGACCGTTGAGGGAACAACCCCAATCCCATGGATCCATTCTCGACTCAGGAGTAAGTTGAAGTTGGATTTTGAATCTATCACCATGAATAGTGTTGAATGTGTTGTCGTGCCCACCGCGAGGTCAACCTGAACAACCCCCATTATATTGTTGGTTTTCCCTTCATAGTTTGAAAGGACCATCTTGTGTTGTCGGAGATCTTCATCGACCTTTCCCATTTTCTTGAACAAAGTATAGCGCATTAGATTGACTGCAGCACCTTCGTCGACAAAAACCTTATTCACCGCCATTCCATCCACCTTAGCTCTGATGAACAATGGTTTTAGATGGTACATCATCCCTAGACTAGGCCTTTCAAACATTGCTTTCTGCTCTTCCACCACACCTCTATTCATAACATAGTAGCATAAAGGCTTTCCTCCCTCTGTTTCGTCTAGTATAAAGTCTCCCTCTGTTTCAGAAACTTCAGATGACATGTCGTATGCGGCTGGTAGTACCGACACAATGCCACAGTTTACGATGAAATCATCACCATAGATACCGTCGTTGTTTTCTTCGTACATATCCTTGTCGAATTCCTCATAAAATTGAGGAGAATATTTAGGTTTTTCTTCCTCTAGGTGGGGAGAATACTCTGGCTCCCCCTCCTTCGATTTTTCCTCGCTTTGTGGTTGTCCCTTGATCTCTGACGAACATTCCACGTCCTGAGTAGTTATCATCGCCTTCTTTCCCGCTGAGTCGACGGTCGTGGCCATTGTCTGATTGGCCACCATTTTGGCTAGTCCTTTGAACTTTGACATCTGTTACTTTTGTCCAGCAGTCTCCGAAGTTTTCGACTGTGGAGTGGTAACGGCTTTCCCAGCTTTTTTGTTTCGCTGATGGCGTATTCATTGTGTCCTAGTCATTGGATTCTTTCCTTTGTAGTTAGAAGAGATTGTGTAGCCTCTTTTCTTCTCTGGAGATGATAACGCGAAAATGTATCGTATATTTGACTTGACTTGCATTGCTTTTTACTTATTTTCCATAACATTATGCCGTACTTTATGTTTATTTCAAGTATTTATCGAATAAGAAGTGTCTATGCAATCCAAGCGGGAAAAGAGAAAAAAGGAAAGAAAAAGGTAAGAAAATGAAGCAAATGAGAGAAGGTGGCGCCCACCACCACAAAGAAAGGTGGCTCCCACCACCAAATGAAAAGTGTGGCGCCCACCACATTAAGCCAAGGTGGCGCCCACCACCAAATGAAAGGTGTGGCGCCCACCACCAAGCACGAGTGGCGCCCGCCACCTAGCAAGGTGTGGCGCCCACTACCTAGGGTTATGGAACCCACCACCAACCGCTTCCTCCTTATTTTTCTCCACGCTTTTCTCCACTTATTTTTCTCCATGCTTTTCTCCACGTCCCGTTTAGCTCGTTCAAACAAGCGCCCCCACTAAGAGATATTCAAGGCTACTTTCAAGGTAAGGAGTATGGAGTATATATTAGGGTTTCGGTCTTCAAAGATCGACTGTCACTTTTAGCCAGATTTTTGTTAGCATTTTAAGCAGATATTTACTTGTAAAGTGATAGATTCTCCACGTTGGGGACTATTACGATTTTAGTTTTAACAACTAAATTAGATTGTAACTGTATACCCGATTTGTCAAGCGTACCAACATTATTTGAATTCAAGAACCAACATTAATTCCAGTTTTTTGGTCTATATTCCAGGTTCTATTTTAATTGTTGTTTTAATTGCTTATGCCTTGCCTTATGTTTAATTATTATAATAGCATGTTTGTTCTCGAATCCATGTCCGGCTAAATCAATGGATATCGGTATGTAAAGACCGTCGAAACGACGAGATTCATAAATAATTGGTGTTGACTTTTATAAAATATTATTTTCTAGTTATGGTTTCTTGTTCCAAATTTAAAAATGTTTTCGTACAAGAGTACAAAGAGAACAAAGGTTACAGTCAATAAAAACGAGAGATTGAGGTTTTAACCGGATAGCTGAAACTAGGCATTAATTCTAAATACAGTGAGAGCGCTTTAGGATTAATTAGACTTTATTTATTACCAAAAATTACTTTTAATTCAAATGAGACAACGAGAGCGAATCATTCTGGTTTAAGAGTATAGTTAGAGTCAATAAACACGAGAGTGTGAGATAAAGTCTTTTAAATAAATAATTTCTACTAAAGAGTATTTTGACGTTTAAGATTACACCAACTATTTATCGAATCCCAGTATAGACTAAGGCAAACAAAACTATTTCCCTTTTTAATTTGTCGAGCGTATGTCAAGTACTCGCTCTCAAGGAGATAAATTAAAGCTATTATTCGACGAACCAGAGTGTTATCTAAGATTAGAATGCCGAATACAAGAATATCGTATCAAATACAATATTCCCGATTCTAATATCCCTATTCGTGAACCAGTTATACAACCAAAGATGGTTGAAGGACCGCAGAACCGTCCTCTCAAGTACTATGTCATTCCTTCGCAGGATGAACCACATAACAACATCGTTGCCTCTGCCATCGAGGAAAATAATTTCGAGCTAAAACCTTCGTTATTGTCAGTTGTACAACAAAACCAAGTTTCCGGTAGTCCCACGTAGGACCCGAACCTTCATTTGTTAGTGTTTTTGCAATACGTAGACACAGTGAACGCGAATGGTGTCAGCCACGGAGCTATAAGACTATGTCTTTTCCCTTTCTCATTAAGAGATAGAGCTAGATCTTGGATCCAGTCTCTACCGTCCAACTCTGTCACTACGTGGAACGAGTTGAAGAAAGTTTTCTTAGGATGATATTTCCCACCTAGTAAGACGGCTATGCTAAGAGCCCAAATAAACGGGTTTGTGTTGAGCCACTTGCGAAATTTGTGTTTCTAACATTTTGTTATGGGTGCCTAAAGCGTCTACTTTGTTTGCTAATTGCTTGATTTGCTAATTGCTTAATTGCTTATTTTCCCAACTAGTAAGACTGCTTCCCCTGCATGTACATTTCTTGGACAACTACAACCAAATCCAAAAGGTCATGCAAATGATATTATACTACGAAGTGGGACAGAATTAGACGGACCAACCGACCCTAGACTTCAAAATCCATCCATGCACCAAGACCCTGGTAAAATAACTGAGAAGGGAGACAAACTAAAGGAAAATAAAAGCGAAGAGGCCATAGAGGAAGAAGAACCATATGTGCCTCCACCACTGTATAAACCTCCTATCCCGTATCCTCAAAGATTTGTTAAGTCCAAAAGTGTAGGGAAATTAAAGAAATTTTTAGAGCTTCTGAAACAATTGAATATTACAATACCTTTTACAGAAGCCATCACTCAAATGCCCTCATACGCTAAGTTTCTTAAGGAGATCTTATCTAACAAGAAGAAGATCGAGGATAACGAAACCGTTACACTTACTGCTGAGTGTAGCGCTATAATTCAAAACAATATGCCTCCTAAGCTAAAAGACCCAGGGAGTTTCTCCACACCCTATGTAATCGGAAAGTTTGTCATAGACAAAGCACTATGCAACTTAGGAGCCAATATTAGCTTAATTCCCTTGTCCATATGCGAAAGGCTTAAAATGGGAGAGTTGAGACCAACTAGGATGTCCGTACAACTAGGTATGCTAGAGAACGTCCTAGTGCACATAGGTCAATTCTATATTCCCACTGATTTCATAATCATGGACATAAAGGAGGATTCCAATATCCTTATCATTTAGGAAGACCATTCTTAGCTACTGTCGGAGCTATTATAGATGTAAAGAAAGGCAAGCTAACCGTTGAAGTCGGTGAGGAAAAAGTTGAATTTATTTTGATGCAATTCTTAAAGGCACCAGCTATAGATGATACATGTTGTCTGCTAGATGTCATTGACGAATGTGTAAGAGAAATGGAGAATGAACAAACTTCATACTCAGAAATACTGAAAACTCCAAGGCCTCATACTTTTAAAGATGAAAATTGGCGTCAGGAATACCAAGATGACAGCCTAAGTGAATGTCTAGCACTGAAACCCAATCATATGCCTTGCCCGAAGAAACCAACATTAGAACTTAAAACACTACCCAAAAGTTTAAGGTACGAATTCCTAGACACTGAACTCGAGCGACCTGTAATAGTTAATACAGACTTATGGCAGATAGAAACCGAAAAACTCCTACATGTTTTAAGAAAATATCTAACTGCTTTAGGCTATAATATCTCATATCTAAAAGGAATAATCCCTTCCATATGCATGCATCGCATTATGCTAGAGGAAGATAGTAAGACCTCTAGAGAGCATCAAAGAAGGATAAATCTCGTTATGAGTGATGTAGTAAAAAGAGAAGTGCAAAAGCTGTTAAAAGAGGGAGGTGTTACAGTTATTAATAATGAAAAAGGCGAATCTATAGCACAAAGAGTTGTGACTGGAAGCATAATGTGCATTGATTATAGGAAATTGAACAAAGCCACTCGAAAGGATCACTTTCCTTTACCTTTTATTGATCAAATACTTGAACGATTGGCTAAGCATTCTCACTTCTGCTATTTAGATTGTTATTCAGAATTCTTTCAAATCCCTATTCATCCCGACGACCAAGAAAAAACAACATTCACTTGTCCTTATGGTACTTTTGCCTATCGACGAATGTCGTTCGGACTATGTATCGACGAATGTCATGGAAGTATTTATGGATGATTTCTCTGTTTATAGGCATAGTTTTGAAGGATGTTTATCGAACTTAGAAATGGTACTTGAAAGATGCGCAAAAGTTAATCTCGTGTTAAATTGGGAAAAATGCCATTTCATGGTCTGACAAGGAATCGTACTTGGACACATAGTGTCTGATAAGGGGATTGAAGTTGACAAAGCTAAAATAGAATTTATAGAAAACCTTCAACCTCCGAAAACCGTAAGAGAAATACGAAGTTTCTTAGGATACGCTGGTTTCTATCGACGATTCATTAGTTCCCTTATTTTTAGCCCCGCCCCAGACACGGGCTGTTCTAGTGGGACTGTTCAATTTTGCCTATTTAATATGGAATACTCTTTTAGTTTTGCCCAACTAGCGGACCTGCTACAATTCCCCCACGGGGATGACGTAGTATGTGAGGTTCCGGATACTGATGTTTGGCAGCATGCTTTTCAACCTTTTTGGAGGGCAATAATAGGTACCATAATAGATAATTTTGAGGGAAATAGAGCCACGTTAATTCACAATCCGGCCATACATTATTTCCGCCAACTATTGGCTTGCACTATTTTTGGCTGATACAATTCTAACAAGGTGAACGAGAAAAAAAAATTCTATCTGTTCGCCACATTCTTGCCACAAAAGGTCAACACCGTCCCTTTCATGTTTTCTCACATGCAGGCCATAGGTAACGCGAGAAGATGACCAATTGTTTTTGGCGGTTTAATAACCTCAATAGCTCGAGTCCTAGGACTCGAAGAAAAATTCTCCTGCTTAACACCGCTCCTGCCCTATGCCATTAATATTGATATGACTAGGAGCATGAAATTGGTAAAACGAAGGCAAGACGGTAAATTTCACCTAATGGTTTCCAATAGTGTCTTCCCGGATTTCATTCTCCCCGACCCAAATCGCACAGATGTGCGTAATCCGACAACTATTATTATATTCATGATTCGGTACCTAACCCAGTCCCCGTGCATATTCTTGAGAATGTAGTTGTTGGCATGGACATTGATGAGGATTATGTTCAGGAGTCGACTGCTCCTGCTACTGACACACACCCACACACCACACATGCTTCTTCTAAAAATGTTGCAGGTACATCATCCAGACATAGGCCCAAAATAAGAAATGTGGCACCTACCACTCTTGATGACATCTATGCCGAACTGTTGCAACATAGAGAATTAGACGCTCAGCGCGACCAACAAATTCAACACATGGAAGCTCCACAAACCGAGATGATGCAAATCATTCGCTAGATGCAGCATGACCAACATGATTATGCTTTTAGGAATGAACATAACATGTCAGGTTTGATTAAAGATGAGATGGAAGCTTTGATAATGCGTGTGGAAGATCTACAAGACTATGGCTCTTATGTGGGTACGCCACCTCACCAGCCTGGAAATGGTAGACGTGGACGAACATGTGGTAGAGGCCACCTATAGCAAATTTTCTAGGTTCTACCTTCCTTTCATATCTTATGTCGTGGCACTGGGGACAATGCTCGGTTTAAGTATGGAGGAGGAAGCTTTACCAATTTTATTTATCACTTTCTAGGTAGATTTAACTATTGTTATTTCCTTTGTTAAATTGATAAGTGTTAGTTGAGTCAAATATCGATGCACTGTCGAGTCTTTATGTGTGGTTTCCTTTATTTACTGATTCTCCCATTTTCTTAAGCCATACCAAACTTTTGCGAAAATCATGACTTAGAAATACAGTACATCTTTTGAAAATTCTAAACTATAAATAGAACTTAGGTTGGATTGTAGAGATTTGGAAAAACTTTACAAGATAGGTATTGTTTTAACACCTTAAATCTCCCAAGTATAAGACCGATTTGAGTAGTTGTCATGTCGTAGCCTTAAATTCTATCGTTTAATATTCCTTAAGTAGTTTATCTAGCAGTCGGCACCATCCTAAGCATACACTACGCAAGAAGTCGATGCAAATAAGTGTATGATCTCAGGCTTAAAAGAGAACAAGATTGACAAAATTAAAGAAAATTTGTTGTTCCTTCTAAGTTAGGTGACCCTCACCCGGTCATTTAACCCAACGGTACAACTATCTTTAGTTGTTATTTGAGGCAAAGTGTGAGAAAAAGAAAATAAATAAATAATAATGAGATCATAATCACTAACAGATTATGTTGCTATGAGTGTGAAAGGATAACAGGCTTAATGTGATTATACTAGAATGAAAAAGGATAAAAAGAAGGATTAGTAAGGTAGGCTTAGGCATGATGACATGATTCAGATTGGTTTGTGTAGAAGGGAGACTTATGACTGCACGATTGTGACTATATGTTCCAACGATACCCTTAGTGTGGAAGTTAGTACCTGTTGAAACAATTTCTGACCGAAGTATAGTTTGTAGGCTAGAATGAGTATACGAATGCAATTGTGTTTTTCACGAGTATTGATACTATATGCTAAAAAATGTATCGTATATTTGACTTGACTTGCATTGCTTTTTACTTGTTTTCCATAGCATTATGTCGTACTTTATGTTTATTTCAGATATTTATCGAATAAGAAGTGTCTATGCAAGCCAAGCGGGAAAAGAGAAAAAAGGAAATAAAAAGGGAAGAAAATGAAGCAAATGAAAGAAGGTGGCGCCAACCACCACACAGCAAGGTGGCGTCCACCACATGAAGCCAAGGTGGCGCCCACCACCAAATGAAAAATGTGGCGCCCACCACATGAAGCCAAGGTGGCTCTCACCACCAAATGAAAAGTGTGGCGCCCACCATATGAAATAAGGTGGCGTTCACCGCCAAATGAAAGGTGTGGCGCCCACTACCAAGCAGGAGTGGCGCCCGCCACCAAGCAGGTGTGGCGCCCACTACCTAGGGTTGTGGCACCCACCACCAACCGCTTCCTCCTTATTTTTCTCCACGCTTTTCTCCACTTATTTTTCTCCGCGCTTTTATCCACGTCCTGTTTAGCTCGTTCAACCAACCGCTCCCACTAAGAGATCTTCAAGGCTACTTTCAAGTCAAGGAGTAGGGAGTATATATTAGGGCTTCGGTCTTCAAAGACCGACCGTCACTTTTAGCCATATTTTTGTTGTTAGCATTTTAAGAAGATATTTACTTGTAAAGTGATAGATTTTCCACGTCTGGGACTATTACAACTTTAGTTTTAGCAACTGAATTTGATTGTAACTGTGTACCTGATTTGTCAAGCGTGCTGACATTATTTGAATTCAAGAACCAACGTTAATTCTAGTTTTTCGGTCTATATTCCAGGTTCTATTTTAATTGTTGTTTTAATTGCTTATGTCTTGCCTTATGTTTAATTATGATAATAGCATGTTTGTTCTCGAATCCATGTCCGACTAAACCAATCGATATCGGTATGCAAAGATCGTCGAAACGACGGGATTCGTAAATGATTGGTGTTGACTTTTATAAAATATTATTTTCTGGTTATAATTTCTTGTTCCAAATTTAAAATTATTTTCGTACGAGAGTACAAAGCGAAAAAAGGTTATGGTCAATAAAAAGGAGAGTTTGAGGTTTTAATCGGATAGCTGAAACTAGGCATTAATTCTAAATACAGCGAGAGCGCTTTAGGATTAATTAGACTTTATTTATTTCCAAAAATTACTTTTGATTCAAATGAGACAGCGAGAGTGAAGCATTCTGGTTTAAGAGTATAGTCAGAGTCAATAAACACGAGAGTGTGAGATAAAGTCTTTTAAATAAATAATTTCTACTGAAGAGTATTTTGACGTTTAAGATTACACCAACTATTTATCGAATCCCTGAAGTTTGATGTGTTACATACCGATATCCCGCTATTAAATATTTTTAAGTTCTGTTTTCGTTAGTAGTTATTTCTCGTCGTCCCTCAACCCCTAGAGAAATCATCAGCCTTAGATTTACGTAGCAACATTAGATAACTGTAAGTTCGATTATTAGTCCTTTGGGTTCAATAATCTTTAAAACTACACGATACGACTACGCACTTGCAGTCACGAATCCTATAGACATACTAAGTCGTGATCAGGAGATGTTGCCTCTTTCTCCAACACCCTCCATTTTCGCTTTTTGCCCCCCTTCTGATTGATGGATTCTATCCATTTCTCATGTGGAACATCAGTTGGAGGAATGAATGTCTTTGGTCGAGGATGCTGAAACTGTCTTTTGTACTCTTTGTTCCGTCGAGGTGCTCCATGCCTGTCGAACACAAATCATCGGACAACAGGTTTTTCCTCCTTCACGACCTTGTTGTCGGCCTCCAGTCTTTCAGCGATTTTCTTGTTGAATACTGCGTTGCACTTCGGGCATAATAGAGCTTTTGATCCCTTTTCCTTACACTCCTCCTGGAAGTCAGACAAGCTTTCCCCAGGCTGGGGATAAGCCGACTCGGGCCTCCTTTGGTCTTTGTTTCCAAAACATTCAGTAGTTTCGACCATCATCACTTCAAATGATTCAGCTAATGAGGTTGCATTGAGAACCTCAATGAGACCATCAGTAGTCTCTACCATCATGCACTCTAGAGGCTCTGCATATAAAGCTTCTTCTGTAGGAGAAGAGCAATCCAAAATGCAGCGGAATTTAAAAAAATACTCCTTTAGTGATCCTTACGAATGGGCATGATCAGTGGTCGAATCGTTACCTCTTGTGGCGATTGAAACCTTTGATGCAGATCTATGGAGCGATCACGAACGTTGAATGGTGACAACGCCTCTACTCAGTCCACACGAACTGATTCCTTCAATCTCAGTGCTAGCTGCTACGAATGAAGGCTTTGAGTGAGTGAGTGAGTGAATGAGAGAGAGAGAGAGAGAGAGAGAGAGAGAGAGAAACGAAATTGCAACTGCCCAATTGCTTCTGCACAAGGGTTCTATTTATAGAACCACTTGTGTGGGCTGCAAGCTAAAAAGCCCACTTAAGTGTATGTGGCCCATATCTTATAATATGCCAAAATCACTTAAGCGCGTGATACCTTACCATATTTTGTATTCTACTTAAGTAAACCGTACCTTACAATGTTTTACAATTCACTTAAGTGCACCGTACCTTACGGTGTTCCTTAGTTACTCTATCTCTCATCAATTCGTCCTTTTGTGTGTGACCCTGTAGGTTTTCGCGTCATTGACAGTTATATTAAATCACGTATTTAACATAATAAATAGTGAGCGGTATCTAGCAACATATCATTGCTACCCAAGACACGAAAATGTCATGTGATCTGACAAATCCTTTTGTGATAATACTTATGTGTACAATTACCCTTTTGCAGTTTAATATTGGGCCCGTAGACAAGGCATAAACCGTAAGGCATAAACCGTGTCATCCTTGTCCAGTTTAATATTGGGCCCGTAGACATTTATCCTGTTACGCAGAATGGGCAAATTCCATATAGGTCACTCATGTTCCTCATCATGCTTCGTGGAGTACCTATCAACTGTCTTTATGGTCATCCGGTTACCGACAATGTTTGATCATCCATAAGGAACTCGACTCTACATCTAGGGTACATAGTGGTTTCAGGTCAAAGGGTGGTATACACCATTATCACCATGAAAATAACTTATGACACTTAGCATAACATTCTATATAGTATTCTCATAGCGGGTCAATCCAGTATAAATACTACTCTCAATATTCATACTTATGTTTAAGACTTGATAACTCCTTATCCATGATCCATGAGATGTGATCATCAATCTATATACATAATAGTCTTAATGCTTTAATGTTATCCCACTTCACAACAAGGCTCGACTACGGATACTTTAAGAATAGTGTCCTTATGTTTAATGGGATCTCATGATTAAGTCACACTTGATACATTAAACGGGCTAGCTATTCTAGGGACTTTATTAAACAAACATAATAAATAAAAAGCCTTTTATTATTAATAGTTATTCGATACAAGTACCAAAAGTATTGGCCTCTAGGGCTTACACCAACATCTTCCACCTTCAAAGGGTCAGAATCCACCTGCATTTTTGGCCTTTCACCAAACTGGAGCCTTCCTTCTTTCAGAGCTTTCTGCATCAAATCCCTGAAAAGAACACATTGGTGAGTTTTGTGACCAAGGAAATTATGAAATTTACAAAATCCCCTTTTTTTCTTTTTTCTTAGGGGAGGGTATTTTAAACCCCGAGGGATGATAATCTGACCATCTTTTACCAATAGATCAAAGATCTCGTCGCACTTAGACACGCCAAACGTATATGTCTTAGCGATGTATTTGTCTATTCTCTTTGGTTCAACAGGGTTTTTTCCATTCGTTGGCTTCAAAACATTGCATGCATATAGAGGTTTGGGCTTAAGTTCCTCCACGTTAACCTTACTCCTATCGGCTATATCTTCGTCTTTGGAAGAGCCTTATTCGACTGGGATGTAGGAAACTTTCTCTTTCTTATGATATCGACCCTCCTTAGACTTCTCGGCTCTCAAGCATTCGATACGTCGAACCTTATCGGCCAATTGGGCCATATCCCTAAGATACTGAGTATCCAACTTCTTCCTGATAGAATAATCTAGACCCCCAACAGCCATCTCGACTAGTTCGTGTTCAGGGACTTGAGTAAAGCATCGCGTCTTCAGTAGTCTAAACCTGTTCAGGTACTGATCAATTGACTCAACAACCTTTCGCTTAACGCTA
This sequence comes from Lathyrus oleraceus, assembly GCF_024323335.1. Taxonomy (NCBI): domain Eukaryota; kingdom Viridiplantae; phylum Streptophyta; class Magnoliopsida; order Fabales; family Fabaceae; genus Lathyrus; species Lathyrus oleraceus. The sequence goes on along the minus strand of NC_066585.1, from coordinate 478,220,085 downwards.
GCTAGTTCCTTGAGGATGATCTTTGATTGTCTCATGTAGAATTGTTCATGGAATAACCTCTCCAATTGTGTCCATGTTTGAATCGACTGTGGAGGTAGCGTTGTGAACAATGTAAACACATTTTTCATAAGAGAACTTAGGAAGTATTTTAACTTCAAGTCCTCATTGTTTCTATGTCACCAGCTTCGGTCTAGTACCTGGCCTTGTGTTCGACGGTCGATTCTTCAGTATCCCCCGCGAACTTAGTAAATTTAGGGACTTTCCATCCCCTTGGTAATTTTGTCTGTAATGCAAAATCTGGTAGAGGAGAGGAGTACGTCGGTCGCTAGAGGCAAGGAGTTACTCTGTTTCGCACTATGATCCATTCGACGATAGCCTCTAGGTTTTGTTCCCCCATGGCTGCATCATGTCGGACTTGTCGAACCACCTGGTATGGATCCTGGTTACGGTTAACCAGTACCATAGGGGGCCTTTGTGCCACCCTTTGGATGTGTTTGAATTCCTAATATTCTTGTTCGACAGTATCGTCTGTCATCTCCTCTTGTCGAACCAGTGTTTCTAGTCGAGGAGGAGGTGTGGGATTTCGACGAACTTGAGCCCTTGGAGCTCCTCAAAAGTCTCTAATCCTGGTCATTTGGGTTTCCAACTACTGATAGCTCTGCGTCAAATCCCGGATCAATGGCCTCAAAATAATACCCATTTTCTAAGTTAGCATGTGTACCATTTCAAGGTTACTTTCGTCTATCTGCTGTCTCATAACGACAACATAGCTTGACGTAAAAGTTGGGATTGATTGGGACGTCAATCCAAACCCTGGGGGTCAACCAAATGGGGTTGCCAAAGGTCCAAACCCCTGATAACGATGGAATGGCAATGACGAGGTATCGTTGTAAGTCGTACCGAGGTTATGCATATTTGCCATAAACTTCGTCGGCATTCCCAATGTTCTGTGCATGGGACCCGTGTAACTAGGCATATTGTCGCACCTCGAAAAAATGGGGATACGACTTCAAAGCGAAGCGTGATCGCACGCTCGTAATGATGGACTGAACAGAGTCACTGCCGAACTTTATTTATTCCTAAAAAGGAAAGGGGAAATATCGATAAAACCCAAGACAAAATGACAATGATTATTGGTCATCGCAACCAAATCAGGGTTCGGGAGTCGGTTACGCAAGGGGAAGGTATTAGCACCCCTCACGTCCGTTGTATTCAACGGGAACCGTTAGGTTAGTTGTGTGCGTTAGTGTTAGTTGAAATATTAGGCTTTTCAAGTTATTAGGTGGGAAAGAAAGAGTAAAAGAGAGGAAAATGTTTTTGGATTTTTTGACGAAGGACTAAACCTAAGTTTTTTATTAATGGGCCTGACAAGATTTAAAAATCCTGCTCCTACATATCTCAAAAGAGAAATCAAGGCTTACGTAGTTCTGGGTAGAAAAATGTTTGTTTGTTGGTCGATTTTAGCGAAAGCTATATTGTATTAATTGACGAGAACATTGTTTTACCCAAAACAGATGAGGAGTGGACGCATACCACACATCGAACGGATTTATAAATCTACATTCGGAAAAGCGTCACTTATCTTGACTCAACAATCGTGGCCGAAACATTGTTTTGTGTCACCTTAAGACAATATATCTTTCGTTTATGAGAAAAAAGGTTTTTGATTAGTCGTACGGCAGCGAGAAAGAGTTTGATCGGTTGGATGTATTTTGAGTGATGGCGAGAACTTGGATGAGCGAGATATACATCTCGAATCCTAGCCTCGGGAGTGCACGGTATACACCATGTTCCATTTCCATCTTTATTGAAAGAGGTTAAGATAGGAATTAAGTATTTTTGGAATTTGATTGAGAAAGGGTTTGAAGAAACCTCATTGACAATTTTAGACGATGGCGAGAGCTAAGATAGGCGAGGCATACGTCTCGAATCTTAATCTCAGGAGTGCACGGTATACACCATGTTCCATTTCCACCTTTATTGAAAAAGTGTTAAATAAGAATTAGGTATTTTGAGTTTTGTTGTGAAAATGACTTGACCCTAGATCAAGTATTGATGGACGTTTAAGAGAAATTTGAATGAGTGTTTGAGAGAGAACAAAATGGATAAATTTGGATGATGGCGAGAGCTAGGATTGGCGAGATATACATCTCGAATCCTAGTCTCAGGAGTGCGCGGTATACACCACGTTCCACTTCCATCTTATTGAAAAGGTCTTAACTATAAATTAATATTTTTTGAGTTTTTATTAGGAAAAATGGCTTGACGTTGAATCAAGCGTTTGATGAAAGTTTGAAAGAAATGGAATAGAATAGGATGGAGAAATGAATTGATTTGTTTATTGAGAAAATACTCGACGTTGGATCGAGTCATTATTTTTGTATTTTTTTGGAAGTGGTTGATTTTATTCTTGTGTTAGTATCTAACTAAACAGTCAAACAAATAAAGAAATAAAACTGTACAAAATTATTACACATCGGGGGAGTGGGGTACATTTTGTCAAATGGGGATTCAAAATCATGAAATAATTAAATCGGGCCCAAACAACAAATGATGCAAAGTATGAGTGTAAGTGCAAGAGAACCGGCTCATTGTAAGAAAGCCCAAGAGTAAGGTATGTGAGGTTGATGGCGATGCTTAAGAGCAATCGACTTACAAGGGTATGGAAATGGGCTCGATATTGAATCGAGAGAAGTGTGATTTTAATAGTTTAAAGCGGCTTTGAATGGATGATGAAATTAAAGGAAACCAAACTTGTGTTATTAAACAATAATGAAAATATGAGTATAGGAGAAATTATAATAAAACATAAACATGAAAAAAAAATGAATGCTAAAAGAAATAAAATGCTATATATGGGTATCGAACCCACTTCACTAAAGACCATGAAACTACCCTCTCTCCACTAGACCACTTATGATTGTTTATAATTTAAATAACAACTTAGATATATAAACCAAAATAGATTAAAGTATGAATTAAAATAAAAATAAAAATGGGGTAGTCTATTTAATGGACGATTAATTAAAATAAAAAGGAGGAATCCCAAAAGGTGACCCTAGCCGCCTGGCTGTTGGGTTCAAAAGATTAGGGATTGGGAACACAAAATAGCATTTAACTAAAACTAATACCAATAAACCACAGTTAATGACCAATTGAGAAATCTAAACGTTCACTTAGTGGGATTTAAAGGTTTGCTTAAAAAAGCAAATAAATAAATAAAAAGAAAAGGAAAAGTGAGGACGCGAAGGAAAATCCAAAACTCAGTCGCTCTCAAACCTCACGTATTTCTCACAATGAATCTCTCTCTGGCTCTCAATCGATCAATCACCTCTCAGCTGCTCTCTCAATCGCTCACCATCTCTCAGTCTCTCTCAAACCCTCAATCGCTCTTACGCTCGCTCAAACATTCATCCGTCTCTCACAATCTCACACCCAAAGGCGAAATAAATCAGAGATTTAGAAGGAAAATCCCAAACGAAAACTCACCTTTGGCGGTGATTCGGCGGCTCAGGTAACGATTTAATCCTCTCCCTTCGCCTCTTCAAACACTGATTTTGCTTTGACTTTGGGATTAGGGTTTTTGTGATGTTTTTGTCCGCCTCTCCAATTTTCGTCCTTAGGGTTTTCGTTTTGAAGTTTTTCTCCTCTCTCCAATTTTTCGCCCCCTCTCACTGATTCTCCTTTTCCTCTATTTATCTCCTGCAGATTAGGGTTTAGGGTTGTTGTATGGTAGAGTAAAACAAGTATTTGCCAACATCCTTTCTGTGAACTCAGTTTGCATTGGCCTTTTTGATGCTTGGATTTCGGAACGGTAATCTGAACTCATGCTTTCTCCCTCTGTTTTGTCTTAATACCAATTTGGGATTTTTTGAAATCTTAACTGACTTGGCTAAATTTACTTCGTTTTACTGCAGTGAAATCTGGAACATTCACTCCATGCGACTCTGTTTCAAGAGGAAGCAGCATAATGCCTCAGAAAAGAATCCCAACCCAATGGAACTTGTTCGTGGTAAGTCTGGCAGAGTCATAGGGGGGTTTGGTCACTCTTCTAACAGTGTGCAAAGGACTTCCACATGCTTATAATCGCGATTTGCAGGTAGTTAGATAATCAAAGTATATTTTATGGTTATGCATGTTTTATGTCTTGTTATCTATCCGTTGGAGTTGTTGATTTGAAAATGTTTTTTTTTCAAAAATGAAAGAAGATTGGTTCCATTGTGTAGGATCAGTTCTTTTTGGAGGTTCAGATTTGAGCAGCAGAAAGATCTTCCTTAGTCAAGCGAGTTGGAAACTGGACTTTTCCTAAATCAACTTGAGCCAGCATGCCTATACAAGACCATGGTACTGCCTTGCTCAATGAGCATAGCTAGCTTGTTTCATCCTCTAGGACATTCTTTCAGAATTATGAATGCTGTCTTTCTTGGCATATTGCTCCAGAACGGCAATATAGGAAGAATATACCGGCTGCAATTTACTCTGTTGGATTGCCTTTTGCTTTGGAGTTTGTTTGGCAAAATTAATGCAATGGTTTTAGCTAGGTTTGTAGCTTGGTTGTGGCTTCTCGATCAGGATTTGGTGGCTGCATTTGGTATGGTCTGAACTTGGTTTAGGTAGCTTATGTGTAGTAGGTACATGTCCACCTGCAATTCTGATCTGGCCATAAATTGTTTTCCTCAGGTCTTTGGCTAACAGGGTTAACATACATTTACTGCTTGCTGAGATGGTAGCTTGAATGCAGGTACATTCTAACTTTGGTTCAACATGGTTTTGGCTCAGCTTGTAAGTCTCATTTGCCTTGATATGGTTCTGCGATGTGTTTGTGGTTTGTGGTTGCAGGTTTTGAAATATTGTTGTTGAACTGGCGTGACAGGTCTGATGTATGAACTGAAGTGAAACCATGATATGGCTTTGTTATATGGTTTTTGTGCTGGTTCTGCTACATTATAACAGGCGCATGAATTGGTCCTTGCAGGGTTTGTTGCATGTTGCATAACATGTAATAATTGCTTGTAAATGGTATGTCACAAGATCATGTTGGATGAATGGTTTGATGAACATTTATGCTAGCACAGTACTAGGCTTCTAAGTTCATTGCGAATTAACTTCTTTGAACATATGACTTTCTTTTGCTTGAACCTCATGGCAATGTGCTAATGCGTGGTCGTGACTTGGCTGGTTTTGTAGGTTTGTGGAAGTGAACATGACATGGGCAATGCTACTTGTAAATGAAGAAATCATGATGGAAGCAAGCTAACATGCATTTTGGAGGATAAATCATGACCCATGGGGGATTAGGATTAGGTTGGGATTGATGTGAAACATGGTTATATATTGGTTGTGATTTTTGGATGAAATTTGGGAATTGGTTGTAATGTAGAAGTTAGTTGTAGGATATGGATGTGATGCATTGTTATGCTTGAATGTTAAATGAAAATGTATGTATGAAAATGAGTTTGGAAATGTTTGAAAGTTAAATATTATTGAATGTTATGAAATGAGTGTATGCACTATTTTGATTTGAAATGAACTATGGATGGAAAATGGATCATGTTTGGTTATAAAATGGATATGGATTTTTAGGAATAATCCAAAACTAATCTAAATGTCAATTAAGAATCAAAAAACCAATAAAACCAATTAAAATCAAATTAATCTATAATTTGTTAAAACTACTTTGATGTCAAATTCTAACATTTTATTTGGAAATTAAAAATCAATTAGAGTTTGAATCATTAGTAAAAACACAATTAAGATTAAATTGAAATTTGGAATTAGACTTAATTTGAAATTAAAATCAAATTGAAAATTAAAAAGTCAAATAGTTAGAATCCATTTTATAATCAAAAAAACACCATGATAAAAAAAACTAGATAATGACCAATATTTATCAAAAAAATATGGATTTGGGAATGGATGGTTGCCTTTGGTCATGAATGTATGCAAATGAACTTTAGGCCAAGTGCCAAATAAAAATGAAAAAATGGAAAAAATTCAGGACCAAAATCGGGGTATGACACATATGTTGCCCCATAGTTCCCATGGTTGTCAATGTTGGTGTTTGTGGATGACACGGCGTCAGAATTGGTCCTACAAACGCGGTTGAAATCGTCGACGCCATACTAGAGTCGGTGTCAGCGGCCTGGGGCGTCGTTGTGTCTCCCGTCGAAGATGTTTCTTCGTGGGGTCTAGGAGACGTCATTTTCCCACTGCGCAATCGCATATAACTTAACACTGTCGAGGTCCCACCAGGTGTGCCAATTCTTTGTTTTGCGCAACAATCTCTAGCCTTCCTATAAGAGGGTTACTTGCAGGGCCGACTACGGAGTCCTGGACTTTAGTGATTTGGGTGTATGGTCTTTTGGTAAACAATGTTTTTGAAAGACTGAAAGGGTGCAAACGAGACTCTTGATGAGTCAGGGAGGTAATAAAGGTAAAATGTAAAATAGAAGCGATAAAGTACTGAACCAAAAAGGATAAACGATAAATCAAGAAATACAAAAGATAAACTTTGCAAGATTAAATGACTTGTAATTATAAAGTGGAGGCAAAATACATTTTTGTGAGGAGAGTAACTTTTTCTCATAAACGCTTTGATACTTCAAGCTTTACCCCTACTGCAAATATTCAAATTGCCACCACTAGAATTTCACCTAACATTGGCTTAAATACCAGTTGAAAATAACCGTCTGGAGGTTACAAAACCTTCTCGTGGTGCCACGTGTCGGTCCATTTCCCCCATCTTGGCGCATAAATACCCACGACCTCTTTGCGTGCCCACGTTCCCATTCTCCGCTCAAAACCTTCGACTTCGACCGAATCTTGCATGTGTCGACCGACAGACTCGTCCACCCTCCCGTCGAGGAGCCTCCAACAGAACCCATGGTCGAAACTGGCTTTTCCCTTAGCCGAAATTTGTCAGCTAACAGGTTCATCTGGGTTTTTTCATTTTAGGGTTTTGCGTTCCTGATTCAAAATGTTATAATATTTAGGTATATTATGGATGAATATGTGCATGTAGTTATACACCATGGTTTTTTTTCCGAAGGTGATAATGAATCAAGTTACGGGGGTTCAGTTGCTGAGGTGAAGTGTGATGTTGATAAGTGGGGTTATTTTGAGGTGTTAGGGATTGTTAAAGAACTGGGATATGAGGAATCTGGAAAAATAATATACAATGACCCAATAGTTGGTTTGTTTACTTTGAGTGATGATAAATGTGCTCAAGAGATGGTTGATTTATGTAAGGTACATAAGAGTGTTCATTTGTATGTACAACATTCAGTTTCTCAACCAGATTACTATGATGGACCTATAGAGGATGAAACTGACAACATAGCTAAGGTTGTAGTTAATGTTGATGAAACTGAAGATATCATTGGAAAACTGGTTGGAGATGTTCTTAATGGTAAAGAAGATAGTGTAAGTGACTTGAATAAGGCTGAGGTTGGAGGCACAAATGTTGTTGTTAATGGGGTTTGGCATATGAGTGATGGTGAGGTAGAAGATATTAATGTTGATGTTAATGGGGATGAGAATATGAGTGAGGGTGAGGTATGATATAATAATGTTGATGTTAATGGGCCTGATGATATAAGTGAGGGTGAGGTATGATATATTAATGTTGATGTTAATGGGCCTGATGATATGAGTGAGGGTGAGGTAGCAGATAATAATGTTGATGTTAACAGGGCTGGGGATATGAGTGATAGTGATGATGTGAGTTTCCAGTGTGGTAGTGCCTTAGATGTTGCCTTTCAAGAGTCAGATGAAGACAGTGACAATTTAGTGGAAGAGGATATTACATATCTATTAATTTATGACAATGAGACATAAGGTAAAGGAAAAAAACATAGTGAGGAATATGAAGGTGCTAATGAGGAATGTGAAGGTGCTACTGATGAATTGGATAGTGGGTGTGAAACAGATGATGAAAGTAACTATCATAGGAAGAAGTATTTTGTTTTCAAAATGTCCAAAAACATGTCAGAATACCAATGGGAATTAGGAACCTATTTTGCAACAAAGAATGATTTAAAGGAGGCAATTACTTCATATGCAGTTCAGTCAGGAAGGGATTTGAGGTTCTCTAAAAATGATAAACAAATTGTAAGAGTGATATGTAAAGAAGGGTGTGATTGGAATGCATACTGTGGGAAGTTACCATTTGAAGATTCTTTACAATCGAGGAAATTGGTGGATAAGTATAACTATAGTAGATCATATAATATGAAGCTCATGACTACAAAGTGGTTAAGTAAAAGAATTTAAAACTCTTTGAAAGATAATCCAAATCTGAAAATCAGGGACATCAAGGAAAAAGCTCAAAGGAAATGGAATGTTGGTATAAACAAGACTAAGGTTGTTAGGGATAAGTATGCAGGAAGACGATTTGTTGATGGCTTCTTTCTAGAACTGTGTACAAGAATGTATGACTATGCACATGAGATCCTTAAAACAAATCCTTATTCAACTATCAAGATTAATGTTCAACCTGTTTCAAACAATGTCTACATTTGTTATGAAACTTGCCCTAATATACGAATGATATGTCAATTTGAATATAATGAACTTTTCAATTAAACTTTCCCGTGCCAATTGGGATTATAGCCCGGAGCACAAATCTCATATGCCCGTAGTATTAATATTGACATCCTCTACTATATAAACTCTTAAAAGAAGTTAAAGTTGTCCGATGAATAAAAATAAAATAAAATTCATAGCCGCTTTAGAATCTTAACACATGATTTAACAAATTCCAACAGTAATGTATTATCATTAAATGCTTCCACATAAATGTACCTAAGTCTTATGGTTGTTTGGATTTTTCTGATAAGTATAATTATTTGATTTTTATTGTCTTTTTTGATAAAGACTTGATTAGTATTTTTCTTTTGGTATTCAAGGGCAACAGGGTCGAGTAAATACGAATTAAACTGAAATTTAAGCTAAACTATATTGTTTGGGTCAAATATTTGTATAGTTCGGACAAAAATTGAACCAAATTATTGAAATCTAATGTTGTTTGGGTCAAATATTTGTATAGTTCGGACAAAAATTGAACCAAATTATTGAAATCTAATGTTAATTGATTTTGCAATAGATTTTCAAAATTTTACCTACAAATCCATTGATTTGAATCAAATATAATTAATTAATATAATATATATTATTATTGTAATGGAAGCTAATATAAGATATTTAATTTAATGAAGAAAAAAATAAACTCATATTCACAATCTATATGAAAAAGTGAAAAAATAAAAGATTTTATATTATTTAGGAAAATTAATTAATGTAGATTATATTTTTTTAAAATTATTTTTGAATATTTGTTTCTATTGTATTCGATCAATTAAATCCAAGCCAAATCGTTGTTTATCTATTTGGTTCGTTTTAGGTTTTATCACAAAAATTTGCAAATTCAATTCAAGTCAATCCATATATTTTTGATCAGTTTGACTGGATTTGTTTGATAAAAATAGCGGTTAATTGATAAGTTAGTTGGTAGCTTATAGCTTATTGTTGATGGTTAATAGTTTATAGTTGATGATTGATGACTAATAGTTGATACACTAATTGAAGTGTTTAATAAAATTAATTTATAAATATAACATAATTATTTTATTTTAAATTAAAATTATAAAGGATAAAAGTGAATTTTTATTAAAATAATAAAGATAAAAATGAAAGAAAAAATATAAACTATAAATTATAAATTAAAACGCTATATAAAATAGTGTCTAAAAAATAAGTTATAAATTAATAAAATGAATTATAAACTCATGATAAAAAGGCAGTTATCAAACAGATATAAATTACCATATGAATTTATAGGTTATAAATCATAAACCATAAATTCAAAAATGTATCTTGCTAAAAACAACCTTAATTAATATCGTTTAATATCTAATTTTCAGGAGATTTGGAGTTTAAAAACATTATCTTACCAAATTTAATATTATTTTGTGTGAGTAACGCGTGATTGACCTGTTAGATCCATCATCAATGAGATCACTACAGTAGCGATTAGTTAGGTACAACTACCATATATTCATATTTTTAATAGATATTCATAAATTACAATAACTTAAAAATTAAAAAATATTCATTGATGTAATGGTTGATGTATTCCTTTGCGATTCTTATAACTAATAGTATTAATCTTATAAACAATCTAGCATTATTTCTTTCCTAGTTTATGTTGATTTGTTTGGGTAGAATTTGCGAATTTGCTCTGAACCGAAATAAAAAATAGGTGTGGCCACGGAAATTACGATGGTGGAGAGTTTCTGATGCGACAGAGAGGTGGTAGATCTGCAACACTCCAACACTCAAGTGAGTATGTGAATGAGAGAATATTCAAATTGTGTTCAAAAATTGTTATCTGAAATGGTGTTATTCGCATATATAAAGGAGTTGAATAACTAACTCGCTAATTAACCGGTGAGAGATGCGGATGATTGTTGGATGCGTTGGAAGGATGAATCTTCTACTTCTAGGTCACTGGAGGATTAATAGTCAGAGGAACGTTCCAGAAGCCTTAGTGCCCGCTTGAGATGGATCTGGGATGTTACACCCAGAGGTGGTCGGACTAGAGATTGGACCTGCTCGAATCATATCAATTCAGGGAGTTCTTTCCTTGAGCTAGTCAAATCTCTGAAGGTGGGGCCGGATCCCTGAGCATGTGGCCGGTTCGTAACAGTTGCCATTGAAACTTTCGGGGTCTTAAGGACCATAAAGTTTTTCTGGCATATTGGTCAGCCGAGTTGAAGGTGTTCCCCACATGCTCGACGAAGTGGATACGTCTGGAATATATTGTAGGGGTACATGGTGCATTTAATATTTCCATTGTTTTTGACCCGTTGTCTCTCTAAGTCGTCACCTCGTATACGTTGGTTAGGGATCGATTACCCTACCTAGGTGACTCAAGTGCTTCTTTATTCAAGGGGATTTTATGGGACAAGAAGCACATTACCGTCAGACGGTTTGATCTAGACTGTTGATTTTATGATACTTTTCCCAATAAGATTTTAGGCGCTATTTTTCAATTTTGTAGTTGTTTCGTTCTTGCTTATTTTTTCTTCATCGTTTCACTTTATCCCCCAAATCTTCAATCTTGTTTATCTTATTGATACTGATGGTGACAGATTCCATTGAAGATTATTCTTGGGCAGTTTTGCCATATCTAGATTACGAATTTGCCTTTATTCCGGGGAAGTAAATGCCATTTGATTTTTTGGAGATATGAGTTTCTTTATAATGGGAAACTTCGTCGATCCCAGACGAACGAAGGATCTTCCATCAGTTTGAGGGGTGTTATGTCCCTTTTTATGTTTGTATCTTTCATGACCTAGGTTTCTCCTTCCTTTAACTCCTTTTGAGAAGGAAGTTTTGGATAATCTTCGTATTCCTCCTTCGATACTCCATCCTTGTGCCTGGGGTTTCGTGTGAGTATTTCAATACTGATATGAATACCAGGGAAAGCGAGTCTCGCTTCTCGAGATCTTTTCTTCAACCTTTTTGAAGTGTGTCCTGCTTCAAAGGGCGTCATTGGCCACGGGCTTGTTTCCCTTAGTCGTATTCAAAATCGTGTCTTCAAGCTTTACATCGATAGTTTGAAAAAATTTAAATCTGACTACTTTTTAGACACACCTCTAACTCTTCCAAATCATGATGAGTTTTGTGTCATTTCTTCTACCCCTAGTAGTCGCCCGATTGTGTCGCATCCGCGAAAAACAACCGGCGGGCTAAAACAACACAGAGCCGCCACCGTGCGTTATTTATCCCAAAAGAGGGAAAGGAAACGCTCGAAGTAAACCTGGGAAAAGCATGGTCTCGCGACCAAAGAGAATGGGATCGGGAGTCGGTTATGCGAAGGGAAGGTATTAGCACCCCTACGCATCCGTCGTACTCGACGGGATCCACGCTCAGACAGATAGAAAAAGGTTGCTAAAACAAACATCACACACACACACTGAAGACAACACAGGTGGAGGATAAGGGGAGAGGGCTCGCTAGGATATCGCATCCTATGCCTACGTATCTCGTATGGAACGAGAACCAGAGCTACCGTAGTTTGGCTCACGCACGCCAAACAAAACAAAACACAAAAAGGAAAACATGGAACCCGAACGCCAATCGCTGGACTTACATCAGCTTCCGAACCAAACAAACCCACACTGGAAACCAGATGCCACTTGATGGACTTATACCGGACTCCAAGCACACAACAATAGGATACGGACAACCAATCGCTGGTCTTACATCCATATCCTAACACACACAGGAAGAAACCAAACAGACAACAAGTTACTAAGGAGTCGGGAACTCGAGCCTAGCAACTGTCAAGCAAACACACACAAAAAGAAAAAAGGATGCCCGGAGAGATCTCGTACGATCTCCTGCCTACGTACCTCATCTGGTATGAGGATCAGGGCAACGTAGTTCCCCTTAACAGGGGAGAAAGACTAGCCTAACCAGATACAGAGGGAGACACAACTAGGGAGACTATGACTCGAGCCTAGATGTTATCATGCATATCATCCCTAAGTTAAGGTTGCTATCTATCTTGCTCAGTAGCAAGCTAATCCTAAACAGGAAAAGCAAAGCATGCAAGCATAATCAAAATAAAGCAAACATACACAATTAGCACACACTATATACAGACAAGGTGGGCTCACACAAAGGGTTAGGCTGTAAAAGCAAACCAACTGTATCAGGTGATGTTAGCTCTTAACCCTAACATTGAGAGTTAGGGTGAAGCAAATGAAATAGGAAGTGAGGGGTGTGCCTCACAGCTCTTATCCCTGGCCAGGGAGAGCTTCAGACAAAGAAGTGTGGGTTCAGAAAGTGGGAACCCTTCTACACTTATGACACTGACTCAACTGTACAACTGTACAAGGATCTTGGGTTAATGTCCACAATGCATCAACACCAGTTGTGTGAGCAGAGGGACGACTCAACAGAATAGTAGGAGATGGATTGCACATCTCTTGTATCTGTCAATTGCCTTATTCAAAGGTCTTTTCCTGCTTGGGGGACAAAAATAAACAATCACAAGCATTGCCTCTTAAGGAGGACTTCAGACAGGTGCCTGGCCAAGTAACAGGCCAGGTCTTCCAGACTACATGGAGAAAAGAAATTCTACCTCAATTGGTTAAGCAACCAAGCAACAGCACAAGCAAGTTCAAAATGAACTATAGCAACTAAGGTACCTTCCAGAAATTGCAGTGGTGAACTCGCGCGTTTTAGGCTTGAAGAAGCAAAAACAGAAACTCCTTGATGCTTGGATGATTGAATGGAGCAAGGTTTGTGTGTTGAGTGTGCACGATTTAGCTCAAATCTCAATTTGCCATTGTTGAAGCTTGATGCAACAGTTCACAATTCTTCAAGATTTCTTCAAGATTTTGCTCCAATCCACTTCCAATATGCATGTAGATGATGAATTGATCAAAGGCAAGGCAAAAAGAATGAAGAAAATTGATGAAGAAAGTTGAGAGAAAAATGAAAAAGTTTTGGATCTAGATCTAGAATTCACAATTCTGTTATGGTTAATCAGAAAACAGTTATGATTTAGTTTATATATGTGATGTTAATGAAGTTGCTAATCATGATTAGCAAAAATGCAAGTGTTTAAGCCAAATGCAAGTTTCATGCTAAATGGCAATTTGGTCAATTCACCCTCACCATGTGCAAACCAATGTAACAGTGCATTTTCTGGTTTGAGCAATTCAGAAATGTTGTTTGTAAGCTAATGTAAGTGGAATCATGTGAAAACAAGGCATAATTCTCAAAATCACCTTTTTCCCTCCAATTTTCAAATTAAGTTCACTTGAAAAATGCACTTTTTATGTGAGCAAAATTCATGAAATGTAATGCTTGTTTTGGATAGAGGAGATCAAAAGAAATTTGCTCCAAAAAGTCTCACTCCATTTGGCCTTGTGAATCAAAAGTTATGCCTTGTTGAAGTTCAACTTTTCTTAACAAAGATCAATCCATAACTTGTCAACCACAAGTGAGAAATTCATGTTCTTGGACTTTTTAGAAAGGTAAGAGCAATATATACAACTTTCATGTTGGACAAAATTCCATTTGAAGCATTTTCGGACATGTAACTTCAAGGAGAAAACCTTTCCATTTTTGGCAATTTTGAATTACAAGTCACTTTCTATTTTTGGAAAGTTTTCATCTGACTTTATTTTCTTCATTCTTGATGTTTGAAATGTCAAATGAAATTTGTTTATACATGAATGAAGTGTCTCTAACCCTCTCCCACCTCCAAACCCATCAATTGACCTCTGGTTGACTTTTGTTGACTGATAGATGAATTGGCTATGCATAGATGAAATTGAGCTTCAAACTCCTAATGAAATGGCTCAATGATGAAACCCTAGCTTCCATAAGCTCAATGAAACCATATGATGATCTCTCATCTCAATGAAAACCCCATCTCCTTGACAAGCCCTGATTGGCACAATGCAGATGATTAGGGTTGACCAGAGGTCAAAACCCTAATCCTAAGGAATCTGATCAAGCATAATGAATCTCTTGGTGATGACAAAACCATGAGGATGATGATGTACCATTTCAACCAAGATGATGCTCAAACTCCTTGAGGAACCATGAAACCCTAATTTGAAACACACACCCTCAGATGGCTAGTGATCAATTCAATGAAACCCTCAGCTTGCATCTTAACCCCTTTATCTTCTGATCAAGACCTAGGAGGATTACTTGCCCAATGTTGCCATATGATATGAAATATGCAATGACTAATGACCTAAGAAATGAAATGCAATATGCTAAGCTAGTCCCAAGAGAGGAGGGCAAATTTTGAGGTGTTACAGTTGCCCCTATTCAATCCATTGTGAACCTGTCGAGATGAATAGCCTCGGCTTTCAGATGATCAGGATGAAGAGTGATTGAATACCAAGAACAGACGAACAATTTTCACTCTGATGGGAAAATAATTAACAGTGCCTGTCAGAATCGGTAAAGAAACAACCTCGAAAGAAGAATCCGTCTGGTACGGAGAAAGTCGGCCTGATCACCGAAACAGAATGTCGACCTGGATACCAAAATAAATGGTAACGCAGGGATAACCATGACCTGAACACCACATACCCGCTGGGGATTATCATCTCTTTTTAATGCTTTTCTTGAACCCCGAAAATTTTCTCTTTTTTCGTTTTCTTGAACCCCGAAATTTTCCTTCGTGCAAATGATCCCGGATCACTGCATTTGAACCCCGACATCTTGTTTGCCAAAATAATGAACCCCATTCTCCATTTTGAACCCCAGTCGCCTGACGATAACTTGTGATCGCCATTGTGAACCCCGTTCTCTAGAAAACACCCCGTGTCTCCTTTTCTCCATTTGAACCCCGCTCTCCAGAAAATGTCTCAACATTTCCTTTTCTCCATTTGAACCCCGTTCTCCAATTTCTTGTGATAATTCCGTTGGCAACGTCGGAAATAACACCAAACACCACTCTGATGGCGACATATCAGAGGGTACACCTTCACAAAAGGAAGGTAACATGTGCATCTCTTCCTCAGAAGACACCCATAATGACCTCCATTGGCCAGCCAAAGGAGTCTAAGGCGACACATGAACAGAAGATAATCCTAAGGACCTCATCCCGGATATAATCTTCAACTCCAATCTCTATTTGAACCCCGCTCTCCAGAAAATGCCGCAACACTTCCCTTTCTCCAATTGAACCCCGATTTTCGCGCTGATCGCGTAACGTCCTTTGATTTTATTTCCATCTCCGCCCGACGGAAAAATTTCCTCCAGTATCGCACTACTGGGGAACATTGCTGATCTGACGTCATGATGCTGAACTCCTCAGAGTAACACCTTCACCATCTGGTGAAACTAAATCTCAAACGGTAAACACGGCTTGAGTCGCGTTGATCGCGTCATGATGTTAAAATCCTCAGAGTAACATCTTCACCATCCGGCGAAACCAAACCTCAAGCGGTAACCACGGCTCGAGTCGCGCTGATCGCGTCATGATCTTCCGATCTTCATTTCCATCTCTGTCCAACGGAAAAGTTCCTCCCAGTATCGTACTACTGGGGAAGTACTGTTGATAAAAAAACGGTGCCAAACTCCTCGGAGCAACACCTTCACCCTCAGGAAACCACTTCTCAAACGATAACCACGGTCTGAGACTAGCTCATGCTTGCAATAATGATGCATGATATTCTTTTCAGCGTAATGCTCCATAATTAAGGAAATGCTACGCGATTTATTATGCAATATGCTATGCTTATTCTACATGATGAATGTATAAAAAGTATCCCCCTCGAGGGACTCTCCTGAGGAGCTCGAGACACTCTGCTGAGGAACTCGCCAACACTCCGATTCCACCCTGATGGGGAATAGTGCTGCTGCTGGAAAAAACAACCCTTGCTGGGGATAAACCTCCTCTGCACCCGATCCGCTTGGGGAATTGTTGGGGAAGGAACCACCAATGCACTCTATGGGGAAACAACGGTCTCGGACTTGCTGGGCAAGCAACACTCCAGACTCTGCTCGGGGAAACCACCATCCACAGGTACCTCCGCCGGGAAATAGCAACCTTCAGGCCTGGCGACCGGGGAAGCATTGATCTAAAACCTGCTGGGGATAACCATCCTGACCCTGCTAGGGAATCCACAAACCTTGAATCTGCTGGGGAATTAGTCATTCCGACTCTGCTTGGGGAGGAGGAAAATCTACTACTGAACACCCGTCGACTCGTCGAACCATGGTATTCATATCCAACTCCCATGTCAGCTTTCCAATTTTGAGAACTCCCAGACTCGTCGGGACTTTTCTGATTCATCACCTTGTATTCCCAACTGCTCCGCGCTCGACGAAGAGCGAACTCCTGGGATCGATACAAACTTTTCAACTTTCAGACTTTGAAGAGTCTTCTTGATTAATTCTCAAGGGTCGTCGTACGTCTCTTGCCGTCTTTCACCATCCTTTTGTTCATTCGTCCCTGATTGGACTCCATGGGGATTGTTTTGTCAAAAGCTTCCACATCACAACCTGCAAGTGAGGGAAAATACCTAACAGCACCTGCAAGAGAGATCGTTAGATAAAACGTGCCCCAGGCGTGTCAAGATTTTAACACTTGGGTCACCCAACCTTCCGAATAAGATTTCAAATCTTCAATCTTATATACATGCATTGGAAGTGACCTGTATGTCTTAAAATGTAAGATTCTTTATCACAAACAATCAGATGTTTTTGCAATCAAAGTGGTAATGAAAAACAAAAACAAAATTATTTGACTGAACATGCATTTTATTGATTGGAAAATGTGTGGCTCAATCTGAGCAATACAAAGGAAGCAATTCCTGAAAAGAGGTAATTGCGCACAAAAGGAAAAATCTATCCTAATGGCAATGTGAAACCACGATCTCATCGAGTTCCAACTCGGTTACACCCCATATGTCCTCAGACTCTCCGTGCTTTCTGCCTTTTGAACAAGACGCTTTCGACCGATCCCTACCGGGTATTATCCATGTGCCTTAACCAAAGCGCAAACGATCATGCCAGACGCAGTTGTTCGTTTCAATCCCTCTTTTGCCTGGACCGCCCTTTCGGGTTTTCAGTCCACCGGGATACCCTTTTTTGCCCAAGTCGCCTTTTCAGGTTTTCGACTTGCCGGGTGTACATTTTTCATTTGATCCCTAATTTTTGCCCGAACCTTTTTCTTTCTGTTTTTTTTTGGTTCGCCGGGATGCCCCTTTTTTGCCTGGACTATTTTATTCTTTTTGTCCAGCGGGTCAATTTATACGAAGTATTTTTTTACTGCGTCCGCATTCACAGGGGATGGAAAATCCTCGCCATCCATGGTCGTTAACAACAAGGCTCCGCCAGAGAAAACCTTCTTGACCACGAATGGACCTTCATAATTGGGTGTCCATTTGCCCCTTCGATCGTTTTGAGGAGGAAGGATCCTTTTCAGAACTAGATCACCCACGTGATATACCCGAGGTCGTACCTTTTTGTCAAAAGCACGTTTCATTCGCTGCTGGTACAACTGCCCATGATAAATGGCTGCCAGCCTCTTTTCCTCAATCAGGCTTAACTCTTCATACCGGGTCCTTACCCATTCCGCCTCTTGCAACTTTACGTCCATCAGGACTCTCAAAGAGGGAATTTGAACCTCAACCGGTAACACAACTTCCATTCCATATACCAAGGAGAAAGGCGTTGCCCCAGTAGATGTGCGCACCGATGTTCAATACCCATGCAATGCAAATGGCAACATCTCATGCCAATCTTGATAGGTTACGACCATTTTCTGCACAATCTTCTTAATATTCTTATTGGTTGCCTCAACCGCCCCATTCATCTTCGGACGATAGGGAGAAGAATTGTGATGTTCAATCTTGAATTCCCGGCACAGTTGAGCCATCATCTTATTATTTAAATTAGAACCATTATCAGTAATGATTCTCTCGGGAACCCCATATCTGCAAATGATGTCTCTCTTGAGAAATCTGGCAACGACCTGTTTCGTCACGTTCGTATAAGAGGCTGCTTCCACCCACTTGGTGAAGTAATCAATAGCCACTAATATGAACATGTGCCCATTCGAAGCCGTAGGCTCAATCTTTCCAATCATATCAATGCCCCACATAGCAAACGGCCACGGAGATGACATTAAGCTCAACGGATTTGGAGGCACGTGCACCTTGTCAGCATAAATCTGACATTTATGACACTTCCGCACGAAATTGAAACATTGGGCCTCCATCGTCATCTAATAATAACCTGCTCTCAGCAGCTTCTTCACCATCGCATGCCCACTGGCATGGGTACCGAACGATCCTTCGTGAACCTCTTTCATCAATTGGCTTGCTTCTTTGTCATCAACGCATCTGAGCAAGACCCAATCAAAATTCCTCTTATATAAAACCCCATCCTTATTCAAGTAGAACACCATGGCCAACCTCCGCAGAGTCTTTCGGTCCTTCTTGGATGCTCCCTCAGGATACTCTTGGGTCTCTAGATAGCGCTTGATATCGTAATACCACGGCTTCTCGTCATCAGGCACTGTATCAACAGCAAACGCATAAGCCGGTCTATCCAGACGTCCCACCTCAACACTGGGGAACTGATTCCACCACTGCACCTTGATCAAAGCGGCCAGAGTAGCCAAAGCATCTGCCAAAGGATTCTCCTCTCTAGGCACATGATGCATCTTCACCTTGGTGAAAAACGTCAACAACCTCCTCGTATAATCCCGGTATGGAACTAAATGAGATTGATGCGTATACCATTTTCCGTTAACCTGATTTACGACCAGAGCTGAATCTCCATATATGACAAGGTTCTTGATCCGCAAATCAATCGCCTCTTCAATCCCCAGGATACAAGCTTCGTATTCAGCCACGTTGTTGGTGCACTCAAATGTTAGCCGGGCAGCAAAAGGAATATGGGATCCTTTCGGCGTAACCAAAACAGCACCAACACCACTTCCATTCACGTTAACGGCCCCATCAAACATCAGAATCCATTCGGATTCAGGGTCAGGCCCCTCCTCCGGGATAGGTTCCTCGCAATCTTTCGATTTGAGAAACATGATGTCCTCATCAGGGAATTCAAACTTCATCGGTTGATAATCCTCAATAGGTTGCTGGGCGAGGTAATCAGACAATACACTCCCCTTGATTGCTTTCTGAGAGGTATACTATATATCATATTCGGTCAAAATCATTTGCCACCTCGCAACCCGTCCGGTTAATGCTGGCTTCTCAAAAATGTACTTGATTGGATCCATCTTGGAAATTAATAAAGTGGTATGAACCAGCATATACTGCCTCAGTCGGCGAGCAGCCCAGACCAAAGCACAACAAGTTTTCTCGAGCAGTGAATATCTTGTTTCACAGTCGGTAAACTTTTTGCTAAGGTAGTATATGGCATGCTCTTTTCGACCAGACTCGTCATGCTGCCCCAATACACACCCCATAGACCCCTCGAGGACCGTCAAGTACAGAATTAACGGTCTTCCCTCCACAGGAGGCATCAGAATCGGAGGCTCCTACAAATATTCTTTTATCTTTTCAAATGCCGCTTGGCAATCATCATTCCACCTGACCGTTTGATCTTTTCTTAACAACTTGAAAATCGGTTCACATGTGGCTGTTAGATGAGATATGAACCGTGAAATATAGTTCAATCTACCTAAGAAACCACGAACCTCTTTCTCTGTCCTCGGCTCAGGCATTTCTCTTATTGCTTTTACTTTAGCAGGATCAACCTCGATTCCTTTCTCACTTACAATGAACCCTAGCAATTTACCGGACCGCACTCCGAAAGTGCACTTGTTCGGATTCAACCTCAGTCTGAACTGTCTCAGCCGGTCGAACAACTTGGCCAGATCTACCAAATGCCCCTCTTCTGTCTGGGACTTTGCTATCATGTCATCAACATAGCATTCGATTTCATGATGAATCATATCATGAAACAAAGTCACCATGGCCCTCTGATAAGTAGCACCGGCGTTCTTGAGACCAAATGGCATCACCTTGTAACAAAAGGTGCCCCACGGTGTGATGAACGTTGTTTTCTCCATATCATCTGGCGACATTTTGATTTGATTATAGCCAGAAAAGCCATCCATGAAGGAAAACACCGAGAATTGAGCTGTATTATCTACCAACACATCAATGTGAGGTAGTGGAAAATCATCTTTCGGACTAGCTCTGTTCAGATCCCGGTAGTCCACACACATTCTCACCTCCCATCTTTCTTCGGGACTGGCACAATGTTCGCGACCCACGGCGGATAATTAGTGACAGAAAGGAAACCAGCATCCCACTGCTTCTGCACTTCCTCTTTAATCTTCATCGCCATGTCAGGTCGAGTTCTGCGCAACTTCTGCTTCACTGGAGGACAATCTGCTCTCAATGGTAGCTTGTGTACAACGATATCGGTATCCAACCCTGACATATCCTGATAAGACCAGGCAAAGATATTGACATACTCTTTCAACAATGCCACCATTCTGCTCTTGACACTCGCCTCCAGAGCAGCCCCGACTTTCACCTCTCTTTTGACCTCATCGGTACCCAGATTCACAACCTCAATCTGCTTTTCGTGCGGCCGAATCACTTTCTCCTCTTGTTTTAACAACCTGGCTAACTCCCCTGGCAGTTCACAATCTTCTTCGCCTTCTTCTTCGGCTTGATAGATCGGATTGTCGAAGTCATACGAGGGTGTAACAGGATTGTTAGCAATGAGATCCGGAGAATGATCGCATCTGCATGAATGTGGATTCATGCATTGCTTTAGAACCGGAGCGAGACAAATCGAAAAGAAAAATGAAAACATTGCCATTTTTTTATTTTTTTTGTTTTTATTTTTTAAACTGCAAAAATAACTGAAAAACAGGGAACACCGCTTTTAACTGAAAAACATCTGTTTATTGATGATGCAAATTTGCAAAATGAACATGAGGTGACCCTTACAATGAACCATTACGTGTCGGGCAACACATATGGCTTTCATGCAAATAAGATCAAAAACAGAAATTATTACTCTTCGAGTAGAGTGACCCTGATGATCTTTTCAGCCTTCCAGTTCTGGATTTCCATCCCTGGTGCACACGGCTTTATCCATTGATCCAATGCGTAGTCACTATCAGTTTCGTCACCCACCATGCAAATGTGATCCGGATCCAGCATTCCGGCACTAGTGAATGTGACTGACATACGGCGTCCTCTGCCTTGCCCAGATGAGCCTCTGTTCGGCTGATAACCCACTCCGAAGCGGTCTTTCTTGGCGGAGATATCCATCATCCTACCCCAACCAGGAGCCTCTCCATTCTTCACAACCTCAGCAGCCTGCTTGTACGAAGATATGGACGGTTTCTCCTCTTCTTTTGCAAACAGAGCATTCTCCACTTTAACAGTTTCAAATGCTTGACTCGGCGTCTCCCATATCTCACCTTCCATTTCAACGTATTTGAGAGATGAAAGGTGGCTGACAAAGATGTCCTCTTCTCCGCAGACGGTGACGACCTGCCCTTCCCAGATATATTTCAACTTTTGGTGCAAAGTCAAGGTCACTGCCCCAGCAACATGAATCCATGGGCGACCCAACAGGAAACTGTATGCTGGCTGAATATCCATGACGTAGAAAGTCGACTTAAACACCTCAGGGCCTATCTTCACCGGAAGCTCAACTTCTCCGAACACAACCCGCTTCGACCCATCAAACGCCCGCACTATCAGGTCAGTAGGCGTCAGAATCAACCCTTCACAATTCAGCTTAGCCAGAGCCTTCTTTGGCAACACATT
Organism: Lathyrus oleraceus; assembly: GCF_024323335.1. Classification (NCBI taxonomy): domain Eukaryota; kingdom Viridiplantae; phylum Streptophyta; class Magnoliopsida; order Fabales; family Fabaceae; genus Lathyrus; species Lathyrus oleraceus. Next base: position 478,197,772 of record NC_066585.1, on the reverse strand, counting down.
CAAAGAGGAGCCGGTATCAACCAGCACATGCGAAAGCACGGCCCCTTTACATTCCATTGCAATGTGTAAAGCCCTGTTGTGATTCCTCCCATCTACAGTCAGATCCATGTCGGTAAAACCCAACCCATGGCTGGCATGCACATTAGACACTACCGTCTCCAACTGGTTGATTGTTATCTCTTGAGGAACATAGGTTTTCTTCAAAATTTTCAACAGAGCCTCTCTATGCCCCTCAGAGCTTAACAGTAAAGATAGAATTGATATTTTGGAAGGAGTCTGCTGCAGATGGTCCACAAGTTTGTACTCAGACTTCTTGATGATTCTTAAGAATTCCTCTGCATCATCATCAAGCTCTTCTTTCGACCCAACAGGCGCCGGTGTCACTACGGGAGTACCTTCATTAACCACTTGTTTTCCTTTCGCCCTGGCTAAAGCCTCGGCCTTTTCTTTTTTCTCTTTCTCTCCTTCTCCTCCCCTCAAGGCATCAGGAGCAAACAGTCTTCCACTGCGAGTGAAACCACTGGGACCGGCATTATCCACCTTTGAAACGGTGGTTTCACTTGCAGTCTGATCCTCTACCCTCTCTCCATTGCAATAGACTTCCCCACCATAATGCCACGGCACGGCATCATCTTTGTCATAGGAAATTGGTCCAGGTACCGTGATGGTAACTGGAGCCGCTTCAGCTAGAGTTGACAAATCCACCAGATCGAAGTAAATCGTTATGGTGGAGACTTCATCTTTCTCCATATCGGCCTTCTCAACCTTGATACTTCCATCATCCATTAGTCTTTGAACAGTCTCCCTCAACAGTATACACCCCTCAGGGGTAACAGTGCACTCAGCACATCCATTGCCACAACCCGGATAGACCCCATTCAACAACAACTGCCTCTTGATCTCAACCAAAGGAGTCTTCAGTTGATCAACACTTGACAGCCCGATCCTATTCTCAGAAATGGCATTCACCCCCTTTGACCATGCGCGGGCATGGGATTAGCATTCACATTGGGAGACGGTGCGAAGTTGATAGCTTTTGAATCCACCAGGTCTTGAACCACGTGCTTAAAAGCTTTGCAGTTCTCTATGTTATGCCCGGGAGCACCCGAATGGAATTCACACTTAGCATTCTCATCATAATTGGCTGGCCTCTGATCAGGTCTCAAAGGTGCCAGAGTTCTCATTTGTACCAACCCCAAGTCTTGTAATTTCTTCAACAAGAAGGAATAAGTCACAGGGGGCCTATCAAACTGCCTGTCATTCATCCTCCCCCTGACTTGATACCCAGCCCTCTGAGGCCTCTGCTGAAATGGTTGTCTTTATTGTTGAGGTTGCTGCTGTTGCTGTTGTGCAGGCTGATTGTCAGCAGGAATAGTTACCGCAGCAGTGTGCTGAAAGTAACGATCCCTACTCTGTCCTCTCTGAGTGTATACTGCACTGGTATCACCCTCTTTCTTCCTCTGGCCATTACCGAAGGGCTTCTTCGACCCTGAAGATGAAGCATTACCCTGTATCTTTCCAAGCTTCAGCCAGCTCTCTATCCTCTCTCCAGCCACAACTATATCTGAAAAATTGGTGACCGGACAACCGACCATCCTCTCAGCAAACGCCCCTTGCAGGGTACCCATAAAGAGATCAGACATCTCCCTGTCCACCAATGGAGGTTGCACTCTGGCCGCCAACTCCCTCCACCTTTGAGCGTATTCTTTAAACCCTTCGTTATTCTTCTGAGACATACCCTGTAGCTGGGTACGACTCGGAGCCATATCAGCGTTGAACTGATACTGTTTAAAGAATGCGTCACCAAGATCTTTCCAGCTCTTGATATCAGAAGACCTAAGCTTGGTGTACCACTCCAAGGAGCCTCCAGACAAACTGTCTTGGAAGAAGTACATCCACAGCTTTTGGTCCATGGTGTATGTCGAGATCTTACGGACGAATGCTTGAAGATAAGTTTCCGGGCAGGAACTCCCATTATATTTATCAAATGCGAGCGCTTTAAATTTCTGTGGGATCACAATCCCCTCGACTAGCCCCATGTTTGACATATTCACGACCCCGGGAGTGGCATAACTCTCCAAAGCTCTGATCTTCTCTGCCAGCAATTGGATCTCCTTATTCTGTGGTTGGGCACCATATTGTCCGAACGGCTCGTTGTGCATAGAAAACTGATCAGCTTCTCGATCTTCCTCCCTATCATCATCAGCCCCGAAGAATGGCGGGAATAGACTGTCTTTCATGTTATTTCCCATCTGACCGGGTTGACCACCAGTGGCAGCACCAAAACCACCAGCATTGTTTACTACACCCACGGTCGTTCTCTTTCCGCCATCTCTTGAACCACCAAGCCCCTGGTTGGAGACACCATCCAGGTTGACACCACTGTTAGCCGCTGAAGCCCGCTCGAGCTTCTCAACTTTGTCAGCCAAAGCTTTCTGACCAACTGCAAAACCCTGCATGATGTTGATCAGTTCGTTCATCTTATCCTTCAGCTCGAGAATATCCGTGTTTGGGAGATCCATCAGTCTGGGAGTGTTGCATAGAGTAAAGTATCTGTGAGGGCGTGTTGAGTGCAAAGGTACAACTCTACGAGCACGAGCAATGATTCCTGAAACAATCAAGCACGTTAGAATTGATACCTGCAAAATAAAGACACGTTATTATGATCATGCATGAATGCAGTGTTTATCCACATGAGGAACACTTTGTCTCTCTCGATCCTGGCTTCATCGAGACAAATAATAACCCGGCAGCAATATTCTGACATTCATCATTTGATTTCATCATACAGATCAGAGATATATGATTTAGCAAAATACCCCCCAACCATGTGTGTGCTGTGTGAGTGCATACGGTAAAGCAAATAAAGCTTGAAGATCAATCACTGAATGAAAATAACCATCACATAGCAAAATGCACAATAAGCGCCATAGTCATACATCACAGCTGATACAAATCGAATACAATTCTCCAGAATCAGAAAGGAAATATAAGCAAGTGAATTCCGTCAACAGGCCTGACGGTAATCCACACAAAAGAAAAAGGTATATCATGACGAGGGTCCCACAGAAGGCCCTATATCATCAACCATCTTCGCAAACTCTGCGGCGAACCTGAGCTCTGTGTTCTCCTGCTATAATCTCCCCACCTCCTTCTGGTGAATCTTCATCTTCCTGAAGTAATGATCTCTCTCAGCAAGATGATGATCCCTCTCAGCGATATAATGATCTCTCTCAGCGATATAATGATCTCTCTCAGTGATGATCTTCAGGTTCTCTGATTCCTTGATCTTCAGTTTTGACTCCCACTCAGCAATGAGATTTCTGACTTTGTCTTCCCTCTGATCCCTCACGAGGATTTGCCTCCTCCTCTGATCTTCAATGACCTTTGAAGCTCTAGCCAATCTCTCTTTGGTGATGTCGTGCTCCTTTGTTGACGATGCCAAAGCCTGACTGACCTTCCCATAGTAAGCGGTATCCATCTCAAAGCGCTTCACTTCCAGGGCATGTCGCTTGTCCTGATCTTCCATCTTCACTTTGATCTCCTGATTAGCCATCTGAACCCGAGCGACACTCATCTCCAATTCCGTTTTCTCTGCAAGCAACTGATCTCTCTCCCGCTTCATCTCTAGGAACTCTTCCATACTAACAGAAGAAGGAGATTCCTCAATCAACGGATACCAAGGATCAACCATAGGAAACGGTAGACAAGTGAGCTCCACTCTCTTACGGAGCCAGTCATCAAACGGAGGAAAAGACCTGTTATTGGCTCTGCCCCAAGAAAACTTGCCTTTCCTTTGAATACTGCGCCATGCATCAGCTACCTGCCTTAACTTGGCCTAACCGGGAAGTACAAAGTTTCCTGAATCTCACTCTTGAAAGGAGGAACCTCCATAGCGAATCCCATTTGTCTCTTAAGAAGTGTAGGGTTATAATTAATGCAACCCTGAACTCCTATAAGCGGCACATTGGGAAAACCCCCACAACTGCAAATAAAGTCTTGTCCCACCCCGCTACTGTGAGTCCAAGCTATGTCTTTGGCCCGCAAACCCATCAGCTTGGTCGCCCAATTGACAGTACGGTCAAGAAGAACAAAAGCACCCCTGGTAGGCAAATATCCCATAAACCACTTATATAACAACTGAGTGCAACATCGAATCAACCCCCCACGCCTCTTCTCATTCCGATTATGGACCGAGTAATAGACATCTCCGATCAAAGTAGGGATAGGATTCCTTTGAACAAACAAGCGGATGGCATTAATATCCACGAAGCTCCTCTGATTAGGAAACAGGATGGTCCCATAAATGCTCACAGCAATCAAGGTGCAGACAGCGTTCCAGTTACCTAACTCAGCATGCTCCTTAGCCTTAGCTTCTAGGAAACTCAGATGGAAACCAGGCAACTTCCCCTTCTCTTTCAGACTCCCATTGACCATCTCTGGACTCAAATAAAGAGCACGGGAAATCCCTCCAATATCAGGTTCTTCCTTAGTAGCATAGAAAGGAACCTGATTTCTGATCTGAATGCCCAAGATACCAGCATAATCCTCCATCAAATGCCCTAATAAATAATCTGGGAAGACGAAGCACCTCAAACCAGGATCATAGAACTGGAGAAGTGTATGAATGACACTCCTATCTCTGTCAGTGAGTCTGAAAACCATCTTCAGGATACCCCCATACATCTCACGAAACATCCCCACATGGTCGGGCGTAATCAAAGCTATCATATCCTTCAGCACACTGATCTCTGGGTCAAAGAAGCTGTAGACCACATCGTCCTTCATACCGGGCCTCATATCTGAACAAGGAGTCTCTCAACCAGGATCTCGATCAAAAATGTCCCTGCATATGGATAAACATGTGTTAGATGCAGGTAAATGCAGAATGTTAATGATGCTGATGAATGAATGCAATGCACTGCCATCCTCCAAGTCATCTGAACATCTTGTTGCACTGAAGCCTGATATCTGAACTGATCACAACCATCTGGGGTACTGAGCAATCATAAGTCCGACCCAAGGGCTCCGAAATAAACGGAAGTGAAAGATACATCACCATCATCACCAGACAAACTCTGAGCAGATAACCACAACAATCTTTGAATCGGCCTGGGGAATCCTGAAATAAACGGATCCCCACTGATAAATACCACGGACAGCACTCCGGCGTCTCGGAAATAAATGCCCATAAATCCGACTTATAAATAGGACTCTGATCAACGGAACTAATAGTCACCATCAAAGTCGCCACCAGAACATGCATCTGTAAGAATCACCCTCCCCTCACAGGTAAATTCTAATCAGGTCATCCTAAGGCGGATAATAGTCTCGACAATCGGGCAAAGATACTCAATGGGTTTGCCCTTTCGGGTGTGCCATTGTAGCTCTCCTGAGATCATCTAAACCAAATATTCGGGAAAGAATGGTCACCGAAGTCAATAGCTCAAAAGAGATAACCCAACCAAAGTGGAAAACCCCACTGAGGAAGAGCACTCTCAGATGAACCTCGTCCGGCTTGTGGTATGTCACGTCGCAACAACATGCCCAACCAGCATGTGAGGAACGTGAGACCACACTAATCCTAGGTGTATACTCGGGCCTGGGTTTTAGCCCCACTCAGAACACCCACCCCAAACAGAGGAACCACCTGTACAGAGGACGGCAACATGATAGTATGATGCATGCAAACATTTATGCAAATATATACACAATCAGAATAATAAATGCAATAAATATAACAACACAAGCAACCTAAACTATCCTAGAACGCTAGGAAAGACTCGCTTAGGGAAGATGGACCAGCAATAGGTCAACTTCTTCATCCCCAGCAGAGTCGCCAGCTGTCGCATCCGCGAAAAACAACCGGTGGGTTAAAACAACACAGAGCCGCCACCGTGCGTTATTTATCCCAAAAGAGGGAAAGGAAACGCTCGAAGTAAACCTGGGAAAAGCATGGTCTCACGACCAAAGAGAATGGGATCGGGAGTCGGTTATGCGAAGGGAAGGTATTAGCACCCCTACGCATCCGTCGTACTCGACGGGATCCACGCTCAGACAGATAGAAAAAGGTTGCTAAAACAAACATCACACACACACACTGAAGACAACACAGGTGGAGGAAGAGGGGAGAGGGCTCGCTAGGATATCGCATCCTATGCCTACGTATCTCGTCTGGAACGAGAATCAGAGCTACCGTAGTTCGGCTCACGCACGCCAAACAAAACAAAACACAAAAAGGCAAACATGGAACCCGAACGCCAATCGCTGGACTTACATCAGCTTCCGAACCAAACAAACCCACACTGGAAACCAGATGCCACTTGATGGACTTATACCAGACTCCAAGCACACAACAATAGGATACGGACAACCAATCGCTGGTCTTACATCCATATCCTAACACACACAGGAAGAAACCAAACAGACAACAAGTTACTAAGGAGTCGGGAACTCGAGCCTAGCAACTGTCAAGCAAACACACACAAAAAGAAAAAAGGATGCCCGGAGAGATCTCGTACGATCTCCTGCCTACGCACCTCATCTGGTATGAGGATCAGGGCAACGTAGTTCCCTTTAACAGGGGAGAAAGACTAGCCTAACCAGATACAAAGGGAGACACAACTAGGGAGACTATGACTCGAGCCTACATGTTATCATGCATATCATCCCTAAGTTAAGGTTGCTATCTATCTTGCTCAGCAGCAAGCTAATCCTAAACAGGCAAAGCAAAGCATGCAAGCATAATCAAAATAAAGCAAACATACACAATTAGCACACACTATATACAGACAAGGTGGGCTCACACAAAGGGTTAGGCTGCAAAAGCAAACCAACTGTATCAGGTGATGTTAGCTATTAACCCTAACATTGACAGTTATGGTGAAGCAGATGAAATAGGAAGTGAGGGGTGTGCCTCACAGCTCTTGTCCCTGGCCAGGGAGAGCTTCAGACAAAGAAGTGTGGGTTCAGAAAGTGGGAACCCTTCTACACTTATGACACTGACTCAACTGTACAACTGTACAAGGATCTTGGGTTAATGTCCACAATGCATCAACACCAATTGTGTGAGCAGAGGAACGACTCAACAGAATAGCAGGAGATGGATTGCACATCTCTTGTATCTGCCAATTGCCTTATTCAAAGGTCTTTTCCTGCTTGGGGGACAAAAATAAACAATCACAAGCATTGCCTCTTAAGGAGGACTTCAGATAGGTGCCTGGCCAAGTAATAGGCCAGGTCTTCCAAACTACATGGAGAAAAGAAATTCTACCTCAATTGGTTAAGCAACCAAGCAACACAAGCAAGTTCAAAATGAACTATAGCAACTAAGGTACCTTCCAGAAATTGCAGTGGTGAACTCGCGCGTTTTAGGCTTGAAGAAGCAAAAACAGAAACTCCTTGATGCTTGGATGATTGAATGGAGCAAGGTTTGTGTGTTGATTGTGCATGATTTAACTCAAATCTCAATTTGCCATTGTTGAAGCTTGATGCAACAGTTCACAATTCTTCAAGATTTCTTCAAGATTTTGCTCCAATCCACTTCCAATATGCATGTAGATGATGAATTGATCGAAGGCAAGGCAAAAAGAATGAAGAAAATTGATGAAGAAAGTTGAGAGAAAAATGAAAAAGTTTTGGATCTAGATCTAGAATTCACAATTCTGTTATGGTTAATCAGAAAACAGTTATGATTTAGTTTATATATGTGATGTTAATGAAGTTGTTAATCATGATTAGCAAAAATGCAAGTGTTTAAGCCAAATGCAAGTTTCATGCTAAATGGCAATTTGGTCAATTCACCCTCACCATGTGCAAACCAATGTAACAGTGCATTTTCTGGTTTGAGCAATTCAGAAATGTTGTTTGTAAGCTAATGTAAGTGGAATCATGTGAAAACAAGGCATAATTCTCAAAATCACCTTTTTCCCTCCAATTTTCAAATTAAGTTCACTTGAAAAATGCACTTTTTATGTGAGCAAAATTCATGAAATGTAATGCTTGTTTTGGATAGAGGAGATCAAAATAAATTTGCTCCAAAAAGTCTCACTCCATTTGACCTTGTGAATCAAAAGTTATGCCTTGTTGAAGTTCAACTTTTCTTAACAAAGATCAATCCATAACTTGCCAACCACAAATGATAAATTCATGTTCTTGGACTTTTTAGAAAGGCGAGAGCAAGATCTACAACTTTCATGTTGGACAAAATTCCATTTGAAGCATTTTTGGACATGTAACTTCAAGGAGAAAACCTTTCCATTTTTGGCAATTTTGAATTACAAGTCACTTTCTATTTTTGGAAAGTTTTCATCTGACTTTATTTTCTTCATTCTTGATGTTTGAAATGTCAAATGAAACTTGTTTATACATGAATGAAGTGTCTCTAACCCTCTCCCACCTCCAAATCCATCAATTGACCTCTGGTTGACTTTTGTTGACTGATAGATGAATTGGCTATGCATAGATGAAATTGAGCTTCAAACTCCTGATGAAATGGCTCAATGATGAAACCCTAGCTTCCATAAGCTCAATTAAACCATATGATGATCTCTCATCTCAATGAAAACCCCATCTCCTTGACAAGCCCTGATTGGCACAATGTAGATGATTAGGGTTGACCAGAGGTCAAAACCCTAATCCCAAGGAATCTGATCAAGCATAATGAATCTCTTGGTGATGACAAAACCATGAGGATGATGATGTACCATTTCAACCAAGATGATGCTCAAACTCCTTGAGGAACCATGAAACCCTAATTTGAAACACACACCCTCAGATGGCTAGTGATCAATTCAATGAAACCCTCAGCTTGCATCTTAACCCCTTTATCTTCTGATCAAGACCTAGGAGGATGACTTGCCCAATGTTGCCATATGATATGCAATATGCAATGACTAATGAACTAAGAAATGAAATGCCATATGCTAAGCTAGTCCCAAGAGAGGAGGGCAAATTTTGAGGTGTTACAGATTGCACAGAGCAGCATCAATGATTTTGGTCTTTGGAACATTTCTCTAAATGTGCCAAGAGTTATTGGTGCCCATATGATGCCTTTAATGCCACTGATAAGGATATGAAGGCAGTCATGGTTTCGTTTTCTGATGATCTAATACCATATCAGGAGGTGGCAAAGGTTGGCTCTATGGATGAGCGGAAAAGGGTGTTTGGTAAGCCATTTGCTTTGTTGACTTGGTGAATATGATGATTTGTGTAACTTATACTTTTTTATCTCTTCTTTTCAGACAACTACAAGAAAAACCCGAACTCGTTAGGCTTTGGGTGATTCCGATCGTCCTGGATTCTCTTGAAGTTCTCCCTAAGAAGAACTGTGTCAGGATCAGTTTTGCTTCCCTTGGTAAAGATCAGGTAAGGGGGAGAAACTAGAAAAGGTTGACCCTGAGAGTGATGTTGTCGAGGGTTCAGAAGGTGTGGCTTCTTATTGAAGGAGAAGAGCAATCCAAAATGCAACGGAATTTAAAATTTCTCCTTTAGTGATCCTTACGAATGGGCATGGTCAGTGATAGAATCGTTACCTCTTGTGGAGATTGTAACCTTTGATGCAAATCTACGGAGCGATCACGAACGTTGAACGATGACAACACCTCTACTCAGTCCACACGAATGGATTCCTTCAATCTCAGTGCTAGCTGTTATGAATGAAGGCTTTGAGTGAGAGAGAGAGAGAAAGAGAGAGAGAGAGAGAGAGAAAGAGAGAAACGAAATTGCAACTGCACTAATGCTTCTACACAAGGGTTCTATTTATAGAACCACTTGTGTGCGCTGCAAGCTAAAAATCCCACTCAAGTGTATGTGGCCCATATCTTATAATATGCCAAAATCACTTAAGTCTGTGGTGTCGTATCTCGAAAAATGCGATTCCTCGCGATGGTCGCGGAAAAATTATGTTCGAACAGAGTCGCCACCGAACTTTATTTATCCCAATGAAGGAATAGGAAAATATCGATAAAACCTTTAGGAAATGGAATAATGGTCATCACAACCATATTCGGGTTCGGGAGTTGATTACGCAAGGGGAAGGTATTAGCACCCCTCACGTCCGTTGTACTCAACGGGAACCTTTTAGTTCGATTTTGTGATTTGAGTGTTAACTTACGTTGTTTGTTTTCTTCTAGTTATAAAATATTGAATGGAGATGGATGGAAACCTCAGAAGTGGGAAAAAGGAGATTTTTTTATTAGTGTGCTCGCAAAGATCTCACAATCTTGTGCCTACGTATCCTTATGGTGCAATAAGGAAATCAGAGCATTCGTAGTTCGGGGAACTACGGTTGGTTGGTGTCTTTTAGTGAACAGCTATTTAGATCGCGTTCTAAAGGCTAAACATTGGCTTGTCTACTCTCGGCGGAGGCTTAAGCACTAGTTTGTTGTGCACATTAGAAATGGTTAAACAATGTTCTTTCTGAAAAGAGTTTAGGTCACACGGGGGTGACAAGTTGGGTTAATATGTTTGATGTTTTGTTGGATTGGTTTCGGTCGCACGAGGGCGAGGAGAGATAGATTTAATGTGTTTAAGATATTTTATTGGATGACAATTACTTGGACAATCGAGTAAGGAAACTCGTATCCTAAAAGTCGAGGAGAGGAATCGAAGGCTCTAGACCATCTCCCTTTTCATTCTTAATTGTAAAAGGATTTGATAATAGTTTAGGTGTTTTAAATGGATGACGATTACTCGGATATTCGAGTAAGACAATTCGTATCCTAATAGTCGGGAAAGGGAATAGAAGACTCTAGACCACTTTCTTTTTCATCTAAGTGATTATGAAAATAAGTTTATGTATGGTTGATGTGTTTTAGAATAAACGACAAGTGCTCGAATGGCTGAGTAAGACAACTTATATCCAAGCATTTGAGAAGGGGAATTGAAGACTCAAGACCATCTCCCTTTTTGTATAGTTTATTATGAAAATGATTTGATTGAGTTATAAGTTGGTGGAAAAATGACAATTGTTCGACTGACCGAGTAAGAGAACTCGTATTCAAACAATTGAGGAGAGAAGTTGAAAACTCAAAGTCATCTCTTTTTTTCATTTCATTATTATGAAATAGTTTGATCTAATCTGGTTTAGAAGTTTGTAAAGAAATGATGAGTGTCTAACTGACCGAGTAAGAAGACTCGTATTCAAACAATCGAGGAGAGGAGTTAAAGGCTTAAAACCGTCCCCCTTTTCATTTCATTATTATGAAAATAGTTTAATTAGGTTAAGCTTAATTGGATAGAAATGACAACTATTTGAATAACCGAGTAAGAGAACTCGTATTCAAATAATCGAGGAGAGGAGTTGAAGGCTCAAAACCATCCCCCTTTTCATTTGCATTATTATGAAGATAATTTGATGAGGTTAAGTTTGGGCGAGTTAGAAATGACGATTATTTGACTAACCGAGTAAGAGAACTTGTATTCAAATAATCGAGGAGAGGAGTTGAAAACTCAAAACCATCCCCCCTTTTGATTTCTAAATGAAATAACATTTGATTGTGATTAGGCATTTTAATTTAATTTGAATAAAAATATTCGATATTGGATCGAGGTTTGAATATATATATGTGTTGGTGGATAAATTAGGTTATAATTAGTGAATCAATCATCTAATCGATTAATTGATAATCGACTAGGTCTCATTGTATGAAAGCCCAAGAGTAAGCTATGTGAGATTGATGGCGATGCCAAAAGCTATCGACTTACCAGGGTGTGGAAATGGGCTCGACTTTGAATCGAGAATTGTGTGATTTTAATGATTTATCATGATAATTAGGGCGATCAAATGATGAAGGTTATTATGAAAATATGACTTAGAACATAATTCATACGAACCTAGAAGTTGCACAAGTTTAATCAAACATATACGAAAATGGTAGCTCAAACAAATTTACGAACTAAATTAACGATTGATTTTAAATTTACAAATAAAGTATTGAATCCATGATTAATTTTAAATTAAAAAATAAAATATTAAAATAATAGTTAAGTAACCCCGATTTTTTTTAAAATTTATAGTAATAATAGTCTATATATACTTTACATAAAAATAAGAGAAAAGAGAATGGGTAAAAAATAAATAAATAGTAATAATAAAAAAATGGGCTTTTATCCTTCCATCACTCAATTGACCCAAAAATCTAAATTTTAAATTTAAATCTAAAAAAAACAATGAATCCATAATATTTAAACAAACATTCTATTAAAACACTAAATGAATTTGACCTTTTCAAACTCTTTATTTACTCTTCCTGAAAAAAGAACTTCGACAAACCCAACACCACAGGAACATTTTACCTTAACCTGTTGGTAATATTTATAACAGTATAAATGGCCTTAATATTGTGGCCTTAATATTGGACAATGCAACTAGTATTCAAGATAAACTATATCATGAAGTGGAGATGATACACTACTATGGCATAAATGTTGCGACATGCTCAAAGGTTACAACACCACATCATTAACTCACCAATCAATTTCCAAAAAAATGCACAATCAAGGACATTCAACAATGGTTATCATTTTGATTTCAACAAACTACAATTCCACCGAAACTGTTATTGAACCGAAAATGTAACCGATGTAACAACACGACGCGGTAACATACGCGTGCCATTATGTAAATTATTACGACGAATCGAGAATTAATTAACAACAACAACGTAGCAACACATCATCGACAAGTGCACCGAGTCGAAGACAAATTTTTTTATAATAAAATTCATAACAATTTAGTAAAAAAGAACCACATGATTTTAAGCCAAACTAAAACAGCATAATAGAAATGTTTGAAAAAAAATTCGAGAACGTTACCGAAACGTGGATTTCCAAAGCTACAAGTTGTTGCTGCATCTATCAACATTTTGTTGAGTTTTGTTGTCGTGTTATGAGTTGATGCCTCTGTTGAATGATCGGAGGAGCAATGGTGGTAAGAAAATCGCGGTGGTTGGTGGCGATTTGGGATGTTACCGGTGACGACGAAGATGGCCGAAAGGGGCTTGGTGCTATGACGGAAGGTTGTTGAGCGATTGAAGGTGAGTGACGATTGACGGTGGTTTCCGTGGAGGAGAATGAGGTTGTTAATGGTGAAGATGGCGATTCTCCGGCGTGATGGTTGTTGTTTGAGAGGAGTTTCCGGCGGTGAGATGAAGAGTGAAGGAGTCAGATACGGGGGTGATGAAGATGGAGGTGGGTTGGAGGAAGAAGATGACAGTTGTGATTAGGGATAAGAAGAGTGATGGTCTGGTTTTTGGCGTTCTACGTGAGTGAAGGGAGTTGTGGGAAAGAAGGTGAACAGTGTTCCCCTTTTTCCTTTTTATTTTATTTTTCTGTGACCTAGAGCCATTGGAAAATGAGAGAGTCTCTGAGAGAGTGTGGAGGCTAGCTGTCCTTTTTGTTTTTTCCTTTCTTACCGTTAGACCAAGAGAGATTCATTAGTGGACAGAGATTATTGAGCTGTATTTCATTTTCTTCAGTTAAAAAAATATAATCCTTATCCATAACGAACGTGTGGCTCAACTTTATTGGAGGAGAAACAAGATATTTTTATTTTCAAATTTTCTTTGTTATTTTTAATTCAATTAATTTTATTTTATTTTTGATTGGATGAAATGAAATGGACAAGGATTGCCATTATGGGTCATTGATAAATTTGAACCGACGATCCCGATTTAACTTAAGGAAACACACTAAGAAACACAAGCTGTTAGATAATTTAAAATGCCTAAAACGCCCATTCTAGATGATTTAATTGATTTAAACCATTTAAATCAATTAAATCAAATAAAATTGACAACTCCTTAAATTAATGTGATAAAAATAAACTAAGGGCATGGGAAATTCTATTTATTTAATCTGAATATTTTGGCGAAAGAGTAAAATTAAAACGACTGAAAATGAATAAAAGTCGGGAAAAAATTTGCTCAAAAAAATTAAATCAGACGCACTAAAATGATCGGCACGGAATATACTTATTGAAAAAATACAGCATTTCTTTAAACTTTGAAATAAATTTTCATCGGTTAAAAGGCTCAGACGGATCAAAATGCGACTGAAAAATTCGTCGAAAAATATAACGAGCACACCGGATTAAACTACGTGAACCATAGATTAATAATACTGACGTCTGCAAGTTTGATTTCGAAACTTTTTTATCCGCTGATTTTGTCCGTACTTGAGGAATGATTTACCAAAACTTGTCTGTATTTCCAAGAATTTATTCCGAATGATATTTTATGTGTTATTCATGATGAAATGCGTGTTATGATGTACATATGATGTAAACTGAAAAGGGAATCGAATTTATGAGAATTTTAAAATGCCCGGACAAAATTGGGGTATGACATGGGGTACCTTACCATATTTCGCATTCTATTTAAGTACACCGTACCTTACGATGTTCTACAATTTACTTAAGTGCACTGTACATTAGGGTATTCCTTAGTTACTCTATCTCTCATCAATCCGTCCTTTTGTGTGTGACCCTGTAGGTTTTTGCGGCATTGGCAATTGTATTAAATCACGTATTTAAGATAATTAACAGTGAGCGGTATCTAGCAACACATCACTGCTACCCAAGACACGAAAATGTCATGTGATCTGACAAATCCTTATGTCTATATTGAACACAAGGCATAGACCGTGTCATCCTTGTTCAGTTCAATATTGGGCCCATAGACATTTATCCTGTTACGCAGGATGAGCAAATTCCATCTAGGTCACTCATGTCCCTTAGCATGCTTCGTGGAGTACCCATCAACTGTCTTTATGGTCATCCAGTTACTGATAATGTTTGATCAGCAATAAGGCACTCGACTCTACATCTAGGGTCCATAGTGGTTTCAGGTCGAAGGGTAGTATACACCATTATTACCATGAGAATAACTTATGACACTTTGCATAACATTCTATATAGTATTCTCATAGCGGGTCAATCCAGTATAAATATTACTCTTAATATTCCTACCTATGTTTAAGACTTGATAACTCCTTATCCATGATCCATGAGATGTGATCATCAGTCTATATACATAATAGTCTTAATGCTTTAATGTTATCCCACTTCACAATAAAGCTCGACTATGGATACTTTAAGAATAATGTCCTTATGTTTAATGTGATCTCATGATTAAGTTATACTTGATACATTAAACGGACTATCTATTCTAGGGACTTTATTAGACAAACATAATAAAGAAAAAGCCTTTTATTATTAATAAATAATCCGATACAAGTACCAAAAGTATTGGCCTCCAGGGCTTACACCAACAATCTCCCACTAGCACTAGAGCCAATCAGGCATACCCCTAATGGCCATAGATCTAGTATGGCCATCACGCTTCTGCTGCGCAAGAGGCTTTGTCAGTGGGTCAGCAATATTATCAAGTGTAGGTACTCTGCATATTTTCACATCTCCTCTATCTATTATCTCTCGAATGAGGTGATAACGCCAAAGTATGTGTTTGGATCGTTGGTGAGATCTAGGTTCCTTAGCTTGTGCAATAGCACCATTGTTATCACAATAGAGACCAATGGGATCCACAATGCTAGGAGCTATGCCAAGTTCACTAATGAACTTTTTGATCCAAACAGCTTGCTTTGCTGCACTTGAGGCAACAATATACTCGGCCTCGGTTGTAGAATCAACAAATGTGTCTTGCTTTTAACTTTTCCAACTCACAGCGCCACCGTTTAAGCAAAACACATAACCAGATTGCGATCTAAAGTCATCCTTATCTGTCTGGAAGCTAGCATCGATGTATCCAATTACAGCCAGCTTTTCCTGACCTCCATATATCAAGAATGAGTCCTTAGTCCTTCTCAAATACTTAAGGATATTCTTGACAGCTACCCAATAAGCATCACCAAGATCGGATTGGTACCTACTCATTGCACTAAAAGCATACGAGACATCTGGTCGAGTACATAACATGGCATACATGATAGATCTTATTGCAGATGCATACGAAATCTTATTCATGCGATCCCTTTCTTCCTTAGTTGAAGGGGATTGTGTTTTTGATAGACACATGCCATGTTGCATAGGTATGAATCCTTTCTTGTAATCATGCATATTAAAGAGTCTCAGCACTTTGTCTATGTATGTACTCTAACTTAGGCCAAGCAGTTTTTTTGATCTATCTCTATAGATTCTGATTCCTAATATATAGGCTGCCTCACCTAGGTCCTTCATAGAAAAGCATTTCCCCAACCAAGACTTTACTTGTTGCAGGGTAGGGACATCATTTACAATGAGTAATATGTCATCTACATATAATACCAAGAAAAGGATCATGCTCCCACTAACCTTCTTGTAGACACAAGGCTCATCTTTGTTCTTGATGAATCCATATTGTTTTACTGTTTCATCAAAATGAGGATTCCAGCTTCTGGAAGCTTGCTTCAATCCATAGATTGATCTTTGTAACTTACATATCTTTTAGGCTTCTTCTGGTATGTCAAATCCTTCAGGCTGTGTCATTTACACATCCTCAAGAAGATTCCCATTAAGGAAAGCAGTTTTGACATCCATCTGCCATATTTCATAATCATGATATGCATCGATAGCAAGTAAAATCCGAACAGATTTAAGCATTACAACTGGTGAAAAGGTTTCATCATAGTCAACCCCATGAATTTGTTTATATCCTTTTGCAACCAATCTGGCCTTATAGGTATGTACCTTACCATCCATGTCAGTCTTCTTTTTGAAGACCCACTTGCATCCTATAGGGTTAACTCCTGCAGGAGGCTCTACCAAGGTCCAAACTTTGTTTGTGTACATGGAATCCATTTCAGATTTCATGGCTTCTAGCCACTTCTCAGACTCGGGACCAGTTATGGCCTCTTGGTAGGTCACAAGCTCATCTTGATTCATGAGTAATACATCACCTTGATCAGTTATGAGATATCCATATCTCTCAGGTAGGTGACGTATCCTGCTTGACCTACGTTGATCTTGTTCTACTTGAGCAGGTTGCTCTTCCACAACTACTTGTGTTTCCTGCTCTAATTCCTCCATAGGTGTATCAATGCTTTGTGATTCTTGAATTTCTTCAAGCTCTACTTTTTCCCACTGATTCCTTTGGAAATAAAATCCTTTTCTAGGAAAACTCCAGTTCGAGCAACAAACACTTTGCCCTCAGAAGGATTGTAGAAGTAATACCCTCTTGTTTCTTTAGGATACCCCCACAAATAAGCATTTGTCATATTTGGGCTCAAGCTTAGTTGAAATTTGTCGTTTCACATAAACTTCGCAACCCCAAATCTTCATGTAAGACATATGTGGTTTCTTACCACTCCATATCTCATATGGTGTCTTCTCAACATTTTTGGATGGAACACGGTTAAGTGTGTAAGCTGTAGTCAATAGTGCATGTCCCTAAAAGGAGTTTGGAAGGTCAACGTGACTCATCATGGATCGGACCATGTCTAACAGGGTTCGATTTCTTCTCTCAGATACACCATTCCATTAGGGTGTTCCAGGAGGAGTAAGTTGGGATAGGATCCCACACTCTTTCAGATGGTCATCAAACTCTAGGCTTAAATACTCACCACCTCGATCTGATCGAAGAGTTTTAATCTTCTTACCTAGTTGGTTTTGTACTTCATTCTTGAATTCCTTGAACTTTTTAAAGGACTCTGATTTGTGTTTCATTAAATACACATAACCATATCTACTGAAATCATCAGTAAATATGATGAAGTACTAAAAACCTCCTCTGGTCGGCATGTTCAGTGGTCCACATACATCAGTATGTATGAGGGCCAAAAGATCATTAGCTCTTTCACCTTTTCCTATGAATGGAGACTTTGTCATCTTTCCAATTAAACAAGATTTGCATGTCTCATATGATTCATAATCAAAAGAGTCCAAGAGTCCATCTTTATGGAGTTTGAAAATGCATTTCTCATTTATGTGGCCTAATCGACAATGCCAAAAGTAAGTTGGATTTAACTCATTAGGTTTCATCCTTTTAGTATTAATGTTATAAATAGGCATTTCAAGATCAAGGACATATGGTCCATTGTTCATTTGTGCAGTAGCATATAATATATCTTTCAAATAAATTGAGCAACAATTGTTCTTTATTATAAATGAAAAACCAAACTTGTCCAAACAAGAATTAGAAATAATATTCCTACTAATTGCAGGTACATAATAACAGTTTTCTAACTAAATTATTAAACCACTAGGTAAAGTCAATACATAAGTACCTACGGCTAAAGCAACAACCTTTGCTCCATTGCCAACTCGTAGGTCAACTTCACCTTTTGCCAAATCTCTACTCCTTTTTATCCCCTGCACATTGGTACAAATGTGAGAACCGCATCCAGTATCTAATACCCATGATGCAGAAGTAGATAAATTAATTTCAATAACAAAAATACCTGAAGTTGAAGTCTCTACTCCATTCTTCTTATCTTCCAGGTGCTTTGGGCAGTTTCTCTTCTAGTGTTCGGTCTCAGCGCAATGGAAGCAGGTGCCTTCCTTTGCTATGCCTCCACTAGGCTTCAAAGCAACAACAGTGGGTTTGGGTTTGGCAACTTCCTTGCCTTTCCCTTTATCACCCTGCTTGGTGGGTCTTTTCTTCTGTCTCTTTCCATTTCCGATCATCAGAATGGACTTCCCTTTTGACTTCAGATTCTTCTCAGCAATTCTTAACATGGCTAGTAGTTCAGGAAGAGATTTATCCATATCATTCATATTGAAATTTAGGACAAATTGACTGAATTTATCTAGCAAAGATTGCAAGATCAAATCAGTCGCAAGTTCCTTTCCGAGGGGAAAACCCAACCTCTCAAGGTTTTCCACATACCCAATCATCTTGAGCACATGGGGACCTACAGGGGCTCCTTCAGCTAACTTGCCTTGAAAAAAGGCTTTTGAAACTTCACACCTTTCATGCCTTGCTTGCTCTTGATAGAGCATCTTCAGGTGTTCGATCATATCGAACGCTGCCATGTTCTCATGTTGCTTTTGCAACTCTGAGTTCATGGTAGCTAGCATGAGACAAACAGTTTCATTGGCATCATCGACATGCTTCTTATAAGCATCTCTTTCTGCCTTAGGTGCAGAACTAGGAGGTTCCTCTTCAGGAACAAGTTTCTCCAAGACATACAACTTTCTATCATGTTTGAGGATAATCCTCAGATTTCGGTGCCAATCCAGAAAATTTGTCCCAAACAATTTTTCCTTGTCAATGATTGATCGCAAAATGTTGTTAGAGGTGTTTGTTGTCATGGTAATCTACATGAAAATAATGAAAATATAAGTATCAATAACATATTTAATGAGGCCTTTAATTAAATATGCTCCCACTATTTTACTCAAAACAAATGACCCTCCATTTGATTCGGAAAATCCCGTTGGAAGATTTTCTAGTGGGTCGAGATCCATATTTCACTTTGTTTTAAGTCTGCATAGGAGGATTACATAAAACTAGGTTATTTAGGTAGGAACTCCTTCCAATTGTATCTAATACAACTGTCAAATATTTTAGTTGGGTGAATAACTCCTTATTCCAATCCATTACATGGATCATTTCCAACTCTTGCTTCTAAACATATATAATCTTATTATAATTTGTTTAGTTAAGTTTGACCCATTGTTTTAGCAATTGGATATTACAATTATCCCATCGCACCTTACTAATATAGAACATGCACCTCGCGTAGGCAAAACCTACATTATCCGATACTAGTCTTGATGAGTGCTAAAACTTGGAAAGCATAAACTTAATATTTAATTTGAGGGAATTTGCAATTATTCTGATCTCACCGGCTTATTTATCATATAAATCGTCTCTCACATGCATCAACATACATTCACATGCATCAACATACATAATGAAACAGTTATGGCCCCTAGCGCAATTGTTCTCCCAAGCCAATGAGAGAACATAAGTTAACCTAATAACGATCTAAGCTTCTCCAAGCAAGATCTTCAAGGTTGTCCTCCTTTGATATTGAATTCTTCTCTTTATTCATAACATTACATTACATAAAAGAAACTCGTTTTACATACGAGGGAGTGAGATGAGAAAAGAACTTACATTAAGAGATTAAAAGAGAGGCACGACACGTAGATCGTATTTTAAAAACCCAAAACAAAATAAAGGAAAATTAAGGCCATAACCGATCACCACAAGACAATAATAATAAACACATTATTATTATTAATTTTAATTCTTTTAATTAATTAAACCCAAATTAAATTTCGGCGACCGATCACACTACACAGAGTTAGCCGGGGGTCTGCTGCCTGGCCGAAATTTTTAATGAACAATTCATTTGAAATCGACGTCGTTTTTCGCATCAACACTTGATACTTTAAAGCACAACTCTTGCGCAGTCACAACCCTAATCGCATAGCTCTTTGACAACACAACCCTTGTGCCGTCATTAACCCTAATGCACCAATTTCAGACCGTCAAACACACCTCGATTGTTGATTCAGTATGATTGATCAACACGTCATTGCTTCACCATACTAATGTCGGATCAAGAAGCAAACGACCATTGATGATTCAAAAGAAAACAACGATTAAGTGTTTGAATGAACGAAACAGAAACATTATATCATATATACCGTATTTTGCATAAGGATTACTTATATCATATATATAACTTGATCGATCTCAATTGCATAACCTATGGACGATCGATGTATCGCTGCTTCACCATACTAATGTCGGATTCCGAAGCATAGTCAACATCAATCATCCAAATCGTACACACATGATGCCAAATTTAATTACTCGTTTATTCTTTGATTCATTCTGTCTTTTAATAGTATTAATACAGAAAATACAGAAAATAAACAGCTATCAGATGCATGGTTTCGTAAGTGGCTCTGATACCACTGAAGGAGAAGATTGACCCAAAGTGCAGCGGAATTTAAAATTTTTCCTTTAGTGATCCTTAAGAATGGGCATGATCAGTGATAGAATTGTTACCTCTTGTGGCAATTGTAACCTTTGATGCAGATCTACGGAGCAATCATGAACGTTGAACGATGACAACGCCTCTACTCAGTCCATACGAACAAATTCCTTCAATCTCAATGCTAGCTGTTACGAATGAAGGCTTTGAGTGAGAGAGAGAGAGAAACGAAATTGCAACTGCACAAATTCTTCTACACAAGGGTTATATTTATATAACCACTTGTGTGGGCTGCAAGCTAAAAATCCCACTCAAGTGTATGTGGCCCATATCATATAATATGCCAAAATCACTTAAGCGCGTGGTACCTTACCATATTTCGTATTCTACTTAAGTACATTGTACCTCACGATGTTCTACCATTCACTTAAGTGCACTGTACATTACGGTATTCCTTAGTTACTCTATCTCTCATCAATCCGTCCTTTTATGTGTGACCCTGTAGGTTTTCAAGGCATTGGCAATTATATTCAATCATGTATTTAACATGATAAACAGTGAGCGGTATCTAGCAACACATCACTGCTACCCAAGACACGAAAATATCATGTGATCTGACAAATCCTTTTGTGATAATACTTATGTGTACAATTACCATTTTTCCCTTATGTTTATATTGAACACAAGGCATAGACCGTGTCATCCTTGTCCAGTTCAATATTGGGCCCATAGACATTTATCCTGTTACGCAGGATGGGCAAATTCCATCTAGGTCACTCATGTCCCTTAGCATACTTCGTGGAGTACCCATCAACTGCCTTTATGGTCATCCAGTTACGGACAATGTTTGATCAGCAATAAGGCACTCGACTCTACATCTAGGGTCTATAATGGTTTCAGGTTGAAGGGTGGTATACACCATTATCACCATGAGAATAACTTATGACACTTTGCATAACATTCTATACAGTATTCTCATAGCGGGTCAATCCAATATAAATATTACTCTTAATATTCATACCCATGTTTAAGACTTGATAACTCCTTATCCATGATCCATGAGATGTGATCATCAGTCTATATACATAATAGTCTTAATGCTTTAATGTTATCCCACTTCACAATAAAGCTCGACTATGGATACTTTAAGAATAGTGTCCTTATGTTTAATGTGATCTCATGATTAAGTCACACTTGATACATTAAACGGACTATCTATTCTAGGGACTTTATTAGACAAACATAACAAAGAAAAAGCCTTTTATTATTAATAAATAATTAGATACAAGTACCAAAAGTATTGGCCTCTAGGGCTTACACCAACAGCTCTCTAGGGTCAGTTGATTACACTTGAGGCTCAATATCCTGATATCGATTCTTTGAAAAAGAATGCTTGTTGGAGTGTCTTGTATCAATTAGAATATTTAGCTCTGGAGCTTCTTGCTTTTTGTGCTTCTTTCCGTGTTTTCTAATTGTTTTGTCGTGTATTGTTTCCCCTAGTATCTGTATGCATAATATTATATGTAGATGTTTTGTATTTTTGGAAATACCTTGTTGTGTTTAGCAATCCTGATTGTTTGCATTTTGTTTTGGTCTTGTGAGATGTGATCATGCCTTTATATTTGTATAATGTTTTGCATCACAGAGGATCATTCTCAGCCAAATGAAGAGGATCCTGGTCCCTGCCACGAGGTATGACTCGGATTCGAGGTGAACGTGTCCAGACTTCACCACACTCACCCTCAGATTGGCTAGATGCACATGGGGTGCGCCGACTATGCGTAAAAGTGTTTATTTCTTTGAAAAATGGGACATTTGAATGTTGTATTCGGATGTGCAAAGTGTCTTTGATAGCCCTCTAGGGGAATTGGTTGTTGTAGTCGGACATGCAAAACATTTTCGACAGCTCCCCCTGAATTTTGAAGACGCACAACGTAACACCCTGATTTTTAAACTAATATGTTATTTAATTATTTGAGTGTTTATGTGTGTTATTTTTTCTATTTTAGGATTTTGAGGGTTTTATGAATATTTTAGTAATTTTATAATTACTGGAATTATAGAGTTGAGAGCAGAAAAATAAAATAAGATTTATTTTAATTATTATAGATATTTAGATAATTTTAATTATTTAGTAATAACTGGAGAATATATAACTATTAGGAATATTTTATATTTTTGAGGATTTTTATTAAATATTTATTTAATTGAAACTTTTACTTAATTAAAATAATAGAAATATAGGAATTGTGAGTTATGGGGTGAAATAGAAGTTTAATGAAATCTGAATGTCAAGGAGTAATCACCAAGAGTTCAGGGAAAGTTGAGAATTAACAAAAATCTTTTTAGGTTATTTAAATAGAAAAAGTGAGAGATTGAGATTTAGTCTTTTACGTAAAAGTGGAAAATAGAGAAAGATGTAAGGAATCCTAAGGAGCTCTAAGAAGGAGAGGTCATAGCCAAAAGCTTAAGAGGTTATGCAATTCTAAGGTAGGGGATTTCTTTATTGATGGGTGATCATATGAAGTCAAGGTAGTGAGATTTCCTTACTCTCCCATTAACGCCATGTGTGTTTTATGTGTTTTCCTATAATTCCTTATGATCTGTGAAATGATTGGCCAAATGGGGTTTGGATAAAACCCCATTGGCATCGATTTATAAATAACTTAGTTTCTTTGTGTTATTGTGTTTGGCCAGATACGGTTTGGGCGAAACCCTATTGGTGACCAAAGGAGATTTAGGATAAACCCCCTATGGTCACCGTAATATCATTTGGTGTTGAATTGTGTATATCTTTCGTGGTTATACCTTTGGAGTTTTGTGTGATGCTTGTGTATTGCGATCCTAATTGGTCTATTTTTCACAAATTCCCATAAACTTTACGATATGTATTTTTCCCTAAATTTTTCCAAAAGGCGAAAAATAGGACATTTTTACAAAAATAAAAAAATTGGACATTTTTACAAAAAATCGAAAAATCGGATTTTAGGGGAGGCGGCCTATGGAGTCGCGTCGAGGGTCGGAGGCAGCGAATTGGAGCTGTGTTGATAATGTCATGAACACAGGATGCATCGTACCGGACAACGGCGACCGGAGTTCGGGATTCAGAGTCGCGCGGCGATTTTTGCAACAGTGGGCCACGATGGTTGTGGTCGAGGTCACGACACGGGTAGGCAACGGACGCGATCCGTGCCAGATGGTGTCGCACCGCCAATCGATGTTATGGCATTAGCATGAAATTTACAAGGAATAAAATACTCAAAAAGACACTAAGATCTTAACCTAACGTACAAATCCTCATCAAAACATGAGAATTGAGTTTCCTTCTATAACAATTAACTTTGGGCTTCTTCTTCATGGAATTTTGACATAAACTCGTCCAGAATAATATAGATTATGTTGGAAATAATCTTCTATATAAATCTCTCCAAAATATATGATATGTTATTTTCAAATTCAAATATAAATATTCATTTAAATCTGATTTGATCTTCAATAATCACCTAACAAATCAACCACATATTGCTAACAAACTGCAATAAATCTAGTTAAAACATAATCAAAATTTTCACATCAAATAATATCTATATGGCCTGTTGTCAGAGCCAGATGTCAAACAGCACACATGATTGAGCATCGTGTTTCATATGTTGCACAAGTACATCCAAATCAATTCTTCTCCATTGCTTTGCAGATCTTTTATTGTAGAGTAAGTCTTGGATAGAACATAAGCCTTAGCCAAACTGCAATCACATATCTCTGTTGTAAGAGACTTGATGTTGTAACACACATGTTAGAACATCATGTTCCACATGTGTCCCTTCTACACCAAACATCCTTGAAGAACTTCCATGTTTTTTTTTGCATAATGCAACCAATCCAAAGGAACGACAATCTCCCCCTTTGGAAAATTGTGGCAAAAAAACTTCTTCAAGAAAAGCACAACTCAAAACAGTAGCAGAAGATGATCCCATTAGAGCAAATATCAGCAATAACACATTTGTAGCATAGACAGTTTGAAATCATGAGGTAGTTACACACACATGAGTTTGCATGTTAGATGTCATGAGGTAGTTACACACACATGAGCCATGAGGTAGTTACACAGACATGAGAATGTTACACATAATGCTCTATACTAATTACCATGCAATCATTCAGGATGGGTTAGTCATTCATTTAGCCATAGTTAGTAGATTGAAGGTCAGAAGATACTACTAATACTCAGATAAATCATCACACACAATCAGTAAGATTGAGGGTATTTCATACAGAAAGAAACTCCTACTCGTAGGCTCAAAGTGGTTAACTAGGGATTATCTTCCTTATACCTTCGGTTTTTGGAGATTTAAGATAACACCTTACATCGTCATCAAGATTTTATTCAAAAACATACAACCGGTAGTTTCATGTATTTTGATTTCATTATTCTCTTTTCAATTTTGCTTAAACAAGAGTTTGATACTAATGAATAAAATATGAGTGAACACGAATGGATTGATTTGAAACATGCACATTCATTTCATTATTATTATCATTTGAAAATAAACAAGTTTTGCGAAGTCTGATCCTGAGGAGGATCATTCTTGAGGATGATTTGGCAAGGCTTATTTATAAAGCATAAAAAATTATGATCAATGAGCTCTTGACTTTGGTCTTGAGAACATAATGGGCCTCTGTAGAATGCCATATGTATCCTGGATGATATCCACATGTGGCATTAGGATTATGCTTAGGATGATAGGGAAACATGACAGGCTTGATCTCCTTGGGCACAATTGCTCTAGCATGAATCAAGATAGGAAGTAGATGTATAAGGAATTGGAATTAGATCAAAGCGAGGATGTCTCATTTCTTGATCATTGTTCCCTTTGCTGATTTGCTCATGCTTCTGTTTCTGATTGCCTTAAGTGGGCTTCTGATTTGGTAGGGGGTAAACCGACAGATTTCCTGTAGTTGCATTCTGGATTTTATTCACCTTCAGGCCGTTCTCAATTTGTTCACTAATCACAAATTGATCTAAAAAGTATGTTGTGATTTTGTCTAAGAATAGTTCAAAGATCATGTCAACCTTGCCTTGGGCATTATCCAAGATCTTCTTGGACATGGAGTTCTCATGCTTAACCTTTTCCTTGATTCATAGGTGATTGGCTTTGAATTAAATATCATTGTCGGGGAATCGTTGTCTTCTGGATGAGGAAGGGCACAAGTGAGCTTTTTCTGGTTTGTATGCATGAAATGCAAATGCATGAGTGTATGCATATATTGTGGGTGGAATGCAAATAGATATGTAGCATCCATTGATTCAAAGGTTTGATGATGTGATAATTTAGGTTCAAACATTCAGTCTAGACATGATGAATTATTAATGGTATGCAATAGTATATGTTAAAGGTTTAACATATTCTGAATAATCTGCATATATAACTCGGTGTAGGTTCGAAGGTATGACGTTACACGAGAACAAAGGTATGTAGGATATTGGTTTCCTGCAAAAACCTAATATCCTCTCACAGGTAGGTACTAGTCTTCAAATAAGGAGGTCCCTAAAATCACATATCCATTTTGAGATACTACTGCCCGAGACGAATGAATTGTCATATAGGAATGCTCCCAAAAGGATCTATTCTAGGTGTGGCGTCTCATGTCGACCCTGATTGAGGCCTAACACCAAGTAGGTCAACACGACTCTTGCCACGATACTATCTTGTGTGTGTGCTCAAGCTCGGGTATAGAGCTTTTCTCTCATGTATTATCATCCCATCCCATAACAGAGAATATAACAGATATCCAAAATATGAATATTTTAAGCAATAAAATGTGATAAATAACATAAAGATAAAGCAAGTAAAGCATAAAGTTAAACACCCAAACAAATAAAGAAAAAAACAAAACTAGGCTTTACTTGCTTATGGACTCCCCTAAGCAGGAAAGGAAACACTAAATAAACCTGAAAAAGGGAATATGATGGTCTCGCGACCAAGAGATAGGGTAAGGGAGTCAATCACGCGAGGGGAAGGTATTAGCACCCCACTCGTCCATAGTACTCTACGAGATCCACTCAAGTTTTTTATCTAAATGGGTTGGTTTGCTTAGAACTAGGCTGAAATGCAATGCATGGACATGGTATAAACAGTGAATGATCAATGATAAAAACGATAAAAATGCATGCTTGTGCCTGCCGCGGTTGCGAACGTTTGTGCCAACGTACCCTCTTCGTGCAGTGAGAAATCAAGGAACTCGTAGTTCCCCTCAAAAAGGGGTGAAAAGAAAAAACAGAATGCAATGCATGATGATGTAACAGATAGCAAGTAAATGCATAAAGCACACAGAGCGAACAGACACGCATAATATCCATATCAAGGGAACATACACGGAAAACAAACATAGGATGACAAACATAGGATAAATGAAAACAAAGTAGAATAAACATAAAGATGCGTGTGGAAATATGTGCGCGATCGGTGTCTTAGCATCCGTATGGGATAACAGAGTTGGAGTACCGGGTGCGGTAGAATAAACATGGAAACTATATAGGATAACAGTGCTCGTGAGAAGAAGTAAGAATAATGGAATATATACAATTAGTACATGAACACTGTACCGAATCACGGAGCACACATACAAGATGCGAGAGATGAGCGTGTATAGTTGTATTAAACTACAACGCACGCAAGCAATGCAGATGAATGCATAATGGAATATACGCGAAAAGATTTACATAGTAGAATAGGTGCCATCACAAACAAGTGCAATAGAATATGCACGAAGCATAGATGTATGCAATAGGATATACATAATCGAACGCAGAAAGGAAATGCGCAATCAGTACGTGGACATTCGTATATGATAACAAAATCCATATAATGTATGCGGTGAGCTGTACGTAAATTATATCAAATCATGGAATACATAATCATGAAAAATGCATTGTACGCCGTATGATAGGTGTAAAAGAACGTAACATCCGTATAGAATAACAACGTACATAAATGGGATCGTCCGTGTAGGATAACAGAGAAGATGTAGCATCCGCACAGGATAGTGGTGAACACAAAATGCAATGTCCGTGTAGGATAATGGAGATGAAACATATAAACCGTATGGGATAACGGTGCACGTAAATGCCAAATGTCCGTGTTGGATAATAGAGACAAAACGTAATGACCGTATAGGATAACGGCACACGTAAATGCAGGATGAAGTGCAATCAAACAAGAGCATCCACGTAGGATAGTGGTGAATGCGGTGCATACAAACTTAACCATGCAGTGTAGTGGTGAGGAAATGATGACAGATAGCATACGAATAAGAGATAGAATGCAAATCAGGGATAGAAGATCATGGCATGTGCAAGTCTTGTGAAATCATGCTTGTGAATGCGTCATGTGGTGATGGACAAGCCGAAGCAAGTCAAAACATACAATCAAGAATCAAATCAAACAGATAATCAATTACAATCACACGCTTGGGGAATATTCATTCACACCGAGTAGCACACGCCTACCGAGATGACATGGCATCAACGGTAGGTAAAGGATAAGGAGGCCAAACAGTGATATCGAATTACAAAAGTTGGTTAAGGGAAAGAGGGTACCTAGCAGTGATACTAGATCAAAGTAGGATAGGGTAAGGCTTTAGCTTCGAGGCCGTGTTGACCAATGAAAACAAGCTTACCTGTTTGGAAATATGTTGCCTTAACCATGGTATCAAGTCACCAAGGCAAGTGCAGAAATGGGGAATATCAATCATTGTGCGTTAGAGCACAAAGCATCAGCGTCGGGCGACGCGAGCTAGACTATGTGTGGGAATCTGATTGCAAGATCCTTTTCCACTTGACCGACTCGATAACAAGAGTGGGGGAATCTGTTCAAAGGCGTCAACGTGTAACACGAGCCAATGAACGATATGGACGAAAGTGCGGGGGTCGATTGCGGACCCTCTCCACTTCCCTTCTCTTGAGGACTTATCAGGGGTATTGGGAAGGGGACGCCTCTTCGGAGGTCTTTAGCACAAAAATAAACAAACAAATCAGATTGCCTGCCCACATGGCACAGACTCCCAGGAAACATGGCCTATAGAGTAGGACTTATGCAATGAATGTCTAGGTCCTACTTCTCATGGCATCAACGATGAATGTCTACCCTACTTATCATGGCATCAGATAATGCAGAAAAGTAAAAGGGTTAAGAAGTATACTAAACGGATAGCAAACCCGTAATGAGCAATCAATGCATAAAAATAGAAACCTAAAGAATCTCGTACAAACTAGCATCAACCAAACCAAACACAGTTAGAAGGTGGAACATAATCCATAATGCAAATGGACGCCGTCGGCGAAAATAAATCGCAACGGCGTCGGTATATGTGAACCTCCATCAAGTAAATACCAAACGAATATAGATAAATAAAGTACATTTCCGGAGAAATGGGAAACCAAGAATCTGTGCGGAATAACGAACTCGCGGTAACATAGCTCGCATAGAATAGCGAACCCGTACCCCCACAAATAAAGGGGAGTGCATTCAATCATGCGCTTGGAACTTTCAATCGGTGTATCTTGCACATCTCAACAAACGCGCCAAAAATATCAAGGAAGAGTAAAGCACATCATATCTTCATCATGATCATAGAATAGAAGTGAGAGAGGTGCGAAAATAGTATGTAAACACAACGAAGCAACGTCCGGGGTATAAGACCCCAATTTTGACCCTAAGATCCCTCATGGCATCATAACATTGCATTTACATTACCTCAAGGATCATAAGCATCTTGGCTCCTTACCTTTGGGTGGGATATCTTACCAAGTATGCTTGAATTGTATATTATTGCTTTTCTCATTTTATTTACTAACCAAAAGCACAAAAATATGTCACTAACATCTCTTGTTTGTAGCTTAAGCAATCAAGGTCTAAAAGCTTCTAGAAGATCCTATGTGCATTGATAGGGCCAATTGAAGATGAAAGAAAGCATAGAAATGGTTCCCAAAGCTCTCATCCATCAAATATGTCTCATAAGTGTCTCAATTCATCATTTTGATCAAAGCAAATCAAGGGGTTTGAGGCTTGTTTCTCAAGGAAACCCTAATTCATTTGTTCATCAATTGTGCCTTGCTCATGAAGCAATCTCAACCCATGGTCAAATAAAATCAAGGGAAGTTCTTTCATTCACCATTTCATGCATATTTGAACTTAGTTGAGTGTCCTCAATCATCAATTCATCAAAATATGAGGTGTGGACTTGAGAAGTTGATCAGTCAATTCATCTGACTATTTTGAAATACACTGAGACCTAACTTTTTATGTGTTTGTCAAATGGAGATGACCTCAAGAGAAACCATGTTCTTAAGGACCATATGAACCATGTTCATCAAAAATTGATTTGAAGCTTGGAAGGTTATCATCCATTCCAAGACATTATAGGTCATTTTGACTGAAACCCTAATTTTAGGTCAACTTCCCAAGAACATAACTCATTCATTTTTCATGATTTGGAGATGGGATCAAATGCATTGGAAATATTAAGATGTCTACTTCAAATTTTATGTTGAGAAAATTTTCAAAATCTCAAAATAAATACATGTGATAATGCAAAGCATTATAGGTCACTTTGGACCAAATGCATTGAAATGTGAAAAAGTCCAACTTCAAGTGCCCATAACTTCTTCATCAAAAATCTAAATGATGCAAAATTTAAGTCCGAATTGATTGCCTTGAAAATATCTACAACTTTGAGGCTTAAGATTTTGTCATTTGGAGCTTGTATCATTGAGATAGAAGGGCTTGAACTTTGGCTAATTTTGAAAATCTCACATGTGCATGTTTTGCACCCTACACTTCATGGCCAATTTTCATCAATTTACAAGGCCCAAATGGAGTTTTGATCAACATAACAAATGATCCTTATGCAATAAGCTTTCCAACCATTGCTCATGAGGTGGTGTTTCCATTTTTTGCATGGCATTTTCGAAGGCTTGAACCTAATAGTGCATCTTTTGAAAATCATTTAAATTGCCTTGCATGAGCTACTACTACTAAATCTGCACGTCCATTTTGCTTTCATCATGCATCAGCTTTCAATTCCAGTTGGAATTGGGCCCTCCATGCGCCTGTACAGGCCCATGCATGGAGACCCTTTCCATTCATGCAAATTTGAAATCATGCATTCAGCATTGCATTGCCTATAAATACCATGCCATAGCTTCATAATTCTTCAACCCAAAGGCACCCTAATTGCTGCTAAACTGAAACCACAACCCTCACTAAAGGAACTAGTTCATTTTGCTCTCAATTTTTCAGATCTGAACTTTGGCTTCATTGATCAATTTTCAGATCTTAAAGTTCCTAAACCTTCTTCTCCTTGATCTATAGTGTGGACTGTAAGCATTGGCATCCAAGAATTATGACTAAAAGCCTTGCAAATCAAAGGTTTACTTCAACTGTTATTTTCTTCGAA
Organism: Lathyrus oleraceus; assembly: GCF_024323335.1. Lineage (NCBI taxonomy): Eukaryota > Viridiplantae > Streptophyta > Magnoliopsida > Fabales > Fabaceae > Lathyrus > Lathyrus oleraceus. Next base: position 478,166,431 of record NC_066585.1, on the reverse strand, counting down.
TCAGCTTGCATAGTGCTTGATTTTCATTGTTGTTGTGTGATCTGAAGTCCTATGCATAGAGGCAACATTGTTGTGCTTTCAATTTTCAAAAATCATGAAGTTCATATGAACACCACAGATCTTCCACTTCTGATTTCTCTCAATATAGAGATCTAGAATGGATTTGAGTGGTACAGGGGTGATGTACATCACCCTAGCTCTCGATTGATGCCTGGATCGTGCCTTTTGGTTACCATTTTTATTTCTGCAACTTTGGACTTGGCCGGAGAAGACGGTGGCGCTGGCCACCGTCTGGTCTCCAGATTTGATCTGGATCGTTCATTCATTTTTCCAGATGCAATCACGTGTGTCCATTGTTATGACTTATTTAATGGCTTGGTGTGATGCGTTTGACTAGCGTGTATGGTGAGCGTGCGCTTCTTGGCCACGTGATGATCCACGTAAATTAATGAGAGATCATCAGACGGTCCACGTTTTTTCTCTTTTTTCTAATTTCTGATTTTAATTCTTTTATTTCTTTTAATTCTATTTCTCTTAAAAAAAATCACATCTCTCTCATTATTGGTCCAAAAATTATGGGACCAATTTCATTTTTCTCCTTTTAATTTCTACTTTCTAAAAATGATTTTTAATCTTTTTTAATTTATCATTTGCTATTTTTTAGTAATTTTCTCTTTTCTGCTTATTTTTAATTCATTTAAAATAGTTTTTGATATTCAAAAAATACAAAAATATTTTTTCAACCTCTTTGAATGATGATAGATCTATGAAAAATATTCTCATCAATTTATTAATTTATTTGAGATTTTAGTTCAAATAGGTTATTTTTATGCATTTTTAATTGATTTAAAATAGTTTCTGACTTCTAAAAATGCTGAAATTTTTTGTCAAACTTTGTTGGACCTTGTTGAACTTGGGATAATTCACTTGGACTTTTCAAAGTTGATTTGAAGGGAGTTTGAAGTTTGATCTTTCTTTATTATTTTAATTCAAGTTTTATTTTAATATTAAAAAATGCCAAAAATATTTTATTTGTTTCTTGACTTCTAATCTTCATTTTGCTTTTGTTTTCTATTGTTTAACATTGATCTTCTTTATCTTTGGTCAATGCTTGTTGATTATCTCATTCTATTTCTATTAATGCACTTTAATTCTTCATCTCATTCTTCATCTTCTTCTTCTTCTCTTTTCTTTTTTGATCAATGAGTTAGAGATTGGAGGTTAGCATTGATACATGGAGTTTTAATCTTCCTTGATTCAAATCTAATTTATCTTGATCATGGATCAAGTGAATGGCTTTGCATTAAAGATAGGTTGCTTCCTAAATCATGCAAAGAACCTAAATCAATACAAGATCATTTCTCATCTTCTTTTTGGCATGGCAAGTTGTTGGAGTTTGATTCACTAATCAAAATCTCTAACTTGTGTTATTGCCTACATTATTATTGACCGACCTCAGATAGTTATGACTTCTACATAAGTCCAATTACGATTGCTTAACATAACGCTAAATTGCCTTATGGCACACTAACTCTAACACTAACCATTAACCATTAACATTTAATTCTTGCTCTTTACATTTATGCAATTTACTATTCTTGTAAATATTATTCATTTGCTTTTTCCTTTGCTCATTTGAGCACATGTTTATGTTAATGCAATTTGCCTTTTGCTCACTTGAGCACATAATTGTGTATATATCATTGTGCTTGTGTTTTGTTTTGATTGTTGTGGACCAAATGCAAAGAAATGGACAATTGGACTTAGTTTCTAGGACATTCCCTATGCAAATTAGAGTAAAAGGACCTTAATGTTGAAGATGGATTAGAAGGACTAAACCTCTAAACTCAATCTTGTCCATTCTTGATTTGCTTTATGGAACCTTTTGATGTTGTGTGCTTTTGTGCTAGGTGAATCCTATTTGAGCCAAATTGAAGAACCATTGCCATTGTTTATCCCCTTGCAGAGTTAACCTTATTTTTGTTCATCCTAACCGACGATGGTTACTCTTCCGTGGTTTTCTACCCAGTATCTGGTAGATGTAATCCCCTCTTTGTTGGTTATCTTTATCCAATATTCGGTATTGATATTCCTTCACATTTTGAGTATATCTCCCAGTAACCAGTGATATATCTCCCGGATCATTGCCTTTGTCAATGTATCCCCAGCGAGTCATCTTTCATTTACCTTTGGTTGGTAATGATTGTTTCTCCCTTTGATTGGTCATCATTTTATACCTAGTATTCGGTATCCCGATGCCCTTTTCTTTCAGTTGGTTTATCCTTTATTAACCCAGTAATCGGTTGTGGATAATCTTCCATGCGAGTATATTATTTACGTTCTGACGGTAATAGATAATATATCTCATGTGCTCTTTGGTCGAAGTTTTTGTTCTTCCCCAGTCGAGCAAGATTCGTATCCCCTTTGTGGAGTCTAATGCCCATCCTATAGTCGAGTTTTCTTTTTAGCCCTCCTTTCGGATGATGAGTGTCTTGGAAATATTCCCCAATTCACGCCTTGGTTGGTCACTTATTATATGCCTAGTAACCGGTATCCCTGGTGTTCCTTCCCTTCTTCTCCCTATTATGACTTTTTTGTCCCCTGTGGAGTCAGATTTCCTGAGTTGAAATATACCTTTTTAGGTCTTCCTCAGATGATTTTGGATGTTTGATATCTCTCACCCTCATACCGGTCTTAGATATTCATTCTCTCCGAGCATGTTGTTCTCTCACCCTTATACCGGTGTTTTGATCACATGTCTCCTTGAGCTTATTACTCAGTAACCGGTAATACCTCATCCTGTTGTTTCCTCAGATGAGTCCTGTTTGGACATTCCCCAGTAAACTCCCTTAGTGGATATGCCTCATCTGAGTCTGGATTTTCATCCGAAGTATCCTTTGTTGATAGTTTTTGTTGTATTGGCATATTCCCCAATACATGCATCTTTGAGTCAGCTCAAGTCCTTCCATTGATTTATTTTCATGGAATTCCTCTCGTGTCTCTCAGTAAGTCTTAAGTCGTGACCTGTGCACGCATTTTATTCCCTTTCTTATCCCCATGAGAGTCCCGGAGTATCTGTCCCATTGAGTGTATTACACTATGGATTTTCAGTTTTCTCCTGATTTCTTTTTCCTCTGTGGACATATATCTCCGCATAGTATTACCTTTTGCATACATACATTTGCATCATGTGGTCTCTTAGGGACCAAAATTTGTCTCTTTGTTATTATTTAAGCCCATTTTACCTCGTCGAGACGAAGATTTTAACCTTCACTTCTTCGACTAGAATGACCTTAAACAGGGGCATCTGTAAGACCCCAATTTTGACCCTAAGATCCCTCATGGCATCATAACATTGCATTTACATTGCCTCAAGGATCATAAGCATCTTGGCTCCTTACCTTTGGGTGGGATCTCTTGTGAGTTGGTTTGAGATCACCAAGCATGCTTGAATTGTATATTATTGCTTTTCTCATTTTATTTACTAACCAAAAGCACAAAAATATGTCACTAACATCTCTTGTTTGTAGCTTAAGCAGTCAAGGTCTAAAAGCTTCTAGGAGATCCTATGTGCATCAAATATGTCTCACAAGTGTCTCAATTCATCATTTTGATCAAAGCAAATCAAGGGGTTTAAGGCTTGTTTCTCAAGGAAACCCTAATTCATCTGTTCATCAACTGTGCCTTGCTCATGAAGCAATCTCAACCCATGGTCAAATAAAATAAAGGGAAGTTATTTCATTCACCATTTCATGCATATTTGAACTTAATTTAGTGTCCTCAATCATCAATTCATCAAAATATGAGGTGTGGACTTGAGAAGTTGATCAGTCAATTCATCTAACTACTTTGAAATACATTGAGACCTAACTTTTTATGTGTTTGTCAAATGGAGATGACCTAAAGAGAAAACATGTTCTTAAGGACCATACGAACAACTTTCGTGTTCATCAAAAATTGATTTGAAGCTTGGAAGGTTGTCATCCATTCTAAGACATTATAGGTCATTTTGACTGAAACCCTAATTTTTGGTCAACTTCCCAAGAACATAACTCATTCATTTTTCATGATTTGGATATGGGATCAAATGCATTGGAAACCTTAAGATGTATACTTCAAATTTTATGTTGAGAAAAATTTCAAAATCTCAAAATAAATACATGTGATAATGCAAAACATTATAGGTCACTTTGGACCAAATGCATTGAAATGTGAAAAAGTCCAACTTCAAGTGCCCATAACTTCTTCATCGAAAATCCAAATGATGAAAAATATAAGTCCAAATTGATTACCTTGAAAAGATATACAACTTTTAGGTTGAATATTTTGGCATTTGGAGCTTGAATCATTGAGAAAGAAGGGCTTGAACTTTGGCCAATTTTGAAAATCTCACATGTGCATGTTTTGCACCCTACACTTCATGGCCAATTTTCATCAATTTCCAAGGCCCAAATGGAGTTTTGATCAACATAACAAATGATCCTTATGCAATAAGCTTTCCAACCATTACTCATGAGGTGGTGTTTCCATTTTTTGCATGACATTTTCGAAGGCTTGAACCTAATAGTGCATCTTTTGAAAATCATTTAAATTGCCTTGCATGAGCTACTACTACTAAATCTGCACGTCCATTTTGCTTTCATCATGCATCAGCTTTCAATTCCAATTGGAATTGGGCCCTCCATGCGCCTGTACAGGCCCATGCATGGAGGCCCTTTCCATTCATGCAAATTTGAAATCATGCATTCAGCATTGCATTGCCTATAAATACCATACCATAGCTTCATAATTCTTCAACCTAAAGGCGCCCCAATTGCTGCTAAATTGAAACCACAACCCTCACTAAAGGAACTAGTTCGTTTTGCTCTCAATTTTTCAGATCTGAACTTTGGTTTCATCGATCAATTTTCAGATCTTAAAGTTCCTAAACCTTCTTCTCCTTGATCTATAGTGTGGACTGTAAGCATTGGCATCCAAGAATTGTGACTCAAAGCCTTGCAAATCAAAGGTTTACTTCAACTGTTATTTTCTTCGAATCAGCTTGCATAGTGCTTGATTTTCATTGTTGTTGTGTGATCTGAAGTCCTCTGCATAGAGGCAACATTGTTGTGCTTTCAATTTTCAAAAATCATGAAGTTCATATGAACACCACAGATCTTCCACTTCTGATTTCTCTCAATATAGAGATCTAGAATGGATTTGAGTGGTACAGGGGTGATGTACATCACCCCAGCTCTCGATTGATGCCTGGATCATGCCTTTTGGTTACCATTTTTATTTCTGCAACTTTGGATTTGGCCGGAACTTGGCCGGAGAAGACGGTGGCGCTGGCCACCGTCTGGTCTCCAGATTTGATCTGGATCGTTCATTCATTTTTCCAGATGCAATCACGTGTGTCCATTGTTATGACTTATTTAATGGCTTGGTGTGATGCGTTTGACTAGCGTGTATGGTGAGCGTGCGCTTCTCGGGAACGTGATGAACCACGTCAATTAATGAGAGATCATCAGACGGTCCACGCTTTTTCTCTTTTTTCTAATTTCTGATTTTAATTCTTTTATTTCTTTTAATTCCATTTCTCTTAAAAAATTCATATCTCTCGCATTATTGGTCCAAAAATTATGGGACCAATTTCATTTTTCTCCTTTTAATTTTTAATTCCTAAAAATGATTTTTAATATTTTTTATTTTATCATTTGCTATTTTTTAGTAATTTTCTCTTTTCTGCTTATTTTTAATTCATTTAAAATAGTTTTTGATATTCAAAAAATACAAAAATATTTTTTCAACCTCTTTGAATGATGATAGATCTATGAAAAATATTCTCATCAATTTATTAATTGATTTGAGATTTATTTGAGATTTTAGTTCAATTAGGTTATATTTATGCATTTTTAATTGATTTAAAATAGTTTCTGACTTCTAAAAATGCTGAAATTTTTTGTCAAACTTTGTTTGACCTTGTTGAACTTGGGATAATTCACTTGGACTTTTCAAAGTTGATTTGAAGTGAGTTTGAAGTTTGACCTTTCTTTATTATTTTAATTCAAGTTTTATTTTAATATTAAAAAATGCCAAAAATATTTTATTTGTTTCTTGACTTCTAATCTTCATTTTGCTTCTGTTTTCTATTGTTTGACCTTGATCTTCTTTATCTTTGGTCAATGCTTGTTGATTATCTCATTCCATTTCTATTAATGCACTTTAATTCTTCATCTCATTCTTCATCTTCTTCTTCTTCTCTTTTCTTTTTTGATCAATGAGTTAGAGATTCGTGGTTAGCATTGATATATGGAGGTTTAATATTCCTTGATTCAAATCTAATTCATCTTGATCATGGATCAAGTGAATGGTTTTGCATTAAAGATAGGTTGCTTCCTAAATCATGCAAATAACCTAAATCAATACAAGATCATTTCTCATCTTCTTTTTGGCATGGCAAGTTGTTGGAGTTTGATTCACTAATCAAAATCTCTAACTTGTGTTGTTGCCTATATTATTATTGACCGGCCTCAGATAGTTGTGACTTCTGCATAAGTCCAATTACGATTGCTTAACATAGCGCTAAATTGCCTTATGGCACACTAACTCTAACACTAACCACTAACCATTAACATTTAATTCTTGCTCTTTACATTTATGCAATTTACTATTCTTGTACATATTATTCATTTGCTTTTTCCTTTTCTCATTTGAGCACATGTTTATGTTAATGCAATTTGCCTTTTGCTCACTTGAGCACATAATTGTGTATATATCATTGTGCTTGTGTTTTGTTTTGATTGTTGTGTACCAAATGCAAAGAAATGGACAATTGGACTTAGTTTCTAGGACATTCCCTATGCAAATTGGAGTAAAAGGACCTTAATTTTGAAGATGGATTAGAAGGACTAAACCTCTAAACTCAATCTTGTCCATTCTTGATTTGATTTATGGAATCTTTTGATGTTGTGTGCTTTTGTGCTAGGTGAATCCTATTTGAGCCAAATTGAAGAACCATTGCCATTGTTCATCCAAAGTGAAAGATACAAGAGCCATTGGGGATCTTATAAGAGTTTGTTTGATTGTGTTGATTGCTTGAGCTTACTCTTATTTTTTGCTTGCATATTCCAAAGGATGAGAGCTACTTGGATCATCAATATGATCTCAAGAGAGGAACTCCATTTGTGGTCTTGTTTCTTACCCTTCATCTCTTGTATGATTAGGACTTTATCCATTCTTCTTCTTCCCTCCACTCTAACCCAAGCCAAAACTTTTTGTGCAAACATTCAACACTTGTTTTCAAACATTAGAAACCTAAGCATTATGCTTTTGATTTTCAAACTTTCTTTTCATAATACTTATTTTGAATTGAATCTTTATGTCAACTTTGACCATACTTTGTAAATACTTTTCATTAATAAATATAACCCATTCAAATACTTTTGTGGTTTCAATGGCCACTTCTTATCAAAACTTTTCATAACCTTTAGCTATTAGGTTTGAGTTATCCTTGAGATAGATGTAATACTCACTTATATCCTTAGTGATGGACAATGAGTCTTCCATGCTTATTATAGGGTTAACCCCTCACTAGCATGTTGAAGCTATCCTCACATGGTGGACTTGTGGTTTTTAGGTTGAGTTTTCTCCCTTGGATAACAAAAGACCTTAAGGCTTTTGGACCAATCAATCCACTAACTCATTTTGAGATTTTTACCCCGAACTATGAGGTTTTGATCCTAATCTTTTTAAGATGGTACGTAGGCAATGGGTTTATCCATCTGGTACGGAGAAAGTCGGCTTGATCACCGAAACAGAATGTCGACCTGGATACCAAAATAAATGGTAACGCAGGGATAACCATGGCCTGAACACCACCTATCCGCTGAGGATTATCTCCTTCTTTTTATGCTTTTCTTGAACCCCGAAATTTTCTGATCTTTTTTCATTTTCTTGAACCCCGCAATTTTCTTTTGCGCAAATGATCCCCGATCACTGCATTTGAACCCCGTTCTCCTATTTGCCAAAATAATGAACCCCGTTCTCCAGAAAACACCTCGTGTCTCCTTTTCTCCATTTGAACCCCAGTCGCCTGACGATAACTTGCGATCGCCAATGTGAACCCCATCTCCAGAAAACACCTCGTGTCTCCTTTTCTCCATTTGGACCCCGCTCTCCAGAAAATGCCTCAACACTTCCCTTTCTCCGTTTGAACCCCAATCTCCAGAAAATGCCTCAACACTTCCCTTTCTCCGTTTGAACCCCGTTCTCCCATCTCTCGTGATAATTCCGCTGGCAACGACGGAAATAACACCAAACCACTCTGAGGGCGACATATCAGAGGGTACACCTTCACAAAGGAAGGTAACATGTGCATCTCTTCATCCGAAGACACCCATAACGACTTCCGTTGGCCTCAGCCAAAGTCTAAGGTGACACATGAACAAAAGATAATCCTGAGGACCTCATCCCAGATATAATCTTCAACTCCAATCTCCATTTGAACCCCAGAAAATGCCTCAACATTTCCTTTTCTCCGGTTGAACCCCGAAAATTGCGCTGATCGCGTAACATCCTTGATTTCACTTCTATCTCCGCTCGACGAAAAAGTTTCCTCCAGCATCGCACTACTGGAGAACACTGTCGATCTGACATCCAGATGCTAAACTCCTCAGAATAACCCCTTTAACCAGACACTGACTGATGACTGGGAAGAAACTCGACGTTTACTGGACATCGAACAATGATGTTTACCTGACACCAAAGAAAGCTCGACCAGACACTTACTGATGACTGGAAGGGAACTCGACGTTTACTGGACATCGAACGATGATGTTTACAGGCACCAAAGAAAACTCGACCAGACACTAACTGATGACTGGGAGAAAACTCGACGTTTTACTGGACATCGAATCAATGATGTTTACAGGCATCAAACAATGATGTTGACAGGACATCGAACAATGATGTTGACAGGACATCGAACAATGATCGACCAGACATTAAACAATGACTGGGAAATAACTCGACGTTTACTGGACATCGAATGATGATGTTGACAGGCATCAAACAATGATGTTGACAGGACATCGAACAAAGATGTTTACAGGCATCAAACAATGATGTGGACAGGACATCGAACAAAGATGTTTACAGGCATCAAACAATGATGTTGACAGGACATCGAACAAAGATGTTTACAGGACATCAAAGAAGGATGTTGACAGGACATCGAACAAAGATCGACCAGACATTAAACAATGACTGGGAAATAACTCGACGTTTACTGGACATCGAATGATGATGTTTACTGACACCAAACAAAGCTTGACCAGACACTTACTGATGACTGGGAAATACTGTTGCTCCAAAATCCCGATGCTGAACTCCTCAGAGTAACACCTTCCAACTTCTGTCGAAACCAAACCCCAAGCGGTAACCACGGCTCGAGTCGCGCTGATCGCGTAACATTTCCATCTTCGTCTGACGGAAAAGTGTCCTCCAGTATTGCACTACTGGGGAATATTGCTGATCTGACATCATGATGCTAAACCCATCAGAGTAACATCTGCACCTTCCAAATTCTGGCGAAACCACCTCTCAAACGGTATCCACAGCTTGAGACTAGCCTATGCTTGCAATGATGCATGACTTTTTCTGCGTAATGCTCCATAATTATGGAAATGCTACGCGATTTATTTTTCTATGCAACATGTTATGCTTACTCTACATGATGAATGCATAAAAAGCGTCCCCCTCAAGGGATTCTACTGGGGAGCACGAGACACTCCATTGAGGAACTCGTCAATACTCCGATCTCCACCCCGCTGGGGAATAGCACTGATGCTGCTGGGAAAAGGTAACCCTTGCTGGGGAAGAACCTTCTTTGCACCCAATCCGCTCGGGAAACTGCTGTGGATAAGAACCACCAACACTCTGTGGGGATACATCAATCTTCGACTTGCTGAGGATATCAATCCCGAACCTGCTTTGGGGAAACCTCACAGATACCTAACGACTTCACTGGGGAAATGCTCACAGATACTCTGCTAGGAAACAACAACCTCCATGCCTGGCAACTAGGGAAGCATCGATCTGACACCTGCTGGGGATAACCATCCTGACCCTGCTAGGGAAGCGAATGCCACTCCGCTGGGGACAACCCATGCAACCCATAGGTAGAATCAACTCAGCTGGGGATGCAGATATCAATCTGCTACGGAAGCTCATCCAATCCACTGGTAGGATGAACACTGCTGGAGATATATTTCATTGAAACCCACTCCACTCGGGGAATAGCAACCTCCAGGCCTGGCTGCTGAGAAGACACCGTTTTAAACCTGCCGGGGATAACCATCCTGACTCAGCTAGGGAAACCACAGACCTTGGATCTGCTGGGGAGTTAGTCCTCTGATTCTGCTTAGGGACTACGCTGGGGAAATGAGAAAAGTTGGTACAGAACACCCGTCGACTCGTCGAACCATGGTATCCACCTCCCAATCTCGCATCAGCTTTCTACTTTTGAGAATTCCCAGACTCGTCTGGACCTTTTCTGCTCCATCGTCTTGTATTCCTAAGTCGCGCCGCGCTCGACGGAGATCGAACTCCTGGGATTTATACAGACTTTTCAATCTTCCGATTTTGAAGAGTCTTCTTGATTAATTCCAAAGGTCGTCGGACGTCTCGACGTCTCCTCATCGCTTCTCTACCCATTCATTCGTCTCTGATTGGACCCTGCGGGGAATTTCCACAGACTTTCCAATCTTCCGATTTTGAAAAGTCTTCTTGATTAAAATCAGGGATCGTCGTACGTCTCAACGTTTCTTCGTCATCCCTTCATACATTCGTCCCTGATTAGACTCCCACGGGGATTTGTTTTTTTGTTGACAAGCTTCCACATCACAACCTGCAAGTGAGTGAAAATATCTAACAGTTCCTGCAAAACAGACCGTCAAATAAAACCGTGCCCCAGGCGTGTCAAGATTTCAACACTTGGGTTACCCAACCTTCCGAATAAGATTTCAAGCTTTCAATCTTATACACATGCATTGGAAGGGACCTGTATGTCTTAAAATGCAAGATTCTTTATCACAATAATTGGATGTTTTTGCAATCAAAGCGGTAATGAAAAACAAAAACAAAATTATTTGGACTGAATATGCATTTTATTGATTGGAAAAGTGTGGCTCAAATTGAGCAATACAAAGGAAGCAATTCCTGAAAAGAGGTAATTGCGCACAAAAGGAAAAATCTATCCTAATGGCAATGTGAAACCCGTGATCTCATCGAGTTCCAACTCGGTTACACCCCATATGTCCTCAGACTCTCCGTGCTTTCTGCCTTCTGAACAAGACGATTCTGATTGATCCCTACCGGGTATTATCCATGATGCTTTAACCAAAGCGCAAACGATCATGCTGGACGCAGTTGTTCGTTTCAATCCCTCTTTTGCCTGGACCGCCCTTTCGGGTTTTCAGTCCACCGGGATACCCCTTTTTGCCCAAATCGCCTTTTCAAGTTTTCGACTTGCCGGGTGTACAGTTTTCTTTTATCCCTAATTTTTGCCCGAACCTTTTCATTCTGTTTTTGGTTCGCCGGGATGCCCATTCTTGCCTGGACTATTTTATTCTTTTCGTCCAGCGGGTCTCTTCATACGAAGTATTTTTTAACTGCGTCCGCATTCACAGGGGATGGAAAATCCTCGCCATCCATGGTCGTTAACAACAAGGCTCCGCCAGAGAAAACCTTCTTGACCACGAATGGACCTTCATAATTGGGTGTCCATTTGCCCCTTCGATCATTTTGAGGAGGAAGGATCCTTTTCAACACCATATCACCGACGTGATATACCCGAGGTCGTACCTTTCTGTCAAAAGCACGCTTCATTCTCTGCTGGTATAACTGCCCATGACAGATGGCTGCTAGCCTTTTCTCTCTAATCAGGCTCAGCTCTTCATATCGGGTCTTTACCCATTCCGCCTCTTGCAATTTCGCGTCCCTCAGGACTCTCAAAGAGGGAACTTGAACCTCAACCGGTAACACGACTTCATTCCATACACCAACGAGAAAGGCGTTGCCCCAGTAGGCGCACCGAGGTTCGATACCCGGTATACAAGCTTCGTACTTGCCACATTGTCAGCGCATTCAAATGCTAACCGGGAAACGAAAGCTCATTCACCTTAACCTCCCCATCAGACATCAGAATCCGTTCGGATTCAGGGTCAGGCCCCTCCTCCGGGATCGGTTACTCTCAATCTTTCGATCAGAGCACCTCGAGATGTCCTCATCAGGGAATTCAAACTTCATCGGTTGATAATCCTCAATGGGTTGCTGGGCGATGTAATCAGACAATACACTCCCCTTGATTGCTTTCTGAGAGGTATATCGAGTAACGTATTCAATCAAAATCATTTGCCCTCTTGCAACCCGTCCGGTCATTGCTGGCTCTTCAAAAATCTACCTGATCAGATCCATCTCGAAATCCACAAAGTGGTATGGATCAGCATATACTGTCTCAGTCGGCGAGCAACCTATGCCAAAGTACAGCAAGTTCTCTCGAGCAGTGAATGTATTGTTTCACAGTCGGTAAACTTTTTGCTAAGGTAAATTGCATGCTCTTTTCGACAAGACTCGTCATGCTGACCCAATTCACCTCGTAGACCCCTCGAAGGCCGTCAAGTACCAGATTAACAGTCTCTTTCCATAGAGAGGCAACAGAATCGGAGGCTCCTGCGACTTATTCTTTTATTTTTTCCAATGCCCCTTGGCAATCATTATTTCACCTGACCGTTTGATCTTTTTTTTTTCAACAGCTTGAATACAGGTTCACACGTGGCTGTTAGAGGAGATGTGAACCATGACATGTAGTTCAATCTATCTAAGAAACCACGAACCTCTTTCTCTGTTCTCGGTTCAGGCATTTTTCTTTTTTTTTTTTTTTTTTTTTTTTTAAAAACAGGACCAACCTCGATTCCCTTCTTTACAATGAACCCCAATCATCTTACCGGACCGCACTCTGATAGTGCACTTATTTGAATTCAACCTCAGTTTGAATTGTCTCAACCGGTCAAACGACTTGCCCCGGTCTGCCAGATGCCCCTCTCCTGTTTGGGACTTTGCTATCATGTCATAGCATAACATTCAACTTCATGATGAATCATATCATGAAACAAAGTCACCATGGCTCTCTGATACACGGCACCGGCGTTCTGCTTCTTTAGAGGACAATCTTCTCTCCATGGTAACTTGTGCACAACGACATTGGTATCCGACCCTGGCATATCCTGACATGACCAGGCGAAGATGTCGACATACTCTTTCAACAGCACCACCAATCTGCTCTTTACTCGCCTCTGAAGCGGCCCCAATTTTTTTCCTTCCTGACCTCAGCGGTGCTTGGAATAACAATCTCAACCCGCTTCACGTGCGGCTGAATCACCTTCTCCTCTTGTTTTGACAACCTGGCTAATTCCAGCAGATCACAATCTTCTTCGCCTTCTTCTTCGGCATGATAAATCGGTTTGTCGAAGTCATATGAGGTGTAACCAAATTGTTATCAACGAGATCCGGAGAATTATTTTTGAATTCGGAACGAGACCAATCAAAAAAAGAGAAAAATGAAAATAAACATTGCCATTTTTATTTGTTTTTAAACTGCAAAAATAAATGAAAAACAGGGAACACCGCTTTTTGACTGAAAAACATCCATTTATTAATGATGCAGAAATGTTGCAAAATGAAACATGAGGTGGCCCTTACAATGGACCATTACGTGTCGGGCAACACGTATGGCTTTCATGCAAATAAAATTGAGAAACAAGAAACATTACTCTTCCGGATGAGTGACAATGCTGATCTTTTCAGGCCTTCCAGTTCTGGACTTCCATCCCTGGTACGCACGATTTTATCCACGACCCCAATTCACAGTCACTGTCAGTCTCTTCCCCCATCTCACAGGCGTGATCCGAATCTTCAGCAATTGCACTCACCATTGCCTGACCATGTGCCGGCATGGCATTGGCATTCACGTTGGGAGATGGAGCAAAGTTGATTGCTTTAGAATCCACCAGGTCTTGGACTACGTGCTTAAAAGCTTTGCAGTCCTCTACACTGTGCCCGGGAGCACCCGAATGGAATTCACATTTGACATTCTCCTCGAAATTGGCTGGCCTTTGATCAGGTCTCAAAGGTGCCAAAGTCCTCAACTCTACCAGCCCCATATCCTTCAGCTTCTTCAATAGGGAAGAGTATGTCACAGGCGGCCTGTCAAAATGCCGATCATTCATCCTACCCCTAACTTGATATCCAGCCCTCTGTTGAGGTGGCTGACGTTGCTGTCGTGCTGACTGATTACCAGCAGGGATGGTTACCGCAGCAGTGTGTTGGTAGTAAAAATCCCTACTGTATCCTCTCCGGGCATACACAGCACTCGATTCACCCTCATTCTTCCTTTGGCCATTTCCGAAGGGCTTCTTCGATCCTGATGACGAAGCATTACCACCCTGGATTTTCCCGAGCTTCAGCCAGTTCTCAATTCTTTCGCCAGCCACTACAATGTCTGCAAAGTTGGTAACGGGACAACCCACCATCCTTTCAGCAAAAACCCCCTGCAGGGTACCCATGAAGAGATCAGACATCTCTCTGTCCACCAGTGGAGGTTGCACTCTGGCAGCCAACTCCCTCCACCTCTGAGCATATTCTTTAAACCCCTCGTTATTCTTCTGAGACATACCCTGCAGCTGGGTACGACTCGGATCCATATCAGCATTGAACTGATACTGTTTAAAGAATGCGTCACCAAGATCCTGCCAGCTCTTGATGTCAGCAGATTTCAACTTGGTATACCATTCCAAGGATCCTCCAGACAGACTGTCTTGAAAGAAGTACATCCAAAGCTTTTGGTCTGTAGTGTATGCAGAGATCTTGCGGACAAAGGCTTGAAGATGGGTTTCAGGGCAGGAACTCCCATTGTATTTGTCAAATGAGGGCGCTTTGAACTTCTGTGGGATCACAACCCCCTCGACTAGCCCCATATTTGACATGTTGACAAATCCCGGAGTAGCATGGCTTTCCAGAGCCCTGATCTTGTCAGCCAGCAGCTGAATCTCTTTGTCTTGTGATTGAACACCATATTGACCGAATGGCTCATTGGGCATGGAGAATTGATCAGCCTCTCTGTCCTCCTCTTTATCGTCATCAGCCCCAAAGAATGGTGGGAACAGACTATCCTTCATATTATGCCCCAGACCGGGCCCACCACCAGTAGCAGCACCAAATCCACCAGCATTGTTGTTCACCATACCTACGGTTGCTCTTTTACCACCGTCTCTGGATCCACCCAGCCCCTGGTTGGAGACACCATCCAGGTTAACAACACTGTTTGCTGCTGAAGCCTGCTCGAGCTTCTCAACTTTGTCAGCCAAAGCTTTCTGACCAACTGCAAAACCCTGCATGATGTTGATCAGCTCAGTCATCTTATCCTTCAGCTCGAGGATATCTGTATTCGGAAGATCCATCAGTCTGGGAGTGTTGCGTCTGGTGAAGTATCTGTGAGGACGGGTTGAGTGCAAAGGTACAGTTCTACGAGCGCGAGCAATGATTCCTGCAAAACAGCAAACAGGTTAATATGCATGAATGCAACGTCTACCCATACGAGGAAGCTTCCGTCCTTTGATTCTGGTTTCATCGAGACGGATAAAAAATCGACAATAGTATTCTGACATCCGGATGTCTCTCAACCAGATTCTCAGTCCATAATACTCCCCATATGGCTAGACGTAGGCTTGATGCAGATGAATGCAAACTGAGAATGATGCAGATGTATGAATGCAATGCATTGTGCCATCCTCCAAGTCCTCTGATCATCTGTTGCACTGAAGCCTGATCTCTAAACTGATCACAACCATCTGAGGTCTGACTAACCACAAATCCGACTCAAGGGTCCCGAAATAAACGGGAGATACATCATCATCATCAACAAACAATCTCTGATCAGATACCCATAACCTCTGAATCGGCCCGGGGAATCCTGAAATAAACGGATCCCCACTGATAAATAACTCGGACAACACTTCGGCGTCTCAGAAACAACTGGCCATAAATCCGACTTATAAACACGACTCTGATCAACGGAACCAAAAGTCACCATCTGAGCAATGCATCTGCAAGAATCAGCCCTCCCCTCACAGGTAAATTCTAATCAGGTCATCCTAAGGCGGACAATAGTCTCGACAATCGGGCAGAGATACTCAATGGGTTTGCCCTTTCGGGTGTGCCATTGTAGCTCTCCTGAGATCGTCTAAACCAAAGATCCGGGAAATGATCGGTCACTGAAGTCAATAGCCCAAAAGAGATAACCCAACCAAAGTGGAAAACCCCACTGGAAGAGCACTTCTCAGATGAACCTCATCCGGCTTGTGGTATGTCACGTCGCAACAATGTGCCCAACCGGCATGTGAGCGACGTGAGACCACGCTAATCCTAGGTGTATACTCGGCCCTGGGTTTTAGCCCCACTCAGAACACCCACCCCAAACAGAGGAACCACCTGCACAGAGGACGGCAACATGATAGTATGATGCATGCAAATATTTATGCAAATATATACACTGTTAGAATAATAAATGCAATAAAAAAACAAAACAAGCAACCTAAACCATCCTAGAACGCTAGGAAGGACTCGCTTAGGGAATATGGACCAGCACAGGTCAACACAATCGTGGATTCCCCAGCAGAGTCGCCAGCTGTCGCATCCGCGAAAAACAACCGGCGGGCTGAAACAAAAACAACACAGAGCCACCACTGCGCGTTATTTATCCCAAGATAGGGAAAGGAAACGCTCAGAGAAACCTGGAAAAAGCATGGTCTCGCGACCAAAGAGAAAGGGTAAGGGAGTCGGTTACGCAAGGGGAAGGTATTAGCACCCCTCACGTCCGTCGTACTCGACGGGATCCACGTTCTAAAAGAAAGAAAAGGTTGCTAAACATCACACACACACACAAGGAACGCAGGTGGAGTTAAGAGGAAGAGAGCTCGATAGGACGTCGCATCCTATGCCTACGTATCTCGTCTGGAACGAGAATCAGAGCTGCCGTAGTTCGGCTCACGCACGCCAAACAAGCAAACACAAACACAGGCAAACTGGGAGCCTGAATGCCAATCACTGGACTTACATCAGCATCTGAACCAAAACACACACAAGAAGGCAAACGTGGAGCCCGACCGCCAATCACTGGACTTACATCGGCATCCGAGCCAAAACACACGCACACTGGAACCCGAATGCCACTCGATGGACTTACATCGGCATCCGAGCCAAACACACAATCAGGATACGGACAGCCAATCGCTGGGCTTACATCCATATCCTGACACGCAAGAATATTAACAAGCAAACGCACACAAAAAGAAAAAAAAGTGCCCGGAGAGACCTCGCATGGTCTCCTGCCTACATACCTCGTCTGGAACGAGGATCAGGGCGATGTAGTTCCCCTGAAAGGGAAAGAAAGAACATGCAAACTAGTAGGGAGTCGGGAACTCGAGCCTACAAGTCATCAAGCAAGCCAGAAGAGACGCTGAGACGTCAGAAGAAACGGCACACACAGACTAACAGGGAGTCGGGAACTCGAGCCTGATAGCTGCCAAACAAAACACACGCAAAAAAAGAAAAGGGTGCCCGGAGAGACCTCGCGCGGTCTCCTGCCTACATACCTCGTCTGGAACGAGGATCAGGGCGATGTAGTTCCCCTGAAAGGGAAAGAAATTCTAGCCAGAAACCAAGGGAAGACACACTACCAGGGAGCTGTACTCGAGCCTAGTGTTATCATGCATCATTGCCCTATGTTGTGGTTTCTACCTACTTGCATAACTGCAAGCTAATCCTATCCAGGAAAACAAGCATGCAAGCATCAACAGATCAAAACAAGCATTTCAAGCAAGTATTCACATAGCACACACTATATCCAGTCAAGTGGGCTCAAACAATGGGTTTGACTGCCTAGGCAAGTCATCTGTACAGGGGTAGTGTTAGCTCTTAACCTTGCCATTGAGAGGCTAAGGTGAAGCTGATGAGAGGTGAGTGAAGATTAGACTTCACAGCTCTTATCCCTGACCAGGGAGAGCTTCAGACAAAGGAGCGTGGGTCCAGAATGGAGGGACCCTTCTACGCTCAAGACTCTGACTCGATAGTGCAACAGCACAAGATCTTGGGTTTGTGTCCCAATGCGTCAACACAGTGGTGTGAGCAGAGGGACGACTCAACAGAATAGCGGGGGATAGATTGCATATCCCTATGATCCGCCAATTGCCTCATAGAGGTCTTTACCTGCTTGGCACAAAAGTAAACAATCACAGACATCGCCTCTTAAGGAGGACTTCAGACAGTTGCCTGGCCAAGTAACAGGCCAGGTCTTCCAGACTACATGAAGTATAGAGAGTCTACCTCAATTGGTTTATACAACCAAGCAGCTGCAAGCAAGTTCTTAAAGAACTATAAGCGACTAAATGTACCTGAAATCAATCAAGTATCATCAGTACTCAGACAAACCAACAATAAACAGCAAAAGTCAATCTATACAGACAACACAAGTTAATGCACATAAGTGCAAGCCATGAGCTCAAACTCAAGCTTCTAACCCTACAAAACAAAATCATGTTAGTGGACAACATCAAACAAAACTCAATTTAAACAACTTGCACTTTTTCCCTTAAGCCTTTTGCATTTCAACCTGAAAATCCAAACCAAATGTGAGAAACTAGACCACTAGGCCAAGCCTAGGGTCCAAAGGGGATAAAAAATTCTAAACAGCAAGTGACATTCAATCAAAATCACATTCAAACAAATAGAAAGTAAATTTAATTGGTCCCATGCTCATATCATTCACCATTATCATTTCATGCACAATTTAACATCAATCATGCAATTTGCAACACCAAAAGACCAAACAGAACTATCTCACTCAAAAGCATACCAAAACAATTCAATTAATTTCACAAAAATTCACACCTAAACAGGACACATTCAATATATGGCATGTCAATTTTCAGCTCAATTGGACAAAAGAAAGTAGGTCAATGAAAATCAAGAAGTCCAGACACATTTATACAAGCCAATTCAAGATATCCAAACAAGCATCAACTTCCATAATTCATAAAACAGTGACAACATATTAGAAATGAATGGGATCAAAACCATGATGTCCTACAATGTGTCTAGAATGCTCATGTCAAATTTCATCTTCATCCAATACCATATGAGAATTTCACAAGCAAAATGCCAACATGTGTCATACAAGGTTACCAAATGAGCATACAGAGAAGAAAATTATCAATCAATTAGAAAATGCAACCAAACATTCCAGCAAAATTCACATGTTATCTTGACATATCAATGATCATTCATGCAACAAATTGGAGCAATCAAACATTTCTAAGCCATGCAAATAAAATCAGAAAGTTGACCTAGCTTGGTGTGACACAAATTGTCACACCTTAATTCAAAAAATCATATCTCCATCACCAAGTATCCAAAAATCACAAACTCTACATGAAAATCACCATCAACATGTCCAGAATAAGCACAAAATTTTTCATCCATTTCTATAAAGGTATGAGCATTTCATGAAGGTTTTGGAAAAGCATACAAAAATGTACACATGAACAAAATCAATAGGCCAATTAAATTTCCACACGTGCAAAAATTCCACAAAAATCACCATAAAATTCTACACATTCTCATGAGCACGGCACAAAAAATTTCACAAAAATTGGATGAATTTTGAAGTCTCCATGAATTTTTAAAGTCATGTAATCAAAATTGGAAAACAAAAGGAAAAGAAATGAAATAAATATTTAATTAAATGAAGCAGTGGCAATGTTGTAAATTTTAAAGCATCGGCCAAAACGACGTCGCTTGGAAAACATGCTATGGCGCATTCCTATTGGCTAGCAGGCGCGGCAAACATCTTTTGAAAACCAGGCCAGGCAATTGAGGATCAAAACAACATATTTTCATCGTCTTCTTCACAAATAATTTCCAGAAAATCAAAATCCATGAATCGCAACCAAAATCAACAAAATTATAATCAATAGAACCGCATGAACATGAGGATCATGAATATGTAACTCATGTAACCTAATTCCTACTGTAGCGAAGGGATCGATCAATTAAAGTTAAGCACATCAAACTTCAAATCGCGATAACTCAACCTACAGTTAATCATTTCACAAACCACAACTTGCATGATGTTCTACGTTGAATGATCTTTCTAACGCATATCACAATTTGAGCCAAGAAAGAATTCGAAAACTGACCAATTGATGAAGGCAGTGCTTGATCTTTGAGTTTCCACGCGTAATTACATGAAACAGATGCAGATGAAGCTTGAGGAAGATGATTGGAACTCACACTTTAGCTCAGGATCGCTTCAATTGCCAGAAATCTCAAATCACCATGAATGTGCAAGATATGAACAGTCGCGGTTTTGCAAGATTATGGCACCAATTCACCAAAACAGTTGAAGTTTATGCTTGTAGAAGATCAACCAAAGAAAAATCGTGCCAAATGATGAAGAATTGATGAAGTTTTGATGAATTTTGTTTGATGAAGTTCTTGATGAGTTTGGGAGAAAATGGAGGGAAAGTTAGTTAGGTTCTTGTGAATTGTGATTGTGATCTGCATTTCTGTTATAATTAGAGCTTTATACTCATGCCTTAATCACTCTCTTAATCATCAATTAGCAATTTCCATGTAATTAGCATAATGTGGTTTAATTGTGAAAGCTCCAAAATGCCCTTGTCAAATATCACCATATGACAGCTCAAACATCTTCTAAATGTCATTTGGAGTGTGTTGCAAAAATCCTCATCTCAAAATTCCATGTATTTCTCAACTTGGACCATTTTGCCCTTGGATTTTAATTAGTGCACTTGAAAATTGACCTTTTGCATTGACCATTTTTGATGAATTTTGATTATGCACCATGAAAGTACATGTGAAATGGAGTTTGCTCATAAAAAGATCATCCATTTTGGACATTCCATGTGAAAGTTATGCCACTTTGATTATAGGCATTTTTGGAAAATGAATGGACCATAACTTGTCAACCATACATGGGAATTTCAAGTTCTTGGACTTTTTGGAAAGGTGAGAACAAGATCTATAACTTTCATGTTGAACAAATTTTCATTTGAAGCTTTTTTGGACATGTAAGTTTGTGGTGAAAAACTTTCCATTTTGGGAAACTTCCATTACAAGTCACTTTCTATTTTTGGAAATTTTTTGTCCTGACTTTATTTTCTTCATTCTTGAGCTTTGACATGTCAAATAAAACTTGTTCCAACATGAATGAAGTATATCCAACTCTCTCCCACTTCCAAATCCATAAAATCAAGCACAGTTGACCATAGTTGACTTTTCAACTGATAGATGAATTTGGCAATGCATTGATCAATCTGAACCCCAATCCTCTGATGAAATGGCTCAAGGATGAAACCCTAGCCTTAATAAGCTCAATACAATCACATGATGATCCCCATATCCATTGTAGACCCCATCTCCTTACCATGCCCTGATTGGCCCAATGCAACTGATTAGGGTTGACCAGTGGTCAAAACCCTAATCTCAAGGTATCTGATCAATCTTCTGAATCTCTGGATGATATCAAGACCATGATGATGATGATGTATCATTGCAACCAAGATCAAGACCAATCTCCTTGAGAAATCAAAACCCTAATTCATAGCCCAATCCTCAGATGGCTAATGATCAGTCAATAAAACCCTAGGCTTGCATCGTGACCTCTTCATCTTCTGATCAAGACTTATGAGGATGACTTGCACAATGTAACCACATGATATGCAATATGCAATGCCTAATGACCTAAAAATGATATGTAATATGTTAAGCTAGCCCCAAGAGAGGAGGGCAAATTTTGAGGTGTTACAGCTGCCCCTATTCAACCCACTGTGAACCTGTCGATATGAATAGCCTCGGCTTTCAGATGATCAGGATGAAGAGTGATTGAATACCAAGAACAGACGAACAATTTGCACTCTGATGGGAAAATAATTAACAACGCCTGTTAGAATCGGCAAAGAAACAATCTTGAAGAAACATCCATCTGGTACGGAGAAAGTCGGCTTGATCACCGAAACAGAATGTCGACCTGGATACTAAAATAAATGGTAACGCAGGGATAACCATGGCCTGAACACCACCTATCCGCTGAGGATTATCTCCTTCTTTTTATGCTTTTCTTGAACCCCGAAATTTTCTGATCTTTTTTCATTTTCTTGAACCCCGCAATTTTCTTTTGCGCAAATGATCCCCGATCACTGCATTTGAACCCCGTTCTCCTATTTGCCAAAATAATGAACCCCGTTCTCCAGAAAACACCTCGTGTCTCCTTTTCTCCATTTGAACCCCAGTCGCCTGACGATAACTTGCGATCGCCAATGTGAACCCCATCTCCAGAAAACTCCTCGTGTCTCCTTTTCTCCATTTGGACCCCGCTCTCCAGAAAATGCCTCAACACTTCCCTTTCTCCGTTTGAACCCCAATCTCCAGAAAATGCCTCAACACTTCCCTTTCTCCGTTTGAACCCCGTTCTCCCATCTCTCGTGATAATTCCGCTGGCAACGACGGAAATAACACCAAACCACTCTGAGGGCGACATATCAGAGGGTACACCTTCACAAAGGAAGGTAACATGTGCATCTCTTCATCCGAAGACACCCATAACGACTTCCGTTGGCCTCAGCCAAAGTCTAAGGTGACACATGAACAGAAGATAATCCTGAGGACCTCATCCCGGATATAATCTTCAACTCCAATCTCCATTTGAACCCCAGAAAATGCCTCAACATTTCCTTTTCTCCGGTTGAACCCCGAAAATTGCGCTGATCGCGTAACATCCTTGATTTCACTTCCATCTCCGCTCGACGGAAAAGTTTCCTCCAGCATCGCACTACTGGAGAACACTGTCGATCTGACATCCAGATGCTAAACTCCTCAGAATAACCCCTTTAACCAGACACTGACTGATGACTGGGAAGAAACTCGACGTTTACTGGACATCGAACAATGATGTTTACCTGACACCAAAGAAAGCTCGACCAGACACTTACTGATGACTGGGAGGGAACTCGACGTTTACTGGACATCGAACGATGATGTTTACAGGCACCAAAGAAAACTCGACCAGACACTAACTGATGACTGGGAGAAAACTCGACGTTTTACTGGACATCGAATCAATGATGTTTACAGGCATCAAACAATGATGTTGACAGGACATCGAACAATGATGTTGACAGGACATCGAACAATGATCGACCAGACATTAAACAATGACTGGGAAATAACTCGACGTTTACTGGACATCGAATGATGATGTTGACAGGCATCAAACAATGATGTTGACAGGACATCGAACAAAGATGTTTACAGGCATCAAACAATGATGTGGACAGGACATCGAACAAAGATGTTTACAGGCATCAAACAATGATGTTGACAGGACATCGAACAAAGATGTTTACAGGACATCAAAGAAGGATGTTGACAGGACATCGAACAAAGATCGACCAAACATTAAACAATGACTGGGAAATAACTCGACGTTTACTAGACATCGAATGATGATGTTTACTGACACCAAACAAAGCTTGACCAGACACTTACTAATGACTGGGAAATACTGCTGCTCCAAAATCCCGATGCTGAACTCCTCAGAGTAACACCTTCCAACTTCTGTCGAAACCAAACCCCAAGCGGTAACCACGGCTCGAGTCGCGCTGATCGCGTAACATTTCCATCTTCGTCTGACGGAAAAGTGTCCTCCAGTATTGCACTACTGGGGAATATTGCTGATCTGACATCATGATGCTAAACCCATCAGAGTAACATCTGCACCTTCCAAATTCTGGCGAAACCACCTCTCAAACGGTATCCACAGCTTGAGACTAGCCTATGCTTGCAATGATGCATGACTTTTTCTGCGTAATGCTCCATAATTATGGAAATGCTACGCGATTTATTTTTCTATGCAACATGCTATGCTTACTCTACATGATGAATGCATAAAAAGCGTCCCCCTCAAGGGATTCTACTGGGGAGCACGAGACACTCCGTTGAGGAACTCGTCAATACTCCGATCTCCACCCCGCTGGGGAATAGCACTGATGCTGCTGGGAAAAGGTAACCCTTACTGGGGAAGAACCTTCTTTGCACCCAATCCGCTCGGGAAACTGCTGTGGATAAGAACCACCAACACTCTGTGGGGATACAACAATCTTCGACTTGCTGAAGATATCAATCCCGAACCTGCTTTGGGGAAACCTCACAGATACCTAACGACTTCACTGGGGAAATGCTCACAGATACTCTGCTAGGAAACAACAACCTCCATGCCTGGCAACTAGGGAAGCATCGATCTGACACCTGCTGGGGATAACCATCCTGACCCTGCTAGGGAAGCGAATGCCACTCCGCTGGGGACAACCCATGCAACCCATAGGTAGAATCAACTCAGCTGGGGATGCAGATATCAATCTGCTACAGAAGCTCATCCAATCCACTGGTAGGATGAACACTGCTGGAGATATATTTCATTGAAACCCGCTCCACTCGGGGAATAGCAACCTCCAGGCCTGGCTGCTGAGAAGACACCGTTTTAAACCTGCCGGGGATAACCATCCTGACTCAGCTAGGGAAACCACAGACCTTGGATCTGCTGGGGAGTTAGTCCTCTGATTCTGCTTGGGGACTACGCTGGGGAAATGAGAAAAGTTGGTACAGAACACCCGTCGACTCGTCGAACCATGGTATCCACCTCCCAATCTCGCATCAGCTTTCTACTTTTGAGAATTCCCAGACTCGTCTGGACCTTTTCTGCTCCATCGTCTTGTATTCCCAAGTCGCGCCGCGCTCGACGGAGATCGAACTCCTGGGATTTATACAGACTTTTCAATCTTCCGATTTTGAAGAGTCTTCTTGATTAATTCCAAAGGTCGTCGGACGTCTCGACGTCTCCTCATCGCTTCTCTACCCATTCATTCGTCTCTGATTGGACCCTGCGGGGAATTTCCACAGACTTTCCAATCTTCCGATTTTGAAGAGTCTTCTTGATTAAAATCAGGGATCGTCGTACGTCTCAACGTTTCTTCGTCATCCCTTCATACATTCGTCCCTGATTGGACTCCCACGGGGATTTGTTTTTTTGTCGACAAGCTTCCACATCACAACCTGCAAGTGAGTGAAAATATCTAACAGTTCCTGCAAAACAGACCGTCAAATAAAACCGTGCCCCAGGCGTGTCAAGATTTCAACACTTGGGTCACCCAACCTTCCGAGTAAGATTTCAAGCTTTCAATCTTATACACATGCATTGGAAGGGACCTGTATGTCTTAAAATGCAAGATTCTTTATCACAATAATTGGATGTTTTTGCAATCAAAGCGGTAATGAAAAACAAAAACAAAATTATTTGGACTGAATATGCATTTTATTGATTGGAAAAGTGTGGCTCAAATTGAGCAATACAAAGGAAGCAATTCCTGAAAAGAGGTAATTGCGCACAAAAGGAAAAATCTATCCTAATGGCAATGTGAAACCCGTGATCTCATCGAGTTCCAACTCGGTTACACCCCATATGTCCTCAGACTCTCCGTGCTTTCTGCCTTCTGAATAAGACGATTCTGATTGATCCCTACCGGGTATTATCCATGATGCTTTAACCAAAGCGCAAACGATCATGCTGGACGCAGTTGTTCGTTTCAATCCCTCTTTTGCCTGGACCGCCCTTTCGAGTTTTCAGTCCACCGGGATACCCCTTTTTGCCCAAATCGCCTTTTCAGGTTTTCGACTTGCCGGGTGTACAGTTTTCTTTTATCCCTAATTTTTGCCCGAACCTTTTCATTCTGTTTTTGGTTCGCCGGGATGCCCATTCTTGCCTGGACTATTTTATTCTTTTCGTCCAGCGGGTCTCTTCATACGAAGTATTTTTTAACTGCGTCCGCATTCACAGGGGATGGAAAATCCTCGCCATCCATGGTCGTTAACAACAAGGCTCCGCCAGAGAAAACCTTCTTGACCACGAATGGACCTTCATAATTGGGTGTCCATTTGCCCCTTCGATCATTTTGAGGAGGAAGGATCCTTTTCAACACCATATCACCGACGTGATATACCCGAGGTCGTACCTTTCTGTCAAAAGCACGCTTCATTCTCTGCTGGTATAACTGCCCATGACAGATGGCTGCTAGCCTTTTCTCTCTAATCAGGCTCAGCTCTTCATATCGGGTCTTTACCCATTCCGCCTCTTGCAATTTCGCGTCCCTCAGGACTCTCAAAGAGGGAACTTGAACCTCAACCGGTAACACGACTTCATTCCATACACCAACGAGAAAGGCGTTGCCCCAGTAGGCGCACCGAGGTTCGATACCCGGTATACAAGCTTCGTACTTGCCACATTGTCAGCGCATTCAAATGCTAACCGGGAAACGAAAGCTCATTCACCTTAACCTCCCCATCAGACATCAGAATCCGTTCGGATTCAGGGTCAGGCCCCTCCTCCGGGATCGGTTACTCTCAATCTTTCGATCAGAGCACCTCGAGATGTCCTCATCAGGGAATTCAAACTTCATCGGTTGATAATCCTCAATGGGTTGCTGGGCGATGTAATCAGACAATACACTCCCCTTGATTGCTTTCTGAGAGGTATATCGAGTAACGTATTCAATCAAAATCATTTGCCCTCTTGCAACCCGTCCGGTCATTGCTGGCTCTTCAAAAATCTACCTGATCAGATCCATCTCGAAATCCACAAAATGGTATGGATCAGCATATACTGTCTCAGTCGGCGAGCAGCCTATGCCAAAGTACAGCAAGTTCTCTCGAGCAGTGAATGTATTGTTTCACAGTCGGTAAACTTTTTGCTAAGGTAAATTGCATGCTCTTTTCGACAAGACTCGTCATGCTGACCCAATTCACCTCGTAGACCCCTCGAAGGCCGTCAAGTACCAGATTAACAGTCTCTTTCCATAGAGAGGCAACAGAATCGGAGGCTCCTGCGACTTATTCTTTTATTTTTTCCAATGCCCCTTGGCAATCATTATTTCACCTGACCGTTTGATCTTTTTTTTTTCAACAGCTTGAATACAGGTTCACACGTGGCTGTTAGAGGAGATGTGAACCATGACATGTAGTTCAATCTATCTAAGAAACCACGAACCTCTTTCTCTGTTCTCGGTTCAGGCATTTTTCTTTTTTTTTTTTTTTTTTTTTTTTAAAAAAAAAACAGGACCAACCTTGATTCCCTTCTTTACAATGAACCCCAATCATCTTACCGGACCGCACTCTGATAGTGCACTTATTTGAATTCAACCTCAGTTTGAATTGTCTCAACCGGTCAAACGACTTGCCCCGGTCTGCCAGATGCCCCTCTCCTGTTTGGGACTTTGCTATCATGTCATAGCATAGCATTCAACTTCATGATGAATCATATCATGAAACAAAGTCACCATGGCTCTCTGATACACGGCACCGGCGTTCTGCTTCTTTAGAGGACAATCTTCTCTCCATGGTAACTTGTGCACAACGACATTGGTATCCGACCCTGGCATATCCTGACATGACCAGGTGAAGATGTCGACATACTCTTTCAACAGCACCACCAATCTGCTCTTTACTCGCCTCTGAAGCGGCCCCAATTTTTTTCCTTCCTGACCTCAGCGGTGCTTGGAATAACAATCTCAACCCGCTTCACGTGCGGCTGAATCACCTTCTCCTCTTGTTTTGACAACCTGGCTAATTCCAGCAGATCACAATCTTCTTCGCCTTCTTCTTCGGCATGATAGATCGGTTTGTCGAAGTCATATGAGGTGTAACCAAATTGTTATCAACGAGATCCGGAGAATTATTTTTGAATTCGGAACGAGACCAATCAAAAAAAGAGAAAAATGAAAATAAACATTGCCATTTTTATTTGTTTTTAAACTGCAAAAATAAATGAAAAACAGGGAACACCGCTTTTTGACTGAAAAACATCCATTTATTAATGATGCAGAAATGTTGCAAAATGAAACATGAGGTGGCCCTTACAATGGACCATTACGTGTCGGGCAACACGTATGGCTTTCATGCAAATAAAATTGAGAAACAAGAAACATTACTCTTCCGGATGAGTGACAATGCTGATCTTTTCAGGCCTTCCAGTTCTGGACTTCCATCCCTGGTACGCACGATTTTATCCACGACCCCAATTCACAGTCACTGTCAGTCTCTTCCCCCATCTCACAGGCGTGATCCGAATCTTCAGCAATTGCACTCACCATTGCCTGACCATGTGCCGGCATGGCATTGGCATTCACGTTGGGAGATGGAGCAAAGTTGATTGCTTTAGAATCCACCAGGTCTTGGACTACGTGCTTAAAAGCTTTGCAGTCCTCTACACTGTGCCCGGGAGCACCCGAATGGAATTCACATTTGACATTCTCCTCGAAATTGGCTGGCCTTTGATCAGGTCTCAAAGGTGCCAAAGTCCTCAACTCTACCAGCCCCATATCCTTCAGCTTCTTCAATAGGGAAGAGTATGTCACAGGCGGCCTGTCAAAATGCCGATCATTCATCCTACCCCTAACTTGATATCCAGCCCTCTGTTGAGGTGGCTGACGTTGCTGTCGTGCTGACTGATTACCAGCAGGGATGGTTACCGCAGCAGTGTGCTGGTAGTAAAAATCCCTACTGTATCCTCTCCGGGCATACACAACACTCGATTCACCCTCATTCTTCCTTTGGCCATTTCCGAAGGGCTTCTTCGATCCTGATGACGAAGCATTACCACCCTGGATTTTCCCGAGCTTCAGCCAGTTCTCAATTCTTTCGCCAGCCACTACAATGTCTGCAAAGTTGGTAACGGGACAACCCACCATCCTTTCAGCAAAAACCCCCTGCAGGGTACCCATGAAGAGATCAGACATCTCTCTGTCCACCAGTGGAGGTTGCACTCTGGCAGCCAACTCCCTCCACCTCTGAGCATATTCTTTAAACCCCTCGTTATTCTTCTGAGACATACCCTGCAGCTGGGTACGACTCGGAGCCATATCAGCATTGAACTGATACTGTTTAAAGAATGCGTCACCAAGATCCTGCCAGCTCTTGATGTCAGCAGATTTCAGCTTGGTATACCATTCCAAGGATCCTCCAGACAGACTGTCTTGAAAGAAGTACATCCAAAGCTTTTGGTCTGTAGTGTATGTAGAGATCTTGCGGACAAAGGCTTGAAGATGGGTTTCAGGGCAGGAACTCCCATTGTATTTGTCAAATGAGGGCGCTTTGAACTTCTGTGGGATCACAACCCCCTCGACTAGCCCCATATTTGACATGTTGACAAATTTCGGAGTAGCATGGCTTTCAAGAGCCCTGATCTTGTCAGCCAGCAGCTGAATCTCTTTGTCTTGTGATTGAACACCATATTGACCGAATGGCTCATTGGGCATGGAGAATTGATCAACCTCTCTGTCCTCCTCTTTATCGTCATCAGCCCCAAAGAATGGTGGGAACAGACTATCCTTCAGATTATGCCCCAGACCGGGCCCACCACCAGTAGCAGCACCAAATCCACCAGCATTGTTGTTCACCATACCTACGGTTGCTCTTTTACCACCGTCTCTGGATCCACCCAGCCCCTGGTTGGAGACACCATCCAGGTTAACAACACTGTTTGCTGCTGAAGCCTGCTCGAGCTTCTCAACTTTGTCAGCCAAAGCTTTCTGACCAACTGCAAAACCCTGCATGATGTTGATCAGCACAGTCATCTTATCCTTCAGCTCGAGGATATCTGTATTCGGAAGATCCATCAGTCTGGGAGTGTTGCGTCTGGTGAAGTATCTGTGAGGACGGGTTGAGTGCAAAGGTACAGTTCTACGAGCGCGAGCAATGATTCCTGCAAAACAGCAAACAGGTTAATATGCATGAATGCAACGTCTACCCATACGAGGAAGCTTCCGTCCTTTGATTCTGGTTTCATCGAGACGGATAAAAAATCGACAATAGTATTCTGACATCCGGATGTCTCTCAACCAGATTCTCAGTCCATAATACTCCCCATATGGCTAGACGTAGGCTTGATGCAGATGAATGCAAACTGAGAATGATGCAGATGTATGAATGCAATGCATTGTGCCATCCTCCAAGTCCTCTGATCATCTGTTGCACTGAAGCCTGATCTCTAAACTGATCACAACCATCTGAGGTCTGACTAACCACAAATCCGACTCAAGGGTCCCGAAATAAACGGGAGATACATCATCATCATCAACAAACAATCTCTGATCAGATACCCAAAACCTCTGAATCGGCCCGGGGAATCCTGAAATAAACGGATCCCCACTGATAAATAACTCGGACAGCACTTCGGCGTCTCAGAAACAACTGGCCATAAATCCGACTTATAAACACGACTCTGATCAACGGAACCAAAAGTCACCATCTGAGCAATGCATCTGCAAGAATCAGCCCTCCCCTCACAGGTAAATTCTAATCAGGTCATCCTAAGGCGAACAATAGTCTCGACAATCGGGCAGAGATACTCAATGGGTTTGCCCTTTCGGGTGTGCCATTGTAGCTCTCCTGAGATCGTCTAAACCAAAGATCCGGGAAATGATCGGTCACTGAAGTCAATAGCCCAAAAGAGATAACCCAACCAAAGTGGAAAACCCCACTGGAAGAGCACTTCTCAGATGAACCTCATCCGGCTTGTGGTATGTCACGTCGCAACAATGTGCCCAACCGGCATGTGAGCGACGTGAGACCACGCTAATCCTAGGTGTATACTCGGCCCTGGGTTTTAGCCCCACTCAGAACACCCACCCCAAACAGAGGAACCACCTGCACAGAGGACGGCAACATGATAGTATGATGCATGCAAATATTTATGCAAATATATACACTGTTAGAATAATAAATGCAATAAAAAAACAAAACAAGCAACCTAAACCATCCTAGAACGCTAGGAAGGACTCGCTTAGGGAATATGGACCAGCACAGGTCAACACAATCGTGGATTCCCCAGCAGAGTCGCCAGCTGTCGCATCCGCGAAAAACAATCGGCGGGCTGAAACAAAAACAACACAGAGCCACCACTGCCCGTTATTTATCCCAAGATAGGGAAAGGAAACGCTCAGAGAAACCTGGAAAAAGCATGGTCTCGCGACCAAAGAGAAAGGGTAAGGGAGTCGGTTACGCAAGGGGAAGGTATTAGCACCCCTCACGTCCGTCGTACTCGACGGGATCCACGTTCTAAAAGAAAGAAAAGGTTGCTAAACATCACACACACACACAAGGAACGCAGGTGGAGTTAAGAGGAAGAGAGCTCGATAGGACGTCGCATCCTAAACCATTCACTTGATCCGAGCCAAAACACACGCACACTGGAACCCGAATGCCACTCGATGGACTTACATCGGCATCCGAGCCAAACACACAATCAGGATACGGACAGCCAATCGCTGGGCTTACATCCATATCCTGACACGCAAGAATATTAACAAGCAAACGCACACAAAAAGAAAAAAAAGTGCCCGAAGAGACCTCGCATGGTCTCCTGCCTACATACCTCGTCTGGAACGAGGATCAGGGCGATGTAGTTCCCCTGAAAGGGAAAGAAAGAACATGCAAACTAGTAGGGAGTCGGGAACTCGAGCCTACAAGTCATCAAGCAAGCCAGAAGAGACGCTGAGACGTCAGAAGAAACGGCACACACAGACTAACAGGGAGTCGGGAACTCGAGCCTGATAGCTGCCAAACAAAACACACGCAAAAAAAGAAAAGGGTGCCCGGAGAGACCTCGCGCGGTCTCCTGCCTACATACCTCGTCTGGAACGAGGATCAGGGCGATGTAGTTCCCCTGAAAGGGAAAGAAATTCTAGCCAGAAACCAAGGGAAGACACACTACCAGGGAGCTGTACTCGAGCCTAGTGTTATCATGTATCATTGCCCTATGTTGTGGTTTCTACCTACTTGCACAACTGCAAGCTAATCCTATCCAGGAAAACAAGCATGCAAGCATCAACAGATCAAAACAAGCATTTCAAGCAAGTATTCATATAGCACACACTATATCCAGTCAAGTGGGCTCAAACAATGGGTTTGACTGCCTAGGCAAGTCATCTGTACAGGGGTAGTGTTAGCTCTTAACCTTGCCATTGAGAGGCTAAGGTGAAGCTGATGAGAGGTGAGTGAAGATTAGACTTCACAGCTCTTATCCCTGACCAGGGAGAGCTTCAGACAAAGGAGCGTGGGTCCAGAATGGAGGGACCCTTCTACGCTCAAGACTCTGACTCGATAGTGCAACAGCACAAGATCTTGGGTTTGTGTCCCAATGCGTCAACACAGTGGTGTGAGCAGAGGGACGACTCAACAGAATAGCGGGGGATAGATTGCATATCCCTATGATCCGCCAATTGCCTCATAGAGGTCTTTACCTGCTTGGCACAAAAGTAAACAATCACAGACATCGCCTCTTAAGGAGGACTTCAGACAGTTGCCTGGCCAAGTAACAGGCCAGGTCTTCCAGACTACATGAAGTATAGAGAGTCTACCTCAACTGGTTTATACAACCAAGCAGCTGCAAGCAAGTTCTTAAAGAACTGTAAGCGACTAAATGTACCTGAAATCAATCAAGTATCATCAGTACTCAGACAAACCAACAATAAACAGCAAAAGTCAATCTATACAGACAACACAAGTTAATGCACATAAGTGCAAGCCATGAGCTCAAACTCAAGCTTCTAACCCTACAAAACAAAATCATGTTAGTGGACAACATCAAACAAAACTCAATTTAAACAACTTGCACTTTTTCCCTTAAGCCTTTTGCATTTCAACCTGAAAATCCAAACCAAATGTGAGAAACTAGACCACTAGGCCAAGCCTAGGGTCCAAAGGGGATAAAAAATTCTAAACAGCAAGTGACATTCAATCAAAATCACATTCAAACAAATATAAAGTAAATGTAATTGGTCCCATGCTCATATCATTCACCATTATCATTTCATGCACAATTTAACATCAATCATGCAATTTGCAACACCAAAAGACCAAACAGAACTATCTCACTCAAAAGCATACCAAAACAATTCAATTAGTTTCACAAAAATTCACACCTAAACAGGACACATTCAATATATGGCATGTCAATTTTCAGCTCAATTGGACAAAAGAAAGTAGGTCAATGAAAATCAAGAAGTCCAGACACATTTATACAAGCCAATTCAAGATATCCAAACAAGCATCAACTTCCATAATTCATAAAACAGTGACAACATATTAGAAATGAATGGGATCAAAACCATGATGTCCTACAATGTGTCTAGAATGCTCATGTCAAATTTCATCTTCATCCAATACCATATGAGAATTTCACAAGCAAAATGCCAACATGTGTCATACAAGGTTACCAAATGAGCATACAGAGAAGAAAATTATCAATCAATTAGAAAATGCAACCAAACATTCCAGCAAAATTCACATGTTATCTTGACATATCAATGATCATTCATGCAACAAATTGGAGCAATCAAACATTTCTAAGCCATGCAAATAAAATCAGAAAGTTGACCTAGCTTGGTGTGACACAAATTGTCACACCTTAATTCAAAAAATCATATCTCCATCACCAAGTATCCAAAAATCACAAACTCTACATGAAAATCACCATCAACATGTCCAGAATAAGCACAAAAATTTTCATCCATTTCTATAAAGGTATGAGCATTTCATGAAGGTTTTGGCAAAGCATACAAAAATGTACACATGAACAAAATCAATAGGCCAATTAAATTTCCACACGTGCAAAAATTCCACAAAAATCACCATAAAATTCTACACATTCTCATGAGCACGGCACAAAAAATTTCACAAAAATTGGATGAATTTTGAAGTCTCCATGAATTTTTAAAGTCATGTAATCAAAATTGGAAAACAAAAGGAAAAGAAATGAAATAAATATTTAATTAAATGAAGCAGTGGCAATGTTGTAAATTTTAAAGCATCGGCCAAAACGACGTCGCTTGGAAAACATGCTATGGCGCATTCCTATTGGCTAGCAGGCGCGGCAAACATCTTTTGAAAACCAGGCCAGGCAATTGAGGATCAAAACAACATATTTTCATCGTCTTCTTCACAAATAATTTCCAGAAAATCAAAATCCATGAATCGCAACCAAAATCAACAAAATTATAATCAATAGAACCGCATGAACATGAGGATCATGAATATGTAACTCATGTAACCTAATTCCTACTGTAGCGAAGGGATCGATCAATTAAAGTTAAGCACATCAAACTTCAAATCGCGATAACTCAACCTACAGTTAATCATTTCACAAACCACAACTTGCATGATGTTCTACGTTGAATGATCTTTCTAACGCATATCACAATTTGAGCCAAGAAAGAATTCGAAAACTGACCAATTGATGAAGGCAGTGCTTGATCTTTGAGTTTCCACGCGTAATTACATGAAACAGATGCAGATGAAGCTTGAGGAAGATGATTGGAACTCACACTTTAGCTCAGGATCGCTTCAATTGCCAGAAATCTCAAATCACCATGAATGTGCAAGATATGAACAGTCGCGGTTTTGCAAGATTATGGCACCAATTCACCAAAACAGTTGAAGTTTATGCTTGTAGAAGATCAACCAAAGAAAAATCGTGCCAAATGATGAAGAATTGATGAAGTTTTGATGAATTTTGTTTGATGAAGTTCTTGATGAGTTTGGGAGAAAATGGAGGGAAAGTTAGTTAGGTTCTTGTGAATTGTGATTGTGATCTGCATTTCTGTTATAATTAGAGCTTTATACTCATGCCTTAATCACTCTCTTAATCATCAATTAGCAATTTCCATGTAATTAGCATAATGTGGTTTAATTGTGAAAGCTCCAAAATGCCCTTGTCAAATATCACCATATGACAGCTCAAACATCTTCTAAATGTCATTTGGAGTGTGTTGCAAAAATCCTCATCTCAAAATTCCATGTATTTCTCAACTTGGACCATTTTGCCCTTGGATTTTAATTAGTGCACTTGAAAATTGACCTTTTGCATTGACCATTTTTGATGAATTTTGATTATGCACCATGAAAGTACATGTGAAATGGAGTTTGCTCATAAAAAGATCATCCATTTTGGACATTCCATGTGAAAGTTATGCCACTTTGATTATAGGCATTTTTGGAAAATGAATGGACCATAACTTGTCAACCATACATGGGAATTTCAAGTTCTTGGACTTTTTGGAAAGGTGAGAACAAGATCTATAACTTTCATGTTGAACAAATTTTCATTTGAAGCTTTTTTGGACATGTAAGTTTGTGGTGAAAAACTTTCCATTTTGGGAAACTTCCATTACAAGTCACTTTCTATTTTTGGAAATTTTTTGTCCTGACTTTATTTTCTTCATTCTTGAGCTTTGACATGTCAAATAAAACTTGTTCCAACATGAATGAAGTATATCCAACTCTCTCCCACTTCCAAATCCATAAAATCAAGCACAGTTGACCATAGTTGACTTTTCAACTGATAGATGAATTTGGCAATGCATTGATCAATCTGAACCCCAATCCTCTGATGAAATGGCTCAAGGATGAAACCCTAGCCTTAATAAGCTCAATACAATCACATGATGATCCCCATATCCATTGTAGACCCCATCTCCTTACCATGCCCTGATTGGCCCAATGCAACTGATTAGGGTTGACCAGTGGTCAAAACCCTAATCTCAAGGTATCTGATCAATCTTTTGAATCTCTGGATGATATCAAGACCATGATGATGATGATGTATCATTGCAACCAAGATCAAGACCAATCTCCTTGAGAAATCAAAACCCTAATTCATAGCCCAATCCTCAGATGGCTAATGATCAGTCAATAAAACCCTAGGCTTGCATCGTGACCTCTTCATCTTCTGATCAAGACTTATGAGGATGACTTGCACAATGTAACCACATGATATGCAATATGCAATGCCTAATGACCTAAAAATGATATGTAATATGTTAAGCTAGCCCCAAGAGAGGAGGGCAAATTTTGAGGTGTTACAATCTGCACGTCCATTTTGCTTTCATCATGCATCAGCTTTCAATTCCAATTGGAATTGGGCCCTCCATGCGCCTGTACAGGCCCATGCATGGAGGCTCTTTCCATTCATGCAAATTTGAAATCATGCATTCAGCATTGCATTGCCTATAAATACCATACCATAGCTTCATAATTCTTCAACCTAAAGGCGCCCCAATTGCTGCTAAACTGAAACCACAACCCTCACTAAAGGAACTAGTTCGTTTTGCTCTCAATTTTTCAGATCTGAACTTTGGTTTCATTGATCAATTTTCAGATCTTAAAGTTCCTAAACCTTCTTCTCCTTGATCTATAGTGTGGACTGTAAGCATTGGCATCCAAGAATTGTGACTCAAAGCCTTGCAAATCAAAGGTTTACTTCAACTGTTATTTTCTTCGAATCAGCTTGCATAGTGCTTGATTTTCATTGTTGTTGTGTGATCTGAAGTCCTCTGCATAGAGGCAACATTGTTGTGCTTTCAATTTTCAAAAATCATGAAGTTCATATGAACACCACAGATTTTCCACTTCTGATTTATCTCAATATAGAGATCTAGAATGGATTTGAGTGGTACAGGGGTGATGTACATCACCCCAGCTCTCGATTGATGCCTGGATCATGCCTTTTGGTTACCATTTTTATTTCTGCAACTTTGGACTTGGCCGGAACTTGGCCGGAGAAGACGGTGGCGCTGGCCACCGTCTGGTCTCCAGATTTGATCTGGATCGTTCATTCATTTTTCCAGATGCAATCACGTGTGTCCATTGTTATGACTTATTTAATGGCTTGGTGTGATGCGTTTGACTAGCGTGTATGGTGAGCGTGCGCTTCTCGGGAACGTGATGAACCACGTCAATTAATGAGAGATCATCAGACGGTCCACGCTTTTTCTCTTTTTTCTAATTTCTGATTTTAATTCTTTTATTTCTTTTAATTCCATTTCTCTTAAAAAATTCATATCTCTCGCATTATTGGTCCAAAAATTATGGGACCAATTTCATTTTTCTCCTTTTAATTTTTAATTCCTAAAAATGATTTTTAATATTTTTTATTTTATCATTTGCTATTTTTTAGTAATTTTTTCTTTTCTGCTTATTTTTAATTCATTTAAAATAGTTTTTGATATTCAAAAAATACAAAAATATTTTTTCAACCTCTTTGAATGATGATAGATCTATGAAAAATATTCTCATCAATTTATTAATTGATTTGAGATTTATTTGAGATTTTAGTTCAATTAGGTTATTTTTATGCATTTTTAATTGATTTAAAATAGTTTCTGACTTCTAAAAATGCTGAAATTTTTTGTCAAACTTTGTTTGACCTTGTTGAACTTGGGATAATTCACTTGGACTTTTCAAAGTTGATTTGAAGTGAGTTTGAAGTTTGACCTTTCTTTATTATTTTAATTCAAGTTTTATTTTAATATTAAAAAATGCCAAAAATATTTTATTTGTTTCTTGACTTCTAATCTTCATTTTGCTTCTGTTTTCTATTGTTTGACCTTGATCTTCTTTATCTTTGGTCAATGCTTGTTGATTATCTCATTCCATTTCTATTAATGCCCTTTAATTCTTCATCTCATTCTTCATCTTCTTCTTCTTCTCTTTTCTTTTTTGATCAATGAGTTAGAGATTGGTGATTAGCATTGATATATGGAGGTTTAATATTCCTTGATTCAAATCTAATTCATCTTGATCATGGATCAAGTGAATGGTTTTGCATTAAAGATAGGTTGCTTCCTAAATCATGCAAATAACCTAAATCAATACAAGATCATTTCTCATCTTCTTTTTGGCATGGCAAGTTGTTGGAGTTTGATTCACTAATCAAAATCTCTAACTTGTGTTGTTGCCTATATTATTATTGACCGGCCTCAGATAGTTGTGACTTCTGCATAAGTCCAATTACGATTGCTTAACATAGCGCTAAATTGCCTTATGGCACACTAACTCTAACACTAACCACTAACCATTAACATTTAATTCTTGCTCTTTACATTTATGCAATTTACTATTCTTGTACATATTATTCATTTGCTTTTTCCTTTTCTCATTTGAGCACATGTTTATGTTAATGCAATTTGCCTTTTGCTCACTTGAGCACATAATTGTGTATATATCATTGTGCTTGTGTTTTGTTTTGATTGTTGTGGACCAAATGCAAAGAAATGGACAATTGGACTTAGTTTCTAGGACATTCCCTATGCAAATTGGAGTAAAAGGACCTTAATTTTGAAGATGGATTAGAAGGACTAAACCTCTAAACTCAATCTTGTCCATTCTTGATTTGATTTATGGAACCTTTTGATGTTGTGTGCTTTTGTGCTAGGTGAATCCTATTTGAGCCAAATTGAAGAACCATTGCCATTGTTCATCCAAAGTGAAAGATACAAGAGCCATTGGGGATCTTATAAGAGTTTGTTTGATTGTGTTGATTGCTTGAGCTTACTCTTATTTTTTGCTTGCATATTCCAAAGGATGAGAGCTACTTGGATCATCAATATGATCTCAAGAGAGGAACTCCATTTGTGGTCTTGTTTCTTACCCTTCATCTCTTGTATGATTAGGACTTTATCCATTCTTCTTCTTCCCTCCACTCTAACCCAAGCCAAAACTTTTTGTGCAAACATTCAACACTTGTTTTCAAACATTAGAAACCTAAGCATTATGCTTTTGATTTTCAAACTTTCTTTTCATAATACTTATTTTGAATTGAATCTTTATGTCAACTTTGACCATACTTTGTAAATACTTTTCATTAATAAATATAACCCATTCAAATACTTTTGTGGTTTCAATGGCCACTTCTTATCAAAACTTTTCATAACCTTTAGCTATTAGGTTTGAGTTATCCTTGAGATAGATGTAATACTCACTTATATCCTTAGTGATGGACAATGAGTCTTCCATGCTTATTATAGGGTTAACCCCTCACTAGCATGTTGAAGCTATCCTCACATGGTGGACTTGTGGTTTTTAGGTTGAGTTTTCTCCCTTGGATAACAAAAGACCTTAAGGCTTTTGGACCAATCAATCCACTAACTCATTTTGAGATTTTTACCCCGAACTATGAGGTTTTGATCCTAATCTTTTTAAGATGGTACGTAGGCAATGGGTTTATCCATCCAAACACAAAATTGTAAATAACTTGTCTATTCTCTTCTCATCTCTTCAATCATGTTTGCACAAATAAATTTTCACAAAATACCAACCTTACAACAACTATGAAGAGGGCTCCCTAGGAGTACCTAGGATGTTTTGGGTGCTTAAAACCTTCCCATTGCATAACCAACCCCCTTACCCCGATCTCTGACATTTTTACTAGTTTTTGATTCGATAAAACTTTTAGGTTTTTGTTCGCTTTCTAACCATTCCTTTGGATAAAGATAAGTGCGGTGACGACTCGACTTGTATGATTTACTTTTGATTTAGTCAATAAATCTAAAGGTAACGAATACCCCGCTACACGGGGCAGCCGCGTATTACCACTTGAGATGCATGCAAAATTAATCCAAAAACATGCAAATTCAATCACAAGGAACATCCACAAGCACATAAACATAATCATATGCAAACAAGGAGGTGAGAATACGAAGTTCACACAAAACGTAACTTATAATCGATAAAATAGGAAAATAGGGGTCAAAAATCACCGACTCGGAACGGGACGAAAATCCCACTGTGACTAGCAAACGGGCCAAGGAACCCAAAAACGAACTCGGTTCGGCAAACAACCAAGTGGAAGCATGACTTTTAAGCCCTTTAAGAAAACAGAACTGAAATACGTGCAAAAGTGAAATTCCGAAATCAAAAATAAACAATCTGAATGCTTCCGAAATCACTTACCGATGCAGTTTCCATTATTACAAAACACATACAAGTGCTACGGATCAAAAGTTATGAACAAATGCATACTTGAGTTCAACTTGATATCACATTTCAAATTAAATCCAAACTCATGGAAACAACAACATTCAAATCCATATCAAATGTTAACACAAATCAAAACAACATTACATTGTCACAAAAGGCCAATCCCAAGCTTAATCATCATTATCAATTAAGTTCAAATCCAATTACTCACAACATTATCACACAACTTCCAATTATGATCCAAACAAGTAATTGAATTCCTAAATCAACTAAAACAAGCTTGTAAATAACCAAAACAGTACTGGAAACAAGGAAGCTTACCGAAGCGTCCCCGGAACTTGCATTTGACCGGAGTTGTGGCCGGAACAGGCAATAGGAGAGGCGGAGGATTACTGGACAGGAGCACCGGTCACGAGGAGAGAGGCGCGTGTTTACGCGGCGGTCAACGGCGGAGATCACGTCTACGATCGGTGAAGCCACGTTGGGAGGAAACCGGTCAGACAGGATGCAGCACCGGAAAGAGTGGACCGAAAATCGGAGAGAGATCAGTTGAGATTTCGGTAATTTTTAGGAAAAATGATTCGAATGTTCTTCGTGTTCTTGAGAATTTGTATGAAGTTGTTGTGAAAACTCAAGAAGAAAATGCAATTTGACTCTATAGACAAGGGAGAGCAAAAGAGAGAAGTGTTTGTGAAGAGAGAGAATGGAGAGTCCCCCCCCCCTCCAAAAAAAATGAGAGAAAATTGAGGAAAAATGAATATATAATGGTCCCAAAATTTGAATTTGAAATTTCCTCCAAAATGCCGCTTAAACTCTGATCTCGAGGAAACGCGTTTCGGTGCGAAATTAGGTCTCGGTCTTTAAAGAAAAGTAGAAGATGAGTACATTTTTGAACCGTTTCCCCTAGAACATGATCAATCGGATAAACGACACAAAAGTTACGTGCGTTTGAATGACGAGAATCGACTGGTCATCTGAGGCGGAAAATTCAAATGCAGGATTTTCGTGTGCATCTTCCAAAGAACGCGATGAAACTCGATCTTCTGAATACCGTTTGAACTCGGGGTTAAAAATGGAACTCATAGAAGACAAAATTTTTGAAGCAATTCCATGAGAACCGTCCCGATACGATAAAAAATGAAGAAGTTATGAATTTTTGAATCTTGCAGAACAGTGGGAAAAAACCCTGACTCATAGTCGGTATCCGACGCTTTTACAATATTCTAGAATTTCTAGTGCAGAATTGGCTTCCGGATTCCATGTATGAAATGTGGGGGACCTCTAGACGGACATCGTGTCCAAAATTCATCCGCTTTCGACATACGGTTCAGAAGTTATGAATTTTTTATCACATAGGAAACAGCGGTTCAACACAGTTTTTCACTGTATAAACTCAGGTACTTGGCGTATTCGGATACCTTATTCACAAAGTTAGACTTAGGCCTCAACATATGAAATGAAGATGATAACCTTATAGAAAAAATGGTGAAGGAACCGTATCAATATGTTGATCGGGTGAGAAGTTACGGAATTTTGAACAACCAGGAGATAGTAAGCAGAAAACTCTGAAACTTTTGTTGAAAATTAATTCCCGCTATCTTACTCAAGGAATTGGCCTTCGGACTCAACATATGAAATGTAGAATAAGTTGATACAAAATAGATGGAGAAAGAGCCACTGCGGAACAGTCTTCCGAGCAAAAGTTATGAATTTCGTACTTGCAAAAAAACATTGTTTTATGCTTAAAACACGTCGAATCAGCTGAAATGCCCGGTTACTCTTGTCAATTCGGATGAAAATAATCACATGACATCTGGAAATAATAAGAACAGGATCTAGCCCCTAAGAAAATGATCTGGCACCCCTGTGGAGCCCGCTTTGACTCGAAACCTAAATTCCTGCTTCATACGGCGAAACCGAATTCCGTTTTCTGTCAAGTCTTTTAACAAAGAAAATCCTAGCGCTTGTAGAATAAGACGAGGACACTGAATCCTTCTGGAATGAATTAGTAGGGACCTTGATCCTGTATGAATGTTGATTATTATATGTGAATGTTATGCAAATGAGGCGACACACAAGCCAAAAGTATTAAAAAAATAGAGTGCGGATTTTGGGGTACAACAGCTGCCCATATTCAATCTTCTTACAGCGAAGAGGTTGAAAAGAGAATGCTTTCAATCATTTAGGGTGTGAGAGGATTGAATACCAAAATGAACCCAGAAATTTGCACTCTGCGATAGAGGCAAACAACGGGGTAAAGGGTTTAAGATTTGGAGAAAGGATTTAGAATTCGAAAAATGGGGTAGAATTTTAGAATTAGAATAGGATATCTGGAAATGGCTCAGGGTAGGATATCTGAGGGAAAGAAATTCAGAGGTAGGATATCATCTGAATTTGGTATAGGATAAAGATTGAGATTTAGGATAGGATAAGAATTGGAATTTGGGATAGGATCCTGGCAGCTTTACTGAGGACGACAAGGTTCTAAGGACCTCTGCAAAGAAATCAACTCAATTGGCTTGTGCGTTGATGCATGTTTGACTTTTTCTTATGGAGTAACATTCCAAGGTTAATGGAAATTACACATTTAGAGGATGCAAATGTAATGATGCATGACTTTGCTGGAAAATAAATGAGATACAAGGAAACGTCCTGCGGGGAAATCTTTGCAACACCCGAAGCTCCGTGGGGAGAAACCACCGTGCGCATAATCTGCAGGGGATAAAGCAACAATCGACCTTCTGGCGAGAGGCATCACTTTGATGGAAAAAGGAAAAAAGACGACCTACTGCTAGAAATGTTAACCCTGTTGAGGATAAGGATCCATCATCAACTTCTGGGGAACAAGAATTTCGGCATAGCGCTCTTGCGGGGATAACAGAATCATCTCACAAGAACTTCACTGATACTCACTAGGGTACTCGAGGGAATCTCAATCTTCTGGAGATATAACAACCTTGACGTATACAACCCTACTAGGGAGAGTGGAAACTTCAGACAACGCTCGGTTGGGGACGAAGAATCTTCGATGGGGAACAAACAACTCCTTGAACATCGCTCAGCTGGGGAACACGAGAGAATTTCAATCTGCTGGAGATAACATCCGTGGGGAATAAGAATTCCGGCACGTAACCTCCCAAACCATCTGCTGGGGAGATGGGAACATCAAACAACACTCTGTCTAGGGAAATATCTTTGGGTAGACAACACCTGCTGGGAAAGACTCTCTTGGGGACATTCATCGACTAACTTTCTCCATCACACTCTCTGCTTGGGGAACATCCTCAGGTAAACACCTGCTGGGGAGCAACCACAATCCAACAAACGGATGCGCTAGAGGCAAGCAAAATGCTGGGAAATCGGATCCTCTTCGCCAACCCTCAGCTTGGGGAGAGATCTCAGAAATGCGACTTGTGGGGATAAGATGACAACATCGCCTCGGCTACCGTCTCACCATCCTCTGCTTTAAGCAAACAACTGCTACGGAACGCTGTTCCTACAACACAAACAAGCAAATAATGCCTCGGGTATAATATGGAATACTCCGGCTACCAACCAGGTTACCTAGAATCACATGTAATATCACACGTTTTATATATCATGTTATGCAAGGCCTCAAATTTTCAAATGAAATTCTTATAAAAAATTTGGACGTCTTCCGCAAACAAAACAGATAAAAATAAAACAGCGAGATTTTGACTTAATAGTATTTTATTGATTGAAAATTGGCCTGCGAATGGGCAATCACAATAGGAAGCAACCCCTAGAAAAAGGTGATTGCCAAAAGTAAAACAAACTAGTATTTACAAAATGGCAACGATGAACGAATATCCATCAGGTTCCAGTTCGGCTATGGCTCTTATGTCCTCAACACTCTCATCCCGTTGCTTTCTGAAGAAAATGATTGGGTCGATTCTTGGCCTTCAAAATTCTGTCTAAAGTAAAATTGGAGATCTAACGCAAGACGTAGTCGTTCGCTTTTAATCCATAACTTTTTCCTGGGTCGCCCTTTCAGGTTTTCGATCCACCGGGATACTCTTTTTTTGCCTAAAATTCCTTTTCAGGTTTTCAACTTAGAGGGTGTACAATTCTTTTCATTTCTTCTTTTTTTTATCCCTAATTTTCCCGAGCTTTTATTCTTCTTTTTTTTTTGCTCGCCGGGATGCCCATTTTTGCCTAA
Source organism: Lathyrus oleraceus (assembly GCF_024323335.1). NCBI lineage: Eukaryota > Viridiplantae > Streptophyta > Magnoliopsida > Fabales > Fabaceae > Lathyrus > Lathyrus oleraceus. Next base: position 478,122,276 of record NC_066585.1, on the reverse strand, counting down.
GTCGTCGACTTAACAGGTCTATTTTATGCGAAGTATTTTTTGACTATGTCTGCGTTAAAAGGGAGTGGAAAATCTTCTCCATCCATAGTGGCTAGCATCATGGCTCCTCCAGAGAAAACCTTTTTTACAACGAAAGGTCCTTCGTAATTCGGAGTCCACTTGCCCCTAGGATCTAACTTGAGGTAGAATAATTCTTTTCAGAACAAGGTCACCCACTCGATAGCTCTGAGGATAAACCTTCAGGTTGAATGTCGTCTTCATCCGCTTCTGGTATAACTGCCCATGACATATAGCAATCATCCTCTTCTCTTCAATCAAGTTTAACTGATCTAGTCGGTTATGTACCCATTCGGCTTCATCAAGCTCGACATCTGTCAACAGGCAAAGAAAGGGAAACTCAACCTCTACAGGCAATACTGCCTCCATGCCATAAACTAAAGAGAAGGGGGTTTCTCCGGTCGAAGTGTGTACCGAAGTACGATAGCCATGCAGCGCAAAAGGAAGCATCTCATGCCAATCCTTATAAGTCACAACCATTTTATGCACAATCTTTTTAATGTTCTTATTAGCTGCTTCGACCACTCCGTTCATCTTCGGACGGTAGGGAGAAGAGTTATGATGCTTGATCTCGAAGTTCTGGCATAATTCAATCATCATCTTGTTGTTCAGATTAGAGTTGGAGTATCGGGTGCGGTAGAATAAACATTTCAACTGTATAGGATAACAGTGCTCATGAGAAGAAGTAAGAATAATGGAATATATGCAATTAGTACGTGAACACCGTATCGAATCATAGAGCACACATACAAAATGCGAGAGATGAGCGTGTCCATTTGTATCAAACTACAATGCACACAAGCAATGTAGATGAATGCATAGTGGAATATACACGAAAAGATGTACACAGTAGAATAGGTGCCATCACAAACATGTGCAATAGAATATGCACGAAGCATAGATGTATGCAATAGGATATACATAATCGAACGCGGAAAGGAAATGCGCAATAGAATATGCATAATCAGTACGTGGACATCCGTATAGGATAACAAAATCCATATACTATATGCGGTGAGCTGTACATAAACTATATCAAATCATGGAATACGTAATCATGCAAAATGCACTGTATGTCGTATGATAGGCGTAAAAGAACGTAACATCCATATAGAATAACGGTGTACCCAAATGGGATCGTCCGTGTAGGATAACGGAGAAGATGTAGCATCCACATGGGATAGCGGTGCATACAAATGCAATGTCCATGTAGGATAACAGAGATGAAACGTAGCAACTGTATGGGATAACGGTGCACGTAAAAGCAGAATGTCCGTGTAGGATAATGGAAACAAAACGTAACAACCGTATAGGATAATGGTGCATGTAAATGCAGAATGCAATGCAATCAAACGAGAGCATCCACGTAGGATAGTGGTGAACGCGGTGCATACAAACTCAACCTCGCAGTGTAGTGGTGAGGAAATGATGACAAATAGGATATGAATTAGAGATAGAATGCGAATCAAGGATAGAATATCATGGCATGTGCAAGTGTTGTGCAATCATGCTCGTGAATGCGTCGTGTGGTGATGGACAAGCCGAAGCAAGTCAAAACATACAATCAAGAATCAAATCAAACAGATAATCAATTACAATCACACGCTTGGGTAATATCCATTCACACCGAGTAGCACACGCCTACCGAGATGACATGGCATCAACGATAGGTAAAGGAGATGGAGGCCAAACAGTGATATCGAATTACCAAAGTTGGTTAAGGGAAAGGGGGCACCTGGCAGTGATACTATATCAAATTAGGATATGGGAAGGCTTTAGCTTCAAGGTCGTGTGACTGATGCAAACGAGCTCATCTATTTGGAAATATGTTTCCTTAACCATGGTATCAAGTGACCAAGGCAAGTGCGGAAAAGGGGAATATCAATTATTGTGCGTTAGAGCACAAAGCATCAGCGTCGGGCGATGTGAGCTAGACTATGCATGTGGATCCTATTGCAAGATCTTTTTCCACTTGATCGACTCGATAACAAGAGCGGGGGAATCGGTTCAAAGGCGTCAATGTGTAACGTGAGCCAAAGAACGACACAGACGAAAGTGCGGGGGTCGATTGCGGACCCTCTCCGCTTGCCTTCTCTTGAGGACTTATCAGGGGTATTGGGAAGGGGATGCCTCTTTGAAGGTCTTTAGCACAAAAATAAACAAACAAATCAGATTGCCAGCCCACATGGCACGGACTCCCAACAAACATGCCCTACAGAGTAAGACATATGCAATGAATGTTTAGGTCCTACTTCTCATGACATCAATGATGAATGTCTACCCTACTTCTCATGGCATCAGATAATGCGGAAAAGTAAAAGGGTTATGAAGTATACCAAATGGATAACAAATATGTAATGAGCAAGCAATGCAGAAAAACAGAAACCCATAGAATCTCGTACAAGCTAGCATCAACCAAACCAAACGCAGTTAAAAGGCGGAACATAATCCATAAATGGACACCGTCGGTGAAAATAAATCGCAACGATGTCGGTATACGCGAACCTGCATCATGTAAATACCAAACGAATATAGATAAACAAAGTACATTTCCCGAGAAATGGGAAACCAAGAATCTGTGTGGAATAACGAACTCGCGGTAACATAGCTCGCGTAGAATAACGAACCCGCACCCCCACAAATAAAGGGGAGTGCATTCAATCACGTGCTTGGAACTTTCAATCGGCGTTCCTTGCACATCTCAACAAACGAGTCAAAAATAACAAGGAAGAGTAAAGCACATCATATCTTTATCACAACCATAAAATAGAAGTGAGAGAGGTGCGAAAATAGTATGTAAACACAACGGAGCAACGTCCGGGGCAGCAGCGTATTACCACTTGAGATGCATGCAAAATTAATCAAAAAACGTGCAAATTCAATCACAGGGAACATCCACAAGCACACAAACATAAGTTTATGCAAACAGGGAGGTGAGATTACAAAGTTCACACAAAACGACACTTAAAATCGATAAAATCGGAAAATAGGCGTAAAAAATCACCGACTCGAAACGGGACAAAAATTGCATGGTGACTAGCAAACGGGCCAAGGAACCCAAAAACGAACTCGGATCCGCCAAAAACCGAGTGGAAACACGACTTTTAAGCCTTTTAAAAAATAAGAACCAAATACGTGCAAAAGTGAAATTCCGAAATAAAAAGTAAACCATCTGAATGCTTCCGGAATCACTTATCGATGCGGTTTCCATTATTACAAAACGCATATAAATGCTACGGATCAAAAGTTATGAAAAAATGCATACTTGAGCTCAACTTGATATCACATTTCAAATTAAGTCCAAACTCATGGAAACAACAACATTCAAATCCATATCAAATGTTAACATAAATCAAAACACAGTACATTGTCACAAGAGGCCATCACAAAGATTTAGCATAACAAATGGAATCGAAATTAAGCTCTCAATGGGATATCTCAACAACATTTGAAGCATTTAATCAACCTTGACACACAAATCCAGCACTTGAAACCTAAAAAAATATCACCTATTTCTCAAGCAAATTGTCAAGCATCATGCATTTTCAACACAACAATTGACACATAAAGCAACACCATCAATACTCATGAATTTGGTTCAAGATTATCAACACAATACTTCATTTCAATTCAAATTAACCTCAAAACAACATCATCCAACTTCCATTAACATTGTTCAACAAATTATCCACAATGAACTCTTACAATTTGCTCCAACGATTTAACAAGAGTTTACAAAATCAACATGATTCTCACATAACAATTAACATAATCCACATCGATTGGAAATCACCATAATCACCTTAAATTCATTCCAAAAATTTTCACACCATTACAATCAATATATTCATCAATAATTATCAATTCAATCAACAAACATTATCCCAACTCTAGCCAATCCCAAGCTTAATCATCATTATCAATTAAGTTCAAATCCAATTACTCACAACATTATCACACAACTTCCAATTATGATCTAAACAAGCAATTGAATTCCTAAATCAACTAAAACAAGCTTGTAAACAACTGAAACAGTACCGGACACGAGGAAGCTTACCGAAGCATCGCCGGAACTTGCACTTGATCAGAGTTGTGGCCGGAACAAGCAATCAGAGAGGTCGGGGATCACCGGACAACAGCGTCGGTCACGAAGAGAGAGGCGTGTGTTCGCGCGGCGGTCAAGGGCAGAGATCGCGTCGGGAGGAAACCAGTCAGACGGGATGCAGCACCGGAAAGGGTGGACCGGAAATCGGAGAGAGATCAATTGAGATTTCGGTAATTTTCCGGAAAAATGATTTGAATGTTCTTCGCGTTCTTGAGAATTTGTATGAAGTTGTCGTAAAAACTCACGAACAAAATGCAATTTGATTCTATAGAGAAGGGAGAGAAAAAGAGAGAAGTGTTTGTGAAGAGAGAGAATGGAGAGTCCCCCAAAAAATGAGAGAAAATTGAGGAAAAATGAATATATAGTGGTCCCAAAATTTGAATTTGAAATTTCCTCCAAAATGCCGCTTAAAACTCTGATCTCGAGGAAATGCGTTTCGGTGCGAAATTCGGTCTCGGGTTTCAAAGCAAAGTCGAAGATGAGTATATTTGTGAACCGTTTCTGAGAGAACATGCTCAATCGGAAAAACGACGCAAAAACTACATGCGTTCGAATGACGAGAATCGACTGGTCATCTGAGGCGGAAAATTCAAACGCAGGATTTTCGTGCGCACCTTCCAAAGGATGCGACGAAACTCGATCTTCTGAATACTGTTTGAACTTGGGATCAAAAAGGGAACTCGTAGGCGACAAATTTTTTGAAGCAATTCCGAGAGAACCATCCCGATACAGCAAAAAACGAAGAAGTTATGAATTTTTGAATCTTGCAGAACAGTGGGAAAAAACCCTGATTCACAATCGACCTCCGACGCTTTTGCAATACTATGGAATTTCTGGTGTAGAATTGGTTTCTGGATTCAATATATGAAATGTCAGGGACCTATATACGGACTTTGTTTTCGAAATTCATCCGGTTTTAACATACGGTTCATAAGTTATGAATTTTTATCGTACTGGAAACAACGGTTCAACATAGTTTTTCACTGTATAAACTCGGGTACTTGGCGTATTCGGAGACCTTCCTCAAAAAGTTAGCCTTCAGCCTCAACATATGAAATGAAAATAATAACCATTCAGACAACATAGTGAAGAAACCGTATCAATATGTTGAATGGGTGAGAAGTTACGAAATTTTGAACAACCGGGAGACGGTAAGCAGAAAACTCTGAAACTTCTATTGAAAATTAGTTCCCGCTATCTTCCTCAAGGAATTGGCCTTCGGCCTCAACATATGAAATTTAGAATAAGTTGATACGGAAAATAAGGAGAAAGATCCACTTCAGAATAGTCTACCAAGCAAAAGTTATGAATTTCGTACTTGCAACAAAACACTATTTTCTGCTTAAAACGCGTCGAATCGGTTGAAACGCTCGGATACTCTTGCCAACTCGGGCGAAAATAATCACGTGACATCTAGAAATAATATGAATGGGATTAAGCCCCTGAGAAAATGATTTGGCACCCCTGTGTAGCCCGCTTTGACTCGAAACCTGAATTCCCGCTTCATACGACGAAATTGAATTCTGTTTTCTGTCAAGTCTTTTAACAAAGAAAATCCTAGCGCTTGTAGAATAAGATGAGGACACTGAATCCTGCTGGAATGAATTAGCAGGGACCTTGATCCTGTATGAATGCTAATTATATGTGAATGTTATGCAAATGAGGCGACACACAAGCCAAAAGTATTAAAAATCAGAGTGTGGATTTTGGGGTACAACAACTGCCCCTATTCAATCTTCTTACAACGAAGAGGTTGAAAAGATAATGCTTTTAATTGTTCAGGATGTGAGAGGATTGAATACCAAAATGAACTTGGAAATTTGCACTCTGCGACAGAGGAAAACAACAGGGTAAACGGTTTAGGATTTGGATAAAGGATTTAGAATTCGGAAAATGGGGTAGAATTTTTGAATCATAATAGGATATCTGGAAATGGCTCAAGGTAGGATATCTGAGGGAAAGAAATTAAGAGGTGGAATATCATCTGAATTTGGTATAGGATAAAGATTGGGATTTGGGATAGGATAAGAATTGGAATTTGGGATAGGATCCTGGCAGCTTTACTGGGGACAACAAGGTTCTAAGGACCTCTGCAAAGAAATCAACTCAATTGGCTTGTGCGTTGATGCATGTTTGACTTTTTCTTATGGAGTAACATTCCAAGGTTAATGGAAATTACACATTTAGAGGATGCAAATGTATTGATGCATGACTTTGCTATAAAATAAATGAGATACAAGGAAACATCCTGTGGGGAAATCCTTGCAACACCCGAAGCTCTGTGGGGAGAAACCACCAGGCGCATAATCTGCAGGGGATAAAGCAACATTCAACCTTCTGGTGAGAGGCGTCACTCTGCTGGGGAAAGGAAAACAATCCACCTCCTTCTAGAAATGTTAACCCTGCTGAAGATAAGGATCCATCATCAACTTCTGGGGAACAAGAATTCCGGCTTGGCGCTCTTGCGGGGATAGCAGAATCACCTCACAAGAAATTCATTGATACTCACTAGGGGACTTGAGGGAATCTCAACCTGCTGGAGATATAACAACCTTGACGTATACACCCCTACTAGGGAGAGTGGAAACTTAAGACAACGCTCGGCTGGGGATAAAGAATCTCTGATGGGGAACAAACAATTCCTCGAACATCGCTTAGTTGGGGAACACGAGGGAATTTCAATCTGCTAGAGATAACATCCGCGGGGAATAAGAATTCCGACACGTAACCTCCCAAACCATCTGCTGGGGAGCTGGGAACATCAAACAACACTCCATCTGGGGAAATATCTTTAGGTAGACAACACCTGATGGGAAAGAATCTCTCGGGGACATTCATCAATTAACCTTCTCCATCACACTCTCTGCTTGGGGAACATCCTCAGGTAGATACCTGCTGGGGAACAACCACAATCCAACAAATGGATGCGCTAGAGGCAAGCAAAATGCTGGGAAATCAAATCCTCTTAGCCAACCCTCGACTTGGGGAGAGATGTCATAAATGCGACTTGTGGGGATAAGATGACAATAACACCTTGGCTACCGTCTCATCATCCTTTGCTTTAAGCAAACAACTTCTACGGAACATCGTTCCTACAACATAGACAAGCAAACAATGCCCCAGGTATGATATGGATTACTCCGGCTACCAACCAGGTTATCTAGAATCACAGGTAATCTCACATGTTTTATATATCGTGTTATCCAAGGTCTCAAATATTCAAATGCAATGCTTATCAAAAATTTGGACGTCTTCCGCAAATAAAACATATATAAATAAAACAACGAGATTTTGATTGAATAGTATTTTATTGATTGAAAATTGGGCCGTTAATGGGAAATCATAATAGGAAGCAACCCCTAGAAAGAGATGATTGCCAAAAGTAAAACAAACTAGTATTTATAAAATGGCAACGATGAACGGATATCCACCAGGTTCCAGTTCGGCTATGGCTCTTATATCCTCAATGCTCTCATCCCGTTGCTTTCTGAAGAAAATGATTGGATCGATTCTTGGCCTTCAAAATTCTGTCTAAAGTGAAATCGGAGATCCAACGCAAGACGTAGTCGTTCGTTTTTAATCCATAACTTTTTCCTGGATCTCCCTTTCTGGTTTTCGATCCACCGGGATACTCTTTTTTGCCTAAATTGCCTTTTCAGGTTTTCAGCTTAGCGGGTGTATAATTCTTTTCATTCTTTTCATTTCTTCTTTTTTTATCCCTAATTTTTGCCCGAGCTTTTATTCTTCTTCTTTTTTGCTCGCCGGGATGCCCATTTTTGCCTAAGCCGTCAACTTAGCGTGTCTCTTTTAAGCGAAGTATTTTTTGACTACGTTTGCATTAACAGGGAGTGGAAAATTTTCTCCATCCATAGAGGCTATCATCATGGCTCCTCCGGAGAGAACCTTTTTGACAATGAAAGGTCCTTCATAATTCGGAGTCCACTTACCCCTGGGATCTGACTGAGGTAGAATATTTCTTTTCAGAACAAGGTCACCCACTCGATAGCTCTGAGGATGAATCTTCTAGTCGAATGCCTTTTGTAGCGGTAAATTCATGATCATCAAGCTATGGATAAACTTAACGTCAATAAAACCAGAGTCGCCATCACACTTTTATTGTTTCCAAAGGAAAAAGGGAAAAGTACGAACAAAACCCAAAGATAAGAAGTTTTCAAATCAAAACTAATAAAATGCCAGAGATTACAGGTAAGGGGGTTGGTTACACAGAGGGAAGGTGTTAGCACCCAAAGTGTCCTAGGTACTCCTAGGGAGCCCTTTTTTATGTGTGTATGTGTTTTGGTATAAAAGATGTTTGCAATAAATAGAGTGTGGGGATGAGAAAAGAATTCATTAATTATATTTTTGTGTTTGACAAGACCTTTGGACTTGTGCCTACGTGCCAACATAAAAATTAGGGATCAAACCCTCGTAGTTCGTGGTATCAATTTCAAAATGATTGGATTGCTTTTAATCAAAATTTGAGTTTAAAAGAGGCACAAAGGGGCCAAAGAGTTTGAATGAGTGTTAGTTCTTTTTATATTTTTGAAATTTTAAGTCAATATGATTAGATTCATTTACAAGTTTGATTTAAGAAAAAGAGTTTAAAAAATGCAATGGCATAAGGCTAAAGTTTCTAATTTGCAATAAGGTCTAAATTTTGAAATCACAAGCAAAGAAAGTTTTTGAAAAAAGGGGGGGGGGGATTTTGAAATTTAAGAAGTGGGAGAAGACGAAGAGACTAATCCTAAGCATAAAATTAAAAGTTAAGAGTTAAAAAGATCTGACCAATGGGATGCAATCCAACAGACAAGAATGTCATATAGAAAATCCACTTTCCCTTTGGACTTTGAATCAAGCAATATCAAAAAGCAAATAGCAATATGAAGATCAAGGCATCAAATAAATATGGCCACATCCAAGCAAGCAAATTCCACAGCTAGCAGTCTTCTTTGTCTTCTCATGTATCAAATGACACACTCCTTGATTAGCTCAAAATAAGGCATTAGACACATGTTCAAAGTGATAGTTGCATCAAGACCATGTAGCTGATGAATTCGTGAGGATCCTAATACTTGCATCAGATGAGAGCTCAAATCACAATAACTTGGTCTCAGAAATGTTGGCATTGACCAAGTCCTTTTGCATAGGGAATGTTGCCTAATTCTAAGTCCAAAAGCTCAGATCAAATCCAACAGTCCACACAAACATTTTTTAGGGTTTTTGTTGTTTATTAAGTATTTTAAGGTCCTAAGACCACAAACACAAACAAAATATACAAACAAATATATACAATCACAATATATGGCTCAAATGAGCAAAGTGAAAATGACATAAACATAAACAAGTTAAATGATATGTAAATGACTTGAAAATAAAAGCAAGAATAATAAAATTTAGTCAAATGTGAGTTGATTAGATGTTAGTGATGTTTTGCTTTTCAATTGATTAAGTCATTCTTTGGAGAACACTCAACCCTCTATTCACAAGCATGGATCCTTGAACCAAGACATCTTCCAAAGGAAGGAAAAAAGGCCAAGTTTCCACATAATACCATGAAAGGGGGGATACTTACAATCTCACTTACTAGAATGCTATGCCTTTAGGGTCAAAATTTAGCTCTATGTTAAGCAATTGTAATTGGACTTATGTAGAAGTCACAACTATCTGAGGCTGGGCAATAGAAATTTTGGTCTTAATGCATGTTAGAAATATGGTATAATGAACCAATATCCTAAAATATACCACACACAAAAGAAAACAAGATGAAAGGATGGACATATCTCATCCATACTTGTATTGGTTCATCTAACACAAAGTTATTGATTAACCAATTAGCCTTAGGATATTGAGACTTCATTGGTCAATGGAAAGGACGGGAGAGAATGGGATTGAAGATGAAGAGGGAGGGGAGATGAGAGAAACACAAATTGGTCATGGGAGGAATTTTATCAAATTAAAATCATTCATTCATTTTGGGAGATGAAATGTACATTTCATCAATCCCCTAAATCCAATGATTTTAAGTTAACAAAAGTCAAATCAACCTTGATCAAGGCCCAAACAAGTAGTCAAACTTCACAAGTCAATAAAAATGGCTCAACATAATTTTTACACAAATAATCAATTAAAAATCAAATTAAAAATGCATTTAAATTAAAAATAGTTTGGTCAAAACCTAAAACCTCTTCAAAACACCAAATAAATTGCCAAGAGATTTATCCTAGGTCAAACAAGGTCAAAGGACCTTAGACAAAAAAATTTATAATTTTTGAAAAGTCAGAAGTTTTTTTAAACAATTAAAAATATGCATAAAAACAATTAATTCATGAAAAATATCAAAATTAATCAAAAAAATAATTTTAATTTAGAAAATGAAACAGGAAAATATTTTATTTTTTTGGTGAAAGTCCCATATTTTTTGGATTAAAAATGAAATTAATACGAATTAATTAAAATAAAGGGATTAAACATCAAAAATTGAAAATAAAAAAAACAAGGCCCATCAGATCTCCCTCATTAATTGAGGTGGCATATCTGATGGCCAAGCGCGCGCTATCCACAATGGTCCTTAGACAATGCGCTGCAAGCTTGGTAATTAAATTGGACGCGTGAGATTAGAACATGAGAACCAGATCAGATGGTCCGGATTGATCCAGCGCACCACCGGAGCCCTATCTTCGGTCATCTTCTCCGGTGATCACCACCGGCCTGGTTCAGGCTCAACTCCATGGAAAATGAAAAGTGAATACACTAATTTGAAGGAAAAATGCTCAGGAGCACGAATCTGGCCTCAATTTTCTCCAATTCCAAGTATACAAAAAGGTACAGGGATTTGAATTTTGAGGATCATGAACTGAGTTGCTTCGATTTGACCTCAAAGCAACTCAATCTTCTTGCCTACATTGATTGGACTTCAGACAACCAAAACTCACAAAGAATGGTGAAGAATTTAGGGAGAATCGAAGAGATGAAGTTTCTAAAAGTTCACCTTCAATGGAGCATCAAACTTGCTCGATCTTGATTCTGATTGTGCTTGGCCTTGCTTCAGATGCTTGTTGGAAGTGATTAGGATCAAGAAATGGTCTGGACTCTTGGAGTTTCAATCTAAAAACATATGGAGATTTGAAACTCAGTTTTCAAAGAAAACCTTTAAGATTATCCTCTAATGGTGAGGGTTTGGATTACAGGTTCAAAGCTTGGGCAGGAGGTCTTTAATTCTGAGCAATGAGTGTCTTATTTATAGCCAAGGAGATTCATTTCCACACACTTCCAAATTTGGAAAAAATGAGTAATTCTCTTTGCATGCTTGCATGGGCGTGTGATAGGCCCATCAAGTGATGTATTCAGGTCCAAAAATGAGTGAGAGTCATGCTGAAATCATGTTGTGAGGCCATGCAATCGTGTATGAAATGTGGAAGTGAAAATCATCCAAATGGTATCTCACATTGCACCCATGCGCAAGTCCTTCATCCTTTGGCCAAATGAGATGATATTGAACTTTTTGGAAAGGTGAGATCAATGGGAACAACTTTCATGTTGAACACTTTTTCATTTGAAGCTTGAATCATGATTAATTTTTAGGTGGAAGTTTGGGAAATCAAACATATTTGAAAGTTTTCTAAGTCCCAAGTCAAATGTTCACTTCTTCCACCTTGAATAACTTTTTCTATGAACTTCAAATGAAAAAGGTTCCTTCATCAAAGTTGTATCTCTTTCAAACCTCTTCAATTTGGTCACAAATTTGACCTCATTTGGATTTGGCATGAAAGAGTTATGTATTTTAGAAGTTGAGGAAAATCACTTGTTCAATGGTATTGGTCCAAAATGACCTATAATGTTTCCTCTTGGCACACACATTTCTTGCAATCTTCGATTCAATCACAAGACTTATCTTTTCGAAGAAGCTTGAAAATAGGTGCACATGTGGCAGTCATATGCGATATAAATCTTGAGATATAATTCAAGCGGCCGAGAAAACCTCTGACTTGCTTCTCAGTTTTGGGCGCAGGCATTTCTTGTATTGCTTTGACCTTGGCAGGATCAACTTCAATACCCTTCTCACTGACAATAAAGCCCAACAACTTACCAGAACGAACACCAAATGTACACTTATTAGGATTCAAGCGGAGTTTGTATTTCCTCAAACGCTGGAATAACTTCAACAAATGCTCAACATGCTCTTCTTCATCACTTGATTTAGCAATCATATCATCAACATAAACTTCAATCTCTTTATGCATTATATCATGAAAAAGAGTAGTCACAGCTCTCTGGTATGTTGCACCAGCATTCTTTAAACCGAAAGGTATCACTCTATAACAGAATGTTCCCCAGGGTGTAATGAATATGGTCTTCTCCATATCTTCAAGTGCCATCTTGATCTGATTGTAGTCGGAAAATTCGTCCATAAACGAAAAGACTTTGAATTTAGTTGTATTGTCTACCAACATATCAATGTGTGGTAGAGGAAAATCATCTTTCAGACTAGCTTTGTTCAAATCTCTATAATCGACACACATGCAGACTTTTCCATCCTTCTTAGGAGCAAGCACAATATTGGCCACCCACTTTGGATATTCGGAGGTAACAAGAAAACCAACATCGATCTGCTTCTGCACTTCCTCTTTGATCTTAACTGCCATATCGGGATGAGTTCTCCTCAACTTCTGCTTGACCCACGGACATCCTGGATTCAATGGCAATCTATGCTCCATAATCTCAGAATCCAAACCAGGCATGTCTTGATAGGACCAAGCAAACACATCAAAATAATCTCGAAGAAGATCAATCAACCCCTTCTTAGCCTCTGGACACAGTTGAGACCCAATCTTGACTTCATTCACATCGTATTCGGAACCCAAGTTGACTAGTTCAATCTGCTATTCGAACGACTGATTGGCTTTTTCCTCATGCTCAAGTAAATGAGATAACTCATCATATACTTCATCATCAGTTTCTTCCTCAACCTCAAACACAAGGAAATCAAAGTTTGGAGAGGGAGTAAGATCATTGTATTCAATGGGTTTGAGAATCAACCTGCATAATGATTTGATATTTTGATTTTAGAGAACTGAATTGTGACCAAATATTATGCAGATGGAAGATTATTGTTTATTTATGTTTTTTGTGATTACCATTTTCATAAAAGCAAAAAAGTAAAATAAAACATCACATATGTGGATGAATAAAATTGTATCTTGTTCTCACCAATCTCTATCATACGGCCCCACTGATCGATGCTGCCAACCTCAATAGCCTTTTGTACATCCTTTAAAGAAGATATGGATGCCCCAATTTTCTTTACTTCATCAGCAATAGACAAGGCTTGGAACGGCGTTCCAACCTCCTCCTCAGCTTCAACATAAGAAAAAGATGACAAATGGCTCACCAAAAGTGCCTTCTCTCCACCAACAACGACAAGCTTGTCGTTCTTCACGAACTTCAATTTCCGGTGTAGAGTCGACGTCACTGCTCCAGCTTCATGAATCCATGGCCTTCCCAATAAACAACTATAGGTTGGATGGATATCCATTACCTGGAAAGTAATTTGGAAATCACTCGGACCTATGTTAACTGGAAGGTCCACTTCACCTATGATGGTTTCACGGGAACCATCAAACGCTTTAACAATTACACCATTGTACCTCATCGGGGCGCCTTGATAAGAAAGTCTGGACAGAGTTGACTTTGGAAGCAAGTTCAGAGAAGACCCAGTGTCAACCAACACATTGGACATAGCGTCCTCCTTGCAGTTCATAGAAATCTGGAGTGCCGGATTGTGATTTCTTCCTTCTCCGGGAAGCTCTTCGTCACAAAAACTCAAGTTATTACAATAAGTAATGTTGGCAAAAATATGGTCAAACTGATCCACAGTCACATCATGCTCTACATAAGCCTGCTCGAGCACTTTCTGTAACGTCTCCCTATGTGCCTCAGAATTCATCAATAATGACAGCACAAAGATCTTTGACGGGGTTTGAAGCAGCTGCTCCACCATATTAAACCCACCTCTCTTTATAAATTTCAACACTTCATCATCATCACCATCCTTCAGTTTTCTGGATTCACCAGACTGACACACTGGACCACTAACTAGATTCACCACTAGAATCTCTGCCTTCTTACTGGCTGTAGCATCTTCTACCTCTTTCGGAAAAACCGGACCAAATACACGACCACTATGGGTCACCTTCATAATATCAGCGATATTCACTACATAATCTATGACCGGTAAAGGAACCTCTTGACCATTCTCAACCATTATGGCGTTATACTGATAAGGCACATCTTTATCGGATGCATACGGGACAGGGCCCACTAACCGTATTACCAACAACGATACCGATATATTAACATTATTGTTGTTGCTGCTATCGAACTGGATAACTACCTGCTCATGGGCCTTAAACACAGGTAGGATCACATTTACATCATCTATATCCCTCGACTGTTGAATCTGGATTACATTCTCATCCATCAACTTCTGGATATCTCTATTGACAATCATACACCCACAGGGGTTCACACTATAGATTGCACAACCATCATGGTTGTGCTCACAATCACTGATCAAACACAAGGTTCTATGCATTTCAACCAACGACCTACGGATACGTCGTACATTGAATACTCGGAAATTCCTTGGACAGTCGTCCACCATGTTGACTGAAGCATTACCATGAGCAGGCAACGAATTAGTTTTCACATTAGGCGCTCGGTCCTCAAAGGACACCATCCCACTTTTTACAAGCCTTTGTACCTCATACTTCAATGGGTAACAGTTCTCTATGTCATGGCCAGGAACTCCCTGGTGAAAGGCACAACGAAGTTCAGGTTTGAACCACCATGGAAGTGGCTCAGGAATTTGTGGAGGATTTCTTGGTCGGATGAGGTTCTTGAGAACCAAAGATGGATACAATTCTGCATATGACATAGGAATAGGGTCAAAGGAGACATTCTTGCTCTCAAAATTTTGTTGATTATTATTATTGTTGTTGTTGTTGTAGTTGCTTCTTTGTTGCGGTTGTTGTTGACGTTGTTGTTATTGAATCGAAACTGATTAATTGTTGGAATTGTTGGAAAATACAAGAATCAATGATGAAACTTGATGTTGATGTTGATGTGGTTGAGAACTCTTTCGAACATGAGGCCTCCTCTGCCTCCCTACAGTGACTGAATTAGTTCCCTATCCTTTCTCTTGGAGAAACTACCCCCATACTTCTTGCTAGACGATGCTTCTTCTTTAGAAAGACGTCCCTCACAGGCTCCTTCTTCTAACCTCATCCCCATGTTTACCAATTCGGTAAAGTCATTGGGGGCACTAGCAATCATGTCCATAATAAAACGAACTCAGTGTCTTCAAGAAGATCTTCGTCATTTCTTTTTCTTCCAATGGTGGACTAATCTGGGCAGCAAGTTCCCTCCACCTCTAGGCATACTCTTTGAATGTCTCTTTATCCTTCTGAGACATAGACCTTAGCTGGTCTCTATCAGGCGCCATATGAACTTTGTATTTGTACTGCTTAACAAATGCTTCACCCAAATCATTGAAAGTACAGACACTTGCATTGTCTAACCCTATATACCATATCAAAGCAGCACCAGTCAAATTGTCTTGGAAGTAGTGAATCAACAACTCATCATTATCAGTTTGAGTTGACATTTTTCTGGCCTATATCACAAGGTGGATTAGTGGACAAGTATTTCCCTTATACTTTTCAAAGTCAGGGACCTTGAACTTCATCGGGATTTTCACATTAGGCACTAGGCAGAGCTCAACAACACTCTTTCCAAACAAATCATTTCCTCTCAGAGTCTTCAACTCTTTGTGCAACTCGAGGAACTGATCCTTCATCTCGTCCATTTTCTCATATACGTCTGGGCCCTCGGATGGCTCAGAGTGGTTTATGGTATCCTCAACATGAGGCAAAGTATGAACGACTGGAGGTGGCACTGTCATGACCGGGCTAGATGTCGGCATAGAAATAAAAGTTGGTGCATACCCTTCAGGCATAAAGTTGGACGACATTCCCCAAGGGAATCCAGTAGGCATGGAAGGACCGAATTGGATGGCAGAAATATGAACAGTCGAGGTAGCAATCTCAGAAATAACAGTCCTCTGGGGAGGAGTTGCAGGAGTTGGTGAAGACTGATTCTGCGCAGTAAGAACATACTCTATCATAGCAGTTAACCATGCAATTTCATCCTTCAACTCTCTATTCTCTTGCTCCAAATGTTCCATGATCTTCGGTTGATTAGCGTGAGTGTTGTATCAGTGAGTTAGCTTGGCTGAAGCACCGAAGAATAACCTATAAGACATCTGGCGGAAGAAAACCTGCTACGCAAATGATGCATGAAATGCAATGTTTTTTTTATTTAATTTCAAGGAACATATGAATTTCTTTTTGCAAATATTAAATAATAACAATAGTAACAATGTGATTGACCATAAGATTATTTTTTGTTCATAAAATTTGGAAGGATTACACTGAGTACAATTTGAGAAACCAAAATATAAACACAATAGAAAAGTAAACTAATCATCTTAAGGATCCCTTAGCAACGATATCAGATGATTTGGCTGCGGACGCGTACTTCCTTCGGATGCGTCGAATCTCGGACTCAAAAGATGTCTTCATCTGAGCCTTCTCAAGGACAAGCTGATCAACAATCTTCTTCCAAGTGCCAGAAGGCTGAGGCACACTAAAGGAAGGTAACCCTTCTGGCTCTCTCTGTCTCTTCACTACTCGGTCTTCAAGAAGTTCAATAAGTGCATCCTTGTCTTTCGACTTAAGCTGCAGCTCTTCATGCTTTTGGCTCAAAGCATGGAACCGATCTTCCCACATATCTCTCTCTTGCTTCATCTTAGTGAGCACATATTCCAACTCCTCTACAATGTGGTTAGGGAGAGTTGATGGCTCAACCACAACCAAAGACATAGGTTTTTCACAAGCATACATCATCTTCATTTCAAAAGCTCTCTTCTTCACCCAAATAGTGTAAGCTTCCAAAACATTCAAGTGCAAGATTCAATATTTCAAAATTGGAATTTGGAGGGAAAGATGTTAGCTTGGAAATCAAGTCACATTGCATTCAAAAGGATCATGTTTTTCACTACAAGAGGAAACATTATAGGTTATTTTGAGCAATTACCATTGAACAAGTGATTTTCCTCAACTTCTAAAATGCATAACTCATTCATGCCAAATCCAAATGATATCAAATTTATGACCAAATTTAAGAGGTTTGAAATATCTATAACTTTGATTAAGGAACTTTTTCCATTTGAAGTCCATAGCAAAAGTTATTCAAGGTGGAAGAAGTGAACATTTGACTTACTACTTAGAAAATTTTCAAACATGTTTGATTTTTCAAACTTCCACCTCAAAATTCATCATGATCCAAGCTTCAAATGAAAAAGTATTCAACATGAAAGTTGTTCCCCTTGATCTCACCTTTCCAAAAAGTCCAAGATTACCTCATTTGGCCAAAGAATGACGGACTTCCGCATGGGTTCTTTTCAAGGGACCAATTGGATGATTTTCACCTTCACATTTCAAACTCAAATGCATGGCCACATAACATGATTTTAGCATGATTCTCAAGAAATTTTGGACCTGATAGCATCACCTGATAGGCCTATCACACGCCCATGCAAGCATGCAAGGTGAATTGCTAAATTTAGCAAAATTTGGAAGTGTGTGGAAATGAATTGGAATGTCTATAAATACAACCCTCATTGCTCAGAATTAAGGACCTCGTGCCCAAGCTTTTAACCTACAATCCAAACCCTCACCATTAAAGGATAATCTTGAATATTTTCATTTGAAAATCGAGCTTCAAATCACATTCTGTTTTGAGATTGAAACTTCAAGAGTCTAAGCCATTTTATGATCTTAATCACTTCCTGCAAGGTTCTGAAGCCAAGCCAAGCACAATTGGGATCAAGATCAAGCAAGTTTATAACTCACTCGAAGGTAATTTTTCAGAATTTTCATTCTCTTCGATTCTCCCTCAATTCTTCACTATTCTTTGTGATTCTTGGTTGATTGAAGTCCTACCGATGTAGGCAAGAAAATTGAGTTGCTTTGAGGTCAAATCGAAGCAACTCAATTCATGATCCTTAAAATTCAAATCCATGTATCTTTTTATATACTTGGAATTGGAGAAAATTGAGGCTATATTCAAGCTCCTGAGCATTTTCTCTTCAAAATAGTGTCCTTGTTTTTCCATTTTTCATGAAGTTGAGGTTGGACCAGTCTGATGGACATCACTGGAGAAGATGACCGGAGCTAAGGCTCCGGTGGTGCGTTGGCAAGTCCCAAGCCATCTGATCTGGTCCAAACGTTTTAATCTTGACCATTGGTTGTGATTACCACGTGTGTGGTGCTTTGACTCAAGTCTTTGGTGGATAGCACGCGCGTGGCCACCAGATTTGCCACCTCAATTAATGAGGGAGATCTGATGGCTCTTGTTTTTTTGTATTTTCTGATTTTTCATTTAATTGCTTTATTTTGATTAATTCATATTAATTTCATTTTTAATCCAAAAAATATGGAACTTTCACCAAAAATCTTTAAATATTTTTCTCTTTCATTTTCTGAATTAAAAATATTTTTTTGGATTAATTTTGATGTTTTTCATGAATTAAATGTTTTTGTACATATTTTTAATTGTTTAAAAATATTTATGACTTTTCAAAAATCATGAAATTTTTTGTCTAAGGTCCTTTGACCTTGTTTGACCTAGGATAAATCTCTTGGCCATTTATTTGGTGTTTTGAAGAGATTTTAGGTTTTGACCAAATTAAATTGAATTTTAATGCATTTTTAATTTGATTTTTAATTGACTAATTGTGTAAAAATTATGTTAAGCCATTGTTATGGTCTTGTGATGTTTGACTATTTCTTTGGGCCTTGGTCAAGGTTGATTTGACTTTTGTTGGATTAAAATCATTGGATTTAGGGGATTGATGAAATGTACATTTCATCTCCCAAGTGAATGAATGATTTTAATTTGATAAAATTCCTCCAATGACCAATTTGTGATTCTCTCACTCCCCTCCCCCTTCATATTCATCCCTATTCTTTCCCATTCCTTTCATTGACCAATGAGATCTCAAATATCCTAAGGCTAATTGGTTCATCAATGACCTTGTGTCAGATGAACCAATACAGGTATGGATGAGATAGGTTCATCCCTCTTGATCTTTTCTTTTAGTGTGTGGTATGTTTTAGGAGTTTGGTTCATTATACCAAATCTCTAACATGCATTAACACCTAAATTTTTATTGCCCGACCTCAGATAGTTGTGACTTCTATGTAAGTCCAATTACGATTGCTTAACATAGAGATAAATTTTAACCATAAAGGCATAACATTCTAGTAAGTGGGATTGTAAGTCTCCCATCTTTCATGGTAGTGTGTGGAAATTTGTCCTTTTTTACTTACTATGGAAGATGTCTTGGTTCAAGGATCCATGCTTGTGAATAGATGGTTGAGTGTTCTCCAAAGAATGACTTAATCAATTAAAAAGCAAAACCTACTAACATCCAATTAACTTTGACTAACACTTAACTAACTATTGTTAATGTTGCTTTACTTTCAAGTCATTTACTTTATGCAATTTAGTTTCTAGTCAATTATCATTCACTTCCATTTACATTTCATTAAACTTGTTTATGTTTATGCCATTTTCACTTTGCTCATTTGAGCCATATCTTGTGATTGTATATATTTGTTTGTGTATTTTGATTTTGTCATCCCCACAATCTAATTTTTCTCAAACACAAAAATATAATCATTTTATACAAAAAACACATACACACATAAAAAAGGGCTCCATAGGAGTACCTAGGACACTTTGGATGCTAACACCTTCCCTCTGTGTAACCAACCCCCTTACCTGTAATCTCTGACATTTTATTAGTTTTGATTTGAAAACTTCTTATCTTTGGGTTTTGTTCATACTTTTCCATTTTCATTTGGAAACAATAAAAGCGCGATGGCGACTTTGGTTTTATTGACGTTAAGTTTATCCAGAGCTTGATGGTCATGAATTTACTGCTACAGAAATTAAGTGGCGACTCTGTTGGGGATTAGTCCTCAAGGGGTTTAGCCTACTTTTTTATATGTGTATATACTTGTATACTTGATGTTTGTATATTTGTTTGTGTGATATAATCTGTCTGTTGTGCTTGGTGGTCTCTGAGTGGTGAGATAAGTTCTAATTCTAACTTGAGTGAAATTAAGATAGGAGGATGGTATAGTCATGTTCGAATTATGTGGAGTAATCCTTATCAAGTTGGCTTGAGATCCATCTACTAAGTGGAGACCCTTTTGGAGTTAATGATGTCACATAAGTTATTTGTGGATAGGCATTACTTTCTCTGTTTTGGGGTCCGAGAAGATGAGGACCGTAAAACATTTAACCTAACTTGTCCTATTTAGGACGCAGTGTGGAGACTGTTTAGGTGTAGACCTGATAATAGTTGTTACACGATACTACACTCAGACGAGTTTCTCTTGAGAATATTATGGGTTGATGAGTCAGTCATTCTAACCTGTAATACCCGATATATGGGATTAAGACTCTAGGAACTCTCATAGAACATGACCTACAGGTTTTTATCATTAGTACACTCCTTTGGGATGGTCCTTAACCTGGTTCCATGCTCGTGACTCACAACAAACCCTTTGATTCTTGGTTGATCTGATCAAGTCTTATCATTATCAATGGAACTTGGGTGTTGATAAGGTGAAAACCATATTCCACCAAAATGGATGATTGATCTTGATGATGACTTGATCCATCCCTTGACCTTTGTTTGTGTTTGTCTTGTGTGTGATCCCTTGTTTGTGATTGTTGCATTCATGCATACATGCGCATCATAACATTCATCATAGAAAAATAAATTTCAAGGAAATAAGGTCTTATTTGCAAATATTTTCAGACCATGGATTATGGACAAAGGAACACTAAGAAGTACAGTTTTAGATGTCCTAATTTGAAAGAGCTAAGGAAGTTGTCATCTTTTGTATTAGATCCCTTGGACTTCAAGCAACGTCATGCGAAGCTTTAATCTATGTTATCTGCTGATGTGGTTGAAGGACTCCTGAGTGTTTTGGTTCAGTTCTATGATCCTCTTTACCGGTGCTTCACTTTTCCCGATTATCAGCTTATGCCTACATTAGAGGAGTATGCCCATCTCTTGGGAATACCCGTATCTAAAAAAGGGCCTTTTAGAGGATTGGAGGAGATTCCCAGATCTCATATCATAGCTGAAGCTCTTCATCTGAAGAAATATGAGATTGAGGCTCATTGGATAAATAAAGAAGGTATTCTTGGGTTGACTTCGGAATTTCTCATTGGTAAAGCTATTGTCTTTGCTCAAGCCGGTAGTATTGATGCTTTCGAAGCCGTCGTTTTTTTGCTCATCTATGGTTTATCCTTGTTCCCTAATATTGACGGTTTTATTGATGTAAACGCCATTAGAATCTTCTTGATTGGAAATCATGTTCCTACTCTGTCGAGTGACATGTATTTCTCTTTGCATTTAAGGAATTATAAAGGTGGCAGGACTATTGTGTGTTGTATTCGTCTTCTGTACAAGTGGTTTATTTCGCACTTGCCTCAGACGCCTACTTCCTTGGAGAACAAACAATGTCTAAGGTGGTCCCAGAGACTTACGACTCTCACTAATGATGATTTTGTTCGGTATGATTCTGCATTGAGTAGTGTGGATATTATTGACAGTTGTGGTGAGTTCTCCAACGTTCCTCTCATTGGTACACAAAGAGGAATCAACTACAACCCTGCTTTGGCTCGTCGTCAACTTGGGTTCCCCTTGAGAGACAAACCTAATAACACTCAGTTAGAAAGTCTTTTCTATTAAGAGGGTAAAGATCCCCAACATTTGAAGCAAAAGATGATACTTGCTTGGCATAACGTGCATATATATATATTATATATATATATATATATATATATATATATATATTATATATATATATATATATATATATATA